>NC_139722.1:91681985-94224485 GCF_964211835.1 Anser anser | reverse complement strand
TTCCAATTAAAAAAAAAGAAAAAAAGAAAAAGAAAAAAAGAAAATAAATATGGGTTCTAAAGCGCTTTCTCTCGCCTCCCTTGCCTGCTTCCCTGCACGCTGAATGCCTGGAAGTTCGTGTGGCAGGAATTGCAGGGGAAAGGAGAGGTGCGGTGTAAAAGCACGGCTGGTTTGGGGGTGAGGACCTGCCTCGCCGGGTCGCCGGGCTCCGGAGGAAGGAAGGGGCGAGAAACGAGGTGAGGCGAGTGGGAGGAGGAGAGGGGGAATGGAAGAAAAACAAAGTGGAGAGAGAGGGGAGGGAAAGGAGAGGGAAAGGGAAGGCGAGGAAGAGCGGGGAGGGCGGGGGAAGCCGTGGGACGGGGGCGGCAGCGAGCGGGGCGCCGGCGGAGCGGGAGCGAGGAGCGGAGCAGAGCCGGAGCGAAGCCGGAGCGAAGCCGGAACAGGGAGCGGGCCGCCGCCCTGCGCGGCTGTCGGCGGAGCCTCCGCTGGGCTCCGCGGTGCCTCCTTCCGCGGAGAGGGGCAGGGAGGAGAGGAGGGAGAGGGAAGCTCGTCGGGGAAGCTGGGCTAAGCCCAGAGCGTACTGTATGTGCCTGCTTCGGGGAGGGTCACCGGCATGAGGATGGGTCTAATGATCTCATCTTTCTTTTCTTCCCCGGCACTATTAGTGCTCAGATAGGCAGAATGAAGTGAAACTACGTGCAAATCATGTGTAAATTGTCTCAGTTAGGAGCCCTTTATCCGAACGTGTATCCCAGCCTGGCCCATTTACTTTCCCCCCATATCTCCTTTAGCTTTAACGAGGCTCGTTAAGATCACAATAATATTCCACCCTCTAATTGCTCATCCCATTCAACAAATATGTGCACACTGCTTTTCGCATTATTTGATCCCTTATTTAGGAGGGGTGTGGAGAGGGAGGGGGGAGAGCCGGGGAGAAGGGGAAGTGCCGAGATTAGGAGTTGCAAAGATTAAAAAAAAAAAAAAAAACACCACGCTTTTCCACCAGCCACCCTGCTTCCCTCCCCCCCCGTGCATTTGGGCGAAGTGGTAAAAACCTTTCTTACGTACTCAGTAATGATTGGCAGGGCTGACAGTGATTGGCAGGGGCTGCCATGGCAACGCCACAACGACACTCAGAAGACCAATAGAAAAGCGAAACAAAATGTTTCAGTGCTGCACTCACTGTGGATTTAGGGGAGATATTATGAGGCTGTTGTCATTAGGGCGATTGCTGTTGAATCACTGAATCCTGACTCGGCGGCGGCGCGGGGCCGGGTGTGTGTGAGTGCGTGTGTGTGTGTGCGTGCGTGTGTGTGTGCGTGTGCGTGTGTGTGCCCCTGCGTGTGCGTGTGCCCCCGTGCCTCTATGTGGCTGTGTGTGCGTGTGCGGGTGTGGATGCGTGCGCGGTGCGTGTGCCCTTTCCTCCCTTCTTCCTCCCTTTCTTTCTTTTCTCCTTGATTTATCTCCCCCTCTCCCCGGTCATCCCATGGTGTTCAGGTCCCCGCTAGAGCTTTATCCCACCCATTTCTTCTTGCCAAACTTCGCCGCCGACCCGCACCACCGCTCCCTCCTTCTCGCCAGCGGCGGCGGCGGCGGCAGCGGCAGCGGCTCGGGCTGCAGCCCCGGGGCCGGCGGCGGCGGAGGCGGCAGCTCCCGGGCACCCCACGAAGAGTTGTCAATGTTTCAGCTGCCCACCCTCAACTTCTCCCCGGAGCAAGTGGCCAGCGTCTGCGAGACGCTGGAGGAGACCGGAGACATAGAGAGGCTGGGGAGGTTCCTCTGGTCGCTGCCGGTGGCGCCGGGGGCATGCGAGGCCATCAACAAGCACGAGTCCATCCTCCGCGCCCGGGCGGTGGTGGCCTTCCACACGGGCAACTTCCGCGACCTCTACCACATCCTGGAGAACCACAAATTCACCAAGGAGTCCCACGGCAAGTTGCAGGCCATGTGGCTCGAAGCGCACTACCAGGAGGCCGAGAAGCTAAGGGGTCGCCCGCTGGGTCCGGTTGATAAATACAGGGTGAGGAAGAAGTTTCCGCTGCCCAGGACCATTTGGGATGGCGAGCAGAAGACGCACTGCTTCAAGGAGAGGACTCGCAGCCTCCTGAGGGAGTGGTACCTGCAGGACCCTTACCCCAACCCCAGCAAGAAAAGGGAACTGGCTCAGGCCACGGGGCTCACCCCCACGCAAGTAGGCAACTGGTTCAAAAACCGAAGGCAAAGAGACAGAGCTGCGGCGGCTAAAAACAGGTCAGTGGGGCTGCGGGCCCGGCGCCGGGCCGGGGCCGGGCGGGGGGTGCGGGCAGCGCGCCTTCGCCTCCCCTTCCCTCCCCTCCTCTTCCTCACCGCCGCCGGCAGAATCCGGCCCCCGCGACCGGCCGGCCCGGGCTCCCCCGGCCGCCGCAGGGATGCGCGGCTCCAAAGTTGCCGCCGCGCCCCGCTCCCTGCTCGGGCTCCCCACGGGCTCCCGGGGCGCAGGCAGGGCGCGCCCCCCCCCCCCCCCCCCCCGGGCGTGGGCAGCTCCCCCCGGGCGCGGGAGCAACGGACGGAGCGGCTCTGGCGGGGGCAGCGCCCGGCCCTGGCCGCCTCCCTGCGCGCAGCCGGAGCCGCCGAGGCTTTGCTCGGGTTTTCGGCTTCCCTGCCGCCGGCACGGGTCTGGCGAGGCCCCCTCACCCGCTGCAGGGCCGAGCCGAGCCGTGCTATCGCGAGCGGGCTGCCGCAGAGCGGGCGGCTCCTCTCCAATTGTTCCTATTCCTCTGCGCGCTCCGCGGGACCTGCGCGCACACGCGCGCCCCACAGCCTCTCGTCGCAGAGAGAAAAAGGGAGAAAAAGGGAGAAAAGCCCTGCGGAGATCGGGAAGCCTCTCTTTTCCCATCCCCGTCCCCCAGCTGGCTCCCCTTGGCGACCTGGCTCTCTGGCCGTGTGTTTCCCGTGCGGTTACGCTGGCATTTGTTTGCGCGTCCCTCGGTGTCTTTTTATTATTATTATCACCACTGCTGCTTTGCCATGGTAAAAGCCAGGCTCCCTGCTTTTAATTTCTTGCCTCCCCCTATAAAAGTTATTTTGCAAATGAAACTGGACCCTTAATCCGGCTCGCCACGCTGCTTTTATTTTAATTTAAGTTTGCTTACCACTGGAAGCGTGTAAACAAAACTTCTTGTTCTTTTAAATGCTGTCTCTTAAATTCCTCCTAATTATAGCGCTGGTGCTATTGATTCAAGATTCTGTAGGAGAAATGCAACCTAAAAGTGCCTGGCCATTTAATTTCCATTAAATGGAAAACAGATCAGTTTAGGACTGTAAATAAACACAAGTTGCCTACGGATGCTTTTGTTGACTCAACGCTGTTGACAGCAGATGAATGCACCAGGAATTGTAAATGGGAGAAAAATCAAAGACGCTGAAATTAGACAACTTAAAATATTGAGAAATGTAGAATAATCTGGCTACGCGTTTCTGTTCTTTACAGGCAGTTAAATAGAAAATACCCTTGCGAGAATCAGTGGAGTGAAAAGTGTATTTTGATTCACACTGGCAGTGCTAGTCATTATAGGTTGTGGCCGGCTGCTCAGTCCTGGACTTTTAGCCCCTTCCCCTTATCCCCGAATCCGGCTTTCTTTGGGCTTCGAGCAGAATAAGCAGGCACAGAGCAATGCTCGCAACACGATAACGAACCTGGAAATTATTTATCGCCTCTTAAAAGAATATATAAACGTTCAACAGCGGTGCCCCTGAAGTGTTGAGACTGAAAGGACCAGCGCTTTAAGGCTCCTTTCGGCTTTCAGATGGCAAAGGGACTTAAATTTCGAGCGGAGACAAGCGCTGCGCTCCACAATCGCCTCTTTTCATTGCAGTCGTGGCGTCGCCTCCCCGGGACGGGACCTTCCCGGGGCCACCCCTGCCCTCAGGGAACTGCTGGCCCGGCCCGATGCTCGCCGAGCACCCAGAGCCGGGCCCGGGGCGGACCCCCCGGCCCTTTGCACCTTTGGGGGCAGCGGCTCCCGCTCGCAGCCCCCGTCCCTGCCAGGCCCGCAGGGCTCGGGGCCGCCGGCGGGAGCAGGGTGGGTGCCCCGGGGGCAGCGGCTCGTCTTCTGCGGACCGCGGGGCTGTGAAATCGCCTCTCCCTGCCCCACGCCGGCCCTTAAAACCCCCAACCTCGCTGCTCGTAGGGAGCTGGGCACCAGCGCATCTCTAGCGCCCGGACCGGGGATAAGGGACCGGGGGCCGGGGACCGGTGCTCGGCTCCCACCCGGGCTCCGTGGCCGCCGAGGGCTCCGCGGGCGAGGCAGCACGGGGGAGCAGCGGGGCAGGCCGTGCCGAGCAGTGCAGAGCTGAGCCGAGCCGAGCCGCGCCGAGCCGTGACACCGCTGTCCTAGGCGGGTCGGGATCGTGGCGGGTCGGGCGCCGTCCCCTCGGCGCGGCTGGCGTCTGAGAGGGGCTGTGCTGTTGTTTTGTCTCCCGGCGCGATGCAGGCTCCAGCACCAGGCGATAGGACAGAGCGGCATGCGGTCGCTGGCAGAGCCCGGCTGCCCGACACACAGCTCGGCCGAGTCTCCGTCCACGGCGGCCAGCCCGACCACCAGCGTCTCCAGTTTGACAGAAAGAGCCGAGACGGGCACCTCCATCCTCTCGGTAACCTCCAGCGACTCGGAATGTGATGTATGATATCGGAAAACAAACAAACACATCAGAAAAAAAAAATCCAAATCCAAACAACCAAGCACCCTCTCCCCGACCCGAGCAAAACAAAACGAGGCAACCTAGAATCAGGACACACACACGCATGCACGCACACACACAACGAGGAGGGACGAAAAGGCCAAACCCGACCCAAACATAATAGCAAACAAACAGACAGGGATCAGAGAATCCACCACCACCACCGTCAGCCAACACCACCACCAAGAGATGGAGCTAAAACTTCAACAGTCACAAACGCTGGTGCTGCAGCAGGGGGGTGGGGGGGCGGCGGGAAATAATAATAATTATATATATAAAAAGAAAAAAAAAGGAAAAAAAAAACAAAGCAAAAGTGACAATTGTATTCTTTTTAGGACAAGCACGATTTCTCCTTTGTGCTTTTCCATGGACGCATTTCACCCACTTGCATGATGATGATGATTAAATTTGTATCTGGGAAAAAATATTCTCTATAGTAAAGGAAAAAAAAAACAGAAAACAGACAAACAAATGCAAACTCCTATCGAATTTGTACAAAAAGCAAAAATAAAAAAAAATTAAAAAGGAACTCCTTGAAGAGGGAAATAACTAATGTTTATCGCCTTTTTGTTGGTCCTCTTTCTCTTTCTCTCTCCCTCTCCCTTTCTCTCTGTTTTTTTTTTTGTTTGTTTGTTTTGTTTTTTTAAGTCCAAGTGATGGTCCAGCCAAGATGCAATTTTCTGTTTTTTTGTTCAGCTGACAATCATTTTATTCGTAAGCACCTTTTTTTCTACACTTCTGTCACTGCCTGTGTGGGTACTGGTTATAAATGTGGAAAAAGAATAGTTATGACTGTAACAGATTTTTATTTTTATTTCAAAATTTTATATGAATTATGTATATCTTAATGATGCGGTCATTTTCCCAGTTTGTAATATATGTGTAGAAATGCTTGTATATGATATTTGCTCTACACTTTCTTTCTCCCCCCTATCTCTGTCTATCTCCCTCCCACCCTTTCTCTCTCTCTCCTTTTTATTTTCCTTGACTCGGTGTTCCTTGCACAAACTTAGCTGTCAAGATCTGACGTGCTAGGTTTTCAAAAGGGACCTCAGCGATAGAAAAAAAAAAAAAAAGAAAAAAAAAAAGCTTAGGGTGCAACTGTAGTTATCTTATGCAAAAGCTATTTTGAGTATTTCATAGCAGCTTTGGGGGGTCTCTTCTTAAACTCCACGTAGGACGCTTGAACTATTGTTTCCTTAACTGCGTGTTTATCTATATGTACAAACTTTCTAAATCAAATACAGTATTCCATTTTCTTATCTACCCAGCGCTGTTGGTGTTTCTGTCCGCCACGGAAAAGCCTGCCCTGCCCGGCTCGCCGGGACCCCCGAGCGGATTCTGGGGGCACGCAGGGGCTGGAATTGCGCCGTGTCCCCTCGGGTCCCCTCCGCCACCGCGGGCTCCGGCGTTTTTCCCCGCGGGACTTTTTCATTTTTCTTTTGCTGTGGACTCCCAGCTTGAAAGGATTCCTCCGGCCGCCCGGCTGCGGGACCGGGTGTCTCCAGAGAGCGTTTAAGACATTTCGGGATTTGTTTTGTAGCTTTAAATGAAAACAAAAACATAAACTCCTCGCCCTAAGCGGGCTGCAGCTCCTCCCCTCGAACCCGGAGTATATTGTAATGTGCTGAAAGAAGCCTTTATTTGCATGACTAACAGTATTTCAGCATCTTTTTCTCTTTTTCCTTTTTTTTTTTCCTTTTTTTTTTTTTTCATTAAAGTTTTGCTTTGCCCTGGGCAGATTATTCAGCCGTGAATTAAAGAGAGGTAAATTCTGAACTTGTTTTTACTTGAAAATACAATTTTGAAACTTACCAGGGATTTAGGGAGGAACGTGCCTGGAATTTCTTGACCATTTCCAAACTAATTCGGACTTCCGATCTACCTTTGTGTTGCCTGAGTCCTCTCCCCCTCTTCCCTCCTTCTCCTTTTTTGGGAAGTCCAAGCTAGGTTTATGAAAAGACTTAGGAAGCGCCTGGGCTTCCCCTCTCGTCCCCCCGCCCCGAGAGGCTACCTGGGGAGCCGGGGGAAGCCCCTAGGGTGTGAGAGCTTCTAGCAAGCCACTAATGGACAATTTTCAGGAATAAGCTGAAATGCAAATATGTTCCCGCACCCCCCTTTGCCCCCGAAGAAATGCCGCGTGCGTGCGCGACGCCCTTGCAGCGGGGCACGGCGGGGACGTGCCCCCCGTGGGACTCCCTGGCCGGGGCCGGGAGGAGCGGTAGGGGAGCCCACGAACCTCGTGTGTGTGTATGTGTGTGTGTGTGTTGTGTATGTATGTGTGTAAGGGGGGGGGTCTCCTGAGCTGCCCTGCTCCGGGCCCCGGTGCCCCGGCTCGTCCCGGGGGCAGCACCCGCCGCCGCCCGCCCCGTCGGGGTTCGCTGCCTGGCGGCACCGGCGGGGCCGGTCGAGGTGGTTTAGAGGAAAATAACGCCCGGTTGTGCCAGGATGGGAATTGCTGGGGGCGGGGGGGTTGTGTGTGGGGGAACAATAGCGCTCCAGTGTACCGCTGGGGTGGGAGAAGGGGGCTTAGGGCTTCCCCTCCCCCACGCGGCACTTAGAGGGGAGAAAAACACCCAGGAGGGGTGGAAAGGCTCCCAAATGATCGGCACCCACGCACGCGTGAGCTCGGGCTGCTCTTTCTCTCCCTCCGGCAGCCAAGGCCTGGAGACGAAGAGATCCCGGCCCTGAGAGTCACCCCGGGGCTCGGTCGGAAGGCGATCCGCGATGCTGCTCCGCTGGGGTTTTTGCCACAATATTTCTGCTCCGCGCTGGTAGGAGTGTCGTTCTCATCCTGCTTTATTTTTGACGGGCTGTAATACCTGAAAGGATTCAGAGGCGTGAAAGTTTGAGATTTTTTTTATTTTTTTGCTTTCCCTTCCTTCATTTTCGCGTCTGGAGGCTGCAGCTAGAAGGCGTCGAGCCGGCAGCAGCAACCCACCCCAGCTGAGCCCTACACCGCTGCCGCTGGCTTTTTCTCCCCTCCGATCAGGCCCCCAAAAGATCGCCCCGTCGTGCCGCGGCAGCTGGGGGAGGCCAGAGGTCGCCTTTAGCCTCCCTACGGATCCTCCGGGCCCGGGGCTCCAGCTCCCCCCGAGCAGGGCAGTTGCTTCCCTACCATAACCGCTCCACCCCCCCCCCCAAAAAAAAAAAAAAAAAAAGGAAAAAGCCGTCTGAGCCCAAAATTCGATTGGCCGTGGCAGTTGTAGCAGGCCCACAGGGGGGATCTTTGAGCCCCCCCTCCCCGCCGAGCCTACGACACGCGTGGGGGGCGCACCCGGGCTGGGGGTGCCGAGGGCGAGGTTAATGATATGCTGGGCTCCGGAACGGGTAAATGATGTTGTTTTCGGATTTGCATTAAAAACCTGAATGGCTGATTGAGGTGTAAATCTCTGAAAAGCTGCGTTTAAGCCTCCTGGCCCACTAAGTCCGCCTGCCCCGGGAAGATAGGGCCTATCGAGCCCCGCGAAACCGGAGGGCCTGCCTCTTCCCCTCGCCTGGCCGATCGTTATCGACAGCACGAGTTTATTCTCGGCCAGTGATTAGGGTGAAATTACTCGGAAGCCCAAGTGCGGCTGGTCGATGCGGAGGCGAAGGCCCTGGGACGGGCGGCAGATGGCCGCAGCCCTGCAGCCGCCCCCCCCCCCCCCCCCGACGGCAGCGACCTGGGGCTGGAGCTCCCACCCGCGACCCCCGACGTGCTTGGACGGCTCCTGCCTCCGCACCCCCCCCTCGGCTCTCGCTGCCCAAGGGCAGCCCCCAGCCCACGGGCAGCTCCCCCCGATCCATTACAGCTGCCTCGCAGAGGGGCTGCGATCTGCTTGCCCGTTGCCCTTAATTTTTAGCATCCCCAGATGAGGTTGCTGCCCCGGCCCGAAGTGAAAAGAAAATGTGGACGTTGGTGCCCTGGTATTGCTCTGATTTCTTCGGTTAGCTGAGCACAACTTTCCATTCGTGTTTATTCATGCAGCTTCTTATTGAGCTCCACATCGCACTGGCCTGGATTCCGTGTGTAGGGAGAAGATAGACAAACACGGCCTTTTCCTAGAGCACACGAACACACACACACACTCACACGGGCGTGCACACACGCGAGTCCACAATGCCCCCGTGGCCTGTAGCTGCATCACCACCCTATAGAGAGAGCCCTGACACACACAAGTTTGTAGATGGAGTATAAAAAAGCAAGGGGGGAAATGAACCAAACCATCCAATTGCAGATGGAGAAAGCAAAGGGAGGGGAGAGAGAAAGAGTTGGGAAGAAAAAACACTGAGGATACAACCGATGGCCGGGCTAAGTATTCTGTTCTGGCACGGCAATAACAAAGGGCACGGGCTGTGGGGACAGAGCTACGATTAAATGATGCTAAAGGGTTTCTGTCTGGGGAAGCAAGTCTGTTCTGGCTTGTTTTCGGCGCTGGTCTTTTTTATTTGGAAAAGAGGTGTTTTCTGAGCAGTATGCTTCAAAGCGCCTCGGCACCTCGGGATCGGTGAGAGAAGCAAGATGCATAAGAGTAATGAATAAATAAAGGCTAGATGTAAATATCTGGAAGAGTGTGCTTTGAGTCGCCTTGCTGTAACCGAGAGGAAGTGTCAGGATCTGCTCCCCGTATGGCAGGCAGGTCCTTTGCTGAACAGGTCGAAAGAAAGAAGAAAACTACACTGGAAGTCAAGACTTACAATATCTAACGCCAGACTGTGAGTGACTTTAATTCCACTCCTAGCTATTAGAGGGAGGTTTAGCTCTACAGCAAATATTTGCTTTTCTGTCCCCATAGAAACATCATTAGGGGAAGTTCATTTAATAATAAGGTCAATTAAAGAGTATTTTTCAATGAGTGGAGGAAAAATTGCTTTCCTACTGGAATAACCTCTCCAGCAATACCTGGCAACAACAAAGTAGTGCTGCAGTGTACCACAGCACGCTGGTTTGTGAACGGGCCCAGAGGGGTGCGTGTGTTTGGGTGGGTGGGTGGCTGTGCACGAACACGTGTGAGCTCCCACGTCCACGCAGCGTGGCTGTGTGCACATGCTGCTGAGGTGGAGTCTTTGTGTACAACATACACACATGCACGCTCACATATGTATGGGGACACACGTACACATAGACATGTGCATGTTTTCGGATTAAAGTAGCTCTTGTAATGTCTTGTAGAACACTGCATATTCCCCTTTAATATCTAAATAGGTCAGTAATGTAGTTCAATAACATTGGAGGTGCCCGTATATTCTCTCTCTTCAGCCTGTGATAAAACATTCTTTAAGACTATTGGGATTTTACACTGTAATTCTATTAAATAGTAATTGAAGGGTCGCGAGAGGCTATGATACAGGATCAGCAGTGTGTAAGCTGTCCGTTTGAACTTTAATTTGGAATCATAGGCAGATGGGATCACGGCCTCTTTGTGGTGCTTGCAGATTTAAAACTAGCCGGCACATGGAGGAGGAGAAAAAAAAAACAAAAACAAAAAACAAAAAAACTGCAATGCAGATTCATTCATTAAACATGAAAGGTTAGTGGAAGAGAGGATAAACGTTTAGACGTCTAGGTAAATACTGAAATATTCTTTCCTCCCGTCGCTTCCCTCCTACAGTAACCCCCAAGTATCTCAGTTACCGATTTTCCATTGTTATTACAAATTGCTTTCCTTTACATCCCCAGTGGGGATAAGTGTACCTGAACGACTTATTTATACCCGAATCACGGTCCATCTGCGAAACTTTTATTCCACTTTCGGCCTGGGGGAAGCCAGCTTTATTTTCTTATTTACCCTTCCTCTGTCTCTCCCCTGCGCCTCGTTTGACTCCTTTTAAAGCCGTCTCCTTCAGAGGGGTGCCGGAGCCAAGCCCGGTGCCGAGCTGCGGGCACAGCAGAAGGGAAGGAGCTGTTTGCAGCTTAAAGGGATAAAAGAGCGCCCTGTGAATTGACCTCCCCTAGCCGGAAGGCGAGCGGTAAAAGCGATGCTCTGCAGGGGGAACCGCGGGTGCTGAGCGCGGCCGGGGGTCGTGGGCACCTCCGTGGGCACCTCCGTGGGCACCTCCGTGGGTGCCCGTCCGTGGGTGCATTTTGGCCAACTCTTAGGCCCGAAGCCGGTGTAGTTCCATCTTATCTGAAAACAAAAGACTTCCCAACTGCGAGTCAGATCCTCCTCCCCGCCCCCCCCGCCCCGGCTGTATCGTATTAAAAAGGAGCTTTCATTGTTTATTTCTAAATATTTGTGAAGCAGACAGTGGATGGGTTAACCTAATTAACACATCCGTACTGTATATGCGTGGACCAAACGGTACAGCGGATTTCTAATGCGATGGTTGAATGTGATAGTCATTTCTGTGTTACAGGAGATTACAGCAACACTGGAGCATTTCCAGATTGTAGATGGTTTTAGATGTTGAATTTCCAGATGAGTATTTACCATCATAACTAATTTAAGACCATTATTAAATAGAAATTCTCAGCAGGGCTCTTTAATGATGGAACACGTTACTAATTACAGAGTTTACGCTCTGTTTTGGCTAAGCAGTCTAGAGGGATGGGATTGTGCTCTGCATGCAAAGCCAATATTACTAACGAGGAGGCATCATACCCCTAACATTTCAATCATATTATTAAAGAAAGCCACTTCTTGCCTTATCTGGGAGAGGAGAGAGCGACAGCGATTTGCTTACCGGGCTCCCAGCCCCTGGAAAGAGCCGGAGTCGGGAGCAGCATCTCCCCCCTGCCGTCCTCCCCCCCGGCAGCGGCGGGCAGCCTGGGCCCGCTGCCACCAAAAGGGCCTCGGGGACAGAGGCGGGGGGGAGCTCCCCAGCGAGGGCTGCCCCTGTCCCGCTCCCCGCAAAAGCCACAGACAGGCAGTCCGCTGGGGCGGCCGCACAAAGCCGGGCGAGGGGCGCGGATTTGGTGGGACACCCCCCCCCCCCCCCCATATTCTCCCCCGGTGACGGCGGGTCCCTGTGTGCGGGTGCTCACGTCGAGGCGTGGGGCTGCGCCGTCGGAAGGAAGAAGGGAGCCGGCCTACGGGCCAGGGGCTCCCGGCCCCGAGCCCCCTGCCTTGCCCCGCCAGGAGCCGGGAAGTGGCGCCGCCCGGCCCGGCCTCGTTCAGCCTCCGCGGCTCAGCCTCCGCCGGGCCTCCCGAGCCTCCCCGCCGCTGTCCCCCGGGTCAGGCTGCACGTGCGGCTCGGGCACTCCGCTGCCCTCGCCATTGCTTCGCAAATACAATAGCCCTGCAGACTGTGAGGCTCCCTAGAGCCAGTGCTTATTTACTCATCTCCGACGTGGGCCACCTAAAATTACATTTAGTTTCCCCTGACAATGGCAATTTTCTCCTTCCCCACCCACTTCCCAGCCCACCTCCCCCCTCTCTCCAGGTTACGGAGCACGCTGTTGCGCTCAGCCCCGGTGTCAGTGCCGGATTTTCGTTGCCCTTGAAAGGACGACAGACTGCTCTCAGCCTGTTCTCATTCTCGCTATCCATTAATGTATTTGATCCGGACGATTAATAAGTACCGAAGACAGGTTTGCAATAACCTGCTATTACGTTCAATGGCAGCTTTGCCCGCGTACAGACTTTTTGGATTGGCTCGCTCGCTCTGCCTATCTTTAAAAGGTGCATTATCTCTCCTTTCTGCGGATATACGCACGTATATATATCCACAGGAATACACAAACGCATTTCCTCTTTATACACACGCACGTACTTGCAAACGCGGGTTCTTGTTTTCCACTTTTCCCCCCAGCGTGGCATTACAGAGCGCACAGAGCAGGGACACAGACCAGCGGCCGGGGGCTGGAGAGGCTTTTCCCTCTCCTTCTCTTTTCAAGAACCCTTTCGTGCCATCTAACCACCAACCCGAACATAACATGTCGGCGTGGATTTGAGGGAAATTAAACTGTCTTCCCCCGCCGTGTGCTTGCGAGGCAGACCGCGGTAACTGCTCCAAAGGGATCCTCCCGGTTTTGCTGCAGCGGCTCTCCTTCCATAACCGGGGCGCTCGCTGCAAGCCCGGCACCGGCGCTGGGGCCTCCCGGTCTCCGGGACCTTCACCTCGACGGGGCGGCCCGTGCCGTGCCGTGCCGAGCCAAGCCGTGCCGTGCCGGGCGGGGAGCCCGTGAGCGGAGGGAAGCAGCGCCCGGGCCGCCCCGGGCGACACCTGGAGGCGGGCAGGAGGCGTGGGGGGCCTCCGGGCCCCCCTGCCGTGCCGAGCCAAGCCGTGCCGAGCCGTGCCGGGGCTCTGCTCCCTCCCCAGCCGGGCCTTCCCATTTCCCTCTTGGCCCGGGCGCCGTGGCCCCGCCGGGCCCCGCTCCCGCCGCCACCGACGGCGCCTGAGCCCGTTTGGAAAGTGACTCATTCTGTAAATAATCTTTGACGTCCCCACAAAGCCGCCCTCCGAGAGGAGTTTATTAGCACGGAGCCATTAAAACAGATGTCATGTTAGCTTCCCCGTGACATTTGGGTGACACATCTCTCCCGATGAATTGCTAATTGTCTCCCCGCCCGCAGTAAACATCCCGCTCCATTGTCTGCGCTCAGGAGAGTTGCTGCCGCAAAACGCGGTCCTTCGCCGCTGGGGAGACCTCGCTGGGAGCCTCTTCTCCTGCCCCAGCCGCTGTCCTTCCCGCACGGCTCCCGCATCCCCTGCCTCCCCGGGAGCCCCCGTCCGTTCCCTGCACCTGGCGGGCCCGGCACGGCACGGCACGGCCCGGCTCGACGGACCCTGCTCCTTCCTCGCCACATCTCTCCCGCCGTGGCCCTGGAGCACCCCCGGCCCCCTGTGTCCCCTGCCGGCCCGGCACCCTGCCTTTCCTTCCCCGGCTCCCCCTCAACGTTTCTTTTTCCTGGAACAAAAGGTGTGTGCGGCGGGGTGTGGGGGGGGAGCTGCCAATTTGCAGCGCAGCGCAGGCACGGCGGTGACATATGTCATGTTCTGGAGACTTCGGATGCGAAAAGCAGGGGTGTGCATCGCCGAGCAGTCCCCTCCTCGTCCCCCGGTGGAGGCAGTCGGAGGAAACCGTCCAAAGGCTCGGCGGGGATGAGGCGCAGCAGCCCTGGGGATGAGCTTCCAGCTGAGCGGCTGCCTGAATGCGCCCCGCCGATGTACAGAGGGTTTCATATTCATAGCCCTTGCCTGTACATTGACACATAATCTCTCGCCCTTGTTAATTCTCAAAAGATACAGAGATAACTAATCCTCCCAGATAGATAGACACGGGCAGATTACGTGAGTGCAATCTATCTATCTGTCTGGGTATCCACACACACCGGCAGGCGTAAAGCGATTTTACAGGGTTTTCTTCCAGAGCACTACACAGAGGTAAGCAGGCGCAGAGCCCGACCTACCAGAAATGCAGAAATATTCGGTGAGGGTAGGCATATGCTTCTCCCTCAGACATTTGGAGCTACCTTGCGTTCTAGTTTTCACGTAACGGCACTCACTGTCTCTCCCTTTCCTTCGCAACAACGTGCCTGAGTTATACGCGAACACAGCTCTCCTTAGAGAAGAAAATTATGGAAAGAGAGAGAGGGAGGCGGAAGACCAGGTAGAGATGGAGTCTTTAAAAAAAAAAAAAAAAAGCAGCGTTTGAAATGATTTAGCTGCTGGATAAAGAAACCTATTTGGCATAAACTGAGATAAACTGAGACATTATTTTGATTACTCCAAAGCGCACCCGTTCTCACGCCCGCCAGCATTTGCAGCGAGAGTTACCTGGGCTCAGCTCGCTTTGGCGTTGGCTTTGTTCTGATTTTTAGCATAGATCTTTTGTGGATGACAGTCGCAAAACAAAGCGGTCCTGGGATGCTTGCTAAATCTCCCCCCGGGGGTGCCGAGCTCCTGCCTGCACCCAGCTCGGGGGTGCTCCCCCCCGTTCCCCGTGGGGCCAGCGCCCGTCCCCGCAGGCTGCTGTAGGACCGGGCTCCCAGAGCGGCTGATTTTGTAAATGCCGTGGCTGGGGGGGTACAGAGAGGAACGGGGGGCACAGAGAGGAACGGGGGGACAGCAGCTCCAGGAGGCGCCGGGAGCGCGCCTGGCGGGGACGCGCCCGGCGGATCGGGCACTCCGGGGGCTCCTGTGGCACCCCGCTCCGCAGTGCCTATTAGATGTCATTGTCTTACAAATGAGGAGACACCGCTACCATCAGAATGATAACAACGCACTTCTTGAAAACGCGAGTCTCTTTTAGCGGGTCGCCAGAGGCAACGGGGCTTTTAGCGCTAAAATCGGATTCCTCCCGCTTGCGACTTCCCCGTGTCCTGATGTCCTGAAACTGTCCGTCCTATCTGTAATCTTTGTTCTGCTATTAGCAATACAATACGCATTGATCTGCACAGGAATGATCCCGGATGAATTAGTTCCACAAGGGCTCTCCCCCGAAAAAGGGTACACTCGCTCTGCTCCGCACATGCGGCAAGTTTTCTCCTTGTCTGGAAACTGCAGTTTTCGGGGGGGAGGAGAGGGGAGGAAGGTGGAACGCGGCACTTTTTCACTGAATCTGGGTCACTAGAGGAAGGTAGCTCATGCTCTCTTGCCAAGACTCTTCCCTCCGGCTAATGACTTTGTCTGGTACTAGTGAAGTCGCTAAGACTTGTTTTTATCTGCAGGTCCAGAGCAAATGTTGAAGAATCCTCGGATTTTGCATCTCTCTGCTGCGGCTGTCAATGACTCAGGCGCTCACTCTGAGAATTACCGTGTGTCAGAGGGGAAACAGCTCACTGCAGACAAATGGGGACTGCGTATTAGGAAACAGCTTTCCGAGCTGCATTGTTCAGACCGATGCTTACTTCTTCCATTACAAAATCGAGATGCTCCTCGGTCTCATCCAACACGCTAGCGTTACACCTCGAGAGGGGAGAAGAAAGTCCGAAGAACTGAAGGCTGGAAAACGCAGACAGGAAACAAGCCACATCTCCCCTCCAGAATAAAAACCTTCTCACCAAAATAAAGCACGAATTAGAGCCCGAATCTATATGTAATCAATACTGATCTGGAACCAATCTGTTCCTGGCTGGCTGCGTGCGGATCCCAGGGCTGCAAGTGCTTGTGATTACATGGAGTGGGAGGGTCATTTTCTAACAAGGGTGCTCACTGTATCTGAGCTCCAAATTATCCAGAGAGGACAGATGGCCCTTCTGATCTTATAATGAGAGCAGGGAGTGATTATCAGTCTGAACCAAAAAAATGATGCTCTGCTGACATATTTTCACAGTTCTAAAATCTGTGCTTGCACTTGTGCCTCGCTTCATATCCCTCTTCGTTTAAATTAAGCATCGTTGGGGATTTTGGAGGGCTGTGTGAAATCCGTTTATTTATCTCTGTCTGTGCGTCTCTGCCTCTCTCTCCATGTATCTATCTAGGACATGTGTACAGACACAAAACAAAGGAAAGCAAAAGGTCACTTCACAGGAACTCTTAAGCCAAATCACGCTTGGCAAAATATTTATATATAAATATATTTGCCAATAATTAAGAAGCCCAGCTGCCTCCCGGATGCCTAGATTTTATGCTTGCTTCTTGGCAGTTTTCTGGAGCTGTTGCATTCCATCTAATTACTGTAACACACGGGTTGTCAGCCCAGACTCGAGCTCCTATATTAAAAAAAAATTGATACTTGTCTATGTACACATATATACAGATCTATTTGATTCACGTTTTATTTTATTTTATTTTATTTTTTTCAGAAGTATCTGTGGCAGAGAGTAGAATCCCCCATGGAGGACAAATAAACTCATGATGGATGAGGAGGTATTTCTTTTGCAGCAGATTGCTGCAACTTCTCAGCCTAAAAATAGTGTTAGTTCGCCTCTATTCAGAATAGAAAGCGATGCAAGGAGGCCCAGGGAAGTTTCCAACATAGCTCTGGAGACTTCCAGGAGTCAGATCTCCATCCCTCCCCTGTTCAAATCTCTCAGAGGTGAGCTCGCTATTGCAAAGAAGTTTGGTCAGTTCAAACAAATTAAATCAGGGGACTGTTCAGTGGTTGCACAGTCATTTCACTCTCTTATTTGCACTGTAATATTGCTTTACCCTCTAATTGCCACATATACTTTTCACTCTCCAAATATGAAAGACAAATATTGAATCCATTTAAACTTGTACAGTGATAAGGCGGAACGGGCGGGCGAGGAGAGCATTTTCGGCGTGTTCATGCTGCCATCTACTGGTCACACAACTGTCAGCGACTTCCTAGTGTCTTAAAACTTTTTCTTATTTTCAGAGAGAAGAGGAAAAGGTCTACGGCAAACGATGGGTAATGCAGCTCGATAATGTCGCCAGTAGGTCTGGGGGGTCGCCACGCCACTCATTTTAAGCACAGGAATGGCTCCTTTTTCTTCACCGGAGCTATACTCCCTGCCCAGAGCTAAGCTATAAGGAACCTTTACAAACATCAGCTCTAAATATAAGGTGATTTTGTGCAAAGAAGTCTGGATATTTTTTTATTTTTCATGCCAAGAGATTCCAATAATGTATTCCCTGTAGACTGTTTGATTTGCAGAAACTAACAAACAAACCCCCATGTTTCAGATACCCTGTATGATTACCAATGCCATAATTAACGGCAGCTAGTCTCAAAGTTTCCCACCTGAATCCCACTCCAAACCATGCCATGAGGTGTGCCATACTACTTAAGTAACAGCACTGTGACTTAGTCTGTATTTTGTCAACTCTTTCTGTAAAGTGCCTTGTTTTTATAGCAGAGGTGCTTTCCCTGAGGTATCATCTCATATTATTGTCTGTTTGTTTCCAAACGACTGCTGATTGATTTGAAATAATGACACCATCTAGTAATTTTATCCCATGGTGTACATAAATGACTCCTTCAAGGACAGTGTATTAGGAGAAATGGGTAGAGTAATACTTAACATTTCCACCTGTAGATTGTCCGGGTCAGAGCCACAGAGACCTTAACTATTAAGTAACTAATTACTAGTTAACTAATTGTTAATTAACTAATTACTGAGGTTCGAGCTAAGCTCCAGTAAAACCATCACAGCACCCTGCAGGTGCTCACTGTATAGCACAGATGCTCGTTGTATAGCAACTGCCTCTGTTCTGAGGGAATCAAGCAGCTTTGGGCCCAGCAGACACCTCAAGCGAAGCACCAATTTTCAGAGTCTACCCACAGAACCTCACTCAGGGGACATTGATTTGTCCTCTTAAAAATACTGCCATCTCCATGGCCTGTTAGGACATGAGAAAAGTGGGTAACTGATTCTTACTGCAAACCAGGTAGGGTATAACCAGAGTTAACTGTTCAAAATCTTTTAATTTCCATGTGACAGTAGCCTGAATTAAGGAGGGGATTCCTGACTGAGAGCATTGACTGGACAGGCTGCATCCCCCTACAGCGGTGACTTACCTAAGTCTTAAGCAGTGACTTACCTAAGGTCTGTAATGCCTTAGGTTTTATCTTTTGGAGACAGGTTTCTTTGGAAGCATTTCTGAGTTGCCTGACCTGCTCTATTCGTAATTCTGTCTGACTGGTTTAGCCACCCTCCTGCTCAATCTCCTAGCTCCTGTGGCACGTGTCCTTTGGTACCAACTACATGGTGTTCACGACATATAAGCAGAGGAGTGGTCCAGTGCGAGGTATTTGAGGCACTGAGCAGGAAAACATGGCCTTCATGAGCCAACAGAAAGACACATCCCTCTCTCTGAGGTCTCTGTGTGTCACTCCATCTTTAAGTGCTGCTTGTTTCTGATTAAGCAATATGGTGCTAGCCACACCTGTGTGAAGCAGCTGTGACAGCTTTCGACTCCTATGAGACTTTGGTCTAGCTAGCCACTGTGGGAAGGTACTTGACATCTGCTTTTCTTTTACTGCTGATAGCCTGAGTTTCAACATCTGTGGAGATTCTCTCTCAGCATATTTGAACAGCATCATTATACAAACAGAACACTATATTTAAAAGAATTTAGCAGGACTCCTGACAAAATGTGATATATTTGTGGTACATTCTGCTTGTGTGACATCCACAGTGTGTTATCCACAACTGCTCTGATCCATGATCATTGTTTTTTAATCCAATAGTCACTTTCACTTATACTTGCAAAATGCACTAACACACTATGATAGACAGCTGTAATGCAGCATAGACTAGCTGCGCACATTTAACCTGTGTGCTGCTCTCAAATACCTGTGCTTCATAGGTGGAACAGATGGCTGTAGATGTTACATGATATCTCTAGTTAAATGCCTCTCTGCACATGAGAAAGCTATTTTTGGGCATTATAACATATGATCAGATGGGTCCTCTGTGCCTGAGATGCAAGCTTGGTCTCTGGACGGAGAGCACAGCTGAGGCATTTTCTCAGCTTGAGCTGGGGTAGATGAGAAAGGTTTGTGTCATTTTATAATTTTGTATCCGAATGATTCAGAAATCATGGCAATGGGGTCTGTGTTCAGACCATTGTCTAGTTTTATTAAACATAGATTATTTTTATTCAAGGGAATCATCCAGAATTTCGTATAAGTGAAGACATCATGAGGGATTCTGAAAAGCCCAGTGGAAAAAAGGATGCTATTGTTGTTTTAAATAATGTTCAACATATGACACAGTGAAACATAATGAGCAGTCTGAACATCTTGCTGCATCTCTAATTCATAGTAATATAATTCTTTTTTTCCAAGATGGTTTGCAGTACTTCTTGTGCTAGCATGTAAGTGGTACTTTTATGTCAATTGATGCCTACAATACAACATAATTAGAAGATTTCAAAACTGAGGGATTTTATTCTACAGAAAGGTTAACATTTCAAACTTTTCTCTCATGACATCAAAAAGGCAAAATTCTGAAATTTTAGATACCCAGGAATATATATGTGACCTATCAAAATATTCCATTTTAGTAAGGCTGGAACACTTCTTGCTGTTATGGCTTTCTTTTGGCTTAATAATTTTAAATTTTCTACTCTGTTAATCTGAAATACAAAATCAAAGGGAAGCACTTCTACAACTTAGAAATGAAATATTCCAATATTCTTTGCAAATTTCGGCAACCAGTTTTGAAATTGACAAATTATAACATTTTTTACTAGCTCTAATTACTAGATAATAAAGTGGATAGAAGGATTGGAGACTGTTCTACAAAATAATCGTTTACACTGAAACTGATCACTCATTATGATTTATGTGCTGAAATTTGTGTTTAAATTATGAAATGGGAACTTACATTTAACTTAAATAGTATTCAGAGGAGAACTATTGAGATATTGAGATCTTAAGAACTCCTTAAGCATTATCCTGTGTAAGTTGAGATTCCTACAATCAGATAAAGCACAATGGAGCCAACAATATTTATTTCTCTTATTTATTTTGTTTTGAAAAGAGGAAAACAGTATCCTGTTTACAGTATTACAATGCTTCTAGGTGTTTAAAATTAAATTGAATTTGGATAAACAGCAGCTTTGCCATACACCTTCACACATAAGTTGAAAACCCTACTCCTGGTATTGAGCGTCTATTTAGGAATGACTAATGCTTCCCATGTAGATCTGGCCTACACAGTGTTCAGCTGGGAGTCTCGTTCCAGGGAAGATGCAGTTAAACAGTACATCCTAAAGAATCATCTGCTTGAGAGTCAGGTTTCTAAACCCCTTGTGGAGTTGCATACCCTGATGCATAACTGCTCAAGTGCTTGAAAACTTTTCTGCACCATTCCCTCCAAACTATACTCATAGAATTTAAACATTTTTCTGTCCATTCACCTGAACTAGATCTGGTGAGCTACCTTCCTCTTTGATTTTTTCCTGTACTTTTACCAGTGGGAAGCATAAAATGAAGCCTGCCTTTCATAGGGGACCAAAGCATATCTGTGCTAAATTTGATGCTGCGGACTGAATAGATTAATTCTGAATGAATGCCAGTCTTGCCCTGGTGATATGCACTTTCATAAAACACTCCATGGCCCATCTCCCCTTCTAATATATTGAAGTGACATATTTTCTGGTCTCCATTGGCTTCTGGTAGGACTAATTTAGTCCTAGCAATCATAAGTGGTATAGGAAATACTGTGCATTTTAGAACAGAAATTTTGACATGACACAAGTTAGACCTTGTTGAGCAATCTGAATAATTGTGTGTTTTATGGCTTTCAGATGTTCTTGCTTCAGCACAAAGGTCCACAAATATTTAGAATAGGGAGTCTATGGCCCATTTATGGCTATTTTATGTAGCATTGTTTTTCTTTACTGGTGTTTTCTGTCATGTATGACTGCAGCATTTTAGTTTTCAAGTAGGAAATATTTGTATTTCTGTCTATCGAGCTTCTTGTATCACAGAAGCATTGAGCTGATCAGAAGATGAACTCTATTTTAATACCTACAAACTGGAAGTCATCAACAAAGATTAGCTGGAGAAAAATAAAGAAATAATCTATGACAGCATTGAGAATGATTCCCAGAATTTTAAATACTTGTTAAAGGCTTTGCTGTATTTCACTTCAATAAACATCATGCTCCAGTTACTACTTGAAACCATAGGGGCATTATCCTGTGCAGCACTTATCAATATTTTAACATGTGAAAGTCAAATGATGTTGAAACATTGAACTATATTTCCATCTGTGCAAGCTAAAATGGTACAAATGCATCCTGTGTAATGGAATACTACATCCCTAGTTACTTTCTTACAAGTGATACCTGATTCCTCTGTATTTTCTGTAGTTGTTTCCATTGCTCTGATGGTGCCCAAAGGAAGACTGTTCTTTAAAATTAAAGTTTATAACATTTAAGTAGTGTTTATCCAACCTGCTTTAAATCCATAGAAAACAAATGCTTGGAACATGTTATCAAAATTGATAACTAAATTTCAGTTGCCCTTGCCTTAATACTAAATGTGCCTTTGTGCATGCATTTATTTTTTTTGCATGGAAACAGGTATTGGTACCAAAATTGACCCTGAGAGTAGCTAAAGCATGTAGCAGGGAAGAGCAGAAATACATTTTTCCTGTGAGAAATTCTGGGAGCTTGTGCCCACTGGAAAAAAATGATCTGCATTGTTCATATACTGCTGAGTGGGCAGTACAAAAAAGGATTGCATGTCCGTCATAAGACAGGAAACACTAGAAGATGGAAGCTGATGCTTCTCTGAAACCTCTGGGAAGACTCAGTCCAAGTTGTAGAGATGTGCTGTGACCAGGATGCATTAGCATCCTGGGCAAAGCTGAGCATGATGATTTTCTCTCTTTTCACGCTAATACAGACTCATATAGCAATCAGATCTAAGCCTTTCAGTGCCCTGCTGTCCAGCAATGGACTGTACTCCAGAGACTCAGTTATACATGTGCCAAGTGAGAAAGCTAAATTGTGTTTGTTGAAAACAGCCAATCATTGTTCACAGTTTTCCAGGGCCTTGCTGACTCTGTTTATACATATATATTCTCCTTGTAGTCTATTACTGTTGTTCAGCAGTGTTTCAGGGAATGAATTTCAGGGGATTCCCATCCACCTAGAATTGACTCGATCCATTACCCTGTAAGTGCTATAAGTGCATCCAGTAGAAGAGGTGCAATCATTTGGTCAATACGTTTCTCCTACGCTGTGTGCATCTAGAGTATCTTCAGAGCTGGTACAGTTATACAGAAGATACTGTGTCAGAAGACCAACCCCAGGCTAGATCCTCATTACTGCAGGATAATCATGATGCTGGAATATTATATGATTCTTTTTGCAATGCTCTGCTTTTTCCATGATTGCTTATAGGCTGAACATTTCCCCTTCTTGCTTTCCATTGGATCCTGACATCTGCATTTTCCATTAGTCTGTCTGTCTGTCTGGCTTCCTATTTTCGTTGAGTACTTGGACAGTGCTGTTCTCTGTCATTATTGTGACCCTTTCCCAGACAGTTCAGATGCTCTCACTCTTTGGATTAATTGCTTTAGGTTTCTCCTTGAATTCTTTTATATAAGCTGCAACAAAAGGCTCATGTGGTTATCAGGATTCACCAGGGAAAAATATTCTATTGTCAGAATTTTAGCAGGCAACGCTAGGATGGAGTGATTCATCAGGCTTTGTGCAAGACCTTGATTTTTCAAATTCTTGCACAGGTTATTACTAGATAATTCCAAAAAGACCAGATGAAGTACTCAGGCTTCCAAGAAGATAAAACAATGTTAAGTGTGAAGAATAGGGCCTTCTGAGATGTAATTCTGGCCTTTTGTGATGGACAATATTAAGTCAGCTCTAACTTAACAGTAAAATCAATCTTTGATAAGATTTTGATATTAAATGATAAATAAATATATTTAGCTAATATTGGAGCAGAGCTGTAGTGCCTGGATATCCTGGGTGCCTGCAATGAACAAGGACTTGGAGGTAAATAATACCAACTCTGGTGTGTGATACTGATATCAAATGTTCCATGTTTGCGGTGCAGGTGACCTTGACTTCTGTCTATTCAGTGCCTGACAACTGATATTGTCTGCAAAGTTACAAATGGATGCCAGAGTGATTATCTGTCTTAAGTAAGGGATAAATGTACTTATTAGACACGGTAATCTATCCCAATGGACATGCAATATTTTAGATGGACTATTGCACCTTTTTCTCCCAAGGAGATGATAAACTAATCTTCAGTTTGCCATAAAATCATCCTGTGTACCTAGCTTCCTATACAAACTTGGTACCAATTTTCATGTTTTGCAAAATTTTGAATCTGGAAATCCAGCATTCCTGGAGGTCTGAGGCCCACCCATCCAGTTTTCTTAACGTACTTAAAATGGCAGATGATTCTGTGTCTGCCTGTTCAGGACAATCTTCTTGTTGCTGTGAACATGCATAGACTGACAAGTATCACATTCTTTCATGTACTACAGGTAATATAAATCTGCCATGAGACAGAGAATGGTATTCAATGTAAATAAATGTGAAGCGATGTTTATGGGGAAAAAGCAGTATGTATAAGGCCGTGGCCTAAACCTACAGTGTGTCTTTGTCATGAATATTCTGTGCTGTTCTGAGCCCCCTGAACTCTAAAATGATACAGCAAAGGTGGAAAAGTTTCAGAGAATGGTAGACAGTCAAGTGTACAGAATAATATTGTACAAGAAATGAAGGTGGAAGATTCAAAGCAAAGAGAAGAAATTATTCCCTTACGCAACGTCTGGAAACTGTGGAAACTTTCTGCTGCAGGATGCTGTGAATAGCAAAACCTGACCTTAATTCAAGAAGAGACAGGGCAAATTAATCAAAGAGAAGCCCATTAAAACCCATTAAATACAGGTAATTTTGGGTCTGGAAGTCCCTGAGCAGCAAGCTATCAGACTGTTATGGGAGTCTGTTGTGGGAGTTTGCTCTCTTAGAGACACGTTACTGGCCTAGATGGATCTTTGTTACAGTCTGCATTTCTAAATAAAATGATAGCTGCCCAGTGGCTACTCTTCCACTCCAGTTTCCCAGATAAAAATACAAAACCACATTTGAGCCCCTTCCCTTTGAACCTGGCAGCTGGACCAGGCTCTTCCATTCGTGCCTGGAGTCATGAAGAGCAAAACACATACTCGATCTACAGCCCAGGCTCTGCTCTAAAATATTTGGTTTTGTGCCAACAAGGAGTAAAAACACATTTTGTTTTATTTTTTTTATTGCTGCTGCAAAGGAATGATGCCTTGAATTGTCTGGTGCATGTTCCTTCCTGATGCCTTCTGCAACAATTTCTCCTGCAAAATGTGTTTTTTCCAAGTTCAGATGGGGGAAGGACCTATGACTTACCATCTTATTTTCCCTCTCTGCTTATAGAAACTGTTTTTGAAGAGGTAGGTGGCTGCTTTAGTCAACCATTCTGCAGGTATTAGGATGGGCTTTGGGACCCAGAATAAAGCAGAAGGTTATGTAGTTTTGATACAATTGGATGTCACTTAGTTTGGCAAGATCATCCTGCACCTGGAAAGGCAGGTAATAAAACAGCAACCTGTTTTCTACCTAGCATATGGTATCTAACCCCACTGGAGGCTTGTGCTTGGCAAGCAAAAATGCTGCAAATTTGATTTAGGCACATATTCAATAGCAGTCATATGGTTTCCACACACTCTGCTTTGGAGACAGGCCAGTGTGCACAAACAAGGGGATATATAATACCATTAGTATGGAATTCTCTTCCTCTTTTCAGTTTTCACTAAAAATTAGGTGTCTTTGTTAGGGAACACAAACCATTCCTTCTGGCAAAATAACCACCAACCCCTGGCCTTCCATTCATCTTCCTTGCATGTACTAAACAAGTTATGAGGTTTAAAGGATCACAAAAAGTACAGAAAAATACACTCATACACTGTTCTTCTTTATTCATGTTTTGTTCACTTCATTATTCACTTCATTATTTATTTCAATAAACGTTATCTCAAGTTCAGAGGTATGTGGCAATCCTAAAACAATGGCAACTGTAAGGAGTTGGCATCTTTGGAAATAAGCCACGTTAGAAGTCTGTGATTGAGATTTTTCTGCCTCAGTTTACCTACCTAAGAAGAGTAAAATGGTATCTGTCAACTGACATGGCTGGTGCTTTGTGGGATTAAATTCGTGACTGGAAAAATGTTTTAAGTTTCTGTCTGAAAGACAGTATGTATTTGTGAGGTGTTACTGTGTTTCAACTGTGAGTGATAACATGCAAGTTCAACTTATTCATTACACTATATAAAGACAGTGTATTAACCTTTTGGAGGGAATTGTAGTTGCAGTTTGGGATGGATTAGTGATCTCTCTAAATGCATGAATATATTCAAACATAACCAGACTGATGAATCTGTTTATTCAAGAGACAAGCTGCCACGGTGTCATTGTCAGAGGGAGCAGGAAAGAGAGGAGACTGCATCAGGGCGAGAGTCAAGACAGCATTTACAGCTACTGTTAAACTGTTCAACAGCTTGGCAGCTCTTCCTCCTCTGCTGTCTGAAGGCAAATGATTACCTGAGATAGTAGTTGGACCATTAAGGTGATGCCATATTTCATGTTATTTCATGTGTGCCTTACTGCCAAGAAATTCCAAAGAGTTATGCACTTTTCTTCCATTTCCAAATTTGGAAGTTTCATCCATTTAATTACTGGACTTGAATCTGGGGATCTCCTCTGGGTTGAAAAGAGAGTTGTTAATAAGTTGGCCAAACATTTGACCATGAACATTTTGAAGAATAATTGTTGGCTATTTAAACACAAGACAATTTCTGTGAATTCATACACAGAAAATCATGGCTATATTTGGGATCTGTAGCTCTGTACACACCGCAGAATAATTAACCTCCCTCTCTAGAAGTGAAGATGTTTCAAAGGAGCCCAGCTCTTTGCAGTCATGTGGCTACTGAAAGTTCAGGTGGAACAGCAGTCCTCAGGTCTGCAGGCTGCAGAAATTTTGCAGTATGAATGCAAGCACTCAGTGACTGAACACTGAACCCAATCCAATTCATGGCCCTGGAGCCCTTCTCAATCGCACCATGTTACTGAGCTTAGATAGAGATGTAGACATTTGGGAAATTTTGTTCAAATAACTGGTTGGCATGGAGGTTGACATGAGGCTTCGAAATACTGACGATTTTGTGTTCTGGTGTTTTTGTGTTCTGACGGTTTGTGTTCTGGTGAGGTTTCAAACTTAGTCCTGTCACTACCTAAGCTGAGTATTTGTTACTACACCTCCTCAAGCTAATATCCTTGTTGCCCCATTGTTGAAGTGAATAAAAAGCAAAATTTTAAAATACTATTTAAAATTATGATTATGAATAATTATGAAGTAAGGTTGTTAAATCACATTTGGGAACTGATGTGTGAACTTGATTTACAGTGCAGGCTGGTCATCTCTTGGCTCTGGCATTATCTGACATTGTGTGCCCACACTGTTGGCACCTTTGACATAAGAAAAGATGATAGAAAGTCCCAGAGAGACCCTGAAATTTATCTTCTTTCATGCTTTAAGCTGGAAGGAGGGAAGAGAAGAAGAAGGACAGCTCCTTGTGTTGAGGTCAGCCTCCCAACCTGTGAGAACTCAAGCCTGAGGTTGTTCCCAGTGTAGCAGCGAGGCTACCACCAACAAACAGGGTAGCTCTGAACATGTCACTGCAGGGCACCAAGGCAGATGGGTGCTTCCAGGCCTGCCACTGTGTCCTGTTATATTAATGGATTTGTAAAAAGAATAAGGCATACAGGTGCTGTGTAATCCCCAAGGCCCAGGAGGAGGAGTGGGGAAGAACGGTCTGGCTTTCTGATGGTAGCAAGCTTCAGGGACTGATGGCATCTTCCTTGGTTCTTGTGATAAAGGAATTCTCCCCAAAAGCCAAATCCATGCCTTTTTAAATACACATTACTTTAAATATGGCCACTTTACCTAGCCTGCAGGTTCTGGGCCTGGAGCTGAAACACAGCACTGAAGACTTTCACTCCCTGACACATTCCTCTCTCAGGTTATTTAGTGTCTAAAAGGTGACAGTACAGGTCTATTGGTGAACAAGCATTGTTAAATATGCTGTTCAAAAGCATGCATCTGGAACAAGGCATTTCAGCATCTCTCTCCCCTGGAGGGTCGAGCAGAAGCCAGAGTTGTGCATATGTGTGTGAAAAACAAAGGCACATAGCAGCAGCATGAGACGAGAAAGGGATCTTCCACAGTTACACTTGCCAACAAGAATGACACTGGCATTTGGCACTTCTCTGATGCCTTTCAGCTCAGTATATTAAAGAACTGTGCAAGGATAAAATCTCTTGGTGAGGGTTATACTGAGAGAAGGAAATTGGCTGGCAGGTTAACATCATGCAGACACATGCTCTTCCTAAGCATTCCTGGTTGGGGGTGAGGGGTGGGTGTCTGCATTGTAAGCTTGGGGTCTTTCTCTTTATGTATTTACTTAAGGATTTTTTCAAATTTAAAGTAGCCTGTTTTTTTTTTCTTTTTTGTTTTTTCTCACTGACCAGAAAATATCAGCCTAGAAACACTGATTAGAGTTAGATAAAAAATTCCAAATAATTTAGCCTGTAGGTGTCTCTTTATGCGGACTATGGATGAATAAAAAACTGTCCCTCTCCTTGTTTCTCAGTTACTTCTGTCTTTTCCTTTTCTTTTTTCCTTCCTTCCCAAGGCACATGCATGTATAGTCACAGTGGGTAAAACTGCAAAAGGTACAAGTGCTGTTGAAGTACAAACCTCAGTGATTTTTGCTTTTGAGATCTTTCTGTACGTCAAGATCTTTCTGCTTCAGAGATAAATAAGGATCTTCTGGGAGAAAGTAGGTAGCATCAGAGAGCTGGACCAAGTAAACTCCAACTCTCCTTTGCTGACATGCCCCATTGCAGTACGCCTCTCCTGGCTAAAAACAGAGCGGACCATATACATAGGCACCTAGCTGTACAATTTCAGTTTTACAAAACCACTTTGCACTGATTTTTCATCTCCTATGCCTAACAGTTGCAAGTACAAGCTGCAAACCAGTGAGCAATGATAGCTGGTAGCATGTACTTCAGCATCGTGCAAGTAGGGCTGGCACAGGATACCTTCTCAGGGGACTGAAGGGGCTGCCACAAACTGGCATTCACTCCACCTGCTATGAGACAAATATCCATTTGAATTTGTAAAAATGAGTTTCTTTGTGTTCTTGTGCCAATATAGTTTCAATGTGGTGAAATATGTTGAAGGACATTAAGTGACCTTTTGAACTTGCATTTATAGAAACTCGGTTTATTCATAAGAAAATGAATAACATAATTTCACATACAAAAATATTTCCTGCAAACAAATATAAAGCACTTTTATTACCTGAAAGATCTGAAGTCACTTCTCCCCATCCCTCCCCCTGCAAAGACTACCGATGCCTGTGAGCAGGATTGCAGCTAGCAGTGCTGGGTGTGAGGAGGCTACACAAGCACACAGAGCAGGCAGTGTGTCCTTAAGGCACAGATCACTCAGGTAGCCTCTCTGCAAGCTGGCCCAGTCACTTCACATCATACCTGTGCTGAGGCCACTGCTATTCAGGCTTTGCTTGTCCCTGGTGGGCACTGGGGAGTGATGCTAGAGTTTGGTGCAGTGCTAGTACCTGAGTGGGCTACCCGGGGCCATTTATTGAGTCAGAAGATAGAGAGTAGATAGAAAACAGTGGTCCTGATCTAGTCACCAGCACTACCTTTTTTACTCACGATAGCTGCCACGGATTTCTCCTTCAGTGCCACCTACATGGTGTTTTGAAGAAATTGAAACAGCCTTTCATAGACATTTTACAGCCTTTTCAGAGAACTCTGTTTACTACCTGTGTAACTAGATGTTGAGAAACTACATTTTAGTTGCCACATCTCCTAGTGTTTCTGCTTATTTTCTGCCACTCTTCCTGATAGCAAAAATTTTATTTATACCACTGTTTAGAAGAAAATTCTCCATATCAGTATTTTTGCTGCCTTCTCCAGGATGCTCCCTTTTGGGCAATACTATTCTTGTAGTGACATTCTGGCCACTATGTCACTGGATCTCTCTCTTTCCCAGATCCAGCTTTGTTCTGTTTCAGCAGGGCAAATGCCTATATTTTTAATTTCCTGCTCCAAGTGCTGCTATATGCTCCTAGACTTCCCTGGTGACATTGTTGCTTGACATTTCTAAAAGTTGGCTTAATGTGTTGCTGCTCTCTAATGAATCGAGTTCCAAGAACATTCATAAGTATATTCTAAATGTACATCTGAACTTTGAGATTATTTTCCCCATTGCCCAACAATTCACATTTTAAGTACCCAGCTGAAGACTTCAGTTCTTACTTTACTTTTTTGGGCATCAGCACTGTGCATGAGTGGCAGTGAGGTGAAATCTATATCGATACAGAGGGATTGCACAAAGGCAGTGTCAGAAGACTGAACCCCCTGAGCTTTCACAGGACCACAGTTTCATCTAGGGGAGTTAAAGGTGCTAGGGCAATGAGACTCTCAGACCTGGCATGAATTTTATCTACGGTGGTTAGGGAAAACATATCATTTGGGCTATTTTGGCACATTAGGCACTGTTTAAAGCTAAATGAATCTCTTATCCTCATATAGCTCCACTCTGTCTGTGAATCTGCTCTGACCAGCTGCTTGTACTTATTGCCATGCAGTCTGCCCTATTTATGCTTCAGTGTGCTCTGTTCTATGTAGATTATTTCTCTTCCACGTTACAGACTTTTTTGCTTCAGAGATCTCATTAATATATTGGCTCTTGACACACACACACACACAAACCCCAGCAAAGTATGCAAACCTAATTCCTCCAGTGACAAAGCCCAAAATTAAAATGAAAGCAGCTTTATATTTATTGTAAAATGTACAGGGATGTAATGTAACAGATTAGGTGATGACATGTGAAACAAATGGGCTAATTAATATCTCATAATTCAGGGGACTATGCCAGCAGATATAGTTCTTTTCTGTGGCATTTATTAATGAATTTGCTGGTGGCATCTACAAAATGTCTTGAACAATGAACATTTTACTTTTTAATTGAATTGCCATATGGGACTTAAAGGCAGGTATCAAAGGGACCTAACTATACTAACACAGAAGAAATGCTGTAGATTTTAGAGGAGTCCAATGCAACTCTGAAAATCAGGCTGTCTCCTTATGGACCACAATATGATTTTTTTTTCTCTTAATTTTCATTAATTCTGGGTTAGGCACCTGGCCTTCCTTGGAAAAGAATAAGACTTCATTTCTTCAATAGCATTATTTATTTATTTATTTATTTTTAAATGAAGGGCTTAGGGGCATTCCTTTGGCACCCATATCTGTTGTCCTCTTTCATTCTGTGTCTCATTCTGATCATTGCTTCATATGCTGTCCAGTGTAAGAAGAACAGCCTGCATGTGGGTCTCACCTTCTCCTTCACCTCACACTAGTTTCCCGCACAAGCATTGTATTGGTCCTCCAAAAATTCCCTGCAATTCCCCACACGAGGAACTGTGGTCATGCCCAAGAGTTCTTTAGCCCTACGGGGATTCTGGGACATGTTCTTTCTATTCAGTTTGTGATATTTCTCTTCCTGCCTCTGGCTGTGGAGAGCAAATTGTGGCTTAGCACTGTCCAGCCAGGGTGAAAGACAGTCTCTTGTGAATGCATAGGGTGCTTAATGAAGTTTTTTATAATGTTAACAGGCTATTACTGGGATATCCAGTAAGGGTTATACTGAGCCCCCATTATATTTTAAGGGTGTGTACTGAATTCTATTTATCCTCCTTTAAAAACAAAGCCTAAACCAATGAGGTCAGAATACATCCCAACACAAATAATTCCTGTTCCTAACCCTTATAAGGACAAGGAAGTTGCAAAGGAAGGAGGAGAGAGAGAATTTGTTCAGTTTTCTGGAGCCTAAAGCTGCAGATTCAATTTCTCATTTGAAATTAAAGGTGATTAGGTGCATCAGCATTTTTAGAAATCTTTCTGGGATCAGATTCTCAAGACCACACTGGTATGTAATTCCAGCTAAAGTCAATGAGAATGGAACATCAGTTTGAAGAACCTTAGGGGGATTTTCAAAATTGCCCAAGGTACCAATTTCCTGTTAACACAGAATATTGTCTGGATGAGCTCTGCAGAACAGGATCCATTCTTTGCTACCCATTGCCACAAAACACAGCGGGCAAGTCTTTTGACACAGGCTGAATACATCCTTTAAACTTGCACTCTCATGATGTTTCTTTAACTGGTTATCCATGTGCCTAACTTAGTGCTCCCAAGTGCTCCCAATGAAGTTACTGAGTATATTTGTAACAGTGCATGAAAGTCTTCATGGAAGCAGGAGGGATCTCTCAGAAGTTTCTTCAGACTTCACTGTTCCAAAGTCATGAGGTTATCCAGGATCTGGTCCAGGATCTCTTTTTTTTTTTTTTTTTTTTAAGTTAAAGGACTGTAGTCAGCAGTGAACTCAGAAAACCTATTTCTGACATGAATACCAGCACAGAGAGATGAAAACTAGCTCAACACCAGCTTTAAAAAAAAGGAACATGACTTAACAGGAACACATTCTTATTAGCAACCAGTTGTCTGTCCTACAGAAAGCAGAACATGCTAATATATGTAACTATAAAGACAGACTCCAAAATATTTAAGTTCTTGAACAGAGGTGTTGACAGTTAAATTGAACTTCTGGCAGGCATTTCCAGCTTGTGGGGGAGCAAACAGCAACTCTACAGCTTTCAAAACATTTACCAAAGATAATAATTACAAAGCCACATAGTTTCAGAATGACTTTCATTTGTCAGGACAGCTAACAGCAGTGAGAACCAAAGCCAAGAGAAAAGCCAAATGCTAACAGGAAAATACTGACAAATCACTTGATATAAAGTTGGGCTGTGTAGTATTATAGGAAAGCATGGGACCTGCCACCTAGTCACAGCAGACCCACACTGAATCTGGTATGGTGGCCCAGTCTGAGAAGGAACCAGGCTGTGTTGGGTTTGTAACAAGGAGTATGGTGCAGTCCTGACGAAGGATTTCCAGTCTGGTAATACCCGTTTCCCCCTTCATCCAAGTCTGAGCAGATATGGATGGGACTGTGTCTTTGTCAACAGACTCAGAACATGTGGGCCACAATGCCAGGGAAAAAAGGCAAGAGGAAGAAGGTATCTAATAGTAGGACAACAAGGATAACCACCCTGTGGGATGGGAATTTTCTGGGATATTATCTTTTTCTGCTTGATGGGGGCAGTAAGTGTACTGATCAGTGTTTTGATTTATGTTAAATAACCCCTTGCAATCCAAACTGGTTTCAGATACAGCTTATTCAGGTGTTCAGGTTCAGGTATTTTGCCTGATGAGTTTTGTTTTTATTTTTATGTTTATTATTTATTTTTTATTATTTATTATTATTATTTAGTTAGTTAGTTATTATTATTTTTTAATTATTTATTTATTGCTTTTTATCTCTGCTATATGCAGAGCACTGTTGGTGCTCTTCTGCTTTCTGTCTTGGAACAGGTCCACAAATAGCAAAATGCTGTAGAAGAGGCTGTTCGCAGAGGAGGTTTGGGAGTACAGAAGCAGGAGAGAGGGAAATTTTATGAGTAAATCTGTTCATATTTATTTGCTGTCCTGATTATGCAGATTAAGAATGTTTCGGTAAGTCTGTATTATTTGCTGTGCAGAAAGAAGAAAGCTGGGATGCAGACCCCCTTGAGCTCTGCCTATCCATACACTTAACAACACAGGCTACCCCCAAGATGTTACTCTTGGGAGTAACTCACAGCTACAGCAGCTGCCACCAACTACAGTAGCTGGAAGCAGAGATTTCTGAGCATTGGCTAAGTGTAGCAGTTTGTGCAACATATCACAGCCTGGCCGAGATTTGGCTGTAATAGCAGAAGGATGTTGAGGTGTTAGCATAGTACTTTCTCTTTCATACTTCAGGAAATTCAAAGGAACGTTAAACCATCTGATTTCCTATTCCTTTACAATAGTTCTGGATGTGAATATTACAGTTTCCAGTGTTGTGCTGCTGTGAGGTTGAAACTGTTCTGGTAAGAGCCGTTCCTCCCAAAAAATAAAAAATAAAAATGTTTCAGCTTGCAGATAATACACAGCTTCAATACAAGTGTAAATGAAGTTGGAAACTTGGTTCATTGAACAGATGTTAAGGAACATAAGGCAATTACAGTTCTGCTAACTCAGCCTTTTTGAGTTGAAAACATTGTGCCATCTACAGAATTATTTATCATGGTGTTCTGTGGGTGCAATTCAGTCTGTACTTCTGTTACCATTGAGAGTCTCTTATGCCATCATAAGTACACGCTGGCAGATAGATAAACATATCAGACATGGTCAGATCAAATCCCCTAGTGTAGTTCCTAAATTCAAGACATTTTGTAAGATCTTTCTATTCACAAGTGCTGTGTTTCTAAATAAGGTTTCATAGATCTCATTTTATCTGTACAGCACCAGAATTACAGTCAGACCCATCATGGATTTGGGAAAGGAGAAGAAGGAAAAAAATAAATAAATAAATCTATTTTTTCCCCCAGTCATGGATTTATGGGTATTTATAGAGGCCCTTGATGATTCTGGTACTCATCAAATGTGATGATGACAAAGTTGACATTTTTCTGGAAAAGCAAACTTTCATTTGTGATGGGGACTTGAGATTTACCTGTCTTATTATACAAATACGTGCTTTCAGACGTCAAATTGTGTATGGCAGCAGAGTAGGCAACAGTCATCAGCAACATCGGCAAAATTAATACTTTTCTGTAGCATAGTACTAGCTAGATGAATTTGCAATGACCAAAGTCCAAAGAGGTTGACTCAAAGGCTGAAGCACTTTTTGAGTTTACCACATTTAAACATTATTTATGTTTTACATTGTGCAGAGCTTTTGCAAAAGGAGTGGAGCATATCACCACAAAGACATGTGGACACAAGCTCTGTACACTAAAATCGTACCCTTGGCACAGCATGGAAATATACATTTTAGATACTGTACTCAGTCTCATCTTCCATGTACTTGTATTGTTTCCATCTGCTCCCACAGTGACCACTCCCCTCCTTAAATAACCTCACCAAGCTCTTGCCTTTGGTACTAATCTCACTGTCTTCACTCACCCAGATAGTAATAACCCATCAGTGAATGATCAACCACCTCCCAGGCTCATTCACAGAGACCCTGTGGCTTTCTCTCCCGCACTGGGAAATAATGGGTTTTAGGGCAGACATGAACAATGTGGGCTTTGCTACCTCTTGCCAACCAAGTGATCATCCAGACAACTTGCATTCAGGCAACGTCCAAGGAGTGAAATGTCCCTCTGTACATGTGCTGATAGGTCCGATGTCAGATATGCTCCACAGGGCACATTCTAGCTGCATCTGAACTCCCTTTCACGGGTTTGCTGTCTGCATGACTGATCAGTTTGGTACCAAGGCAGCTTTGGAGCTGCCCCTAGCACACAGTGGGGATCCAACCCCTGGGCATGGTGATCCTTCTCTTTCAATTATCTCTAGAGAATTACAGAGATTAAATGTACAGATGTGATTAGATTTTTAGGTTTAAGGGGTACTTACATGTTGCATGGTGCGCTGCAAACTTCAGCTGTGGAAAACTCTTTAAAATTCTCTTTAAAATATATGTTGCAAGAATGGATCCTTTCCCTGTAGGAATCTAAAACCACCCCTATTACTATCACCTAGTTGTGTAAATCCTCTGCATATTGGTTCAGAGGACTGTGTACAAGGAAGGCTCTCAGGACTGGGGTTAACATGGACAAAGCCATATGGTGACCATAATATATGACCTATGAATTCTATTTGTTGTCCCACATCACTGTAATTAAAAGTGTTTTGTCCCTTTCTCTCTTTCCCTTTCTCCTTTAATTCTCACATTATCCTTGCATCTCCATACATGCAGGCTCTTCTTTTAAATTCATATCATGATGATATCGGGATTGGGACTCCACATGCTCACAAGGAAATAATTGATGCCATTTGCATTTCACATTTTAACAGCTTCATAACAAGATCTCTATAGACTTATACTGAAATTGTTTTCCCACTGAAGTCTTACAACACAGCAGCAATATAATGACATTTTAATGGGATCCCTATAGACTTGCCATGAAATTGTCAAGGGAAAATAGTGGTGATGTTAATTGAATTGGGAGCTAACATTGTTAAAATAAAATGTGAATAGTAATTTCTCTGCAAGAAGAAACACAAAAATTCAGGTGCTGATCCTGTGAAGACACATGCATGTGAGTAATTTTGCTCATAGAAGCAATCCCCTTGAAATCTACTTCTCTGGGGAACAAAGTTAGGACCTAGAAAAATCAAATTAATTTTATCTTCTGCATTCATTTACAAAATAGCTAACTAAAATGAAACAATCAAAGATTGTGCTTCAACTGTGACATTTCCTATACACATCTGTGCAGATGTTAAACAGAAATTACCCGAAGAGCTTGGCACTTGACATCATACATCCTTTAACTCTACATAAATACAGTAACAGTTGCGCAGTTGGTAGAGCCCTTGGGTAAAAACATATTCATAATGAAGTTGCTGAGAATTCTGTCTCTGGCTTTAGCCAGAGCTAGCATGCCATTCCCAGTATCCCTTCATAGGGATACCAGGCACAAAGCTCAAACACACACCTGTTTTGGAGGCTAAATCTACAGAGAAGAAGCCTGTTCTTTTTAATCTTTGTGTTTTCTGAGACATAAGAACGTATTTGAATGAAGGTTTTCTCTTTTATTTCTAGGGTGATGAGAGAGAGAAAATGAACCTTGCAATTCTAATGCCATCATGAGAGTCTCAGGCTTTCAAGTTCAGTTATTTCAGATTTCAAGAGACTGCTGGAGTAGGCAATACAAGCTGACTGTGGAAAATGGGGTGAATGTTCTGACCTTACTGCTTTGCCTATAAGACTGTATAAAAGAATTACACCAACATCTACTGACAATTTTTAAGTTGGTCAGAAAACAGTCAAAACACAGCCAAGGACCAAAAATTATAATGTGCAACATACATCTGTCTGGAAATAGCTTTTTTAAATTATTATTATTATTATTATTTTTTAATCAGGAGTATTTCGGAGACTATTTCTTCATAAGCAAAGCTGCTTGTCAGGAGGAGGTAAGAAGATCGATACAGAAAACAAACCATTAGCAATGATAAATTATTCCTTTTCTCTCAAGAGAAGCCTAGAGTCATTGATCTGGCATGGAATCCATGCAGACCTACTCCTCAAATGAACAAAAGGCTGAACAGTAGTGTCCTGATAGGTGGCCTGATAACACAGAAGATTAGTACAGGGCTGCTGGATGACCTCTGTACCAATGGTTCAATCCTGCCTTCATGAAAATCAGATCAGAACTTTCACCATCAATCTCAGCAGAAACATGAGACATTTTTATGTCAAGTAAAACCCAAACTAGGAACTGGAGCTATTAGGAAAAAGAACATAGAGAGAAAAAAACCAGAAAATATCATTGTGTCTGGGTTTGAATTCATGATTCACCTGTGTCTCAAATATTGCATGCATTTCTTACACTTTTTCATACAAAAAACAAACAAACAAACAAAACAAATCAAAAGAATATAGTTTAACGGAAAAAAAAAAAAGCACAGAGAAAAAAGATGGTAAAAAGGGAAAGAGAAAGAAGGCTGATGGGAAGGAGGAAACGTCTTTTTTCTAAGGAGAAGCTGAAAGGACTCTTTAGTTTGCATTAGGAACTATAAAATGATGGAGAGCGTGGTGAAGATGAAAAATATGTATGTATTCATTACTTCTAACATAACAGGGACATGAAGACACACAATGAAAATAGTTGCCAAATATAAAACCAAGTGAAGGAAGTCCTGTTTTTTCTCACAACGTATTTCTCACAACCTCATTGCTGCAAGATATAGTAGATGGCAAAACCACAAAGCGAGTCTAAAAAAGATTATATGCCCTCATGGAGGATAAGTCCACTGGAAGGTTTTAAAAATGCTGATCTAGATGCAACATTGAGCTCACGAATTCTCTTGTCCAGAGGTCAGTAAGTGTACAATGGCAAAGAACAATATATACCTACCTTAACCCCTACACTCTTAAGCATTCATTGGAGTTCACTGCCGGGGTCTTAACTAGATGCATTTGGCTGTCGTGAACTGAATGCAGCTGATCTCAAGTCTTAGGAACTGTTGAGTGAAATGAGTCAGCAGTCACTCAGCAGCGGACAAGTTGTCTCCTTTTCAAACATCCACTCCTGCACCTGTCAATTCTATCTGAATAGTGATGACTTCAGAAACTGGAAAGACTGATTGACATATGGACTCTTTAGAATGGTCTGAGTGCACCCCAGTGTGGTAGGGAGATGCTCCCAATGATGTTTCCTCTGGGACCAAACTGAGAATTTCAAGCAGAAGGTTTATTCAGCCTATTGCTCTTTCCCAGTGACTATGTTCCTAACAGACCAGACATTCAAATGCACAGTGCCAGCACTTACCTAACGGATTCTGAATTGCCATTTTACTTTTCCAAAATCGTATAATGCTATTTAGGAAAACTATTTTCCTTTTGGCTTTGCTTTACAGCTAGGAACAAAACCAGACAATGAAGCCAGCCATGGCTCCCCTCAGACTGCTCCTGAAATGCCTGAAGATGAGCACATCTGACTAACTCAGCTGTGCTGGAACTCCTGGCCAAGGAGATCTATTTATTATGGGGTGTGATTGTCAAGTTACTCATTTCGGTGGCTCCACTGCTGCAGTGCAGAAACCCTGGGTGGTCCATGAGACCATCGTGAGTGCTCTGCACCTGGGGCTGCAGAAAATATTAAGAAGTAAAATGTACACATGGCTGGCTTGGTGGACTGTGACCAGTTGGTCCAAAGTTGCGCAAACCACCAAGCTAGCTGTAATCCTTAAGGGGCCAGAGTCCATTCTCATGTATTCAGAGGGAGACCCATAATTATTTCAGCTGAAACCAGATCAGGCATCAGAGCTGGACAAGGGACAAAACATTAGGTTGTTTCATTTCATTCTGACCTCTTTTTATGGCAATAACTGCTAAAAGGAAAACAAATGTTCGTAGGGATCTGCTTTGTTCTGCCTTTACATGTGGAGCACACAAGGGGCCTTTTCATGCAGAAAAATGCATAAATCACTCCTCTAGTTTTACTTATGGGAATGTAGCATTTTCATATTAGAGAAATACAGCCAGTAACGAGATGCACAGACATTCAACTCAGAAGAGTAGGGATTTCAGGAAAAAAAAAAAAAAAAAAAGAAAAAAGAGAGAGAGAGAGAGAGAGAGAGATTATTTAGATACTAGCCAAAATGAAGCAGGAACCTCATGAGGAAATGTGATTATAGGAATTATGCAGGGAAGGCATTTCACTTATATATAATGGGCCAGATTCTCAGCAGCTATAAATAGTTGGAACTTTACTCACTCACTTTCAGGGAGATATACTACAAGAAGTGAGTTCTGTGATCATCTTGGGATCATTTAATTGTAGGCTTCTTCTTTGCTGTTCTTTCTTTCCTTTTTTTTTTTTTTTAATCTTATTAGTTTTACTGATCATGAAGATATATTAAACAGAAGAATAATTGTTTTGTTGTTGTTGTTTGTCTGTTTGTTTGTTTGTTTTAGGGCGATTTTCAGTTGGATCAGTGAGCCATCAGATGCACTAGATGATGTAAAACCACTAATGCTGATGCAGGGAGGTGGGTGGAACACCTACAAAGTGAGAGAAGGTAGAAGCAGCCAGCTAAGCTGATAATATAGTGACCTTTCAGTATTCACCACCTGAAGGCACAGCGTTGTAGATATATCTGTTTGAAAAAGAAAACTGGAACAGTGAAAGATCAAACCACATGATATAAAGTACAAAGGAACTTGATAATCTCACATTATTTTTGCATCATCCCAACTGAGAGAACTATGTGCTTGTTTCTGATCTCAGATTAGCTACATCAGACATTGTAGGATTGAAGTGAATGACACTTCAAATCTTCATGTATATTATTTTTAATTCAAACATTTTGAAAACATTTATTTTTATATTTATGGTTGATCAAAACTTGTAACTTATTTTTATAGAAGTTATTTGCGGTTATTTCAAACTGGAATTAGATATTTTTCAGAATTGGTTAATGAAATGCCAGTATATGAGAAATAACAATGTTTTTAGTAAGTTTACAATTATAGTTTTATTAAAAAATAAAATGTGACTGTATAATGAGAAATTATATATGTATGAAGCTGTAGAAAAAAATGGCTTTTAAACCAGCTCTTGTTTCACTAAACAGTTGCTGCAAATGCTAGACTCATTAGAAATGGTTCTAGCTCCCCTAGTCAATGAGGCTAAACAAATGCTTATTTGTAGCAGCCTGCACTCACTGCAGTTGTTTCCCAGCACTCTCTTGTCTGCAGTTTGAAGCCTCTGACTGTTTCTTGTAAACCCTTTGGCTGCATTTGTAGCTCATCTAAACAGGATGGTCCAGATCTATGATAAGGATGTTTAGAAGCTACTGTGCTGCTAACAGTTAGCACTTGAAATGCAATCATGGGAATCTTAACAGGATTTAAATAAGTGTGTTAAAAAGTAATTTTACATCTTTTGTTCACAGAGATGTTGTTTTCCCTCATTAAGGCTCATACAGCACATTAGATTTTAAAATAAGAGAAACATAAAAAAAAAAGAAAAAATAAAAAAAAGGATGTCAGATTGGTCATGTGTAGGTAAAGTGTTTATAAGTGTGAAATTTTGATATGGATATTTTCACCACAGACACCGACTGGGAAAACTTTCCAGGAACACTTGTGCATACCCTTGCTCCAAAGCTGGACATCTAGGTCCTGCCTGTTCTACACCTTCTCACTACTTGATGTCAACTCTAAGCTGTGGTCTGCAATATTCTCAGATACTCCAGTCAAGACTCCTGAAATAACTACATCAGACAGTCATATTTTGCCTCTGCCAAAGACCCGAAGTGGTACTTTGATGACTTCCCTTAGGCAAACTTGTAACCCTTATTCCCTCACGTGGAAGAATCTATTCATTGCATCTATTCTGTAAACATTTTGACTGTTGCATCTGTTCAAGATGCAGTAAAACACCCCTGCTGAAAAACTTTTTGTAAATGGAGTGTACAGATATCCTCTGGAGAAGAGTACAGAGGGAGTTATCCAGACTTCACCAGAAGGTCCTGATAGAAACATAGGAAGGGTGTAGAGCTGCATTGACTCCCTTCTACACTATAGTTTATTTTGTTGTGTTGTGAAAAAGGCCAGTATAAAAAAACAGAGATGACATCCTTGCCCATGCCATTGGGCTTCTCAATCAGCTGCTTAGATACAGGCGCTATATATGCTCTATACGTCAGGTATGTAGTCCCATAAATATTCTGAATTAAATAGTGTTTCTGAGACCTAACTTCATGTCCATACAAGTGCTATATGGAGCATGTGCTCAGGTGCCTCCAAATCCTATCTGTCCCCTAGACAGCGGGCTGTCTTTGGGGAATGCTGACTTTCTTTGTCTGTTCATTTTCTATCACATAATATTTCCAAAAGGCCTTGGAGGTAACTAGACCAATGTCCCTTGAGTATGTAGAGCAAACCCATGCTGTAAACTAAGCTATGCTTACTTATTTCTTAGAGGAGAATGGGACGTTACTTTCAGGAGTAAGGATATTAGTTTCACTTGAGAATATCAGCTAGTTGCTCATAAACCCTATCTTCTCCTGAAAATAAACCATGTAGATGGGCTATTTATCTGATCAGAAGCCCTGCCAGAAAACCACTTGTGAGATGGTGTAAACATACTCAGGGAGGCTATTGTGTAAGGAGAGGAAAGTGAGGAAAAGGTTCATGGTTTGGCCTTAATTTTGTTGGGAGTGGGACATATATGACTGCAATGAATTGACTAGAAAATATTGTTGTGTGAGCGAGCCCTAAAGTAAAACAAACACATTCCACATGCACAGGGGAGGAGAGGAAAGCATTGCTATACAAAGGATGGTTTGCATTCAGATTCAATCACTATTCTAACCAGGATGTGGCATCCCACCTCATAATGGCAGTCCTGAAGATTTAGAATAAGTTTAGCATCAAATAATACATCAAAGCTTTAATGCAAACCTGTATTTGATTCAAATTACTCATGCTGTGGTAGTTTAAACATGCATCCTTTTTTATATGGGCTTGATCAAAACTGGCAGGCAAAATACAAAGAGCAATGTCAATTAAACTCTATGGGTGGAGAGGAATGTATGAAATATAAACGAGAAGTAGCAGGATGTCAGAGATTCTATTGTCAGAGAGTCATCTATTGTTTGTAGTGGTTGATGTCTAGTTCATATGGACACTTTGTCAATGAAGTGATTCTATAATCAGATTCACACAGGAAATGCATCATTTTTCAGGTATCGTGTATCTGCTCTCCCTCAGGATAAAGCACTTTGGGAAAGCATAGTTTGAATATTGATATATGTCACTTGCTGAAGCTAAATCTTAATATTTGAAGCCTTCTCCATTCCTAGGAAAGGAAAACCACTGCAAGTGCCACAGGCACATGCCACAGTGAGGCAAATACTGTGATTTTAATGCTATCTACAGGAATGTTGGCTCACCACAGTATTTCCAGGGCTCAGTTTGCCAAGAAGCTGTGATTTTTATTTTTATTTTTTAAATTTTTTTCATCTACCTGGTGGGATGTAAGAAAGTTGTCATCTGGAAAGCTGTTCATATGTGTTTTTAAATTATCTTTGAGCAAGTAATTAGGAAGCCACACACCCAGTGGGTTTGGAGCCAAGAACCTAGAGCCACAGTTGTAGCAGAGTTAAACTGTTGTTCTCCAACAGAGGTTGGGGGCCTCTGGCTTCTCTAGTGACACCTGCTCAGGCCTCCTATGCAATTAAAAATAGCATCCACCTCTCTTCCTGAATAAGGGAGAATGTGCTGCAGACTTTGATATATAGCAAATCTCTTTGCACAAATATATAGATTTATATGCATAGATATATGCATACACATGTGGTTTTCTACGAGGAAAGCAACCAACTGCTTTAATAAACTGCTTTCATTCTGAGATCATAATCACTCTTGCATGCATATGTGCACACACACAAAGAGATGGAGACAGCTAGATCTCTAAATAGAGACGTACACATTCTGGCTGTTTTTGGCTTTGCTTTTCTCTCCAAGGCTCCCAGGCAAATGGCAGCACGACTCTTGACTCTTTCCAAGTGAACCTCCAGAGGCTTGTTTTTTCCGAGTTCAGGCCTCTCTCAGGGAGCACACTGAGCTGAGCTACCTAAAAATCTGCCCTGCATCCTTTCTGGCGGCAGTGTTGGGTATGTGAACAAGATTGTGTTACCTTTTTGAGGCTGGCTGAAGAGTTATGTCACGTATTTAAGGGATATCAATAGTGCATGTGAAGTGTGCACACTCCTGAAAGCAAAAGGATTGCATTGTGACATGAAAAGTGATAGGAAGCACCAGCCTCAGGTTTCCCCAGCCCCAGTGAGCAGTTTAACAAGGCTTCATGATGCATGTCACCTCTCCTGCCATGCCCATAGGACATACTGCATGTCTTTATTCCTTGTGCATACTATACCGCCTCATCTGTAATTATAAATATATATTTAGTGTCACTTCAAAGCCTTCTCTTGGCAGGGGTGTTCCCTTTTCAGGGATTTTGAATCTCTGACATTCCTTCTTCAGAAACTCTGGAGGAGGGTGTGATAGCCTCCTGCTGACAGTTACCTTTGTTCAAAGGGACTGCCGGAGAAAACCCATAGCAATGTAGGGGGAAAATTGACTTTTGTGTCTCCCATTGGACATGCATTGGCTTCTATAACAGGAGACCATTTTCTATGCTTGGCTGTTTTTACCTGGAAGATATTTAATGATGGGTACAGATCATGGATTTGGAAGACATGAAAAGGTTAGCAGTAGTTTAGACTTTTCACCACATAAGTCTGCTGAACTAAACGCCTTCTGGCTGTGGTTGTTCATTGTATATATTTCATACAGGTCAGCTACAGAAGCTGGAACTTTGTTAACCAAGTAATTCTTTTTTAAAATTATTTTATTTTAGTGTGTATGTGAGTGTGTGTGTGTGTGTGTGTGTATGGCATTTTCCTGCAAACTGGCCAGTTTTTTATAAGTATCCATCTGTCGGTTTATTTTATTATTACATTACAGTACCATCTAGAGGTCCCAAATGGGATCAGGGTTCTGCACAGCAGGTGTAGTATATAGTTGTCTTCTGGGAGACAAAGCACATAACCTGAGTAGATGAGACAAAAGAAGGATTATTGTCCCTATTTTATATATTTCATAAATGTTCTCGATTTATAAATTTTGCATACCGTACAATGTATATTCAGACAAGAAATCTGTCATTTTGGATGGGACTATGCTACTTTTAAAGATAGCCTGCTGTTCTATATGTATTCCACTAGGAATCCACCAGATTTCTGGACGTCCAGCAACCATCAAGAATTCTCAGACAAAAGGACTGTTGTGCAGATCAGCACATCGCAGACACATCCACTTACTTCCTTTGGACTGACTGAGAGGTATGGAAATAAAAGACAGAGCTGAGAAGTGAACAAGGTCTGCTGAGTGTTAATCACAAGGCTATCCTGCCTCTTTACTGTTCATTGGTCATAGTCACCCAAAAATGAGAAAAACATTGTCTGGCAAACTTTCATCTTCTTTGTAAGAGGCTCATATTTCTGAAAGACTTTTCATCATGTAGGATTTATGAAGATATTTCTGAGAGGGCAAGTTTCCAGACCTTTAGCCCTTGACCTAAGGAAAGCATTTTCATAGACTTCCTATGAAAATATCACAGTGTAATGTCACTGAAGACAGCAGTACTACAAACTTGAATTCATGGCAAATTTGGGCCATGATTGAGAATTACTATAGGGAGCTAGAATCCATAAGCAATTTGAAACATCTTTACTCAGACTGGTTATGCATTATCCTCCAGGAAAAAGGCAAGGCAGTAGTTGATCCTAATGGAGGTAAACTAATAAAATAAGTTTTTACAAATGACCAGATCCTAGTTGCCTAATTTAGGCAGAACAGCACTTAACTACAGGCCACTTCTTCTCCAGCAGGATGACCCAGTGCATCTAAATGATTCAAATAGACCAAATGTACAGTTAATAGGAGTCTCTGAATGACAATTCAGAAAGCTAGTGTGGTCATAGTGTGGGTGGTCATTTCCAAGAGCCAAACTTTGAAACATGCTAAATGCATGGGGGAAAATATCTTCCTGCTTCACGACATCAGATGCATTCATTTACTTGGGAAGCAGAATGTTTCGCTGAGGTTATAGGTAAAGATGGATGTCAGCACCAATAATAATAATAATAATAATAATAATAATAATAATAATAATAATAATAAAATAGATAAAAGGCTAGATCTTAACTTTAAGGTATGTGCAAAACATCCCAAGGATATTACCAAGTTGAGGAGGTGTGAGTCTACATCCCAGAATCTACCTCCAGTTTACCAAGCATCCATACCAATGACATATTCCCCCCTCCTGTTGAAGCTGGCTTGCTGCATAACTGGGGCTGCAAAAGTCACAAGGCAAGGAAGGACAGCAAGAGCAAGAGTGGTCCTGCACTAAAGGCAGAACACTCACCTAGGAAGTACTCAGCCTTTGCTTGCCCTTTGCTCCTGTGTGTTCCTGTCCTTCTTGCCCTTTTTCTACTCTGCTGGCATACTCAGAGACTGACAGGGTGCTTTGATGCACAGCACAGAGGTGCTCTGAGGGTCTAGTGGTGCTGAAAAGTTGGCAACCTGGACTTTTTCTGGGACTTAAATACATCCATGACCTAGATTGTCAGGATCTAGTTCAAAGAATCTAGACTTGCATTTTTGAAGTAGTCAGAATAGCAGAAACATTTATACTGCAGTAGGATTTAGCTGTCCCAGGGTTAAATGTCTTAGGTTTCCTGAATCCCCTCTCAGCTCCATGTCACTGTCAGTAATGTTGTCACCTGATATCTCCATCCTGGATTTAGGTTGGCATTGAATTACAAAGCTCACCCCATTTCCTAGTGAAATGCTTCAATAACTAATGCATGATGTAACATAGGCATCAGCTCTACAGAGACTCATCCTCCCAGCTTTAATGAAGATACAAAACTGTTGTCCACACAATGAAGGAACAACATGAACTACTGAAAGGGAGACAGTAAATATTTATCTCAGGCTGTACCCCTCTTCAGGCTGCAAAGGTGTGCAGGAGAAAACACCTCTTGGAGACATCAGCTTCACATGGTCTTTTGGTCTGGTGGCAAGAGATGTTCAAGAATTTGCAGTCCAGCATCCTGCACATTCATCAGCTGAGACTACAAAATTTCTGAGATTTCACATTGGGACACTTTCTCTTACCTGCCTTTATTCTGCTGCCAGATCCAAGGTCTTACATACCCACCCTGCTGAACTGTGTCTTGACCAATAGACTGTATTCTTGTTGTTCGTTTTTGTTGTTTTGTTTTGTTTTGTTTTGTTTTGTTTTGTTTTGGTTTGGTTTGGTTTGGTTTGGTTTGGTTTGGTTTGGTTTGGTTTGGTTTGGTTTGGTTGTGTGTGTGTGTGTGACCTGCTATAGTTTCAATGATTAATCTCTTTTCTACATATCTACCAAGAATGTCCAAGAGCTCTTACATGTATTTCATTAGCCCTTGTTGTCTCTGGATATTTCATCAGCCTTTGTTGTCTAGGATACTAAGTCAAATTTTGAGCATGAAGAGGAAATCTGTTCTTCCTGTTATTGTGTATCATGGAATTTGGCACCATTTGCTAACACTGACTACACTGGCATATATGTAAGGAATGTAGTATAGCTACATGACCACTCTTCCCTGTGGGCTAAAAGTATGTGGTGTGAGGAGGGTAGGGGGTGCCAGTGTGCAAAGCAAGAAAGAACAACAGATCCTCCATGCTGGACCTAATCCTGATCTCATAAAAATCTACATGAAGCTTGGACTAATTTTTTTGTTTAAACGTTGTTTTTTCTGTAAAAGGGACAGGGAACTCACCCCTGAGGTGAAATCTCAAAAGATGCTGACAGCTGCAATTTAAGCTTTGAGAAAGGAGTTACAAAGAAAATGACATGTTACAACCGATTTTTATAGGAAATGAGACTGATCCTGAAGAAAGCAATTGCTTAAAATTCCTACTGCCCAACACCATGGGTATACATTTGGAGGTGTTTGTCTTTAATGAAAGAAGGATGGTGCTGGACACTTGTCACCATTGTAACTCCTGAGCTAAGGTCCCAAGACTTCTGGATAGCTGGGCTGCAGGGCACATAGCTCTGTTCAAATGGCTTGTAAGAGCAAACTCCAGTGGCTGGCTTCATGCCATCGTACCTGTCCCAGTGGAGGCTAAATACTGTGTTATAAGACTGACCTACATATCACTACAGAAGAGAAATGTTCCTGCTCAGTTTCTGCCAAGTGCTATAGAGCTCTGATTGGGCAGATGAATGATGGCAAATGCACTCCTAATAAAGCCAATGTCATTAAGTTAGAAAATGAGGCTGCTGTCATGTACAAGTGGTGGCAGAAGCATTTCTAGCTTAACAAGGTCTGACAAGACCCCCTCAACATGCTCAAGTGAAATCAATGTCAACACCTAATCAGTTAAGCAGGTAATGGATTATTTTTTAAAAAATCAAACCATAGCTGCATTAGTTCATTTGGAAAGAAGGAACATGTGTCTTCTACAGATATCTGAAATATTTTAATGTTGTCACATTTACCAGGTTCAGGCAGAAGCCGCTCTGACCTGAACAGCTGAGATGTGTGCTCCAGCATAGTGGCAGAATGTAGGGCACACCATGAATCCATGGACAAAGGAATTTGCAAGCATTATCAGTCACTGCCTGGGTTTACATAACAGGTCAGCTCAACTAAATATATATGAATAGCATCTGTTTCTGCTTTTAAGACCACAGTGTGCAATGTGAACCATCACTCACTGGATGGAAACTGGATGGTAGGATGAGAATCTGGCACTTCAATGAGCAAGAGAGAAAGTATTTGTGATCATGACTGGGAAGCTAGTGAAACAGGCTGAGAAGAGTGTGGACAAATGGCCAACCTTTAGGTTTCTTAGCCTCTTAAAAGTAATCTAGAGAAGCTAGAACCATAGCTATCAATCGGAGGTAGGGATTAGACAGTGATATAACTCTTCTCCATAGACGTGGTTACATTATTGGACTAGATTAAATCCCTTGCCAGTCAGTGTCTAATACAGGATACTGGGCTGGGTGGATGATATGTCTGATAAAGTGGGCCTATTCCTGTGTTCCTAAGAAAAAACTTGCCTGATAAAACAGCTCTGCGTGTCACTACCTAGCTAGCCTGGAGGTGCTGACTGTGTGGCAGTGATCTGCCTTGTGCTGCCACAAATTTCTCATTCTTCCATGTGCCAAGGCTGCCCCTATGTCTGTGGATTATTCCCCAGCACTCCCTGTCCCATCTATTTCGATGGGTTTAGGACTCACTTGCGGGACAGTTCTGGGCACCACAGTACAAAAAGGACATTAAACTGTTGGAGAGTGTCCAGAGGAGGGCGACGAAGATGGTGAAGGGCCTAGAGGGGAAGACATATGAAGAGTGGCTGAGGTCACTGGGCCTGTTCAGCCTGGAGGAGACTGAGGGGGGACCTCATCGCAGTCTACAACTTCCTCGCGACGGGGAGTGGAGAGGCAGGTGACCTATTCTTCGTAAACACCAGTGATAGGACCCACGGGAACGGTGTTAAGCTGAGGCAGGGGAAGTTTAGGCTGGGCATCAGGAAGAGGTTCTTCACCGAGAGGGTGGTTGCACACTGGAACAGGCTCCCCAGGGAAGTAGTCACTGCACCAAGCCTGTGTGAATTTAAGAAGCGATTGGTCTGTGCGCTTAGTCACATGGTCTAAACTTTTGGGTAGACCTGTGCGGTGCCAGGAGTTGGACTTGATGATCCTTATGGGTCCCTTCCAGCTCAGGATATTCTGTGATTCTATGACTCTATGATTCTGTGACAGAGAAGCTGCATTTAAAATAATCTGGTTTACACGAGGAGTCACTCCACTGAAGTTCAGATGGCCAACAACCACAGAAAAGGAGGAGGTGAAATGGGAGCCAGGGCCCTTTCGTCTTGTGTTTGCTTCCTAGTGCTGCTCCCGAGAGGCAGGGGCACGCAGTGTGAGAGTGGGTTGCTGCGGGAGGCCCCCCTGCAGCTCCCGCTCCACTGTGACGCAGGGACACAGTGCTGTGCCCCACTGTCACCGCGTATTGCTGTGCCATAAGCGGTGGCCTTCACTAACAGACAAGGACAAGGGGAAGTTTTTCTCCTTTAGGACTAGTGATCAGCTCCCAGCCAGCTGCACCATTAGCTTATTAGGGCCTTTTTCCACAGTGCGGCCTCCCAGCGCCTGCCGTGTAACGCCGCCAGCAGGTGGCGCCGCGGGCCCAGGCTGAGGTGGCGGCGGCCCCGCAGGTGCCTGCCCGAAGCCCGCCCGCCTGGCGGGGCCGAGCCCGCTGTCGGTACCGGGGCCCCGCTCTCCGCCCGCCGCGTGAGGGCGAAGCCACGGTGCGGGTGTCCTAGGGCACCCCCGTGGCCGACTTCCCGAGCCGGGGCCGCCTCGGAGGAGGCTGAGGGAGAGGCCGTACCGGGAGAGGCGGCTGGAGGCGGGGGGGACACGCTGGATGCAGGGGCTGGAGCCAGCTGGGAAAACGGGGAGTGTGGAGGAATGGATTTAACCGTGACGTGTGGGGAACGGGAGGATTAGGGGAGGGTTTGCTTCGTGGGAGCAGGTGGGCGAAGTGACAAATATTTGCATTATGCCTTTTTTTATGAATGCTCCTCACGCTGTTTTGTTTCACGTGTCTTGGAAGCAGTTGTAAGGGGAACAAAACAGGAAAAGGAGCACAGTGACACGGACAGGTGTCCTGCAGGAGACAATGCGAAAGCCGCCGAGCGATCAACGTGCTCCAGTCAGAATGAGGAAGCTAAGAATAGAATGAGTCACAGCTCACTGTTCCCAGACCTGTGACCAGAAGCTATGGACAGCAGCAAGCACCTGGGACCCCCGCCTTGAAAAGGCTAGCGTGAATCACCTGGGGCTGCCCTGCAAGAAAAGAGACTGGGGAGCACCTCCACAGCTGCAAGATTCAATCCTAAAATGGATTTAGACACTCATCCATATCACCCCTGTTGGCATGCTTGGAGAAGTGGAGAATGGGGTCCAAAGTCCAGTGTTAGGTGGCGTGGGTCCCCTCACAGCAGGGTGTGGAAGTTAGGCCAGCTACACAAACTGTGAACAGAAGAGACACTGAAAGGGGGACACTGACCAGTCTGGCCTGTAACCATGGCAAGGGGATTGCTATTTTTCATAGAAGCTGAAGAAGTGAAATTGTGTTTGGGTAGACTGGTAGCAAGAGAGTGAAGAAAGAACTGGTGTTAATAGAGAGCAGACTAGTTCTTGGTGCAAGTGAATTTTGTTGTAATATGTTGATCAGAGTTGAAGTCTCCTCTGCAATACCATTTGAACCCCCCAAAATGATTTGGTTTATTTTGCTCTGCATGCCTAGATTTCATAACCCCGGAGCTCCATCCAGATTCTGCCATCAACACTTCTCCCTTTTTTCTAGCCTGTGATTTCTGGTTACACCAGATGGAGTCAGACTTTGAAGTGAGGGGAGGGGTACTCTTCTCCTGATGAGTACTGAACTCCTCAGAATTCACACCTTATTTTTTGAGATGTCCAAAATGCCACGTTGACCACTTCATGCTTTTCAGATGGTGCTGGCTGTACTTCTGAAGTTAGTTCGTGTAGGCAGGAGAGAAACTGGTGAGTCTTGCTCTGCCCACTCCTTGCTGTCTTTATGTTGTGTGACTAACCAGGGAACACTCCATTCATATCTTACCAACCCAGAACCTTCTGTATAATTTTAGAGTGTTAAGGTGGTTTTTTTTTTTTTTTTTTTTGAGCTTCCCTTTCTCAAGAATGTTGCCCACTTCCTGCCTGCAGGATGATGACTGTAGGGTTTCTCCCAGCCTGCTCTAAATTGGATAGTAAATAAACACTTAATTTTGAGATAAGTACATTCAAGAGAGAAACCACTGATGTTGGTAGGAATGGCTGAGATACTTACCACAAAATAATAATAGTAATAATAATAAAATATATTGATCTCATTTGGGATTTGTTTCCTTACTTTCCCTGGGGAGTTGGTCTTTTGGTTAGATAATTCTTTACTTTCAGATGGAAAATGATGGTTATTGTGATTTCCTCTTATATTTGACCACAGCAGGATTGTTCCACCTGTAGCTTGTCTTGCTGGCTGTATGTAACCTGCTGTGAATGTGTATACAGCTCAGAACTTGTTCTAGAAGCTCCAAGGGTCTTCTCTCTAATATGACATCAGTCATGTGAGGGGGAAATGCTGTGGTCCTCTAGGAAAGTTACCAGGAGTGGTCCCTGGCAAATCAATTCATTTAGCCAAGAGGCTACTCATTGCCTGAATCAAAGTTGCCCCAAGGGGGAAAAAAATAGTGACTAGGTGTGCAGTAAATGAATTATCCCACACAAGAACATTCCTTCACTGCCATCATCCTTCTTGACTGCTCCTTACACCTGAGGCTATAAACAGGTTCTTATTTTGTACCACATGCGATAATAAACTCATCACTTCAGGGAAACATTGGACCTATTTTGCGTGTGCAAACTGATGGCAACAGGGCTGTCAAGAAAGAATCTTGACATGGAAAATTAATCATTCATTTTCCTATGTGATCACAAAACTAGATGATGAAAGAGAGGCACTAACCATATGTGGATTGTATTAAATTATTTCATATTGCAATCTTACCTGGAAATTAATTTTAAATTCCTGAGAGCATGCACGAAGTTGGAAAGGTGCCTCAATGTCTCTGAAAAAACAGAACACCATATTTAATGATAGGATATCAAATCAAAAGAATATTGAGAGCAGTATTTGACATCTTCATTTCCAATCAGAAAGAGGAAATATGATATATATCACCGACAATTCCAAATGAATCTGGGCTTGGAAATATTGCTGAACTGAGAATGAAGTGAAGGAATCCAGATTAAAATGTGGTTAGAAATGAACAACTTGAGATTTGTTTGAGGAAAAACATACAACGTAAGGGTATCTATGAAAAAATACTTAATGGAAGTTAAAATAGGGAAACCTAGTGAAAGCCAGGGTGTGTATGCCCCTCTGCTACATTGCTAAGCCAGTCCAAGGTGTGATAACTGGTCTATATATTCGTTTTTGTCATAGAGTAGAGGTACGACAGCTCTCATTGTGATCCTACTCCACTGCCATGTTATGTTAAATTCAGGACAGTATTATTTGAACAGTAGAGACAAACTGGAGAAATTTCAGGAAAGATCAACAGCAGCAGTATGAGATTTAACAGCAAAGAGAGAGCTATGTATATATAAAACACTGCATAAAGCGTAAGATGTATTTAAGGGGATTTATCCTTTGGCTGGAACACGTCAGGATGTGTGTCTTTTCCCTAGTAAAGACAGAAAACTGTAAAATATCATCCCATATGCATAGAACAGACACCTAAATGGCTCTCAAGACAGTGCCAGCAAGGCATGAGTGGTAGTTCTGAGCGAACAGGCTCTGCCGAGATGTTTACCATAGGCTACATTATGCCCTATCAGATTACAAAACCTGCACTATTACTGTACTACGATAGAGAATCTTGATAATAGTGAAAGGTAAAATGCAGGTTTATGGCTTTTTTGTTTGAGAAAACAAAATGGTTCAATCAATAGCAACATTCTTCAGAGATCATGAGCAATGCCAGCCTTAATGGAGGAGTTCACACTTCACAGGTAAAGGAGGTTAGACTTGGTCCAGAACAAAATAAAATACCTTTGTGATAGTTTCACTTGTCTTTTCTGGATGATCAGGAAACTTATAAAGTGCCATTGCTTGCAAGGTTTGATCTACAAATGAGTTTTAAAAAGAGTTTGCATTAATATTGGGTTATCAACAGTTCCAATAGTTTGGACATCCAAACTTGTTAGTCAGTCCCTTGCCTGGGGTTGCTCAGTTGTAAAATGCCGAAGTGGCTTTTGCTTACAGGTTACTTACTTACCAGAAGGCTGAAACATGCAAATCACACTGGGTGCTCTTCCTACTGATGTTCACCGTATGCCAGGCAGCCAAATTGGCACAGCCACCTGTTGTGTGGAGTTGGTTGTGCGATCCCTGCAATACATTACTTTCCCTCTCCCCTTTTAAAGCATTTTTGTTTAGATCCCCAGATTTGGTAAAAGAGCACTGCATTGGAAAATCCAGCATTTCAGTGCAACCACAGACAAAAAAATAAAAAAAAAAAAAATAAAAAATTGCCTTCTGCCACTTATTTTAATTGAATAAAAGTTATTAACTTGTAAATGACAGAAGAATATTGATTAGATAAATATCACTGTCAGTGATCTGCATATATGCAAAGCTGCAATTGGCTTTTTGGCCTAATGTACCCTTAGACTGGATGCCATTGCCATAGAGTCAAAAGACAAAACTAATTTCTTTATATTATAAATATCTGCTGCGCTATTTTACAGCTCTCTCCAGCTTCTGTCCTCACTGTTCCTCCTCTGGCCTCCCTCACCAAGCACTGCTGCTGTAGTTGGGGACTGCACTCTGGGACTTTGCACCTGAGCAGGGAGCACTGGGACCAGCGACCACAGGTTTCCACGTCCCTACTGCAGAAACGCACACAAACGTCGCACAAACTCTTCTGACCTACCCAAGAGTCAACATTATTCACTCCTTAGGGAGCAGGAGTTTTCAAGAAAAGAGGAAACATTAGTTATGCAAATGTGTCTTCTTGACACACATGAACAGGAGCAGATTTCGCAGATGAAATGTCAGTGAGCCCTGGTGGGAGTGGGTCTATGATGGATAGCACTCGGCCACCCATTTGCAGCTCCACGTTGCCCCATCTCAGCTCCATGCTGGGGGCTGCCCACCATAGCTCTGCCCATCCTGGTCTCCTCCGCTGCTTGCTGGGTCATGAGCTGTGCAGCAGTGCTGACTCGCTGACACAATTTCATTTCTGCATGACATAACAGAACAGGCCTCGGAGATTCCTTTATAATGCCACAGATAGACATAAACAGATGCTCCAAACAGATGTAATCAAACACAGATGTGATCTGAAGATTCCCAGGCGGGCTCTGGGGTCCAGCCAAACTGCACGTATTGCAGAGCGAAGGCAGGCTGGAAATGCTGCGGGGGACTCACCTTTTCACTCTCCTGGTCCTGGCTGAGCAGGGCAGACTAGGCACAGCAGACGCAGCCGTGGGCCAGCTGCTTGCTGGGGGCACCTGGGGGCCACCAGGCTGCAGGATGGGCCTGGCCCCCCCTGCAGTGCCCTCTGCCCCTTGCTGGCTGCGCAGCTGCAGACACTGCTGTCCTTGGAGGATCCTTCTTGTAGCAGATGACCCTGTCAGGGCCAGCTGGTTTTTGTTTTTCGTTTTTTGTTGTTGTTGTTGTTACCAGAAGAGTGGGCTGTTTGGTTAGCAAGCAGGCTGCTTTTCCTCAGGAACTGTGGCCCTTTCACTCTGGTGGGTGGTGAGTGACAAGGCGAGTTTTCTGTAGCTAGCAGAGAGGGCAGTGAAGCCACTCCTGCCTGTATAAAAACACCTCTCCTGGGGCAGGTCTGCTGGAAAGTGCGGGACCCAGTGCTAAAAATTAAAGGTGGGAGGAAAGGGACTTTGTTTCCATGTCATCCCTGTGTGTGGTGCTGCCATTGAGTTTCCACCATTTCCCAGTGTCTCCTTTTCCCAAACCTCCTGGTTCTGCTGTCCAGGTGTCTCACAGAAGAGGACACGTGCTGGAGGATTGTGGGGAAGGCAGGTCAGAAGGTAAACAGGGACAAAAAGCAGAATAGTTTTGCAAGAAAGAACACAGACATTTGTTTGCTCTTAGTGCCACCCAGAGCAAGTCCCAAACTGGAGGTGTGTGGTTGGTGGACCAGGGAGAGTTGGACTCGTTTCAAGGAATTTTTGACTATAAAGAATTTCCTCATTTAAGATCCTGAAATACGGGGGTGGAAAAATCCTCGAGATGTACTTATCTAAGCAAATGCAATGTGCATTTCTATGACAGAGAAATAATCACTTCTTAAATTGACTCATGCTATGGGCTTGATCCAAAGTCCATGGAAAAACTCTGACTGACTTCACACACAGATCCTTAGGGTGTAGGTGGGAACTTTGCCATTGTCTTCAAAAGGAACGGGTCCAGGCTTTTGCTCTTGGCAAAAAAAAAAAAAAAAAAAAGCACTTTTCAAAAGCTTTATAAATAATTTATTTGATTTTCTGTAGCTATGCTATTGCTAATAACCTTAAATACCCGTGAGCTTTAAAGCATTTTATACATAAATAGAAATTTTACACATATCTGCTTACATGATGTAAAAAAGTCACATAATAGAAAAAGTAATCATATGAAGATTGTATAGACTGAAGGCAACTTGCTAAAGCACACCTTCGAGTTCTTTATAATTAAGATCAACTGTTTTCTGGTTTGTGCACACAAACACTCTGCTTTTCGGTACAGCTCTTTTATTTAGCTTTTCTTACAGAAGTGAGCTAGGGAACTGTAGGCAGGATTTCATCAAACATAGCAGGTAGGGATTTTTTCAGTTGCTAAATAATTTGAAGACAACATGAAAAATATTGATATGCCAACATAAAATACTCATTTGCCAGAGTCTATATTGTCTGCAGAAAATACAAGTTTCAACAACGTTTCTATGTAAAAGCATTGTAAGACCTTGTAGTTTTTGAAGAGTTTTGAAGAGATCATTTGAAACAGAGAAGTCCTTTTAAATTTATATTGATATCCTCTATATATACAGTAATAGTTTTAGGAGGAGGGTGAGGATGAAAAAAATCCCATAATAGTATGAACAAAACTGTTGAATTGTTCTAAGACCAAAAGGAAAAAAAAAAGATTGAGATTCAGAACGCTGTCTGAGAATTTTTTTGACGTCCCGTTTCTTTAACTTCATTTAGATTTTCCATCTCTCTATAAATAGGTAACGCCAAACTAAACTGATTTTGACCTGAGCTGCCCTTGTCCCCCAGAGCCGTCCTCGGGAAGCACAACTTTCCACTGACTCCAGCTTCATGTATGGATGACTCGAGCATGTGGTTTGCGTTCAAGAATGCCCCGTAAATATAAACAACTATTACAGCTCGAGTACATTTAATGACAAAAATGTGCTAATGCTGTGCTGCCTGCTCTCGCTCTCCGCATTGCAGCGCATTGCATTCCTTATACGGGTGATGCCGCTCGCCGTGCCCAGCCCTGCGGGGCCCCCCCGGCCCCCAGCCTTACCCACGGCCCCGGGCCGGGGGGTGGCACACCCACAATGACCCCCGCTCCTCGCAGTTTCGGAATAGGAAGGTTTCGCCCGGAGAGGGGACAGGCGCGGGTGAGCCTGCCCCCGACGGTCTCCGAAAACGCCTGGTAAAACTAAACGCCCTGGAAAAGCAATAGCAAAAATCCACCTAAGAGGATGGCTGCTGGCAAACCAAAAAGAAAAAATCCCCAAACCATCCCAAATTCAAAAAACACCCAGCCCCGCGGCACGGACATGGAGAGGAGCCGGGCACCGCTTCTCCCTGCCGGGCCGGGAGCAGAAGGAGTCAGCGGCCCCCGAGGCCCGGGAGGGGCTGGCGGGGGCCGGGGGCACCTGCCCCGTCGAGGAAGGGCTTTTAATTAAGCGCCGTAATGACCTCGGCCGGGGAGAGCCGAGACAAGTGCTTTCGCAAACCTAGTCGAGATCTTTCCTTTACCCGAGCCGTCAAAGCCCGTGTAAAGTTACGGCCCTCGGAGGGTTAAAAAAGCATCTCGCAGCCCCGGCTGCCGAAGGAACCCCTGGCCCCTTTTCCCCCTCCCTCCATCTCTACACCCCCCCATCCTTGCCCCGCTCTTCAGAGCATCCAGGAGGGGCAGAGTCTTGGCTCTCCCGACGGCGCGTTTCGGGGGCGAGCAGCCTGTGCCGCTGCTCCGCCGCCTCGGGGGGTGCCAGGGACATGGGGACGGGAAAGGGAGGGACGGGGGAGGGGGGGGAGCCCTCCCCAAGGGGCTGGGGGACGCCTCTGGGTGCCCCCTGCCCCGCCGCCCCCAGATGACACGCGGGGCTCTGGCCCCTCGGAGGCGGCATCCTTCGAGGGCTGCAAAGCAAATAGTGCCTTGCAGTCGCTGTAATCCACGGTTTTCATTTACTATTATTCAATCAGGATTTATCTCTGTTTTTTTAGTAGGCTACTTTTCCAGAACTGTTACTCGATACTGATCCATTAAATCATTCCAGCTGAGAGATTAAATGTATGATTTGCAACCAGCTGGATTTCTCAAATGGTGTCTTCGCCTCCCTTCAGAGTATGAGCAGACCCGACGAGCAAACACTTTGCTTTGGCATCGAAACCCTTCCATTTGCCCGAAGATTACCACACGGAGTTCATTCAACGCCAACAGTATTCTCTTCCTTTCTCTTCACTGGATTAGATTTCCCCCGGCCATAAAATGACTCCAAAAGCGAGATACCATCGAAATGGCACGGCACACAGCCCGGGCGGGTCGGCAGCAGGCTCAGACCTCGCCTCGCACTAACGCCGGAGCCCCTCGCAGCCCCTCGCAGAGCCGCCCCGGCTGCCCCCCCTTCGTGTGCCTCGACGTGCGTGGGGCTCGACGGCAGGCCCCGTCCTTCCCCCCTCCCCTGCCCAGATCGGGAGGGGTGTTTAAAATTAATGGCGAGGGAAGAAGTGCCCGGGTGAATATCTTCAAGGCGGCTCTAGCTGCGATCGGCCGGCACCGGTCGATGTAATGAATGCACCCGATTTAGAGTAATTAGGGTAAAGAGACAGAAAAAAAAAAAGTTAATAATAATAAAAAATGGAAAACAAAAGCCCCTGAAGACTGGAAAGGATCCGGGGACTTTCCCTGCCCCGCCTCAGAGCTTTGGCGCGGGGGGATTTGTCGCACCTATGGAGGAGAAAGCAGCGACATTTTCGGGGCTCCCGTGGGGGGGGGCGGTGCCGGTGGCCTCCTCGGTTGTCGTTCAAACCCCGCGGGTGGTGGGGCGGCTTCCGTCCGCCCCCCGAAGTCCGGGAGCGGCGCGGGCCGGAGCCTGCCTGCGCCCTCGGGAGGTTTGAATCTGGGAGGTTTCCCAACCCTGCTGCTGCAGCAGCTGTCCCCCGCCCGCCGTGCGCGCCCCAAAAGCGGCGAGCAGCCGGCTTCCGACGGCGGGGGGTCCGGGTGCCGCGCACACACAGCCCCAGGCCGCGGGATTCACGGTGTCAGGAGAAAACGGACGGGAGGGCCCGGCTGTGGGGTCGGGCCTCTCCCGGGGGTGCCGCCGGCTCGGGCAGCTCTCCGGTGACAGCGGGGACGGTAATGAGCCGCGTTAATTAACCGCACCCCGCCGGAGCGGGCGGCTTCGGACACCCGGGCACTGCCGGCAGCGCGTAGGTGGAGATGTCCCCCCACGCGTGACTTGCCACGCACCCTCGCGGCTCCCAGAGCCTGCGTGTCCCCGGGTCTCCCCCCCCCAAGGCCAGGGGGCCGCCCCGGGCACCTGCTGTCGGGGCTCAGGCAGCCCCGGCCGAAAGCGGGGCTCTGCGGAGGGACCCAGCAAGCGGGCGCTGAACGAGGGGGGGTCTCCGCGGTGGAAAGCGGGGAGGGGGCCAAAAGGTCCCGTCCCGTCCCCCCCCCCCCGCGGTCCGTGCAGCGGGGTCCCGGAGTTTGAGGCGCTGCCGTCTTGCCTCTGCTTCTCAGGTGCACCGGGACCGAGTCCCCGCTCTCCCCGCCCCGACCCCAGTCCGGCCGCCTCTCAAAGCGTCTTTCGGAAAGGTGGGATGGGGGGGGGGGGGGGGGGGCATCTCGGAGGGGTCCCATCCCATCCAGCGGCTCTGCCCGGCCCCGAACCAAAAATCGCCCTTCCAACAGGAACCACTGGACTCCGTCCAACTCCGCAGCATACCCTGGGCTTTATAAAGTTGCACTTCTTTACTCTTCGCCCCAACAACCCTCGTGTTTTTTTTTTTTTTTTTTTTTCTTACTCGCTGTTGCCAGCCAGTCTTGCCCATGTTGACACCCAGGCGAGCTACTGACAGTCGCTTTTCAGCCTCAGATGCCCGGCTCACACGCGGTAATTTTAACGACTGCCCCGGTTTTCACGCTGCAGCCTATTTTTGGAGAGCGGAGGAGCGCAAATGAATATTCCTGATGAAGGCAGCTTTCATCGGGTTCTTTACAAAATCTATGTCCCCTTTTCTCCCTCCCGCCCCCTAAATACACACGAACCATACCGAGGTTTGCATTTTTCATGGCGGGACAAGCAAGTCTATAAAAGGCATGTTTGTTTTTCCTGGCTGTTTCAAATATGTATTTCCTGGAGGACTTCGCATCTAATGGGGTCATCAGAAGCACATGTGCGATTTTCGTCTTTCCGAGTATTTTCTCCTCTCCCCCTTCTCCCGAGCACTACTGTGTGCTGATATAACGCTTTACCTGCCTGCTCACCTTAGCTCCCACTAACTTTCCTCGTTTCCCTATGAGTCACAGGCTTTTGGTAAAGCCTGTTTGTTTCCGTGTGTCTGTCTGCTTTTTTTTTTTTTTTTTTTTTGAAGACACGTGTTGGGTGGAAGGTAGGGACGGAGACAAAAAAAAAAAAGAGTAAAATAAAATAAAATAAAATAAAATAAAATAAAATAAAATAAAATAAAATAAAATAAAATAAAATAATGAAAACCTTCACGGGGAACGACGCGAGCTGTCCCCGGCAAGGAACCGCCTCCCCGGCAGTGCCTCGGAGTCCCGCTCCCGCGGCACAGCGGGACGAACCGCTTCGCCCATCCGTGCTCGGCAGTTTAAGGACGTGTTTTTCCAAACCCCAGAGCCACTCTCCTTTAGACAAAACCCTCACCTTTTCCTTGTGTGCTGAAGCACTGAAAGTTCCCTTCAGTGTGTTTTTCTTGGCTGCCGGAGCCGCAGCGTTTTGATTCACTGAGCAGAGGAAGTTAAGGAGTTCTGCAGCACGGGGCAGTGGCCAGCGTTTTCATCGCGATCCCCCTACATTATTTGTCATGCTCAAGTGAGGGTTTGCTGAAGGCAAGAGCCTGCTCGCTCCGGGCTTCATTTGTTTCTCCTAAAGAAGGCAGGAGATTTTATTTCCGGCGCTGGTAACAGGAGCCCGAGCGCCTTCCACAAGCCCCCCTGGGCAGGCAGTGGGATTCGCTCGTCTTTTGGGGCCGAAATCCCCCCTCATCCTCACGTTGGGATGCTCTTGGGCCCGAGCTGCCTAGCCTGGGGTTGGGAGGAGAGGAGGGAAAATAGCTTTACCCGGGGCAGCCCTCCAGAAATGTGCCAAGCAGGCGATTTTTCTCCTATACGACGTGCGAATGTCTGCAAAACTGGCTCGTACCGTCGAAGGAAAACGCAGCCCCCATGGCAGCCGAGATGCGGCTGAGCTGTCCGGGGGTTGCTGCTCGCCCCAAGCTCCTGCGAGGGCTTGCAGGAGGAAGGGCTGTCACGACATGGGCAGCAAACCCCCACCTCCAGCAGCCTGTCGGGATGCTCTCCCGCGACCGGCAGGGCTGTCCCGGCAGGGCGGCAGGACAGACGGAATGGCTTTCTGTCCCGGGTCCTCTCCTCGGCCCCTCTCCAGCCCAACACTGGGACAGCTAACAGTCACGTAATGAAGCCCAGGGCTGCCCAGCAGAACAAATCTGCTCGAGCACACCGTGAATATTCAGCGCCCTGCTCTCTAAAGGAGTGACTCCAGTTACCATTCTGGGGGCCGTAAATGCTGCATTCCTTATGTAAATTGGTTAAGGTCTGGGTTTGAGGGCAAATATAATGCACACACATTTCTAATCTATCTATCTATCTATCTATCTATCTATCTGTCTATCTATCTATCCAACCATCCATCCATCCATCCATTTAACCATCTATTTATCCATCTATCTATCCCTCTACCTAGCTATCTATATGTTTGTGTATGCACTTATACGAGAGACCGAGAGCGGTTTACCTCCTCCCCCAACAAATGCCATGCCCCGGGAGGACCGTCCTGAGGGGCTGGAGGTGCCCCGTCTGCCCCGCTTGTTGTCGCAGGGTGGTGACACCCCCGTGGCCACGCTGCCAAGGGCGACCCCTGCCCTCCCACCCCCCCAATGCCCCCCACCTGCCCCCTGCCCTCCCACCCCCCCACTACCCCCCTGTGCGGTCGGGGAGCAGCCCCCGGTGAAGGGGAGCGGGGTTTCGGCGGCTTCTCAGGGGCGGCCCGATATTCCCATTGCTCTTGAGAATGGGCTCCAAAAGAAGTCACAGAATCAGGGAATCGGAGAATATCCCGAGCTGGAAGGGAGCTGCAGGGATCACCGAGTCCAGCTCCTACGCGAAGGAGGGCTTCAGCCAGTCAGGCTGCGCTACGGGGGCTCGGCGGTGGGGTTTACCGGACCCCTTCCAAATTAGCCAGGGGGAATTTCATGGCTAAAGCCTGCCAGATCCGGAGCGACTTCTTATTTATGCCCCGAAACCTGCGGGTGCACCCTGCAAACAAACAACGCGGAGATGAAATCTGTCCCGTGTAACATAACGCTAGTGAATCATAACTAATCTGTTTAAAACCGAGGATTAGTCACGTCGGTTTCGGCATATTCCTCTATCGGGAACTTTTTTTTTTTGTGCGTGGAAAATCGGGGGGATTTGGGCTAATTTACCAAACATCATTACTAAGGCAAGTACGGTCCGATAAAATGAGTCTTAACATGTACGGCTTTTCAGGTTGCATTATACACCTCCCATCAGCTTGGCTTTAAGCTGTGTGCGCCCTTAATGCTAGATTGACCTCCAGATTTCTTTCTTTTTTTTTTTTTTTTACTGCATGATTTCGGTTTCTGGCTGCCTTTAATTGACTTCAGCGAGTTGCGTTCTCTTCCTCTCTCCATTTATAAGTGATCCTCTGCAATTTACAGTTTTCATCGCTCCTAGCTTTCAAAGGGCCGTCTCACCCTGTCAGCCCTTCATTTGCTTTCCCCGATCGAATTCTGCCTCCTCTGTGCAATATGACCTTTTATTAACCACCTACACCCCATCCTGTTTTCATACTGCCTCTTTAAATGTTCCCCATCTTGGCTTTAGTCTTTCTCTAATCGTGTTTTTTTTTTTTTTTTTTTTTTTTCCTTTTTCTCCAGCGGGCAAAGCCTTAAGGCTTCATTTCGGTTTCGAGGCCATGTTTTATTAACCCAGACGTTCTGCTTTTCTTCGCAGATCCCAAACTTTACTTCTATCTCTAAAAATACTAAATAATTAACTAGCCAATTAATTCATTCTTCGTAATATTGCACCACTGCATGTGTTATCTTATAGGGAGCAGGGAACTTCTGTAGCCCTAGGAAGCAGTGATTCCTATACAAGCGAAATGTTTATTTTCAAAGGATTAAAATTCATAGCTAAAATTATTAAATGTCCCTCAACCGAAATAACAGAATCTGCCCCTTAGACTCGTGTGCATGCACGAACACACTCGTACGCTCCCGCAGCAGAGGCAGCAGGCGCATCTTCTCCGCTGCTGGAAAATGACCCCAAAGGGCCGAAATGGGAGAAGCATCACCCTGAATATACCAAGTAGCCCAGGTACCCTCTCTTCTGTAATGATGCAATATCTTGCTTACCCCAATGAACCACAGCATAACGAGGACACTGGATTTATAACCAGGGGCGAAAGGGGTCTTTTTCGAGAACGATCTTCCCCCTTACTGAACTTCACACCCTCACTGCTAGAGACTTTACCGGGGCTCTCAGAGAACAGTGCTTTTATCGGACACCCACAAAAGCAGAAGGTGCTAATCCAGCCCCCGATTATATCAAATTAGGACATTGCCCACACCAAACTCTAGCTGACTGGAACTGCAGCCAGCGTCTGAAACCTGGGCACGATCTTTGCTGATCCACGCATATTTCTATCCCGCTTGAAACCATATCGTTTTCTCGGCTTATTTTTCACAAGAAACTCATTTTAGGGGAGGAAATAAGCATAAAAAAAAATCGGAGGAAAGTTTCAATCGGATGATATATTGCATTGGGGTTCTAGCAAAGAGCTGCTGGCGAGGATGACGCACTGTGGGTGAAACGCAGCGCAGCCCCACACCGGGCGGCCAAAGGGCTCTGCCTCGCTTGGCTTCCAACCCTGCCCATCACCGTAAAGAAGCCAGTCTTAGCTCCTATCCCTTAATAAAGCAAAATTGCAAGCAACGTGCCTGCCTCTTTTGCCACCCCGTGCTTACGAAAAATAGCATAAACTACAAAATAATAAGAAAAAAAGAGAAGAGCAGAGCATTCCCGTTGTCACAAACTCCCGCACAGGCTCTGGAGGAGGCATCTTCAGGCCCTTGCCTCTCCACCACTGCCCACCCCGGTGCACCGGGGTCGGGACGGACCCACGGCCGCAGTGGACCGGCTCCCGTCCCGGTGAGGCGGCGGGCTGGAGGAGAGCCCCGAACCGGGGGGGCTCCGGGGTTGGCCACCACCCGTGGGGAACACCGAACCACCGAGCTGCCCTAGCCCCGCGGGTCTGCTGCCAGCCGGGCTGAGCCCAAACGCATCCCACAGGCGAGTGATGCAAGTGCACGCCGAGCTAGATTTCTAAATTTTATTATAAAATAAAAGCAGAAATATTTTCCAAAGAATGTATTCACATAATATAAACAATAAACAAAACTAAGGTCGGGTGACTTGCTGTTGATACTGTCGTTTAAGTCTAAACTCGAGCAGCAGATCCTCTTCTCTCAAAGCCCGCTCCTGCCCCCGGTGAATGCCGCGGGCAGCATCTGCCCCCCCCCCCCCCCCCCCCTTCTGCTGGGGCCGGGCTCGGGCCATTGCTTCCTTTCCCACACAGCAAATGGCGAAAGCACCACATGGACAAGGCCGAAGAAGCCGCCTCTCTGCATAGCATCAGCTACAAGAAAGTTACAGAGTCTGCCTAGAGCGTGTCGCTGCTATAACTTGACTACAGCTTTTGTATTCTTAGTTGAAATTGTACATCGTACACCTGCCACGGATACATAACTACAATAGGATAGCGGGAGCGATGCGAAACTTCCCAACAGGCATGTAAACAGTGGCCTTGCGCTCTCCCGTCCTCCCCACCCCCCCAAAAAAAATTACAATGTGCGTCTTCACCCACAGGCTGGGCGACAAAGCAACACCACCGGGAGATTTGGGAAATCAAGGCTGGGAAGAGCTGCCCCACCGCACCGCGTTACGGCCTGGCATGAAAGCCACAGGCCCTGTCCGACAGCCCGTCCCTGTCTGAGACCAGCTTTAAGCAACCCTCCAGGCTTTTTACACCATTATTGCCCACAGACGAGTCCAACGCCTTCCAAACCTGCAGCCAGCCTGCTGCCAAAGGGCACACAACACTTCCACTAAGGAGTTTGTCATCGCTTTCAAAAAGTCTCTGGTAAGATTAAGGAAAAAAAAATACATGAGTAAAGGAGGCGCGAAGGAGGGAGCGTGTACACGGTTTTAAGAGCCCAGATCGACCAGGTTGGATGACATGGGGTTGAGGATGGAGTCCTGCAAGCTGTGGTGGTGCATGGGGTCGGCGCTGGGCACGGGGATGGCGCTGGGGCCCTGGGGGTGGCCCAGGCCGTGCAGGGGCTGCAGCCCGGGGTTGGAGCTGAGAAGCAGCGCGGGGCTGGAGGAGTTGTGATCCGGGGTCCCTGACGGCGTCTTCTCGTCCTCTGAGCTCCCCAAAACTGTCTTATTCCCGTTCATTGACGCCGAGAGCGGGTTGTGGCTGTTGGAGTTGGAATTCTCGTTGTTTTCCCTATAGGAAACACAAAAGAGGGAGGGAAGTCACCGGAGGGATGCAGGACCGGCGGCTTCCCAAACTCTGCAAACCTCCCGGGCCTCTTCGTCTGGCACAAAGGGCCAAGGGCCGCCGAGCTTGTAAACAAGAGTCTCCCACTAGCCCGGCGGAAAGTGTCACTTTGCCAAAACGTCATTTTCTGCCTCCGTCTATCGCAAAGCGTTTACACGGCGTGGGGAGGGAGGAAGGGGGGGAGGAAGGGAAGAGGAAGGCATTAAAAAAAAAAAAAAAGGCTTTCACACTTGAAAACTGCTCCCCGTGCTGAAGAGAAGCAAGGCCAAGGCGAGGCGGCTGCACGCAAGATTGCTCCGTGCTGCGGCCCAGCACCAGCCTGCCTTTCACTTAAGTAACCAGACATTTCCACCCCCTCGCCCCAAGCTCAAAGCATAGCCCGATATGGAAGATAAGGCGAGCAAACAGAGTTAACTCGCTTATTTCCCGAGCCCTGGCTGCTCTCCCCCACTCGAGCCGCCGTTCCCGGCGCGGAGGGCGCAGCCCGGGGGGGCCCCGCTCCCTGTGGGGGGAGCCCCGAGCCCAAGCCGCCTACCTGGCTGGGCAAGGCGGCACAGTGTGCCGGGAGGCACCCCCGGGTAAACACCGAGAAATCGCTGGAGGCTTGCCAAGCCCGTTCAAAAAAGGGAATTAACAAAAAAAAAAAAATTTTTTTAATAAGAAGGGTAAGATGGAGAGGGGGCGACCATCCCGTCAAGGCTAACTCGGCTTTTAGACGTAGCAGCCTTGTAGACACAGCCCTGCCTGAAATACTGAAGGCGTTTTAAGTGGATTCAAAAGCTTCTGCGGAAGCCTTGAAAACGCTGTCTGGCAGAGGGGCCCGATTCCGCAGGATTTGCTCGAGGGAAGGGGTGGCCATTGCGCCGACATTTTTTGCTCGGTAAGGGCCGCAGGATGTGGCTTGAGCCACACTACGGCAAAAAAAAATAAAAAGAAAGTAAAAATTGAAAAGAAAGCTCTGCTTGAACAAGTTGCTTGGGTGAATGGCAATCCCAGGAACAGTCTGTTTTCCAACGCCTTGAGTGTAATATTAGTTTGAGTGTATTTTTCAATGTCAAAAATCTTATTCGTCTCTGGAGACCTTTAAAATTTGATTCCTCGGGAAAAAAAAAAAAAGAATGGAATAAGTGTAACCTTCATTTCCTTTGGATATGCGAAGGTGAGTCCCTGCTATCAGCAATAAAAAGGATCTCTAACATCTCGTAAAACCAACACTTGCGGGGATTTGAAAGAAAATTAAAGCGCTAGCACCGTTTGGGGAAATGCGTGGAGCAAATCTGTGCGGAGCCCGAACCTGCCGGGCTGCACAGCTGCGCGGCCGCGGCGCTCGCCTTTTCCAAACCTCGATAGGCAGAAAAGCAAAATGCCGTGTCCTTCGTGGCACGGAGGTGCGGGAGATTTCTAATAATCTGTTAATTAACCGCGCAGGCCATACGAGCAGATCGAGCGAGCTGGGAAGGAGGCGCAGCGCAGCTGGGACACGCTTTTCGCTTCCTCGGCCCGTCCTTTAGACACTGGGCCGGCTGACGGCAAAGTCCTCCCGAGTACGTAGGCATTAACTTCTGCCGGCAATTAACGGCCCCTTCCCTCAATTCAACGAGAAAAGCACAGTCTCGGAGCCACGGTCGGTATGAGGAGATATTATATATAAATATGCATGCGTGAGCACCGCGCTGGGTAGTGAAGCCGAGGCGAGATTTCACGAGCAAGGGCAGAGAGCTCTGCCTTCTCTCCCCGTCCGCCCGTGAGCGGGCCGAGCTGCAGGGCGCACATTCTGGGGGCGCCCTTCGCAGCGCTCCCCCCGCCTTATTCCCTCGCCCCGCCGCTCCCTTTCGACAGCGGGCAGCCCGCAAGGACGCGCCCCGACGGCACGGGCCCCGCCGCCCCCCCGGCCACCCCTCGGCTGGTCAAGGGGCTCGGCCGCCTCTCCGGGAGCTTCCTTCCCCTCTGCTGATCCCGGACACGCGTGGAGCACCCACGGCCCTGGCCCGTCTGTCTCCCGGCTCCTCCACCCCGGAGGCCCCGGGCGCGCCGTCGGGGCGGCCTCCGCGGAGCTGGGGGCGAGCAGCGGGGCCGGGGGCCCGCGGGCGCGGGCGGGAGCCGTACCTTTCCTTGGCCTCGGCCGCTCGGTCCCGCTGCCGGCGGTTCTTGAACCAGTTGCTGACCTGGGTGGTGGTGAGGCCGGTGGCCTCGGCCAGCTCCCGCTTCTCGCGGGGGGACGGGTAGGGGTTGTGGGCGTACCACTCGCGGAGGACGCTGCGGCTCTTCTCCTTGAAGCAGTAGCTGGTCTCCTCGCCGTCCCAGATGGAGCGGGGCAGCGGGAACTTGCGGCGCACCCGGTACTTGCCCACCGCCCCTAGGGGTCGCCCCCGCAGCTTCTCCGCCTCGATGTAGTGCGCCTTGAGCCAGAGCTGCTGCAGCTTGGGGTGGTTGTGCGCCGAGAACTGGTGGCTCTCCAGGATCTTGTAGAGCTCGCGGAAGTTGCCCCGGTGGAAGGCCACCACGGCCTTGGCCTTCAGGACGCTCTCGTTTTTGTGGAGGTGCTCGCACGCAGGGAGGGACCAGAGGAACCGCCCCAGCCGCTCGATGTTGCCGCCTTGCTGGAGCACCTCGCAGACGCAGGCCACTTGCTCTTGGGTGAAGCCAAAAGTCGGGAGCATCGACATGGTGAGCCCTGCCCCGCCGCGCACCCTACGGCCGCATAGAGGGGAGCGGCGCGGGGCGGCGGGCAGCGCCCGGCATGCGGGGCCGGCCCCGGGGCGGCGGCGCCCGGCGGGGCCCGGCGGGGGTCACGGCCGGGCGCGGGGGGCCGCGGCCATCGGCGGCGCCCGGCCCCGGCGAGGCAACGGCTTAAAAAAGGCGAGGAGCGAGGAGAAAGCCTCGGGAGCCCGAGCGCGGAGGGCGTTTTCCCCCGGCCGCCTCCTTTTTGTAAGTCCGAGTTGCGAGAGGAACTTTGTGCCTCTTTTGTCTCCTATCTGCAGCGCTCGCAGCGGCCGCGGCTCTCCCACCCCCACCCCCCTCGGCCGCCGGTTTGGGATCTCCCTGCTTCCCCCCCACCCCCCTCCGCCGAAAGATCCCACATAATATAGTGGTAAAGTCCCGCTCCCTCTCTCCTCTCCCTCTCGGAGTTTTTCCCCCCTTTCTTTCTCTCTCTCTCTCCCCCTTTTTTTTAATAATATTATTCTAAGCTGGCATGAAAAGTGATTATCCGCGCTGTGATTGGTCCGGTTATCTGACCCGGGGACTGCCAGGAGAAGACAATAGTTTTAGTCAAATTATTTGCCATGGTGACGCTGTCAATCAGGGGTAACCCGATCTGTTTTGAGGTGGCTCCCCGGCTGGCTTGACAGATTGCTCAGATCCACTCAGAGGCGGCCCTGCGAGCTGAGATATTAGCTAGCGAGGGAGAAATTGTCGCCGTGATTGACGCTGCGGGCACCCACCGGCAGCGGGGGAGCGGGGAGCCGCCGCCCCGTCGGGGCCCCGCCGGTCCCGTCGGGGGGAACCCCCCAGCCCCGGCCCTCGCGGCGAGTTCCCTGCTACAGGCGCTGCCTCGCCCCCTCCCCAGCGCCCAGCAGCAACTGGCGGCGAGCTTTCTGGGGAAGGGGCCTCCCACGTACAATAGGGACCCTGTTCCCACCTGGGATCCCGTTACAGGCCGGCCGTACCTGCCCGGAGCGGGGACCGGCTGCCGGTAGGGCCCGAGCCGTGCCCGCCTGGCCCCGCCGCTCGCCTCTCCCCGCCGGACCCCGGCGTCGGTTTTTGCTCCGCTTCCAGCCCCGTGCTGGGGTGCTGCGCCCCGGGGGACACGCGTAAAAGTCGGGGACACTCGGCGTGACCGCGCGGCCCCTTGTCACCCCCTGTTCTTTCCCGTCCCCTCGGTGTGGACGAAGCGAGAGCCGGCTTCCCCTGGGGAAGCGCCCTCGGGGGTCGGCTGCAGGCGCCGGGGGGAGCCCAGGTGAAAGCGCTCGGGGGTGCCCCTCGGATGCTCCCCGCCGCCGTGCGTGGCCCCAGGGCTGATTTCACGGTCCGAAATGTTCTGTTTTGGGGGAGAAATAACACAACCGCCAGCAAGCTCTTCCGACGCCATTTGCAGCCCCACCAGCACGGCTCTGCCGTCGTGCGCTCCCACCTTTCTGACAGCCCGCCAGCTGCTCTCCTGCGCCTCCGGGGCTCGGTGAGGCCTCGAAAGCCCCGGCCACGACTCCCCGCCCCGCAGCCCGGCCCTCCGGAGCCCCCGGGCCCTGCGGAGCGGCCGGGCCGGGGGCTGGCAAGGCCGAGGGGCGGCGGGCGAAGCCCCCCGGAGGAGGCAGCCGGGGCCGAAGGGGGGCAGCGGCTCCGCCGCGGCCAGAGCCCGGCCCGTCGGGGCGCCTGTGCGCACCCACCGGCTGCGTGCGGAGTTTTTCGGGTGAGCTCCGTTTCGGAAGCCCGGTGCCTGCCTACCTGTGCGAGCCTCTTTGCAGCCGTGCAGAAGCCGTGGGAAGCGGGCGGCCACCGCCTCGGCTCGCCCGGGGGCGCAGAGCAAAGCGGGGGCTTCCTCTGCAGGGCATTCGTTTCCAACGAATTTGGGAACGTCGGTGGCGGGTCCGTAAAGCCCCCGTGCTCCAGGCTCCCTCCCCTCCGAGCAGAATTAGCACTCGGCCGCTCAGCGCCTTGCCGCTGGCCGATTCCTGCGGGATTCAAAGCGTGCTTGTTTGGAAACGATCGCGTCCCACTCTCCGCGCTTCCCGCTCAGCCGCAGCGGAGGAAGGGGCGCAGCTGGGGCCGCAGCGGACGGCCGCGGGGTGGGAGAGAGGATCCGCTTTAAAAATGTTCCTCCGAACAGACACGGCGAGGGAAGCACAGATCCCGTCTCCTACCCCCGGGAAGCACGGATCCCCTCTCCCATCCCCGACCTCTGCGCTCACTCCGGGCGTCTTTCGGAAGGGAGAATCCGGCTCCGTCCCGCTCCCCTCGGCGGCCGGGGCCGTGGCAAAAGACAAAAGAGCTGCTGGGGTCTGGGCTCCCCTCCCGCCTCCGTGCTACCGCGCTCTGTCGCTGCACGTTTATCGGGGATCTACCTGACTCCGCTTCCTCTCCTTCTATCTCAGAACCACAGCGGCGGAGGCTGGATGGGAGCAGCTGTTCGCCCTAGCCGGAAAGGAGATGTCAAAACCTGTTGCGTGGACGGAGCTCTGAGAAAGTCTCTTCTTAGCTCCCTAAAATGTGAGTACGGACCCTACACGCAAGCCCCTCCGCAGACGCTTTCACTTTGGGCGGCGGTGGCCGGGCGGCGTGTGTCGCCGCTTCCCAGAGCGACTGCAAATTAGGGGCAGCTGGATCCCAATGCTCTGTAACTGCTTTTAACTTTGGGGCAAGAAAAGTCTTCCTATTAGTGCTATAAGAGGGAGCAGATAGTGGCTGCGGAGCCCCGGCACGGGGCGAGTCAAGTTGCGGGGGAATCAAACGATCAGGCGAGGAGCTTTTCTGGCATGTGCAAAAGAGCTCGTTCACTGCAGTTATGTTTCAGAGCAAGAGGCAATCGTCTGGTAACGTTTGCCCCGGGTCCGACGGGAACGTTTTGCGGGGTGTCTTCGTGCAGCCGCAGCCAAAGGCTTTTCTGGGCTGCCCCAAACTTGCGCCCGGCGCTGCTGGCGCCCGGCCCCGCCGTGCCCGGCGCAGGAGCCCCGGGTTCATCCCAGTCCCGGCCGGGGAAGCGGTGTGACTGTCCGCAGGGCACCCTCAGCAGAGGTCTGGCCCCTCCGGGAAGTCGCTGCCGAGCACCAGGCAACGTGCGGGACCGGCAGCGTCACCGCAAAAGGCTGTGAAATAGGAGGAAAATAAAAAAGTCGTTTTTTCTCTCGTAACGCTCCCGTTATTAACCAGGGCGAGGACTTGCTGAGGGAAGGGGGGGCTGAGCGTGTCGCTTCCTGGGAACTTTTCATTGCACGTTACTGCCTTGTGTCCATAAATGAGTGCCAGGACAACGCTGCGGTTATCTGAGAATCTCCCTCTCGGCGGTGCCTCCACCGTCTCCTTCGAGACAGCAGCCTGCACGGGAGGCTGCGGGCCCGCACCGCTTCCGTGACACAGCAACTGAGCCTCCCAGCCTCCTGCCTGCAGCCTTCCCCGCGTCCCCCCGACTGCGGCCCCTGTGCCCCCCTCCCATGCCCCGCAGCTTATCCCTTTTACACAGGCATAAACACCTCCGGCTGTGCTTGGGGGGCACCGGGGGAGGCAGGAGGCAGAGCGGTGGCTGTGGCGATGGCAAGCCCCCACGACACGCATGACACTCACGCTCCTGCCGTCGGCCTCAGCTCCCTGCGTGGGGACGGAGGGAGGGAGACGGAGGCTGTCGGTGAGACGCTTTTCTCGGCGCTGGTAGCGAGCAAATGACAAACCCCACAATCCCCACCTCTTGCCCACACGTGCCCACTACCGCGGCAGGGACTGTAGGGAGAGCAAGCGACAAACAAGTCCAAGTTTTCGTTTATTTCCTTTTTTCCTTTTTTCTTTTTTTTTTTTTTTTTTGGAGGGGGGGGAAAGGGAGTTGAACACAATATGCCTTCCCTTTAAAACCAGGCGACTTTGACGTGGACGAAACCCTCCAGCAGTTGACCTGCTCTTCCTGCTATCTTTTTTATAAATCGTAAAGACCCTTGCCAGGATCCCAGGCCTGAGTGTCGTGTCCGTTCCCCCTCCTCTTTCACCCCCTCCCTTCCCGGGCACCCCATCGCACACGTTTCGGGCCCCACGGCGGCAGTTTGCAGCCCCCCTCCCCACCCCCGTGCGCTTTATTCCCGCGTGTATTGAATTCAGCGTTTTGTTTCAAAACAAAACGAGCTCTGGCCCATCGCAGATGGCACGTAGAGAGCCCGAGATCCTGCCCCGACTGAAAATGAAAACATGACCGGGATCACCGCGAATAACGAAATTAAGACAAACAACAATAGCTTGTTGTTCCGTGATTTGGGGCGAGAGGAGTAACTGGAAGCTTTTTGCAGCGAGCTGCGCGCTGTTCCTCGGGGGGAGCCGCCGAGGATGCCAGCTATGTAGCGGGTAACTCGATTATGCTAAGAGAGGGGCCGGGCGGGGCGGGGGCGCCGGGGTGCCCGGGCGGGGGGTCCCGAGCAGCGGCTGCGCATTTTTCAGGGAGATGGACGGCTTCGGAGGGCTGTCCGAGGGAGTCTCGGGGGACCTTGCGGCTCCGTGCCCCCCTCTCAAGGCTCTGCAGCCTCCCGTGCTCCCCACAAACCCTACAGCCGCCCCCCCCGCCGGCCCGCTACCTTCGCATTACCCCTTTTCGATCTCGGGCGCGGGGCTCAGGGTTTAGCTTCCTTCACCCTCACCCCCAGCACCAACATTAATTTGGGGTTCTCCCCCCACCCCACAGCCAGGCTCCGGTCCCGCGGCGGTGGGACACCCGTCGGGGGGCGGCCGGAGCCCAGCCAGCCGTCGCCCCGCTGCCGGCCGCGGGCAGCGCCTCGGATGCTCCGCGGCACGGGGGGACTGAGCGGAGAGCTTTACAGACAAGACAACAACAACAACAAAAGGCACATATGGTTAAAATAAGGAGAGGGAGCTTTCCGCCTTAGGGGATTGGCAATAACTAGCCAGAAATGCAGGGCACTGCGTCCAAAGTTCTGGTGGGCTTCTGCAGGATTGACAATTTAAATCACACTACAAGCATCAATTTGACAATATTTGTAAACTTCTTGTTTCCAGGGATCTTCTTGATCAGAGATAGACCAGGTTGGTATGAGCTCGAGCCACGAAGGTCTTTTTTTTTTTTTTCCTCCTCCTTTCCCCTCTTCCGAGTTGATGAATAGCGATCAGGTTTCTTTTAATGGCTGCCCCCTATTCTCACAGCCTCCCACAACTAACCCAAGAGCCTGTTTCCTCGACCTCAGTTAATTCCACTGATTATTCCAAGATGATGAGGAAAAGCACGAAGATTGTTCGCTGCTCCTACTGATTCAAGGCATTTTTGTTACCATCTCCATCCCTGGCTCACGGGGATGTAACCGGGGAGTATTTTTAGGAACAGGCCGCCCTTCCTATCCTTCTCCCCTCCCTCCCCAAGCAGCTGACATCTTCAGGGCCTTGGCCGTGCCTGTCCCCCGCTTGGTGGCCGTGCGACCCCCGCCCTCGGGCTGGGGGACCCCTGGGGCTTGGGGAGGGTCGGGGCACTTCTGGGCGGGGGTCGGGGCGCCGGGAGGGCGTCGCCCCGAGGGAAACAGACCCCGAGCCGCCTCCTGCCATGCCAGTGGGATTTTCGGCTCCCCTATCCGAGGCAAACCGGCCCCCGAACCCGGGCGGCGTCGAGGCCGGCCCCGGAGGGCCGGAGGGGGAGATCCGCTCCGAGAAATCTCACTAGAGGGCTCTAAGGCTCAGCTCCCAGCCCTGCCGAGAGGAAGCAGGGCTTCGTCCTTGCTGTCCCGCCGGCTTCCGGACGAGCGGCTGCAGGAGCCTAAAACCGCCCCCGCGCCGTCCCCCAGGTGGCTCACGCACGTCGTGGCCACGGCCAGAAATCCTCCGTGGTCTTCTCCTCCTGCCCTGCCCCACCACGGGCCGGTGTCCCCCCCATCGAGCACAGCGGTCCCAGGAGGTCCCAGGGGGTCCCACCCTCTCCCGCACCTCTCGCACGGCAAAAGCGAGACGAGCAGTCCCCAGAGCATCCCCCACTCCCATCTTACAGTTGCCCCCCGACACAGGTATCCTCGGCAAGGATCGGGGAGCTAGCAGTATTTATGGACCTGTGGGATTTTATTTTCACCGCAGGAAGACCTTGCGTGAGTCTTCTTGCGTGCCTTCTTCCGTAGTCTACTGAGCAGTGTGCCCATAAACACACCTACCGGTCAGATACTGCAGCACTGGGACAAGCTGAAATGTAAGGTAGTGATAGCAAGTAATGCCCACAGATATATTAGTGTCAAAGAACACTAACTGACTTACCTGAAATCTGTTTTCGCTGGGGATTTCTTTCCCATTTTAAATAATTTCTATAATTTGCCGTTGTGAATAAATAAAACCAAATAAGACTCTATCAGTTAAAACCAGAATAATTATTATGTGCAAGGGAAAAACTTCATAAAATGTCATGTGTTCAATTTGTTTTAACACCCCAAAATTTTTTAAGGAGTAAGAACATGCATTATTTACAGAAATTAGGAAGTGCAATTTAGTTCGTTTTTCATGTTTTGCAGTTCTCTCAGAAGCTTTGTACACAGATCAAAACTACAAGGAAAAGCTTTGTGGGAAGTTAGATGGATTAGATAACTTAACAGCATTTTAAAGCCGATCCACTTTCCAGTGGAAAATTTGCTACTTCTGAACTTGTGAAAATGTTCTGCATTTTCCTCCTGGATTGACTAAGCCTCCTCTTTCTTGGATTAATTCTGTCTCTGCCCTTTATTGTCTTCTCCCCTTTATTTCATAGGTTCTTGAACCAGTTCAAGTGCACCGTGGACCTTTTAATTCCCAGAAATGTTATGTAATTTAAACAGACCTGGTGTCCTATTTCATTCCATCTTTTTATAGTGTGTTTTTTTTTTTTTTTTTTTTTTGTCATCAGTTTTATCTTTGTTCTAAACAGAGACTTTAAGACTAGTCTTGTATTGACTTGGTTGATTATTTAACATGCAGAAAAGACCAGTCCAGTGAATGCTGAATTGTTTTCAGGCAGTTAAGCTACTAAAGCAGGAAAGGCTAAGGCTCTGTAACTTGCTGGTTAAGAAATCATCTTCTGCTCAGCTGCTATACCCTTTTCTATTTTCTTCAACAGCCTAGTCGTTTGTGCATGGTCGGGTGTGTGATGGTACAGCCTCTCCCCTGGAAGCAGATACCAGCAGCAGTGGACACCACCACTGCATACTGCATGGAGGGGCATAAGCTTGAGTGTCACGTTTGACTGCCAGCATGCTCCCAGGCACGGCGTTGGCTGTGATCTCTCTACAGCAGTGGCTGGGGGTGCCGTGCCCATCACTGATTGTTTCCAAGCTGCTGTCTGCACTAGATTGTACCTGGTTTGGCTCCCTCTATCCCATGCTATTCCAGTCCTCCAACACTATCCCAAGAATCTCTGCAGTCCCAAGTACTCCTCCATGCCCTCAGTCCACACTCTAACAGTGCTTCATGCTATTAAAATATCACTTGAACAATTTACATTGCACCATTTATATTATCTCTAATACTCAGAACTAAAACCCCACAGGAAATAATATATATTTTTCAAACCACAGAGGCACTACTTGGAATTCAAATACCAAGTGACCTGGTCTGAGGGCCAGAGAATTGTTCCTAGCCATGTTTCACTTATCAATAGGGATACATTTTAACCATCTTTGCAAGAAGGGACTTATTGAGTCCCACTTTCTTAAGACTCCTTATTTTTTCATTCTTCTAACAGAGTTTAATTAGTGCTTAAGTCATTTCCAGTAGTTTCATTCTCTCCATAAGTTGCAGAGGAAGACCAGATATTTAATGTAGGGCTAAAGATTTCACCGAGTGACAGAGAGTTGCAAAGCATGGGATTCTTGTATAATTACCTCTTAATTTTTGTATATCTGCTACCTTCTACAGCCAGAAAACAATCAGAAAAATATTTGTTACAGTGTGTGTATATATATATATATATACATATATGTGTATGTTTATGTGTATTTATATATGTCTAACTGTTTTAATTAAGATTTGTTTAATTTTACTTCAGGGAAAAACTGAGATTGTCATTTTAAAAAATTCTAAACAGTAGAATAACCACATCATAGTAATTTAACCTGATAAACATTTCCTTAATTATGAGGTCCTGTTGGTTTCAGTCACATAAGAGATCTGGTGGAAGAAAGGAATAGAACATGAGATAAACTGGACAAATCCCAGGAAGAATTTTACAGACTAAAAGGATTTTTCTTTCCTCTTTTTTATTTTATTTATTTATTTCTTTTCTCTCTGATCAGCATTCTGAAACAAATACACTTTTGGATGAGGGTGTTATGTTCATGTTTATTTTCAAGTGGAAGAAGGTTGGCAGCAGCATTTGGCATGCATGGAAGGAGTCTGGGACCTGGGCCTTATAGTCATCGTAAAGAAGTGAACTTCAGCTTCCAAGAAGAGAAGAAAGTAAAGAGGTATAATTGGGTGAGTTACTTGAGTTATGATGTGGAAGCTAGAGTGTAATAAGCATGTTTAATGTACATAAGGGAAGGAAAAGTGCTCCGTGCCAAATTGGATGCCAGACTTCTGGCTGGCAGAGGTGAACAAGCAGTATGAATTCAATAAGGAGAGGGCTGTGCCTGAAGATGGTTCTCCTAACTCATCGAACTGCTCTTTGAGACATTTGACTAGAGAGAACAGAAATGGGACCATTAGTGTAATGGGTCAGAACAAAAAGAATAAACAGACTGCAAAACAAAAGAAGCAAACACAGTCCCAGTGACATCCCAGAGGAGGCTGTAGATACCACAAATGATCCTGGGACTGCTGGAGGCCAGCCCAGGCTGGCTGCAGTGGTCTCTGGCCTTAAATGGGATGAAGTCTTCAGCTGGGTGAGAGACTCCTGGAGGGATGGGAGAGGATGAATTCAGTCCATAAAACATCTCTTTTCTCTACAGCTGCAGAAAGTATGAGGAAGCTACATCATGGGGGAAAGTTTCAGCTAGGGAGAGTTCAAGGAGAAAGAGTGTGCCTGTGATCACCTCAAAATCCTCTGTGGCCAGGAGCTACAAACAGGGAGGGAGGAGTCAGGAGCATTTTTATTTTCACAGATTAATTTTTAAAGGCAATAGTCATGGTTTTTTTCCTCTAGCTGAAAAAGGATCTGCACATCTCTATTGGATCAATAAGCCATGGCCAACTCCAAGACAGAAGTGTGCAATATAAATGTAAAGCACTATAATTATTTTCAAGTAATTAGAGAGCTTGTACTTTGCTTCACATTCTCGGGAAATTTGTCTAGGTGTTTCAAACTCAATTGACCAAAGCCTTTATGCTGATTCAGTAATCTACCTCTCAAAGAAATCTGAGACCATCGATGGACCCCATTTCCATCCTGTTAAAGATGCTTTGTATTTACCGTCATTAATTGTGCAATTTGTATTTGCGTAAAAAGTAATAGGGGAAATATCCCAAGTGTACAAAAGTTAATGGAAAGCACCACAACAGATCTGTGAGCTCTGGACTGAGATTCTGAAGAACTTGAAAGGGTAGGTGGAAAAAGAGGTTTTGGCATGAAAGAACTAGTAGAAGGGGGCTTACAAGAGAGAAAGTTTGAAATCTTCCAGTGGTGTTGAAGAACTTCCCTTGGGCATCTTCCAATTAGGCAACTGGCACACTGACTGACCATTTAGGATGGCACAAATCTTGGCAATATTGCAAGAGTAATATTTTCACGAGGAGGAACTGTTACAGAACAATGCAAAGTCACTTTGGTCTTCAACGTCAGGCAGGCATCTTAGGAAGATGAGTCACTTTATTATTAATTATGACTCTTTAAAAATGTTTCTCTTCCTTTGGGACAAGATGATGAACATTTATCTCTCTGGCTATGTCTCTTAGAGTAATCTGAAAGCATCAAAGAAATGCAAGATCTTGTTCCTGGTGTGTATTTCCTTTGGGCTAGTCTTTCAGGACTCCAAAAGGTGTTGAGATATGGTCGATATTATGCAACCTTCAACAATAAAGCAGATGTGCATTGTTCTTCTTCTTTTGAGAAGTCTTATTTTGATCTCTGGAGACCCATAATGTCATCCTCACTCAATCATTTTGAGCAGAAAGGGAACTTTTCCAAGGCACTATAGAAGCAGCAATGTTTAGATGATCATTATATGTAGAGTTTGATGAAGCAGGCACTTTCCTGCCATATGTTAAATAAACAACTGGTTGCTGTGTACTGTGTGGTGATGCAGGTTGATACTCTGCTGCTGAATAATATGATGTCATGTTAAGACTTCAACTATTTCCTTATATAGTCCTCAAGAAATAGGATTTTTTTTTTCCCCCATCTGAAAATTCACAGGCAAATATGCAACTGATCAAATCTTGCACAGATGCTAACACCCAGATGCGTGTGTTTCTGCGTGGAAGCAATCTATAGCTAGCAGAACTCTTGGATAGAGAAATCCAGTAAAAATACAGATTAGGCACACATAAGTTAAATATGTCTAACTAGTGTGCCAAGAATTTATAGTTTTATGAAATCTGTATTATGTACAGATCTCTCAATATTTTCTTCTAAAAAGTTTTCATTAGTGTACAAAAGGGAGGATATAGATTTCTGTAATAATCAGAAGAACCATCTTATTTCATGTACAACAAACCCAAATAACCACATGACCTTGTTTCCTTGGCCTCCCCGTCTGTCCAAACTTCTATTAGAAGTTAGCACTTGAGTAATCCTATCTTTTAATAATAAACTATACAATAAAGCCAGCAATTTAACAATAATAATGAATAGTAAGTTGCATGCTGGGTGAAACTTTTTGAGTGAGACTGTCCAATATTTCCTGTGCTAAAATGCTTATATTCATAACAGATATAGGAAGAAATGCAAACACAGGTATGTGTTTTCTTTTTTAAGTGAGAAAATACATGCATGTGAGTAGACTCTTGTCTTGTTCAGCTTGATAGACCTAATATCCTCAGTAAATTAGGAGGAACTATTTTAAAATAAAGGAACAACAGAAGATATCAGAGCAAATTCAGAGCTGAAACCCAGGGTTAATACTTGCAGGAATTCAAGCCTGCATTCCTTACAAAACTTCCATTTAACTTATCAGCCAGGGGAAAGAAAAGGAAAAATTTCTTTGTGTGTGCCTATGTATGTTGTATGCATATATACATTAAATATACATATGCACAAACGCATATATATGGTCTTAATCTTTTTATAAATAAGGCCTAGTCTTTGCATCTTCTCATTAAATTAATGGGATTTTTGCTAAAGTAAGAGTTCTGAATACGGTTGCATCAGACATATTTCTTTAACAAACAATGAAACATGCAGTAGAGTTGACAAAACACATTCTGTTGTTGTGGAGCTACTGAGCAATTGGAGCCAGCAAACAGGTACTGGAGGAAGGTGTCTGTTAATACATAATATGTTCTTTATCTGTGTGTAAAGTATATATATATATATATATATTAATTGTCAACTTGTTTATTGAAAGGTTTGGTAGAAAGGTATATAAACGCAGATTGGATTTTCTACAATACCTTCACTGAGGGCTCAGATGAGTTTGGGTAATAGACCAAAGCCATACGATCATCTGAACTGATTTCTTATTAGAGAAAGGCCTTACAACCTTGCTCATGAAATCCCCCTTTGCTTGCTTCACTCCAACACGGTGTATTTTTCATGCACAGATGATCACTGACTGATCACATTACTTTCTGGGTATTTTCTGACTGTGGTTCAACCTCAGAAACAAAAAGGAGCAAAGGAAAGCTGACAAGTCCATTTGCTTTATGTGACTCCGCACTTCAGTCACACAAGAAAAAGCCTTGCCTTTTTAACCTGGGCAGCTGATGCCTGGATTTTCTCTTCATATGTATTCTCTAAAACTAAACTGTGGACTCGAGAGGAAACAAGCTTAATATACCATGTGCTTCCTATTTGTTGAAGGTATCAGTGCTAGAGCTCCCTTGGCATGCTAAAATGTGAACATTTTTACAGTGTAACAGATTATGGAAGCTGCTCTTGATAAATTCCAGTAACAGCATTTTACACTCCACGTGCTCCTTTCTGTGAATGACAGATTGCCATATTAGGTCTCTAAAGAAGTTCCTGACAAGGGTGATTCAGCACATGAAGAAAGTCGACCATGTGTCTAGCTCAGTGTCTCTATATTCCTTAATATATTTACTTGGGACTGCAATGTTGTTCTCTCCAGTGTACCAGAGTGGAGAGTTCAGCGTGAGACACTCCTTCAAACCATTAGGTCCTCTGCTGAAATAAATCTAAAAACAAGCATATGGATGTATTTACCTCTCCTCTGCCCCTGACTGATTCTAAAAATGTAAAGAAAAGATAAAGGTCACTGCATTTTTTCCTTTTGGCTGGGCAGTAGGAAAAGGGACTATGGCAGATAGCCTTGGGTAGATGATGTGCTTGGTGGGAAGAAGGTTCTAGAGATTAAGCAACCTGCCTAGTAACTACTAGAAACCTTTATGTTGCAAATAGAACAACCAGGGCAACGTATCAACTGATGCTGTATTCTGAAGGTGGTTTTAGTAAAAGTCAGTTCAAAACCTTGCCCAGTAGGATTCTGCTGGGCATGGAAATCACCGCTGGTTTTCAGCGGATATTCAGTTTATTTTTCAATGGATATTCAGTGGAACTGATGGGAACAAAGTTTGAAGACATAAATATATAATTGTTTGTGATTAACTAAATACTTAAAACATGTATCATTAGATGTTAAGTGCTCTTTAAATACAGCACATAGATTTAGTTGTAAATACTGGAAGCATTGTGCCTGATTTAGAAACATTAAGAATAACCCAAGCATTTCTCTAATGCCCATTTATAACTTTGCTCAGATCTCTGTTTTGTGGTTTATTTTTCATCATTCAAGGTGAACGCATGAGATTCCATTTCAAGTTTTAACTTAATAGCTTCACTTAAGAAACAGGAGAAAAAGAATGTTGTATGAATTAAATGTCACATATGATTTGGCAAATCACTTTCAGGAATTCCATAAGGAAGAGCAGAAAAAAAATACACAGTTGCAGAGTTAGAAGCAACAATGAATAGTGTCGTTACCGTCTAAAAGCACACACTTTTCAGTCAGACTTGGCTGGTGAAATGTAGAAGCTTAATGTGGATTACACTTTTTAAATCTTTCAACATCAAAAAATAGAAGAGATGTAGTGTGTTTTTATTTCAGGGCACTTTGCATGCAATCTCAAGATAAATGGTAGAGACTGATTGTTTTTGTACCCGTGCCAAACATTGTCGTTAGGTATTGCTGTTTTGTTTCATCAGCCAGATGAACTTACACAGGGACATCGATCAGGTACCTACATTTAAAAGAACACACTGTCAAATTAGTGGATAGAAAGAGCACATTAGGAGAGAGAAATTATCTGGTGAAAGATTTAAAGACTGACTCACTTGTGTTTTGTTTCATTAAATGTGGGGTAGTCCCCTTTCATTTTCCATTTAGCACAAACATTCGCAGACTCCATTAAAATATCAGTTTTGTAACAAACTAGCTGGCTCAGGACACACATAAGCCTCCTTGGAAAAAGCACAGCTCCCCTTACAGATTCTAGATGACTTTAAAATTTGGGGCCCTGAGCTGGGCAACCCCACTGGCTGTCTTGGAGTTCACCTGTGTACTCCTGCAGTTCACAGTGCTGCAAGGCCACCCGATGCGCTGCAGGGGGCTGGTGGCTGCTTCTCCAAATGGTTGGCATGAGGAGGGGGTGCACAGCCCTTGAAAGGACACAGAATATATTGTAGGACAACAAGCATGCATGCACAAAAGTAGGAAGACTGTCCAGCTATTGTTTTCCCCTCTTTCCTCCGAGATGCTCTTGGAACATAATCTTGATTCTCACACTTAGGGTCAAGGGAGCAGCTTGTGGTTATAATGGAGGGATGAGTAGCAGGTTGGAGAGTGGGGGCACACAGGAGTTAGGGCAGATCCAAAGGAGTAGAGAAAAGAAGAACAGGGATTAAAAAAAAAATTAGAACATATTACTGAGACCATTTCATCTTTATTTTGGTAACACTGGATAATGTTGATATTTGTGTTGGCTAAAAGCCCTTGTTCTTCAAAAGAGTTTTTCAAAGATATTTTTTTGAAAAAGGCAGACAAAACAAACAAACAAAAAATCCCTAAGCCACTTGTATTCCATGTCTTTTAAGTCTTTGTCTTAGTGGCAATTTCTTAGTGTCTTTTTATCAAACACTTTTTTGTTATATACAGTTATTTCTAGACAGAAATAATTTCACTTTATCTTTCATAACTTTATGATATCTGTATTTTTCTGTGTATGCATTTATACATATGTCCAGAACCCGGTGGATTCTGGAGCCCACCTCCATCCTACACAAAAAGACCAGGCCACTGCAGGCTCAGGCAAGAACTACACAACTCAGGCACCTCTGTGCGTTGTCATCTTGGTAGCAAGTGCTGAAAGGCTCTTCCTTATTCTTGTGAGAATCCCCCACGGCACAGTGTGTTGGAAGAAGCATTTAGCTGTAAATAGGGTCTTTCCCCACATGTGCATGCCTGTTTGCTGCTGTCTGAGTAGCAAGACATTATTGTTTTGTTGCAAAGCCATAGTTAAGGAGCACAACAAATCTTTAAGTGCTTCTGTTGCACCCCAAAGCTTGGTAGTACCCAGACAGTTGCCTCCCCAAAGCCAGACTTTACGGCTCAAACACACACGTTGTACAGAAAGTGCTCTGTATAAACTGTCAGCTTTGAAACCAAACACTTCCACACCTAGCCTACACTGTAAATCAAGCTTTGGTGCTACTTTCCAGTCAGCTCCATTACACAAGTAGTTTGATTTAATTCAAATGTTTTATGGCAGAGATGTATTTTAGTTAAAATGGTATATTTGCATGGAGTGGGGGATAAAACAGGACAATTTTATTCATGAAGTGAAAGGCTACAAGATGGTAAGAGACAGGTATAGGAGTGCAGGTGCAGTACCAAATCCCTACCTGGCTGTCTCAGTACCTTGGCTTGGTGCCTCGATTCCCTCATGTTCAGCTCTGCAGCAGCCCCACAATGTATCAGAACTTCCTTTGAAGGCTTTCACTTTTCATATAAAAAAAAACCACAATTTCCATTAATGTATGCAAAATTTTGCCCTAGGTCTTCTGAGAGTGAAAAGAGCCAGCACCCAAGCCTACTGTGCCATCCTTGTTTCCCAGAAATAATCATTCGCCATTAAAATTATTAAAAAGAGTAAATGGCTGAGATGCATAACTTCAAAATTGAAGTATTTCCTTTGATTGTTTAAAAAACTCTGGTTTAATTTGAGTCATATATATTTTTTTCCTTTTACAATTTTGAATGCTGCATCTTACCATATGTGAAATGTTTCTTAAAGGTGTCAAAGTGACTTGTCATGGGTTTGGAATGAGAACTAAATTAAATGTCTATACTGTAGCATACTTATATAAATAATGAGATATTCCAGTATAAACCATTCATTTGGCAGTCATTTCTACATCAGCAACTACTAAGTGCTATAGAATTCCTGCCTAACTTTGACACATGCAAAGAAAATCAGGAAGGAAAATGTGTGTGTATGTGTGTATTTTATAGAAAAAGACAGCCTCTTGTATTCCATTGCCACAAAAGTATTTCTAACTTTTTTGGAAATAGTGCAAGAGGTTTAAGAAAATTCTCTGGATTCACAGCAGAATGCTGGAGCATTCAACTGCCTCAAACCACACTCCAAAATTTGTTTCCATAATTTAGAAACAGAGAGGGTGGAAATGGTTAACAAAGTCATTAATGAGTGCCAACAGTGATTTATTATGGGTGATATAGTTTCTTTGCTTTTAAGAAAAATATATTAAATAAAAATTCTTCATAAAATAAGAATTCTTTCCTATTGAATATTGCACAGAATTTGCTTTATTAGTGTATTATATCACCACATTGCCAGGTCTGGCATTTCTCATACAAATGATGTTTCAAAGTGCTAGCAAAGCTTGTGAACTGCAGTGCAAACCATGTTAGGAATAAAGCTTGTACAGAAAGACAACAGTAGCAAAGATCCTTTTTGCTGGTGTTCTGGAGATAGTTAACACCGTAGGACCCTTTTATTCTTCATAAGCTGCACAAGCTTGTGTCACTCTAGACTAACAATAATCAAAACTTGATACTGGATATTTAGATCCAATCCTTCCAACAGCCTAACTGCTTTAGGCCAGTTTTTAGGTTGCAAGTCTTTCTCATGCGGAGATACATGCAAACGTAATTTGAAAGAACTGATGGTCAGTGAACCTTGTCGTCTAGGTGGATTTTGTCTCAAGAAGCATCAGGTATCTGTTAAAATAGCATCCAGATTTGTCAGCAGCAGGCCTAGGGACTGACTCTGCACCTATTGAAGGGAGTGCTCCAGGTTCCCAGTCTGCCAGAGGCCCAAAGTGACCATGGACCTTTCTTACCAGTAGGGTTTGAAGGGTTTAAGTCTGTAACATGATGGTTGGGATGTGAGAGGGAACTTCTGCTGGCATCAGATATGGAGTAGCTGTCTATCTGTCTGTCCTTATATTTGCACATGATTCATCTTCAAAAACTCTCACCAATGCCTTGAATGATCCCTGAAATCTCTCAGGATTAAGAAATAAAAAACTCCAAACTATTCCAATATTTGTATATGCTGCGGTGACTTAGAAGATTAATATCATTTGGCAAATGATGGTGTCAAAGTTCATAAATGTAGCTAATGGGTATTCAGAATGTAGCTTTTCAAAGGCTGCTCCATGTTAATACAGAAGTGTTTCTAAGTAATTTATGGGCACAATACTGTTAGCTTCAAAACTATATTTAGTTATTTGAAATCACAGACTTTCAACAGATAACTTGATCTAGCATCGATCTTCATTTAATCATGCAAAATAAGACTGTTTTACATTTTTGTTGCAACCAATAGCTGAAGCTTACAGGCAGAAAGCAAAAGTTGTGCTACACTCTTTACAACCCCATTCTCAGTTTGTCATGAAGAGAAAAAGTCTGTCTATTTGTGGTGGAGTATGAGGAAAAGCAGAGCCCCAGCAAGGGTAACGGTGTGCCTCCACCACCCACTCATGATCTGGGTTACACCTATAGCATACAGAACTACATGATGGCAATGAACTTCCTTAGCAAAATATATGTCTGTCCTGTAATTCAATATTTTTAAAGGTGTTTAGGCATCTTATTCTGTGTAATAGTATACAGGAAATTCAGGCTTCCCAAGATGAATCTAAAACATTAGTTACTGTTTCTTGCAGCCACATTGTTAGCCAGGCACCCCAGACCATTTGAGAGAGTAAGAACATGGAATTTGACTAGTTGTTAATCTGGACTCTAGAGGTATATTGGCAAAGAAAATATTCACTTCTTACATGCTCTTCAGCACCCTTCCAATAACAGCAGGATTTTTTTCCTTCCATCTGCTAGGGATAATTTACTGACAGCTTATTGCTCACTTGGCCATGGGTTGTGTAGATTTCATTAATTAAACATCTATTTCTGTAAAGATTTTAAACTTGTATGAGGCAACAAAATTGCTCTGAGCTTTTTGCTTAAAATCCTCTCTGACAAGCAGTCTCACTAAGTATTTCCTGAGCTAAACTCTGCTCATCTGGCTTAAGAATATGTATCAATAACTCAAGGGTACAAATGTGCCAAGGGGTTGCAATTATCCTCAAAACAAACACTGCAAAAAAAAAAAAAAGACTCAAGTTAAGTCATAGAAAAACATGATTAAGGCACTCCAATTTACCTTGTCCAATAGTGACTCTATTGAATAATGATATATTTATGATGAATGAATAGCAGAATTCGAAGCCTAATTTTTTAAAACTGCTTAGATTTTTTTTTTTTCCTTAACAGTGTCATGACTCAGGGTGGAATTAAAACACAGCTAGAGCTATGTTGCACAATCATGTTTTAAGCAGATTCATCTCAGAGCATGATACATCCCACAGCCTCAGAGAAAAAGCCTTCTGAGCTCCTGCTGCCTATGCCTCACTAAATAAAATGCATGAACACAGCTAGTGCGACAGCTGTGGGAAGGACTGTTTCGGGGTACTGAAGTGCTCAGAACCTCTGCTCCACCTTCACTTCTTCTGAAAATAGGCCAGATGGTTCCTGTTTCTGAGACTTTTGGGGTGAGAGATGAATGGGGAAAAGATGGATTATGTATTGGCTACTGGTTCCAGCACTGCAGAGGTGAAAGTCAATTAAAATTTGTTAGTTTATTACATAGTCATAGTATTTTTAATGTATTACACTCTGAAGACTTTTTCAAGTCCCAGAGCAATATTTTGATTTGTTCATTTGAAAAAAATGCAATCTAAGAATGTTCATGGAGATCTCATATTTTCTAGTGTTAGCATTTTTATTTTTATGCAGCCCTGCTTTCCCCCAACATTTTATTTCTCCATTATTTTTAACTAAGTTCTCACTGTATTTCAAGTACACTTAAAGTATAGAAATGGCAAAAACTGCTTGCCAAGACTGGTCAAGATGTCACAGAGATACGAAGTCCCACATCCTCCCACACTCCATGTCTAAACTATTGTATTTTCCATCCAACACATGCAGACGCACACACACATTCAAACACTCATGAAATATGTAACATGCTGACAAGTTCTTAAATTAATAAAACAGATATTTAGAATAGAATAGAATAGAATAGAATAGAATAGAATAGAATAGAATAGAATAGAATAGAATAGAATAGAATAGAATAGAATAGAATAGAATAGAATAGAATAGAATGGCGTGGCATTGCGTGGTGTCACGTGGCATGGCTTGATGTGGTGTGGCATAGCATAGACTAGTTGAGTTAGAAAGGATCTGATCTCATTGAGTCCAACTGCCTGGCAAACTTCAGGGCTAAGCAAAAGTTAAAGCATGTTATTAAGGGCATTATCCAAATCTCTCTTGAACACTGACAACACTTATTAAACAGCAACAGTTACCCTGGTTTCCCCTTGGCTCTTAATATATTTCATAGTGCCACTTAGAAAATAGTGATGGTGTCAGATTTTCAGTGCCAGAAGAACAGAAAAAGAGGCTCAGAGTAAAAAGAAATGTGGCTGGGGTTGCAGAGCTGGCTTGGACAGTGGGCAAAACTTTCTGTACTGGACACTATATGGTGATGATATCCCCTTTGGGAGATTTTTTTTTGTTTGTTTTTCATACTACAGAAGTACTCTAAGCCCTTGCCTCAGATGCTGAGAGCTTTCTGAGTCCTCTCAGGATCATCCCTCACCTCTTAGGTAGACCTTAGAGAAGTTTACCATACAGAAATGCAAACTTACATCCCCACCACTCAAAACTCCTTGAATGGGAGCCAAATGATGTGCGATCATGAGAAAGAGAAACTGATCCATAGCTATAGTCAGCGTATGCTCCAAGATCACTTCTACACACAAATATTTACTTCTAAGAGACGCGGAGATATACATTCTGCAAGACATCAAATTACTTTCCAGTACTTGTAATCACCCGATCAGTGTTGTTGATCTGATAGCTGCCTGAAGTATAGGTTACAAAGAGTTATCACACTTTTCTGGCAGCACTGAGTGGAGGGAAAAAGCAGTAAGAGAAATGATCTATAGTCCTCAATTGCACGAACTTGGAATGGTAGATAAGAGGCAGATCCATTATTTCCATCTGCAGAAGGCAGCCATCTTATATCTCCATGATCTTTACTGCAGATAAAGGTGAAGTAAATCTCTTGCCTTACAGAAAGCTCTCTGTCCCCTTGGTTCTGAGCATAAGCTCCCCTGGCAGCGTAACAGGCACTATATTGAAAAAGCAGACTTTTATTAATGCCTCCCAAAGAGAATATGCATTTAATCATATGCTTCATTTTAAGTTTGTGCCTGAACTTCAATCACTTTCTAAGTTTGAATGTTAATGAAAATGCTTTGTGGGACCAAGCCAGTAATTCATAAGCATATTTATAGCTATTATTTCCCAATTCACTCAATTTCCAACCAATTCTTATTGGCAAAGAGAGGCACAGGGTTTTCTGTCACAGCTAGATTTACACAACAACAAAGGTCTCCCTTCAGTTCCTCTCCAATAGGTTTGGATTGATTAACTATGCTACTATTTATATTTCCTTACCTGCCAAGTATATGGCAATGCAGAAATAGGAAAAATTATCTCGATGTGAACATGCGGACAGCAAAGAATGCCAGAACAAATATCATCCCTGAATATGTAATAATTCCCATTTCATTTTGTTTCAGGACACTAGAATTTAAGATGCATCTCCCAGACAAACAAAGAAAACGCCAGTTTCTAGTTCAAATTGGCTATTTCTTAAGAAAATACTTTGAACACATTTACCAGAAAATAGTTTTGCTTGAAAAGTAAATTACACCATTTTATTTTTTCCCCCAGCAGGGTCAGATTTGACCAAGGGGAAACGAACAGTGCATTTTCAGAAAGGTAAGTAAGGCCAGCTGAAGACAGGATATTTTGGGGGACCTTAGGATCTTGTTTTAGAATTAGGATTCCAAACTAAAAGTGCAAACTTTTACTTGTGTTATGAACATAACAGAGTTGAGGAACACAGGCTACTGCAACACAATGCATATTATTTTTGGCTTCTTTTCAGTTTGATACTGCATGTGGAGAAATGCTGAAGAGTGCCAGCGAAGGAGGGAAAAGAAGATGATACTCTGTGTTGGAAAGCCAATGTTCTTCTCACTTTTCCCATCCCTCACTCTAATTTTACATTCCCATCATTGATGCTCTAGATATGCACCTGGGAACTTTATGTATGAACTTGTTATCATATATGGATGTCTTTCAATTACAGTGAAACTTTGCTATGGATGTACACAAGGAATTGAGGCAAGCAATGACAGAAAATTGAAAGTTCCATAGCCATTTCCGTTGAGATTTAACGGAGATCATTTAAATAGCAAGTAAATATGTTTCTCTGCTAATTGCAATATCAGTAGCATCCTCAGAAACTGGGACTGAGATTAGAGCTGAGGTTTCAGATGTATATTGCAGAGGGAACATGATTACCTATTTGCTATATATCCCAATCTCATGCAAAAAATCTGAACATAGTTAATACTGAAAAAATTGTAGATAAGAGTTCAAACCAAATCCTAAGAGCAAACACTGGACTTTGAATGGTTTGGAGCAGAGCTTGGAGCAATATTTCATACTCACATCTTATACCCATGGAGGATGAAATCAAAAACCTGTTTCATATTTTCTTTGAATTATGAGAGTTCAAAATCCCGATCATAACTTTGCTGTTCAGTAGATATATATTCATTGGCATTAGCATTTCTGAATGGATTAACTCAGCCATTGTGAAAAACAGATTCTGCAGTTTACTTAAAGATAAGCATGAGCAGTGTCAGGTCAAACATTTTGAAAATTTTCCAACAGAAAAGGCTCGCTCATGGAAACTAAATGTTCTGTAGAAAAGCTGTGAATTTGATGAGTCTATTGAAAGGAAGCCAGCAGGCATCTGACCAAAACCTGACAATTTTTCTGTCAGTTCACCTATCTTTCTTTTCCCTCCCAGGCAATACCAGCCTCCACAGCCTCACATGGCTCTGCAGAAGGACTGAGACAAAGCAGAGAGTTTTGGACTTCTGGGGAGTCCAAAATTTTTTTCTATTGCTCCAGAAACTCACACTGATGGTACTTGACTGTCCCTCAGGTGAAGAACTGTAGAAGTCTTGCACGTGTTTTCAACAAGAAACATGAAATTCTCCTTTCAAAATATTCTCTGTTCTCCCATGAGGAGATATTCATTTGTAACAGGTATCTTTGCTTTGCCAAAGCTCTACGTCAGAGGTCACTTAGTGATGCAAAAAGTGCAGTCTGGAGGTCGCCGAGGTCTGTGAGCGTACTGCCAGGATCAGACCCACTGGAGAAGGTGAGCTCAGTGTCTACTCCAGCTTCTCACTACATGTGGGGATGGGGCAGGCAGGTCCTTGGTCTGGGGCCAGTTCCTGTCCTGCCAAAGAGGCTTTGAGGGCAGAGCCATGGGGTTTATTTGTGTACCAGAGAGAACTGCTCAGCAGAGGCTACCAACTGTTTCACAGGCCTCCCGGAAATAAGCGGCAGTATTTACTGAGCTATGCTAGGTATGACCTCGTGACCTAGCAGTGGAAGGCTTTCTATATAAACCATTTACTCAAGCAAAATTATGCCACAAGAAGGAATAGGCTGATTTTTCACCACCTCTATTTATTATAACCATTATTAACTTGTTCCTTGATAACTTGATTTATGAAGTTTGTGACAAATTGCTTGCTTAATTGAAATATGTCAGGTTTCTAAATATTGAAGTTAATTATTCCTCCTTTTCTAGTGGAAATTGACCTTTAATTGTGCAATATTAATCCACATATTGTATGAATTATGTGAAATACCATTTTCATTGTACAGAGAAGCATGTATGTGTTATTGTAGTGGAGTACAGTTACATAATTATTTTTAATTTAGGATATCAGTTTAATTAAATACTTGCAGAAACCAAGCTTTTTCAGGAAATTTGCAATTACAATCAATTTGAACGTACAGCTACATTAATATGGTGACAAGCCCAATAATAAAAACTAAGAAATTATGGGCAGGTGCTGAACAGATGTGTAAATAGAAGGTCTCTGCATGGAACTTTGTTATATATCATTTTGAAAAGAAAAGGAAAAAAAAAACAAAAAACACCCCACCCTGTTATCCATAGCCAGTCATATATGCAGTTATAATCAGTCAGAAAAAAAGTTAGTTTGAGTTTAGATAAATCATTTAAAAATGTATATGGCACTTATGCTTTCATTTTCTGTTTCTGGAGAGAAAGTCTAGTTGATTGAAGACTGCTGCTCTACTGTACTCAAAGGGTCTGCCGCACTATTGAAATATATTCTTCTTTCAACACATTTATGATGAGTGGGTTTCGAGTTTGGAGTGGTTTAACAGTCAAAACAATTCACATTCCATATTACAAGCTGAGCTTTATTTAAAGAGGGGGGGGGAAGCTAAGACTAGTTTAGAGTTGTTTGCTCAAGTTATCAGGTTGCCAAAAGCCCAATTCAATCTCCAAATAGTTGGAAAACAATGAACTTGCATTACTACTGTGAATTGCTTTTAGGTGGATTTACAGTGTGTTTTTTTTTTTTTTTTTTTTTTTAAACCAGTATATTAAAATGCACTTTTTCAGCTCTTCTGTTTTTCTGTGTGATCTCTTCTTGTGCAGTATTAGAAACAATCATATCTGTCAAGTTAAACTGAAGAAATTTCTATAACATTCATACAGAAATCTCAAGGCAAGACTGTCACCTAAGGCAAGATGCACTTGAACCATCTCCCTGGTTGGAAAGGAATCCTCTAAGCCTTTTAGGGGGATTAAACAATGGCTAAAGTAGCGATGTCTAAACTAGAAGTATGTCTAAACCAGGCTTCTACAGGAATTAGATGTTTTATTCAAGGCCACAGAGGTGTGCCTTCCTCTCTGCAAGGTTCACAGCTCTAAAAGGAATCCCAGTGACCAAGATGGGCCCTTCTCAAGCAATACAGGAGAAGAAAAGTGCTTTTTCCTATCCAGGAGCTCAGTGCTCAGGGTAGTAACTCCAGCTGTTGGCTGCAGGAGGCAGCTGGAGCTGTGCACCAGTCACTTTCTTATCCCACCATGTGCAGGGCCACTGTGTTATCTGGAAAGGGGGTACCAATTGCCACAGCTGGGGAGAGATTAATAATGAAGCAATTCTAGTGCTGCTCTAATAAAAACCGTCTTGACACATTCCACTCTGCTATTTTATTTGTAAAAGGTCAGGTTTTAAAAGTGCAAACTTGTATTCCAAATGCACTATGAAATTTTTCAGGTGGAGAAGAATTAGGGATTAGACCCTTGCATCCCGCTTACCTCTGTCACTGAATAGTCCCTCTGCGTCATGTACACGGCAGTGAATTTTGTACTGTGTGCTGGTATAGTACTCTTCTATACTACCACACGGCAACAGTCAGCCTGCAGCTAGCATTAGAGCAGAAAGGTAACACCTCTAGGTATAACAACATTGACCTTTCCTTCAGCTCCAAACCCTGAGATACTCCAAGCAGTCTGTAGGAAATGAAAAAGGGAGCAGTATTTGCTTCCCAGGAAGAATGAACATGAAATTCAAACAAGTAGGGAGGACAGAACCACCTCAGTTTTACTGCTGAAATCCTCAGGAAGCTTGTTGCCACCCTCCATCCCTGACACAGGAGCATGGCTGAAAGCAAGGACAGGCTCTTTACATGCAACATGCTTCAGCTATTGGATAGGAGAGGTTTATTTTAATGAAAGTCAACTTCAGAAAGATTCAAACACAATGATTTTGTCTTTGTCAGGGGAGCATCTAATGGTTAGTCAAACTTTAAATAGGACTTGTGAGAAAATGATAACTGAAGGAGTTGGTCTTGTATGAGGTCTGGATTTCTTTTAATACATAAAGCACAAGAATACAGGATATAAAACAAACCTTATGTTTCCACATGGAGAGATTTTACTTGTCGTTCTCCTTAACTTTTCCCCTTCCCACCAAAAAAAGCTGGAATTCCCTGCTCCCCCATATCCAGTCATGTATGCTTTCTCCTAGCTGAGCTTGGATCCCCTTTGCAGCTGCTCCCATAACCTCCCAGTTCTTCCATGCTCCATGTCTGAAGAGGCAAAAAAGGAGATTTCAGGAGAAAGGTTCATGCCACAGGTGTAAAGAAACATGAGCCAGGTCACCCCCAGTGGCAGTGCAGAGATGGCCTTCATGACCCACATGCGTTAGTACCAGCACCAGAAGTAGGACTGGCACTTCAGAGACATACTGAGCTGACCTGGCAATATCCCTGCCAGACTGCATCTGCAAATGTGCACGACTCCAAGGCACACCGTGTCAATGTTAGGACAGGATTTTTTGCAACTCAATCTTTGCAACACAGGCTGGCACAGATCTGACAGTAGGTGCTGAAGTTGCTTTGGCCCCTCCGAAAGTCTGTAAGTGACAAGAGTGCTTGTGTCCTCTGTTGCCTCAGCAGGGAATCCACTGCCTCCAGCTGCATTTTTGCTGTGTGGGAATTGTTTCCACAGCTGCTAAAGGAAAACCTGTAGCTAAAGATGAGGGTAAGCACACTTTATAGATATGGGCATATGGCAGTCAAGCTGCTACCCAGCAGCTTCCATAGTTATGTGGCACCTTATGTTATCCAAAGCACTTGGAATATTTTAGATAACAAAAGCTAACGAAGATAGCTATTATAGCTTTGTGCTGCACTTGCTTCCTGATAGAGTTGCCAATCCAGCCCTTTGAATTCTGTGCCAGCAGCTTTGACACAAGTGAAAGAGCAAGCTGTACTTTTAACAGATGCAAATGCTTTGGTTGCAGTGATCACTGCTTTTTCAAAATCATTATCACATATGCAGGATTTCAGATGCGTACTTTTTTGAAGCAACAATGTTCAGCCGACAGGAGCAATTTTTCATAGTGACAGCAAATTTTTAAGGGGCAAAAGCAACTGGCATTATCTAGCAACTATTTAGCTCTCCTGCAAGTGTTTGTACTGAACAGACACACAGCATGTGTTTGGCACTGTTGGAAATCTCCCATACTGCAGCCACCATGCTACACCACCACAAAGCCATGTTGTTGAATTTCGGGGAACTGCAGTCTTCTCTGGTTACAGGGGAATAAAGACAAACAAAACAGTGTTGTACATAAAATTACTGGCTTAGATATTCTAGTTTTGAGAACAGTTCATCATTTAGCCTTTCTTACTCTATTTTTCCATGTTTTCCATGACTTTTAGTCTAGAGTACAGCTTCTTAAAATAGTGTGAAGTTTCTTGCTTTGCTTGAACAAAGTTATCACAATAGTACAAGAATTTGATACCCTTTATTTGGTTCTTTTAATGGCAATTTCAGCAGCAGCAGGTGCATGGAAAAGTCATTACATCTGTGAGATGATACTGATACTGTTGTGCATGAGACTCTCTTCCAACAAAAGATCATGTCAGTTTTCTTTTCTCATCAAATATGTACAATGTTAATTCTAAGTCTTTGTTTTGCACAGACAGAATCTGGCAAATCTTGGCACCATATGCTTTTCACCAAAGAAAGTAGTCCAGACTTTGTAAGGCCTTGACTCTAGAAGTGTGTGTGCTAGGCTTTAAATTACATATAGCATGGCATCCAATGCAAGTGAAAGTTATTCTGAGAAATCAGGGAGGCTCTATGCAGAGTCCTCCACTGAATAGGAGCAGGTTCCAGAGTAATTCCTTAATTACACACACATCCATGTTTAAAACCAACCATGAATGAATTGGGAAAAGCTATGCAAAAAAACTGTTTTTGTTGTTGTTAGTGGTGGTGGTTTTTTTTTTTTGGTTGGTTGACTGGGAATGGGAAAAATATTTTTCTGTCATGTTTTTGAAACTTTTTTAAAAATGAAAAAAAATTGTTTTAGGGTAAACGAACAAACAAAAACAACCCCTCCCCCCAAACAAACAAACCCAAACCCAAAAAACAAATTAGTTGCTTTAATTTCAGTTAACCATTTCTCAGCCTTCCTCCTTCCCACAATCTTTGCCTTATTTCCTGCAGCAAATGCAATGTAATGAAATAAATACAGATTCTTCAGAACATACTTTGTGGTAGGAAAAGAAAAAGGGGGATCAGGAAAATTTTACTGTGTTGTTGGAGAAAATCCATATAATAGAATACAAAGACTGAGTCTTTGTCAGAGATTTTTCAGCTTCACTTTCAAGATGCCATCTCCAAATGTGGCACTTGCAGACTAATGCATAAAGCTATAAAAATGTGTCCCCATAATTTATTTCTCTCTCTATGATCAGGACACTGTCAGCTCCTTAGTGACTCTTCTGGTTCAGGTCTCTAGCAGAGCAAAGAAACATTTCCCTCTCCTTAATTTCTTGCTACAAAAAAACCCCCACAAAGTTTAGACTGCACATATGAGGTGCAAAATAACTGACAGAAGTGGAGGATTTGTCCCTAGGAAAAAAAAAAAAAAAAGACATTATTTCTGGGTATAAATTCTCCCTGAGCATTATGCTTTTATGCCATCCACTGAAGTTGGACTTGATCTTTGGTGGTCTCTTCCGACTGAACTATTCTATTCTAGAAGCAGAGGAGGATCTTTGCAGGATTCTTTTGTTCAATCATATCACCAAGTAATTTAATGGTTTTTGTCATTTTCTTACTCACTACAGAGCCCATTGACTAATCTGCTATCAAAATCTATAGCAGCAGCATATGGGCTCTTTCACTGTATATGCACTCTGTCATTGTGAACCCTCCTTAGCTGTGTCTTGTGTCATTCTTATACCACATCTCAGAGGAGGTGACAACATACTGAGTGTAGGTGATGAGCAGGAGGCTGGCTCAGGAGCCATCATGCTTGTTCCTCTGCTAGCAGAGATATCTATGGGTGCACAGTAGCCAAGACAGCCTCACATTTTAAGCCACACAGAGCTCAAAACAAGCTTGTAATCAGAGGACTCACATTTAACTTCAGAAGAATCCATCATATCACATCTCTGCTGAAAAGAAAAGAAAGGAAAAGAAAAGAAAGGAAAAGAAAAGAAAGGAAAAGAAAGGAAGAGAAAAGAAAGGAAGAGAAAAGAAAGGAAGAGAAAAGAAAGGAAGAGAAAAGAAAGGAAAAGAAAGGAAGAGAAAAGAAAGGAAGAGAAAAGAAAAGAAAAGAAAAGAAAAGAAAAGAAAAGAAAAGAAAAGAAAAGAAAAGAAAAGAAAAGAAAAGAAAAGAAAAGAAAAGAAAAGAAAAGAAAAGAAAAGAAAAGAAAAGAAAAGAAAAGAAAAGAAAAGAAAAGAAAAGAAAAGAAAAGAAAAGAAAAGAAAAGAAAAGAAAAGAAAAGAAAAGAAAATGGAAAGGAAAAGAAAATGGAAAGAAAAGAAAAGAAAAGAAAAGAAAAGAAAAGAAAAGAAAAGAAAAGAAAAGAAAAGAAAAGAAAAGAAAAGAAAAGAAAAGAAAAGAAAAGAAAAGAAAAGAAAAGAAAAGAAAAGAAAAGAAAAGAAAAGAAAAGAAAAGAAAAGAAAATGGAAAGGAAAAGAAAATGGAAAGGAAAAGAAAATGGAAAGGAAAGGAAAGGAAAGGAAAGGAAAGGAAAGGAAAGGAAAGGAAAGGAAAGGAAAGGAAAGGAAAGGAAAGGAAAGGAAAGGAAAGGAAAGGAAAGGAAAGGAAAGGAAAGGAAAGGAAAGGAAAGGAAAGGAAAGGAAAGGAAAGGAAAGGAAAGGAAAGGAAAGGAAAGGAAAGGAAAGGAAAGGAAAGGAAAGGAAAAGAGAAAAGAAAAGAAAAGAAAAGAAAAGAAAAGAAAAGAAAAGAAAAGAAAAGAAAAGAAAAGAAAAGAAAAGAAAAGAAAAGAAAAGAAAAGAAAAGAAAAGAAAAGAAAAGAAAAGAAAAGAAAAGAAAAAAAAGAAAAAAAGAAAAGAAAAAAAAGAAAAGAAAAGAAAAGAAAAGAAAAGAAAAGAAAAGAAAAGAAAAGAAAAGAAAAGAAAAGAAAAGAAAAGAAAAGAAAAGAAAAGAAAAGAAAAGAAAAGAAAAGAAAAGAAAAGAAAAGAAAAGAAAAGAAAAGAAAAGAAAAGAAAAGAAAAGAAAAGAAAAGAAAAGAAAAGAAAAGAAAAGAAAAGAAAAGAAAAGAAAAGAAAAGAAAAGAAAAGAAAAGAAAAGAAAAGAAAAGAAAAGAAAAGAAAAGAAAAGAAAAGAAAAGAAAAGAAAAGAAAAGAAAAGAAAAGAAAAGAAAAGAAAAGAAAAGAAAAGAAAAGAAAAGAAAAGAAAAGAAAAGAAAAGAAAAGAAAAGAAAAGAAAAGAAAAGAAAAGAAAAGAAAAGAAAAGAAAAGAAAAGAAAAGAAAAGAAAAGAAAAGAAAAGAAAAGAAAAGAAAAGAAAAGAAAAGAAAAGAAAAGAAAAGAAAAGAAAAGAAAAGAAAAGAAAAGAAAGAAAAGACTCCAACTGAGTCTTTTTGGGGCTCCAACAGAACTTGTTCCCCAACCTCCTCCTAGGATATTCGCCTATAAGTCAAGACAAGCATCTAAATCAGCTTCTGATCCTCTAAAATGGTCAGTATGTATTGTAACATGAGGGTATCTGGCTTACAAAAATGTATTAGGTAGGGCTTTCAAGCTCCAGAGGACGGACAAAGTCCATTACTAGATTATTTCTATCATTAGACCAACATCTGGCTTTCAGCTTCTCTCATGACAGCACTGTGTTTGGGGTGCTACCTCAGCTTGCATTTTCATATGCTACACTGTTCAGTGATTTATATCAATCTGCTTTTAATCACATTGTGCCAAAATTAACCAACTGTAATTGCCACCCAGGGCAGGCCGTCTTCTGAAAAGGACATAAATGAGATTAGTTATCGGGGCAGGATGCAGCTGCATGGCTATGAAGTGGAAGAGCAATCTGTGCACTAACTTGGCTTCTTCCCCATTATGCAAGGGGCATGGCAGTAATGACTGCCATGAAGGGGAAACTGAAGCATCCAGGACTTCATCCTTTCCCCTCAACCCCTCTTGATTTTCACTCTGTATATTTTCAGCTGCAAAGAAATGAAAACATTTTTATTTTTGTTTCACTTCTCAAGTACTCTATTAACAGTTCAAAATGCAACTTCAAATCTCAAACAAAGCACTTCCTCTCTCTTCCTCACATAATTTCAGTTTGTCAGCAAAAATACACCCATAAACCCATCATGTTCACATATGTGCATACAGCATCCAAACCACACTGCACTCTGTGATGCGGTGAGAGCTTTTGCAAAGCTGGAGGGAGAAGAGGAATGGGATCTGAAAGGTGGGAAACCTTCCGAGCATACCATTTCCCTTTCTACGTTTCAGATCCCAAACCGACTGAATTCAGAAAGCAAGTTTCTAGCAGCCTCACTAGATTATGGAACAGGCTCTAATGATGGGGCTAGCAGAAGATATTTAGTTACATCAGCTTCATAATAATTGCCAATATTTTTTTTTTAACTAGGAAATATTAGCAAATGCGATAACACAGTGAAATGTGGTGACAATAGGAATACTGTTCATATCTTGTTCATTCAAGTTATGACACAAAGCAGAAAATACTATTAAAACCATGTGGTGATCTTTAAAATATCTGGCTTTGTTTAAAGCTACTCTTGTTTTGTAAGATCAAAGGTAAAACAAAATCTTTACAAATCATTTTGTTAATCAGACAATGATGATACAGAGATCACTGTAAGTATGAAGAGGAGAAGAAGCCTGGCTTTCATTCTGGTGCTGCAGAAGTGGAAGAGAAGGGGATTGGGATGGGGAAAAGGGCAGAAGAAGAGACTCTGAACACACTTTAGTGTTCTTCTCTGCATAGACGAGTCACAAGAGTGGACTCTTGGAGGTCCTCCCTGGAGGAAAAGAATGAGGTTATCACACAGCAAGTTGGCTTCAGAGCTAAAAAGAAAACTGCCACATGAGCCCAGCCCTGAAATACAACTACCATAGTCAGTAATCAGTAACAGCTTTCTCCTTCAGTGGAAGATGCAAGAAACCCACAGCACGTTCTCAGTAATAGTTTCGATGCATGCCTTGTTATCAAGCTGTTCAAAGAGAAACTGAGGGCCCAAAGCTGTATGGCAGTACACTATGCCGCACAGAGATAGATCCTATAATCCCATTGATGTAGCTTCCTTTTCATATGGTCAAAGGTATACCAGATAAAGCCCGATTTATTGTTTATGCTTCCATAATTACCTCATGGAATTCAAGCCCTTAGATCTAGCAAACACCTCCTCTTGTAACATCACACCTATTCTTTCCTCTTTCTCTTTTTCCCTCTGCCCACATCTTTAGTTCTCGTACCTCCATTCTTTGATGTTCAAACCACTGTCATAATTAACGTGCCTGACATGAGCAGGAAGGCAGGGAAGTGACACCCCCTCACTGTGCTCTCCCCACTTGTGCCTTTTCTCCTCTGCATGCAGAAAGGGAGTGAGCGGCAGCCAACCCAGGGTTCTGCTTGTACATGTCTACTGATGAATGGGAATGCTCAGCAAAGGCCAGATTGAATGAAGAGTCCCCCCCAAAAATCACTGTAGCCCAATAGAGCATCTATTAGCCTCAGGTCAGTCAAAAAAAGACACCAGTGGAAAAGGTGTGGTTTACCTTGACCTCAGTAAGGCTTTTGACACCGTTCCCCACAACATTCTCCTCAAGAAACTGGCTGCTCGGGGCTTGGACTGGCGTACGCTTCGCTGGGTTAGAAACTGGCTGGATAGCCGGGCCCAGAGAGTTGTGGTGAATGGAGTCAAATCTGGTTGGAGGCTGGTCACTAGTGGTGTCCCCCAGGGCTCGGTACTGGGGCCGGTCCTCTTTAATATCTTTATCGATGATCTGGATGAGGGCATCCAGTGCACCCTCAGTAAGTTTGCAGATAACACCAAGCTAAGTGCGTGTGTCGATCTGCTCGAGGGCAGGAAGGCTCTGCAGGAGGATCTGGATAGGCTGGAGCGATGGGCTGAGGTCAACTGTATGAAGTTCAACAAGGCCAAGTGCCGGGTCCTGCACCTGGGGCGCAACAACCCCAAGCAGCACTACAGGCTGGGAGATGAGTGGCTGGAAAGCTGCCTGGCCGAGAAGGACCTGGGAGTGTTGGTTGATAGTCGGCTGGATATGAGCCAGCAGTGTGCTCAGGTGGCCAAGAAGGCCAACAGCATCCTGGCTTGTATAAGAAGCAGTGTGGCCAGCAGGTCTAGGGAAGTGATTGTGCCCCTGTACTCGGCTCTGGTGAGGCCGCACCTCGAGTACTGTGTTCAGTTTTGGGCCCCTCGCTACAGGAAGGACATGGACATGCTTGAGCGAGTCCAGAGAAGGGCGACCAAGCTGGTGAGGGGTCTGGAGAACAAGTCTTATGAGGAGAGGCTGAGGGAGCTGGGCTTGTTCAGCCTGGAGAAGAGGAGGCTCAGGGGCGACCTTATCGCTCTCTACAGTTACCTTAAAGGAGGCTGTAGAGAGGTGGGGGTTGGTCTGTTCTCCCACGTGCATGGTGACAGGACGAGGGGGAATGGGCTAAAGTTGCGACAGGGGAGTTTTGGTTTGGATGTTAGGAAGTACTTCTTTACCGAAAGGGTTATTAAGCATTGGAACGGGCTGCCCAGGGAGGTGGTGGAGTCACCATCCCTGGAGGTCTTTAAAAGACGTTTAGATGTAGAGCTTAGCGATATGGTTTAGTGGAGGACTTAGTGTTAGGTCGGAGGTTGGACTCGATGATCTTGAGGTCTCTTCCAACCTAGAAATCTGTGATACTGTGATACTGTGATACAATCTTCCCCAAGACATTAATGCCTCTTTAAGACACAACAATAGCAGAATAGACTGATGAGGTTAATAGTAATAACATGCCTGCTATCTCGGAAGTATCCTTCATGTTCATTATCTAAGGGATCCTTAGATGTTATTTTACAAGATCAGCAAATGAGACTTTTAAGGAGCTTCCTCTTTTGGTGGGAGGATAGATTAAATGAAGTGACATTTGGCAGATAAATATGTAAGCTGAAGCTCTGACTGAGTAGAATTGAAAACTAATCTCCAGAACAAAGAGAAAATTTCATTTAGACCTAAACCAGCTATGAACAATCTGCAGATTGGATGACCTAATACTTGCCAAAAATGCAATTACTAATTTTGTAGGCATGATGTCGGACCTGGTTTAGAAAAGTATTCTATAAACAAAGACATCACACCCATACACACGAGAAGGTCTGTCAATGAAGCTCTCCAGCCACACACAATTACCAATGAATACAGAGGACAAATTTTCAAGGACACAGAATCAGCTCATCTCTGCTTCCTGGGAGCCAGGGGTGCAATTCCTGCTGACTGACTTCTACTGGAATAGAAGTAAGTCAATGCCAATCAATTTTTATAAGACTTCACATACCTTCAAGGAGTCTTTCTGGCTTTATCCAGTGAAAATTGCCAGTGGGACACATTCTGCAACATGGAAGCTGAGAAATTTTGGAAAACACAGCAAGTTCATGCGCGAATGGGCTGTCACACATAAATTAAGAGTTGTATATTTCGCCCTGAAATGATTGGTGTGTCTTCATAATTAGACAGCTTAAGTCTGTAGCTCAGGAGATACGCATCCTCAGGACTTGCCTATATGACTGAGTTGTTTCAGACTAACTTAAAGTCACTGAATCATAATATCTGACTCTCTGCTTCAAGCCACAGTAGATAAGAAGTGTTTTGTCTTAGTTTAGCCCATAGTGAAGGATGGCACATATACAGACAATTACTAAAGCTTTTCTGACCCAAAAAGACATGCATATTTGCATTGTGTATTTGGCATATACTTGACAAACGCCTTATATATTCTCATCAAAATACCACTTGAAATTCGTCTTAATTCCACGTACATGGGCAGGAGTCCTTATACCACGTGAGAAGCACATTTTACCGCATGGCACTCAGGACTTTTCTCAGTGCCTATTGCATTTAAACACAACTTCAGACATATATCTAGAGGGAAAAGTGCATCAGTCACTTTAGTCCATTTGTTTCATTAAGATTGTCTTTCATAGGTAAATAATTCATATAGGGAACCCCTTATTTCCCAACACTTTGCTAATACTTTTAGAGTGCTTAAAATATGTATATAAAGTCCTCATCTTTATTATAGACTCAGTTGTCAATTGAAAAGCCTTGTTTTACATGTGAAAGTGCTGCTTATTAGGACACTGAAAATCTACCATAGAGTTTGTCTAAGAGGTTTGAGAATTGGTACAAATCAGTACAGAGCTGCTGGATGAAAATCAACTACAAGTCCTCTAAGCTCTGGCACAGCTCTTCAGCTAAACTAATTTTCTCAGCTGAGAATTACTCCCAGATCAAAAATCCAGGCTTTGGAGCAAGCACAGCAAAAATAGTACTAGCAGAGAGATAACATCTAAATCAATGATGAGTGCCCAGCATACATGACCACCTTATAGTTAAAATATGAAAGAAGGACTTTTATTAGTTTTACAATCGTGACTAATATTTTCAAGTAATGCCAAATGTTTTACAGATGTTGATATGAACAAACGCTGACTACAGCGTGCTGCAACCCAGAACTGAACCAAACACTCTGCAGAAATCCAGATCAGAACTTTGCAGCCAGCCTTCCTGTAAACCTAATCACAAACAGCAAAACATTGTAAATAATACTGAGGCAATACAAAATCCTACATACAATTCGAGGTTTGGGGGAAATTGCTAACTTTGCTGATGGCTTCCTGTGAAGGGCTGAACCAACATTTTGCATCTTAAAGCAACACACGGTGAAAGTCCTGTCCTGGAGCTGAATACAGAAAAGGGAATCTTGTTAAAGTGCTGGCAGGGTATTGATGTGATGTAATAGATGTTATGTGCTGCATTAAATTATTTTGCACATCACATATCTACTCTGCAGAAAAGAAGACACATCACATGCCAGTGTCTGATGAAGATGATGTCTTAAATGCCAGGATATGGAGGCAGGACACAAGATCAAAACTGACCTTGTGTTCCTAAGCTAAACTGAGAGAGACTAACTTGTACTGCTTGTCAGCTGAGAACAGTAAATGTGAGGCTCATGGAAGACCAATACAACAGAGCACAGACTGACACTCATTTGACTTCCATAAATAAGATATAAGCAGGAGATATTTCCAAGTGTTTTGAGTAGTCTTACTCTCACCGTCCTGTCCAGGATGCATCTCACCAGTTCCGCTTGGGACAAGATTCCACAGACCAGCAGAGTTTACTGTAAGGAAATAATTTTGAATATGAAGTCCAAAATTTCCGTCTTTCCTTCTTCAAAACTGACTTCTTAAAATCCAGTGTTGCTTTATGTCACATGCAAGAATTATAAGCCATTTTTTGAAGTAATACATTTCTGACTGTGGAAGTAACTCGTGAAGTATATGAGAGAAACATGATCAAAAACAAACCAAACCAAAACAACAACAACAACAAACTAATCCATCACCCATGTTGCACTCTTTTATGCCATTTACACATCTGCTTTTATAGATCTATAGTTCCGTACTGATTTTCAGCTTATAAAAAAGGCTGGCTCAAGAAGTTTTTTGTTTCAGGATGGAAAGATTGCAATGGGCAGTGGAAGCCCTTGCTTCAAGTGACATCTGCATAGCTCTATTTCTTGACCCAGAGTTTGGGATGTAGAAGTCTTCACTCAGCAATATATTGTACATTTTGATTTCTACACATCTTGACTTTATCAATAGTAACATTTGTGACAATTCATATGAGCTGGGTTTACTCTTAAGCTCAGAGCTGTAATATCAGATGCATTCATGCTTTCCATTACACAATGGAAATACCAGCTGATAATTGGAAAAGCCTAGCTAAATGCCTTGCTAGTACATCAAACTGTGACAATCCCCTTTTCCAGGCGAGTTCAGGAATGATCAAGGGCACAGCAGGATTCAAAAAGGATTAGAAATACATAAGGATAATAACACAATTATATTAGACAGGAAGAAAAAACAGACATAGGAGCAGTCATGTATAAACCAAAGAACTGTTTGGGCCTGTAGTCCCTCATACCATTCTGTGGCTTAATGATGCTCCAGGTGTCACTGGATGGCTCAGGCCATGCAGGACACACTACAGAGCTGAGATTTTGGTTAGAAAAGAACCTTCTGTCTGGAATTATTTTTCTATACCCACCCATTATGAGCATTACTGTGCTTAGGACATCTTGTCACTCCCAGAAACAAGGTCCTGGAGGCAGCACTACACTAGGTCATAAACAAGCTGAAAGGCAACAGCCTGTAAAAAGAAGCAACAAATCATCTATTTGCCTGTGCATGGGGAGGAGGAGATTAGCTGTTAGCTTGCACAGCTAACTCTGTTCTTCTGGGGAAAGGACAAGATTTTAAATACACAGGTTGCTAGATAGGGGCAGAGGCATTAACCTCCTCATGCCTCCCATCTGTAAATTCACCTTCCAACACAGGAATGATTGACTTTCAAAACAAAATTTTCCTCTAGGATTAGTAAAATTCTGCTTTGCTGATAGGGCTGAGAAACTTTAAACTGGCTCTCTCTCTGGACAAGAAAAAATCATAAAATTCACCCAAAGTTTGTGTACTGCATGTTCCTAAGCAAACCAACAATGGTCTCTCTGCCTGCTAACATGAAGGAGGGCTTTCTTTTCTCACAGAAACTGCAGGATTCATTTACCTGATATATAAAAGCATCTACAATAATAATAATAATAAAAAGAAATACTAAATCATCTTCATTCATCCTTTTTCCCAGTTCATAAGTTCTGGGATGAAAAATCCATGAGTCCTTGCAGAAATCAAAAGTTTTTGTTGCTTTTTACAAGAACTCAGTCATTCAGTGCAATTTTGCTGCTGGATAAAAACATTTTACAAATCTGAAATCTGAAGTCCTAAATTGCAGCAGTTCAGAGTTTATATGCTATTGTTTTACTGTAAGCTCTTATTTATGATAGTGAAAAGGAGATGGATAAATGGGCATTTTATCCCATGTTCACATAATTAATATTTAGGTATATTAAACAAAATAAGGGAACCTAATAGCATGGCAGAGAATATGGAATTACATAGCAATTTGGAACCCTATAACACTGTATTTTATTATGTTCTAAAGAATATGTAGGGTTTGTTGATACTGCTGAAGATGACAGGCTTTATTTATCTTAGGAAAAGTACAGTACATCCTGGTACCATCTGCTAGGTCATCTTGTTCACTTTGTGCTTCTCCATTAACATGGCCTCAGCCTGTTTGGGGAGACACAGGAAGAGGCATTTAAGACTCTGCGCCCTTATTCTCATTTTTTAAGGTTGCTAGCTGTGCCAGAGGCACCTGTCTTCTAAAACCAGGAATAACTGTCATGTGCATACACTTGTGTGCACACCCACATGTTTAATTTATCAAATGCATATCCTACTTCCATCTCCTCAACTAAATATTACAGGCACACTGAAATAATTCTGCTAGATAACAGAACCACTATGCTGCCAGTGATCTAAGTAATGTAAGTGTGTGTATATATATATGTGTATATATATATGTATCAGACAGAAAAGAACCTTGAATGTAGGACTCTACCATACAAGGTGAGCTATAAGGACGTGGCTCTGCTGACTCACAAAGTAGCAGTGTCTTTTGCAGACATATAAGCAAATTTGGTTTTCAGGGAAAGAGAGCAAAAAAACACTAAGAATGGTTTCCACAATCTGGAAATCCACTTTTATGTCTGCTCCGGCAAATGCTTGGTAAACCTGTAATATCTGTTCATTCCAAAGATATTTTGGTGGCTATGGATAACGAAAAGATAATGAGATAGATGAGATTCCAGTAGAAAAATGGACAGAGATGCATTTGCATAATTTGTTTTCCTTCTGGAAATATTTATTTCTAAACGAGGAAAAAAGTCTCACTGGGATTATTATGTGGCCATTTCCATAGTGTTACACACCACACGTACACTTGTCTTTCCAAACAAACAATAAGGTGCAGTATTGCAACTTCAGAGTTGATAATTTACTTTTTAGTCAAAATTTTAACCCCCTTTTTTCTTTCCCATTGATCAATCCCACTGAAGCTTTATACAGCTATAATAATTTCTCAGTACCATTTAATAAATATATGAAAGAAGTAGGCCTGAGATCCTCAGGAAGACTCGTTTACTATAAAGTCTTGAATGACTGTGCTGTCACAAGTGACCTCAACAGACTGTAGTTCACTGTGAAGTTTGGATTTGGACTCAGAAAGAAGCACAACCCTCTCCTGCTCCCCCGTGGGCACCTTGCTCTCATCTCCAGAGAACAGTCACCTCTGCCACTCTTCCCCCACACTTTTGTTCATCACCTGGCCCCCACCCACGTTTATCCTGCTTTTAATCTCCTCAGGCAGAAGGCCGGATAAGAGAACATGATGGATACTGTTACTGTGGCCATTAGCATTGCCCACAAGTGACTGTCCATAACTGCATTTGCAACATCATGGTATATTTACTCTTCCTTTTGCAGTCTTTCTGCCTCAAACCCTATGTAGTAACCCTATGTAGCATTCCTGATTGGATGAAACTGACTTCAGCTGTTCCCTAAATAAAGATTCTTATTGTGGAAGACAATAGCCTTTAAAAGGACCAGAAGAGAGCCTGCTGCACACAGCAAGTCCTTACACCAAGCAGGGAAGGTATGGCAGAGTTTTAGGTAAGTGGGATATAATTAGCCTTGTTGGAATTTGACCAGGATATCAGGGTTAACACCCCTGCTCCTTTGAGAAGTGCCCTGGGAGCTCCTCAGCAGCAAGCAGTCAGGACCTCTTGTTTTCATCACATTCCAGGCACAATGTGACAGCTACCCAAATACGTTTGGCTTTTACAAGACAGAAATGCATAAATGATACTTACAATTTATAACAAGGTGTGGGCCTAATCCTAGAATATACGAATTTAAATATCCAGGATGATAGAGGAGTTCTGAATTCTGGTTCAGGACCTCAGCTACTAGAATGCAGTGACAACAAAATCAGTCCCTAGAAAATCTGTGGAGCCCATAAGTTTCCTGAACAACTCAATCTACTTGTAGTTGGTTGGCAAGTCTATAGTTTGGCATTTCTTGTATGTGACTTTTATGTATTACCTGCACCATTCCCTTTGGAAAGAGCTTTTCTCACCACCATTGTGCAGCACTCCAGACCACATGAGAAGATGGCTGTGCAAACAGGAGTTCCAGTAATTACGGCATCCAGGAGGGCTCACTCAGATGCTTCGCCTTGATGTGTCTTCCAGCTCCTTATGTTCTGATCTTACATGAACTACTCTAGCACTTCCAGTATCAGCTTGTTGCCTTCCTGAGGTCTCTTCTAGCCCCAAGTTTTCATTACTTTCCTATGAGTCATACATACCAAGGATCGGTGCAGCTCTGCCCTACGCAGGAAGGCTGCAGGGCTGAACAGCTGCTGTTGGTGGGAGAAATGAAGCCTCTTTAATTCCTCCAGTAAATCTCTGCTTGCTACCAGCAACTACTGGAGGGTTATGGAAAAGTGACCAAGAATTTTGCATGGATTAATGAATGGATGGAGAGATTTGTTTTATACCCATATTTTCTGTAACCAAGACTGATTAAATTGGGTGAACTGTATTCACCTAAATTCAAATTAGTACGTTTCTTTCCAGAAATTTCCAAACAACTCAATTAGTCCTCCATCAACGATAGATTGTGAGCACTGGTAGAGTTTAGACCTTCCTCTTTTTCACATATACCCATATGTTGAGCACAGAAAAGAAATGGATCATTTACCTCCCAGGAGTATTCCCTCCTGTGTAACATGAATGCATTACATGTAATCATATTCCAGGGCAATACGATTAGACAAATTACTGCACTCTAAAAAGTTACTTTAAAAAATTACTTCCCTATTTTTATTAGCTCACTTTTTCTCAGTCAAATATGTTTGTCTTACAAGAAAAATGATGCTTTTCTTTTTGACCTCAGGCTTCCCAAATTCAACCAGAGCTATGGGTCAATAGCTGAATAAAAAAAGGATTGACAGAATGATTCACATCCTTTGTGACGCCTCAGCATCTTCAACTTATTGCTCAAGTCAAGTATTGGTAATGCCTGGCTGTGAAAGACTGGGAACAAGCACGTGGTTCAGATGATGATCCATTTACAGGAATGCAGGTAATGTTCTGCTAGCTCCACATACAGTAAAAAAGGAACACACTTTTACCACTGAAGTTAACAGAAAAATAAGACTAAGTCGGTTAATGTAATGAGTCAGACATGCCTTCTATTTGTTTTACATAGCAGAGTGAAGGTGAAACTTTTTTTTTTTGGTGTTTTGTGTTGAGAAGTGTTTTGGAAACTAACTAATATGCCAGGACAATTGATCTTGCTGCAAGATTATTAGAAAACAATACTGCCATGACTACCAGCCTAGAAACAGCTATGCAGAAGCCATCTTCTCACTGATGGCTTTGGGCAGCAGGAAAGGCCAGGAACCCCATGTGGGATAATACCCACTTTCCCCTTCCCAGTGGAATAATCAGTCAGTTTGCACCATGCTAGGAAAATGGAGAAATGCTTCCAGAGTATAATGACATTTCTTCCTTGGAAAACCACAGAATGATACATTTAAAAATGACAGCATATCAGGAAAAAAATAACTTTTGATTTTATATCCTAGATATGCTGTAACAGGAGGCTTCACCATTGACACATTAGTACTATCACAGCTCAGGTAACTGGCCCAGCAGAAGGCAAATTGGTAAAACATAAAGGGTGGGGTGTTTTGATTCTCAAGTAAAGTGGAGTACCTTTGTACACGGGACTTGTTTTTTTCTCCATGAGGAATACGTGACAGGGGAGTTTGGTCTCAGAGTTTTCTATGTAAAACATTTTTTGAAAATTCAAATAACTAATTTGATATAGGTCGTAGACCACCTGTGCAAGTAAGTGAATTGCATTTTAACAAAGCATAATTACATATATTCACAGATGGTATTCTGGCTTTTGGAAAGCTAGTTCTGCTTTAAGGTTTAGTGCTTGGGATTAAAGACAGTACTGTATAACTTAAAAAGATTTAAGAATTATACTGTAGGAAGTGAGGCTATAATAAGCTTTAGATCAACAGTTCATATAGCATCATGGGATTCTCAGCCGCCCAAGAGAGAGACCTAATACACTGTAACCTACAACTTTCCCCTTGAAATGTCTTAGTTCTACAAAGCAATAAACCAGTCTGGACTAAGTTACTGAGGTCTTTGAAGTACTGGAAAGACCCATAAATAAGGTGAGTACTTTGGAAGGGGGGGGCTCATTTTGTGGTATACATATACAACTATTTCATAGTCAAGTTGATTTGTAGTTGCCTGTAAGTAAGTTTCCTGGGAGCAATAAATCTTCATTCAAGTAAAACTAAAATGTCACCAGTATTTATTTCGTGCATTTTTTACTCCATCAGGGAAAAAAAAAAAAGTCAGCATTCATGTAAACTGTTCTATGCCCAACTTGCAGCTCTGCACTAAAATTAGGGTTTGTAGTATGAAATTTTTATAAATCTCAATTGTAAACATTAGATAACAGATGTACCATTGCAAGGCCAAAAAAGAGTGGTAACTGTCACTGGAGAAATAAAACTGAGTTATTGTTTCCAGTTTCAAAAGAACAGCAACAAGTCTAAAAAACTATATGTGATCTTTGTCCTTTTTTCCCCTCAGACACCTGCACTCATCTAATGTTTCACTGAGCCCTGAAAAATAAATGCATAGCTTCAGTCTCCTAATCCATGTGGCTCCAGAGACCACTGTTACATGAGAACTTAAACTGATGATGCTGAGCGTCCTAGGGGCAGCTTAATCTTTTTTAATTCAAATCAACTGAGTCCCATGTGGCGCTAGGATGATACTCTATATGCTGCAATCAGACTGACCTAGACTTCTTGTGCTCTAAATGATTAATGAAACTGCCTCCTAGTTTGTTTCTATGGTGATCTGAAACTTGACACGATGTAGGAATCTGCCATTCACGCTGAATGAATTGAGGAGGAGGTAGCCCAGGAACAAAACTCCATCAGTTGAACACAGGAGACTGAATTTTAAGTCATTAGTCTCCTTGTACTTGGATTGTTGACTCTTGAAAATAAGAGTGAGATAAAATATCCCAGTTAATATAGCCTTAATTGGGTAGTTTACTGGTCAATTGTTTCAATATTAGCAAAATGAGTTACTCTGAAAACAGTTTTGTATGTTCTCTTCTGATGGGCAAATGCAGGATAATGAAAGATCAGTAGTGACAGCAGGCTTGAAGCTCTCTATAAAGAAGCCAAGTGACCTGTCAAACCTCTGCGATACCTTTAAATACTGTAAATGATGATCTAAGATTAAAAAAAATAGTAAAAATCTATTTTCAGTTTTTATCGAGTCTATGAAATTGACTTTAAGATTCCTGTGTCTTTGCATTTTGATACTGCCATTTCAAATAAGGAGGGATTTACTTTAAAAATTTTGAGGCTTTCAGAGTCAATGAATGCTTTTTACTTTAATTTCCAGAGGGAGCACATTGCCAAATGTTTAAATAGTTGAGATAGTCCTTGAACCACTGATGAGTATCTGCAGTCATGCTTAGGCCTATCTATATTGTTAGGATACAAATGACTTGGGAGAGCATTGGTGAATTAGCTTAGCTACTGCACTAGCCATAACACCATGAACCCTGGCTCAAGCCAGCTGCCTGTATTTTTACTTGATGTCTAGACCCAGTATTACAGCCCATGCTGGGTGCCAGGAGACTATTGCTGTACTGTAGGCAGTGCTGGGTTCAGCCAGTTATTAAAGCTGACTCAGTTGTGCTACTGCTGTAACTAGGCTGCCTTTAGAGCCAATCTCATCCTTCATCCAGTTCCCAGACAAATACACTCAAGCAGTCAATGAGTCAAACCTCAGTGACCACCTAAAGAGGTGTAAAAGCAAGTACACATAGGGGTTTTCTGAAGATGCTGAAAGCCGCGGATACCTACAAGCTCTAATTTAACTTACTGGTGTTCTTTCTGTCTCTGTGTCTTAGCATTGCCTTTACTGCCTCCCTTCCAAACTCCTGACTACTGAACACACCACTGTTTTTTTCACCAAAGGCTGCTTTTCGTCAACACAGGGTGTGATGCTGTTGCTTTCTTCCTTCCCATGTCTGTTTAAAGAGAAGTCTGTTGCACCATGTATTTGTGTCTTGTGAAGCAATCCCAGCACTGATCTTGCAGCATCTCTCAACAGCCTTTCAGGAGGGCATAACGTACCCAAATCATCTCATCACTTCATCTGGAATCAATCACTGTAGGTCCACCAATGTCAAGAAAACTATGCTCATTTCCATCAGCATGTGACCTAGTCCTATCTTTCTATCATCTTTAGATCAACAATGCTCCTATCGGGATTCATGGTCTCAGAGGAGTCTAAATCCACTTTCTAACATATCGAACAAGTGTCTGCCATTTTTCTTTCCAGTCATAGAATACATTGTGACTACTAACTCAAATTCATAACAACTCAAATTCTTTTGATATTGATCTGGGGCATTTTTCTTACTATTGCACCCTGCATTCAGAGATTTTGCAGACTTTATAATTGGTATTATACTTCTTAGTAAATCAGTTAACTTTGTAGATGTAAAATATTCCACATCCAGGATTTTGAAAGGAATCTAAGGTACTTAACTTTTTCATGTGTGACTCAATAAACATTGTCCCCTGTATTTCTTCAAACCTCTTTGAAAATCCTAGTTTGTAATATTGCCAGATGAAAATATTATGGCACAATGGTTTACATTTTTTCCAAGCTCTACTTCCTGGGATCACATGGTACTGTAAGTACTTCAATTTCCATTTTTAGAAGAAAAGGCAGAGAGAAACAAAGATCCTTTAGGTCTAAACAACAAAATCTAATGTGCTACATCCAAATTCCATTTTTAAGACAAACCCTTATTTGGGGGATGAATTTGAACTATTTCTGAATATCTTTAATTAGCTAAACAACGCTATGTGTACACATGACACAGAAGTTTTCAGAATGACTTTTAGAAAAATAAGTCATTTTCATTAAATCTTTCTTTTTCATAAAAACCAGGGAGAAAAGGAGTTAAAACAAAATAAAAATATCTTGCTGGCTAAGCAGAACTCCTCTGAGGTGTGTGAGACCATGTTCCTGTGAGGTCTGCTCAGTAAAAGGCTCCCTTCTTGAGTTTCTCATATCCTAGGCCTGTAGATTAAGTTTACTTTGTTGGAGCTTCTTTGCTTTTATAGAAATAACTAAATGTTTATCAGATCAGTGTGAAAGAGACAATAAGAGCCTTCTATTCAAGGTGCTCACCTGGGATGCAGGAGACCCAAGTTCAAGTCATTACCTCAAGGCATATGGGCCAAATTCCAGAAAACCATGTCTGTAGATTATCCCACTTCAGGTGCAGGTACAGTGACCAAAGTGGCCGCAACTCTTTTACTTTTGATGTATAAAACCACACAAGAAGAAGGCTAGGAACTGAACAGCAGGGAGACCAATTACTTCTCTTTATCTCATTTTTGGAGGTGAGCCTATATGAGAGACCTTAGCGTCCCTCTAACACCAACACTTCCGTAGATCCAGGGAAACAGTAACCTGCCTGGAAAGGTGAACTAAGCATGATCATAATCTGTGTGTTTGTGTGTGTCCTTTCCAAGCAAGGAAGTTAAAACTGAGCCTTTAGTGTGAAAATTCAAGTCTTTTTTACTTGGTTGTGGGGTAGAGTAGCCTCACCAAGGATCCTGCCAATGCAGCCATATGGGTTTAAAGCCACCCATCAAAAGCCATATGGATAGAAAAACTGTCATTCTCTGAACTCAAGCCCTGGGATCATTTGGGGAAAAAAAAGATCTGTGCACAGATCACCATATCTTGTGGACACTTACTCTCCTGTTGAACACAGAAGAGTGAAAACCATGAGCCTTCTGCTCCCATCTAAAGACTTTTCTAGGAGGCATATAGCAAAAATCTGTGCCTGCTATTAAAGAAAAATATGTTCTGTGATGCATAATATGATATATAAAATACCTATCACCAGTTCAGGAAAAGAATGCCTGAATCCAGGCATGAAGAAGGAGGTCCAAACAGAGTTATAGTGATGGTGCCAATGACCCCATGAGTCTTCAGGAGAGAGAACCTCTCCCCAATGTCCAATATGACCATAGTTCTTGCATTCACATTTTCTGCAATTGCACTGCTCATGGCCTTGGTTAGGGCTGTGAGACACAGCTGGAATGACAGTAGAAATTAATATTTTATTATTGCTACAATTACTCCAGTAATATTTGTCTCAGGACAAGGACAATTTCCATTGTTTTAATGCTTCTTACTACATCTTCTGGAGGCTATGCATGTGGAAAGGAAGGGCGAATCCTTATTTTTGGAAGATAGACGTGACAAATGATGAGGTATTATACACTGGAGACAGCAGTCTGAAATCACTTACAATTGGGATGTACTTATAATACCGTAAATCTTCTGCAAAAACAGTAATCACAGATGAGTACAGAGCTCAGCAGTCTGGTTAGGAAGAGACATTACCTATCTCTTTTTTGTACAGTGCCCAGCACCCGCATTGCAGCTCCTGTGTGCTCCTGTTGGCAGCTGTGGGATAGCCTGTATTAGCACACAGGCCTACAGAGCAGTATGGGGATTTAGAGTGACTAATTATTTGAATATGAATCAACAATGCAGCGCTGTGGCAAAACAAGGCAAATGCTCTGTATTGAGTCACATTAATAAGAATGTCACGCGTAAAAGAAATGAGGTAATTATTCTGTTCTACTTCACTTGATAAGCCTCAGTTGGAGCACTGCATGCTGTTACGAACACCACATTAAAAAAAGAAATACATACTAATTGGAGAACTCAGAAGGGAACAACAAAAATAAGCAATGATTTGGAAAATAACTCTTGTGTGCATGATTGTTCATAAACACATGAAGTGTTATTAAAAAAGGAGCAATTATTCTTATTCTCTCAATTCTGTACTAATATGTGGATCGAGCTCAGAAGAAATTGAAGTGGGCAATGCCAGGGACAACATAGGTTACTGACTAAAGCACAATATAGAAACAACAATACTTTCAGAGCAAGAAGCTGAAGAACCTCTCGGCATCACCATCTGTGGGAATGGTCCAGACAAGTCTGGACAGTAAAACTGACTGGAGGATAATTTGTTTCATTCCCCAATACTTCTGAAGTTTCCAAATTTATCTTCATGTGAAACCAGAAAATGTCTAAATTTCTGTAAAGGAAAATGCTATGAAAACTGCACACTGACTAAATGTTTAACATTTAACAGTTTAACAAAATGTATTTACAATGAAATTATTTCTTATTGCATGCTATAATTATAAAATATTCAAAATGAAAAGTGATTTGAAATGGAAAAAATCAAAACACTTTATCCTAAAGGTGACAAAATGCAATATATCAACAGTATCTTCAAATGTGAAAAGAAGTTGTAAAGAGAAATTAAAAGAAATCAACATGATTTTATAAAATCATTTTAAATTTCAGTAGAATTGAAAAAATTTCAAAGTAATTGTATTATTTTGTTATTATTACTGTTACTGTTACTATTGCTATTATTGTCATTATTATTAATTTTATTTTTTTAAAACAGCTTTATAATTCATGTGTTCAGCTGGGAAGATTTAGGAAAAGTACCTCCCATATTCAGACTTGCAAAGTTACAGAACAGTAAGGGAAACAAAGGAAGGTCTCCAAGTGCTGCTCCACAAATGAGAAGATACTGTTTATTCCTTTCAGTATTTAATAACTAATTTCTAGTGGGTGTAAAATACCTGAGGAGCCATGCAGATATAAAGTTCGTGCAGTACTATTGATCGAATAACCATAGTTTAACAGAAAAGAGTGTTCTCGGCAGTAGAACTTTCCATTTTAAAATCTCATTATGGCTTTTTTACATTTGTGTGTACAAAACGGTTTTTTACAAATATCCACTGTATGATACTAGAACAACCAATGAGGAGGAAAATATGTCTATATGATACACATATTGTGTATTGCTTTTTGGCCCACACATTTATGCTACCTCTGCTTGTGTTCAGATTGCTGCATTAGCAAATTGCCCATCAGCTTTCCAAGCATGGCACTCAGACTTTGCAGCCCTGGGGATATCGGTAACACAAAGATTGCCCCTTGCAAGCTGCAATGACCTGCGCCCTACAGCTCTATCTATCACATAAAAATGTACTGCTCCACTGTTGTCACTTTTCACAGCTCAATCTCAATATCTCTTTTCAGGTTTCCTGCTGACTGACAATGTCAGTTACAACATTTCACACAATTTTTCTTCTCTAAGTGTGAAATTACATATCCAAGAACTGTGAAAAGAGAATCAGCAGGTTCCCGGTGCTGTTTCTCTGTGAAGAAGGAGAGTTAACCACCATCTAGGAAAGCAGGACTAGGCAACTGTTCCAGAAAAAAAGAAAAAAAAGTTGTCTATGAATATTTGTTCACATTTTTAAACACTTCTGCTATGATTTTGTTCAAACTATTTTGTGTTCTCAGAAAAGACAAACACTACTTAAGTTAAGCAAATTTTGAAAGACATTATCAGAGACCATTTCCTGAACTCCTAATTTTAAACATTTTTATCAGGAGGATGATTCTAAGAATTGCTCTAATCAATTTCAAATTTTGATTACTAGCACTGAACCGCCTACTGACAACCTACAGTTTGTCTGGGTAGTTGTACTGTTAACCTATTTTCTGGGTAGTTGTTTGTCAACTTACTAGTTATCTGATAATTTCACAGAACTACCAAAGAATATATGACAAGTTTATAAACAAATCACAAAATAAAGACATCAATTTTCTTATTCCTTTGGCTCAGCAGGATTAAAGCAGGATACATACTCTAGCCTCAAGTCTGTAGCTTTCTATTCTAAATGTCACTACCTTAGGAAAAAGGTAGGAAAATTTATTCACCAAAATACAACTCACCCATTTTCAATCAGGTAAGTGACAACTTTGCACAGTTATTTCTCCTGCCATGTATGAGAACAATCAGATGAGTATGCTAAGTGTAGTGAAGTTACCAGGACCCCCTTGTGGTGTTCCACACCTCCATTTTCTTTTAATTTTTGCTTTCAAACAGGAAAGTGATACAGGAAGTTAAGAGTCAACTGGTCCTCATATGAATACGCAAAAGCGGAGTACACGAGGTTAAGCCCTTTGTGCCAAAGCAGCATCTCAGCTAACAGCAGTGGAGCAACATAGACATGTCAGCTGAGGCATGCAGTCTATACATACCTCTTCTCTCACACAGCCCCTTTACAAATAAACAAACAAGCAAACAAAAGTAAATAAATGTGAATCAACATAAGTCCAATTTACATCTAAGAAGAGAGATGAAGCAAGGAGTCACTCAAATACCTTCTCTTCTGCTTACAAAGCAACAACTGTCCATGTTAGACAATGATATAGATCTCTTCCCCAAGTATGCTTAAAAAATAAGTCATTCGTCTCTGGTAACCCCCAACAAAACAGGCAGTATTGTGATGGGTATTTTCACACTTTGAGCAGCCTCTCCAGAACTAGTCTGAAGGACACACCCTGCCGTTCAAAACGGGATGTAGACTGCTTTTTCTCTCACCTACGAGAGCATTCTTTTGGATATTTTGGATCCATTCTTTTGGATATTTTCTTTCAGCATTTACCCCAAATGCTTACTCAGAAGGTATCTTGCATGTTCTTTTGCTCCCCTTGGTGCAACTGACCAACAGGGAAACAAGGACAAGAAGCAGCTTCTTATTGATGGCAAGCAATTATTCTGGGACCTGTTGTCTGAATATCTGAAGAAAGAAAACTTTTTTCTGCAAAGAAGTACAGTGGAATTGGGAATGCATGTGCCCTGGTGAAATCCTATCCCTGCTCTATCAAGAAAATGAGGCCTTTGAAAAAGTCTAGTGCCACATGGCTAAGATTTCTCCCACCCTTTTAAAATTTTGGAATAATTATTTTGGAATAATTAATTGCTATTAACGGACATTTGATTTTGTAAAAGTACTAAAATTATAGTTCTAATTCAGATTAGCGCCCCCAAGCCTTAACCCCTGCCCCTTTTCCCATTCCCTTAGCAGTCCCTTTCAGGATATTATAACTAGTCACTAAAACGATGTTTTAATGACTAAATTGTGTTCTACTTGGCATCGAATTTCACGCAGCTTTTAATTAAAAAAAATTATGTATGTAACTTATAGCTTCCCCAAGCAACTCTTAGCATATGTGACCAGGACTTACTCACCAGATCAACATAGGTCTTGCTGTCCTTGGCAGCAATCTGTGGGCTATATTTTTACATGGATAAACTGTTCTTGTACAGTTTCTTCAGTTCACCAAAGTGAACAATCTTTCCTTTAATATTAGAACACAAAAATCCTCTCTGACTCTATGTGATCTTCAGCAAAGGTTTGGCAGTTAGGGATTTAATATATTATGTTCTTTGTAGCAATATATGTCCAAATCTTAGAAACCGGTCAAGAGGGTTTTTATTTAAATTCATTATTTTTCTACATGTTAAGAAACATGTTCAATGAGGACTTCATATATACTTTTTTTTTTCCCTGCATCTAGCTGAGCAGTAAAGCAGAACTGCAGGAAGATGGCTCCCCTTACTAAACATACATAGAGAAAACAAGAGTCATGTAAGTCAGTGCCCTGGTGATTCTAAGTTTTCAGATGTCATAAGCAGCACTTGAATACTTCTCAAATCAAAGTGGTATTTTAAACTCCTGGAGCCCATTTAGATTACAGACTACCTGACACATTGTGACGGTAGATTTCTGTGATGGGTTCCTTTACTCTAAAATTGGGGCTCCCAAACTTTAGCCAGGGCTTGTATCTAAAAGCCAGTCCAAAACTGAAAGGTGTATCTCAGTCCTACTCTCTGGTACATCCTGGCAACTGTCGTATTGTCCTTTTGTTCTTTGAACACAATGAGACTATTGTAAGTTTTCGTTTTGTATTCATTCACCTTTATACATGGGTGTCCAGCATTAAAGGGCCATTCTGTTAAACCGCCAACATTTCATCTTTTAAATGTAAGCTCTTGCTTGCCAGCTGCCTTGTTCTATGCTATGTAGGATCAAACTACTTGGCAGGGTAACAAATTTGATTTGCATTAGGAAGGGATATTAGACATATAGGATTTCACAGTTCATTTTATATCCTAATCATCAGAAGCCCGTATTTGGGGTCTGAACCAGAGGGATTTGCTGCTCTCAAAATCAGTGTATCCAATATCAAAATATTTCAAAAAGTTCACTTTATTTCATCTCTCCAAAGTCAGTTAATGAAAGGTGCAATTCCAGTGAACAGCTCTTGGGCACAAACCTCTCTAAGCCCTCTTTAGTTTCATTAAGAGTGAATAAAGTAATGTTAGACGGTGACATTTAAGGGTCACTGCACTCCTATACATTGCAGCAGAATGGATACCCATTAAAAATATTATAAGACTAATTCCGCAAAGGGTGAATCAGAAGCTGAGGATGCTCAGTACTCCTTAGGGGCTACAGATCTCTAACAAGACAGCTCTGCTATTCTGGTGTTGATGCTAACCTTGCTGTTGTGACAGCTCCTTGTTCCTGGCTCACAGGGAGCTTCAGAGGGAGATACCACGCCTCCAGGGAAGCACCTGAACCCATACTAATTTCTACTGAAGAAAAGAAGATTACTGAAGGGAAAAAAAAAAAGTCACTCAAACGAAGTGAGGGAATGTCCTCTCTTTCCCTTGTTGAGGGAGTTCAGAAGGGAGGTGGTTTGTAAACTCTGTGAGAGAGAACTGCTGGCATTTTTCCTCATGGTTACAAAAAGCTAGGGAAAAAACAAGCAAAGAGTTACTTGGATGAGATTAGTCTGTCATGGTAACAGTGTTTATTTTACTGACCTAAATCTTAATTCTCCCACCTCTTCTCTCTGCAGCTGTGGACCATTATTGGCATCTCTTTCTTTGTTAATATTATTCCAAAGTCAAATAGCTTTAATGTCGCTAATTTTTGCAACTGGGTGTATCTAAGCCAGAGATGCTGTACTACCAGCAGACCACAGTTTGATCTTCAGTTGCAATGCACACAACTCTTGGCTCAGTAAAAGCTTTAACTGCTGCACCTCCACATAGGGTCTGAGGTACTGGAGGTTTTAAGATGGTGCAGAGGATGACAGTTACATTGCCCCAGGCCCACTCTTCTACCCATATTATTGTTTTTCCTCTGTGGCTGTTGAACCCATTCAGTCCTCAGAGTCCCTGAATATCCCACTGTGAGGTATGTAGAAGTCACTGGAAAGTATGCTTTATTTTCATAAAAAAAAAAAGCAAGAGCTTCAATCATATGTGCTGGTGTTCTGCTCATCTATTACTCACTGAGAGCAGGACTTGGTATTTCAGGGTGCTCGGGCTGACTGTGGCCACAGGCCTCTTGCTTGTTCCTAGTGTTCAGACCTCCCCACTTGGACCTGCGAAACTGAACCTCTGGGCCCAATGATTAGTTTCCTGTTAGACCATGCAAGATCACACAACCAGCAAGGAGGATCTGTAAGTTGGACATTGACCAGAAAGTAAAGTGAAGCCATGAACAAGTCTCTTCAATGTTCAGTTTTTCTGTCTGTGCTGATTTCCTTCTGAGTGTTGAAGACCGTGACTGAGAAATGAACAAAACACGAGACCTAAGTATCACCCTCAATAAAATCCTAACTCAGAAGGAAATCATTAAGATTTAACTAATATCCATATTTTGGCACATGCCTATGGAAAATTATTTGCATTTTAATTATAATAAGCCTGATTTGTGCTTTAAAATAACAAAATAATAAAATTTAATTGTTATGACTCATTCAGTTGTTAAATCACAATCCAGTTGTGATTAATTTTAACCACGCACAAGTCTTGATATGGCTATTTAATAGGACAGGATAGTATTAATAACAAATAATGAATATGTTTTAAACAGCAAGCTACAGAAGTTTTCATGTTTTATTATCATAGTTGTTTCCAAAGAACATGGTGTAGTAGAAAACGTTTGTCTGCTTTTATATATAATTTTTTGATAGTTTTCAGATAGTTTGCTATACCTTTGGCATAGTTAAAGTCTCTACACTGCTCTAGACATTTTGGTGTGCATGTACAGGCAGATGAAGAGACATGAGTCCATGAATCCAAAATGAACCCATCTACCAGTTTCCAAATGATGCTTGTTCTGGAAGCCACAGTGCCTTGGGGCCCCTTAGCATCTACAGTACCATTTGATAAGCTCCAAATTTTAAAAGAAATATCTGCACATCTTGATTCAAAGCACATTTTAGCACAAGAGTCAGAAGTCACTGCTAAAAATCCGGTCTCCAACCATGAGCTCACAGTTCTATACCACTGGTTACATGGGGCTGCAATAGAATACATCAGACTCCTGGTCTTAATCAGTACCTTTTCCTTGACACTCTCAGTTCAATCCCCTCCTCTTACAAGGATGCAAGTTGCAGCAAAGATTTGTTCAGGCAGACTGTTACCCCTTCCAGTCATTCCTAGCCTCTGAAACTGCATCAGTGGAATAAACTGAGGACAGATACTGCACATTTAGACAACAAACCAAGAAGCTCTATGAGCAGCCTAGAAGACTCTGCCTACACCAACCCAGAAGCTTTTCTGTATCCTACTATTCCACACTGATATATTTTTAAATCTAGAAGAGAGTAGCAGAGAATGTTATGAAATACAATCCATCAAGACACATAGAAGAGCTTCAATATTTCATTACCACAGCCTGTGTTCAACTAATTTTCCCAGATTTCAACCAGTACTTGTAATGAGTTAGTGACAACTGGAAGAGGAAGTGCATATCAGCCACAGTCCTATCAAGGATTTTGGGTATGTGCGCACACGTAAGAAATCCTTTTAATCTGTGGACAAGTACTAACACACTGGAAGTGCAGTCTATGCCTCCTTGGTTTGCTAGGTAAGAGAGGGGAAATGTCTTTTTCTGCTGCTGCAGCCATACAGAGGCAGTAGTATCCTCTTTGTCAGAGAACTTGGCATTTCCTTCTTGCATCCTCATCCCTGTTCCTCAGTAAATCTTATGGTACAAGGAGCATTTCCACAGGACTCTGCAGAGTAGCAGTAGCAGAGTTTATATATTATAAGATGAAAGACTGGAATGGAGAGCCATTGGACCAACCGAGATGACTCTCTACAGCCCATGGACATCAAGACTCTTTCTGAGCCCTTTTGCAAACTACATACAGGAGAGTTTGCTCAGAGCTGGTATCCTCACAAGTTCAAACATATATCTACACAGAGAAAACATTCATCTTTTTGTTGTTGTTGTTGCAGATACCCAATTAGATATGCCATGTTCTTTCAACTGCTTGATTGCAATTTGGCAGAAGTTTCTGAGCAATTTGCAAATTTAATAGTCGTGTGTAACAAAAAAGTGCCTGCAGTAAAGCAGACTCAAAGAACATGCATATTGTCTGTTTAGGTCTAAAATTAATAACTTCTGTTAGCATAAATAAGGAAAAGAAGTAGTATGTCATCACTGTGCTTTTGTTTAGACTAATTTGTGTGATGTCTGCTCTACAACATACTATACAAACATTCTTTCCCCAATATTATGGACAAAAATTTAGGATGAAAATAATATAAGAGAAAATATAACCTACTACTCTTTTGATTAAAATGCTTTTCAGGGAAAAGTCAATCTATTTAAGGTAGTAAAGAAACACTATAGAAATGTATATATATATAAAAATTATAAATATAAATATATATAAAATCTATATATAAATATATAGATTTATATAAAATATATTATATAGAAACACTATAGAATTTTTTACCTCAAGCACTTCACATGATCTCTTCTGAAGTCCTGAGGATTTGAGAATAGTCTAGATTAATTCACAGATAGGATTTAGTGCAGAAACTACTCACTTAAGTTGAAACACTGCATGAGGTACACACATACATATGCTGTATATGTATGATGTGTATATATGATGTATGTGAAACAGCCTGTAAAGGCTTATGTGTTAGTTGGTAACTGACACCAACCAGTGGCTTGCAGGCCGAGACAAGAGATGGACTTATGTGTCAGTAGCAAGGACATCTAAACTGCTGCTGCAGTATTTACTGGTGCAGGAGTGGTCCTTGCAAGCCACACACCTCCAAGGCTGGCTGCTGCCGTGAAGCTAGAAGGTGGCTGAGTAAGGAGGAGATTCTGCTTCAGAGAATGACTGGTCCCAGGGCATCATGTGTGCCAGGGACCATTCCCCAGAGACAATGTGGTTGTGGGCAGCCTTTTCTGGGAAATAAGAGCCTTTGTGTGTATGGATGTGCTGACCAGCCACAGATATAGGAAACATCTCCCTCTTTTACTTTCTAATTTTGGCAAAGCCAAAGATGGCCAGTGAGCTCATGGCTCCCAGATGTTGCTGAGCAGGTTTGCTAAGGGCTATGCATGTGCCTTTTATCCCAAATCTTTCCAGAGTCTTTAGGAGCTAGAGAGAGAAGGGAGTTACTGGGGTGGGGGGGGAGAAACAACTGATGTGATGAGATTGTGTATCACCAATCAACTTGGAATGAGGATGAAACTTCAAAAGGACAAAAAAATTCCCTACTTGGGCTGTATCAAAATCTCTAGGTCACAGTCTTCTTGGCTCCCAAGTTAGTCAACTGCATTATGGATCATGAGCCACAGTGAAAATATTTAATGGGAGATGATTGCAAAATGGTGCCTTGAAGCATAAAGGTTATTCCCTGTCAGAGTCAATGATCGCAGGGACTTTGCTGAACCATTTTTAAGTGTCTACTGCAGGAAGAAATAACTCCCAAAGCACAGCTAGGAAGTTAGCCAAACAGTGTGAACCAGAATACCTGAACTTTCTTATGGTTTCTAAGACCCCCAAAATTAAGAGTTGTTAATTCAACTGTTCAGCTATTGGTACTGAACTATTCCATTTTGATGAAACCAAGTGCGAGAGGAGATGATAACCCATGTCTTTGAGAAGGGACATTTGCTTTTGCAGCAGCCTGATGAATGTGGGAAATTCACAAGGGAAAACTTTATATATCATGCAGCACTCTCCATAGGTCTTCAGAGAACCTGATTGTACACCATTTCCTAAGAAAGCCCTTCAGAAACACTACAGGTATCCTTGCAGGATAATTATACAGCTAGGTCTGTGGCACAAGACTGAAGTTTTAGTTTCCATAAATGACTGTTTCCTGGAAGAACTGGCAGGCTAAGCCACGAGGGGAGAAGTGATTTTTTATATTTATGCCTAAACAATACATGGGACCTGCTTCAAAATGAAGGACTACTTTAAGAATGATCATAAAGCACTTAAAATCAACATTCCTACAGGAGCAAACAGCCAAAATTGTAACTTCAGAAAGGGGAAATACATAAAAATGAGAAATCTTGTTAAAGTGGAATTTAAAAGGAGCAACCAAAAGAATAAAAATTTGCAGATACCATGTTTATACACACTATTAAAGTCTCAGAGTAATTGTACATTACGTATCCAAAGAAACCTCAGAAACCAAGCCTTAAAGGACCACACAAAAAAAAGGCAGCATAACTGTACAATACTGTAAGGACAGCTAATTGGGGTAAAAAGAAATCCTTCAAATTGTGGAGCTTATGTGGATCAGTGAGGAAAATAGAAGAGAACATAAACTTTAGCAAATCAAATGGTAACTCACACTAAAGCAGACCAAAAAGATTGTAAGGAACAACACACTAAAGATATAAAAAAACAGTAATAAATTCCTTTTTTTTTCTGAACATGTTAGTGTTAGATGCAGATATTCTGCCAGAGAATTTGTAGGGTTGATAGATGGTCGTGGTGTAATAAGACTGCCTATGAAAGACGAATACAAAGTAATATGCATGGGAGAAGGAATCCTAAATGCTCACACTCACTTTTGAGCTCTAGATTAGCTATTACCACTCAAAAAGAGTCCTGGTAGTTCTTGTGGGTAGTTCAATGGAAATGAAAATGTCAGCTCAGTGTTTAGCAGCAGTAGTGAAATGAGTAGAATCTTTGCAATTATAGAGAAAGGAATAGAAAACGAAGTATAAAATGCTGAATACAAATACATAAAAAAGCCTAAATCTTCAGTCCTAAATTCTATGTTTCTCTAGCGTGGGGGAGAGCTGTCTGTGTGAGCATGAAATCTGAGGTCCTTCTTCCCATGACATGTTATTAGGGAAGATCAGGGAAAGCAAAAATATTTCCACTACACTTAAAAAAAAAAAAAAAAAAAGTACAACACACAGTTAACCTGTGGAACTTTTTTCCACAGGATACTGAAGAACTGAAAGTGGGACTGCATGTCAGTGGCATAAACTAGATTTTTTTTTTGTTGTTTAAAAATTGTTGCTTGTGCAATAAAATCTGTTAAAAAATGGTTTCACCAGGAAAAGTTAATCTCTGGTACTTTTTTTCTTGCTCAGGTGCTTTGAACCCATGTCTGGATTAATTACTGTTTATACTAGAAAAGTGAAAAAAAAGTCAATGGAAGGAGACCTTGAATCCCAGAACAACTTCTTCCCTAGTGCTTGAGAAACTTCTCTACAACATATGAGTTCAAAACACCAGAGAAAATATTTGAATTCTCAATCTACTCCTTCTTGGGTGAAATGACTACATGGTTCAGTATTCCAGATGCCTATTTGAAAGAATCTTTCAGGTGAGGATAATTTGTATTCAGTACTGCAAATATTGAAGATGCTTAGGGATGGGAGAGGTGTAAAAATGCTAAGTGCCATCAAGATTTGGATTGTTCTGGGCCAACCTTTCTGTGGTATAGGAGGTCTCATTTTGGAAATACAGGCATCTGCGGATTCATGGATGTTGAGGACATAGGTACCCCCAACAGCAAGAGGGTCCCAAAGTTGTTTCATTGATTTATTATTTATTACTCTATTTTTTATCTGCTTCCATCAGTTGAAGTGAAGATACTGTTTATGGGACCACCATTTTTGTGCAAATGAAATTGGCAGGACCCAGCTGCTTTCAGCAGACTCATTAGATCTTCATTCTTTTTTTTTGTTTATTTAACTAATTTTTGACTGGATCCAAAAGAAGCTACAGAAGAATTAAAGTATCAGTGGGAGACAGATCTTTTTGGAAAACAGTGTAAGACTCAAAGGAAAGACTGTTACAACAGAAACATCTACATACCTCTTTAGCTTCTCTTCCAAGTTCAAAAGAAAATTTCCCAACGCTGCTTCTCTTCTGAACACATAAGAAAACATCAAAAAATCTTTTTGCACAAATCTGTGCATGACTTCTTCCTAGGGAGAGAAAGATGGTAAGAATCACACATGACACATTGATTTAACATGTTATTGGATAGCAATCTGATGCTGGTAGTGAAAGGTGTGTCAGAAGAGCCAGAAAAGAAGACATCAGCTTTTGCATTAACTTTTTTGCCTTTAAAGAAAGACCAAAAGCAAGTCAGGAAGTTCAGATGAAGAGGTCTTCTTTTGGTTCATGCCTTAGACTTCCTTTTGAAAGCAATAATTTATTTGCTTCCAAGAACTGACCTTTGGGATAGTTTTCTTGTTGCAAGTTGCAGTTTCTCTTCCTCATTTTTTTCTTGTCCATGAGTCAGCCATCAATATTATCACCTCTGAAATACGGAAATCTTTGTCATAAGGAGGTGGTTATTGTATAAATCTACTGTAATAGGTCAGAATCTCAGCTGGTGTGAGTTGCTGTAGCTTCATAAGAGCTTTGCCAATTCACACTAGCAAAGAATATGTGTCTGTTGCTCTAGTTGCCAGAATTCATACTTACTTCAGTAGAAATACATGTTCCCATTAAAATCCCTCAGTTGGTTTCTGCTGGACAAGCAGAAGCTCTGTTTCTCTGCTCCAATATATAATTGCCATCTGGAACCAGTAGCAACCACATAAGAATGTTAAACTGTGATATTGACAAGGCTGCCTCTGCTTGGGTTTTATACACCACTGTTACCCACATCTGTATAACTTCGAAGAGTTGAGTGGAGTTCTCCACTGTGAGAGTGGAGAGTGGGCACTCAGTGCCCTGTTATTGCCTAATCACTTTCTTTACAACTACAATTCTTTCTGCTACTCCTAAACACTTTCCGTGTTTTGAGGGAAGAATAGGCTGCAAAGGAGGAAAAAGAATATTCTGTGTCCTCCATGCAAGACTAACCGTTCCATCCTCCACTTACAAACCTAATGTAAAATCTGCCTGCATCACATTTCTGACCTCCTGCGCACATCTCACCAGTCAGTCATCCTAACTCTGTTTTTTCATTTTTCCTGTGAGCTACCATTTTCCTGAATTCACATTTAGATTCTTCCTCTTTCAATTGTGACTGACCCCACATATTGCTTTGTGATAAACACAAGAAACGTTAGTAAATTTTAACGTCTGAAAGGAGCATTAGGATGAGTTAGCTTTGCCTATGGAATAGGGCAGGACAGAAAAATTTCCCCAGTCTTCATTTTGTCAGTTCTTTCAAAAGCTTTTGCCCATGTGGTTGTCTGAGGAAGATACCTAGACTGTAAAGGTTTCAATGTGAAACTCCCTCTTTGTAAACCATTCAAAGTCTTTCATAAACAACAATGATACATAGCATCTTTTTCAAAAAGTAAACCATTTATCCAGTGACATCATTTGAATGATATGATGCAAAGGTCCTCTATAAATCTGCCCACTGTTGCTCACTCCATGAACCACCATTTCCTTGCCATGGAAAGTGCACATCTCATAAACACATGGAAGCCACAGCATCTGCAATGCCAGCATAAAAATTTAGCATGTCCCATAAGCAAGTGTGGTTATTATATCAGGCAGTAAGGACAAAATCTTAAATCCTCCTGACTTTTTGAGACAGAATATCTCAGGATTGGGGCAAAAAGTAAATAGAACATATAGATATTAGTGTGAAATATTTGTATTATCAGTCCTTAGGTATTATGTGGTGTGAAGTATTTTTAAAAGTTGCAGATTAAGACAAGAAGTAAAGATTTTGGAAGCAGTAAAAGAATTTTTTTTTTTTTTTCAAGTACAAATAAAGATGTCCTCATAGAGAGCAGAGAACAGGCAATGATTTAAGGACTCATGGTGTGAGATGTCACCATCCTCCACAGATGTGAAAGAAGCTGAGAAGGAATATTCCACTCACTGAACATGGGAATAAATGAATGAACTGCAGTAGTTTTCTAAGAAGGGAATAGTATGTATGTCAATCCTTCAAATACCATAAAACCAGTGCCACTATGGGTACTAATGGCTCTAGGGTTTCTTTATCAGTCAGTCAAGTAGTTCATATCATAAGATATTGCTCATTCACATCTTGTATCTTTCTTGGTCATGTCACTGTTTGAATTATTACGATTGTTCAGATACTGTGTAGCTTTTTTTTTTTAATAATTCATTGGAGGATAACAGCTTTGCTGCAGAATGAGGATGAAACAGCATTGATCTGCAGTAGACATGAGAATATTCTTCTTTACCATTATATAGGCTGCATCTTGCAAATACTAATTTCTGCTCTTGTATGCTTAATAGCTGTGCCTTCAGAAGTTAATGTGACAACAAGAAGTAACAGCAAAATGGAAGCAGTATTGTAAAATGAGTTACCTCACTAAGTTTTCCCATCACTGTTTTCCATGCTTATTATGTAGCAGCAGCTAATTAGTGCTGTGCATGTCATATTTGAGACCTACACCACTTGGACAAACACAGCTCCAGAGCACATCTGAGAGGTCTGACCCATAACCTGAAAAGTTTGCATGAAATTAATTACATGATTACTCTGTTCTTTGTTAGGCTTATGTAAATCCTAGCAAGGGCCTGATCCTGCACTACAAAAGCTAGCAGAACAAGTTCATACTGTCTATTCAAGCTATTATGTGTTACAACCAGAAATTGCTGCAAGGTCACAGATGTGGCTTCCCATAGCACAAGAGACAATAAAAACAGAGTACAGCCAGTACAGTGAGTACTCCACCAGGTCTCTTCTCTTCCTGCCATGGGAGCACTAGGAACAGGAGCAATGTGAGAAGGCACAAGCAAAAATGAAACGACCCAAAATTCAGTATGTCTCGAGTTCAGCCCTACTACCCCAACCAGCTACTGCACAGAAATTTAGTTGACAGGTTGCAATGCCATCCCCAAACCAATCCTAAGTGAAGTGAGTAGATTTCCTGATGCGCCAGTGACTCTCTTTAAAACAGTCTTGCTGACCTGTTTAAGAAAGGAGTCGGTAATTCCAGCCAAGCCTCCTACTCAGGGAACTGAATCAACAAATTGTAACAGTCTGTTAGATCCAATCTAATGTTGGTTACACATCTTTCTTCTTCCACTGTTATTTTGTATGTGTATTTTAAGAAGATATTTTACCTCTTTGTATACTGTTTACTTTCAACCTATTAATATGAATACAATATAATCCTGTCTGCCCTAAGACCATGAGAAGAATAACATAGAAGATACCCAGAGAAATATTAAAGAAATATGCTTTCTACATGGGTGTTTTATTTGGGTTTTATTTGCACATATTCAGTATAATTATAGTTTAAATAGGCTATTTTCCATACCCACATAGGCAGTATTTTCCACATAAAGGTTCACATTGGCTTTAGACCCACCCACAAGCTATTTACTTGCATGGTATACTTATAATGATCAAACTTGTAGCTACTTCAGCCAAACCTAAATATTTTCACTTCTGCTTCTTTTGCAAGCCATTTTCTCCTGAATAAGTTGTTTCAGGTTTATATAATCACTTTTATGAAGTTTATGGTGCAACAGGTTTGCTCCTTCACTCAGATATTGGCTGTAGCTTCGAATTCAAATACAGGTTTCAAGCACTCAAAACGTTAGAAAAGTTTACAGAAAGATTTTATATTGGCTGTTTTCCAAAGTATGGACTATTTGCTGAAACTGGATTTCACTTTCAATTTATTTACCTATTTATTTATTTTCTTTTTCACCCCAAAGTTCAGCAGTTATATGAAATTTCATTTAAATAGTTCGTCTATTGGACATCAATTTGTTTCTAATTGCCAGACAGGGTTTGAAAGACATCTTCAAATACGTGAACAGGCAAAATATTAAGCAACACAAGACAGAAACCCATTTCCCACTTATTTTGTACCTCTGACACTAAACACATTCTCAAGCTATTCCTAATGGAACAATTGTAAACACACTCTTCTTCAGATGGAAAATATGACGATATTTTAAACCACAAAACAGCACAGAGTGAGCGAGGACATCTATGCAACGGGCAGATTCCCAAAGAAATGTCATCTGCATGTATGCCCCACAATCTCAGGGAAATGTCTTCCCAGGCTTGAGAAACTTTTTGGTTTGGAGGCAACCCCCCGATGTTATCAACATCTTCAAAGTGGAGCATCAGTGTAAAATGAGCATTTTCTCAAAGGAACACCTCCTAAGAACAGGAAGTTTTTCTAGGTAGGGATATTCCCAAACAATATAAAAATCTTCAAAGGGGAAACACCATGTGATATGAACTCTAGAGAAAAAGGAGGCGATATAAACATACATGCACACAATGTGAAAGCTTTCAGGAAAAACATGCTGTCCTAAGTAATGTGAAGGGTTTTGTTTTGAAGAAGCCACCCCCTGCTGTGGTAGTAAGTATGCATGTATGATTACTAAGATGTCTAATTAAATTATCCTTATCTGAATGCCATCTGAACTTAACAAAGCAGATAATAAGTTCCAGAAACAGATACCATGTGGGGGGCCAAATTATTTTACTTCCAAAAATTGGAGCTTGAAATTAGAGATGTGTAGGTAATAGAGAACATGATTTTGTTCTACCCCCACTGTCTGCACCTGAACTGTTCTTTCCATCAGACAAATCATGGAGCTAAAGTGAAGATAAATGCCTGCAGGATCACTTCACTTCTATGAAGAAACTGCAAAATACCTTCTAACTCAAATAAGTGGATTTCCTCCAGATTTATACATGTACAAGTGGGAGTAGTAGAGTAGTACTGTCTTATATTCCTGCAGTGATTAAACATCAATTGCAAAGAATCAGAGTATGATCAACTCTTGATTATTTTTCATAGATTTATCCAGGCTGCAGATTAACTGCAATATAGCCTCTATAGTTTCACTGAAGTATAGACTGAAGATTGAACTGTTGAGTCCTGGAGCCTCAAAGTAACTCTGTGCAGAAGCCATCAAGATTTTCACAAAATATCCCTGGATCTCAAAGGTCTGGAGAATACTGTGCTTTCTACATTTCTGAATACATTCAGCACATGACTGTGTTAATTTAACCCATCACTGCCTCTGCTGGATCAAAATCTGGATTCCAGGGGTGTGGGTGTCCTCACGTTATTCAAATATTTATAGTTATATTAATTTCCTTATTGTGTACTCTCAGTAAGTACATTAGTCTGTAAAGAGTTACTGAAAATATATCTCTGTGTTACCTCAGTGTACATTTGGATTCAGCAAAATAATGCAAGGCAACATATTTTTCAGTGCATTGTGATAGCTATAATCAATACTAGACACATTACGGAATGTGAGTGAAACAAGTTCATGGTACCCATAGAAATTATCTACTGACTGATTCAATGTGAAATTTGCTGATTCAGGGAGTTTTAAGTTGGCTTGGTTAATATCAGAATGTAAGAATAGGGACCAGATGTCGGCCTACAGATTAGCCTGAAATTTCGGAACTGGAGCTGAGTGTCTGGAGGACCTTCCTAGGGACAAGCACAGCTCATGAAAGCATCAGGGCCATGAGGGTTGAGCCCATGCAGAAAAACAATCCCCTGACCCCGTCAATGGACCGTGTCAAAACAGCTGTACACTTCCTGTACCAAAACATCTTGTCCCATGTAAGCTAAGCACTTCTGACTTCATGCCTACATGTATATCAGTAGCTGAACAACTCTGTGAAGACCTCACTAGTCTTACAAAATCTATGCAGAAGCTTCTGCACTTACCAGACCTACCAGATCAAAGCTGGGTCAAGAAAATTTCTCAAGCTTCAGACACACTATGGACAGCAACATTGACATATCATTGGAGAAAAAAATAGTGCTAATATTTTATGTTATATGTGTATAAAATACATTTTATATATTTGCATATGTAATATCATATGACATAAGTTGCATATAATATATATATCATAGATATAGATAGTTTATATATTATGATATAAACAACAAAAAAAGTATCAGTAATTTGCTTCTGAACCAGCAATTAACACTTTCTCCATTTCTATGTTGCAATAGTAAATGTAAATGAATAATACTCTAAGACACGTAATATCATTCAAGTTTAAGCAATGTGAAGGTGTTATTATGCTGAGAGCATGGAGCAATATACCTCAGGAAAACAATTTTCTATGAAACTTAATTTTGTCTGTGAAGGCTAGTATAACAAATCACATAAAGTACATTGCTTCCTTGTAACTCTAATAATACTGTGGAAGGTTATAAAGAATAGATTTAACCAGAAGAAATTTCTATGGTGAAGGTGAAATCCTAAGAAACCAAGTTTTGTTTCCTCTTGCTGCAGGCACAACCACAGTGAAAAATCTTAGTCAAGAACGGTTCATCATTTTTTACAGGTTTCCTTTGTAATATTGCCAAAGTCAGCTTCAAAGATTTCATAGAAACTATGGTAGGAAGAGACTTTCAGATCATTCAGTCGAACTTCCTGGTACACCAATAGCCAGGGAGCAGTAACCAAATTCTTCATAACCACCTAAAGAATTTGGATGCAGCAAGTGCTTCAGAAGTCCAGAAGACTAGAAATATTCAATATTAGAACAATTTAAATATTATAACAACTGCAGACAGATGCCTTTAGGCCAGAGTTATCATTAATAAAGGAGAGGAATGGTCTGCTATGGTTCGATAAAGAATTAAGGACAAAAATAAATCTACCATTACTTATTATTACGGTCTCATGGAAATTTGGCCCCATCATATGAAGTTATTTTTTTTTCTTTTCGTCACAGATTTACTTCTACTTAAGTAGAATTGTTACAATTATTTTGACTTCTCCATGGCATTCAATTTAGAGTCATGTTACATCAGGATTTAAAAGCACAGATTAAAAAAGGATTGTGGATATAGCTGAAGTGTGGCTGATAAGGAAATGTCAGACAATACTGCCAGTGAGATTTCATTTGGGCCAATGCTATTTGGTGTCTATATTAAAAGTTTGAACACTGTCATAGGTGGTAAAACCTGCACAGAGTTTCAATACCTATGAGGCAAAAATACTGAGAAAGAGAAATTTCTGTTGCAGAGTGATATAGATCTTTTGATTAAATGGTCATGATCTGAAAAGCTGTGTTTTAGTAACTCTAAATAGCAGGTATTAAATGGGAGGATGAGGAATATGGTCCCTTCTTAGGGGACAAGACATTTTATCTTGGAAAGCAACAACTCCGCGAAAGGTTCTGGAGTTATGGTGAACAATTGCCTCAACAGGCAGCCTAAGGGCAAACTGTGGCAAAAAAGCTAATGTGATCCTTGAGCATGTAAAAGAAAACTATCAAGGAGAAATACAAAAGGCTTCTTCAACAAGTGGAAGGGCTTCTAGGGAGATGTTAATCTCTAATTCCACTGCAAGGTGAGAGAAAGTTTTGCAGTCCCAGTGTTCCTCCTGACTCTGGGTGCATATTCCTGTTGGTGGGATGGAGGATGCTGCAGCTCATTTCAGAGCATCTTCCCTCAAAAAGGCAACCCCGAGTCCAGGCTGTATTGTGGGATTGCCCTTGGGGCTGGTACAACACACCTACCTGCACCACTCTGGGACCCTGGGTGTACCCACAGACCTACCCATGTGACCCATGCAGACTGAGAAAGGTTTCCCACCTAAGATAATATTTTTAATTCATGCCACAACATCATAAACACCAACTGCAAGAGCAGCTATAATTTACAAATGTAGAATGAATTTTTCTGGTCTTTTTTTGCTGACAGAAAATTATAATTAGTTTCCTTAACAGAAACATGTGACTGACCTTATGTTTATTCTCAGCACAAGAACTAGTTATAAGTTCAGTACATTTCTTTTTTTCTTTTTTCTTTTTTTTTTCCACTTTTATTTATTTATTTATTTTAATGGGAATGAGAACTACAATACCTGTTAGGAATTAAAAGTAATATCATAACAAATCAGCATCTGTGGGAAAAGAAGACTTATAAATCATTAGAGACGTGTGCAATCCAGGCCTCTTTGCTCTCAAGGCTTCATTGGAACAACATGTAGAAAGAAAGAGCCAATATTTTAAAAGCATCAGGAAAAAATTCTGTACATCATTTGATTTCTTTCTGTAACAGCATCTTTACTTCCATGTGACCAGATTATTAATCAAAAAATCTGGCAATGTATAGCTTTAAAAACTGGCTTTTCAAGAATTCATCGCTTTGTCATGCACACAAAGAGATGTTCATTTTACGTGTTGGAAAAATGCCCTCTGCTGCAGCAAACAACAGTTATAAAAACCCTGGAAAGCCAGAACTCCATATCTAGTGCTAATGATGTTTAGCATCTAACAGAAAGCCTAAGAAGGAACTTTAACATGTACTATTAATACCATGCATTTTAGGTAGATATTGAGCACCCAGCTCCAGTGTGATGAATGTACACATAAACCTCAAAATTAGTCTTAAAAGCATATAAACCACTTCAGTTGTTAAGATTTTCTGAAACCCACGTGTGTGGGTAATATCACTAAAAGCAGGTATGTTGGATAAAAATGAATGATGTCCCTTTTCCAGTATAAACCCAGGAGTTCATCTTCCAGTGTTGTTTATAAATAGAAGAGAGTCAATTTGCTTAGGATCTGCAGGACGTTTTGGTACTCCATTTAGATAATGACAACATTTTTAACACAGCTATCACTCATTAGGTCAAGAGGTTGTGATTAATCAAGAACTGTTTTGGTTTAGTCTGATAGACATCTAGTCTCTTTAGTTTACAGTTGAATGAAGATGGCTTCAACAGTTTACAGAATGAGCTGCAATGATACATTAGAACAAAATTGAGATGGAAGAGAGACGTGTGATCTATTTTAACCATTCCATTTGCATTACAATGTGCTGTGTGTGAATTAGTCTAGGCATTACTAGAGTAAATTAAAATCCACTGGGAATGTGTGAATGCATTACACAACAGGAATGCACTGCCAGGTTATGGCTAGAAGTCTGCTGAATGTTACCAGGCAATATTGTTGGTGTTTGGACTAAAAGAAGAAAGGTTTTTTTTTTTGTTTGTTTTAATAACTGACTGGCTGGTTAATGGCTGACTAGAAGATGAGAGAACTCTAGGCAGAATGGGTTATAACAAAAGTCTCATGAGAAGGTCTGTTTCCATGAAACTTGGAGACCAATGCCCAGACAAAGAAGGTATAGGTCTGCCCACACAAATTACAGAATGAGCATTCACACTTTGGGTGACTAACGAAAATGAAATAAACTCTTAAGCAATTTTGCTTTTGCAAATGTCTTACAGTACTGAAAAATCTGAAGATTGTTTTCTAAGATTATCTATCAGCATTTTCCCATCACCAAGTGCTGATGCTTTTTACTGTGCAATCACAGGGGTCCTTCCTCTAGAGAAACCTCTCAGACAGCCAAAGGAATATATCCCAGGGAGGCAGTGGACACTCGGTAGGAAATGAGAATGTATACTCAGCGACTCACTTTATCCGTGAGTACATATTTTGCACCCACACCCCACAATCATGTTTGCAATCAACAGTCAGCACTTCTTTCGAATAACTCCTTCAGAAATCTTGTTGCCACAGCTCACATTGCATGGAGGTTTTTTATTATCCATCCTTGCATAATCAAGTACATTAACCTATATTAAGTGCAAATGTAGTGTAAAGGTCTTAAAAATATTATATAGTACTATATAGTTTTCAGCTTCTATTCACAATATTATTGCATTGCTGTATTTCTTTCTAATAAAGTGTGTGAAGTTTCTGAAGTAATTTTTCTTCTGTAATGCATCCACTTTGGTGGCCCAGTGAGGTACTGCCATCTTCCTGTTTCTTTTCTCCTGATCACATATGTAGGCAGACACATATGCATGCATGCTTATGCACCTTCTTTCAAATGATGTTGATAGGTCTAAAGCAAAGTAGCACCAGGTGAACAAACAGAAATCTATTCAAAAGTTTCTATAAAAACAAATCCCATTAATTTCACTCTTCCTCTTTCTCTCCAGATCATCTAATAATTCTGTGCTAAGTACTGCACATATGCTTTCCTTAATACTACAAGCCAACAAAAAATATGAATGATTACAAAATACACACTCTGGAATCTTCGGCACCTCTGATATAGTTATTGATTGGATACATCTGAAAAAATACAGTAATGATATGTTGTTGTAACTAGCATTACAAATTTCACTGGTTTAAATTAGAGAACATGCATTAGAAGGTCCAGAAGCTGGATATATACAGCTTTATGGTTATGTGATGATTTAATGACTACTTTCATGCTTGCCAAAATTAGCATTGATGAAGAAAATCCAGTTGGCTCTGGTGATCTATCACTACCCATAGCCCCCTCCAGAATGAAACACCTACCCAAAGCAGGGAATTCCTCTTTGCAACATTCCCCCTCTCACTCTCACTCACACTGTCACAGGGGACACACTTGTCCTGCTTTTGGCATGACTCAACTTCTTGTTGAGTCGACCTTTGCCCTTTTAAATGAAAGGGTTTCATGCCCTGGAAACCGGCTCTTTCAGTGACTTCCACTGAACTAGAACATTATTCTCCTACAGTAACACTGAAGAAATGCAGCAAAATAGCTGCTTTAATTATTGGAAAAATAATATACTTTGAGAAAAGGAAATGCTGGACAGACCTAGAGCTCCTAAGCAGGGTACATCAAAGGGTGCATTATACATAGCTGGAGGATTAATGTCCATTTATCTAATGATCTAATTAATGTTTTTATAATTTAGCATGCTATTAGAGAGATTTTAGAGAGAACAATGCCTTCAGATAAAGCCACAAATTCTAATCACTAGGAAGCTGCCTCTCCTGATCCTATTAATAAAAAGCATATCCTAAGTAATCTCTGAAAAGTCAGTGCTTTCAGAATACACCAGGAAGGCAGGAGATTATTTTCCTCCTTATTTTCAAAAGAAACCTCTGGAGACAAAAAAAAAAAAACAGCACAGTCTATCAAGAACTGCAATGTTTCCTGAATGAATGCACAAAGAAAAAAAACACCACCACCACCACCAACAAAAAAATAATAAGTGAAATGCTTTAAACAACTCAAGTGAAGGATTTGCACAGGAAAGAGGAACTTCAGTACAAAAAGTGAATCAAAGAAAAACAAGCTGCTAAGACAAAACAGCTTAGGCAATGAAATTCTTCCTGACTTGTTTTTTTTCTAACACTGATAAAATCTGACAATTGATGTTGTGACAAAACCTCTGACAATCTCACCATCTCCCAGCTAATATTGACACCAATATTTTGGAAAATAAGTCATTTCCACACATATATTAAAAGGATGTGACAGTGGAATACTGAGGAACAAATACAGGCTTGAAAGAAACAACAGATAGATAAAACAGATATAAGCCCTTACATTCCCAAATTTGCAGTGGAGTCAGGCTCTCTCCTCATAAAGTTTCACCTGCCAAGCAGGTATGGGATGCTGTAGATCACATGAAACAGCAGTCGCCTCACTGGGTCTCCACCAGACCATGACAACCTCCCCTTTGCTTATGGCTAGTAGGAAGGAGGGCTACAAATTCCTCTTTGTCATATAATGTCTCACAGTATGGAAAAGGATCTGTAGTACTGGGAAAACATCTGGGGACAGATTTTTAAAAATGTACAAGCATCTTATTCCCCAGTGAGCTAATGACAACGCACCTTCAAACTCTGACCCTAGGCCCTACTGCACAACATATCTGGCTTTTGCTACTGATATCATCTGACCATGTACTTCTCACTAATAAAAGTGTCATGATTTTTGAGCTGATGTCAAGGCTTTCAAGGCCCAAACTAACTTATTTCAGGTAATACACTATGAATAAAAATGCAGGCTCCTTTTCTTAAAGTAGCTTGGTGTCAAGGTTTGGTCCTTTGGTGATGAGGAGGCACTGACCTTCAGGCATTGCCTGAAGCCATGCTGCTCTCTAGAGCTTTCCAGGGGCCGGGAGAAAGGCTGGAGGCAAAGGGTGTTTGTGGAGACTGAAGGTGGAGGTAGTGGTGTCGCCACACTCCCATGGTGGCCTTTGTGGCTTGTCTTTCAAGGACAACAGGGTATCTATTGCAGGAGGAGTGACATGGTATCTGCATATCAAAATACAAACATACATCTCAAGGGAGTGTATAAAAAACCCTGACATGGCCTTGAAAGTCTTGAGAACAGCTCTAAAGCAATGAGATTTTTATTTTAAAATTCATGTTCTTTTTCCTTAAGATGCTGTTTGTACCTAGGAAGATACAAGAAAGAAAAAAAATTCCTCTAGCTTACAAGCACAGGACTGAAGTAAAACAACTGCAGCATCCCTAAAACCTTTTAAATGAGGCTCTGAAAGCCCTTTGCAGGTATTAGGGAATTAACCTTCATATCAACAACAGTATGGTGGGTATCTTATTCCCATTTTGTGGAGGGTGTAATTAAATTAAAAAGATGCTCTCTTTAATTAATGCTATGTTTCTGCCTGGCATTAGAGAGAAGTTTCCCCACTTGTTTGATGGATGATGATACATCACATTCAGCCCATCACATGGCTTCCGCAGTCATAGTCTCCTGCCTTCCTGGCAACCAAAGAAGTAATAAACGCACACTCACAAGCTCTTGTGACCACTCTATGAGGTGTGACCTTTATCCCTCTGCAGCAGCTCATTAAAGTCAAAAGGGCACAGGCAGGGCAGTCCAGAGAGAGTAATTTGCGGAAGATGGCATTGAGGGTACCATGAGAATTATCAGGAGACTCGGCAGTTAGGATAGCAGCTAAAAAAGCTGTGATTGCAAACCTGCATACATGGGGAACCAAGCCAAAAAGGTCACATAATCTGCAGGTCTAGGTCTTAGGTGCCTGAAAAAAACAAAAAGAACTACTAGCAACACCATTTCTCACAACAGCACTCATTTATGTCTTTGCATCCATCTGGGAAGTAATGAGCTTGTCTTTGCATAGCCCTTGGGAAGTGCTAGGGACCTGTAGCTTCTCTCCCCCATTCCTTTCTGCTTCTCCATTGTATTTTAGCAGCGCAAGCTCAGGGCAAAATGTTATCTGGAGAGTTTCTGGACTTCATTTTCCAGAACAGGCATTGCACAGCCAAGTTAGGATTCTGCCTGCATAACAGAAAAATAAACTGGGTTAAGGTTTCTTCAGTTCAGCAGTAATGGAGTGGGATTTCATTTAATTTAGTTAAATACTGTCGCTTGACAGAAAGAAATATGATCTCTAAGGCGGAGATTAAAACTAGTGGATCTAGTGCAAATTATTTGGGGTTTTTAATTAGTCTTCTGGTGAATTATCCAAATTAAATTTGTCAGACAATCATAGAATATACCACTTGTGTAGAAACTGGTAATAGCTGGCCATTCATCTCTCTGTCTACTAGCTGTTATATTCTCCAGATAAAAATCATCCACCAATGGAAAAAAGCAGCATTCAAAACTTTGAATTTAGTGTACATCACCTAATTAACTTTTTCTTGAGCTTGGAGAAAGATTGAGTAAGTGGAGAAACATCTGTAATTCACAGAGCTCATGCCAAATTATGCTCTTGGTCACACCCAGGGTTGTACATAAATGTATTTAGCTGGAGGGAGGACCTGGCAAAAAACATTATTTGGGAAGGGAAAGGAAGGTAAGAGGAGAGAGAAGAGAAGGGAAAGGAAGGCAAGGCGAGGCAAGGACAAACAAAGAAAAGATGTTTCTAACTCTATTTTTTTCAGTCTGTGCTAGCATAATTGGCCATCTATGGATAAAATATTATTTCACAATCTTAATAACTTGGCTGCACATAAAAAATCTTTTCATGCTTCAGCTTGGCTTTGAACCATTAAGCTTTTTTTCTTATTAACAGCAATAAAATGAAAATCAACCCACCATAATTCCTCTCATCAGACCTCAGTGACCTAAAATATGTAGCCTGCTTTGGAATTCTGGTAACCTCATTGGCTTCTCATGGATATTATTTGTGCTTCCAAATAGGCAAACATGATCTACACATCTATATGGAAAATTTTTGATAGACATTATTAGAATTTTATATTGTTCATCTCTAAACTTACATTTCAGATCTCTGCATTGATATTGAAGAAAAAACTTTTGACCTTATAAACTGTCAATTGCAATTTCGTACATGGTCTTGTGTTAGCAACAACAACTCCCAGTCGAATTTCAAGGATATATTCTTTCTTTCTTTCTTTCTTTCTTTTCCTTCCTTCCTTCCTTCCTTCCTTCCTTCCTTCCTTCCTTCCTTCCTTCCTTCCTTCCTTCCTTCCTTCCTTCCTTCCTTCCTTCCTTCCTTCCTTCCCTCCTTCCTTCCTTCCCTCCTTCCTTCCTTCCTTCCTTCCTTCCTTCCTTCCTTTCTTTCTTTCTTTCTTTCTTTCTTTCTTTCTTCCTTTCTTCCTTTCTTCCTTTCTTCCTTTCTTCCTTTCTTCCTTTCTTCCTTTCTTCCTTTCTTCCTTTCTTCCTTTCTATCTTCCTTTCTATCTTCCTTTCTTCCTTTCTTCCTTTCTTCCTTTCTTCCTTTCTTTCTTCCTTTCTATCTTCCTTTCTTCCTTTCTTCCTTTCTTTCTTCCTTTCTTTCTTCCTTTCTTTCTTCCTTTCTTTCTTCCTTTCTTTCTTCCTTTCTTTCTTCCTTTTCTTTCTGCATAATACCCAAATATCTGCTACTGGTAGAGATACATACATCAGAAAGTAAGAAGCAAGACTAGATTAAAAGTATTGACCGGCTTTTTTCTCTTTTTGGTTCTTTGACAGAACAGTTTTGAAAAACAAACATTTTAAAACTTACTGTAGCACAAAAGATTGAGAACTGCTTTTTTTTCCCCATGCAGGATACTAAGGACTGTGCCTTGACCCTTGAGGCAGCTCCCTACTGTTGCACCAAGCCTTAGAGCTTCCTTTGCACTCAGGAGGGTTCTGTGTGTCTCTTTAGGAGAGCAAATGAGTAACTGGAGGGACATAGGGTAAGGGAGATGGGAATGTGGGTTGTGTCATGCATGTTATCCTGATGCATCTGTCTTCTACTGAGAGTCATTAAATTAGACCAGAGAGTCTCAAAACGTTTATCAACAGGTACAAACTGATGAGCCATTTTAGACGTAGTTTTCCCAAGAGGTACAGGTTTCAATGTTCACTCAATTTAAATGCTTTTTCTACCATTTTTGGATGAAACAAATGTTATTGGAGGGTGGAAGGGAGCAGTCTTGAATTTTTATTTCTGCTAGTAGGATTGGTCCCCTTGCTCTTGATGTTTCATCAGATCATCAATGTGAAATGCAACTCAGCCTTGGCGTGGGTACCAGGAGCGGGGATGCCTTGTTGGTGCTCAGGGTCATCCTCATGCCCCCACTCTGAAATGCAGCTGAACAAGGGGTGTGTGGGGTGGCCTGTGCCCTTGGCCCAAAGGGAAGGTCCTGAGGCAGAAGGTCTGACCTCCTCTGGCAGAGCTGCATATGTCTTATGTCTTGCTGGTGACTGCTTGGATCAGGTGGGTACCTTCTGCAAGGAGAGTGGCCACGCCTCTTCCCACCAGTCTGCAAAAATCACCAAGCTGAGGATTGTGCCTTTGCTTTCTAGGGGTCAGATTCTGCAGGTCCTGCCAGACCTTCCCATAGCATGGGGGTCTGCAGGCTCCCAGTCAGAGCAGGAAGCTGGCTAAGGACACAGAGACAACATCTGTTGATTTTCTGATTTTCAGGCAGTGAGGCACCTTGTGGCTCACATCAGGGCAGTTCTGCGCACAAGGAGAAGGTAAACTGCAGCCTCCTGCAAACATTTCAGATCAAATGCAGAGGTACTTGGTGCCACCACTCTTAGGAAAGTGCTCAGTGCAGTGGGCGTTTTTATTACATTTCTGCCCATAGACATTCTACGTCACCCAGCACTCTCCTCCTTCCTCAGCTCTCCCTGGTTTTCCATTTCTTCCCAGTGAGCTGAGACACTGGTCTTGGTGTGGTCAGGGTCACATCAGGAAGGAGGATGACCTTCATGTTCCCAGATGTGCCTCTATGTGTACAGCACAACTGCACTGGCTGGTCATGCTGTCGTATCATATTGCAAATTCATGTCTAATTTGACCCCGAGGTCTCTGTCAGCATTGCTGCTTTCTAGGATTCTCCCTCCCTTTGAATGTCTGTGTTTCAAATTACGTTTCCCTGGGTGTACTGGGTTACATTTTCCCATGAATGTCACTGTTATTCTCCAGCTCCATATTTTTAATCACCCTACTTCCACTTTTATTACCTCTGTCTTTGGTGTTGCAGCTCCTTCAAATGAATGTGAATAAGGGTTCTGAAAATAGGACTGTCAGTGACTTTCCTCTTTGTTACTAAAATTGCCCAGCACCCTTTCTCTTCCTCTGTGCTTTATTGAAAACATTCAACAAAAAAACAGGAAATATCCTGTATGTGACACACACTGCCAGTTCGTCCATTTCCCAGTCACCATTAGTATCTTTTTAGTGTCCCTTAGTTTTTAGTCACTTTAAAAAAAAATCAATAAAGCCAATTTGATAGTGTTTGAAGAAAAAGTTCTCCAAAGATAATTCGTCGATACCTCAGTGGATTTTATATACCGAAAATTGCATTAATTTCTTAGGCTACTGATTTGGGGATATTTAATAAAGGAAATCTCTCATGTGATGAGTCATCTGGTTTCCGCACATTCCCAGCTCATCCCCTGGGGCCTGAAGCCTGATGCAGCAATCAGTTACAGAAGCAACAACCACCTTAACCTGGACAGAACTGGGCACAGGTTTTAGGGAAGTAAAAGTCTAGCTTGCTGTTAGCTTTGATGGCCATTGCCTTGACTGCAACTAATTTGTCATTGGGCTTTCTCCTACAGTTTTCTTTACAATTCTGATTTCATTTAATACTTTTATTTTAGTAATAGTCCATCAACCAAGTCAATAAAACCACACTCTGTTTACTCTAAACAGAAAATCCCCCAATATTTTTTCCCTGACTAATTAGAAGAGGACCTCAATCTTCCTTTCCCCAAACTTTTAAATGCTCAAAATGTTAGTTACTGAAACTCAAGGTCATGGTATATCAATTTCCCAGTCATTCCTAATAAAGAAATTCTGAACACAAAAAAAGTTTGTATTTTTAAAACAGAACCATTAAGGTGGATTTACAGAACAAACCAAAAAGTTGGGAAAACCTAAGATATGTTTAACACACCATACAAATAAGCACTAGATGGAAAATTATATCAACGCTATGCAAGTAGTGCTAACGAGAGGGATAAGACCTGAACTACGTTTTCTCTGTGCTGGGATAACTACAGCAGCCTACATCAGCCATTCCATCATCCACAACAATTAGCTTGGTTTGGATTTGCTGTTTATGAACAGACCACAAACAAAACCCTTGCATCCTGGACAAGCTTCTTCTGAATTTTGCAGAGCTTTTGAGAGAAGCAAAGTTACACAGAAAACAGAATCAGATAATGCATTGATTTCACTGCTTCAAGATGCTTTCAGATCTTATCCCAACTTTTCCCAGTGCCTTCAATTTGATCTAGGTGAACTGCTCCTTTGTATAATTTTCAGTGAAATATTTCCATCAATATTTCAGCCTGACAGAAAGTAAACAAAAGTGGATTAGTATTGAAAAACAAACATAAATATTAATTTCTCAGCAGCAGCTTGTGTGCACCAAACTCCCATCATTAAAATCGTTTAAAAAGTCTTTCTCTTGTTATGTGAGTCCCAAAAAGCTCTGCTGACCCCTTGCCCATGGCACTGCTCAGCCTGGTCCTATCATAAGGACCTTTTAAACCCCAGGGCTGGCTTCAGGACACTGCTGTGCTCTTGCTGCCCTGCCCATTTTGCAACAGCCAGCAGCTAGAAACCATGTCAGGCTTTCCTCGGTGTTGAACGTAACGAGGATGACCAGCAGTATAATCAGAGTACCGGCAGCCTTATTTATTAACGTATGGTCATCTGCTGGCAACACCAGATATAGTAGTGTAGAAACATAACAGCATCAGAGGCCACTGTTTTTTTGGTCATTTGAGTTTCTCAAGAATAAAATGCTTCCCCCCCCCCCCCCCCAAAAAACAATAAAACAAACAAAATAATAATAATAGTAATAACAGTCCCACAGCCCCATTCTGAGAAGTCAGATTTTATTCTCATTTGCTCTAAACCCAAGAAAGTCAGTGAAGTGGCACCAGCAGGATCGTGCCTAGAATCACAGCTGTAATGCTGTGTTTTAAAGTAGCTCCCAAAGTTGAAACAACACAGTGGTCACATCCTGTCCCTCCCAGTTTCAGCAGTGCTGGGACTCCACCCAGCATATTTTGCTTTCTTTGAAGGAAGAATTTATATTCACTCATTTGAAGAAAAGTACACTGACTTGTTGAAATTGTTGCCTGTACAGAATGTGGAAATATCTAGAAGATACCATTTGCTGTATTAATACTCACTGGTGTTTTTTGAAATAAAATTATGGATATATTTTTTTCTCCATGTTTATTTCTCATCTCTGCAACAACCTAAATGAGCTTTAAACATAATCCTTGTGCAGAACAGGGTTAAAATATAAAATATCACAAATCCAAATCCCTACGCCAAGGGACCCAGGGAGAGAAACTGCTAAATGCTTCTTGTCAGTCTAGAAACTACGTGACTTCTAAACCCACTCATTTCAGAGATTTATTTTGCTAGAAAGGATTTTAATCTTCACATTTCAGTTCCACAGAGGAGGCAAAATCTTCCAAGTGCGGAGTCTACAGCAGTGGTGAATCAACTATTGTAATACGCTGCCTCTTAAAATACTTCAGGGTAGTCAGGCATTAGGAAGGCTCCTATTTTGTGTGAACTGATCAAATACAGATGTTGCCAAAGAGTTGACCTTATTGACCGTGACTTAACTAGAGATTGAATGGCAGACAGACGGTCAGTAGTAGGGTGAAACCATGTTTTGGCGGTAGGGTGTAAATGTATATACAGTTTACAGGATGTGAATGACACCGAGCAAACATCTGTTCTATTGATAAATACTTGTTTTACTTCCAAAAATTTTTATCCCAGGGAAACCCGGTAAGAATAAATACTGCCCAATATTGTCAGGCGTTATGTGTGCACTTCATGCTCTTGGAAAACTTGAAATAGAAAAATATTAAAAATGGTACTAACTTTTCTCTTTTCCTGCAATATCAGATTTCATATAAAACTCATCAGCTGAGCTGAGTATTAGTCTTGATCAATGGCAGGAAACTAGGGGATCAAATGTTAATAAATCAGAAACAGATACCTCCACTTGAGCAGAAATATATCACTAACCTGAAAAATAGGGCAAATTATTTGACAACTTTTACATGTATATGCCTGGAAAAAAAATCAAGACACATAAACAAACAAAGAAAAAAAAACTTTTCATTAGGTTCCTTCAAAGCTGAAAAAAAAAGGACAAATATGGTAGGAAAAAAAAAAAACACGACACAAATTAATGATGTAATGAACATAGAACATGCAATCAAATGGTCCTAGGAACACCTTTGTTTTCTCTTGGATTGACATAATGAAACAAGATTAAACGAAAAGGCTTTAGCTAACACAACACCAATATATTTCTATGGAAAATTAGCTTTGTCATACTGATACTTGGTCTTTCAGTGAGGGTAATGAAATAACAGAGTAGGCCTGTTTTAATGTGCCATTGCCTTTACTCAAGCAATAAAAAGCAGCATCACAATTCCAACACAACAGCTACAGTCTGAAGCTCGCAGAAACATGATGTGTGAAAGCACATAAAGGCACAATGGCCAGCTTTAACTTTTCTATTTTTACTTTATGGTACCTAGTTATTTTAGTTCAAAGCTCCTTACGTTCATGTCAGATAAGCACCCTTGCAGTGTGGTCTTCTCTTTAAATTGAAACTATTTGCTCTTGTGCATAGCCTGCTAAATTTAATTAGAAAATCCTGGTAGACCAGCAGGACAAAATTTCCCTTCCTTCCTATTTTCTCATTCCACAATCTATCACCTAGAGTAATTAGGACCAGCGAGGGATCATCTTCACTGGATTAACCTTAACTAAATTGTATGCATTCAACATGTGCTCTTTTGATTAACCTGAGCCTGGACTGCTGCCTGTGGTACACCCACCTTGTAATTCTACACACTTAATTAATTTCAGATGAACAGCTAGAGGGATAAGTTAAATTCTCCAATTAATAAACCAATATTAGTTAATGTATTTTAGCTTAACTTTTCATCTTCTTCCTGTACAGATATAGGAAAAACAGAAAATAAGGAGGTGGAAGTGAGCAAGCTTTGCCAATAAGCTTGCAATGACTTTTCAGGGCCTGATCCTGTGGCAGTCTGGCAGATAATTTCCCCCCTGACAAGGAGAGGAATTTTGGCCACAGAATCAGTCCCTACATTTAAAGTATTAAATGCAATAGGCAGGAACAGAACTTTTTTTTTCTTTCAAAATGATAAATAAGCATTATTTAAAACCTCCTCACCTTAACTCAGTTTTCCATATGGTTTCACTCATGCGTGGGTTTTCCTTGTTATTAAAAAAAAATATTATAATGTCACTGGCTATGGGCCCAATCCTTCAGGCCTTAGTCCCACAAGCATATTTTTCTCTTCTCTATTGTCATGGGGAGCTGCCTAACAGCCTTGTCTTGCATACATTTGCCCAGATAAGTAACTCTGCTTTTGAATATAGCCCTAGTGAATTCAATAGTATTTATCAGAGGAGGAGAATTACTCATGTAGAAAAATATTTGCAAAATTAGGCCCTAAATGTTGTATTAGAAATGCAAAGAAACATGCAATGAAAGACAGGAGGAAAATACTATTCTTTAGTTCTTTTTGACTGGAATTAACTCAGATGCTAACTGTAAAGCAGGGCACTTACTCTCCTCTGAGTAAATTGCAATGAACACTGAGTTTCTTGCTTCTAAAATACAGCTCTGCTGAATTTTCTTTCTGACATCAGTAAATTTGTGATTTCAGTAAAACCGATAGGATTAAAGTTAAATGTGCATTTAACCATTGTGCTGAAATGGGGACTGGCTGTTCAGCATCTTGCAGGATTGACTACCTAGTGAAAGCAAAATCAACCCCACAGAAAAACAAATATTTTCATGCAGATATGTTTTTAAAATTAACTCTGTTCTTGTAAAATCATTCACTGTTTTTCCTCTACAGAAAGCAATACTCTAACAAATGCAGCCAGAAAGAAATGTTACGTACATAATTCTATTTATGGCATCTTTAAGTTAGCTATCAACACTTTTGTTTGTGCACAGTTTATATTAACTTCCAGTACTTGACTTTCCACTAGGAAGAATAGCAACAAACGGCTTCAGGCAATGAGATGGCCTAGTAAGAATTTTCTTCCTAATTAACATTTGACTGCTGCATCAGATCATCAAACAGTATTTTTTTTATACATAGACATTTATTGTAAATAAGCTGCTGATTTGATTTATAGCCTTTCTAAAATCATAGGGAAATTTATTGGGTAAGTGCATAAGATAAAATTTTCAAAACATCAAAATAATTTACATGACTTTGTCCCTCTGACAAAGGTACTTTGGCAACTTAATCAGTTTGGTAATCTCCCAAGTCACGTGGATATCTTTGACAATTTTATCTCCTACAAGTAATTCTTTACAAAAAATCAGACAAAACAGTTTGCATAGTAAAATCCCTTATGAGAAGGGAGGAAGTAATGATATATAGTCTTCAAGTAAAATTGTCAGCATTTTGGGTCATTTTAAAACCACAGAACATGAATGCATGCAATTCTTGCCAAAATTCCACTCTATTTCCTTCTATTGTATTCATTTCAAGCAAAGAATATAATAAGCTTACATTTTTAAGGGTCTGTTTACAAATGATTGGAAAGATGCAAAGAATACTTATGATATAGAACAAACAACAGAGAAAACAGAAAATAAAGACTTATTTAATACCGACTTACCCTGCAGCCAGTCAGTATGCAACATCTTATGGCCGAATACATTGTTTTTATTAGTGTCAAGTACTTGATTTAAAGTAAGACCTAGTCACCTTACTGAGAGATATTTTTCCTGGGGTATATGCACGTATCTATTTATCTATTGAGTGTGAGTATGTATATACACACACCTAGCAGTAGGCCTGGTTAGTGTCGGCTTGACTGGGAGAGGATGTTAGTAATTACTATTTCTCTAAACACTACTTTAGCATAGTTTAGCGTATCAGCTGGCTTCTGCTGCCAGAAGGACCTGTGCTGCCTACTGGAAGTGGCTGCAAAGCCAATAGCCATGGTAAAGACTGTTCCCATTCCTGTTCCCATTCCCGTTCCCATTCTTGTTGAATTCAGTAGTGTTTTGCTGATAATTCAATAGCAAGGGTTTTTGCTCAGCTCTTTTGGGGAAAATATCTCTGGGCACTCTGGGCATAGGCAGTGGTCCTCAGGGCTGCTGTGTACCAGTGGGGAGAAGCCAGGGCAGCAGAATTGTGCCTGCACTGTTAGCACATATCTGGCCAGCTCTGTTGGACATGGAGGAGAGCTTTGGCTGATGCTGAAAACGGCAGCACTGGTGATTTGGCGGGAGGTGGAACTGTCTACCAACCTACGCAATGGTGCTTTCAAAACGGACTTTCTCTGTTTCCCCCATTGCTTTCTTCCAAATGCATTTTCAGGGGATCACCCCGAGGAAAACAAACACAAGCTGAGAGCTGTTAATCCAGGAATCGATGTTTCAGCCTTTTATACAATTGTTTTTCCCTTTTGCAGGCAGCATTTATACTGTTTTACAAATGGACTGAGTGAGGTTCTTGTGCATTGACAAGAAGACAAAAAGCAGCCTGCATGTGTTAGTGGTAGAATGAGTCCATATTAAGAATAGCTTCTGGTCTTACATTTTATGAGCCCAGTAAATCAAGAGCATGAAAGAAAAATATGACATTGCTGTGTCATGCAGTGTCTGCAACAGAGAAATTTTCATGTGCAAGATTAACTGAGAAAAAAAAAAAGTGAAACATATCTTCTCCTTTTTCTCTTCTCCTTCTCACCACATTTCTTGTTTTCTGGTTAGGTCACTTTTTGGTCTCTTTTTAAACTCTGAGGTGTTCCCCGAAAGAAACATTTTTTTTTGTGTGTGTGTCTATAGTACCTTTCCCACGGAAAGAAAAAGCTTTCATGGTGATATACTTCACAACATACACCCTTCACACCTTCTCTATATATGGTGCTTTTCTAAAACAGTTCTTGAACTTTTTGTTACATGCTTGAGAGCTTTTCACAGTGTATCACCAACTGGAAATTTATACACATTTAGTTTTTACCTTGAAGTATTCTTACATCAAATCATTAATCTCTATTGTTCAGTTTTGACTAGAGTATTATTAAACAGTCTATTAACTAAAAAGAAATGTAGAGAATGCATAAAAGGCACGGTATTATTCTGATGACAGCTTCCTGGTGGTCCATCATATATAAAACTAGCTATTAGGAATATGTTTCAAACTGGCACCATAACACATATTTCATAGTTGTTAAATTTAATTGTATAAATAGTTACTGACTGCATTTGGACTGTTTTAAAAAAGTGAATGTGTAATAAATCACCTCATGAAAAAACTTCATGGAACATCCTCAGCTACCATGCTAAGAGACAACCTCCAGTTTTTGTCAATAGTATCTACAGCAATTAGCTCTGATATTGAGCAAAATTAGAACCTGATCCTTCAAGCGTTTATACACATGAGCAGTCCCACTGGGACCAATCAATATCTTCTGTAGTCATGGAAATACTCGCATGCATATGGTCAATCATAAGTATGTGTTTTTGAGGAAAGGGGGATATTTTTCTAACAGCAAGTCATTTTTAGGGTTCAATCCTGCTTTCCCTAAATTCTGGCAAAACAACCCATGCTTGTAAGAGTAGGCTTTTGGGCAAATGCAAAATAAGTTCTGATGGCAGTAAACATATTTTTCCTTTTAGTCCAGTGACTGCTCTTAATATTAAACCCTATACTTGACATGAATAACCACCCAGCAGGGTGATACAGAATACAGGATAACTCAGGCATTAAGTGATTTTTCTGCAGTCTACATGGTGCTTTCAATATTGACACGCACTCTGCATACTTCCAGTTGTTTTCTTAAAAGCAAATGTAATGTCTTGGTTCAGTACAGAGTATTCTTGCATTGAATGAGGGCTAGTAAATGCAGTGCCTTTTACATCAGACCATTTCTAAGCTGTAGTGTAATTGGTACTATTTATTGAATGACTTCCACCAAAGGCAGAGGAAAGATAAAGCTGCTGCTTTCAATTATGCAATCATGAATGTAAGAAAGCAAAGCTGTAGAACTGGGATGGAAATCATTACATCTGATATGCCATGTCAAACAACAATAGTATTTGTGCTAATCGCATTTTAGAACACTGCTATCATAGCTGATTTTGCTATAAAATAGAAAACAATAAACAATAAATTCTGCTGACCCATCCCAAACTGTGCTGTTTAATCACCTCGGTTTGAAATCAGTGTTGGCTCAGACAGTAATCTAATAGGCTAATTCCAACAGCTTCTCTACCATTACTATTTGAGAAATCAATATTGAAGCTAAATCAGGGTCTGACCAAGAACTCTGCAGTAATGACAACCTGATATCCACCCAGCCATCAAACATTGTGTCTTGCTTAAATTAACCTGTTGCATTCGCAGATATATAGGTCAAAGCTACAGCTTTTGGACTTCTAAGAGCTCAGCGCTGGGGACTCCCAGCAAGTAGCTGCTTCAGCTCTTGGTGATCTGCTAGGGGCTGAGACCTTTGGCTCTGGGTTTTGCTGGGGACAGCACTCTGAAAATCTGTCTGAGACGTATGAGAACCTCTGAGATCATGTCCTCCTGAGCATCCCCTGAACAGTATTGAGTTCTATTTCTAGGGCACCCCAGTGCTGGTTATCCATCACTTGATATGTTCCCTTCCCAATTCACCTGGGAGACTTCCCTCCCTGGCACTGCTCTCCCCCAGAGGATATCCCCATCCCTGCTTGCCCACCCCAGAGGGCACCACTCTTCCTGCCTACCCCGTACGGCTCAGACTGTGCTGTTGCCAGCTCAGGCAGTAAATGTACAAATACCATTAATAGTCAGTGTGATGCAGGCTCCAAATCCTTTGCAAATGTCACCCATAATCTCCGGATAAGGGCAGCATAGAAAGCAGTCTGACTACAAAGCCAGCAAGGAGCAAACTAGTGTGTAAATATCAGTAAAAAAACATGCTGTATGGTTGCTCATGAAAATTGGCAGCTAGTGAATTAATCAAAGCAAATCCATTGAGCAAGAGGTAGGAATCAGATGATCTTTAGAAATGATTAGAACCAGAAGAGGTTTAGCTCTGAAGATCATAACTTCTACTTCATAACTGAAGAATGGCTTGTGAGACAACCTAAGCCTATTTGTCTGTTTTCCTAATTAGATCCCCCAATCTTATAAAAGATTCTATCTCCGACAGAAAACATTGTATATAAAATTAAAAAATGCATTTTGTTCCTGCACAGATAATCTCCAAAGTGATTAAACCTTTGTGAAGTTAATAACACCATTAATACAAGATTAAGTTTCTAAGACCTTAATTATTCAAGATACCAAAATATCATGCACTTTGTTAGCTCTTATAGCAAACATACAACTGCAGTATCTCAGCATAATGACTTTATTTGGAATTCTTATTTTCCAGAAGATTTTTTTTTTTTCATGGCCATTTCCTATAAACAGATATATTATAAGTAACATACTTACACTTCAGGAATGTCTTCATTTTTATCCTGGCATTCACATCTGTCCTTGTTTAATGCTCTGCTGGTGGTCTGGCTCCATGGTATGCCCACTGCAATGTTCATCTTAAACAATATTTACATTGATTAGGGTTCCCAGTGCACTAGAGACACTTATTAGAAAATGAATACAATATCCTGGGATAACAGTGAACATATCTAAGTGGTTTCTTTCTGAACCTCTATTAATATATTAAGTGTATAAACAATTGACTGCCAAAATGATAATCTGACAGAGAAAAACACTGTGCAAATATATAACATAAAAACTTCTGTGTGTAAAGTATGCAGCTGATAAACATGCAAGGAAAGGGCACACTGACACATTTTTTTTCTGATTGTAGTAGTATCTGCTGCAATTCTGAACACTTTCTTTTATGCATATGCACAATAAGACCCTGTTCTGCCACTGAAACTTTGTAAGCTTAATAAATAAAATGTAACATTGGAGTAGGAAAGCATATTCGTACAGACAAAACTACATCAGGATTAAATGTTTTGCCTTCATCACCTAATATGCTGGTGGTAAAACCAAATTTGAACCCTTACTCTTCAATGGTGAGGAGTCATTAACATCACTCACCTAAATAAAATAAATAGCGCTGATTACAAATTAGTCATGTGAACAAAATTATGTCTGTGCTATTGCTTTCCTCAATGTGGGCACCGTACACTAGCTCTGAGTACTTTATATCTGACGTAAATAGCCATAGAGGGGAGTCTACACTGTGATAACCATTTTCTCTTTGTGTCTGGTTACTAAAAGTGATCAGCTAGTGGCTAATCACTTCTTAAACTGCTATACCTGCCTGGGCTGTGACCCCATTGTCTTCTGTGCATTGGCAACACGTGCTTCTCAATTTATTCAGCTACCTTAAGTCAATTAACATGAGTCCAAGTTCTAACTGTGAAGGTGGTTTGAAATATTTGCTGAAATTAGACATCAAAACCCATGCTTAATTACTCCATTGTTGTTAACTTGTCATGAATAAGTATGAGGGCTACAGAGTGTCCTGACTCCAGTAGTTTGTTAACACAAGTGAAGAAAATATCCTTTCCTAGAGAAGACGCACCAGCGATGGTCTGCTGCTTTGGGCAGGGAAAACATAAACACACTATAGAGAACGTCTGTGAAGATGTATGTCCACCCTTAGCTCTGACATCTCCTTAATATTCAAGATATAATACCCTTGCTTTTTCTTCTAAAGACATTAAGGTTTGGACTTAATTCTATTAAACAGTTTGAAGGACGAGAAGAGCCTGAAGCATGTTGTCTCTGTGGGATGGCTGAGTCCAATCTGGGTACTGCATTTTGTTCTGGATGGGAAAATGTCTGTAGAAGTCTAATGGTCTTTTCTGTTTGCAAGGGCCTCAGCTACTAAATTTGGTAATATTCCAGCTAAGTGGTGCTATGTAGGGTTATGAAAGCAGGCTAAGACAAGGCATAGGGTAGCTTGGGCAAATTGCTTGAAGAGTTTCACTATGGGACACCAGGCCTTCAGTTTGGGATGGCATTCACCACTAGACAATAGAGAGCACAGAAGCAGTAAGGGGAATAGCACAGATAGGAAGGATGTTTAAGCCTGAACAACTGCTTTTTTTGCTCTCCTGAAATAGAGCATTTTCATATCTACCAACAAAAATGTCTTAAAAGTCCAAAGTTTTGATTATTAGTAGTAAGTCTATATTTACCAGAAAGGTAGGGTGCTCTCTGTAAATGTTAAGAAACATTTGTTGTGAGACATATTTGGATGTTCAGGAATACTCAGAACACAAGAAGAGCAGCAAGCTGTGAGGAATCAGGAAGAAGGGAAGGCAAATAAGAGGGTATTATAAAGCTTGGCATTTATCAGTGAGTTTTCTCTCGTAGCATCAGCTTCTGTCTCCAGCTGCAGTCTCCAACCAGCAAGACAGCTGGAGGACAGCATGACAAGGACCACCTGTGTCTTGCTGATATTCCACGTAGCAAAGGGACTTCGTGTCCATGCTTAACTGGGCAGCCCAAAGAGCAGACACCTCCTTGGTATGAATTCACAGCCATGCATTGTGCAGGGTCTAAGAGGAAAGGCCGAAACCATGCAGTCTGACCCCTCACTCCAACCCTCTCTCAAGTTACACACATGTCCCCAGTGCTCCTTGCCATAGATGCCAAAGAGCTCCGATAGCTTTAAAATGGACGTAGAGGAAGGAGCTAAGCCATTAGTGCAACTTAGGAATCATTTGGGAGAAATGCTGGCTGGCCTTATCTAGAAGTGGTGATAAGTGGTGGCAATCTTTTATCACCTTTCTCCAGCTTGGAATAGTAGTTTATGTCTTTTTATGAAAATTTACTGGTGGAGATATTCCATAGGATCTTACTCCCTTTAAAAGAGAGATTTTCTTTCCATCTTTCTCCCTGGTTTAAAAATGACTTGGGGTGCTCAGAAAAGGTATTGTGGTTAATGTTAGCTGAGATTCATGACAACAGAAAACACAGAATCTTAATTCCTTTATAAGTGCTTACAAATTTGGGCATTTTATACATGCAGTCTTTGTGTATATATGCATATACCTGTTCAAGCCCACACACAAACATATCAATATATAATTCTCTTAGCAAAAGCCTTATGCTGATTTATTAGCTGAGGAGTAACAGACATTTCTTAAAATATTATTAATACTGATGGAAAGGAAGGCACTTCTTTTTCAGAAAAAAATATTAATAAATAATAATAATAATAATAAACTGAAAAAATACCTGAAGAAAAAAAAGCCCCCCTTTGGAATTAAATGGCTTTCAAGTATTTTGTAAAACAGAACACTCTCAATTTCTGAATCATGTATTTATCACCTGAATATTCCCAAAAACCTGGGGATGGGAAAGAGCAGTCATTAAATGCTGTGAACCAAAAGAAAGTTTACATGTACAAAATGTCACTTTACTGCAGTGTATGAGTAAGAAAACATCTGTCTAAATAAGTGATTGATTCTGACATATGTGAAGTAGGTATAAGCAAATAAAAAGTGATCCCTCTAAATCTTGTTTTGCAACATTGGTTAAATGTGTAAAATAATGCAAGCTATATATTTAAGATGGAACCCAAAATAAAATATGGTTATGTTCAATCCATCTGTGAAATATGAGATCTACTGCCACTTTTTTTTGTATCCTAGAAGTTCCCCAGGACTGTTTTATGAACTCTTACCAGTTTATTTTTTAATATTAGAAGATGGAAAAAGGCCTCCTTCTGTTTCACTGTTCTCTACCAGTGAATCATGGGTCCCTTGTTACTCTGTGAGGAAAGTTATTTTAGTAATTCTGGAAATAAACCTACTGCTGAGTCAGCATCACAGCTGAAAATGACAAGTTTCATATTAAGAAACACATTAGAAATAATAACTAATGGTGTATCTCTTAGCCTCCCCCGTTAAAATTAGCTGGTGTGTCAGGAGCTGATTTAGCAAGTGCCATACATACTGTACATGAGAAATACATCTTGTGCATTGTCGGCATGAAAAATCAGGTTCGTTTAATAAGAAAGAGGATAAAAGAAATAGAGCTAAAATGCAGAGTTCTAATGGAAGCAGCGCTAAATATTTTACTCACAAAGGCACTCTGCTATGAAATGTTGAAATGTGACCCTAAAGCAGACCAATATGAAAAGACTGTTGTTTTCAGTCTTCACTGTTAGGTGATTTTCAAATAAGCAGTTTTAATAGCATTTCTAAATCAGTGTATTCTTACAGATAAACCAGTGGGATTTGGTTACTCTGTTTATCTGGAATTCTAGCTTTTATGGAGAAAATAATTGGAGACAAAACATTTGCCAGCAATCAATCTTTTCTTTCTGATTTGTTAAACATGTCCATATGTAGTTATTGCTTGTATTCAGAAGATTGGTAGCAGTTTTAGAGTAGAAATATGTTACTATTGCAAATTCAGGTAGTCCTCTGGCAGTTGTACGGGGAAGCCTTTGCAATTTTTTTTTTTTTTTTGTAAAGGGAGCTCAGTAAATTACTGCTACTTATACTTTAATATTGAACAACATTTTATGGCATATTTTTTAGTCTGTCAGGGAAATGCAGTCAATTTTTCAAACAGTACCCACTACCTTGCCGCAGACAAAAAAGCTGCCCTGCCCTTTCCCTCTCTATCCTGGGGCCTGATTCTCTTAGGCAGGCTGTCCATAACTCACCTCCACAGCCACAACAGCATCTCCCCTTTGTTTGCTTTGAAATATGAAACAATTTTTGCCAGTGCTTTGTCCTCAGAAGACCCAAAGTCGTTTGAAATAAATGGGATTCCTAAGATTGATTTCAGTTAAATTTGAGCGTGGGTCTGCTCAGAAAGAAAAAAGCAGTCTCTGACAGGCAGAATTTCTTAAAATATTGCAGTTCTCTGTCAATAACTTAGGAAAATGCTCCATGCTTGCATGAAGTCTCTCCTGACTGTGCAGAAGCTAATCCCTGAAGTTTTTCACTGTATTTTTTGTCTGTTTTCTACATTTGAACACCTCCCTGAAAACTGGACTCAAGGCTTACTGAAGCCTTCTACAAATCCATAAATATTTCCCGCTAGTAATAACACAGTACTAAATAGGGTAATAATTCTACATTGAAAAGTGTCATTCTGACATTACGCACATTTTAAAATACGAATTTTTTGCAGAGAAGAAGAAACCATTAGTATTAATATGATGTTCTTGTTAAATAATTTTACACAGGAATATCAAGAACCACAGTTTTATAAACCTTAATATTAATATTCCCTAGGACTTGTTACTAGCAAGTGTTGCTAAAAAAGATAATGAAAAAACTTACTGTAAAACTCTGAGTTCTTTTTCTTTTCTTCCCCTCTCTCACTGTAGCATAAATACACAGTGAAAAGTCAGAATCGTACAGAAGAAAAATATTCCAAGACACTGTAAAAGTGCCTTTCCCTTCCCCACAGCCCAAGGGAACACTGACTATTTCAATAATCAGTGCAAACTTTTTGGTTATGATTTCTGTTTCCTTTCCCTGTCTCTCCCTCCCTCTCAATTTTTTTTCCACCATCATATGGGTATTACTGTTTTCTCAATAAAGGAAGTAGAAGAGCTGCATGACAGCATTTATTTTAAGAAAACACAAAGCATGTATTAAAATGAGAGGTAATTTAAAAAGAAAATATTGAGCAGGAATTATAATCTTAAGAGAGTGGTAGAACGATGACAAATAATACAGGAGAACAAATTTTAAATACTGCATTTTTGCTCAGCATGAAATCAGCACCTATAGAGAACAAATTCCATGCATTTTACCTTCATCCCAGCTTCACTGGGGATCAGTGTTCAGACACGAATAACCATGGATTATCATCAGTATAATGGAATCCTGCAATTTACCAAAAGGAGCAGAAAAAATGGACTTTCGCTAGAACTTTCATACTTTTCAGTCAGCCTTCACTAATCAGACATATGGACTATGTTAGCACTTCAGGTTACTGGCCCAAAGTCAATCCTGAAAATTAATTTCCCAGAAATATAGAAATTGCCATTTTTCACACCTTGGGTAGGGAAGGCCAAAACAAGTAAAACTAAAAGTATCTAAATACTAGTTTTGAATTCATTGATTTCCTCTAGAAAAGCAGCTGAATAAGGACGACAAAATTTTGTACACCGAGGCATGTCACCTATCACAAATCTGGTTATAATTATGGATTTCAAAACAGTGTCTAATAAGCTAAGGTCCAGACAGCAGCACACAGTAGTGGAACATGTCCAATATTCATTAAAGATGCACAATATAGAAGTCCAGAGTTTAAAGACAGTTTCAGACACAATTTTCCCACTTGTCTCAGGACTAAGGTAGAATAGCAAAAACAGAGGTAATAAAACGTGGTCAACCTCAATCACTTGGCGTGAATTCTTGGCAATAGTAAAATAAAGAGACCACAGCTTAGCTCTGAGAATGAACTTGCAACACCCTGAATTTTGCATCCTTTTCTTTCTGTGACTGTTTTTGTTGGATCAAAGAAATCATCCATTTGCCCATATTTTTGAAGATGACACACCAAAACCTTCTCCACCATATAAATATACTTAAATACACTGCAATCTCTGGGAAATAGAAAAATTCTGCTTGTTAATAATTTAGATTCGCTAATTATCACAACAACTAGAAAGAGATACTGATATTCAGTAAAGATGGAAGAAGAATTACCACACTGAAGAACAAAACTATGATTCTTGGCTTTTCTGCTACCGGTTTTGGGCTCATATGAGAACACCTCTGGCTAGGCTGACTACAAGGTCTGGACCTGAAAACCCTGGATTTAAAATCAAGATCCTCAGCTACTTGAGGCAAAAGGTGAAGCCCATTAATAAAGAGACAGAGCAGACTCGTAAAACTCCATATGTGCTATTGCCATAAGGGGGGGAATGTGTCCCAGTGCCAGGGTTGGAAATATCCAGGTTAACTGTCCAGCCTGTATTTGCCAAAATGAGAACTGAAAGTACAGTGTATAAATACATGTATACCTAATAATCCAAACAAGCTTTTACCTTCAGATTGCATATTTGCAATAACTCACACAAATGACAGTTTAATTTACAGTAATAAAGTCATATGAATTTGCTATTACATAGTCTTTCTCAAAAAGAAAAAAAAAAGGCATCTTGGACTTGGTAAACATTTCCACCAAATGTTGCTTTTGCATAGGGAAACAACAACAAAACAATAGCAAAAAGCACACAAAACCCCTTGTTTTAACAGTCATTTTCTGGCAAAAAGTTCTTCTGCAAAAGTATCTCTCATTGGAAAATGCCGCATTTAATGCCTAAGAAAAAAAAGGAAGAAAAAAAAAGGTGACTGTTAAGGAAACTGATGTCCTTCTATTAAGCTATTACAAATCTATGTTCCAAATAACAGTAAGGAGATTGTGGCTTTAAAAGAACAAGTTTCATTGTTTGGCTTCAGCACAACAATGAAAGGGATGCAGAGGGCAAAATCTCTGGATCATATACCAAAATAAATACTTTAAATCTACTACACACACACAGAGGATAGTTAAAGCATAACACTGCCTAACCTAATATAAAATTTTTGCTACAGCTGAATCTGTTGGAAATAAAAATATAATCACCATGCTTATAATAAGTATTTTAAATTTAGTCAGAAATATTTATCCTATTTTGGGCTTCTAAAGGTGCACAGGCACTCTGCATTTTTGCTCAAAATGCTCAAAAGCAGGACAGTATGTCAATATGTAAACAGTCCTGTGACATGATGGTACTACTCTTGAACTTAAACACCAAAGGCCTTATCCATAAAGCACCACACAAGGCTGAGCACAGAGGCGATGCTGATGGCAAGGTGCTGAGAGAATCACTCAGCGCCTCGAGGGATCAGATTGCGATACAGTGCAACGGGCACAGCGGGGCAGAAGGCAGTGAGAATTAGATTTGCCACCAAAAAAAAAAAAAAGAGAGAGAGAGAGAGAGCTAGACGTGACCCACTTTGCCTGAGGTTTAGAAATATTTCAAGGAAATAAAGCCATTTGGGTCCTCAGTAAGCTAGTTTAGGCAACTAAAATATTGCTACCATGGCAATATCTTGAGCTTTTTCTCTCAAAAACAGATCAGAATTTTGGTCAGTTTTCTGGAGCAAAGCATAAAATCTGTCCAAGTAGATTATTTCCCCTGTCCTCTCTGTTGCACAACAACTTCCTTCTTCATGCACTCAGACATGCCAGGGTCCTGGGCTTGCAGGGATGACTGGAGCCACCAGCCTCCCGCTGTGCGCCTGGCCGGCTCAGCCCTCGCGTGACAAGGGTGCATGGGGATTTGCCAATTTGCTCGCTTTGACCAGATGAATATCTCAATTGGTAATTCTCACTGAACAGTTAGAGAAACATGTACCCACAGCTGAGAACAGATTTTTTTTTTTTTTCCTTTGGGTCGGGGAGGCTAAAACAAAGGAGAGAGAGAGAGATGGAGAAGCAGCTCAGTGTTTGCAATTACCATCATGCGGGGACTTATTGCTAGCATAACTCCCAATTGTAAAATGCATAGCTTGTTTTTTAACTGCTAGTGAGGTTTTCCTCAAACTGAAAGGAAAATTCATGGTTCTCTTCCAGTAAAAACTGCTTCTTCTGTCCCTTACCCCTGCTCTCTGGAGGTGTCTCTGGTCTGAGGTGGCAGCAGCCTGTCCTTTCTGTGCATGCAGATCCTCGGGCATCTGCTCCTCTCTCCTACCACTGACACACAAGACTGAACTACTGTATGGGAAGGCAGGGTGTTCGCTTTCAAACAGGAAGAAAATAGGACAGAGTCCGCCTGGGGTGCAAATTTAACTACTACTAATCGTACTCTTGTATGATTGAGCATGACTATGTACCATCCTCATTTTCCCTCAATAATATGACACAGGAGAAGGATGGTGAATACATTCATGCCTGGAATAAATATAAGCAGCACTGTGCTAAAGGGCAAAGAGTGCTTCGTTTCAGAGGGAGGTCAGACTATGGCTACCCCAAGAAGTCACAAGGAACGACTAAAAATAACTGCCAGAAGTGGATTCCTCGTTTGCTGTATACCAATTAAGTGAGACCCAGCATGGCCTAGGTCATGTATAGATGGTGGTGAATGTAAACGCAGCCTGGCTCTCGCATTACCCCCTTCTAAACTAGCTGAGAAGATAGGCAGACCCTCCCAGCTGTTTCCGTGCATATGCCTCGGTTCACTCTTGCTGCTACAGATTGATGCTTCCAGCAAGTGCTGGTACGGGGATGGATGGCATCCAGAATGACTAATAACAAATAGCATATGGCAGAACTAGGCTTAGCGATCGAACATCTGTTGCACTGCCTGTTATTAAAACTTCTCTCATCTATGTGGCTAGTAACCCAAACCAATAAATACCATCTTCATAGGTTCTACCTGAGGATATCCCATATCCTCTTGGTTTTGTCACAACTAATTTTGTTCAGTGCAAAAGATGAGAATAAATTTCATCTTGAGGCATTTAAAAACATCAAAAAAATCTCTCTCAGAGCTGTTTGAAAAAACTATAGCGAACAAAAACTTTTCTTTAAACTTATTGCTGTCTAAAAGGTTTAAATGACTGTCCTCTTCCACACCCCAAGAGCCAAAGTTTTGTGGTCATCACAGTAAGGAGATAGACATAAACTAAAAATTAACTCATATTCTGAAAAAATTAATACATGTTCATCTCATTGTACAGCCTCCCTTACAGTATGGTAGAGGTCACTGCAACTGTACCTAACAAAGGAACTGTATCTGAAAGAAGCAAGAAGCATTACATCTATTGAATGTTAAAGATTTCTTTTTTTTTTTTTCTCAGATCATTTTTCTTCAGACAGAAGTGGAACTGCAAGTGCAGATGTGTAAAACTAGAAAATCAGCTGATGAAGCAGAATGTCCACTTTGTGAAAGATTCACTGGGTGAGGACATGAAATATAGTGGGTGGCCCCATGCAAGTGGAGATTAAACCATGTATCACAACTAACACGTTGACCATCAAAAGGTATCCAAAGAACGGCATTGTGACTGGATGATCTAAGTTACTCCCTTTCAGCCGAGAGATGCAAATAGTTGCCAACAAAAATGTTAGGATTTGACAAGACTTGGCAAATTGCTTGGATATAAATTCATGTTTTGTGAGTTATAAGGCCTTCCAGGAGATGTGACAAATCCTGAAAAAGGATGGAAAAGCATGCACAGCCCACAGAAACTTACTCCCTTTTCATGGACCTGCCAAAAGAAAGGAAATGTGAAAAAAAAAGTGCACAAGAGACTTGCCAGTGCCAGACTTACCATTTCATTTAATAAGAACACCTCATAAAAAGTTGAAAAAAAAATAATGATTGTAATATAGTGTATGCATATTATAAATAGTGACTAGTTCAGAAAGCAAAAGCATTAAGTTTTTGCACCAGGGACAGAGAAGCTATTGAGACTGGGATCAAATGTCCTAACCCAAGGAGCCATACCCAACAAAAATAACATTTCTAGTACCGGTTATCTGTAGCGTGTATGATTTTTTAACTTCACTATCTTTTGAAACACTGACAATTGTTCATATTCCAAATGTTACAGGTAATGGTAGAAGCCATTGACTGCCACTGTCTTGACTCCTCCCAAAGTGAATGAAAGCTGGAGGTATGTATACAAAGAAGAATTAGACTCTTTCCAAGAAAGGAGGAGCAAAAAAATTACACTCAGGTATGTCAGGTGATAGGTATTTTCTTTCATCTGATCAGCCATGCTTCAAAACAAGCAGGGGTGGGAAAGCAGGAAGCAATCCTTTGCAAAACATGACCCAGCAGAGAAAGCAGCTATTCGTGGAGGCTGCCTGTGACCTGCCTGAAGCTTTAAAGCACAACTAAACCCTTAGAAGCTCTTCCAGACTCCCTTTGTGGGTCTTACACTAGTGGCTTTTACAGGACTTCACCCTCTGGTGGTGGTGTCAATGATGAAGCAGGCGGGTGACAAGGGTTACAAAAAGACACTTTTGAAGAGCTGTCCAAGAAAAAGGGAAAGATGGCATTAATGTATGGATGTGGGAGTAGCGAGACAGCCCTAAGGGCTGAATGCCCCAATAAGATGTGTCTGAACACATTCAGAAAAACTTTGGGTGGGCTGAGCTCACTTATTAGGCTATGGAAAAGGCTCACAACACAAACAGGGCACAGCTTGCTCACTGGAAATTTAAATCTGAGAATATGCAGCATGGTGCAATTCTTCCATGGCAAGATGTAGGGGATTGTAGGGGATGTAGTATTGGATTAAAAACATTTCTAGCAGCCTCCGCCACACTAAGCAAAATTTCTTTGGGGCTAAACTGCAGAGGAATGTGTCTTAAATGATAAACAAATGCAAAGAAACCCTTCAAAACTGATCACGTGCAATATTTATTAGCAGAGATTCTGCATTTTAAAAGATCTTAGGTAAAATGGAACTAATTGCTCCAAAACTTTTCCTTCCTTTGCTTTTTTAAATGTGTCTCCTTTAATTTCCTGGGATAAAATGGGATGTTTAGAATATAAGGTTGCTCATAATTAAGCATTCTAGCATACAAAGTGATGGAATTTGTTTTAAAATATTGCCCTCTGTGGCTGCCTCATGGGATACACATCTTGTCTTCCAGAAGGTAAGAGAATGTAGCAGTTGTGCAGATATGATTGGATTAGTGGATTTTATTATGTGGATGTCTGTACTAATTTTCCATTTTGATATGCATCATTTCTCTGCTCTCTGATGACTGAGACCTTTAATAATATTTTCTGGAATGCAGTGACATCTGAATGGGCCCCCAAGCAGAAGTTTAAATTGGTCATTTCAAGCACACAATCTTTCACACAGTTAAATCTTCTTGTAACACAGCCAAAACATTCATGGCACCGCCTTCACCCAATGCCATCCATCCTCACCCAGTTACATCATTTGCTAACAACTCTTACTTATTCTTCTTAGCCCAGGTGTGTAGCTTAACATCTCCCTTCCTTTTGATGCTGCCTTTCCAAAGATGTTCTTCACATTTCAGGGTGACACATGAGAATGTCAGTGTCCAAAGTAACCACATACAATCATCCTAAAATCTGTTCAGCCTTTTCTTTATTCACCACTGCAGAACTAGATCCAAATAAACAAAAAACTCTCCATAAATTAAGTTTTCAAAAATCCTCACAAAAATATATCAGATTCCCTTCAGTTTGCCAAGACTGAATTTCCTATACCAAATGCAGTCACTCCCTGCTTACTCTCTAAAAACATAAATACTCACCATCACTCAGCTCACAGCTTACTATGCCCAGTTGCATGGAACAGTTGCCCTCTCATGTCCTCCACTCTTCTCCCCCAAAAGTGCTGTACATATTTTTATATATAAATATATGCATATGTGTAATAAATATGCACATATATATACAGAGAGAAAAATCTTGAAAATTACCTACTTGCTAATGTAACTGTAGATTTACTAGCAGAGATACAGAACTAACATTTGAGAATCTTTCCCTTGATTTGTTATTAGCACAAACTGGTTTGCTGTACTTTTAAGAAATATGCAGTGCCCTCACTTGCTGTCCTAACACCTTCATTTACACTTTGCATTTTCTGAGCAAGACATATTTTTGCTTAAAGAATGTGTTCTTTCCTGCCCAAATATGCATCAACATTCACTTGTACAGTCACACATAAACAGCTCACAAGGATATTTGATCCAAGTATAAGCTCCAGAGTAATTGTCTTCTGGCGTTAATTTGTTTTTTGGTCAATAATCAGTAAAACACAAATAGTGATAGATGTCATCAGAGTTCAAAAAATGTCACCCCTTCAGCTGATATGTCAGTAGTATTGAGAGTCATGCTTCGTGCTGGTTGCCAGTCTTATCATCAGTGATTTTCCATACCCTTCTTTTGATCTGCTCTACTCACAGAACAGAGTATAGAATATACCAAGGTAACAAAAACATGGCATATAATCAGTTCTACTGTGTAAAGACTTAGCAATTTGAGAACCAGCACTTAGACTTATTTTGGTTACTTCTGTTTCTTTCTATTCTGTCTCCAGGGTTTTAAATAATGTACGCGTGGACTGCAGAAGAATCTGACTTCTCTCTCTCCTAAATCATATCCTGTCTTAGAGCTGGCAGGAAACCTCTCAGAGAAAAAAAAAACAAAGTACAAATTTTTAATCTTAGCCCAGTACAATTCAGTACACAGCGGCACAGTTCTCATACTGTTCTCCAAAATGCAATTTTCTCATTATTTTCAAAGTGAAAATAAAAATTTTTATTAAGTTCTTCTCAGAAGCATAACTGAGATGAAAATGTGCCATTAACCTTTCAAAGTATAGTCTCTTTTTATTGTTGAGATAGGCTCAAACCATAGCATGTATTGCCAATCCCAAAACTGTCGATATTCCCATTTTAGAAAATTTAGTTCCAAGCAATAGTCCAAGTCAATATGGACAATCTAATCATTTTGTTTCAATCTGAACTCCAATATTGGATGTTCTGATGAGCACATCAGACATAATTTTAATATTAGAACTGACCCTTTCCTGAAAACAAAAAGACATTTTTATTGTTAAGTCTGTAAAACTGCTATGTATAAAACAGCATAAGAAATTTCCCATTACTCTGTGGAAGGGGCTATAGCAGTCTATAGTCTACTGGCTAGAAATTGTCAGCTGTGGATTTTGGACAGGTGATGAATTGCTAATGGGGACAGAACTGCTGCTGGGAGAGCTTCAAAGGAAATTTATCATTTGATATGGTGAAAAAGGTGTCGTTTGAGCATGACTCCTAGGTGATCCACCTCAGAACTGGATTACATCACCCTCTTTGCTTTTTATTCCACATATGGTGATGAAGAGGAAAGGAAGAAAGGAAGAAAACAGGAGGAAAAAGTTGTTGATGTCATGTAGACTTTTCAGTCTGATTCTCAAAAATACTTAAAATTGTCATTGATTTGCTTAATTCTATACAGCTAAACAGTGAAATTTGGTGAAACCAACAAGCTATCTGCACAGTTTTCTTTAACCCTTCCCAAGATATGTGAATCATTTCATGCTTTTGTTCTCAAATGTACCACTTAACTTGTCTAAATAAACAGGATTTCTCATGGTTCTGGCTACGGCATGGTTAGATAAAATGAAGGGATATTATCCTCATGAGCAGCATTCAGTTTCTTCAAATAATATCAGTGAAGACGGTAGCGCTCAAACTGCAAACAGGAATAGTCCTGAGAGACAGACCTATTTCAGGCAGGGCTTTGCCTGCAAAACTCCCACCCTGGCATATTTTCCAAAGTTCTAGTTCAATTGATCCAAAGTAAAGCTACTCTGCTGCACCATCTAGTGACAATGAGAACTGCACTTCAGACAGTTGATCTAATTAAAATACCCCACCCACCCTTTCCTCCAATCTTATCTCTCATTAATCACAAAGAATAAAACCCCAGTGACTTTGAAACCACAAGGGATTTTCTGTTGTCTTCAGTAGGGTGAGGATCTCCTAAGTACTCCCAAAACACTTCCAGTAACACAGGGGGAATAAAAAAACTATCCTAATTCTGGTTATTCTTATGTACATTCTTTCTGGTCAGAGTATGACAGTTTTGCATAGAAATAAGGCTGAACAACAAAGCCACAGTTAAAATGCAAACCTTCTTAAAATACTGGTTACCTGGTTCCTGGGTTTTTCTTTGGGAGACTCCAAGTCTCATTAGCAGCTGTTCATTTTATCCTGCCTGTTATATTACACTTGCTTTAAATTTAAACTAGGAAGTTTGCATCTTTTATTGAGCTCGCTTTACTGTCAAACTAAGATGCACAAAGTACTTTTGCTTGAATGGAGGTCTGCATATTCCTAACTTTGACCTGCAGCTTACTCAGAAGGTATAGTGCCCCTAGTTAGAGATAACCACTTTTTTGCTATTTAGTATTTGGCTTAGTGCAATTGAAAGTCCTTGAAAATCTATTTTTTTTGCCTCTGAAAGTTATTCCGCAGACAGTTGGCTTCTCTAATTTTCTCTGGACATCACACCAGGACAGCTTTGATGATGACAGGGCCATTGGGTAAACAGCTGTGTATGATTTATATGGCCAACATAATAACATTTAATTAATGTATTTCACTACTACTTTTTCTCAGTTTATTAATTATGTTAGGCTTTCCATAAACATAACATTGCTTTAATAATTTGTTCTACAAATTTCTCCAGGCATGTAAAACATTATCGTAGAAATGATGGTCTCGACGTTTGCCTAACACTCGAAGTGACATATACGGGGCATTGGCTAGGTGGCACTAGTGCATACCTATGCGTTACCACACAGATGTGATTGTTTGTAACACACTTGTTGGTTGAATTTCCTGGGATGTGATTGTTCAGCTGGAGCTTGATGGTGCTATTGCTCTGTACTAATTATTGCACTGTATTGTTAAGGAGGAGGGACACTCATGCTTAATTCTCCTTTAGTGTTTCACCCTTTGTTCCCATGTCTACAAGCTGGATGTTTGTTACAGGAGGAAAGAAATCCATTACACAGACATTGTAAACCCACTGCTGGTGGTTTCTATGATTTTTATACATTTCAAAATAACTGGGACACTCTGAAAGTTTTGGCTCTGTGTCATTTTTCCACACCCATAGTAAACCTGAGTAGAAAGAGTAGCACTGTTGGCTCTGAGGTGTTCTATGCATATCTGAATGAAATAGAGTGTCCAAAATATTTCCTTTTTTTTTTTTTTTTCCCCCATAGGAGTCTCATCTCAGTGTTATCTAAAAGATATTATCTCTCTTTACAACCCAAGTCTTTCCCATAGTAGAAAGGAACAGATTTCCCCAATTCAAATAGAGATAATGAATCTATTAGGTGAAATTTTACTGTGCCACTTTACAGGAGTTTGTAATGATGTCTTAAGGGACTGATTAGAATAGTTGGCACTAACTTCATATATCTGTCATTCGTCAGGGAAAATATGAAATCTGTATAACATCTGTATGCAATGGCAAATTGTAGTACCTATGCTGGGTGTCCCTCACTTTTCCCTTCTCTGTCATTTCTGTGACCTGGAAGAAAGGATTGCCTTTGTATGCTCTTGTACAGCATTTGGTAAACTTTGTCCTGACAAGGGCCTCTGGGAACCAGAGGAATATACATAAGTATATGATAACAATGTCATCATTCAAATTTAACATGTGGAGAAAATAGTTATAACATAGCCTACTTGAGTGATTACTGCTGAGTGCAGATCTAACTGCATGGAAAACTATATTCAAGAGGAATCCTTACACAGGCCTGCAAAATAATTCACTTTCTAGTCCCCAAAATAGCATTTGCATAGTTCCCATACACCAGAACTAAACTGAATTTTAAGGAGGTTGAAATTACAATTCTGTGGGATATACCCCAAAATGAATGGAGTGATTTTGCATTAAGAATATGTCTGAGTGGGAGATGGGAATGAAATAGGTTCAGCTGCCAGCGTCCTCCTGCCGAAAGGAAGCACAGCTGCTTGGTCTATTGAGCTACAATATTTGGGTAACAGCAGTTTAGAAGCAAGATGCTCATTGACAGTCTAGCAATTGCATATTCGGGTCTGAGTGGCTTCTACCCATGTGGTACCACTGATCCCCCCACCCCCCACCTCACACCCTCACATCAAGCCAGTCATGAAGCAGTGCTCTGAGGACACCAGAATGATGTGCCAACTATGGCATATAACATGAGATAGCAGTAAATTTATCCAAGTAAGTAACTTGACAACAACACAATCTGATCTCAAGATGAGCAGAGAAAGTGTTAGTAAGATGGCAGTAATTATTTGTATATTTTAATAAATGCACTGGGATGATATTCTCTGGGGTACATCCTTATATGGTGCACCCACACAGCTAAACTCCTTGTCCATGCCCCCAGGCTTTGTATTTTGAACATTGCAAAATCCTTTCCTTTAGCTTTGCCAAAGACTGGCTTACCTCATGAAGCTGTTATAAGGCTTTCACTAAGTATATAGTTTCTGTCTTTGCATTCCTCTTTGGGTTTCTCCAGCTGTATTCATTTTAAAGGCTGTATACAGTCTCCTCCCGTCCCTCTTTCATTCAATATCCAGCAGTCAATTCTTGCCTCTAGTCCATGAAAGCCAATTTAAATCTCCCGTTCTTTAGATTTCAAATAAGCATCTCTGCTTTTTCCCAATCTGACCCTAGAACTTGCAGGAGTCTGTCCATAAGCTTCTGCAGAGGTGCTTCTGCAAAGCTACCTCCTCTTGTGAATGAAAGACTTCATGTAGGTAACAAAATATGAGATAAACTATGAAAAATTTAATGATTTATGACAATGATAAAGAAGAATGTTAGCTTAAATTATATTGTATGTGTTTGTACTGCAACAAGAGATGAAGTCTAATCAACAAAATCAACATCTTAGGCAACACTGTTATGATGCTAGTCCATAAATTGCATTATTATGAAATAATGACATGCTTAGAAGCTGAAGGCAGATTCATTTGAAAAGCTAGCTGGAAACTTTTTAAAAGAGAGTATGTTTAGTCTGACAACTTACGTGTAGAAAACATGGGTGGCTTGTGCAACATTGTTTCTTACAGTGCTCTCACGGATATGACAAAAACCTACAACTTAAACTTTAATTGACTTTGTTGTTGAATCAACATCAGTTGATTCACCAGATTGTGTGAACGGAGAAAAGTTAAAAGAAAATGTATTCTCTCTGCAAAATGCAGATCTATTTCCCTCAATCATGAAATGATCAAGAGTTACCAAATAAGGTATCTGTAAAAAGAACAGTTATCTTCAAAGAGTTATCTTCAAACAGTTACTATAAGAAGGTGGAAGACGCACTGTTTGTACATACGCGGATTTTTGAGAGCCTAATTATGAAAATATAACGTTATTACATACGGAGAAAAAGTATGTGAAGCATGACTCTTCATAACCACAGATCCTTCAGTCCGTGTGTAAAAATCTCCAGAGTGTTAGACTTCTTGCAATCACTGGTAACACATTTTTCGTGTTAGGGACTTCTATTTTCTGATAGAAGATGATGTCATAAATCTGGAAAGTCAGTCCAAGATTCATTGATAATTGTAGTACTTTACAATACCCATGGGAGAGACACCAACCCAATATAAAGATTATTTAAGATGTCTGCTGTGGTACATGGATATGCCTGATACAAAACTAAACTTTGCCAAGGGCTATACTAGATGGACAAAATTTTCTTTTGGGGGGCCTGTGATCTTAAAGAGAGGCATAAACCCAGTCCAGATCACACTGCAGCACTCTCAGGCATGCATATCAGCAGATGTGATCGTTTTGTGTTCTTTACTGAGACTTACCTCAAGAAGTGCCAGACTTGTTCTAAGTTATGCAACAGTCATGGGACCCCTGCAGGCGTTATTACATAGTAACTTTAGTTTTCTCGGACAACTGTTTTTAAGTCTTGTTTTCAACCAGTTAAGGAGCTGGACTGTTAGAAATTAGCACTTCCTTTGCGCAACCCTCTTTGTAACTGTAGATGATTCAAACTGCGGCTTTGATACAGTGCTTAGATGCATGAAGTCTGAAAGAACAATCACATTAGTATCAAGGCCAGTAAAACAAAAGCTTTGTCATTAAAAATAAATCCTTTGCTTCTGTCTGGCCCACTGCAGATGTATTTTATTTCAAAATTCATTGTCTCTTAACGGCAGTATCATCAGCAATTCTCAATGTGTAGCACCTTGAAATATTGCTGTAGACCTCTTGTGCTTTTCTCATAATTGCTAACTCATAGGTAGATGGTTTTGAAACAATTGGTTGTATGAAAATTCTAAATTGTATATACCAAGAAGCTCAAAGTGGCTGTTGAGGTGCAATCTATGTTGCCAAGAATACACTCCTTCCTAAAAGCATCTGGGGATGTTGTTTTCTTTTATTTTATAACTTAACCAACCTGTATGCTCTGTGTAATTTGGTGTTGAGAGTAAACCTGACACTTGAAAGTTGCTATATTTCTACCACTAAAGTGACTCTTGAGCTAAAAGAAAAGAGAGACTGAGTCTTCCTTCATCATGGGCACAGAAGCCATTCTTCCTGGAAATGGTTTTCTCTGTGAAGAACCCCTAATTCCCTTCATATTCCCCTACCCACTTAGAGGTACTTCTCTGGCCTTCACTACTCCTCCCGTGCACCAAAGCAATGACTTGGCCCTGCTGACCTCCTTGTCCTTCACAACTCACTTATCTTTACCTGTACAATTTGCTGCTGGGTACCTGCTACATTCCTGTATGCTGATTTCTTCTGCTAGCTCTGGTGGAGTATGTACATCCCCTTTGTCCTCAGCTAACACCTCAGAGAGGTGTTTCTTCAGGGTCCCACTCAGTCCATAATATCCTTTGTGCTTGCACCAGACACAGCACACTTATTGTGATCACTGAGGGCATCCTGCCTTCTCTTGCTGTTGAGTAAGTGTCTCACATCCCCACTGGAGTCTGCAGTCTGATTGCTAAACTGCTTCTACAGCCCTCTAAATGTCCCCTCCTACAATTTATTCCACCTTAGAATATTGCTAATATAAGTAATGCAAAGAAATAAACACCAGTTGCCTCAATAATACCAGGAATTCAACTGCAGATTTACAAGTAGACTTTCTGTAATAAAAATGTTTAGAAATGTCAAGGCCTCTATTTGCTTATTCACAACAGGGTGAGGAATATACTTGCTGATGTGCAAAGTGAAAGGTATAGATTATTAATACCTAAAGTCTTCCCTCTTTTATTCCTTCACAAAACAGACTGTATATTCTGTATATTCCAAAACAGGCTATAATATTCTTCATAACAGCCATTCAACTTTGACCATTGCTACAGAGTTGGCAGCTCTTTTCAGAGCTACTCACAAACTGTGGATGTAATCCATGTATAACAGAACACCTGTGTGGCTTTTCCTGCTTTCCAATGGTGCTTTTTCTTCATACACAATTGCTCTGCAGGAGAGGAAATCATTTCATTTTTCTTTTACCTGTGTATCAACCCATCCTTTAGTAGCTAGAAATTAATTTTGAATTACCTTAGAATTCATCAGGTAACGAAGACGAGACATAGCAGTAAAAGGTGATCTCTTGATATACTTAAATGTCTGTTCTGTGTAGCCCTGCATTTAAGCTGAAGAGTCCAGCGTGAGTGCTGGTGGACCAGAAGCAATGAGCCTGCCTGAAGGACGCTCAGGAGGGCCATTTCAAAGTACCTCTGCCTTGGCTGCTCTTCCCACTCTGTAGATCAGAGGAGGCATTGGTAGGTGACACTGGGGACCTCATTCCATGGTAGTTGGTGCCTCGGTGTCTTCTCCACTGCAGCTAAAAACTTCAGAGTGAAAGAGATTTCTAACGGTTATTTTGCATAGTTCCTTGTACAAAGTACCCAACTGCCATAAAATACAAAACAATGAGCTGTTCTCCTTGCCACTTCCCCATCATACAGTGCAGATGCCATGTTGGAGACACAGGAATGAAAAAGGCCCCAAATAATCTTAATCCATTTAAATATTACCACTCTTTAAAAAGTAAAGATGCAGTAGGTTCTCATATTGGATGTTAACCTGGCTTTAGGGCTTGGCTAATGGGTTCTGACACTAACTCTAACTCTCAAATGAAAAAATTCTGTTTACTTAGTATGTATGGAAAAGCATCATGAGAATAATTATTACAAGCTATAACATCACCAATATTGCTTAATCCTCATCATTTCATCACACACTTCTCACTGCATGACATTTGGTTGGCCATGTCCCATCTTGTAGTGATCCATCCCCTGAGGTACAATTTCTTGCTGGATGGGAGAAGTCTGCTCCAGGACAATATTTCATCCTCCATTATTCTCTGCAATAAAAGGAACATTTTAGTTCATTTCAGTTCTCTTACTCCAAGCAGTGCACACAACAAAAGGACTGAAACGCTGAGCAGTGATCTGTCCTAGATGAAGGAGCACATGCTGAAGCAAACACTGTATCACTGTGATCCTGGATACTAACTGACTTGAGGCACACAGTGTTAAAGACGGTCCAGAGGTTTATTTGTTCTGGGCTACTTCTAGTACATTTTCCTCAGGGAATAAAAATAGCTCTACTATAACCATCCCCACTCCAATACCGCCCCAAATATAATCCTTTGGTACGTGGTTTTTTTTTTTTTTTTTTTTTTTTTTTAAAGCAGGAATCCTATATGGCCTGCCTAAGGTGTTGCAGATTCATCTTGCTCTTTGCTAAGCCTTTTCTCTGACAAAAGAGCGCTGCTGTTCTGGCTGCGAAGTACAGCTGTTGGTAAGTCAACCCTCTAGTGGCCAGATCCAGCACAGAGCTTGCAGCAAGTTACACAAAGCAAATCTGCAGTTTTGTTGTTTGTCTGGCAATAAAGAAAGAAAGAAAAAAATCACATTCATGTTTAAATGCAGTGCTACCTAAATTAAGATAATGGGGGAAATACAGTATTGTTTAGTTTCCCAGTCATGAAAGTATTGTAAACATTAGAGCTGGATTGATGCACTTCTTGATGACTTGAAGTGGTTTTCATAAATGAAGTCCAAATATGTAATAGCTGCTCTCAATTTTCTATGAGAAGATTTATTCAAAAATAAATTTAGCTAAGGGGAAAAAAGAGACAGATTTGAAAGCTGAATTATTGCCAAGAACTGAAACATTGAAGCAGCCAGTCTCTTTTGAGACAGCTGCAACATTTCATGGTGTAAAGTCAGCGAATTTCCACAGGCCCTGCTGCCAGAGACCACAAAATGGTTTCAAACAACGGCTCACTTCATGATATTTTTGTTTTTTAAAAAAAAAAAAAAGTGTCCTTGTGCTGCTGAGTGGGCAGTGTGCGCTAAGTTAGCAGATTAATGAAAATGTTTCACTGGCACAAGATTTTGATTGCTCCAGTGCAAAATTGCTTGCAGATTGGAAAACAGCATGTTTCATTTCAAACTCATTCTCTTCCCATACATTAGCACTTGTCAATGTAGCCATTAAGCACAGTCAGTGCAGAAATTTAATTACAAAACCATTTATTTTATTGAAAGAAAAATAAACCCAAGCTACCTCAAATGCATTAGGTGGGTTCAAAACATGTTCGGCTGATAACACCCAAGGGTAGAGAGGCTGCTGTAAGAATAATGTTCCTTTCATGTGTGGTGGGGACTCAATATTAGAAACAGCTGCCTATAAGTCATTCTTTATTTAAGTTCTATTATGAATTAAAGAACAACTGATTTAATGAAGGAACTTTTTATATCTGAAGTTACTCAGCTGCAGTATTCATTCTGTCTTCCTTTAAGAAAGAGGTTAAATTTTAAATGTTAAGTAGGTGAACAGAACGATACTTTTTATTGAATACTTTTTTTTTCCTTTTTCTCATGTTAGCCTTTTGTTCTCCTAATGCTTGAAGAATGTAAGGTCTGTGGTATTAAAGGAAGTAACAAAAATGTGCTAAACACATCAAAAAGTAGAAAATCTGTATCTTATTTATGCCACAGAGTTCTACACTCTGCGTGTCTTATAGGCATTTGAAAAGGTCCAAGAATAAGGATCTCTAACTTAATGATAGATGTGGGTCAAGCAGCATTCTGATGTCATGATACATATTGCCTCTGTCTCACTACTAATGAGCTGCCAATAACAGGTCTGTTTTACTGTTCTGCTTGAAGAAGAAGAAAAAAAAAAAAAGAAAAAAAAAGGAGTTATAGCCTTAGTGGTTTGGACTGATTTGTCAATTTAAAATGATTTTTTTTTTCTTCTGTCTGAGATATCTACCCACAATTTCTTGCAGACATAGGCTCATGTAGTCCACCCAACTGAGAGCCCAGAAGAGGGGATGTGAGTGTTTGGCAGTGCCCTGGGCTGGGTGGCAGTCAGGGAGACCACTGCTGCCATGGGGAGAACTGTACCGCAGAGAGAGGAGCCTGGTGACACTGCATTTGCTCCAAGGACAGCGGCTCCATCGAATGCAATGCTTCCTCACACCACCCTCCAGTGCACAAGCCATTGTGTGTGTGTGTGTGCAGGGGCGGGTGGGGACAGTGGGATCCTCCCCACATCCTGGGCAGCCAGGGCCTCACACGTGGGTTTGATCACCCCTTGCCTTAAGCAAGGATGGAAACAGATGTTATTAATGAATCTAGGTATCCCATACAGCCATAATACTCCACAAAATGTTGTCCTAGAGTAGCCAAGGTAGGTCATGTTTAGTAGTGTTGCCTTTCATTAGCAGAATTAACAATTAAGCACACGCCTTTATTTTAGATTATTTCCCTGAGACCACCTGTTTCCACTTCTTCTGCCTTTACCATAAACTGAACTATCAGAGGAATTCCTAGATTTTTCTATTGACTTCTAAAGCCTTTATTTATCCTTTTCCATGCTGTCATCCTCTCCATCAGAAGTGTCAGCCCATGGGATGCATTTCTCAGAAAGGAATCTCCTCACGTACATCCTGTGTTGCAGCACCACGTCACCCCAGACAAAGCAGCACAGCTAGAACACCGCCAGGACCAGCCACCTTCTCAGGTGACACCTTCTTCCAACACTTTTGGGTTCACAGCCTGGCAGAGGAATGACACTGGAGTAGCTGAAGCGCCAAACAGAAGTAGCATATCACCTCCTCTCCATCAGAGCCTGTTTTATGATTAGGAAAACTCTGCAAAATAGCAGACACTACACCCATTCACATATACAACCTGGCACAAAGTGCAAGACAGATAACGTCACAGCATATTCCAAGAGGCCCATTTCATGCCTAAATTAGGGTATTCTTTGTTCCTGGGTTTTACATTTGTTACTCAGATAGGTTTTCTCTCTCTACTTCACTAAGAGAATTGGCATACAAAACAGAGAAAAAACTAAGAAATCTTAGTCTTGTGTTTCTGTCCTGATATCATAGATGCATATATCAGGGTGGAAGAAAAGCAACCAAAACCCACAAAAATAAGGAAAAAAAATAAAAAGACCTGAATTGAAATCTAGTTGCAAAAGAGCCAGCAAGGGAAAAAAATCTGTTAAAATAATGAATGGAATGAGGCTTGAGGGAAGGCCAGGCTACTGCAAGGATCTTCCCTGGAGGTTTGGAAATATGTGCATGTAGGAGCCATTCTGGAGCATCGCCTCTCACTTCATAAAACTGCCCGCCCAAACTGTCCTCTTCCTCCTCCTCTCCTCAGGTCCCACTCCAGGGAGACGTCGATGGGCTCAGCTCCTCCATTTGATAGCTCCCAAATACATCCTGCCATGACAATTGCCATGGGTTTCCTTGTACTTCAATATAAAAAGTTCCCTAGAGGTGTTTAAATATTAACTTGAAAGGCTGCTGAAAAGGAGGGAGTAGCACAGGATGCCGAAAAAGAGAGTTGTGAAATGCAAATAGACAAACACAGTATCAAAACAAATGCCTCTTCTGAGGAGAGCCATTGCCTACAGAGGTTTCATCTCTGTGGACTATCTGAGGTTTTCAATCTAACAAAACACTCTACTGGAAGTGTGTCTTGAGAGACAGCAGGAGAATAACTGTATCATCAGCACAAAACCATTTCATTGAAATGGGGCAATACACAGCATTCTCCAACTTCATAGTACCTTTCCATTTTGATTTTTCTTAATTATTCCACATAATGTCTGTCTAGACAAATATTTTGCTAGTCTATAACTGAAAACATAACTGAAAAGTACAAAAGGTTTTTTTTTTTGTTTTTTTTTTTTTTGTAACTCTACAAACATTTATTTCTTAATATTATCAGGCACAAAAGTCTCCCAATTTTAGATGCAAATTTTCAGTTACTAGTATCCGAACTTCTCACTAACTTTAACACAAACCTGTGGTGCACCTCTGAGGTAGTGAAATCTCATTCCCATTTTGTGGATGAAGAAAGAAAGAAGGTAAGATGAGATCCTATGATTTTCCCAGATCTGGAAGTCTATAGTAAAGTCAGAGGCTGCACTGAGCTCCCACGACTGTCTTTTATCTCTGTCAGCTCAAACGGGATTTGGAACAGGAGTTATCCCAGATTTACAAGAGGACCAGCCACTGTTATCCTAAATTTGGATACTCCCTGTGGTACTATAGTTTCTGAGTTCAATCCTTATTCAAGACACATGACAGAAAGCTAAGCCCCTAATTGAGAGTCATTACAGCAAGTCAAAGCATGCTGAAGTAGACCACATCTTTTCACATACTGACATACTCTGTTCTACAACTCCATTTGCCTCTACCTTATACCCTTCTTTAATCTTTCTTTAAATGGAAGGTGAGAAGCAGTACAGAATAAGAGAACCCAGAGAAGAAAAGTTGCAGAGATTTTCTCAGTTCCTTCAACAACCCAGAGTATAATAAAACAGTACTAAGCACAAGGAAATATGTGATGTGCATGTGTCTACCATAACAGGACACCTTAGGATCTAATTCTTCAGTCAGAGAAAAAATAATCTGTCCTCTTAATGCAATAAGGAATAAGACAAATACAGTAATTGTAATAGTAGTTGAAGGAGGATAGAAAGATAGGAAGAATTACCATGGTAGAAAAAACATCTTCTCTGCCAGCATGTAGGGGAAAAGCTGACATCATTAGGAAGACAGACTATGGAGATACTGATCCACTACAGACACCACCCATAACTGCCTGTACCTTCACACAAAACCTAGGTGTAGTTAGGACTAGCTGCTCAGTCTGTGTGAAAAAGTGAGCCTTGCCGCAGGAGGCCATTTAGCACACAGCCCTCAGCCAGAAGAAGCAGATGTCCCGCCAGCAGGGCATGCGGAGGGTGCACTGAACTGCAGTGGAGTAACTTCAGACAGCTTCAGGTAGCATGGTCGAAGAGCATGCCTATACATGCTAGGTCTGTAACGCTTACCTCAATAGTCTGACAAAAAAACACCCTTAGTACAGAAATCTGCTGTGTCCCACAAATAGATAACCTTGGAGAAGAGTGCCTCAGTCAAAAGAAGCAAGAACTGCTCACTGTGTGGGTACAGCCTTCAGCATACCACCTTCTGCAGTGTGCGCAACACTGTGTCTGTAAAACACTTCATCCAGCTGGAAAAAAAAAATCGAGACAGAGTGAGTGTAAACATATTCCCATAACATACAAAGTAGGGACAAGTGGACAAGTACTTGACTACATGAGTTTCACAGCTCACTGGTTGTCATTCCAAAAAGCATCTGTCACCGCCACTGGCAATGAATTTTGAAAACAACTGTATTTTACATCTCAGAGTTTAACAGGATTGCACAGCCGCCAACAAACAATCAAAGCCTAAAGACCTAGGAAATGTGTGCTTTACCTCTCCAGATCTTTTGCTTGGTTATATTATCAGTGACAGGAGTGACAATGTTGTTAGGATGGTGTTAGACGGCAAATTCACACATGGATCTAACTTGTCAAGTCAGCACGCTGTGATTGAACTTTTGCATGATTCTCTTAAGAGCAATTTCTCTCTATTTTTTTTTTCTCATGCTAAACATATTCTGCTTGAGGTTTATAAACTTTTACCCATTTCAGTAATTCCAGAAGAGCAAGTGCTGGTTTAGGAAATTTTGTGTCTCACAAAAAACAAAAACAAAAAAGCAACAAACAGAAACCATTTACTGCCTCCATGCTGAGATGCAGGTAGGTGAGAAGTGTTTCCAGTGGCTAAAAATTTAGGGGGTTAACGGTGGCCTCTTCATGTCACTGGGAATTTGGCTGTAATAGCAGAAGGATTTATCATTACCTGCATAGTAACATTAGATGTGAAAAATTATTGCACCAGAGATTGTATTAATGCATAGTAAAATAGAGTTCCAGACTATAAAAATGTAAGGTTTAAAAGAAAAGAAATGGGGAAAGAAAAACGGCACAGAGAGGTAAATTAACCAGGCTGAGCTCCATGGCAGAGTCAGCAACAAAACTCCAGTATATATTCTTCTAGAATATATTATTCTCCCATGCAGGCCCATTCTAGGGCTACAACTGAACTGTGCAGAGGAGCTGTCCCTTTGTCAGAGTTAAGGGGAAAAGTTAGAATTTAACCATGAACAAAATTGCTGCTCTAGAGTTGCTATAGTTTCTTATCAAAAGCAAATTAATAGATAAATAAATGGTAATTTTAATATTAGTTTGAATAGCCTCTGATTTTGTCTTTACCTGTGTGCCTGCAAAAGTGTTGTGGGGAAATGGTCAAGGTCAAAGCCACTGTTTTCTCTAAGAAAAGACTAGCCTGAACATATATGGTTTTTCTCCCAAAGCCCCTTTCTGCCCTATCAGCGACATTACATCTTTTCAAAGAAAAAAAAAAAAGAAAAAAAAAAGAGAGAACTAGGGCAAATACACACTGGATACCTCTGCTGATACAAGCATATTAGTAAGGAGCATAAAGTGGTGTGATATCTTATCATCATGGCCATAGCAAGGAAGGCTTCCTGACTTTTTACCAGAACAAACTGTGTCACTCCAAGATGAAATTTTAGTATACCAACACAAAGGAAACTTTTAATGCTGTGTTCATTCTAATATTCGACAAGTGCAGTGGATGCATATTTCTGTCCTGGTAAAGCATTTGTGATGCTTCCTGAGAGGGAAACAACAGTAAAAGATGGTCCTGAAGAAATTGTTGTTCCTATCATCTGCCCTGGCTGACAACCCATGAAGCTGCTGGAAAAGGACAGGAGTTTACACAACAACCTCTCAGCACAGGTTCATCTGACACAGACGGAACAATCCAGAAAGGACATCCTGGGCTTCTAACAACCCATGAGTATAATTCAGTATCCAAATACATTAACTGAAGAGTCTGAGGAAGTTGCATGGCACATTGGGTTGATTCTTACTTGATAAGCCACATTTCCCTGCTGTAAGCACCACTGCTTGGTGACACAGTCAAGGAATGGGTCACGGCAATGCAAGGACTGCGAAGCTGCACATACAATTACAAACATCTCCATCTAAGAGACTTATTTTGGTTACTAATGTTTTTTCTCTTACCCATTGTGTCTTCTGTTTTGATGCTGATTTTGGGCCCAGCTGAGAATTCAAACATGCTATTAGATCATATCTTCACAAAAACTGTTGTACTATCAGTTTCTACCCTATGAAAAGGAAAAATATAAAATCTGAATCATCTTTCTACCATATGAGTCAGAAACACATCCCTTTTAAATATAGAACAGAGAATATATCTGGCTTTGTTCAACACTCTTCTTTCTAGGCTGTAAGGAATTATTGTCCATGTAAAATATGTGGATGTTAAGAATGAAAAAAATGATTAAATCATGTACTGGAAATCACAAGCTTTTTTTTTTTTTTTCTTTTTTTTTTTCTTTCCCTAGCAGCTGTATAGCAACTTAACACTTCAGTTTTCCTAAGAAGCTGTCTACATTTATTAGTGGGCTTTGGCTAAATTGCTACAGAAAAACTATGTTAAGAAAGAACAACCTCTGCAGAAAGGAAACTGACGTTTGAAGTAATTGCCTAATGATGCTTTTTTCTACTTCTGTCCTAGGATCTGTAGCTTGGATTATATACATGCTTTACTGGGGGGTAGTAAATTGTCATTCTCTCTACGGATTTACAAGATCAATCTTGGTAATTTGTTAGTTACAGTGTATGTAACAAGATATTATTGCTCATGTTACACAAGAGGATTACATGGCTTACTAAATAAAGCAGTGGACTTTACGTTAGGGACCATACTTCCTTCCAGACTGATGCCTAGACAAGTAAAATTAGATCAGTGATCTCAGCCTTAGGACCATCTCTGGTGAATATGGACTCAGATCCCTAAATGACTAAACACAGCTTAGGCCATCACTCATCTCTGTATGCTCACCCCTAACACCTGGATTTCAGATTCTTAAACATTTTTTATTCATCAGCTGTTGAAACTTACCAATGTGTGGTTTTCGGTGCAAGATCTACCAAGTCCCACATTTGTACCTACACTCCTGTGAGTTTATTAGGGGCCTGCAAAATTCTGTTCAGGTTGTATAAAGACAGTCAAATACTATGTTGAACAGGCTTCATACTTTGTAGTTTGAATACAATACTTCTGTTGCTGAAAGTCCTCTGCTGTTAAGACTAAAAACTTCTTTTGTAATTTTGCTGTCACAGATTAAATCTTTTTTCTTCATGCATGAAGTCTGCCATTTTTATGATTGCCAGACAGTTATCTGTCCATAGATGTCTTACCTCTCCTCTCCCTGATTAATTTTAAAACTGTTTTCTGAGCTCTGGTTTGAATTTTAATATATTTCAGGTGAAGCGAGTCCTACAACTGCACATAATATTCCAGATGAAACTGGTTAAAAGAGAATGATATTTTAGCCACTTAGGATCAAATCATTAATGTTCATGTTCCTTTGATTGTTTTTCCCATTCTAATACTTTTGAATAATTTTTCCCTGTCTCTGTTTGTCCACAGAAGGATAAAGCCCAGCATTGCTTTGCCAGCTGTGATCATGAGAGATCATATCTGTGGTTGGAGGACTTGGTGTTTAAGTGAAGTCAGCCTAGCCATAGACCTTTCAACACTAGTAACTTTTGATAACCGTCAAGCATATACAATTCTTTTGCACTGTCAAATCAGTGAGGCAATGAATAATGGTTAAATTTTCAAAATACTTAGGTACTCCAAAGGGTATGGGGCATGCTTAAAATACGTACTAACCTTAAAGACAAGCTATATCAGACACCCAGTACCCAATTCTACAAGCCTTCTAAACTGGTGCCCAGCAGTTGGTCCACGTAAGTCTGAGGGCCTGGCAGAGTCTCTGTGCTGAGGTCAACCTCACCCCTGATTCTGTATCCTCTCCTTTTTTTGTGGTGTGGTACTTGGAAACATGAAAAGTACATCAGTACCAGTCCCACAAAAAAGAAAAAAAAAAAAAAAACACTTCCTGATTTAGGACTCATCCTTGCCTCTCTTCCCCAAAAATTCATGAAGGCCTGACCCAGAAGGGTAGATAAGCAGTCCATCCACCAGTGTCAAAGGTTCTCCCTTTTAGCAGCTGTACTTGCCTCAGACTGTTTAGTGAAAACCTTGATGAACCCTAAAACCAAGCAACTGAAATTTGGGACGTGGTTTGTTATGTTCTTTTGATTAGATCCACTCTGTTTTCTACAGCCCTTTTTTAGGTTCATATACATTTCTGAAGAATCCTGTTCCATGACAATGGAAATAATACATACATAAATAAATAACAATGGGCTATCAGTTCCTTTAAGCTCTGCTGAGAGGGGAAATGGTACCATTCATCTGAGCAGTTGTGCTTTTCAGAGGAGGCAGCTGAACTATCAGGAACAGAGCTGTGGTCACCTATTCATTTTAAGTGGCAACTGTCAGTAAATCACTAACTTCGGGTTACTCTTGATCAAGATTACTTAAACAAATGACCCATAGGTGAAAGTATTTGCATCCCATCACCAAGCTCCAAAAGCCAGTCAATCGCTTCACCACAAATACTGCAGCTGCCATGCAATGCAGCACAGAGAGCTCTAATGAGCAGTTTCAGAAGTATTGGTTTGGCTTGTTTTTTTTTTGCAAGGACACAGGCATGTTAATGTGCGAGGGATGGGTAATTTGAGGGATGTTTTCCACATTTTTTCTTGCAGTTAAAATAGAACAAAAGCTTACTGTCATTCAGGCCAGCAGAACCAATACCTGCTCATCAGGCAGAAGAGGTGTGTGGCTGGGTTGTAGCTCAAGTCACTCTAGTTCGTGGTAGCTGGTGTCACCAAAGCATCTCCCCACAGGGACTCACACACAAGTGGAAGAGGCCTGAATCTGGAGGGCAACTGAGCAGTGGCTGGAGATCTGAGTCTGTGCAATGAGACAAAGGAGACAATGTGGCCCCACTGTCCCCCACATCCCTTTTGCCCCACCACCTGGAGATCCTCTCCAGCAAGGGGCAGTCTGGCCATAGGGTCAACAGCTGTGGGCACCTGCTCCGAGGGACTCTCAGGAGTGGGCACCAGCTGTGCCATGCTGAGCCCCACAGTCCCTGCCATCCAGGGGTCAGGGCTCAGAGGCAGTGCAGGTGAACCTTTATGAGATGCCACCAAGGCTCTCAGTGATCCCCAAACAAAACGGCTGTTGGGGCAAGATGGACACAGATAGTAACCTACTTCCTAGACCAAGAGGGTGGCTAGAAGAAGCAACTGCCCATTGTTTATTCAGATAAATATACTCCTGGGGCAGACCCCATGTGGTTGAAGCGCAGATAACAAGCAGAGGTACAGCAAGGCCAGTCTTCTAAAATCAGTGTTGTAAGAGGATTATTGTTTTACAGAGAAGAGATGTGGGAGTGACAGCAATGGAGCTCTGCTCTTTGAGCTTTTTATAAGAGAGTAACAAGCCTGTATAATTATCAGGTTGAAGCTCATAAAGTAACTTATAAATACATTATCAGTGTAGTTGCAACCATTCCTGGAATTTTAACTCAAATTCAGTCTTTCCCTTTCACAGGTACAAATGCCTCTGGCTTTGTGGAAGTGACTAGAGCAGAACTGACTTGCTAGTTTTTACCCTCAGAAACTGTTGGTAGCCTACAGGTAGAAATCAAAAGCGTGTCAGTTGAAATTTGGGTAAAATAAGACTCGTACAGCATTAAGGCTGTTTAAATGCTCAAATCTGCAAATTAGCCTAGTATTTGTACTTTTCTTGCTTTACCAAAGAATTGAAGTGAAACTTGCCAGTTTGGGTTATTTCACCATCAGTCAAAAATGAGGCTTTGGGCACATACATTCCAGATTTTTTGAAATTGTTTCAAATTTTTCTGCAGAGAATAAGGAGGAAGCTTCTTATCATCTAGAAAACACTAATAACAAATAAAGTTAAGAAATCCAGTTCTAACTTGCTGATAAAGCACAAATAAAAATATGCACTTTTTTCCTGTTAACATTGGTGATTAACATTTTAGGAGGGGAAACTTATGTCAGAGCTCAGCCCTATTATTTAAATACTATGTTATTATCTTGATTATGAATTGTTGAGGGAAGATTACTTACTGTGAAGTTATCTACAACTTAAGTTTTTGATAAATTTTCAGTGAAAACTGTATTATAAGGCCTGTCTTAATTTTCCCAGAACCTGCAGATTGTAATCTGTGTGGCATCAAACTCAATTCGTACTATATACATGTATAGAAGTTCTCTGTTGGTTCAGCATGGGACATAAAGAAGCTGATGTCTCCAAATGGCAAAAAAGCTTCTATCAGTGACAATAAAACATCTCCAAAGGCTCTTTAGCTTTTTCCACTACCACAGAAAGAAAAACAGGTAGCTGAGGCTTGGCAGGTAAGGTGGGAAAATCTTTCCCTCCAACATGCTTTCTCCTGAGGGCATCAGGAATCATTTTAGTCCAAGTCCCTCAGGAGGCTGACAGAAATTCCCTCGAAGCCAATAGGAGGATTTTCATTAACATCAACAGGCATTTGCTGAGGAGTCAAAATACTATGTGAGTTAAATTGGTGAATCAGAAATTGAAAACTGAGCCAGGCCCAGGCTGGACTTCAGGAAACAACCAAATATTGTTCATTCAAAGGAGTGAAACTTAGAACCACAGCTCCAATATCAGCCTCTCCACAGTTGCTCTGTAAGCTGCTGCACTTGGATTTACTTAGATGCTCAGTTTTTAGAAGTAGTGGTTTACCCCTCCAGAAAGCAACAACAACAAGAAAACAAAACAAAACAAAACCTACCAACCATGACTGTCTCCCAAAACAGCAACTAGAGTAATGGCTCTCAAGACTTACCATGTTCAATGGCAAGATTTAGATAAAAGACAGGGGTATTCTGAGTCCTGACATGGGCATTTTTCTTGTCACATGTGGTACCTGATGCTCCATTTCTAACTAAAACACTCAGAAATATTGATTTCCTACTTGTTTCCGAGAGGAAGCACAAAGGATTATGCCACAGGTACACAATCCTTGATAAAATTAGGTCAACAATAATATTATTGTGCATTTTTTTGTGTTTCATTTGTACATTGTTGCTGGGCAAAAAAAGGCAAGAATATGACGTGTCAAAGTCTCCAGTAGCATGCATGCAATAAAAATAGCATTAAATATTGAGAGTTTTTAGAGGGGTGTTTTATCATCTGTCTTCCCTTTGCTTGTTTTCCCAAGAGACTGCAAAAAGAGCACAAAGAAAAAAATCAAGATTAGTTGGGGAGGCAAGTGGCAGCTCTTCCAGGTACCATGCCTGGCCAGCTGTGTGGTCAGGCCGAGGCGGTGGGCTCCCCAAAGGCCCCAGCCTGCCTGAAGCACATGTCAAAACATGTACATCAGAGTGATGCTGTGCCTGAGGTATGGTGAGGTCCCACCTGCCATCTTTGCACCAAGGAGGGCCAGGACAGTCCATCATTGGCACAGGCAGGACCAGGAAGCTCACCATGAGCCTGAAGGCTGAACATGGCCTCCAGAACACATGGCGAGGGCCACCATCTCATTCATCCACTAAGGAAGGGCAGACAAACCCTGAAAATCTGCAAGGTTCAGCATGCAAAACCTCTTCAGAGGCAGCGAGCCTTTTTTTTTTTTTTTTGATGTTATGGAGAAACCACATGTAATGATATCATAATATATAAATGCTATTATAGATGAATAACAAGAAGTAAAAAGTAGTTTGTATATATAAATGCTATAATAGATGAATAAAAAGAAGTAAAAAGTAATTTGTATTAAACTAGTTGGAAGCACTCTGCAAGTACCATGTAGCTTTAGCCTCCTCTCAAAAATAACTATATGTTTTTTCAAGTTATTTTGAGAGACATAGCAGTCAAACACACTTGAATAGGTGGAGACTTACAATATAAATTCCATCCTCATTTACATTAAAAAGCAGTTGGTTTCCATAGTGGAAAAATGAAGGAAACAAAATGTATCTCTTAAGAACACACTTGATTATCTGAGACAGATTTTTATGCCTGCAGATTATTACCATTTTACTTGTAAGATATCTATCTTTACTAGCAACATATTTTCTGGTTTTATTAAGAATGTCATATTGTCTTTTCCTACTTAACTGCAAATAATTCAAACAAAATGTTGGAAGTTTTCCATTACAGCTTGTTAGAAAAAAATGTTATCTTTCCAAAACAGTTATTGTAGGAAAAATCCTGAATTTTTCAGATCCAGTTTCCATATTCAAACAAAGCCCAATGCACTGTGAAAATACACTTCCGTAATATATAGGGACATTCCCCTGACGAGTTCTTATACAATAGTTGCCCCTTTTGCAGTGGGGCTGCTTGGAAAAACTCTGGGTACAGAGCATATTCAGTGCCATCTGGCTAGAGAGCCTACCCACTGAGGTAACTCTCATGCCTACAGAGTAGCAGAGGACTTCAGTTCCAATCCAAATATTTTCCCTTTCAGGCAAGGAATTTAAACTTTTTTTGAGTAACATAAATAAATAAAATACCATAAAAAGTAAATACTTTTGTGAAAGAAATCTCCCATCATCAGAAGTAGGGATGTGTAAATGACTGGATTTTTTTTTCTTTTTTTTTGGTACCGAAGTCAAATGAAAATATTAGTGAGCATAAAAACAATAATTAATTTTCAATCTAGCTAACTTTATTTATTTATCATGTTTATTATTGGAAAATCAAACCACAGAACATCAAAATTGCCTTTTCATTGAAAACCTTGGGTTTTGATCTGCTGTATCCATGATAATTCCCAGTCTGTTCTATATTTAATAATTTTAGCTGAACTTAGAAAAGGCAATCACAAAACATCGATAATTTAAAAAACTACTGTTGAAAATACTTTTTAGGCAAACTCTGAAATTCCTGAGATGTGATCGCTGTGGTTAAGTTCAAGTCTACTGATTGAGAAAGAACTTCTTAAATCATGCCATTCATAAGAAATAAAAATCAACTCAAAATGAATCCAAGACAAATGTTTTTGCATGCAGGCTCAAATCTAGATTTTGAAATCATGCAAGGCTGTTAAATCCAATCAGTTTATATTTCCTCACAAACTCCATTTTCAAGCAAGAGTCCATTTTATAAGCCTTCCAACATTAAATGACATTTCTCTCAAATTATACATTTAGGTTCTATGAACACAGAATTTATAACTCATTCCAGACTATCTATATGGAATAATTCAGGTATAACAAAAGAATGCAAATCCCAAAGCTAAAGGTCATACCCCATCAAACACATCACTCAATACTTATAGGAAACCCCAAAGAAATGTATAGGACACCTGAATACCTGAATTTTTTTGCTATCCGGTTGTCACGATGGGGCATGGGAGGGGATTGTTTGTGTTTTAGAAGTTAATCAACTTTTAGTGGTAGTAACTCTGAAGCGACGTGTTACCTGGTGTGCCAGGAATGTCCTGTTTTCTTTTGTGAGGAGTCTGCCAAGGTTCTGCATTACCATCATATGCCTTTCATAACCACTCACTATTATCAGCTTCTCAGTTTCATCTCCTGGATCGGCAGCAGTTTCTTAAAAGTATTTATTTTCTTTGCTAGCCCGGCAAAGGGCTGTCACAGCACATTGGATTACAGCAGCTAATGGGCCCACTGGAGCAGTGAGAAAGGTCTGGCATCCCCAGCCTCTGACTCCCTCATGAAGGCATATCTGGGGGTGTACAGCTGGCACATCTAAAGACAGGTAGGGAAGGTGGGTTACAGCTTTCCATGGCATGTGTAGATTTCATCCCTCCTCTCTGGCAAATCACAGCTGTCAGGGATGGTGCCAATCCTTCAGGAATCACAAAAATGCTGCCCACCCTTCAGAGATTGCAGAAATGCTGCCCAGGGGCAAATAATTTGCCACTGAACTGTACCAGGCTGCATCAGACTGCATGCAGGTTAGTAATATTTTCCCCAAAGAAAGATGACATCGTTGGCTTGTAAAAAAAAAAAAAAAAAAAGGAAAGAAAAAGAAATCCACCCCTTCCACTTTAAGTTACAAACAGGACAGAAGCAGACTAATTGGAGCCTGCAAACTTTGTATCAAGTCGGGGAAGCCTGTCCTGTCACATCTGCAGAACAGGACAGCTGAGGGTCCACTTGCAAGTGCCAGAGGAGAGAGCTGGTCTTGGTTTGAGAAGAGCAGGCTGCAAAGTTTGGATTACATCTACTGAGACCTGGGGTAGCCGCTGCAGTAGACTGGACTCAGGACCCAGCAGCCATGCCTCTGTCTTGTGGGTATGCATGCAATTTGCTGCTGCCAGAAGGTGCTCTTCTCCCACCACCTTTACGTTGCCTGTGCATGGGACATAGGCCAAATGATCAAGTGATCTACCACGCATCTTGCCTATCAGCAACAGGCAGGACAAATGATCTTTTTTCACTTGTAGCTAATTGTTCCATTAGACAGATTTCACAGTGAAAACAAGGCCTTGGAGAGTGGCGCTGCATATCATACCAAAGATCCTTCTATAACCAATGAGAAAAATCCGGGGGTTGAGAGTCCTTGCCACCTCCCTTCCCTGTAAGGTGTGATCTACACCCAAAAGGCATCCCCAAGACCCCTTTCATTATCCCTCCCAACATATATAGAACCACCCCGACATGGCTGGTGGCACAGAAGACCTTGGTAAGCAAAGAAAAACTTTCTACATTTACTATTGCTCTTGCACACAACACTTCAAGGAAGGTCAGAAGCTCTTTGTCTCTCCATCTCAAACTGATGGCAGTCACCACCACGTGCTCTCCATGTAGAATCAGTTAATAATATCCAAAGTCTCTAGTCTCTAGTCTCTAGTCTCTCTCTCTAGTCTCTAGACTCTGCAGAGATAGATTTTGTTCATCTTTTGAAATACCATCAAGGTCTTCTCATCAAAGGAGTGTGTCTATGATGAAAAAGCATTTTAATTTAATATAAGCCAAGAGGGAAATGGAAAACTCCCCTACCTAAAGCTAAAAAGTAAAAAGTTAAAAAGCTAAAGCTGGAAGTATTGTATCTGGAAACATAGTCCTATTACCTTCAAAATAATTTCTCATCTCTGCCTCAAAAAAAAGCCTTTCAAAAGTCCTTTACAGAGCATACATGTGTAAGAGGGAGAAAAATTAGCTTAGGTCAAGCCCTTGCCCTTTAGGATAGGTGATTCCCGTACTTCTTTTTCAGACACAGTTTTGGCAGTTCTGTACAGAAAGGCGAAAAACATTACATAAAGAAGTAAGGTTTTCAGTATCTGTTTTAGATGCTTTCTAGACTGTTTTCAGTTGTTATAAATTAGAAGTCAGATCTGTCCAATTTACAGCAGTGAATTTCTGACCCACTGAGTCTAAAACAGGAAACAAGTTTATAAGATAAATGGCCACAAATTCCATATTACTTGCTATATTTTTTAGAATTTGCATTCCTTTGGCAGCATACCACAGTTATTATGGGTGTCCACATTTCTGACACAAATATTTTAATGAAGTAGCTTTTTTAAAATATGGTATCATTTGTGGATGACCATGGATTAATTGGTGTGTCCATTCCTTAAATTAGTCTGCCTGATGGCTATATATGCTTTTATCCATTTTTCTCTTATTTTTTTCTTGTCTTGTCTTTTTTTTTTTTTTTTTTCCTTTTTGTGGTCACATATTTTATTTACCGAACTAGTTTGTGAGAGTTGGAGGAAAGGTACTGTCTGTGCTTTCCTAACACAGGACAGATTCCAGAGGCATTTTAGGACTATTCTGAAAGAGCTTGGCAGGCCTTCCCCGTCACGGTAATTCACATAGGCTTAAGGCCACCACTCAGACAGAGAGAGAAAAACAAATATAAGTGGAGGAACAATTTTCCTAATTGTTTACTCTTCTGTGTGAACTTATTCATGAAATTTTTGTCTCTTTATTTTTCATATGCTCTCAAAGAATAAAGCATTTCAGCAAAGAAAATAGACACAGTGGTTGTTTCCACTTCAGTGTTGTTTTCTCAAGGTGCCTGCAGTTTCATGGACAAAGTGTTTGTCTCTGTTTGCTTTGCTGACCCTGCATGGCTTGCAAAGTGGCTCAGCCTTCAGCAGTCTGCATCTGCATGAGTTTCGGGGTGACAACAAGGCCAACTTTCCATAAACAGGGGAGTGTAAGAGCTAAGGTAAATATTCCCAGGCCCCTCCGATCACTGGCTGAAGAGCCAAAACTGTGAAGGGAGTCTGGGGAGAGGGAAGGAAATTGACGCCCTGACTGCACTCAGCTTGCGGCCAAGTGCTCAGCTAGAAGTGCTCACACCCACCAAGCCGCAGTGGTAGTGAGGCCACCACAGTAACAAGAAAATAATTAAGGAAAAACATGGCAGAGCTAGCTAGCATAGGTTTGCCAAGCAAGAAGGAGGTAACAGGAGGGTTATCCCCATCGGACAGAGAAGCATCAGGAGCAGGCCTGTCTCACATGGCACCACCACAGCCTTGGAACAGCCAAGACACAACCTGGGCTGGTAAACTGCTGAATCAGGTTTTAAATGCCTTGGTATTCTGCGGCACTTTGTGTCAGCCCTTTATTTGGAGAAATGATTGCCAATAATTTAGTTTTCAACTGAGCCTCTAAAGAGTTACATTGATTTTTCCTGTAATATAAGTAGCTCTGGGTTAGTACACCAAAATTTCACCAAGGAAATTCTCCTGGCTTTATTTCCACCTTAACTATAAGAAGAAAATAACAGAAAAAGCCTGAGAAAATGATTTTTTCTTTTAAATTTAATGTTTCTCTTTTGTGTTTCCACAACAAAACAACACTGGAAAGTAGAGAGTGCTTTACCAGTTTGTTCCCAGAAGAATGGTAGAGTTAGTTGCCTATGGTAAGGGCAAACTTAATTGGATGGGAGACACAATTTCCTCTACAGCCTCTACAGAGTTACAAAAAAAAAAAAAAAAAAAAAAAGTTCTGCTGGATGCAGGAGTCACCAGCCTTATTGGCTTTCTGCTCCAGGAGTCAGAAGTATTCCTTCAATCATACCTTTATGTAAAAAATAATAAAACTGCACAAAAATCACATAATGTAGCAGGCATAAAATGGGCCTGGGGAGAAGGATGGAAACTTGAGTACAGTGGACCTGGTTTAGTGCCTGTGGCATTTGTAGAAGTAATCAGTCCTTAGAAAATGCACAGCTGAAAAGGGCTTGTTGTAAAGGATGATCCTTACCTCAGGAGCACCACAGAGAGGAAGAGCAGGAAGCAAGAAAAAAAAAATAAAAAATGGGTTACAAGGCTGGCTCCATTTGAGGGCAATATGTTATCCCCATCAGGCTGTTTCAACTTTGGGTTTTCATATTTGAGAGGTTGGATAAGTTTTGAACAAGCCTCTGAACGTTTAAATGCTTAGCTGAAGCTGGAATTCCAAACCTTTCAAAGCTGGCCCATCTCAAACACTAACATACAAACAGCTTTCACATAAATATTAAATGCAAAAGACATCATTTATAAAAATGTCAGTGTGCCAAGGAATACTACTGAACCTGTCCAAAGAAGGTTTTCTACATTCACCACAGGCTGAAAAGTAGCTTGACTTGCCCAGGGATACTTTAAAAAGTACTTCACTACAGCTATTGTTGCTACGTTGGACCCCAACAGTTACATGAGAAGTGGTGTGCAAAACTCAGCTGTTTCACTTTGCATCAGATTGTATTGGCATCTCTTTCAAACGTCAGTTCCTGAGATGGTAGCCTAAACAAATCAGGAGAATCCCCCTGAGGTCTTGCTATTAATATTTATTATTTATATTCAGAAGCTCAACTATGCTGTCTTTCTGGCAGACAAGAAAATAATTTGCCTCAGATAATGTATATTGTTGCATTCCAGTTGCGCAAAGAGGGCTACAAGAGTTCAAGGTTACTTAGTAGATCCACATGTAACATTCATAAGGCTTCTCATTTTTCGTGATATCAGCATACTTGTAAATTGCATCTCAGATGTTCTTCAAGCCACTCAAAACCCATGTTCCATGGAAATACCAGTGAGTACAAGTTTATAGGTACACCTTCACTTAAAAGTAACAATAGCTATCATTACCATTCAACACGAAGAAGAAAACCATACCTTCTGTGTGCTTTTATTATAATGGTTTCTTTAGAAAATGCTGACATAATGGTGCACAAAATCACCTTTTTGTGCATATGTCTTTTAGTTCAAGCACTTCATGTGGACTTCCTGCTACCAAGGATTAGTCACATTGTTGACACTCATTCATCACTTCAGTTACTTCACATTTCAAGAGATTTTTCATCAGACATCAGTCAGCCACTTGGAAATGCAGTCCAAGAAACTACAGTGATTTGGGCAGCAGAAGTAATGCAGTTGCCGAGAGAAAGTTTGGGGAAATGTATTGGCAAGATTAGGAGAAGAGCGTTTCCTATAATTTACTGACCAGCAAAGCAAAGGCTATCATAAAATATTGTTAAAGCTGATTTGTAGTCTATTTACAGTTCTTTGTACATGAAGTTATGAAAGCTGAACTTGAAAAAAACAGAGCACTCAGTGACAGTGTGTCTTTTTCCTAGAAAAGTATGGGTGAATGAACAAGATTCATGAAATTCAGCTATATACTTTCCAGATCAACTATAGCTATTCCATCTGTGCCTCTGCAGTACTCAAAAATTATTTCTATGCTTTTAAATCTTTTGACAGTTTATCTGAGCAACAGTCATTCATAGCAACAATAATGTAGAAGTTATCAAGCTTTAAAAGATTCAGCCATGTATACTAACATTCAAATGTATTCAGGTTATCTTGTTTCTCTAAAAGTAAAGAACTACAGCTGATTTCACCTTGAAACAAGTTACTAGTGATTTTAGCTCAATATAAGATGATTTCTAAGCATGTGTTTTTCTTAATCTTTGAAAAAATAAGACTCACATGCTTGAATAATGCAAAACTCAATGCCAGTTTGGCATCCATATCTCTGATCCATATGGCTTCCCACAAGGAATCAATAAAGCCTGTATGACTTGCATATCTTTCAAGGAAATGTCAATATGTTCACATGTCTGACCTGCTAGCCAGAATCTTATCCATATTTTTCTCCAACTTGACTCCTGCTTCAAGAAGACAAAGGGTAACTTGGCTGTTGCTCCTATCACCTCCTCTCAAAACTGACCTTTCCTTTTGGAATCTTTCATCAAGTCACTGTGAAAGACAAAAAACAGAGGAAAGGAGAGTCACAAGTATATGGCAGTAGCAGGAATAAATCACAAATGGAGAGGGACACAAAGGAATGTCTTCGTTAGGGCAACCATTAAAAAAGTTTCCACTCAAGCATGTATGTATTGCAAATGCATATGAGACTCCAGACTTCAGTAAATGGTTGAAGAAGTTTACTGACATGACTCATACAATTGCTATGTCTAAACCAAATCAATTTTAGTCATTTAGTTTTGATGAATGTTAAGGTCAAAACAACCATAAAAAATAAGAAAGGTACCTGAAAACATTAACAACATGGGAAAAATACAGGGCTGAGCTGAAAATAAACAGAAGCAATTCCAAAACAAAGAACAAGTTTATTTGTTCTTTCCCATAAAGTTTCCTTCTCTAATAAAAGGAGATTATTATTAAAGTTCCTTCTTTTCTCCAGTAATGGCATCATGGTTCTTTAACACTGTTATTCTGGTCAAAACCTACGTGGGCCACAGAAACCAAAGCAATGACAGTGTTTATGAGAGCTGGAAGCAGGAACTGGGTGAGAAAGATGAGGAGAGACAATATTAGTCATCTACAAAATAAAGAGCTAGGCAAGAGGGCAAGATTGCTGAAGGGTAGATAGAACTAGTAGTGCAGAAACACAGTCAATTTCTTTTTAATAAAAGGGAAAAGAAAATTGCATTTACCCAAAGAAAAGTCCTTGAAAGTACCTGACAGCAAACTCTGACTGAAGGGGAAAAAGAGATTAATTTAGAGCAAATTAAATATAGAAAAATGTTGTTCCATTAACCCCTTTCACTTAGTAAATACAGTTTAAAGTGCCAATGCTGATAAGGAATTTTAGGGACCAGTCACACTCTAGATCTTGTAGGATTAGGATTTTGTCTTGTGGGTTTTACTGCTGAGATTTTTCACTAGCTGAAGACATTGTAGCTGAAATCACTGAAACACACCTATGCCTACACTTTTTATTTTCTCTTACTCTTAGTTTTAAGTCATTGCTGGAGTTCCACACAGGAGATCATAATTTGGGCATCAAATACAATATTTTCCATCCACCAGAACCTAACAAACATTGCCTTAAATAAATTTGTGCCCATGCCAAATTCAAAATTAACTTCCCAAGCCAAGCTAGAGTTGGTGAGATGGGGCCAAGGGGCCCACAACTCTGCTGTTGAGCTAATGGAGCAGCCTCAAGCTGCCAATCCAACAAGGGAGACTTTTTTATTTAACATATACATTACACAATGTGTGCAATATTTTCCACATTCAATGAGAAGACTTTATTTATAAGCTGCCTGTGTAGAAATGGTCTCTTATTACAAGGAAGCAGCAAGCCAGGTTGAGCCTGGAAATGAATTCTCATTTTCTCCTTCAGTGCAACATTCAGTGACATGTTGCTTATTCCCTTCAAAAATATTTTGCAGATGGTTTTGGCCATTTACTGAACTCTCAGGCCCCAGAATAATGACGTATATTCCCAAAACTCTTCTAGTTCAGCCTTCACTAATTGCTGGAAGAGTCAGTGAAACAGTGAACTTAAGTAATTACATTGACATCCAGGAGGAGTCCCTCTGACAAAGATACTCAGTTTCATTTTCAGCCAGAAAAGTGTCTTTTGCCATCATCAACAGTTTCAAATGGTTTGAAATTTTGCAGACAGGTTTCATATATCGTTCTGAATCTTTTCTATTAATGCAAAATTGAGTCATATACTTTAAGGCCTGAAAGAATTGGCCAAATCTTCACAGCTATTCTGACTGCTATATGAATTGACACACAAAGAAAAAAAAAAAAAAAAAAAGATGCCCATAGTTCTGCATTCATTCATGGACCCAAGATGTTTTCTTGGAAAAGTTCTACTACTAGATTCACCTGATATGTCAGCCAAATTGTTTATCACAAGCCACTCAATACAGTACAATACAAAAATAAATAATTATGTACAACAGGTCAACAGGTACAAAGTCCTTTTTATGCTGTATAACATTAATTTATTATGGAAGCTTTGGGGATATCCTGCAGGTATGCAAACAATGAAAATGAACATTCTATTTCTACATCCTTGTAAATCCCATGTCAACTACTTTTGCTACATCTTAGACCTCCAAAAGATGGTCTTGGATAACAAACTCCAGAGAAATATTCTGAAATGTGAACTCTGGTTCTACAGAGGCACCATCTGCCAGTTTGGAGTTAAATATATATGTGTTACTGAGAAATGTATTTCCCAACATCACTATCTTCTCACTATTTCCTATTGTTTGGCTTAAATTACTTCCTGCTCAGTGAGTACTCAGAAACAGTGATGGCTATGAAACCTATTTCGGATAACTGCCTTTACTCATATAATCTATAAGTAATGTATGGTGTGCCTACATAAGCCAGTGCATTGTCCCGTGGAGATAACGGAGACATCTCTGAACAAGATAGAAACAAAAAGACTAATGCAGGCTGATAGTCCTCACTCAATCTCTGGAGCAATCCTTTATACTTCAGGAGAGACTAGATCCCACCCTGCTAGTTGAAATAACTGTTTGTTTAACAGAAGATGCGCATTAACCTAGGCAACCAGTACATAATTGTTCAAATGTCTTGTAAAACAGAAATTTGGTTAACTTGTCTCTCTGGCTGATCAGGAACGAAAGATTAATTAGAAATAACATTAATTTGTAACCAAGGACACTATTAGAATAGGCCTACTGAGGAAAGGCAGTCTCTGTCAACACTAATCAAAATCACATTATAGGCATTTAAAGTTAGAAAAGTTTCAGAGGAGTTTTAAAATGAAAGACTGTGGAAAGAGCACTCATTGGAATGACTCATCCTCTTCTGAGAAAGACATACAAAACTTATATACTTTTAAAAAACCACAAGCTAAGTCAGGAATCAATGAAATCCAAATAGGAAACAATGACATCTCAATAGCATAATAAAGTCCTGTTTATGTCGTACATGTCAAAATAGGCAAGAAGACACCAGTAAATACTTCCTTCCATACAAATGCTAGAAGTACGCAGACTGACCTAGAATGTCTGGGTTTAAACACCAACAGGAAGATATCTCAGAAACTTGGTAAAAAGTAGTAGGACAACCTTATCAAGATGTCATCTGTGACATGTTGCATGATATCAGAGCCACTGGAGGGGCAGAAAATACACAAAAGTGAGACATCTTGATGGTCTCATATAGATGGACAACTGTTATTTTGTGCAGTAACTATGCTCTTGGACACTATAATTCTTGAAGAAACTGGTCAGAAAACTAAAAAAAAAAAAAAAAAAAAAAAGATTGATCTGGACCTAGCAGAGATTCTGACTCAAAATTTTACTTTTGAAAATAAATGACTAAAACATACTCATCACTTACTTCTTTGAAGGACTTAAAAATCTAAAACTGGAGATCTATCCCAGGAAGACTTAACTGGGGCTAAGTGATGCACAGCTACTCTCTCACTCTCCCCAGGTGGCATGGGGAGAGAATTGGAAAAGTAAAAATGCAAGATTTCATTAGTTGAGATAAAGACAGTTTACTAGGTAAATCAAAAGCCACGTGCTTAAGCAAAGTAAAATAAGGAATTCATTTGCAATTTCCCATTGACAGGCAGGTGTTCAGCCACTTCCAAGAACGCAGAGTTCATCATACACAATAGATTCTTGGGAAGACAACGCCATCACTCCAAATATCTCCCCCTTCATCCTCCATTCCCCCAGGCTTTATCAATGAGCACAATGCCACGTGGTGTGGGGCAACCCTTTGGTCAGTTGGGGCCAGCTGTCCTGGCTGTGTCCCTTCCCAGCTCCGGGTGCACCCCCAGCCTGCCGGCTGGCAGGGCAGCACGAGGAGCAGAGACATCCTTGGCTCTGTGCAATCACTGCTCTGCAACAACTAAAACATAGGTTTGTTATCATCACTATTTTCATCAAAAATCAAAAACATAGCATCACACAAAGAAAATTAACAATCCCAGCCAAAAACATGACAGTGAGTTAGACAAGAAGAAATAAAAAGCATGAATAAAAGCTAGTTACAAGTGGTACAGATTTGTTTACATGACTGTCTGGGGATTTTGAAGGAACTGAAATAAATTTGGTAGAGCTAAGCATCAGAGTAAAGAGGAATATTAGAAACAAGGAGGGATGGTTCAAAATGTGGAGATCATGTACAATGGAGAAAAACAGAGAATAGTGTAAATTAAAGCAAGTCAAAAATAAAACCAAATTAAGAAAGGACAGAAGTGACTGAGAAAAAAATTCTAGAGGAATAAAAACTAACAATTAAAAACTTTCTCAAAAACTTCACAAGCAGAAAGCCTGCCAGAGAGCTTCTAGGGCTGATAGAAGACCGCAGTCTAATTGGAGCACTTGCAGAAAATACAGTTAAAGCAAAAGAGCTGTTTACTTCTGATTCATTACTGAGAAACTTATAGAGGTTCCTTTCTTTTAAGAGGAATGAGCTGGAAGAACTCTCTCAAACTGAAATGTCAGGAGAAAAAGGTTTAGAATAAATCACTAAAACAGCAAGAAATTGTCAGGAGGGAGTGACATTCACTGAAAAGTTCTAAAGAAACTCAGACATGAAATTCTCAAATTATTATCTCTGGTACAACTTCCTGCTTGAATCTTCCCTTAGCAAGGGAAGATGGCAGACCTGACACTGCTTTTTGAGGAGAGAGGAGAGAAGCCTGGGAAAGTACAGATCAGAAAGGCTGACTTGTTTATCAGGCAACTCAGTAGGAACTAATCTGGAATGATAGCAAACAGTTGCATGTATATAGTTTAATTGTGAGGTCAGCCTCGGTCCCTTTGGCAGATGGAAGCAATGCAATAAAGACCCATTCAGATTATTTGAAAGAACAAATGAGCTGGAACCTGTGTTATCTGTGTTATCTAAACTGATTTGGAAAAGTAAGTAATAAAGTTATAATTTTTGGTGATGATAGCAAAATATTTAGGCAGCTAACATTCAATATGAATAAATGCAAATGAATCCATGCAGAAGGAAAACATCTACATTATGGCTGTTGATTACTCACCACAACACAGGAAATGATTCTGGAGTTTTTGCGAATACCATCCATCAGATGGTGGTTCGCAACAAAGGCAAAACAAGTAAATGGAATTTTAGGAATGACTAGGAAAGGAACAGAGAACAAAGCAGTAACACAACATTAAGTTGTGGCTGGACCACTTGGTCCACCTATATCTTGTGTGTTGTGCACATCTTTAATTCCTACATCTCAAAAATCATGCAGCAGAGCAGAAAAAAAAAAAAGAGAGAAAAGCAAGAAGGATGATCAGCAATATGGAATGTCATCTGGAAGAGAAGAAAGGAAATGGATGTGATTCTTCAGCTTGAAAAAGAAATGACTGATGGAAGATGGAGTCTTCAGATTATGACTGGAATAGAGAGGTTAATATGCGCCAATTATTTGTTATTTCTCTTGACACAAGACCTTGGGGATGCCAAAGAAAACTCTTAGGCAGCAGCTGTAAAACAAATAAAAGGAAGCATTTTTTCTTCCCCACAGGATTTATAGCAAATTAATTGCCATGCAATGTTGTGGAAGAAAAAAGTCCTCAACTATAAATATGTTCAAAAACCAATTCGACCACTTAATAAAGGAAAAATAAAAGTTCTCCAAGGGTGACTATGGATACAAACTTTAACAAACTTTGGATACAGACTTTAGCTCAGAAGGTGTGACGAAGTACATGAAAGGACTGGCTAAGTGGACAGACTTCTAATAGGTATGCTAAGGTTAGAAGACTGGAAAATGAAGAGGCATATCTGGGTGTGGAAGCACCAGAAAGGAGAGCAGAATATGGTGCATAAGAATGGCAGGCATTGATGGCACCCAGATAGCAGACACTCAGTTCCCAGGACATCTACATGCAGTTTCCCAGGACACCCAGAATGAGAAAATAAGAGCTGAGAAAAAGGGGCAGTCTCCACACAGACTAGACAAAGACTCACACCACCAATAGATGGTGGCAGGCAGATAAAGGGCTGGAGCTTTAAGACACCAAGTAAGGATGAAAGAGGATAAATACACAGAAAGGTGGGATAGGATGGAGGGACAGGAAATCACAAACATGGTCAGCTCCTGGAGGGTACAACAGGCGTACCCTATGCCAGCAGCACTTTGTGGCTAACCTCAGTATAACAGGAGATGTGATAAGGACTCAGTACTTCTCCAGGCTGAACAGTGACAGCTCTCTCTCAGCTTCTCCTCAGATGTCAGGTACCCCACTCATCTTTGTGGCACTCATCACCTCTCTTCTGACAAGGTTTCACATTGAGCTTTGCTGCATTGTTTTTATAATGGTGCTACATTATATATCATACCAGATTTTTCTCTGTATTTGCCTTATTCTTACTCTCTTTCCTGTACTGTCTGATTCCAGACTTAGAACATTAGGCTTTGGCCAATGGATCTGTTCTTAGGTGCCTTCACCTTCTGGTATATTTTAATTCCTTCTCTACTGCAGATGGTCCCTCTCCTAGTCAAACGGCCATCTCAAGTAAAATGGACCCAGCAAATCAACACTTCCTACACCCCTAAGGGCAGATATAGTTGAGTACAACACAAATACAGTTACAAAGAAAAGGTTTACAGAGCTTTTTCTGAAATGATTCTGAAATATCGGTGCTGCCTCCCAAGACACAATGTTACATTCCAACAGTGGAAGCCAGGGGAGCTCGACTAGCAAAGCAGAAAGGTCTAGTTGCATTATATTTATTGCAGCCCACACAAGAGCAGCAAATAGAAGACCCAGCAAAGTAATGGGGAACTATAGCTGAACTTAAGTTCCAGTGATGTGGCTGGGTAATTGGTTGCCTACTTTTATATATACTTTCCTTTATACATCCCTCATTTTGGTAGCAAAGGTTTGTTTCTCATAACAGTTTACACTTTTATATGAAGCCATTAAACTAAGAATACAGAATTAGTTGCAACATCAAGGAATGAATTTTTTTACGCTTGGACAGTAGGGGGTTTTAAATTCACACTGCACTTCAAACATGAGTTATTTACACAGGGAAAATCTTTTCAAGCTTCAGACAAAAAGTGAGATTCGTTATATATTGTGCAAAAGCTACCAACTCATATACATGACATCAAGTCATATATTACAGACATGAAGCCTTTCACATTTTAGCAAATGTCATAAGGTTTGCAGTTCCCACATTGTGTTTTAATATTTCTGCCAAAATTGCCAGGAAAGAACGTGTCTTTAACTTCTCTGACCCTATTGTGTCAAAAACATCTCTCATGCACCCCATACTGTATCTCTTAGACCTACTCAGTGCTCGTTTCTGAAATTTCAGAAATGCTCAATAGGAAAACCTCAGAACATACAATACGGCTTCCTTACTCACATCTGGAGCCATATATCAAAAATTATGCCTAAGAACAAATGTTCTTTAACTTTTTTTTTCTTACAACGCTAATGAAAGGACTACTAATATTTCCCCCAAAATGAGCTGGATCTTGTAAAAGGCTAAAAAGAAGTAATTGAGCTCATATAAAATTAAATTATTTTTGCCATTTAAATTTTCACCAGGCATTAAACATCTACCAAAAAGAAAAGGCAGAGCTTGTTAATTCCAGTAAAAATAAGAGAAATCTAGCTTCTAAAATTGTAATTTCATATAGATTAATGTATCATTCATGGCATATAATTATTTTCTATTTTGGTCTCAATTTACAACTTCTCTTATACCTCTTTCTTCTTATTAATTAGGAGTGATTAAAAATATACGATTTTCTCAAAGTATATATGTAAAAGCTCACTAATGCTTAGCCTGTATCTCACCTCAACAAAATCAAATATTAACCAAGTACCACCCTCACCAGTTAGTTATTCATAATGCTATTTTTTTACACTGTTTTGTGGCTGCTTGAGTAAGATCTATGGCTATCTGTCTATCAACCAGAAAAGACAATGGATTTCCTTGAGGTAGAGTCTTCCACTATGACAGATCCCCCAAATGTGACTTCTCAGTAAAAGTACATATCATCACAAGAACACCTTTAAGAGAGTACATGCTTGCCTTTAACTTGAGGATAGCTGTGAAAAAAAGCATAGGAATGTGGGATATTAGCTAAAGTTTATACTGTGTTTTGAGGGTGAAGGCATCAATTGTTACTGTAACCATAAAGTTAAACAATGGATTTATATACCCTAGAGATTTTAAAAATAGTGTTAACCATGATACTAGTTTGTTTGTGTCAAAACTACCACATATGTAATTTTCAAAAATGCTATTTGTATTCTCAATGAGTCTCTAGTGTCTTTGCTCCCATCAGAAACAATTTGTGGGGTGGTGGTTATTTTTGTTTTGTTTTCCTCAAGAATGAACTTCAAATATTTGCTTTATTCACTTCCAGTAAGTCACTGTTCTCATGTTCAGGTTCAGACATCAGTATTCCTCAGTTGTCAAGTTTCTTGCAAACTATTTTGCTAAAGAATTCAGGTTGTCTCATCTTGAATTTTATTAACATGGGCTAGAGCCAGCTTAAGTAATATGTAAACAATGAATTCTCATTCCTTTCTCACAAGCCTTTAAACCATCCAAATGATGTGTGTTAAAGACTACTCAACCAGCATCAAAGCTTTGGTCATCTAATGAGAGCCAGTAAATGTCACCATTGTGCAAATCAGAAAAAGAAATAATGGTAAATACAGAAAACAAACAAAAAAACAAAACAAACATAAAAAAAAAAACTACGCATAAAACTAAGGATTATCCAGACTGGACAGGACAGGGAGAGGAAGTAAAGAAAAATACCCTTGTCTCATGCAAGTCTAAGACAGTGTCTCGATAAACTGCCTAGGCAATTAGGTGTGCTGAAACATGCTGAAAAAAAATGAGGATATCTGGCCCTCTTGGTGGAGATACCATCAGTTCTATAGCAGAATTTAGATATCTTGGCATAACACTGAGATTACCTAAACCCAATATTCCAAAAGCATCATTGGTACTGAGCACAGGCTCTTCCAGAATTAATAGAGCCACAGGCAGCACCAACAGACAGCAATCCTCCCATGTTTAAACCAAAAGAAAGGTTGATGAAGAAACTTTGCTTGCAAAAGTAAACATGTAAGAAACAGTTGTTTTATTGATTGTAACAACCTTTCATCAACAAAAGACACACAGAACAAAGGATCTGACATAGAAACTGGCACTTCTGTTTTCATCTTCCTAGGCACATGTTGAAATGCAAGCACATTAACACTTAAGAAACTTTAACCTGTGATGGATAGCAAATTGCAAGGACACTGCTCAGTGCTCCTAATGACTTGCTAAGGTATGCAAAGACCTCTGAGTCAATCAGATGAAGCCCATATAATCATCACTAGCTGGTGAGCCTTTGGACATCTCTAAAGGAGTTTGAAGACCTGCTGTTGGAAGGAAAGCAAAATGACAGCACAAAGCAAGCATTAGGGAAGCATTTTCCTCAGCAGCTGGTAAGACAGGGAGCCTCAAGCCTCTGTTGGCACAAAACTGTCCTGTCCAGAACATCAACCCACATCAGACTTATTGTTTTGCCTCTGTGCTAAAACACACAATTTTAGAGAGAGTTTTGGTTAGAGTCAGAGGTGGTGTGACTTGGACTCACAACCCATCAGCAATACCCACTATATTCTACCCCTTTTGTGCACAAAGAGTGAATGTCTACATTAACAAAATCATATTATACAGTGCAACTTGGCATAGCTCAGAAGGAATCCCTCAGTTCATTTTGTGCACAGTTGGCGGATATCGAGCAATGAGGCTGTTTAATGATGAGTAATGAACCAAATTCACTTAATTTTTCAAATGCAATGCATTTAGACAACCTGTGTTTCAATTCCTGTTTACATAGTAGCAGCAGCACTTAAGCTCATTAACAGAAAATAAACAATGCACGAGGACAAATTTCCTACAAAGTTTATGGGGTCACAGGTACACAGCAATACCAAGAGTGAAATTTGTTCCAGAGACTGCTTCTGTGATAAATATTTGTGCATCCTGGTTTTATAATCTTGACTGAATCCTAGACACTCCCAGGAACATCTTCATTCTAGTTGGTTGACAAAACATCTGAAGACAATGTTTTGATAACCCACAGAAGCCATCAGCTAAATGAGCTTAAATTCTTTAAGTAATATTTTGGCACAAAGAATTTGCTAACCTCTTTGATAATGAATGAAATTCCCATGTTGGATGATTTAACTCATATACAGATCAACTTACCCTCAGTACCAATGTCCTTTACAATATTAAAGCTGAACCAAACATTCCTTGGTATTTAAGCTGTCTGTGATTCTTCTTCCATTATTTCCATAAGTTTGGTCCAGGACCTGTTGTGAGCATGCCAGTACAGTGAATATACCAATACTCAAGCTTCTATAAATAAGATTATAAAATAATTATTAATATTTCTAAAACAGAGACTACCACAAGCAGGCAGTTCTGGATATCTGTAATACATAGTATTATGTAACCTTTCAAATTTGACACAGAAATGAAGATTAGTTTGCTTTTTGTTAGAAAGTTCTCTGCTCACATACTGAGTTCTGGCATTAAAACAGGTTAATTAAAGAGAAAAGAGCAAATTCTACCCAGGATAAAAAGTAATGACATAACTGTATAAAGATGATAACCTTTGTCTCATGGAACTCATATGGAAAACTATACTTCATTTGATGTATCCTGACCCAAGTGATCTTCATTTAATCAGCCCCTGTGTATTCTCCATACAAATGAAGATGACGATGTAAAGCATCTGTTGATCTTCATCTGGCAAAGAAAAGCAAAACCTGCTGTGTTAGTGAGAAGCTGTTTTAACAGTTCTATAATCAGGAATTTTCCTTCTCTATTGGGAGTTCTGCTGTACAGTCCCACGTATGTGACAATGCCAAAAAACATGCTGGAGCACCCTGATCATGTACTGTTCCTGGACATAGTTTCTGGATACCTGCAGCTGGATGTGCTCTGGTGAAGAGACAGAACAATCCTACGTGTCAAGACAGAAAATACAATTTTGTTTATCACAGTAAATAAAAGCCACCATGGTGTGGGAGGTAGACTGAACCATCGAAGAGAAATCCGCACACTGTGTTGTGCCATCCACCTGGGCTCTGTCTAATGCTGCGCAGAAGCAGAGTCCCCAGCATCAGAAGAGTGATAAGATTTACTCTCTATCTTTATTTTTCTTTCTATTTCTTAAAATCACTAAAGCAATTTAATTACATTATTTGTAGTTGTGCCTTTTTTACTGAGATCCAGAAAGAACCATGCACCCCCTCTGGCGCAGATCATAGGTATATCCATGGAAATTGGCTATTATTGTAATACAACCTAGTTTCTTAAAGTGCCTTTACTGAGACACACCTTGGAAAATGCTTTTTCTGAAATCTGAGTCCAAATTGCTTAACCTCTTTACCTCAACCACATAGATGTAGAGATAAGATAAAATGCCTCTCTTTGTGAAGCATCTTTGAGATATTCCAGTGCAAGTCTCTACATAAATGTACAGCATTAGACTAGAGGTATAATTTTTGATGGGTCTTCTGTCTTCCATTTTATTCTGAAGTCAGTAAGCACAGTACTTCTCATTTTCCACTGTGTGGTTTGCTTTGTCGTCCGAAACCCGATATCTGCCTCCCTATTAATATCATCGCACTGTCTGAATATATTTTAAGAGCTTATGATACTTGGCAATGAGTGGATTTGATTTTGTTATTGTTGGGTCAGAATGCAGGTCATTCAATTTAAACGTTAGCACAAGATGGGTTTTATCTGATCAAGAAACCATGCAATAGTAGGAAGGGGTATATTTCCTTCAAAAAACAGACACCCCTGGATATATTTTCAATGCCAAAGATTTTCATCTATTTGAATGACAGCCACATACTCCCATTGCACTAACTGGAAACCAATAATGAGAACAGGGAAGCTGGACAATGTTGCAAAAGCAAAATCTTTGGCAGCTGTATGTAATGCATTTGAACTTGTGAATGAAAGATTGTGACATGCCTTCAACTCAACCCAAAAGTCCTTTCTCATGCAAAAATGTCGTTAAAACATATATGCAGAACAGCATCAAGAAAACAATAAAAAATTATCTATGCATTTTTACTGTAGTGCTCAAGTAGAAATTTAAGACTTTCCTTGTCGATGATACCAATTAATGGAGCAAGTCTGTTGGAAGCCAGCTGCTGTGCTCAGTAGCCTTTCAACCCAGCAAAACATTTCCAGCCTGGTTCACCGTCACCCAAACATCAGCTCAGCTCCTGCCATGCATTGTGCGCCGCCAAGCCCTGGCCAGAGCAGATGGCACTAAGCGGGGCTGCTGACCACTTTGCTCAGCGTAAGCGCTGCTTACATGCTTCTGAAACTGGGGCCCAAACTCTTTTTTTACATCTGATTAAATTTGACATTTTTGTTCAGTAAATGAAAGAACATGAGCAAGAACTTCACCAGAAGTTGGAATCTCATAACAGTTTTATTGGTAGTGACAGGAGCATCTGGGGTTTTCAGAATGTACATCTCAGCATAGTCACATATTTCTGTTAAAAGTCACCATCCTGGAATTAAGACTTTTATGTTTAATACTAACCTTTACAATTGCATCATGCCTAACAAGGTTACCTGGGCAGAGCTTGTTTATTTGAAACAAAAATTTTAAATACGCATTTCTTTCTTTCACTTCTTTCTTCCCTCCCCTTTGGGTAGTGGCATATGTTGACTCTCCTTAGCTTTAACAGCAATGTTATATACACTGAGATTCTATCTGGACAAGAAATGAACAGAAATATTATACACAGCTAAATAAGAAAACACAGATTATTGCATGAGCCCCTGAAGGCCTACTTTGACTGTGCAACAATTTGTTTTACTTTTCATAAAATTTATTTTGGCTGTAGCCAGATTGATGGTGATTATATATGAAATCCCTCCCACAAATCTGTCACATAAACATATCATTAATTTTTTTTAACTTTTTTGGATAATGCAAGTGTTTTCTTATTCATTAGTAGATACCAGTCATCGCTATAACATCAGCAAACAATCATTCTTGTACCAGCAGTTTCTATTTGCTAGGGTTTGCTACTGCTTTAAATATATTCACAGCAGTTAGAAACCTATACAGTTTTGGAAATAACACACCAACCCCACTTCAAGTAATATCAGATGTCTCACTAGCCTAGAAAGATCAATTTATGTGACCTGAGAGATGGCAAAATTTCCAGATTTTACTATTGCTGAACAAAAATATATATCAACAACAAAAAAAATAATATTTTTTGAAGTTTGATACAAAGTAAATCCTGAATGTCATCAGCATTTCTGTTGATAATACCACTAGATAGATTTGATATCTTCCAGCATTTTAAAAAAAAAAAAAAAAAAAAAAGTAAAAGGAAAAGCAATCTTGAACTGCTGCAGAAAACAGGGCAGGAAGTGCCCACTGCAGGGTCTGTGGTCCACACAGCTTTTATTTCATGGAGACACACAGACAGCCTGTTCCCTGGTGACAGCTCTCTGTACTTTCCAATCCTGCACAGGATTTCCTTCTGTCTGAAAGTGTAAGAGTTGCTCCAGTAAACACTCTGCATATGCGTTCCAGCTGCTGCACTCATTCTGCCAACGCAGCCTGGTGACAAGAAAAGCATTATTTCCTATTAAAACCTTCTAATCACTAGACCATGCCATTTTCATCTGGCTGCTTCAGGCATCAATAGCTTGCATTGCTTTCAATTACTCTATCATTATTAAGAAATTAGCTTTTGTATCCCAGCATGTTAGTCTTCATCTCTAGATCCTACAATAAAAAATTGTGGATGGGCTGTGCTAAGAGCACGGTTTCCAGGAATGCTTACATTGATTATGCAGTCTCTAGAAATTATATTTTTGAAAATATTAGTATGTATACAAATTCATGTAAATGCATGCACACATGCACTATGCATGTATATTCATATTATATGAAAGAAATACAAGCACACTCAAAAGCAGTGACCATCTGTACCATTTGCTGCAGTCCCTATTTATTTTGGCAGGGTCTTGCCTTTACAGGAAGAGGTTTTTTTCATCATGAAGCCTTGCACAGCTTTGCCATTCCTTTCCAGGACAACTGCATGGAACGCAATGGAGAAAAACTATCTCAACCTGCAATAAAGAAAATAAGACTTAAGAACAAGCTTAAGGCATATCCTATTACTACCATAACAATGACTTTTTCAAAACTGGACTATCCTGTCCCTAGGGAAACTTTAGCAGATTTCTTTTTAACCCTTTCTTTGGAGGAAATTTTGTAGATTTTTTAAGTCTAATCTTTCAAATATTGTTCAAAGAACACATATTCTGTTTAGTTCTAAGATTTTTTTTCCTTTGAAGGGAACCAGCAATAACATCCGTGCTACACTACACTTCCATAAATTTTCTTGAAAGGCAAAACAAGGCCCATTTCTCATCAATTTTCATTTTCAGGCTTGCAATTTTTATCCCTCTTCTTTAACAAAATCAAATACCCACAAGCCCTCTGTGCACCTACAACAGGAAAATTTTTCATTGTTCAGCCCGTGTGTACTCAAGCAGACTGACAGAAGAACCTTGATTGTCCAAATGGAAATTGGAGCATGGTAATTACACAGCCAAAGCAAGCTTCAAATGAAGGGCAAATCTCTTTTGTATACAGCACAAAATACACAAATGTCACCTGAGTTCAAACAAGCACCAATTCAGCAAAATATTCTTTTTCTATAGAGCATAGAGCAATTATATTTGAGTCATAGCAAATATTTTCATCTATTTACATTTCGATCATTATTTTAGTGTATAAATGTACATAAAGGAAGCAAAAGAAAAGCTAATATTTTCAAACATGTAAATATGAAGAACAAGTTACCAACATTTATGTTGGCACTTGATTTCTCCACTTAATGGCATATTAGCACAAATCTAAGCATTTAAAAATTTTCACAATGATGTTTTTTGAAAAAATATGTTTTTCCATAAACCATTTCATATGAAATTACCCATGTTTTTGCCCTGCCTTTAATACCAATCAAAATATTTTACCAGGCCAATTAAGTAGCTCAGCAATCTGACATCTATCTCTGTATTGCCGTCAAAGTCGATAGTACAATTTCCAGCTCTGCTAGCTAAAACAAATGTGGAGACCACACCACTAATCTTCATATTTGATATGAAGGTACTCTCTTTTAGAAGAACTGAATCCCTTGAGAGCAGAGCACCAGGGAAAGGCACCTCAGTGAGCTAAGTTTGCAGACCTCCAAATAAAGGCTTTTCCTGCAGGACTGTCCTGCCGTGGATTTGCATGCAGCAGCATCACCATATCATCATTTGCCATTTAAATTTTTGCCTACCTATATCCATAGACAAGCTGATCTACTTAAAAGTCCATATGATCTATGCTCAAAGAATATAAGACAAATATTATTGGAAATAATAAGCAATGATTTTTTTTTCAAGATTTTACTTCTTATTAAAAATCGTTCCTTCAGGGGGTCTTCAGTGATGGAAACTTGACACAAATAGAGTTTTTGAATGTCTGTCAGTGATGCTATAACCATGTTGACATTCATGCCTAGTGCATTCACCAGTTTGTCTGCTCCTCTTAATATTGTTCCTAAATTCCTTTTTGATAAGTCTCTCCAGACAGTGCGTATCAAAGGGATTATTGCATTTAATGGGTGATTAAAGCCACTCGCCCTTCAGCCTCTTGCCTGTGATGCCACCTTAGGCATATAATAATAACCTTGAAATGACTAGCTGTCACGTCTCGCTTAATTATATTGTCACAAAGGAGTCCTCCTCAGAAACCATTTTAGAAACTCCAAAAATAAAGTCTTTGGCAGTAGTTTTCTTTTCTTCAAAGGTTTTTAAAAATTATTATTATTTCATTAAAAAACAAAACAAACAAAACAAACAAACAAAAAACCTTAAAGAAAATACCGAGAATCTTGAGCAAGCAAATCCATAGAACCATAAGTACAAAAAGTCCCAGACCACAGGCTGATTTGAGATATCTCCTAAAGATGGGAATCCTGTCCCAAAGGTTATGACAGCCTCTAATACCTGTTGTTTAGCACTGCTTTTCAAAGACATTCGTTTCAGTTCAAGTAAAGCACACAGACAGAAAAGGAAGAGATTTTCCACACAACCACATTTATTGCTTCTCAAATGTGGGACGCTAGGCACCTCTCAGGGACAGCCTAGAAGTTTCTCTACGGCCACAGTTATAAGGAATTTCATGCCATCTTGTTTCACCTCACTTGGTTCATGTGCTCCATGACTTTGTAACACCACATCAGCAGCCTCAGCCGTTCCATGGAAAAACATACAATGCATACTTTTGCCTTCATGTGAAAACACTGAGGGAAACTTCACAATAATTAAATGATCTCTTTCACCCCCAAATTTGCCCATATATGCATAACAGTGATATCTATTTTTTATCCTTTTTCCATGAGAACAGGCAACGTTGAAGCTCTTTCTAGTGGCACTGTTCACAAATGTTACTGTGGGGACAGACACCACAGGTGATGAGTTATGTTTATCTACCTTAGCACAAGTCTTTAATAGTGCTTTCAGCCCTACTTCTTCACCCGCCAAAGGGTACAATGAAAGGAAGGACATATGAAGCAGTCCCCTCCCTTGCACAGAGCCAGTCCCTAGAATTATTTCCTCCTCTCTGTGCTTTTTTCCACTTTTAGATACAGACACGCACAGCCATAGCTCACTTTAAATAAATATTACCAATCCTACTTCCAGTTTAAAAAAAATGCCATGGGCAGCAGAATAAAGGAGGAAATCTCTCTGTAATGTATTAATCATGAAATTATAAGAGTTTGACAGCTGCTCATGATAAAACATTGAAGAGTTTAACAGACCTGTGATTTGATAGCTTCTTATTATGACAAGCTAGTCCTGTCTGTTCGTGTTTCAGTGATTAACTCCCATCACTCTCTGTCTAGCTTTGTGCAGTAATAGCAGTTTTAGCCAGAGAAACTTTCTTTGCCCTCCTGCCTGTTTGTCTGAGTGGCTATGACGTGTCTGAGTTTGTCGTGGCAGAATCAGTGAGAGAGGTAAAACTGAGAACACAGCTTAGACTGGATAAGCCCCAAGAATATTGCAGAACTCCCGCCTGCAGTTTTACTCCTCTAGTCAATTTCTACTTGCACATCAGTCACAATGAAATTAATGTGAGCCCTTGACTGAGTGTTCCTGTGTATTGTGTGCTGGAGAACCCAAGCATTCCACACTCTCGTGGGGCAATGTAAGTTGCTTTTATATGATGGAACATACATGTGATGTCAAATCAACTACATTTTTAGAAACTAGTAAACTGCTAATAGAAAGTACAGAGCAGATACATAAGCAAGCAATATTGTGCTTAAAAAGACCTATCAGAGTTTCAAATATACTCTTATAGTCCAGCATTTTGAAGCATATAGCTGAATTGTAGAATGATGGAAATTTTCATCTGTTAAAAAATGATCCTGTTCTTTGTAATTTCCATATGTGGAGTCAATCCAGTCCATTACAATTCAATTCACTGAATTCAACAGCAAAGAGAACAGCCATTAGCTAGCAATCTATAAAGCTTTCCTTTCTTCACGTGGTTCAGCGTCTTTAATCTTTTAGCAAGCACAAGTGGCTGCTGAAGTGCATTTGTTCAGGGCTCAGTTTAAAATGGAAATTAATGGAGTTGTAATACCACAGTAAATGAAGATCTTTACCATTCTCCATAAACATTACATCTTGTCTGTATTAGGCTAGATTCTTTAAAAACACAGCTACAGACATTTATGAGAGATGGGTGTCCAGTTAGGAGTCCTTATTAGAAAAAGAATCAAAAGCCAATTTTGCTGGAATTTGCTGTACAGCAACTGCTGTAATTAGAAAACCTCAGTTTCAAACCTTCTGTAACAGCACAGAATAGCAACAGTTAATGGAGTTATTTAAAATTAAAAAAAAAGAGAGAGAAAAGAAAAAAAAGAAAAAAAAGAAAATGCATTACCACAAGAGGGAATATAGTTCTTTTAGAAAAATGACTTTTAAATAACGTCCTAAATGGGTAACAGGCCATTAGTCATTTTCAATAATGACAACAGGTAATTTATTGTCATGCACATGCCACACAGTTAACAAAGGGGTCAGCTCTAGGTGTGCTAACAGCAGGAATTCTCAAAATAGATGTGCAAGGAACAGTCACAGTAGTCTAAGAATTAGCAAAGATTTTCTATATTTTGTTTTGAGATGTTCTTAACTGCAAAACTTATGTGTTACACGCACCTAGAAAAACTTATGTTCCAGATACTAACAAATAGTTCCCTGACAGGAATTCAGAACCACACACAGGATGATTTAAATACAAACAAACAAACAATAATAATGATAGTAAACAAACACCAACAACAAACAGGCTACATTCTTCAAAACTACTAATCATTTTAAGTATTCAACTGGAGAACCACGAACATAGCCAGATTATCAGAATTTGGGTTCAGTATCCTGTCAATACAAGACTTTTTAAGCTGTCTCATCTAATTCCCACAAAGGCAGGGCCTTATAAAATTACTGCTTCAGAAAACATACCTGTTAGTTTATGTGCAGATATGTTGTGAGTCCATAAACAGGTACTGAAGTGGTCAGATTCATGCAGTGATCAACTCTCAGCAGGTTCCAGCACCACTGGGGATTCTGCATATGAGTATTTGTGCAATCAAAGTGTCTGCAGGTTTCCTGGCCCCTGTGAGAGAAGGATCGCTTAACAACATTATTACACAGAAAACCCATAACGTAGTCATGTTTGTTCTTAACTACTACTTATAAGTATTTAATAAGCTTTTGTGTCCACCAATACTGAATCGCCTTTTAAGTGAAACTAGTATAGAAAGTACCTGGAAACCCATGTATCAGAACATCATTATTATCAGGAGTACTATCAGTGGAAGGAATCTGGATGATATCTCATGGAAGCCAGTTGTCAGAGTTCCCCCAAGCCTTCTCTCACCCTGAGAACGCCACCTGGGATGTGTAAGAAGCTGAGACTTGCTGCCTTCATAATTTCACTGGCTTGGTGACATGTTATGAATAGGAGAAATATTAGGAATGATTTTAAGCATTCCTTCTCTGACGCTCCAAATCCCTTGTTTACTTTATTGCCTGAGAGCTGTCAGATTGCCCTATGAGTTGACGAGTCCTGAAGTTGAGTGAAGCTGTCAAACAATGATTTGCAGTAGGCAGCCATCTCCAAAGGGTTTCAGTACACAGGAATTCCAAGAGAAATGACGATAACCTTTCAAACTCTCCCAGCTTTCTTCTGTTTGACACGCACAGAGTTTGAAGCAATGCCATTTAACACAAAGACATCAAACTAAAGTAATTACTTAGCTGCATGGGAAGAGGTAGGAAACTACTTTCCATTTTTTAAACAAGATTCCAGGTGGTGCTGATCTTTAACTTCAGAATGCTTTATCAAATATTATCAGCACTAAAGACTGGAAAAATACAGCCATAAACAAGCTTCTATTGCAAAAACAGTATGTCTATAGACATCAGTCCAAATTATTAAATTCAAATCCAAGCATGAACTAATCCAAAAGCCTGAATTTGTTTGAGTCTGGAATTCTGATGAAGTTTAAGCTCTCTCTCTTCCACTGTATGAACCTAGAGAACAGCTATACAGTTTAGATACTTGTTATTTACACAGAAAGAAACTTTTACAACTCGATTTGGAAATTTTCCACAATTTGTCATCCAGGAAGGGTCCTTCAGGTTCTTCTCTGGAGATTGTATGGACTATTTCAGTATTGAACTCTGTTCTTTAAACAGTAAGTTTAAGAGGAGCTTGAAGTTCAGTGAGTATTTCAGAAAAGTGCATACACTTTTCAATAATAAATCCATCATTAAACTTCTTGGCCTTGTGGCCTGCATCTCTTAACACCTTGCACCATTTGTATGTGCTCTGAAAGGCTACAAAAGGATGCTGTTGGCTGATGGGGTTGTGCTAGCAAGTCCAGGTTTAAGGAAGAATAGCAAGTTTTGTTGTTGTTGTTGTTGTTTTTTTCATGAAATGGAACAGAAATATATATAGTAGTGAAGTACTTGATCTTAGAGTTTAAGAAAACAAAATTGCCTTGTTTAAATATGCTTATGTTTATACAAAATTGTGTGTGTGTATAAAGGCATATAAATATAGCATGAGTAGACAGAACTTCCTAATGTTTTACAAAGGTGGAAGTGTCTTCTAGATTTTTGTAATTATTGTACCTTTGCTTGTTAACTTAATTTTTATTAAAATGCATGCATGATTTATGGTTGTTGTAGAAATTTCACAAAAACAACTTTTTAGGTAATGCCTCTTTTATTAAATTAATTAAATCATCAGACAAACTTTTTCCCCACATCCTCCCTCAGGCCATAAGGAAGAGAGCAGAATTCCTTGTTTCATTATTCTCTTTAAAATCGGTCCAATAGAAGGAAATTAAGTTTTCAAAGTGATCACATGGAGGCTATGGAGTTGGGATTTACAGGGTCCCCTCATTCTCCAGCACTGATATCCTCAGTGGCCTTTGGCAAGACGCTGAGCCAATTTCCAGTTCGGCTTACCCGCAGGGGAAAATGGGATTTATATAACATTAGACACGTCAACTATATAAGTCTTGTACTTTTATTTGCTACAGTACTTATAGAAGTCCCATTAACTTTAAAAGAAAAGGTTTCTGGCATCACTTGATGCTACACAAACAGCAATAGCAAACCCCAACCCTTTGCAGGAGAAAATCTGGTTAAACACGGTCCAAGAAGCACACACTGTGCGAAAGCTAAGCACCATTCTTAGCCGGAGGAAAAGATGCAACAAAAAGTGACAAATGCTTAATATCAGTCATGTCAGCCAGCAAGCAAATGCAAACCACTCCAGGATTGTACTGACACAAGAATGCAGAGCACAGACTACACTCCTGGCACCATGAAAAGCAAAATTATCGAAAGGCAGCCAAACAAAGCGAAGCACCTGCAGCATGAATTTCTGGGCTTTGGCATGAGAATTAGATCATGTTGCGTATAGGACAATAATTAGGAAGGGAGTTTCTAGGCTTATAATTAAAGAGTTAAGGGCTTACCAAGCCCTGAGTTGCACATGTATTACGTGCCATAAAAGGTGTCAAGAAAAGTTCAGGATAGTTGTGAAGAAATCCTGCCAAAACTCATGCCCGAACACATTTAATAACAAAATATGTGTACATGACAAGCATGTCTGACAGTTAAGTTTTCTAGACACTACACAGTGTTTTGAAGAACCATTACATGCTGATAGATCAGCTTTTTGAATTTAATAAAGCAGACTAAAAGGAAAGAAGTCGTAAACATTGTAGAACCAAATACAATGCATTAATGTAGTTTCTTCCTTGCAAAACCTTGGCAGCAAAACTTTTTATTTTTATTTTTTCAAAATAACTGCCGTACAGAATTTTTGATCCTGTTTTAAGAAGTCCTGTTAGCTTGGTGAGAAGTAGCAATAGGCATTTCAGTTCCGGATACTTCGCTGCCCTCTACTCCAGCTTTGTACTTTCTATCTGTTGAAACAAGTCATGTACTTTCAACTGTGTCTGTTAAAAACATCATGTAGTTTATGTGCGTCATCCCAAACTGTTCACAGCGATGATAAGCAGAGGGAACTTGTTCCTGCCAAGGCTTGTGAATAAAGGGCCCTGTACCCCTGCAGGAACCCCGAGACTTGAGCATCTTGGTGTGAGCACTGAGAACATTCAGTGCTGCTGCAGCTGGAGGGGGATTGAGGGCAAGCAAAGGGAATCATGCAGGCACCACACCACAGGAAGCCACCCTCTGCTTTGCACCTTTCCTGGGCATCAGTTCCTCCTTCTCCTTTTTATGGCATTTAATTTTGTAAACCCCAGTTCTGTGAGGCTTTAGGAACATGCTGTACTGCTCTTCCTGTTGGCAGTCGCCACTGCTCGAAATCCATTCAGCACGGATATCTTTGCAGATAAGATAAAAACAATCCTGTGGCATTTAGTCTTGGTGGTGGTGGTCCTCCTATATGCAAGCGGAGGGCCTCTTACAACATGGCACATACCTTATACAGAATACAACCTTGTACTCCCTACTGGAATGACTGGTTTGTAGGCAGTAAAACCATACATGTGATTTAGGAATGGTGAATGCAGCCTTGGAAACAGGTTAACATAAGAGCACTCTAAGGTGGCTAACAGGATGGAGTTGCAAGCATATTTTCTCAAGAAAAGCAATTAAAAATGACACGATGTTAGAATAAGTCATTCCAGAAAGAATAGCAGAACATTAACCTGCAAGTAATCTCAGGAGACTGGTCAGTGCTTGGGAGAAAAAAAAAAAAAAAACTGTCTCACAAATTGCCCCATGTTTAACTTGAAGTCCATTTGTTAATTTTGTAAACAGCTCCGCTCCATTTTGCACTGACATGCTATTGACAGTGTGACTCTAATCCCACCAGGAAGGAAGTATCAGGTTTCTGGAAGCTTTAGGACGCTCCTCAAGTCTATCTTCACCTGTAGGGCTTTGTCAAAAGATGCTGACAGGAGGAAACATCGTGCAACACGGGCTCCACGAGAATGAAAACTGCCCAACATTTTCAGGCAAGTGCTGGGAAACATAGTGCAGTCAGTGCCTGTGGTCTGCTCAGGTGGTGTTGCGGAAGACAGTAGATTTCTGCTTGTTGGCCAGCATGGCACTGCCAGCTCCAACACAACCAGCAGCCACGACCTGCCATGGCTTCGGGCAGGCTGGCTGGGAGACCTCCACGTGGGTCCAGGGCTGGCATTCCTAGGGTTTGCACAATCCGCTGCTAACCATCCACATCGGTTTGCCAGTATGATTTTACCCACTGCCTCTCCCATTTGACATAACTAACTTCTGGCTAAGCCAAAGTGTCCTTAATAACGCAGACGCCCTGGCTCGGAGGCAGTGCGGGAAGCTCTGACATCACACATTCCTCGTTTTAAGCAAAAAGGTTTCAAATAGAAGGCCCGGTGCCATGGCTTTTAAACAGCTTTCCCACTGGAGGATTATATTCAGATTGCTCAGGATCTGAGAAAAGAAATTCCATGTATATGATACTGGAAACCATAGGCCTATATCACATTAATAATGCAGACAGGAAGGCACCCTAGGCAACTGGTACTGAATATATACTACATAAAGAAGAAATTGGCTTCTAGCCTAAGCACTGGGAATCCTGGTCAGATCTTTTTGGATTACAAATAGAAACAATTGCACACTTTGATTAAATACAGGCTCTTGCTAGCTTTGGGCTAGTAGGTCCATATGTTAACTCTGAAGGCTAAAATAAGTGTTTTGTTTTAAAAGAAAGCACACAGCAATTTGACAAGTGATCTGAAATTCTTCGGCCCAGCAGTGTTCAGCAGGTCCTGATGAATGCAGCAAACTAGCTCCAGGAGGTCTCCTGTCATGGAGACAGTCATCCTTAACTGAGGTGCTCCAGTCAGTGTGCAGCTCACTGCAGGTGGAAGGGGGCACCCAGAGCTGGGACACAGCCACAGCCACGCTGCAGTCAAGCCATGGCATTGTCACATCGATTATGCAAGGCAAACCTCCCATCACAGCATTTCTCACCTCCCCAGGCAGCGATCGGGACATATTCTTTGAGGACTACCACCCAAAGCTTCCCTGTGGGATCAGTTTAAGATGGGAAGTTGGTCACTGTCAAACAGTGCAAGAAAACACATCTATGCCATGAAAATCTTTAAGGCCATTCAGTGGCTTGTAGTCAATTTCTGCATGTAACTCAAAGGACCACATTTTAATTTCAATCCCCATTTTTAAGACACAAAACTTTTTCCTTCCTTTTTTTTTTCTTTTTTCTTTTTAAGCCTTCCTTCTTTCTTTATTTGTACCTCAGGTATATGTGGCATGAAAGACTAATCTTAAACATTTACAGCCTGAGGTTGGTTTGCAGTATTTATTTCAACTTATTATATATTATAGCATGTTTTTGATTATATTTGACAATCAATTTGCTGGAATTTATAGCTCTCTGACTAATATGCTTTCATGATGTACTTGCCCTTAATTTGTGGATTTTATGGAGAGTTTACTGAGGTTGGATTTCCCGCTTCTCTTTCCACTTGCTTTTTCTTTTTAAATTTCTCTGTGTGTGAATTCATGACACAGAAAGAAATAGAGAATATGAAAGCTTAATGGCCATAAAATTGATCAATTGTCTCATGGGATAAAATCCACAGAGCAGCCACATGGCACTCTTCTCTGATCTGGTGCTGTTCAGAGGCAATTTTATGGCGATCCCCTCTACCTTTGAGCTTGGATCCCCATGCAGACAACACCTCTTGAGCACATGCAGGACCCAAGACAGCATCAGCAGGAGAGAAGAGGCCAAGAGTGAAGAGCCAAGAGTGAAGGAGACCTCCTTGGTGTCTTTAGGACACCAAGGAGGACACAGATGGATTTACCCCTTCCTGGCAGATCACCCTCAGCCGTGGCATCCGTCCTCCTTTCTGCATGCTTTCATGTGGTAAGGGGGATTAGGTATCTGCCAAGTAATGCCTGTTTGATGTTTCACATCAGAGAAAAGAATGTTCAAAGTTCTCAGCAAACAGCATTTGACACAGTGCTGAAAGGTAAGAAGGCGGGAAGAGAGCTGGGTTCAAGCTGGTGTCCTGAGTTAAGACAATGAACATGCAAAGCACAGTAATAGGCCACAAGTAGAAGCAAATTACTGCAAGGAGGAGGTAAGAAACCTACTGTGTGTGGGGCATAGAAGAAAAGGCAAGGGAGCTCAACCCGCACACCAACAGGCAGTGATTACAGTAGTGAATGACTCTGAAAAACATGTAACAACCATGTCATCAGAGTCTGCCTGGAGTATCCTCCTGTGCAGAGACACCTGGCTGCACACCCTAACCAGGCTGTCTGGTACGAGAGTAGGCTGGGCACATCAAAGAAGCACCAACACAGGTCTTGTTGTGAGCTCTAGTGAGAGCATGACAGGAGATGACACCTGATAGGAGAGAGGGCGGGACCTACTGGAGTCTGAAGCTGAGATGTGATGCACTGCCAGAAGATCAAGCAGATGGGGAGAAGCCAAAACAGACCCAGACAAGAAGTATCTCCTACTCACCAGTGCAAGGGATGTTGTACCCAGCTAGATACGGAGAACAAGCCTTGACTACTGTCTTTACTCTGATCTTCCCATCCATATTGTCAGTTCATGTGGCCTCAGACAACTTGGGAGCTGTATTCAAAGCATGGCCAACAGAAAAAAGGGAGGAGGAGAAGCATGCAGGAAAGGGAAAATGGAGGCACTGAGAAGACCAAGTTTCAATGACTGAAATGTCGTTGTTACTTTAATGTTTATAAAAACTTTACAACAAATACCTTCTGACATAGATAGCACCCAAAATACAAAACAACATAAAATTTAGCAAAGAAACAGATTGCTAAGGGTCATTTGGGCATGCAACATGAAAGGGAAGGGGGAAAGTACACTGTCGTTGCCTGATCTTATGGACCTTGATTTTTCTTTTTTGATATCCTCTCTGAAAAGATTATAGAAAATTACTAGACTCCACAAAGACTGTAAAATGCTTTACTTCACTCAGAAGAGGGATTGAGTGTATTTTACCTTACGACACTACAGATCTCATGACACCACAAACTGGGTGAATATTTTGGGACATCTGCACTTCTGAGCTCCTGCCTCAAGCTATTCCTCATTATTTACTGCTAACTAATGAGCAGTCAGGTGGCTGATTCTTTTAACAGAGGGCACCGTTTAGACTGCTGTATACCCTCGAGCGCCATTTACCATCTCACACTTTGGTCTGGGCTTTTCATTTAGGCAAATATCTCCCTTCCCTGAAACACTGCTGGATATAACAGATAGAGAGGCAGCCATGTACCAAAATAGACATATTTCTAAACATTTCCAGCTGCCTTCAGGGCCCATATAGTATATGAGGTGAGATACTGTGAGGTTTCACCACACAGTAAAGAGCAGCCAAAGGGCATTTTCGAAACTTTTTTTTCCTACTGTCTTCCATTTGATGAAAGACTTGTGGTTAAACCTTTATCTTCTATAAACATTAAGAAGTAGGTTACCTTTATTTTCACATCTCACTTTTGTTTCATTAAAAGACAGGTTTTACTGTAGTAATTCAGGTGATTGATACTTTGGATCAGCTTCAGAAAATAGATGTTAATGATCTGTATCTATGTCTGTATCCCAGCACAGATGTGCTCACAGATGTATTTGCATGCAAGATGCCCACAAAGCAGCGTTTCTTTCCAATGGCATTTTTTTCTTTGTTTTTACATAAGGCAGCTCCTATGCACATGATATGCAAACCTGTAGGAGCAGCATTTTCGTGAGATTGCTCTCACTCTGCCTTCATCCCTCCACACCCCAGCAGGTACCTCCACATCAACCAGCTAGCTGATTTTCTAAACACTGGACTGCTGCTGATTTTGTGGCACATATATGGATGTAGCTTATGATCAAGAGGTTCTTCAAATTAAAAAAAAAAAAAGAAAAAGAAGAAGAAGAAAAAAGCTTTTCCTCTGCCCCCTTGGAGTACCTTGGCTGCAACATCTGTTATTCCTAAATTCTCTTCCAAAATCTCTCTGCCACAGCTTCACCACTGAGGAAAAGAGGCAACACTGAGCCCACAGGTAGGCAGGCATTTCCTGGCATATTAAAAGATCATTGCAACTAACCGTGCTTAGCACCAGCCCACACCACACAGCCCACAGCCCACACCACACAGCAGCTAGAGCAGCGGCTGGTGACCTGCTCCGGCAGTGCCTCCCCAGACAGGGATGAACCACATAGGGGCCTCTGGAAAACTCCCCATGCAAGGGGACGCTGTTAGGTGTTTACTGTCAGCAGCACAATCCCCCTTCTCCCTGTGAAGAAACTGCAACCGTTGCTCTTACAACACTTTGAATATACAGGCTGGACAGGAAGCAGCTACCACCATTTAAGCAGTGCCTAAAACGTTTCCAGAAATCAACACTGAATAAAGCTGCACAGCTGCATGAGCATTACTTCTTCACTGGAGTGAAGCACAACAACGTGATAGGTAAATTGTTAATAAAACCGAAACTCACACAGGAAAGCTGGAATTAGTCAAAAAGCACAGAAAGCAACAACAGATTTCAAACCTCCCTTGTCTTCAAGTTTCATTTTTCCTTAGCAACAATACCCAGAAGTCTAGAGACGCCAGAAAACTATGAACTTATTTTAAATGAGCTGTGGAAATCCCCCGCTGTTCTATGTGTCTCTGTCTGAAGCTATGACCTTCCTGTCCTAATGTCATATGTCTGATCATATAAAGAAATAATTCATAGCTCACTTCTTACATTTTATATGCTAATCGAGAGATTAAAACTATGTTACATTACATCTCACGTTTTATTTAACTCTAGTCAAAACACACGATGTTGTGTGTGTTTGCTTGTTTATTTAATCAGAGTTTTTACACGTTCACAAAGCAGTGAGATGCTGACCTGGAGAAAACAGTTATTGGTACAGACAAGAGAGAATGCATAATTTATCAGTTAAAGAAAGAGACCTACTGTAAGCACAAAGCATACAAAAATATGTGTATAGCAGAAGTGCCTGAAATATGCTTTAAATAAGAACAAGCCTGCTAGGAGAGTGTCAAAGAAAAAGGCAGAAAAACCCAAACACCAAAGTCTTCTTGAAATAGAAGATATGTGAACAAAATGGGTGCTTCTGTTTACTAAACTCAAATAATTCTCCTCAAAAAAAAAAAAATAGGTTTACATAAAAGTAATTTCCTAAAACAGGTATCTAGGTCTGTTACAGGAACTGAGTTTTAACTTAAAAGGAGATTCTGTTTTGAATATATGTCCTTACAACTGTGAAAAACAGAATAGCTCTTTCTTCTCAGCAAACCCCACCTCCTTTTCAGATGTTCCCTTCAGTAACACTGATGCCAGAGTAATAATTCAAAAGATGGTTGATTCATCATTAGAGAACACGGGGGGGGGAAAAAATGACAAAATTAAACCGCAAGACATGGCAGACAGGTGCTTCTGTGAAAGCAGCCCAGAATTTCAAACATCAGTCTTGAAAGCTGTAGTGTGTCTTGCACGGGAGACTCAGTTTGTGATTAATTGATGGCACTTCAGTCTCATGAGCTTTAGTCTGAAGGTCTTTAAAAAGGCTCTTGAGGGAAATACAGATTTTTCTACTGAAAGAAAAGGAAACTGCAGATTCTCTTCTTTGCTGCTGTTTAACTTAGTCAGTCAACATTCTGCATTTATTGAGTGTTTCAGTTCATCAGCAGAATAAGCCAGGAGGGGTTTTTCCATTCATTTGGATGACATGCGGACTGCAGGATCTACAGGACTGCCGGCTCAGAGGGGACTGGCCTTGTCTTGGACCTTGAAATCTTGCTGTAGTTTGTAAAATGACTTGGCAGAAATAATACACTTCACAAGGACATTGTCAAGACCTTTTCCATTACGAACAAGAAATCTTGCTATTTCAGGAAGGAAAACACCCATGAAGAATAACATGAATTTTGCTAAAGCATATGCAATGAAATGAAAGCCTGGCAATTTTGGTTTCATTATTCTGGCAGTTTCTTTTTATCTGAGATGAGAGACTTTGCAAATAATAAGAAAAAAAAAAAAAGAGGGAAAAAAAGCTACTTAGTGATCCATGTCATTCAGCAACAACAAAAACAAAAGTCCTACTAGTCAAATTTATGAGCCTTGAGAGATCTTGGCTGAAGCTGGTGGAGAAATACCTCCATTTACACACCCCCACATGTCTAATCCCTGACTCCCTCCCTCTCAAACTTAAGGAATGAGCTTAAGTCTCCACATTTTACCATGAGCACAGATTTCCTTTTTCCATTTTTCGAGGCCTGCGCACTGCACAGTTGTAGCACTCGTCTCTCCCACAGGCACCAAGACATGGGAGAGCTTGCGAGCAGGCCAGAGTGACAGGAGGCGAGGAGAGAAGGGCTGCAAACGGTGGCTGGATTCCCTGCTTGACCCACCCCACAGAGGGAAGATGCAGCATCTAGAGTGCACTACAGCCAGAGTCCTCTCTGCCTGTAATTCAGCCAGGAAGTGTCTTTTAGACTGGACATGTTTAGCTATGTGTAGGTTCATAACATTTTCTAAGCTGTTTCTTTCCTGCTTGCATTCAGACCTAAAGCTTCTGACTATTCTTTCTTCAGAAAAATTGGCAAAGAACTTGTCTCTCTGTAAAGATGTCTTTCATGGAAAACTGGGGTTAGTGAACTTCTGCACTGAACTGGGCTGATAACCTGCTGGGCAGTTTACTTATAAAGTTGGATAAACACAGTTATTCACATTTGCTTTCTCTTCATGTCAGATATGTTCCTAAACATCATCTACCAAGTCCAGAATAGGCGTCTCACTCAAGTACATGATCGGAAGTGGAAACAACACATTCCTGCTTATGACTAAATTTGATCTTATACTGCAGCTTGTGCTTATGCCTCCTGAGCACAAAAGCCTCAGACTGAGAGGTTGTCAGATAAACTACAGCACTGGCTCTTTGCACACAGACGTAAAAATACGAAACCCTAAAACAGTTGGCTTGTCTGGACATTACTCTCAACCGTTAGCTTTGCATCAGTGATTCCCAGTGAGTTCATTCCCAGAGCGGACCTAGTGCTGTTAAATGTCCAATTTCTGGTGTCAAGTAATTAATCAAAGCTAAAAAGCAGTTAGTTCCCCCCCAAAAAACAGCTTCTGCTTAGGGTCATGCTAGATCTTCCTTAATGGATAGTCTTTCTCTTTCAGCTCCCTCATTGTCATCAATCTCCTTTAAAAACATCCCTTCAAAGAAACTTTTTACTAAAATAATTCATCCTTCATCTCTCATGGTTGCTTATCTTTGTTGGCTCCATAGTATTACTAGGAACTAATTCTTTATTTCCCCCGTTAAAGGAACAGGGAGATTCTATGTTTTTGGGCATAGAGAAAGGGGAGGCAGTTGCCCATGAAATAGAAAAGCTGTTGGTAGTGGCAAGGCCAGGTGAAGGTTACATGTTGCTGGTGGGGAAAGTGTTAATGTTAGTTCTGTCAGAATATATTAAACTAGTACCTTGGTTTGGACCACTGCTATCCTCCTGAAAGGCTGAATCAGCTCAGTTATTAGGCATGACAAAACTCAGCACAGCACTGAATGCTTTGCAGTGAGGAAAAGCCCCGCCACGCATTGCAGTCTTCCTGGAATAAGATATTAACTTGCTGAGGGAAAATGCAGATGTTGCTGCTAAGGAGATGACCCAAGTCAGAAAGGCAATTGTATCCCCACCTTGGGGCCAGGGCTGAGGAAGAAAGTTTCCAAAGCTATGCCAACCCTCCCGTTTAGCAATGACCCCAAGCTACACGCTATACTATTACACACTTCACATCATCTCCACTGCAAGCTGCAGCATTAAAACGCAGACACTAGAACCCTGTGGGAGGTATCAGTCACTACCGTTATTTCCATATTATCCAGTTATTCTCTGGATACCCAGTACCCTGAGCTGGTGGAAGAGGATGGGGAGCAGGATGTGGCCCTCACTATCCACAAGGAAATGGTTGGCGACCTGCTACAGCACTTGGATGTACGCAAGTCAATGGGGCCAGATGGGATCCACCCAAGGGTACTGAGAGAACTGGTGGAGGAGCTGGCCAAGCTGCTTTCCATCATTTATCGGCAGTCCTGGCTATCAGGGGAGGTCCCAGTCGACTGGTGGCTAGCAAATGTGATGCCCATCTACAAGAAGGGTCGGAGGGTAGACCCGGGGGACTATAGGCCTGTTAGTTTGACGCCAGTGCCAGGGAAGCTCATGGCGCAGATTATCTTGAATGTCATCATGCGGCACTTACAGGGCAACCAGGCGATCAGGCCCAGTCAGCATGGATTTATGAAGGGCAGGTCCCGCTTGACAAACCTGACCTCCTTCTATGACCAAGTGACACGCTTAGTGGATGAGGGAAAGGCTGTGGATGTGGTCTACCTTCACTTCAGTAAGGCTTTTGACACTGTTTCTCACAACATTCTCCTCAAAAAACTGGCTGCTCGTGGCTTGGACTGGTGTACACTTCGTTGGGTTAAAAACTGGCTGGATAGCCGGGCCCAAAGAGTTGTGGTGAATGGAGTCAAATCCAGTTGGAGGCCGGTCACTAGTGGAGTCCCCCAGGGCTCAGTACTGGGGCCAGTCCTCTTCAGTATCTTTATCAATGATCTGGATGAGGGAATTGAGTGCACCCTCAGTAAGTTTGCAGACGACACTAAGTTAGGTGCGTGTGTTGATCTGCTCATGGGTAGGAAGGCTCTGCAGGAGGATCTGGATAGGCTGGAGCGATGGGCTGAGGTCAACTGTATGAAGTTCAACAAGGCCAAGTGCCGGGTCCTGCACCTGGGGCGTAACAACCCCAAGCAGAGCTACAGGCTGGGAGAAGAGTGGTTGGAAAGCTGCCTGGCCGAGAAGGACCTGGGAGTACTGGTTGATAGTCGGCTGAATATGAGCCAGCAGTGTGCTCAGGTGGCCAAGAAGGCCAACAACATCCTGGCTTGTATAAGAAGCAGCGTGGCCAGCAGGTCTAGGGAAGTGATTGTCCCCCTGTACTCGGCTCTGGTGAGGCCGCACCTCGAGTACTGTGTTCAGTTTTGGGCCCCTTGCTACAAGAAGGACGTGGAGGTGCTCGAGAGAGTCCAGAGAAGGGCAACGAAGCTGGTGAGGGGTCTGGAGAACAAGTCTTACGAGGAGCGGCTGAGGGAGCTGGGCTTGTTCAGCCTGGAGAAGAGGAGGCTCAGGGGAGACCTCATCGCTCTCTACAGGTACCTTAAAGGAGGCTGTAGCGAGGTGGGGGTTGGTCTATTCTCCCACGTGTCTGGTGACAGGACGAGGGGGAATGGGCTGAAGTTGCGCCAGGGGAGGTTTAGGTTGGATATTAGGAAGAACTTCTTTACTGAAGGGGTTGTTAGGTATTGGAATAGGCTGCCCAGGGAAGTGGTTGAGTCACCATCCCTGGAGGTCTTTAAGAGACGTTTAGATGTTGAGCTTAGTGATATGGTTTAGTGGAGGACTTGTTAGTATTAGGTCAGAGGTTGGACTGGGTGATCTTGGGTCTCTTCCAACCTAGACGATTCTGTGATTCTGTGATATCACCTAAGGCAGATAGCAAGCTCTAAGATATTTGTCCTGTGGCTCTGAACTGTGCCATGAATAGGGGTGGATGGTAGTGCTTGCACTTGTTTTGGTCAGTAGGAGACACAGGACAGTAAAGAAACAACCTGTGCCTTTGCCAAGACAAACATCCTTTATAAACACTCAGCTCAGTATCACCTGCTCGTGCCAGAGCCTAAACAGCCTCCTGACAAGGCAAAGCCAAGCTTGTAGGCTGTGGCTGTGAGGAAATGTAGGTGACATTGCTCAATAGGCAAGACCTCAACCACAGCACAACATGAATGTCCAGTCACTTCTGGCCTGGTCTGCAGACCACTGAAGTCAAGGGATGCTAAGGTCGCAAGTTAAATGCAAACTATTTTATGATTTTCTAATCAAGATAGCTTAAAGTCAGGAATAGCTTACAAAAATAACCAGCAGCAATTTCCCAATCAATTACTGGTTATTGCACATAAAATTTTATGCAGCAACGCATGGTTGTCCCACAAAGCCATGTTTATATGTTTAGACAGACTTTAATATTTGGGTTAGGAAAATTCTGTCTCATTTTGAGTAACATTTTCAAAGACTTATACACCCGTTTGTTCCCTGGAAAAAGTCACATACACAAATGGAGTCATTACTTACATTCTTGCAACTGCCTGATTTTCACCCTTCTGTACCTGCAGAGACTAGCACGCAAGTTTTCACGCTGCTGAGTGAAACCACTTGACATAATCCTTTCTGGCAAAACTCCATCTACATGCAAATAAAGAGCTCAGACTTATTATAAAGGGTAAAAAAATGCTGATTTTCAAGTGGTTAGTAGCATACACTGCATTAAAAAGCACAAGTTTGGATTGCATTTGTAAGACATTGCATCTGCAGGGTAATGAGGGACACCAGCGCTAGTCAAGACTACAAATGTATTTCAAGGCCTAAGGTATCTTTGAAAACATCAAGGTCTCTTTTTGCAAACCTTGCTTCCTGGGCAGCGGCAGCAGTGGCCAACAGGGCTCTGACACTTCCAAATACACCACCTCAAGGAAAATAACACTTCCAAGCCTGGCTATCTGCTCTGTTCTGCCATGGCAGACACTTCAGAAAGGGGCTGTTTAATCGGCATTTGTCAAGTCCTGACCTCCTGCAACAGGGACTCACAGTGTTACTACAATAAAAGTAATAAATTTGTACATCTGGACAAATGAGTTCCCCTCTTTCCTTCAGCATTGTCATCTTGACTTGCACATTCCCTTCAGAGATACGAACAACTGGCAGCTCTGCTCAAGGAGATCACTGATCTAATTTATTTTTCCTTCTCCCTTTAGGGAATGCTATCACAATACTCTAAGATCATTGCCTTGTACATCTCACTCCCCTCCCCTGATGAAATGGCTCTGAAATGTCACCACCTGATCTGGAGGGGAAGCTGCACCCTCACAAGCCCTTCCATTAACTATTCCTGTTGACAGCTTGCAGCTTCTTTGGCGAGCTCTCTCTCCTTACCCAAGGGGGTGCTTCTGCAGGACCTTCATGGCTGGCTTTTAACAGTCTTGTAATCACAGTTCACAACATGCTGGTTGACAAACTCCTGTTTTATTAATATTTTTTCCTCAACACTAGCTTTTCCAAGATGCTACTCAGCTTTAACTCAGAGATGCTATTTCCATGCCACCTCTCAATGTGCCCAGTGCTTAACAGCAAGAGACATGTTTGGAAACCTAAATTACTCCACCTCTGAGGCCTCAGATTATGCTATTTTTTCTCCTCCAAGTTTGAGGCATTTGAAATGCTTTCACGATGGAGAGGAACGTTACAGGTTTGTGCTTGTTCTCAAAGCATATTTGTTCTGCAAAAGCTCCTTGTAAATGGCTGATTTGGGGCTGTATTTAAACCGGAAAACATCTCGGAACGGTTGGATGGGAAATGTGTTACAAGTGAATGCAAACAGTCATCTGGAGGAGCTGCTCTCTGGGGGCCGCCAGCCTGTCCTAGCAGGGGAATATCGACAGAGCTTGGAAAGCCATAATACTTAATAAAAGACAGGAAGCCCTTTTCCTTTGTTGTTGCTACAAACTCTGGTAATTTTCTGTGCTACACAATACCTCCCTGCCTTGTATTCTCGCATTCTTCAACACTGACCCCTGTCTTGGGGATGACTTTTCTACTCCAGCTCAGAGAAACAACATTTTAAAAAATAGATGTTGTATTTCTCTTCTTTCCCAAGGTGGAAGTTGCAGTATGACTTTTGGCTATGCACATGCTCCCATGGCAGCACCTTTTAGCATCACCAATGTTACCCATTACAGAGTTGTTGGGCATCAACAACTTCAAGGAACAAGAGAGCTGGTGCTTCTACAGCTCTCCACATTATGAAGCATGGCTTTTCTATTTCTCACACTAGGACTAGAAAACTGGCAGCTTGTACACCAGTGGTAAAAGCATTTTTTCCAAAATAACCTATTTTCTCCATCTTCACACAGCTTTCATTTTAAAGATCAATTCACAAAGTCAGCTTTTATCGGTCTATGAGGTGTTCACCAGAGTTTATACCTGCCCAGGTTTTGACATACCCTGTTTTGCATTTTCCTGCCCTTATTTCCAGTTCTGCAATGCCAAGTAGACACTAGACTATTTACACATTAACACAGTAGCTTTGTGTGCTCCAAGACAAAAATAATTATTGATTCAGAAAAACATGTTCATTTACTGTTGTTGAACTCTTCTCTTACCCTTAAAAATACAGACACAGGTGCAGCATAAGGGAAGTAAAAGCTCTGGACCCTTAATTAAAGTAATTTAAAGTTCCTTAAAAGTATACTTAAAAATAGAACTTGATGTGCGTGCTCTATAAGAGTATTGCTAATTGTTCATTAATCTCTCACTGCTCATTAAAATGCATGATGATATTTAAAAAAATAATCATTGAAAACAAGTTAATATATGAAATTGATGAGAGTAGAGACATTTAAATGCATTAGCTGATGCACTGTTACTATTTCATAACAGCTTCCAGAACCTTTTTACACATATATGTATTTATGTGTGCATATATATGTATGCATGTATTTATGTATGTATGCATATATGAAAGACAAACACAACACAATGGAGATCGTGTATAAAAAAACCTTGGCAACTACGGAAGGCAGGTGTTTCCCATAGCTTTCTGTTAAAGAGCATACTGCAGTTAACGATGCTGTGAAAGACTGCCTATAGACCAGAAACATATGCATCAACAGAAGACTACAGCCGTAAAAGACCTGCAGGTATATGGATAAGAAAACAAGGCCAAACATCAGCACACCCAATACATTCAATCCCATGTCTAAAAGCATCTTTAAACAAAGATGATGCTGTCTAGAATGAATGATATACATACTGGTAACGTGGGAGCTACAAATATTGCTACTTCCACTCTGGAATAAAATCAAAGGCTAAGGGCCAGATTCCTAAAATATAATGTTCAGTCTCCTGCTTTCCCTCTTAGGTTACATCCAAGAGAAAGTATAGCATAGGATCAGATTCTGGTCTTTCAGCAGTATGAAAGACCCCATTGAAGTCAATGTGTAAAACTCAGCAGTTCCCTACCACGCAATTTTCTACATAACATTTCTGCCATTTCCCACTGGAATGAACTGTGGGCCTGAAAGTCCTCTGCCTTCCAGGCTTTGGAGCAAACGTGGGGCAGCAGAGGGAGCAGGGTGAGTGGGAGGTCTTGATACACCCAGTGCTCCCTGGGGCAAAGCCCCATCCTCATGCCCGCTCTGTAGTATTAGCTGCGGCACATCCTGCAGCAGGGTCTGCCACCCAAGAAATAAACATAATTAAATAGAAAAAAGGAAATATGAAAATGCCAATCTTGGTTAAGTGCCCTGATCAACTGTTGTTTGTAGTATGTCTGGCTTGCAGCAGAGAACTAGGCAATAACTCTATCGGGGAAACACTAACTCTGGGAAGTGATCCAGCCTTACAGCATGGACTACTTCATCTCCACAGGGTCACCTCTTCCCTCCAAAACCAGCCATTGTCCTTACCTAGGCTTAGCCTGGCCTTTTTATACTCAAAGTTCCTATATTGCACGCAAAAATGATGCATGATACGTCTGGCTTTCCAAATCTGGAAGCCAGAAATGACTTATTTCTAGCTATAACCATTGCTCTTCCTAAAAATATATGTATACATATATAATATTTTCCTTGAGTTATAAAAAATAAAATAAAATAAAATCTGGCTCCTTCTATCAAAGACAACATTAAGACCCAAGTACCTCCCTCAGGAAATGATTTTCAACCCAAGAAAATAGCAAATGCAAGGTATTTTCAGGCGGGTGGATTTTATCTAGGCTCTTGTAACTTAACCCAAGGCTAGAAACTCCAGCCGTATCATAACCCACATAGTTTCCGTGTGTTTACCTGTGTAGGCTCTAATCACCTGTGGAACATCTGTTGGTACTCTAGCACTACTGGCAAGACACCAAAATAACTGTATTCTACATAACAAACAGTTGCAGTTTTCATCTCTCTCCTGGTCTGCCTGTTTTAGTTTACAAAGCCAGAATAAACTCTTCCTGTCTGCCAGGATGGGAGTGAGATCAGAAAAGGTCCCTTTAAGGGTATGATAGAAACCAGAGTTGCATTATTAGGGTGTTTCTTTGAAAATATGTCTTTGGGTAATTGTCAGTTCCTGTATGAAAGAGTAGTATTGCCGATAAAAAATAAACCACAATCGGAACAGCAAAGTTAATTACTGGGCCTTTTTGGATGAGAACTCAAAAGCACTCAAAGAGATCACTGGCTACACCCTTCAGATGTCTACAATCCATCAGAAACCATGTTTCCCCTTTTGAAGCACACTTAAAAGCATATATATCTTACCAGGTTTGGGGGTACCTCTTGTTATTGTGTGGCAGTGTCATTTAACAGGAAAAAAAACAGCCACCATGGTGATAGGTTTTCCAAACATGCAGGGAGCAATCATCCCTCTCCTAAAGGGTTTGCAATCAAAGCAGACAAGGCAGGTTTGCAATCAAAGCAGACAAGGCAGAAGAGGAGGGCAGTGGGGAGAAGTCAAGATCTGGAGGTAAAGTGACTTGCTGAAGAGCACAGAGCAGGCCAGAGCTGGAAAGGAGACAATGTCCTCTTTCCCAGGTTGGCAGGTTTTCCAGAGGCCATGGCCAAAATGACGTCAGTGCTGCTGGGGCTCTCAGAATTTCCCTTTTCTTTCACCTTTTCCCATCCCCCTGTCTTCTTCCAGTTCTCCACAGTGGACATTTTACAAGACGTGAAGGGTCACAGCCCTGGCCTGCAGGTCCCAGAGCAGGTAGGTAGGCACTCCCACCCCTTGGGCAGCACTTAATGCCTCCTGCCACCCGCCAAATGTGGAGCTTTGTGTCCTTCACACAGGTGAGGATCAATGAGAGACCTCCTCTGGCCTCATCCCAAGCATGAGACCTTGGTTACCATGACAGAGGCGCCTGTGTGTACAATAGTCCTCCAGTTGCCTTATCCATTGTGGCTAACCATCTTACAGTTCCTAGAAAAGACAAAACAAAGCTATAGGATTACATGTACGCTGGGGGAATGCAGGGCCGTAACACATTACTGATTAAGATCAGTAAAGTTAACTGAAGAGCACAGACAAAGAAGGTTGTCATATGCACATACCTTAAATTATAACTTACTATATCATCTTTATTTCCTTCTCAGATCTCCCAAGGTGAAATCCAAAAGCCAAAGAACTCCCCCAGGGGAGAGGTAAGAAGTACCGAACACATGGCTGAGGAAAATAACGTGCTTTCCTGTTTCTGAAAATTATTTCATGCACTGGAATTACTTCATTTTTTCCTCAAAAGTTACACAGATGCTGCTGACCATTTCCCTTTCATATTGAATAGCTTTTTCCAGGAAGCATATTCCAAAAACACTCCTTTCCTTCCTGAAGAAGCCTTGTTCACACTAGAGGATGTTCCTGTCAAAGTCAGAAAAGTTATTTTTAAGATGAAAATCTTGTGTGGAAAGTGATTCTCCCAGACTTCTGAGGAAAGTAATTGGAAAAATAATAATATATATATAAAAATTACTTTTAAATAATATTTTTTATTTTATGAAAGAGACATTTTTAATGGTTTTAAATAAATATAATTTTATCTGTTCATCTCACTCAGAAAAATATTCCTAACAAATATCCTAAAAATATTTTGATATGGCAAGAGTACATTTGAGCAGAAATGAGCTTTTATCAGTGACAAGAGATCTGTCATATGCTATAGGTGTGTTGGTTCCTGCTCCAGGCTAATATTAGCATGATATGCGTTTGGTAGGTCTGGACTGAGAAACAGAAACCAATGTGTGTAGGATTTGTTGAACTTGCTGGGACTATTTCTCTCTTCTCTGTTTCATAATACTATTACCAGAATTGCTAAAATAGTATTGAAAGAACATCACATAAATAAAACATAGATATATTATAAACTCAACTGAAGACTTGTCATAGTAAACCATATGAGCAACTGTGTTCAATAAGCAAAACGTGGTAAATAATTTGAAAACTGAGATCTGTATACCTTGTGATGATGTCAGGCCAAAGAATATCTTATGGGACCTCTCCAGACAAGCTCAGGCACCTGTTTTACACGGATAGATTAAAAGCATAATACAATTCTTGGGAACAGATCTTGTCTCCTGAAACTTATTCATTACCAAGGAGTTGGTCTCCATGATTCCTGTGGGTCCCTACCAATTCAGGATATTCTATGATACTGACTATCATTAATAAAGGTATATTACATATTAATTATACATACATAAAGAACAATTAATACAAGCAAATATTTATAAGACATACAGCTGCAATTCACAATATATTTGACTGCCTGTTAGTGCTAAGCTTCCCTTGACTGTACTAGTGGAGGAAATGACCTCAGATTAAAATTAAAATTTAATTGGTGAGGTGATCCTACAGGGGAAAAAAGGGTTCTTGGGAACATGGGAGAGACATTCAGAGAGCAGCCACAACTCCTTCAAGTGATCTCCAAATCTGAATAGCTATTTTCCAAAACCTGAACCAGCCAAAAATTTAGTCCTGAATTTTAGGAAAATCACTACTGAATCCACCGAACCACTGAAAGACCACAGTTTCTAGGCAAGGCTAGGGGTCCTGCTTTTTCACTTTACACAATTCAGTTCTCTCTCTGCCCCATCATCCTCAAATCAGGAAGTCCACCTGTCACAGATGAACCGGAGAGACTGAGGAGGGCATCAGCTACTTCCCAGCTTAAGTCACAAAATCTGACTCACTTGCCCAGATGTGACTGAAATCCTCTGCAATCCTTGCAGCAGTTTGCAGCAGTCAGGCAGCAGAGGCAGAGACATCTTCCTTAATAGCACACCTGGTGGAGCTTGAAGTGGAAGGGATCTGTCAGGCTCTTGTAAGTCCCTGAAGAAACCTTAAAGCATCTGGTGAGTCAGTGCAGGGCAGCTAGGCTTGCTGGTCCTTACACAGCCTTTTTGCAGCACAGAGAATCTATAGCCCTCAGTTTCCTGTACTGACACCTTTCCTGTTAATCTCATCCACCAGTGACATGATACAGCCATAAAAATAATGCTTAGTTGACACTTGCTTGGTTTTGTGCTTCTTACCCAAGTGATGTACACAAGGCAAAAATCATATTTCCTGCTTAGCTCTTGGGCCACAAGTGTGCACAAACATCCACCATGCACTCATGCAACTGCACATAGAAGCCATCTGTCACAATCAGTTTCTAAATTTAAAAACATTATTAACTCTGAGACAGGAAGGAGCCTCAGGAACAAGGGGGAAAAATTGCTTAGATAATGACTTTAAATAACCTGACAATCTCTCCTTCTTTGGCATTTTTTAATCATTTGGAAAGACAGAACATGACTAGGCAACTCGCGTGACCAGTGTCATTGGTTTAGAGTTTCTTCAAGCAGCTGAATTTATACTGCTGTAGGGTAGACTAACTTTATTTTTTATGCTTTGCTTATAACTATGGAAAATCCTTTATAAGCATACTTCCTCCTAACACACAGTATCTATCCGATCTATCCTGAAGCATGAACACTGACCCATATTCTTCCTTTCAGAAATGGCAGCAGTCCAAGGAGTTTTCCACTCTTGAGTTTTTGGGGCTTGATTTTATGTTTAGGAGCTACTTTCTTCTAACTAGCTGGGCTCTACCAAACTGATGCAGGTCCTTGGAGAGCAGACAGTCTTGAACAAGAGCAGCCCAGTGAATTCCTTAGGAACATGGAGGGGCAAAGGCAGTAAGTTTGTCACCAGTTCTAGACACTTGTCAAGTGACAATTTTATAACGCGATGCCAAGCTTTGCAATGGTAAGGGTAGATCCACTGTAGAGCTCAGATGAAGTTAAAGGGCCCATTGAAAGAAAAGGAGAGCAGAGAAAATGAGAGTAAAGACAGAAAAAAAGAAAAAAAAAAAGTTTTTTATCCAGCATGAGAGCAAGGCACAGCAGGACTGCACAAACATGCCAGATGACATGGTCAGCAGGGAAGGAAATACCCAGTCCCAGAATACACCAGTCCTAGGTGAGCCAAGATTATCCATTAATCTAAGGCTGCATAAAACAGAAAATATGATCACAACCCCTAGTTAAAGGGAGGGGGACAGGAAGAGGAAAAATCCTGAGCTCTGACAATTTCACTCTGTTCAGTGAATCTTTATTTTTTCACTTAAATCATTGAAATAAAGAAGGGAGTTTGCTGCTGATGTCTGTTTGGCTGCTCTTAGTAAAAGACATTGAGTGAATTTCTTAATGAAAACTCTGGAGCGAAAACACTAATGTAGGTCTTAAGCAGCTGGCGATATGATTAGCAGATGCAGATCTTTCTGCAAGTATTTTACTTCCTTTAACTTAAAAAAAAAAAATCCCGAAATTTTCTTCCACCCTCTGGAAACTCTATTCATTAATTGTTCTAAACCTCATATGAAAATGAACAAGAGGCAAGGGGTAATAGAACTATCTTCCTTTAAGTTTCACTGAGAGATGCATAGGTTTCATTTACAGTTACACAAAGGATGTTTTAAAGCATTATTATGGCTAAAGAATATCTCAGTGCGGTGCTTTGTTGTTTCAATAGCCAGTTACTGCACAGCACTGAGTTTCTGTGTCCAGAGTGAGCCTGGGAGCACTGCAGCCCAGAGAGGACTAAGGGTGCCCTGCACATTTCCAGCAAAAACTTTGCACTCTTTTGATTGAGCTTTTGTATGTATAACAACTTGAAGCAAAAATGATCTAGTGAAAGGCAGGGAATTATTTTTCACAGAATGATTTGAGCTGCAGGCTTCATCCCAGCATCTTGTTACAGGAATCCCTCTAGCTGCCTTAATAAATTTGAAGAAGCTTTCATTACAGGACAGGCCCATTTGAAGGACGACATTTATTTCATGATTGATGTGCAATTATGCTCAATGTTTAAGAGACGCTTTTTCCTCCAGCAACTCTGAAAGTGTGAAGTAGCATATGAACGTTTCATAGAACTCACTTAATTGAGTTATATTGAAGTGAAAGATATATTTAAAAAAAAAAAAAAAGTGTCTTTCTATTTGGCTTTATACTGTAAAATTAAAATTTTTATTAATTTAAGAACAACAAAGTTGTTCCAACATTTACCTTTCAATTTCAATTACTTTATTAAATATATTATTAACAATAACATTTTCTGTGGTTTAATGTTTACAAACTTCAGGATTTTTATTCGCCTCACAATATTTAACCTCACAACAGTCTCTCAGTTAAGACAACTTTGAGATTGACATGAATGCTGGGGAGTGACATTAAAAAAGAGAGTGAATTAGAAATATAGGATTTCACATAAAAATAGGTTGTGCACCTTTCTAGGAGGACTAATATATTAGAGAGAATAAAATAATATAGATAGCAGGATTCACATATGTTAGCAAAAATGTTCTGCAAACAATTCTTACAAAACAGCACATTCCTACCCATAGTCAGATACATCAATTCATCTTTATTATTCTCACATTCTCTTACACGCTGTTTGGAAGTGGTATGCTACTTAGCTAAATTAATTTGTCTGTGCAGGAGGCTCAATATGAGCTCTTCGCAGCTGGCAGCTGAGCCAAATGCTGGTCTCAGCGGCACAGTTATGCTGCTCATATAAGCCTGTGAGAATTTTATCGGGGAAACTGGTTAAATGTTCTCTGTTTTTACCAGGCAAGCTGAGAGCAGAATTTGGCCCTCTGTAGACTTGGTCCATAACAATTAAAGAGCTTCTAGGTGCCTCACTGAGTTCTGGTACCCAAAACCTCTTTCCCTCGGTAGAGCTTGGACTCTTTTCAGAATTAAATTTACAGATTTCTATCAGGCTCCCATGTAGACTGCACCCTTCCCTCCCTCAACACAGCTACCAGCTAAACCAGTGCACCAAGAGTTTAGTGCTTTTGAGACATAATGGACATCAGAATTGCAAAAATATATATATATATATATTTCCTTCCATTGTTTTATTTTGCTTATTTGTTCAGGCTGATTGCCACTTTTAGGTGGCCTGACCTGAAGGCTCCATTAACTATGAAAAGCTTAAACTTTGCATCCCTTTTTTGGGGGGGGAATAACAGAAGTCTTTTGGAACCAACTCCTTATACCATTACAATTACAAGAAATTTCAAAGAACATAACATCCAGCATGGAAATCAAAGTAAAAAAATGCTAAACAGATGACCGTTTGTTAAAACTGACTGCTTCGAAGAAGAGAGTTTTTACAAGTAATACAAAAAGCAATGAAAAGTTTCTCACCAGATTTTATTGAAATATCTCTAGGGGAAATCCATTAGAAATACATTTGCAATCAGTACGGTATCAAATTTCTACTGTAAATGTGGCAATTAAGAAGGTCAAGTTACCTGACGTTGTGTAAGAGTGCGATGAGCAGTTAAAAAGGAATTTATGTTGAGAGAAGTTTGTATACAATTTACATCTTTTATTCCCTATTAAAACATGTCACACTTTTTCTTATTTGTTACATGACATGATATTCACAATAACTGGCTACTGAAATAATGATCCATCACTAGTTTGCTTATCTCCTTGCAGATGCTTTGGAATTGTGTTTGAATCTGATGCGCTGATTAGCTGAGAGCTGAATCCATGCCAATAAGAGAATTGCTGTAAATTGTTGGGTGAGTGTAAATCACACCCACACCAGTGGAGTAGCAGGGAAAAATATGTAACTTGAGATTATGAAGTGTCCTGCTGTGACATAAATGGAGTGGAAAGGCACTTAGTCCAGAGAGAACCGTAAATGGAGGGTTTAAAGCCGAAAATGCCCAAGTAACGTGTATGGGTAGAAGAGTGATTTAGGAAATGACAAAAATGAAGGCAGTTACCTAACCTCTGGTACACTGTGGTTTCACAGCAAAGGGTATCCAGGAGCAATCCTCCCTTCACCCACACAGTCCCATGCTTCATAGCCACAGTTGTGCCCATATATCCGTCTGGGGAACTGCACAGTGAACTAGACCTGCAAACTCACCTGTATTTAAACTGCCTCCCCTGCACATCAGAAATAATTTTCAGCCGGGACCACAGCCCCACACTTTTCACCACTGGTGTAACCTTCTGGTAACATACAGCCACTCTGGCAGAGAAGTGCAACCAATACGTGTACAACCACGAACTCATGCAACGTGTAAGGCTCTGGAAGCAGTGCCTGCCTGTACCTATGTGGGTGAGGAGAGCCAGCATCTCACACTGAGTAAGGTTGTGTGGTGGTGAAGCCCCAGCAATGCAGAATGTGACCAATACACGAACAGATTTGTTCTGTCCACTTCATTAGCAGCATTTGGGAGAGGAGCAGCAGCTGGGTGAAAAATAAAAAATTTAAAAAAAAAAAAAAAGAGAGATGACACCTGGGAAATGAGAATAGAACATAGAAATTATGGGGCAGGTGTTCGTGGCCTGCAGCCCCCCAAAAACACACATTGAAATATTTCAGGGAGCAAATAGTGACCACTTCCAGAGGATGGACTCCAAGTACAAAATGACGTCCCCAAAGAAGGCACAGAGTGAAGGAGGCACCAAACTACCCACACATGGCCATCACAGTGAAAAGAGTTTTGATTTTGTACATGGAGACTGACCCTTATTGTCACTGAGTCAGGACTGGAGAGAAACATCGATGAGGCTCCTGTGGAGGTTTTATATGTTTATCCATTTCCTATCATTGCATTTCCAAAGCACTTCACAGTCACTGAAAACTTTCTCAAGATACTCCTCTGGAGGAGACGTGTTATTTCCATACTGCAGGAAGGAAGGGGCAGAGGGTCAATGTTACTTGCCTGTGTAACAGAGGACACGTGGAACAGAGTGAGGAAGTGAGATCAGGTTTCCTAAGTTCCCCCGTCATATCCTGCTTTATCCTTTTCTCCTTCTCCATTATCCTTTTTGAATAGGCAATGATGGGAAAGGTCTGCAGGACACTATGCTGGTTCAGCAGATGGTGTAGGCATCCTTCCTTCCCAAATAAAAAGCTTCATCACAGACGTCCCATTTCATCAGTACCCAATACCAAAAGGAAGAAAGGAAAAATTTTAGCCTAAAATACTAAATGAGTTTCAACATGATCCAACACTTCTGTGCTTAAAAATAAAACAATCATGGGGGTATACCTAGAGAGCCAAAACTGAGTCCAGTTTTGGTTTCATTTACATAAATGTCCTGAGGTCATGATTTGCCCTGGAGAGAGAAAAACTTCAGCCAAAAAAAAACCAACACAACCCCAAACCTTCAGTCAACTGCAAACCAAAGGTAATTATTAGAAAACAAAAATGTATAGATCATAAATAATATGAAGAAAGAATAGATATTAATTCATGCTAACTTAAAGCTATGAAATGAAGAAATACGTAAGAGAAAATAAAGACTTCAGGAATCATATAGGACTGATGGATTTAAGGCAAAATAATAAAGACCAGGACTTTTTGTTTGGAAACAATTAGTCGCAGCATGTCCTTGCCTTTTCTGTGAAAAAAGAAAAAAAAGCAAACGTGTTTATACTGTTAAAAGACAAAAGTGGACGTATGTTACATTTTTGTTTTAGTACCCAAAAAGAAGGATGACATACACACAAAGAAGCTAAAATGCTGCTCAGGCAAGTGGTTAGCCAAGCATGGATTTTACAGTTAGGTGATGGATTTAGCTCTATAATAGCAAATACCAAAGTTAAACAACATCATCAAGGAAATACTTTTAAACCTGCTGTCCTGAACAAACTGCATCTCTTAAAGATATGAAAATGTTGGTGAATGAGAACTCTGGACCAGAGGTTGTAGCACCAGGAAGGATTAAGGAGATTAGAATGGCTGATATCATGCTGATATTCAACAAATTGGACATCGAACCTAGGTGAAATAATGGTAAAGATAACAAATTTAAAGTCAATAAAGCCTGTACATGAAGCATGTTTTCATTTTTTTATTAGTATTATAAATGTTACTAATAAAAGTTCTAGGCAAGAAATTACACCAATAAGGTTTTGCAAAGCATTTGAACCAGGACCACAAATACCCTAATTAGCACTGTGCATGGTAAGTGTCTGTGCACAGGATAATGGACAGATTTCAGAAAGAAGGTGTTGATGAGGAACTGTTGTTCACTGGTTCAACAAGAGTCACTGTTAGCACTGATAATATTCAAATTTGTATCAATAAACCGCTAGTAAACATAAGATCTCTATTGGGCAACAGAAAGTAGATACTGTAAAGAAATAATGAGAACATGACAGTTTAACAAAATTATTTGGATCATTTGACTGTCCAAAAGGGTGACATATAGTGGAAAACAATGGCTCAAAACTAGGAAAAGAAGGAAAAGAATTCACTCAAGGATTTAAAGATTTTTTAGTTCTAGACAGAAAATGATATTTCCTAGCCTTATTTTTCAAATCTTCAAAACCAATTTTATTTAAAATATCCTTTTTCTGTTTTTTCTTTCTTTCCCTTCCATTTTTGCGCATCTTTTTTTTGCCTTTTTTTTTTCCCCAATATGGCAAGTGCAAAAAAAGTGTCTTTTTATTTTTTTTTTAATTTTAAGGTTTTTCCAACAGAAATACTAGTGTAGAAACAGCCTCCAAAGATTAAAAATTCTATATGTAGAAGTGAATTTCATTCACATTCTTCATAACCATCTCTGTTCTTACTGTTCATGCACTTCTTCCTTGGTTGCATTCAAATTTTCCCCTGGTTTCAGTGCTTCAAGGGATGCCACTTTGCTCTTCTGTTCAATCCATGCTGTTGCATTGTATGTGTGATCTGGAGGCTGTCTTATAACATTCTGTAGATCTAGCTTATTGTCTTGAGGGGAAATACAATTTTATTGTTGACTCTTCACATTTCTGTGAGGAATTCACTTCTGGTTGTCATATTCTTTCTCATTCCCTTGTCCACTCACAAAAATGCCCTTCCCCACAGAAAGCTCACGTGCAGCTTAAGAAAATCACAAAAACCTGGAAATTAATGATTCCCATAATCCTGTAAGTAAAGTGTTTTCATTTTGCTGAGAACAACAAAATTCATAACTCTGTTGCTTCCTCAGAAACAGATTCTGCTGGCAGCCAGCAAGTCTGCCACCCCATTGGCTTTAAACCACATCCATATCAATCTGTATCAATACATGTAACCTCTTGGTTTCCCATACTTATGTCCATATGTTTAGATGCTAAGGTTTCCTTCAAACTCGTTATGCCCTTTCCTTATAGGATACAGACAAACAGTGCATGAGATGAGAGTAACATCTTAATTAGCAGTGTCACTGACACATTTTCTGCAAGAAAACCTTCCACTGAACCAGAAATTTCCCATATGCTTCTTTATCTTGATTTGCACCTGTTATCACTTCTGTGCCAATAAAAATACCTGATTGGAGTATGAAGCCAAAACACAGGTTTTGTGGTGCTACTGGGTGCTCAGACTGCATGCCAGAGTGCTTCCCAGCCACCAGGCCCCTGGGGACAGGTTTCAGCAGCCACTCAGAAACCCAAGACAAACTCTTGCAGGATGAAAAGATGAAACCTGCCCAACACCGTGTCAGCACCAGTGAGCACCCTGAGTAATAAAACATTAGTGATCAGCCAAGTGTCTCCAGACAGAGCAAGTCTAGCTGGGCACTGCTGTCAACCAGTGAATGCTCTAGTCAAACAACAAATTGACCCCAAACCAACGCACAACAGCCTGTGCCACCCAGCAGACATAACACACCCCTTATCTTCCTGCTCAGCTGCCCAGTTCTGTTATGCTCGCCCTTGCTTTCCTTCCTGTGGGTGCCAGGAAGAGCATTTACCTATTCCTTGCTTCTCTATGTGCCACCCTAAATTGACACCACTGCTGACACCATGATGTATCGGAAATGTGGACATTGGGCATTTCTTTTCAACAAAGAAGTGTCAGCTGGGGGGCCTCAAATCATAGTGAGCTTTTTTTTTTCCATATCTGGCTTTCCATACTGCCTGCAAGCATCTGTTGACACACACTTTTGCTTCTGAAACTTTGTGTAGTCTTATTTTCAGTTGTATGTCAGTGAAGACAAACCCCTGCTTCACAGGCTCTACTCCACACTTCTGCAGTGCTAGATATACACTAGAATCTGACCCTGCAATCCTTTATGGCAGATGCTTTATTATTTTGGCACCTACTTATACCAGCCTAAAGACTGAGTATAATGTGGAGTGGTGGTTACATACCTCTCTACACACACTGAAGTGATGACCGAACTGGGGTTCAGTCAGATTGTGCTATACATACTACATCCAGTGAAAATGTAACCAGTGTACACAGTCTTCTTTTCAGAAGTATCTTCTAGTAAAGCCATCACATAAATAGGAGAATTATATACTAAAACACATAAGTAGTCACTCTTAGCCAAGGCAAACAAACTCATCTACTTTGCTTCAGGAGCCAGTTTTTCCTTTACCATCAACACAGTCCACTTCACTTCGCTTGGCTTATATTTCTGGCACAAGAGACAGACCTGAACTTCTTCCATGTCACTGCTATTTAAGGCCAGTAAAAAGCATTTCTGGCCTTTCTCTGAGGTTTTCCAATCCCTAAACGACCTTCATGTGTCTTTTCCTATATATTTTTGTTAACACCTTAGGAATCACCATTCTGCTGCCTTTAAGCAAAATTCCATAAGGAGCTAAGAGCTCTCCCTTCAGTTTCTAACAGGGTCTAGTAATATGATATCTGGGTCACAGTTTGATAAAAAAATTGATTGTACTGAAAATTTGAAATTTCTGTCTTCTGCAGGTGCAACACAAGTCCTTATCTTACCTGAACTTGAACAAAAATTGGCACATATTTGCTTATATATGTAATATTTATCTGGCACAAATCTTCTGAAACACTAAAACTCTCCCTTATTTATTATTCAGTGTGCAAATTATACAGGTGTAGCTGAGAAAAAACCACACCTCCATGAAGAAAAGCGATAGAAAATTGTGTGAACACACATCATCTACCTGAGCACTTTGACTTTTGTTTTTCTAGTGATTCATAAATGCCTAGTCTCCAGTTTTGACCACAATATTTAAAAGGTGTGGCCTCTGTATCAGCATGGCCCTGGAGGCATTCACAGCTAACTTAAATGCAGTTTGCCATAGATATTGCCCATCTTATCTTAAATACCCAGCCCATTATATTATCAGAAAGACTGCAGTGTTCTCTCTTATATAAAAAGAAAAGAAATATTCACATATATCAGCTATCCTAGTGTCTCAGTGCTCAGCACAGCCCAGAGTGCAGGCGAAGAAACCATATTCCCTACCACAGGTTGATGGTACCTGCTCAGTGAAACAAAAGCCTGGACACACTTTCAACATCTAAAACATTCTTTTGCTTCTCCTTTTATAAATTTTAAAGACTGCTATGCAAGATTACCTTACTCTTAACAGAAGTCCTGTATGTTTCTGCTGGTATTACATGATGGCAATGTTGACTCATGTATCAGTATCCAACAGAAATTTTAAAACCATCTTATTTGCTTTCAGGTGAAAGTCTTCTCTTGCTGCAACATTGCCCATTGCTCCTATGAAGAGCTCCTTTTGTGCTGCATGCATTTTGTCATCAGCCATATGTCATGCAGTGCTATTCCTGTATCCATTGCTTTCTGCTGCCTTTGGAATCCATGGCTCTTCGCCTCAGGTATCCTTTTATAATAGATTTTCTGTTACACCCAAGTTATCTCGCTTCTTACCAAGGATACACACTACATCTATGGGAAGAAAACCAGGCATTAAGGTTGGATCGACCCTTCATGCGAGTGCATCCATCACTCAGTTTAAATGTAGCCTTAACTTCCCAAATGTAGCTCTTAACCTTAGATCAGTTACATGGATTTTTCACTTTTGTTTTCATAATCTCCATTTAAAATACATCATTCACATGCTGGGAGGAGGGGTACTGCGGAATGCAGTACTTCTCAAATGTGCACTGTGCAGAGTAACAGGCAGCCTTCACGGCCCAAGTTAAGCTAAACCTAGGAAACACATGAGAAGAAAGAATGTCAGAAATAAGACCGTCTTCTAATTGTTTTTTCTTACCAGGGCACCTGCTTCCTAAAGCTCCAGTGAAGTGCTGGTTAAGCTACCTTCATCTGTCCTCCACATTTCTGGAGAGTTTCAAGTTCTGATGGGATTTAAGAGCTCCATTCTTTCACCCAGGTATTTTGTTGGTACATTTTACATCTGGAATAAGTGCAGGTAACTGGGCTGCACCCTGCAGTGCAACTGAGCCCTCTGGCCTGTATCTGAGGTCTGACAGATCGACAGCCCGCAGCTCCTGCACAGTGTTGTAGGTAGAACACGGCACCAGCTCTGCAGGTCTTCATCAAATGGGCCAGCTCCAACCGTCCCCACTGCCTTCTGTACAAACCAGATCAGGCTGACAGCACTGACTGTATCTCTAGGTCCATGATAATTGGAAATTAAAGTATATGTAGCCTCAGAACTGGGTTACCAATTAAAATTAGGCGAGTACCATATGCTTTTAAAAATCCCACCTGAAAAGATTAGCAGTTCTACTCCCTGCCCCCCCCCCCCCCCCAGTCCTTGACCAGATTGCCATGCCTACTCTGTTGATCCAGGATTCCTGGGGTTAATCCTGTGATCTGGGAGGCCAATGGGATAGCGGTTTACTTAAAACTTGATTTTATTTTTAAAGGTTTATTTTAAATGCACCTTGTAAATGAATTCTAATTTGACCTCTAATTTGAACTAATGATCAGTGCTAGTATGTACATGAACCAGATACGGGACAGTTCATAAATCTGGGGTCAATGGTTTTTTTTTTGTTGTTTTGTTTTGTTTTTAATTATTTTCTCAATGGGACATATACATAAACTACAAAACACCATAGAGTATTAACTAACATCTTTTCCCCTTATGGATCTAAAGCCAAAGTGTTCCTCCCTCTCCTATCCATTTTTTTTTATGTTCTCCAAATGCATTCAAACTTTATCCAATAAGTGTCAGTAAGTGACAGTCATATTGAATAAATGCAGAATTAGTAAACCCTCTAATTCCAAAGTGTTTAGCTTTGGAGCACAAGAAGTTAAACACTTTCTTGCAACACATTGTAAACATGTCAATGTGTTTAACATTTTAAATGTGTTCTGTTCCCTTGTGCATGTGTTTAGAAAAGAAGCAGGTTATGATATTTAACTAGTGAATGGATATATGTGCTCATTCCTACCAACACTTCTAAAACACTTGTGGATGCTTAAAATTATGATGTGTTTAAGATTTAAACACGTTTGGTTTTCTACACTCTTAATCCAATGAATGTTTGATGCAGTTATTTAGAACAGCAAGGATTTATCAAGCTAGCAAAGCATATAATTTTTAAACAGCAGATCTTGATTTCTTTTCTAGTTATTTCTTCATTCTACTCAGAATTGGAATCTATTCAGGTGAGGTTTTAACACAGAATAAAATAGCTTTTCCCACCAAAATGAAATTGTTGTGCAAAGCTGAAGCTGCTCTCAGTTGTGAGGTGCAGAAATAGCTACAACTTTTAAAACGAGCTTTGTTTCTCAGACAAGATTCTGCATTGCCTGGGAAACACAGGAAGTTTGAAACTGGGATGAAAAAAGCAAAAGGAGAATATCTGCAAATATTTTTAAAGAGGGCTTTTTATTATGTGTTCTATAGTTGGATAAAAGTATAAATATCTGGGAATAAACTAGCTACACTACCCACATACACGCATGTGGGGTTACTTGGTGAGGAAATGGCAAAGCCCTGTGCTTTAGACTGCTGCTCTACCTGAACTCTGCTCACTTGTCTAGCTGTGCTTGGGCTATTTCTAACACTCAAACCATCAAGCAGCTGCTAACAGCTGTCCTTAAAAAAAAAAAAAAAAAAAAGTCAGCAATAAAATTTTATCTATCATTCCTCCAAATTAGCTTAACCTGAGGCCAAGCACAGGCAATGCTCAGTGCTTAAACCCATGACATGCTATTTCAGGACTTGCGAATGATAAAAATGGGTTCTTTTTTAGTGTGATAATTTCAATTTCCCTGTAAAATCCAATTGCAGTGGTTGTCAACCATTTCCAAAAACGATCCTGTTACAACAAAAGAATAGTTTTATATCCCCACTCTTGCTCCTGCCGCCATCTTCCACCCTTAAACCTGTCTACAGCAAAAAGGTCACTCAAGATTCCCTGAAAGATCCTTATAAGTCAGAAAAACAGCATTTAGAGTCCTTCCAAGATTAGGAATAGACACATCACTTTCTAGCATGTGGAAAGGCAAAATGAAATAAGCTCTTAAGGGTATTTAATGTGTCTAACTCAAACGTTTTTCTTGTTCTAGAGCCAATAAACATGGATAATTGAGGAAGCCACGGGCTATTTTTAATTTTATTTGTGAGTCAGCCATCCCAACTTCATGTATACGTCTTTGTATTCCAGCAGTACCGTTAAGCTCAGAAACCATGGTGTCACTGTCCGGGGGGCTCTACAAGGCCTAGGAAAGAGCTTGCATCCAGCAAGGGGTCAGAGCAGAGACAGAGTGCCAAATTTTCCATTTCCCACCACAGCCCAGGGGAAGCAGAGCTCCCCTCCCTCCTGACTTTTTGTGACAGGTCACATCCACCACCCTGCAGAGCCACATGGGTGGCTAAAAATTGCCGAAGAAAACCCAAGTACTCACACAACCCTTGTACCAGCCTGTGAGATGGATGCATCTCACATGACAGCGACCCAGAGCTCTCACGTCTGCATCATGAATTATCTGGAGTGCTTTTCACTATTAGTTTTTATTGATGAGGAAATTAGGGTGACGGGATTTGATCACCCAGTAGGTACAGGTTTACTGTGGAACAGCACTCAGAGGCACATTCTGAACATTTTCAGCCTTTGCTTAAGTAACAGCAGTGTAAAAGCTCAGCACTGGAGCCCTTTAAACCTTGCATGCCAGCTGCATTTTTATTGGCCGTCTGTAACTTCAAAGGCTTTTCCTCCCTGAATGCCCAGACAGGTAGCCTGCCCTGAAATCCCGCTGCCATGCTGACTTACTGATTTTGAACTGATTTTATCTGCAGGCATGCCGGTTTCCACGCATGCCTGAAAATGAACATTAAACATATTGAGGCTGAAATGAATTTCAGCATCTTATAGCCCAGCTAGAGCACTGACACTTAATCAGGCAGGGGAAGGTTCATCTGAAAACATATAGTAAAGATGTTCTTTGTACTCATGTAAACCTTCATCGCTTATCCAAGAATTTAAGACAAGAACGTCAGAAAAGCAGACACGCTGCTGCTGTGCCAAGATTTTATTTGTAAGAACAGAGAACAATGAGGAAATTCAGTTGGATGCTTAATGTATTTTTCAGTTTCAACAACCTGGTCTTTACTATGCAATTTTATAAGAGTATCTAAAGTCATCATCCCAGATCAGGACCCCTTTTGACTGCCTGCTTTGATATAATGAGACAAGCCTTACTACAGAGAGCGTGCAGTCCGAGGGGCAGAATTGCACACCAGCATAATGTTCCAGATACCATCTGCCCATATGGGTACAGTAAAGAACTTTTTGGTGTTAACACCATATAGCCACATTTGCCTTCCTGTGTGAAAATGGAGGGCTTATTTCAGACACATGGGGTCATTTTACCTCTGGTTCCACAACCAGCCTGAGCACCGCTTACTGGGGCATCTCTAAACCCTGTTCTGATGCATGGTAGGAAAAAGCTACATAACTGCAACAAAACATTGGAGATATTTAGACATGATTGAACCTACAAAAGTCTGATCTTGAGGTGCTAGTGACCCATAAGGAACTTCACTGAAATCAATTCTACAACAAAATGTTGGTTGTGTGGCAAAGATACTATAAAGACAAAAGTCATTTATATCTCTAAAGGACAACTTAATGCAATGAGATCTTGTACGGTAATCAGCATAGACTTATTTCACAACTACTACCAGCAGAATATTACATTTTGATCTTTGTTAAAATGCTGTAATTCAGCGAAATTGTCTGAAATAGCTGAGTCATTCTGCTGAATATCTGACACCAGAACCAAGGCAGGGCAAAATTAAACATTGTTATGTCTCAGTATCTTTGCTTTTGATATACACAGAAGGATTCTTCAAATGAATTTCAGGACCTACCTGCTGTGCTTGACTTTCAGGAATATAGCAGGTATATCAGAGATTCTTTCTCACCTATTTGGAGACACGCATTCAAGTTCACTGACAGATCTCATCTTCAGCAATTCTCTTAGACCTTAATATTTCTTCCTGACCATACAAAGCATCTTGCCATGGAATGTCTGTTCAAAAAGAGGGAAGATCATGATTCCCTGGCTTGGACAGGGAGGGACATTTTCAGTAATGCGCGTGCCAAAGTAGTAACATTCAAGCTAATTTTCAAGTGGGAGGTGGAAGAGGAAAAGCGGGGCTCTAGCACATTTGGGGCAAATCTCTTTTTACTGTCCTGCTTGTCATCACATGGGTTTTATGCTGGAAACAGAAACAAACACCCTGTCAAAATACTTCAGGCATCTGTTACTTAAACAGATCTCTCTGACAGGTGAAATAACACACAGAATCAAAGACAGGGGAAACAGTGACGCATATTTATTAATGACATAAAAAATTTTAAAAATCTTAAGTAGGAAAACATCTTAAAAATCAATAAGGACATACTTTCAAGATGATTTCACACTGAAAACAAATCCACAGACTTGTAAGAAAAGCCATGTTGAGAATCAATAAGTCAGCGAAGGCAGGGTTTGGGGCAGTCAACGGTACCTGTCTGGGCTTTAGAGCAGGAAAGCCTTTGAAGTTGCAGACGGCCAATAAAAATGCAGCTGGCATGCAAGGCTTATACATCTCCAGCATAGCTTTTATATTAGTGATGTTTAAGCCAAAGTTGACCAACCTGAGAACATTTGATTAGCTTTAATGCCCAAACAATTAGTAATCTCTCTGGACACCTTTTCAATGCATACAATCTAGGCAACATATTTACTGAGCAATTGACATTTTCAAGGAAAGCACCATTGGCCATTCTTATACCTCCCTGTTTAGGAGGGTTTTATGAACTGTCCAATTTTGGTTTTGCTATGTATACATTTGTGAGTCAACAATGATTTGTGATAAACTGGCAAAATATACCTTACAACTCTCCGATTAAAAGAACACGGGAAAATTTCTTGCTTTTTTTTTTTTCCTGCTAAAAACACGTTTATAGAATGCATGATAAGTTTAAAATGTACATCCATTATGGATTAGATTTTTTGATTTTTTTGGAAATATACAGTCCCCTATCAATGGCCAACTGCAATCCACACCCTTATTTTGATAAGTATCTTCAGACATAAATATGCTGAAAGGAAAGGAGGAGATAGATACTTCTTCATCATCCCATTGGTAGAGTGGCGTCCCTGTGAAAGTGGAACTGGCCCAGTAAAACAACGTCTGCTTTTTTGACTTTCATCTTAACATGTACAGATTTCAGGGTTTCCAACTGATCTGACAGAACACTTCCTGTTCAGGAAATAAACGTGTCAAATGATTTCTTGATTTAAAGTGATGGATCACAGTAGCTCTCTGTACTGCAGGGGTGCTATTCTCATAAAACATATGCAACCTTTATTACTGGAATGAACGGGAATTACTCCAATATCACTTAGGGCAATTTCCTCAGCAGTCACCACATATCTCCAATGTTACAAATCCCAAAAGACACAGGAGGAGGGGTGGGAACTAGAGGTAGTTTGAATCCTCTGCTTATTCTGGTGGGGGGGAAAGGAAAACCACCATGTTATGTTTGGGATTTGTGTAGTCCTATTTAAAAGAAGAATTGAAGCTCTTTTTGAAAATAAATGAAACTCACAAACAGAAAGTTCAGTTTCTTTCATGAGCTATGTGACATTTATTTCTTGAATCACTGTGATGCTTAAAAAGTTCAAAACAAAGTTGTTGCAATGGTAAATGAGGGTAATGAAAGGTCTTTCATTCAATATGATCTGAATCGCCTAATGAAAAGGGAGGAAAATCACATTTTTTAAAATAATATTCATCACAACATTATAACTCAGAAAAAAAAAAAAGAACTAGATCTTATATATCAAATTGAGAACAGGAGGATGGTGACTTGCAAAAGGACTAACAGGTGAACGAAGAGCACTGAGTTACCAGGTATGTAACTAAGCAAGGTAATAAGTCTTGGTCAACTAAGGAGAAAAGCATTTAGTAGGACTAGTGAGGACTTGCTTCCAATTTTTATAGCAAAAACTGTACTGAGATATTTTTATCATTACAATGTCCTTATCACGTAAGAAGATGGTGAAGAGATGGTGTCCCTGACATGCATGCTCATCTGCAGTTCACAATTCTTTTCCAGTACTTGTGAAACATGTACCAATAGAAAGGATCTCTTTTTATCCTATTTTCTTGCAACACCAATACTAAATGAAAGTGCTAAAGTCTCCTCCTTCCAGATTCTCTTCTAGGCCAGAAAAACTGTGTTGCTCCATTTGTTCCATGATTGCCAAAGCAATGTTCACTAAGTCTGATCCCTACAGCTTGCCCAAACTTGCTGAAATAAGTCAGAAGTTAAAAGGTGAAGTCACCTGTCATATTGGCTGACATTAGCATGCACAGACTTGTATGAAACCAACCCCGGCCTCAGGTCATCTTTTGATTCAGTGTTTACCCAGATAAACATCACACAATCACAGCTGAAAATCATGTCTATTCTAGTTTCTTGTGCAGTGAGTACAACAACAGTTTGCAGCCTATTTTTCTATAACAGAATTGTTAAAATATTATAGTCACTCTGTACCAGTTATACAGAAGGAGCAAGGTATGTAATTTAGAGGGATGTTCATTATTGGTTAAGGAAAAACTAGCAACCAAAATATGAATTTGGTTTGGGACGCCTCCCATAATTGCATCCTCTATTTTTCAGACAGATCTTTGTTGAAAATCTGAGCAATTTACCAAACAAAAAGGAGCACAGGTGACTCTTGTATCCCCCATTTCACTTGAAGGAGATGATATTTAAAAAAAAAAAAAAAAAGCCTTTCAGAAGGAAAGCATAAATCTATTTTAAATGGCCCTAGTAAACTGGCTTTGAAAGGTATCAATTACTGCTGAAAAGGGGAGGGACCTTTATTGCTATTTTGGAAGAATATTAACTCTAAAGAAATGGATGCGCATGAGAATATTGTCTTAATACACAGGGCAAGTATAAATGACTATTCCAAAAATTACTGCATGGAAGTCTACCAGACTATTATGTCATCTAGCATTTTATATCATCTAGAAATGTATTTAGTAGAGGAAAATACTAGACAAAGGAGACATCAAGTTAACTTTAAAAGAGAAAAAACATCAATAAAAATATTGTATTTTAGAAGGTGGAGTGGAAATGAATTGCTTTTTAATGTCCTACTCACGTTACCTCAGTGCTTCAGCCCACTGAAATCAGAGGCCCATGGGACTAGACACTGAAAAACACTTCTCCTTCCTGAGGAACTTCTAATTAAGTGCAGGAGACAGAGTTGGCAGGACACCCAAAGAGATTTGCCCATCTTTAGTCCATAAGCCAGTGGCAAATGCAGGTTTAGAAGCCAGCTGACTGACTTCCAGTCCTTGCCTTTCTTTCAGTTTTCTCTGCTCTTCAGCCGGATATGCTGTTAATGTCTGTAGTAACTGGCTTTTCAAAAGCAATCAGACTTCATACCAGGGAAAAAGCGGTGAGAAATACTTATTAGAGGAAGGTAGGGGAAAAGGACACAGACTGCCAAATCTGTCTGTTTTAGTAAGTGGACACATTACCCTGCTGTGAATAGGAGGCTAATGTACAAATGACAGGACACCTACCAACTACAGCTCCTCTTTCTATGAAATATGAGAATTAATTTCCTCTCTCATAAAAGCATTAAAAGCCATAAACTTATATTTGTACCTTAAGCAGAGTTGCACTTTTAATTTTAGCAAATCAAAATGATCCTCTCATTGATATTCTCAATGCCATAAGAGTATGAATTATTGATATTGCTTGACTTTAATATTTTATGCTGCTGTGAAAACAGATAGCAGAGCCAAATCACAGCCTGCAACTAAATTATGAAGGTCATCTAAAAGAATGCCAAGCAACCAAAGTCTGCTTCCCCAGATCAAAAGAAGGTCTGCAAATTTTCTGTTGAGTTATACTTTCCTCTATTATTTATTAGTCATACACAGCTGAGCAAGGTTTGAAATAAAACACTAGAATATGAAATGCATTCCAGGAAAAAGGCTTGCTGTCATCAGCATGTGCTATTGGCTACAACATTTTGTAATGAGCTGTAATTTTCTATGACAAGCCTTTACTTATGTCACAGATTTCAAACCAGCTTCTTGCAAAATACAGCAAAGTAACCTCCAAGTGGCAGTGCTAATTGCAAGCTTACTAGGTAAAAACACAAAGCGTAGCTGAAGATGGTGACCAAATGGTCATTAACTGCTGAAATGACTGATTTCTCAGAGATCTATACAATTAAGGATCATATTCAATAGCTTACAACACCATCTACAATATTTGAGAAAAAATAGCATCTGTAGCACAGCTGGAGCAGCTGTGTTGGAAAATCAATCATTGCCTGGCAACTGAACAACTGATTTTCCATCAATCAGTACACAAGGCATTCTGTTAGGTTTATAAAACACATAAATTTGTTGCAGTATCTGCAAATGCAATAAGTGGGTTAGAAATGTAAAACCAATAGATAAAAGGTTTAAAGCTGCTATCAGGCTTAAAATTAAGAGCTGTATTTATGTGTACTGTAAATACAATATTATAGTAATGAACAGATGAACTGCTCAGTGTGATTAACTCTGAAAATAGATAGAGCCAAGAGTAATCCAGAAATGAGGACTTTTTCCACCGTAGTAAACATCTTGTGCTACACAACTCTGTAATTTTTCTTCTTGATAAAATGGCCATTCATGGAAACAGTTATTCCTGATTGTGCCAAGAACTCATAAATCCCTGTAAATTCCTGCAGCTTAGGCTGTTTTCTAGAATTTTATTGGCCCAACTGAGCCCATCAGCAATACTGCAAATCTTATCATTCTGTTGAGATTATACCACTTCTATAATAATTTCTCCAAGCTCATTTTTAAAGGACAATAAAGATTGTAACAGTTCTTCTAACTCCAACATAAAAGAAGAGGTGAGGGCGGAGGAGTTATACCAGAAATCATACAAGTTAGTAGTACAGCTATGACATTTTAATACTCATAAAACTTAAGCCTATTGCTCAATGTCAAGCCTCACCAAGGGGCAGAGATGCATTAGTGTGCAAAGTAATAGCCATAACTATTCACATTACTCAACAGACCTGATAGCCAACAGACCTGATAGCCAACAGCCCAAGCTGGCAATCCTTGCCAAGCTGATATCTTTCCCTTTGGAAACTGCTGCCTCTATTCAGACATGGCCATCTAGAAGGCAATAGCCTCTTCATATAGCCTTCTCATACAGTGTTGGGAAACTCCTTCACGCCTGAATCCATTTTATCCAGGAGCACCTCTTACAACTCTGCTGTCCTCAGACTTTCTTCTCAGTGTCCTTCAGCCATCCCACAATTGCACCAAGTTGGTCCAAAAACTGTGGAATATGGCATGGTCTTATACAAATCCAACTAACTGGAAGATCCACCTAACACACCTGCAATATGGTCAATTGCCTCAAGCATGAGTAATTGAAGGAAAATTACAATAGTTTTAGAAAAACATAGTACGAGCAACTAATGCTTAAAATCGTACAAAGAATGAGACTTATTAATGCAGTCAGGCAATTGTAGCCGAAATAGAAAGCAGGAAAATTCATCACAGATGAAAGCAGATGCAAAACTTCAATCAACCTTATTGTCATAGAACTGTCTTTAATTGGTATAATTGATAAAGCCCTTTCCAAAGCAATCTTCCTCTGTGTATCTGGGAGATGCACAAAGAATAACAAGGAGGCAGTTTCTTGTACAAAATGAGCCATTTTCTAATTCAGGCATTATGTGATCCACCTAATCCTTTCACTGGCTATGAGTGCTTCAGACAGCTGATTTTGGTATAGTTATTTCTAAGGATGATAGGTTTACCGGTCACTGTACTGTATACTAGGGACTAAGACATTTTAGGGGCAAGAGACTACAATGATATACCAGAAAAAAAATGTAAGGCTGGTAAAAGCAGGTTAATGTTTATATGACACCCAGCTGTGAAATCCGACGTCATGGTGCAATCATACACAATCCTATAAAAACACAAAGACTGAAAGTTTCTGATTTAGCCAGACTGATCCAGGTAGCATGTCAGCAATAAAGAGAAATGTCTCTCTAGTTTTTCTTTGACATTCACAGATACCATTTTCTAAAACTGCTAAAATGTATATGGCACTGAGACTGCAGCATTGAATGGCCTTTTGTGGAGCAGTGCTTAGAAAAAATATCAGATGCTTGAAAGAAAAACAACTTCATTGACAACTACTAAGAAATTCCAATAATTTCATATTTCTCTAACCCTTGAGAACACTTCCCCCCTCCACCCCCCCAATATTTTCAGGAATGTTGACACTATATTTTTAAAATATGATCTCATGATCTGTTTCCAGTTGCTGTTTTTCTACATATTTGGCTTCCCCCACAGTCTATTAATTTGAAAAATTTGTAAATGGCACTCATGGTCTTTGAAGCTGAGGGAAAATTAGAATGCCAAACAGAATTCAAACTTTCCATTAACTAAAGACTTCCAGTTAGCACTAGGTAAAAGATAAAATTAAGTTGCAATATATTCATAAATACTTGTAAACCCTAGAAATCTTTGATATTAGGTCCTACTGTAACAGACAAGAAATGCAGAGGCACATTTTAATTACCTGTCAGGAACTAAATAAAAGATTTGTTTTATTGAATCCTCCCTGTGTGTAATATAAGTATGGAAACAAGTCTGAAATCCAATTGACTTTCTATTTACAGGCTCCTAAAGAGCTATTAAAACATAAAAGTGAACTACTTAAATCCTGTTTGAAGTTTTATTCTTCTTTAATGTATTTTTCACCTGTTTGATGATTGTTTATACTTTGTAGCATGATGAACTGTGACATTTTTTGCCATTTCATGATGTTGAAGATTTTGCTGTATTTCAGTCAAAACATAACAATGTTTGCCACAAAAAAAAAAAAAAAAAAAAAAGCTGCTGTAAGAAACCTGGACATGACAAGAATGTGTTTTGAGCCAACAGTGACAAAGTTCTTCACATTAATTTTTAGACTTTTATTTCAGCCCCTTTTCAGATGAAGAGAACAGGGTACTTGCTGGGATGAAGAGGTGATCATCTAAAAGTAGTCAGGTTAGAAACAGAGTAAGAAAAGAGCCGCTCTTACCACTGTTATAGATATGGCGTAGTAGAGACATATAACTATGGTTATAGTTATAGCCCAGAAAGACAAGTGACTTGCCAAATTATTCTTCAGGAAGCATAATACAAGGCAGGAATTAACTGTCTACTGACATGCTAGTAAACAGATAATCATTAGCAGTTATTTATGTTCATATTAACAGTGAAGTTCTGCAGATGATCATCTAAAACAGCATTATTGTCCTTGAATAAACATTTCTTTCATAAAATTTCATGCTGTGATATCTGTGGGTACTAGAAAGAATTTGGACTGTGTCTGTGTCCATAAATTAGATATTTTGGGTCTCACCTTGGGGTAAACTTCCAAATCTATCCAGAGCACAGCACAGGTCTAGTGAAATAGATAAAGTTCTTGGTTTTCTAGCAGATCATAATGATTTTTTTTCAATTGTAAACTGCTTACATATTCATTTTGACCATTTCTTCCATTGGTCTTGTTCCAAAAGAGCTGAACTAGCAATATGAACTCACACGCCAGTAAGATCAAGAGTGTTATATTTATTATTCAACAAGTATTACCATTCATTACTATTGATAAGTCCCAGTACTTACAATAAGATTGTGGATGAATACCTGGTGGCAGAAGCACATCTCAGAGGCAAACAAAATTATTTTTAAGAACATACAGTCCTCACGGATTTTCCTTTGGTTCTTTCCACATTTTAGAATTACTCTGGTGTTTCATGAGGATATTAAACTGAATGTAATTACAAACAAGTAATGCTTCTATCACTTCCTTGTTGGCTGAGATACTCTGTTCTATCCTGACAGGTGATAACTCATTTACCTACACCGTTCCTTCCTCAATTATTGGCTCTAGCAATGCAATATACCTATAAAGGAAGTACACAGACCTTTGGAGACTCCAGCTGTGGTCAAGTACTAAAATACATGGCCCCCAGCAACCGGTTCAGTTGTGACTGCTCTGAGCAGGGAGACTAGACTAGACAGTCTCCAGTGGTACCTTCCAACCTCAATGATTCTGTGACAGCACCTCCTCACTAACATGAATTACCATAACAACATCAGCTCTGTCCTGGTTCCCTGCCCTGGCTTTCCACAGAACATGAATCAGGTTGAGAATCCCCCATTCATCTCATCAAAGGGCTTCTTGAATTCTTCTCAGATTTGTATCACTTCTCTCATAAAACAGAATACTCCATAAAGCAGAGTTTACCTCTTCAGCAGATAGAAATCTTTTTTAGGGATGGGCCCAGCCCATGAAATAAATTCTCACATAAAGGATAAACCTATTTCCCCAGACATAAATCTACCATCTTCTGGTTCAAAGTGCAAGGCATTTTTTCTGCCTTGTGTTCCAATAGAAATAAAAAAAAAAAAAAAAAGCTGTACGTGTGACCAAATCCAATCCAACAAATGAATGTATCAAAACACAATATTTAATCCACTCTTGACTTCTTGACTCCTTCTGACAGAAGATGAGTTTAGACACATCATGGATTTCAGTCATCAGACTGAACAGACAGAGAATACCCAAACATCGCATTAAAGCTGGATGCTCTAAGAAATTCTGTAGACTAGACTGGAACTTGCAACCTGCCTAGCACTTACAGAGAACCATCAGTAACTAACAACGATTGTTTGATCGTTGTACAATTTCTTCTCTCTAGTAGCCTGAGGAGTAGTGAACATTAAGGTTGATTGCACAGTGGGAGGCCTTGAGCTTTTTCTTTAATTATAATAAAATATATCCAAAATAGAAGAACATAATACAGCTTGTTTGGAAAAATCAGACCAACAAATCATTTTCTGTATGCTTGCATGGTTTCACATCCATTTTTTCATTTCGTAGCACAGGAAGGAGCACGTGGGTCCAAGACATGTTTCTGATTGTGTAACCTTAGCTTTAAATCTACTAGCTCCAGGTCGTACACCCTGAAGTGAGATATTACAGGGACAGTCCTGTTAATTGTTCTTGTTTCAGTGGACCTGTCAGTAAGTCCCAAACCCACAACAAACACACATTGTTGGAATATCCCTCTCTCTCATTGCTGGAAACTACAGATATAATAAAATTGAACTTCTAGAAGACATTTATGCTTTGCATTCAATTTGCCTTGAAAATTGCCATCTTCTGAGCTTTGCTTTGAGTGCTGAGCAAAGCAAAGATGTTGGCAGTGCTAGTCATTAGACTTTGTTGGACAGTGGGGTGTGTTCTCTGGGTCTTTCAATATTTTAACTCATTTCCCCTTTGATATGCCATAGCCCAAGTACAACACTATTCTGAACACCCTGCCCATTTGTATCTATACCTGAAGGCATGGATTGAGCACAGAGACAGTCTTTTCCAGTAAGTAGAGGGAATTTTAACATTCTCTTGGATGTTAGCTCAATATAATTGTGTTTCTAAACTGTGTTACATGCATACTTACTGACAGGGGTGATTAGCTGGAAACCATCCACCACAGTTTTGGAAGCTCTGTGTCGGTAGTCTAGAATTGTTCAGGATTGTGTATCAGGTTAACCCCAAGGAAATTACCTTCAGCAATTATCTAATTAGGCAGAGTTTTCTCTCTCTCCTTTTCCACTTATATCCCATCTCTACCACCATCCTAGCTGTCATCTCATTTGTAACAATCACCCAAGAGGCATATATGAGGAGAAGCTCTCTGGCCAAGTTTCCCACTGCTTATACACAAATGACAGATTTGAAACACATTACAAAATTCCTTCATTCTTGCATTCCTAAGACAGCCCAAAATACTCAGCCCTATTATGTGAAATCCACCCTCTGCTATGAAGATGGGAAAGCCATACAGCTCACAAGAATTGCTGAACAAATTGTTTGGAAATTTTACACACATATGCTAATACACTCACTCTGCTTGGGTAGAGATGCTCCCTGTAGCATCACTGATTATTGGATCATCTAGAAGACACCACATTTTTAATTTAGCTCCATTTTTGATAAGCTGCGCTAATAAAATCTGCACCCCATGGAAACCCCCTGCTCATTAGCTATTACCATGCCTCAGGCAGCACAAGTCTGTTTACATTACAAATAAAAGATAAAATATGCTCATTGCCAGCTTCCCCCTTCCCAAGGGACACTTGTCATGAATCTATCCTGCAAAACTATCTCTTCACTACTCTCCCCTGACTTCCCCTTGCCCCAGGATACTTTGCTTTCATTTATCTTTCTCGGACTTAACAAACCGCTACAACTACCTTAGATCAATTTCTCAAATCACAGTTTAATTATTTAGAAGGAAGTGAGCTTTTGCTCTCCATTAAAACAACAATCCCTACCCCCAAGGAACAACATTAAATCATTGTTTAATCCTTATTACTGCCTTAGGCCTCCCTTGATACTGCAGTGCTGTTGAAGCTTCATTTCAATATTTACCACTTAGATCACTTAAGGGCTGTCAGCTTTAATAAAATTTTATCAATCGGATACTTATATTATTCACAGTTTCATAAAAATAACAAGACCTGCCTTGGTATTTCACTCATATGTGGGCTAATTCATTTGATTGCTGAGGGATTCCATTATTAGCATTTATATATAATGTGAGTGATTTTTGAAGGGATATATATTTCATGAATTTAGCAAACTGCGTCATACTAAGTTACATAAATTTTAATATATGCATTGCTAAGTTTATGACTCCAATACATACAAATAAACCAACAAAACAGATTTCACTGCGCAGACTCCTAAAAAACAGATCTTTAAAGAGATTTGTCCATCTCAAACTCCCTCTGCAGCCTACAGTCAAGAGACAACTCTCTATGGTAGGCACGCAATAAAGATATCCCAGGTTCTTGGTTTGCAGACGGCTATGCTGTCAAGGAACATGTTGAGACTTCCCACATTCAATCAAAGCATACCAATACCATTTGACGGGGAATGTACCAACTTAATCAATAGGACAGTAGTAATATAGCATTACTTCATCTTACCTCTCAGAATCTGAGGAGTGGAATACCAGCACAGAAACACTGAAGGAATTTCCAGAAAGTTCCAATATTTAACAACATTCATTTAACAAGGGATGACCAATTTCTATATACTCCTCCAAGTCTTTCTTGGAAAAACAAGGTTTCTGGAATCCTCCAGCTACAACTACAGCCCAGGCACTTCTAAATTTCTCCATCAGGTGTGTAGACATGCATCACCATCTGTTTAAAAACTAGAAGTTACAGTTACTGTGATCTCAGGTCTGCAGTATGTTCCTCTGACCACATGTATCACCATATATCTTTAAGACAGTTGCCTCTTCTGACTGGTGTTTCTGGCAGATTCAGTGCCATGCATATGAGATATCAACTTTGCACAGACTTCTCAGACACAGCTGCTTCATCATACGATAGAACTATAGTCTTTCTGTCAGATGAATGGGCAAGGCTTTCCCCCAGTGGCTGTGAATTTAAAGGTAAGGATATTGCACTATAAGAATAATTGATGTATTGCACATCAGAAATTTGCACAAAATGGATGATGAATACATTGAACAGTTCAGTGAAAAAGAAGAAAAATCTATGTACTTTTATAGATTTTTTTTTCCAAAATAAGGAATTATAGAACAATTAGCATTCCAGAAGGCATTCATGTCTGCACCTTTTGTCTTTCTCTGAAAATGTCTCCCATGTTGCCCCATGTTTCCTCCTAGACTTCTCTCCTCTTACCATTCTTACCATCATCCTCTTAGACCTATTTTTAATAGGTTACCCCTCTCCTTTCAGCAGACTTTCGTCTATTTTCCTTTGCTTTTCAATTTTTGGTCTTAATACAATCAATTTGGAGTATATCAAAGGACTTATTTCTTGTAGATGATTTTGGCTCTTACACCTATTTAAACCTCTCTGACTGCAGAACCAATGTGTTTAAGGAACTTAGATAAAACTTTGAAGATAACACAGAGGACTCTGAAGATCCCAATTTGTTTTAAATAATGAAACATACACAAAGGATGCTGAATCTGAAAATAAAATTATTTAGAGGTCTAGATGTTGTTAAGTCACTTTGGAGTATAGGATTCTTGACAGCTTTCCTACATATGGTCAGGAAAAATGATTCAGATATTGCATGAGACCAGATCAAATTAAACAGGAAAACTATCCTTTTGCTGTGGAAAAACAACAGCTACTGCATTTTAAATTGATACTTTCCCACCTTGCTGTTAATTTGAATTCACTTTTGAACATAGACTAAAGTGCCAAAGTCACCTGGCAGCAAGCAAATCTTCTACCACCTCTTAGTTTCTGTGAGCAAGACTTGGCTTGCATTTGAAAAGTGATGGGAAAAAAGTCTATGAAAAAATGAAAACAAGGAACTGCTTGTACTACACTTCTTCAAATTCAGCATCATTTTCAAAACAGACTTTGCCAGTTATAGCCAGTCAACTCTACTACACACATACTCCCTACACTTAAATGTGCAGACATTCAGTACCTTGTCAAACATGGCAATTTCAATTTTTACAAGGATAAGGAAACAATGACTGGAAAAACATCACTGGTTTAGCTGAGACTGTAGGGATGACTTTGCACACACAGCCATTTACAAAATGAGAGCCACAGCTGCACCCCATTCCTGCTGATGTTGGTAGAGATCCTGCCATCACTTTCAACCGGAGCAAGGTTGTGTTTATGAATTGTTTAGATGTTTATTAACGTTTATTTTTATTGCAGTAATAGTTTGAAACTGAGACCTTCAACATCTCAAACAAATTCAACAAAAAGTCAAAGAGCTTCCAGTCTGCAAATAAGCCATACCAAGGCAACTGAGGGACACAACCAAGAAACAGCACAGCTTGTCTGAACTGTGTAATATGCAGTGGTCCTAGTAACCCAACTGCCTAGGGCTTTATTATAATTAAAAGACACCAAGAAAGGCTTAACTTTAAGTGGAGCCTGATAATTAACATTAAAGTTGAAAGAGTAGTAAACTAGGGAGCAAGACAATTAAACATGCTTGAGAATGTAAATATATGGATATGAAGTGCAGAGTGAATGTTGCCAATTTTCAAGTCAATTTTCCCAGTGAAAGCTCTAGTGGGGCAGACAAAAAACAGAGCTTATAAAGGAACCTGGTTGCAACCTTAGCCACAGAGTCTTGACCACAGCTCCATAATAAAATTACTAGTATATTAACCATGTGAATGTGGGGTGATACAGAAAAGAAGATGGGGGCCCCATGGCTGGCTGGCAAGCCAACTGTGATTTTAACTAAAAGCAGATGCTTTTCAAGAGAGAATAGGTGCAACTTGCTCTTTTATGCAAGTCACGCTCAATTCACAACCATTTTCTTAGATGTACACCTTCAGCACAGGAGTTCATGTGGCCTAAATTGAATGTAATAATCCAGATGGGAGTATAGCGATTCTGCATCCTTTCAACTAGAGGGTCATGTTACGCAGCACTCCTATTTAAAAGCATATAAAAATGTGAGCTATTCAGTGTGCAGCTGAGAGTGCAAGAGCTTTAATCTTTACATTATCCATATGAATGCACTTTCTATTTTTGTTTATTGTGCCATACAAACCTAATTGCTGTGGCTTTAGAACCAGCGACTACTAAAGAGTAACAAATGACTTCAGGCTTTGGTAGCACCAACGTTAACTTTTTGGTCACCAGCTCTAACTTAACCTAGGGTCAACTGGAGCTGAAAGCTTTCACCAGCTGGTGGCGTACGTAAAGCCAGTGGTCTGAATCCACCTGCACACATAAAAAGAAAATAAAAGAATGCCCACAAATAGCAGCATGGTCAGTTGGCTGAACCTCAGTGTGAGCAGGGAAATTGTATTGTACCCATATCTAAGAAGAATACCCCTAGACAGAGGTGGATTTAAGAGCTGCCTTCATTCCCTAAAATATCATCAAGTTATATATTCATATTTCAGGCTCTGGGACCTCCAAGCTCAGACCCTTTACTGAAGGGCAAAGGTTTGCTAGCATCAGTGGGCAGATGTTGGCCTTACTTCACCAAGCTCTACTTTCTTAACCAGCACTGCAATTTTAGTGCACTTTCTAAATATTTCATGTGAAATCTATTTGGTCAATTGATAAAATTCACAAGACATCTTCTTATATATGTCTAGGTACAATTCCTTCAAATACCTTGATAAAGCGAGGGTGGGAGGAAATCTGGATAACTTTTCTTATTTTGCTAACCTCCCACTTTTCATGCTCTGTCCTCCTGAGCTAGATTGAAATATGCCAAATCAGATGAGTTGATACCTTACGGAGCTTCCTACTCACAGAATGAATCTTGTGTTACATAAGGAGGTGTTAATCCTTTGGAAATCAACAGCTTAATTAGTTCATAATGAAGATGAAAGGCTTTCTGGCTTGTGTTGTTGCTGATACTTACATTTTTTTCTTGTTTTATTTTATTCAAAGAACTATGGGGTGTTAACTTGTGCAATAAATCAAATAAAAGTAATATAAAACAAGGCCTACCAGTTATTCTGTCCTGGATTTTGCTTATACTAGGAAGGGCAGCTTGCAATTGTTGCTGTCTCATTGTTAGATGCCCTAGTAATAAATGAAGGAACTTCTACCCTTGTGTCTCCTGACCCTCATCTTGTGTAAATGTATCCACCAAAACAAGTGTGTTCTGTTAGCCCTTTTCCATTACAAGAGATTCCGTAGCTCTAGAAAGAAAGTTGGAGAAATTACAGTAACCAGAAAATAGTTTACTTAGACCTCATACATCCACTATGTCTGTGAATCAGTCCAAAATTATGAGTGATTACAAAAGTCCAAAATGTGCACTGCTCATTCAAATTTTGTTTTGTTCGAAGTAGAAGACTTAACTCTATATTTCCACTAGCTCCACATACATATGTTTACTAGAAAGATCAGAATTAACCAACACTCCTGCCACTTACAGAATGATCTATCCTTTTTACTGGAAAATTATACCATTACAATGCCTTTAGGAAAATTCAATAAAAACTTTCACATCACCTTTTTTTTTTTTTTTCCAGAGCATCCCTTCAAGGTAGTATACAGAGGGAAATCTGAGGTACAGAGAAATTCAGTGAATTCACCAAAGATAACCAGGAAGCGTTTGAGCCTCACTATCTCAAGTCTAATCACAGCCCCACATATTTTTCAACTTGGAAATATTTTGTACATTTTTTACAGCTGTTAGCACTGCACCATCTAATCTTCAACCCACATGTACACTTAATTTACAAGTGGGTAATAAAGCAATAAACAAAAAGTAATATTGTATGGTTCCTACCACATGTGGGAAAATACAGAATTGCACAGTCCTCTTACTACCCTAGCCAATAGTGATCTGCAAAGAAGAAATATAATTCCATTAAAAATATGTCTTTCTTTGGTTGCCTCTTTTTGATAATGGAAAACAAAATCATACTTTCAGGTTCAGATTTGCAGAAACAAATCTGTGGACCCTGCAAGAACTCAAAATTTAAAAATCTGAGCAATACTGCCCATGAACAAGGACTCTAGGCTCATGTTTGAAGAGTCACGCTGTGAAGATGGGTCTGTATTTCAATTCCTTGTGAAAGAAATTTACAGTTTAGATCAGTCTTCATTTAGAAGGCAGGTTACGATCAAATGCAATGTGATTTTGTATTATAAAGTGATCAAAATAAAACAAGGAAAAGATGAATCAAAGTGCACAAAACCAAATCTATTTATGTTATTTGGAGACACTGTGGACTTGTCAGTTACTCTAGAAGAATTCTATGAAAATATAATTAAACTCCAAAATCAAATCATTTTTTTTCTCTCATTATATATAGGCCGCTTTATAACAAGGCATATTAGGAAACTCGTCTTGCTTGCATGATGAAAAAAAATCCTGTTTACTTTTATTATAAAGCATCATATTAAGAACCCCAGACTGCAAGTGCCACACCACCTTTTAAAGAAACTAATTGCAAGCCACTTTCAATATTTCTTCTGTTTTTAATTTAATACCCTCAGAGAGACATAATTGGGCTGGAAGAGAGAGTATTCACTGAAGTCATGAATTTGCTGTATAAATACAAACAAGGAGGAAAGCTAATACAGTAAGGGACTATGGGATTAATTTTGAAATTGTCTGATTAGTGGATTGTTGCCCACCAATAATTGCCTTATATTTTCCCAAGGCCCCGTCTTTATTGGAGTCTGGCAAGTGCATCTGCCTACAGACTGCGTCAATCAGCTCTTGCAGCTGGGAGGGTCTTCAGAGAGATCACAATTGTAAGCCTGCTGGGGCAAGTTGTTAGACAAAGCAATATATACCGGGCAAGATGAACAGTCAATCTCTGTTCCATTGATAACATTTCACTTACTAAAATTTTCCTATGTACTTTGCTATAAGCTCCTTCAAGAATTATTTTTGTGAAGTACCATTTAGCTGAGCTTGAAGGAAACAATAACAACACAGGTTTTTCTGCAGGATACAGTAAGAACACTACTTGCTAAATAACAGTACACTTGCATATCTGGCCTTTTTTTTTTTTTTTTTTTTTTTTTTTTACTTTTCCTGGTGAGATGAGTTTTGCTCCCTTAGGATGCTATTAGGAGAAGTATGCAACATCAGAATTTTACAAGTGTTAAAGCCACTGGGAGTATAAAAGACAAATTCAGAAATCACCCACAGATTGAAAAAGATGTTGCTAAGGTGCAGATTCATTTAATTAACTCTTCAAATAAGTAATTCCCATAAATAGGTCTAACCTAGGGAAAAAACACACACACAAAAAGAAACAACAACCCACCAGACACACAAAATCTCATCCAAGTGAAATGTGAACAAGTATTAGTTTACAAGTTGATCTGCTGATCTGCAGAGTGAAGATATGATGACCAAAACAATTGTATTTTCAAAAACAGTAAAATGTATCTATTTAAAAACTCTGTATAGTTGTTTATGGTATACCCATTCCTAGACATATTTATGTCTATCTTGCTAGCAATAAGCCAGAAGTATACAAAATAGATTTGTCTGTAAGGATAGTTTACAAACAGAAATGAAATAATGGAACAGAGATGTCATACATATAGATATATTTGTTCTGTGAAGAGTGCATTGCACATTCATTTTTCAGCTATATTGGCCCTTTTTATTATTATCATCAAGATACATAAGCGCTCCAGGAATGCTGTAATTGCCTACATGCAATGGAAAGTTAACAACATCTGCTTTCAAAGCCACCATCCTTCTTTTTATTATGACCAGTAAAGCTTCAGTTTCAAATGCGGAGATACAACATCGATGATGTAATTAACAATGCTTTTACAGTCCACATCATTATCTTCTGTGGATTTGACAAGGAGGCTGATATCACTGAAACACAGCTTCACCTCTACTGAAATACACCAACCTTAACGCATACCCCATCCGAACAGTCATACTCCTGTTCAGATACATTTAAAATTTCAGTTCACTGACAGTGGGTCTACGTTTGGTTGGGGTCCTCCCAACCTTTTTCTTAACTGTAGATAGCTTCTGCCACGTAACATTGCCAAACAGGTTTTAAAAAGGCTTATAAGACTCTATAAGAGTCTTATAAAAGACTCTAGGCTTATTGAAGAGATCCTGCGGAGGGATGCCAGTGATGGAACAAGACTGACCCCAGTGGAACCTTCTGCTCCTAGGCAGCTTTACTTCCCCTGTTTAAAGAACGAGCCAGAAAAGGGCATTAAAACATCTCAGAAGAGACATATTCCTTTAGGCTGCAGTCAAGCACTCAGAGGCTAGGGAATACCATTTATACTTACTGTTGCATTTACCCTATGCTGTTGCCTTGACTCAGACTACACAATCACGTAACATTTTTCCTGTGGAACCCATGCCTTGTTTAGTTCAGAGGATGGGCATGCCAAAGGACGCTTAAGCACTTTCCAACTTTCAGGCACTTGATTAGTCAATTTAAGCACAATTCCTTTATTATGTTTTTTCAACAAGCTCTCCTTTGAGGTAGATAGCCTGCAGAGTTATGCCTTTCCACATGATTGTGATCTGATAACCACCAAATCAGTCAACACCATAACTGTCACTGATATAAGGAAAGTATTCTAGTATTTCTCACAATGAACCCAGGTACAAGTTACAGGTAAAGGACACAGAACATATGCTGAAATTTTACTCTACGTTTGAAAATAAAGCTCTGCAGTGTTCTGTTTTATGTTTGAGTAAATAACTCAATACAGAGCATTCAAAAAAAAAAAAAAAAAGAAAAAAAGACTACCATAGACAAATAGTGATAAACCAATGCTATTCTGTTCAACAAAGATGAGCTGATTTGAAGCCACTCCTCTCATAAGTGGAAAAGGAGCAGAACAGTAGAACTGTTTCAGGGGGTTTTGACTGCGGCCAGTCTTGGTTTTGGATATGTGCCGAAGCTCCACTCAATAGGAGGGATTTTTATTGTTGTTTTGCTGGTCTCTAACAAGGGCCAGATTGTCACTGGTCCAGCAAAGTCTGTAAGCAATGGAAAGAGCACAAGAAGTGACATTGGTCTCCCAAGAAACACACTACTGCAACTTGATCCAAGTGAGAAGCTTAATATCTGAAACGTGGGAAACGGATTGTGACAGAGCTTCTCAAGGATTTCCTACCACCAGGCAGACAGCTGCCAGTTATACCATTTTGAATGTATTTGTCTTATAAGCTTTACCCTTTCCTTCCATGAACAATGTCACCACACAGAATAAGCTAAGAGACTGTCAACAGCAAACTTAGGAAGACGTTTCTTTTAGCTCTTAGATTATCACTCCTTCATGTGTCTGAGAAAAGAGAAGGCCTTATAGAACACACTAAAGGTTGATATGTCTGGGTTACTTTGGACCAATTCTAAACTACACTGTCCATACAAGACAACACACCAAGAACATGCTCGAATATAAAACCTAGCAACTTCCTCAGTCATGAAGCACACCAGGAGATTAGATCTTACAGACAGGCAGATTCTTCATAGGCCAATACCAATGTGCTTACAAAAAAAGTTAGACACCAGTGCAGGTCTCAAATCACAGATGTCATATGCTCTTAGGAAAAAAATAAATCTAGCTAGTATAGAGATAGCTGGAGTTTCTGCTATATTCTTCTGATTGGCTCTCCATCTATCCCTATGCACTGATGACAGCAGTATGTTAATTGTAAGGGATCAAAGAAAGCTGTGATACGCTCTACTTTCAAGGAGCCTTCCCACCAGGTACAAGTGAGTAAAAATTCTGGTGGCTGGCGCCCACTATCCTGGAGCACCCCACAACCTTCTCTGTTGATGGATGACGCACGTGCTACAACAACAGCTGCATGCTTGCATCAGTAATAATAAGTATGAATTGATCTGCTTGTAATAAACTAATTAGAAACAACAACACTGGGAAATAAGAAGTGAACCAATCAACAGCACATACTTTGTGGTTCTCCCACTTGAAGCCAAATGATTCCATACTACTCTTCAATAGCAACGCACACTGATATGTGACATGCAATCTCCTTTAGCAATAGTAAATTCTTATGTGCACCTTTCTTACCTTCATATGAGGTACAAGGAATAAGAGAGAGTTCTTATATGCACCATTCTTACCTTCATATGAGGTACAAGGAATAAGAGATCTGTGCTCAGATTCCAGTACCATTATATTACCATCATATTACTACCATTTGCATTTCAACATTGTAACTTCACTCACGTAAAATTATGGGAATGATCTCCAGGATGTTCTTCCCCAAATCCCTCCATTTCCTTCCATTTCCCCTTTCCTGTCCCTCCCTCTCCTCATCACACAAAAAAGCAGTCACACTGCCAAGATACACCCTATGGTATGTGGCAGTTTCCTCTCTCTGCCAAGCTATTCCACATTTTTAATTCTGAGGTGAAAATACTTTCCTAAGATTTCTCTTGTACGCAGTCTTTTAACTGACCCCCCAGCATATTAGTTCTTCTTATGACATTATTTCATATACCTCATCATGAGCTAAATAAAAATAAAAAATATCAGTACTTAACTGAAAATAAAAGCATAGCCTTTAATAGAAACATGACTAATTATGAGATACAAGAACGAGAAACTCCAGCTTAGCTGACTGAATACTGAAAATGCTTTTCATAACATTCAGGCATAGTAGGATAAATGGATTTGTAAGACAATGAGAGAAAAAAAAAAAGCATAGATTTACTTTTCTGAGGTGGTGGTCCCCTCGTTACTCCTCTGGTTAGTTATTGAAGACAGACAGACTCTCCACAAGTCAAAACCTGAACTCAAGCAGATTTAACAAAGCTAAGGAAATTGTGGCTGCCCAGCTTACTAAGTGATCCATTCTGTTACCCCTCATGAAGGAGAACAAGAGACAGAACAAGAGACAAATATAAATAAATGTCCAGTGACATTACTTGGACTGCCATGCATGCCTTAATCTTCTTCAATTCTAGAAGAACACACGTAAGGTAGAAGCTCTAACCAGTGAACCAAGGCATAAGCATGCCAAATTCCAAGAACTTGTTGACCCCTAAGCAGGCAGATAGAGCAAATGAGGTGAGCAGACTTGGGTGCTTTACTCTGAACTTCTGGTGAGACTTAACATTCTCACTGCGATGACAGTTGTCCTGCTCTGGGCGCGGCCTCCAGTCCTCTCTCCCTTCTAAAGAGTGGAGAAACTCTGAGAATTCTTGATGCAGCTAGAATGTGCCCAGGGCACACCCAATAGCCACAGGAACAGCAAGAAACCCTGCAGATCGATTACGAGCAGCAAGCCATTTGTACGAGCTCATGCAGAAGCAATACTCCTGGTACTGGTCCCTTCCAGACTGAAAAAAAAATAAATTAATTAATAATTGGCTGTTGATCTCCAAGTTGCAGAAGCTGTAGTAAAGCCTGTGTTGCAATACGTAGACTTTTCATGATTTATTACTATTCAACTCTAGCTCTCTGGAAACTGCCATGAACTGCAGAAAAAAAAAAAACAACTTTATGAAAACAGGTTGACCTGTTATGATTGATTGATGTCTAGCTGGAAACATAAGTGAAAGTTCCAACGTGGATTAGATCAAAGCAACTTAGTCAGCTCCTAGAGACTCCTCTGAATAAGCAGCACTCTTCGGCAGCCTCCTGTTACAGGTTACTGCTGCAACATCAATCCAAAAGGACCACTTGGAGACTCAACTGGAAATATAAGTTCTCCTAAAACTAGTCAGTTAGGTTCTGTGGTGGGAAATGAAGACATTGTCAGATACTTATGAAGCTTTACGGACCATGGATTCACAAGGATTTCTCAAAATGCTGCCATTTACAGCTTCTACGGATGGTGAAGAACAGTTTGGATCAGTAAATGGGGCGTTCTCAAACCTCTTGGCAGACCCTGAAGGGGAAGGATGGAACGACTGACTTGCCTAGCTTTTACAGATGCCCACAGGCACACCAATATCCTCACAGCTATTTAGGAAACCTTAAACAGAAGGGAGTGAGGTAGAATAATGGTGACTGGCATAACTGGTTGTCTCCGCTTTCTCAATGGGACTGATACTCTTGAGGTTGGATGTCCTTAAGCAAAGCAGTTAGACATACAAATTACCCTCAGGAAGGCTAGGAAAGCAGTTATTATTCAGACTGAACCTAGAACTCCACACTCACTTCAGAGTGGATGAGACTCCTTATGTCAAAAGCTCTGAAATTAAGCAAATATAATTTGTTTGTTTTGTAGCTTCCAGGCATGAAGCTTCTAAGTGTATTTGTTGTTAAATAAACACAGACACCAATTTCAAGACTAACTACTACAAACCTGTTAGATTATTTGTTCTCCTGAATTATGCATTACCTTCACTCAGCATACAATTTTTCTAATGCAAGTACCCGCCAAAGTCCCAAATTCCAGCATGTCTATATGCCATATGGGCAAGCTTCTCCACCCGTCTGCTCCTCGTGGAAATTCTATTTGTTTTCCTATTGATTTTATTATGTTTAACAGCATACTAAATCATTCCTGAGGTTGACAAGTTTCTGGAAAATTGATATATGCTGTCTAAAACTGCCTGGGGCAGGAATAAAAACCAAAACAAATGACTTCTTTTAAACTCTTGATTTGCATTAGTACAGCCCAGCATACAAGTGGCATCTTGTTTGGTAGAATTCTTCTCCTTTGTGCAACATCTAAAGTACAGAAGTCTTTAGAAGCTCTTCTTATGATTCTGCATATGGGAGGAAAGAGATTGCAAAATTCCACACTATTGAGTGAGAGAGGGACTAAAAAGTAGATTGTCAACTAAACTAAACTAAACTAAACTAAAATCAATGGGCTGGATTCTCGTGCGGAGAGGTGGAACGGTGAGTAGATGCCTTGGCATCTCACGCTCAAGGCAAAAATAAAATTGTGTTTAATTCTTCACCTGAGAAACTATACCCTGAAGCCTTTTAGTAAGATCAGGATGAAGCAGGGTTTTTGTTTGTTTGTTTCTTAATCTTGGGGACATCACCATTAGGCACTACAGAAATTTATTCCGAAGATTGGACTGCATAGAGAACAGCACTTATCTCAAATAGAAAAAAGTACTCACCTAGTAATTTTTTCTTAGGTCAGAAACTAAAGGGGAAGGTGAATGGGGAAAAAAATAGCTTTGCGGCACTGCTGTTAGAAATCTGAGAGCCATGAGTCCAAGAAAAATCCTGATTGAGAAGATAGAATTGTAATATTTTCAGACATTATGATTTAACAAAAACTGGGAAGAGCCATATGAATGCATACTCATCCTTGTTAGACTCTCATTAAGATTTTATAAAGGCTGTGTTCTGGCAAAGAAAAACAAAAAAAAAACAAGACAGACATTTTTGTAGGGAAAGCTGCAGACATTTAAGATGTCAATAGGCAAACTTCCCATCTTGGTATGATTTAAAAATTCAGAGAGACAATGTTTTCCAGTAGTCCCTGTGATAACACAGAATAAGCTTGAGGCCTGCTAAGGAGCAGCCAGACTAAGGAACACACAGGTAAATAAGTTGTCTTCTTGGTCAGCATTCTGAGTAAGCAAGAACCTTCCCATGAGTTAATAGAAAAAAAAAAATCTCAAGGAGATGTTTCATTTACAGAATTTTATGACCACCCACACAAAAATACAGAATACGCTTTCCACCTTCAGAAGAAGGTCCTTGTGATATTAAAGACTAAAAAAAAAAAAAAAACAACAAACAAACAACAACACAATTACATGAACAAAAATATTTAAAGAAGAAACTAATTTTCATCTTTGCCATTGGAATAAGCTTTAGAAAATGATCAAAGCATGATCATCTGCAGAATATTCTACTCTGTAATTCAAAGAAGAGAACAGATGGGACAGTAAGGAGAAATAAAATTCCAGAAATATTCAGTTAACTTGGAGAAGAAAACTTAATGGAACATGTGGAGGCCAAGCAAATTTAGTTCATTGCTTAGACACTGCTTAGTGACTGTAGAGATCATAAATAAAGCTCAGCAGAGCTTTTGACTTGTTTTGCATCTGTTTTCAAAGATAGTATAGTGATACCACAGTTTCTAATTTCATACCAAGAAAATCTACTTTGAGAAGTATTACAGGAAAATTTCAAAAGGCTTAAGAAACATGATTCTAAGCTGTGCTGACCATGTCATAGACAGTGGAGTTTATTCCCCCTCCCCCCCGCCCCAAGTGACAAAAATGTAGTAAAGGTAAGATCTCTCTCCTTTTTTCAATCTGCTAAATGATTCTATGTGATGCAAAATACACTGTCTACAGCCAGCTCTTAGTTTTGAAAATTAAAGCAGAGCTGGGAGATCAAATGATGTCACGTTTTCCTAACTAATACATAGTACCCATGCCAACAGCTATTTGGGTGCTAGGAACGTCAGCAAAGATGTTTGACACTTGCTGTAGGTGCCATCTGTGTTCATGTGGTAAACAGAAGTTTCTCCCCACTTACAGGCAAGTTTGATGACTTCAAAGGAAGAGTCCAAGAAACCAAAAATTCCCTGGGAAGGCCACACACATGTGCTATTGCTGGACGCTCTGCTGCTGCTATATCATCACTTGTCCTATGCAAACTTGGCCAGATTGGTAAACCGTTTGACATAGCACCAAAATAAAATGTCTCTAGGTGGAAGAAACAAACCTCATGAGCTAGGCACTCCTAGCAAGAAAAAAAAAAAAAAAAAAAAGAACACTTATTAAAACGGAAATCTAGAAAGGTTTTGCAAGTATCTACAGATAGCAAAATGTTTATTATGGAGAATCATACCTGCATGAGCAGCGTGTGAACACAAGTGTTGAAAAATCATTCTTCACTCAGAAAAATTAATTCTCAGTTTGAAAAAATAATGTCAAATTAAAAGAGTCCAAGACACACTAATGGAACTACCTTATTAAATCAGGAACAGTATCAGGACATGGACTGTAGAAGTCCAGTATTAAAGCTCAGGAAAGTGCATGTAGTTTAGAAGTCCAATGAATAATTTACTTTTGGATAGCTGTCCTTTCAGTGGTGTAAGTCTAACAGCATCAACTTAGAGTTAATTCAGATTTCCACAGGAAACACAAAAAATCAAATATCTGCACATATATATAGGTCAATGTAATAACACTTCTGGTTATTATTCCTGCCTTCTAATTTGTCATATTTTCACAGATATTTTCTGGTATTTTAAATTTTTGTTAACTTTCTAAATTAATCAAATTCCATCCCATCTACCTCTTGTAGAACAAGTAACTTGCCAGAAGTGTCAGTCTTCCTTGGTCACCAAGAGACTCTGCTGTCTCATCACAGTATCATGAAAACCAAAGATGGGCAAGATGGTCTTGGAAAGAAAATGGCAACATTTTAATTTACTAACTCTGCTATTCTCTAGATCTGCTCTAGATCTGCATGGTTCTTTGAAGTGACCTGCATAACGAATGGCTCTGAGCCATTAGTCTGTCCCTTAACTCATGCTGATAAAATCTTCCATACTTCACTACACTCATCTGTCTGCTTCCTCCTTGTCCCATTTTGCACATTCACATAAACATCCAACCACATAAATGTTGACAATTTTTTCCTCATAGCATACATTCCGGAAAGATTTTAAAATGACATTTGGATATACCTTCCCACCACTGTCCTCAGGGATCGTGTAAACCATTCTTAAAAAATTCTGTTCAGCTATTTGCACCATGTGCATAAGGTTCTGGGTCAAGCCAAACTCCATTTTTAACTCTAGTTATTAGTAAAGTGTGTACAGACAGGTTAAGTCCATAGAACCATACGTTGTCCATATATATAAATCCAAAGTTGCTTTGCAGTGTTTTAATATAAAGATGCAAAACAAATGCTTAAAGATACCAGTTTTTCTGACTATAAGTTGGAGAAAAGGGTATGCAACACCTACAAATAGGGTATGCTGCTTTGGAGAGTTTGCACCTTCAGAAAAACAAACACAATTTGATGCTGCAAAGTGGGAAATGGACAAGAATTTCCTTTACTTTCCTTTAAAAGCGTACCTCAACCCTAAGACATTTTTTTCCTGTAGCATTAATAAGTAGAAGAGATATAGTCCACACAACAAACTATCGGTTTACAGATCAGAGGGAAACTTTGCAAGCTTGAAATGGTTTCAGAGATACAAATGACAGATGCCTAGGAGAATCTGAACTGTCCAGCAATATTAACCTGATTTCACTGATGCACACATCCAGCTTGCAAGAACTAATAGAATTGTAATACGGAATTTGAAAAATAATTTGTCTGAAAAATACACTGAAGTTATAAATGTCTGGATTTTGTTGATTGTTCTTAAAAGATTTTTATATTGTGAAGATTATTTCTGTTTTTCTGGGAACATTTTAAGACTGTCATCTTGGATCCTACTGGACCAGAAAGTGATCACTATTAGAATTTGGAAGCAAATTCTACACAATTTCCGATTACTCCTGTTTCTTCAAGAATTACAATAAACAAACAATTTTTGTATTTGCAAGGGGTGACTTTTATTCATCGTGAAAGAGGGATCAGGGAGTACAATTTCCTTCTTCACTTACAGTACTGACAGACCCAGTTAGCTTCTTACACCACCCTGCTAATCAAAACATCAACTAAAGTGTGATAAACTACCCTTTTATGTAAAGAAAAAGAAGTAATTTAAATCTGCCTTCCTGTGAAGCAGATTGCTTTGGTAATGTTCACAGTTCATTTAGAAGTCCATTTCCAGGTGAGAGAACTGCTTGCAGTGGGTTCTCTACTACTTAAATCCAGTTCTTAAGACTGCCATAAAACCAACATGGAACCGGGGACAGAGTAGCTTGAACAAATGGCTTGACTGATTGGCTTAATGCATCATGAATTCTCATATCTAACCTCTGTACTAATGAAGGTTTCTGACAACCTGATAAGGTTTATGTCACTTATGAGATTTTATTATGCCTTTTTTTCAGAGAAGTCTAATCCTGTCAGCATTTCCTTCAAGTCTCAACCTCTATTTTCATTGATTATGCTGGAAAAGCCCCAGAAGATTCGGCTAATGGAAAAACAAAACCTAAGAGAAGACATTCTGACAAGACCATCCTCACAAACTTCATCCTTAAACTGTAGTGTTAATAACGTAACGCATCAGAAAGAAAGAGTACTACGTCTGTTAAAAACATTTTTAGAACCAGCACACTGAGAAAAGATGGCCAGAAATATTTTTATTTTGTACAAGTATACAACAACAACAAGTCTTTTGACATCTTTGAGCAAAGTTTCTTAAACCCTAAGGTACATCCGAGTGTGTTAATCAATACGGTAACTGAACAATTGGAGGAAAACAGACCTCCTAATAACATTGCTCAAATTAAGCAGAATATTTCTGAACTATCAACAGATGGTCTTTTCTTCAGTCTACTTTTGAATTGATGTCATCGCCAACTAACTTAAAAAGATCACTTTTCTACAACTAGGTACCCTCTTCCAGATTCTCTTCCAGAAATAAGGTAAACTAAACCAGTTTTTTCTTTTTTTGAAGGGGAGCAGCAGAGGTATCTTTCGAGACAGCAAATCTTGCACAGACAGAACAGATAACAGATCTGTCCGACAGCCCACTGGAATTTCATTTTTCTGCAGACAAAATAACAAGGTTTCTTGGGGGTAATCCAATAAACTGTTCTAGCAATTATTAACAGAAAGGATTCAATAAATGTGGAAAAACTGTTAGATAAAAAAAGTTTCAAAACTGATTCACTTTCAACATTTATTTCATTAAACGCCTGAATCTCTAGAACCTTGCTAGCATTACTTAGCCTTTAAAATGAAGACTCAATCCTAAAAAAAAAAACCCTCTCATAAAACACGAATAAGATCCAATGTTATCCTTAATCGAGGAATATCAACATTAAGCACTTTTACTTCCACTCTTTCTCCAGGACCTAGCCCAAGGCTTCTTCTCTTTTTCACTTTCGAAAGTTTAGCTTCTGTTATGTTTCGCACTGGAATCAAACCTGCTTTTCCCACACCAATATCAACAAAAACTCCAAATGGTGTTGCATTTTCAACTTTTCCAGTCAGCACAGTACCAACACTTAAGTCTTCAAAGCAGACTATGCTTCTCTTGAAGTCAGGTTTATCAAAATCTGTTATAAGAAACAAACAAACAAAAATAATAATAAGAAGACACTAGACAAAAAGTTTGCATCATTTTCTAATGGTTGTTTCCAGTTAATCGTTTCTGTTTAAGAAGTCATTTCAAAGTAGCTCTAAGGCAACAAATGCTCTTTCACTAGATTTTAAAATAAAGACCTATCTGTGATAAACAACTGATTTCTACTATTTTATCAGTCACTTTAAAAGGCTATAATAAATGGAGTGATAAGCATAGTGAACTGAGTGGTATGAAACTATTACACGGGGATCAGAAGTACGTAGTACATTAGCTAGTGACTGAAACATTCCTTAAATGTTCTTGGAGCTAGCGAGAAAAGACTTGAGACAACTCTTATTTGAGCTATATAAATTATATATAACATGCTATTTGAGATCACAAATTTGTATACCGGAATGTGAATACTCAGTCTCATCACATACCAAGCAGAAAAGTCAACAATGTACTGTTCTTTGGCTTGCTGTTCACCTGCACCATGACATCACAAAGTCAACTGCAGTGGCAATTTAAAAGCCACACATGCGTGATTTTAAGCAAGTAATAAACTGAAGTCTACATTCTACACAGGGCACACATATTTTATTAAACTCTCCTTAGTTGCTTACCACTTTGTGCTCCTACAAAAAACCCTTCTGAACCATCTCAACAACTTCCCTTTCAACCTTTTCCTACTGCTGTTTTACCTTTTCCATGATATAGCAGGACTAACATTTTTCACAGAGAGCATGACCAAATCTTGATTCCAAATATTTTCCTATATTTTATTTCTTATAGGCAAATATAAGCTGAACAAATGCATAGATAAAATGTACTTCAGCAGGCTGTAGATCAGACCCCAATGGAATACAGAAGCTTGCCATGGCAGCAATAGGCTTTGAATGAACTCAAAGTTTCCACTGAAGAAATGTACCTAATTGCTTAAGCCCAAAACAGTTAATCCTTTTTAACATTATACTGCGCAGTAGCATTTCATCAAAAAAGGCAACTACACAGCCATTCAGGGCAATGAGCACAACAAGAATCAGAGGAATGATGGTCACCTTTTTATTGCTTGCAAACAGACAGTGTCTGCCCTCCCCGACTCATTACAGATACTGGTTTAGTTCAAATTAATGTTAAAAAGAATTTTGCACAAGAAGTGACTTATAACACCTTGGGGAGGAAAAGATTTTTAGAATATGATAAAAAGCTCCATCCTTTCCCTTCCCCCCCAGAATTCTTGCCATTTTCCTTTGTACTGAAATAATTTAGGAAAAATAAGCAATACTTAAAAGGATACACAGGAGAACTCTAATCCCCTTATGACATATGTCTAGTGTTGGAAGAAACTGTGGAATTGAATTTTAAACCAAGATTAATTATTTGAATCAGGGTAGAGTACAAACCACTCAGTCTGCCTGATCCCTGTTAGGCATGACTAGCAGGGTTGCAAAGACAGTGATTTACAGCTATCCAAGCCTACTAGGCTGCCTACTGTGACTGTGGTCTGCCTTCAACCAGTGAATATTGCCTGCCTTAGACTTCAGATTCCATAGTCAGAACAAAGTTTTCATCCAATAACAAAAATTAGGCTAGTCCTTTAATCACTTCTAAGTATTATTCTGCTTTTATAAGCAGAGCTCCAGTCACAGATCCTGTCTACAGTAATACTGAATGTACTGGAGAAACAGAGGATTAATATTTCCTCTATTTCTATTTCCATAATAGATTCTGTTTTGCTTTTATACTTTCATATGCTAATATTCTATCCTACAATAATTTAGATTTAGATGTGAGACAACCAGAATGAATGGAGACATAAAATACACATTTTCAAGATCACTAGTGGGAAATATTTATAAAATTTGCATGGAAACTACTAACAAATCCAAAAAAGGTGGACAAAAATCTTATCTTTTTTAAGCATAAGTTTATTATTTGTTATTACAAGCCTACACCTTTGCTGTCTACTGTTATCTCTTGCCATTGTAAGAGACTCCAGCTGTAAGTTTCATTAAACAACAGCATCTCCAGATGTTTTACTTCATTGCCTACCTCATCTCACCCACCCCCATCCTCCAACTGTTCAGCACTACTGCAAAGTTTTAACCAAAGGTGGGTCATGAGCTATGTGCTCCAATTACACTTGTCTCCAGGAACTAGTGCAATAAAAGAGCAAAACTACACACTACTACACTACGGCTCCACGGACCTTTATTACTACTGTTTCAGCTTGGTCTCACAGCATTCCTCCCATGATGGAAAGCGAACGTAGATTTAATCAGCAGAAAGTCAACATATTGAAACTATTTCATTTGTTAACGGTCATACAACTCCCTTTCCTATGGCTGAAAAGGCCATGATTTAAGACAGGATTCACACTCCTTACTTACTGAGCTGGAAAGAAACATCTGACTATGATATAACCTTTTCCCTGTCTGAGAAAAAGAAATGGAGCTACACATTCATGAAAATCTACCACTGACTTTAGAAAACAAAACATGCCGGTTTAACAGTGGTAACTAGAGCAATTGAACTGAGATTACAGCCTTTAAAACAAGGGTTTACCTGTACGGATGTCAAAGCCTTCAGGCTGAGTCAGACCATCGATGATTAGCTGTAGCGTGTGCACTGTTGTATTTAGCCTTTTGGCTGTCTCTTCCAGTCCTTCCTTTTGAATTACTGTATTTACTTTTTGCTGCATATCTGATTTTCCTATGTCATTTGGGTTGCCTCCAATGAAAGATAAAAACCTGAGGAATTCAAAGATAACAGATTTGTGACATCCTTCAGTGAAAACTGAACTTTTGCTATAGTTAGGGTGTTTCATTACTTTTGTACTGATGTGTGAAAATAACTTCTGATTTAAAAAAAATAAGAATAGTGAACAAATCATTTCCCAAGTACACATCCTGTCAACTCATCACTGATCAGACACAAACATGGAAATGTAGAGCATGTCTGTATACTTGCGTCTCCTGGAATAGGGTACAAAACCAGAAGCAAAATTTCAAAATGTAAATCATTTCCAACTGATGATTTACCTCCCACTAAAACTAAATCCGATTATGACTGTAAAATGCCTCTGCATAAAAGTTCCCTAGAAATAAATGAGAGTTCTATAATACTGTCACTTTGTCGGTCATTCAAATTAAAAAGAAATGCAGTTTAGTAAAACAATAAACATTTAAAATATTAAATCAATACAAAGAATCTCTAACTAAAACTACTGATAAAAACTTTACATAAATTACTTTTGTCTATGAAATTCATGATTAAGAACAATTAGTTTTTCAGAAACTGATCAGTTTAGAAATAATCAAGTCAAAGTAATCACAACATGAACATCTTCATTACTTGCACCTTTTGCTCATATTGTTGTATACATATAAACACATTGCAGATCAAGATAAATTTATAGTGAAATCTAAAAAGGCTAAAAAGATATATTTTAACATTAAAAAGTCTTGATCTGAGTTCGATCCGAGTTCTCTTAAAAAAAAAAAAAAGGGGGCAAAAAAATCACAAGACAGTCTAAGTTTTTAGGTCAACAACATGGTGCACATGCTGAGAAGCACAAAGAACCAGTGACAAAAATACACATGCAGACCCTACTCCTTATTTTCAGTACCGATACCTGAAGACAATGCTTATTTACCACTGAATAAATGTCCTTATTTTGGTGAAGGATTTAAAATGCATGAAGCTCATACAAGCTGAGTCACATTGTACTCAACAAAGCAATTTGTCCTTTTCTCAGTAGACATATCAGTTATCTGCCATGGTGTCCTGCTCAGCAACTCAGAATTCCATGAAGACACTTCCATCCTTCTTTATCATGCCCTGTGTTGTGTTGGAGGGAGGCACATATTTCTGGCATGTTCTCCACAAGAGACAGGTATAATCGTTTTCCCTGTCCTCTGGAGTCTGAGTGAATGTTCCCCTTCCAAATTGCTAAAAGAGATCCATCCTTCCTGTCCTTATCCTACACATGATAACAGGGGTAAACTACAATGCACAAAGGAAGTGTTGATCAGCAGGTTCGTACCCTGCACTTGGGAGTGGTGGAAGACATTCCAGCTCCATAAGAAAGAAAAGCTCCTGGTACTTAGCTTTCTTTACCTTTTCAGAAGTACTTGCTGTGCTTTATCCAAAATCTGAGGCTAATATTTCTTTTTGCAGGAAACCATGCATTTTTATTTATTTAACCGAGAAACTCAACTGACAGCATTTCATGTGGTAACTCAGAAAATGTTGTATGCAGTTAAGTATGTTATATTTCTTTTTAAGAGAACATAAACTGAAGTAACATTATTAATGCAATATCAGACTTTGAGTAAATCACAAACCTCATCTTTGAGCACAAGGGCAAATCTTCACTCCAAAATGCCCCCTGATTTCACCAAAAGGAGGACAGCAGTCTAAAACTGACTGTCAGGATTTCTACTCCTTACTGAATTCAAGCACAACCATGGCAATTTACGTGTAGCTGCAACACATCCATTTGCTTTTAACATTGATAGATACCATTTTCACATTAATTTTCTCATTTTCTCAATGGATATGGATCTTCTGTGTGGTTGTATATGAAGGAAAAAATGTAAAGAATAAACAAGGGTTCAGTGGATGAGACTTTTCTCGGGGCTCACTGAATTTTAATTGACCAGATTTCTACTTTGACATCACTATTATTATTATTAAGTAATTTGAGGTGCTCTAGAAACAAAGTATCACAACAGATGCAAAATTGTTTAATTCTAAATACTAATTTTTATTGTCTGTACACTAACAAGTACTACTATGCACATATTTTTTTCCAATAAGAACCTATATACAAAAATATCAGACCTTTTATGAAAGCACCTTCTATCAACCGCAAAAGAACATGAAAATGATAACGCTGGAAATGTGTGTAGGTCCAGGCGAGGTGTTCTTCAGCTCCTCTGAGCTGCTGGCTGCTAACCTCAATAGATGGACAATGCCACCCCAGTGCACTAGTGACAGGCGGCAGCTGTCCGAGCTGTGAGTGACATGCCAGATGTAGCATGGCAAACCCTACCAGCCTTATGACTCAACCTTCTAAATAATGTATGCTTTACCCAGAGCTCCTATAAACAAGTTTGCTGACATTCACGTACTTGGCTTTATTTCACTTCAAATGGACGTGCAGCGTTGAGTACCCCTAAGTAACGTTTTTTCACCATTAGAACTTCACAGGAGCATATTCACGCTGTAAATCGGTAACAGGGTGGGTTTCGCTGTTGGTAAGTGCAACCACATGGAACAGTCAGCGATGTGTAAAAAACCTTACGTACAAAACTTTCAAACGGGTGGATAATGCAATCAGAATGCACTGCATTACGTGCAGGTTGCTGGAAAGAAAACCAGCATGAAACGGGACACAGCCCAGGTGTCTGATCCCTCAATTACTATTCATGAAAGTTATTTCGGCTCCCCCTTGCCACCACCACCTCTTCCTTCCCCCACTTCCCCAGAAAGTATTTATCTGATATTAAAGAGAATTTCACATTTAGGCAAGGATAGTGGCTTTGGACTCCTCATTATTTAAAAACTTACTAATGTGGTTACCGCTCAGAATAAAATTTCAGCTTCAGCCAAAAGATGCTTAAACGTGTGCCCAGTTCTAAGTACCTAAGTCCCACTGCCCTCAACTGAATTATTCGTGTTCTAGAAGTCACGCATTTGTTTAAGAATATTTCAAGATCATGAGCTATACGTACGCAGAACAGAACACTGTAATAAGGCCCAAAGTGCATGCTTATATATACACAGAAAAAAAAAATCCTCTAACACAAGCAACATAATTCTATTTCGGAAATTCTCACTTTTTTCAGTTCTGGTACAAAAGAGCTACATAGTAAAATATTTCCAAATAAAATAAATTTATTATGGATTACAGATGTAGTTTTTAAAAATACTGTTGAATCTAGTTACATATTTAGTACATCATTTTCACTCAAACATAGCTTGAGGGCACAGACTAAAAATCAATATAAAGCACAAATATATGGCTGAACACTAGCCCATTATATTGATCATTTCTATCTTTAAATGTCATTCCTATGAACAAAGTTAAATGTTTTCTTATTAATAAAAAAGCAACCCAACAACTTCAGGAGTTATTTAAGGTCAGAAAAAAAAAGATATAGCCAGAAACAACCAAGACTGTGATATGGTTACAGGGTAAAATAAAGGCTTCCCTTAATTTTCCTTATTTTGACCTTAGAACTGTTAAACTATCTTGCTACAATCTCTGAAAAAAATCTCACTCCATTTGTAAATGACAGTTCCAGATGCATAACCATAGGAACATGAATGATCTGTGTAAAAATGTAAGCCCTTCAAGGATTTTCCTGGCTACATATGTGAACTAAATAACACGCTGCAGTAGTTCAAGTGCTATGTTTATCTACCAGAAAGATAAAACCTAAAGAAAAGCTAACAAAAATTGAAATGTGAAAGACAAGATGTTTTTTCAGAAGTGAGGTCATTCTTATAAGATATACTATCCTTATTCCCTCAAATGTTGAATGTCTGAGTGAATGTTGAACTTTCTGTTCAAGGAACATCAAGTCAGATAAAAGCTGCAAGTCTCTTAGGAAAGTTATTTAGAACAGAGTGAGATTTAACTGGTTTAGAGATTTAGAGTTTGAGTTTTGAGATTTAGATGATACTCTGAAACCTAAGCAACTACCTTAGTTTAAAACACATTTTTTTGCAGTCTTGTACAACCTGCAGAGAATGGTCATGGCTAAATCACTGATGTTTTTTATTTAATACATAATTTCATCCATCTTACCCAGATAAAGAAAGAAAAGTAGCATAAATGTAACAAATAAGCACATCATGTTCACTTAACATACACATCTGCACAAAATTATAGCACAGCCCTTGCAATGCTTAAAAGGTAATGCAAATTTCAGTGGAATGCAAATAAAGTCAGAAAACAGTAAAAAAAAAAAATGTTACCAAGGGAAGCCTTCAGAAAAATTTTAAGAAGTTACTTTAAACCCCCCAAAAAGCTTCTTACAATATGTAGGAGTCCTAAAGCTTTGTAAGGTTTTAGTCACAGTCGTTCTGTTTTATGTAATCATTTCCAGCAACACGACTTAAGAGCTGGGAGTACTGGATTCATTACATTAAAGCAACATGATATGCCATTACATCTTGTCACAGTGCACACATGAATTAATGGTAATGCAACATAATCACTCTGAAAACAAAACAACTTTGCATTAGCATGTGCTTTGTTAAGTAAAATGTACATTCATGACAGTAGTGAACTTAAATTATGCAGACATTTATGTTTAAGTAATGTTTTGAAATGCAAAAGCATTATTTGTATAATGCAGATGTTGAGCGTTCTTGTTTTCACTAGGCATACAGATCTTCAATATTTCAACTACTGAGTTGGATTATAAACCAAACAATATCTTACTCTGTGATTATCTGCTGGACACAAAGTTAAATTTTCAAATCTATTTAAAACTACTTATATGGTTTAATCAGATAAGGATATTTAACCAATGTTTTTCCTCCAATGTGTAATTAGATTATCTGAGTGCATTCAGAAACCTATAAAGCACTGAGTTTACAACATTTTGAAAGGATATATCAAGAAATGATGAAGTTTCTAACTGCGAAGAAATTCAGACACCATTACACTCCAACACAGCCACTTTGCTACCATGCTGTTAGGCATGCTGTTGTTAGGTGTTTTCATAACTACCAATATATCACATAACTGAAGTGTAACCTGAGATACAAAACAGTGAAACACCATCAGTTATCCACAAAGAATCAGTACTAGTTAAATGAGACTATTCCATTAGAAAATTATATTTTTTTCTTCATAATTAGTTTTTTTAAATCCAAACAGTAGCCAGTTATTTTAATTACAAAAAATTCAACAAAGGAAAAAATATCACTTGATTTATGTACTTACAGCATAACTAGAGGACAATTCTAGTCTGGTATTTCTGTATCCAGTATTTATAGCATAACTGGAGGACAACTCTTTGTCATTTCCTAGTTCTTCTAATCATTCTTGTTACCTGTTTATTTTACATCTTATAATGTCAATTAGCAATAAAAGTCTCTTTTGCTTTTATTTATTAAAAGATAACTAAAAAAATACGTCTTCTAAAAATCCACCTACTAAGTTAATAGTCAGACCTGCAAATGAGCTGGAGTTCCAAAGTGATAAATATGAACTATAATTTATTGGGCTTAATGGCCTTAAATCTACAAGTGTTCTGAATTAGGGTTAGCTGTTTCCTATTGGAAATAGTTATAAGGATTCAATAAGTTACTGAGCTTAACGTTTTTCAGGTTTTCTTAAAAGGAACTAAAGACTTTACTAAAAAACACATATTGTTTTGTACATTAGATAGCTTTAATATACACACCATGTGCACCAAGTACAGTCTAATTGAAGTGGACAAAAGATGCTTGATGATTTTGAAGTGAAATTAAGGAAAGGCATCCTATCAAAGCAAAAACTTCCATCCTCTGTAAAAATATTCACATTTAGTGCATTATTAAATGGAAAATGAAAGTTTGTTTCCATTCCTCATAGACCGGATCAAGTAACTAATCTATTCCATCCTCAATTTCTGTTCTTAGGAATTGCCTCAGTTGCTCACTGATGAAATGGGACCTGGACTGAAGCAAGCCAGTGAGCTGGAAATGCTGTCAAAGGCCATGCATGCCATTGCATAATGGGGAAAAAAGGAAGAGCTTTCTCTTTGTTGTTTTCTCCCTAGCAATAGTTTTCCTTTTGCGTTTCCCTAAGTGTCAGTACTTGCCTTCATAGCTAGCAAGTGCAGCTACTTGGTCAAGTTTTCAACAGAGCAGGTGCTGAATCCACCTGCATACTAGAGTGGCAGAAACACTAGAAATGTTTGAAAATTGATCAATCCAATGCAAATACAATGAATAATACAATAAAATACAATGAAATACAAGGCATTATCACTACGATGCTCATTTCAGCAAAGCATTTAACTCTAAATGTTTTATTTTGGTGATGAATAGGCACATGAACAATGCTTTGCTGAATATTCTTGGGATTTTGAAGACCTTTTGGTCAAGAAGCAGTATCAATACACAACTAAGGGTGAGACAATGTCCTGTCAAAAACTACTCTTACGGCAGAACCACCTGCAGCAAGCAGTAACCTCTCCTACCTGGCAAGGTTCTAAAATGGTGATTAGCCAGGGAAGACTCCCACCTGTGTTATGCTAAATCACAACTTTAGACCCGTTACAAATAGTGGTAAAGTATTTCTAAGTCAGACTTGACTGAAATACAACCTGTCCGCCAGATGCTTCGATATGTGAGCCGCAAATACACATTCAGATTGCCAATCTTTAAGCAAAGAGTATTTTATGAGATTTAAATAAAATCAGTAAATGTTAAGATTCAGTCATATGAAACCAACTGCACCCAGCAGACTGACACAACAAAGGAATAACATTGCCTTTCTTTTTTTTTCCCCAGCATTTTGGTTTATAAGCATAACCTGGTTGTAACTTCTTGGGACTTCCTAAATGTTTCCTTGGTTTTCTTAGCAGTTCTTTTACAATATGTACCAAGAAACTGGATACGCTCTACATGTTGTGTTAATTGTATGTAGAAGATTCTGCCACTATAAAATGGTTTTCACATATAGACTTCTCAGAAACTTAAAACACAGCTTTGCAGGAAAATATGCTGCCTACAAAGTACTTTAAGAGACTTTTTTTTTCTTTAAGATTTAGGAAATTATGATTCATAATAGTTAAAGGTGTTTGTAAGCTTGATCACTGCACATGACAAAGCCAAGCTTTGACAGTGTGGAAACCATAACAAAAACTGTTTTGGTCATCTGCAGCGTGTTAAATCACCAGTAGGATGTTTTCCAATTATTTTACAGAAATTGTACAGATTTTAAGTTAAGACGTCTAAATGCCATAAATCAATCATACCAGCACCATTTGTGCCACTGTAGTAAAGATTACATCAGTGTTTCCATTCTAAAAAAATCTATTTTTCAGGGGTTTCTAATTCAGCCATAAAAATTGACTCCAGCCTAAAGCTTGGCAACCAAAGTTACCACTTGGGAGCAATTCTTTTAACCAATTTTTTTAAAACGGCTTGGCCTTTCAAGCTACAAAATACTTCAGAAAAAAAAAGAAAATTAGTGGTTTGAAATTTTGGTGAACTTCTATCCCTCAAAAACATTGTTTTAAAAACTGATAATTTTGTGTGTCATAAATCTGTAATGTGGACTACTGCCTTTGGGTAATTTGGATAGAAGCAGTGGATAAAAATCACTGGCTCATTTTGTTTAAAAATAAATATAATTTCCCATGAAAACTTTTAATCCAATAAAATTTTCATGAAAGCCTTTTCTCATGGCAAGATGTGGTAGACATGGCATGAGGAAGCTTTTATGCAACATTTATTCCATCCATTTTGATTTCTGTGGTAAGAGATATGCAATGCTGTATTTTGATGCCTTGAATCTAATCTGATCATCTTATTCATCGTAACAGTTCTGCCTTCTGTCAGCATAGATCCACCTGTGAGTGTGACACTGTGACTGACAAAGTTGTGTAAACAGTGAGAAAGAAGAAAGTGATACTTTGAAAGCAGCAAAGAAGCAGAGCTAACTTAAAATGTATTTTGTTTAAAAATATATGTATTAAGTTCTGATTCTAACCCACTTCTAACAGTTCCAATGGTTCTCATGCACATTAAATTTAAATTATAAAAACTATCAAGGGTTTTAAACCATAGCAGAGTTAGTTTAGTACTAACATCTTAAAAAGTCCTTCAGAAGCTGGTTGATTTCAGTAAGGCTTATAAGCTTTTTTTTTTTTTTTAAAAAAAAACAGCTTTTAAAATATATAATCATTACTAAATTAAACCATTAGTTGCTTGATGGGATTATATCTGGTTTATATTTAGACCTTATGTCACAACTGCCAATTTTTCATATTACACATTTTGGTTTTTGCCAGTTTACTGCACATCTGTTTTGTTTCCGCCCCCCCTTTTCGTTCTTCTTCAAACAGCTCTTTGGAAGGAAAAAACATTAGGACTGTTTCCCCCCGCCACCTTCTCTGCACCATTTTGTGGTATCAAGCTACTCCAAGTTATCACCTTCATATTTAATGAACTTTCAAGGAAAACATCTTTTGATTGCAAGAAAAATACTGTTGAACATAGAGTACCTTGATAAAAAGCACCTTGAGACTTATTTTTTTAAAACTATAAGATAGATAAATATAAGGTAGATAAATGTAAGTAAGATAACAGAGAAAGTCCAAAGGAAACAGAAAAGGCCGATTCTGTTACAGGGACAGATGCTATGCTTATTATTTAAAGTGTTCCAAAAATATAAAAAAACTGATAACATTTATTTATTTACTTTAATACCAACTGACATTCTTTTGCATAAAGAAACTTTATGCCACGATACCTACAACATGCACTTTGATTTAAATATTTCACCTGAAAAAATCAGTCTGGGAAGGGAAAGTGCTTGGTGGGAATCAAAGAACAGACAATGAATGGCACAGCTGGAAACTTACTTTCAAGTAATTGCACTAGGCAAATAAATGACATGAAACATAGCATTGGTCTGTAGCCACATTATACTTTTCTAATGTCTTTGAAACTCCCAAAGCCCAATGAGTTTGACTGTGAGCACATTTTAAGAAACTCCAAGGTATCTCTAAGCAGTGTTGGCAGTGCAATAGGTGGCAGCCTCCTCTCTGAGTCATGCATAATTCTGACTCCAACAACTGTCTTTTAGTTGATTTGTAAAACTTGTGCACATTAAAGTTTTTGTTTTGCTTTAAAAAAATAAATGGTGCTAATTCTGGGTTCCCAGCAAAATTCAAAGTCATACAATTATATTCTACCTGTTAAAATTGTCTTCAGATTTTCAGTTGTATGTGAACACCTAACTACCCTGCGCAGCAATACTACTACTCACTACTTCACATATAAAGTAACCTGTGCTCACAATTCTTTATTTTCTGATCAACCTTTGTGATGACATTATATGCAGATAAAATGCTACAGTATTCTACCACTGACTGGCTAAACTTCTCTGCTCCCTGAACCAGTCTTTCCACGTCAATCAACCTTTAAGTGAAGCTGGTAACACTATGAACACTTGTACTGATTATATTATTGTACTAGAGCTGGAAAGCCAAATGGGATACAAACCAAATCCTGATTACTTGATATTTAAATTGAATGAAATTCAATATGGAAAATCAACGTTAATGCTTCATTTATTTACAGTAACTCTGAACAATCTACAGTAGGGCTGACCAAGCTTTCTGATCCTTTGTGTCACTTAACAAATGTAGAATCACTGATATCAGGATCTTGGTTGATTTTTTTAAATTATTTTTCTTTTTTTTTTTTTCAGCTATGCATGAGGCAAAGAACTAGTATGAAATAGTGATGCCTAAGAAAAAAAAGTGGAAAGGCTGAAGAAAAGGAGAAACCAAAGTGTCTCCTTTATACACTGCACAAAGAGTAGGGACACTAGTGGGCAATTTCATACTGGCCTTAGAATGTGGCCCAAGGAAGGAGGAAATGTGGCATAGAGAAGATGGAAACAAAAGTATAGTCTGTGCCCAACAGAAGGAAACAATGTGCACCTATACACTGCAAGTTCTATATGCAATTATCTCCACTGGAGAGCTAACAGTGCAAGGAAGATGTCCTAAAAATGCAAGGTCTATAAATTTTTTTAGATAAGAAACACAAGCTTCATGAATTCAGAAACTCAGCATCTTTCTTTGAGGCTTAAGGATTGTTTTGTTATAGACAGGAAGCACAACTATGTTTCTCCAGGAATAATATTCTGAGATGATAAGAACCCTAAAGCATCTAACTCCTGACAAAATTATCTCCAGCATGCCGTAAAAAAAGGAACCTGTTCACTGCAAAGCACTTACAAAAACAAATATGTCCTGGTTTATGGTAGGAAATAATGTTTTCTCAAGAGGACAGGCCGAGCCTAATTTCAACCAGGGCTGATGACAGAAAAGATCACATCTTCCACTAGCATTCACCAGCTGCAGAACCCCTCTAAAGAGAGGCAAACATGGGTTCCTAATTACTTTTTTTGTGACTTACACACAAAGAATTCTCTTCTTTTAGCCAAAGGTCATATACTAAAACTACCTTAGCATTCATATAATTGGGAACTTAACATAGACATCTTAATTAGATCTTGCAACATCAGAATTTAATTTTAAAGCCTCATAATAATGAGATATGCACAAATATGTCCATGCACTTGTGTGCACAAACACACATGCATAACAAATCTTGGTGGTCAAAATTCACTGAGCAGGAAGTTTGTTTGGCACATGCCATATACAAGCAACAAAATAAAAGCAGTTTTAAATGATGCAGAGATATTAAACTACCACTAACTGAAAATTTGTACAGCACTTCAATTACATTATTTGTAAGAACAAATTAAATTATTTTTTAATTAAGGTATTGGGCAAAATAGCATATAAAGCACAATCAATAATCACAAGGTGAATTAGACATTTTCTGTTAATTTGCACAGAAATTACCATGAGCTAATACACTCTATTACAGTGTTTTAAATCAATCTACATAGTTTCTCTGAAATTATACTTCTTACTAACAAACTTGATGCATGTACTGCTTTGCTGTTGGCCTCAAAAACTTAAGTGCTTTCAGTTTCACCAAATTCAACAGAGTATCTCACTACCTGGGTATTCAAAGACACCAGACAGCATTTTCCAGTATCCATGTAAAATTTAACAATGAAATGCTCACACCCAGTTGTAGAAGCATTTGCCGAAGGGAAATGTAGAAAGTCAATAGTTTTGCTGGGGAAATATAAATGCATGCACAAAAAGGGGAAGTATTCCTACCTGAAAAAACGTTACATGGCAGAAGAATGCCTCAGAAATCCTTTACTTAACATATGGGGGCAAGGCTGAAGACAAAAATCAAGTTTTCAGTCACTGCTGGAACAGATGATTTGTCTCCACACTTTGTGAACCAAAAGTCCAAACAGTGTAATGTGTGGCACAAAAAGTGTTGCCAAACAGAAGCAAATTGAGAAAAGTGTCCTCAAATAGGGGGCAAACAGTGATACAAAGTCAGAAAGGGGACAAAAGTTTGGCAAATTTTAGAAAAATACCAACTCTCATACTGAAAAACGTGAAAACTAAAAAGCAAAGAAAAACGCTAAACTCTAAAAACCTGCATGCACATAAGAGGCAAAATTCATCAATCTGAAATCCTTCACCAGTGAAGCATGGCACTTTCTTGAGAAAGAGGAAAAAGCATCAGTTTAATATATATGTTCCTGCCTCAAAAGTCTGAGGAGGCTGTTATCAGAAAAATCAGTACCTTCGTTTTTTAAATTGACGATTCAAAAACTTTCCCACTGCTTACCTCATTGCAATGTTGTAAGACTCTGGATGGATACAAGTTTGGTCCAAAGGATTGGGCTGCTGTGAGGAACTTGGTGTTGGTTTGCTCTTCTTTTTAGCTTGTTTTTCACTGGTGGCTTGTGCACCTGCTTTAGTCAAAAGTGCATGACTTCCAAGTTGAGTTTTCTTACTACTGTCAGAAATCAAAAGATGGACGTGTCATTCTAACTGAACAAGATCCCAACACAGTGCCCACACATGAAAAACACAATCAAACTTTTATACGATGCTCAATCTCAATGAAAAGTAAAAAAAAAAAAAAAAAAAAACTTAAATGGTAACTGTGGGTGAATCTTATCTTAATCTTAACTATAGCATGAAAATCTATCATATTGATGTATGCATAAATTCATTTAAAATAGAAGTAAATATTAGATTCTGTGCTTCATCAAAATTTCTTTGGGATGCCAAGATTACAAAGGAAGTAACAAATGAAGCAAACTACATGATTTGTAGTGTTAAAGCAAAGCACTTCCTGAAAATGAAAGTGCTGACAGTGTAAAATGCCTCGCTACACAATCTACTGTTTCGTTTGCAATCTGGATGGTATCTTCTGCCTGTCAAATAGGGACAATTCTGTTTACCTACTTGATGCGACGATACTTTCATAATTAACTTTCAGCACTTAGGCTTTGTCATTTAAAAGAGACAAATACAATTTGAAAAAAATATAACGAAATTTCCTATTCATATTGTCTTTAGGTAAGCAAATTGCAGAACAAAGTAAGTTTCAATGTTTAAGCAGCACAAGTCCTTAGACCATATTACTTCACTTTCTAAACTTACATTTCTGAGAAAGTCTGCTCAAACATGGGCCAGGTCTAAATATGAAAAATTTCAAATCAAAAGAATTCAAACTGAGATTTGCTTGGAACAGTAAGAATCTAAAAGGTCAAACCTAGCAGTATTTCAGTATTTAAAAAATATTACCAGAAAGGTATATACTATGTTCTGCACCTGGGTTGGAGGAATGCCTGTCACAAGTACAGACGAGGAGACAAGTGGCTGGAGAGCAGATCTGCAGAAGGGGACCTGAGGGTGCTGGTCAACAGGAGGCTCAACAGGAGCCAGCAGTGTGCCCTGGCAGCCAAGAGGGCAAATTTTGGTATTTTGGGGTACATTAACAACAGTATAGCCAGCTGGTCAAAAGAGGTGATTCTCCTGTTGTATTTAGTATTGGTGTGGCCTCACTCTGAATACTGTGCGCAGTTCTGGACACCAAAATGTAGGAAGGATGTTAAGATACTTGGAAAGCGTCAACAAAGCTGGTAAAAGGGCTGGAAGGCATGTCCTATGAGGAGAGGCAGAGGACGCTCGGGCTGTCCAGTCTGGTGAAAAGATTATCGAAAGACCTCATTGCTCTCTAAAACTTCCTGAGCCAGGGAAGCAGAGATGGTGGTGCCGGTTGCTCCAATGACAGGATGTGTGGGACCGGCACAAAGCTGGGCCAGGGCAGGTTCAGACTGGACATGAGGAACAATTTCTTAACCATGAAGCGGGTCAAAAACTAGAACAGACTTCCTAGTGAGGTGGTTGAGGCCCCACACCTGTCAGTGTTCAAGAGGCATTTGGTTAATGCCATGCTTAATAACATGCTTTAACTTTTGGTCAGCTCTGGAGTGGCATCAACATGCATCAACATGCAACAGCATCAGGCAGTTGGACCTGATGATCTCTGAAGGTCCCTCCCAGCTGAACTATTCTATTCTGGTTTTGTGAAAGTATCTTAATACAGCCTTCCTTAAAATAGAATACAATACTGACTTCTAGTCTGTTAGGTACAATTAGCATTTGGGGTGGGCTTTTCTTCTTTAACTGTCTGGATAACAAAGGTTCCAAAATCCATGGACAGATTGCCTGCAATGGCAGAAGGACTGTACATGAACAACAATGACACAACAAAAGACAGGAAAGAAGACCAGCTTGTGGGTGTAACATATGCACAACTGTTACGCTTCTAAAATTTCCCTCAAGTTAAAAAAATAAATAAAAATGCTCACGATACTAAAGGCATCAAATGACTCCTCTTCAAAAAGGTTCCGTTCACTCATCTGTTTTTGTTTGGTTTGTTTCTTAAATCACAAATGCTTTCTGCTTTCGCAGAACAAAGCAGAACGCACTGGAGGACTCCAAACTAGCACTCACATTTCAGGCTCTACCTCTACATGGAATGTAGGCAGAATTGCAGCATAACTTTCTCTAGCAACATCAATATTTTAAATAACCATTGATTATTCATTAACTTGTAAGTACAAAGAACAAAAACTAATTCACACAACACTCCATCAACATGATTAGAGAGGACAAAAATAAAACCTTCCCAAAGTCCATTTCACAAAGTTTTAGTCTTGCCTCCCAGGCCCACAAGAACTGTTGTGGAGGCAATGCTTTTAGAGCTTTATTTTGGCATCAAACTCAAAATTATAGCAGATTTTTCAGGTTATACAGTGTTCTCAAGTTTTATGGAATCTGACTAACATCAGAAGTGTGCTCCAGAAAGGGGAAAAAAATGCGTTGCTAAACATTTCACCGCTGAATTTCTGGAAAAAAAAAAAAAAAGGTATGAAGTTCTTAAACACTTCACCAGTGAACTTCTGGAAAAAAAACATGGCACCAGCCTTCCCCTCCCCTGTTTGTACTGCAGCATTCACTAGAACAGATCTGTACAATGTAAGACCTATCAATCATCTACAGCCTTGAAAGCTATTTCTTTGGCCTTCTGGTGATTGCAGCGTGCGCTGTTTGGCCTGCAGCACATGCCTCCCTGCCAGATGGGCAACCGATCTGTATCCCTTCCACCCGGGCAGTATGCCAGTCCTAATGTGCCTACCTCCTGCCTGGAAGTTACGCATGTGCTGTTTGGCCAGCAGCAACTGGGAATACAGTATTGCTTCTGAGCATTGCGTTGGCTAAAAAATAGCATGTGCTTCCCAGGAATTTTTTTTTTTTTTTTTTTTAAGAGGAGTCAGCAGCAAAAGGGTGGGGATGGCGCTACCACTGTGCCTTTTCCTAGTTTTTTATACTGGAAAGACAAATGGGAATGATAGAAGAGACATTGCCCTACAAAGGGCACTTTCAGTTATGGAGAGGAAGTATTTCAGGTGCAGAGAAGAAGCAGAATGAATGGTTGCAAGAGGAAAAGAAAGGTAGAGAAACAGGAAATGAAATGGCAGGGAAAAGGATGACCAAGTGTTGACAACTGGAGGTGAGAAGAGGCTTCTTACATATTTGAGAAGGCAGGAAGTCACATTATGCTTGCTAGGTACAAAAGTATAACACAGACAGAGCTTACACCAGACAGCCTATTTAACTCTCTCTCTCCAGGTAACGGAACTGAAACTCTCAGAAAATCTTTTCTAGTTTACTACCAATGCCTTCTGCAGAGTATCAATCTTCACCACACTAAAACAGATTTAACAATCTCTAAATTACACGAAGCACAAGTCTGTCATGTTTTAATATCTCATGGATAATGACACTGTCACATGTCAAATTGCTTCTATTGATTCAATTGCAGAATTTGTGACTAAACTTGCATACCTATAGAAACCATTACTTAGGCTAATAAACCATGATGATGCAGTAGAAGAGCTGTGTTCAACCACTGACTTAAAATACTTCATTTGTTAAGATATTTTCTTTCAGAGGGCAAAGGCTTAGGATTCCTCTCAAACCTGAATACAAAAGAGAAAGCAAAGACTTCTCGTACTGTTTTAGGTAACTTTGTCAAGACATCTAACATCATTATTACCTGCAGAAAGTCTTTATATATTCTTGATTGAATCTGATGAAGCCAGCACACTGTTGGAAAGTTTTAGGGCCCAGACCCTTAACTTCCTTGAGCTGTTCTCGATTTATAAATGGTCCATTCTTCTCTCGCCATTCAATTATATTTCTAGCTCTGTTAGCATTCAGTCCTGCAATGTGTCTGACAGCAAAGTTTACAAAATACATTTATTACCATTGAACAGTCATTAATACAAGTCCTATCCATTACAAGTACATGCATTACTGTAGACAAGCTGGTTTACAAAACCTACAAAAATTAAACACAGCTAGGAATTTTGCAAATAAACTCCCAGAGCAAAGCCATAGTCTGAAAAAGATCCTTTCTGTGAATTCTGCGGAAGGAATCCTCTCAAGTCAACAAAACTTGGTACAGCAATACACTTCTGCACATACCTAACTAGTAAGCCAAGGACATGTAATTTATGATCTGTGGGCTATTTCTGTAATACCAATTCAATTTGTCATGTCTTATGGCCTGCCCCCAGCTGCCCTCTTCAGGAAACGACGTGGGAGGAGGGTTCAGGACAGATAAATTGTTCCTGTGTGAACAGCCCCCTCTCAGCTATTGTCTTCCAGTGATACTGCAACACCTTGCCCCAACATGAAGGGCTGATGTCTGCTATCCAGAAGGAGGGTGACTGGGAGCAGCTTGCCTTCCTCACATGATTTAACAGATTCACACAGCTTGTTCCTTTTCTCTCAGCTGCTCTTGAGATAAAAGAGCAGCTGGGAACAGGCTGCATGAGTTGTTCCGAGGGCAACTTAAATCTGGCAAAGAACTTACCTGTGGAGTGCAATTGCAGTAAGCCAAGCTCCTTCAGGAAGCAGTGGGTTTGCTGCATGTTTTCTGTACGTACATATACCCAAAGTTGTACTCACATGGAGTACGATAATCACAGAAAGAGGGAAAAGTGCTGTGGCGGACAGTTACTCCTGGCACTAGAGAAGGAAATGTTGCCCATATGGCTCTAAATATCAGGTGCTTTTGCTTTAAGTCCATGGCAGCAAAGACCTGCTTGTGGAATGGCACTGATTCTAGAAAAAACAAACCTGGCAGGAATAGCTGAAATCAGGAATGAGAATAAAAAAAACCTTTCCATTATTCTCATCCTCAAGCAGAAGTTTAAAAATAACCCAAAGTTGGTGAAATCTCAGAATTAAAATGGAGACACATCTTAAACCATATAGAAAAATATTAATCATTAAGTGTGGAATTTTCTCCAAAATTTTCTTAAAAACATTAAAAATATCTGGTTTATTTACACTGACAAAGGAGTGTGACAGTTCACTGAATTTTCCACTGATGATGTTAAGTCTTTGAAGATACTCAGCAATATTGCAGGTGCTGTAATGTTGTCATCCTTTTCAAGTGTCATATATTGCAACAAGGGTATTTAATGCATCAGAAAGTATGACCAGAAAGGCCTGCACCTTGCACTTCTAGCAAGAGTGACAATTTCATTAACTGTACATCCAAGGGAAATTTAGAGCACATCTACACAGAACAGCAGAGTTGAACTATTAAGAATCAGGTTAGATCCAGAACTTAAAGTAGCACATGCACATGACCGTCAGAAGCAAGGCTAATTAGTCCAAAGTAGTTAGCCAACATGGTTACCGCCTACTGCCATGACTGGACAGTGTCACTCCACACGCTCAGGCAGTCCTGTAGAGACAACACAGCACCCGAGCACAATGCCCTCGGCTGAACTGCACAACATGGACGTACTCTTCTGACAGTGCTTATACGTTACACTTGTTAAAGCAGGTTTTTAGTTATGGAATGAAAGCTTCTCAGCCTCATTCACCAATAGGCATTGCTTTCTTTCTTACTAATAACTTATCTAAATCTGAAAGGGAAGACAGAAGGCAAGACCCAGACTAAGACTTAGACACACACACAACACAAATATGGAAGAGAAAGTGGAAAAGCAACAAAAAAATAACAGAAATGGGAAAGCCCCTTAAAAATACGGGAAGACAACATTTTCAGGAAAGAAAATAAGGGCTTAGAAAAATAAAAAAAATTAAAAACAGAGCTAGCAAGAATATATTTTTCTCAACTTTTATACCTAACACAATTGTCACTGCCAATATTATGGACACGCTTTTTCTTCCCCTCCTACTAGAGAGGATGACAGCAAGACTTTGCTCTTCCGAGAGGCTGTTCAGCTAAATGATTCTGAATGGTACACATCTGAGACTGAGATTGATTTCTAACTAAGAGAAATAAAAACCAGGACATTTTTCCAAGTAAATATGGAACAATTACTTTTAAAATGTTCAGATATAACAAAAAGGATGTACTTTTCAAAAACTTTCCCTTAACTCCTTCCTTTCTCCTTTCCTCAACAGACTTCTACAGCCTGCTCCACTTAGTAGTACCTATATAAACAACTTCTAAGAGACAGAAAATACATTTGAAAATCACTTTCTTAGTGCAAAAATACAAATTGATTATATCAAAGTTTTTCTAAATTGCATTATTGGTTCAACATTTTTAAATCTGTTTTCCTCTAAAGAATAATTATATGTGGGAGAATCACACGCTAATCACACCTTAAAAACTGACTCCTAAAGATCCAATGAAATACTGTTTTAATGTGCCATTTTCATGTAATTGGGAGTTTAACACAAGAGCCATTTGCTCCAGCTGAGTTTGAGTCAGATGGCAGACTAAACAGAGACTCTGTGATCCAGAGCCATGTAATTACTGGAATAGGAAAAAGTTTGACTCACCTTAATAGTATTTCTGAGCAGATGTTAATATCAACTCCTACAAAGCTGACACACTCTTCAACCACACTGTCCAGAGTTGCTTTGAGCAAAGTCTGCGATACATCATGCTGAACAACAAAAATGGAGATATCGGGTTACTGAAATATTGAAGAATACGTAAGTAAGAACTTTAAACAATAGTAACATTAATAAAATACTTGCTGGAATTTATCAATATTTTATGTGAGGGTACTTGTTAAAACCAAGTTGTAGAATGTATTTTTAAAAGGTCTTCGATATCTTTTTGCCACACCTTTGTCAGACTACAAATCCCTAGAATTAAGTCACTCTTCACATCAGATTGTTTTCTTTCTCGTTTAATAGCTATTTCCCTGAATCATGTAAAAACCAAAACTACACTAAATGCATAATGCTTGTTTAAAAGGAGTAATGCTTCTGTTCATCCACTCTCTTTACTTTAATCTGATAGTTATGTAAGTATAAACTCAGTCTGAGTTATTAAAAATAAGATCATATTTTCAAAATAAGGTATTTAAAGATCACAAATGCTGTACTTTTGCACCTGCACAGTTTGCAGATTGTCCTGTTTCTAAGTATCATTCTACAGTACAGTTATTATTTACTAAAAGAACAAACCAGATATTGTATGAGGGTGGACAATACATAAGGTATATATCAACCCTGCAGCAATGAAATGTTTCAGATTTTGAACAGATTTCTAGGAAGATTGGCAGGTCCTTGACCGAAGCACCACTAATGGAAAATCTTCCATTTTTTCCATTATTGTTCATAGCATTTCCACTTTTTTCCCCTAAAAGAAAATCAGTCACACTTGTCAAAGATGAAAGTTCTGAAGCTCTAAGATTTCTTTCCCTTCACAGCACAGGCATACTTCAATCTATAACTTTTAGTTCCCCACACAAGCCCATCAGTGCTCAGAAGTCTGACCTGGAGGGAGAAGCCTCTCTAAATGCAGGAGCTAATTCAATCACTATGTTGGCTTAGCTTCAGGGCTCTTATATGTCACTCATGTAAATCTGGGTTGATCTGTTGTGGTTTTGTGATGCACTCATTTAGGACACCAAGTTGGATTTGAGCCAAGGCACCAAACACTTCATCCACTACTTTGTTTAATCTTCTAAAGACATTTAGATCTTTTCAAGTTTTCACAATTAAATTTAACATGTCAACCTCCATCTACTAATATTGGTAGCTAATTAAAGAGTGAGTGATTAATACTCAAAACAATCCTAAAACTCAGGCCAATGTATTTTTTTTAGCCCCTTCATTTCAGTTAATGCTGATTGTGATAAATTTTCATCATGACATATATAAAAAAGTTACATAAATAAACAGCAAGCGAAAATTTCACCAGTATTACTCTTCCCTATATAAAGTTCCATGCAAAAAGCCCTGTATATGCATAAGTACTTCCATTTACACTCTCTCAGATGCACAAACGCAAAGCTTAACAGTATGCTTTGCAGACCAAACGCCAGTTTGTACTTAGTAAGGTATTACTAGTATACCACAGCTTCTTTTCTGAATAAAGAGATAAACAAGAAAACATCCTAAAAAGAAAACAAACAAACAGAAATACCTCTTGTTTATGTCTCTATATTTCTGTTTTACTGAAGATACAGCTTCTCTCAGTAAGCATGTTCTATATATACCCTCCTTCTGTCATCAGCTGGGTACGTACTAGAACTAGAGGATTCCAGGTCACACAAACACAGAGATGTATTTATATAACACAGAGTAATACATGAGTACCAGAATAAAATACTAAAATAGTTCAAAAGCACCCAAATTTTCTTTTTTTTTTTTTTTTTTTGGAAAGTATAGCTACCAAATACTGGCTTGGATTTTCCATAAAGAACTGCAAAGTAAAAAATTTTATACGATAAATATAATAACTTTTTTTTTTTCCTCCTTTCTCTTTATGATGGAGGAAGGCAAAAGGTGCTAAAAAATCCAGAGTACTAAAAACTCCTTCTGCTTCTGGGAAATCCCACTGACTCGAAGGCACTTTGGAATCAGATTCACAAATTCACAGTTCCTGGACACCTCTAAAAACATCTTGCACTAAAATCACAGAATCACAGAATGGTTTGGGCTGGAAAGGACCTTAAAGACCACCCAGTTCCACCCCCCTGCCATGGGCAGGGACACCTCCCACCAGACCAGGCTGCCCAAAGCCCCATCCAGCCTGGCCTTGAGCACCTCCAGGGATGGGGCATCCACAGCTTCTCTGGGCAGCCTGTGCCAGTGCCTCACCACCCTCTGAGTGAAGAACTTCCTCCTAACATCTAATCTCAATCTCTGCTCTTTTAGTTTAAAACCATTCCCCCCGTCCTATCATTATGTGCCTGAAGAAAAAGTTGCTCTCCGTCTTTTCATAAGCCCCTTTACATATTGAAAAGACGCAATGAGATCACCCCAGAGCCTTCCCTTCTTCAGACTGAATATCCCCAGCTCTCAGTATTTCTTCATAGGAGAGGTGCTGCAACCCTCTGATCATCTTCATGGCCTCCTCTGGAGCTGCTCTAAGAGGTCCACACCCTTCTTGTGCTGGGAGCCCCAGACCTCGATGCAGTGCTCCAGAATGGTGTCTCATGAGGGCAGAGTAGAGGGGGCAGATTAGTGTATCTAATCTAAACCTACCCTCTTTTGGTTTAAAGCCATTACCCCTTGTCCCATCACAACACTCTCTGATAGAGTCCCAGCTTTCTTGCAAGCACTTCTGTGACAGAGATTAGGGTGGACTGCTGGTTCCCTAGCTTTCAGTCTCACTCTTAAGAAGATGATCATCCATCAGAAGGAAAAACAGAGTCATGTGATTCATATCTGAGACATCCACCATCATCTCTACAAAGATTTACAGATTAAGATATAGCAAAGAAGGAAAGCAAATACACAGGTCTAGTAGTTCTTTGTATGAGACTCGATTCATCAAAGAGCTTCATTTCCAGTTCTGGTAAGAGCAAACTCAAAGCAATTCAGCCAATTATACCCCAAATAAAACTGGGAAAGGATATTACAACCAAAAGCAAAGTATCCTGAAATAGCACTGCTAACGGAAAGAAGATCAGTGCTTACAGCTCAGCTTCAGAAGTGAAAGTGATGTTTATCTGGAGATTTAAGTTTATGGATGCAATAGTTCGTGAAAAATTCAAATGACAGAATATACACAATTTGGAAAAAAGATATATTCAACTGTTACTTCTTTTACCAAGAACATCTGCTTCTAATGAGGAGTACTCAAGTTTCTCAGAGATGATTTGCATCTTTTAACTTTATTGGTGCTCGACAGTCACCATTAAAAATAAAAAAAATAAAACCCAACCAATGAAAAACAAAGAACAACAAAAATAAAGGAAGACATGCCCAAGTTCTTTATTACTTCAATACATAACAGACGTACCACTTGGAATGGACATCTCAGCACCTATGTGAAGGTATGAATAAAGAAAAAGCTAATGGGTAAATGTGACAGATCAAGACGAACATAAGACACCATGGCTGTCTTATTAAACAATCCCCAAGCTACCAATACCTCATAGAGGTAAAATATATTCAAGCTAGAGAACGATGCCAAGTTGCAAATGCTAGAGAACCTTCCAGACAACAAATCTGCCTCCTGAGACAGCTTCCATCCAGCACAGATTTCTTTTGCTAAGAAGGAGAAATTTGCAAAACCCTCTTTGCATTGACACAAAGCACAGCAAAGTGTTACAAATTTTTCTAAAAGTAGTTAAAAACAATACTATCTCAATATCACGGTCAAGATTTTCTACTGCTAACAGGCTACTCTTAAGAAAGCTTCAAGGTGCAGTGCATTATCCGGTCTTCCAAAAATTTTACTTACTTTCTCAAGTATCAGAGGTTTGATATTATATACCTCTATGTACTATTTATATACACTGGGGTGATATCAGATTATTAAGATGCTACTAGAAGCACACACTCCATGCTACTCAATCGCTTCAAATAAAGGCAGCAACCCCTCTCAATTGCTGCATTAAGTTCATCAGAATTAATTCTGCACAAAATAAAGACCAAGCCAAATATGCAACTCTATGTCCAAAGTGCATTTATGCAGGATTTTTTTTTATGCTGCACATCCTCCAACAACCCCTCCACATACCAATGTGGCAGATCACTGCACCAGCTGACCCCCAACATTGTCTTTTCTTTTAGATAGAAAACCTTTTATTTATTAACTGTGAACACTTGCATAAATCAGTAAGGTTTATTAAAAAGATTCTCAAAAATCACTACCATTAAACTATTGAGTACTAGAATAGTAGATCTGCAGCAGAAAGTACCACTATAATTGTTCAAGGAGTTCAATTTGGATGATGGTCTCCAAGAAATAAGAAGCATTATTACCTCTAATTTACGGAAAACTAAGGAATAAACTGCAGAATACCAGGTGCAAAACTGGGACCTTTCTTTTACTGTTACTCTCTCAGACTTGTTTGCTTTTTTTGTTTATTTGTTTTGGAGGAGGACTACAGAAAGTAACCCTTCCTTCAAAGTATCAGCCACTAAGACCATATTTTAGTATTTGTATTTTCAGGAAATACCAAGTGAAGATTTGCCCAATTATTATACCTCCTAATATTTTAGCTGCCTATGTCTGCTTATATGGTATGAACAGACAGCAAGGATCATTGTCTTGCTTGTTTCAAGAACTACGAGCACTTGCTGGAAATAATTAACACTGCTAAAAACCCGTTCCTTGAGATGGTGCTACAACTGTAATTGAAAGCCTGTGATTTTTCAAAAACCTGTTGTACTCAAAAGGAAGACAGTAATTCAAACAGCCTCTCAGCTGAGAGACCTCTAGCAGTATAGTCACTGTAAAAATACGTGTCATTAGCACCACACATCTATGAAGTCAAAGAACCACTGTTTGCATGTGGCCCGGAGGCTGTACTTAGACTGCACGAGTGTAGATGGTGGACCAGTACCCTGACCAAACTCTCAAAATGCCAGACTACTAGAGCTAGACTCGAACAGCCTGAACCTGCAGCTTTTACAAGGAAGTTACAGCTCTATGCTCTTTACCTTTGGAAACCTAAAAGCAAGCAAGCAAACGAAAAACAAACCAACAACAAACAGACAAACACTAAAACAATGCACATAACTAAATCACTTGGTAGTCTTCTCCTAGACCACTATAAAACTGTAATTTCAGAAAATATGTCTCTCTAAAAGAAACCTGTGCACACATCATTATTACTTTACACTGCCCAGGAGTCAAAGCAGCCACCTTGCACTTCCAGCACAGCTGAAGAGGAACGAGCAGCTCCCCGCAGAGGCTACAGACTCAGCACAGCCACGACCTAAAGCCACTGCCCATGAAGCAGCGGGGAGGGGAAGAGCTCTCAAGACTGTGCAGCAAGCTTCAGCTTCTGGACTCAGGCTGGGTGTAACAGCAGTGTAACACGATCGACATTTTGATCAAATTATACCTCACTTGTCCTTGGAATCCAAAAGTCAGCCTTCAGTGAAGTAAAGGAGTAAATGCAATTTATTTTTCTCTAAGTTCTGAAACACGTCTAACACCTCATAAAACATTATTTTGTTGGTACCTATCATTAACTTCCATATCCATGAATTTTAATATTGGCATGTGAGACTAGCCAACGCTGCCCTTGAAAAAGTTCTTTCTTTCTTTAAAATGAGGTATAACCTTGCAGCCTGAATGACATTTACTGAATGAGAAATTAGGTGGGACAACACATCCTGAGCAAAGTTCAGAACTGTATCATCTTACGGAGAGCTAATCCATGGAAACTTGTTTTGTTTTAAATTTTTAAAATGTTCTCTGCTAGTGCTGTGGCCTGCATGCAATCAGTTGCATTTCAAATGCTTGTGAACCCACAAAAGAAAAATGCATCCTTGTCAAGCCCTTAAGTACAGCAGGACTAATGCAACAAAAATAGAGTAATGATGAGTACTTTTCATGGGCAGAATTGGAAAAAACTGAAAGTGCACCTTACATGTCAGGTGGAAATATTGGGAAGTTCAGGTTGGGGTTTTAATCTCTAGCATCCTCTGGAAAATCCCTTTCAGTTAGACTCTAAGAAAACAAGCTTATTCCTCTGATGTTTGATAAAAGAACCTAACTTCAAGAATTTCTTTTGAAGATTGTTTGTGGTTTCTCCAAATGTTACATTGTTATAGGATATATTGTTATCCTATGTACTTAACTCAGACTCATTTCTTGTTTTCAAAAATCTGAATTCTGTTTATTTTAACAGCATATTACTATTACTGAAATACCCCAAGAGAGGAATGGATTTATATTTTCAAAGAAAATGATAAAACAAAAACAAAGTCTGTGAAGAGCTGACACTGAAAAAGAAAACAAAAATGCACACTTGATCGCATCAACACTTCGAGTCACTTGCAAGTTACTGGAATTCATCTTGTGTTCACTTGTGCTTGCATCTAACAGATGCAGCAAAGTTGATATCCCAGACTTCTAGACAGAAAACCTACGTTTCAATTTCAGTCCAAAGCTGTGATCTGGGGATGTTAAAGCTCTACAGATATAGGGAATTCCCTGCAATAATACAGAAAGGTAAAGCAAAGAACCTCACAAATGGAGTTTCATAGATCATATGCCTGAAAGGCAACAAGTTCAGTCAAGGATTTTTCCTGTAAAGTGCCAAAGGATAAGAGGGGAAAAAAAAAATTACACATAGCTAGGGGGAGAAGGAATAGTACCTTTCTGGAGTGGCAAGACAGAAGTCATGAAGACCAGGTGGGTCTGGTCATGTGTGGGCATTCTGTTTAGTCTGAAGCCAGTGACCATCCCTTTGCAATACTGAGTGAGGAACAGCAACGACTGGATATAAAGTTCCAACTGGCCTCACTAAGAGCAGAGTGAACCCCTAGGAGATGTGAGGAGCTTGGTAAAGGTCTATATAAACAAACAGAAGCATGCCAGTTCCACTGGAAACATACGGTAGCTCATCTCTATTAAGGAATGTGATACACAACATTACAAACTACAGCAAAAATACAAATTCATTTAAGAGTATTTTCTTGAAAGGAAAGGTTTGTACAGTCGATGCACATCCTTACTGTATTGCAACCTTGATTTCTAATATAAGCAACTTCTCACACTCACTGGCTTTGTCAAAGTTAATGTACGTACACATACACTTAGCAACCGATATACCTGGTGATTAATATAGTATTTGAATCAGCATTGTCTTTAGAAAATAGTTTTAAAACTAATATATCCATTCCCTCTTTAGAAAAAAAACACAACACAACCATATATACCAAACAATGACATTCAACAGTTTTCTAGTCCCACACCAGCAGAATTAATCATGATAAAATTAAGTTAAGAGAAAAGAAATATTTTTATCTAGCATGAGAACACTCATGGAACCCTTAGTGGAAGAACTTTCTGGTAATCTAGCTTTCCTCGCTCCATCCGCCCCACTTTTTTTTTTTTTTTTTTAAGCAAATCAGTTAAAATTTAATATCCTTAAAGAACAGTTTCAAATCCTGCTGTGGAGTTTTCTCCCTCTGTTCTTTCTGGCTCCTCTTTTGCTTTCATCAGGTACTCCTTCCCTCTTCATTCCCAGCCTCTTCCACTGCATAGCTCAAGGCAAAACTAAGCTAGGAATGAAACAAATGCAAGGCACTGTTCGGCAGAGAACACAGCCAAACTCAAATAAAGCAAGCTTATTTTCTCTCCTTGCTAAAAAGCAGGCACTTCATTTTGATTGACATATGGCAGCACAAAAAAGTCAACCAGGGTAGTGTTTATTGAATGACCCATGGAAGACTGAAAGCTGACAGAAAACGTGAAAAAACAGAATTTTGTTCAGTACCAGTGTTTGTGGATTCAAGGCATAGTACATAAGCATCCATTGTGTCACTCACATCTTTGATAACTGAAACCAATTTCAGCACCACTTACTACATGTGACAGCAAAGTTATATTTAAAGCAAAAGCATAAATGATTGGTAAAAAAAAATCTGTGATGTAGTAGTAAACTTGTGCCTTTCAAACACTGCTCTGCACTGAGATTAACAAATATTGCATTAAAATGTGTGTTTAGTACTTTCCCTGTTATGCATATAACACAAGCAAAATGTTTGCATATTGAAAATTAAAAAGTTGACAGGACAGAATAATAAACTGCATTAACTTTTCAGCACTAAAAATTGTCCCAATTAAAACTTTTTTTTTTTTTACAAGTGACAAGAACATCAACATTTCTCTTGTTCTCAAATAGAAGCAACATTTCAGAACCATCACCACTGTTGATAGCACAAGATCATTACTAATGAAGTAATTAGCATGATATAAAAAGTGATAGATCAAATTAAACTAGTAGAATGGCATAAATGAGAATAGTGCATGTCCTATATTGTATATTGAAATAACAATTGACTACTCTTGCAATGTAAGTTGTTTGGTTTTTTAACTGAAGTTCTCAGCAGGTAGGAGGGCAAAGCACAATCAAAGTGCACTTATTTTCCTAGTATCCCTGACAGATACACAATGATTTGTGGCTTCACAACATCACCCTTACTTTTATTCAAGTCCAGAAATACCCTCAGAAAGCTTATTGCGAACACTAGAAAAATACAGTATTTAAGTTAACTGTAAATGTATAAAATAAGATTTTGTACTGTAACAAATTAAACTTCCTTGCAACAAAATTTTCTTAGGTACTCTCTACTGCAGGATCTGGAGATAAAAATCATCACTGCATTACTATTGTTGACTTAAATGCTTTAAATTTGTAAACTTTGTAACTACTGCATATATGAATATACTCATTGCAGATGCATGCAATTTGATGACAGAGATATATGTTGCACCATAAAATTGATCACTTTACTTTCCAAAATCTTTATAAATTTTTATTATGGTTCTAAAGCTTGGCCAAATAAAGTTTTACACAAGCTTATAAAGTCATAAAGAAATAAAATAAAATAAGGTATTAAAAATTGAAGCTTTATGGTTTAGAAACTATAGTTTAAAATAGTTTAAAAACTATTATTTGAAAAACATATCTATGCATTTTAATTTTAAAAGTCGTTAGTCCAAAAAGCAACTATGCTGAATTTCAGGACTGCCTCAGGTTTGTTTTTCCTGAAGTGTAAATGGAAGGGAGAATAGAGTTCTTTATTTGTACAAACATTTAGAACTGCAAGCTGAGAGACTAGTGTATCTTCAAGATAGAACAGAATTAAAAACACTTCTAATTTAGTAGTACTCAAGTGCGCCTCCCACCCAACCTTAACTCTGGCCCAAGTTAAGATCTACCTTCAAGTGCAAAAGAAGGATACATGTACATTCTCAATAACTCAAGTCTTTTCATGAAACATTAAAAGTAATCTTAAATTCTCCAAAACTTTCAGTGACAGCAAATCGGTAGCTGGTACTATGGAGATATCAAGCAGTGGCTTTTGCTTTTGGTGTAATTATTCAGACTGCTTTGACCCACAGCTGACAGAATTTTGAGGGGTTATTTTTTTTTATTTTTTTTTTTTACCATTCTGGTTTTGCTAGGATATTGTGGAAACGTAACAGCAATAACCTCCCCTACCAGACACATATACAAAAATATTGCAGAACCTTTCAACTCTACATTACTTAGATAGAAGTACCTGAGCACAGTCCCAGTTTTACAGATATCAAACCAAAATCACGAGAACTTAGTGATTGCTCTTAAACTATGTAAGAAGTCAATGAAGAAGGAAGGACTACAATTCCTCATTTCCTGTCTGTAACCTGAGCATCATTACCCAGTATCATACATCTTACACCTCCAATATTTTATTGTGTTCATGCATTGATTGTTATGTTCTGATTGCATGGTCCAGGGTCAGCTTACAAATCTTTCTGCATCTTTGTTTCGAGTCGTCGCATACACGAATAGGAAACAATTTAGAAAAAAAGCTTTAAATAGCCTCAATTTTAGAAACCAATAATAATTTCTTATTAAGCAATTGTCTAAGTTATCACAGTCGGAGAGAGAAAAGTGCTGTAACTGAATCCATTACATCCTGCTCCAGAGGAAGTGCTTATATGCCCAACCTAGCGATCAAAATTAAGCTGCTCCCTTTTATAAACTGTTTCCAGGTAGGTATCAAGATTTAAATGCAACTAGGCTGTATAATCACACTAAACGTTAAAAGTCTGAATGAGAAGAAGTCTGAATGAGAGAAGTCTGAAAGAAAACCATATAACAGAAGTGCAGTTAAATCCTAACTGTGAAAGTACATCTCTAAAAGCTGATCCCAAGGTTTTCGAGATGCCTCCTAACTGCTAGGATCGAGACCACCTTACACACATAATTAAATAGGATGAATAGCTCTAAAATTGTTTTAGTTAATTATATTCTTAAGATAATAACTTCATAAAATACATGTGGAAAAATTAAGAATGGCCTGTACCTGTTTTTATTTAAGAGGGGATTTATGAGGAGCAGATTTTTATTATTGCATGAATGCTTCTATAAGAGAACTGGAAGCCAATATCCAAGTCTCAAGTTATATACAGACTGATTACTCTTTCATATGCTCAGCAGTTTATTTAAAATAAACTTTTTTTCATTAAGTGGAAAAAAAGTGAGAAGTTGGTGTGAAATTAAACAATGATAGCTGATGATACACAGGATATTTAGGTAGCTGGTGTTATTTATTTCAAAGTTCTAGGAACAGGCTTAAAAAGTTATTTGCAAAATTGTCTTGCACTTTCCATCTTTTCCAAGGCAGAAAGGTACTTAGTCATTACAGGATCACCATCCCTAAGTTTTCAGCCCCAACTCTCAAGGATATTTTTTCACCTTTCTACAATATTTCACAAGAAAAATGTGGGATTACCAGAATTTCCATTTCTTCAGAGGCATATTTATTAGAAAATAGTACGATTGTGTGATAAGTTTACTGTGAAAAATTAAGTGATAAGTGACTTGTTAATAAACTAAATAATGAACTAAATAAATGATCTAATAAACCTTTAAAAACAACCCTGTAATTACAGTATACCAACATCTAGTCTTAAGTAATCCTAAATTCATGTACCTATATATCTTCCATTCCTCCAGGAGAGACATGAAAAAGGCTAGCTTCCTTTAAACCCTGAGCTGAGAGTCATGCTTTATCTGAAACACAAGGAAATAACTGTAGTTTGCTATCAAACCAGACAAGCCATGAATGGCCTGCACACTTTCTTCAAACACAAGCTAATGGAAACATATTTTATTTAGCACTTTGCTAAATGATGCACTTTCAAGATAGCAAATGCACTTAGCATTCCACATGTGAAAAATTCAACTCCCATTTTGTGACTAGAGCAAAATGTGACTAGGCAAAACACCCACCCACAACAAACAAACAAATAAAAGCATTCTGAACTGCATGTGTAAAAGTCAGGATGCAGACATTCAAAGTAATAGAAGCCTTAGCCCTTTGCTGACTTCTTCCTAAAACTCTTAAAAATTAAACCCTCCAACACATTAAGATATGCCATTTTCTTTGGACACTGGCTTGTCAGAAAAGATTAGTATGCCACTATGCTTCTTTCATAAATTGAGCTGGGAAATTATATGGTACCTAGTAACAACAGCATAGGATCAGATATCAGGATGTGATAAAAAAAGAAAGACAGTCTAATGATGAGTGCACAGAGGGAAAGAATGCTATGAAAATAAAGAGCACAGACATCCGATTTTGCACACACTTCAGACAAAGTTCTGTGGCCATTACCCATCTTACCCACACTTAAAAAGTATTTTCAGTAGAACAGTTACGTTCCGTAACAGTGCTACTTCCAGTAAAGTGCTTCTGATAATCTAAGTTGCAGATGATGGCCCACAACTAAGTAATGAAAATCTATGGCTAAAACATATTTAACATAGATCCCCCTAACATTAATTCATCAGAGCACATAGATAGATAGATAGATGGATGCGATATAGCTTTACTACACCACTGAAGACAGAAGTAGTTGCAGAGACAAAAGACAACCCTGTCAGCTTACACTTTCTGAGAAAACAAGATCAATACATATCCTCTGAATAGCTAAGAGAACAGCTTTTCTTGGAAAAGTGAGTTTAGTGTTATCATACATAGTCTTTACAACACTATTGACTGCATTTATCTAAAGCACAATGGCCAGAAAAACATACCGCATTACAGATGGAGAGAGGCAGAACAGGACTAAAGAGGACACAATGTGGGATATAACCCACAAGGACAAATTCAAAACCACTTCTTACTTGTCATTTACCCATACGTAGCTTTAAATCAGCATTCTGATGAACAAGATACGGTTCTCAGACCATGCAGAGGAAAATCACCAAGAGCTGTGTGTGATGGCTGAGACCTATTAGCAACAGTCATAAGGCTTACATGTCATCTGCCAGCAAGCTCTGCTCTGCTAGGCTGCAGCCAGACCAAAACTGGGCTTGCCTTCGATCTGAACTCTCCTCCAGTTATTGTACTCTTCCATTCCAAGTAACAAATATTTGAAATAGGAAATTGTTATGAAGATTACCAGAAAGACTCATCATAGGCAGACATGTATACTAAGAGGTCACTTAGAATTGAATTTGACTACCCTTCACAGCATAACATTGTCTTTGTTCCCTTTGTCAATGGAAAGAGGAATTTTTTCTTATCTACAGAAAGCACTTGTTAATAGTGATACCTGCAATTCCAGTTGGTTATTATCTAGCAACCTTAGGTATTTTAAAACTAAGCTGGAAACTGAAGAAACAAATATTTGAGTAACTGTACCATTAAGAATTACTATTTTTAATTTATGATTCCTTTTCAATCATTTCTTAACATTCTTTAGAGCTCCTTTTGCTGGATACTGCAAAAGAGAGAAGAGAATAACCTATCACTTGATAAGGATAACTAATGCTTGAAGGGCTGCCAACCACCACCTACATGGCAAAGCTTCTGTCAACATGCATGCAGATCACTGATAAACATGAAGCTTACTAGTTTAAGGAAAGACAAAGATTATAACAAGTTAGAAAGATTCTGGACACCCAAGTGCTGGACTAAGTGAAGAGGAAACTATAGCTTCTTAGAAGCAAATTTCAAAATCATACATGCAGCTTTGGCAGTACGGGAACAAGCTTACTAGGTAGCAGAATTTAGTACACCAGAGTAAATGTTAATATGTTTTTCTGATGATGTTGATCAAGTACTTCAGCTTCTTTAAAATGGGCATCTTCAACAGAAAGCCATCAGGCCAGTTAGATGTTGGAGGACATAGCAGTGACCCACCAGGCTCACATATGTCCAAAGCCATCGCTTTGCAGAGAAAATCCAATGAGCGCTGAAAAGGAAGGATCATAGCAGCTAGATTGGATCTTGTTTTTTTGGTAAACAAAAGTGTATTCTCAAACATCTAAAGATCTCCCACATCTCCAGTTTAAGCTGGAATGGGAATGGTGGAGAAGGAACACATGGTAGGACTACTCACTCAGCTCTCCAGTTACAAAAACTTCATTGTTTCTTTCCAAAGGGGTAAAACTATGTAAGTGGGTGTACGTTTGTCAAAGAACAGATAAGGAGGCAAAAGCTGTAATGGAAAGGACTGGTGGAACTGAGCAACGGTTTCAGAAATGATTCCCCATACATACACTTGGGAACAGTGCAGAGGATGAGGGGAAAAAGGAAAGACGTGCACAAAAAAAAAAATAAATCCTCTTTACAGACTTGTAGAAAGGAAACTCAAGGAAGAAAAGCGAAGGGCAGTATTTGTACTGTGCAAGGCAGGCCATGGCCTGCCAGCCTGTCCTAACGTGCTCTCAATCTTGTTCATATACAAATAGCTTGTTCAGGGCTGCCTTAATTAAGATTCAAAGTAGCATTTCATCATCATCTAGGACTAAATGGGAGCTGTAACTGATAAAAACTTCTTCCATTGAAGCAACAGAAATTTAGGAGGACATAATGAAAATAACATGTCCTTAACATGTCCTCCCCGGTTAATTCATTAACAGCTGCATTCATCAACCCGATTACAATAAAATGAAGGATGACTATACAGCAAGAATAAGGAAAAATACCCAAACAGATTAGGGGTATGTGTGTTAATACTTTTAACAAATGTCCAGATTATCACTCCACCTACTTTGAGGTTTTGTGATGTCCTAAATGCCAATGTTAAGGCAGCAAACAGGTACAAAAATCTTGACTCACAGCAGCATTTCTGTACAAGTTGAAGAAACCAAATTGAAATAAAACCAAATGGTGAATTAAGAACAAAAATATTAAAAAGGCTGTTTAAATCTTCTGCCCAGATAAATAGGGCAGAAAAAGGCCAGGCTCAACGAATACTCATTTTGCTCTGTAATAATAACAAACAGTACATACAACCATCGTGAATAAGCCTAACACTTGTTCTTGTAAAACAAGTGAGTTTGAAGACCCTAAATGTATGTTTACCTGGTTAAAACAAATGTTTTTCTTTAAAGTTTTATCTTACACTCCAAAATTTCTGTGACTGCAAACCACTCTAAAGTTTCAGTCCTTAATTTATCAATAATCAGTCTGTCTTAACTGATCTCTCTAAAAAAATAAGTAACCATGTAATAAAAGTGAAGAAGCAATTTTAAATGTTTAGTCCTACTGCTGGGATAGTTATGAGAAAAGCATAACCTGCTTTACTCTGCAAGGGAACTGAATCAGAAGCACATTGGTCAGTCTCTCCTGCTCTCCATATTCTCCTATACGTTTTTAAGTGAAGAATGCCCATTTACAATTAAAAAATAAAATAAAATAATATTTTCCTATAAAAAATGACATGGAGAATGGCATTTCAAAATGGTAACCATCTTCAACTGTTTCCACCAGGACAGTAGGCATTTACCTGTTCTTGTACTTGCAAGTACAGTTCAAGGTCCCCACAGCGCCCTTTGCGTTCCACGCAGTTTGGGTCAAACTTCACAACAGCTCAACTTTCCTTTGAAATGCTGCCATGCTTGGTCTGTTAAGAATGAAACCTGCTTGCCCTTAGGGCTTGATAGAGTTAAAGGGCAAAATCCTGGCTCCATTTAGAGTCAGTGGGCAGTTTGCCATTTAATTCAATTGGTCTAGTATTTCACAGTGACCTTAAGGGTATACCGAAAAACTTGTACCCATGTATCTTTCCTTTGCTTGGAGGAACAGCAGCAGTGTGTATTAGTTTTTAACACTTAAGTCTGGGTGGCAAATAGGACACTTTTGCTTTTACTTTAAAAGCTCACATCAAGCATTAATTCAAAATTATGGGATAAAACTATAAACATTGGCTCATCAACATTAAATTTATCATCTTCTGTTTGGTACTAAAAAATGTATTTAAAATTAAGCAGGCATCTGAGAAAACATTCACTTTCATTTAGTCCAGATGACTTTAAAGAAAAGGATCACACAAATCACGTTATTTCACAGCAAGAACACACATGGTTTTCAATGCTAACAAAAACGTGGCTGTACCAATGCTACGTTGCAATTGACTTTGGAGACATTTGCAGAGACAGCATAGGCAGGACATATTTTAGATCACACCCATCTCAGCATCCTAAACCAACTACAAGATATAACAATTCACAGCAGTATTTACACCTTCAATTTTAATTTTAGAATTGTAAAGCTTCTAAACAGCAGACTAGTATACCTCTAACAACCTAAGAAAAGAGGCACAAACCTTCAAATGAATCACAAGGAATTAAATATTGAAGATTTAAACAAAAATAAACAAAATACATACCTGTTTTTACATTTTTTATTTATTTATTTTATTCCAAGACCCTCTGACTCCAGCTGAACATGTTCATAGCACCAAAATAACTGGTTGCTGCTTTGTGATTCAAATCAATAGCTAATAAAGACCTCTTTGTCAAGGATGATGAGATAACATACAGAACTCCAAAAGAAAAAAACACAAATTCCTTGAAGAACAACTACTTCCAGTAACAAGGGGTTGGATGAGGACATCGATTTGTGTATCACTGTGGGCAGGTACAAATCTACAGAGATTTCATAAAAAATAATTAGCCAGCTAAAAGAAGAGGTAATTCAGAAATTCTATGGTTTTGTTTTTGTTTTTAAAGTCAATGACATTATTACTCACTTCCTTATACAACAAGATTCAAATGCTCCCTCATGTAAGTCATACAAAATTACAGGACTGTACAGGTTAAACTGTGGGGAAAAGTAAAAAAATAAAAAAATATTTGCAGTGTTTTACTTCTTACACCCCAATAAAACAAAAGTTGACAACAGTGATGGATATTGGGATGCATGGATCTCATAGGTGTTATGTTTTTTTCAGTTCCTATATATAAATAGTCACCTGTATTGAAGTTAAAAATACTCCTCCTCCTTTCAGCTAATGTATATGGGTATTTTTATACCCATATTTAGAAGTTTGGCAATAAACGTAGAGGGTAACTATTTTGCATAATGTCCCTTTTCCACTTTCAACATTCTGGCATAATATTAAAGACCAACTTGGGAAAGACGAAGGCAGAATAATTATGTTATGCACTGTTTTCTCAGTTTTCAACTGGAAATTAAATTAGTAATCATCGTTCAGAAGATTTGTTAATACCATAAAGCTTGCCCTAACCCCCAGTACTTCAAAAATAAAAAGTAACAAAACCTGCAGATAGTCACTTTTATCTTAACTCAGACAGGCTGTGGTACTTGTACAGTCATAAAACATTTTCCATATATTTTCATCATGTCAAATGGAAATATATTCCAACGCTTAAATTATGGAAACACAACCTGGCACAACCCAATAGTTCAGGAAGAGGAAGAAAGAAAGAAAACGTCAATTAATGCAATTACTCACAGAAAAGATATCAGGATGAGTACCTATCAGGTCAGGTTCAAATACAGATCAGAAGCCAGTGTTAAAAAAAAAATGAAGAAAAAGAAAAAAGCTTGCACTCTCTATGCTGAGTAGCACTATTAAATTCAGATGCAAGGTTCTGTTTAGGTTGGACAGGCCCCAACAGTAGAACAAAGTCAGTCTGTCTTAGTACCATAACCAAATTCTACAAGTTAACAGCTTTTCATGAAAAGCTGCCATTTCAAAATGTCAATCAAACCTGAATATAAGTGGGAACTCCTGCAGAAATAACCAGCTGCAGGTTTGAAAAACATTTTTCACTGAAAGTGGAAACACAAAAGATGTTTGAATGAGATCTCTTTTCATTCCTGTAACAGTAGACGGTCATTTTCACAACATCAAGGACAAAAACACAAGACAAAATTGCAAATAACGTCTTGAAAGAACCATTTGCAGGGGTGATGAATGATTCAAGTTACAAATGACAGAATTATTGGCAAATGGAAACTCATTAATATGAAAAAGCTTCTCTTATAAGACTATAGTTTGACTCCACTTTTTTCTTACTACATCTGAATGATTAGGTTGTGCATATTTATTTCAATCCATGTTTAATATTTGTTTTCTCACCTTGAGGCAGAAGCTTGCACTAGCATCATCTAACTTGCAACAAAAGTAGCGTATCTCTGCCATTTTGTGTTTCTTAAACAAAGTAAACATTCTCAGTTAATGAAAACTCAAATTCTAACAGAAGGAAGTTAAAGCTTATAATCCATTCATTGAAAGAACAAGTTTTCTCATTCAGCTCTGTACACTCAAATCTAAGTCTTGTGTACGAAAAAAAAATGGCAAAAATATTATTTATGTAAGCGTACACACTATAATGGAAAAGAAGCTTAGCAATAACATTTTGGACACATTCTCATTTCTAAAGAATATGGCAGGAATTAAGCTATTTTTTATGTTCTCTGAAAGGTGCATACTGTCTCTGAAAATTAATTTGCAACCCAAACACCAGCTCTACCATTTTAATTTTTTTTAAGCAACAAACTGATGTAAGCACTGATGCATTCTGCAAGTCTCTATGCTCACTGCCATGAAATATATTTATGTAATAGGGAGCTCTGCTGAACAGCTTCACCAGTACTTAAAAGACTTTCCCCCCACACCTAAGAAAGCTAGGAACACCTGTACTGTAAAACCATCATTCATTACACAGTTCTCGGTGCAACCAAATAACTAAATGAATGACAGTATAAATAAAAAAAAATGCATGGTAGATGAACACCTCAACACATTGCACAGTTTAGAGCATTGGTGTAGACATCCTACTTTACACACTTTTGCCTCCTTCCCAGTGTGACCATCACAGGCTATGATCATTGTGCGAATGGGATAACATTAACTCTTTTGAGTGACACCACCTTTTCCTCAAGTTACATTTTTCACCAAAAGCAAAACACACAAAGTTGCATAAAATTCACAAATTGTAACAAGATTAAGAAGCACAGCTGTATTAAATAATTGAACATATTTATAGGAATTAAAGGTTTGATGAGTAATGAAAAGATTGAGACTAACAGATATGATTCTTCAGCAGCATTCACCGACAACTAAGATGCTACACAGCATTAAATTCAAACAACTCATCAGTATAGCCTCAGTGTACTGAGACGTTGGTCACCCAATGTCACACTGTAGTACTGTGTTCTACAGCATACTGATATAAATGTACGATATCCAAAACCTTAATCTTCATATGATATCGAGGTGCATTTCTCTAGCTGCAGGCTGCAGCACAGAACCAAAGTTACCTGAGAGTTTTTTCTTACAGCAGAAGTTTATAAGTAATACTTCCAAAAAAGATGACAAAAAATATAAGGAGAATTTTCATTGCTAGTTCTCGCTGTTAACAATTTGTATCGCCAGCATTTGTTTCTAAGTAAGCTGGAGTGTATGATGTCAACTCTGAGGATTTGGGGACAAATAATTAGCTGTATGAATAAATAGCCGACGTAAGATTAACTTGACCATAAAAATGTTGCTACCAAGCTATTTAAAAACTGAGACAGAGAAAAAGGAAAGAAGGAAAGAAACAAACTGTGCCAAGCCTACTGCCTTAACAAGCAGAGTACTTTTTGAATATACTCAAAAGCATAAGGATTTCCTATTTACTTCAGGAAACAGCTTACAAGTCAAAACGTGCTGGAGGGTTTTTTTGTTTTGTTTTGTTTTGTTAGGAGCTGCCAATTTTTAGTCAAGATTACTATTCATTTTACAGGAGTGTTAAGAATGCAAATGGTTAACAGTAGTATAAACTATATACTTGGTTTAAGTTTGAATGTCTAAAACTATTACACACTGCATTCATCTGCATTCCCTGTTTATGGGAATGAAATATGTAGTCATTTGAAGTTCACAATATGTATACTGTGTTTGTAATAACTGCAGATTTTACAAGCACATTATTCTTTCCATTAGGATTAAAACCTCACCGAATAGCAATTTGTGAAAGAATTCTAGCAGGGCCCTGAGCCCAGAACTCTGACCTCTGATGAGATGCTTGGCAGCAACAAACTCTAGGTCTAAGCAAAACATCTGGTTTGAGTTAGACTTCCTGAAAAAATAGCCCCTGTACTGGGGAAACTGGTATTCACTCAGCTTTGTCTATACGCTTTGACTGACTTCAACACTGCTACAGGAAAAAAAGCTTCACCAGAATGCACGTCAATCACTGTAGACTTCTTGGTGGCCTCCAAAGAGCCAGGCACTTACATTAAGAGACACTGTATGCGTTTGTTCATGCTTCTTGGGCATTTTCCTATTGTATTTCATAGCTCAATGTTTGCTTCACAATTAGTGCCAACTGTGAATTATCTAATCCAAAAAGTACAGTCAAGCTCAAAATATAAATTTTGCCTGAAATAGTTTCTGCAGGTTTTTTTTTTTTGAACAATAATTGTTTTAACTTCATTTTTCTTGCAAATTTAGACAATCACTGTCATCATAAAATGAATGGGAATATTCCCAAAAGAAACACAAACTTAAACTGCCAAGAAATTCGTAAGAACAGCAACAGTTTTTGGTTGGCTCCCAAAAGATTTTCTACACAACAGTTTTTACATTCATTTCATGGACAACAGTAACACAGAAAGGTAAGTGCAGTACGAAAGCTGATGGAATGGGGCAGAATACGCCGAGACTGTTCCTGCGTGTAAGCACCACAAGCTCCAGCAAGCACGGGTAAGTAAAGGATAGAGCTAGTGCTTTCTCCTCATTCTCCTCAGATGGAAATTGCATCGCATCAGAGAATAGGTGAAAATGAAGATTTGAACAACTCCTGCAGGCTCTGTAAAAGTTGCACTTTGTTCAAACTGATGGCCCAGGCAATGAACACAAACGTGAACAGCCCAGCGCAGCAGGCAGGATGCAACTTCCATACCACACATGACTCAATGAGAAGTATAGAGCCAAATGCTGTTTGCCACATTTTCTTCGCAGATTTTGTGTTTTTAAATATCATAGTGAAGCTTCTTGAAACTAATTAAACCATAATAAAAACCAGCAAGCATTACCTGCTAAGACGTTTTAAATTACCAGATTGACTGACTGACATTAAATGCCTTATGTGGAAGTAGGAAACTCAAAATAATTGAACTTGAAAGTAACAAATACAGAATTTAATGGAGAGCTCTGCCAACATTCACTAATATTGCATATGATACGTGTATGAATAAGTGCTGTGTGATACTGTTTTATCCACGCACAATTTTGCTATGTACAGCTGAATTTACCTTTGACTGCCCGAATAGTAGGACCTAATTCTATCAGTGAAATTCTTTTCTCTACATTCTCTACTGCCTGCCTTGATAAAAACCGGTTTTGGTGAAAAAAAGCATCTGAAAAAATATTTTCTTCCATCTACTATGATATTTTACACAGGTCTGCCACACTAGTGTATATTGTCGATGTGTTCATAGTTTATTTTCTTCCTTTGATTGCTAATGCAATAATATTTTTATGCCTGATATAGCAGTAACTTTACCCTGGAATTAAATGTCAATTTCTACTTTCCACCCCCAAAATTTGAAATTAAACGCCACAGATACTGACCCCCTGCATTCAGGCGAAATGCAGCCACCAACTCACAAAGGGACATTTATAAAATAAGCCTTGCTTGTTTGAACTGCAACACTGCCGTCACTGGAGTTTCACCCGGGAGACTTAAATAAATAAAAATAAACCGAAGTAATAAACACCATGTTTTATGGAGTTGCACACACACACACAAAAAATCCTCCTGGCAAACTTTAAAGATTAGACTTAAAAGCTGCCTCTCTCATTCCGGAAGACTCCTGGCCTAGGCTGCTCTGAAGGCCCAGCAGCCCGAGTGCCCCTGTTCCACCTCAGCACCACGACGTAGAAGTCAAATTAAATCAAAAAAAAAAAAAGTGAAAAAAAAAAGTCTCCAAATTAAGTCAGCTTAGAGATTCCTGAGTGCAACAGGAATAATGAATCCCCAACTACAGTCTCAAGCAACATAAGGTATGTTAAAAACAAAAAACCCAACTGCCTCTAGCCTAAGACTCTGCAAAATGTCATGTCCTACAAAGAGTTATATCCTCTGAGGAGCTCCAGTTTTCTACTACTGATGGTATTCCAGTGGCCACATTATTCACGTCTTGAGTGAAACAATTTATTTATTTACTTATCTATTTTTAATGGAATACCTCACATCTGTCCGTGGACTTTAGGGTTTTGGAAGACTCGATATAATTTCAGAATCATCATCAGCAGCCGGTTGACAGCAATAAAGACAACATTCACTTCAAATAACCCTGAATTATATACCGTTGAGTAAATTCGAATTTGTTTTGATTTAAGGTCTTCCAAAGTTGAGGCCAACATGCTGAACAAAAATATTAAACTATCTATAACCCTGTGTCAACATATGATGCTACTGGGAATGGTAAGTGAATTAATTTTCCAAGGAAAATTAATTACTTATGACTTACAGTTGTAAAAGCAAACAACGTAACTCCGGATTAGGGCACATTTAATTTCTGTTTGGAGTAGCGATTAAATTAATTTCATATAATTCATGGTATGTAATGGAAAGCAGAACAAAGATGAAATCTTAGACAATGACTGACACAGAAAAAAGTGTATATTTATGTTCCTGATCCAAAAATAAAGGTCACAGATATTAATCACTGTTTAGCAAAACATGATTTTAGTTTCTAAAATGATGATTTTTTTCAAAACTGTTAAAAAAAGTGTTATTAGCAAGATAAAATCTAAAAAGCAACAAACTAAAAAAAACAGAGCAATCTTGCATTTTATAATGTCTCTTGCTGAAACAAAAGTACAATTTCTGATGATATCAAAGGATTGACAAATAACTGTCACATGATTCTTTTGACGAACAGCAACACTGGATGCATTTTACACTAAGTTTAATCCATCTTAAGGAAATTTTGATCACAGATCCAAAATTTAAACAAATACATAAACACTGAACAAGAACATAAACCTTAATTGTACAATTTTTATCAGGTGTTCACATTTTCTAGTAAACAGTTAATGTGAAAAATAAAACCAAAGCTCAATGAACCTGTGAAAGAGTTCTTGCAGCATTCCATAATTTGACATTTGTTCAAACTAAGAAAAAAAAGGTGTTTTTTAAATGTATTTCAGTGAAAAGCATACCAGTTCTTATTTTACATATTTACCATTAAAACAGTTATTAACAATTATTAACAAACAGGTTACAGGTTTAAACTGTCATCAGGGCTTTCAACGCCAGTTATGGACTCCTCCTGAAAGTGAATATGAATTTATTCCTGATTTCAGTGTTTTGGATATCAAGTCAACAGCTGCTGTGCTACAAACTAAACTGGAAGTATGATAATATTAGCATTTTCCCTTATGAGTCAAATGAATATAGTGTTAATTCGTGAAACCAAAACAACAGATGCAACATATGACCACTGCACAGCAAACAGTAACCACGGAATTCCACTACCAAATAATATTTACATGCAAGATGTTTAAGTCTACCCCCCCCACATAAGCGATTCACATCTCAACTGCCACTTTTACCTGCCTTTCATCAAAAAGGAGATGCTTTCACTACCGTCATAGTTCAATCAATTTCATCATTATAATGTTTACATTAAAATCTGACTAGAATTTGCAACAGCGCCTTAAGAGATTTAAATTTCTTGAAATAAAAGATGGGCTTGAAGCACAAGTTCTATGAATACAAATATCACAACCGGGATATAGATAATTCCAAGAGTAATCTGTGGTGCTCTGGCTGTTATTTTACTGTGGTATTTTTAAGAACGTTTCAAAAATTGTAAAGAAATTATGAAAATTTAAAACCAAGATTTAAACTCTGAGCTGAAAGGAGTCGAACAATTATTCATTGTTAAAATTGTGTATTTTTACCTGCTGTTATTAAACACTTTAAATGTAAACAGGAAACCCAATAGCATCTCACACATTTAGGAAACTGATCAGTCAAGGTACTCTTGAAAAGACAGGCTTCATCATCCAGCTTTTAGTCAATTAAGTATTTCCAAACAGATGCAAAGAAGAGCCACATCGAGGTGATTTGCCAGATCCCAGCTTTGCAACTCACATTTTGCTCCTCTTGCCACTTGGCTTCTGCAACAGAACAGTGTCTCAGAGGAGTTTAAATCCACCCGGTTGGCTCATAACTCATCTAACCTGTGTTTGAACTAGCTCTGCCCAAATACACTTACAGAAAGGCAATGCAATCTGAAATATTAAACAGGCTTGCACAGAGGGTACACTATACCTGAGGAATTCTGCCCAGGAGCTCTTACCTACTTCTTTTGTGTCAGTAAACAACCTTTCTTTCCCCCCCCCCCCCTTTTTTCTTTGGGGGGGGGGGGGTGGTGGTTATAGGATGTATAATTTTAATCCAATTAGAGCACAAATCACATGAGAAAGTTTCCATCAAGCCTGTTTTCATATGGTGACAAAAAAACTTCCTAAGAAACTTCTGCTAACAGAATCGGTAATTAAGCAATCAGAAACCAACTAACCAACTGACAAGTGAGGGCAAATCTGTCAAACAGCTGTTTCCTATCAACATGCTTAGATTATTCCACCTCCATATATCAACATTTCTTCCAAAAACTTTCCTACTTCTGTTAAAATCTCAGAACCTCTATACAAATACACATATGCAGATACAAATTCTCCAATAATAAATAGCAACTCAAGAGGGACATTATTAGCATTAACATCTAAAATTTACCTGCTGTTCAGGTTGCTTACAAAGGAACATCTCTGACAGTTTTCAAATGCTCTCTAGCATGCATTTTTGTGACAGCAGTGAAAAATAGATGCAGTCCATTGGCAGCTCCATGAGTGACATGTGCAGATGCAGTGATACTGCTGTGCTCTTGCACTCTTTGTAAATACACAAGCACAATTTTCCTTCATTTCCTTAAAGGGACAGTATTTCACCTCACTGAACTGGCATGTTTCCTTGGAGATGACAGTAATTACAAAATCATTAATAACATTAATTTTCTTTCTATATTCCTTTTTGTTTTCCCTTCGCTGTAACTGGCCACAACAGACTAGCTAAACATTATTGTGCTACTGCTGTGCTATTTGCCAGCCAGAGAACAGCTAGCCCCAACCAAAGAGACTCTGCCAAGTTACAGGATGTAAACCATATTCCGCAGGCAGCAAAACTGTTGCCGAAGATTGGTTTAAATTATGCAAATCCAACAGAGGTGTAACTTACTTAGAAAAGAATCCACTTCATTTTATGGGGTGAGGAAGCATCCAAAAGCCATTACCATTACTGCCTGTCTCTTCCTGACAAAGCTGTCTGCAAAGATTTTCTTCCCAAAGATCTGTGACAGCTTGGTTCACAGGACTTTACTCTTCAAAATGAAAAGTGCATTATTCACCCTAAAAACAACGCTGGGCAAGAACAGGTATTATTTTTCCTTGGTTTCCTCACAAAGCTAATACTTTACCACTACTACACTATAATTAAGAGAATCTACAGCCAGCAAATTAATGGTCTGCAAAACCTAACTAAAGGCTGGATAAGTAATCCTAACAAAAGGTTTCCATAATTTCCTGTGTGTTAGAATTCCTGAATTAAACAGACGTATTCACCAGCCTACCTATCCACTTACTTTGCACACCTTTTCCCTACTGACAAGACACATTTTTGCCTGCTTTTACTGAGATTTTACAGGGAAAACCACCACACCCTGTCCCTCAAAAAAAATCTTGTACACCTTAAAACTTGGAGGTGTACTTTTCTCCTTTTTCCTCAAGTTTCAGAGCAAGCAACTCTATTTTCTATGCTGGAGAGAAAAAAAACTAACAATAGTCTTCTTTGCAGGAGACTTGAGGTTCAGGAAAGAGATTAAAGTTTCCTTTATTGAGAAGTAGAGCTAAGAGCATTCTTGTGAAATACTATCCCATTTGCCTGTCTTTCAAGTCCCAGTGAATTTGTTCAGAGATGAGACCTAATAGAGAGGAAGTAACTGGACAAATTCTGGGCCACTGTAAATTTTTTTTTAAAAAACAATACTGAGAACATATCCTTTAGTCTACGTTGTTTAGGAGGTTCTTTAATATCAGTAGCCAGTTTCTCTCCTCATACCTACCCTACAGTGGCAGATAGACTCCAGTCCACCAACATAATATTTCATATTTTTATTTTTTTCGACTTGAAGTACATTTGTAATAAAACAGTTGTCATATGCTGTCAAAAAGGTGCGATATGAATTACATCACAGTAATCAGACCACCCTTATTAAGTGACGTATACAAAACTGAACATTGGTATCCTTAGACACCTACTGTTTATGCAAAGTTCTCTTTATGCACCATTCCAGTTAAAGTACAAAAAACAAACAAACAAAAACAAAAAAAAAAACCCACACAATATAAGCAAGCTCAGAACTGCAAGTATATCATAGGAGATCCAGTTCTGTGCTTAACTGCACGTATAAATTCAGTGTAGTAATACAAAAAGAATGCTGAAGCCTGTAGACAGGCTGTTCAACTTGGTGTTGAAACCTGAAATCTGCAGTTCAGACCAGCAAACAACGCTCCTACTGAACGGAGTTTTCCACAGGAGCTACATGAATCACACAATATAAAGCACTGTTCACCTAATAAATAAAGCATCTCGTCTTCTTAATCACAAAAACCTAAGTTGCAAACCAACACAAATTTGTTTTAATAAGCTTAATAAAGCAAGCTCAAGTTTAAGGTTGCTTTGAGAATCACGCCTCAGAGATTAAAAAACCTACTCTCTTGCACATCGTATGTCATCATGCTCTCACATCATACATGAGTGATTCTCCTATGCTATCCAAGTAATACACCTAACAATTCAAATACACTATGGGTCAATTAATCAAAAAATAAACAAGAATAATAAAGTTCTTAAATAGTCAGCAAAAAATGTACATATCTGATTGAAGGAGCAGCCAGCTCCAGTACTTTGCTCCATGTTATTAAATAACAGCATAATATGCAAAGGATTTATAATCAAAACCAGATACGAAAAGGATATGTCTCTTGTATATCATCATTAAAAACTCTACATATTTTACAGAAAAACGATGATGAAGCTTTTCTTAAGCTGCGTATCAATTCTTTGTGATGGCCAATGTTCAGACTACGACAATTGTACTCACCAGCTACTTCACAGCTTTTTATATTAGCAGTTTCCTATTAAAAAGCTAATTTTCAAGTTTCCTCTGTTAGAGAAACAAGACAACAATATTTAATTTATCCAGAACACTGAATTAGATAATAAAGAAATATATCCAATGATTAAGTTTGTTAAGCCTCAGAATGACTTAAAGCTAACCAGACACCTTTGCTGGGGTTTTCTAAAAATGGGCTGACAAACACCTGCAATGCAAGGCACAAGTCATCTTTTCTTGTGCGAAAGACAGCAAATGGAAATAATGCATAGAGTTCTTCAGCCTGCAGTTGTATCAGGCTGACCAAAATGATCTTATTCTTGGACTTAGAGATACCCTAGAAGTTCCTTTGATTCCCGTATTTTTAAAGCCTTGCCTCCCAAATATCTCCAAAATGATTAAGCATTAAACTATTAAATGTACAGTCAGTTTGCCTCAAGTAAATAATTTTCATGATGGGAGCTCAGAAAAGTAATAAAATATGAAATACAACCGTCAAAAAAAACATAATTAAGATACAACCAGGCCTACTAAGGAGGATACATATCTGATTATAAGTGTTTCCTCTAGTTGTGTTGTCATTTAACACAAAGCACCCATCTTTTTTTGGGGAAAAAAACAAAAAAACAACAACAAACACACAACTAAAATGCCTAACAAATTTTACCTGAAATAATAAAATGTCCTATATTTAATCAAATGCAAAGCTGATACAATTTAGTAATGAGAGAAACATGATGAGGAAAAAGGATAATAAGGAATTGAATAGGCATTTCCAAATTTTAAACTCGTATTATTAGGTATTCCAATTAGCCTTTATGAAACCGTTTTGGTCAGGATCCTCCAGCAACATAAATAAGTATTAGCTTAACAAACTTAAATAAGAATTAGCTCAACATTTTTTTTTTCTCCTGAAGGAGCCATTGCTTAAGAGTATCAGTCACAAATTTTATTTCTTTTGACAAAAATGTTCCAGCTACATCTGGAATCAAGCACTTCAGAGGTTATAAAGCTGCATACATTATGACTTACATACTTTTGGGATGTTAATTTTCCAAATGTGTTAAATCGCAAATATGTTACCGCATTCAAAAATATATCACAGAGAGATTTTTTGCACTCCAAAAACTACAAAGACCAAATAGGATGTTGCGTTTTCAAGATCAAACATTTTTTAATATTTGACATGACTTGTTAAAAAATTCTGACCCTTCAACACATACCATACCTTGCGTTCCTAGGCTACAGGTGAGGTGGAGCTCCCATCACCATGATATGTATTTTCCCTGCTGAGGTTACTATTTTTCTAGCATCCAGGAATTCTGCACATCAAACCAAAAGCAAAGAACTAGCCAAACTTAACCTTGTCCCTTCGCATTCTTCTTCCCTTCTCTGCCTTATAATGCAGATTCAAGCTTTGACTTTTTAAAGTTTTATTAATTTAATTCCCCTATTACCTGAAGTTATTTGTCTTTGATAGAGAATAGTGAACAGAATGTTTATTCCAGTGCTGGTTTATTCTCATATGAAAAGCTGGGTTTCTGTTTGAGAGGAAAGATTCCCCCCCACACCCCCCGATTCTTTTTCTTTTTAATCCATTTTCTTTGCTCTGGAATTCAATTCCCTAACCACAACCTTTGTGAAGCAGCTTTGTTCTCAGCTCTTATCTACATCATCCAAGCACATTACAATTACAGTGGTGATTCATCAGCCAAAAATTCAGTTTGCAGTGTAATAACGTATTGAGCCACTAACTACTTTCCTGATATGAATTAAGCCTTGAACTGGCACTGGGAGGTGACAAGGCAAACATATTCTGCATCAGGCAGAGCTTGAGCATCATCCTCATGTTCAACTACAGAAGAAATCATACTAATATGAACTGAAGGTGATAAATTAATTCTGGCTAGGTTCTTGTCTGGGAGGAAAGAACGATTTTCCTAATGAGATAAAGATAAAAGAAAACAAGGACCTTTAGGCAACTGGAATTTTAGCCTGTGAGAGACCCTAATAAATCAGGTGGTGCTTCTCTTTGTTAAAGGAAGTACCTGTTAGGAGACTGGGGGCCTGTTTATTTTTCTCTGACAAAACAGATTTTCTTGGTACTGCACAAACTCAGAATCATAACTTGAAAGAAGAATAAAATCCGGTGGTGAAGTACAAACTTTTTTTTGTTGTTTAAAATGAGTTAACACAAATCTCAATTGACCAGACTCAATTTCCTGAGTTGGTACTTACCCTGTTAGCCTGTACCAAGTAAATCATGCTGGCTTCAGCCACTGAGGCTATAGTGAACAGCTACAATATGGTCATTGCAATATCTACCTGATATTATGCTCCCAAAACCATACAACTACCAACTCTATGCCTTTTAGCTTTCAACATATGCTTCTCTGTAACATACACACGGGCCACAGTAGATAGTGTATATCTAAATGAGTACCTCCTGGCCAAGTAACGCAAATTACACACAGTAATCCACAGTATACTTCAAACAGTAAGGTATTCCATTTTGGTATTGATTTTTTAAAAAATTAGTTTTAAAACAACCAACTTCTACTCAAAGGGCTGTGACTAGGACATAGCATTTCAAGATTTTTTTTAAAAACTTTATTCCTTAAAACAGAGACCTACAAAAATCTATATCACTTTTCATTGTTGTTACTGCTGCTAATTTTATAAATAATAGCAGTGCGTCTCCATGAGTAAGGAAATCAAAAAAAAAAGTGTGCTTCAGACTGAATGTTTTTTTTTTTTTGACAAATGACTACCTTGATTTTAGCTGCCATCATTAAAAGCCCACTTTTACTGAAATAGAGATATATAAGTTAAACAACTCCACAATATTTCAGTCTTTCAAGATAATTTTCCTCAAAAACTACGGTATAGTTCATACTGAAAGATTAATTATGTAAGTTAGTTTTACTAAGTTCTGCAATTAGGAAGGAACACAAATACATAAAACATACTCTGCAGCAACAAAAGTACAGCTTGCAAAAACAGCGTTGCCTGCTACCTTTAACAACTAAAATGTTGACCACAGTTCTTTCTAAAATATAAAAATGCAATAATCCAGGATACACACCTCTTTGAAATTTGTCACACCACCTTTAGCAGTGGAAGTAGATTATTCTAGTCTGCTAATTGCATTCTACCCCATTAACTCTCACACGCTTACCTGAAAGCACAGATCCAGACTCTTCTGTGCTTTCTATTTTTACTTCTGTTCCTGCCTTTCAAATTTACCTACATTCTGTAGTCTCAAAATTAACGACAAAAGCACATGCTAATTTTTCTGGGTTTGTTGCTCTTTTGTTTTTTCACATCTCTGTTTGGTGGGAATTAAGCACTTGCATAAACACTTTCCTGTATGGATGTCAAAATGCTATAAAATAATAATGTCTTATGTACCATTTCTCAATACCATTCCCTTTCTAAACACGTTTTGAAGGTAGATGTTACTTCCCAGAAACAACCTACAAAAACGTACAGAAGAGCTACCAAACATTTTCCAGTTCAACTTTAGTAAATCCAAAACTTCAAAACAAATGCTTTATTACAAACTTCTAAGAAGGAATGCACCTAATAGCACAAATTAATGGCTTCTAAATGGAGGATCAATATCTTATTGTATTTTACACAAGAGCTAAAACCTCATTGCTGTAACAATGCAAAAAAAAAAAAAAAAGAGAGAAGGCTTTACAGATCAGGTTACCTGTCTGATCTGATGTTTTTAATAGACTATAAATCTGGCTACAGCCATTTCTGAGTCTCAATCACAATCGTTAAAACTGGAGATTAGAAAAGAGGCATTCTATGACTTTTTCAAAGGCATTTACTACCATTCTACCAATTCTACAAATATCTGTAAAAGGAGACTAGTTGGCACTTGATTATAAAAAAAAGCATTTTGATGTTGCTCTATATCATGATGGATTACTGAGATTAAATGATATATATTACCTTACCTGATACATTCCAACTCCTATGTGTTTGGGCTCAATTTTCACTAGCTCAGCTAATGGGTCTTGTACACGTCTAGCTATGGAAACTGAAAAACAGAATTAGAAAAAAATATTGTTTTATCTGAAAAATCACAATTATATAACTGGTTTTGCTAATTTTTTCAGCCTTCTACAAATTTAACTTTTTTTTTTTAACCTGGAAATTTTCACTATTCAAATAGAATATTTTTTTCTTTGCTAGACAGGAGATGAAATGTACATTAATGAAACTTTTTAATTGAAGAATTCATGCAAAGACTTAAGAAGATTTCGTACTGTAATCACAACATTAAAATCATTTACTCAGGCCACAGAGCTAGTAAACACAACTGTGTACAGTAAATTTCTCCCTCATCTCTATATTAAAATGCATAGTTAGCACTTAAAATTATAATCTTCAATCTTAAATCACAGATATATATCATTTGTGCATTTGTATTAAGAATGACAGAAATGGGGATAGGACAGAAGATGGCTGTGGCTCTTTGAAAGCTACTACCTTCAAAACCACACCCACAGCTGGCATTAGTCACACCAAGATGCTTTTTCTAAAGTTTATTTTACCTTTAAATTTATTTTAAAGGATATCAAGAGACAGAGGAAGAACAGACAGAAGTCAGGAATAAGAGTGTATATCCATTTGGTGGTTTGGTCAATGATACATACGTAATCTTTAAATTGGAAAACTGGAAGTATCTCACCTGTTATTTTGTTTATATAAAACAAGACAAATTACACGAAGATATGATTGTATGATATACAATTATATACATGATATATTTTTACATAAAACAAATATTTTATATAAAGTTTTACAGAGCTTTACTTTTTTAATATATATATACACACACATATATATAAGCTTTACTCAGAATCACTTATGTATTTACATTCAACAGGACCTTTTGAGATCATCTCATCCAACTCCCTTGCTCAAGCAAGGTGAGCTAGAGCAGGTTGCCCAGGACTGTGTCCAGCTGGGTTCTGAATATCTCCATGGATGGAGACTCCACAATCTCTCAAGGTAACCTGTGCCAGTGTTCGACCACTGTCACAATAAAGAAGTGGGGTTTTTTGTGTGTTCAGATGGAATTTCCTGAGTTTCTATTTGCGCCCTCTTGTCCTGCCAGTGGTCACTACTAAGAAGAGTTTGCCTCCTTCTTCATTCCACCCCGTCAGGCATTTCCATACATCAATGACATCCTTCCAAGCCTTCTTTTTTTTCCTCAATCCCAGTTCTCTCAGCCATTCCTTGTATGAAAAGAGCTCCAATGCCTTAATAACCTTTGAGGCCCTAATCTGAATGGCGATTACCACTACTGCAGATTGTTAATGACTTCAAAGCGCTTTGGAAAAGGATTCAACTAAACACTGATACTTGAAGCCAAAACAGTAAACCTAATGCCTATTTATTAGTTATGCAAGATTCTCAAACAAGAACTGCAAAATTTGTCAACTGAAGACATCATAATAGATTTCACTTCGAAGGATTTACTTTGAAGGATTTGCAATAGTAACTGTATAGTTAGCATGAAGTTCACTGCGCAGCCACACAAGACTCTTCATACTTTTTTTTATTTTCCATATGCTGACAATGGCAGTTTGCTAGCTCAGCTCAGAGAGCACTACACTGGTGACATCTGACACGCCTGCTTCTCTAACAGAGAAGTTCTGCATTCAAAGGCTATCATATATGCCTTCTCGTCAAAAATCACAAAAGGCTAACTAGTGCAAGTACAATTTTTATAGCTCACATAGCTTACTACAGAAATGCTTTCTTACAATAATCATATTAATTTCCTTGAAACACTAGTAGTACCTATCACCAGTCACCTAACAAACAGAACTGGAACAGAACACTAGTGAAAGCAGTATCAATACAAAACAGGAAACATTTAAAACTGTACAGGTATTTCTTCTGAATGCTTTTATGTCTCTGTGTACAATATTTATCTGCCATAAGTTATCTTAAACTCAATATCCACAGAATGTTCTACAGAATTTTCTTTTTAACCTAATAGAAAAGTTTCAAAAGCTACATTTTAGACAACTGAGAGCAACATATGTCACTGTCCACATCGCCTTTCATTACATCTTTTAAAAACAGGCAACTACACAGATAGGCTGCTACGGGAAATTTCCAAGCATAACCTTCTCTAAGGAATCTTAAATGAAAAGTAAAACGTGGACTCTTCGTTTCCTAACAGCTAGATTGACAATGCCGTCATATCCCTACGAGGCTTCCAGCAGAGGTGCAGGCCCTGACCCGGCAAAGCCCTTCAGCACAGATGCATGGCGGTAATCCCACCGGAGCCAGCAATACTCTTTGCATGCATAAAATTACACAGATAGTTAAGTGCTTTCCTGGATGATACAGGAAATAGTTCCAATATTGAAGCGTAAAGATCAATTAGCAGTCAGTTGTATGGTTTAAAGGATGCAGTTCCTACAGTCGTGCCAGCAGGACAGCTGACCTGCTGAATTTCCACTGAAGCCTCTATTTTACTCCAGAACACTTCAAATTCAAAATAAAAGATGGCACAATAGGGAAAACATTAAAGAGAGTACAGATTCTCTCCAGGCACAAATTCACTCCAACAGTGACTCAAGATGAACATCCACTGTCTCTTGCACAGACAAACCCACCTTTTCTTTGTTATATTAATAGCACACTTCAATAGATGTATCTTTTTAGGGGGCACTGAGGCTCCACTCCAGCAATTTGATCCATGTGGCTGGACTCTTGCAATGCAAGCAGAGCCTGGCTGAAATCATGAGGACTCTGCAGAAATGCAAGGTCTGCTCCCTGTGGACCAGACTGCAAAATCAGACAGTAAAACCTGATGGTCTTACATTGTCCTCATAAAAATTAAATCACTGTACTTCAAGCATTTTTCAGATTAAAATATTACAGTAATACAGATATTTATTAAAGGTAATCGCTTGTATGTTTTAAAGCCCATTTCAGGAACAGCTATTAACAATTAATTTTTAGAACACTAACGATGAAATAAAGTGGCAGTGCAGTCTCACTTCCACTGTTATTAAGGTATGCTTCATTTTTTCTAACAAACAACCAAATAAATAAAGCTCCATGATGGCATGCAGGGAAAAAACAGAAAATCAGGTTTCTCAAAAAATTATCTGCAGTACCAAATGAAGTTTTTGATATATCATTCACAAAATATGCTACTCTAAGTAAAATGGGAAAAACGTTATTCAATATTAAACAGAGCATTAGCATCAGGATGAGACGTCATTCTAGTAGAAAACAATTGCACACCAGATAGCTACAAAGCTTCTTCAAGTTGTCAATTAAGAACAAAACATTATTGTAATATTTGGAATGACAGCAACATATTGTGCTGCCATGCAGTAAATCCATGTAAAATTTAAAAGCTTGAGGGGACAGGATGGCCTAGGTGGTCCTCTGACTTTAATGTGGATTAACTTCACCTCCAAATACAAAGAGAAATAAAGAAGGTTACAGAAAGCATATTAGCTGAAAGACTGTCTTGTCATTAGGACCTTTTCTGTCATTTTCTAAGAAAGGTAATTTAACTGTTTGGTGGTCTCAGTTGACTGTACTATGGTTGTTTGACAAGACAAACCCTTCAGATATTTAAATATTTTTGCCTGCCAGTGATAACAGTGCAGCGGCTGAAAAGCTTGCATAAGAGTTGCCTGCACAACTCACATCAGTCTCAGACTCTAATCTTCATAGAAAATACAGAATTGTATTAAAACGTTTTGTTTCTTAGTAGCTAATGAGCAGATGTGCCCTCATGAACTTGCAAACATCCTTAATTATCTGACTACTCCTGTCTTAAATGATCAAATCTCTCAATTCCAAACTGAAAAATTTTAAATTAAGACTATTTTCCTCACACATGCACATTATGCATTTAAACTTGTTTTTTACTAATACTTTCTACAATAAGGAATATCATTTTTCACAGGGATTAAAAAGGAGAGTTTCCACTCTGGAAGACTGATAAGTTTTCAGTCAATTTTTTTTTTCAGACTGCAGACTATCCGTTCTTGACAGCAAGGGGGAAAGAACAACATAACAGCTTCCAACTGTTTCTCTAGAGGGTATGTGTGTGTATGTATGTATGTATGTGTGTACATATATATATATATATGTATATACACATACATACATATACACACACACGGGCTGTATTAGCTGCCAGCCCTAAATACAGAATTAGTGCTAACTTCTTAATTAGGCTACCTGCCTCTCCTCAGTAGTGGAATAGATATTAACCAATTGTTACAGCCAAAGCCAGATGTGCATACTATTTAAGGTGCAGGAACAGCTAGAAATCTTGTCAACTAGGCCACAAAAATATATTATAAATAGTTTCAAGTACTGTGCCTGCTTCAGGGGCAGCTTGCCAATTTTTATAGTTAAGACAACTATATATTAAAATGTTCTCTTTTTGTAGTGCTATATGCAAGAGCCACACCATAAAGCGAAAACTTAATGGCTGTAGATAAGGAAATTGTAAAAATGAGCCAGAAATGACTATGGGTGGAAGAAGAAGAAAAAAAAAATAATATATATATATATATATATATATTTATTCAGTTACAGTGGTATTCAAACGTTGCTTGCCACTACAAGAGGCAAATAATTTTTGGCTGAAGTCCCAGGTTTTATGATGATGGCATCTCTTTAAACACACATATAAATGGGTCTTTATATAAGGATAAAAAACATGTCCCCATCACTAACCGTGTCACTGTAGCTACCTCACAAATGGGAAAACTGATCTGTATTTTGAATCAATATGAAGATGTGAAGGCAGTGGGTAGTTTTACAATTATCTTTTTAAACAAATAACTATTTGTCAGCCACAAGCTACAAGGCTATTGCAGTTCAACATCAATTTTGTCACAAATAAGAACATTCTGTACTTTTATTATAAAACCTCAGTATTTTGTTCTTGAAAGAAAATGTAGCTGAGAAATCCTACAAGAACTTCCAAGTAATTCATCCTCCTCCGCCCCCCCATTTTTAAATTAACCTTTGCACCTTAAAAGTCTGTGTTGAAACAGCATATGTCAATTACAGAAGAATAATGTATTAATGTAATCAAAGACTAACTCATAAATGCATATGTAATTACTCTGAATATATCATATGAGGGTAGATATGGGAACATTACAACTTATTTAAATCCTTTTATAAAGCTTATTATTGTGTTCAAGATCAATTACTCTCCATAAGTATCCGCAATAATGTTTACTCAGTGATCGATTGTTCAGGTTTCCTGAGTCCTGGAAGCTTTCTATCCTGTTGACCTGAATTTCACCCTCCTTGCAAAGGATACAGTGAAACGTACAGTAGTCTTTTCATTAAGCATTCTTTCTCAGTAGGTCAGGAATTGTGACACAGTTTTGAATCCTCATATATCTTCTTGGTGGGTTTAAAGTATGCAATTTATTTTAAGCAACTGTTCAACAGCTGCATTTCATCCAAAATTCTTCTGTGGCAAGTGAGCAGGTTTTTGTTTTAAAAAGGTTACATTTTAGTTTACTTTTAACTCCATAAAACTGATAATCTGTTATTTGCTTAAGATTAATGAAATAATGAATGACAATATTCTATTTACTTACTACAAAAATCTTTAAACGAGACAGTTTGTATACAAAAAGCAACTAAGAAATACATCCAAAGATGAAATCCTCAGCAAGTGAATATTACAATGCAACTTTCTAAAACCAGTATTTTTCTTAGAAACACTATCTAAACCCACTTTCCTCTATTTTAGTATTAATAGTTTCTCTATCACAGGATGATAGTGGTTTTGGTCTTTTGTTTTGTTTTTTAGTTCAACCTTAGATGAGAGATATATAATTACCTAATTGGAGCCTATGTAATTTTTCCACCCTACAAATGGGTTAGTCATACAGGATGGTATAAATTCAGTAAACTCCTTCCCCATCTGCTCAGCGTAAAAGGTAGAAATTGTCAGTACGCTTTTCTCGTTCAGATCACTGGTCCTTATTTTAACCGCATCACCATGGCATTGATTACTATGACTACTAAAAGTGAAAATTACTTGAAGTTCTGTACTTACAGGAGTTATTCACTTATGTCAGCAACCTTTCATAAGTGACCAGAATGTTCTTTCCTATGCCTGTAAGAGCAGCAGCAGCTTTGGTGAACTGCACTGCTATATTAAAAGCAAAACAAAAACCTCCTCCAATTAAAGAGCAGCCTTGTACTCGTCATTCCTCCGGCTCAAGGCTTCAAAGAAGCAAAGCCTTTTAATGAAAATACATAGACAAACGCATGCATAGAGTTACATCCCTAGCAAGGGAAATAAACCATTTTCTAATCTAACTCTTTTATGCTAATAGCAACTGCCTTTACCAGAGCCAGGCCTAATGCGCTGCTTTGGGAGATTGCTTTTAGGCAGAACTAGTGGCGCATTTTCAGATTGTCCAGAAGTGCAACAAACGATGCTCTGTAAATAAAAGACAAAGTCCATCTGCTGAACTCAGACCCATCTGGGATATGAGAAATAGGTTTGTGAGAGGAAGGCAAGGTGAATATCACGTCTTTCCACAAATTCTGCAAAGATTACACATCACGTGCAAACATCAGCACATCTACAGAGAATGATGCTCAGTTAAAAGCTACACACACACACACATCTTAGCTTACTGTAAATACTGATCCAAAACAGCCAGAGAGAGGAGTTTTCACCGAGCTCAAAATAACCTCCTGTTTTAATTCTGTAACAAGACAGAAGCCTTGCGGAATCTCAGTGGATCTCGATTTTGCAGATAAGATATCAAACTCCTCCTGTCCACTACCATATTCTACTGCTTCAGAGGAAAAACAGTGCAGATTAGCAGGATGCTGGTGATTATATATCAGCTCTCATGCATGCCATCAAGTTTGCATGAATTGGAAAAATGTTAGATTCTTGTCTAGAATAACAAGAAAGTAAAGGCTGTCAAACATCTCCAACAACTGTGTAACCAACCATTCAGCACCAGCACCACTGTCTCACTGTTTTCCATTAATTTAAATCCATTTCTGTTTCTCAAAAACCTGATGTAGATGCTTGTGTTCATGCACAACTATAAGAGGCCCTATGATTTCCAAACTATCTGTAGCTATGGAATGTTTTTTTAAAAATCATTCAGATTTACTCTAATTTCTGTTTAAACAGTACAACCCAGTCTACTTTAAGCTTTAGACCAGCTTCTGGTCATTCTGCACATTGGTAGGAGCTGGGTCCTACAGGGAGAGAAGCAACAAGTCCTCCTTACCTTTTAGTGCTGTTCACCACCCATTTTGTTTCTGACCATTGCATCTGCTCCCTTCCAACAGTATAATTAAACTCCTTAAAAGCTACAGAATAAAGATGATGAAATATGGAATGCAATTTCAATTTGTTCACCTGTAATTGTATGCAACCCAACTAAACGAGTAAGATTTTGTAGCAGATGCAAAACGTTTTCAATGTACAAAAAAATTCAGAGCTTACTTTCCTTTCTTCTATGTCTTTCTGAAAACTTGTGGAGCTTGTACCAATCCTCTATGATTAGCTATAGAAGGAAGCTTCCACTTAGAAAGCAGCGTGAATGGTTTAACCGTAAGACTTCTGTCCAATAAAGTTTTTGAAAAATGACCTTCTCTCCTGAGTAGCCAAGGGGGAAGAGTGCTCTTTTAAGAATATGAAGAAATTAGCTCAAGTAGACATCAAGGCACTATGTCCCACACATCTAATCATCAAATTGTTTTACTTTCCTTAAGATAAAGTCAAAAGAAATTATATTTTTTTCTGATCTTTACATTCCATCTGCTGGCCAGTATGACAGCTCTGAACTGTATGTCTCTATCTTTAACAGCACCCAAGGGAATAAAGCCCTGCAGCATGACAGTCTCTAAGTCCTAACAAGCCCCAAAAGCCTATAAGGCTTTCTTTTGCAAGGAAAAGTGCAAGTGGTTTGCTGAACTTTGAGTGTACAATAATCCAATGTATTCTGCCCTGTGGAGAGAAGACAAGCAGATGGGATTTGACAATGCTAAAGCAAGCTGTGCTGTGTGACCTTTTGCTCTCCCAGACTCTTTATCCTCAGAAATCATCCTTTAGAAATAAAACTGTTTCTATACTGGATCATACCTGTGCATGCTGCGTGACACACATTCTTGCCCTGTTAGCACTCCCAAATCTTTTCAAAAAGTAATCTTAAGGAGCATTTTACCTACATTCATTATTTTACTAACAGGGTGACACAGCTATGTGGTTGGGGGAAAAAAAATGGGCACTTCTTGGATTTGCTGCATTAGATGAAGTATGTTATTCTTGTTTCACCATCTGAGAACAGAAGGGCAGATTAAAAACCAAATTCATTTGATCACATTCAGGTATGGAAGTAAATCAGAGGCTTAGCATGAGATCTGTTCTAATAAATGATAATACTTATGTGATGTGTGAAAAGACATAGCTCTCTTTACCACCACATCCCATGTTTAAAGAATTCTAACATTCAAGTTTACCTGCATGATTTTTTATAAACCAGTACAATGAAGTGTGTTAATTTATTTTGTTTTTTAAATAGTGAAAAAAAGAGACTGCTTATTTGTTAGAGCAGTCATGTAAAAATGAAAGGTAAATTATCAATTTAATGAAGTGAATTAATTCCTCATTTAATATTACTGAACATATATCCAGACCCGGGCTATTAACTATATAACTAGTAACTATTCACTCAGCATGGTGTTACAGCTACATCAAAGGAAAACTTGCACCCAGGTCCACTAAAAAAAGGCACAGGCAAATCTCAACCAAAGAGACCTGGAATAACCCAGAAGATTATGTATAAGTCTAATTATGTGTAAGTCACGATAAATAACTCCTACTTGAAGTTGCCATAAAAGTTAACCAGAGCTCAAATACGCAAAGTATTGCACAGATGGCAGCTCAGAATAAAACAAAACAATGACAACAAAAACATATCAAGACAGCCAGGTAAGTATTAATTCGACTGCTTTAAAAAAAAACTAAGCCAAAATTAAATATTTGACTCCTTCTTTAAGAAGATGGGCAGAGGACACAGGGGGACAGAAAGAAGAACTGCAGTCACCCACCCAGCCCCTCAGTTCCCTCACTGCCCTTCCACTAATCCTTAAGAAAGGTAGTCACAAAGCCTCAAGAGGACACACATTAATAAGTTTCACAAAGATGATCAGCATTTACAACTTGCTAACCACTCTTGTTAAGGTGCACGTTCTCCCTGACAAAAAATCCCACTCTGAATCAGCCTATTCTGAGGCTTCAGGGAAGGAGAATACAAGGAAACCTTTTATTCCCTTCTCTCTCAAGCTGCAACTCCCTACTGCAAGTTCATCCAAAAACCCCAGTGACTTGTTCTTTAGGTAGAACCCTCCTAATCTGCTGCAGCTGAACTACCTCAGCCTATCAAGTAGGAAATCCTTTTATTGCTCTGGCCTATAAGCCTCTTATCTCCCAATTCTGTGAGGCTGAGAAATAGCTGTTCTGCTCATTAATCCTACAATGACTGTCAGAAGGGGACATATACCTTCTCACTCTACTCAAACACAAATAACTAGGTTTCATCAAGTTCTTCACTATCTACTTAGTCAAATCTCACTCTACAAGATTTTATAGGAATTGGAATAGCAGTAGAGAAGCTTCTGCACTTTCATGAAATATACATAGTTGGTGCTGTAAAAATTTTAGAGAACTTGGTTTAATATATTGACAATAGAACTGATAAGAGGCCAGAAAGAGGAAAATTACCCACCTCTGGAGGTCAATTCTGAAACCATACAAACCCTACCCCACTGTCTGCAACACAGATACAAGCAAATTGCTTATGAAATGAGCATTTTGTTTTTTATCAACTAGGCACAACAGTTGTTAGAAGTGCTGTATGGATGAGTATGAAGTTTCTGCTACAGTTTATGCATATCTAATTAGTTTATCTGTCTTAATTATTATGGAGGTCATGGATGACATGGGTTTAAAGACAGCTCAAAGAGAATAAAAATAACCAGTTGAGTTCTTGCCTTAACTAAAATACCAATTAATACTCCCACAAAATGTTTTTTTTTCCCTCCCATACACTTAAGCAAAAAGAAATTACTACAATAATATGTACATTTATTTATTTAAGATTGGGATTGATGTCTTCTATGCTAAACAGCATGCAAATATGACAGATTTCACTAGATGTAAAAGTTGTCGTGCAATATGTATAATTTAATATTTTCCATTCATGTACCTGGATGGACAGACACAAGCTTACCTGTGTAATTAAAAAACAAACAAAAAAACCCTTCCATAGTTTGTGTTGAGAGAAATGTTAAAGTGGCAAACTGTGTTAAGATCACAGATATCTCACATCAGTTGTACCTTTTATTTTAACTATAAATGTCACACTTCATCATGCAGCTGTCAGCTTCTTTTAATGTGCTAAATGTTATCATGTAAGCACAGAACTTGACATGATGTAACACAACAATTAAAATAAAAAACAAGTCAGCTTTGACACCATGTCATTTTTCCATTTGCTGCAAATTAAAAGAAAGGGAAATCAAAAGTACAAAAGTAAAAGCTATTTAAGAAAAAAGTTTGCAAAGAAAAAAACAGCAGTTACTATTTCCCTCTCATGTTATGTCACTTTGTTATGTTCAGCCTAAAAAAGAAGTGTCCACAGCTTTCGTGCAGCTAATTACAAATTGACACCAAAAGACATCAAGAAAAATGTCTGAAGTCTAAAACTTCTCAAAAGATTCTGTTGTAATAAATACACTTCTCATTGTCAGTTCCATGAAAGCTGACATCCACGGAACTAAGCAATTATTTTTCACTTTCTATCCTACCCTTTTTTCAGTTTCTAACCACTGAGGTACTGCTGCAGCATGTTAAAAGAGCCGATGCTTTTCAAACCAGATGCAACAGCTTTTAAGTGACGCCTGAAGCAACTCCTGGTAATAATGGAGAAATGATGAACTCCAGATAATTAATACTGAAATGGGTTATGTATTACAAATTTGATTTACCATATTTTCATGCACAGTGCTAAATAAAAGTGCCTGAATGTTTCAGAAACTAACTCCTTAAAAAAGGGAAATGCACATCTGGAAAAGTAAATTGTTGTTAATAAGATTTTTCCTGTTGTAACATTTCTCTGTTCATTTACCTCAAACTCTAAAACCACGTTTAATATATCAGCAGCAGAAAAAAAGCTTGGGCCCAAGGGAAAGCTAGTGGCATCTGTCACAAACACAGAAATGTCACAGGTCTAACGTTTGCTCAGGCCATACCATGACACAAGCAAAATCTCTTTGGCCCAGGGAAGAAATGATGACAGCAGAGCCAGTTTGCAGACAGGAAGGAATGAGTCAAGCAGAAAGAGGCTAGAGGCCTGTCCTGGGAAGGGCTGATGCAGACATTTGAAAAAATTTCCTGTAAAACCGTTCTCTTAAAACATTGTATTAACACAAATCCCTTTTTCCCCTTTATGGAAATAAGAGGAAAGAGGAACATGGAAAATCCTAGGAAGTTTCACCCCCAAATAACTCATAACTTCAGAACTTCTTTCTGCTGACCTATTTTGATGCATTCCTAAGAATTTTCAGGCCAGTAGCCTGCTAAAGTTAAGATTAAGAACATTGTCATTTTGAGATTTATGTTAAGAGTGCTACTGCACTTTTAAGCCTACTTTATTTTTTTTGAGTATGACAGCAAATTACAGAAGAAAAAAGAAATGAAAAAGCTGGTGTGATAAAAACCAAGACCAAAAGACACACAAATAAAAATACACAAGTGAAGTAATACAAAACAACCTTAGACCTGCTTTTAAAAAGACATCTCCCAATAAACCAACTCCATGGGTAGTTTGGACACCAGTGAAGTTGCTAGGAATTTGATCTTTGAAGATCACTCTTTAACTAAAAACTGAAAATTATTAACACTGACTACACTGGTGTATTTCTAAAAATTAAAATTTATTATACTTGAGTAACATTTATGCTAAAGTGTATATATATATATGTACAACTAAATAGTATTTCTAGAGGACTATATACATCTACATGAAGACTTCAAAAAGCGATCACGATGAAGGCAAAGAAACTGACATCATCATACTTCAGAATGAACACATAACTGAATTCTCTCTTCTATTCTTACAGTTTTCCTAGCCCTTAAAATGTTTAAGTGCTATCACAGATATTTGTATACATACAAGGAAAAAAGAAGAGAGGAAAGGTCTTGTTCTTGTGGGCACGGACATATCCATCCGAGAAAGTTCATACAATTTATTTGTTATATTTAATCCCCCAAAATTCTACCGTACCATCCTGGTACGAAAGTAAGTCCACAGGGTCCTTTACGTTACAGGCCTTGGTAAAAGATGATGTCATTGATTTGCACACCTAGGACTTCAGATGTGAAGAATTCAAGTTCAGAAACAAAGGAGACAAACTCTTCATTTTCTTCTAACACATATATTTGATTATGTATACTTAATACTGTAAACAGTCTGAGAACTGTGTTCCGTGTTGAAATGGTGATAAAATGCAACAGACATCATACCTGCACTTCTAAGGTTAGGGTCTAGGTCTGGCATTTCCTTTGATGCTTCTGGACTCACACTGTAGATAGATGCTCCTGCTTCACTGACAATGCTGCAAATAAAATGGTAAATAATCAAAAAACATACAACTGAGAATAACACACCTGGAAGATTTATCAGTGTCTTAATTGAGTATTTGGATTTATTTTTTAAAGCTTCTTTTTAAAAAAAAAATAAATGAACTGAATACTTATAAAAGAAAGCTAGTACAAAGGGAAAGATCTCTATTTAAGCCATAACTCCCATCCCTGACTTGCAACATTCACTTTTTCAATTCTGTCTCTTTTATAAATATACACCGTATGTGATACCAACCTCTGTAGTATTCTTATCACAGAGAAAATGCACATGAGAAACAAGTGTTACTAGAAGTCAATAGACAAACAGGCTTCCAAAAACCAAACAAGAGAACAAAAACCTACCCATTTCATTAAAATCACCTGGATTCTGAAGTTTAATGTCAATTAAACTACTGAATGAATGCAAGTCATGTGTGCACACACCTTTGTCCAAAGCTAACTGCCTACAATACTCAGGAAAAAAACCCACCTCTATACAGACTGAGCCGCAGAACTGCGGCTCGCTCCTCAGCGAGCATTTAATACCGTCTTCTCCCTGCTCTAACTGCCATCCCCAAAGAAAAACACAGACTCGATGTCTTCAGTAATTTGAACTACAGTTTGTGTATCTACAGCACACCTCAAACCCATTCAGTAACGATAAACTCACCAATTCAAATCACAGCATATAATTAAAAAATCCTCAAGTGCTCTACTTCCATTCAAGAGAGAACTGCAATCAAATATTTGCAGTCTAAGTTTATTTGCAGCTGTGAAATTTTGACACCCGTGAATCAACAGCATATTTCTTCATATAACTTCAACAGAACTTGAATTTCACGGCAGTAATTAAGCCATGGTACATGTCTGCGCTGGAGAGGAATACTGTCAGTTTCAGAGCTATTTTTACTTTTTTTTTTTTTATTCCACTCTTACAATAACTTTATCTTCACCATAAGAAGGGAAACCATAGCCCTTAAGAAACAGACCTTTGAATAAAATCATATCTTTGCTCTATATTGTTTTTAAATGAGACTAGAAATTTCGCTTTTAAGAACAGTTAGTAGGTCAATTTAGGAATAAAGAAACTGATATTTAGAAGCCCAATCCTTTAGAAAAAGCTGGAGTATAGCTCGGAGATAAAGCACATTCCCATTCAGTGCTACAAGCATGTTAACATTAAAAAAGGTAAAATGCAAAAATATAAAAGGTATGAATTTCTTACTGTTGCTGTAAAACTGGTATTTTTTATTATTTGCTATTTTAGCAAAACTGGAATTTTTGCTGTATACATGTCAGATTTTGTAGTTATTGGAATCTCAAAAAAAAAAAAACAACACAACAACATTTCAGGATTACAAACAGACTGAATCTTTCAATAAATACAGAGAATAAACCCTTGTTCTCTTTAGCGTTCCCGTAACTTCAGAACCATTCAAACAACTGGTTTAACAGAACAGATAACCACTCCGGCCAGTTGGTCAGCAGGCAGGATGAGGCAAATGGAAGCGAGACTGTTTACATGATCTTTTAAAAAGATTCAGTGTTACGGACACTCCTTCGATAGAAATGGCATTCAGAACATGGTCTCACAGCAGACAGTAACTGACAGTCACCAGCAAAACTGATCGCAAGACATGGTCATATCACTAAAATCCAACTGCTGAAAAATGATGTTGACAGAAGCCTTAAACTGATTTTCCTGATGAACTGGTAGCTTGAAGAACAATGCAACAGAATGTATTTCTTAACCTGTTCACACATTATAAAAGGCAGCATCTGGCAAGCTCTCCCTTTCTTCATAAAAGAGAAACTGCTTCCAAAAAACCCACACACATTAGCACATACTACTAACAGCTTTAACTAACTTCTCTTCAATCTCTTTATTCCAACAGGTCCAAAAGCTAACTTCTCATGCAACTTCTAAATTTAATATAGTTTCTATTGACATCGCATTTTGATTTAAAAAAAAAAAATCACATTCACCATTTTGCACCTTTTTTTTTTTTTAAAACAGTGCCATACAATAAGTTGCATTACTACATGCAACATTTCCTGATCCCTCTCACTACCTTGAAAAGTTAAAAACAAAAACAAACAAAAAAAACCACACCAAACAAACAAAAAACATGAAGGAGACTTGGATGGGAACTTTAAGACACCTGATGTTTTGTTGATTCTCATTAATGCTATACTGACAATTTTCAGCACTGAGGAACGCAGCTATACTAGGATTCTACAGTAGGAAAAGGAAATAATTTTGCCAAATTTTCAAGTAGGTAGCACAAGAACTCCTTGCTAGAATAAGTAAATAAAATTCAGGATGGGAGAGAAACAGTTGAAAAGAGCACATTTCCTTTTCTCAAGTGCAAGAAAATTTATTCACCGGCTGCGGGGGTGGGGGGAAAGGCAAGGGGAAAGCCAAGTAAAAATGTATCTCACGCAGGAAAACAAAATATAAAAAGCACTTTCAGAAGACACATATGCTGGCTACTTGACAGCCACTCGGAGATGGTTTTGTATACGCACGCAGTTATTCCACGAACTATTTGGTGTAGCAGACTTGAAAAAGAAAGGGGAAGAATTTCTGCTCACTGAGCCCCATACCACTGCCCCTAGGACGGTGAAACCCAGACGTTAAATACATTTAAGTCATTACCCAGAGCAAATGTGTAGGGCCCAAACTCCAAAGAAACCATTCTCTGGTTCGTTCAACCATACTCAACTAAGATTTTACAGATCTATTAGTGGCTGTCGTGTGGTTTTATTCAGTTTGTTTTTAGCTACAGCGAGGTGGTTACTAATGCAACGCTGGCGCATGCAATGCTCTAACATTTAGCTCGGTCACAATGCTACAATTACAAGCAAAATAGGTTGGGGGTTTTTTTCTTCGCAGATTTTCTGGATTTTCTTTTTGACTGGGCAAGAGGGCACCACTTTGGTTCAGAGACAATTTGTTGTTGTTTTTTGTTTTTTTTTTCCTTTTAATTCTAATACTCTCTTTTAAAACACAGGATGCCATATAGGACAATTTACACTAATTTAATGTTGTAAACTGCTCTGCTTTCAAAGAATAAGCATTTTTAATGTCAGAGCACATTGAACCAAAACCAAACCTGCTCAAACCAGTGGGCTATACAAATTTACTCTGAAATTCTGTGGTCCACACAGTTCTTCCTTTACTTTTTTTTTTTTTTAAATAAAACAAGGACACAATTTGACAAGAGTTAAATAAGGTCCTTAGAATCCTCATAAACATTGGTAAACTGTATCTAAAACAGTTAATAAATAATTAACTAAAAACTTATATAACTAGATATTTATCTATTTTAACTTTTCAAGCCAAATAATGTATTAAAAAACCTTCCCACTCTTCCCCAAGTAAAAGTAAGAAAATATATATTTCTAAACATTTCTTGAGGAAAGATTCTTGTAGGGACCAAAATAATAGCAGTTAAAAATTTTTGGTAATGTTGTTATTTTGCTATTTTAAGTCAGTATGTAGTAGAAAAATAAGCAAGTGATTGTGATAGTCTACACTTATAGTACATGAGCAGACAAGTTTCATAAAGCACTCTCTGAATTAGCAAAAAAAAAAAGGCAGGTAAAGATTCTTCTCTATAATCTAATCTTTTACAAGTGCCCAAAAGGAAGCTGCTACACAATATTTCAATTTACTGATATTGACTGCACAAATAGACTTGCTGTATAGAAAGTAAATTTGCTCTTATTGACTGCGATAGTCTTTTATTTTTAAGACCTTTGAAGAATCATTAAACCAACATTAAATGTATTCTGCTAGCACCACCTGGTGGTCCCTCAGCTTTATGCTGGAAACCATGCTAGCTGTATTCTAGAGGCTTGAAGTAGCTTTTTAACTATAACAAGGTATTTTCTTACTCATCTTAAACAAGCACTGTATATTTGATATGGAGAGCTGTTCAAAACATTGAGATTTCCAATCTCTTAATTTTTACAGGAAAAAAATGTCTTCCTTGTGAAAAAAAATAATCCAATACCTACTGTTTTTTTTTAATTCAAAGCTACTACAATACCTACAAAAACACAGAACAAAGATAACATTTAACAAGCTCGAGTTATTCAAGTTTTTCAGATGTTGCAATTTCATGTAGATGCATAAAACAGCACTTTTTTTTTTAAAGAACATTTTGAGCTCTCAGATAGTAAGTTTTTGCTGAAGACCTATTCAAAACTAAACATAAAAATCTAACATATGTATAAGGAATTACATGTCAGGCCAGAGGTTTCTACAGTTAAAGATGAATACAGCTTTCTGACACCTTCATAAACTTTACCAATATTTCAGACTATTTTATTACATTGAAGTCACTTCCCCATAATCAAATGCAACACCAGATTAATGACCAGCAGACAGAAAAGCAACTTCATACAAATTGACATGATTTGCTGTTTCAACAATCTCCAAAACACTGATTTACAATCAAAAGCCTTTAAAAAAAAACATTTTAAGAAATGAGAACAGCACAAAGAAGTGACCAATGTCACTATTTGGAAGAAAGTCACGGTCATTCTAAAAGCAAAGGCTATGCTCATCTCAAAATGGGCCCAGATTTTCCCATTTGGTTATAAAAAGATGATTTGCAACAAAATACAGCTTCCCTCACAATCGTAATTTAACGGTTTACTCATCTAATTAAAGGTGTTTTGTGTGTGCATGTGTGTGTTTTTTTTTGTTTTGTTTTTGATTTTAAATCAGCTTAACTAATAAATTTAATCTTCATAACCCTGTGGCAACGGAAGTTGGAGGCTCCAACTGAGGGCAGAAGTACAGAAGGCTCAAAAGATTATTCAGTGTTACTTATTCAAATAATTGGTTTAAGAATTACACAGGACAGGAAGAAATAAAATAACCAAAATGTTTGCTAGAAAAGTACAGTACATTTAGAAGCTGGCTTAGAATGCTACAAGTTTTAATTAGGTTCATAAACTGATTAAAAGCAAACTGAGGAGACCCAGGGTAGACTTGAATAAAAGACAATTGGGCTGTTTCGTCAATGAGAAATCCATTGGGTCTTGCTAAAAACACAAGTCACAAGTAGCTCCAGAAGAGCTTTGAAGTAAGAATAGTTGAGATCTAGGAAAGTGCTGGAGACACAACATATCTACGTCTGTCCTTATACTTTCCCCTGTGTACCCATTCCTGGCTGCTGACCAAAACCACCCGGGGAGGTCAAAGAAACACTTCCAATGAAACACCAATCCCCTTACTTGCCCTTCGACTTGTGGATCACTCATTCTTTTCAGGCTGAGGAGGACATTTGGCTGTGGGACAGCCCACCCAGCTCCTCTTCACCACCACCAGCGGTGAGCTGCAGGTTTCTTGCCATCCCACACATTGCTGCCTGTTTTGGACACGTTTTTCGGATACAACGGCACAGTTCCCTGACTGGGAGCTGCAGTCCCAAGCCAGCTGAGCAAGATGCTGTCACTTACTCAGCACCTCGCCACAGGAACAACAGGACAACGGACTTGACAGACCCTGGATCTGACACAGCACAGTTTTTTTTTTGTTTTTGTTTTTTATTTCCTTCCCACCTCCTCTTGTGAGGAACATATGTCATGAAAATGCAAGATAAAAAGGTTCTGGTATACACTCAATAATGTATTCCAAGAGTAAGAAGCCCCAAAAGATTTTAAAAAGCTTGTCATTCTGACAGATGAAATTAAACTCAAAATCTGGTGTTTCCCCCATGCCCAGTCATGTTAAGGAAGGATGTAAAGGAAGATGTTAGGATCATGAAAAAACATTACACTAGAAAGCAATCATTATTCAACAGGATCAAGCCAAGAAACAGACAATTCATCTGTGCTTTTAAATAACCCAAAGATTTATCTTTGAATTTTAACAACCAGGAGAATTATAGAATTATATATAGAACCCAGGAGATATTCCAGTATCAAATATAATTCACATTGACAAAATACACTATTGGATAGGAAAAGGATTTTTATCTAATTTCCATTACTTAATTCAAAAACTTTCACAGCACACACAGCACACAAATTCGGCTTATATGGAAGATCATCCTTCAAAACCAGTCACACAAGACAAGAGGTGCTATGGTCGTCTTTTGCAAAACAGAACAGAAAAGCTCACGGTGACTGCCAATCAATCAGACCTGGGGGGCGGGGGAAGACAAGTTTTAAAGAACAGGTCCCATTCAGGAGCTCCCAAGCACACAAGAAGCCAGGCACACAAGGTGCCTTCAGACAGCCCATCAAATTATAAGCAGTGATACAGACAGCGCATTGTTCCTCAGCCACATTCTGCAAATCCCCATAGAAAATATTTGGTGAAACTGCTTACAAGTGTTTTGAATTAACAGCCAAGTCTGTAAATGTTTCTACCTTTGGTGAAAGATTCAGTCGGTATTTTGCAAAATTTACCAGAAATTACAGTATGCAAAGAAGAAAGTAATCTCATCCTGACCAACCCATAATGTGCTTTTTAAAATGATTAAGCTGTTTCAAATCAGGACTGTCATGCAGCAAATTCAAACACAGAACAACGTCTTTCGGTCACAAACATTGTTTGTGAAAGAGCATGCTGACCTACAGCAGGGGTAACAAGCAGCTGATAAAGCAGCTTCTGAAGTGACAGAATCACAGAATGTGATCGAAATACCATAATTTCAAACCAGCCATCAAAGTAATATGGTAAACTTAATCTATTTCTTTCCTGTTCGGTCACAAATGGTATTTAGCACCAGAGCAGCTTTTTGGTAGGCAGCATAGATCTTCAGAACCTACTGAACAGAACAGAACGAGGCTGTTTTGTACCGGTGTTCAGCAAGGTCATTTAATCAGCTTGTACCATTGCTTCCAACCATTAAAAGTTACATGTCTCCTAAAACAACACTAAGTCTTAAAAAGATTTTTGACTTTCTATTTTCCCAGTATGTTTACACCAAACCAAACTTCACTACAGAATTGAATGCACTCTACAAGATAAAGAAAATATGTAAAAATAAACAATAATAAAAATATTTAACAGGTCTGGTATTCCAACATCAGATAAAATGCAAGAATTCCTGAATGTGTCTGTTTTATATGAAATTAAAAGGAAAAGGAATACAAGAATCAAAACCAGTGTAAGTATGCAGTTTGGCTGCAGACCTGCAGCTAGACCTCTGAGAACAAATGAAATGTATGACAAATATTTGAAAATTAGGAAGTATATTCAGAAATACAGTTACTGAAATCATTGCCTTCAAGTATTACCCACTTCGTTGCATGCCGGGAAATATTAGGGCTATCTAACCCCAATTTAGACCTCCACTGCTTTGCAGTAGACGAGAGGACAGTGTGTCGATTTCATATGCTAAGAACATTTTGCATGTACTCAAACACAAAAAGACATTTCAAGCATATGAACAACTACACTGAGCCACACAACCCGACTGCCTCCTTGTGAGGCACTAAATAGGTTTCAAAAGTATGGGGGGAGCAACTGTGGCATGGGATTTAAATGTTTCTCCTTTAAAAAAGTTAGTACTCTGGAAAATGCAGTCCAGTTAGTTCTATCACCCTCCTGATTATCCTAGATGAAACATTTCACTGATTAGAATCAGAAGAGTTCACAATTTTCTTATTTCAGCTCCTCAGCTACTGTCATTCCTCTCCCCAAAACCCAGGGGTGTTTTCCCAACAGTTCAACAGTATGACAATTCCTATGCTTTACCAGTAGAATAAAATAGGTTTTAGAATTACTGCAAGATATAACAATGAGTTACCATGCTTTCATTTCTTGCATATTAGTTGTAACTTCGTGAGCCCCTACATCAAACAAAAACTACTTACCGTACTAAACTAATAAAACTAACTGTATAGCTATGGCCTGCAACCCTTTATTCATTTGTCTATGAACCATGCCCTCAGCACATCCCTGTGAAGGAAAGAATGATCATATATCTGTCTTCATCTTGTCTGAAAACAATGACATTTTTCAGTAAGAAAAGGGTCCAAATGGCAGGTGTCAAAGAGCTTTAGCTTCACACGTGGTGCTAGGAGGCAGAAAAAACAACAGCAGCGTGTGGCCATGTCAGAGCTGTACAGAAGCTGCCGTACAAGTGCATATCTGAAAAGAGCAAACCTCATAGCCTGTTAAATCAATCTAGTGCCAGATGCTGTTATCTGAACAAAATCGGTGCTGCGGATTCATCCCCAGAAGAAATACACGTCCCATGCCTGTAGTGAAAAGTGAAAGACCTAGTGTGGCACGTCTCGAGACTGAAGGTGACAGTTACCTGTGACTGCCTCCACCGTTTCTATTGACAGTTTCAGAAAACAGGTCCTGTCATTGCTCATAAAGCAGATGGAGTGGAAGCTCCTTTCTGCTCTTGCACAGGACTTTAAAATCTGAACTGCATGTCCAAAATCTGCTTCCAAGTTAACCATGCAACTAAAAAGCAGTTGGTTCATTTACTTTAAACACTGTAGTACAGTAGGAACTCGAGAGCGAGAATCAACTACTGCTCTTCTCTGCGTTGGAGCAGTGCTATGGAAAGGAATCATGGCAATATGCATAATATTACAGGTTACCATATTACCTTAATAGAAGAAAACAAGTTTAAAAATAAAAAAGCACATTTCATGTGATTACAAAATGGTAGCAGTAAAGTACACCCAAAAGAATTAATAGCAATTAAATATATCCACAACTACTAAAAAGTTACCTATCAATAGCCAATTAACATCAATATTAGAACAAAGGAAGGACAGTAAAAAAGGCTTCAGGATTGACAAGGGAAATCGAAGTGCAAGAATCTATGTATAAAAACAAAATAGACTTGAAAACGGGTTGTTCCCTTTGATTACACTTTATAATTTCAAGACCACTCTGCCAACACTCAATTTTACACAACTGAATTATCTCAATGACCTCAAGTCACATTATAATAGAAGAAAACGTGGCCAAATACTGACAAGATTTTACCTAACCTCTTTTCACCCTGGGGGGCAAGCGAGTCAAAGAGCACAACTGAGTTTTGCAGGCATGCCTTCAAACAGAAGAAAAATACTAGGTGATGTGAAAATGCTCGTGTTCGATACATTTATGGAGACTGTCGAAACAAAACTGCCCAGATGTGTACATTACAAATATTGCAGGCTGCAAACAAGATTACCCCCAAAGCCTCGCAAAACTGTCCCAAACCGAAGAGCAGAACGAGCACCCTTAGCCCTTGCATCTCTCAGCTGTCATGAGCTCAGTGAAGCCAACGGGCCCGGCAGCGCAGCGAGCCGCGGCGGAGCGGAGGCGGCTGCAGGTCGCAGAGCAGGAGGCCGTCACCACAGCGGTCCTGCGAGCAGCCCCGGCTCAGCTTAGCCGAGCAGAAACCCCTGCAGTGGCAGCACGTGGGGAAAGCTGGGGTCTCATCCGGTCCTCCTCCAGCCGAGCAGGATCAGGCAGAGTCGAGACGCAGCCTATTCACATTGGAGCGTTGTAAAAGTCACAAGGTTTTGGAGAATAAAAAAAAAAAAAAAGGCTGAATTTATTATTTTTTAAAATAGACTCCTGCTAGTACAATAGTACTTAACACTACTATTTATATTTTGTGTTGTCACCAATGTTTAGTAACTGGGGAAACTGATGTCTGCCTAAAAGTCTGCCTAGTTTTTTAACTATAACATTTTGCTACTGCGAGCACCGTCCTATTCACGGGGCCATTCTGCTGTGGGGCACCAGACATTTAAGACACCGATGATCCATTAAGGAGAGCCCACCAGTTTCTGTAGTGAACACACACCTCTCAACCATCTCATTTGCCAGCAAATTTCATAAAGCATTTAGATTTATTACAAAAACTGTACCAAGAAGCATTACATGAACAGTCCACTTGAAGTTACCTAGAAAAGCTACTAGAGAAAAGCTATTAAGAACATGCTACTCCATTGCTATAATTGCTGGCAGGAATCATTTTTATTTGGAAAATGGGCAACACAAAAGCAGCAAGTGCTGTGGCTACAAAGCAGTTCATTAGGCCAGACCAAAGGCTAGAGTTTAAGATCATGTTAACTCTCATGGAGACTTTGTCCCCACAGTGGAGCATAAGTGGACGAGACCACAACATATGGAGCAAAATGCCTCTTGGAGAATGGCACCTCCAGCAATTGTCATTTCCTTCAGTGCTCATTCAAAGCACTTTGGAGGAAGGCCAGCTGGAGTTTTGGTGCAGATTTCACTGCCTTGATTCACACAAAACCCTGACCTGCACAGGCCAAAGAGGCACAGACTGACAAGGGGAAGCTATAGGGTAAGAGCAATGCAATGCAGCCTGCCCAGAGAGAGGAAACACCATTCCCCACTGCTCCTCCTCCCCGCTCCCTCCCCTAGTAAAGACAAGGCTGTATCTGACAATACTATCTAAAATATTTCCAAACTACAGACACTTTCTGGCACAGCACACTAAGCTCTGAAGTATCCAGGTTTTCCACATAGCAAAAATAAAAATAAATTAAGAATTCGGGAATCAGAATGATTGCTGGCAGGAAAACATCTTTGAGGTATTGTATCATAAGAAAACGTGTGACTGCATTTTTCTAGCAGTGATGTTTCTCTCACTTTTCTTTGATTTGGAATTCGTCTTAAAAAAAAAAAGCTGGCTGCTCTAGCTCACAGCAGATATGCCTCTCGTGTTTATTCTCTAACTCAACACACTTGAGACAAATGTTACATAGAGTAAATGGTGCTTTAAGCAGAGCTTGTTAAAGTTATATGCTGCTCTCTCAAATAATTTCTGCAAATTCAATCGTCACGATATTCTTACAATTTTTAAAGTCCTTTTTTTTTTAAATACAGAAAAAAAACTTAGCTTTCACAGTTTCCTCTAGTTTATGAATATTTCAAAGCTGATAAAAAAGAAGTGTTCCACTCTGTCCATCAAAGACATTGTTTTTGTTCACTAGAAGAAAGACTGTAAACAGAGGTGCTAGCTTAGTGCTCCGAGCAAAACCTATTATTATTCACCTATAAAGGAACTATAGCATTATAGTATTATAAAAGATTACAGCACACAGAAAAAAAATCAAGAAGGATACCAACATTAAAAAAATATCTTTTAAAACCAAGATGTTCACGGACTAAAAGTAACAATTCCTTATATTTACTTTTCTCAGCCATAGATTTAAAGGTAAGAACATCTGAGTACCTGTAGAGCAACAAGTATAATTACTGTCTTGTTATTAGGTTACACATTTTTCTCCTTTGGGGCCTCTGGAGTTCTTTCACGTCTTCTCTAGTCTCCTCCTCCTCCTCGTTTTAAATAATATTATTTTACTGATATCATATGCAACCACTGGGCATCTACAGCACGAGATGTTAATCTGAACTGAATGCATCACCAAATGAGGTAGCTAAACATTAAATGGTTAAAGGATAGACAATAGTGCATCTAAAACACTGGATACCTTCTCTTTTTGTGTTACAGAGGCATGTATCAACCTCAGTGGGGAAAAAAAAACAAACACCAAATCCTCACAAACCTGAAACAGATTCACGAAATTCACATTTTTACAGAAAACAAATTCCTTTAGTAAGGCTCAAACCAAAGGAAAAGCTGACAAAACCAAGTAAATGATCTTAGTAAAGTAAAAGTTCAGTCAGGTTGTGCTATCCTTGTTTTCCCTCTTCTTTTAAAGGGAATAATTTGTTCCCTCAGGTTGTGACAGATCCACACTGGAGACCTTCCATGAGTAATATCGCTAGAACTGGCACAAACATATGTTGAAACATATGCTGAAAGACCACTTCATTTAAAACATGTTTTTCATCCAGTTACAAACACTTAAAAAAAATTCTTCCTCTGGACTGAAATTTCTTATGCCTCATTTCCAACCAATTACTTTTAAACTGGAAAAAAAAATCAACTAAAAAAATAGTGAGTCATTCTTTTAGTTAGTTATCCAAATATGAAGCACAGGATAAGATGGCATTCTAGCTTTTGAAGAGAGATCCCTTATATGTGAATCATAAAAACAGCTAAATTATTTTTATGTCCTACTTTTTACATCACAATTTGAAAAGTGTTTCTCCGCTTAAAGATATCTTCCACGGTAACTGGAGAGTCAATCACCTGTAATTCTAGCAATTAAAATTTCTTTAAAATAATGTAGAGTTTCTTTAACACATTTATACACCTTGTGTGTATAAATGCACACCTGTACTTATTTTTTGTAATAAAAAGCTTTGCTTATGACTACAGCTACAAATATTTCACAGGAAAAAAAAATCATGGAACATCTTTTTAATCATGTTAACCCTGTTTGAGACCCAATTTTTTTTAATGGGGTAGTGTCTTAAAAAGCCTCGAGGGCCTGTGGGTCACAATTACACAGTTCTAAGCAAATGCACTAATGAAAATAAAATGATTAATTCATCCTTTTCAAATATAACTGTACTGCTTTCTCTAACAAATGAAAACTTCATACCAGGAAGCTCGTAATCAACTTTTTCTTGGAAGGCAAAAAAGAAAAATAAAAAAAAATCCAGCAAGAGCCTAAACCCAAAGCTCTAAAAAATACAACCACGAAACAAAACCATGCAAAAAACACATTACTGATGTCTTCCTTCCCCCATTCAAATCTTTGTTCTCTCCCCCATCACACACATCATTTCAAAGTGAGAACAAATTATTTCAAAGTTTTTCTGCCTATTTACATCTGGACTGCAAGAAAGAAAGGTAAACTGAAACTTCACGGAAGAGTCTTTGCAAAAGCATTATAAAGGAAGAGAACACGACCAGAACCCACGCCTGTAAATACCCGCAGAGTCTGCTCCAACTTCTGTGGCTGTCATTAAGTTCTCATGTCTGGATCCAGCAAGATGAACAAGCAATGAAGAAACAAGGTCTTGGGGTGATTCTTTCCGCTTTGGGTAAAACTACTGAATGCCAGGTAGTAACGGTGCTTGAAAGGCACCTCAGGAGACTGGTGAGTGTAACACCCTTGCTCAAAGCAGGGTCAGCTGCAGCAGCTTGCTCAGGGCTGCCTCCAGTCAGGTTTTGAGCACCTCCATGAACACCTCCAAACCTACTATGTATTAAACAAGAGCACCTGGACCCTCCATAGATGAGAACCGAGGTTTTGGTAAAATGAGATTCAGAGCTTCTTCATGGCAGTAAAAACACTCAACATCGTGTATGCCTTTCACAAGGAGCACGCATCTGCCCCAGCACAGTCTGACAAACAAGCAGAGATTTCAAAAGTCAACCAGTTAGTAAACAAGTTTGTTGTTTACAAACAGTGCTGCAATTAAAAAAATAGCTTTCTCAAATGTTGTAAGCAAAAACAAAGCCTGAAATAGTTCAGAAGTGAATGGAAATATTTGCAGTGCCGATTCTTGCAGTAATAGAGTAAGCCCACTTAATTTCAAGTGTCTGATGTTAAGCTGTTAAGACTCTTCTTGCAGATAACTAACAGCTGTTACTTAAAAATAAAGATTTGGAGATCAGGGGTGTAGAAGAAGAGGCAATCCAATATTAAATCAGTAGCTGTCCAGATGAAGACAAGAGCTTATCTGAGAGACTGCACAGCAGTGCAGCGGTGCAGAGCCCGGAGGCGCTCTGGCCGCAGGGGGGTTATGGAGAACATACGGCAGGGAGGAGCACGCATCGACACAGCACCCTGCGACACAGCACCGTGTCTCCTGCCCTCGGGCACTGGCTCAGCTCTGCTGGCAAGTGAGGCAGGTGGCAGAGCTGAGACCCATCCAGCCCCTGCTCAACAGACCAGGGTGATCGCTGCCATCAGCAGCCCTCGGCCTGAAGGGTGTGAAGCTGGGTTCATCCACCGGCATCACCACACGCCGCAACATGGCCAGGATCCACACTACGTCCTCCCAGGGCTTTCCCCGGGCAGGACGCTACGAGGCTGGGAGCATCTCTGACGCCCGTTAGTTATTAATACCTCACACCAGAGCGTCCTTGATTTGAGTTTAATCAGACCCTGAGAACCAGAACAAACATTTCACAAACACTAAGTCTGAATTTCCCCTGAAGGTCCAAAGGGCTCGCAACATCGCCATCACCACAAGCACCATGTGACTTATGAAATTTAATTATGTCAACTGTGGCCCAGTAAAGAAGAAATCCCAAACTGACGTTTTGTCATGAAATCCAACAGAAGCTAATTTACATATACTTCATAAATAACAAGTAGATACGAACTTAAACCATACCCACATGTTCTATTGAAATTTTGAAGTAAGACATTTTGTTTCAGCTTATACTGAGAACAAAAATCAGTATTTCAGACTACATAAAGACAATTTACATAAGTAAAGCCTCTTGCCCAAATTGCACTGTATGAATTATAAATTTTAGTTTATCACAATCTAGCATTAAGCTCGATTAGATGATTTTTCCCATAATGCTGGTGTTCCAATTCAACCACAAAGTAATCAATTTTGCGCCTACTGCATTGCAGAATAAAATGTATTTACATTATAATCAGCATTCAATTAGCATCTTTAATTTATAAAAAGCTAGAAGAAATTCCCTATAGACCACAAAACTTAGAAGAATATGCTCTGAATCAGATGTTGCCAGTTTCTTCTCTTCACTTAACAACGTTAAGTTTCTTCTCTTTACTTAGCAATGGAACAACCCTTTATTTAAAATCGTGATTCCAGCAGAAAACATTACTCTTGTCAGACGCCAACCCATAGTAACAGCTTTATGGAAAAGAAGCCAGTGAGGGGAAAAATAATTTCCTCCGACTTGCTCTGCTAATAAGGCTCAGCAGGGTTGCCTCTCCCATGAACGGTCTTCCCCAGAAGCCGTCAGCCACCTCAGGTGAGATGGCAGGAAGGCCCAGAGGGCAGTGAGAGGGTGAGGAGACCCGCTAGGGATGAAGGCCTGCTCCTGAGCCGAGCGGGGAAACAGCAGCAACAGGCACAGGGATGGCCTTGCACATCTCTTTAAAAGGAACGAAGCATCCCCTTAAAAGCCTTTGCTACTGTTGTTACTTGAAGGAACAGGATATACTAAATGGATCCTATATCAAGGTTTCAAAATTATTTCATTTTAAAACATTCATATTGACAATGTCTCTTTCTATCTGCTTTTATAGCAGATTAGATCTATGTTTTCTTCAGACGGAGAATCACCGAGAAGTAATGCAGGAATATCCACTTTGATTTACTTAAAAATGCCAAACTAACCTCTAAAAAACAACTTTACTAAAACATGACAAATAATTTTGAGCTGCGATTTTACACTATGAGGGAAAACCTGACCAGGAACAGGTAATAAATGCATCACTGATTTTAATGAAAGCCTGCTTCCGAAGAATATTTACAGTACAACATCACAATAGTGACAAGAGAATCATCCGGGGAAGCCGTATGTCTGAATTGTTTCCCTGAAACATTTCTGTCAAGTTCAAATGTCAAAATGTATTTTATTCACCTGTTACTGCCAGTACACTCCAATAAAAGCACTGAACAGGCAGTAGGCATGTTGCCTTAGCTGCCAAATATGCTTAATGAAATATAAAAATTACTTAGGTTTAAGAGAAAAATTTTATGTGAAAACCAATTTAATACTAGCAATAGCTATAACTGTATACAGATGGACATTTTTTTGCCCCCCAAAACAACTGCCAACGTTTTTTTTTTTTACTTGGAAATCTCCAGAGACATCTGAGCTGTCTGAATAGCATTTGATGTTATACAAAATAATCTGATTCAATTAGAAACCGTAACATTACTTGCAGTTGCAAAAAGGATTAAAATGAAAGCATTATTTCTGTCTCAGTCCCAAACCTGACTTCAGGACTGTTTGAAGGAAATAAAAATAACTAACATACAGAATTTCTAAAAGGACACAATTAAATTTACATTTCTACTTGATGTCACTAAAGCAGTCCACACTTCCCCAAATAGAAAAGGAATGGGAAAAATAATGCACTCTCTCCTCTGTGCCCTTTTCCTTCCCAGTGCCAGTCGTCCCTGTTGTTCCTGCTAGAAGGGCCTGGAACTGAAGAAGGTGCTTCATGTAACTTGTGCTTTTTGATGTCTCCTTTCAGACATACTCTTTCTTGTCTCCGTATCACACGCTATGACAAATGGATCATTTCTTACTCCCTCCACTTACTCATCATTGACAAAACTGCTGGAATCCAGTTATAGAAAGGAATTATTCTCAACAGGCACCTTCAGTTACACGTCTGACACTGCAGTCATCTAAATCTAATCCCTTTTCAAGCTGAAATAACCTACTCAAAGGCCCTTTGAGACACGCAGCACGTCTATATTCTCTGCCTCTCATGCCTTGAAAACATCACAAGTATGCTGAAGCATCTCCCGTTGCTGTGGCTTCTTTCAATGTCATTCATGAAGCTTTTAAGACTGCCATACGCTTTCTTGATACGAGAAGTTAAGAGTCCAGACTAGCAGAGCCCCCAGTTTCAGCATCGAACAAAATTACACAAACTTCAGGTGCAACGTGTGTAGCACTCACTTATGCACGGCCAACAGCCTCTAAGAGCCGATGGCCTGAAATAAGACAGAGAAAGGAGATTTTATGTAACTGTGGAGTGAAGGAGCCCTTGCTTTATTTATTGACAGATACATCGCATCTGCTTTTCAGTCCTGGAAGATTCTCAGGCTATCACACCTAGAAGTCATTAATTTTCAAATTTTCCTAAAATCCAAGCCATTTTCCTTTTTATCAAGGTCTGTAACAGTTGATCTCGTGACACTGGGGGAATTTGTTAGCAGCTGTACAAATGTCAGTTTCCTGAGGTCTACTACTCAAAACAAACCTGGACATACTTTCAGAGGGAGAGGCAGAGACTTCAGTCCAAACTTTGGATCTGCCTGAAAACTTTCATTTTCACCAGATAAATAGTATTGAAACTTCAGAGAATAAACTCTTTCCCCATTAATGACAGTATTTGTGCATACGCTCACTCTATTTTCTTAAAGTTTTCCAATTATTCTTTAAATATACATGAAACCCACACATATGCATCCTAACAGAGATTTGGAATGAAGAATTTCATCCCAAAGATAACTCTGCCAGTTAAAAGACATTGAAATCAAGGTATGTAACAGAGCATTAGACTACCTAATGTAATCTAACCACCTAACCCAAGCTTCTGCTATTACCATCAATGATAATAGCACAGTTTAAGCTCAAAAATAATTAAATCTGTATATTACATCTCACAACAATAAAGGGAGCCCTGTAAGAGCTGAAATGCAGAATACCAAATGTGGTTTCACAAATGAATAGGTATGAAGTTTGGCAGGATCTCAACTTCAGTAAAAACATATTACTGGCAATCTCACAAAAATGGAAAAATGCTTACTTCTGCCTTCTGTTCCTACAGAATGTCTACTTGTAGGGAAAACACTATCCAAACATACAACCAGGTCAGACTGTGCCATAACATTCAGTCTTATTACCTCACAAATCAAGGGATACATGTTGTATTTATATCATTTTAATCTGGATGCTATCAGTATTGATCATTCTTTGAATGCTTCTACTTAAATTAACTCATGACAGGATTCCACAAGTAATTCTTGCTGAAGCCTTTTTACACATTAAAGATACAAAATTAATTTTCCCAGTCTTTAGTAATGGAAAATGTACTGGTTGTCACATCTATTTCATGACAAAGTCACTTGAAACACACAAGCATATCTTTGACAACTCTGTGAACGAATAGGATAATAGAATAGTATCTCAAGTATTTCAACTGTCACTTGTTTTAGACAGATAGTATCAATACAAATCACAAATTAACATTTTAATAGTTTTAATTTACATTCACCTCTTGATATCAAAGATTTTGTTAGCATAGTAATACCATACTACCGTGGAGCCATGCTATTTCATCTCAGGCAACAGACAAAGGCTAGCAGGGTAAAATGTACAGACGTGGATAATGAGAACCACCTTGCAAGTTCCTGTAATTAAAGTTCTGCAAATACCAGTGAGAGGGAGGATTTCCTATGCATAATTTCACTTATTTGAAATATGAAGTCTCTGAGCATTTCTACTTTTTGTTACTTTTAAGTCCAAACCCATTTGTTTTCAACCTATGGCTCACAGGTTTCTTCCCGAAGGATCCACAAAGGAAAAGGATGGAAACCAGACCACTACCAGGAGGCTTACATTCTCTGAAGTGAGTTCTGCATTGCCACCCCTAAGTTTTCAATGACCTGCAAACCAAAAATATATCAAAAGATCCACTTAGATTCATCTTAATCATTATCTAAACTCTCTTAGCTTCTGTTTGAGCAGGTAACATTCAAATCTGGTTACGTTTCATTTCTGTTAAGAGAGAAATAGAGAGGACTGAACACCTTTTTTTTTTTTTTTTTTTTAAGATACATGCCATTAAAGAGATAAGGCCAGCTGAAACCTACAGAGACATTGAACCATACATGCTACTTTTTGAAGCACTTAAAACAGTGCTATAGCAGCTGACCTGAATGCCTACAATTTTCTGTTTTGTTTGAGATCAGTATCAATACCACATTTGGACCATTCAAGGTTCACATCACTAAACGTCTACAAGACTAAATGCACGACACAACCCCTTGTCTTCATGTAGTGTCTCCCAGTAATTGACTAAAATCTAACCTTCCAAGCCTTATGACAAATTGACACCATTTTAGAACTCTGGAGTTACATGAAGCAAACGTACTTCAGCTCACTACAGCTAAAAAAATAAATAAAATAATCTATTATTGGGTAAAAAAAATCATAGATGCAGCTGTTAAGATTGTCTCCAATGCTCATCATGAGAAGCAATAATTTATTATTACATCACATTTTTCAGCTGAAGTCCAATCCTCAGTTTTAAGCTTGGGCTGTACACTATCCCTTCACTCTCACAAACAATTAGGGGAGGAAAAAGAAAAGAGGGAACCATTTTCTTGACAACCCACTACACTGAAATAATGCACAATTTAAGCGAGTTCAGAGCTATTACAGTTTTATGTCAACAGCAAGGCATGGCTAAAGGGACACGTGGCCTTTTCTGAGGCAATCTTTCACACTAGCAAGTTTCTTAAGTTTCTTTATAGTATATTTTGGTGCCTCTGTCTTGAGAAATATCATGAAAATGCCCTGACCCTTACTCCCTGACTTCACCCTCATTCATTCTGCACAGCTTCCTCCAATAAGTATCCAGTTCCTCACACTTGCATTCCTCAAGCCATCCCTAGATCTTAGCCACCAGCCAGATGCCTCCCAACAAAAACCTTTTTCTGCCAATAGGTACAAGAGGGCTCCCAGTGCAGAGATGCACAGAACAGAAGACAGCAACTTGAAAATTTCACCCTTTAGTACCTCTACCAATGCTCCAAACATCAAACAACCAAATGTCATCACAAGTTAGGGTGTTCTGGTGACCCTTCAGAAAAAGAAGGCTGTCAGACAGAATTCAAACACTGATGCTGGGAGAAATTAGCATGTTATAATGGCACCTTCTGTTATGCTCACTCTGCTAGATAAGCCCTTCACGGCAATCTCTTAGAAATTAAACTGGTGAGAACCCTGTGGTGTTGAACAAATGTCAGAGAAGAACTCCGAAAGTTATAACCACGTTAAATGGTTACAGCCTATATCATTTCAGTCTGAAACAAAAAGCTTATTTTAAAACTGTTAGGTACCCTGCCACCTCAGTAACATACATTTGAATGAACTAGTTGTGTTTTACCATAGCAATCGAGCAAATTTAAGATCTAGTCATCCACTTTTTCCTTTCATCTATCATTTCTGGGCTCTGGAAGTAGTTTTAAACACAAGAGTTCAGGCCTTAGTGATTTCTATGGCAGAAATAGCAACACTTGCTCACTGAATATCCTTTGCCTGACTTCTCTGAACAAGCTTTTACCTTTCAAACTTCTTGTTCTTGCATCTGTAAATATTTTTTGATGCTTCTCCCTCTTTACCTGATTTCTGTTGTACTGCAATATGAGGTGCCTTCCAGCTGACTATCTTCAAAAGTATATATGATTTATTTACCTGAAAATAGCAAAGATCTACATGGAAATAGCATATGTACAAATTACTGCTCATTAGGGAACGTAACACTGAAATCTGAAAAGTTATTTTGCAATCCTAAATATAACAAATGACTTCTCTGTTTAAAAAAAAAAAGAGAGTGGGACATTTTGATAAAGTTCTTACATTTATGTGATTTGCTGAAGTAGATTTGAGATCAGTGCATTTCCAACTGAAGAGTACAAAAAGTTGCCCTTGACCATTTTGTTACATGCTTTAGAGCTTTTTGTCTCAAAATCTTCCCTAATTATGTAGAAGTGATTTTTTTTTTTTTTTAAATCTTTGGAAGGTCTGAAGACATTCACACATTGAAAATACATAACTTCTTAAACCATTGCTTGATGCTACTGTTCATATTCTCCTGGAAAAAGAAAACCAAGAAGGAAAGTTGTACGACTAACATAACCCCCCCATACCTCCCCCAATTGTTTTCCCACAGACTGTCCTGGATCTGAACCAAATTACATGTCCTAGTGTTCTGGAAAAAATTACTTTTTCATCAAGATTTAGATTTCTTTTCACTAGTTACATTTACTTCCTGACCACCACCACCACCCTCCCCACCTTTGCACTGTTCAAGTCTAGACTCCCCATATATTTTACTTCTATACCTAAAGGCATTCATAATCCCCTTGGTCACACTAGCATAGTCCCAACTAGATCTTGTTTTTATCTTAAAAACTGTAAAGTTGCTTTTTTGCCTGAAATAGAATTTAAAGATGGCATTCCATAATTATCTGTCAAATGTATCACTTATAAAGTTTGTTTAAAGAATTTCAACTTCATGCTGTACAAGCCCAAAATTACCATCTCCTATTACACCTGTCCTACTGTGTCGTTATTGCTTACCCATTCTTTTTCCTTCTCTCAGAAAAAAATGAGTACAGATTCTAATGCTGCCTACAGTAAACTTTTAAAACAAACAACTCTGCCATGGAAGGCAGGGGAATCTTTGTTTTCTTGGACTACTTTAAATTGCAAGATGACTTCTGCATTTCCCTTTTCTATATAGTATGGATTCAGCTCAAGCATGACACCAGTCTGTGGATACATCAAGTCAAACACTGGATACTATTTTGAATGCTGTAACTTATTACAGTTCACATTGTGCTGAACAGAAGACCAGTTACTACCTAACATTATGTATAATCAAGAGTAGCAGGAGGAGAAAGTCTCTATGCAGAGTGAAGATGCTATTTAAATATAAACATACACAAAATATTTTTTCATTTGAAATGTGCACGTTCATGATGTCTGACTGTTGTCGCAAGTAATCACAAAATAAAGTTTATTTTAAATAAGAGACAGAATACAGATTGGTTGCAAAGCACTACCTAATTTAAATCCTTTTTAGTGATCATGTCTTATTCGCACACATCTTAAACTTGTTTCTCCCTAAAATTATTTATTGTTTACGACTTCTTGTGACTTCACTATGGCCTGCAAGAAGTGAAAATAGAACAAAAAGATCTTCAGTGCACATTTCAAATGTGTGTATTGTTTCCGTGGAATATGTATTCCTTTCACAAAAACTTTCTAAGATATTTTCTACCTTCTGTATCACACATCTAGTGACCTAAAGTGTGTAGGTATGAGTACATAAATATCATCAAAAACAACTTAAAGAAAACATAATAAAAAAGAAATGGGAATAAAGTTTCCCATATCCCTACCCCTTTGTATTCTCAACAGACTTGAAACAACTGCATTAATGCAGCAAGCAATAGCTTGTAAAAGGATGCAAACCAGCTGAAACATTTGACAGACAGTGTTAAATACCAGAGGATTCATATCAACCACTTTATTTGAAAAGGTGCTTTGATGTTGGCTATCTTTCATGTACCTCTTTCATGGCACATTAATAAGGAAAACTGAGATGGGGTAAATTAAGTCCCAGGGTCATATCTAGAGTTACAGCACTGCGGGTACCTGATGAAATACGGATTAATGCTGCATGAGCACTGAATAAATAAAACCACTTCTGTTAACCACTCAAACAAGTTTTACAAGTAGTTCTGAATTTTATTCGGCAACTAGACTTCAGACATCTTAATCCCCCCACACTGCTTTGAAACCTAATTATCATAATGTGAACCCGAATGTTAGGTCCCTTTCAAACTGCGAGTGCTATGAAGCAGAAAAGTAATGGGAATTAAGCTAGTGTAACATTAGAAATGTAGAGGCATGGAACTTGAAAGTGGCATTTGTTAAAGCTGAGAGAGCATAATGTAGATATTCAACAACATAAAACACACATTTAAATTGAAAAGGATATTTAAAGCATGTGCAGACACCTATAAAATATAAGCGGACCTAAAATCCTGTAGAACAAACATTTCCAAATCAATTTCTTGCCACCAAGGTCCAACTTCAAAAGGTATTAAACAGTCCTATTCTACCTTAGCAGAACATTTCTAAGTATTCTAAAGTAGACGATTTAAACATTAAAGAAAACCAAATGAGAACTTTACAACACATTACAGACTTACCCCTATTCGTCACAGTGCAGAAGTGTTTGAACTTAAGCAGCAGTAAATTATTAATTACACTGCTTATAAAGCCTTGACAGTAAGGAAAAATTTTTCTGTAAGCAGTAGCAAAGGATTTCATATTAACTTAAAACCAAGCATAAGAGAAAACAAACACCAAGCCACCTAGAAAACAACCCCCCCAAATACACTTGCCTGGCTGCATTCTTTACCAATTGCTGAAAGCAATCAGCAATTCATGATACCTGTCCAACTTTTTTTCTTTTTAAAAAAATGAACTGAAATACTTTAATGTAAGACATATATTAGAAAAGTTGAGCCAAAAGGAGTGCCTGTACTGTGACAGTGGAACCGCTGAGATAGAAAGAAAAATTGTGATTTTTCCAAATATGATGATTGAGCTGCTCGTGTTGTCCTGCTTTAGTAGAGTTCATCTGGCATTCAGACAGCTTTCATTTCCAAGATGCCTAGAACCAGCAGCAATCAAAGAACAACAACTGCAGTGATCTAAATATGGAATAAGATTCCTGAATTTTTTCAAGATTTTAGTTTAATCCAAAATGGCCAATGAAATCCTAAAAATTCATCGTCTGCCATGTAAATGCTGAACACACTGTTGTTTCATTTACATTTCTGGTCCTGTTAAAACAAATACACTTGTCTAAAACAGAACATCTGTTTTGGTTATAATACAATGTATCTTTGGCAAGAACTCACAATAGAACTAACATAAATAATCAAGAATATTTATTGAACCTTGTAACAAAAACTGATTTGTAACAAAAACCTGAAGACTAGATATGACTGTCTCTGGGCTCTAGTCCAGTCCTAATCTAAGTCAATAAACATAGCTCTAAAAGGGAAACTACACTTTAAAAAAAGTCCTGCAGTTATTTAAGTTGGATGTAGGTATCTGTAAGTGTGTTCGTTGTAAAAATAGTGAAAAATATTTGCTTTAAATCAAAAACTGTCAAACTGAATCCAGACAGGTTTTAAAGCCACAAGAAAAAGTGTGCCACATGCCTCATTTCCTACCACTGTTGTCTCCGATTTGTCTTCTCTCTGGCAAGCTTCAGTAAAATTGTATTTACTTCATAATTGCCATTGCTGAGGACTTGTTATTTTAATAGTTTGCTTTTTGTATATATAAATACACAAAATATAGCATCAGTAAAACACAAAGAAGTCATCAAATAAAATAGTTACATTTGAAAGAAACTGGCTCCCATAAACAAAATTATTTTGGAAATCTCTTTTGATACAAATACAACCAAAATATTTTAAAGTGAGAATCAGTTAATTTGATTATTGTCACTATTTCACCTTTTCAGCTGTGTATTCTCATTGATGTCTGTGGTTAAGTGCTCGCTACAGTCAGACTCTGAAGCCTGGGAATATCTTCATGTACAACTCTAAAATGACTGCCCAGGACTTTAGCACAGGAGAGAATTTCAGCACATTTCTGTAGATAAATACGTGCATAGTGGCATTACAGTGGACATGCATAGACATACATGTAATCACCAAGTATTCAGGTGGTTATCATTAGCCTTGATTAGAATGCACACCTGTCAAGATTATTTGTGCATGCATCAACTGCACACCCTTCCTTCTAAAATAACACACTTTGTTATTGTCTCCTTTTCTTGAAAAGGCATGATTCAAGTTCTGTATGATGAACTGGACAGAAAAAGAGTATGAAGAGATTATTTTAATAAACAGTTCTGATTCTATTCTCCACTTCTAACCAATAAATAAAATTTATATCATATTACAAGCTTTATTTGCCAAAGAAGCCGAAGTCTGTAGTGCCTCTCTGTCTTTCTAAATGCCTTTTCTCAATGACAGCTTAAGAAGTTAATCGGGGTTCTGATTTTAAAACAACCCAAACTCATCTGCCCAGAAATTTCACATTTTGATTCCTTTGAGAAAAGGATTGTAAATTAAATATCATTGGCAATTATCTGAAACTTGCACAGAACAATTAACTGAGTTCAGTTTTGTTAGGCAAGGATTTCCAACTTTGTGCAATTTAGTGCATTACCAAGAGGCAGAATGCTTTGGAAATAGTATTGTGTTAGATGCAACTGATCAGTTTAAGTACTGAGGTGTGGATATTTTTTTTTGTCTTTGTTGTTGTTATTTTTCTGTTCAAACACTAAACTGATTTGGTTTTTTTTAATTATTATTTATTTATTTACAATTGCAACCTGCTGGAGCAGATCTTCTTTAAGAATGAACTGTTGCTACGTTACTTAATTTGCTTCTCATAGACTTTAGATGCAAAATAATTTAGAGATTACTTGACCCCAAAAGCATACAATGGGTTTCCACAGAAGTAGTTAAAGATCTCTGTTCAGCCTATGTATGATGCCCTTGTTTTCCTCTATCATGAGGAAATGTGTATGAAAAAACAACATAATCAAGGAAAGACTTTATACATGGAAACAGAATCTTTTGTGTGATCTGAGAATGCATGGTCTGTGGGACTTTTTTTCTTCCATTTTTAGTAAGATGATCACCAGAACATATTCTTCCAAGCTGTTACTCATAGCTTCCCTCAAAAAGGTAGAGCAGTTCTCATAATGTATGCCTACTGGCACCCATTGCTCAAGTGATAATTCTGTTCTAATTGTTCCTCAGTTATTGCTTGTGTTTTTGAATTCAAATTGACAAATTCCAGGCATTTTATTCGATTATCAAGTGTGTGTATCTAGAGTCATCCGTCCTTTCTGTTACTAAGAAATACCAAGGAGATTAAGGAGAAGTTTTCTGGAGCTAGAAAGCAAACTACCTTGCAGGATTCAGCAGCATGGTTGCGAAACTGCAGTACTGGTTAAGGCAATGAGATGGACATAAAACCATTATAGCAGAAAAGGCAACATAAGAACCCCAAATCTTCAAGAAAAAACTCAGTCAAAACTATCAAAATGTGAGAAAAAAATACTAGGACCACAAGTTCAGTTTATCTGTAACCCCCCCCACACACACCGTATGGGGCCACAAAGGTCAACAGCATCAAGAGTCACCTGTAACATACAGTACAACAGCAACAACAACAACACTTACATTCTTCCAAACTTTCTTTTACTACACAGTACCTCAGTGTTCTACATATGAAATCTTAAGTAGGAACCAGCTTTCCATCACACAGGAGCACATCATAAGAAAACACCATTAACTCTAATACAATAGAAATAAATACTGAAAGCAAGAACTATTTTGATAATGGTTGTTTTCATTTCCAGGAATCAATCTTGAAAGTCAAGACTATATGCATATATTTTTCCTACAAATATCACAAGAAGTTTTGGAAAAAAACTAAAAGAACTATAGAGGTAGTAACTGACTTGGTAACCTACGTAACTTCCTCGTTAGAGAATTTATACTAATTCCTGCTTCACCACAGCTTTTAATTATTTCTAAGCTTTACTCTTCCTCTCTCCCCCATCAATTATTTTGCAAATTCTATAATCTTGCTCTACAAACAGGGAGAAAATATTGAAGCAAAAGAAGAAAACAGTATGAAAACCATCCACCACAGTATTGCATAAATATTTTTTCTGTATAAACTAAACTGTTATTTCCATTTTGGAGCATATGGCCAATAAATAAAACCACTATTACTTTCAGACAAATAGTTTATGCTAACATAATGAATTTTTAAACTATATGAAATGAACAACAGTGAAATAAAACATTTGCCAAGAAACACACAAAATGAAGTATTTTTCATTCTCTACTCTACTGTACAAAATCTGCTGTTTTGTACTTGGATTCAAGAAATAGGATGCATAATTTCACAGAAGCTTGAAAAGCCTCCTTCCTTCACAAATCATTAAAAAAAAAAAATCAGAAAATCCTTACTATGTCTCTTAAAAAGCAGATTGAAGTATCAGGTCTTCCTGCAAATATAAGCTCATTTGAGAAACAAAGACCAAGTGCAATTTTAATTAAAGTATAATGTAGTAGGAAGAATACATTTGTTGAACATTTCTGGAAAATAACTTCCTAATCTATGTAAAAAAAAAAAAGTTCCATTAACTGTATATAGTAGTTTTAAAAGAAAAAGGTCAGAACTTTCTCAACAATTTAGATAACTTATTTCAGCATGCTAAGATAGTTAAAAGTAAATATTGCTCTTAAACTTCAGCACAAAAGATAATCTAATGTCAATCACCAAAAATGCTTTAAAAACATATTAGGTGTGAATAAGAAAAAAGAGAAGTTCTGCATGGAAGAAAATAAAGCAATATAGTACAGTTACAATCGAAACCAAAAGCAGAACAGTTTAGTTTGAATTCAACAAAGTAATGGACAAAACTTGAAGTTTTAAGAGGACAAGTCACTAGGTATTCACTAGGTATCAACAAAACATTTGGTAAGTGTTAACATGATATTTATTTCCAGACAACTTAACATACGGAGAATTAGCAAGCATTCCATACCAGGGTCAAACAACACAAGCTCTATCATTTGCATTTAAATTTCATCTATCAAGAAATAAACATACAATGCCAAACACAGATGTTGGAGCTACTATTCTCTCATGTTTTGTTGTCATAATATCAACAGAGCAAATCTCAGGAAGAGAAAATAAACTGCTTCACTGAGTCTCTTACAGACTCAGGAGAGCTACTTCCATGCTCTGAAGAGCTACACCCTTTTTTCTTTGGCTAGAAGGATGGGTCAAGCTTGACTCAAAGACGGACAAAGCAACAAAAAGAACCACTTAAAAACATTATATTTTAAAAATGCCTGTAAAGTTAAAATATGCTGAACAGATAAACACCATGGCAAGCAAAGATATCTTACCAGTAAACAACATCCAGTGGTGCAAAGTATTTCTTCATAATTAAATCAGCAAAGTAAGCTTCTGTTTCTCTGCAGGCCGTGCCATTGCCAATCACAACAGTGCTACAGCTTTGTGTGGGGTAGAAAAAAGAACAATTATTTTTAACTTTTTTTTTAGGCTTTTTCATACATAATGTTCAGTGAACATCAATGACCAATACATCTTGTTTTACACAATACAATTGCCATATTTAATAAGAACCTATTCCTTGTACTATCACACTGCGCTTAACAGGTTTTCAATGTGACTTGAAGAGATGAGTCACAGTTTTCACTCATTTGTAAGAATGGCAACAGCTGGGGAAAAAAAAGGGTATTTCATATTCATAAAAGAAGGGTCATGTATTTACAGTCCTAAAACCCATTCACCTGGTATTTCTTTCATCTGTTATGCATCAAGAAAAAAAGAATGCACAAGCAACCAAAATCTTAATTCTTTAATGGGAACATCATAGTTTGCAACAGCTTGAAAGATTATTGGCTGTGCTGGGGGCAGTCAGAGGCAATCAGCTATCAAATCACAAATGTTTAAAGCCAATCTAATGCTTAAAGACAAACTCAGCTGTATACTGTGGCCATTCAGCAACTGATTCAGTGAACTGATGTCTGTCCATCGGGGTTCCCAAAACAGTTCAATACAATAAAATCATACTGTCCCTATTTGCAAGATTATCTGGAGTTCTATCTGGGCAGGGTTTTTTTTTGCTTAATAAAGATCTTCTTAAAACTAAACAGGGCTTTTGGAACAGGGAAAGATCAGTGAGTGGTTTGGAGTGGGAAGGGGGGGAAGATAGCGTGGCTATCTTTGTACCTTAGCTGAATGTTAATTTCTATTCCTAAAAATAAACGGATTGACAGAGCTTTATGGGAATACATTCATAGCGTGCAGTCTTAATCATAGCCATTATTTCATTTCATATGCTTGTAATGTATACATCGTGTAAAAGCATGAACACAAAGGAAAATAAGCTCTGAAGTACAGAAAAAACATGAATAATTCCAGTTAAATCAGTAAAATTTTGATTCTCCCCAAAGGCCAGTATTGATACTACGAAGATTTTCATTACGTTTAGTGAAAAAGAATAATAAATGGAAGTTTCCTTAACATACTTGAACTGTTGTAAAAGTGTCTTTATCTTCGCAGCTTCCCGAAATCCTTGACCAGAATGCAAGTAGACAATATCAGTATGGAGTATCTGACCTGGAACAAAAGGCAAAGCCATTTAAAAACAAAATAAAAAAAGACAAAGGCAAAACGAACAAACAAAAAAACACATATTCCAAAGCTATTTCCTGCTGAACTACTCAAGTTGATGATTCACAAATAAAGCTTTTTAATAAGCCACCTTTCCCCTTTATTTTTGTATCTGGTTAGAAGAAAAGCATGGTGGGCAGAGGACAAAAACGCTTTGGCTGCCAAAGCGAAATGAGCTGATACATTTTCCATTTCCCCGAGACCATATCCAAATAACAAATAATGAGCATGTAGCCATAATAGGCATATAAAATATTATATCATCAAAAGAGAAAAGTAGCTATTTACTGCAGAAGATTTAATGCTATAATCTAGTAATTTTTATTTTATTTTTTAAGGCACATCCACCAAAGAGAGATGACAATTAGGAATTTAGTCTATAGACATGCGTTCCAAGAGTACCAGAACTCCATTGTCAGCTCTTACCATGATCCCACCTATCAAATATGGAAATAAGCATGTGTTAACTGATACTTAGAGCTCGTGGTACAATGCAAGCTAATAACTATTTACTTCAGCTTCATTGCCATTTTAACTCTTGTCAGAAACACATTTCTTACACCCTCTCTGGGCTTGCATATTTCCAGTCAAAAGCAAAGACAAAATAAGAAAAACAATTTCCTCTTGCACCTAAAGAGGTGTGTATCCCCAGATCAAGCTATGATGCACTGGAAAGGCTGTCTTCTACATCTGTCTAAAAATGAAGTAAAAGGTTCTGCAAATACAACATTTCTGACTTCTCACATTAACACACATACTACTTTAACACAACAAAAGGTCTGATAAAGTGTCCAGATGTCCAAGATACTACCCCATGAAAAAAAGCTAATTTATAGAAAGCACTTAAATTCAAAAACTCTTTGTTAAACAATAAAAATGCCAGGTGTTCTCTTTGGTGACTACCGAGAGGCACAGTTATTTTAACTTGTATTCAAGAAGGCAGAGGGAATTTTAAATTCTATTTTATTAAGGAGTAATAATACCAAAGGAGACACCGAAATCCATGTGCAAGAAATTTAACTTTATGCCTGAAGAAAGGAATTTGCAAGACAGGATGTGTGAAAACCACTAAAAGCTTAACCAAAAAAAAAAAAAAGCAATTTGATAGAATGTATGGTTTTGAAAGTACTCCTTCCTGCAACTGAATATATATATATATATATATATATATATTTAACAGTCCTTTCAAAAAAGATGAATATTTTTAATTGAAACTTACTGGTTGGTGAAATAATAGCCAACTTGCAGCCATGCTTGTAGCCAGGATCTACTCCCATCAAAGTACGACCCCTCACAGGGCTGGTCAGAAGCAACTGCCGAAGATTTCTCCCAAACATCATCACAGACTCTTTCTCTGCATCCGATGTCAACTTCGATCTTAGAAGGATGAAAGTAAACATCATTTTTCCCTGAATTAGTTCTCAAATGCACTTTTCAAGTTGTTCCAAATTTATAAGGTTTTTTTTCCACTTATGTTTTCATCATCTCTAACTAAATATTAGACTTTCACTCATGTTTTGGAAACTTTAAAAAAAAAAAAGGATCGATTAGAACCAGAGAGAATTGTATAAGAAAGTAAACCAACATAAGCAGTGTAATGGAAACACCAACAAAAACGTACACATACCAATTAACATTCAAACATCAACTAGTAATTTTGAGTGGAGAACAGCTTCCATTTAAAACTGATACCTACTTGCAAAGAAAAATGGATTTGAGGAGGACACAGACTGAAGTTAGAGTAACTTCCCAGTTTTGAAAAAAATCACTACCCAGCAAAAAAAGGATCATCATTTAGGCTGAGAGCTACTGGAGAGAATGTGCAAGGGCCTACCCAATTAATTGTTAACACACCATGACTTTTGAGGCTTTTAGCTCCATCTACAAATTAAGTTATTTAACAGGTATCACAGAACCATGTAGATCTGATGCATTTCTGTAAGGGATTTCTCTGCTTCCTAAGAACCAAACAAACCAGAAGGTTTCCAGGGTCATGATATTCCTTACCTTTCTTTTGCATGTTCTTCAACTGAAAGAAGTAGTTAGTGCACTAACAATTTGATTTCAATGACATTAAGCAAGAATGCTTACTGGACAGTGCTATGTGAGACAATTCACAGCACTGTTGAATGAAGGTGTACAAGAGGCACGATGTCTTATTTGTCAAAAGTGTCCAGTGAATGATTGGTAAGGACAAGTATTTTTGTCTCAGTACAGCATCTTACATAAAAGAGCAAAACTGAAAAAGCAATGTGGACACAAATATTCGTTATCTATGTGATTTTTTTTTTTCCTTGCAGACACTCATCGACATTTTCAGCTCCATTACATTGTCCATAACTACAAGAATTAGGCAAGCAAAAGCAATCCAGCAAAGCTTCTAAAGCACTTAGTGTTGCCAGGGCCCTTATTCCCTTTCTTCTACACATCACTAAAAAATATAATATCCGAGCTTATTTTCACAGAAGAAAAACAATGAATTCCAGTTAACTAAACTCTGTAAGAACATGGTGGTGGGGGTACTTACTCAAGTTGTTTAAATCAACCATTGCACAACATCTGAGTCTCAAGCAGGCTACAAACCAAACAACTCTCATGGAGGCTATTTGACACAACTGGATATGAAGCTGTTCTGGGTAATCTTTAAATGTGGAAAAAATTAAGAATTTTCACTTGAGCAATCCCAGAATCCATCAAACACCCAGCTCAGCCCTATCCCATCCCACAGCAGTACAGAGGAATTTAAAAAGTCTTCATCTCTCATTTGTGGTCTAGAGGTCCTCTTGCCAATCTGTGGTAAATGCTTGTCTCTCCAGCTATCAGTCATTCACGCAATTCTTGTGTGCAGCTTGTGGGTTCAGAAAGAGATGTTACTGCCAGCAGTAAGTTCTGTGACCCTAGCTGCATTTCACACACAGCTGGTTCACAACTTCCCTCCCTGCCAGCCGATTGTGTCCATTCTGAAATTTGGAGCAACCAAGGAAAGAAAAAAATATTTTAAAGAAATAAACAAGTAAAATGACTGCAAAACACAAAAATGGGCTTTGGGACAAGTGGACAATTGGTATATAAGGAACTTAACACCTCCCCGCCACCCCCCCCCCCCTTTTTTTTTTCCCTCCATAGGTATGCTAAAATTCAGTTTCATAGTCTTGTGTTAAAGCTCAGTGAACTGTTCTTTCTCGCATTGTTGGTAGGGTACTTTTTAAGAAAACATGCAACGCAAGACCTTTTTTTTTTTTTTGTCTGGTATCAAGTGTACGGAACTAACACAGACGTTATCTAAAGAAAGATGGTGAAGGGTATACAATACTCCCTACTCTTATCCTAGCCTCCAACTGCTTTCAGCTCAGAGTTATTTCCTGAGCTTGACATTGTTTGTCTCGTTATTAGTCCACAACAAATCTCCTGTCCAGTGACTCAGCCAGTATCCCACTGAACCCATGCACAGATCTTGCATCCACATAATCCTTTAGCAGCAAGTTCTACAGGTCCATGGCAAACTGCGAGACTAGCTGCCACCTTTTGGATGGAGGCTGATCCTTTTTAACTTTTACGGTCCCCATAGACTTTATACCAGAAGAGAGTAAAAATTTATTCCTGGAAATTCTGTGCCACTCTTCACACTCCACCTCCGTAAGTCTTCTCTTTTCCAAGATGAGAAGTCGCAGCCCAGTCAACCCTCTACATAGAAACAATTTCATACCTTGTTCCCCTTCACTGGGCCTTTTCCAGTTTGATTAACTAACTATTAACTATCTATATTTTTATTATTTTTCTGAGTTGAGGGGATCTGAATTCCAAATTTAAGCAAACTATATCTGTGATTCTCTGTTTTGACTTTATTCCTCAACTAAATAATCTTTTCTGCGCACTTAACATTTACATGGAACTATCTTCCACAGTGCCAAAGTCACTTTCCTGACTGCCAGGGTAGTTCCAGAGTTCATCATTTTCTATATAAAAGGAGAATTACTTTCCCTCACAAGCATCACTTTACAGTCATCTCGACTGAGTTTCAGTTGCCATTTCATTTCCTGCCATTCAGTCTTGCAGCATCTTTCTGTAATACAATACAGTTCATCCCATTCTTAAAACATTAAATAAAAGCAACCCAAACCACTGAACCACCTTCTTCCAGTGGGAACCCAGGGTAATTGTTGGAGGTGCCGGCTGAATTCCAGTCCATGCAATTACCAGAAATACTGGATGTAATTTGTAAGAGGTCAGAGACAAAAGCAAATACCTAAACCTCACAACTGTATGGATCTTCTACATACATGCACAACAGAGGTTCAGCCAGCACATGTGCATAGAAAAGAATTTTAAAACTGGTTTGTTGAAAGTTAAAAGCTCTTGGACTGGAGGCTTTGTACAGATATAAGCTGAATTCCAGCTTTCCACCTATCCCAGAGATACGGGCTCCCTATTGTCCACGGGGCTAAATCCACCCACCTTCCAGTCCACCTGTGAAGGGAATCTTGTGCAGGAATTAAAGTTGCCCCTAAACACATGCTATTAGTTACGTGCACCTTATGGAAATCATGTTTAAAATTGGCATGGATATACAGAAACTTTTATAGTAACAGGAAATGTTACTGAAAGTGCCAGGTGCGTAGGGGGAACATAATGTATGGCCTTTCTATTACATAATATCCTGTATTTTTTAATTTCAAATATAGACGTCTCTTTTCTCTCTAACTGTCTGTCACTCAACACTTGTGTCAATGACATGATCTACTGTCCCAAGTATTGGCCTTTAATTTTAAGTTTGGAATAGTCATTTGATCCTTGAACAAATATTAAACCACCTCAAAAAAATGTATTTTCTTTCTTTTTCAGAGCACAGTTGGCTTCATCCAAATGGCTAGATGCCTAGTTTCATGTTTTTGCAATTTGTGACAATTCTCATTAATATGGCAGAGATAAGGCAGAGGAGGAGAGCAGCCCTCCTCTACAAACACAAGAGGAATTATTATTTTGTAAAAAAATTAATTAATTAATTAATTAATAAAAAAACACAGGAAAACAAAAAAAATGAAAACAACAAAAAAACACACAAAAAACTGCAGTTGCCTAATGAAAAAGTATTGACGTAGTCAGAATTTCGAGCCCCTCCCTTGAACTTTAAGAAGTCCTGAGACTCTGTATCACTAAAATATGTTGTAATCAAAGCAAGTAAGCTAATCAAGACTTACTAGCTTCTTTATTCAAAGTTAGATGAGTCATTTTTTAAACTGAGATTTAGAACTCCTCACTTCCATATATAGTCTTAGAGGCAATCCTTTCCCTGGAAAAATATCTGCAAACTAGTTTCAGGTGTGAAACAAGATATACAGAGGAATGTTTATGTCCCTAAAGACAGAAGAGAGAAAAGCACTCACTTCAAGAAAGCATGGAAAATTAGGAAAGGATTATCCATTAAAAAATGGCCATGCCACATCACTTGCAACAAATCCTGATGGAATCCTTCCATGCAGAACTGCAACAAGATAAAAAGTATTTCAAAGTGCCAAAAGCAACACTGGACATTATTATACCAGATACAAGAAATGATGGTCTCTGACAGAGTGAAAGAAAGGAAATTAAACAATAAATAAGGTAGCTGCCTTGCTGGCAAGTTTTATCCTTCTGATCACTAGAAGCACCAAAAATTTCAATACATTCTTGGAAACTTTCTGTTCCAACGTTTAATGATAATAAAATGAAAAGAAAAAAAAAAAAACAGCATGGGGTAGATTGGAGGTATTAATGCTAAAAGGCAGTACTGAATACTTCAGCAGCCCTTTGCAAGAGTCCTAAAAATCAGCTCCTGGTATGGGGGAAAAGAATAAAAGAAGGCTAAGGGGTTAAGTGGTCATGGACTAGGAATAATACTGGCAGGTGCTTTACATTCTTCTCCATAGGAGCAGTTTCAGCTTTTCCTAACCAGACAGTGCCAATCATGTCAAATTATCACAATGAGTAAAACATAAGCAGACATCCACTCAGAAACAGGCAGCAAGCTTAGTATTCTTTTCAAGTATGCCTTATGAGCTACATCTACGAAGTAGTAGGGAAGAAAGTTGTTTGTTTGTTTTGTAATTAAGGGAACAGAAAATCCTGCAGCAACCTACTGCTGCAGCAGCTCTCACACTGTTATACACAACACCTCTTGTCATTAAAATCTGAATAAAAAGTTAAATGTGCTGGGGCACAGTCCTGTGGTAGGAAGCATGAAGCAAAAACACAAGAAAAGGACTCTTATGTCACAGTTTGACTATTCATGATAAAAAACAAACCCCTCTGAAAGGTAAGTCTGTTATCTTTGTTTTAAGTTTGATTCTAGAGAAGGGTAGGAATGAAAAAGACTTTCACAACCATTTGACAGAAGCCAACAGTTGGACTCACTGTCTTGATATGTTCATCACTTTGGCCAAACAATGCCTACCCTGAAGTAGCTACACATACTAAGGTCACAAAAATGAGTCAACTCTCATTTTCAAAAACAGTGAAATCCAAATTAGCAAAAGATAAGCTCACCATAGGGTGACTAATCAAAAGATGTGAAGCAATTTCACTTGCAAAATAATGACCAAACACAACATACTGTAAAGAACAAACCCAAAAGCCACTACAAATACCTGCTGTTCCAAACTAGCTGACAGTTCTTCTCTACCAGGAAGAACACTGAACATCCATCTAACAATGCTTGTGAGAAGCAAGGAAAAACAACTCCAATTTGAGCTGAAACATAGGAGAGCAGCCAGGCGGGTAAGGAAGAACTACATTTCACAATGTGATTACGGATTTCAGATACCTAATATTCTAAATAACCAACACAAGCCATTTTGGCACAAGTCATTTTAATGTTTCTGATCTGAGAAACAAGGTCTCTTATACACTCCAGTTGAACTACCTCAAAACAAATTTTAAAATTTAGGTCACATATCAGGAAGCCTTGCCCAAATCAAACACACAATACTTAGGCAGTCTCTCTTGTATTCCAAAGAGAAGAATCACAGCATCAGTACCATTAGCCAACATGACAATATTCTTGCCAGGTGCTTTGGGGGAGAAAAAAAAGGCCTAGAAAGGAAGAGAGTTAATTTCATCCTAGATGCTAACACTAATTTAGAAGGCTGGAAAAAAGAATGGTAGAATGGATGGGTAAGATGTAGCAGGACTGTGCTTTTGGCTGCCTATACCCTCAGAGGAAGACAGACCTTGCTACTTCTCCTTTTATCATGAAGTATGGGAAGCATGACTTTTTCCCCTTTTCATAAGGAAAACAGGCTGATATGTGGTCTACAATCATATCTAGCATTAATCATAGTATCACAGAATCATTTAGGTTGGAAAAAAACTCTAAGATCCTCCAGTCCAACCCTTAACCTGGTACTGACACGTCTGCCACTAAACCATGTTACTAAGTTCCAAATCTACATGTTTCTTGAAGACCTCCAGGCATGGTGATTCAACCACTTCCCTGGGCAACCTATTCCAATGCCACACAACTCTTTTAGTAAAGAAATTTCTCCTAATATCCAACCTAAACCTCCCCTGGTGCAACTTGAGGCCATTTCCCCTTGTCTTATCACTTGGTGCTTGGGATAAGAGCCCAATCCCCACCTCATTACAGCCTCCTTTAAAGTAACTGTAAAGTACAATATGGTCTCCCCTAAGCCTCCTTTTCGCCAAGCTGAACCACCCCAGCTCCCTTGCCAGCTCCTCAGACTTGTTCTCTTGACCCTTCACCACCTTCGTTGCCCTTTGTTGGACACACTCCAGCACCTCAACACCCTTCCTGTAGTGAGGGGCCCAAAACTGAACACAGTATTCAAGGTGAGGCCTCACAAGAGCCATGAATGAAAACTTCAAATACAAATTGAGCCTAACGTCATTAGAAGACAACACTTTTAGAATGCAGACTGACATATTGAATCATTTCAATTACACGGTAAACTGCTACACTTAACCATGGAAATACCCTTTCTAGTATTACTTTTACTCTAAGTTTTAAGTTTAGAACAATGTCATAGATCTCACGAAGTGGCATTCCATCTGATGATATTATTACTACAGTATCACCAGAAATAAAATTACTGACTTCTCTAGTGCCATTATAATATCCACAAAAATAGCATCAGACTAACACACTGACTACTGCATTTACCACGAAGTGCAGACAACAAACATTAGGAACACTACCAGCCATAACAATTACTTTGTAAGTTTCTTTCAAACAGGTAAAAAGAATTGGAGTCAGACTAAAGTCCCTGACTGTACTATTGCTGGGACATGAAGAGACACTGGGGAAACTCAACAACAGAATACTTTAAAGCTAATAAGAGGATAACGATGCAACTCTATTATTGTAATGTATCTCTATAGCATACTTCATAAATGTATAAACAAAGACAAAAATAGGTAAAATGTGCAAAATGTCTTAACAGGAAGATCATTTCTCTATCCTAGCATAAACTGGAAAGGGTCACAATTAAATCTACTGAACACACGACTACATAGTTGTTTTCTTCTGAAAACACGGAGGATAAAAGAATCCCCATATTTTCAAATGTATAAAAGATATTATAAAACAAGTAGAAGAGAATTTTTAAGAAATCAGTAGTATGAAAATATGCTTTCATTCTGGGCTTACCTGAATTCTCTACAGAGGAGAGGATATATAAGGCGTTTATATGCATCCTCTACTGAGTTTCGTAGTATCCTCATTAACTCTGGTTTTAAAAATTGTTTTGGTCTCCATCTGCATAAGAATAGAAAAACAAAATCAATAAATGCTTTAAACAGATGTACAAAAACTCAAACAAAAAGGAGATTGTACTCCCAAGGAAAAGGGAGGACGGAGACAGTCAGGTATATTATGCTCAAGTAGAAGTAAGACTATGAACATTTTCTGTTACAGTCCAACTATTTTTGTTTTCATTGCTTTTAAAAATACTGCTAACATCCATGCTTTCTTTCATTCAGTGTATTTTTCACATGCCTGGATCTCTAACTACAAAGTGATTAGGTAGATAGATATGTTAAAATGTCTGGATAATTTTTTAAGGCAAAAAACAGGACTGAATTTCACATTTGACTTTGCTTTGTTTACTTGCACTCACTCAGAAATGCTAAGAATCCTAAACTGACTGCTCCTACCCAGACAGCTTTTCAGTTGTTTAAGTGGACTCTACAATTTCCCAAGACAGCTTTTCTTTTTCTAAGTATCTGTGTACATAATAGCTGAGAAATGTGTGATCAAGTCAACACTGTATCAATGCATAGACATGGGAGCAGAATTAAGCTTACCATTTACTTATACAACTTCCAGAGTTTTCAGTGCTTAGCCACATGACCTCATCAACCCTTTGCTAACAGCTTTTACAAATAGTTCTACTATACTTATTTGTAACTAGAGACTTTTTCCATATGCATATAAAATGGCCAAAGGTTTAAATCCACTTATTGCCATCCATTTCTATAAACATGCAATTTGTACAGGTGGCAAGTATGACTTTACATTACCCCCAGAAAGCATCCTCAGTGCAAACAGGAATGAATTTGGAAATTTGGCAGCTGTTTCACCCTGCTGTTTCATCCACTAATGCTAGATAGTAAATCTTTTATCTGTAAATTGGTTATCACAGCAGATGTTTTTATTATCTACCTATACACAAGTAAAAATTATTCAAGCAACATTCTATTAGAAATCCTAAAATTGCTACAAAAGAAAAAACAGCCAAACACTAAGTTCAATTCATAGCAAATACTACATTTCCATCGTTTCAATACTTTGTGAGGAAAGAGGAAAATCCATTTTAGTGAAAAAGTATAAGCATATGTGTATAATTTTAAAGATCTTAGTCCAGTTAAGCTTTCCTCTAACAACAGATTCTTCTCAATTATTTAATCAAGAACTGACTTCTAAAGCCCTTTAAATGAAGCCCTATTTAGAGAACCTCCATATACGTATCTTCTTACTCCACTCATCAGCTCTATTATGTGCATGTGCTCCCAACTAGGATCACCATAAGCATAAACAGCTTAGACCACTAATACACCTCAAAGGGCAAACCCCATCAATGCTCACGTAGCCCACATTAAGAACCATTCATATCAACTAACAACCATTCCAGGAAGAGCTTTTAGAAGAGCACATCTAGGCTTTTAGACCTGAAGCACAAAGAGCAGAGTTCTGTTTTTCCTCCAAGACACTACATGAAACTTGTACCAAATTGGTAACCACACATAAACCATGCCTTTAAAGCCTGTACCATGGCCTTTACACAGTATTTGAGAATTTTGTCTAGAAACTGATGAAAAAGATTGTCAGACACTGAACTTCATTTTCATGGATGAAATTGTACTTTGGAACAAATTCACACCCCTTCCAAAGGAAGAACTCCACCACAACTTTATGCACAAAGCCAGCTAAGCAGCCCCTCTTCTGGCTGTTTCTCATTGTTCCTTTCCCTATCTCCCACTTCACAATTAAATCTTCAGGACCTTAACAGTTCTAATGTTAATGAAGCTATGTATGCTATCAAACTACAGAAATCCTATTTTCTGGTAAAGAAGTACATTCCATAGGGTCAGGTATAACGATACTCCTGAGATTTCAGTGCAATCCTAAATTTCAAGAAAATATAGATGCTACTACAGGCATAAAATATTCTGCCTTTGCAAAGAAAATACGGTATTTTCAGAGCATCTACACAGAGCTCAATACATTAATGAAGAATTCTCGTCTTTCAAAGTCTTTTCACTTTCCATCCTGGTGGCATTTAATGCTAAAAAATTAACTTCGGAATAACAAGTAAAGTTCAGCATATTTACTACTAATTCAATAGGCAATAGATGATACTGTCTTGTGGCTAGAACACTGGGCAGACTTTGTAGCAAGGTTGTGTTTGTGGTTCTGCATCTGATTGTGTGTGTGACCTTCAGCAAATCAGTTAATTCCTCTGCAAAGTTTTGAACTCCTTGCCCCAAACAAGTGTTCTTAACCTTCTGCTCTATCCAATAAATCAATGCAATGAAAATAATGCAATTACCACCATTGGACTGTTACTTCCAAGCTTGCAGAGTAGAATACACATTGAGTAAGAAATATTTGCCAATTCGATAACAGTCATCAATCAAATGAGGAAGATTAGAATCTGTGATAGATGTTAATGTATCAATACCTACTAAAATCATTCCTTCTGGAATCCTGTGGTGCTGGAGAAGTTGCCCTTAAACAGTAAAAAGCTATGAGCGTATATAGCCTCAAAAATGCCAAGTATTAATAAGTAGTTCCATTTCCAAGGTCAATATTCTTTTTATCTCAGGATGACTCACAAAAGTGTAATCAACCAAGAATATCTCAATTTACATCCCACTTTCATTTGTGTAGCAGTGACAAGCTGTTCCATTATCTGTGGCTCACAGTGCTTCCAAATTCTGTCACAGATGCAGTAAAAGCAAGACTGGTAGTTATTTTCTGCCTACAGAATATATGGGAGGGTGTGGGGGTGGAGGGGCGTAAGAAAGATGGAAATTCCATTACATTTATTAAAATTAAAATTATAATTCAGTGTGTTTATTAATCCTGATACTTCACTGAAAAAAAAAGTGACTTCCTGTTAGTCCTAGATTATATTATCTAGTGAAACATTTTAATTCTTTCAGGGGCTCCCATGCTGGAAACAGAACTGTGAATTTTCTACAGTGAAAACATGCATTTTTACCACATTCTTTCTTGGACTCTGTATAGAAGAAAAATATTTGCTTTTATATATTGAAGAAGCCTTATTTTTCCTCTGTCTTCTTTGCCCCATTTGGTAATTGAATTTTAAGGTGCAGAGGTAAAGGTTTTTAAGATATACTCACAACAGTGCTGAACATCTCAGCCTTTTAAGAAAGATAAACCAGTCTTTTATACGTGTAAGGAAGATGCACAGTGTTTGGACCACAATATTCTCCAATGAAGAGCATCAAGGTACAGTGCAGTTTCCAAGAAAAAGAGTGACAGATACCGCACAAAATATATTTAACCAAAACTTCTGTAAAAAAGCCATCAAAATTATGCAATACTAAACGGGTCTCACTACAAGCAAAAAAAAGAAACTTGTCAGAGCAAATTGATAAGAAATAGGAGAATCATCCAAAATTTTCTGACTTAACCAGAGATCATAACGCAAGAATCAGGTCACATAATATTTGAGAATTATGGATCGAACACAACCACATTTAGGTTGTCTATTAAATCCAATACATTTTTTAGCCATGTCAACAAACAAAATTCCTGACACATGTAGATTTCAAAGTTACATCCTTTATTGCTTTAAAATCTGAGGCAGCCCTCTTTAATCATTGCAATCAGGCATATGAAGTTATTTTTCAGAAGTTGAAAGTATATTCCATTGGATTCCACAAATTTCTTTTGCTGAAGACTATAGATGTGATGCATATTTCAAATTGAAAATACATTCACCTTCCATTATGTCTTCGCATTTTTTTTAAAAGAATTCAATTGCTTGAAGAATGGAGCCAGAATTTCCCAGAAATGGCCAAAGGCATGATCTTTTTTATGTAATGCCACAGCAGTGGGAAATGCAGAGTAAGACGTATCCATTTAATAGCTTCATCTAATATGCATTTGTTTAAATTGTTCTCTTAATGTAACAAGACATGTGAGGTATATTTCAGTATGTAGGTGTCTACAAGGAAAAAAAAATTCCGTAAGAATATGTATCCATGCAGACCTTTCATTGACACACCACCAACAGAATTCATTCTTCACCCCGTCAGGAATGTTGACCTTCACTGTCAGGATCTTCAGATTTTCCCCTCGGTTAATGGCCAGAATCTGAGTGCAAACATAAATGGCAGAGACAGATGACACACAAAATATCCAAAAGATAAACTTATCAACATTTGTGTACGCGCTTGCTTGACATTCTGTAGCAAATCATGATGGTGGTACAGTAAATCAGTTCACAAAGTAATAGGTTGTACAGATAACATCCACAATTTAAACACAGATTAAAATCACACCGTGGCATAACAAAGCATACATTTTTCACTGTCTGCAATCCCAAGATTCAGTTTTATCTTAAATATCTTACAACACAAGTCAGCATGAATTTAGTTGGTTGAGTAATTTTATAAGCCAAATTAAAACTCAAGAAATGAATTGAAAAGTAATTACAATCAGAGCTGGAGATCACAAAGGGAAAAAGTTAGTCCTTGATTTTGTTTCCCAAGAGCAACCAAATTTAAAATTAATTGTAAATCAGAGCTTGTGACACAAAGGTAGTCAGCTCAATAAGATGAATTTTCAGTTATTCACACCTAGCTCATAAACAACTGAAAATATTGTAGCTACACTCTTTACATTAATATTAATGCTGCAGCCTTATAATGCACGCACTTTTCTGGCAGTCTTGCGTACACAACTGCATATTCATGAACTAAACATAAATCTCGCTGCAGAAGTGCTATCTGCATGCAGTTTTATTTTAAATGAAAGTCTGATTCCCCCTTTAAAGACGGGATGGCAACGCAAGTGGTGGATACTGGAGGATACTAGTGGGCGCTTCCTAGTCTAAACTCACTCTGAAGATGAGGAACGGTCACCTGAAAGAGACCTTACAATTTAAGTAAAGAAACTCACCAACCAGGGAATTTTAGATACAAAATAGCACTTAGAAGCAGCTACAAATAAAACACGTTTTTAGAGTTCCTTTTCCCTTCCAAAATACTTTAACGTGCAAAAACAGAAAATAAAAAATCTGCTAGAAGTTGACATTCCTGTATTACTACACATGTTGCTGTACGTAGCAGGCCCTAAGCACTGTCACAACAGAGCATTCCGTGTCAATCATGAACTTTAATTCAATCACTAGCTAACTCAGACATGTCACATATGTTAAATACAATGGTTTAAAATGACTCCAGGACATACTACCAATTTATATTCCTCAGCCCTACTGCTCCTGTGACATACCAGGCCTGACATATCATTGAACAACAAAGCTAATAATAAAGATTGCATGTGAAATATTATAGCATCTGGTACCTTGACTGCCAAAGCAAATGTTTTCATGTAGAGATTAGAAAGACACATTTTAACAAATCAAATGCTTTCATGTTTATTCTGATTTTATTTTTAAAAAGAGAGAAAAGCTAAATGTCAAGCTAAAATGAAATCAAAATGATGCTCAGGACAAAAAATGCATCTGATAGAATTATAATGTCATCATTCACCACGCTGTTCGCAGGGTCAAGATTTGCATCGCATTTTCCACAGGCGCTCCGTCTGTGGAACGTGTCAGTCACCTCAACTTAAACCAGCTGCACTGCACTAGCTAATATTTTTTCTACTTTTTTATTCTGAAAAAAATCTGCCTCTCCTGTTTGAAGTGAGATGCGTTCAGAGAACTGCTATCATCTAGGAAATGCTCAGTGAGGAAAGCAATTAGTCAATTTCTCTTCTTAAGATAATGAAGATATATATATTTAATTAGCATTCAAATACAGCTTTTCTAGACAAAGTAATCTTTCAGTTCTGGAGAAAAGACTGCTTTTATGCTAGACATGAACAGACCCAGTGGAAGGGTTAAGAGCAAAAAAAAATACAGATGGTTAAAAAAAAGCAAGAACAATTATTTAATCTAGTCACAAAATGCATCACAAACCTAATTCTGCTTATCACAAAAATGCAACATCCTTTCTATTTCACAGCTCTCCTCTATGCCCCAGATTTACTCAGACTCACTAAGTTTTGTATATTTTACCAAGGACTTTAATTTCCAATTCTTTTTTAAGTATGAGATTGAAACAGAGCATTTGCCTCAAACATTATACTTTATGAATAAATTCTTTTCCTCCCACCGATTCAGCCTTCTACAAATACACGAAAGCAACCCAAAGCATACACAACTGCTGAACTGCTTACAATTAGTCAATAAAATAAAATAAAATAAAATAAAATAAAATAAAATAAAATAAAACACACTCCTGAAAGACTTTTCATTTAGTTGTGGCAGCATTGGTATAGCTACCTAACTGCATCCTCGAAGAGCCCAGTTCTGTTCTCTCTGCCGCCAGGGGAAGGAACCATGGCTGAAACTCCTCGTGATAGCAAGACAGTCCGGATGCAGGGACCTACAGCCATCCGACTGTGTCAAAATCTGGAGTCAGACTTCCTACACAAGTTCTTTCTTATTTCACATCCAGTATTTTAACTTTTTCAAGCAAAAAACCTGGCTCTGTCTCTCCCAGTGTCTCATCTCCATCTTTCCATGGCATATCTTACCACACAGAATGATGCCTTTCAGCAACACAGAAAACAACGTTGAACTACCGCATACACAACTTCAGCTACACGCAGCTGTACAACCACAGGACCAAACTACAGCTTACTGAACACCGTTTGACCTTACTTTAAATATACTCTGCAAGTCACCCCCAAGGCTGCAAACGCTTTGGTCATAAACAAAGTTCACCCTCTTATAGGTAACACAACAATCTACTTACTGCCTGTTCCCCTTAAACTCTGATTAAAAAAAAGAAAAAGTTTTCTTTCCTTATTTCATCATCAAATCACAAAAGAAAAACAAAGAAAGCAACTAGAAAACTAACAAGCAAAAATCTTCAGAAAATTGAACAAAATATTTTTTTTTAGAAAACAGGGAACTTAAATAGCAAACTGCACACATCAGAGATGATCATAAAATGTTTTTTACTTCTTGACTAGCAAAAACGAGCCCTGATATACCCAGGGCCTTGAAACCTCAGTGAAGCTCAAATGACTCCGATTTGAATATTTCTCTACTGTGAATCTTAAATATGTTAGAATAGGCAGTATCAGTAGTACTCAGGAGATGAAATACAAGTAAGAGTGCAGAGTCAACCTGCGATTACAGGAGCACCAGCAGCAAGAACAGTGGTTATTACTTCACTGGAAAGCAGGGACAAAAAAAGAGGATTTAAGGTTACTGATGAAAGGATAAATAAATCAGAACCGCTTGAGTTAAACCTAACATCAAAAAGATACAAAAAGGACACGTCCTGGATGACAAACAGTGCAGCCACATGGGCAGAGTGCTGAGCAGGTTTGGGAAATCCGGTTTAGAGCCCTGGCTCTATCTGAGCAAGGTTTCTTTATGTAAAACAGGGAAAATAACGATGCCTTGAACAAGAGGTAAATCATACCGTCATCCCAGAAAACACTCATATGCCCAATCCACATTGCGTAGCTCAGCATTAACAGCTCTCAGTGCAGGGAAAGCTCGAGTCTTTGACTGCTGAGGTGTCCATTCAACAGAAGAGCAGCCAAACAAGAAGCAATTTAGTTTTTCACCTAACAGCATTCATACTGTGAGGAGTGGTTGGAAGAGCGTTTAAAGGTAACCCATATATGTTGTGAAATAGTTTGAATAATAAATCCATTTCAAGAAATAGGAAATCATTGATAAATTCAAAATATTTCATTGTTTTAAAATGCTAATTTTGCATACAATAGATTATTCTGCTGTGGAATAACGCAGCCAGAGAATATTTCTGGATGGAAGCAGTTGACAATTTTGTTTTAAAGCTACATAACTGTGACCAAACCAAGAAACAACTCAGTTTGCGTGTAGTAATGAACCTGGATAAAGGCCCTGACAATTGCACTCACTGCATCAGACTTGTCTTTGATCTGTAGTAACAGGGGCAGTCTAGCTATCAAGACATCAGCTTCTCAGACACCAGTAAATTGGCTTTGTCCCCCAGTTCTTTTTCCAGTCATGTGGAACTGGACTTGGGACTTAGGATAACCTAAGATGTCTCACATAAGGGAACACCGTTGACTTTCAAAACAAACCCATTTTCAGGGGTTCTGCAGAGCTTCTCTATCTAGATTGTCTAACTTTTACATGACGCTGCTGCTGACAAGAGCTGCTATTGTAGATCATCTCCAATTTCAATTTTCTGGATCCTTCCCCCAATACTTCTCACCAGTTTCACCTGACGAGCTTGGTGCCAAATGGCTCTGAGCATTCTAGCCATAAGCACAGTCTGAGGGCTCAGTGCTGCAGCAAGCATCCAAAAGAAACAAAGACTAAGTTTATCCAAGTTTGCTTCAAATACTTACACTCTAACCAAGTAACTTCCACAACTATGCAATATCCCATTCTCACCCCACACAGACAATAAATTGTCACTTATCCTTTATCCCTCTCCTGATAAAACTTGTGCGCTTGTCACTTGTGGAAGGAACTGAGGGCATGGCACTGATGCTGAAAATAAGTCATACCAGCAATGAAATCTCTGATCCCTATGCCATTATAAATATTGCTTTAATGAGAATTAGTTAGACAATAGACATAGTGAAGATACAGTCCTCTATTCTGTTTGTTAGTGCAGAGATTAACAGCTTTGACCTGTATTTGAAGAATTTGAAGTCTATTACATTCGGTAACTAAACTTCAAAAGCAAAGCTATCTGTGCTAATTACAATAGTAAGAAAAAGAAAAACAAAATTTGAAGGTGTACCTGATGATGCTGAATATTTTTTATATTACAAGAAAACTCATGGTATAGCTGGAATTTATCAATATCTTTTTCATTTCCATTTTTGGATGACACTTTTGCCAAGGCTGACTGGATACAAATGTACCTTTGCTGACATCTGAATAAAAGAAACAAATGTTAATAGGTATTTTAGCATAAAACTTGCAAAAAGCTATTAATACGTATTAAATAAAAAACTGTGTTTGGTGTTTATCCAATTATAAATTATGTCAACTCTCATCAGTCACAGACCTACTACATACCTTAATGCAGAAACTGACCTGACATATACTGACTGGAACATACCAAGGGAAGAAATTCAGAGAGTCCTCAGGAAATGCTGAACACAGACCTTCTCATGAAAGGGATGGATAATCAAAAGCCACCACCTGGACTTCAGTTTGGTCAGTTATTAGTTCAACTTTACAAAACAAATTTTGAGAAGTTGCAGAGAACGTTACAGGAGTAATTTATGTTCTACAAACAAAATCTCTTTTGAACCTACCCATCCTCAGAACACATTTCTTGCTTTGAGCGCCTAACGCCCATAAAATTTTTCATTATTTTTACAAGTAACAGGGATCCCAAATACAGCTTCCTGAATGCTCCTTGAGATTATTACACATTTAGATCAAAATTACAATTTAGATCAAAGAGAGGTATCTGTGAAGAATTGTGCATCCAATTAAAAAGCTTCTGGTGGTCAAAAAAAAGAAAGGGATAGTCTGGTAATGACTGAACATCCTTTACAAAACATCCCCTCCATTGAAATTATCACACTGCTGTGCTCTAGCCTTTTGATAAAGTTGGCCATTGCAATGAACAGCAAACACAGGCCAACTAAATAGAACCAAACTAATCCAAACCAAACCATATGCTCCTAAGAAGGTACCTGTTATTTGATAATTGTGTTCTCTGTCCCAGATGGTATACAGCAAGGAGGAAAAAAAAAAGAAAAAAAAAAGGCAAAAAGCAACAAGCAACTCTTACTCTGTTACATGAACCTCCCTGAACATGACAAATACCTTGAAGTCATTATGTAAGGCAAGAAAATTTAAATTCAGCTAACACAGTAGAAGGATTGATAACTCCTGCTTTAAGAATAGTCAGTCGCTTGTCTGATGGACTAGTAATGCCAATATTAACTGTCAATAAACACAATTACACTGACTGATGTCAAGCACTAAATATTGGAGCAGCAGCTACAGCAAACATGCCTTTGAAAATCTATAGCTTGAAATAAGTGCATGGAGAGAAAATTTTTCCTTAGAGAGATCTCTCTGTAACTGCAAGGGTGATCAGCTCTATATGGAACAGAGCCATGGATAATTTGTCAGTCTTGAGGAGTCACAGTATCCTGCTACACTCAGAGGAGATTTCTCCTCCACTGATGAGCAGATGGCCAGAAACACCAGAGAATGTCTCCAGCACAAGTGAAGGAAGAGACGTAACAGTAATACTGTTTTCAGATCATTAAAAATTGTGAATCTGCATGACAGGAGACTGATTTTTACCATGTAACCTGGAAAAGTTTAGAAAGCAAAATTCAAACTTACAATTTCCTGATGAAGTCCAGGGTATCTTTATCCTTAGCAAAGATATCAGCCAGAATATGCTGTACTCCAGCCTCTACTTCCTGGATATTTGCAAGTCCTTAGGGGGGGGGAAAAGTAACTATAAAAAAAGCTAATATGAAAAATTACACAACTGCAGAAGCACTAAGAAAATATAGACGAGCTGAGAAAATTTGATGCAAGTTATCTGTTGGATTTTCAGGTTTCAGTGAAGAATTTCAGTTCACTGGATTTTTTTTAAGCTGTGCTTCCTTTCCAAAGCATCTGTAACTGTTACATCTTTGGTAAATCTGAACTGATCAATGCAGTATCATAAATCAAAATGGCATTAAAATGGGGGAAAAGTAATAGTTCTGTGCGTTTGCTGTTAACAGATCTTGGCATTTATGACAGATGAATTATTTACAATAGTAAAATTGGACATTCAAGTGTAATTTGTGAGGTTGTAATAAAATGAATCAATTGCAGCAGAAGTTTACACATTTTGCTGACTGATATGGAAACAGTCTAAAAACTCTGCAGGCAATCCTGTCCTTTCTCTGTGTAATAGTTTTGTTTATTTCCACAGTTTTGTTGCAGGAGTTTGCACGGCGATGGTTCTGAGATCAGGGTAGGCTCATCCTATCCCACAAAACACTGTTCAAACAGTGAAGTTATAAAACATCTCCATAGACAAAGTATTATAGGGATCTAACAACAGAATCATTCAGCTTTTCAACACACATCCCTCACTTCAAAAGACCAAAAAAAGTAGCACATTTGTCTCCTTAGCACAGCAGTTGATCTGTAACAGAACTAAAAATTAATGAAAAAAAAGTATCTTATATTTTAAAAATCAATCTATATAATCCTGCTTCTAGCAATGGTCAGTAACAAATGGTTCAGAGCAAGAATCCTACAGTTGGCAGATATGAGACTAACAGTCTAGCACAAAACACATCGTTTCTAATTCTGCTGTCTGGTAGGTTGCACGTTGAAAGAGCTTTTATAATACCATTTAGAAAAAATGCATAGCTCTGATTACTAACATTTTGACTGAATTCACAACCACTAGGGAGCTGAAAGCACCTTTCTTTCATTGTTGGATTACGGCACATGAAAGAATGCAGTATTTGTCTTCTCAAAACCATTCAATTTTTTTTTTAAAAAACATATCTTAAAAAGATTTGATGAAAACTTTTCTGCACAACAAAGCACTCCACTTTAACAAAAACTCCCTCTGATCTCAAACTGTACATAGGCTGTCAAACTGGCTTCCAAGTTGATAAAAGTGATCCAGTTTGTATATGGCTTCTGATGCGCCTTTCAAATTAAAATGATTATATAAACCCAACTACGTTATTTTTAGAAAAAAAATGAAAATAAGTATACTGATTTTAAAATCTGAAGTGTTTATGCTGCAACAAATAGCACTCCCCTTTAAATGCACCCTAAATAATTTATGTCAATTTCCACCATGAAGATTTCCTTTTGGCTCCTGAGACCAACAGAATAGTCAGATATGTGGTTGCAATAGACTGCTTTGTGACGTTTTAAAAAGCAATAACTAAATTATTATTTGGTAACTGATTCTCAATGCAAAGTTAGGATAATTCTATAAACAATACATAATAAAATAGAAGATACAACTGAAGTGGCAAGAGTAAGAATCGCCCCCACATAGAAGTTGAACACTTTATTATAAAAGTCAAAAAGCAAGTACTGGGGCAGGGAAAAAGAAAAGTACTTCTCTATTTTAACACCATACAGAAGGCTGCAACAATCTTTGTATTTTATTGTCAGAGATTGCCCCCTACAGATTCACCCATAACTGCATTCACAAAGAAACACAATTCTGCAGCCTATATATGAAACTATCGGATTGTTAAAGTTCCTGCTAAAATTTCAGCAATTACATCTTATCCAACCCCTACTGTCATCCAGTAGCAAAAATTCTCCAGCTCATTCCAAGTTAGCAAAGCCAGATGTTATTAAAATATGCTGTGATGGGTGAAATTTACTTAAGTAAACAGTATAAATATAAACCTCTTCAATCTATATACAATCTGTGTCAAATCTTCAGTTGACAGTTCAAATACGAGCAGAACCACAGAGAGGTCTAAGGTATGCAGTACACTTTCTCCCTCTTTCCGGTAAATACAGACTTGCCCTATAACATCTGCGGACTTCTGTCTCTTGTATACCAGAATTATTGCTATTTACAACACACGCACACAAAATAAAAATAAAAAAAAAAAACACAAACAGGAAAGGTTGGAGAACTATGGCACTAAATTTGAATTCTATTGCATCTTGCTAAAAACTGTGGAATTTAAAATAGTTAAAAAAACTTCCAGCAACCTAGGGACAATTAAAATAATTCTTCTTTTCAAACACTAGAAATAATTCAAGACATTAGTGCTAATAGAAGCAAAGCGCTTACCTTTGACATTGGGTCTAATGTACGAAAAGAGATTGAGTTCCATAGGATTCTGCAGGAGAGAAAGAGCTGCAGGTTCTAATCCCAGCTGCTTGGCTCTCTGGGCTTTGGTACCTTTACTCCCAGTTTTATAAGGTGCAGACTTAAACAAAAAACAGTTATTAAAAGGCAAGGAAATATTTCAGTTATGCTATGTACATTATGCACGATTACACTTAAACTAAGGATGATCTAAAAAAATGAGTAGTATACTGACCACATGGTCCAATTCTTCGAAAGTTCTGCAGTTTAATAATGCTGTGAATAGACAACCTGATAGTTTCCCCTCTTTCTTCAACTTCTGTATCATTGTATGTGTCTTCTTTGCAACAGAACTAAAAACATAGAGAGATATTAACAGTTACATTTCATGGTGGATTAAAAAGGATTTTTGTTTTGACCTTGTCTAGTACACTGCTGAAGATCTCTGAAACCTGTGAAACCTCTGAAGATTTTATCTCATGCTAATCCCTTAACAAAATTCTGACAATTCAAAAAAGGGTTCCTAACCATCACTCTCTTTCTCTAATTCAAAGTAGCATCAAAATGTGTTGTGGTAGCCTTAAGAAAAATAATCAAACAATAGAGAACATCATTACTGCTATATACATTTTTTGGAAGATTACTGGCCCAAAAGCCAAATAAAAAGGTCAAAAGTTAAATCCATGTCAATGAGCGCTTACAGCTGTAATTCATACCAAAGTAGTTCTGCAGCATGAAGGACAGCGTACCAGATTTTAAACCTTAATTAAGATACCTGCGACATTACCCTGCTGCAGACAGTGAAGGTATTTTGTTATGATTTAAATAACTCATTCAGACCATCTCAGGCGACATTCCCTCTTTGGAAAGAATCTTTTCCTAGGGCACAACCTGGGAGTAAAAGCTGTTGCATGAAAAACCATGTCGACAGAAGAGCTCAAGTCTGTTCCCTTGTCTCAAGAGAGTACATCCACACAAAATCAACAAGGAATGAGAGCAGTCTCATCCACCCCTGCAGTGGGCTTTGCTGATCACTTCTTTGCTGCAATGGTCCAGGATGGTTTAGTCTACCCTCCTGGTACACTACAACCTCAAGTAGTGCTCTTCACTAGAAAGCTTTGCTGTTCCAAGCAGGAAGTCAAGGGATTCTTAGCAGCTCTTTTTCTAAGACTGCAATTTATATCTAATTGGTCTACATATTTCCAGGATCTATAAGCTACTAAAATTGCAGACATAAAAATATTATTTTTTTTCTTGACAATTAATAATGTTAGATTTCTTTTTACGTAGACTGAAAAACAGATAGGCATCAAGCATAGCTACTTCAGTTTTCAACTTTCTTCTTTAAAAGTTCCTTCATAATTGCAGTGTGTACAAAATGTCAAAAACAGGGGATGCAGAAGCAGCAACAGGTTGTTACTCACCTCTTTCCCAGCTACCTCCCAGTAACTTACTTACCGTAGCTCTTCCAATGTTTGCTGCACTTCTCGCAAGGCATCAGCCTCCAGATTATTGATGAGCTCTTTTCGATATCGAGCAATAAAAGGAATTGTGTTTTCTTCTTGAAAGAGGCGAATTAAGTTCGCACATACCCATGGCTCAACATTTGTTCTTTCTGACAAAACCTGTAACAAGAAAAAAAAGAAACAACACACCACACAACAAAACACTTAGGAAAGGTAGCGGATTGCTTTAAACAGCCTCTTACTCAAGTTCAAAAGCAACTCCAGAATAACATGCTAACCAGCTTTGTCCCTGACAACAAAAGATGTGAGTCTTCCCACACATCCAACCACCACAACCAGTACTTCAAGAAGACATGTAACAACCAATGTTTCCAAGAACTTGTGACTACAAATAAAAAAAAAAAAAAAAAGGAAAATAGGGTCTCTTGGGAATAGAATTAAATAGGATAAATAACAACAAAAAAACAAACAGACAAACTGCCTGTGGCAACACAGAAAACTTCAAGCTTTTTTTTGTTTGTTTTAAACAAACACCAGTACATCTCATGGTTAAACAAAAAATAAAAAACAAAACACAAACACAAAGCTGATCCAAATTCAACTCTGCCAATAGAAACTAGCATGATATTACCATAGGTTTCAAGATTAATCAAGTCTCACACACCTAAAAATGATTTTGTACAAACAGGGCTTTCTACAGATAGAATTACAGTGCATCAAAAAGGAAATGAGGACAAACTATATAGCTACCTTATCTTAGCAATGTTTTAACTACATTATTTTACTACAATTATTCCCATAGACAGCTGATTTAAAAGCCTTTCAAAATTACGAGGCCTAAAAACATAAAAACTCCAGTACAATCACACTCACTACATTTAGAGCAACAATACAGTACAGATCATATGGTCTACCTGCATTTCCAATAATATTTTAGAAGAATCAGACATATAAAATTTTATACCCTTTTAAGTAGGCAGTACTAAGCATGATATATATTGAACTCATATTAAAATGTTCTATAACAACAGCTAGCAAGCCAGAATGACAGCTATCCTAAAACTGTCTTTATTTTAATGGCTTCAAAGTTAACATCCTACAAAAAGGAAAGATGATACCTCCCTTGATGTCACTGTTGTTTCAAGAAAGCAAATTCCTCTTTCATGGTACTGCAAACCGGTATACACTCTTAAATGAACCTCTACAATGAAATGATCCACACTACCTAAACCTTAAATTCTAAAACAGGCACCCCAAATCTTTCAGCATCCATTCCTGTAGGAGTTTCAGTTGGCTATACCAAAAAACTTGTGTTGATACAGAAGAAATATGCAGCAAACTGTTACAGGCAAGCTTTATACTAAGGGCTGTGTAAGTCACAGATGTTAGAATAATGTTAAGGTTTGAACTTTTAACGGTTATCAACCAACATTTATATTTATACATATATTATGACAATTTAATCAGAGGTTAAATGAGTACTTAACAGCACAATGACTCTGACATTCCAACTGATGCCAAGAGGATTCAAATTGTATGTTAGAGTCTAAGTGCAAATTATGTAGGAAATGATTTCATTGACACCTAAGAAAAGGAAAAGATCTCATACCTGTACAATATCCCAGTTCATTTCACATTCTTCTTTTACTTTGTTGCCTCCTAGATTTTTTACCGGCTTTCCTTCAGGAGATGTAGTCGATTTAATCTTTTTAAAAGGTGGTTCATCAAATGCAAAATCCTCCTCAGATTTCTCATGTTTCGCTTCATTTCCCACTATAGGAGCACTTGTTGACGGTTTTTCATCACTCTCTGAACTCTTTACGTTCATCCCTTGGAATGAATTTGCTTCCATTTTTTTAGGCACTACTGGCATTTGATCTAAAGTTTTCAATTCAGTGCCTACATCTTCTTTCTTAGGTTTTAGAAGTTGCACCCTATTATCTTCTGCAGGAGCAATAGGCAAGGATAGATCCTACCAAAAAGACATTGAAACCATATTAAGCATTGACTTATAAACTGGCTCAACCACATTTCAATTAAAACCATGGAAAACTTGAAACCAGACATCGTTTTCCCCAGAGAAGTCTCCATCTGGCAGGGAAATGCCAAGCCAGACATCAAGTAACCTGAAATATTTCTTGTGTGTAGGAAATAAAAGGATAAACATACCAACCAGACCCACAATTTAAAAGAAAGATCAAATTAAATTATCCCAGAAAGATTTAAGTTGGGCTCTCATTCAGAAGATATCAACCTACAGTCCTTACCTCCACTAATCTGAACAAAACTGGGCGCAGCATTGCATGGAAGCACACTTCCAATTAGGTATTAGGTGCAAAATGGGAACTGGAACTGAGATTTGGTCTGCTATTGCTTAACTTTGGACAAGCCACATGTTCTTTCCTGAATTTCCCCAGAGATCACCTTCAGAGTCCAAGCATTTATTTCTCAATATGCCACGTATGTCAAAATATTCAGAAACATTAATATAAACTAGAAGTACTGGCTCCTGTCATGACCTAACCTCTCATGCTAATCTTTGACAAAAGACAACTAACTACTGATAGCAATATATCACAGATTCATCATAATAAACTTTACTGGGTTGAACAACTGTGCAAGGAAACATAAGGAAACAGGACTTATTTTTGATGTGGTACTGAGCTGGTGAAAATGTAGAAGACATCAAAGGAGTAACACACAAACCAGAGGCATTATGGTGTTTATTTTTCATTACTGAAAAAACAGTGATTTTTATGTATTTTTGTTGTTGAAAGAGATCTTCATGGAAAACCCTATCAATAATCACTGGCTAAAATTTTTAAGGAAGAGTCCTTAGATCTGGGACAGTTAAATACACAAGAAAGCCATATTTATCAAATCTACTTAATCTTTATGGTAACATTTGAATCAGATGAGCTGATCACTCAGTCATGCAACTGAGTGAACCACCATTGGACAAATTCTACTTAGGTTACTTGCCCTCCATAGTACTTGTCTCTTGCTTACGGATACTCACCAATTCTTCTTTTATTGCTATCTTTTTGACCTTTTTCCTGGCCACAGCTGATCGTGGAGCAGCAAGTTTTTTAGGTTTTGCCTCATTTTTCTTTGTCAATCGAGGTCTCTTGGCAACTTTGCTTTTTGGCTCCCACTCCTCTTCTTCCTCTTCTGATTCAGAGCTCCTGAAAAACAAACAAGTAAACAATAATGCTTGTGAGAAGAATGAAAAGCAAGCCAATGAGTGTTTTCTGACACAAAAAGAAACAAACAGGACAAATAAATAGAAAGACAGTCACACTTAAAAAACACAGGTCTTTCCTGTTGCAGAGCTAACGGCTGGAACAATTTACCGAGCTTTCCTGAGGCTCATCACTGGCATGCACACACATTTGAGTCTGTTTCAACAACTGGCAACTCAGTTTCACTCTAATTTCATTGTGAGCATGAAGCAGCAAAGGTAGTTTGTGTTTTACAATTTAGAAATTGTGTGCACTAATAATTTTTAATAAACCTCTCAGAAATTGTGTTGTTCTTGTGCTACCACTCAAGCTTAGCACAAATCTTTAAGAAAACTGTTGTGACATATATGCCAAAAATATATACCATACATAAATGAAAAAAAAAAAAGCCACCATGGAAACAGTAATCTTACGAATTAAGAAATGGAGATAGTTCATCATCTTCTGATATAAGGGCTTTGGATTGAGATTTTACCCTCCTTGGTAGAGATGTCATCTGAAACAGAGTGGAGAAGAAAGAAACAGAACATTTGGTTAAAGTTACAGTTTCTCATTGAGCCCTTTAACTCACTGCCAAGTGTGTCCTCATAATGTCTTCACCAATCACAAAAATTTCCTCCAGAGAAAGTTTAGATTTCTTAGTATCCAAGAATTTAGGCCACAGCAGCAGACATTCAACAATCTTTTCAATTTAGCCCACAGACAAACCAGCACTAAAGACTCCAATTATTTTTGTACTCAGTTGGAGGTAACTATTCCAGCTGCATGTAAAGCTATCCTAGCAGAAGGAATACTGGTTCCCAGACATATTACTGTGTGTCAATTGCGTACTGTGCCAGTCTTTTCTCCATCAGTCTTCTAAGAAATACAGAAAATAAAATTAAAATCCAACAATGTGAGCTAGCATATGTTTTTGATGTGAACAGTATTGCAAGATTTTCCATTTAGATCTAGAATTTCATCTCTGAAGACCAGTTGTTGCTTGTATGCGTATTAAAATCAATGATTCTGAAAGAGCTGTTTGTTTTCCTTGTAAAGCAAATCCAGAATTTACTTAAGTGACAGTTGTCAGTACCATAGTAGAAGAATGACTATTGGAGGCCCACATCAAATAGCACTAGCTATAAGCTTACTTGCAAAATAAAAACCTGGAGCAAATGCCATGGTCAGTAATAGGTCAGCTCTCCTGTACTGCTTCATTGACTGCAATCCTATCAGGTGAACAGTCAGAACATGCCTATAACAGAAAAACAGATCTCCACAGAATATACACAAAAAAAAAGTTACCTTATTACCTTATTAGCTTCTCGGGTGACTGTTCTTCACCTGGACTTTCGAGACACCTGCAACTTCACCCAGACACTTTGTTTCTCAGTTTTCCTTCGCTCTTTACAGCTGAATGGTCATCATCATAGTCCTGAGTTAGTTATAGATTTATTCTTGTTGCCTCAGAGGCATGAAAATAATGTTTCCATTTTATACTGTACTTCACTCTGTGAATGGGAGAATCAAAAAACATTATTCATATCTGCAACACCAAGATTTCCACAATTAGGTAGCACCTGAGTCAGATAGATCTCTGATCTCTTTTGCAGGCACTGGGACACCTTTCAAATGGTCAAATTTCACAGTTCTTTCCATTTCCAAACTAGGTATTCAGCTTAAATATCATTATCGGTCATACTTCTTTAGCTAGTCCAACCAGTATTTTTTAGTATTCCAGGTAATTCTGGAAGCCAGTAATCAGTTTTCAAACAGTCTAATCAGCTTTTTCATAATTATCCCTTCACCACAGAAAAGAAAAAGGCAAAAGCCAACAAATCTGTTCACTCACCTAAGGTCAGCATTCCCCTTAGATAACACTACTCTCTAGACTTCCCTACCAGTTTTGGTCACTGAGCACACTACTGTGGTAGTTCTCGGGCTTACCCAAAAGCCCCACTAAAATGAAAGCATCATCTGGAGAGCCTGAAGAGTATTTCCATCTCCCCTCAAGTGGCCGAGAGCTGGGTCTCAAAACATCTCAAATTTTGTACTGTTACACTAAGCAAGGGCAGAGCAAAAGTAAAGCTTACTCTATGAATTTAATTCTACCTCCTGCTGTTCGACATTGGTGACTGATTTAACTCTTTCTATGAGCACAACAGGAAAAAAGCTCCTTGTTTTACAAAGCCAGACATTTTCCACAAACATATTAGCATCTTCTCCTGCATTCTTAAATCTGACTCCACTCGTCTTCATCCAATGCACTAAATGAAGCAGAATTACCAGGCAGCAAATATAGAAAAGGCACAGGAAAGCATGAAATAGAATAGGAAGTAATATGTTCTATGGAAAAGTTTGATGTTGTTTGTTTTTTTTTTCCCTTTTGATTTCTTGGATTTTCTGCTTAAAAATAATTAGACCATCTTTTTTATGTTTGCTGCAGTCCTTAACAAAGATGGAGAAGTATTGAATACACGTGGCAGATCCAGGTGATCAGCTTAGCACAGAACCTCTCCTTTGCCCCACTCATCAATAATGCGATGTCAGCTCTTAAATGCACGTAGCAAGATGGGACTGGTCTCAGCTAGATTAATAATATAATTAAAGTTGAAGCACTGATTATCCACTAGATTTTTCTGAGAAGAGCAGTAACTTGCTCCTGAAGGTGTTGGTACATGCACTCAAAGTTAATTTGGACTAAGGTAAGAGATCAATATAAAGCACACTTATTTCCAAATAACTCTCTGTGAGCAGACAAGCCATGGTCAGAAGCTGAAATGAGCCAAAATGAATCCTACAACTCCAAATAAAAGCCAAGAGCATCTGCAAAATGATTATCAAACATGGGGTATCACAAAGTAAAAATAAAAATAATCTGGATATTTCACTGCGAGGTGAGGTCCAGTCACAACCACCTCCCCTTCTAATAAACATACGTCCTGAACTAACTGTACTCAGAACAGGAATCTTGCAGTTGCTACCTATATTCTTTTTGTATACAAAGAATCCTTTTTTTGATTCAAGTCCACAAACACACTTCTGATTTGATTCCAATTGCCAGACAGCTGTCTGCTAAATTTTCCTCCTGAGCTGCCTGCACTAGGGTGTGCTAACACCTACAGTTAATGACTAAGAAAAACAGTTCTTCTGTGATTCACTGCAGGGGGAGGCAGGGAAGAGGATGAAAAAGCAACGAGTCTAAATGCCACTGGTGATGATGAACAAATATTACAAAATTTTTATTTTTTAACTTAAAAGACAATCCCTGAAGTGAGGCAGGAAGACGCAAGAAAGAGGCAAGCACAGATACGCTTCATGAGGGGCGTCTAAAATGCTCATTGCACTGACTACACGACAAAGCACTGATAGGCTACTGCCTGCTCTGTGCTCCGCTTCTACTTGGATACAATTCCCTGTGTTTCGTGAAGGAGACTTGTCAAGAGAAGCAAAAAGACACTCCTCCCTCCAATGTTGAGTGAGCTAGGAAAGACGTTATTCATCCCACAGCATACTGGGATCAAACCAGGGTGAAGCTGGCCACTCATATTTTTCAGATGGACTGCCCTCAGTGGCAAAACTTCCTTTACCACTTCCTTCTCTGTAGCCTCCAGGTAACCATGCTCCCAGCTAAGCGTAGGCAAGGCCTGGTTTCTACCCCAAGAAAATAAACTACAGCTTACACAGAACTGTGCCCCTTTCCCAAATCCAGAAAACTCCACAGCTGTAGAAGAGCCAACTACAAGGCTGACTGCTTCTTGAAAAATGAAGAGTACTGAATTTATACCAAAGAGAAGCCTGAACGAACCTTTTTTATCCCCACCTGTGTCTCTGTTCAGTGTTGCTGTACCTTATGGCAAGTGGTCGCAGTGCCTGGATTACTGGTGTCCCCTGCACTTAGCACCTGAAGAACCTAAACATGCAGCACGCAGTGATGTGCACAACTATCTAACCACCCTGTGTAGGATTTCACTGGCTTGCCATTCGGTGTATTCAACTCCTACACCTCTGTTCTAGAAGCTCTCCTAGCAGCCAAAGCCAGTAAACGTCCAAGTGATGTTTGCTAGTACATTGCTTTTTCTTATTGTGTGTATTTGCCAGAAATTTTGTGGTAATTAAAAAGGCTGTTCCTTGAGAAAACAAGATCTTAACAGTCATCTTGCCAACAGTATTTTCACTTCTACGAGAGGCAACAGGAGTTAGGAGCTTGAAACTTCTGCCTTGCACAAGCAGCTCTCAACTCATTTCATTTCAGATCTGTCCACATATAATAATCTGCATCTGTGCAATAGGCTGAAACCTTAACACAGAACCTTTTCCCCTCTTCAAGGGAATTAAAACTCTTCGGCTCATCTGCCTCACAAGTGACAGAAGGCAGCATGAAACTTCTCTGCTAGAAACACCCAAATTCTCTCTGCTTTACACACTCAATAATCACTAGAGGCTTTCTTCTCCACAAAAGAAAAACAAAAACATTTCAGGACATTCTTCAAAAGTACTCCCCACATAAAAAAGAAAGAAGACTTTGCAGAATTATTACGCTGTCCGATGAGGAAGGCTTGAATCTATTTAAATAATTGCTATTGTAGGTAAATATATTTTCCAGGTCTACTCTCCAAGCAGTTTTGTTACCAGTTCTCTTGCTCCCAACACTTTTATTCTCTCCATCCAATGCAAACTCCATAATGCATCTGAACTATCCCAGTGGCTGTACACTTCTCCCTGGCTGACAACTACTCATTAAAATATGGTGAGTGTAGTTGAATGTTGGGCCACACCAGGACCAAAGAGAAGTGATGGCGTAGCTCTTGTTACACTTCACTGAATCTTAATACCAGTTTGCACAAAACATACAGCAAGGAAGTAATCATTCTGCTGTTCTCTCTTCACACATCTGAGTTCTAGGCAGTGTGTGGAGTGTAAGAAGATTACGACTTTAAGGGCCTTATTATGTTAAAGAGCAATCCAAGTTTCATTTAGAGACTTTAGAAGGATGATATTCTCTTCATCCTCTCTATTCATGCAAAGATACAACCTATTAAAAGTTAATTTCATAAGCAACTACTTTGGCATAAGCAACTACTTGCAGAAGCAGAAGTTTTTAAAGTCCTGAAAACAAATGTAATTAGAAGAAAAATAAACATAAACAAACAAACAAAAACTCTTTTAACCCCACCATCCTCCAAGAACTCCAACAAAACCCACAACTACCACAAGGCTACGTAACTCAATGACTAGACCAAAAATTTTCAAAATTAGAAACTGCTCCACTGATCCTAACAAACTGTGTAATCTTCTACAGTGCACACTAGGAAAAAATAACAACAGTTTAAAGTTATAGAAAATATTATGCCTCTACAATATGATCAAGCAAACGTCATTATGGTAAGTTTAAATCTCACAACCTTGCTACATTAAGTCACATAAATCCTCATAAAGAAAAAAGAGAAACATAGATCTGAAGATCAACAAAGGCAGCTGCACCTTACAACTCACACGAAGAGTTTTTTCTACCCGAAGGCACATTAAAAAAAATAAAACAACAACAAAAAAAAACTAACCACCAAAACACACACATTGCAATTTTATTTCATTTCAGTAACTGCAAAAAATCCTCTAGCAGAAAAGGACACAGAAACTTCTAAAGCTCTTTTTCCCATTAACTTCAAGTAACGCGTTCCTTCCAGAAAGGAAATCTGTCTATGTAGGAAGCTCCTCAATCACTGCTCTGCAGCCTCTGCTTTTGTAAGAAAATAGCAAGGATAATAAAATTTTGCATTTTAGCTTTTCCTAATATCACACAGTCCTAGCCAACCAACAGTTTATTATAACATCAAGCGTCTGGGGCAGGACATAAAAAGCACTACGGTTCCCACATGACAAGTGGATTTCAGACCATTATTAGCAACAGCAGAATGGCCCACTCTAATAACTATATGTAGGCTTTTAACAGTTTGATTTTGCTTGTCATTTTAAGACACTTCCAGTGCATGCCAGAACTAAGACAAAATCAAAGTGTGAGCATCCTGTCAAGCAGCATAGAGGAGAAAATGCTACACAGACCAATGGCAGGGACTTGTACTGAAATTACTGCTCCATAAGATTTTTGTCATCTGTAACAACTAAGTTGTACTTGAAAAATATAAAACCAACTTACTTGCGGCTAAAAACTTGGCGAACTCCCAGACACTTTTGCTGGGAAAAGCTAGTGCACTAGATTTCCAACTTTCTTTTCTTACACAACTGCCAGTCAGGACTACCTGAGAAAGGAGTCAGATACCAATCAGGGGACTCCTGCGCTAACTGGAAAGTTACAGCCAGAAACAAAGGGGCAGGCACGTAGGGTGCGTACGTACAGCAGAACGGCCCCAGCACTAATCATCAAGGAAAAGGTAGATAGTGCAGAATCACTTAGGTTGGAAAAGACCTCTAGGATCACGTAGCCCGACCTCCGAAGCACCACCCCCACTGCAGCATGCCAAGGCCGCACCCTGGGCGCACTCCTTGCTGCCCAGATGTGGTCCTACATCCGATGCTTGGGCTGGACCAAAGGAGCCACCTGCACCATGGGGCGCTGCCAGAGGGGCTGTGCACTGCAAGGGACAGGGCAGCGCTCTCCGTGTACTTCTCTTCCATGTGCTTATCTCGGACCACCTATGGGAACAGATGGTGTTACCGCAAGGGCAAGGGGCTTCTGAGCCAGCACGGCTGCCGGATGACGTGTGGCCAGTTTCCTCCGGCCCAGCAAACCAGCCACAACGCTCCCACTGGGTCTGATTTAACGGGTTTCTTTCTGAGGGACAACGAAGACCTCCCCTGCATGGTAACAGCCGCAGCACGTTTGGCCATGAAGGTGACACTCATTTTGGGATCCTGGGCGGCACGTGGGGAGCTGAGATAGCATGGCTCGCTGCCGCGATGCGCTGCAGCCAGACCACGGCTGCCGGGCCCGGAGCGGGACCGAGCCGCGGGCACCCGCTGCGCGTCCCCTGGGCCTGCCGGCGCCCCGCTGTCCCCGCAGACCCCGGCAGCACCGCCCGGGGCCGCGGCAGCAGCCACCTCCCGCTTACCCGCGGGGCTCGGCTCCTCCAGAAAACGCCCCCCGTTTCCACCCGGGAGAGCGGAACAAAAGGAAGCCCCCCGCCCCGAAGGGCGCCGGGGCCCGCTCCCCTCCGCCGCCAAGCAGCCCTGCCCTGCCCCGCTCACCCGCGCACGGCGAGGGCCGGGAGGCGCCCCCAGGCTTCGCCCCCCTGCCGCCGAGTTTGAACGGGCCGCCAGGTCAACCCCGGCCGTGCCGAGCCGAGCCGCCCCGCCGCGGGGAGGAGCAGGAAGCGGCAGCCGCGCCGCGCTGCAGGAAGCGGGCACCGAGCGGGGCGGAGCGGCCCCGGCCCCCGCCCTCAGCCCCGCTCCGCCCCGCTCAGCCCCGGGCTCCTCCGGCCGCCCGGGTGGCGGTGCCCGCCCAGCCCCTGCCTGCCCCAAGGGGTCTCCCGCGGCCGGCGAGGCCCCCGCCGCCGCCAGGTGGCGCTGGGCGCCGCGGGGCCCGGGCGCTGAGGGGGTGGGGTGGCTGGCTGCTGTGGCGACGCGGGGCCGGTTGGGGAGAGCGGCTGGAAGCGCTTCTCTCGGTTTTGTATCAGCGGCAGCCGGCGTGTGACACAGAATCACAGAATCATTAGGTTGGAAAAGCCCTCCAAGACCATCTGGTCCAACCATCCCCCTACCACCAATGTCACCCACTAAACCATGTCCCTAAGCACCACGTCCAACCTTGCCTTGAACACCCCCAGGGACGGTGACTCCACCACTTCCCTGGGCAACCCCTTCCGATGTCTGACTGCTCCTTCTGAGAAGAAATGTCTCCTCATTTCCAACCTGAACCTCCCCTGGCACAACTTGAGGCCATTCCCTCTAGTCCTATCACTAGTTACCTGTGAGAAGAGGCCGACCCCCAGCTCCCCACACCTTCCTTTCAGGTAGTTGTAGAGAGCAGTAAGGTCTCCCCTGAGCCTCCTCTTCTTCAGATTAAACAACCCCAGTTCCCTCAGCCGCTCCTCACAGGACTTGTGTCCCAGGCCCTTCACCAGCTTCGTAGCCCTTCTCTGGACACACTCCAGGGCCTCAATGTCCTTCTTGTACTGAGGGGCCCAAAACTGAACACAGTACTCAAGGTGCAGCCTCACCAGAGCTGAGAACAGGGAGACGATCACCTCCCTGCTCCTGCTGGCTACATTATTTCCTGATGCAAGCCAGGATGCCATTGTCCTTCTTGGCCACCTGGGCACACTGCTGGGGCAAGGGCTGGTGCTGTGGAGCCAGTGGGCCAGCGCCTGCTGCAACATGAAAGATGCCCTGGCCTTTCATCTAAGCTAATAACAGAGTGGAGACGCAAAAACGTCTAGGTTCAGTTCCTGGCTGACAGGAGTTTGGAAGCTATTGGAAACGTTTCCACTGCTGTTGGTAGGCTTTGGATCAGAACCTCAGTGATACGATGCATCTTTTCTGTTTCTCTGAGGTAAGGTTAGTTATTTTTCGCAGGGGTATTGGGAAGCAGAAAGCATATTTGTGTGACACTGAGATACCATGTCAAGGGCAAGCACAGAAGACATAGAAATAAATACATGCTCTTTCTCACAGCCCACTGGAAAGATAAAAAATATGTGGATCCAAGTATAAATTGGACGTTTGTGTTCCTTTACCTCATGCAGACTAGAACCTGCATTATTTCCCCGTATAACTACACTGCAAACATTTGCTGCAAACATTTGTTGAAAAATTTGCAAACATAGTGCTGAAAATACTGTCAGTGTCAGTATTCTGTAATTAAGTTTCAGATTAAGTTATGCTTCCTAGTGATCTCCATATTTATTCCTTTTGCATCTATATCTCCTAAATGAACTTTCAGCAGCATGCTTGTGAAGTCTGTCTCTTACGTAAAGGTTAATGGGTGCTGGTTGTCTGGAGTCCTCGCTATAAGAGTGGAGCAAGCAGGCTGTTACAACGAAACTGCCTTTCATGCTTCCATTACCGTAAAAGGTCTTCTGCTTTGTATCATAAATATTTGTAACTTGTGGTCATAACTACCAGCTAGCTGTCCTCAAGTCTTGGAATGGTAACATCTTAAATATAACTAAGGTGTAATAAACTTAAATAATTCATAATTTTTCATCTTGACTTTATAATAAATGTGTGTTTAACGGTCTGGAATTACTTTAACCACAGTAATGTTCAATGCAGCCTCTGTCTTTCCATGAAATTTACCTGACCTCTACAGCTTTCAGGGGACCAGAGAGAGAATTGTGCACATACATGTCTTTATGCATGGGGTTATATCTGTGATGCCAGATCTTCAGCTGATATAAACTGTCATAGCTCTGTTGGTTTAAATAGGGCCTATGATTTACAAAAGTCGAGGATCTGACTCATAGACCTCAGTAGGACTGTTCACATGTTTAAAGGTAATCAAGTATATAAGTGTTTGCAGGCTCAGACTGATTCAATTGAAATTTTTGTCCTAGTAAGTACTGTACAAAGAGTAGTTTAGTCTCATATTATGGAAATATCCATTGCTAAGACTAAACTCTTGTAATCTAGCCAGCTAATGTCATACATACGAAATCATGTTAGATATTCAGACAGTTATTCAGCTCAAATATCTTTATTTATAATAGGTAAATTTCTGTTTTTGTTTATTTGTTTGTTTGGTTTTTTTGTGTTTCAGATCAGATGCTGCTCTCATACCAATCTGGAAACAACCTTCAAATATAAGAACCCAGCGCACTGTGCAAATAAGGAGAAAAGGTTGTGATTATAAAAAGGTTTGAAATCATATTTAAATACTTGGTCTGATTATATTTGATAATATTTTCAGTGAAACTTTGTGCATTATATAAAAATACTGCTGGTGTCATCTGACTCCTTTGATGCACTGCATTAAAATTCCTGTGTCTGAGTAAATATCATGGAGTCAACTTTGTTTCTCTTCTGTTAATAGTTTGGAATTAGGTCACCATCCTTGTAAGGAAGAGCTAAGTCTGTACTGCTGATTTTAGGGAAATTACCTGTATAAAAATGTTTGGATTTTTTCTCATGCTCACCTACAGTGACACTGTTCCTTATCTATAATCAGTAATTTTACTATCTGTTCTGGTACATGTATTCTATACTGTCAGATTTTTGTAGATTCGTTTATAGTGACCCCTGCTGCAAAAGATTAAGACTGACATTTCTCTAAACTTCTAAAAAGGCATTTACCCAATTATTTCAGAGTTCACTTCAAAAGAACTGAGCAGTTGTATATTCAAATTAAGTATATAAAATTTGAGACTCCCTAATTTGAATTATTTTGAATAAAATCATATGAGGCTTTTTTTCTTCTCATAAATGCACAGGATTTACTTTCAAATGCAATGCAAGTTACTAAGTGAAACAGCTTTGCATGTCCCACATGTAATGCCTGTTCTTTGTGTTATTGTTTTTTGATAAGGGTTAGACTTGACACCAGTAAATCATTGTCTGAACTGCTGTATGTTAATGTTTTTAGAGTTCCACTGAGAAAAGCACATACTTATGTTTATTCAGGACAGCAAAATACTAAAAAAATAAATAAATAATACTAATAATAATAAGCAGATTAAAGCATATAACCAAGTTCAAGCATTGATTAGCCCTCTGGTTTCATAAGGACTTAAGTGTCAGTCTGTTCCAGTATTGCCCCATATAGAATGCTTTCTCAAGATTGGGCTCAAAAATTCTTCACTAGGAGGTAAGGGTATGTGGTCATTTACCAGCAAAGATCCATCTGTGCTCTGCGCTGGCCAGAAGCCATACAGCCACTGCTGGTGCATCAATTAACCTGAACTAGTAGAGCCTGCTAATGAAGAGCTTGTGAGCTGTAGCTTTATGCCGTTATGGCCTCCTAGCAGTCTGGAGGGTGGACAAAATACATTTATACTTGCTTACAAAAGACACTCTGGGTATATCCACAGTAAAATCCTTCATCTGTGTATTAGTGTAAATGTTATTTTACAAATATATATGCCTCGTGTTGTTGTTTTTTTAAGTTGTGTTTAAAGAATATTATTTAGGCTTCAAAGCCAAACAAAAATGCATACTTAGAGCTACTTTGTTCTAAACTTTGCTACATTGTGCAAATATTTTCCAGTGAAGGTAGGCATCCCATCGAAAAATATGAAAATAATGTAGTGAAATAACCACAGGGAGATGAAATTAAAATCTTAGGAGCAATATGAATTGTGTACCTTTCCCACACACCGAGTCCTTTGTTTTTCAGTCTCAGTAGCATTTTCATATGGCTGAATGAAATTTCTTGAGCCAGACAGAAAGGTAATAGCTAAACTGTGTGCACTTGCCTCATATCTTATATTACCAATGGGGCTTGAATCCAGTATCTTTTTCACAGTAGCTGTAGTTCAATATAAAACCAGTGAAATTTGTCATCTTAGTGTAGGAATGATGGATTGTGGGTCCTAACAGTGTTCAGTGGGAAGAAACCCAGCATAGCTGCATTTCTTTCTCTTTTTCTGGGAACTGTAAAAATCGTGCCACCTGAAATTTCAGGAGGGCAGGTGAACCAATAGGGTTATGCACTGGGCCTTTCTCTCTCCTTGACAACTGGAGGAAATCCAGTCCTTCACACTGTTCCCAAAAATCGGCCACTGGGGGCAGATGCTGGATTACTTACGGTATGAGAGTGCAACCTGGTTCTTGGCTAGGCTGCAGGAACATGCTGAGGGTTGTATGGTCTGTTCTCAGGCTTCATAAAGAATGTCATCCATACTTCTGTTTCCTACCTCAGCACTTTGGCAGCTCCTGAGTTAGCTTCTCTCGCAGCCATTACTGCTGCTTTGGTGATGATGTGAGCTGAACCATGAGATGTTCGTGTGTTTTGTTATCATCTTGGCAGACTGACAAAAATTTCCTTAGGAGTACAACTGGGAGAAGAGAATTGGTCATTTTTAACAATCTGTTTCTTACCAAAAGGTAGCAGAATGTCATGATATAGAAGTGTCTGCACACAGGGAAGGCCAGACAGACATGAGAATTCTGCCTGTGCCCTTAGCTTGTCAGACACAGGAAGGCCCCAGTCCAGAAGTGAGATAAGTGCATGAACCTCAGCTAATAAGCACTGCTGAGAAGCAGGGTATGTTAGTTTGGGCATGGTGCCACATTAACATGACTCTACATCTTCCAGACAGAAGCTAGCTTATGTCTGGGAAACTCAGAGCATGAGCAGAGCTTTCTTGCATCTGTCTGCACCTGTTTGTGTAGCCTTGCAGAAGGAAAAAGCAGTAATTTCCCAATTAATTAGCAAAGGCCTCTTGCAAGCAATGCAGACATAAAAGCATCTGCCCAAAATATGCTCTTCTTCAAAACCTCCTCAATTTCTCTTTGTATTCAAGGCCTAGAAGAACATGGTGTGGAGTAATTGAGCCCACTGTCCACCCTGCCAATATACTCTCAAAATGCTTTTGTAATCCCCATCTGTTTTTGTTTTCTTCTGTTCCTTCCTGTCTTATATTTGTATTGAAATGTCTCTGGGAGATAGGCCATCTGACTGCCTGTACAAAAATACAGTGTGATGGTATACTCATCTGTGACTGACTCCTAAACACTATCGTGTGTCTAGCAGTGATATGGGTAATCTGTATTAAGTAGCTGTTAGATTTGGGACTGGTAATGTCTATCAGCAAAATCCGGGATCTGTCAGGAAATAATTTTCACTGTATTCATATTTTCTACTTGCCAGCCAGACAAGGTGCTGCTAGCTTTATTTGGCATGTGTTAGTGCGTACTTGTAAATGAAAGCTCCATGTTAGTGTTACCTTCACCACTACTGTAAGCTTATTTCTTTAGTTGGATAGTTAGACCTTGACTTTACCCTACGCCTTGCCTATCCAGGATACTAACATATTATACTAACATACAACCCCCACCGATGCAAAATATTGTGGTGGCTTTACCCTGCTGAACAGATGAACTCCACCACAGCTGCTCTCTCACTCCCTCTCTTCACAGGAAAAGGGGGAGAAAATACAATGGAAAGGGCTCAAGGGACCAGGAGATCACTCACCAATTATCATCACGGGCAAAACAGACACAGCATAGGAAGATTAATATAATTTATTGCTTTTCACTAGCAGACTAGGCCAGTGAAAACTAAAAGCAAAGTAAAAACACCTTCCCCCCATCCACCCTCTTCCACCTCCTCCCACTGAGCAGCTCAGGGGAATGGAGAATGGGGGTTGTGTTCAGTCTATAGTACTTCATCTCTGCTGCTCCTTCAGGGTCACTCTCTGCCCCTGCTCCACATGGGGTCCCTCCCACGGGATGCCGTCCTTCCCGAACTGAGCCTGCGGGGGCTGCCCGGGGGCTGCCCCCCAACACGGCTTCATACCATGGGGTCCATCCGTCAGGAGCAAACTGCTCCAGCACGGGTCCCCCACGGGCGGCAGCTCCCCCCAGACCCCCTGCTCCTGCGTGGGCTCCTCTCCACGGGCTGCAGCTCCGGCCCGGGGCCTGCTCCTGCGGGGGCTCTCCATGGGCCGCAGCCTTCTCCAGGCCACATCCACCTGCTCCACCAGGGGATCCTCCACGGGCTGCAGCGTGGAGATCTGCTCCATGTGGGACCCATGGGCTGCAGGGGGACAGCCTGCTCCACCAGGGGCCTCTCCACAGGCCGCAGGGGAACTTGTGCTGCCTGCCTGGAGCACCTCCTGCCCTCCTGCTGCACTCACCCTGGGGTCTGCAGGGCTGGTTCTCACTCCTTGCTCTCCCAGCTGCTGTTGTGCAGCAGTTTGTTTGTTTGTTTGTTTGTTTTTCCTTTTCTTAAATCTGCTCTCACAGAGGCGCAAACAACATCACTCACTGGCTCGGCTCTGGCCAGTGGCGGGTCCCTTTGGAGCCATCTGAAACTGGTCCTTAGAATCTTCTCACAGAGGCCACCCCTGCAGGCCCTGCTACCAAACCCTTGTCATGTAAACCCAATATAAATATGAATGCCTCCCAGTCTTCTATGTATTTATCATGTTGCCATCTCAAAATGGGGGTCCTCCATGTTCAGATCCTAAGTACCACTTTGAAGAAGATACTGTGACCAGCTTCCTTAGTACAACTCCAGATACACTGAATCTACAGGCCATTGCTATGTAGTTGCTCTCTACGTGTTTCCAACAGCTCTGATTTATGTGTGGATGAGGCCAAATGCATGGTCCATATGATATGGAGTCCTTGTGCACATGTGCAGCCAGTCAGAAATACCAAACTGGCTGCATATGAGCAGAAATACCTATTGTCAGAGTGTGTTTGAAAAGCTTCTGAATTGTTTCGAAAAGCACTGGTATTTCTCCTCACAACCTCATTTCCATTTTGGAGCATGCAAGCACAGGCAAAATAAGTGATTTGTGCAAAGGTACAGAACCATATCTTGCATCTTCAAAACCCATTGGTATTCCATACATGATCTATTAACTGTACAGCTGCACTGAGTAAGATAGTGTGGCTCTTCTGCTGATTGATCCTGGCAACTGTTTTGCAGAATTACTCCTGAAGCTCCATTACATGGTAATACATTGAGACTATATATCTAAAGGAATAGAAAAAAGAAGTCTTTGAAGGAAGGTAAGGGATATGAAAGGATGTTTAGACTGAAGTATAGGCTGTTGTCCCAGGGTTACCACACACATCTAATTCAAAGGAGACAGTCTCTTCAGAATCAGAAGTAAACAATGGCTTAGTGATTGCTAGAGGGCAATTCTACTTCTGTAGAAGTCAGTTCTGATTTCAGTAAATAAACATGCTTAAGATTATAGTAAACTTTTTTTTTTTTAACTAAAGTACTTCCCTTAAAGTCAGCCCACTGAAATAGCAAAACCCATTATTCCTGTAATATTACCATATAAAAGCCTTTATCCTGTTTATTTTACCCTATGCATTTTTCTATATGTGTTTGCCTGTAAGTTCTCTGTACATGGGAATAGGAAGTTTCAGAGACAAATCAGAGTCTCAGTTTCCTTTATTGACTCTGTAGAAGCACCCAGGCCGGGACCTTCAACAGCCACAAGGCCATGTGTCTCATTATGGTCAGAATAAATCCATCTCTTCTGAAAACAGGAGATGTTGCCAAGTAGAGTGGCCTCAAAATGTGTGCATTATTCCCATCTGTTCGAACAGCAGTTAAGTGCTTACAAATTGATCATATGCTTTCAGCAAGATATGAAAAGGGCTTTGGTCTAGGGAACATTAATCTGAATCTCAGATTCAATTTCCTCTTCTACTACACATGCCCTGTGTGACCTCGAAGATTTGTTTTTTCTGTGCATCGGTTCCTCATCAGTAAAATGGGTTACCAATAATGTTTTCCAAAGGGGTGTACGAAAGTAAATAATGACTATGAGATGCTCAGATATTAGCACAGAAGAGTCTTAGATTTTAGTAAGTGCAGATTTTACAGGAAAACTCCTGTCAGAAAATTTTGAGCAGTTCCAGCATATAGACAGTAATAGTATCTGTTTGCTATGTTTGCTTCTTGCCTGTTACTTATTGGCAGAATAGTTTATACAGACATACTTAAACAGTTCTTAAGAAGCAATCTGTGGATAATTTTGAAATGAGAATGTTTGTATATAGTCAGAATGTATTCTTAGTAATATATATCATGACACAAGTGATCATTTAGAGAACTTTATTTCTCAGTCATCATTTCCCCTCCTTGCCCATCTTCAAAAGCAAGCTGGTGTTTTAAAATTCTAAAGATTTTAAAAGGCTCTTATACATGTGTCCAAGTCCACATAACTGTAAAGATCAAAATAAAAGTTACTTAAGGCCTTTATCTCATGCCTGAAATTCCACTGTCTTCAGCAGAGATGTGGCTGGAGATTGATTAGCCTGTTTCTATGGCTGAACCGAGAAGGATGCAACTCTTTGCTGAAGGGAAGGCAGAAGACGCGCACACAGACACACATACACACATATATATATTTTCCTTTAGATCCAGCAGTTCTGGAATGGATGACTGCAGCCAACAGCTACCATTAGAAGACCATGTTAGACCATGGCATGTCTTTCCCTTTGTGAAGTCAGAGCTTGCTTTCTGATTGTGGTTGTAAAACATATACATCTTTTTACTAGTATGGCAGCCTTCATTTTTGTTAAAATACTTCAAAAGTGGTTTTATTGGAAATACTAGTGACCGTTCTTTCAAATCATTGCAGTCCATCTTGCAGACTCAGTCACAAAATCTGTTCAGTTTGAAGTTTGTACAGGATTTTGTCACCAGGCCAAAACTTTGGAGGTAACATAAACATATTTAATGCCTCATCCTTGCTAAATCTAAAGCAATGATATTAAGTTCAAGAAACAGCAACCCAGCAACAATTTTTGTTTGATAGGAACAACGTGCCTAGAAGATGGGCAGATTTGTTACTTGCATTTGTCTTTTTTATCCTGCACCATAGCAGATCATTCATTCTCTGACAAAAAGTTCCAAGGATTCCAGTGAATGGATAATGTTGACACATAAAACTTGGTTGCTATTTTTGCAAAGTAACTATTACAGTAACTAACTATATATAGACAGAAGTAATTGCTTCTGTAAATAAAATACCAGTGAACACATTACAAGATTAAAGAGAAACTTTGAGCTTCCATCACATCTATTTGCTGACTCCCACTCATATACACACTATGACTTTGCAGTCATAGTTCTGCATTGCCATGAGACTTAATTTAGGATGTGCTTGGCATATAATACTTCCTCACATTCCTAAATGAAGTGTTCTTCCATTAGCTGCTCAGTTCTCATTTCAGCTGGCCACTTCACCTTTCATTGGTGAAGAAATTTACAGTCATTTCACTGAATAAATGGCAATAGAAGTATTTGTTATTATTACTTTAGAGTTAAGATTTATAAATGCATAACAACAGATTTGGATGTATTATTTAGACAATATCATTTTGAGTCTCCCACTGTTTAAAAAGTCTCTTTAAAATGGCAGTAATAAGTAGTGAAAGTGAGGTAAATTGCTAGCAGATAAGATTAGAAGTGATGTATCTTAATACATGCATGATCAATCTTTGAGAGGAAAGGTGTTATGAAATAGCTTGAAGACCATGCTGCTAGTAGGAAGAGGCACTAGTTAAATATCTCTGAAAGCAGCTTTACCAGTGATCTCTTCCTTTCAGTGAAGAAGAATCATTGCCCACAAAGAGTGAAGGGTTAATTTGCTAATTCTGCCAAAACCAGAAAGCCTACTCATCCTTTATACCTTTTACTCATAGGGATTTAACAAGCTTATGTGAGAAATACAGAGCACCTACAGAAGAGTTTGAAAGACCTTTGTTGGTTTTTTTGTTTGTTTGTTTGTTTTGTTTTGTTTTTCTTTTCTAATGTGTGATTATTGAGACAAAGCTTTGTTTGCATATGGACCCTTCAGAAAGAACACAAGTCTATTCCTATGAAATACCTTTTGCTGATTCAGTCCTTATACTATTAATGTTACTATTAATGTTATCATAGCAACTGGGAGCTGCTGTGATGGAGCAGGATCCTATCAAGCTGTGTGCCAAACAGCAGAAAAAAAGCAGATGACTACTGGCACATTTGCAAGTGTCACAGTAAAGGAGATTTTTGGGTTCTGAAGCACAGTGGGTAGTTGGGCAGGAGTCTCCTAGGCATAACGGCAGTGTAGGAAAATCACTAAGGTACTTGAATCAGAATGTAAGAAAGAAGCTTTGCCTGCTTGTAAAAGACAGTGGTCAGAGAAGGGTGTTGACTTCTTGTTAGGAAGGAGAGATACTGAGGCAGAGTTGGGATGGGCTGTGTAGGAACCTGAAGGTGTGAAAATCAACAATATGAGTTTACACAAACAGGAATAAATGAGAGCAAAAAGTATTTGCTATAGGCAACAGACTACACAAACCTTTACAACAGTATGAATGAACAGGAGTGGTGCAGGAATACATCTGTCACAACCCAGAAAGCAGGGTGTTGCTTAATTGTATCTTGGACAAGCTGTGATTGAAGATTTTACTGCTGAAAAAATTAGCAAGACAAACTCCGAGGATAATTCAGAGTAGAAGTTGATGCCTATGGTATTAGACTTGACAGTAGTGTGACAAGAAAGAAGATAACAAGAAAGGTTCACAATGGGAAACAAAATCATATTAACTTGTTTGTCTCTTTGTATTTGAGTAAGTTTGCAGCAATTCAACATCAGTCCTGTCCTGTCCTCTCCCCCCCCCCCCCCCAAATGCAGAAGTTTGTGTTCTCAACTTGTTGTCAAACAAAATGGCATCAAGTAAGAACTCATACTTCAGTGGTGTTGCTTCTGTAACAACAGTAATAAATATTGCTGATGGGTGATTTATACCCAGTGTCCCAGCAGTATCCCAGCTGTAAATAGACACACTACCAAAAGATCATAGAATCATAAAGGTTGGAAAAGACCTCCAAGATCATCCAGTCCAACCACTCCCCTACCACCAATGTCACCCACTAAACCATGTCCGTAGATGGGATGCTCCCATTACTCCCCGTTTGCCCTCTTCCCTGAGTCCCCACTATGTATCTTTCATTTCTTCCTCACTTTTCTCTCCCAGAGGCATGGTGAGATAACAGATGGCAGCTCCAGTGGAGAAGAGAGAAAAACAGGGATCTAAGCTACCCATGTTTCATGCCCCCATAGCTCTGGAGACCTGAATGAGGAGCATGCCCCTGTATCAGCCTGGGCTGCAGCACTACCGCAGACAGGTCTAAAAAACAGAGCAGGTGGGCTGAAGACTGAGCAGTTGGTAATGGGAGAGAAAGAGCTCAAGGCCCCTAAAATTTCATTTCATAGCCCTTATTCTGAAGATTTTGCAGTGTTACAATATTTGATAGGTTCATGATATATTTTTATATCAATGCAATAAATATTCAAATGTTGTCACCCACTGTAAGTACCAGTAGTAAATGCAGACTGGGCTCTGACTGATCATATATTTGTAGAAACATTATTTTAGCACCACTTTTCACCTGTCTAGGGAAAGTTGCATGGTCGAAGTACTAGTTTACTAGTACTACAAACCGCTAAAATTGTTACTTACTAGATGGTAGGCTGATATTGGGTAGCATTACATCAGATAAACTGTACCTAGCGAAAATCGATTTAATACGTATGATCACCAGTTTAACACAAAAGGTACTAATGTAAGTATATGTAATCTTTCACTCCCACAAGAGCTTTGGGAAGGTGTCTTCTAACACAGGAAGGTATGGCTACTTTGAACAGGTGCTTGAAGGACAACTCTAGAAAGCATTCCTGTCTAGGAGAGTTCCCAGGATCATGCTTAACTTTAATCATACAGTGTAATCAATCCTGTATTTCCTGTCTGTTGAGGATGGGACAGATTTGTACCTTTCCCTCACAATACTTGTACCCTCCCATTGTGGTAACTCGCTGCTTTTTATCTCCCCTGTCTTCAGCTTGAGCTGAAAGGCCCTGACCTCACTTATGTCAAGTGGAGCAGTTCAGAAAACCACCTATGCACCACATGCCCTTTTTTTATTCTGAAGCACTTTTCTGAAGTTACTGATGTCTTTTAACCTGAGCTTATGCTTTGCTACATAGCTTCATAGCTTCAAAACAGCTGTGATATGACTACTGATTGTCTCCTGAAGTAAATAAGCCCTTGCCTGCTAAGCTAGAAAAAGATCTCTATAAAGGGTATTTCAGACAGCTTAGTAATGTCAATAATTATATTATCATCCACTTCATGCAATCCACTAATAAAGAAGAGAAGAGAAACATCCACATTATGGAAAAAGGCAAGAGGCACTATGTCAAAGCTTGACAACTTCAAACACCTTGAATGCTGTCTCTCACCAGTAGCTTTGTATTCCCAAAGTAAAGAGTATTAAGTTTCATTGCAAGACTACTGATTAGTACTGTTACAGGAGTAATCCAATGGATGAAATAGGATTCAGTGTTTTTCACTCAAATAATCCCAGGCCTGAAATATTTGAACTCCCCCTCTTTTCTACTTTTCTATTTTCCTGATAGATATTCACATAGATCCAATTGTAGGGTAGAGGCCTAAACTTCCATGTCAGCAGAAGACACCTGAACTCTTTCCAAAATAAAAATTAGAGGTCGTTAAAGTTAGGTGTTCAAATCCATTGTATTTCAGTAAAGTGCCATAACTTTAAAAGGTGCTAAGTACAATGGGAGCTTTACTTCATGATCTTGTCAACAGCCCTGTTTACCAGAACCATAACATTTGGATACCTAAGGGCATTTGCCATTGTTGGCTTCTGTCCCTTTAGAGTGATTAAAAAAAAAAAAAAAAGTGCAAAGTTTTAAGGGAAATATCTCATTTAACACTTATAACTTTGAAATAATTATACTCATTTTTTCCCACACTTGGCATTTCTTAGATCCCAACTAAATTAAAAACAAACAAAAACACCCAACAAAAACAACAAAACACTAGGTGTCATGTCTCTGTCTTCTGCCATTACTGAACTATTCAGGCATAAAATACACTACTGAAACATCTGAAAAAGTTTATGTTATTAATCCACACTTAACTCAGAAATGTTTGGAATGATATTAATCAAACTTTTATATATATATATATATATAAAAGATCAGGAAAATCTAGACAAGTTTCAGTACAAACGACGTAAGGTTATGAGAATATCAGCAGACTTGCTAAAATGTTTTAGAATTAAAGATGATGTTCTACTTTGATTATACTGTTTCCGTGATAATAAATGCTTACTAAATATAAAACCATACCTCAGTTTTTAACCTGATTGTTTACACCCTTTTCCTCCTCTCTCCCATATTACTCCCTACTGTATATAGCAGCTTTCTGTATTTTGGAGCAAGTGTAAGCTACCTCCAAATGTTGTAGGAATAATTAAGTAAAGGAACAGTGCTCCTTAAATTTATAAATATACATTTAATCTAATAAAGTATCAACATTTCTATGTCGGCTACATATAGTGTAAAAAAATCAAATAAAGAGTGGATCGTAAGAACACAAACCAGAAATCTCCTTACTTTGAAAGGGTTAGAAAGATATGTAAATATCAGTGTAAACGGATTAAAACAAATAAATAGGGGAAAATGAAAGTGAAGCAGCAACTGACTATATGATCTGTATGGATATAAACGGTTCATTTTTTGTTTTATAAAGAACAAGGTATTGTGAGCACTGCGGTACCTACAAGAAAAGTAGAGTAATTCAGAAGCAGGAACAGCAGTATTTTCTCTATGCTACTTTTTAAGCATTACATCTAGTCCTCTAGTGGAGTGATTTTCTTCCACTTCCAGCAAGGATGGATGAATAATACCACATTCCCTAGGCTCAGACAGAATATTACCACCAGGGATACTGAGGATCTCCCAAGGGGTCTCCTTCTGATATATTAATATTAGAGATGGAAAATATTTTTGATGAATAGCATTTCACAGAAATGCCTTTATGATCATGACGTACATTTTCATCCAATTATTTTGACAGTTATGATCAGAACAGAAAAATACACGACGTTTTTATTAATATTTAATATTTTTTTCAAAGAAACACTGTAACAAAACTAATTTGACCACTTTAGTTGACATTCAGACTATCTGGAAATAATCAGACAACTTTGTTCTAGCTTAGATTGTTAAAAGTCATCAGCCATATATCTGATTCATTTAGATGAATTATTGAATTATTTATTTGAATTTACATGAGCAGCATTGGGACAAATATCCTCCTATTATCTTGTTTAAATTCAGATAGCAAGAAATAACTGATGTAACTGTATGAGATTTAGATGAAGGTAAGCAGTTCTCACAAGTTTATTTTGGAATGCCTGCTTTTCTGCTTTCCATAAAACAAAAACAAAAGAAAACAACAACAAAAACACTTTTTTTCTTTAAACTTTAAATTTCATGGTGGATTATTTTCAGTTGAGAGCCAGACTGGTTTCAGATACTGAGCATTTGTAGTTTGTGGTATTCCTTTTTTTTTTTCTTTTCTTTTTGCTCCCAAATGCTTACTATGTCCAAAAGCTAAAATATTTATGATTTATGGTAGAGAGCAAAAGAATATCTCTTAGAAGTTATCTGCTAAACACAGATACATTTAGAAATATTTCTAAATATATTTAGATAAAATTGAACCAAACCAAACCAAACTACCCTCTTACTTTCCTTGAATTTTCATAAGGAAGAAAATCTGTTTTCTAATTGGATCAAATATAAATTTTCTTTGCCTTTATAGCACAGCCATCAAAACCTAAAATGAATGTATGAAATTCAAGAGGATGCTTTCAGGATAGATGTGTGGAAGATTTATCAAAAGCTAATGAAGTTCCAGAGGTATAATTACTAGCCAAGTAATACTAACTCAGATCTGCTGTGCTTTGCTTGGGCTCAGAGTTTACTTTGATGGAAGTGGATCATGTGTTGTCTTGCCAGAAAAGTTCTGCTTCGTAGGTTGGCATCCTTTTTTTTCTACTTGTCTTCTACTGCATTAGGAGAAACTGGGATTTCACTGCAGGATGAAATTATTCACGTTAGTTTTGTTACTGAGAGCTTCTGCAACCCAGTACAAAAAAGGCTAAGAAAAACAGATGAAGCTTTTAAATGGACAGATGGACAGATGTTTTGGGCACGTGAATGCAGAGAACAATGGAGTATGACAAACTCACAGCCACACCCACAAACATAAAGAAGAAAGAAAAGTAACATAAACTGTGGAGGGGTAATTGTGACCAGCTAATCCTTTATGTCTTTATTCTATGTGTGAACTCTGAAGTCATAAGTCATGTTAGTTTAGTGCTTAACTGTTTTCTACTCTGTGTTTGCCATTAGAGGCTCATTAGGCATCAGCATGTGGGAAAAGATCTTTCTGTCAGTCGACACCTTAATATTTTTTCCCAGCATCGACTTCTTCCATCCATAATGAACAGTATGTCAGAGCAATAACCATTGCCGGACTGTCCATGTCTTAAAAGAACTGTCACCTATACTAGGAAATTAAGCTTGGTTTTAACCACTTAAAAGAAATCAGTGTTATGGAATTGTGTAGCTAGATACGTTTCAGTTCTCCAAAGACAGGTGCAGAAATAAGTCTCCTGAAGGGTCCTGAATGCTGACATCTAGGTTGTATAGTGTTATGCACACATGTTCGGGCCTTTTTAGGCTTTGGCCAGCATCGTAACTGGCTAATGATGCAAGGCAGAAAGCAAAGCTCCACATGTCCTACATGTCCTGAATGGCAATACTCCAAATAATGTAAATCATTACATCACTTCTTTATTATGCCTTGCATTATCAATTTAAAAAGTGTGAATACTTGAATACTACCGTGGGAAAAAGCTGGAGGAAGGCTGTGGGAATTGTGAGATACAGATTTTATTAATGACTGTTAATGACTTCACATGTGATTTTAAGCAGGTAATTAGGACTAAATGCTCAAACTATCCACTTTACTTCAGAAACCTAATATATCTCATCAGATATTTCGCAATTAAAGCACTCAAAATTCAGAGGCACTTCCAATATGTAGCCCTTTAGTCATTCTCTTTCTCAGTCCTCTTCTCTGTGGTAATAGTACCTAATTTTGAAAAGCAAGTTCTTTTATATTTGCTATTACTAAATTGTTGCATAATTTAAAATAATTAAAAAAAAAAAAAAAAGCTGGTAATGGTAGTTATAGCTTGGGCACACTTATTAGTCAGCTACAACTTATCAACAGTGAAGTGAGTTTGCCTTGGAGTGTCACACATAATAGTGACAGAGACCCCAGACCCTGTACAGGGTTCTGGGGGATAGTAGGATGAATCTCAGCAATGCTTCAGTAAAGTCCATATACCCTGCCACTGTTCTAAGGAATCTTACTACATTGTGTAAGGGCAAAATCAAGAGCAAATATCAAGTTGCTCTGACTCAGAGTTTCCCATATTTTTGCAATTTCTTCTGGTGTGCTCACACTGAATATTAGTTCAAAATATTCTTTAAATGACTGTTTCCTTTGACTACAGGGCAAATGCCCTAGCAGACATCCAGAAGTACCAAAGTTAAAACTTGCAGAACTTCCAGGGCAGACCACTCATTCCAGATTCTGATCTCAGTTACATAGCTGTAAATCTATTGTTTCTCCATTGTAGTTAATGGTGCTTTTTCGGTACAACATTTCTGTTCTTGGCATCAGAGTCTGCCCACAAACATAACTCAAACACATTAACATTTTCAAGGGCAGATGGAACACCTGCATCTAGTTTTGTATGAGCTGCTGTCTTTATCCACTTTAGCAGAACAATAGGCCTTTCAGCCTGTTCTTGTCTACCCTAAAGTATGTTTTGTGGTTTGCACTCCTGTAGTGTATGAGGGAATCAGAGAGAAAATTGTATTTCCTGGAGGCAAAAACACTCAGATTCACTCAGAGAGTTTTGTTTTTGGGAAGTCCACCTCAAATGTGGAACAGTTTCCAGTAGGAACTGTAGTACTCTACAGACAGAAATAAAAAGAGCAGAAACCAACAGGGATATGGATAAATAACAACCAATCCCAAAACACAGTGTGTATCTAGCCTTGTGTTGGGGGGCTGTGACAAGTGGTGTGACCTGAGGACTAGCTTCCCTATGATGAGAGTGGTTGCATTTAACTACAGGCCATGCACCTCCTCACCTGAAATTGGTTAGTTGGCAGAGAGGAAAGGAATGAAAAGGCCCCATCTTTTTCCCTACTTACTCTCATGGTGGTTTTCACTTGTTTGTTCATTTGTTTTTTATGATACAGAAATATTCCTTCAAGCAGCATATATACTGCATTTTTCTGTGTTTGTTTTTTTGTTGTTGTTGTTTGTTTGTTTGTTTGTTTTCCTTTTTTTCTTTTTTCTTTTTCTGTGTGCTGCTCAAGAAAGCAACAGGACAAGTTGCCTGGACAGGTAAGGCTGAGGTTCATGTTCCTTTCCTCTTCTGGCCCTGATGCAGAGAATGAGCTGTACCTTTAGAAAAATACTTCATCCAAGGCTCACCTGATATGCATAGAGGGGCTGATTTAAGGCAAGAGGGTCTCTCTTGCAGCCTGATCCATTCTAGAAGTCTCTGCAAGATGGTGCAACTCCTTGTCCCTCTGTCCCAAAGTTATTCCCAGCAAAGATAATCCTACTGTGTCTGAATATCAACAAGTTCCTATTATAGTCCACAGCAATGTCAGAGCACTTGTATCCTGCAAGTTTCCCTGCCCAAGAAACCTGTTGTAAATTCTTGAGATGATAAACGAAGAAGAGATCACATCTGGGTTTTACCTTTCACAAGTTTCTACATCAACTCCATGTCTAGAATAGCAACAACCCTGTGAACTGCAAGCCTACAGCAAATGCTGCCAACAAGGAAAGCTACGTATGTGAAGGCTGAGAAGATATATGTACTAGACCAAGTGGAAGCCTATTTATATATTTGGGCTACATTTCCAATACTGAAATACCACTGCATTTTACCAGAGAGCTGTTAGAGTGCTAAAGCTTTTTATACCAGTATAATAAAATCGCCATTTTCAAGGAAAAAAAAGTATATATATAATAAAATCATAATGGTGAGAGTCCTTGGCACAGCTGTGTTTGTTTGGGATCAAACTGCTCTACAGCCCCAACGAGGTGAGCCAGAAGTCTTTAGTCTAGATGTGACCTAAGCATATGTTCTGCAACTGGAGGTATGTTTTTGTAACACATGCAGATATGCCCAAGCTGGCTCTAATCTATCTAGCTCAGATAAGAACTGCTAGGAGGGTATGATATCATAGGTTTCAGTCTTGGCTAGCAAACTAGGTACATACCTAAAATCAGGCTGACTGGTAGCCACTGTGCTGAAGTCACTACATCTGCCAGAACTAGATAACTTAACACTGCAAATCCTGCAATCCTGTATCAGTTGCAATGCAGATATATTTTGAAAGACTTATTCCCAATGAAAGCTAAGAAACTGAGGCAGAGTTTAGTATGTTCTTTTAAAAGTGGTTGGGAAAAGTACCAAAAGTATAATTAAACTAGAGAGAGTTGGAGAGCATTAATCACACGCTGAAAAGCTCTCTTTTGCTAAGACATTTCACAGAGAGCACTAGGAGTGCTTTAAGTAACTTCCTCAGGTACATGCTTTGCAAGTGAAGAATAAATTAGCAGGAAATTGGCTGGACACAAGGAAAGCGGTTGGAATGGAGCTGGAAGTTGAACCAAGCTCAGTGAGACTGGGTCTTTACTTCATCTTTAGAAAAGGTGAATTAGTTGTTGGTATAGCCTAAAGATCATCTGCAGCATGACAGGAGCAAAAATGCTTTTGAGGATGCTTTTTTTTCCATAACTGCATGACAAGAAATAGATATCTAAATAATCATTTGACTTTTAACGATATTTGGCATTTGCCAACAGACTTTGATTGGAGAGATTTCTTGCCAGGAAGGGACTGATCCCACTAACACTCAACTATTTCACTTGCATAAATATATCCATTAAATTCAGAGTAATTCAGTGAACAGAGTCATACTAATGAACATGTTCACATACATGATGCTTTGAATGTGTTTACTGTGGATTCAGAGACAAAATTTCACCAGGTTTATAACTTCAGTTCTGTCTTTTATTTCATTTTTGATATAAAGATATTTTTGAAAATCTTTCCTTGCATGCAAGCCTGATTTTATTCCACTTGCAACTATTTAGTATAACTTTAAGAAATGACGCTCCTTTTAGCATTAAAAGGAGAAAAAAAAAAAAAGCTCCTCCCATTCTTTCATATTGCTGTACTAGGAAAATCCAGAAAATATACTGACATTTCTTGAAGGGTGAAAAAATTCTTCATGAAAGCACTAGAAACTGATATAAGCACCAGTTTTGTAAAGACTAAGCGAGATATATTCCTCTTCCATTTGCGCTGTAGAAAAAAGAATCCTCTTGAAACCATAAACTATTTATCAACTTTGGGCAAGAACATCATTGAAGCATTTGCAATAGTGGCTCTAACTGAGTAAAGCCCATTCTCGACAGGACTTTACAGACTCCCTCCACCAGATAGAGCTGTTTCTCTACAGAGCTCTGTAGGATTCGTAGGCCACGGAAAGGTCAGGGGCTGACTCAAGGTAACAAGCTGCCTACAGCTTGCTCATTCCCTCCGTTTCACTGCCACTGTAAATGAAACGGGGAAGGCAGAGACTGACTGGTCTGAAGGAGTAAAAGCACATATTGAAAAAGGATGTTTGTAGCTACTGCATGCTGTTGTTTCCAGCTTTGCTATCTGCTACAAGTCTATTTTCTTTCCTAAATTAAGAATGGTATTAGACACTGATGCACAACAAACTGCTTTTACCATTTTTTGGGGATCTTTTTCTTACAACTTGGCGAGACACCCTGAAAACACAGTTGCCTGTCAAGTAATTGCCTGGACTGAAGTGACATTAACAAAAAATCAAAACACAAACCTGCAGCCAGTGCTGCCGGTGAGCCATGTAGGCTGTGAGCAGGCCTGACATAAATCTAGGTGCATTTTGATCTCACAAGCAGAGAGTGCTGAGCAGACGCAAATGTTACTTCTGGAAAGCAGATGGATTTCCTTAACTGGTCCTGAGTGTAGGTGCCCTGCAGCCAGCTTCTAGGTCCTTAACAAAAAAAAAAAAAAAAAGGCGACAGCTATGAAGACTACCAAAAGTACAAATAAACTACAAGGCGTAGTTTACCACTCTGCTGTAGCCTTTGCAATAGAATAAAGAAATGCAGGTAGAGTGCTTTTCACTGCCTTTCTGCAGCAAAATTATTGCATGTGTTTTACCTTGTTGTCCTTACCCTCCTGTGATACGTAGAAGGAATAGCATTTGTTCTTCACTTCTTGAAGAACCAAATTCCTTCGAACCCACAAGAGAACAGAAAATAAAACTAAGTAACAAATACTGAAAAATCTTTCAAGTGGAAAACATTACCTACAGTTGGAATATCTTTGTTGTCTGTTACTTAGAATTTTTGAGACCGCTGGGCCAGTTTTTCTCATGACCTTTGCTGTAAGTATTTTAACTTTGTTCACTGTACTGAGTTACTGGATTTTAAAAATATTGTTCTGGGTTCTTTTGGTAAGTTAATAACTTCTTAGTGTAAAAGTTTACAAAACATATAGTTTTCTCAAAGTTATTTTTTTAATATATACATATGTACATATAAAAATTAAAACAGTGTAAGGTACATGTATTTTCCTAGCCAGTGTAAGGATGGAACGGTATGATCCTAAGTGAGTTTGCAAATCCTTATTCATGCAGGCAGTCTTACAAAAAATGATGTGTGAAACCAAAACTTAGCTTGTTTCAGTGCATGCAAAAGAGTAGATGGGTTAAATTAAACAGTAGGGCCTAGTTGTGTATGCAGTAGATTATATATGTAATTAAGCAAATATAAGATTTATTAATATTACTTTGTATATTGTGTTAATAGTCTGATTTATTCAGACTGTTGCAATATGCATGTGTGATCTTACGGAGACGTTAGGTTATTAAACTCACCATGGAGACTGTGTTTACTTAAATCTTACCTTGGGCATTCAAAATACACATAGTTGTTGGTCTCTTAAAAATAAACAGAAAAAAATTAAACAGTGTATCAGCTCAGCTTTTATATCTTCCAATAGCTAAGAAAACGGAGCACATTGTTTAGGTTGCCTTTATTCAGAAACAACACAAACACATCCAGAGGAAATATTTAATTACAGTGTGTGTTCTTTCTCACACATTAAAATTAAGAGCATATAGCTCAACACATAGTAGATACATGCTAGGTTGTGAACAGGGGAGGGAAGGAGTAGGTGATTCTTGTATTTCTGAGGGGCCTGTGGATACAATCCTTTACAGAAGTAACGTAATAGATGAACCACAGCTGCTATGAGCCCAGGAAAGGCTGAATTGTGAAGGAAGACAGTTCCTGTAATTGGCTCCATATCACAGCTTTTTATCAAACGATTGTACTCGGGGATTGTCAAGATGATAATGAACATGGAGATTTTACTGTACTTCTGCTTTTACTAGTAGATTAAGTGGCAATAGGCACAAAAAGGCTTTCTTCCATTAATGTGAATGCTCTCATGACCCTTAGGCTTCATTAGTACCGTATCTTCTACCTGGAAACTACTGTGGAAGCACAGATACTGGAGCTATTTCTTCACCTCCAAATATAACACCTGCCTCCTGAGCCATTACCTGTAGAAATCCGTAATTACCTCATCTTTGCTCTCCACTCAGGAATGCCAGGTCCACATCCAGGACTCGGTGCTAACCCTTTGTGTCCTCACCTGAGCGCATCCTGGCAGTAGGCTTCTTCTTTTCACGTTGCCTGAAATGCAGATGCAACCCCTTGAATAGCAGAGCTGGCCCTGGATTTTAATTCTGATATTAAAGTGAATTCAAAGCCTGTGCAAGGGCTAAGTCCATCCTGATGACTTTCTCACAAAAAGCTGGCAAGATCAGTAACTAAAAATAAACAAGGCAGCAGTATTTTTTCACTAGAGGAAACCAACTGGAGCCCACGTCTATGTACGTTTGTGCAGGGGAGGGGAAAGCTGCAGTTTCCTGGTTATTCCATGCAGCAGTCAGCACCATGGCGATGAACATGACTGAAATCTTACGCGATAAGCTCGGTAACAAGGCACGTACACCCTTTTAGAAGACACCCCCGTTCCTTTCCGCATCTTCCACGCCCAGCAGCGACGATTCCCCGCGCTGTTTCCCCTCAGCGAGGCCGGGGCGGGGGGAAGGCAGGTGACCCGCAGCCCCGCTGGGCCGGGCCGGGCCGGGCCGGGCCGGGCCGCCACCTCCCGACAGCGCCTCCCGGCCTCGGCCCGGGCGGCCTGAGGCCACTTCCCCGGCGGCTCACACCGCGGGGGAGCCCCGCCTGCCGCCGGGCCCCGCTGAGGAAGCGGGGCCGTGAGGGGACGGAGCGGCGGGGGTCGGGGCCGGGGCGCGGCGGGGAGGTCGCCGGAGGGCGGCGCTGTGAGGGAGAGGGACGGCAGGGCCCGGCCGGGGGCGGGCGGAAAACCCGCGGGGAGCAGCGAGGCGGGGAGGAAGGAGGAGGAGGAGGAGGAGAGGGGCGGTCGGGTGCTTGAATAAAACCTGAGGGGCTCGGGAGGAAGGCGGACGGGGATGGCGTGTGTGTGTTTTTCTTCCTACGCCACTTTTATCCCGTGAGGGGGACGAGGGAAGGAAATACAACAACAACAGCGACAATAACAAAACTATAAATGATAATAAAGCTGTAAGTGCGCGGAGGCCGGCCCAGAGGAAGACGAGGGCTGAGGAAAGGCGGGCGCAGCCGAGGACCCCCGCGGGCCGCGCTGCTCCCCCCGCCGGCCAAACTTTGGGCGCACAGCCGCTGGCACGCTCCCCTCGCACACTCACACACACACACACACACTCCCTCGCTCACACACACACACACTCGCACACTGACGTCTTTTGCGCATTTCCTGCACGGGAGCGAGCGGCGGAGCGGCGGCGGGAGGCGGGGAGGGAAGGACGGACGGAGGGAGGGAGGGAGGGAGGGAGGCGGCGGCTCTGCCCATCGCCAGGGCGGCGGCCGCCCAGCCGGAGCCCGCCGAGCCCCGCTCCGCACCGCTCCGCGCCCCATGCGCGGGGGTGGCCGCGCTGGGTCCCCGGCCTTGGCGGAGGACGAGGAGGAGGAGGAGGCGCGGGGGCTGCTGCCGGTGCTGCTGCTGCTGCTGCCGCCGCTGCTGCGGGCTGCGGCGCGGATGGAAGGTCCCCGGGTGGATGGCTGCTGCTGCTGCTGAGCGGAGGCTGTGCCGTAGGCAGGGCTGGGGGGGCGGCCGGTGCTGGTGATTCGTGCGGGTGTTTGTGTGTGTGCGTGGAGTGGTGCGGTGCCGCTCCGGGGCAGGGCTGGCGTGTGCGGGAGCCTCGGGTCGCGGCGCTGCCTCCCTCGCACGGCCCGAGCCGGGATTATGGTCTAGGAGGAGGGAGGAGGCTTTCGCTCGCCCCCCGGCTCTGCCCTGCCCGGGTTTTGGGGGGGTTTCTGCAGCCGCCGACGCCTCCCCCTCCCCTGCGGCCCCCCTCCCTTGTTTTCCGTTAGAAACACGGGCGAGAAAATAAATGCATTCACTGGGTGTCGCAAGAGCAAAGGCTAAATAACCAGAGGTAGCGGCACGGCGAGGGTCGGAGCCGCGCTGCGTCCCGCTCCCCCCCTCAGACCTGCCCCCCTATTTATTGGCGAGACCTCCTTCCCTGCTCCCCTCCTTCTCTCCTTCCCTCCCTCCCTCCTTCCCTCCCTCCCTCCTTCCCTCCCTCTCTGTGCGAGCGCGTTGTGCGAGTGTTTGATCCCAGGAAAAGTGCAGCCGTCCAGCCATGGTGGTTTTCAATGGCTTGCTGAAAATCAAGATCTGCGAGGCGGTGAATCTGAAACCCACGGCGTGGTCACTGAGGCATGCGGTGGGTCCCAGGCCACAGACCTTTCTGCTGGACCCTTACATAGCCCTCAATGTGGACGACTCCAGGATCGGGCAGACCTCCACCAAGCAGAAGACCAACAGTCCCGCTTGGAACGATGAATTTGTCACCGACGTTTGCAACGGCAGGAAGATAGAGATGGCTGTTTTCCACGATGCCCCCATCGGGTACGACGATTTTGTAGCTAACTGCACTATCCAGTTTGAGGACTTGCTGCAGAACGGGAGCCGCCACTTTGAGGACTGGGTGAGTGTTGGCGCCGCAGATACGGACGTGTGCACATGATGTTCAGTGGCACCGCTCTGGGTGCAACATCTGTATTGCAGAGCTAGGTTGCCAAGGGCATGTAATGGCTCTGGAGGCTTTTCATTATTTCCACGCTTTGTTATACCGAGATAGTCATGGTTATGGTGCATCTAATGCATGTGGTCCACAGACACAGGAAGAAAGAAAAATAGGGTGCATCTAAGTAAGAGATGTGTAATTACCACTTCAGGTTCTGAAATTATGTTACATAAACACAAGTCCTGTTGTCTTATTGTGTTTGAAACCCGCCGACCAAATACATCTGTACAGAGCATCACTGCAAAACCCAGAGCCAGCACTTAGACCGAGTTCTTTGCTTCAGTGTGAACTGACGAAGCCATGACGAGGTCATGACAAGCCTTAAAAATGCAGGTCTGACCTCTGATCCGAGATGATTTGGGGTCCTCGTATCGCTTGGAAGCTGACTGCAACGATGCTGATGCTCCTTCTTCCCCTAGATGGTCTGGACCTTTGTCCATAGACCTAATGCAGTGCTTCTTCAAATGCCTGAAATTGATAAAACGGTTCTGGTGGATTTTGGCCACAACCAGGCAAATTCTGCTGCCTGCATGCACAATGTGTTTAACAGCTTCTACTGCATCTTAAAGACCCAGAGGCTAACGTGCCTCAGTGGGGGTGCAAAAAAAATGGAAAATCCTTGGTCTGACAACCTCAGGTGCTGTGATTTAACACTGGAAAATAAAACAAAAAGAAGCACAGGAAACATGAATATGCACATTTCTGCAGTTAAACGGTTAAATGGTATATTCTTTATATGAGACGTGCAATAGAATGATGTTAGCTGTCTTCTGATTTTTAAATGTGCCCTGCTTGACCAGCCGTCTGAAATGTTTATGCTTGTCTTTTCGTGTTTATTTATTATGGTCAAAGATACTAGGCAGGGGAATGTTTTGTTGGCAAACAAAGAACCCAGGACCAAACTGAAAACAGCAAGAGTTAACAGCTCAGAGTTTCATGTATCCTTTGGAGCTTCTTTACTTAAAGCAGTGCTAGAAAGAGATATCAGAACAATGGAAAGGCGTGAAAGAATTGTGCTCTGTTTATGCTGATTAAGAGCTGAATAACTTTACTGTTACAACTTTAATGTTTACGAATTTAAAATATTGCCCACTTCTGCTACGTATGTTACATCGTGACAATTAAGATCTAGATTATTCTGATGCTCAATAGAAGCTACATGTTAGTAAGCTTGGATTGTAAAACTGGGCAATAGGCAAAGAAAAAAATTGCCAAATCAGGAAAAGACAAATGCAGCAGTATTGCAGATGTCTTTTACCTGGATTGAATGATAATCAAGTAGTGGTCCTTCTGTAAACACTGGGTGCTTCATCTTTGAGGCCAATGGGACGAGGATGTCATCACAGATTTTTAGTGAAGGAATAATTACATATGTTCTTTCTGTGTATGGTACCTGTTCAGAGTTTGTTGCCAGATCTGGAAGGACCTTGCAGGTTACAGATGCCAAGTTTGATTTTTGGTGGGCTGGTGTGTGAGGGTACATCCTGACTCTGATTTTTAAGGTGAACTCAAAACGTCCAAACATGTTCCCTAGATAAATAGTGGAATTTAACAGATTGAGGCCCTCTGTAAACACAATCTGGAAGGAACTACATAGCTGAATCAGATAAATGCTGTATTTTACTGCACCAGGATTCATTGCTGTCCAGCATTTACTGGGTGGGAGGAGACAAGGGAGTGACTACAGTAGTTGTCTGTTGATGTGACAGAGTTGAGTAGATGGCTCTGGGTCCTAATTGGTTAGCTCATTGTAATACGGTTTCTGAAGCATCATTTACTTCTTGTTTGTGTGTGTGCTGTAAGTCTCCATAGTGTGGATTGTGTTTGTGCAGTGCATGTAATGCATAGAGAACACCACCCTATCACAGTTGGAGTTGGGGGGCAGGCATTTATGGGATTGTTCTTTACCTTTTCACAAATCTTCCAATTTACTGAATATGTCATTTTTTATTGTAATACTGACTGTGTTTATTGGATTGTTAATAGGTAGGGACCCTCAGAGAACTGGTCTTTACAAAATCACATTGTTTTTTCATCTGATTTCACTGAGTTAAATCGAGGCCTGTGGCCATAGCATCTCTATAGAGTGTATAGTGAAGCACATAGATTTATTGGTATCTTCATCAGTGTCTGGAGTCTGTATGAAAACTTGCAAAAAAAAAGAAGTCTTCTCTGAAACAAAGTAGTTGAATGGCTTTCACAGGATGAGGAAAATGCACATGGCCTAAACCAACATAAGACTAAGACTGGGCACATCACAGTCAGTTTGTTCTGTTTAATAAGAGGGCTAATTCCTTCATTTCACTCTTGGCATTTAAGCCAGATATTTTTCTAGTACTCTTCCTCAACTTTATAGCAAGCAAATTAAAAGCAGCTATCACAGGAGCTCAATCCTCCTTGCCTGAAATATCAATTGCAACCTAAGAAACGCTCCTGGAGACTATAAAGCATTTTTATGCCATTCTGAGGGCGTCCCTTCAAGGAGTCCCAAAAGTTGGAATGGGGAACCACACACTTGTTGAGTATATTCAATGTAATTGCATTGCTGCCCCTTTTTACCTTCAGAATGATGCAACAGTTCTTGCAGGATTGGACTGTCACTATTTAAATAGCTTTGAGAAAAAGCTCGTATGCGGAGAACAGTTCTTGTCAATATATTAATAGCTTTAATGCATTCAATATCGTATAATACTGCATGCATTTTTGTAAGGAAATTTCAGTATTTGTTTTATAATGTCTGCACCAGGCTCAAGGTTATGTGACTTATCCCGTAACATATTTCTAGGTTCTTGTCAGAAGTCCAAAATGAAAAAAGGGCTTTCAGAGAAATAATATTTTGGTTCTTTTTTTTCCCCCCTAAAATGAGACTATTCCTCTCTTTAGCCAGCTTACCTACTTTGATTATTTTTGCCATTGTGCACATCCCTGTATGTTTTCTAAGAGATGAGTTTTTTAGGAAAATACTGGGTATTTTTCTCACTGTTAAGCCTGTGCTATATACTGATGCCATGGTTACAGTGGAAACACTAATGATAAACAAGTACAAAGCTTCAAATCATGATAGCGTCTATTGTGTTAGGACGAGTAAGATAAATGTGCAAAATTCTGGTTTCTTTTGTCTGCAGAGTATTCAGCAGTTGCAAAAATGATTTTTAACCTTATGGTATGTATACTCCCTGAACATATATGTGCAGAAAGATTGAAGTTCTGGCCTAACACAGTTGTTCATATTTTACCAGATGGAAGCTTTTAAACAAAATACAGAGAGTTTTTTTTTTAAAGGAAGATCAATAATAAAAAAAAAAACTGTTTTGGTTTCTAAAAAAGTATAGTGACAATTAAAAAGGTGGCTGCTTTTCCAGTTGTGCATCAATATAGACATAGCACAGTTAAAGTGTCAGTTTTGCAGATTTTTTAGTAATGGCTACACTGCAGTTTTAAAGAGAGCTTTGGATTACAGATTTTTCTATAAGCCAATGAAACATTATTCAGAATGGCACAAGGCATTTTCAAGAGGATGTTGGTGAACTTACATTTTGGTAAATGCGAAATGCAGAACAATAAGCAACCTGAAAGTTCTCACTGAAAAAAAAAAAGCCTAGCTTAACTTGCAAGCTTTAGCTATATCTTCTGAGTTCGGTGATTCATGTAATAACGAAGCATGTCTTTATCTAGTTTTCTTACATTTGGCATACGTAAATGTTGCAGCTGAGTTGGTGACAGAGCTACGCTTTTATCAGCAGAATTTAAATCAGGAAGGAAAATTCCTTTAACATTTAGCCTTGTGGTTATACTTTTGTGAATTAGAACGATCGATGTTTATGTGTTTGGATGATTGGTAATATGGGTTCTGAGTTCATGTCCACTTTTCAGAGTTGACGATAGATGAAATCAGTGTAACTGGACCGATGCCAAGGACTCCATCTAAGGGTCTTAGCCATTAGCCTGACTGTGCACGAGAAAACCTATTGAGTTGTCCTAAGAAATCCTTTTGTAGGCTGAGTAGCAGAACTTACTGAATCAGTTGTAACATCACAACATTTATCAAGAAAAGCCTCTATTTCCACTGAAAATATTTTACAGCTATATTTAGGTTAATAAAACAAGTTTAATTTTCTGCTGTCTTAAAAAAAATCCCTAATGCTGTCAGGAAAGAATTAAAACACAGATTTCAATGAGATTTTCTTTGCTAGTCTTAAATGTCTGCCATTCTAGTTTTTTTTTTCTTTCAGTGCTGATTCTTAAGATCTTTTCAAACGTACTTTTAAAAACATTCTTCCATATTTCCGTTTCATTAATGCGAAGTTAGTCATGCAGCTGTGCCACTTGCATATAGCAAGTTTATTATGAGTTAATTTTACATCTCAATAACAATTTGACGACGAGTTAGGGGAAATGAAATGGGGAAAATGCACAGCTTTACATACTCATTGAGCTGTTGAGGTACGTGTTTTTGCATCATGCTTACAGCATACCATTGATGAAATTTTCCTGTTGGAGATACTGTGTCTTGGGTCTCCAAGCTGCAGCCCATAAAGTCAGGCACCCAGGGTAATGCAGTGCTGAATGTGGTGGTGCTGACCTCTCGTCAGAGGTGTTTGACGTAAGGAGCAGATGCAAGGCAGAATATAGACAACAGCTCCTGGCTTTGAAATGGCTGGCAATAACAGTAACAAGCATGCCATGCATTAGAAAATCTAAAAGCACTTTAGAAGAATGTCAGTATTCTTTCTTCTGTTTCAGGAATTGAGAAGGAGGGCAGTAGCAGGACAAGGATTAAAACACCTCTGAGTCCTCAGTCCCGTGAGCTGTCCATTTACTTGGGAAATAAACCATTTCCTTCCAGCTCCTGCTGTCTGAATTAACAGGGAAGACTGGTTAAGGGCTTATCCGAGTGTGTTTGGGGGGACTGTTTGTTTGTTTAATAGCCTTCTGCCTTTTCTTTTGCTGAAGTGGCACCTCATTTTAGTCAGTGGGTGATCTGCTATAGCTGGTGGGCAGAGAGCGGAGTGGTGATGTTTTGTCGCGGGTCAGCCTGCACATGAACCTCTGCTTGCTCCTTACACTGTTGAAGGTTGTCGTTGGGCTAGCAGAGTGTGACTGTTGCGTATTTTCATTTTTATTTCCATCTACCAGCTGAACTCATCTGTGCTGACGGTGTTGAAAGGCCTAGGATGCAGCTTGTGAAAGCTTTACATCTCATCTAAACTGCGGTTTGTGAGCTGCTGAAAAGCGTTGTTATCAGAAGAGTATTTGTTGAAATGGAAGGGGAATTGCTGTCCCATTTGACGGATTTCTGCGTTACAAGGCTGTCACTGGGCAAGGTATATGTCAGGCCTGGGGCGTGAGCGTGAGAGAGTTAGCAGGGAGCGGCAGGGCTTCGCAGGGACTCGTGTAATTGTGAGGGTGGGTGGCTGAGAAGAGGAGATGGGAGATTTTGGAAAGCACTTTGCACAGGGTGGGGCTTCCTCGCCTTCTCCCCCGGCCTGTCTCCCTCCTGTGCCTCCTCTTTTCCCTCTCTGCTGGGGATGTGGTACAGTCGCCACGCAGCTCACCCACTCCCTCGTATCAATCCCTTTCTGCAGCTGCACAAGGCTACTCCTACTCCCTGCTAGAAATGTTCTCTCCTAGCAGCAGCTCCTGCTCACCTGCAGTACTTCCCAGCCTGCTGAGGAGCTGTAGAGGGGGAAAAAGCTGCCTCCGCAGCTACTGCTGCAGGGAGAGGGAAAGGGCAATGTGGGGAAACGGAGAGATGAGGCATGGAGAACAACCTGGAGGAGGATTATGAATAGTTGCTGCTGCCCCACATCCTCCAGCTGCCCTTTTGGCAGCAGCAGAAAGCTGCACATGTAGAAGAGACAGGGATGAGCTGGCATAGGCAAATTGACTAGTTTAGTCGATGGCCTTCTGTTACTCACTGACCAGTATTTTTTCCCTTTTTTTTTTTTTTCTTGCTTTGCTCAGTGCGTACCTTTCAGTCTCACTTAGGTCCTGAAAAAATTGCTCAGGGCATGGAAAGTGTGTAGTCAAACATGGCTTTCGCTTGGTGTTGAATTACTTGTAGGTCAGGATTTGACCCTACAACTGGGCAGAACCTCCTCTTACTGCTGCTAATACCAATGCTGGTACTGAGTTCCTGGTGACGATAGCACTTCTACTGAGCTCTACAGGAAGTGCCTGCAGAATGAAGCTGCCAATAACGGAGTCCAATTCATAGGTATCAGTTCTAAGCTGGGCTTTTAGGAATGTCCAAATCTGATGACAACAATTCCTACATCTTCTTGAGCCAGTTTTCAGACAGTGGATATCACTACTGCGGCTCAGGCGGTTCCATAGACCCTGGGCAGAACTTCATGGTTGTGAGCAAAGCGCTGAGCTCACTGGGTTCATTGGGTTCACTGCATTTCATGCAGGCATGTGTTTAAATTCTTTCCTGAACTGGGGCCTGTGTTCCAAGGGAAAACCGAGAATAAATACCATCTAACGACATCCTTTACTTTCATTTTACCCTTACTGATTTATTATTCTTCTGCAAATCTTGCATATGCAAGCCTGGTTTCTGCTTTCCTCAGCCATCAAAACTAAATCTCTGCCTTCCCCATCCAGAGTTCTTTAAATACTGCTGAAATGAGGATTTAAGTTGGAATTGTAGGACTTGGCCTCTAAGTACAGTTAGTTTCCACTCCCTAATTAAACTTCCATCTAAACAAACTGGTTTGGGGTTTTCAGATTTTGAAGGGGTGTGTGTGTGAATTCATTTTATAAAATGTTGGAGGTGAGATCCTTTCTGGTTGGAACTGGATGCTTGAATTCATTTCTGCTTTATCCAGTACTAGCTTAATCCCCTTTCTCTTACCCCAGTTACTAGACTGTAAGACAGAGAAAGACATCTATTCCATCCAGTTCATGGTAAGAGAGGTTTTGGAAATGACAGGGTATGCTGGTAATGGGAAGTCTGTGGTCAGAGAGGACTGAGAAGAGACTTTCCCTGCGTCCACATGGAAAGGTAGGCCTGGAACTGTCTGGATATGGAATAAGATCAGAAGTCCAAAGACAGCTTGGAAAACAGCCAGTTTGGAGGGGGAAACAAACCAACCCTTTTGTCTCTTGCAAGAAGCTAGACTGAGTAAGATCTTAAGAGTGGGGTTATCTCACTTGCCCTTTTGAGTCATGCAGATTGAAGCAGTTACAGGGGATTCTACCAGCTGAGGGCAAAGCAGTCATTGCAGAAGGCTGACAAGAAGTTTCAACCTCATGTTTTGTAAGCAACTGCTTTCCTGTTTGGCAGGCAGTCACTAGAAGATTTTAGATGTATATTCGGCAATATTAAGTATGAAACTGCAACTGTAAAACTTCTAAATAATTTTAGAGATTGGGTAACTTTAATGATAGTTATCTACTTTATATTGTAATAAAGCAAAATGCAAATGAATAGGATTTAAGAACATCTGCAGAATTGTTACCTACTTTGATCATTAATCACAGTCAGTGGCTTGAATTCCTAGTAAAGGTGATTTCTGAGTGTCCTTTTGCTTATATACCTCTATGAGTTAAAAAAAAATAATAAATTGTCATTGCTGTGATTTAACAGAAATTACAGAAACCAAAATCTCACATGAGTCCGAACAGCACAGCTGAAAAACCTAGTGATATTGGCACATTGCCATTAAATCTAACAGGAGTTTTAATGTTTATTTTATTGGAAGCAGCATTAGAGACATACTACATAGTTCTGTGAACTTTTTTTTTTTTTTCCTCCCCCCACAGAACTCTTTAGGGCTTGAATTGTTGAGGAACAGAAGTAAAGAAAGACCATTGCTTTTAGAATTAAAAGAGGCAAAGTTTGATTCCATCAGAGGCTTGCAGGCAGCCATTTCTGCTTTATATCAGCTAACTTGAGTTGATTTAATTGTTACAGACAATAGGATCATTTTGGTTGTTTCTGGTGTCCTGCTGGGCAATTTCATCACAGGCAGGAACAAAAAGGCATAAATAATGGCTAGATGTTACCAAATAAATTTCATGTCTGTATTGTTTGAACAGCCAGCCCTCATCATACCTCTATATACAATTCCCCTAAATGAAGCATAGGCAAACTTAAATTGTGTTTCAAACTTAGTATCTTTCAGTACTCAACAGTGTCAATACGTATCAGGCTTCTTATTCTGGGTGACCAGGATTTCTTGCACATTTTAGAACCTTTTGTTTTTCAGGAAGTTGGCCTTTTTGATAGGATTAAAAATATATTGCCTTGCCAAATGTTAGCAGTTATAAGTATCTTTAGATAAATAGTGAAGGGGCAACAATGAAGCAGACACAGTGGTGGCGGAGACGTGAAGTGAAGACTGGTGCATATTCTGCAAAGGTGATGAGGAAATGATTGTAATTATATTGCTTTGTTTCATGCATAGAAGCCAGCATGACATAGTGTTTTCTCCTTCCTTGTTTTCTTTCAGTTTCGTCATCTGTTCTGGCTTCATGCTGCTAATTCTCTGTCTTTCTTTATCTCTTCTGGATTCAAGATGGTCAAGAAATGATAGAATGACCTTTACAGGATTGCATAAAATTTTGTTGTTTGCAATATTAGCAGGCTACATGAATGAAATGCCCTGCTATAGATCTCTACGGAGACCTATTGCAAATACAGTCTTGCTGGGACTGTATTTACTTATCGTATAAGATTTTGTGGCATCTGTCAACTTCACTTTACTTCAAGGAGAGGTTGATCCACAGTCAATGAAAGCAACAAGTGAGAATGGTTTGGAAAAGGAAAGGCTCAATGTCACATGTGCTGCAATCACTTTGTTCTTTTTCGTACATGGTTCTAGTTGGATTAATTGAGAAATCTTTTTTTTTTTTTTTTTTTTCTCCTTTCCTTCTGAGTTTCCTTGCCTTTTCCTTTCCTGTTACTCTGGATTGGCACCTCTAGAGCATTTGAGCTCATGACCCACTTCTTTTCTCCTCAATCAACTGCTATCACCAAGTCCTTGTGTCCCAGCTGCCAGTTTTAGCTTTACCTTCATTTTTCTTGTTATTGCTTCCCTCTATATCTTTATTGCTTTTATTCCCATCACTCCATCGCTCCCTCTCCTTGTCACTCCGCTGGACCAGTGAGCTCCTCATGTCAGTAGGACTTAGAAGCACCTTCAGTGCCCAAAGCTCTCAGAGTTTTGCCTGGCAGTTCTCATCCCCAGCATATCCCCACTGAACTTCTCAGCAAGCAGCAGGGAAGTAACCCAACAGACCAGTGGCTGTCTGAGCAGTTATCTTCAATCAGAAGTGATGCACTGAATTTCCAGTTAGTTACGCTACAGAAGTGGTTGAAGAAAGAAATCTAGTATGGTAGCTTTGAGCTTCAAGCAAAATTTTCTGGTTTTAGTAGTCAGTGGGGTGTTGAGGGACGATGATCAGACACTGGAAATTGGACTTTCCCAAGCAATGGAAACAGTGTTACAAAATTTTAATTGGTACTGACTATTGGAATTTGGAGCATCTCCTAATCACGGAAAATACCTGATATTGTTTTTATTATTATTATTATTAAACAAAATTATGGTTTCCGTCTTCAAAAAGTTACAGTTCACACACAAGTCAAGAGAAAGCAGGTTGAAATAGTAAGACAATACTTACATTGGTTCAGCTTTGCTTGGTGTCCCTAACTCAAAATCTCAAGGGGAGAGGCAATAGTGGAAATTTTACTCCAGCTCTGTGGAGATACTGATGCTCTGTACAATGTAGTGTTTCTCCTCAAGGAGCTGACAGCACTTATGATCTAGTCCCTGGTTCCCAAATTTCTAGGCATTTCTGAGTATCCCATATTGCTTTAAGAATGTTTGAGATCACCCCCTCTTAGGGAACTACAGGATTTTTCCATGTAATTCAATGAAAGCTGTCATTAACTGTATTATTACATTTGAGCTTTTTTCTTTATCAGTAGTGGGGTAGAGCACTGCCAGTGCAGTAATCAAACACAGGCACAATATATAGGGTTAATGATAAGTACTAATGTCGCTGGGCTGAGATAAGCTGTCTTAAGTTTCATTCCACTCCTGTGCTCTTTGTGCCAGCCAGTTCTCAGAGCCGTGTCAAGGCTCTGAGAGGAGGAAAGAAACAAGAAGAGTTTTATTAACCTCTTACCATGATTTTGTAGCAATGTTACCCATTGTATCAGAAGCAAGTGACAGCACTTTCCACCAAAAAAAAGAGCAAAGCCTTGCCTTGTAGCTCTTTCTGGTGACCTTTATGCAATACTTTATTTTTATGTATATATAGTGAAGTCCATTACGTTAAAAAGAATATTGGTTTAGTGGTAACATTTAGGAGGTGGCTCTGCATATGCATTTTTTATAAGGCCACATAAAAGGTTTTACAATAAAAAATAAACTAGACTGATTTTTAACCATTCCCTGCTGCGTTATCAGTCCAGACACCATCACCTACACAAACTCCTGCGATCTCTTTAGGTGCTCTTTCCTTGCCGGTTCACACAATTCCTTTCATCTGTTTTGTCTGTTTGTTGCAAGATGCCTCAGGTATGGGTTCTTATATTGCCTATCATGGGATAGGGATGCGGGGTCCTGATCCTTTTTAAAGGTACTCACTTTCCAACAGTATTATGGTATAGAAAAATAGATCAGTGCAGTCGCGCTCTGTTTGTCATAGACATGGACAGCGCAAAAAGCAAAACATTTTCTTTGTTGGTTTTGTTGGTAAGTAGATGTGTGAGTAAGTGAAAAAATAAAAATACCTTAAAAATACAAAAAAGGTTCAAGTCTGTAGTGTGTGCCATATGCTAATGACTGGGGGCAGGCAGGACTTAATTTGGCCTACCTGCCAATTAAAAGCTGATGTTTTTGTACTAATTTTAACGGGAATTTCTTTGAGTGATATCTTGTGTTCCTGAAACCATTGAGAGTGCTTGTATGATTCAGTTGTGTGCGCAGGGATTCCACTGGGCTGCCAGACGCTTGGAGAGGTGGGTAGTTACATATCCATCCCTTGTATGTTTCATGCTGCACTTTACGTATTTCTCAGAATTGAGACCTGCTGTAAATTTCGCAAATATGTGGAAGTCACTGAACAATTTAAGCTCCCAGTTCAGCATTCTTTTGAAAATGTTACCCAGCTGTCTTTCCATCAGTGATTATTTCAGTCTATTATCTGTAGTAAGCTTGGTTTTGAAATTTTTTGAGTCTGTCTACAAGTGCCTGGTGAACTGCTTGTGAGTGTGCTCTTCAGAAAGGTCAGTCTTTTTCTGTGGGATTTCTTGTCAGTTTGGTACATGCATTTTTGTTTTCTTCCAATTTATATTGTTCAGAGAGTTGTCTCTGACATACTTCGTTGATAAAAACAATAGTAAATCACTGGATATTTGAAAAAAAAAAAAGAACTCTAGCCTTCCTTTAATGTACTCTGGACATCAAACTGACAGGCTCTAACATGCCCCAAGTATTACTTTTTTATTTAAAATGTGTGCACACTCTCCAGCCAAGCACTATTTTGCTGTACCAGTGTTACTAATACCGTAAAGCTTTCAAGATCCTTAATATAATTCAACGTTTATATTTTTTAAAATAAGATTAATAATCAGATGTGAATTGTGAGAACGTCATTTTGGCTTTTATGCTGTTCCTGGAGGACTGAGGTAACAACAACAACAACAAGCCTCTGAAATTGAAGGCAGGCACGCTGAGAAATAGAGACAGTTCTGGTGAAGCCTCTTTGCCCTGCGGCCATCTCCCGCTGTGACTGTATAGGCTTCCCGTGTTTGGGACCTGGGTGTAATTGTGGCTATGATCAGTAAGACAAATTGCAGGCCGAATATTTTGTAGAACTGCCAAAATGTTTGCAGCTCTTCCAGCAACTGTGAATCAGTCCTGTGCCCTGCTTGCAGACTAGCAAGTAAATTTTGTGTCCCAGCACCAGTGTGCTGGTCTGCAGAGCACCTTTGTGCATGGTTAGTCAACTTTATGATGCAAATAATGGGATGTCTCTGAGACATTTTATGCACCTGTGAAAATTTACGTGATGCTAGTGTTATCCCCAGTAAGAGAAGAGTGAGGTGCTGGAGTCTTCACAGTGTGTGGATGCATACATACATTTTGGTAGGGTGACAGTTTTGAATGTAGGAGTTATTATTTTCTCTTTGGTAACGTTCATAATGTCTTAGGCAGTGCAGAAACAAAATTCATAGTTCCTTCCTGAAGGAGCTTATGCTGTAAAATCAGGTAACTTATTATCTCACTTTCGGATAATAAACTACAACATAAGATCTATAAAGTTTTTTTTCTAGCTTTATATCAAGACGGAAGTGAAGTACAGAAGCTGTAGAAAACGCGTAACAAAATACAAATCTATGCTTTTCGGAACAGCAATATGCGAAAGAAATGAATGGTGTTATTCCAACTTCAAAAAAATATATTTGATGGCTCCTGGAGAAGGAGTGATTGTCTAACTGACTAGTTAAGGGAGTGTTTTTATTGACATGAGTCAGCAAAGAAAGAGGCTAAAGCTTAAGTTGTGTGCCAAACCAAGCAGCATGTAAATAAAACGGACAGTCAACGATATGAAGCCACTTTGTAATATACTGGCTTACACAAAGAAATTATTTGCAGCAGGCTTTACTGAAAAAAAGTTTCAAACTGACATAGCATGTGAAAACATGAAAATAGCTATTGTTGGTATTATTTTGTTTTCCTCAGTGTTTGTAGTAACAGGTGAGGTTGGCAAATTCTTTTTTACAGTGCACAAAGTGCACTGCTCCTGCTCCTGATTACTTTACGGTCTGAAGTCTTAGTGAGCCATGTGATAATGTGTAAGAACTTCATCATAATCTTGCATGATGTGAACTGGTCAGACAAGTTTTCATGCACCTAGTTGTCCTGTGTCTACTTGTGATATAACGTGTTATCTCCTCTCTCCTCTGTAATTTTTGCCTTTATTTCCATTCACATAATTCCTTCAGCCAAATGAGGATGTCAGTAATAAGCAACGCTGGGATGGACACTCACTCATAACACAGATATAAATCTTCTTATAAAATGAATAGCCCAAGAGTTTGTATTAATGGTTCCAAGGGAGTCCTTTGTCTGCTTTAGATTTACACGTGGTGATACATAGATCTTATCTGTCTTAGGTAGTAATGAAATTCATTAGCAAAATATCTGAGTCTGGAGAATCTTGAGCGTAGTCATCTTCACAGCTTTCCTAAGAGGAAGTGTAATGGATGGCGAAACTATCTATTCCTCCATGTCACCTGGAAGGATGGCACAAGCTTTATTAAGTTTTTCTTCTCATAGCTTTGCAATGGAGGTATCGTTATCCTCATTTGTACAGAGAGGAGCCTCAGGCTGAGACCTAGGTTCCTGAAATGAGGCTGCTTCAGCTGCTTTTGAGCTGGGAGGCTGCTGTGGATGAGTAGTTGGGGGCAGTAACAGCTTTACTGTTACAACGAAAAAATTACCATCTAGAGGTATGCTGCATGCATGCACTTGGAGGATCTCATGTATGGAGCCTGTCTGCTCACGAATGTAGTACATTGGCTGTCAAATGAACTGAATACTTGGACATGCAAATCCCTTTTATATTTAGAACTAAATGTTCTAAGCACCTTTGTATGTTGTCATCCTAACTCATCATGGTTTATTTCATTTATAATCCCATAACTGCAGTTAATATAGTAGAAGACAACTGCAGACAAAACATAAAGGTGAAGGCTTTGTTCCTTGATTGTTCATGCATTTCTGTTTGGATCACTCAACTGAAGAAACAGAACTTTAATTTTCCATTTTTAGGGACTTGCCTTGTATGCTAGCAGTAGGAGTGATAGGTTTTTACAGACGGGCTGAGGATCATACAGCTGGAGCTGTGTGAGGAAGGAGTAAGTGCAGCTGGTGAGTGCAGAGGAGCAGCTGTGCTGGGCAGCAGGGCCTGATAGCCCAGCACCTGAGTGTGTTTATAAAACAGATACAGCAAAGTTAGATTGGTGTTGCCTGCCTGGCAGACTGCTGGCCTGTGGTTTACACAAAGCTGTCCCTGGTTTTGAAAAAGCCACAGAGTCAGCAGGCCGGATATGCTAACATGTCTTGGGGTTACCATGTTATGCTTCAGGATTGAACCTGAGCAGGATAAATTTGATGCAGATTATAGCAATGGGGGTTTTATGAATTTGAGAAAGAGGGATTCAGTGGAAATTAAAAGGAGGTGACAGTTTAGTTACTTGAAATAGCTTTGCAAAGTTAGTAGTTATTTACTCTATTTGGAGCTCACATCAGGAGAGGGAACACCACAGCATACCTGCTGTAATTGTTTCACAGTGGAGAAGTGGCATTCTGTTGTGTCTCTTGATGCCGTGTGTACATTACTGAGCTTCCTCATCAGTGTACAGTTAACACCTGGACTTGTAAACATAATGAAGGTTTTTACTTAGTCTTTTCATCTGAAAGTAATTCTCCAGACACTACAGAAAAAAGTGTCAAAATGTGGATTGTTATGGTCCATCACACTAGAAGTAGTCAGTGACTGGAATATCAGTTTTGTGGTATAATGTAGACATGAAGGCACTGGAGTACAAAGGTGTTGAACTCGTGGCTTCAGTTACTTTGAATTTTCATCTGTTCATGAGAATTGACTATAAACTTATGGCTTAAGCATTCCTGTATGGCCGTGAAAAATTTAATACTGACTTTGCAATACATTGGTCAATGATCTACAGCGAGAAATCACTACTCTGAGAGTATAGTCTTCTCTTGGATCTGCTTGATTTCAAATACAGTTGGCTGCTGAATTTCCATCAGAATAGTGGCTTCAGGGAGTAAGTTAACAGCCTTATTTCTTACTGTAGGCTTATAACAATGTGATGCCTTTGGCTGCAGAGAAGCTATATTTTTCTTGCACTATCATTATGCAGACATGAGAAAACATGGTGCCTGAATACAAACAATTGTTTGAATTCTCCTGGTGTAACACGTTTACTTTCCTTTTGGTGCAGCAAAACTGATTAAGTATGAGCTTTGTTAAGAAAGAATGCTTTGAATGAATGCTAGAATTGAGTGAATGCTAGATGAATACAGATTTCTTTATTAATATTGTTGGCAGGTCTGCTGTACAATGTGAGACTGTATCAGTCATTGCCACTTCAATGTGAAGTTAACATTTGTGTCCTCACTTCTTAAAATATAAATGTAGTACATCAGATGTTCATCTCAAGGCTGACAAGTTTCAGCAGCAAAAAGGAGAGTGTGTAGGACAGATATCCAGCAGTCCTGACAGCATCTCTGCTCAAAAACTGGGTTGCCAGTAAGAGGGGTAATCAAAGACCCAGGGCGGATAGCTCCTCTGTGCCTCGGAAGTCCCCCTGTCCAAAATCTCACTTCCCATGTTCCAGGGCTTGTACCTTCAACCCCACTAACTCAATGCTACTTTCCTTCAACCCTGCTATCCTAAGTGATAACTGCCTTTCCAATACCCCTTTCCTCTTATACTCTACTGTCCCAGTGGTACTTGCTGTCACTGTTTCATCGGTTGCTGTTAGTGTCTCCTCACATGAGAAGTACCTCACTTCTGCTTCTGACAGAATTTAGAAATCATTCTGACAGGCTGCATTTATAAAAACTCCTGTGAGGGATCCTGGTTCAGAGAAAGAGGATGTAAAAATGCCAAGGAAAGACAGATGTGATAGCCTGATTTAAAAAAAAAAAAAAGGAAAAAAAAGGAAAAAAAAGGAAAGTTGGTTTTGGATTAGAATAGCTTTTAATATATGAGGGTAGGGAGGGATTAAATAATTTATCCTTATTTGTTTCGGCACATGTGTCCAACCCATGCTTGATTTTCTTTACTAGTAGGAATCTAGAAAAGTAGACGCTATTCTCTACCACCTGTGTGTTCTTTTTTCCCTGGAGAAAGAGAGGCTGGTAGCAGCTTTAATTACAGTTAACATATTTAATCACTACAAAGCTTAATTTGAAGACCTACTTTGTTACAGCATGTTTCCCAGTGGCTTGATCCAAATGTGCTTGTACTGCTAGTGTTATAGTGGGTAAAACACGTTAAGGCTGTGAATGCATGTTATAGGAAGAGGTTATATTGACTGGAAGGGGACACGTTGGGCAGTCTCCCTTTTAGGGCTGTCTGAATGATACCTGTGTGAAAGCAGATACAGTAGGAAAATATGTTATTCAAGGAGAACAAAAGCAAGGGTATGTCAAGGCTAAGGCGACTCAATTGAGTTATTACTGGCTCTTATTAGCATGCCTGAAAAAAGTAATGTTCTTTGCTTCAGCTGGGTGGCCCTCGGAAAGGGGAGAGATTCTTTCCTGCCTTTTGAAATCATCAAAGAATATGAGAGTAATCATTTCCAAAGTTATCTCTGTGTCGGAAAGCCTCACTGTTCAGGATAAGCCAGGGTAAACAAAGGACAAATAGGAAGTGACTTTTAAAAAGTATGGATTTGAACCTGTGAGATGCTGAGTGTCTCCAGTGAAATGCTGAGCTTGCTTGATTTCCAGTAAGCTTTTGGCTCTCAGTTCTGACAAGATCAGGTCCTAAGATTACATCTACTCTCTGAAGTAAAATCGTGTTACTGCTGTCAGCTTTTTCTGGGGGGCAACATTGCTTGCAGTGCACATCATCAGTGCTCGGTATGCACACAGACATACTCGAGGAAAGACAGAAGCTGATCTACAGGGACTATATCGCTTTCACATTTTAGTTGTTTGTCTTCTCTACTACTGAGAACTCCGATAAGAAAATGAGACATCAGAGGGTAAAGCAAAATACCAGATGCGTACTTGCAAAAGGAAAAAAACCTTCTTTATTTTTGCTCCCTTGTTTAGGAGCATTTCTACATGTTTTGTTTTCTTTATCTAGAATGAAATAATACAGATTTGTGTAATACTTTTCATCAGTAGATTTCTAACGGGATATCACTTCGATGAATGTGTTGGATATGCAATGAAGACCACTGGGTAAAGGATCCTGTAGTGGTGCTTTCAGGTGAATTGCAAAGCCATTCATGTTTAGCTTTGTTGACTTCAGTGGAACCATTTGTGGTGTGTGGGCATCTCTGATGGCCTGTAAGGAGATTCAGAGCTTGCCCAGGGTATTTGAATTAGACTCCTCCTTTCCCACTAACGCACATTTTACTGTCTGTGTGCGGTTAATTTGCTAACACTATTCTGAGTGCAGTCATTGTTGGCATTATTTGAACTAAGGGTGGGTATAATGAGACTTCACTGCTAGTCATGCTGAAGGAGAGAACTACCTGTTTCTTCATAGTTTCTCAAAGTTATGCAAGGAAATCCATGTGCTCTGAGCATCAGCTGAGAAATGTATATACAAGATTCAGACCAATTCAGTCTTTTCATGATTTATTACTGTTACGATGAGCAAGTGGTTAAAATTTTTACATCTGGTTATTGCAGCTCAATCTGAAAGGGTACTGAAGTGCATAGTGACATGACAGAAGCAAGGCATGGTTCCTTTTCTTTTGGCTGAAATATTAAATCTGTGCTAATGTATGGAAGGCTTGGAAAATCTTGAGTAAAACATGTTTTTATTAAATAATACCTTTCCCAGTTTTGTTTTCTGTGGCCTGAATAAAACTTTTGCATTCATTCACTCTTCCAGCATAGGGATTATAAATAAACTGGAGGCAGAGGGGAGGAAAAAATAGACAGTCTTTTAAAAGAAACAGTGTTTAATTCTACAAAAGCTCCTGCCTCAGGCTTCAGTGCTCAAAGTTTCATCAAACAGGTTCTTCTACCTCTGTTTCCTCATTCTTCCTGAGAAGAGTCAAGCTGACCATGCTCATTTAATCGTGAGGCCTCAGCCTTCCTTGTGCTCCACAGAAACCTACGAGTGTCTCCATGCCTGTGGACCAGCAGCACCCAGAAAATATCCAAAGTACAGATCCTGAGCTGCAGTTATTTGGCAGGGAAGGGGGTGAATTGTTTTCTAGGACAGCTTTACTTTTTTTTTTTTTTTCCTCCCCACTAGATGCATGGTGACACCTTCTGGGAGGCCACACGGAAGCTGCACCAAATTTAGCAAGCAAGAAAGGAAGTTACTTCTTTGGAGAGGAGGAAGTTTCCTCTCCAGCCTGGGGAGCCTTGCTTCTCATCATGCAATGATGAAAATCAGCCAGGATGGTTCTTAACAGAAAATAGCACCAAGGACAAACCTGGGAAATATGACATATTCCTTTAGTTAGGTATCATCATCATGTGGGAGAACTCGGTGTTTCTCACCTTGGCCCAAGGGTGATGTTAATACTGAGAACATGGTTGAGGGACAAGGGAGCTATCCCAACAGCTACATTTCTAGGCTTCTTTCTCGTCAGGGTATATTTCCATTACATCTTCTTAAACCCAAGTATTGATTTCAGACTTCCCTGGATAATACCGGTAAGGATAACGCCCACTGAAACATTTCCAGACTGTCCTTTGAATCTCTGAATTCTCAGCCTTAAAATAAATGTGCTTCAAACAGTGTCTACTCTGAGAAAAGAACTGAAGTCTTACTGTTGACCGTACTGAAAGGGTCAAAATTAGTCGAATACTAGGAATTAATTTGGAAGTGGAAGATATGACTACCCGTGCTGCAGCCAGGACTGCAGTGATCAAGAATTGGGAAAGAACTGCTCGCAGTTTGTTTACCAATACAATAAGTAACTGTGTGATATTTTTGGCTTGCAAAGTTTCTGCTTCAAAAAGGGAGGCCAGAAGCCAATGGAGCTTAAAAAATACCTTGTGCTGAGTTTGAATGCTAGGGCTAAGCGCTCCCATTGTTTCCCCAAGCGTTGAGCAAGGAAAAAGAGCCACATTTGCCCCCTTCCTTATTTTCCCCACTATCTATGGAATAAATGATGTCTGAAGGAGGGATGCTACCCACACTCTTAATCCTCTTTTACGCTGAGAAAGACAATTAATAACCAGCGATGCCTCAGGTAATTTGGCTTGGTTCATTGCGCACTGTGGAGCCCCCTGTCTGCAGGAGTGCAGCTGGAGGTCTCGTGTGAGAGGTGGTGTCCTACAGAGGTGCAGCAGCTGGTAGCGGGGAACACAAAGCACAGCATATGTGGACTGGTGTTTGGAAAGATTTTGAAATCAGTGTGTGCATCTGGGGTTCTGATGGGGGAACAGAGAGCTTCTCTTACATGGGGAAGGTAAAGCTCAGCCCTTGTTCTTCTCACACCCTTGCTTTCTATCAGAAAGTGTAAATCAAAGCTGTCTGACACTCTGGGTAGCACTGCCTGAGTGGAGAGAGGAGGGGAGAAGAAACCTGAGGTCATAACAGCAACCTTAAAAAAATGAAGAACGTCTGGAAATACCACAGTATTACCTCAGAGAAATACGTATCCCTGATAAATGAGCCTTGGTATTGTTTCTCAAATGCTTACAAGAAATGTACCTTTGCAGGCTGTGTTGCAGCCCTCTGTGGTCTTAATACATTGATCTGCCTGTGGTGTGATTGTGTCACCCGGCTAACACAATTCTCTCGCAAGATACACTGCAGGGTTATTAGACTGCACCTACGTTATTCCATACTATATGATGTATTCAACTTGTTTATATATATGGACTTCACTGCTCCATATGCCTTTGCCACCAAGGGCTTAGTACGTTACCTACCAAATTGTGTGGGCTGTTCTGATACCTACAGTGCTGATCAGTATCTCATCCTCAGACGGCTGTGCTTCCGAACATGGGCCGAGGGTAGACAGAGGGGGGGATTCGGAAGACGTCCTTGCTGATCTGGTTATTCAATAATTGCCCACTAGGAGGTTTCTTGCACCTTTGCTCAGTGTGTTTTGAGGGGGTTACTGAGAGGTTTCTTCACCCTGCAGACCACTGATGAAAGTATGGCAGTTCCTGTTTGCCATCTGAGGCTGTCGGAGGTAACGGTTGTAAGTCCTTTATCAATGGAAAACGTGGTTTTCTTTTTTTTTTTTTTCCTAGTTGGTGTGTTTGATCACTGGCTGCTTTGATTAACCAGTTCTGGGGCTTAAAGTGAGACATTGTTTTTTCCATTCTTTGTAGTGTTTTTGGCAAGGGCTGGAGAAAATATAGTTACTGCTCCCTTTTCTGTTTGAGTTCATTTTGTTCTCTGCTCTTTGTGCTCAACTACAAAATGAAATGCTTGCAAATAAACTAAATATTAAAACAAAACTCAAAAGTACTTTATATTCTCTCCTCACAGAGCTTGTGTGAAAATAAATAGAAACAGATCATTTTGGGAAAATATTTCTTCCCCCCCCACTCCTGAAAATAAAGCAGTCTCTCCATTATTGAAATTTTCTGCAAAGTAAACCACAAGCAGTCAGGCTGAGTGCAAACAGCTACAGGATGATAGCATTGTTTTTGTTGTTGTTGGGCTTTGGTGTTTTGTTTTGTTTTTTACTGCAGCTTTGGCCATTACAAATCAAACCGCTAAAAACACAGCAGTGTTATTTTGAAAATGCACAACATATTCATCTCAGACCAGGAAGTGAGGTGTTGTCCTTTTAAAGCCTGATATACAGAAAAGGGTATTTCTGACGCATGACCTTCAGTGAACAGGAATTCCTCTACTCAAAATCTCATCCTTACCATGAACTTCACTGCCACAATTCATCCTCTCACAGCTGTGTGAAAAGTGACATATCATGGAAAAAACAGGGCTTTGAGAGATTTTGATCTTATTTTCTTAAATAAATAACAAGGGCTTGCAAAATACAGATCATGAGGTTTTGCTGAAATGTTTTGTGTGTAAATAAATGCACTTTCAGGTTACAAGAGGTTTGGTTTTGTTCTTTTTTCTCTCCAGTAGAGTTCATTAGTTGTTAAATAACTAACAACTAATCACTTAAAATCTGGTTGGCTATCTATACGCATCAAAATAGAAAGTACTGGAGTTTAGTTTTTTTGAAAATCTGGTTTGAATTTTGAGTGGTGAACATTTGAAACTCCACTCTGAAAAAATCTGGCTCTGCACGCCCCTTTTTGTATATATTTGCTTTCACTTTTTTTTTCATTTTCTTTTGCTCCCTTTCTCTCTTACTCTATCGTTGATTTAAGGGCAGTGAAAGAGCACCTAGTAACTGTCAGGTTTGAGAACTATGCAAAAATGTTTCTATGACCACAGCAGGTAACATACCATGCTCAGTCTGCGATGGAGTGAATTAGCAGTAATAATTTTGTATGGATATTGACTATGACTGCAGTTAAACACGTGCAAAACTTCAGCCTTTTTGCCAGAGATCAAGACTCTGGAAACTATTGAATTGAAGTCTCTTTGGAGTGGGAAAGAGAAGTATCTGGCAGGCATCGTTTTAGGACTCTGCACTTCCAGAATTTGCCAGTTCCTGCTGTTTAACGGCCCAGATTTACTAACCTCCAGAACGTACTACAAGGCCTACTTTTTTCATCTCGTTCGGTGTGGAAGTGGGTGTTGGCTAGAGCTAGATAACGGTGGGGAGGTGATTTCTTCTTGAGATTGATCCGTTTTTGCTTTTGTTTTTATTTTATTTTATTTGCTGGATTATTTTTTTCAGTTTAACCTGGGGTGATTTATTCCTGGTGTTTAATTTTAAAAGCTTGCCAGTGACAGAGAGGTCGCTGAGTGACATTCCATTGTTTGAGCAAGAAAATGAATAAATTATGGTTTTGTAACCCAAATTCCCTATAAAAGTTTTGTAGCTGCTAATTGCGTAGAGCCTGTATTGTTTTTATCTAGAGGATACTGTAAATGTATAAGGTTTTTTCCTTAAGAAAAATTCTAAAAAAAAAATAAATGTTAATGCAGTGAATCCAAGTAAATGTAAGAAATGAACCCTAATGGGAGGAAACTAAAGATCTTGTGGGACTTTCGCATACTTTAGGAGAAGGCATTATAACATAGGCATCAGAGTAGATGCTGACCCTTCCATGCAGTAGGAGGACAGATCAATCAGTAGAGATCTTTGATCGTAGGCCTTTTTTTTTTTTTTTTAACACTAATTTATAGACTGGTGATGAAGTAGAAATCAAAGGGCTTGTATAATCATATACCTGGAGAGACTGTGCTCTGCTCTGTGTAGGAAATACATAAGTAGTGACAGATAGCACTCATTTTTCATTGCTCAAGGTAGTTGCTCATATTTAATTTCGGTGTTATGTCATTATTATTAATGAACTTCTGATACCTAGTTTTGCCAAAATGTTTTAGAAGCAATTAAAAAATAATTGGTCTTGTTGAGAAACAGGGCTGAATCATATTTTAAAGTGTTGGAAAAATAAATTTTATAATATTGCAATAACAAAATTTATGAACAGATATAAGCTCCACTTAAAAAAGTCTACATAATATGACTTTGCAGAAAATGTTCTAGCTTAATTATAGTAATGTGCCTCGAATTTTCCAGTGGGGTCATTTATTTTGAGTATATGTCTCGTCTCTTATTACTGTAACTACGAATAAGCCTGTTGTTGGGTATGTGTTGTCTAAACGTTGCACGTAACTTTCCTGGAATTTGTAAAGCTATTCTGTTTGACATTAGTTGGCATACCTTGTTTGCAACCCTTGTAATCCAAAAATAAAATATTTATGTGTCTCTAGTAGCAAAGTACAAAGTACCATATTAAGAACAACCATATACGGGCCTCGCTCTGTAAAACGCTAAGTGTTGTCGATTCCCCTTAGCTCAGCAATTGATGTCATATGTCGCTTTTAAAACCTGCTGGAACTACTCTGAAGTTACAACTTTGAAACCAGAACCATTGTTTGGTGTGGCTGTATGAAGCAGAAAGAGACTGAACTATCTTGGTTTAGGATGCCATCACAGTTTAAGTGCTGCTTTCGCAAGCAGACGTGGAGAGAGAAGATCACCAAAGCGAGTGAAGCTATTGGAAGTAAACAGGGCTTTATGAGAAATGTACATGAGGGGAAGATGTACCTTTCTCAAAAAGAAAGGCCTCTGAATAAATACTTGTTTTGTTTTCATTCCTAGCTAAGAATATTTTTCCTCTTTCATTTTTTCTTTTTTTTTTCTTTTGTTTGTGAGAAGGAAGGGAAAGAGGCGTAGGGAAGGCTGGTGGGTTTTCAACCTGTCTAAGGCTTCCGAGGTATGCTGAGGATTTTCTTCAAATGAATACTGTGCCAGCCAGATGGTCTGCCAGATAGTATTTTATTCTTTAGTGCAACGAGATATGTTTATGTATATCTTTCCACAGAATATCTCATTTCTTTTTTCTCTCTGATTTAAATAATTTCACTGTGGGATAATAGTAAGAAAAAAATCCTCTAAAAATTTCACCAACTGCATGCCTCAGGGTTGGCAAATCAGGTGTGCAGAGATAGAAGTGGAATGTAAAACATGTCTCAGTGTTGCTCATCCATAGCTGGGGGTTTAGGAGGAATAAAGCCTATCCGGATTTGAGTTCATAGTATGTCATCGTCGTCCCCCCCCGCCCCGACTTTCATCTTGCATTATAATCTTTAGCACGGAAAGGCTGACTATAGATGCAAAAGGAGTAAGCTGAGTGCTGCTAGCATTGTTTCAGTGCCATGGTGAACTCACCACCTGATGTTCTATTGCTAGGGCATAAAAATATGAAAATTTCTTACTTGTCATTAAGATATATTATAACATGCTGCTTTGCTTACAGACAGGTAACCATTTATATATATATATATATTTGTGTGTGTTTTTTTTTTTTCATCTTTACAGAGGAGTTAGCTGGTGGAATTTAAAGAATCATCCATTTTACACTGATAAGTACAGTATCTATATGAAGATGGGGTTAATAGTTACAGTATACCAAAGCAGAGCTACTTCAGGCTTTGAAGGTGTAACCAGAGCACTGCCAAACAGATGCTCTTCCTCTGGCTGCACCAAGTTTTCTGGCTTTATAAGGGCTTGCAGGAACTGAGTGGAAGTCGTGCCCTGGTAGGGGCTGCTGACACCGTCCCATAGGAAGCTGCTGAGAGGAAGCACAGGGGTGGCTGCAGGCAGGAACATGCTCGCTGCAAGTCGCAAGTGGGAGCAAATGCCGGGAGGAAGCAGCCGGCGTGCGTCGCGGTCACTGGGAGGATGCACAGACCTTTTCGGGGCGTTGGGCTCTGATAGTGAACCGGAGTCGTGAAAAGCCTTGGTGGGCTTGTGACCATGGGCAGCAAAGAGGTGGGGGAAGATAGGAAAGGGAGAGGCCATTTCAGGACATACAGCCTGCAGGGTTACCGGCACATTGTTATGGTGATAAACATTTTAGTATTATACTCCAACTTCATGCTAGTTGTCGAATGTAGCCTATACGGCCTTCCCTCCACCATCCTTGACCAATCTTCCCTGAGAGAGGACCCATTTGTGGGGATGTGTGCTTTCTTAAAGATTAACCTTCCCCCATTTTGCTTTTCTAACTTCTTTTAGTGAAGATGTATGAGTTTTAAGTATCATTTGTACTTTTGTTCAAAGCACTCCTGAAACTACTGTTTGCAATGGCCGCTTGGATTATTTCAAACCCTTGCTTTTTCAAAAAGTGAAGACATTTGATGAAGTAGCATTATAATGTTGTTCCCATCAATTCGCTTGCCTCTTTGGCAAACAAGAATACGAGTAATAAAAACCTACAGATAGAACTTGAGCAACATATTAACAAATATGTTTATTTGTATTTTTAATTATACAGATTACTGTATCAGTGTTAACATTAATTTTTAAAAGTCTCTCACACATAGGAAAAATGTACTGAATGATATGCTAACTTTCTAAAAATTAAAATGTTTAAAATGTAAATGAGCATAAATATGTATCTTCTGTATAGCAGATTTCAAAGCCAAATGGCACACTGTATAAAATTTTATGTATTGTGTGGCTTTAATTCACGTGAATGCTAATACTCTGCTTCTTTCCACTGCTTCGTTTCTGCCAAGAACTGTTTTAGCATTTCAAGCCTTCCAGCAACATAAAACTGGAAGGAGAAGATTTTTTTGATTTGCAAGGCCTCAATATGAAAGTATTGCTGTATCTTATGCTTTTCTTAATAAATACATGTATATATTATTAATTCATGTTTTGTAGTGGTGAGAAACATTCGTAGTATGACATTAACACCCTCCTGGGAGGATAAAGACTTTATTTCTTTCATGTCTTCATTTCTTTGAATTTAGTCATCCTAAAATTGTGCCTGGGAAACCCTTATACCACACTGCATCACAGTGTTATCCCTGTAACCAACATTTGGCCAATGTGATGTTGGGGTGCATCAAGTGTCAGGATGAATCTATATGGGCCCAGTTGTCTATAGAATATGAGAAAATGTACGTTGCATGCTTTTATTGATTTATTTTTTAAATATACAGGCAGTATCTAAGCAAGCTGAAAGAATCTATAATTCCTTTATTCTTTGTCTTTGGAGAGCGCCGCTGGAGAATGGCCAGGTACAAAGCTTTTCTGGGTTAGATGCTTCAGAGCTTGTGGTTAGAAACTGGCTTGTAGAATATTTCGCTTGTCAGTAGCCTGGAGAGATGCAGGACTCCTTGTCGGTTTTTACTGACACACGTTGAGTCACATCTACATTGCCACACATGTCATTGCATGTAGCTGGTCAAATGTGCGTGGGTGTTTGTGCATGCGCCAAAGATGCATTTCGCCTGGATGATAGCTTGATAAATCATTACTGTAGTTTCCATTGTCCATGGAACTAAGCTATAAATTCCTTGGCAGTTAGGGTTACCTGGAGACTCATATAAAGGTTGCTAGTATAAAGGTAGCTTGCTTTGTTATTTCAGATGCATGAGTGTGCCAAAAAGCAAGGCTAATGGTCTGCATTCCAAAGGTCAGGACAGAGCCAGATCAGCAAACTGGAGACCTCTTGTCTATCCTATTTATTCCAGCTGGTCAGGACTTTTTTGGTAATCCAATTTTTATTTTTGAAATACTGATCTGTCACAAGCAGAATTTTTTCAGTAGAGCATAACCATTTTCACATAATTTACACTGGAGAAATATTTATTAGGTCCTGGATGGAATTAACGCTCCTAGCCAGCAGCTCGTGATGAGAACAGTTCAATGGCATGTAGGAGAGTGCTTTCAAGGCTGTTTCTTTGATGAGCATGAGTTTCTGGTGTCACATCTGAGTAGACTAACGATGTTACTCTTGAGGGTAAATCTCTGTTATTCTTCCCCCATTTCATTTCAAGACGTCCAAAGATATTTGGCTTCATTCTGATGTCTAGTAGAACATTAGTAGTAGAAAAATATTGAAATTTTAATGGGATGAGATAGGGAAGCCATTTTCTGACCAGCTCTATGCAATAAGTAGTACCGTGGTTATGCCCTAATGCTGTGTAGAAATATTTTGCCTGTCTTTAAATCTTGCCAATGAACTTCTTCACGCTAGGAGAGTGTGAGAATTAGAAATTCCCTGATCTGTGGTGACCTTGACAACTCTATCTTCCTCTTCCATGCGTATCTAAGCACAGGAGAAATTCTGTGCTGTAGCATATTGTCAGATGTATCTCAGTCATTTCTCTCTTTCTTTGCACTATAAGTTTTGTCGGTAGCTAATTTAAACCTCTCTGAAACCGAGGGTGCAACCATTCCCTTTATTTATGATGGTGGTAAGGATTAGGCTTCTTTATACAACCAGGAAGCTAAAACAATAGCAGCCTCCACCCTGTTGTGGATTCTGGGGGTTGCTGAGTGGATGATTTAAAAGGTAATCTAAACAGTTAGGAAGCAGGTTGATTTTCAACAATAAAGAGCTTCATTTGGGTTAGTTTCCAGATACCTGAAAAAATGTTAGTACGTTCAATAACTACTTTGTTTATAAAGCAAAGTTTGTTGGCAAATTCCAAAAAATGGCCAGATGGCTATGTAAATTTATAAAGGGAGGTGTGAATACCCTCATTTACTAATGGCTAATAAGTTGTTTTCAAAATGAAAAATAAACAAAGAGGGATGACACAGCCTTCGGTCTGACAGAATCTGAGTCTCCCTTCCTTTTGCACCCTGCTGCCTAACATATGTGTATATATTTTAATAATTTTATTGGTAATACTAGCTTAATAAATGAGAAATTATATACCTGATTTGATACACCTTTTCCCAGCAGCCTTTGGTTCACAAATCACATTTCAGAATAGTAATTAAATGAGGAAGTTAGCAAATTGTTGCTAGTTAGTTTAGTTTGCATCAGTCATACAGCTCTGCAAGACTTTTTTGAGAGCGTAGCATTGATCTGAATAGAGATATAAACCTCATATTATTTCTGTTTACTATTGTAGTTCCTGAGGCTCTGATTTTGGTTAGGCTCTAAGCAAAAAATAGTGTTGTTGTAATAGGCATTTCAAAAAAGTAAAATTGCTGCCTCAAAAAGTGAATTATGTGTTAGTTATTAGTTCTTTTATTTTCTGGTAGATTATTTAACTTGAAAGGAAGGGACGCATTTATAGTGGTTGCATAGTACTCAGATCTCTCATGTCCTTGATCACTCTAATGTGTTCCAAGCATAGATTAGCAAAGAAAAAGATTTTATCTCCTGCATTATCTCAGAAGATGTTCGTTCATTATGAGCGTTCTCTAAGTTGTGAGATGTTCAACCTGTCTGAAACTGGGATATGCAAAAGACAAGAGATGGAGAATGAAACCGTGAAGGGGGGTGAAGTGCCTGTGAAGAAAAAGATAGTTGTTTCCTGTCAGAACAAAGTCCCACAGAAGTACCAAAAATTCCCTTCAGGTTGTGAAAGTCAATGACATGATGCTTACATGCGTACAAACTTAAATCTCTTGTAGGCTCCTATCCGTGGTTTACTTATCCATAGAGATTTTGAGAGGGGAGGAACTACTGGATTCCAAGATGTCTAGTATTTCAATTTTTACTACTATGTGTATTATCTGTTACTGTCTGGGGACCAGAGATCTGTTATCTTAGCATTATACAAGAAGTAACAAATTACAGTTTGTGTCAAAATTATTCCATTGTCTGTGATGGACGCAGCAGATGTCCAGGAGAGAAGTTAGTCTGAATTTTGAGGTAAGGTTTGATTTTTGTGCAAAGGACATATGTCTAGATAACCTCCTTTCCCAGCCAGAGTTCACCCATACAACAGACATCCAAATATTACTGTCATTGGCAAGTCTTTCTTTGGGTGCTGGAAGCAAACCTGTGTTCGCCTGGATTATGTAGTGATACCAACATTTGTACGACTTCATACTATTTGATATATACTACCTGTTCTTTTACTGCAGCTGTTAAGATGATAGAAAGAACATTGATAATGTTTTGTGGCAGGTAAGCGTTCAAGTCATGTAGACCCACACAAGTTTCAATTATTGTTTATGCAGCTCCTTAAACTTAGTGCGTTTGCATTTAGTCACTGCAAGGTTATGATCGTGATGACTCAGCGTAGTCCTGCGCACCTCAACATGAGTAGTCTGCTCCTAGGCACTTGCAGCTCTAGGTGTGCTCTTGGAAGGACTCATTTTCAAGTCCTGCATAGCTTTTACTGATCGGTTGTAAAACATGCATGAAGGAGGGAGGATGATTCACCTCTTGGATGCATACAGCTGTAGCTGGGTTGTTTGTGGGGCAGTTCAGTGTTTCCTTGAGTAGGTGTACTAAAACAAAACTGGGGACAGTCTTGAGAAAGTTCCATCAGCACAGTCAGGTATTAAGAAAACCTTTTTGTTTTTGTGTATGTGTTTTTTTTGTGTGTTTTTGTTGTTTGTTTTTCTTATGAATATCATAACATATGCATTTGTAACCTAATAAATTGGAGAGAAGTACATCACCAACACAGGCGGGAACTCTTCCTGTGACATCTGTGCAGTATCTTAAATGTTCTAGTTGAGGCTTTGGGTATTCTTAATAAAAAAGTTTCTATAGAAACATAACAGTGGTCATAGGCATAATGCCTGCTGAAAAGGGATGCCTTTTAAATAATCCATTGTGTTTATGTTCCAGTAAACTAATCAAATCTTCCCATAGAATAATACAGAGAGTAGAGATGAGTCTGTATAATGAAATGTGGGAAGAAGCCATTCGTCTTCTGATTTAAGCTTCTGTATATAACTTTTCACCTAATTTCAATTTTAACCTAAAAGTAATTATTTTTACAATAAAGAGTCTTTTAATTTTGCTGGAGGTCTGTACTTGCATGTTAAAAGTAGATACTTTTTAAAAATAGTGACCTCTGGTAGTTTGCTGAATGATTAAAGAATTTTAAATTCTGGATCACTTTGAGGCTGCCAGTGTAGCATCTTCTATTATTGTAACTAAATTTCTTGATACATTTTTTTTTTCTTCTTTTTGGAAGCCAATTGTAAGCTTTTAAGATACTGATGTTTAGACTACAATGTGGGTTAATTTTCTCTTTAATTTGCAATTTTGGGCAACTTAGGGCATCTCCAAAACTGTCGCTAACGTTTCTTGATGTCCAGCCTGTGATTGTGACTTTTTTTTTCCTGGTCTCATGTAAACTTCTAGGTTATGACTTTGATCTTTGTACGTACTGAGGATTTTGTTATTAAGCAGCAGTGTGTAGTGAAAATAACTAACATAAATTTGGTATGTTAACTTTCAGAAGGTACGCTGATTCAATAAATTTTCCTGACATTAATGAGTAATGTACCTAAGCTTCCTCACTGTAAGTGTATAGCTGGTTAGGAGTTCAAGCGAATCATATGATAATCTTGTCCATGGAAGGAAACTACCAAGAACACAGCAACCAGATACCATAGTATTCCTTTAAAGGGAAGTTATTTATTTGTTAGGAACATTGCATAAATCATCTGTTATTTCATGTGCTCCTGTTCCAATGATCAAGTTTGTCTCTTCTCTTGCTTGCTTCTATGCTCAGACCAAGTGTACTGCTTGTAAGCTGTTCTGTGTCTTTCAGTTTGTATTCACCTCCTTCTTCTTCCTTGCTTCACAGTGTTTCAGCAAAACCTCTGTTGCTGTGCTCACATACCATCTTAAAATGTTTTTACTTTCTTCAAGGTCTTTTATGACACTGGCCTATGAGGAACAGAGTTTGTGAAAGTGTGTACAGTCCTAGAGATAGTACATAGAACATGTAATGGGTATGTATGGGTACAGGAAAAAAAAAAACAAAACACAAACCAGTTTAATCTTTAGGACGGTAAAGTTATAAAGGCAAGTTCTAAATACCTGGTGAGGCAGGAATTGAAAAATACTGTTGTATCCTGAACTGTTTTGGCAAGAACTTCCTAAAAAATACAACTTCTCAGACACCCCAGGAATTTGAATTTAAATTTTTTTTTTTTTTTAAGAACAATATTGAGTGAAATGCTGTTTTCAGTGCAGTGAATGGCAGAGCTTCAAGGACTTTTTTTGATTAGTGGGAGTTTTGCCTGACCTTCAGTGGAACCAGGATTTCACTCTTCATTTTCACTGCTTTTCATATTGAAGGATCTGCAGTGATTCATTGTTTCTAGATTTGCTGTATGCTCAAATACTGGTGAGTTGCATAGCATTTCTACTTCTTGCTTCAGGTAAAAGCTACTAGCTCACATCAATGTTATAAAGTAATTTTTAAAATACTCTTCATTTCCTGTCTTGAAACTTTTGTGGGATTCTGTAAGCAGAGATCTTCAGCTATTTCCCCTTTATATCAAGGAACAGCATCCTAGTCTGCCAACACAAACAAATGAGAACTTTGATTATGGCAAATATTGGACTTTATATTTTTCTGGAAGTAACATCTGCAGTAGTGTAGTTGTCAATGGATTCTGTGTGTAATTTCCACTGAGTTAAGGATTACAAGATTCCATAAGAGAGGATACAAGAGGTATAAAAATGAAAGGGATTCTGAAGCTGGAAGCAAAAATCATGCATGTATGTAGTTATTAAGCAAAACAGAAACAAAAGACTGCGGGGGGACATGCTTCCGGTGCAGTATTCACTGGATTCCCATTCTCAGTCTGAATTGGTGCTTCTTTGGGAAGCACGTGCCAGATACACAGCAGATGAAGGCTGCTGTTGTAGCAGTCCTTTGCGTTGCTCTTCCAGTGATGGTTCTGTTGACTTTTTCTACTTCATGCCTGAGTTCAAATTTGACTGGGATAGCTTGGCACCCTTACCGTCATTTCACATACCAGTTTTTCTTCTTAAAAATGTAGCTGGATCTAGATGTTCTTGACTGAGAGCTAGGAGAGCTTTGTAGCTGTGGGGTTTGCCTGCACACCTGTGGCTGAATGTGGTTTAATTTGCAGAAACATGGACTCTTCGCATCACTGAGCTAATAAATCAGGTTCATAGGCTCTTTCTTTTGAGCAGATAGCTTGTTGTTTCCCTCCCTCCCTTCCCTTCTCAAAGCAGAAGGGCTGTGTCAATAATTCGTTAGGTGAATAAATGTGTGAATATTTATCTTGTGAATAAATTAGTTATATTTAACATTTTCCATGTTGAATTGCGTTGAGTAGAACTAACCTTTGGAAGTATTCCTTCTGGCTTCAGGGGAGATACAGGACACACCCTGCAAGAAATTAAACATGACAGTTACAATTAATAATGAGTTTTGCTCAACTTGACTCATTTGAAAAAAAAACCTTTACTGAGTATCTTAAGAGAAGGGTGTCAGCTGTAGTGGGAAGGAATCAGAGTAGGAGTCCACAACTCAGTGCCAAGGAATAGCGGAGTGTTTACAGTGACTTACTTGCAGTGGAGACCTTGGGTTTATATCAACACGGCAGATTGCAACCAGTTCCAGTTGTATCTTCACTAGAATAGTCTTCTACATTGAAAGTTTTTTATGTATTTGTTTCCCAGACACATTCTGTGCACATAGAGTGCTGTGCTTGCTGACTGTGGGAGGTTAAAACCACTAACTGTCTCGTGGCATGGTTAGCACAAAGTGAGACTGAAGGTGTTCCTGTTTTTGCTGATAACGAAAAGAGAGCAAGACAACTGCAGCTCGCTCACTGGTAATTCTGTAACAGCTGCAGAGTTCACAATTTGTACCTTCTTTACTATTATAAATTTAAATATTGCAGCTCCCTTGACTACAATGTTTGATACCTACCCAAATATTAACCACACATTTTAAAAATGGGTTTAAACTAACATAGCAAGCAAGGTAATGCGTACAAATTTCTGCTTGAAATTCCTTTCTGAAGGTGTGAAATAGGTAGATAGCAAAAGACGTATCTGGGTTAACTAATTTTTACGTATATTTTCTGGCACTTTGGGACACTTTTGGTGTTCTCTGGAAAACTTTGGATAGAAAAGAGAATTGAATTAAGCAGTAGCTTAATTTTTATTCTGCTTGTTCTTTTTGATATATTTTTTTCAGATAAAATGATACAATAAACAGGGGTTTGCACTTAACATGTTAAATATTAGTCAGCTACGTGGAGTTGTTTGGTTTCATTTGGAGTCCAGGTACATACTTCATGTAATTTGGCTTAATAAACCATGACAGTCATTTAGCAGCCGCTCTCCAAAAAGAAACTCTAGTGTGGAATGTATTTTTCCTACAATACAAATCCTGGAAGCACTTTGCTGGGTTTCTACCAATGTAACAGATACAATCTGTAACTTGATTAAATTATTCATCATTTTTGAAAAATTTCAAGCACTTCTATACCAATATATACAGGCAGCCTGGCATGTCAAATGGACATCTGTTACCACTGGCTAATAGTATAAGAGAAAGTATTGGTTAATATATTTTATGAGTAATGTCAGTATACGTCATACACAAGTTCAGTTAAAATTTATGTGTATTTATGTTGCTTATGATGACTTGTTGAATTATGGTATGAGAATAATATATATAATATCATGAAAATATGTGGAATTCAACTACAGTCTTATTGCAATGGCACCTAACTGTAATAATATATTAACAATTAACAATTTGCAGAAAGTACGTTTGGGAAAATGACATGTTCTTTGGTGTTTTTGTTTGTTTCTTTATTTGTTTCTTTGTTTGTTTTTTAACTTGTGTACTTTACTATACAATTATTATATTGCACATATTTACGTGTGCAAAATCAAATATTTGTAGGTCCAGTAACAAAACTGTCATTGGCTTCAATAGTGCAGATTCAGTACAGTGGTGTAGAATTCAAAAGCTTATATGGACTGGAATGTAAGAAGAGATAATATTATGCAATAGTAGTTGTACTGTAAATAGCTTATGGCAAATTTTGCTAATGCAAAATTATTTCACTGAAAGGTTAGGTTTTAGTAAAGCACTCTTGAAAATAAGGTGGTTATTGGAAGGCTACACAGCAATATATAGGATGCCTCTGTGTGCCATGAAAGTAGTTGCTGTTGTAGCTTATGAGGATTTCAGTAACAGCTCAATTAATATGTGGTGTCTTTTAAAGGTGTGTTTATGACAATTTCAAGAAATAACTGAAGAGGTTCAAAAAGCGTATTTCTGAGAAAGATCTTAACAATGAGAAGGCAAACTAGATAGTACATTTTAAACCAAGTGATGATGACCATCTCCTTTTAGGAGGGTGATTCTGCACACTTTAAAGAATTTGAGGTGCACACAATATCTCAGTACATTAACAAAAGGGTTTTCAACCTCTTGGCACATTTGGTACCACTTAGCTAGACCATGACATTTTTTGGATATTTTCCATCTCACACACGTGTGCTTTAAACTCTGTAGTGCTCCAAACTATGCCTTGTAGCTGGAAGGAAAATATGCAAAAGCTATTGTACTGAGCAGCAGAAGTACTTTGTTTGGGAATGAGAGCAAGCTAGAATTATTATTCAATTACTTTTGTCTTGATCAGAACATAAGACTCAAATTGTATATAAGACTTTGTTGTGTATTTGTGTATTTTAATATATATTACTTTGGAAATTAAAAAAACAAAACAAAACAAAAACAAACACAAAACACCTTCTTGGAATAAAAACGTTTTTACTTTGGGTCAGAGCATTTTTTAGTACAGATTATTTAAATAAGTAATGCAGAAAACTTTCATAATATATTTTACATTTTAGAAAGGAAAACTTCAGCCAAAGCAGCATGTGTATGATCTATATCGATAGAGTCTGGCACTATGAATCTGTACCTTTGATGATTAAGCTGCCTCGTTGAAACTTTTTACAGGATTCTACTGAAAAACGTAACAATCCTGAATGAGTTGCCCTTGGCTTTCACTTCTTAAGGTATTCAGTAATCAAGTTTCTTCAAATGAAGAAAGCTAAATAACTGTCCTGAACTGTAGGTTTTGAATGTCAGACATCTGTAAAATTAAGTTCTTTCTCAAGTCTTGATGAATAGGGTACTTCATTAATTAGCTGAAATAGCTTTAAGCATTAGGATACAGTAAGAAGCTCTTTATCTATAATTAATCATACAAAATGGCATTAAACATCATTGGAAGAAATTAAAGACCTTGAATAGAACTTCTCAAGTCGTGCTGGAACAAGAATAGCAATGTTTGCAAATTTTTGATCCTTGTTATTGTCATCTGAAAAGTTTCATAGGGTAGGCCAATTTACATAACCTGAATAAATATAGGAGTTTGAGAACACAAGAAGTGATTAAGTGGCAAATTCCTGAGTAAGATCCTGGCCGAAGTTGGAAGTTTTCTATTGTATAAAGATGAGGACTTCAATCTCATCTGTCTTTATGGATCCAAAAGTGTATTTTGCTGAATCCAGAGTAATGAGTTTAAGCTCTTTTTGGATTGCACCAAAGCCCACTGCCAGTTAAACCAGTTCTATACTAGTGACTGGACTCTAAAGAGCAATGCTGACATAAGGTAATCACAGCACTTCCTTCAATTATTGCATTCATTATGCCTTAAATAATCTTAACTCTTAGGCCACTTTGATTACCAAGGAAAGAAAATAGTATTAGAACAAAAACAAATGGTTACGTAGCAGTCATGAGTAAAATTAATACTGGGAGTTAGAAAGAAGCCATTCCAGCCATTTAAGGAGAGAAGTTCAAGAACATGACATGATAGTGGTGGCAAGATAGTGGTGACAAGGTTGTTTCTGGAATGGAGTGTAACAATTTTGTCCATGATGGGATAGGAAAATTCACAGAGATGGAAAATTAAGTTTATGGTAGGAATCCTTGCATGTATGATGTGTTAGTATCTCTCAGTGGAATTGAAGGGTTTTGTTTGCTTCTACCTTGCCTAGCTACATGAATCTGTTATCCCTGGGCTTCTGGTCGTCGCTCAGGAAGCTGGAAAAAAATCTTTATTTATCTTTGAAACATATTTTTGATTCTGATTTTTTTTTTCCTTCTAAGATTTGAGAAATGTCACAGTTAGCAACATGACATATCCAGATTATGGTGGTACTTCCTGAGTCATTCACACTTCTTAGGTGTACCGTATCTATGTGCTGTTAAACTAACTGCTCTTTTTGGGGTCAGGTCATTAACCCTGGTTGTACTGGCAGTGATATGCTCTAAGACGGTATCATCCAGGGTTAGAAAATGTTGTTTGTTTTGTTCGTTTGTTTTGACTGTGACAAAAGACACTTAAGCTCTCTACGATTCCCTTCTTTCCCTGGTACCTTTCTTTGGCACTTTATAGGTGTTGGTTTTGCAAAATTTCTGTCTCTTCTTTCCTTTTTTATCACCTTTCTGAAAATACTTTATTCCGGAACTTTCTATTAGATGAAAGACTGGCTATCTCAAATAAGTGGGCAAAGGACTACTGTGTGTTTTATCTGCAGAGGATCAGAGTGATCCCAATTTAAGGTATACTGTCTCGTCTCCGCTGTTCCCCACATGTCAGTACATCTCTCCTTTGTTCATGAATCCAGCTAGGCTGCAGAGTGAACTGCTGTGATCATGCCCTTCACTAGAAGGCACCCTAAAGTCCTTTCTTTTGCATTTTCCTCTAAATTTTGGGGAACTGTGACACAGTTTTCCAAGTCACTCCACAGCTGCAGCTCCAGCACAACTGGAGCACAACTGGAGCTGCAGCTGCAGCACAACTGCAGCAGATGGGCGTTAGCTGAGTTATGCATACTTGCCCATTAGTGGAGGGACCCACTTTTTCTCCCCAACGTGATTAACCAGACAGCTGGCCACCCAGGCTGTGAGACCGTGATCCTGGAGGTGGCGGGGTCTGGAAGTACTCCTCTTGAGGAGAGGCCCAAGGAGGAGGTGCTGAGGTGAGATGTGAGGCCATGAGATGTGGTAGTGGAGAGGGATAATAATGGCAAGGTACAGACAGGCCTAGTGGGAAGGTAGTATGCAACACGAAAAAAAATTGCTGCTGACATAAAAGTACGTATCTAGGCCAAAACCCGAAAGAGGTCGAACTGTGGAAAGGGAGAATCAGACTTATACTGGTGGATGGAAGAACTCCTCTGCCAGACCTGGTTGTCATGGGTGGCAAGATGTATCCCTTCAAGATATAGTAATGTGTGATGACACAAACCTTAAGGAAATCTGGTGTTAGGTGTAATATAAATGCTAAATGCTAAAAGAATTAACTAATGTAATAGGTTGTGGTAAGCAGTATTTCTGAATTATGGATGTGCAGATATTCTCCGAGTTACTCTTACAATAGTTCTGTTTTGTTTGTTTTTAAACAACTGAAAAATATCTTTACTTTTTTTATGAAGTAGTTACAGGTGGGTTTTCCTGGTTTTTGTTTTTAATTTGACGCACACATGGCATGTAATTCAGTTGGTGCTTTAGTCAGTACTTTGTGCATGTGGAGATATGAGTGGATATGAAGTTTGGTTCAAAACTACATAAGACTGTAGCCAAAAAATTCTGTTTCATCTGCAGAATGCCATTTAGAAAGAGTGATTTCACAGGATGCCACACAGATGCTGTTGTTGTGCGTATCTGACAAGACCTATGAATTTCATGTGGAACAGAAATGTTTTTCTTCTGTTCACTGTTAAACTTCCTACATGAAGCGTGTCCTTAATATTTAACAGATTTTACTACTTTTTTTTTTTCCTTCAGTGTGCTACAGAATTCTAATATTGCGATGCCATGATCCTTGCTTCCAACCAGAACCTCCCTTAGCTTTCTCACCCAGTCTGTCCTGTGAGCCACATGCCATTGCATTTGGTATTCCTCATCTCCATGACTTCAGATTCCTGCTATCTCTAGTTTGGATCCACTAACATGTACTGTGGAGGCCATGGTCTTCTTTCCATTTTACTTTGTGAAGAATTTCTCATATACTTAAGTTGAAAATTTGTCTTGAAAAGCAGTCCCTCCTACATTGTTGAAGTCCCTTCTGTACTGTTGAAGTACATTTGCTCTTCCAGGTAGCATGTGTTTGTTTAACAGATTGAGAGACAGTATCAGATGTAAAAATCCCATGAAATCCTCTTCTTTTCGATACCCATTCCTTGTAGCCACTGAGTTCGTTTATGTTCAGAGCCCTGTCTGGGTTATGTTCACAGCTCAGATTATCTTTTCCTGTAAGTTTTTGAGTGGTTCATCTCTGCCTTTACAACTTCTCTCTCCCTTATGCCCACATGAGAATGAAGGGGACAGTAGCCATTATTTTCTCCTTACACTATCTTTTTATTATAGCTGCTACAATAATTGGCAGCCAGAAACCCCATGAAGTCATTCTGTCACCTTTCACTCATTTTTGAAAATTGTTCTGTGTTTTAAAGAAGTTCATTCAAGCATCTCCGATGGCAGTGCCTCTATGTTAATGTAGAGGCAAAATAACCTTTCTGCAATATGTAGGGTCTTTACAGAGTTGCTGTGAAAATCATGTATAACTTCTTGGCATCTGTGCCCTAGGACACAGGTTCTGCTGACTTCAAAGTAGGCACCACGCCATCTGAACAGATGGGTATTAATGTAAGCATTGGATATAGATGTTATGGACATGATTCCCAGTTTCAAATGTTACAAAAATGCTGTCTGTCCTGAACTCCCACCTCTGGGTGTAAAGGATATGTTGTAAATCCAGCTCAGTGAAGAGTTAGCTTTACAATATTAGAAATTCAATTCTTGGATCAACTGTGTCATTTGCAATGTTGGCTAAGGGTAAAAAGTTTCTCAGAGGAACTTGCTTGTATTTTTGGAAGAGTTCCCACGAGCAAAAGACAAAAAAAAAAAAAAAAGCATCTGTGGTATCTACCGTTTTCATATGAATAAGTTACATTGTGAAGCCATCGCAGAAGAAAAGAATGGTGTGATTTTTCTGTACACGCAAATGGAGATGGCAATTCACTGGGAATCTGATGAACTTCATTTGCCAGACTTGTCTGTCACCCAGTGTAATGTAATGGTTATTTTGGGTGAAAGATTCTTTTCCTCTGTTTGCCCTTTCTTTCCCTGAATTTTTCTTGTAAGCCAGTATAATAGAGTTGACAGATGCTTTCCTTGTCCTTGCTGACAACAAGGTGTGTTTTTGCATTCTCTAAGTCTAAGCATTCTCCTCATTCTTCCAAGGATTCTTCTACATCCCACCAAACTGGATTTCATCTCTACTGCCAGAGTTTTTATGAGTCCTGCTATGTTCTGAAATATTTTTGTGGGTCCTATCTGCAACTTCCACTCTGCATCCTTTCTTGAGATGTAACAAAATGTGTTCTGAACAGTCTGATGAGAGATGCCCAGTGATTAGCAATGACCTGAATTCTGACATTAAAAAGCAGCAGTGAGAGAGCTAATGATGCCATCAGCAGTCGTACCCAGTGACTCAGGAAGAAGTGTGAAGTGGTGAAACTGTGGTCCCACTTACAATCATGTAGGAGGGGGGCTGTGTTGGAATTCAGGTGTGGGGCCTATCTCTGAATGTTCTCTGTGGTGTTGAGGATATGACCTAAATCCTATCCGTTTTCTCCTTTTATAACACAAAGAGATTACAATATGTATTTATACTGGAAGTCGGCTCCTCTTCCACATGATCAGATTATTTATCTTTTGCATCCTGCCAAAAGTGAACATAATGCCATTTGTTTGTTTACTTGGCATTTCTAAACTATCTTTTAAAATAATTTCTTTTGGGAAGAGTCAGCCTCCAAATTGTTAGTTTTCTTACAGCATGTCTAGTCCGGCTAATTTCAACAAAAAGTTGATGTTAGCAGGATCATCCACTGAGGTCTTGGCTCTCATTCAGTCTGTACAGATGTTCTTTAGACTCTTATCCTGTCTAGATAATAGGAAGCATGCCTAGTAAGCGACTGTGAAGCATGTTAGCATAATTCATGTAATTCACAGTACCTCAGCATTCTGCCTGAGGCTGCAGTTTCCAAAAATAGAACCACAGATTCTGCACAGCTTAATCCTACCTGCTTGTTAGTCATTATCTTCTTAATAAGCAACTAGCAGCTACCTTTTGTTTGTAGAGAATCCTTTATTCAAATGGTTTTGTTTTTCATTTGGGAATGCAACCAGGGCTTTGGCCATCTTTTTTAGTAAAGTGTTGTAGATGTGGGTACTGATACTAAAGCATTCATAGTTTGATGCAGTTTTTGATATTTCTTTTTTAGTTTTTGTAAACTCAGAACAAAGAGGAACAGATGCTGGGTAGTTAGAGAGGAATAAATTAAGTAGATGCAATGCAGTGAGACTTCTTATTTTAATTTTCAATTCATTTTTAGTTGGGCTAGTATATTAAATAAGTTTGAGATTGTCTTCTCTCTTTAAGGATGTGCAGGTTGTAGAGGAAGATGTAAAGAGTTTGCCGTCTTATTAGATGTCCTTTCCCCATACCTCCACTCTTCGGAAGCAACACACCATACAATTATTATGCTAAGAGGTTTTGCCAAGAAAAAAGTTATTCACTAATGTAGAAGTGAGAACAGTACATGAGAACAGAAATAAAAAAAAATATATTTCTGGCAATAGGCTGGGAAACCAGCAATTTTGAGTTTAATTTCTGCCATTTCTGGAGATATCTTTTATAAATGTAGGAAATAACTTTAGACCAGATTCTCAAATGCACCTTGCCTATTTAATTTTATAGTTTTCTGGTCCTAGTTTTTGTGTTTAAAACAGGGAGGATATGGCTTCCTCTGTCTGTTTCCAAGTTCTGTGCAAACACGTAGTCTAATGAAGCTCTCAAGCTTGGTTTCAGCCTCTAGGTCAAGCAGTTGTACAAACAGCCTAGCCATGAGAGGATAGGAAGTTGGGAAAAAGTATAAAACAAACAAACAAACAAAGCCCCATAGCATTATTACAAAATATTACAAAATTATTACAAAATATTACAAACAGCAACAAGGATGAGAGGACAATAAGGTCATTTTTGAATAATTAGAATAATTTTAGAATAATTTAGAGTCATCTTGATTTGCAAGGAGAGCTCACCATTTAAAGCTATATATGTCCTGTTCACTTCAGTTGTTTCTTTTTGCAAATAGGACTTATAAATTGCTTAAGCATTCTTGAAAATTTGTTTACAAATATGGATCAATATACTAGTAGCATAGCAGCTAGAGTTAAGAAATGTAACAGAAGTGAAATTAGTACTTTTAAATTCCAAGGTAATTTTATTACATGTGCTCATGTAAAATTAAAACCTTTATATGTTCATAAATTTAATCTGCTAAAATGTAATTGGCTCTTGATTACTGCAAACAATTTGACCCTTGTTTATATGTCTTGCCGTGCATGATGAATTATTTGGAAGAAGAATGGAGACAATCAATGGATGAAAAAATCAGGTGGTCTGTGAAATTTATGTGACTTAACTTTTTGCTATTTGAGTATTTTGGGAAAATTCTAGATTTTGGAAGCTGTATACTTTAACGAGAGACAAAAGAGAACTGCACTGAAAAGTGTCAATTACTGGTGTCATCCCTGGACTGTGATTCCTTATAAGACTGAGAGTGCTAGTGATTACTTAGCCGCTCCACTGCTGAGCCACAGAATTTGTGACTGGTAGACCAAATTTTGACTGGCAAATTGGGACATCTTTCAGGACATTTTAAGTATTTATATTCTGAAAATTGAGCCTCTTTCAGATTCCTTCTGCAGGCTTGCAATATATGAGCCATCCAAAACCATTAGCTGCTTTTCAAAAGCTTTCCCTACTTGCCTGAGGATAATAGGGTTTTACATGGCACATAACGCTATTAAACTTGCTGTTACTTGCTTCTAATATACCGGGTTACAACGTAGAATTTGACCATTAAGTCCTTGCTCTGTTTTTCTCACTTCGTATATATTACTATCAGTGCTGGAGTGCTGTAGCTTTGACCTACCTCCAGTTGAAGGTTAGGGAATGTCTGGTTATTTATAACCAGCAAGCACAGATCTTGTCTCTTCAAGTAGCAGTAGTTGCACACAAACATACTTTAATATAATATGGTCGGGTTTGAATATAACTATCTGATCTTTGCATCAGGCAGTAAAATTAGAGATGCCAGGTCTAGTCCAAAGCAATTCAGCAGCAAAGACCTGCTATTTTAAAGTAGAACCTCTGAGAGACTGATGGATTACATTGACTTTCATAGAAATATTACACATAAGTGAAGTTAGGTTAAAATTTGTACGAGAAGGTATGGTTCAATGATAACCACTCAAATGTCAAAAGGATTTAATGGACAGACAAGTTGTATTTAATGCATATTTTATGAGACAGTTCCTAAATATGTGAAAATGATCACTTGACAAGCTTCACACGCTGGCATCTTGAGCTCAGCACACTTCTGTTTTAATGCCTGGATCACATTCCCATGGAAACTGGAGATTCTTTTGTTCCATTATTTTGCTTCGCAGGAAGTTATCTGTTACTGGAATAATTTCTTTTGTGAAATATTTCTTGTGAAAGTTCACAAGAACACAAATAATGTTCTAAAGCTTTTTAAATCTTCAACACACTCATAGTGCCTAATGAGCTATCCTCATACGGAGAAAGTATTTCTGCTGCTATTCAGAGAGAAAAGAACACCCTTAGATGGTCGTTTTTTAATATCGCACCGTTATTCTGTTGTCTGGGTGCATATGATTAAAGCTTTTAAAAGGAAGTTGTCAACAAGCCAGTTGAGAGAACTGCCATCTCCTACTTATTTCTTGAGTCCCCAGGTAAAATAAAGAAATTTTTAAAAAGTATCCAAATGACATGGTATCTTCAAAATGGAAGTCTGACCAGCATGAAAGAATAAACTCTGCAGCTGAGGCTCCTCCACCTCAGGTACTCCCCATACAGTACCGTGCACGGTTGGATGGCTTGGCTGCCCTGAAGAACGCAAGCCTGATGACGGGCAACAGGACGTTGCTGTCAGAAGCCAACTGTTGCGACAGAGCTTATGGGAAAGGAGCTGGGTGAGTTCTGCATTTCTGACATTTAAGGCATATCTTTGTGTGGACTTGCCTCAAGGGGTGTCTACATTGATCTCTGTGTTAATGAGCAGCATGATGAAAACCCGTCTTACCTAGATTGACTGCTGTCCCTGGGCTTCTGCTCAGAAGCTATCCAAATACGTGGGAGCTTTGATGGTGTGGCTAAAGTCAGTGACAAAGTAACAGGCTATTGTAGTTTGATCATTTTGCTGCGTCCCTGCCTTGGGTGGGTTGGCTTGGTCAGTTGGTCCCTGTGACCAGTCAATTCTGTGCTTCACTGAAGGAACTCAGCACTTGGCAGGCACGGGCATGCTGTACTATGCAAAATATAATATTCCTGTTTTCTAAATGCTCTGAATGGTTTGAACAGCTGAAGCTATAGTATTAATAACAATTATAAAATATCTTGAAGAGTAAGGGTAACTTTTTTTTTTTTTTTCATTTGGAGCTTTGGAAAACTGCCTTGTTAAATACATTAAATTGGGATCTCTGTAAACGTGTTGTGGAATCAGGTTTGGCTTGTTCTTCTGGAAGGCCAGAGGTACTGTAGAGTAGGTAGAGAATAACGCAAGTGGTCACATTGTGTTGAGGGCTGAGTAATACCTATTTCTGTATTGGTGGAAGAGAACATCTTGGAAGTGTGCTGACCTTTGAGGACCTTCAGAAAGCAGGTTGCAAATAAAAGTTAGCAGTGTGCTCCAGGAAAAAGTAAACTATTTTAGGAATCCTGTTGTCTTCACTCAACCTGCATTCCCAGGGGAGTCATTAGTGAATCTGTGTGAACTGAAGAAAAACCTCTGGTATTTGACCCACCAAATGCTTAGTCATTGTAGGTTTCTTGAAATATTTATTGTGCCACATACTAAAACTAAAGCATGTGAAATAAAAAAGGTTGTGAAAAAAACAATGCGTAAATGAATCTTGGACAAAACCTTTGTTGTTTTTTTTTTTGAATGTGTTTCTTCATGAAAGCAATGGTATCATTTTTGTGGGAGGACTGTGCTTTTTGGTTCTGTTGTCCAGGATTGTAGACCTGAGCTCCACTGAAAACAGACTTCCCAAGAGATAACAGCAACCTTGTCAATTGCTAACAGGACTCCAGTGGCACAACAGCTCTGAAATTCTGCTGTGGGTTGCAGTGAGTAGTACTGTCTGATGGCTCATCAAACCTTAGTTTATCGCATGTGTTGGGCAAATGGTCTGGTGCTAGAAAAAAGAAAATTATTGCAATATGTTATAACTGATAATCTTAATTTTCTAGAGATAAAATGGTTGAATTTTGATCAAAGTCACAGCACACTATAACTGTATAAACTACTGATTCTGTAGAAATAGTAAAATCAGAGATGTGAACTACTTTTCTTTCCCTGTGGGTGACCCTAGCTGATTGGAGCTGAAGCACATTGGTGAGGGAGCGCATGCATCTTGGCTGTTCTTCATGCAAGTGGAAAACATCAACCTGACCTGCACAAGCACAAAACTTACATCAGTACAGTATAAAACAGTGTCTGAAATGGAGCTGCCATTTCTGACAGAAAGCACAGCCCTGCTGTCAGTTTTACTTGATGTGCAACTTCTAGTGCACAGCTCCTCTTTTATCTGCTTGTGACAAAATCTTTGTTGCTAGTTGACCTTTTCTCTCTGTGCTAATAACTTTGATGGGCCTTTAGTCCTATAACTGTTCCACTATGAAAGCTGACATATAGGTAATTAAGTAAATTTTTTTTTTTACATATCTGTAAGTTCTGCTGCCAAAAGCCAGTGAATCCCCCTTTTTTTTTTATCTTAGTGCACAAGTTGATTCTAATATGCAACACATTTTTAATTTAGCCCTCACATCCGCATTATTACTATTTAAATGCCATAGCGTATCTGTGGCACTGTTTGATGTATTCTGGATAGGAAGGGAGTTCTGCTCAAGCAATATCAGATGTAACTCCATATGGCATTGTTGTGTGAGGCTAAGATGCTTGCCAGTTCCAATTTGGAACATGACATTTAATGCAAATATATCACCATACAACCGCATTGCATGGATTGGAGCTGATTGCTGTGCTCTGCTGGTTATAGAAATATATGGTTACAGTATTGAGGTTATGGAGTATGCTCCTGCATTTAGTGCTTGATGAGATAAAGGTGCTGTGTGTACTCAACTGCAACTTTTTTACCTCTCGCTCTTGTATGTAATGCACTAACTAACCATTGTGTGAGGAGGCTAAGCTTTGTGTGGTTCAACCAAGATAGCTGGCACACACTGGTGTGTGTGCTAATGGTGTAGTATATTGTACGTACCTCCTCCAGGGCTGAGAAAAGGAAAAATACATATTGATTCTTACCTGAGTGGCTGTTAGTTAGCTCCCAAAGATCCGAACAATGACAGAGGCAGTTCTCTAAGGGTGGGTGAGAGTAAAAAGACAATCTGTCTGTATGTTTGGGGGTTTAAAATTAAGGCTCTCTCTTACAAATATTGGCACCAGATGCTTCAAAGGGGACAGGTGGTTGGTGGGTTGTTTTCTTCCCCTTCCTCCCCTTGGATACGAGCTAGTGGGCCACAGTGACGCAGGGGAGATCATGCTGTACTTTTCAAAGGCTAGCCATGCCTACAGGGATGTGCAATGCAGTATACCTTTTCCTGCCCCTTCCTTGATGCAGGCTTTGGTCTGCTTTCTTTTTCTATACATTTGCAATGAAAATTGATTCCAGTGGACCCTTGTAAATACTATGTAAGATTTGCCTTCTCTGCATGTGTTGTCATACCATCATCTGTGTTCTCCTGTAGTGTTTTTCTGAGTTTGTTCCTCCTACATCTTGCATGTCAGCATCTTCATGGCTTCTTGGAAACATTCTTTTCTTTGCTTTCTACCTTCAGCACGCACAGTTTTCCTGGAAATAAAATCCGTATCAAAGATTATCTGAAGCTTTATGGAAACGAAAATGAATCCTGTAAATTTCAAGTAATGGGACACTAATTTTGACCCAAAATACAGATGAGCTAGAGATGTGAATATGTTCAGATTTGCTCCTAAATTGTTGGGAAAATCACACATAGTAGCATGCTATACAGCAGAGCCTCTCCTAAAAACAAAAGGATGAAAATAAGGAATCAGAAGTAAAACAAGCTCTTACCCTGATTTTTGTTGTTCTTGTTTTTGTTTGTTTCTTTTTGTAGTCAGATGTGATGTGATGTCATGTGTCAATAATTTAAAAGTCACTGAAACAATTTTAGAATGTTGCTTTACCTGTTACTTTAGAACTTCTTAACATTACTTTACACGTGAAAGAATTCATGGTAAAAAAATAAAAATAAATGCCATGGCACCACACGGGCACAGCAAGAACAGATGCTGATTAGGTCATCTTGTTAGTGACTTAAAAACGTCACTGCAGATGGGTACAGAACTGACAGCCCATGCTGAGGAATGTATCACTGGTAAGTTACACAAGCTGCTAGGGAACAAGAAGTGTGGAGATTGAGAGATAAATCTGGGATCCTGGAAACTCATATAGCAGGCAGAAAAACCATTCTGTTGTCAATAACAATCCAGAATGCCTGAAATAAAATCCATTTTCCATAGCTTGCTGGCAAGAGATATTGAAAGAAATGTCTGACATGTTTTCAAGCTGTGTGCAAATCAAAAGGACTATTACTCTGAAATCCACATGATAAAATGTTCAATTCATGTGATAAAATATTTTAAATCCTTCTTAAGGAGACTAAACTTGTTAGCAGATGCTGCTTGACACAGGGTTGCAGAAACAGAGGTACGAACTTACTGGTTTGTATGCTGACAGCTGTGTAGCTATGTTTGGTGTAAACCAATATTAGACATGACTTGCAATATATTTAAGTTTCTAATCATTTGCCACCTACGGGGTACGAGATGGCTCTGTTCTTTTTTGCATGGTGCTATTTATGGAGATCTTGAGCTGGTATGCAAAACACTGTGTGAGATTTTGTGTTAGAGGGTAGCAACGACACTGAATTTGAATTGTTCTAAAAAGAAAGTTTTCCATACAAAGGAGGATAATGGTACCAGGGGCTCCTGCAGCTCTCAACTTTCAGTAATTTGCAGAGACAATTTTCTTTCCTCGTGCCTTGCTTGTCTGATTTTTCTTCCTCCAGCTTCCTGTTTGCTCAAGTGATAAGTAAAGAATAAGGTTTGGCTTTTATATCTGTTGAAGATCACATATATGGTTGCTGGCTGAATATTGTGTCACGAAGGATGACACTCAGTCTTGCTTATGCTGATTTACATTGTGTTGATTTCTGCCAATGTTACTGCTAGTGCTACTTACTGCTAGTCTCTGCTCTCCAACTGTAAGTCAAGACTGCAAAGAACAAGCAATTTGTCTTAAAGATTGGAAATTTTAAATGACTATGAGAATTTTTATTTGTCTTCTAGTTTTTAAGACTTCTGTATTTCATATTTTCGAGCTTTGGCCTTGCTGGTAGGGGCTTGAAGGCTAGAAACTTTGAAAAAAGTATGTTATATACACACAACTGAAACTGTGTGAAACTGAAAGCTGAAATTTCTATGTAACTGTCTGGAGCCCAAGCATTTGAAGTAGAACCACACATTAAGCAATGCTTAATTGATCTCTGAAATTTCTCCCACTAACTACACTTGATTTGTCTGCATGGTGGTTTTTGTTCTTACATTATAGCTCTGTCACTTTAAAGACAAATGTTGCAGGAATTGAATGTTCCATGCTTTGCCAGTCTTATAACATGCTCATGCAAGTTACCAATAGGCCTGACCTCCAACTGTTTTGTAGAAAGACATGATTCACTAAATACGATCCATAACAGTTATGCAACCATAATTTTCCGACCACTCCATATTTCTTTGTTCTTTTGTATACGTTAGTATAATCTGATCCCAGTTAATGTTGTTTTTACATATAATTTTCTTTTTTTCTAGTGTCTCATTCTTTCTTTGCTTAGACTCTACATATACTGGGACAAAGCTCAGCTTTGCATTAAGTCAACTGTTCACAAAACTCACCTTTGGGAAGATTTTGTCTGTGTGGTCATTCTGACTAAAATTTCCTGTGTGAAACAAGGAATTTGCATTTCAGTTAAAAAGAACAGAATCTGTCTTTTTCAGTGTCTGTTTTTTCCCATCACCATGGTATCGTAGTACTTGGTAATTTTGGAGGCTGAAAAAGAGCAAGCCAAGTTTGTTAAGGAAATAGAGGCAGATCAAAAATTTATGTGATAATTGAGTACAGATTAAGAATCCCCACATGCTAGACCTCTTGGTAAAATGTGTGTAAATACATTACCCCTGAGCATGGAGTTAGTATAGCTGTGAGTAAGCCAGGATTACCTATGACATTCTTCTCTGAATTATGTTTTCCTGGAAAAGATGACATACTTGCATCCTGTGTACCTGGGAAGCAGTGAGACATGAATGTAGCTTGGAGTAGTGCTGACTGGTACACTGTATCATCCTGAAAATAAGAAGGTGTATAAGACACATGCAGGTATTCCCTGCTGAAACTCCTCTCCTACATTTTTAACAAAGAGCAGTCCTGGGTTCAGCAAGAAGTAGATAGGCTATAGATGTTGACATATTAGCTGAACCACTTGCATCAGGTACTCCTGATCCTGGTACTCATCTTTCTCATCCCCTTTCTGGGAAGCAACACTGGCTGTGAAGAGCAGATATTATAAAAAGATTTCAAATCTGATTTATCAGAGTATTTTGAGAAGCAAATATGCATTCTACGTACAAAAGACAAAGAGTTGAGTTTCTAGGTTAAAAAAAAAAAAAGGCAGTTTGGAATGGACATGTGTTAAAGCCAAGCCTCTCCATAACTGTTGGTCCACTCTTTTTCTTTTGCTCTTGTCGAAATAAGTGGAATTAGTCCTTTTACTGCTCTGTCTCCATGAATCATTCATAGACTTTTGGTATTTTTAAGTGTTACTTGCGAATAAAGTGATGTAATCACCAAAATACACAAAACTTAGCATGAATTTTAATCTCTTAATTTGTCTAAGACTCATTTTCTCTTTCCATTGCTTTGTAACTGTTTTAGCTCCTACTTTGCATTGGAAAAGTTGTAGCATTATGACAAGTAGGTTAGCCAGTTGTATAATTTCACTGCAATGATTCATGGAAAAGTGAGACAGAGTAGGAATGACAAACAACAAAACAGGGATTGAAGGAGAGTCAAAAAAGATGTATTTCCTATAGCTGGCCAGATTATAAAAAGAGTCAGATAGGGAAAACAGGAACTGGTATCCTTAAAATGAGGATAAGTGTCAGCTAACTTCAAGAGTTTATGTTCTAGCAATAAAACTTTAAACATCTTGGTAATTATACAAAATAACACTTGGAAACATAAAGAAGTACAGATACATTGAATGGAAGAAACAAATTCTCATTGTAGTGTTTATTAGTGTAACGACTTCAAGGCCAGTTGGCAGAGTGCTTTCGTTAATTTATGCCTTTGTATTGCAGATCGATAAAAATCCCAGCTTCAGGACCTTCTTCAGTATTTGCAGCTGTCATCCTTTAGCAGATTCCTAAATCTTTTAAGTAACCCAGATTGTTATGTAAACAGTTACCTCTGAACAAAGTCCCTGTTAGGTCTATTTCACTGCTGATATGCTAGAACTGTGTTTTTCTATCTTGGAAAAGATGTAGTTTTGAATGTTTTAATTATGGTAGGTAAATTTAGATGATACCCTGAACAGTACAGAGGGAAAAAAAATTAAGACAAATTCTGGAAACTGGGTCTTAGTTTCCTCTAGGGACATTTTCAAATTCATGTGACATCTGTAATACTGTTTATGCAAGTTTCATCCCTAGAGCAAAGAGGATTTGTATTGTAGTTTTGACTTGTTATGAGATTTGTAATATCAACAGTCTCAGTGAAACTGGATCAGATCAGATGGCTTACAGAGGAAGTTCACTTTCTGCATGATGATTTCCTTCTGTGTTGAATCTTTGAATATTCCGAGAAAAACTGGTGTTGGTTAGTGGAAAAATGGTCTCTTTCCCCTTGATATTGTGTAGGCTTTGGCACTGCAGTAGAAAGCAAAGGAAGGGGAGAAGCTGGGAAGCTGACACTCTGTAGAGAGTGAAAATAGAGAGGTAGGTGTGATTGCATACCTTGCATGTGCGATGCGCCAAATACTCCTTTTGTGCAGGAGTCTCTGAATGAGAGAAACTCAGGCTGGGATGTGGGATGTTTGTAGCACTCTGTTACAAAATTTGATGTGAAAATGAGAACTTTATGAGGTGAGGTGGAACCTTCAAGTTGATGTACTATGTGAGGTTGTATGACACTAAGCAAGTCTGCACAGGGAATGCTGTAATGCAGACAGTAAAATAATAAACATAGCTGAGGAAAATAGCTCGTAGACATAAGCAGAACATGGCTTTAACTCAGTGGCTTTTCTCACCAACTCAGGCATGGGTTAGCTACACCACAGGAAGCTGCACTATTTATGTTTTTGATTTAATACTATGTTCAGGTACCGTGATAATGAACACACATAAATGCGTATATAGATTAACGAGGGGCATTAACCTTTGTGACAGGGAAACAGAAGAGGCTTGTCCACGCATTGAGCATTCCTGTAAAAATATACAAGCTTTGCTCTGCATGACCTTTACTATTGCTAGTCTCAAGTAAAAGAATGAGGCTTATACTTTATCCTTTGGGTTGATGGAACTAAAGTGCAGATTGCCAAAAAATATTCTATTATACCATCAAAGGAACTTGGGCCTTGACTAAAAGATAAGGCCTTTCATGTAAGCCTTATCTGTAGGTTTCTGTATCTTCTTCATCAGTTGCAATTGCTTCTGAATAAAATGAATGGCAAACATTGTTACTGACACTAGGGAAGTAATGCATCTCTTGACTCTTAAAGAAGTGGCAATATACTGGTTAAATGTGAATGATGAAAGATGTTTTATCAAGTGTGTTCACCGTCTGCAACCCTATCTCTGTTGCCAAGGAGAAAGATTCAAACAAAAAAATTAGGACTGCAGGAAGAGGTATGTTCAGCAAAGTTCTGTAATCCTGAGTATTATTTTCTTCCAGTTACAGTTCCCAAAAACAGTTTGGTCCTTTGTGAACAGCACTGACAATAAGAGGACCAGCTTCAGTGATAGAGGTGGGGATGCGGGTATTCCCTGGTCTTGTTATGCTGCTGTTGAAAGAAGGCAGCAGTAATTACTGGGATAAAGAATCTTCTTCCTTATTAATGGCTGCTCTCAGCTTCTCATTGTCTTTATGGTGGCTAAGGACAAGAAGGGAAAGAGTACGAGAAGGAGCAGTCCCTGCACTCCTATAATGCTAGATGGCAGAGTGGGCTGGGAACTGGTGGCAGATGGAGGTGTTCCAGGTCTCAGAAAAATCATTGTAGTGAACATGTTCATTGATGAAAGTCAGTTCATAATTAGGCATTTAAGGATTCTTACCATAGGCTTTTAACGAAGAAGTTAGCCAAATGGGATTGTTAGCAAAGAGATGTTACTGCCATTAGCAGTGTTTACAGCAGTAGCAGGAGCATGTCTACAGCAATTTTGCTTGTTGCAGAACTGACTTCAGTAGGGGTTTAGGGCACTCAGCATATTGTTGGGTGGGCTGTCAAAGTGAGGAGAGATGAACTGATGCGCACAGTATTGTTAATTTGGATAAGAATGTTGAAATGACTAGAGTGGATCTTCCTAAAACTTTAGAGGCTTGTGTTTGTGCTATGTGTACCTTGATAATCAATTACAGGGAGTAAAATAAGTGCAATAACTGAATCAAACAGGAATGCCAGACAAAGCAAAAGTCAGTCAGGAAAGGGTATTCATACTTTATTGTGTAGCTGAGTTTAGGAGCTAAACTAGGAAAATATGTTTCTTATGGAGGTAGTCAGTTAAAAGGTACTTTTGCAGAAGAAATCAAACTAGAAGTCTGCATTTCTCAACCAGTTTCACAAGAAAACTAGGTTTATAGCATAGACACCCAAATTTAGATGCCTAAAGAAGACTGTGTGAATACTATCCTACAGCATATGTTGCCATAGTCACAAGGAAGACAATCTGTATCCCTTGAGGTGTTTCTGTCTCATAATGATTTTGATAACTGTTGTAATGTTGGATGTTCTGTAGAAACAAAATAATCAGTCCAATAGGGGTATTTTTTTTATATCCAAGTATATGATTAGATTTTTCTGTAAAAGAGCCAATGAACCAGTACATGTATAAAGCCTCTTTATGCTTCAAATGAACCCCCTTTTAATTTCACCCACATTGATACTCAGAACTGTGATTCAAAGAGTACTCAAGAAGACCATTCAGACTTTTAATGTGCCTTTTCCATTAAACATCTCTTACACCCTCTGTATTATCCTTTGTTTTTACCACGGTCATGTTGCATTTCTTTTCCTGCACTGTGCCAGATGTGTGATATTCAACCTCTCTCTGCATATTTTTTATTTAGTAGGAAAGGAAAAACTCCCCCCACCCCATTCCTCTGCATGGAACAAACATGAAGTAGGAATGCTAACTGATATAAATCCATTGCAAAGAGCCTAGTGTTAAGAGGAAATTAACTTTCTTCCACTAAGGTTAAGTTGAGATTGTTCATAAAAAGATGTCTTACTTCGTTAAAAATCCAGTTGTTACTAGCAACAGATTGGATATGTTATGAAATACACTACTGGTCTGCTTAATGCATGATGCTAAGTAACTGTTATGTAAATTTTGCTGCCACATCTCTTGTATTACCTGGAAGCAGTTGCTTTATAGGAAATTTTAGGGCCTGCTCTTTATCAGTAGAACTACATTGACTTGGCTGGAGTTAACTTGGGTGCTCTGCTTACACAGAAATAGGCCAACATAACTCTAAAGCTGCCATCCAGTTGGGTGGGAATTCACCTCTTATTCAGAGCTCCACGTTGGTGGAGCCTTCAGTCTTTACCGACTGCAGAGCAGCCTTTCTAATGACTTTTTCAAGGCTGTAAATCTTTCCATGTCAAATTATTGCGGGTGGTGTTTGCAGAATTAAATCAACATCAAATTTGTCCGTTGCTTAGCTAGGTCACTGACCAACCAGCTTTGCAGGCTGTGATCATGTTGTGTGTTCTGAAGGCTTATTAAAAGATTTGATGTGTATTTCATCTTCATTAAATGAGTTTGAATCTCAGAATTAAAATCTTCAAGCCAAGCTGAGAGGTCTCATTGTGCTCTATATACTGCCTAACCCTGGAGAGTGCAGGCTCCAGCGTTTATGCAGAGAGCCTTGGAAACAGGACATAAAAATCCATGACTGACAGCTGTTTTACAGCAAGAACTCAGATTTTTATTTTTTTTTAGCAGATTTGACTAAATTCCTTATCAGCAGATTTCTTAGTTTCCAGTTAAGTCAATTGCCAGTAAGCTGGTTCAGAAAAAGATTATACCAAAGTGTTTTTGAATATACGGAGTTGTTCCCTTTGTGAATTTCAGCCTTCTGGCTGTCCTGAAACACTCAACACACATGACACAGAAGACAGCTTTTACCCTTCAGAAAGGATGCATACCTCACCTTTCAGAGTGTAAAATACTGAGCAGAAGAAGAGGGGAAAGAGAGGCAGGTAACTAAGAAAGTGGGTAAAAACTACTAATCAGTCTGACTTTTCTGAATTAGGTATTATTAAATTATTTCGCTGGTGCTGCTCCATATTGCTGTGTGGACAAAAACTTAATCAGAATTTTTTTTCCCCATATCAAATAAGACCTAGGATAATGTAAATATTACACAATATGCTGGGTTTGCTGGAGTCTGAAGGCACCACACTTTAATTTTATAATTTAATTCTGTATGAACCTTACAGTATCAGCATTGAGAATACTGCAACTGGGTATGCAAGATAAACAAAGTAATGTTGTATTTCTGAAGCTTCACAAGCTTTATAATAAAATATTTTTAAAATATAATAAATGAGATATGAGTCATACGGCTTGACTGAATGCTATTTCAGTTTAATGGCAGACTTTTTTTTAAAGAACCTGAACTTTCTTTCACGGGGCTGCTACCGAGCACCGGTAATTTTATGTGCAGCCCCCATGTGAAAACTCTTGTAGTTGGTTGTATTTTCACAGATTCACAGATTCACAGATTCACAGATTTCTCTAGGTTGGAAGAGACCTCAAGATCATCGAGTCCAACCTCCGACCTAACACTAAGTACTCCACTAAACCATATCCCTAAGCTCTACATCTAAACGTCTTTTAAAGACCTCCAGGGATGGTGACTCCACCACCTCCCTGGGCAGCCCGTTCCAATGCTTAATAACCCTTTCGGTAAAGAAGTACTTCCTAACATCCAACCTAAAACTCCCCTGTCGCAACTTTAGCCCATTCCCCCTCGTCCTGTCACCAGGCACATGGGAGAATAGACCAACCCCCACCTCTCTACAGCCTCCTTTCAGGTAACTGGTAATTTTCAGGTTAAAAATTCAGGTAATTTTGCCTTTGACTTCTAGAAACCTCAGCCAGTGTTAGGTCTGCTGTGGCTACACATGCAATAACCACAGAAAGCTGTTTCAAACCACTGATCAAAGTTCCATCTCTACTGGTCATAGTTTTAACGTTGCCTTTTTTTTCTTTTTTTATCTCTCACTTTCTTTTTGGCTTTCAAAATACAATAGAATAGAAGTTATGTTTTTAAGAAAATATTTTTTTCAGTTTCAAGTGGTACTGGGAGTGACTGACAGACTGCCTCTTTAGCTCTGAGTTTGGACACTGGTCCAGGCCACATGGGGCTAGAGCAACAGGTATCATGAATAATTGCATGGTTTGATAGCCGGTAGGATTCCAGTTACTGCAGTAGCCTGAAAATGTGAATAATTTGGCTCATCGTTCACAGAGAGAGAGCTGGGAAAGTCTCCAAACTGAAATTTGCATTGGAAGATATTAACACTGTAAGAGTGACTAAAGAAAATTTCGTTTGAAGTCCAGGGATTGCCCTCTGTTAAGCCAGATACTTCTCATCCTGTCCGTACGTCCCTTCAAATCTTGCTTTACTTCAACAGGAGGATTTTCTGTTCTACGAACATTGGGAAGTATTAGGAGATTGCCTAATCTGTACCTGCTCTGTGACCATCTTCAGTCTCTCCTCTTCCCCTCTGAAATTTTTAAACAACCATTCAGAGAACGGATTCTCTTGATAATCTGCTTTTGCCAAATAACAGATAATGCTGCAAGGTGGGGCTGAGCAATAAACATGAAGACACTTCATAATACTCTGCCTGGTTATGCTGTGCAGCTGGGACTCGAGCCTCTTTCAACACAACGAAGCAGCACCTTTGCAGCCTGAGTCATGACTGCAGCATTCCCTGCCTGTTCCTGCCAGGATCATGATGGCTCCGAGAGGCTGCTCTCATAAATCTTCCCTCTCTGAAGGCTGCCTCCTTGTGTGTGGGTCCTCTTTGTGGAGGATCTGAATCAGCGCTGGAAAAGGCAGCATCCACTGCTGAGAGATAATGGTGAATTGGACTTCAGCAATTTTTTCGGCCACTCTCCCACCTTTTGAGGTCTAAGGGAAATCTTTCTTAAATTGCTGCAGTCTTTGCTTCACTGTACCTTTGTTTTTTTAACCTTGAACAGTATTTTGTAGTGTCTCTGATGAGACACATGCAGGGTTTCTTTGTCGTAGCAGGAATTCCAGGCAAGAGACTTCATGTGTAATCTCACTGGTTTTAACAGAGTTATTTGTTCACTGTTAGAGCAAGATAATGATAAAAAATCATTGCTGCTGTTTAATACCCATGAGCTCAGGTTGTCTGGATCCTGAATATAGGACTACCTGTCTTCAGTGTCTAGATACTTGGTAGTTGTTAACACCTGCCATCTAATGGGGTGGTTAGTGTAGGGTGGCTCTCTGGTGTCAGGCCGTCATGACACCACTGTGACTCCGTATGATGGGAAGTTTGTGCCTCATCCAGCCCAGAGACATCAAGGCACAGTTAAGATTTGTGTCATTGTGATCTCTGCTGAATAGCACCCATCACCATCAGATGACGTGAATCTGGACAGCTGTCAGGAATGCCTGGTGTGTAATGTCCAGGGGCACAGGCAGCTCACCCAAAGGGCCCACGCAGCCTGGGGCCATCTGACATGGGCATTTCATGTGAGGTGGCCGGGCAGGGGTGCATCACCTTCCTCTGGGACCTCTCAGCTGTGATCGCCATCCTTCACACAGAGCCAGCTCACCGTGTCGGTGTGAAGCTGGTGTCTGTGGGTGCAGAGCAGGCCTGGAGCACCAAGGTGGTGGTGGCATGGCTGCCCCCAGCCCCACTCTCCAGCCAGAGTGGGTCGAGCAGCCTGTGTGGCCAAGATAGCTGAGCCACACAAGTGCACTTTAACCAAGGACAGAACGTTAAGAACTCAGGCACACATAAACTTCACAAAGATTGTAGGATTTTGTCAAAACAGAGGGCCTCCAGTTCAGAAGAAGGCTGGTGAACTGGCAGATTTCTTTTTTCTATGGGTGTGCATGTGGTTTGGAAAAGAAATTGCTTAACTGTAGAGTTGTTTGCGGGGGGAATAGAGAGAAGCGAGGGCTCATTTTTGCTTTAAGAAAAGACACGTAAGGTGGAGGTGTTGACAGAGACACACACTCTGAATTTATAATCAATTTGACACCATCATTCTCCTTTCCTCATTTGTTTTTAGGAGTAGAGAGAGAGGACCTAACAGGGACTGTTTAACACAGATGCAAAGTGAGGCAAGGTAAGCCCAAAAGCTGGGCCACAAACCGAGGGCAGCTGATGGGCACAACCCCATTCTGCTGTGCAGCTCAGCAGCAAACGGCTTGGCCCCTTTTCTCCTGAAGGTGCTTTCTGATTCTTTTCTGTTTCTTTCTCACTTCTGTGTACTTTTCTTCCTAACTCCTTCTTCAGGTTAAAGAAAAATAACATCCATTTATTTTAATGGCCCATATTTCTGTCTGTTGCACATTACATCTGTTTCTGTACAAACTGTTCCAGTTCAAAGGGGAACGGTTCTGAAAGTGGTTGGTCTCCACTTGTGGATGCTGATGTTTTGTCTGCTGAAAAATTGACTTTTCTGGTCACTGGTAAAATGCATTTGGATGGATATGGAGCATCTGTTCATAACTTGTCAAACAGATGGAGCCAACTAAGTGAAAAAGCATTTTGTGCCCATAGCCCCTTTAAAGCATCGCCTTCCAGCTGCTTCTTTCTTTAGAAAGGCTATCTTGCAGAAAACCTACTGAGTATCTGGAATTCTTAATAATAAATCCAAATGCCCATACCGAGATGCTGAATTAATTACAATACTAAGTTAGTCTGGTTGGAGTCATCTGACTGATTTTCTGTACTGCCTAAGCAGACGCAACTGTAAGTCAAGATTCATTTGAACTATTTGCCTACTTTGCTGAAAAGAAGGTTAGCTCTAACAGTAATGGTAAAAGCCATGGACCTTGTTGTGAATGAGTATGATAGTTTACATACAGGAGTAGTAAATTAGAATACGGAAATATTTCTTCTCCCAAAGTACCAAAAACAGAGATATCCAAGTAGGCTGAAAGGCAAAGTATCTTGAAAAATAAGCAACAAATTCCCTGTACATAAAATATAATTACATGTGATTAGAATTGCTCACAAAAGATGAAGTTTCAGTGTAAAGGCATTCTCACCTTCACTTACCTGGGTAAAGGGGCTTGCTTACCTGCAGAACTGTTGCCAGCTATGGTCCTACAGATTTCAGCACAGACCTGTGTGCTGGCTCTGCGAGAGCGCTGCACGGGGTGGGCTGGAGGTGATGTGGTCTGACAGCTACTCTGCCTTCAGTGACACATTATCCATTCTGCAGGTATTTTTCCAGGTGTTCCTCTTCTGCAGCTGTCTCACAGCACTGCTAGCCTGGAGGAGGATCAAAGATACAGTTTTAAATAGAAGATTTGCACTGTTTGAGCATGTCTTTGAAGGAGGGGAGGGTCTTCATATAGTCTTTGAGATTGAATTGATTTTATGCTTAATGATCACTTGCCTGTTTTTAGGAGAGAACACACCCAACAGAAGTCTGTTTAAAAAGAGAGGTGCTGCTCAAGCTAAGCTGGGAGAAACTGTTTTGTGATTTCATATTCTTTTAACGAACTGAACCTGCCTACTGACAAAAGCAGAAATCTCCTTTCTTATTTTTTCTACTACTGCTACACACAGCGAACACTCAGCCTTGCTAAGTTTGTGGTTGCAGACTTCCTCACTCTGCCCCCCACCCTGTTGTCAACCTCGCACTTACACCCAATTTGCAGAGTCTGCATAATATATGGAGAAGAATTTAGTTTTTCATTTTTTAACAGTCCTACTCATTTCACTGTTTACTTGTCATGTAAACGTGTAAAGTAATGTGTATAAAATCATTGCAGAAGGGCAAACAGCTATTCTTCAGAAAGGGAATTAAGAACCACCGATGTAAAATTTGGGCTATGTCTCAGCAATTTCTTTCTTTGCGTTTCTTCTTTTCCTTCCTCAGGCTTGCCATCTGCACTCTCACTGGGGGCCAAGATTTGGTAATGTGTGAAGTAGGGTAAGACAGCTGAAAAATTGTTCTAGGAAAAATTGCTGCTAAAAGTGCTCTGCATTTGAATGGTAACTGCTGAAAAGGAAGCGTTTATGACTTTAGTGACTTTATCGTGATTTCTGCTGGTATTTTCATGTGCTTTAAGTTTACTTCCAGGTAGATTCTGTTACTATTAGAGAAATATTTCCACTTCTAAGATTTACAATTATAAATCAAATATATTTCCTTTTTGCAGTTTCAGAAACTCCTTAATAGACATGGCTGAATAAACTGGACTCAGCCTTTTAAACATTCTTCATACTGCCTTTTTAGCCTGGTTTTGAAGAAGAGCATAGATGGACTTTTTCTTCCCCATGAGGACAGCATGAGCCAAACCTTGCTGTAGAGCAATTCCTCTCTCTCCTTTTTGGCAACTACATAGAATGGCTTACGGTATGTGGAGTCTGGTGCAATTCCATTGGAATTCACTAGAGTTGCACTGATTTATACCTGGTGTGAATCTTGTCTTTCCAAAATATTACTGATGCAACAAAAATGCAGAGTTGAAAAGTCATTAACTAAGAAGCAACAATGGTCTTTCTTTTGATTTCCAGCATGTTACTGGGTCATTGTTGTCACTAACTTCAGTTTTTATTATCACCTGGACAAAAAAAGAATACTTTCAAGAGTATCAAAACAAAAACACTGATTAAAATACTTTATTCAGCAGTTTCTCATGTGATATCCCTGAAACTGCTGTGACTACTATAGAAGCAGCCAGTGCATCTATCTCAAATTGATAGGCTGCAAACGTAAAGTATCCGGTTCCTGGAAGAGACGTTGTTAGTATTCCTGCGGGCAGCACTTCCCTGTGTTATTTCAAGAACCAGTTTTTCAGCAGTGGCTTAAGAGGGATGGTAGCTTGAAATTCTCTTTTGTGATCGGAACATAGATGGGATTCAGTTATAGTAGTGATACCTGTGCCATCTTTTGTAGGAAAAAAATCTTACTCATGGCATCCAGGCCTTATTTTATGTGATAGAGATATAAAATTTGTGTTGTTTTTAGAGCATGAATCTCCTCGTTGAGATGGTGCATCTCTTTTTCCTGCAAACATCCAGGCAGTCCATACTCTTGTAGATTAGAAAGATTGCCATGCCTAAGAAGGAAGTCACCGAGTAACAAATTTTTCATTTCGGTTGTACGTGATGTGATTCACTTCCTGCTTTAGACCTTAGTTCTGTGTTCTTAGGCAGCTAAAGCTTTACACATGAGGTCTGTTTCTGTACAGCATTCAAACTGATTCCTGTACATACAGTCGGAGGACTGTAAAAGAAATTGTACCATGTCTGGTTGTAGTTGCCTACAGAATGAATGTCACTACATCAGTACAGGGCTGCTCTTTACCTTTATTTGACACCCTGCTTCATACACAGTCTGTATTTTTGCGTTTACTATGGGGAGAGAATGGGAAGTGAGGGACAAGTGAGAATGGGTAGTGGGGGAATCTGTTGGAGAGAAATGCATTTGTAAAAGAGCAAATACTGTTTATGGTAACAGCTTTAGGTCCTGAAGGTTAATGGACTGCCTTCCTCGGAGTTGTGCAATCACTCTGTGGTATGAATACATGCTATGTAGTGCTAAAAGCAAGGATCTGCTTTATTATCGTGCGACACTTCTATTATCAGCAGCTAGATAAATTAGATCTAATTGTGTGACTTCTAGGATTCTGTGTGTTGTGAGTTAAATTTGCTGCAACAGCCAGTGTAGTTCATTGTAAGTTCACTATGTTACTGAATATTTATGAATGAATATTTTTGCGTTTTACAACGACATTTAGCAATACGTTACAGTTAGAGCCAAATAAAATAAAACCTTCTTACAGAAAGAGCAGACTTGGGGGAAGATATCTCATCAGTTTTTTGCTTATCCTTGACAGATTGTTTGGGGACCTGATCAGGAATTTTATAGATGACTTTTTTGTGAATCTGGCATAAAATCCTAGCCTTGCTGAAGTTAGTGAGTGCTTTACTGCTGAGTCCAGCAGTGGTAAGACTTGAGTACTTGCTTCTACTGTTCTGTCCACTCCTCCATGCCTGAAGCGTGGTGAGGTGCAGGGATGCAGACAGGGAGTGGATGTCTTCTCCTCTCAGCTCAAGGAGTGACTGCAGGAAGGGATTTAAAGAGCTGGGCCATCTGTAGAGAATAACTTATTTCCTTACCCTCCTCTCTCCCCTCAGCTTCCTTAACTCTCCCTCCCACCTCCCACGCACGCTGTCTCTCACTCTCTATCTCTGGGATTTTCTGTAGACAGCAGGGAAGGAAAACCTGGGAGGGAAGGTTGCTGGTTATTAGGTCAGGCAAATTCTGCCTTAAATGTTTACTTTTGCTGAAGGAAGGAAGGAAGACTGTTTGGATTTGCTTGATCTTTTAAGGGTCTGGACAATATTTGCATTTTCTTCTCCATATCAATACAATAAAGCCCAGCACAGAGGTGTTTTAAACTTGACCCTTAAGTGCAGTGGTTCCATCCCTGCTCTGATCAGTCTGTCTTAGCTCTGTACGATAACATTGTTTTCTTTGCGACCAAGTTGATCCAACTGACTTACTCGCCTATAATCCCTTCTGATGTGCTTGGAAACTCTTCTCTTGTTTTGGGCTTGAAGTACTTCTGATAATTCTTTTCTGATGAATTCTCTGAAGTCAAGCTTACTGACACTCTGACCTCACAGGTTCTGTCTGCCCCTTTGTGTTGGTGCAATAAATTGTTTTAATTTGCTGCAAAATGTTTTTGCTGAGATTTTGATATTTATAATGGCTGTTTTCAGGCTAAGGTACAAATGAATAGCATATGGCTATTGTGAGAATAAAATATTAATTTTGGCAAATTCAGTCAATTCACAGTGGGTGTTCTTAGCCTTTAAAACAAAATTATCACATATTTGGCACAACTATCAAGTGCCTGGGTTTTGACTCTAAGCCTTAATCACCAAACGAAGAGAGCAATGTATTATTAACGTATTATGAAGACACAGTAGCTATGACTGTGTGAGCTGACGGTGGGTGTTCTACATGGTTGCCACATGTTGGAAAAGAGGAGAGGTTGCAAAGTTAGGGCAGTGTGTAACAACTAATATACCAAATTGGAGTGGTCTGAGTGATGTGTTTGGATCAAGCATGCCACAACAATTAATTTGGATGCAAAACCTAAATATTCTGCAAGTATCTGGCTGTGTCTAGTGTTTGATATCATCCAGAATATTCAAAAGTCTTTTGGTCTGTTGTTATTGTTGCATCTTAGGGAAGAAGAAAATAGATTTATCCATTGAAAAACAGCAGAAGAGTATTGATTTCTTAATTGGAGACCCACTGATTATAAATGCCTGCATGGCACAGCATCTCATGGGCAGTGCTGTATGACAGCAGCATAGGCAGTGTCACTTACGGCTTCATTGTGCTAAGTGCTGACAGCTCCTGCAGAATCCTCTCCTTGGGAAATGAGGAGAGTCAGTATTACATGGGAGTGTGTTTGAGCTTTTTTTATCTGCATGGATACATCCAAGTCACCTTCATTAATTTCTGAATACCTCGCCCCTCGTTTGACTGCAGTCTGGAATGACATTCACGTTTCAGGTTACATATTGTGGCCCAGTGGTGTTATCGATGATGATTCTCAACTTCAAGAGCATTAACAAAGCATGTTCTCATAAAGCATGTCATTGCTTCTGCGCTTCACTGGAGGATGATCTCGTGTAGCACCACCAGCTGATGGAAAACACAGGGCTGGACACAAGGCCATTTTCCTTTCGGTTGTGGCATATTAGTATGGTCTTTAAATCACATCTGTTTTAAGATATTACATGTCCAATGAAAGGATTGATTTTATTTCTGTTGAAAGAGGTATCAAAATGGGGACTGATACAGATGGCACCATCGCTGTTGTTAGGGAGCTGCTTAGTGCTGTCAGCTATGGATTCAAGAGCTGTCTTTGCCATTAGTATTTAAAAACTCTGGAGCCATTCTTGTAGGATTTGGGGATCTTTTGAGGGTGCCAGGGAGTTTGGGATGGAGCAGTAAATGCTCCATCCAAGTAAATCTTCATAAGATATGAACATTTTTCAGTCACCTAAAACCCAGTTTCAGGAAAAGTTTAATATTTTCTAATAATACTTGGGAATATGCTGATATATGTACAGTATTTTTAAATTCAAATTTTAAGACAGTAAAATACTTGTGTGTGTGCATTTGAGTTTGTGTGGACAGACATTGGGTTGGAGGCAGAATGCCCAAAGAGAGGACAAATTTCAGTTACCCTGCAAGTAATTTCTGCTCCCTGTCTCTATGGCTGTGTGGAAGCAGTAGAACAGTATTACTGGCTCCACGAGGAGAGTATTTCTTGTGTGTGCGTATCTCATATGCCAAGCAAGGGGAAACCAGAGAAGGGGAAAGGGAAAAGCTCATTATGAAACAAGATTTTGATTATAGCTTAGTTTTTTCTAGAAGCCAGCATACCACTACTAGCACATATGTTAAGCTGTAACTCTAAGGTATTTTGATAATATTCAAAATGCCTTCCAAAACCTTTAAGTAAGCACTTACGAGATTGAACCAGATAACTGTTACTAAACAGCATTTTTCATTTTTCTCCAGCACTGTTTAAAAGATTTGTTAGGTTTTCACTTATTTCAAGGCCTTGTTCAAGAATGGAAATATAGTACCTAGGAACTGTACATTTAATACTAGGTATTGGAGGAATAGTTTTGTATTATGCTTCATACAAATGAGTCAAAATGGTTTAATGAGATTACCTGCAAAGCGGAATAATAAACTATGAACAGAACTGAAATGAGTATCTGCTTCTTGTTCTAAAATAGCTTGATTTCAGGAGTCAGGGTTGATCTGTTATTGCAAGCTAGTGTTTATATTTGAAACGAGAGTGTAAGCCTTCTGCAGGTGATTAAACTGTAGGACATGTCAGCATCACAGCATAGCAGAAGTAGATCTCTTGAGGAAGATGCTGTAGAACTGGGATTAGTATTGTCATACGTCCCCTTGCAGGGAATTGATCTTCCAGATGTAGTGCCCATTGTTCCTTGGCTTCCAGATTGTAAGTAATGGTCATTGATGAGCACAGGTTCCCACAGGAATTCAAGTCAATGTAACCTTGAACTTGATTCTGCCAAGTCCTGGGTCAGCAATCCCAGCACCCTCCGTCCGGTGGCTCAGTCTGTTTGGAGCGCTGAGCATTTCCGTCATTCTTTGCACGTTTCTATCTGCCTTCGGTATGTGGCTGTACCCTACTCCTTCTGAAAATTTTAGAGGGCAAGGTTAAGCATATGCATTAACAGGCTGACTGGCATCTGGCTATTTCTTTTTAACTGTTCACAATGGAAAATTCATTTTCGTTTTTAAGCTGTAGATTTTTTTTAAAGAGACTGTTGTTTGTTTTTTTTTTGGTTTCTTTGAGTGATGATTTCAAAGGGTTTCTATGCTAGCTCTTTTCTTATTTGAATATTTTTGTTAAGGCTTCTATACAAATTTCCTAAAATGTTGCTTGGGGAATGAGTTGAAGAATTTAGAAACATGTCTTCATGAGTTTTGGTTCACATGCATATAGACATTTGATCTTTTTGAAAAACTGAAAGTTTTTAGCTTTTATAATTTTTTTTAATTATTATTTTTTTAATAATCAGGATGCTCTTTCCAGGCCTATTGTCATAGTGACCCATCCCCTGACCGTGAGAGCTGGAACTGGAGCCCTCTTTAATTCAGAGCTTCTTGAATACTGCTCTAAGCTTCTGCTTAATGTCACAGGAGGTTGTTTGAGTAAATTGAGATGTTCTCTCCCACAGGATTTAAATGTGCTGTTTCCATTGCCACATCCTGCTGATACAGTGGTAAAGAATTAAATTGAAGATCTAATTTGAGATGGGCCTAATTATAAGCCTAGCAGCCTTAAAAGCATATATTGCATTTATTATTCATTTAGTGTATTTTTTAGGTTCTGTAGTCTCTATTTCTGGCTTAATGCATAAGTTGGCTAAGTTATATGTATTATCAACTCTTTTGTTGTTTTTTTGGTTTTTTTTTTTTGTTCGTTTTTTTTTTTCCACTCCTGTGAACAATAAAACCTGGGTTAGATTTTTTTTTTTAATTTATTTTTACAGAAAATGCAACTTTCAGCAAACATGAAAAATACTGCAGTTTCCATTCGATGTGTTTTCTACACTTGGAAAAAACACAATATTGCCATCTAGTGGGAGTGAAGATTTTGACCTGTCATGCTCCTCCCTCTATATTACTGTTATCTAGCTGTTCTCTTGGAGTCATGACACGTTTCCATTTAATTTACAGTGGTTCTTCTCTTTCCCCAAACTTTGGGGACAATCTCAACGTTTTGTTGCTGAGGTTACTCTTCCATATGTTACTGAATAATCACAAATGTTTTGCAGGTACAAAGAGGCAAATGTGGCTCTTCATATTTTCTAAAGTAAACCATCGAAGGACAAGGTAGTGATTCTGTGCTACAGTTTGTTTAGGTCATGTTACTGCCAGTGTCTCTGCAACATATAGATGAACTAAAGCATTTGAACTTGCTGATTTTCTGATACCTATAAGTTTTGTTAGGAAAATATCTTTTTCTGTGTCAAGCCTTTGTGCAAGAATATTTTGGAAGTGGATTGCTATGGAAAAGAGCAGGAGGCAGGATTTGGCTGAAGCTTAGTGATAAAGTGATTTCCAGACCATTTTTTCTCTCTTTTCTTCCTTTATATGAGATCAGGGTCCACTGGGGATTCACAGAGATGGAGATAGTTTTTTTTTTTCACCTAATTATGCTTTTTTTTTTTTTTGTTACCCTGTAACACTTTAACGCTTTATTTATTTATTTATTTATTTATTGCCTTGTTACACTTTTTCTTCTAAAACTGCAGCTGGCTAGAATCAGTTCAGTAGCATATTTTTTTTCTTGGATTTAATCATAGCATTTAATTAATCTCCCCTCTTCAGTCATCAGTCTACAGCTTAGCAATGCAAGGTCCTAAGAGCCTAAGCATTACTTCTAAATACATTAGTAATTAATGTTAGTTAATTCTTATTGCATTTTTGAATCAAAGTGTTAAAAGATAAATCACTAATGCATATTTCTTGACTAATCTCTACCTCACTCTCCATTTAAAGCACAGAACAACATCAAAGTGATAGTTATGACAGTGTTACTGCTCTTTCTTTTCTTTTTCTTTTTCAATTCACCAGCAATGAACTGAATTAGATGTAGAGTGCTTTACATATCTCTTGGCAAGCAAATTGCTACCTGTCTTTCTGAATACCTATATGATCCATAAAAGAGACAAATTTATGTGCTCTCCACTTGTTCCAGACTCCATTGATTCTTACTCATCCTTCTGTGCTTGAGGATGTTTATCTGTTTTTCATCAATTGCAAGTGGTACTGCTAAGCTTTTTTTTTTTTTTTTTGTGCTCTGTGCTGCATCACCCCTGATGCTGTGTCTCATAGATCTGTGATGTATGTATGGCATACTTTGGGAGGGTCAGAGTTGTGACTGGAGAAAGTTTTTAAGTTCAAAGTGTTCATTTGGCTTCAGATGGCTATCTGGGATCGGACTTCCTCACAAGAAGCCCAGTGTGGTGTTTTCTTCCTTTATTTAGAACATGACTTCAGAACAGTCAGAAGACATTTATTACAGATCTTTATTTATTATAATGTTGGCCCTTCTCACAGTTTAGTTACAGCAAACAAAAGATAAAGGCAAGAGAAAAGGACCTAGTACCCATCATAGATACAAGAGAGGAGGAGCAAAGGAAAGGCTGGTATGCAAGTAGGGAAGCATACAGAGGGTGTCAATGACTGCATCGGAATTGGATACTGACAGAGACTGTGTACTTACTATCTTTCAGTTTAATCTGTTTAGGTGGTGTTCAGGTGCCTGCCATTCAGGGTTCAGATTTCTGCCATTTTCCATTCATTGCTCTAGCCCCACAGAATCAAAATTCAAAATTGCTGCCTTGTAGTTGAGAACAAAACTTCTGATTTATCCAAGCTCTCCCTTACTCCACATAAAGTCCGACCTGCACCTTCACAACCACTGGTAAATCTCTGCAGTTTCAAGTCTTCACACAGTTTGTGTCTCTTTTGATAATAATTCTACAACCTACATAATATTTCTTTGTCTATCTTTTCTGGCGTTTCCTATCATTTTATTTATTGCAGACTGTAAATTCTGCAGGACAAAAACCTGAGAAGAGAACTTGTTTAGTGCCTCTCATTGTCCAGGCATGACTGATATGCTCTGGTTTGGGTGATCATAGGGTTTATATTAGAGAAGAAATTTCACTGCTCCTGTTTTAACTAACCAGACGTTTTGAAGACAGTCATACAGTATGTCCAGTACTGCTGAAAGGTATTTATTCTAAAATTGACTGTTACGTTCTCAAGTTTCAATAACTATGGAGTATTTTAGCTTTTGAAGATGAAAGTATACCTCATCTGTGGCCAAGTAGCATTTGAAAAAAGGTAATAGTACACCTGCAAATGTAATGGATCAAAACTGTATTGAAACACTAGAGCTTGTTCTGTGTCAAGTTAGAAAACCTGTTCTTGCAGCTTATCCATATTGGATCCACTGGTTCTTTGTAGATCTTTAGGTTTTAGTCATTCAGATGTGAAAAGAAATTTTCTAAGCAAAAATAGACATTAAAATTCCTACTCTAGATAAGCCTTGTGAAGATAGATTTTTCTGCTCAGAATGATGTTTCTGAAACGTTGCCAAGGTTTCTAAACCATCTTCTCTTCATCTTTTGGTGTCTCTCCTCTTAAAAATGTTTTGCATGCTAAAATTGTGTATTTAATAGTAGTTGTCTGGCAGGATATGCAACCAAGAGAAAGAGGACAAAGCTGATAAGGAATGTGAAGATAAATTTACCAGCAGCCAATGATCTTTGTTAAAGTAAATAATTTTGTTAAGGACATAAAAGATTACGGGAATTAATTGTCAAGTGCTGCTGCATTAATATGATGGAAAAGAGGACTGACAAAAATACTTGCAATTTTCAGATTTTGCATAATTTGGGAAATAAAGATCAAAGTATTTTGAATTTTTCAACATTACTCTTTATTAATATTATCCGATTTCCCTCTGCTACTACATGTGGAAAAATATTTTGGAAAGAATAGTACATGGTTGTGTTTCCATAAATGTACTTAATGTGTTTTCATTTGCTTTGCTATACTTTTCTTTGTTAGCATCATTTACAAGTGGTGGTTTTTTGTTTGTTTGTTTGTTTTTTGTAGTAGTAGATCTATGTGAAAGAGAAGTTAGTCAACTGGCTTGATAAAAGGAGTGGTTCTTCAGTCCCTATTTCAAATCCTTCTGGATTCCTAAGGAGTACCCCCCACACACACCCCCCCCAAGTGGCAAACACAGATATGTGTCAGCAAGAACAATTGCTATCTGCCTTCTAGCTATTCTTTATCAAAGAGGACATGGGTAGCCTGAAGTTATTGCCATCATTATGCTGTAGCCTGGAAAAAAAACATTATTTAGAGAGAACAAAGTTTAGCTCAGGCCAGCTGTCCAAGTATTCCTCTTAATTTTCCTGCAGGCTTTCGAATCTATTCTAAACCCCATGCTTTAGAGCTACCCTCACATGAGCTAGATTTTTTTAAGAGTTTGTATATACAACAAAATATGGTTGAATTTATTGCAAGGAAGAGATGTGGCAAGGATAGTAAGGTGTTTTTCCTTTTTATAACCTCCTTCTCAGGGTGAATGTTCTGTCATCACGAGCGAGGTAACATCTGTAACTCGAATATCCCATTTCCTCTTATCTTGTTGTAAAAACTGAGATGAGGGGCATTTTTTCTGTTTTTTGTTTTTCTGTTTTTTGCTTTTTTTTTTCCCCCAAAAAAGGACCATTATTTGATTCTAGAGGAAAATAAGACTGTATATGTAATTTTAATTACTATATAGTACAGCTTGAGAAACCAAGACCTTGATTTCTTGAGCATGTATTTTCCAGGTGTGGTAGTAATACAAAGATCTTCTCTTCCTTCCTCCCTCCCTCTTCCTTTCATTTTGAAATTCATTTTCACTAAGCACTGCTCCATAGCTCATTACTATCCATATAGAGTTATCCTCGTGCTACTTGTTGTATGTCTGCAAGGACACATATTAGATAGTTAAGACAGCAACTGAATGATCTGAATAATAATGTGTAATACAAGATCTAGAAATAAACCATATAAACAGGAAAAATTACTGCAGCTTTGCAATGGCTAATTATATTGCACTTCATGTATTTTATGGTGCATCCTATTTGATATCTAATTATAAGTACATTTCCTATGCAGTCTTTTTAATTTCTCAAGACCTTATTCTGTCACCCATATTGTCACTGAGCAGATCCTTTAAACTGTACCTATAAGCTAGTTTCTGCTGCAGAGGAGAGCACTAATCAACTCTGTTAGGAATTAACAACTACGTTAGATATTACAGAATTTGGCCTTGTTGATATTCACAACCTTTTAAAAAAGTCTATCACCTTTTCTTGAGTGTGCTGATTCTGGTGTGTTCAATTTCAGAAGGAAATATGGAAAGCCCTGAATTAATTTTCACAGAATTCCTCTGGCTTGTGCTGTAGCATCTATACAAGTTCAGTAAGGCATCGGTATTGCTATTTCTGCATGTGTTACATTGTCCGTATATTTTCTATTGACAAGGTCCATCAGTTGAACACTTGAAGCTATCACCAGGGCTACATTCTACCTGTAAAGTAAGTGGATTTTCACAGCTAGACCTGAGTGTGAGAGATAAAAATCTAAAGTAAAGCATGTCCTGGTGTGTTGTCATCGTCTCTGTAAAAGAGCTAGAGAGCCTTGCCATGTGCCAAGGAGTGACTTCACTAAAACACCTGCGATGCAGAAATGGTACAACAGAGAACATTTCTCTTTGATTACAAGAGAGGAACTTTTAAACAGTGCTGAACTGTGCATCTTGGAGATAATTAGTAAACCACAGTGGGCTGTTTTTAGATTCTTGCCTGGAGATGGAATTGTAGTACAGCTACTGTAGCTACAATGAAAATCTACAGTATTGGCTTTTGATCCAGCCAGTTTTGTAGTCTGGAGGATTGGTGTTGAAACTGAGAGAACAGAATGAAAAATTACCTTGGATCAATGCTGAATTGATTTGAAAAATCAGCCAAACACATCATGTACCTTTAAATCTGTTACCTTAGCATCCATTTCTGTATTTCAATTTTTGTGCTTTTTGGTATAATATGGTGTATTTGAAGCTCCATCTGTATTAACTCAGACCTGTATTGCCAAGTTAGTCTGCTATCTACAATTTTGTGTGTTTCTGTTTTATTTATTTATTATTTATTTTTAATCCACTGAAATACAGTGGAAGGAAATTGGATAATGGGAAGCATTCTGTATATTAACGGTTTCATTGTAAGTGGATTCCACTATGACAGTAAACGCTGGAAATAGAAAGATTTGTATTCTATAGCTAAGCATACTATGTATAAATGCACTATTAAGAATTAATTTCAGAGGGGATATATTTTCTATATCTGTTACACATAATTGTCTTATGAAATAATGAAATCCTTTTCCTCTTCCATTTCCTCATCATGAAAAATGATGAGCTCCCCACTCCTCTTTCATTTATGAGCCCTACTAGGAAAAAAGGCTTCTTTGCTTCTCCCCCCCCCCCATTTTCCTGTTAACGAATATTAGCTTTTACTTTATATTTTCCAGAAACTTTCATCCTTTGTCTTGTTGCTTAAATTTAATTAACTCTGAGAAAAAAACCTGCCGTCTCCACTTCATATGTGTTCTGTAATCAATTCTAATTTCTGTTCCAATCTCTGAAACTTCCCCCAGTGGGAAGTCAGGGACCATACTTTGTAAGACATGAGGATAATGATTGCTGAGATATGCAAATTGAAGATTGGGTGTCATTTGCAAGCCAGGACTGGTGTTTTTTTTTGTTTGTTTGTTTGTTGTTGTTTTTTTTAATACTCCTTGTGTGCGTGCATTTATGGGTTTCCTTGCTATTTTGAGACTGGTTTCTGATTTTTTCTACGTTGCAACATCTAACAGTAAGTATTCTGAAGTAGTCTGTCCTTACGTACTTGAATTAATTTTAGTTGAACTTCAAAAGAAAGAGGGCGATGTTCTGTTCCTCATTGTTTTGTGTTTTATGTTGTGTTTTGAAAGTTGTGAAGTTGTGCTAGAGCTTTAAAGGTGGTCCTGAATTCCAACGGAATTGTCAAAGATAAGTATGCTTATCCATTTTCAGGGGTTTGTACTAGGTGAATTAACAGGCTGTCCTTTTCATCCTAATCTCTTCTGTTGTTTGCAGTAGAATTTAAGAGACTTGAACTGAAATAGTAGTGGTAAACTGAAATTTCTAAGATCTACTGATTTAGTTCTTTGGAAGTGGAATTTAAGCTGCTGAATGTTTGAGAAAAAGATCCGGAACTCCTGAAATGTGTTTGTTTGGTATTTCTCACTGTGTGGAATTGCTGCCCATATAAAGCTAAAAAATGAGCACCAGCAAAACTTTATTTATAAAAGATTATTTTTCAAGTACTTTCAAGATTACTTTCAAGTGCACACAATAATTCTGCATCAGTAATTATGTGCAGGTTTTAAAGCATGCTCGCGATGGAAGTGCTGGCTGATTACAGCGCTGTGTAGCGTGGCATTTTGTATCAAACGGAACGCATTTCAGAATCAGACCCACATAATCCTTTGGATATCCACCAGGCTTTAGACAGTGCTGCTGCCTATGGTTGTTTTGGAGAAAATTCTCCAAATGCTCGCTCTCTGACTTGGCTCTTCTGTTCCTCACTGAAAAAGATGAAAATGCCTGCCATCTGTTTTCCCCTTCCGTCCACTCCGACACATTGTTTAAGGTTGTTTCTGGAGCTATTTCAGGGAGTCTGTACATACGGCTTTCTATTAGATGGAATCAATAATTGCTCTAGCAATAGCTGAATCCTTTTACCATCTCAGATGATTCTGGGAAATTTACGTTATCAAAAAGTCTGGTTCTTTTCCGTGGGATTATTGATATGTTTGTCATGGTGTCGTGAACAGCATATCCACAGTCTTGTTTCCAGAAAGCATTTATAATGTTTTCTGTTACAGGGAGCGTAATGTACTTTGCAAATATACGTAGATAAAAAGAAAAATAGGTAGAAATGTATGGAAGCTTCAACCCCAATGAATTACTTGTTTCGGTGTTGTTTTCAGATGTCAGCATTCAGAGTGAGAGCTGAATTTACCAAAAAGAACGGGCTAGGATCCTGTAGGTTACAAGCTGGACAAGTACATTTTCCAAAGTTTTTGCTGGGGAAGTTCAGCTGTGTGGTGCAGGTAGACTTTGCCCACTGAGCAAACAAAATTGAGACATTGACGGTGTACTTTCTTCTCTACTGTTGCCTGCCCCCATACCCCCCTTCTCCATTCCCCCAGTGCTTCCTGCACATGGTGTCTACCTGCAGCAGATCCTGTCTGGAAACCCTCACGTAGGGTGCAGCTGCTGCAGCTCCACGGCAGCAAATGTGATTACCTCACCGTAGAATGCCTTTTAGGGAGCAGTGTTATTGATTTCTGAATAATGGCCCTTTTATCTTTCACTTATTTTTCAGCTTTCAGCGACTGGCTTTTTCTTATTATTGCTCCCATGGACCTATTTCAAAACCAGAGCAATGTTTGTAGTTCAGCAGAAATAAATGGCAGGCAGCATCCTCTGTCTCTTCTATGAATAATGAATCAGCCAGGGAAGGACTTGGTCTGTAAAATCAGTAACTGTATTGATGGGAAGGACAGGAAGGAATTAAACACTTATAACTCTATGTAAACCTTCTTAATTGTGACAAACATCATTTTGTTGTTGTTTTTAAAGTATTTGAAGGCAGATTTTTGCACTGGAAAAAAAAGTGTAGGGTTTTTTAATTAGGCATTGATTAAATTTGCAGAAGTTAATTAACAGAGAAAAAACTTAAATGCATATATTCATCTTTCCTTGGCTTTTCTACACCTACCAGAACTAAGCTGGGAGAGCTATTGCAGCTGCTAGCATCAGAAGCTCCTCTGCCATTCACTCGCATGAGCACAGTCCCTTCCCACTGACAGCTAACTTAAATATTTTGCTCTAACTAGACTTCTAGGCTTCTCCGTAACCACCAGTAAGCAGCTTTCTTCTTCATTTCATCAGTCCCTCATTTGTATCTCCCCAAATGACTGTCGACCAAATACCCCTGAAGTTTTTCATCACAAAACGACCTTCTGACCTAAAGACCTTCTACTCTCTCCCAACTTTCAGTAGCCTACCTTTCTGCCTTTACATGATGCTATGGTTTATACAAGTTGTGTTAAGCTGCACTGTATGGACCCCAATAATCTGAAGACTAACCTTCACAACCATATATTATCTTAACTTCCCTGTGAGACTTCCAGTAGAAATGACAGGTTGTAAGGGTGACTTACAAGATACTGACATTTGCTATGTAGGATCTGAACTTGAACCATCAGTATTCCCCATGGGTACTCACCACCACAGTAGTGAGAACTGTTTTCTTAACAACAGATATGTTTGGAGGTTTTGAGTGGAATTCTACTCCCTGACAAACACCTGTCTGATGTAATCTTGTGTTGGACATACTGTGAAAGAAGGCTGGTAGAGTAGGGAACTTGTCAGATGTCACTCCTCTATATAAATGTACTGAAAGTAAAACTATTAGTCTGAATAGTTTTTCCCTTCCAGCTACAAAAAATGTACGGCGCTGGTAAACTGGAGGGATTATGTTGTGGGTGGAGGATGGAAAGACAGAGCTGTTGTATGCTAGTGCTGGAAGTGGAGACCATAACCTCACGTAAGCTGGTTATGACAGTAGAGTTAACCCTGTCTGATAGTGTGCGTGGCGGTTTACAGAGTTCATGCTGTGTTTCTGATAGACCTGGAGGGACAGCCTGTTAACCAAGGTGTGGTAGGTAGTGCTGCAAAAATTCTCTTGAGCTTTTGCTTATATTCAAAGCAGCAGCTGAAATCACATGAATAACACTGACATCTTGTGGGGTTAAAGTTAGGTCAGAATTTGACCTTATAAACTATTAATGCTTTTTCAACATTAGATCATTACAACATATGTAGTCAATGGTGAAGCAAGATGGACTTGAGTCATCGTGCACTTGAGATGGACTTGGGTGGGTGTGATTAGGAAAGATTTTACTTCTGATCCCATTGAGCAGCTTTATCATCCTGAGAATGTCCAACTGGGACATTTTTTCCTTTTGTAGAATTGAAAGAAATAGTACCTCATTGTGTGATTTCTAAGAGTAGCAATTGCTTGGGAAAAGTGATACATTAGTTTTTTATTTTTTAATTTTTTTTAAATTTAGTCTTTCTGTGCCTTGTGGCTGGATCAGTGTGGAGTGCTGCAGCATTGGTGATGGTACAGGTGCATGGCAAAAATCTTCTGTTAAAGATTTAGAGGTGCATACAGCACAAAAGAGAGAAATATGCAGGGATTGTATTATCACAGGGTACTTCAATCTTTTACAACACTTCTCCAAAGAAAAACTTACTTCTGTGTCATAGCAATTCATCCTGTTTTTATCACAAGGTTCTTCATGATAATTAGTAATGCAATTTTCCTGTCCTCTAAGAAGTGTTTATTGAAGTGAACTAGAAGATCTGTCTAAACTTGGAGGTTAAAAGTTCTACAGAGTCAAAATTCTTTAGAAACTTCTAACTGATTCTCATGTAGTGGGGGCAGCAGTTTAAAAAAGGCAATAAATAATTTTTTTTTATCAAACGTAAGCTGACTGCAATTTCAAGTCCTGAATGAAATGCAAAGCAGTTGAAAAGTGCACGGTAATTCTGAGCTGGTTACCTTCCACTGTAGCAGGTTTTATTTGTATTTTCATATTTGTGTTTCTGTAAATTTTCCTATATTTACTGTGATTAATCTAAGAATTATCCATTTAGTGTTAGTCCAATACTGAAAATTCAATTTGATATCACAAACACAAAAGGGGCCTGTAAACTTTCTTGTCTTTTGGGTAGTTCCCCAAGCAAGTCAGTTGTTCATATAAAAATAAAAGTAGATATTAAAGAAGGGTTTGAAGAATAACTTATTTCCATATGTAAAAAATAATAATAGTAATAACAAATAAAAAAAATTACAAAAATCAACCAACCAAACAACCAAAAATACAACAGGATGTCTTCTTTCCTGAGATGAATTAGTACTATAATAAATACAGATGAGATAATGCATTGATGTACACACTGCTGCTGACTGACACACGTACACACTCCTTTTGTACTTTGGATTGGTTTAGTGATATATTTTTTAGGATTTAAGTAGCTTCACATCAACTTTAGCAGAGCAGGAATAAGTACGCATTATTGAAATAGCCAGGCTTGCAGGAGTTAAGATGCGGTTTTAAAAGCTGCTTGTTCTTCTTCAGGCAGATCTTCAGTGAAATGAAAATTGGGATGAAAACGTTATTGCTACACAATAAGCCAGAGAATGTTTTATTGGAACAGCAAAGCTTAGAAGTATTGCAGTGGCTGTAAAGCATCAAATATACATAAATGCGTCAGTTGCTACAGATAAACGAAAGTACAGATATTTGCGTATGTCATGATTGATTTAGCACATGAAATTTTGAGGGAATGCAGAAAAAAGTACAGAGCATCAGATAATGTTACAGAAGTGTTAGCTAGTTTTAATTAGGGAGCATTCTTTATCTGTTCCAGCCTTGCTTGAGTGGCTGTTCAGGCTTTCAAGATTTTCCAGGCTTTTTTGTGGGGATTCTAATTTTGTTTTTCTGTCCTCGTTCCCTATGTTGCCGTTTCTTACTGGTGGTGGGGTGGATTGGCCCCATACAGTGCTGAGGAGGCGAGGAGTTAAGTCCTGTCCCAAACTGCCAGACACCCCACAGCTGCTGCCAGCAATCCAACAATACTGCTTAATAGAGCAGCGGGAGCTTCTTGGGGGGAGTGTTAACAAGGCTAATTGGCAACACGTACTTCATTCCCAGCAGCTGGAGGGCATAAAGGAAGAGCACGAGGGGTCTCACTGTGGAGTTGGTGCTGGGGGACAGGCAGGGAGCAGTACAAGCTAGGTTAAGTAGTTAGTGTCCTGCTTGCTGCACTGTCTCTGTCAGTATCTGCAGTGTGGCGAAGAGCTTTGTTGGCCAGAAGAATAAGGAAAATAGTTCAGCTGGAAGAGAGCTTCAAAGATCATCAAGTCCAACTGCCTGACTGCTTTGGCTAACCAAAAGTTAAAGGATATTAATGAGGGCATTATCCAAATGCTCCTTGAACACTGACAAGCATGGGTATCAACTCTAGGAAGTTTGTTCACGTTTGCCTGCCCTCACAGGGGGTTGGCCTCCCCTGTGTTTTGGAAGGAAGAAGTTATCCGTGAGGTGCAGGTCCCAGCTTGCCAGCTGCTTGGCCTGCCTGAGGAGCGGGATATGGACTGAGTGCTTGCTGGGGCTGAGGTGGGCCCTCAGGCATCTGATGGGGTACACCAAGGAAATCCCATGCCTGGGTCCTTAGGGGTGTAAGGGTGTCCTGTGCAGCCCTTGGCCTAGTCCCTTGCAGTGTGTTTAGCCCGTGCAGCTCTGGCTCTTCCCCTCGTAGTCGCAGCTCCATGACAGCAGCGGGCTTCCAGCCATGGTTGCACCAGGTGGCTGCGGGGGCTCTTGATCTCTTGTGTGGTGGGTGAGGGGATGTGGGTGGGATGGAGAGGTGCTGGTGCTCCCTGCATTGCACGGGGCTTGCACCTCCGCAACCAGTGCCAAATGTCACAGCGTTCCCATGTCTGGGCTCGGTTTTTGTGGTTCGGCCGTGCACCGCCTGACGTCACTGTTTAGCAGAACTGCAAAGGTGCCGGGCGGTGGGGAAGCCTTGAGACCAGGGGCACAAAGCACGTGCAGGGAGACACTGTCCCAGAAAGCTTGTTCTGAGGCAGAAGGAGGGAAAAGAAAGTTACTGCCACATCACCCAGAACTGCCTTCACAGATGAGTTTAATCTCCTCATGCATCCTCTGTGTCTGAGGTTGTCTGTCCTTCATCAGTCTAACTACAGCACCGTGTAGCAGCTAGGTATGCTGGGCATTTTGAGCCTTCACTAGTATTTAAAAAGAAAACACTTGTGTTTTTGGAGCTTTGTATTCCATGCATTTGTTCTTAAATGTGATTTTTGCTGTAGATATAATGGGAAGGATTAAATAAAATCATGGAAGAAAAATAGGGATTTTAAATTTAAACTCATTTTATTAAAGACGTGAAGCATTTAGTAAACCATTTATAAATCTTACGTTGTTTTGTATTTGTAGATTAGAGTTGTTTGTATAAACTAAGTTCTGGTTTATTTTTTTTACTTGCTTTGTGCAGGGTGAAGTATAGGAATTTAAAACTAAGAACTCTTTCAGTTGTTATTTTTTTTATTAAAAAGCAAAATTTTTCTGGCCTTGTTCCTGTCATGTTGCCATTTCACAGAGCCAATGGGTTTTTGGGTTGCAGTGTAGTGTAGCTGTAGTTTAAATTGTTCTGGTTAGGCTAATAGCACAAATGTTTAATAAATTGTTCCCAAACTGCTGTGGTAATGTGGCTGATAATCTTTCCAAATGTACGTTTACTTTAAATTCTAGCTTTTAAAGAAGATAGACAGTAATGTAGAATTATTGAGAAATTATCAGCTTACGAGATTTTAGAAAATGACAGGCATACAACTATGTGAACTTAACCAAAAATGTTGTAAATAATTATTTTTCACAGTAAGTGGAGATGGATAGCAAATTGACTTGTCATAGTTACCAGGGTGACGTAAAAGTGCAAATTACTGATGATTAAGTCCTGATAAGCTGCTCACGTTTCTTTTGGAATCACATGCTTCGTTCTGCACCATTTTGTACTTCTGTAACTTCGATTGTTGGAGAAGAAAGGAAATTAAATTCTAACTTTTCTTTTGACTGAAAACCAATACAGTGGCAATGGATCTAACTTCTGCTTGGAGAAAACAAGCTTGTTGTCTAATGCATGGAGGGACTATTAGTTGCAAATTAGATCATTCTTTTGACAATGGAATTGTAAATATTCTTTAGAATAGATTAATTCTCATCTTTTTCCTTAGCTTTCTATGTTCTTATTGGAAATTTGGGGAGAGAATTTTCTTCTTAATCCTCAGAACTGGTTTATCAAGGATATTTGAGGAAACAAGGTTTATAAAGATGTGTAAATCAAAGAATTATTTTGATATTTCAGAAGTATTAATTTTAATGTAATAAAATGTGCTTGTATGAAATGCAAGAGAATTATGAGTGGCCATCATAACCCTCATAGAAAATGCACTGCTACTCTGCAAAGAAGACAGAACAGATGTAACAGATGTGGCACCAGTCCAAGCACCTATATTTTTTTTGTTGTTTGGTGCTTGTACTTCTTTATTCAAAGAACTGATATTGTATAAATGACTTTTTTCTGTATGTTTTTTATTTGCTTGTTTTAAATTTTGCATGGTTTAAAAAATGAGCTAACTAAATGTGATTGTCTGCATTCCTGACCTTAACAATGCAGAAAGCCTTTCCACTGAGTTGAATGGCAGGGAAGGTCCACGCCTTTCCAGCTTGGACTTGAAAATCCTTTACTTCTCCCTTAATTGCCATACAAAATGGCCTACTTCTGCTCTCCTGGTCCTGCTGGAAAACAGCTTCCTCTCTGTTTAGGATGAATGGCTACACAGTCTGTCCATGAAAGAAGGACATACAGACACGTTCGGAATAACTTTGGGTGGAAATTTCACAAAATCCAAGATGACTTAAAATGTACATGTGTCACTGAAAGGCAAAGTGATACGAGCACCCATGTTGCTTCAGGGGAGTCACTGAATACACAAGCCTGTAGGTCGGCTTGGTTCTGGAGGGAGTTGTGCCTCCAAATCCACTGGGTGTTTCTGAATATCTCATTGTATAAATTAAGAAAATAGATGGGGAAAGCAGGTGGAAAGCTCTCTGGGGGATTTTGTTTTTAACTTCTTATAATGGTTTAATAGTTAGCAGTTAGAGCTAAGCAGGTGTTTTAAGAGCTCTTATTTAACAATTATCACTCATTTCCGGGCTTCCTGTTTGTTCAGGCTGCTGGAGAACATCACGACATCAGCCAACTGCTTTCAAAAACCTCTTTTAACTCTTTGCCCTCCAGTAAAACTGGGAAAACAGTACCTCAAGGATCCACATGGCTGAAAGGATGGAGGATATAGCACAAAGCTGTTGTGGTGCAAATGTTATGTCTGGAATGAAAACAAGGACCTTGAAATTCATTGGGCATAGCAGCACCATTGGGAAAACACTGTGCATCATTTGATCAGTAGCTTGGATCAGTTGTTGGAGAGGAGCTCAGAGAAGAATCAAGAGCTCATGGAGCTCTTGATTGGTTGGAATTTTTTCTTTTTTTTTCTCTTCCCTCAACACTTTGATTAATTACAATTAATTATTGGCCTGGGATATGACATTTGCATGAGGATTTATAAATATTATGGACTTCTAATTCAATGTAATTTAACCATCCTTTAAAAGCTGATATATGCTTCAAATATTATTTGTTCCAAGTCATCATGGTAGAGTGGGATATAGAAAAAAATACTAGAGAACCATGAAAGATTTCATTTTGTCTTTCATGTTCACCATTCTGTTGATAATATGAGAAGAAATTTTTGACCTATTCACAAGTGGTATTCCATAGATTAGCATAGAACTAAATTAACACTAAACAGAAATAGTGCAAGAAAAGTAGTACTAATTCTAGTACTAAAATCCCCTCCCCTCTTCCCTCCCTGACAAGCTTCAGTGTAAAAGTGGAATTTTAATCAAGATTATAAAAGTAAACCTCTGACAGTATTATGGATTTTGATATTTGGACACAATAAACCATAAGAGTATGAGGGTTTCTTTTAGTTACTACTATATCAAAGCTGTTTGTCAAATATCTCATGTCGTAGAGCTAGAATTAATATTTAATCATAAAATTAAATAGTTACTTTCTGGAAGGTATGTATAATTTGCATAGTGTATGTCTTTTTCAAGTAGGAAATCTTTAAGAAACTGTCTCAGTAGATTCAGAAATATTGCTGTAGTTATTTGAGGGAGAAAAGTGGAAACAACGCTTTTTAATTCTGCTATAAGTTGAAATGCCTCTGGAGGTTGCAGAGATTGATATGGAAGGACAGCCAGCTGGCTAGTAATGGCTCTTGAGTGCTGAGTCCTGGTGAGAGTAAGAAATCTTGGATATATACGTTTGTTCCTACATTCGTGTGCTGCTAATGATATTCATGCCAACTTCAGCTCAGTCCACACTAGCTTAAGCATGTACTTTTTCTAGTTTGCTTGAAATTACTTGTCACTGACCCCAGTGTAAGGGAATAGAGGCAGGCCAAACATAGCTCTGCTCTGGCACAGAGGCTCTTGGTGAATAAACTGCTCGTACCATCAGGAAAAAAAAAAAGCAATTGTTCTGAATGGGAGAGAGTCTCAATATGCTCTGCGTGCACGTGTGCATGTGTGTATGCATGCACACCACAGATGGTGTGCAGGATCTGTGAAGTTACAGAGAGATGCTTTCTTTCCATACCTTGTCATGCACGTGTGATGTCCCAGTGCTTCTGCTGTCATCTGGTACTTGATGCCATTCACTTCAGGAGCTTCTGATAGTTTAAAACTTTTGCTGGGTATAAAAATATAAATTTTCTTCTGCTGAAATAATAGCATTTCACTTTTACCATTTTAACTTACTTGAGCTAGTTTGCCTGATGATTAAGCAGTGCAAATGGATAAAACCACTTTACATTAATCATGTTAGTAACATTGATCTACACTCTAATACGCTATAAATTTGGTGATAGAAAATATGAAGAAAGCTGTATTTTGTAAACTGGTTCAGCCATCTTTCAGTTTCCTAGTTAAAGGTGTATATCATAATTTCTCCTGTTTGCTTTTAAGATAAAATACAACTGCTACAGATTTTCCCTTTCCAAATTTCCTGTTTGTTTTCTCATGCAGCGTCTAAAATTAAATCCCACTAATTCATTAGTGGGATTAAATAAATGCTTATACTGAAAACCTAGGGAGACAAAGCAACAGAAACCTGTGAATGGTGTCCAAGAAAAGGAACAAAACCAGATACACCAGTTCGCAGAACAGGCGGTGGGTGCTTTATCCTCTGGCTGCCAAATGGGCTACAAGTTCTCACGGGCACCCGTCAACATTACTACTGCAGAGATTATTTGTTACTCTTGTTGAGGGTCTTCCTTGTCTTGTAACACTTGACCTAGGCTACTCTACTGAGCTGAAATCACTGTTGGCAGAAGAGGTGGATGCTACATTGCAAGCATCTGATTCAGCTTGGAATGAGGTCAGTATTCCTGGCCCAGGTCCTCAGTGCTATTTTGGGTTGCTTTTTTGTTTTTCAAAGGTGTGTTGAGGGTGTGTAGGCACAATTCAAGGGGTTTTGAGCTCTTGATCCTCTAGGTACGTGTTGAAAATGTAACCTTGGTTAATTTCAAGTGAAAATTGTCCAAATGTAGATATGAATGACACTTCTAGTTTTCCTTTGTCAAAGCATAGCATGAATAGCATGTTAGAGCTTGTCTTCTAGTACTGTGGTCTTAATGAAGTTTGGTTCTTTCCTGCTTTTGCTGTGGGTGGTGTATCACTTGTGTTTTGCAGCTTTTGTCACTTGAAACAATCTTTCTCAGATGTTCTGCTTCACTGACTCTTTGTCTAGTGTCAAATCTCCTATGAAGATGTGTGTTCCAGGGGGAGAAGTATGATGGGAAGGAGGTTTCTGCTGCTTCCTAGAACTCTGTAACGTGTCTTTTTTTCACTCCTACATTGCTTTTCTTTTTACTGTAAACAACATAAATTTCTTTAAACTATTTGGGATTTGTTAGGATGGCTATCATGTAAAGAGATAATTTACTGTTATGTGCCATGGGCAAAAAATATCACAGACTCCAGTCACGTGTTTACTTTCAAAACAGCACTTAGTCTTTAATCAGCGAGTCTGTCATAAAGAGGCATTTCAATTTAAAAAAAAAAATCTTGGTTATATAGATAGCTATTTCTTCATGAAGAAATCAACTCGAGTTTCTTTATAGTCTACAACCTGTGCCTTTACTTTTTGGTGGTTTTGTTTGTTTGTTGTATTTTTTGTTTGTTTGTTTTGTCTTAACTGTCATGCTCATCCTGAGAACTGTAAGATTGAATCACAGAATTATTCTTTTGGTGTGAAAGCTACAGGACCTAATCCAGCATTTGAATTTGTGCTGGAGTTCAGATTAGGTAATTAAAACATGCTATAAGAACCGATGAGATCGCAGCATACCCAAATTAGTGTTGTTTCTCTTTGATATAAGGATTAGTTTCCAATTATTTTTATTCCTCATGGTAGTTTCAGAAGTAATTTTGTTCCTTCTCTCTGTTGTAAACAGCTTCTAACAATATCAAAGACAAAGCATGGTTTTAACGTTTGGGAGGTTTCCCTTTCATTTTTCTTCCTAACACATGCTCTGAATAGACAAGCAATTTTAAAACTTCATTTATGTGGCAACTAGTCATGGATATGTAAGTGATTGTGAGGTTCTGGAACAGTAACAGATGTTCTCCAAAGCAATAGGTAATTCACTGGCAATTTATCAAGAAAGAACAGCCAACCTAGGGGAAACCAGGCTTCTTGTAAAGGGAGTATTCTCAGCTCCAGGTGTATAAATCAAAGACTTTGTGTATCCCAGGCTCTGTTTTGGTGGGCCAGGAAATGTAACTAGTTTTGTGTAGAAGGGATCAAATCATGTAGTTCCTATAAAAGTTGCAGAATGTTTTTTTATGTGTTTTAGTTTTTATTTTCCCCTGTAATAAGAGATTCCTCAGCAGCTTTCTCTTAAGGGAAGACAAGCATTTCTTCTACGTATTTTATTATTTATTTTTTTTAAGTGCCCTATTACAGTAGAGAAATAAGACAAACATAAGAAAAAAAAATCTTGAAATCTTCCTTGAATCTTCTGGCTTGTAACACAGCAGTGCAAAATGTGTTTATCTGAAACTTCAGTAACAGTGCTTATCTGAAACTTTAGAAACAAAGGAATTCAGTGGGTACAGAGGCTGCAATTAGTAGTACTAGTTCTGCCAAATAAGGATCAAGCAGATTTGCATCTTAATTGTTTTCTAATGTGTTTTTAGTAGGTACATTGAGACTGATCTATTAAGAGACTCATAATGGAGTCTCTTGCTCAGAGTCCAAGACTGAGTGACTTTTACAGTAGTATTATTTATTAACTGTTACAATTTAGAGATTGTAACAGATTATAAATATCAGATAGTTTGCACAGGAATTATGTGACTGCAAAACAGCAAAAACGTGGCACAACTGAAACTGCAAAGAAGAAAATCAGAAAATCTCTTTAGGCCTCTCATATTCTGGGATTTTGTCTGTTGGGGATGTGAGCTTGGCTTGTGCATGGTGATCCATATTTTCTGTTCTTTGAAGTTGTAGTGGCTGGTATTATTTTCCATCTGTGTTACTTATTTTCAGTTGCTCATCCTCTATCCTCCAAGAATTTGCACTTGTATTATGAGAATAATGCAACTTCATGAGAATAAATAGATTATAGTGTTTTTCCACATGGGAGATGATTTCTGAAGATTGCTGTATGTGGGAGTTAGTTACATTTATCTTACTTTGAGGAGTTAAAATTGATGCTTATGTACACTGCTCTTAAGGTAAGAAATATAAGCCAAATCTGGATTCATTTCCATAAGAGGAAACTGGATTGAATTTTTAGCTGCCAATTTTTGGTAACTGGTATATTAAGCACAGGGGTTTTTATACGTTGTAGAAACCACAGCTTATATCTCTGCTCAGTGTCTGGTCGTCTTCAAGTAGCAAGTATAAATCCCAACTTTTAATCTGCTCTACAAAATCTATCTTAATATGTAATTTCATTTTTTACAGTTTCAAGGTATTCTATTAATAGCATTTGTAGGATGCATACACCTATAGAAGGAATAAGAAGAATAACTGAACCTTAGGTTTGGAATGGCACACTCAAATACAGGTCTACTGAGACCTTCATTTTTTGAGCCTGATAAAATTAATACATTTTAAAAAGAAGCTAAGAAGCTTTTCTTTTTCTCTTTTCTCTCTCTCTCTTTTTCTTTTTTTTTCTTTTTCTTTTTCTTTTTTTTTTTTCTGGCAGATCTAGCACAGCAGCATTGAAATTATATTGAAGATTCTGTGGTAAAGTTTAAAGTAGGACTTCATTCAGCGTTCATGTTGAAATTTCTGTCTTCTGAAAGCTACTCTGTATCCTTCTGTTGCTGCTGTCCAGAGATGGCTGCGTGTGGTTTGCAATATACTTGAGGGATAAAAGTATCCCTGACTATCATTGCACGGCATCTTTATTGTTGTGTCATCCATTTAGTGACACTTGGTAAAATCAATACTGCACAAATAATGGAATGTAAAACAGAAGGAAAGCATGGCATGCTTATAACCATTACTGCAGTAATGGACATTTTCAAGGAGAGTAACTTTGAGATAGATAACGACATGATTCTTCTGCAATGAGTGTCCAGTTTTCCAGAGAGACACAACATCCTTTTCTGGAGTGTGTCAGCCTTTTATCCTGTTTTCAACAGATGCACCTCTCTTTGTAGACCTGCTCTCCAGTAACAGAGGTGGTCATGAGAGGGGTGTGATTTAGGAGAGTGAAACTAAATATTGTGCCAGTAAGAGCATCTTCTAGCATTCCTTTCTATCTCTCCTCACATACCTTTCCAGTAAACATGGAGCCTTGAGGTATTGCAGGTAGGGGTTTTTTTGTTTTGTTTTTTGTTTTTCTTCTTTAATACCTTTGGATGACCAAGCCCAAACCTTGTTGGGATGCCTGTTGAAAGTTGGTCTGCTAGAACCATCAGCGCAAAAAAAAAAAAAACAAAAAAAAAACACAGTCACTGACACCAATCTATTAGAAACTACAATCAGTAGGAGGTTTGTCAGTTAGCTTTTGGGCATCTCTTTAACTTCGGGGTATCACTGGAGTTCATCTGTTTTGTTTCTAAAGATTAATTTGCTCATCCTTTCCAGGCTGCAGCCAAGGGCACTGCCATATTCTCCAAAAGCTTCTTTCAGTCTCAAATAATGTCTCAAAGCTCTCTGGAAGGACCTGCTATCTGCAGAGTGAATGTTTTAGGAGCTTTCAGTTTCTCTTCATAGATGGTTTTACACTGTCATCTACATTTGGTGTGGAGGGCAGAGCTGCCATAGGCTAGCAACATTTCAGTGCATGATCCATCACAAAGCTCTTACACTACCGTTAAACTTGATTCTTCATAAAGTTTCTTGCAGTGAGAGCTCTGCAATTCTCCTGATTTATGCACAAAGTAAGGGGAGGTAAAAGAAGGATAAGTAGTTGAGTATAAAGCCTATAGTTTGGTTTGACATAGGATCTGCATGCTTAGCCACATGAGAAGGAAGCCATGTTTTTATATATTGTATTACAATTTTAGTGAGTTAATAAACATGCCTAATTATAAAAAAAAAACACTACTGAATATTGATGTGGTACAGAAATAAGTGATTTACAGCCCTCAGAAAGCTTGACATAGTCATTTTCTAAAAGTGACTTGTGTAGTAATGATCAGATGCAAGTAATAACTTTTATTCTTAGCTACTGAAATCTTTTGGTATAAAAATATATTTCTAAATAGCTGCTGAAATTCCTTGCAAAAGCTACAATAAAAAAGGAATTCGAGAGTCAGAGTAGGAGGTATTTGAAGTAGCTGTTCCTCTAATGTAAGTTAATTGGACTGCAGTTCCCAGAATGAACTGATTCTTGAACACTCAGAATTAAGTTTCCAGCATTTAACAGATATCTTTATATATATATATTTATTTATGATGTGCTTTCCTTGATGGTTATGAAATCAAAGCCATGTGCTGTGATAATAATTCTCAATGAAGTATTGATTCATCAATTCTTAGGTAATTTTGTACCTGAAAAATCCTTGAGAAGCGTTGGTTGTGCAGCTAAACTGTCATGGCTCAAAGTGGTGCTAATTTCACTTTGAATGTGTTATCTTTATTTCATTATTACTTTTTCCTGCAAAAAAATGTTCGTTACAGCTTGTGAAATCTGCAACATGCCTGTACAGTAGGTGACCTAATCTCTCTCTCTCTTGCTTTTAATGTTAGCATGTTTGACGTTGCTTGTATTTTTTTACTGTGTGTTTTTTATATGAAAAATTGAGAAGAGCATTGGAACCTTACCTCATTTAAAAGATAATAAATAAATTCAGTTAAAGTAGTCAGGTCTTAGGTTCATACTTCTCTGAGTCAGAGAGGTCCAGTTTCTTCCTTTGATATTGTTTAAGAGAGCAAAGCAAAGTAAGAAGTTTGCTTACTTTGTGGTACATATATGGCAGGAGTCAGAAAAGCTGTCATTGCCTTCCTTTAATAAAAGGCTACAATTTGCTGAGAAGTGAAATGAGTATCAGGAGAATCCAGTATGGATGACAAGTCGTGCCTTCTGCCTGCTTGTAGGGTGTTTCAGGGTATATCTGTTTTATATAAGTTACTTGGATTCATGTAGGTGCCTGACTGTTCCCAGAGCAATGAGCTCTCTTCATTGCCAGATTAGGCAGAGAGTATTCAGCTGTGTCGTTAAGTGGAGGAAACCTTCATTAAACTATTTCTAAAATATCTGGCAGTGTTCCAAAGATATTGTTGGGATTGTTCATGGTGTTAAAACAAATTAATTTCTGTTTAAATGATCCAAGATGAAAATGAGAACAAATTGCAAGTCAGGGTACAGAATTTACCTGTTCTTCATTAGGTTTGCCAAAAAAAAGTAAGTTAACCTGGGATCTTAAAGAAACCCTAACAGTAAAGTGGTAATTGCATCGTTTTTCCAGAATTTCCTCAGGTATATGGAAAATGCTATCCAATTGTATTCCTTCCATTCTGAAGATATAGTTCCAATGCTACACAATCTCTCTCTCCTGTTTTTTAAGGACTACATAAGAAAATTGACCAAATTACCCAGAATGAGTCCACAAATCTCCATGTCTGAGTACCAACTACTATTTGAGCCAGATCATGAGAATACTAACATTTTTATTTTAAAATTTTTTTTAGATTCCACTATCTACTACCCACTATCTTCAATAGTTAGCAACTTCATTAGCATTCACACTGTATGTATTTTGAATTTCTAGAGGGGGAATTGATTTTGGAGTTGGATAATTTGAAGGCATTTTTAAGAGCAGCTGCTTTGCAGAGAATGAAATCTGAAACAATCCAAAAGAGAAACTCTGTAGACTCCTGGGAAAAGTTAAAATGCAACATATTTGACTGAGTCACAAGCAACATATCAGTTAGGGTTGGAGAATCAGGAATGGAAACAGTCCAAAACTCACACTCAGACATGTTATACAGACATCTTGGAGATCTATAGGATTCCCTAGAGAGCCTTATTTAAAGGGGGTTTGCCCTGATGGTTAACAAGGTCATACTTGTGCATGAATCATTTTCATCTTTATTACTAGTAAGGGAAAAAAATCAGTGCATTTTAAATAATAATAAAAGAATAATAAAATAATACCAAAAAGCTTTTCTTCCCATGATGCAAAGGTAACTTTCCTTCCGATTCTGTCTTTGAAGTCTCCGCAGTAAAGGGACTCTTGCTATTTCTCTGGTCAGATCTTTGGGAACGGTTTCAATTATTTTAGCCAAAAATGCAAATATGTAGTTCCCATTTCAGGTAACCTTTTAAGATCAGGTTTTTTTTCTCATGCAAGACTGGAGAGGGAGTTTTGAAACAAACTTTGGTAGGACTAGGTAGTAAATGATTACGGGACTTTCCAAATCTGACATTTTTGAAAACTGTGTGGGATGCTGCTTAAGGAAATTGTAGGCCAGCCAGACATGAAGGAACAAGGGTATCCAAAATGTAGATGCATTCCTAAAGCAGCTTATCCTGCCTGCTTTCATGCTCTTTTCAGATTACAGATTTTTTTGTGACACTTCCCCCAGCTGTGAAATTATTCCTCCTTCCTCTGTAGGTTGCACATACAAAGATTATGGGTGGTCAATGTTTTAGAAACTGTTTGGTTGGAAATTGAGACAAAAAGTATATTGAAGGCCAGATAGACTTATCTTGCTGCGAGCTGTATCTCTGCCCTCTCCTGAGTGGAATTAGAATTGCAAAGCCTCATAACGTAAAACCCAAATGGAGATTTTTCTGTAAATCAAGTGTTAAGGGTCATTGCATTTGGAAACTGATATGCACAGTGACACTGAAGTAAGTAATAGCTTATCAGTAGGCATCCATAAAGGCCGATTACTCCTAGTCAATTTAGCAGTTCAAATAAAATTACTAATATGGTAGCATACCTAGAACTCATAAATTCCGATGTAGATAATGGTAAGGAGATCAGAGTATAATTGCATAAATGTGTTGTGGGAGAGCCTGAGCTTCTTAGAATTTGTACTCATTATAAGAAAAATAACAGAAGGTAAAATACGCAGCTGGAGGTGAGTGTGAAGTTCAGTGCCCAGGGTAACCCAGCAGCTCAATAGCAGAGCTCATAGAAGTCAGATCTTAGAGGAAAGTCTTTCCATGGAGAAACTCTGAGCTCACTGGTATGGTTTATTTAAAAGGAACAAGGGGAGGTTGCTTAATTTCGGTATGTGAAGTACCATTAAAAATAAAGGGCTTTTTAATCTGACAGGGGTAAAATCTGATGGCAAGCCAGATTGCTGAAAATGAACAGCGAAGCACATATTTCTTTTCACGTTAAAAGCGATAAATTAATGAAACCAGTTAGCAAAGGATGCAACAGATCCTTTGTCCTGAGACATTCTCGGAAAAGACTGAAAGCATTTTGTAAAAGACATTAGTTTTGCTTTATTTGGCTTGATACCAGAATAAGTAGGCAGCAAGCTATATCCTCCATTACCAGAAGTGAATGGTTCTTATACACCTAGAAGTAAATCTGAAGAATTCTTGTTCCTTTAGATCTTCAGTTGTCTTGATTCCAGCCCCAGGAATCCCAGCTACTCATATATGACTCTGCACTTCCTGTTTCATCATGGACTAAAAGAGGAACGACCAAACTACTACAACAGGGGGCAGGATAAATGTCAGGGTGGTTTTTGTTGTGTTTTTCTGAAGGCCTGGATCCAGGAAGTACTGGAAAGCATAGGAGTCTGAGAGGTTTAGGAACTAGAGTAAGATTTTTGAAAGGGTCTAGCCAGCATCTTTCAAGTCTCTGTGTCAAACTCTTATCTAATATGTGAGAACTCTACAGGTGATTTAATTTAAAACGTTGCCACAAATAAAAATGCTGAAGAAAAATACCAATTAACGCAGCATACACTGGAAGATGTATTTGTTGCTAGTATTGCACTCCTGGCTAGTGGGCTCTACTCTGCCATCGAAGTCGTCAGGAGCAGTTATACTAGCAGTGGTAATTTTTGCCATTTCCTTTTCTGCAGTCTCTGTATGCAGGATGTTACCTTTTGGTATGTCTGTCTCATGGAATACGGCTTGCCTTGCAGCATGTGTCAAGCTACTAAATTTTCCTTTCCTCAGTTTTCCTTTTTGGATTTAAACATAGGTAGCAAGGGCCAATGCACTTTTCTGCTTTGTTTTGTAGCTGTTTTGTAGCTGACATCGGAGGAGTCTCAGAGTTGCTCTGTGTTTTTTATGGCAAAGGCTGCAGAGGAAGTCCCAGTGAATCACAGATAATTGTAGTCTTCAGGATAGCCAGTTTCTTAGCAGAATTAGCTTCATTAATCTTTCTAATCTGGTAATTAAACAGAGGCTAAAACATCATCAGGGCAGGACAAAAACTGTTTTTAAACCAAAAAAAAAAAAAAAAAAGGTCTCTGAAGATCTTATTGTAGTACTTTCTAAAGGGAAAAAGAGTACCATAGAGAGAATGTTCCAATGATGTTTTCTTCTGAAAATTAAAATGCTGGTTCATTTAGGCAGTTTTTTTAAAAAAAAAAAAAAAAAAAAAAAGGCTAAGAAGATAGCACTGTACGTTTTCTGTCAAATATCTGAGGTTTTTTTGGCCAAATTTGGTCAAGAAACTAAGAAGATGAAGTTTGGGCGGCATTTTAAAATTGTCTTTTTTTCAGGGATTACATTTTTGAACACACCTATTTTGAATAATGTAATGTGATTGAAGCTGCCACTTTGCTGGCAAAATGTTTATCTGATAGAAGATTTTTTTAAATCACCTTTTGCTTTAGAAGAAGAGAATGCTCTTGCTATTTAGGCGTGGGACTGAGACTTGAGAAGCGTATCTGGTTCCCAGGCTGTTACAGGCATCCTTTGTGACTGCCATTAAAAAGAAATGAGTATATTGTACCTTTAGAGTTCAGTGATGTCTGAAACAGTGACAAATTGCAGTGCTTCCATGTTCTTGTAGTGTGTCTGCTTGCGGCACTGGAAAGCCTGTGAGAATCACAAGCTACACAAGGGTGGAGATCTGATAGGCAGGAGCTATGAAATATATTTATTATATAGAAGCATCATATGGAGTTTAATGGTCAGTCTAATCCCTTTCTTACTCACTGTGCTTGCCCTACCTTAAAATGATGACAGCACCAAGTTTCTTCTCATTTCAGTCTCTTTCCACGTCCTGTGACTTACTTAAAAGGCCCCAAATTGGACAGGGCTGAGGACAGTGAAGTCTGGGGGCATAGGATGGTGGCTGCAAGCATGATGTTGTTCTGGATTTGTGGTCAACATGAAAAAGGGCTGATGGATCCACATGGCAGGCAATCTCTGTAAATATTGCTTGCAGTATTGTGTGTCACCTATTGTGAAGGCAGAATGAAATCCTCCATTCTAAACTAACAAATAAACATACAAAGCAAAGATACTTTTGCAAGCCACTTTTATTTTCTTAAATCTGTTTTCTTCTTTTGTCTCTTGAATTTCTTTAAAACCTAACTTTTGATATAGCTTGAACAAAGTTTCTGAATCAACGCAATTCTTGGCAGGCTCTAAATAGGAGAGCTATTTCCAGGAAGGATACTTTTGTTTAAATACCTGATGCCAATTCTGTTTTACTATTGTGGTTTGTATATCATTCAGTGTTTGTTTATTGTAATGTTCATGTTTGCTGTAAAGCAGCTAAGGTTACAGATACATATGTGAAAGGACATAGAGAATATTTGTGTAGAACATACTTTTTCCTTCCATCTTTAACCCAACAAAAGTGTTTATTCTTGAAGCCTGTGTATTTGTGCTTTCATCTTAGAGCTTGCCGAAAAAAGAATTAAAAAAAGCAAAACAAACCAAAACTGGAAAATAAGTATTTTTGTGTCACTTCTGCTATCTCTTAATGAATAATAATAATAAAAAAAGTTTATATCTTAACTAATAAAAGCAATGAATTAAAAGGGTGCTTAACCTGAGACGTTACTTTAAAATAAAAAATAAAAAAATACAAGCTTGTGATTCCATGAAATAATAATAATTAAAAAAAACCTTAAGTTATCACATTTTTGGTGTCTTGATTTTAAAACTGTTCTGAAGTTTTTTATTATTTTTAAAAAGCTTATTCCTTATATTAGGGGGAAAACAAAGGTCTTTTAACATGGCAGGACAACTGAAATAGTGACAAGAAGCATTCTAACATTTAAGAATGAGTTTAAAAGAGGTAATATAGCTCTTTGCAAAATAAAATTTAGCATTTTTAAAGTAATTTTATCATAGCTTTCTCTTTGACTTATTATTTTACTTCCTCTTGCTTTGGTTGTGATGGCTTCATGTCACCTCTGGGCTGCACATAGTGTTTTTGGTTCTGTACATTCCCATGATTGTCTCTCTGTCCATGGTCCTTTGTTCTTCTCATTCACTTCTCTTTTTAAATTGAAGATATTTCAGTCTCTGTATTATGCTGTTTCATTAGCTTTCTTCTGTTCTTCCTATCTGAAGTAGCATTCTTTGTTTCTTGCCTGGTAGTCCACAGCATTGCTGCCAAATGTGGCCCCGTGGCCATCCGGGTGGTTACAGTCCAGGCCGGTGGCCGTCTCTTTTGGCCGGGATGGGAAGGCAAGACTTGAAACACAACTGAAAGCAGTCACTATGCTGTGTATGTTTCAAAGCCTCTCTGGTGTTCAGCAGTGCTTGGGCAGGTTGACTTTCAGCCAAAATTTCAAACAGGGTACACTTCAACTGATTGTGAAGTAAAACAGGGATTTTGTAGCATTAAATTACCAGTTTCCCACAGAAAGAGGAGTGGCTGGGATGCTGGAGAATTTTCAAGCAAATCTTCATAGTTGATAGAGATATATCCTAAAAATAAAACGTTCATTTTCTGGAAATATGGGGGAAAGAGCCCAGTAATTCATAGCCGGTTACCGAGATCAAGGATGCTTCTGGGCACATCTCCAGGCCTATCATAACTGCATATTCTGTATTTTCAGCCACTTTAGCTAGGAGAGGTAAAAATCTCATTCATGTCGAAATCAAATGGGCAAAGTAGAATAGTAAGAATTTACCAATCAGAATTTTTCTTCTCTGTGCTGATGAACTCTGGCTTGCAGCTGATGTTGGTGTTGAACATCATCAACAAGCTACTTGGAAGTTCCAGCGAGCGTGAGAGTACACTTTGTCCATTTGCAGCACACTGGATCAGGCAGCTTCCTTCCTAACGGAGGATTAATTTCTATCATGAGTACAAGTAGAGAGAACACTTAATGTGGTTGCCTTTCAGATAAGAAAGGCTTTTCTCCTTTCTTCCCAGGGAGCTGAGCTGAGCTCCAACTAATAAACAGTAGTTGGTTTAGTTTACTTTTATATATGCAAGTATTGTTGCTCTCTAGCTGGAACAAAGCAATTACAATTGTTGTTGGTTAGAAGGCAAGTTCCAGATTTATTTTTTTTTTTATTTTTTTAAACCATAGGACTAGAATAGGATTAACAGGTGAGAAAATGAAGAACAATTTCACCTCATTTAAATATAACAATTTCCTCGCATTTATTTATATCCTGCCTTTGGAGGTTACTTTACCTCATGTAGGAAGGATTTCAACTTATACTACTTTAGATCTTCCAGCTGTTAATATTCCTGAATTTTAGGGTCTAAAAATCAGTACAGTTATTTCCTTTATTCTTGGTACAATAATGCTGTGTGCGTGTTTTGTGTTGTATACTGTCAAAGTTTCCCATAGTATACCTAGGAGAAGAAGAGTGCAGGAAAGTGTTTTGACCATAAAGAGAAGAAAAATATGTTTTACAGGAAACAGGTAGTGTTGCTTTGATATATTAATGTGTGAGACTTCACACACTAAATCGACTGTACAGGAAAAAGGTGCGCAGAGCACCCAAATTGTTATATATGACCAGGAAAAGTGCCAGTCAATCCTAAAGTCCTCTACTTACCGTGTACTTAGTGTTATGCTGATACCTACTTCGTGATGACTATTTGAAGTGTTGCAAATGCATCTACTCAAAGAAAATAGTGAAATTCAGGAGAAATATCAAATATCTGTGTGATTAAACCATCATTTTGGGGTGATTCCTGAGACTGAGCAAAGGTACTAGCTCTGAGTTTAGCTTGTATGTATAACAAGTGGTCACCTGAAATTGTACTGTAACAAAACAATTTCTTAACAGTATTTACCAATTTTTAACCTGAAGTAATCAGCCGCGATCTACCTGCAGCCCTGATTCTCTGTTGTAGAAATTCAATATTTTATTCCTACATGTGTAGGTAATCCTCTCCCTTTTGGTTGCAGTTGTGTTGCGTGACATTTTAAAATATGTTCATGAGCCAAGTAGGAGATGTTTTTAAATATTTTGTGTTGGCTAATTATTTCCCTACAGACTACAGACTGGAGAGTGCTGCCACACTAGCCACAGTGCGTTAACAGATTTTGAAAAGCATTGTGATGAAATTACAGGTCAGATATTACCACATGATGCAGTTCCTTTATCCTTAAATCAAATAACCATCTGCTGGGGAAAGTGATTGTTGTTGGTTTTTGCTTTTTTTTTTTTTTTAATTTTATTATTGAAATACATTTAGCAGATGCTTCAAGTGAAAGGCTTTATGCAGACTTTTGTTTTGTTGTTGGTTTTACTGTCTATTCACTCAAAGTCTAGTTGAGCATCCTTTAGCCAAACTCAGCTCTTGCTCAACCTACTTCGTTAGCTCTGGGCCTGTATTGCTTCTTTGTACATTATCTTCATTACTACTACTGAAATAATGCAACCTCCATTTCTAGTGTGAACACAGTCTAGTGCAGTGGATATACACACTATATAGCTTGAAGGTAGGGGAATGAGCAATATCAACTGAAGTCATTTACACACTTGGAATAACTGTATTGGTTTAAATTAAACCAACAAAGCAGCACACTCACATATGTGGAACACTTAGCTGGTTTGGCTCTCAGTTGACCTGTTTGCTTGCAGAATGCCCTGAATGGTTAGTCTAGGCAGTCTGCTCTCTTAAGGTTATTGACCTCTCTTTCTGCTCACAAAGAAATGTCTCATTGATTTATTTCCCTCTCATGAATTCTTATTGCAGGTATGTAGAAACCCTAACCGGTTTGGGCATGTAACTGTTAACAGACGCAGTTTTCTAGTACCGTATCTCAATGTGAAGGAAAGGTGAAATGAGGTTCTCTTGAGGGTGATGGGGTAGTGATACCTGGTGCCTTACATATGCTGTCACCACCTGCAGCTTTCAAGAAAGTGAAGATAGTCTTTTTCTCCTTTCAGATCAGCGAGTCAGAAACTTGGTTTCGTGCAGTGATGCTTTTGCAGTCATGCTGCTTGATGCCTTTGCAGCCATTTGTACTGCTCTGCTATCTTGCTGTTTGTAAATAAAGCCATCTGTCCAAGCTCACATTCTGGCCTCTACTAGAAAATGAACCATGAACACTCTAGTCCCAATTCAGTGGTCCACAAAAGCTGTTCTTCCTTGTAATACACAAAATAAGCGTGTGATTTCTGTGTGTGTGGATGTGTGTTCTTGGGCACAAACACGCATCTGTATACTGCCATGCATTGAAAAATATTATTCAGCTGAAGCCTGGGAGGCCTTAGGTACAATAGGTTGTGGAATATCAAAGTTGTATCACATGTGATTCAGGATGCTGCGATTAAATATTGGTGTATGTAATATTAAGTAATGGAAGATTCTTGTTTGAGAATTGATTTCTGAACACTGTGGTTATTTTAGCTGAATTTTGTTGTTCCCTGGCTGCTTCTGTTCTGTATTATGTCTGTACATGTGTCTGGCACTGGGAAGTGTTTGATCTTTTCTGTAGGTCATGCAAGATGTTTGATGTCTTTTTGTTGACTTTTAAGTATAAGTAAATAAATGATAGAATCCCCTGTGGCCAAAATGTCTTAACTTTTATGTATATCATCGTGGTCAATTACAATGTGGCAAGCTGTGTTAAGTTTCTCTGTAATTATAATAATCAAATATGTAACATTTGTAATGAAAGGCAGATTTTTGAACTTTGTGGCAGTGCACTGGCTCTGAAAGAGACCCGATTTCTGATTTCTTTGGCCAGAAGAGCAAGAGGCTGTAGAGGAAGAAAAAAAAAAAAAAAGAGTTAAGCAGATTCTAGGGAAATTTGCTCATCATATTACCAATGTTTTCAGGCAATTTCTTTACAAGTCAAGTTTATCTCATGTAATTAATCATGAATCTTGTTAAATTTGTTAATTTTCAATTATATTATTTAATAAAATTTTCTTTGCTGTTTTCCTGACCCACCAAAGCCTATTACAAAGCTATCAGTTTTAGGTGAGCTTGCTAGGGATTCTGGTGCAAAGGCTGGGGAAAGTTTACAAGCTTAATCTTACCTCTAGCCTATTGTTCCCGTCAGGAGTTTGCTTCTGTTCTAATAACGATGGTGTTTTTGAAAGCTTTTAAATGGTGTAGTCTGTTGTCACTTTGAGTATATTGCAGTTTGTCACTGTTAATGTTTTATTTTCTAGTAAATAAGTTAAAATAGGTACTGGAATAGCTATTTAAGATGAAGCAGGGAAAAAAACCAGACATATAGTTAAGGAACAAAAGACCAGCAGATTCTGTCTCCAATCATTTTCTACTAGGTCACAACTGTTCTGATTTTTTTTAAATACAGTCTTTATGGAAATAATATGCAATAGAAATTGGAGAAGTAAATGCCCCTCAAAACAAGCAGACAACCCCGCAGCCTTTGCAAAGTTAGTTCTTTAATAATTTATTCCTTTCTCTTAGAGAAGTTGTTCAAAGAGAAAACTTTCCAGTGTTATGCTATGTTCAGTATGGGTTAATGCATACTGACTTCTAAAGTCCTACATGACTCAAATAACCATCTGCAGTGACAGATCATGTGCTTGGAGGTTTATGCTTTAAGCTATCCAAATATCAGATAATCCTAGAACATCACAACAAGAGGTGCAAAGCAGGTTTTATGACTTAATTCTTTCTGTTTCTGTTGCTTATATAGTCCATTTGGGTTTTTTACTGTTGCCAAAATCCTAAACAGCTTTGTGACTCAAGGTTTTTTGCTGTATTTTTGCATTCTGTATAGCTAGGGAACATCGGAGTAAAACTTCCTCAACCTTTGTACTGTTAGGAAGTTCACGTATGGAAAATGCATTTGTCTAGTTATTGTTTGTTCCAGATCTGAGTTTTATGTCAATGACAATCCTTAGATTTCTCTCAAGAGACAAGTTAGCATTTAAATAAGTACAATGCACTTAATCTTAGATGACTTTCTTGTGTTGTTGTTATGGTCAAATGAAAACCTGTGATAATGTGGCACTGAGCCACTGAAGATAGTGGTTTATCACTTGTTTACAACAGGTCTTGGTTAGCTCCATGGGGCACAAAAAATCTCTGTGCTGGTGCTACCAGCTAGAATGAAAACGAGCACCCCCAAGTGTTGATGGAATTATTTAGGCTTTAGAGTGGTCATGAATGCAAAATCTTCTTCATGTGCAAATAAGAACTATCAGCACAACCCAAATAATAACATAGCATATTCAAATCTTCCTCATCCCTCTAAGATTAGAGTGTGTGTGTGGTTTCCTCAGCAAAATCTTAGACTAAGAAAATCCTGCCAGAGATTGATATCTTTTAGGGGGTGGAAATTATAGTGTGTACCTAATGGGAGGAAAGTAGTGAGCTTATGGAGGAGCTTAGAACTTCATTTTTTCAGAAAAGCATTTAGGAAGTAAAAGCTTGCAGAAAGCAAACCTTGAGGAAAAGCTAAAAAAGTATTTTCATAATCTTCTGCATAGTTTGATTAAATTTAACATTACTTCAGTGTTGCCTGAGAATTGTGATGCTTTGGAAATGCTGAAGAGAAATATTTCAGCAATTTTTTGTTTGAGATTGTTTTTACTGATGAGTATTAACTGAATGGAAGAAAAAGGAAATTGCCTCCTAGATATGTACCCATTAAAGTTGTTTTAAAAAAGTAGCGCTTAGATGTCTCTGACTGATATTACAGGAAGACAGGATGTGTATAGCTTGACAAAGTGAAGCTTAAGTGAGGAATAGGACAAACGGTCCAGTGGATAGTCTGGGCCTCCAGAGACCAGAGTTCAGTTCTTGTTTAACCATAGGCTTCTTGTATGACTTTCTGGCAAGTCATTCAGTCTAGCTTGTGCCTTTGGGAGTATCTCATTTTACAGATGGGGAAATGTCTCAGAAGGGTGTTGAAAATAAAATCCATTAATGACTGTGAAACTATATAAATGCCTTCAATATGCTGAAAGTTGGCCATGGCTTCAGCATGGGTTTTTTCCTCTGAAAGTATGTCTGGTTTTATGGATGGTTGCCTTTTGTTCCCTGAAACAGACTACTAATATGCTTTATTCGGGCCTGGAGTTTTTCAAGCTCTGTGCTATTTTCCAGCAATCATTGTACCAATCTCAATACACTACCACATAAGGATTATTTTAACCATATAGAAGTTGTTTCAAGTGCCTTCACAATTAATCTTACTTGTACCTACTAAAACGCTGTATTTTAGTAAGTACCATAACGATAGCATAGGCCAGTACCAAGATAAAACACTTCAGTGATCAAACATTTTGTTCAATGATGGTTGTTACATCTTTTGTTGCATGTGGAGAGTGTGGTCTGTATGTGCAAGGAATGTATTTTGCAATATATCCTGGTTACAGCAAAGCTCTTTTTATATCAGCTCCTTGATCTCATTCCTACTTTGCATCTTGCCTTGTTCCCTGTTGTCCTTTTGAACAATTGTATCTTTTTAGACATCTTCTCCTAGCATCTCTCTGCATATATAAATGTTTGGCTGCATTCAGAGAGAAGTATTTTTAGTCAAAAAGGAGGGTCAGAATAAGAACTGCTGTGATCAGACTATTTTCATTGCATGCAAGTATGTCTTTTATATCCAGCTGGATTTGACCAGTCTTACATATATCTAAGGGCATTTCACATGTGGTATCTTTCTGGACATTTGGTGAAAAATTCTTTTAGAAGCAATGCTTTTCTAAAGCAATAGAATAATGGTTTAAAAACTCCTGTACTACTAGTACAGGAGTACTAGTAATTGCACTACCAGTACAAAAACTACCAGTAAAAAAAAAAAAAAAAGTAGGAACTTTAGATTGTGCTGTTCCTCTGTTGTTGCTTACTTGTATAATGACATTGCATAGTTTCCACTTTCTTCTAAGTGTAGTTTTATGTATAGATTGAAAGAAAATGCACATAGCTTTTGTTCTAGTAGCCTGACTGTTTCTAAGGTATTTATACCACTGTGTTTCTAGACATTCACTTATAAATGTTCTATGTAAAATTAGAATTGAATCAATCCTTTTCATTCCATGCTGGCTTTGATACATGAAAGACCTGAGACCATAAGGTTTCCTATCAGTTTGGGGGATTATGCTTCTTGGGGGAGGGTGGAGGGAGTGGGGAGGGATCTTCCATATGTAAGGTCAGCTGAGGCAACTAAGCTGCCAGTTCCTGGCAAAAGTACTGATTCATGTGGCTGATGAGACTGTCAGCATAGGTGCTTACTGAAATGAAATGGGGGTATTTTATAAATCTAAAAAAAAAGAAGAATATGTCCATTTCGTTCTCTTTGGTGTTACAGCATTTTAAGACTGGGAAATCTTTTCTTTGTAAAAGAGAATCCCTTATTTATAAATAACTTGTTCTGCTCAGAACATCAGCAAAAATTCTGAATCAAATCATTAGGCGTCATTTTTAATAAATTGTATATGAAAACAGTCCACTTGATGGATAATGAAAACTTAGGTTCAGTGCTCCAGTCTTTCCTGGCTTGTTCATAACACTGTTTGTACTTAATAAATGAGCAGAAGGGAGACTGTGATGGTGGTCTTCAACTCCTCCAGATGCATGATTCTTCTGCAGGGACGGTGTTGGGGTTGTGCACGTGTGTGCACGCACACTGGGATTTTAACTGCATCATGTACTTTACTGAAAGCTTAGCCAAACAGTATATAATGCTGAAAGAAACAGAGCATTAAGCATGCCTCTTTAATACAGCCATCTGTTGAGTACTGTAGCAGTTTTTCAAAAGCCGCCCCCAACATAGACATCAAAGTCTATCCATCCACCTGTGCATCTGATCTAACATTTTGTGTCTAAAAATTGCTACGGGAGAGGAGCAGTATTTCAAGATCAGTAGCTATATTTAAAACAAAAAGCACCCCCTCCCGCCCCTCATGCTGCCAGTTCAGAAATTGTTAAAAATGTCTACTCAATATTGAACACTTTATTTATGGAAAAAACACTCAACCACGCTTTCATTTTCCTCTCCTCTGAGTAACCCCTGGCCTTGCTAACACCGATTTCCTGCCTTGTCTATTTAAAATACAGCTGCTGAGATCATTGTCTTAATCCATGGGTCCGGTGACATCAGACCTGTGAATTTGTCTACCGGCTCTTTCTTCAAAGTCACAGAAGGGTTTTTGTGAAAAGCTGGTTTGTGGAAGGGGGAGCATATGTTACCCTGATGGATTCAACAGCTGTGGCCCAGGAGAGGGAAACAGCAGAGAACCTCTGCTGTAAAGGTCCTCCCAGGTGATGAGGGAAAGGTGGAAGCAGAAGGACAGTGACAAAAAATGTAGCCCCATGAAGCTACCTGCTGAATGCAGGCAGACAAAGCCCGGTGCAGACTGGACATCCTGGCGTCTCGTTCCTTCCTTCCACCACAGTGTAGCGAGCCGCTGGGCACGCTGGCTGAGCGGATTGGCAGGAAAGCACTGAGTTTGGGTCTCTGTTACACCCTACGTGGACAGATTTCAACTGCAGTTTACTCCAAATGCTCTCTACAGGCTCAAGTTTTGATGGCCCTTTTGGAGAATGTCTTTTTACAAAGAAAACTGACCAGTTCTTGGCAAAACAATCCTGAGATTATCATTTCATCTGTCTTAATCGTCAAGTTCCGCTTTCATGTCATGAAGAAATGTATGACATCCTCACCTGGGTGATGTAATATGTTGTCTAGTTATTAAGCTTCTGAATTATCATTAATAGTTAAATTCAAGTTGTGGTTGTCAAAAAGATCAAAGGATATCTTATGTGTTAGCCAAGCTCTGTTTTGCGTGTTCATTTACTTGCTAACTTGCAAAGATGAACCAAGTGGTCTCCCAAGTTATTAATGTCAATTAATGATCTCCTGATTGCCATCTTATTCCAGCCTAGAGCCATGTCCTAAGGTCACTTGTGACTGACTTCGGAGGCAGCTGAGTATAGTTTGTGTCTGCCAAAGTGGCTGAGGTTGGTGAAACGAGGCCCACCTTCCCCTGTGGCGTGGAATGGGAGGAGGTGCGGTGAGGTGAGGGCGCAGGAAGCCTACTTCTGGCTGCAAGCCCCAGGCACTGCTGTGCGGGCTTAGGAGGCTCCCACCCTCTGCCTAGATTCCCCCTGTCAGCCGAGGTCCCCATATCAACCCAGGGCTCTGCCCCAGAGAGGCTGTAGTAGGGCTGGGCTCCAGCTCCCCACAGCCCTTCCCTGCCCAGCCATGGGACCTACTGAGTCGGGCCTGGGCTGGGGCTGCCTCTGTGCGCTGCACCTTTCTGGGGAGGTAGGACATGGGCAGGCACTGGTGGATGAGGTCCTTGTGACTGAGGTGCCATGACTTTGGGTTTGCAGATTTATGTGTTTTACTTACCAAAATGGAATGAAAATATAGCATTAATGAATACCACGTTGGCTTCACTTGCGGCCTATGAAATTATGTGACAACTGCAGCGTGACATGAAAAACTATTGATTATGAAGTGTTTTAGTTTAATTTTAGTTTAATTTTTGAGAGAAAAATGACTACAAAAATTGTCTGTAATGTGTGGGGCACCGAGAAGATACACAAATCCAGCAGTAATTAGGAATGATGATGTGGTAAATCTGTGGTAAAATACATAAGGATTTGTAATGAGATCAATGCAATACCTGAAGGTTGTGCAGGCTATAGGAATAAGCATTTAAATACAGCAGCTTGATACTGAGAACCCATATTTCATGCCAAAAGTGATCTCTACAAAAGCAGACTCCTTAAAATCTACCATTGCAGAAATAAATTAATTTTGTATTTCAGAGAAAAGGGATAAAGCATGTATTTCTTTCTCCCACTGGGGATACAAAGGGAGTATTATAAACACGTGTTAACCCACTATACGAGCTGTGTGTTGATTTTTACCCCTATTCTTCCACCAGAGCTGATCTGTCTTGCTGGGATCTGAATAGGTTACAGTGTTGTTTTTCACATTTGCATAGCTGGGCTCAGTATAAATTACAGTCAAAAAGTTACTTGATACTGCTATTTAACTTTGTTCCTTGACTGCTGCCATACAAAAACCACTATTTCCAAGAACAGTGTTTTAAATATTTGATTTGTAAAATTCACTGCATTCAAGCTTTCCCAGTGCTAAGGGTACACGCTTCTTTTTCACTTCAGGGAGGTGGAAGGTCCTTTTGTAGAAGTGCCTCAACACCTCTTTGCAAAAGGAGACTCTGTTAGTAGTGAACTATAGACTGGCCCGTGTTCTACCTATACTTTGGCTTCACAAGTTTTGGAAACTTTGGGTTTCCTTGCATGTGCAATCACTTGCTTTGGGAGCCATTCTAAGTTTTCTTTTAATTCTCTTCTTGATTGCAGATTGACTTGGAGCCAGAAGGGAGAGTGTATGTCATCATAGACCTTTCAGGATCATCAGGTGAAGGTAGGGACTTTAAATATTTTTTCTTATCCTTTCATGAATGGAATCTTTAAGGGCATCTGCAACAGAAGTATTAGAGAAGGTGTTATACCAATGCCCTCTTAATCTGTACAATCTCAAGTTAAAGTGAGTACATTTTGATGTATATCCCTGTGAGTCAGTGAGCAGTTGCAGTTCATCTTAAGCTGTTAATCACCAACGGTAACAATGCTGACTAAAAGGACAGTAATCAAATTAGAGGGGTTTAGAATCATTAATTTCTAAAAGAAACTTCCAAATTCTTATTTTTGGAAGAATGTTAGCCAATTATGTAGGTAGAAATGATGAGATGTCGGAGAGGGGAAAAAAGAGTTTATTTGCTTTCATAAATACTAGTATTTGCTATTTTTCCACTATTTTCTTTTCCAAGTAAAGTAATGAGCACAACATTGTAACAATAAGAGGTGTTTTCATTTTTATGACAGTTAAATGTTGGGAAAAAAAATAAAGAAAGAAATTAAGATATTTTTCTGCTGTTTAATTAGGATCGGAGTCAGGTGGTATACGGCAGGAATAAGAGAGTTTATAAAGAAGCAATTCTGTTGTGTGTATTGATCGTGCTCTCAATGACAGCCGAACCTTCTGAAATGAGGATGGCTCATTTGGGTTTGATTGTTTTAAGTGATGTCTTCTGATCAGTTTTCCCCAGTAGCTTACAGAGCTCAGCTAAACAAGGTTATCTTTCATTCAGAGTACATAAAGAAGTTTCATGCAAACCCTGACAGGAGCTGAAATAGAAAATGGTATGAAATGAAATTATCTTGCCCAGCACAGTTAAGAAACAATGGAAGAATGTGTTTTATATTTCTGCTCTTTGTAATGAATTGCTGTGCTCTGACCAATTATTAACAGTAGCTTGCAAAAACACATACTGAACTACATCTCGATGTTTAAAAACAAAGCAAACTAATATTTAGACTTCGTCTTCTAGCTATGTACCCACATAAAACATGCTTTGCCTTTTTTTCTTACTACATATTGAAGTTGTAGCCATTGCTTTAACAGCAGTTTCTACATATCTTGCTAATTCTCATGTCAATGGTACAACTAAAATGTGGTTGACAGTATTGGTTTTTGAGATGTGTTGGCAAGCAGATGTTCTTCCAAGCTTCCACGTATAGTTGGTTGATACCCAGGCGAGTATAGCATTACTACTGCATTGCAAGGTGTGTTCAGATGAGCTGGATTGTCGAAGGACAGGAAGATGGTGTTTAGTTGTTCTTCAAAAGTTCTTTAACACTCTGTAACCTTTTATACAGGGGGAAAAAGTCTATGGTAATGTCACTTATGTTATTTGGTGCTTTACCCTGCGACAATTTAGCAGTGCTTGGAAAGAAATTTGCAGAACTATAGTTTGTGCCACTGTATTAGTGTAGAAGGGGAGCATAAGAACAGGAGAATCCATGTGGAAACAGACCTCTGAGGAAAACAGCTGATGAAATATGTTCTTATGTGAAGACAGAGGCTTCAGTTAGGGTGAATTTGGTTGGACCCTAGAGAAGTTGTTTTGCTTACAAAATGAAGTAGTACTTTTAGAGCTTTCCTATCAAATAAGTAACCATGGAAAAGCTTTGTGTAAAAGCATTACAAAATTCTCTGGGAAAGCTATGGTTTTCCTCACAAGGGAAATTGGACCAGTTTTGTACAACAGTCCGTAAACTTGTTTTATGGTGTTTTGTTAGCAGCACTATGAAATTCTATTTTTAGACCAGTTTACTAGGGCTGAGGCCTAGCGAACTTTGGAAGAGTCTCCTCTTGCTTAAGCTGTCTTAAAGTAAAATGACTAATTTAACATAACCACTGTATGCATGCTTTTGCAGGGAGAAAACACCCACACTGAAACTAACCTACTCTATTTGTTCCAAAAATGTGTATTTCATCTGATCTCTCTATATACATATATATTTATGTAAAGAGAATGCATCTGATATGTATTTTATGCATTTCAATGGGGCAGTTCATTTTAGTTGATCTGTGTTGGTTGAATATAAAAGAAGCCTAGAATAAAGGTTAGGCTCAAATGCATGACTTTTGAGTAGCTAGGGTTGTTTCAGGTGTTTGCTGCTCTTGACCCAATTTGTTAACCAGGGCCTTGGTTTTGAATTCCAGTCATCACTGTAAATGGTAACTGAGTATATAGCATTTTCTTCATGCTGTGTGAATTCTGACATAAAACCATGAGTGGTTTTTTTTTTGTTTGTTTGTTTAATAAAAAATAAGCAATGTTTTATTTTAAATTTTAGAACTTTTTGGCAGTGGTCTTCAAAACTTAGTGGTAACCAAAAGCTTGATGCTTCAGTCTATTCAGGCAGAATTCCCTCTGAAGTTAGTTTTTCCAACAGAGGAAGGTAATGGGCAAGCATAATGATGTCTGGATCATATCTAAACCTATCTACATTTTACAAACCCACAGTTAGGGACTTTCACCACTGCTAATTAAACAGGAAGCTCTAGGAACTGCATGCAGGCTGTCACCCAAACATGTAAGAGTACCAAGCAAATCAGAAAGGTGCCTAATGGGACTTAAAGAAGATTGTAAATAATGTAATGAGAAGGTGCACAGTACTCAACTTCAAGTGGGAGTTATGCACCCTAATTAAATTTGTGAATCCTGCTAGGCTGTTTTCTGAGTGCTTAGAGTCTTAACTACTTCTTTAAATGGCCTATCAGTGTGTTTAGGAACCCAACGTTGCCTGGTTTTGGAAATGTTAGCTTGTATGATAAGATAAAACAATTGTGCATTCTCAGAAGCTGCCTGTTGAGTCTTTTAAGTCCTGTTATTATCACAGTTTCACAATTGATTCTTGGGAGAGAAAATGTCAATTTAGGAAAATAAAAACAGCTGTAGTAACATTTTAAATTGGAGGAAACAGTCATGTTGCATGTGTCTTTTTTTTTTTTTTCTAAGTTCACAGAATGGGCAATTAAAAATATATCATCCATTAAGATGTGGTGTATTCTTGTAAACCAGTACTGTCTTGTAATTCTGTGTACTGAAATTGATCTTGTTTCTTTTATGTGGTATATGCAAGTTTCTGATTACCAGCAATCAGTAATGTAGCTTCAGTAATTTGGCACCTCTAAAAGATTTTTAAGATAGATATCCAAATTATATTTTGGTAAAATTGACTTAATTAGTTTAATCTATTAATATGGGAAGAAAACTTTGCTATTAAATTGCCTCTGAGAAGCAAAAGCCCCAATTCTGCAAGTGACTGCCTACTTGAATAAATTATTTAAATTAAAAGCTTATGTATAAGATCCTAAGTGATGGATAAAGAAGTTGTATGTTAGTAGTATATTCTCAACAGTTTTAGTAAGCTTTTACTTAATATCGACGTAAGACATTGTTAGCAGATGTCTCAAAATTAAATTGTCCCTTAGTTGCAGCTGCTAGATTGCTTATCCCTCTGCACTACTTGTATTGGTGTGGCAAAACAATAAAAACAGTTCATTGTTATAATCTGACTTCCTTGACAAAAGCACACAACTTGTCCTTCCCATCTCTGTAATGGAATCATTCATGGACTTTCATCGCTTGTGTGGCGTAGGTGTACAGAAAAAGATGAAAATATGACAATATGAAGGGAGGTAAAGAGTACTTCTGCCTCTCCTTGTCATATTGCTAGACTTCTTGAGAGCCACTGTTAGATACCAGCATTGGAATCTGAAAGGTATTTTTATCTGGAACCATAGAAAGAAGGGCTGAGTTGTTGGCTTTGCTGCTTGTAGTTTTTCTCCCATTCTGAAGACAAGCTACAAATGCACAGGAGTTTGTAGAGCTGTGTCAGCTTCTCTTGCATTTCCTATATTGTGAAATTACTTTTAGAAGATGCCTAAAGAAGGAGCTGTACTGTGGCAGTTACGCTGCACTTGTGAGTGGGCAACCTCGAAAGCCCAGTGCTTTAGACTGCTCTCCACTGGATATCTTGCAGCAATGACAGCTCTCACAATGGATTGTTCAAATCTCAAGGTATTTGGATTTGTTCTGAAAACATCATTTTCTAGAACTCGCTCCCATTCAATTCTAGTCTTTCAACCAGAAAAACGTTGGAAAGCACAAATACTGAGAAATGGAAAGTAAACTACATAAAAAGCCCTTAAAAAACAAGCCCAACAGAAATGTTTTTATCACTTCTTTTTTTTTTTCTTTTTTCTTTTTTTTTCTTTTTTCTTTTCTTTTCTTTTTTTTTTTTTTAACTAAGGCTGTTTTGGAGCCTGCTTATAGCTTTGGAATGTTTGTTCTGCACTGAGAGGGAGGGTGAGTAACTATTTATTTTAGCAATCTTTTGTAAATTCCATAGTAGGAACTGTCTGGCCCACATACAGAAAATAAAATGCTAAATTAACTGTTTATCACGCAGAAGGTGATGTCTTCAAAAGTTAGGATTTAAATTTTTCTGTGAAAATACAGACATCCCTATACTGTGTTTTCAAACTCAGTTCTCCAAAACACTCAGCACATTTTGCTGATATGGATATAGGAAGAAGAGGGAGAGAAAACAGCTCTTAAAATATATTTATAAATTCTCCATTTTAAACTACATGACTTGTATTTCCGTAACACTTGTGGTTCAGGTCTTTACACACTCTTTGCCAAAATTGATGTGCAGGATTATTTACCTTTTAGAGATTTATTTCATTTAAAAAGGGCTGTGTGCATTCAGAGTAAATATGCATTTGTTTCCCTTGAATGCAAACAGCTGTGTCAGTGGAAACTTCCCAAATATAGTTACACAGTAAGGTATCCATTCACAGGTTAAAATAACTGCAACAGTTAATTAGTAAAGTCCCTTTTACACAAATATTTGGTTACAATTTTAATACCTCTATTCGATTTTTAAAATGTTAACAAGTAACATCCCACTCGGAATTTTAAGGGATATTTTAAAAAGAAAACCCTTTGGTCAAATAGAAAGAAATATCGTTCTTGTAGGCCTGATTCAGCATGCAGTAGTAGTAGTTGGAATTTTCACTGTACCATATACTCTGCCATATGCAAGCACATAGGATCTTTAAGAAAGAATAAGCGTTTCTAATAAACTATGCCAGGATATTTTGTCAGATTTGCAAAGCATGTAATCAGTCAATTCTGCTATTAAACAAACATCTGTTAAAACTCTGCTTTAGTTACAGCGGATATAGTTATATAGAATACCTATATTTATAGGTATAAGAAAGACATTTATAATAGCTCAGTGTTTAGAAGTAAGTTCCTTTGGAAAGGTTTATCATAGCTATTCTCTGTTACTTCACAAACTGGATGTAATGATTGTATGGGTTTTTAGTCTCATATTTTCAACTTCTGCCAGAGCTATGGAGAAGAGTGTGACTACTTATCAGTCTGTGGATGCATAGGAGACTTTTATAAAACATGCTGTCTTGTTTGTTTCCTCATTGCTGATCCACATCCAAGGTCATGTTGATATTTTACACTAATTCATTGTTGCTGTACCATAGGTATTACTTCTAGGCTGAAGTGCACTCATTGTCTGTTTTATTGACATGCATTCGCAGTAGTTTTTATGTCTATTTTAGTGCTTATAAAATTTTGTGAGTGAAATTCTCTGAATGATTTAGGAAATATTTAAGAGCTAGCTGATTGAGGTCCAAAGGCAGTCTGAACATTTAAAACACAAGTAATGCGATGACACAACGATTCAATTTATAAACTGGGATAGCAGATGGCCATCAAATGGGTAAGAGGTAAATTGCCTGACGAATGATTAAAAACATTTTCAACAAACTCAGTTTTATATAGACTGAAAGACAGATGCTGCTATATTTAAAAGCTTGTGACCTCCTTGCCGCATTTGTCATTGTAGATTTCTTCTTTCTTTGGAATTATTGGCTTGCGTTTGACACAAATGCATATAGCTACTTATGGTAGCTCTCTACCACTTACAAATTAAGTTCTATTTTCAATATGTCAGTATTGAATCAGTAACCGTAGAATGACTTGCAGAATGACCTTGACTTTTTTTTTTGTTCTAACTCTATTTATTATAGGCAACATATAATAAAAAATTTAAGAACTATTTAAAACTTTTCCTGCATGGTATGTCTAATCAGTTGTGATGATTATTTATTGTTGTTAGATGCCCAAATGTACCTTATAGAGTTGTCTTTCTGTACGATTGCAGATTCTTCACCTTAGAGTGGGCAGTCAGATTCCAATAAAATGCCACAGCTCATGCTGGAGGTGGTAGGTACTGCAGAAAGCAGTCTGTTGTTAAGTTCTGGGTTATGTCTAGAAATTGCATAGTCATAGAAGATTATGTCTTCTAGTATGTTCATCTAATCAGATTCATCTGCTTGTAAGACTTAAATTTCCCAGGATGAAGAACTTAGGGTGATATTTTACAACAAAACCTGTTAGATGAAGTGATGGCAATATTTCATGAATACAAATGATTTTGTGTAGGTTATTTGGCCTTTTGCATTGAAATATCCACCAACGTCCTTAGACTTCAGACTACATCAGGTTATGCATTTAACATTTAAGTAAAAAATATGAATTTAGAAGAGATTTCCCAGTTCTTTAGCTCATTTACCTGAAGGCTGTCAGTTTGGCAGGTACAGATATTGCTGATTGACATACATTACAGCAGAACTACAGCAGACATTCTTCAGGAAAAAAGGAAAGTAGTGCCAGAGTATGCTTCTCAATGTCACTTTTGTGTCTCATGGTTGATAAACCTTTAACATAGAGACAGCTTGTTAATCAGAATATCCACAGGATTTATTATAGGCATCCAGCTTTGGTAGAACCACTACAGCAAGTAAAATTGTATTTCTGTTCCATGTGTAGCATCCTTTTCCAAAGCTCTGTTAACAGAAAATACCCACGGGTTGAAAACTGTCTCTACAATTCTTAATGTTTGTCAGAACTTTTCCTTAGATAATTTCTTTGTCATCATTATCATCATTAATTATGCCTGTTATGTTAAATGGACACTGAAAATGAGGTTTGGTTGTGCTATTCACTGTCTGAAGACAGAACAGCAGGAGGTACTTGTCCAGAGATCTGCAAGTCTGAATGACGTTCATCCAGGAATGAGACTTTTTGTTTGGTTGTTTCAGCAAGCTATTTTAGTGAAGAAGGGAGTTCTCTTTCATTAAAGCCTTCTTTTGAAAATACACTTTTGACAGTTTATTATTATTGTTGTTGTTGTTGTTATTATCATCATCATCTTTGATCATTGCTGTTCTGGGACTAGGCCAAGTCATGGAAAGAGAAGCTTTTGGAAAGTGCTGGCCGCTGGCCTGCTTTCTCTGCAGCCTTGCTCTCAACCATGGGCCTTCAGGTGCTGGCACTGCATTTGGTTGTCTTCTGGAGTTGTGAGTCTCTCTACTAGTGCAGTTTGGGGGGAGAATCCTTATAGCTTCTTCTGTGATTTACTTGCTTTTTTTTTTTTTACTTGTTCTCCGCCGTCCTTACTGGAACTGTTGTGCAGTTTCACAGAAGGCTGACTGTGCCTTGGTGCTGAGAAACTGTGAAGTGCTCATGGATCTTCTCAGGCACTAAGGCTGGTCATTGCAATTGCAGCTCATCTTGTACAGCCCTTTGCTATCTCAGCATGTGCAGGTAAAACCAGAGAGGGGAATCGAATGTGATTTGTGTGCTCCACACCAAGATGTATTAGTGGCTGACGTGTACTCTGTGAAAGGGAATACCTGAAAAATTATGTATTTACATCCTTTTAATTGCTGCTGTCAGGAGTGGGTTGTCACAAGGGAGGCTGCTGCTACCACCAACTGCGTAAAGCTCTGTAAAGTTCAGATACTGACCAAAGAAACTTTACCAGAGTTCCGTGAACTCTGAGGTGGCAACTCCCATGAACCTGGTCCTTCCCTACTTCAGTACTTACTGGTTGTTATTCTAGCCAGTTATTTCCGTCACTTACCTGGATTGAATGAATGTACATCAGTGGTAGTGATGTGTTTACTCAGAACACTTTACATCAAGTTTTGACATGTTTTGTTTGTATTTTGTGAGCTTTGTTTTAAAATACGAACTCCAACAGGCTCATCAGGCAGACAATGAAATAGTTTCTAGTAGCCACCAGTTGCTGCATTGAGCAGTCTGTGAAGGAATGCTTGCATTTGTTCTGAATTTCTCTTACATTCCTAGATAGTTAAATCTCAGCAGAATACTTTTCCACTAAGGTGGAGAGCAGCTTACCTCTCTGAAATATTAGAAACATTTTTCTCTTTTTTTTTTTTGAGGTACAAATTCATCTTTATTCACACCAATAACATCTATTCCACCAAAATATATCTGTAAGCCCACCTTTGCTATTCCTCCTGGCAGTAACACCTCTATAAAAGAAAGTTTCAAGCTTTTCATTGTGAAGAACAGCACTTGACACTTTTAACGCAGGATTCAGCTTTCTTTATCGCATTAGTTTGTATTTGCTAGTTTAACCAATCCTTTGCAAAGGTCGCCTCATTTCTGAATTGATTTTTTAATGAGAATGGATGGACAACCTACTTTTTAATAACCCATAACCCACGTGCTTAAGGTAAACACATAAAGAAGAATTGCAAAGTCACTTAATAGCTTCACTGCAGAGACCTTTATATCTTTTATTTCGCAATCCAAAATTTGATCAAGCATCCAACACACATGTCCTTACTTTCCTCCATACTTTAATGTCTAAGAGGAAGGTGATGTATTGGAAGCAGCTTGGGAAGAGCCACAAGAGTCTGATGGCTACCCACATGGAGTCTGGGGAGAAGAAAAGGCACGCTCTAAGCCCTTACAAGCCTCTGCAGATTCCGTGATGCTGTAGGTGGAGTGGAAAGAATTGTACAAATAGATCTGCTGTGGCATTGGGGGAAGGCAGTTTTTCTGCTCCAGAGAAAAATTGTGAAGCATCTGAGGAGTAAAGTTGCTGCTTGATGCCTGCAAAGTTTACCTAGATTCAGGAAACCCCATGAACTTTGCACTTCTAGACTTGAGGCTGTGGCTTTTTCTGGAGTTAAAATGGTGTCTTTATTCAATTGCTTGACTTGGGTATGTTTATAGGTTAGAGCTCTTCTACACATGCAGCTTCTCCTGCAAGTTCCCAGGAACATTGTGTGCTCAGGAGCATAAGGTTTGTAGTGACCTTATTGTCATTTTCTCCCTTTTTGATGTAAAGCAAAATATACAACCAGAGAAACCAGGCACACACCTGTTGCTCTCTTCTGTTCAGTCCCAGTAAGCAGTAAGCAAGACTCTGCTTCTTCGAAAGGCCTGATCTGACATTTTTATTCATAGCTTGGGTAAAGCTAGGACACTACTATGTTTTCAGTTTTCCTCCTGTAGACTTGCTTGTTTTACAGAACAAGAGCAAGCAGCAATGTGCAAGCCAGCTTTAAATGTACCCAGAATCTTTGTTTTCAAAATTCATTATACAGTGTGTCAACTGAGAACCTATTTCCTTTGAAGCTTTGGTTTTATGTCAGTAGGGTTTAGGGATTTTTTTCCCATTCAGCTGTTCGTGTTTTCAACGCCAAAAGATCAAAACTTATTCAAACCACAAGTGGGTAAAAAGGGTAAAACCAAAGAAATATAAGAAGCTTAAATTCTGATTTGCAAAGTTTTCTGCTTCTGCTGCACCTTCGTTTTCTCCTCTTAGGAGGGATAATTCAAAATTATTACTAATAAATCTTTTCTCTTGGGACTTATTTGGTTTAATCTTAAAATACCTCTGTGTTAAAGTATGAAAGCTTATCTCAAAAATGATTTTTTTTCTAGGTTTCTTTCTTCCTTTCTCTTCTTGGAGCTATTTGCATATTTTATGACTGTCTTTACAACTGTAAGAAAGCTTTGTCCATCCAGATCCTGAGTTTCTGGTTTGTTGTTCTAAAACAAGAACAGCTGGGTTGTTTGAGGTTTTTATTGCTTGTTAATCACTAAATTTTAGCCAAGGAGAATATTACAACCATTATAAATGAAACGTATACATTTACACTAAAATGGAAAGGTTACAATTCTCAACTAGACATTTTCTAAAGCTAAAACAGCTTTAACTTTTTCTAACAGATCTGGGAAAACAGGGTAGTATTTAATATCAGTAGATATCTGTAATTTCTCTAACTCCTGTGCATAATTACGTGTTGATGGGGTAGGTGATGCATTTCTCCTGAGACAAAATTAACATGCTAACAAATCTGTTAGCATGGCATTTAAAAACAGGTACTTGTGTATTGTTACCCAAATGACAATAACTAAAAAGCCTTAGAACCAAAAGAGGAACAGTGAAATAATAGCATGACAGTACACATGAAGTTCTTTGCACATGCGAATTATGCTGACTTCGGTAATGGCATAGGCATTAAGTTGGGAAAATGCACCTTGCAGGCTAACTGATCAAAGCCAGTTCTCTTTACAGGCATTAGCAAAAATACAGATCAGTACCAGGTGACGTTTCAGTCTGTTGGTGAACCATACTCCTAAATCGTGCTGCTCAGTGAATAGGTTTGCCAATGGGTGCTTATGCAATTTTTGTGGCAAGTGCCTTCCCAACGAACATCTCTCCATGGATTTATAGCCATCCCTTGGATTGCATCCAGCTAGCTGATGGAACATCTGGTAAGCATTGTGTTTGTAATAAGCCTTTACTGTATAAAGCTGGCTCGAGTTTTTCAGGCAAAGATCGATGACCTTTTCTTGGCAGGCTTCTAGCTGTTTGCCAAAACAAGTGCTTCACAGGGAGCAAGACACTGGTAGAAGATTTGGTTTAAAGGCGCCTTTGTATTGTACTGTAAGAGTTTGTACTTGTTTAAGGAAAATTGCATTAGACTGAAATAGAAAAATAATGAAATTCATATATATATCTTGTTTCAAATTGCTGTCTCTCTTTTCACCATTTATGTAGTATATGCTCTGATTTCCATATGTTGTTTTTTTTGTGGTTTTTTTTTGTTTGTTTGTTTGTTTTCCTAACAAAATTATTCAAGGCCTTTGGAATAGCTGTGTTTAATATCACCGTTACATATGCTTAGGATGTTTTTGAAGAAAATGTGAAAAGTAGCAGACTGAAAACTATAGTGGTGTTTTTGTACATAAGGGAAACACCAACCAGTAATAAGACTTGGAATAGAAATACATAATTTTTGAAGTCTGTATTTGGCTAGCTATTTCATAAGACACAGTAAGTGTAGATTAATCCTTCACTCTTTGCATAACATGATATACGATGTGAAAAATGTGTTAATATAGTTTATGTGTATGTGTTTCTTTTGTAGTTTCTGGTTTTGTTTCACTGCACTTCATAAAATACCTAGCCTATACTCTGTTATTTGCTTGTTTTCTTGCTCTGCATTGTTGTTGTTGTTGCAGTAGCATGCTCTGAATCACTTTGTTCCATCTTCACCCACTTGCCCCCTAATAATACTCAATTCTGTTTGTTGTTAGTGTCATTGAGAAAAATGTCAAAGTATAGTCACTATTGATTAATTGATCAGGGGCTGAACAGATACGGTAATGCACAAGTTAAAGACAAATTCTGGCTCTGTTCCTGGCCTTTACATTTACCAGTGAGGTTGTGAAAGCTTTGGGAGTGTTAATGTCTTCTCTGAACATCATTAGACAAATGTTTACTGTCTTCAACATAGCCTAAAAATCTAATACCGTTCTTAAAATATGAGTTCTACAGTAATGTAAACATGTGGAGTCTCAAAAACAATTTATTTTTTGAGTATAGTCTTGAAAGGTTAAAATATTTATGAGTACAGCTGGAAACAGAGAAGTGAATTTAGGAAAGTTTCTTCTTAATAGAGGCTCAAAATCTGCGTACAGTTGCATATTTGTTCCATGAACCCATTGCAAATAAGTATAAAAGAAAGTATGGTAATATATTAAGTGGCGGTAAAACATTTTTTAGGTTTTAAAAGCTATTTAAAAGAATCAATCATTCAGCTGAAAAGTACCATCATTATTTCTTAGGTAATAGCCTGAATTTCAAACTCTTAGACTTCTTAAAAATAATAAGCAGATGTACTAAAAAGACAGACGCATTAACTGTACTCATTTGCCACAGGATCTTAAATCATTTCAGTCTTTTGCACTTTATATTTAGGGTGAGTGAACAATACTCAAAAGCCATGGTGCATAATTTGGAATTTCACTCAAGATAAAGCTTCTGAAGAAAGTTAATACAATCTTTATTCTGTAAATCAGCAAAATTTATACTTGCCCTTGCTCTTGTTTTGGGAGAATACACATGAAGTAGAGTGAGAGTCCCAATAATTAGAGATTAAAATGAGTAATAAAAACACTACTCATGGAAAAGCCTTGTCGATATTGAATGTGGCCACCATCAACAGGGACTCTTGGTCTCTGTTTTACTACTGGGCACTTGGTACCATTAAATGTGTGCATTTCTTTCTCCTTTTCAGTAGTAATCCTGTCTATGCAGTGAGGGAATAAAACTATAATTTGAGTACTTTATAAGCAAGCATAACTAGGTTAAATAAATACATAGTTAAAAATATTTTACATTAAAAGTAGGTAAAAGAGCTGCAGATAAAAGAGCAGTAGTCCTGGCATTGGTCAGAAGCTTTGTTGCCTGGTTCTGCACGTTACATTTGCACAGTCAGAAACCTTTTTATTATTTTTGTAACAGCAGCTGAGCTCATAATTTGGTAGGCTCTGTCTGTGATGGATCTTCAAGGCGTATGGTTCACTAAATGTGGGTTGCGTAATGCCACAGTTGAATACATTGGAACATCATTATCCCAGACTACAGTGGTTGTGGGTTTTTGTTGTTGTTGTTTGTTTGTTTTTTCCTTTAGAGATTTTTCTAACCATAACATATTCTTAGAAATGCTCCTGCCAAGTGATCTGCTCATTGGTAGGAATACTGTATTTATGCTTGTAGTACTATCAAAATGCAGTATGATTTTATATACTTGCAAATGTTGCTTGTTTCTCCTTCCTCAAACCTCCCCACCTTCCTGCTGAAGTAATTTGGCTGAAAGAATAGAAATACTCTGGTAAATGGTTGTTGTCTGTAATAGGAGTTATTAGAATTACGAGGTAAAGCTTTCAGTGCAGTTTGTTTTCAATTGGTTCCTTTATCCCTTCAGAGTCTGTTCTTTCCTTTTCTCTGCTACAGCCTTTTCATCGATGCTTTATACCTGTGAAGGAAAAAATAATAACGTTTTGCCACTGTAAAAGGCAGTCTCTGCACATAAAAATGACTGAATAGAGCATTTGTGTTACTTGGAACTTTAGTTGTTTTGTTTGTTTGTTTTCTAAGAAAACTTAAGAGAAAGCAAGATGCAAGGCTAGACAGGGAAGATCAAGTCCTTTCATTGTCTCTGTGGATTTTTGTAGTGACTGTACTAAGGAAAGTACTGCAAGCTGTGACTGAAACAGAGGTAAATACTCTGATTTAAATGTTGCCCAGTCCTTTGTCTTTTTTACATGCTACGACTTTGTTTGCTTTCATTATTTCTGCCAGTTTTCTCCTTAAAAATGAATATCAGGAGAAAAAGTAAAACAAATTTTAATCTCCAGAAACAACTTTGACATGTGAACTGGCTGATAAGTTGCAGTTGTAGCTATTGCATGTAGTATAGGTCCTAAAATTCCCCCAATACACACTAGGCTTAACCATTACTAAACAGAGAAACAGCATCGGAATCTAGGACAAAATATTCCACCAAAACAAATCTGAGGAGTTTTATTGACTCCAGTTTGCACCAGTGTGGCTCCTTCCTCCAAGATACAGCAAAAAGAAAAGCTCATTTTTAAAACACTATTGTAAAGGAGACCGAGATATACTCCCTTTCTGCTTGCTTCTCTGTTTATAACTCCCAGATCAGTACCAGGAAACTGTATCTTTCCGGTCAATTCCTAAGCATATGCTTTTCTTTGTCATTAGACTCATTTTTTTTCAAAAAATTTTAAATATATTTTTTTCTGTTTGTTTGGTTTTTAACTCCTTCGTCCCATCATTTTGGAAATCTGTTCTTCTGTGAATGATACTATTTAAAGGAAACATCTTCCATCACAATTCATGAATTTCCCACAGTAGATAAAAGTAACCAAGGGTGTCAGTTCACCTCTGACAAAAATACTGGAAGCAGTTGTATTTGTCTCTTTTTCAGAGCAGTCTAACTGTTTACATTTGCACAGCAATATCATAAAGCAAGAAAGAACTAGAAGGGAAGAAATAACTTATTTTTCCATTTGAACTCCCAGTGAAACTTTGTGAATGTATAATCACTTTCAGACTTTGGTCAGGGTGCTTAAAAATCCAGTCCAGTCTTTATTAAAAGTATGATATATAACTATATCATATTAAAAGTATGATATATAACTATATATCTATACTATATATATCTATATATCTATACTATATATATATAGATATATATCTATATATCTATACTATATATATAACTATAACTATTGTATGACAAAGAACTGAAGCTATCCTTGTTGGTTTTGTTGGTTTTGTTTGTTTGTTTTTAAAGAGTGCCAATTTAACAGTACAGTTCTCCTGGTAAGGACTTTATCTGGAGCTTGAAGGAAGGAAGAAACTTTCAGATTCAGAGGTCAGGAAGAAACTAGGAAGAAACTTTCAGATTCAGGGGTCAGGCTGTTAAGATCAGCTTTGAGGCTTTCCCTCAGTGGTGAGTTTTTAGTTTTACAAAAATAGTGCTGGGCATTTCAGTTGATTAAGTAAACAGACACACACCTGCCCCCACATATTCAATGAATATTGTATTTAATATTATATTCAGACATAGAGGCCACAAATACTTAAGGGTTTTGTAAATCTATGTGAGAATCACATAGGGCACATACTGAAGGGAAAAAAAAAAAAGGAAGCAAAAGATCTTATTAACTGGAAATGCAGTAAGCAAAATTTAAATAGTGAATGCTTTTGAACTGCAGCAATTTGAGTTTAAGTGTCTGATTTACTTTGGTGTTAGTGCAGCATGTGGACTAAATACCTTTTTTAATTTACTTTCAAGTGCTTTAAAGTATTCCTGAAGAAAAATAAAGCAAAAACTTAAAAAGAATTCCAAGTGTTCTTAGAACTCTTTTGTGTGCATTCTACAATTACAACAAATTTTGCAAATATCTATGAGAGCAGATATTTGTTTTAGAGCATTCTGTTTTCATGTGTTTATAAATTTCTGAGTGAATAGAAATTTTGTAGTTGTTATATTGAATACACTTTCAGACTGGTGCAAGTTTAGTCCTTCAGACAAGATAATACTCTCAGTGTATGTAATGGGATCACTGATGAAACCATTTTATAATAACGTTTTTGAGGGCTGGATTGTCTGGTCAAACCTCATCACGGGAGCAATTCGTGTATCTGCCATCTTGACTTTGGGCAAGATTCTTCCGTGCATCAGCAGACTTCTCTGGAAAATAAGAGTACTTCTGACTATTGTGCTGAGAGGGTAATGTGTAATAGAGGGTAATAAGTGAAAGTTTTTCTTGTGAGAAAGAGCTTTGTAAATGCTGGAAAAGAACTTGAGATTTAGATTCATATCTTGTTTTCAATTAACTGCCTACTCTTCATTGAAAGAGTAGAGAAAGTACACTCAATGTGATGCAATGCACTTACACTTATTAAGATACCATTTATCCCTGTTTCAGAATCCTAAATGAACTTTGAGGCTTTTGTCTTTTAAGAATCCATTAATAAACTCTTTTTGCTGGCTGCAGTTACTAAATTCTAATCAGGATTCCTTACTCAAATTTCCTTCTTGGGACATTTTACTGAATCTAATCATTTTAATTTGTGTAAAAATACAGCAGTTATTTGTTAGGATGACAGAATGGTTTGGGCTGGAAGGGACCTAAAAGACCACCCAGTTCCAACCCCCTGCCATGGGCAGGGACACCTTCCACCAGACCAGGCTGCCCAAAGCCCCATCCAGCCTGGCCCTGAACACCTCCAGGGATGGGGCATCCACAGCTTCTCTGGGCAACCTGTGCCAGTGCCTCACCACCTCAGAGTAAAGAATTTTTTCCTAATATCTAGTCTAAATCAGCTCTCTACAGAATTGACCATAATAAATAGATTTTTTTCTTTCAATGTGTTGTGCTGGTAACACAATTCAGAATGGATCTTATGGGACGGGGATGTTGAGGAGCAAAAAAAAAAGTCCCTGAAGATTCTACTGATTGCTTTCAGAATTTGAAGATTAAAAAAAAATTGAATTATAGGTTTAAAAAAAGCTGTCATCCCTGGTGTTTCTTATTAGAGAGCATAAATTATGTGTGCTTAGGAAAGTTCGGATATCTAACATGCATAATATAAATTTTACTACTTCATTACTACTTCTTGGGATGGAATCAGTATCAGAAACCATATTTCTTGTTTTAAGGTACTACTTTTGAGGGTTTGTGTTTCTGTCAGAATAATGGATGCATTACAGAAAGTAATTTAGCTTCTCTTAGATTAAGCATTTTCCTTATATGTGCTTAAGTGTTTGACTAAGTTGTAAATGAAAGCATATCTTGTTCTTCAATAATTTTTCCTTTTTTTTTTTTTTTTGAGTTGGAGGAGCTGGGGGAGACATCACATACTCAGTAGTATCTTGTTGGATGCCTTCTCTGAAGTTCTGTAGGCTCACAGACTTTCCATCTAAGATTGCCAAGCTGTTTGGCACACTGGGATGTGATCCAGCTTTTCGTGTCTCTGTTTCTTTGCAGCATCACAGTCCTCATTACTTACAGATTTCTAACTCGCATTGCTCCAGAAAGGCTGGCTTGGGATATGTTATCAAAGAGCACAGGCCACTTTCCGGACTTTCCATGTATCGTGGACCTCAAGAAGAATCATTACTATTCCCCTCGCATGAGCTGGACTGATCACTTGGATTACAGGGCACACAGTTGCCTTACAAACTGAGAACGGCAACTCAGTGAAAAATTCAGAGTTGGAAATACAAACACCTTGCCTCTGTGCCAGTCTTGCTACACGTAAACTACGGAAAGTATCGGAGCATTTCATTTCATTACTACTGACTTTGGAGAAGGAAGGCTTTAAGATTCCTGAGGTCATTGGCAACTAACCCTGTGAACACCTGGTGCAATTAGTAGTGTCTAGTATATTGTACACTGGTTTCTGTGATGTATTAGTATTTTTCTAGGGAAGGAGACCAATTCCTAGTTTAATGTACAGTAAGAGTAACAGAAGCAGTTTCCCTTTACTGTTTATACAGCAGATATATAGGCTATAAAAATTGTATTTGAGGACTCACATCTTCATTACTTTTAACCATACATAATATCAGATGAAATTTTGTTATCAAGCTCTTTTTTGAGTTGCAAATACCACATGCTGTTCAAGTCCTAGCTATCATATCTCAGGGTTGTGTTTACATAATAGTCTAACAACAGATGATTCCCTCTAGCAATACCACTACTGCTAAAGTTACCAGCATTAAAGGAGTGCACAAAAGACTCCAAGTGGATTTGCTATAGCACAGGTGAAACTGAAATCATTGCAGCATTTCTGGTCAGAGAAAATTTGGATGACATGAGGCATGCAGTATTTCTTCTGTGGTTTTAATGAAGCCAGCTCAGTTCCACTGGAACATTTTTACATCAGTAAGAGATTTAGAAGAGAACATGGAAAGAGTCCAACCTTCCAGTTTCATACCTACACTAAAAAGACTAAGAAAATAATCTGTCTTTTAAACATCTGGAACCTATTTCTTAAGTTTGCTGGGTTTGATGTTGAGTTTTCTTTTTATTCATTCTTATGCACTGTATTCCTAGGAGACATATGGTTGGTTTTTTTATTAATTAGAAAAAGGAAGTTTCTCTTAAGGATTACTCGTTATTAGAATAAAATTAAATAATGACATTGTTAAATTCAGTAGGATCTAAATTTTATTAGTAGTCTCCTATTTTTATAGCACCCAACTAAATCTTTTCATTCTTTTCCATTCTAGTGTTGATTCCTCAAACAGCAGTTGAGGACTGACTTTGTAGGTTGGGATACATTCATCACAGATGAGCTGAATTTAAAATGCAATGTTAAAGATTAGGTAATTCCCATTGGAATTGATTCTCCTACACTGTTATTAGTACTGATATATATATATATATATATATAAATTTACTGCCACTTTTTTGTGTTGCTATGTAATCAGCACCATTTTAGAAGGTCTTTTCTAAGAAACAGGCACAAAACCCCAGTAATTGTGATGAAAGGAGATTTAAAAAAAAATAAAATTTTCTTCATTACTATTTTAAAAAAGATTTGCTTCTCTTCAGCAATGTCTGTGTAAGCACAGCTCCATATAAGTCAGTTGCAAAATGTCAAATTTTTTCATATTCGAATCAACAAAATTCTGGTTATTTTCAGTTTATTTTTTTTTCTTATCACTAGTTCAGTAGGATTACACTTCAATAACGCCATACCATCATTAGGTGTTACAAATGTAGTGCTGAAGAACTCTATAATGGATAAGTAAGCCACACTATCAATATTTGCATAAACTTGGCTTAGTCTAGTATGTCCATGGGACATCATCTCTCTTTTTTTCACTTGGTTAGTACCTATTCCAGTAGGTAGCTCCCAGAGGAGCCAATGGAGAAATTGTAGTATTTAGATAAAAATAGTCTCCTGAGGCAAGTGTCTCTCTGTAGAAAACAGTGTGGAGCTAAGGTTTTTCTTCATTTTGTTTGTTAGTTTCACTGGGATGTAGCTACCTGTCTTATTTAGGTTCTTTTCAAAATCCCATCCGGTATCCATCTCTTTAGGCACTAGAGCTTTACTCTGTGTTGTGGTTTTCTGCTTATGCGGGGTTTGATTATGCGCAGCTCTTTACACTAGTTCATGAGCAGTGTCTTCTCCTGCTCTGAATGCTAAACCAAACAAAGCTTGCTTTATGCTTTGTTACAATGGGAGGAAGAGAGCAGATGACTATTAATCCTGGTGTTTGAATTTGCAGCTAAGAATCAAAGTCAAGCTTCTTTTGCTCCTTGTTAGTGTAAGGTCTGATTGAATTCATTGTCTTGCTGACTGCTCTGTTACTGCCTTCACTCGCTTCCTGCTGCGCTGCTTATCCAGTCCCGAAGTGCGTTACTTCCCCTTCCACTTCCTGCCAGCTTCATTTCCAGAAGCGCAAACCGGCCAAAGTCTGAAGTCGCTGCCCGGGCAGAACTGATTCTTGCTTGGATATTGGTATTTGGAGCTGTAATTTCCTGTAAATCCTTCCTTGCAGATATCTTTAAAGATTGCTATAGTTACAATAAATAATAGCAGTTACATGTAAGATACAATCAGCTGAACAGCACAGTGGATTTTCCTCCTTGATTTAACTTGGAAATGCTGCTGAAATGTGTAATGGACTGCTGTGAGGTGAAGTAATTATTCTGCAGTAGCAGTGAAACTATTTCTCTCTATTTAGAGAGTTCATTATTAGCTAAAGATACTTTTGCAAATTGTAGTATTTCTGTTTTTTAAAACAAATTTTAGGGATGAATTAATCTGCTTTTATAGGCATAGAGTTGTCAATCCAATATGCCACTTACTGTGCATTTTGCATTTGAGAAGGTAACCAGTATGCTTAGGAGAAAACAAAATAAATAGGACATAATCTCCCATTGTTAAAAGACTATTCAGTTTAGTAAACCAAAATTAATCTTATCGTAGAAAAAGATAATCTAAAATATTTTAAAAATATTTTTCTAAACCGGTCCCATGAGTCCAAAGCAGAGTAATTATTTACAAACTTGGAGGCGGATGATGCGATTTGGGACAAAAAGTTGTGTTTCAGTTGTACGCTGTGTGCACTTGTGGATCCAAACTCCAAGTAGTAGAAAATCTTTCTGTCCATGAGGAAGATGCAAAGTGAAATAATACCCGTTTAGAAATAACAATTAAATGTAGGTATCTCCAGTAGTAAATAACTTTTTCGTGCATATGTAGGTATTTTTGTAGTTTAAACAATAAACTATACTTGAAAAATTTCTTGAGTGCCTGGAGAATGTCAGTGGTTTTGTTGTGTTCCATCAGAAAAACAAGTAGTTCCACCATGGTTTTGCTGAACACATTAATAATCAATAATGGTTGCCGCAGTGTTTTTATATTTACTTATATTGATGTGGCATGTGTCCTTTTTTTTGTTCAAATCGCTGAAGTCACAGTTGTAATTCCAGACTATCATTGTGCGTGTCTGGAATCTTCCTAGGGATAACAAATTGTGTCACTGAACTAGAACACGGTAGAGTACACAAAGTAGCCCATTGCTAACGTGGTTGGCTTTAAGTTGTTTTGTCAGTGCTAGCTGTTCCTGTTGCAGAGCGTTGTGGTCTCAGCTAAATATCTGTGCCCATCTCAGATCTTCATTTGTCACCCAGCTGCCCCCACCACATTCATCTTCATATGAATGAAGAAACTCTAAGCAACTTACGTCCATCTTGTATTTCCATCACTGTTGGTGACAAACCTCCAAAAAAACCACTTCATTTATTTAAATAATTTGTAAGACTGGATTATTGGCTTTTACTTCCTCTTTCTGTTTATGGTAATTCTTATATTATGCGTTGCAAAGGCACAGAAATAAGCTATGTAAAAGCTAAATAAAAAGCCAAAAGACAGCTAAGGCTTTCTGCGAGTCAGGAGTATGACAAGCAGCAAATGACTCTGTAGCCAAACACAGTGTACGTATTTGTAAAGCTTTTTTAGTATTTTATCAACCTCCCTTATCTGAAGTATGAAAATAGCGGTTTTACAAATAAGCTGCAGGACAGTAGGTAATGTAAATTAAAGCCTAGAATGTATTATATAAACCATGATCTTGACACGATGGTGTTATTCCTTCTGCTGCAATTGTTGATGTCCTTTATATGGAAAACAGCCTGAGATTTCCTGCGTACAGTAATAGCTGTATTTATATGACATTTCTTATCTTCAGAGAATGCTGTATCGGTAGTGTAAGTAAGCTTTACACATCTTTAGAAGATGCATTTTTGCATGGAGGAACTGAGGCAGAGATGCTTTCATTCCTCTGGAGTGGGAGCATTATAGGCAAGTGAGGTGCGAGTGAATGCAGAACTTGGGAAGCTGCCCCAGCAAAAAGATATTTGTGGCTTTGGGCATGTCATCACTTTACACCTCTGTTCTGTCTGCATGTGTGAACGCTGTTATTCCATAGGACTGCCAGGGATAAGATACATGAAAACCTGTGAATTGGGCAGATAGGGTTGCAAAGACACTTGAACATGTTGGAGCTAAGATCAGTTCTAGTGATGTCCATGCTACCAGCCATGAGCTCAGATGGTCAGGCACTGTGAATAAAAAGGCTACAAAAAGCTAACAGATAACTTCTGTGTTGGCTGGTACCTGACGGTAGTTTTTTAAATACTTCTGTTAACAAGAAAGCTCTTTTCTGGAAGGAAATATCATTAGAAACTTTGATTTTGTTCATTTTTTCCTTTTGAGCCTTATGAGTACTTTCAGTACTTTTCTAGCAAGGGCTCTATTTTTCCCCTTGCCCGCCAAGCTGTGGGCAGATCTCCGAGGCAGCTCCTTTCTGGGAGCCAGGCACAGGAGCTTGGGACCCTACAGGGTAGGTGTCATCTACATGCTCTTCATTATAATCTCAAAGTTCTGGATAATCTGTAACTAAGGTGCAGTGACTTTAAAATTTAATTTCTGAATTGCATACATAGATGAAGTAAATGCACATCTAATCATTCTGTCAGTTGAGAGGAAAAGCTATTGGTCCAGATTCTGTTTTGCTCTACTTCCTTTTCCTGTTAGCTGTTGACAAAGGCTGAGACAAAGATCCGGCTCTCAGACTTTTTTTTCCTGGATCAGCAATACGCAGCTTTTCCAGTGTTTCTATTAACACTTTGTCTCTTCAGAGACACATTAAGAACCTACATTATACTGTACCTGTGACCTCCTTGAGAATAAAATCAAGATTTGGATGTCAATTTGGATGTAATATTGACAGGGAAGTAATTCATTTTAAAGCTATTGAATTACGACCACATCTCTTCTCAGAATCCAGCACTGCGATCGTTATTCACGAAGGGCAGGTGGGGGTTGCTGACGTACAGGTTGCAAATCAGATTCTTTATCCCATCTCACCTGTGTGACACAAATAGCGAAGAACCAGCAGCTTAATGAAAGGGTGGTAACTAGTTGTGTGTGTGTGTGTATTGCTTTTTTTGTTTTTTAAATGAAATATTCCACATTATCAATTTCACATAGAGCATCAAACCACCTTGCTCCTGCTGAGTCTTTTATCCTTATGCTAGTCACTGTATTGTAAGACACAGTGCAATTTCCACACTGCATTACCTGAAAACTCTTGAAGAAGAAAACAGTTGATTATGAAAATTGCTGCAACATCCTTTCAAGCTGCAGAAGGTCATGTTTGAAATGGGCACCGTATGTGCTTTTAAGGAGGCAGAAAGGTGATTCTTCAGGCCCATGTTCGACTGCTCCTTAGCTCCTTTTGTGAGAGGACTTCAACTGATTAGGATTCGTCCGTGGCACATTATAAGAATATATATTTATAGAAGAAAACGAGAAGAAGGTGCTTTAGGTTCTGGAAGAAGTACTTTTAGAAGTGAAAATCCTTGCAGCAGTTTGTTCTGCTTTTGTTATTCATAATTTATACACTGTTAATGTTTAGTTCAAAGCGTTTCAACACAATGCTTTTACCTAAACAAAGTTACATTCATTAATAGTACAGAGAATGGATTTTGATTTGTAATTGATTAACTGTCTTAATGTGTTTGCATCAATTGAGAAATGCACTAGCACAAACAAAAGCACAATATTGCTCCGAGTAATTTTCCAGCCCTTTGTGTTTCAGTGGCTGGATGGCATTTAAGGTAACTATGCAATGTAACGGATGCTGATTTCATCCTATATTGCTGTCATGGTAATGACTAATAGTGCTGATAAAAGGCAGTTGAGCATTTGCCTAGGGCATGGAAAACTGACTCTCCGGGGGGAACTGTGCCGTGATGTCAACGCTGCTTGCAATGCATGGATTCCATCATGGCTCTGTTTGTCCTGTCTTGAAATAGTCCCTGCTGTTATGCACAACACCCCCTCCGATATGCAGGCAAAATCTCTGCTCTGCCTTGCTGTGTTAAATTACAGTCAGTACTATTAAAAAAAAAAAAAAAAAGGCAAAATCCTACAATTTAAAAAATGTAGATATTTCTGCTTTTGATATTGGGGGAATACTTGGGTGGCCTACGTGGAATCAGTTGGTGGTCTAGCTCCAGTTCCTCGTGGATACCTCAAAAACAAACAAAAAACCCCTTTGTTATAAACAACGCTCTTGCTGATACGCTCAGCCTGGAACAGAACCGAGCTGTTGAGGAGCGAAATGCTCGACCTTTAGATATAACTTCTGCTGGAACACTGTCCATGTTGGTAGGGAAAATTGCATACTGCTCACTGTTATTTTGTTACTGGATTTCAGTTTCCTTAAATCATTTTGCGGATACAGTGTAAGCAGGGAGTTCCATCCACTGTTTCCTGATTTCTGAGAAAGTTGAGAAAGTTAGCAGTACAAAGTTGGTTTTGGATACTTATTTAATTTCTTGAAAAGTAATTTCATTAGGTCTTACCTTTAGGCATGCAGTATACTTAAATCCAAAAAGATTTCTTGCCTTAGTGCATGCTGATTTAACTAAAAATTGGTAAATCTTATGAGACTTGTGATTCTGCATATCAGGCTCTGTTTTCGCAGCTCAGAGTGCTCTTCAGTGTCGGTCGAAAGGCGGGAACGGAGCGCTTCACTCCCTGACATTGTCTCCTCCTGGGTGTGGCTGAGGAAATGAGGTTCTGCTTGACGGGAGCCAGATAAATGCATTGGCTTCTTGGTGAGAAACTGAAAGCTCCCACAGATAACACCATGAGATTTTACCCAACTAAATACAATTATAGATGGAGAAGATGCATTTTTTGATTGGTTATTATTGATATCTGCAGATAAAACTGTCTCTTCCTTCCACTATGAAATATGTTCTTTAAAGAACAGCAATAATAGCAAAAGCAATCATAATAATTTTTGATTTGCTTTTATCTGTCTATAATCAATTTAAGAAAAAATAAGAAAATTACATCCTATATTAAAAGCAGGTATTTTTTGTATATTTATTATTACTGTTTAAATTATTGCTTAAAAATCAAGTTGGACATAAATAAGAAGAGGGGGGAAAAAAAGAAAACAAAACACTATAAACCTTGAGCTTCTAGGTGTTATATGAAAACTATTAATTTGCCAAGACGTCAGAAGGTGATCTGGGTCACATCATTGTTGTTATAGCAACCAATTTCACGATTTGTCATATAAATTCATTATGCATAGGAAGGTGTTAATAAAGTCTACAAATGGTTATATTATGCCCATGTCTCTTGGAAGGATGCCTTGTGGCTGAGGGTCGTTAGAAACTATGACTAATTTTTCTAATTCCAAATGGTAATATTAATAATTTTGGCTGATGCCTGTTGAATTTTAAAGTAATTTCTGTTATTTAGTTAACATGTGGATCTCTGCCTTAATAAGTCCGTATTTAGCTTCTTTTCAGTATGATTCTGTTTCTTGAGAAAAGGTATTGCAGAAGTGTTATTCTGAATAAGTATACTTAGATGGTGGTCGACTGTTGATTTTTTTTTTCTGTGAGTTTCAGAAAAAAAACAGAAGTGATGCATAGTAGAATTGGTAGATGATACAAAATATATTTAGGACGGGCAACAAAGTACAAGTTTTCTGATGTGAAATAGTATGATTCTTATGTGTATGAAGTTTCAGAAACTGCAGAATAATGTGAATAATAATATTTTGCACTTAAATCCAGAGGCTCTGGTTATCTGTGGTCCCCATCTGAACTTGTTGGAGTAGGAATGCAGCAGATGGCCTGGTTTCAGTGTCTACATTTCACATACAGAGGTCTCTCTAGACAACTGTATGCAAACAGCTGTGCAGCAGTAGAGAACACAAAGTATTCACCCAAGCCTTTGTATCTGTCATAATTCTAAGTGTTTCACATTCTTTTTGTGTTTTGAAAGATGCCGATTCTCTGTAGTGCAGTAATTTCCTGGTGCTGTGTGCCCTCTCATGTTTGACTGAGCACCTTTCCTGTGCAGTAACACTTGCAGCGTTCAAATACTTGCTGAGCATTATAACCCAGAGGAGTTTCATGTTGGAGGATGTTTTACTTTAAACAAACCATTCATGTTTCTGCTTCTGTTGTTTCCCAGTATTCTGCAAACCAGGAATCAGGAATGGGAGGTGCCCTGGCTGAGCAGTCATGCAGCCCAAAGTCTGCACACTTCCTCTTCGCTCTCTTCAAAACCTCCACAATAAGTCCAGAGCAAGTTCTAGCGTTGCTTGACTGACGCCTTTCCCCATGCATCTTCAGCAAGGGATTGCTGTGATGAAGCTTAATAGAATTATTATCAGGATGTTGTGAGGCTTCCTGTGTTACCCAAAGACATTTTTAGCATTACCTACAAAAATTCTCAATGACAGTGGAATTTAGGAGTAGTGAAAGGGGAAGCATAAGTGGAAAAGGTGTAAGCCTTTTCCATCCACTCTTAACAGCACATGTAGATTCTTTAAATAGTTTAAATTAGCTTTCTCATTTGTATTCCCTATTTTCCCAAATTTTGCTAGGCTTACCTTAAATTTCATACACAATCTGTGGATAAAACCAGGCTTTCTTGTCTTTAATTATTCCTATTCAGAGCCCTTGTCCTTGTGGAATAACCTGTAGAACCGGAAAGAGATGCTGAAAAAATCAGAGATCCAGTTGATGGAATTAAATGCATTTCTTCCCAATTATCTTCTTCCAAAGACGAGATTCAGGGGAGACAGTACTCTTTCTTATATAAGGCAAAGAGACGTCTGCAGGTGCATCTGGAGGAAACAGTTGGATCCTGTGTGTTGCTGTCTGTTTTTACGGGGCTGTTATTATTGGCCACTGAAAGGCAAGATGCCAGAACTGGACAGGAAATATTTTTTTTTGTTTCTGTGGGGATTTTTGACAAAAATATATCTTGCATAGAATCTTCTGAAAATATGCAGAGTTTTAACAAAATCTTATTTTCTGTTCTTGCCCAGACTTTTTTTCCAAAAGGGTTTTTTGATTATCAAAATAATAAAAATGAATAAAACATACTGATCTCAACTAAAGTAGTATGGGACATTTTGACTGCATTTATTGTAAATAATGCTTCCACTCAGCTTTGCAGTTTAACAAAATAACTTTAGGAAAAAAAAGGTTGATTTTTTTTTTTCAGAAGGTGCTGTTCCAAATCGTAAAGGAAATCTGAAACATCTGATGCTTTGGTACATACCATTCTAATGCACTAGTGCTACACAATAATGATGATAATTTTTGAAAACTTGAAGGATGGATTGAAAAGAAATAGTCTACAAAATGTCCATGTTGTTCAGACCTTTTCACTCTCATGATCTACATGTGTGTTCCCTCTGTGCCCCAGCATGCACTCCCCCTGGACAGAGCTTGAAAGCTATTCCATTTCTGTTTCTGTGCCCCTTCCTTCCTAATATTGAAAATACTGTTCCTTCTGTGAACCTGTTAACTTATTTCAAATGTGACAGAGTAGTAGAAGTGTCAAAGATAATTATGCTCCTGCAATCTCTGTGAAAATAAATGGTACAGTAGAGAAAGGAGAACTGGTGTGTGCCCTTTGTAGGGAGTTCAGAAGTACTTAGAGTTCATCAGCTTTGCAATGCAAACTGGTAGGAAAGCAGGATTTCGTAATTCCAGGGTTTAAGGAAGCACTTTTCTCTGTCATCAGCTTCTTCACTCATTTTACCTACTGTCTAGCTCATTTTTTTCCTTTTCCTTAGATGAGCTGTTGAAAAAATGTTCTTCACTTTGACCACCAGTTTGTCAAAACAAATATAATTTAAAAGCGCAGACTATTTGTAAGCCATCCAGTGCCCTTTTGTCTTTCAGTACACTGTGTAGCTATTGATTCATCACTTTGCTGTCAGGGATGGACCTGGTGGTTAGAGAGTTTGCCCTATTGCCTGTTGCCTGAAGCTGAGCTTGTGCCCCTGTTGAGCACCCGTGTGATCTGAGGGGCTTCGTAGCCTGAGAGCTTGCCATACTTCACTGAAGAGAGAACCCCCATTTCAGCATAACGCACTGGCACTGACTGAGGCCCTGTCTTGAAGGCCTCACATAAACTGACCTGTTGCATGAGACACAAATACCTGATCCGTCATGGTGATTGCTGCCACAAGAAGTTTGACAGCTTTAGGAAGAAGGCCTCTTGCTTGGGCTTTGACCTGTGTGCCTCGTGAAAAAAGCATCTGCAGTAAACACAGGAGTTTGTTCATCTGTAGAGCACCAGCAAGGCCACCAGATCTCAGCTCTTTAAGCCTACAGGATCGATCCCTGTTGAAGTTTATTTCTAATTTTATATATATATATATATTTTTTTTTTTTTGTAACAATATTTTTTACATTCATACATGTGTATTGTCATAACAAAAATCTTTGAAATGCCATGAAGTTCCTGTGGTACCCTTACAGGTAAGGTATATTAGCATTATCACAGTATAAATCTAATCCATTGGTTGTGTGTATACTGAAAAGGATCTATGCAAAATTCATTTCTTTTAATAAGGTTCATTTTGCTGGTGCCAGGAAAATCCAACCTCATCTGAATTTATGTGGCTCCTATTAAAACTTTTATTACGTTGTACTTTTTCTTATGAACAACTTTGTTGAAAAGACAGAATGATCCCGAGGTCTAGAAGCTGTTGTAAGAAGATACTAAAGGTAACAGGAGCAACTTACATTGTGTCTCATAGAATTAAGTTCTGGTTTTTGATTGTTATATTCAGACTGTAGATCCTTCTTTGCAATAACAGTATCTACTCTTAGGCGGATGAAAGTTCTTGTCCGTGTAAGTAGCTTTTCAAAGTCCATGGCCGTCTCTGGAAAGTTTTCTGTAGTTTCTGTTTGGTTTTATGCTGACCCTCGGAGCTCAGTTCTGACCTTGGCAGCCTATTGCTGTGGAGCTTTCGCATGCGTGATTTTAGGATTGAACCAGTGCAACTTGCTTTTACAAGTGTTTAGCACCTCTACGAGAGGCTACATACAGAATTCATGTTATAGGCTGTTCAGGTTTTGCGAGACAAGACTTCAGCTTGTCTTCAGTCACCTGTTCTACTTCTGTCTGATCCGTGGCTTCCCACGGGGGAAAAGTAAGCAGTAGAGTTTCAGGTTAATCAGTGATTACCTAATTGTTAAGCACAATTTCCACAACTGCTGTGGTCAGAGGCAGAGGCAAAGTGGAGTAACAGTTTTGGCTGTAACTTGAAGTACACTGTAATTTATTTAATCTGTATTAGTGCCATTTGTAGACTTTATATATGTCCTGGTTTTATTCTGCTGGTATTCATGGAGCATCTGAAAGAAATGATCTTTTTGTAAGTGTAAGATGTCCGAGAGGCTGATAGCCTTTCAGCAGGTGCAAAATCAAGTCAGGCAACTTAATTCGTATGGCTGCATTTTTTGCAGAATTTAACATTGCAGCTTCCCAGATGCTGGGAGCCTTTCTGCCCGAGGGTATGGCAGTGTCAGAAGCCGACAAGGAGCAGATTTATATTTAGAATTAAGCATGGCAGCTATGTAGATTTTCAGCACACATTTATAATGTGAATTCAGTGCCTTGAATTCAAATGCAACTAATAATTAGGACTTAGAAAAAGTTACACAAGGAACTTAATTTAAAAATCAAGAAATAAACTGTACTTGCTTACTTGTGTGTGACAAAGTTTAATTTTTGAGGGTAAGATCCTGAGTCCTTTAAGAGCAAGCAGCACCTTACCCTCGGCTGACCGCAGTCTTCCAAGCCTGCCCTATTTAGGAGGCAGTGCATAGCTGTGCTGTGCAGTCATGCTCTGCTGTTCCCTCCCTTGGACTGGCTTCAGGAGCAAGGTCCCACCCTCTCCCTGCATAAAGCTGGTAATTTGCATGGTCCCCTGCAGTCCCTGCTCCAGCACGTGCTGAAGGTTTACCTGGGCACCCTCTCCGTGCTCTCTGCAGGTCCCTCAGAACCCTCTGTGGTGCAAGGAACTGAGCCACGATAAGGATATTGGTATTCAATCATTTATATGCAGTAGTGCTCTTGTGTTTAAGCATTAATAGTGGCTATAATATGATAAATAGCAAACACGTCTGTATTAGTTACATTTGGGAAATGATATTTTGCAGTTACATAAGTCGAGTGTGCCGGTTCATGTGCTAAATGTGCTCTCATCAAAGACACTTCCAGAAACTAACTGAAGGTTTAGAGTTTTGAAGTCATAAAATTTGGGTTCGTTAGACTCACTTCCTAATTAGTTCTACCTTTGAAATTTTTGCAGTGTTAAATTTTTGCTGACAGAATTGCTAATTGGCAGATATTTCGGCTGTGAAAGAGTGAGAGTATGTGCTTTGAATATTTAATTTTGGTTCCTTGTCTGGTGAAAAATATCCTTTTAGGTCACTTTGCTTAATTGCTCCAAAAATAGAAATTTCTGAATGAAAATAAAATCTCTTTTTTTTTTTTTTTTTTTTTTTATGAATGGCATAGATACGAGTTACCCTAAATAGGCAATCACTTTTTGGAGCCACACACTACGATTCTGTAGCATAATGTAGATATACTTTTGATGTGAGGAATAAAAATAATGCTGAGCTTATGGGAAACGAGATTTTGGTTTGTATCCCTTTCAGGTGTGTTTCAGCTAATTCTGAAGCAGCTAGCTGTAGGGTTCTATGAAACAGGCCAAATATGGCTTAAATCTTACCCTGCCTATGCTTAAGAAGAGTCGAGTCTCTGACATAGCGAAAGTCAAGCCTGAATAAAATATACCATGTTCTCCTGTATCTTCTTTCTGAAGATGAGAATGCTACACAAGTCACGTTTCAAACCCAGGAATTTAGCTATAGATGCACTTGCCTCGTGTGCTCAGGTAGAATAATCTCTTGCTTCTGTCTTCTGACTATGGCTAACTTTTCTTCAGTCTTTTCATTTGAATTGATTTCAATTTGATAGAAATGTAGGAATGTGTTACCTTTTCAAGATATTCAGATTTTCAAATACATATGTACGTATACTTGTGGGAAATATCTCTCTAAATTATTTGAAATATATGAAGCTTGTGTTCGGGTTAGAGTAATGTACAGTAAAGATTGAAGCAATATGGTTAAAATCTATTATGCTTTGACACATGGACAAGTCCAAAACCAGCGTGGAGTTATATTCTAAAAGTCTTTAGCCATGTTCAGATTAAAGAACAGAATCATGTTCTAATTTCTGGGTAAATATGTATATATATCATATTTGAAATATCTACTGATTAATTTGGGGAGCCATCAAATTAAATTAATGTTGAGATATGAATGAGAACTTTAATTTTTGACTGAGAAACATTATTCTGGAGTGCAGAAGAGAACCAACTTGACAATGATCTTAACTTTGACATATATAACTACTAATCTACACAAAACTATTTGAAGGGGGATGAACCCTGAAAATTCATGTGTACTAATTCATTTCCATCTTGATTTGGTCAGGTACACTTAGCAGAAAACACGCCAATAATAATTTCATAGTTGCCTGTAATGGAACAGCTGCAGTTATACCAATAATATTTTACTAAATTATTTTTGCATCCAGATGATAGTTTCTGAGTTAAGGATATGTTTTAAGAAACCAGTTGTTGATGCACTCACCTTTCTTTTAGGCCATTCAGCCTTGTGGGTTATTGTTTTAGTTTAACACGGTATTTCTAATTTCTACTCTAGAGCTTATCTAACTGCAGCTTTCAATGTTTTGATTCCTTAACATATGAAAATGAGAGAGGCTTGTGTGTGCATTTGTTTTTTATAAGAGATTTCCTGTTAAATATCATACTTCCAGAAATGGTTAGTTTGGAGACTAGAAGATGAACTCACACTGAGGTTGTACTGTTTTTATTCTTATCTTTCCAAGGCGGAATACTTGGCAGTAATAATTTTGGACATACTAAGCATAAAAGATTTGTCATTAGAAACTGTTTGCAAAGTGCGTTTATTTTGTACCTTGTTGCTGATAACTGGAATAGATTTTTTGTTTGCAGAATCACCATGACATTGAAAGATGTTACATAACCGCCATAATTTTGGTTAGCAGGAACTCAATATTATGTAAATATCAGAATAACCCAGCTGACTGCAGCAGGAGGCTATTGCACGATCAGATTGATTTTCCGTAATGAATGTTAATAATGATCAGTTAATATTAACTATTCCTTTCTGCTGTGTGATAACAAGGGCTCCTGTTAAGTTCAGGATAATGTGACAGCTTTTAGTGTTGCGTGACATCTCAGATGGGCATGGAAAAAGTCCGTCCTCTCAGCACGTTGTTAACTGAAGATGCTGCCGTGGGTTTTGTGCTGCTCTGCTTGCTCCTGCCTCAGTACCGATGCTTCAAAATGTTGTGAGCGAGCATCTAGATAAGTCACAAAAGTAGAATTGCCTCAGAGGTCAAGATGACTTTGCATAATGAGTCCATTAGATGCGGTAATCAATATCAAGCTCTTGGATCTTATGAATATTGATGAAGCAATTGTAGCAGGGAGGTAGATGGGGAATTGAGATGCATTTTGATATAATCAGAGAAACAGCTAATGGCCTAGGTAGAATCGGGTCCAGTAACCACCTTAACGCATTTTGGAACATTTGAAGTTGTTAATAATGAAAAAGCCATTACGGCACTTGCAGGGGGAAAAAATTGTGCAAGTCTTGCATTACATTCTGCCCATGCAACGTTTCTGAAGACATTGGTGTCACTACATTGCTTGAAGTATTGCAAAATCAGTGGCTTGAAAGATGAGGAATTATGCCACCTTTATAATAGAAAGTAATATCAAATGTTGAACAAGAAAATGAGAAGCTAGATAACAGGTCATTTCCCACCTACTGCAGCAGTGTGCAGAACCTGAAAAGGCTGGGATAGCGGGTTTGCATCTTGCATACTCGGGGATTTTAACTGCTGATCTCTGGGCTTTTTTTACTTTTAATTTTATTGGGATTTTTGTCCTGATGATTCCCTTTTTCTGCAGGGGTTTTGTGAGGAGTCATGCCTGTTAAGCTGTTTTATGCACACGCGTGCTGTTCTGTGGCCCTTTGGGCTGGTGCTCAGTGCAACAGCTAGATCTCTCTAAACCCCGTAAACAGCATAGAAAGTTCTGAAAGTCTCTGCTGGTAGGTGAAATGTGAGAGCCAGCTGAAATACATCACACTGAAATTATAGAGTTCACAAGCACAAGTGCTTGTTGTTCTATTATAATCTCCAACTCAGTTATCAGTCGGCAAAATGTGGTAAACAGAAATTTCTTACCTTGCAAACGCTGACCTGAACGTATGTCAATAAATAACTGGCAACCATATGGAGACTGTGGTCAGTTCAGGTCTTGTCCTGAGCATGGAACATATCAGTCAAAGGAGAGGACAAGGGAAACATGCAGAAAACATGAGGAAAATGAGTTGTTGCATTATAAAGTAAGAGAAGAATCCCTGACAGCAGCATGAAATTTAAAGTGTGCATTTGATAGGAAAGCATTGGCTTGTGAAAATAGTATGCACAATTTTTGTTTCATGCTGTTTTGCCTGTGAAAGCAACAAACGTAGTGGTGAAGCCATAACCTTTCTCATTTGCCACTGGAAACAAATGGGTCTGCATCTGGATTACAGGTAAGATTGGTGGGCAGAGGGTTTTAAAAGAGACTTGGTTCTGCTAGCATCAAGCAGCCCACTCAAGCAATAGTGCAAAATCCTGAGATTGCCTTCTTGTTCCATCATTTTACTCTTTTTGAGAAAAACACTATGCAGAGCAATTAGGTGTGGGGTTTGTTTTTTTTGTTGTTTCTTTCTTTCTGTTTGCACAAAACGTGAGGAGGGACCTCAGGATTTGTCTTTTACATGGAAAAGTAACACAGCTTCCAGATGCTGTATGCGATGAATAGAGGGGTAGGTACAGTTATACAGAGCAACAAAAAATTTACATTGACAGAGGATACTTCAAAAAATAGATTTCCAGATAGTAATACGTACATTTAGCTGCAATTGTTCTCCAGTGACTAAAATAAATGCCTAAAAATAAATGTTGTCTATAAATAAAGTATTTGGCTTATTGCCAATTTTCTCTGCTGTTTATGGAAAGCAGAAGAAAAAAAGCAATAGCTGTGACTAGTTTTCCAGCATATGACCCGTATTGACCCTTTCTCCAGCAGTGCTGAAATGAGACCCGTGTGACTGAAAATTGTCATCTGCGAGTCCCATGCCAGCAGAGAACTGAGCTAGGGACAGTCAGAGGAAATTAGGCAGATCATTTTGAAGATATGCGTTTGAAGTTACAGAGGAATAATGCTACTTACCTTTTGTTGTTTGTTGTTGTTGTTAAATATCGAAACTAAAATGTGCGGCCTTGGTTAGATTTGGTTAAGTGTTCAGTAAGGACTTTGTTTTGGGTTTTGTTTGTTTAAGAGATGTTAGACCTTTTTTTGGCGTGTGTTATGACTATTTCTTCTCGAAGAATGTTGGAGGGCACTTCTGATTACACCAAATAGTGCTGTGGTGCTGCAAATGTTATCGGCTATGTGAGTTTGCAAGCTTACAGCACTGATCACTTCCTCCGTCTCGCAGTGTGCTCCTACAGGAGCTGGTCTCCAGCTGGGCACTGACACTGGCACTTGGCACATAGTCACAGTTTGATCGCAGTCCAGCATTATTATCCCGCTTCACTACCAATCCTTCTCAGAATATCTTTTTTCTTTCAGTTCAGTATCGAGCAGAAAGCCCTACACAAAATCTCAATACCACTTAGAGTAATTCTATGAGTGATGCAAAGACTTGAAGACGTGGGGCAACTGCTATTGTATTTACTTTTGAAAACTAATATACACCTTTTTTTCTACCAGGAAAACTACACCTTTTTCTACACCTTTTTCTACCGACAGTTACTCTGCTTCTCTGTTGCACCTGATAACACCATTAGGGTACTTTGCTGTCTGGCACAGCCTTCATAATTTGGAAATGTAAGTGTATTTGTATAGTTTGACACTAGACTTTGTAAATTCACCCATGAATTGAACTTTTATGTTTCTTGTTGCTTGCCAAGATTTCTGGGGATGTAAACATACTGATGGTAGAATATTTTTTCAGCTATTTTTTTGCACATTCTATAGACAGTGGATTACTACTTTGATGTCATACTTAATATCCCTTAGTTCTTCCATGCATGTGTTTTCTCATAGTAGCATTAAAAATACCAGTTTCTCCTTAACTGGGTAGAAATTGCTTCTATAGCTTGTACTTAACTTTAAAAAGTACATATTTTATTTTGCTCTATTTTATGGATTCCTGCATCTAAAACTACAAAAATGGCTTCTCCATCACACAAATTGTTTCCATTCAGCCTTTGTTTTCATAAAGTACTTTTTCACACAAAGCTGGGAATGCCAACTTGGTTACAAATTCCTTTATGAGCAATTCCTTCCATCTCCTCATGATCTTGCTATGGTTTTAATTACAATTGTTTTAAATTATAAAGGATCCATTTTAATGTTGAATTATAGCCTTCATTAGTCCCAAACAGTGAACCATAAACGTATGGCTCTAAAGGTATTTATTCCTCCCTCAGCTATTTTCTTGCTATTGGCGCTAACTTCCTCTACAAGGCTACAACTTTTTGCACTCTCCAACAAGTTACGTGCCACTGCAGGGCAAATAACTTCCATGACACATCTCTGATAGCTGTGTCCTGCGTGCTGAACAGAAATGAGAGAAGGAAAGTAGCGAAGCTGCTACCTTAGGCTCAGATCTCTGTAATCCACAGAATCACAGAATCGTCTAGGTTGGAAGAGACCTCCAAGTTCACCCAGTCCAACCTCTTACCTAATACTAACAAGTCCTCCACTAAACCATATCACTAAGTTCAACATCTAAACGTCTCTTAAAGACCTCCAGGGATGGTGACTCAACCACTTCCCTGGGCAGCCCATTCCAATGCCTAACAACTCTTTCAGTAAAGAAGTTCTTCCTAATATCCAACCTAAACCTCCCCTGGCACAACTTTAGCCCATTCCCCCTCATCCTGTCACCAGACACGTGGGAGAACAGACCAACCCCCACCTCTCTACAGCCTCCTTTAAGGTAACTGTAGAGAGCGATAAGGTCTCCCCTGAGCCTCCTCTTCTCCAGGCTGAACAATCCCAGCTCCCTCAGCCGCTCCTCGTAAGACTTGTTCTCCAGACCCCTCACCAGCTTCGTTGCCCTTCTCTGGACTCTCTCGAGCACCTCCACGTCCTTCTTGTAGCGAGGGGCCCAAAACTGAACACAGTACTCGAGGTGCGGCCTCACCAGAGCCGAGTACAGGGGGACAATCACTTCCCTAGACCTGCTGGCCACGCTGTTTCTTATACAAGCCAGGATGCTGTTGGCCTTCATGGCCACCTGAGCACACTGCTGGCTCATATTCAGCCGACTATCAACCAGTACTCCCAGGTCCTTCCCTGCCAGGCAGCTTTCCAGCCACTCATCTCCCAGCCTGTAGCTCTGCTTGGGGTTGTTGCGCCCCAGGTGCAGGACCCGGCACTTGGCCTTGTTGAACTTCATACAGTTGACCTCAGCCCATCGGTCCAGCCTATCCAGATCCTCCTGCAGAGCCTTCCCACCCTCGAGCAGATCGACACATGCACCTAACTTGGTGTCATCTGCAAACTTACTGAGGGTGCACTCGATCCCCTCATCCAGATCATCGATAAAGATATTGAAGAGGACTGGCCCCAGTACTGAGCCCTGGGGGACTCCACTAGTGACCGGCCTCCAACTGGATTTGACTCCATTCACCACAACTCTTTGGGCCCGGCTATCCAGCCAGTTTTTAACCCAACGAAGCGTACGCCAGTCCAAGCCACGAGCAGCCAGTTTCTTGAGGAGGATGTTGTGGGAAACGGTGTCAAAAGCCTTACTGAAGTGAAGGTAGACCACATCCACAGCCTTTCCCTCATCCGCTAAGCGTGTCACTTTGTCACAGAAGGAGATCAGGTTCGTCAAGCAGGACCTGCCTTTCATAAACCCATGCTGACTGGGCCTGATCGCCTGCTTGCCCTGCAAGTGCCGTGTGATGATCCGAGGCATCATTTTGGACTGTTTCAGCTGAAAGGACTCCAGCAGTCCCTGAGCGCTCTTCTCGTGGCACAGCACATGGCATGCAGCGAGTACACCTTTGTCCCCCAGAGTCTGAAAAATGGCAGCTTTCCTGCCACATGTGGATGCATTGGGTTGTCTCAGTTCATGACGTTCAGACCTCTCATGGATTGCCATCATTATAGCCACCAAGCAGCTCACTTCAGTTCGTGAACTGTAATACAATTTGTTGTAGCTACATTATGTGCGCAATTTCTTTGCTGTGCTGTGACTCATTTTGGCTTTAGCTTTTCATTTTTTAACCTTGTTCCTTGGAAAGGTAAGGATCCTTCTGCTTATGTGAGGACTGGCTCTCGGGAGGTAACTTCTTGGCACCTTTGAAAAGTTTTCTTTGGCACTGTTAAGAGTTTTTAGCTTATCTTCTTTTTCTAATATTTTTTTTTAAAGAAACATTTAGGCAATCCCTAGGGAGACAGTGTGGCGTGTGACATAGGCAGTAGTTTGGGTTTTTGTTTCACTGAAATTCCTACAGGTTGCACACAGTTTCTGACCCCTTTTGTTTAGTGCCACGTGTTTGAACATGGACGTCAAAGCAGCCTTCAAAATCATCAAAATGGGGATTTTTATTTTAAGTAATCTTTGCAGCTACCAAGTATCTAATTAAGATCACTATAGCAGTCTGTTACTTTTCATCTTTCAATTCTGCTTTTTAAATTTGTAAGGCAAAATTTGTAATTTTAATAATTTTGTTAATCTCAACACTTTTTTTTTTTCAATCTTAATGGAAAAAATATGGGAGCCCTCTGGTGGCTGCTTCTTCAACATCTGCAGATGTCCCTGCAAAAAGGGGAGAAGATGAAGTTGGTTACCAGTATGTTCCCAAAGCAGGAAGAACTGGAAGTTTGTGCTTATTTGCATATGTGATCAGTTTAAATCCGATTAGTTGCACTTCCATGAATAACTTCCATTGCTTCTTGAGTCGTTATCAATCTTTTAAAAATAAATGCAATCTAAATAATTCTGAAAGCCTTCTACCCATAGACATCACTTCCTTGCAACGTTACTTGTGTGAGACACTGTTCTGTAAGTTCTTATGGGAAGGACTTGGGGAGGAGGTATCAACTTATGCCTGTTATAAACCCACTCCACCTGAGGTTGTTCCAGGTTCCTGAGGGTCATGATCACAACCACAGCCCAAGCCAAGAGCAGTATATTATGCGGCCTCCCCATAGTTTCATTCATTATTTTGTTTCCCTATAAGGCCCCAGCCCACGCTTTATGTCTGAGGATTTCAGAAAAACCAAGGCGAAGAAACACTGGTGTGTAACAAAAACAAAGAGCATTACTGGTGGGTCTTGTAACTGAGGAGTTATGTGCAGAAAATACTTTATTACTTCTTGGTTATTGTTTCAGTTGCCTGGAAAGACTACCGGTTTTGAGAAATTAGGAAGTTATATAAGGTATAGTCTGTTATGATCCCTTTCACACTTGGGTACTCTTGGATTCAAAATGTACATACGTGATATCTCTAACTAGAGAAAAAGAAATCAAACGCCTGTTTCCTTTTTTTTTCTTTTTCCCTTTCAGTTTTCTTTAGTGGAAAAGAGACAATTAAAACAGCAACATAAACATTTAAAAATGAACTGAAACTGTAATGTCTGTACTATTTTTTTAGATTACAAAACAAAAATCTATCTGCTTCTGAAACAAACGTTATTTGAAAAAAGTTTTCTCGCCTAATTTGGCCTTCTTTAGCATGAACACCTATGTTCTTTTTCAAGTTAGATGCTTTTTTATTTTGTCTTTAAGTAATGGAATTTTGTACATGTTTAAAGTGGAAATATTTTTGGCCTTCCTAGACAGTATCTTAAAACCTGATGACTTCCCTCCAGTAGATAAACTCCCTCTGTAGATGGTGAACTTGCCCTACAGACATGCTGTAATCGTTCTGGAAAGCTGTCCTGGATCAGGAGGTTGAATCACCTTCTGTTAATTCCTGGGGGCCTCTTATCTACAACATTGTTCAACCTGATCAAACTCCATAAATCACTTAGGATTTGTCTACTGGCTGAAAAGAGGGGGAAGAGAGATTGAAACCCTATGAAGCGCTCTAGTGTATGTATTCAAAAACAGTAACTCTTTCACATTGACTCTTTATGAGGGTTGTATTACTCCGCACAGTCAAAGCCTCAGGGTGCCTTGGCTTTTACTCTTTTTCTTAATGTGTAAAAAAAGCACATTTATGAAATAAGAGCATCTGCTGTGGGAGCTGCTGTGGAACAGCCGTTCCAGCTTGCTTCTCCATGTAGACAAGCACTTACATTGTACTTGCTATCCTTTCTGGACCACTACAAAGCTCTCTTTCTTATAAACTTGGCAACTAAACATTTGGAAAAACCTAGACTAATTTTGCCAATTCCAAATATTTCTGACAACTGTACTATTCACAACAGTAAAATAGGGGGATGAGATTTACTAATTATTTATTTATTTTTAGTACCATAGTAAGATATAATGCCTCATAAAATACAGGAATTTGGTTGTATACCAATGCAATAGAAATAGCCTATTCCATCCCTCCTTAGTGTTTGATGCTGCTGTCCCACCACCAACTGAATATAATAATGCAGTATTTAGACAAAAATGATATTTACAATTGAATAATATGACTATTATTCAAATTGCAAATGCAATGAGCAGACAAATCCAATCATACCACTTATGACTTATGCATGGTGGCTGGCAGTGTTATTACATTAATCTAATAGAGCTGACTGCTGAAAAATGTCATGACTTTCTGGGAATGTAAAATGTGAACTTCCTATGCATGATTTAAATTGGCAAAGTAATGCTACACAATTCCACACACACACCAAAAAAAAAAATCCCAAATATTTCTTCAGGATCATTTAAACGCGACATGATTGTACTGCTGGAAATCAGTTTCTTCTCTCCCTTGCCCCACCCTTTCTTCTGAGCACGCCGTAGTTGCTGACAATGTATTAGGAAAGACCGAAAAGCAAGAGGGCATGGGTCATAAAAAACTGGAAACATGAAGTGAAATTATGTTTTGTGGTTAACGATAATAGAGCTACATCACAGTAACTGAGGAAAAAAAGAGGTGGCAGAATATTAGGTTGGTTGGGGTTTGTTTTGTTTTTTCATTTTATTTGCACACAAATAATATAGGAAAGTTTTTTTCTTTAGTAAGGTCAGGATTTTTAGGCTCTTGCTTAAGAAATAGTATTATACAAGAAGCTTGCAAAACTACAGTGTTTATTTGTGTAATAATCAAGTTTTCAGAGATCAAATATGCAGAATACTAGAGGGAGTAGATAGAGCACAATTGGTATTAGCATTTGTAGTATGTATTGCTAGGTTTTTGAGGCCTTTCAAATAGTTGCAAAGAAAACATTCCAAACATGAAAAGAACTTTAGAAATGTTGAAATGATTTCCTGAGTTTACAAGAGAGCCTGAAACAATAGCTATGAGGTGTGAATTGCTTCCTTCATTTTGTCTAAATCTAATTTGAATTAACATGTTCGTACAGGCGTGTTTTGCTAACTCATTGTTCAGGTAACTTGTCTTTAGGGGAGACGATTGAAGAACCATACCTGCTTACTCATGTTTGCAAATCCACAGGACTTTTACTTCTACCTGTAAATCTCTGTCTGACCCTGACTTCCTACAACTTTATCACCCAGCTTTACTGGCAAGTGCGAGTTTGTTTCATGGGGACAGTAAGGTTTGGCTTTCTTCTAATTTTAAGAAGTCCTTATACCTTTTCTTAAGCATAATGATTGACTTGTTGTTATTATTTGGTATTTGAATTTGTATTGGTAGCCAGAGTGGGGTTGTTGGTGTGGATTAGCACAGAAGGTCTCACCCCCTCAGGTACGAGGTGGATATCTGGTAGTCCAAAACCAAAGCCATTGCAGTACATAACAAGCAAATATGAAGTGATGTTAAACAAGGAGTTGGGCAATGCTGCAAGTATTAAAAAGTAATGTTAAATTAATTCATAATCTGCTTTCTTTCTGTCGATACTGTTGTTGTTCTAACTGGCTGTTGGACAGGCAGAATAGGCCTGAAAAAGGAAAGCAAATTATTTGATGGACTTCTATGCATCGGGAGGATATTACTAGTTATCATAGTAAATTAAAGCAATGATTGAATGTAGCACATGCAATAACAGTTGGGGAAAGTATTTCAGTAAACATTTCCAGATAAAATCTTGAGACAGACCCAGAGAAACTAAGAAGTAAGCACTTCTAAAACCAGTCAAAGGAAATCATAGCCAATGTGGCTGATACTTAGCAGAATACTTGTTCAGAGGGAAAATACTGGCACATACATCATTTTTATACAAATCTGCAGATTTCGGCATATAAAAACTGTTGGAAGTTACTTCCAAGGTAATTCTAGTCTGTACTTAAGGTGCCACAGTAGCTGTTACCTGGACTGTTTTGCAGACTAGATGAGCGTGCCAGTGATGACAGCAGTTTCATCTGCGATTCCTTGCATTTCCTGGAGAACATTATCCAGAGTCAACTGAAATACTGGGAAGGCTCCCATTGCTTCCAAAAAGCATCAGATCAGGCTCTTAATGTTTGGTTTTCAGAAGGCATTTTTCAGATGTGCTAAAGCGCCAAGTGCCCTGCCTTTGGCTTTCGGGAGCTTTTAACAACCTCAGCCATTTTTGAAAGTCCAGCCCTGAGGGCTCACAGGATGAGTAATACAAAATGCAGATGAGGCACTTTCTCGTACCGTGTTCCCTAGTATGTAATACACCCAGACGACAAAAAGTAGGTACAAAAAGAATCAGTGACCTCTCTTGTTCCATGCCTGTGGGAATTTTTCTGTTCCTGCTGATTAGAAATCCTCTAGACGCTGGGTTTCATCTTTTGAAGATACCTGTAAAGCTGTGATGCTTCTGAAGAGCTTGTAATTTGTCATTCAATTTTTAAATAAATTCTGGGGAGACAGTCCACTAAAGAATGAATTATTTATCTTGATAAACAGCAATAATTGCATTAAATTGCATATTCACAGATAATAGAACTTTCCAAATATTTTACTACAGGCAACTACAGGGAGAAAAATTCTGTCTTCCATGTTCTGTTATTTGATTACTAACTTTTTTAAATGAGTGCCAGAAGGAATGAAAATTGATTTGATGTAGACTTGACCTTACGATCAGATTTTTTATTGGAGATGAATAAGGTTCTTTTCTAGTGTTTCAGTTCTCAACATTAGTCTAACCATTTTTACATGATCCTTTTTTTCCTGCTCTGGAGAATAAATTAAAAATAACTCATTTTAGCTTCATGGCTTAAAATTCTTGATTCATTACGATTATAGGAAACTATCTATGCATGGCAACTTGCATGCTTATATTTTATGTTAAATTCTCCACATGCATATTTTTTTGCCTTTACTGTAACCTCACCAAACCAGCATCAACTTGTGCAGTCCCTAAAGGGTTTGAATTTCTGTCTGCTCTCTCAGATATAGGAAAATTACTCTTTTCTGAGACTCAAACAACTCCGTACAGAACTAAAAATAATAATAATAATAATAATAATAAAAATAAAGTTTGTTTAAACAAAGATCCTATACTCTTTAAATTCTACAAATTGGAGAAAAATGTTAAAAAAAAAAAAAGAAAAAAAGTAAAGAAATTGAAATGAAAATTAAGCTGTACATTTTCAGACAGCGAGGTTATACTACCTTGCTCTTCCTGTTGATAAAATTTATGGAGTTGCAACTTACTTCATCAACATTCTCACTGAATTTGAATCGATTGTAACTACTGGTATTTGGATTACTGTTAATAGTCTTATAAGTAATTCATTGCCTATTAATGCTCTCCTCTGCATGGGACTTTAATTTCTTACTGTAAAATTCATTATCTAAAAGTACCTTTTCTATTGGTATTTAATATTTTCTCTCTTGCTGATGTGTAACTTTCAAGATGAATGTAGTATTAATATTACTTTTTCTCCAGCTTCCTTGCTAGACTTAATCATCTTTAGTGTAACCGAACAGGAAACTACTAGAAGGATGATTCTTAGCAAATGACATTAATATTGATAACATAATTAAGTCCAAAATGTGTGAAGGCGGCGGTAGCAGCACTGGGTGTCTTTACTGCATGTATGAAAAAGCAGGTTAACTTTAAGTATTAATACTTTCTATACTCAATAAAACTTTTAAAGTAAAGCATCTGTCTTGCCCATCAGCAATTTCTGGGTCTTACCAAAGAAGAGAGGCAGAAAAAGTCACTGCAACCCATAGTGAGACGTGGTTTATTAACAAACTTTATTTTTCTTTTCAGTGTAATTATGGATGCTTCAGGCAAGTGGAAGTTGTAGAATCTTTTCTGAGATGAAAGTTATTAGGAACAGAAAGTCAAGTTATTAATCTCTAGAGATTTACTTATGGTTGCACAGTGTAAGAGTACCAATGGTAATTGTGTATGAAGAAAAAATACAGAAAATTTTCACATGCTTTGGCCTTTTTATTCTTTTATTTAAAGGGAAGGGGAATGTATTTGTTTAGTTACTGTTTTTTTTGTTTTGTTTTTTCCCCCAAGGATTCCAAATGACTAAAGTGACCTTAATTAATTAGTGACATAGTTTCTTTTCACATTTAAAAACACTGTACAAAACCCAAAACTTCAGCTGAATTATCTGTAGTTGTCTTAAGATCTTGAAAACATACACGTTCTGCAACTTTTAATTCAGTAAGCTAGCTACTCCTTTTTGGAAATCCTGTATGAGGAATAGAAACAGTGCTGATATTTACAGATCTTGCCTTTACTCAAGTTGCAAGCATTGTGTCGAAAAATATGCCTGCTAATTATTTCTGTTACGGAGATTGGTACATCAGAAGGTATTTGATATCATTATGAAGTTGTCTCTGCTGGACTTGAAACTTAAAGTATTAGGAGGAGCAGGTTTGTTTTGTTTTCTACAACGATCCATTGTTTTTTCTTTCATGTCTGAAGAGACCTCAGGGCATCATATACACTCAGTTGCAGAGAGTTATGTATTCTACAAGGAGTAGAAACTATATTTTTGTAGCAGTGAAAGCTTATATTATTGAAGAATCCATGAGGCAACTGCAGAAATGCAGATATGGTTCTCTACCGAGTAACAGCTATTCTTTCTCCCCTGTTATTCACTGGACTGATGGAATAACTCATAACATTAATAAGATGATATCAGAAGGAGCATCGCCTAAGTGCTTTTTGTTGTCCTTGCAGATATTTGATCTTTCTGTTACAAAGTTATTTTCTTCACCATTAACTACTGTGATTGTTGAAAGGAGAATTTTAAAAGGTTTTTGGTTTTTTTTAGTTGTAATGGGTTAGGAACTGATATATTTTATTTTATCAGATTTTCTACTGTAGTGTTATCTGCCATGTCTGATGATAGCTGTAAGCATGCTCTTGACCTAAAGCAAATATGAAACACTTAATCCTTTTGCCTTCTCGTGTATTGGCAAATTGTTAATTCAAGTTCATATTTAACTTCATAACAATTTATGAAGTTGACAACGTCTTAGTTGACTGTAATGAAACCATACTGAGCTGGCTTTGTAAATGGGGTAGTGGTGCTCTGCACTGCTCCTCTCCTAGCCAGTTTTACTGTTCCACATGCCACCCTGACAGGAGTATGCTGGTGGCAATGACCTGGTCTGGTATTGCACAGAAAGCTGTTTTGACCACAGACATTCTTAGTTTTCTGATGTCCTGCTGATGAACATTTCTCCTTCTGTGTTTGTTTTGTCAGACAGAGGATACCTTACTTTCTCTGTTTTCAAAAGCCTGACGTTTTTATGTAAGTTATTAAAGTTAGTAGCTAGCCTGGCTCCGTAGTTACTACTTAACTGTAAGGTGAATTTTTTCAGCGCTCATAATCCACACGTGCACCCAGGTTAGTGACAGGCACTATTTCTTACTCATATCAAAAGTAATTCAAATTGACATGCATTAAGTCCATTATCCATTACCTGCACTAGCTAGGTGTCCTGGGCCCACCATGGAATAAATTATCCCTGAGAATGGCTTTCTACTGAAAAGAAAATCACTTTTGTTGTGCTCTGTACTTCCACACCTACAAGCAAGCTGTTATACTGACACCCATTTGATATGGGCAAGCTGGGGAAAGGTTTTTTGGTGTAAACATACCTGTATGCTTCTACTTTATAGTGTGGTTGCTATTCGTATGAAGACTGGGGAAAAAATTATACCTTTGCAGTGTCATCACAACAGGCTCAGAGCAAGGTTTGTTTCTACATACGCGTACACGCAAATTATTGAATCCTTCCCTGAGGGAAGTGTATTTCAGCGTATATGCTCACAATTACTTCTTGTAGACCAGGCCACTGTGTTTATGAACACTGCTAGGACAATAGGATTATTCTGAATTAGCACAAATACTTGATGAATGAGTCAAGTCATTTTCCTTTAGAAATTGATGAGCAACACACAAGAAAATAATGGAAGCTTTACGCTAGAATTTAATTCTTGCGAGAAAACTGCATTGTAGTAGCTTTCTAAGAAGTGAAGGACATCTAGCTAATGTTCTCAAACTGATAAATTGTTATGCTTTGGAGAACCATTTTTAGCAGGGTATAGATAAATACTTTATTGCTACGACAGTTCAGTCTCCCACAAAGAAAGACGTCTGGCATAAGTTGCAATAAGGCGTCCCTTTTGTGCAGCTCTTTCCATCATCTGGTTTGAAGTGGGAATAACTGTGACCGAGGCATGAACAGTCTGCCCTTTCTGCTGTCTTGTTCATTCAAATCAGAGAAGAAAGCAGGTGCTGAAAGACAGTAATGATTTGTCTCTGTATAATAATGAGGAGGATTCATCTGCTTTGATATGTAACCTGACCAGTACAAGAGGCTGTGCTTGGAACAGAAAAGGGTTTGCGCAGTCCAAACCAAAACATGGCTACTGGGGCTAATTTTAGACTTTCTGGCCTTGACAATGTCCTTTATTTCAGTTATTTTTATTTATAATTTATTTATTTATTTATTTATGCTTTTATTAGATCCTCAGGCCATGTGAGTTGTGGCAGAATGCCTGGATTTCAGTCCTTGAATTTGGCTAGTTATGTGTCCCCTGCAGACAAATATGCTGAGTGCTGTTCTCTCCCTAGGAGATCCATTTACTCTTCTACTGCATTCTGACTATTTGTTACAGCTATGTAAAGGAGCATAATGAATGACAGATAAAAATCTTTTGGAAGGAGTTGGCCCGCAAAAATCTTACTATCTAGCTTAAGCTCCAGTTTTTAGGTATCGAGCTTATATCCTTCAAATGTTGGAAGTCTGATGTCCAGGCATCTGAAACAAGCAGTTCATTGGGCTAAGACAAAGTCAAGTTTTGATTTATTTTATTTTTTTCCTTTTTTCTTTTTTGCCATCCTCACATTCTAGTGGTCTGTGGATAGGTACGTGATGCAGGATGTTGCTTCCTGTATGAAAATCACACACGCTTTGTCCCAGGAGCAAGTCAGCAGATCTGAAGAATGGCCCCACTTACAGAGATGAGGGCACCTCTCCTCTCCGTGCCGTTGAGTCAGCAGGTTGCCGTGCAGCTGCTTGCTGCTGGGAGTTGAAGGATGGGGAGAAGAGATTGAGAAAGAAGTAACTAGATCTAGGACCATTACAGGCTTACGAGTCGCGGTAATAGTTTATTAGATTCCATTAAAATTGTTAGGTGTGCTTTTGTCTGTCATCACTGAACAGAGAGCTTATCTCACTCCAGTGCGGAAAGACTGCTCGTGCCCTGACTGCTGTTTTGGAGCAGGCATTAGGCTTGGCTGCACTGTGTGTGTGTGGTGATGGTGTTGCAGGACTAAAATAATTTGAATTAGAGTAGCCACGGAGTTTAGCACTGGAGTTCAGTAGGTATTGTATTAATACATTTTAAGACTGAGTTCCTTTGAGAGGAAGTCAGTCATAGGCTCACTTCACTTCTTTTGTTTTGCTAAATCAAAGCAGTGTCCAAAAGAAATTAATTATATATAGTCTTCAGTTAGAGGCAATTATAAAAGTTTAAACACTTCAATTGTGTGTATTATCTGGAACAGAAAGGGAGGACTGCAGAGTGAGGAAGAAATGTTCCAGCTGACAAGCTATTGTCTGATGATGTGCCCCATGGAGTGGTTACTCTTTGTTGCTGAAGGATCCATAATTTGCGCCACTCTTGCATAAAACAGGGATAGACGTATCCATCCGCGTGGCACTTCCTATGCCTCCGTGTCAAGCACATATTTTTTTCTACCTAGTGGACATAGGGTAAGGCAGTTTTTCCATGGTTCCCTTCATGAGAAATTAACCTCTTGTATCTCTATTATTAGGCACCGGCGCTGCCAGCTTTGCAGATTTGGTTTCTCGCTCACTGTATGAGCCTCTAAGAGACACATTAGCAGGCTGTAACTTAATTTTCTCAGAATCTTATTGGGATCTAATTTCATGTACTGCTATTTGTTGTTATGGAAACAGTATAATGAGTGCAGTTGTATAAGGGTGGAAATATCACATACAGTTTCTGTTCAGGGTAAAAATGACAAAATGGCATTTCTATAAATGGTGTTCCAGAATAAACTGCTTCAGTGGGACTCATGAAGTTTTCCTTCCAGCTAATTCTTCATCATTCTACGTTTTTCAAACTAAGTGCCAAAAGGAGCATTTTAAAAATAAAAATCATCAAAGACTTTCTATATAGAAAGCTTACTATTCTCATTTAAAGTGTAAGAAATCATCAGAAAAGCTAAGATATTGTGACAAAAAGTATCCTCTTTAATACCTTTATTATATTACAGAGTATGAATGTATCTTTCTTTGCAAGATGATTTAACTGCCAAATATTTCAACTAAGAGAACAATGCTTTTACAGTGCCACATAATTATTTGTCTCATAAAAGTAAAATTATGTCCCAGTAAATCTGATAGAGCCAATGCTGTCATGCTTGAGATCTTTGTTCCCTTTTGGGAGCCTATATAGAAAATTGGCAAACATGTTATAGGTGTCATCTATGTGGATAAGAGCTCTACATGGAAAAGATAGATGCACTACTTGCATTATTTTTTATTTTATTAAAAAATCTAGAGTATAGAGTAAACCTCGTTTCTTTCTTGTTGGAAAGTTGATGGATAAACTCACTGCAAGTCCTGCGTCCATATTATTTAATACTCAAGCAGATTGAGCACCGTTGACTTTTATTCCTTTATCAGTATAGAGACGAAGAAACATTTGAATGTTTTGAGATCACCTCAGGCTTGGTGTAGCACTAAATTTACACCAGTTGTTGCTTTGGCTTATTCCACAAAATCGGGAGCCTTTCTAAGAAGCCTGGGCCTCATTACAACAGCATTTAATGGAAACAGAAACCAGAAAGCCAGAAGGACAGTGTTTGTACCAAAGAGGTTCTGAAGCAGACAAATAGTATCACTTCTTGAGCAGCAAAAATCTATTTCTGAATCTAACCCTGAAATAACGTCTTTAAAGGTGTTAGAACTGAGAATTGCTTAGCTGCTTAATTAAGGCTTGTGAGATGCAGAACAGAAGTTTACACCCCTGCGGTTGGGGTTAAATAGTAGGTCTGCAGCTGTGGATGGGCTTAACTACTGTGGAGGTGTTGGTAAAGTTTTGGTATTCCTCAGGACATTTGCGTTGTCATTGGCTGCCATTTCCAATCTGTACACGTGGCAGAGCTCCCTATCTCGTCAGTCATATGAGCTCGGAAAATGTTTTTTATTAAATAAGTTTAAGCATCAAGTGACATAATTTCAGCAGTAATATTAGTTGAAACCAGGACAAACTCTTTCTCTTCATAGCTTTCTGTCAACCTTTATTTAAAGCTTGTATTTCAAGAGAATGTTAGTAAGTATGCCAGACTATTAAAGAAATTTAAATACCTGGTTAATAATAAGCAGACACAGTGAATCACATCCATCTTCTTGGTGTCTTCTGGGCAGGGTTTGAAGCTGTTCTGTCTGTGCAGCATCAAGAAGCACACAGGTGTCTGTATTGGGGCTGTTACTGCAACTAACACTTATAGGAAGAGAGGGTGATGATTACACCAGTGTGTGCGCTCAGTGGCTGTTCCCTTGCAGTTCAGGATTATAGTCTGTGAAGGTTTAATGATATGCAATGTAATGAGCAAAAAGGCCAGGTTAAAGTATGCTCAGCAACTGAGAGAAGCATTTGGGATTCTTTATTCTTTCTAGAAGTTTTCTAGAAATTTACATGTGGTTTTATTTAATATTTAAGTAGGCTAAGTCTTTTTTTGGGGGGAGGGGAAGCTTCATCCTGCTTTTTTGCTAAGTTCATTAAACATTATTCACTCTACAATGTTGCCTTTAACCTCCTCCAGTTGTGATCTACTCATTAATATACAAATAAATAATGTGATTCATCACACAGTCATAAACTAGGTTTTGCAGAAGACTGTTCAATCTTAATGAAATCAGACCCTAGCAGTCTGGCCAAATCCCAGAGTCTAAGGCGTAAGTATCCTGATGGAAAAAGGCTGCAAAGTTTTGGCTCTTTCAATTTTCATGTCTACCTGAAAATGTTAAAAGAATGCTATCACACACTGCTTTATTGTAAAATATTTTTGTGACATCTGAGGTCCTGGTGCTGATGAAAAATGATCATGAGCAGAAAACTGTCACAGAGGAGAGGTAGCTGAAGGACAGATAAACTAAGTCTCTGCCTTGGCAGGGGTAGGTTCGCTCTATATGCTTCAGGCCGGAATAGAGAGAAGGGAAAAACTTATTAAAAAATATGGGGAAACCCAAGGCAGACAGGTCTCATTATTTGCTACTGCTACTAGTAGAAAAATTTCTCTGTGATTTGCAAAGTGAGAAGTCCAGTTTACTTGTTGTAATTATGCGTCTCTTCTCAGTGTGTGGTCTTAAGCCAAACAGATTTTCCTAGATTTAGTTAAATAGGCCAGATGGTCAGAACATAAATAACTGGAATTAAGCCCAAATACGTGTGGACATATCTATTTCCAAAAGTCTCCCGCTCATAAGGGAAAAAAAAAATAATTTTTTGAAAACAGGGTAATCTAGATTGAAATTAGATTTGCCTTTCAGTGAGTAGTTTTCACCTGGTAGCACTGTTTTTAACTTCTGCTTGTTTGTTTTTAATTTACTTCATTTCTTTTTCTAAAGAGATAAGAATTTAGTCGCATCAAGAACTGGCTGGGATTATTACACTGTTCAGCCCATGATAGTTTAAATACCTTCCCTTAAAATCACTCTTAGGCACTGTTTGGAGTATACAAACTGCCGAATGCTTCCAGATTATCTAGGGCTACCCTTATCCAATCCATTCTGCATTTCAAATTCTTCTCATACTTGTCTGAACAACAGTTTGACTCGTCCTTTTTATTAACATGAACTTTGACTTGGAATTTTCTTAATAATCTGATGAAAAAGGTGAAAAAGTGGAATTAAAATACTATCAAATAATATAATTGTTTGTCTGCTGGTGTTCTTATGTTGTTTATCTCTCTTATGATCTTGCCTCTTTACATGATATTAATTGGTGGCATAATTATAAAACACAGCGGAATTAATGTGCTAGGCATGCAGTCCTTACAGAGAGTGCAGAAAAGTTTCTATCCTGAAAAACATTCAGTATCAGGAGTGTCTTGTTACCACGTGAGTGTCTTGACGGTCATGACATGAGAATTTTTGTATTGCAGATGCTAAATATAATCATGATGCAATGAATATGCAGCTATTGGTTTAGGATTGTGTAGTTTTGTGGGTGTTCTTTTTTTTTTTTTTCATTTACAGGACCTTACTAATACTTCCTTCATATTGTTCTAGAGGACTTGGGATGGGGGAAGAAAGACAGAGAGGGAGGAAAAAGATAAGAGGTATTTCTGGCCTGCTGGTGCCGTGTGTATGAGTATGTGTGTGTATATGTGTGTATATATATATGTACAGCTATATTTATAAACCACCCTTATTGCCTGTGACACATCCAAATGTTAGCCCTAGATCTATATCCCATTTTATCACGTTTGTACACTCAATAGATTGGCTGAGTAAATATTTAACCCTGAAAATTCTCCTACGTTTTTCCTTCAGAAGAGGCAAAACTTTTTTTTCTTTTCCAGAAGGACTGAGCAGTTTGTCAGAGCTCGTTGGCCATTAGAATGGTGATGGTTTTGTGTTCCCTTTTTTCCAAAAGTGGCCATCTTCTGTTTTGTTCTGTGACATTTTGTAATACCTTTAAAAGCTGGTGAAAATAAAAGTACTATTTACGTCAAGTTAAGATTCCAAGAGAATATTTACCTCGAGGTTTTTCTGTGAAGCGTCAGCATGTGTGTGCTTGATATCGAGGACCCAGGGTCTGTTTTGCAAGGCTACAGTCACGAAAGCGCAACATCTGGAGGCTGGCAGCAGAGACTGTGAAACCTCCAAAGATGATGCTGTACCAGAGTACAGGCCTGGAAGGGAACAAGAAGTAATCTCACATCAAGATATTTAGGTGACCAAAATTTAGGTACCACTGATATTTTCCAGCACGCTCAACCCAGTTATCCGGTCCCCTTAATTTGAAGGAAGGGCAAGGGAAGGATGCCGGTGCTCTGCAGGACGACCCAGCGCAGAGCTGAGCATTGACGCTCCTGGCCAGGCGGTTCCAGCATCCTTCGGCACAGGGCGCCGCAGAATGGGGAAGAGAAGCCAGGTTTTCCAGTTTCCTGTCTCTGCTGGCTCCTATCTGCCAGAGAAATCACAAGCAAAGGACTCAGCAATTTCCTTTCCCACCCAAGGAAGCAGGAGAGAGCTCTCCCCCCGCCACTGCATTCCTAGTGACCTGGGGGTGTCGCTTTTCTCGCTGGCAGGGCTGTGCACCACCAAGCAGCAAGGCAGAGCTCAGAGTCACCTCTTATGGGGTGAGTTATCTGACAGCAGGATGCGAGGAAACTTTAAAAAGGTGGATCCTTATGGAAAGTCCCCATTACACTTCTGTTAGCGTTGCCTGTTCTGGTTATCAAACAACCCTCCATGGAAGATCACAGCCGTGCAAGCGAACAGTTTGTTACAAACCAGCAATGAAGGCTGGACCAGGCTGTGATTTATCAGTAGTTTAAGATTAAGGGCCTATCACAGAACAATTCACTTTTTTTTTTTTTTTCTTGGGCTCTGGCAGCCTTGGCCGTATAAATGAGTTTAGTGGATTGCATTTATGTGAACTTCTTTTTGGTGCTTTTAATGGAATTACTAATGACAGTGTAATGCCGTAGATGCGCTGATTAAGCCCAGAGGAGTTATTGATAAACTGAATTGGCAAGCTTGAAAGTGGAATATTGAATGATTTTCATAACAAAAATATGTTAGTGGTTAAGCAAATACTGCAGCAATTTTTAAAAAATGGTTCTGCTTACAGTAATACAAACAGATTTCATGAAAGAAATATACATCTATCTTTTCTTGAGATAAGTGTCTGTTTTTAGGGGAAATGTGCCATGGTTTATGCGTGAGGTTGTTCAAAGAGAGCAGCCCACACATGAAGAACTTGTCTTTTGTATGAGTAATACAATTTAAGTTTTTTTTTTCTTTTTCATGACACTGCTTAATTTCTGTACAAAACTTGAAAATAGTACAAGCATCACATAAACATGCACCTCAGAGCAGACGTTTTCACAGCCACATTCTTTAGAAGCACTTGTCCAAAGTTTTAGTGACTGCATCTGCAGCAACAAGGATTTACTTGGTACTATAATTACATGCAGGATCTGGCAGGAGATCTGATGGGTAATTAAACTTTTACATTAACATGTTTTAAAGTAATCTTGCTTTGATCATGGATGTCGGTATTTGGACGTTTTCACAGAGCAGTGAGTGGATCGTTGCCCACTCCCACGGCTGCGCACACAAGAGGTGTCCCACGCAGGCTCTGAGTGCCAGCAGCTGCCACCTCTGCCACCAGCAGCAAGCTCTGCGAGGCTTTTCTTTCCCACTGGTCCTGTCCGACGTGAGCTTTTGGGAGAATGTGATCTCCAAGCCTTTCTTAGCGTTAGCCTAATCTGCGCGTGCTATTGAGAGCTTAGCATGCCACACGTTAAATACCCAGTGACAGGGAAGGTTTAAAATAGATGAAGAGCAGTCACTGTAGGCAAGCCTAATAAGCATGTGCTTATATATAAGCTCCTGAATACTAGCAAATATTCTTCTATATGGAGAAACAAAGAAGCTAAGTGTTGTTAAGTGGCAAGCCCTGGTTCCTGCTGGTGGTCTGAAGTCTGCTTTAAAGCCCAGCGCCTGGTTAACTGTCTGTCTTGCTGTGTGATGCAGGGGAGCTCCCACTGAGGGTAGCCTTGGGTTTTCCACTAGCAAAAAAGAGCACAATATTTACTTCTTCCATTGCGTGTAAATGCTACACAAGTGCAAATTGCGATTACCAGTAATTACCAGTAATTCCTGTCCACAGCAGTGCAGAGAGCCCTGCAAGGTGCTCCGGGGTGGCTGCAGGTGTGGTCCCATGGCTGAGTCTGAATGCGCCAGGAGTCAGCCTGGTTTCCTTGCCGGGGGGAGCAGGCAAAGCTGGTTTGGTAGCTCTTCTGGGAGTCTTCATGAAAAACTGCGCCAATAAGCTCTCTTGAAACACTGGTATTTAAGGAATACTAGTACAGAATATAAAGAGTTTTGATAGTCAGACGTCTGAGTGTGAGTATAATATGGCTCTTAACTGAAGTGGGCCACAGACCAGATTGAGAAACAGTGGAAGAGGAGAGGTTGGTTTTCTGTGGGCACGAGCTATGGGGAAGAGAGAAGGAGCAATACTTGTAATGGATATTTGTTTCTTGGAAGAAATAATTCATCTCACCGTAATAGTCCCAACCCTCCTAATGTCTCTGTAAGATTTCTGAATGAGCTTTCAATGAACCGAGATGGTCTGGTAATGGTAGCACAGAGCTCTGTGCGCGTCAATCAGGCTTGCAGAAAGACAAGATGTAAAAGATCCAATAATATGTCACTGAGAAGATACTTCTTTTTTGAAATGAATTCCAATTCATGTCTTTCACTGGTTTAAAAAAAAAAGGGGGGGGGAGTCTGTGCAGACGTTTAGGCTATGTGTTACTTTGCAGAACCATTGCATTAGATCAGCGGTCTGCGGATGAATAATTAAAACATATAATGTAGGCTGTTCTGTATGTGCGTTTGCTGAATGGGGTTGACCTCTGTTCTTTGTCATGATACAAAGCGAGGTCATAAGCTGTATGTAGTGTATTGACAGTGAGTTGAAAGCTGTTTCAAGGTATTGTATGAGCATTTACAAATAAGAGTGCCTCGTCCAACTCAAAGACAAGACAAGGAACAGCCGCAAGTGCTGTCACTATTGCTGTAAGCTAGGCAAATTCATGCTGGAAGATTTGTGGGTTTTCCAGTATTTCTGTTTTCAATCTGGACATTAAAAATATAATAATCCCTGGCAGAGCACTCAGGCACAAGAATAGTTGGGGTCACCCATCCTGGTTAGCATCTTTGTGGCTTTGCCTCTTACAGGTTCCCTTGGGCCTTAAGAGACAGGTGCTGTAATGGCTAGCATTTTGATTACTCGGGAGATGCCCTCATCCTTGAAAAAAACAAACACCTATCAAAATAATAGTCACTTCCTTAAGGAAAGACAAAAAAAAGATTAAAAAAAAAAAGCATGCTTCTACTGAAGGCCCCATGGCAATGTTTTCACTAACTTATTCTGAGAACTCTGCTGGGAGATATGCTTTTGCCTGATCAGGGTGATTTAAACTGAAGCTGCATTAGAACAGTTGTGAAGTTGAGTTTAACTGAAATCACAAAAGTATCAAGCAGAAAATGGAACCAAATGAGACCTGGAATGGAAGTGGAACTCCCACATTCAAACACTGACAAGTGAACATAGGCCAAGGAAAAAATATAAGAAGACATTTGGATAGTGCTCCTATAAAGAAATTCATATATTTTTTGGTGGGTGATTTTTTGCCTCATTGCTTAGTGATTAAGTTAATGTCATCTCGCTACCCTGTTTCAAAAGTTTTTTGTGACAGCACCTGTCCTGTCTGCTTTGATCCCAAAACTGAACTTGAGAATGTTAAGGGAGCATAGGCACAAGACCTGCTCTGGAAGTACAGCATCCCTTCGCAAAGCAACTGCATCTCAGAGGTGACAATTTTTGGTTCCTGATGATTCTGCAACTGTGCTTGCGAGCAAGGGCAACGGAGTAGCCTGGTTCCAGCCCTTCTGCTCCCTCTGGAGTCTTACATTGTACTCAGTGTTGATACCCTGGCATAGGCTATGTAATATGGCAAAAAGGTTGAAAATTGCTAAATGAAATGTTTCTTCATTTTAAAACAAAGAAAATTACTGTCTTTCAGTAGCAGTCTGTGATAGCAAATGTGGCAAGTAAACAATGATAATGTTAGATGAGATGTTTGCTGAGGTTTCTGCAGGATATTGTAATAAACTTTTCCATTATTAGTTTCCTCTAACAATTTACAGTCTAATAGCACTCAGAGTACAGTAAACAGAGCAGTTTGGTTTTGTATTGTAAATGTTGCCTGGAATATATTGGAAATAAAACATTTTTTTGAACAAGGGAAGGGGGAGAACAGTAAAGTCGAGCAGCCTAACTTATCCAAGTGACTTTACCTTGTGTTCCCTACCAGCTGCCTTCCTACTTTTGGAGGTGCCCCAGCAATAGGAGCCCCATAGCCGATGGATTTAAATAGTATTCAGGTCCTCAGAATCTGGGCCACATTTGGGACGCTGTTCTTTGTACCAGAAGTGGTGTGAAAAAAGAGAAGCAAAGCTGGGAGTGAAGGAAGGGACAGAAAGAGCAGTGGCTCAGAAGGGGGGAATTCAGACACAAATGCTAGCCGAGGCAGAAGCCCGTCGTGCAGAACAAGCTGGTGGAGCACAGCGGTTTTATCTAAGCTTTCAGTGCTGGCACTCTCTCATCTCTTTTTGGCCGGTGTCTTGGGATAGACGTGTGGAATGTGATGCAACAGGGGCAGTGGGAAATTTAAAAGGGGATAGAAGATGGAAAACAGAAGGAGCTGGCCCAAACGACCAAGCTGTGCTAATTCCCTAGTACAGGATACAGAAGTTGTTTCTGACACTTGGGTGAGGAAGCTTGAGCTCCTGAATGGCAGTTAACAGTGCGGTCTACTCTATGGGTATAAATCCTTCTCCAACCTGCAGAATTTTTTGAGCTCTCTTTAAGCAGGCGTTTATTGTTCACACTGCGAGGCAACTCCAGCTCTCCTTTTGTCTTGAGTCGTTTGACTCCGCTGAAATAAAAAAGGATTTCTGGGAACTGCTGTTCTGCATATTTTTTTCCAAATTTGTGCCAAGGTTTGGATCTATCCCTAAGATTCAGAATGCAGTGAGGAAATAAGCTGGAGCGAAGTTATTTTCTATGACAGTCAGTCCTTTGTTAAAATGAATTGATCTGAAGTTTGCAGGACAGATTCTCTTAATTTTGTCACTGAGTTTGAGAAATTATCTGCAGCAGGAAGACCACAGCTGCAGCTTTCGGGAATGCTGAACTAACGCTTTTAGGAGCATCATCACAAGCAGATTGGGGCAGTTCTCCCATACTGCTATGAAACAGCAGCTTAACAGCCGGGGTACTGATGCCAGGAAGGGGCTGCTCCATAAGGCTGACTATTCTGTTCTTGTTGAAGACTCATCCCCTCTTATTTGTATAGGTATAGGTAAGTTTAAAATCTGTACTCTGATGCAAGTCCAACCAGATCTCACCAGATATAAACCTTATGGTCACGTACAGCCAGGGTCCTGCTTTTGTTCAGGATTTACTTTGCAGTGCTTCAGCTGTCCCTGGATGCCTAGAGGGCAACATCAGGTTTTCCCCGCTTCAGAACTGAGTGCTGACAGATTGTTCTTCATAAGGTTTAGCTCAAATCTTCTCAGAAGCATGGGCAAAAATATTTTGCCAGCCCAAGGGTGACAAGCCAGGATTTTCCTGCTGTCGGAAGGGTGAATGAAAGCAAAAATACATGGAGCTCATCTGAAAAAGCAGCATTCCTGCTCTCTGCAGGAAAGGAAAAGCAAAGCTTTTTAGCAAGAGCCACCCCAATCATTAGCTCAGACATCACCACCTTTTATTCTTCGGTAGCAGTCTTGCTTTTCCAGGGCTCTGCTGGAGGAAAAAAAGAACAGTGGGGCATCAGAGCGACAGATGTTAAATCAGCTGGTGATAGGCCATTATGAAAGAGACTACCCAAATGTAAGGGCGTTTCATTGTTCAGAAGTATGTACCTGTAATTGTATCTCCAAATAATCCACTGATATTACTCTCCTTGATGTTGGGCCTAGGAAGCCCTTCCTTTTTGTAAGGGCATATTGGCAGCGTCTTTTGGAGAGGCTTGAGTATACAGCCTCATATTTCCTGTTTGAAGACATCAAAAAAATTTAGCATACAGTCTAATATTGAATTGTTCTGGGAAGCTAAAATGAGCCTGTGTTTAAACATGCACTGTAATCCAGCAGAAGGGAACTCTCCCTCGACCAACTTGCGCCAATTTTTGGTGTGTTGATGCCCTGAGCTAACTGTCACAGAGCTGGAGGTGACGCTCAGGAAGGCTGGTGAGGGGAGGGACAGGGTCACTTCTTCTATTGGCAGCGGGGACTTAGGACAGTGAAAAGTGACTTTGTAACAGGAACCTCGGTGATTTATTTTTTCTTGTAATTTGAATAGGAAATAACTCTCTGTTACCAGTATTAGCGTTACTTGGATTGCTGCTGTTCAGCAGCCAGCTTTTGAGCCATGTGATTTCACGGGATTTGGATCTTAGACAGAAGAGAGAAGAGAGGAAAAGAGAAGACTCTCGTCTCTCTTCTCAACTTGTTCAGTAAGAGAATACACCTGAATATCTAGAAGCTTTTTCAAGTACCTTTTTAAAATGTATGTTTTATTTTTTCTTCTACTTATATACTTTATGCTTTGCTATTAGTTTTGATGTTTCCAAGGGATATATAAGCATTAGTAAAATAATTCATGACTTACAAATGATGTACTATTGTTATTCTAGTACTGTGGCTAGAGAAACCTGCAACCTCGTGAATTATTCAAATGCATGTCATAAGGCTGTAAGTGAGAAGCAGAGAGCGCTCACACAGATGAGTACTGTGAGCTCTGACTGATGTTTCAGGTTGGTCCTGCTCTGAATGGGCTCACAGCCAGATGACCTTGTAAGGTCCTTCCCAGCCTGAATTATTCTATGAATGCATGTGCATCGACGTGGCGCGATGCCCCCACGCTCCTGGATGCAGCGTAGCAAAGAGCAGTGCATGAGTTAACAAACCTCCTCAGAGCAAAGAGCTGAAAGGAAGCGGCAGTGTTATCATTCTTTGTATAACCTAGTAAGGGAAAAACCTTAAGGGTTTCTAACTGAAATTGATCTTGTAAATCCAAGATATTTCTTTTTAAATAAATTTATGCAAATTGAAACTTTTGTCCTTATAAGTGGGACCAATCAAACAAAACAATCACATGCAGTGGGAACTCACTAATTAGCATGTTCCACCATGGCTGTGCTGAGCAGAGCTGAAAACCTGTTTAATATAAAAGTCTTTGATTTCCTTTTACTTTATTTTATTTATGTTTAATTTATGTTTTAGCTACTGCATATTTCTTTTATCATATTTTATTTCTTTTGAAGGAAAATCCCAAGGAGAAAAAGGTTAACATTGTTTAATGGCGCATACTGGGACCTAGCTCAAGTGCTATTTGCTAATAGGAATGTTTTGTCACTCAGACACTGGAGATGCAAATTCCTCTCAGAAAGTATTTACTACTGATTCCCAGTGTCTTTTTTTCCTCAGTATTGTATCATAATTGTGATTTGAGGAAGGAAAAAGGAAAATTATATTGCCAAAATAATTTTCAGCGATTTTCTTGTTTTATGCTTATTTTTTTCACTGAAAATGCTTATTTTTATTATTTTTACTTATTTATATGCTTATTTTTACTTAAATCAGTAACCTAGGGTGGATTTTCCAAGAGTTGAAATACATTATTTTTTTGTAAAAGCATTTGATGGTATGTTGCATGTTTGGTTTTTTTCTTCTGTTTTTAATACACTCGTACTTTAATGTCCTACATTATTATGAGCTGTGCCATGGTAGACACATTGAAATATACAGGAAAGAAAGCCTGAAAGCAATTTGAGATGGCAGCAGTGCTGCTGGTTGTTGCGATTCCCCAAAGGCTTTCCGACCCGTGCCGTGCCCGCCTTAGCACGCAGCCCAGCGCAGGAGGACGGGGCCTGTGAGGCCGAGCGTCCACACTGTGCCTGCTCTGAGGCTTTACTCCGGGCCAGTTCTCATCCGGTGCCGAGCCCGAGATCCCCAGCAGCAGTGGGAGCCCATTAAAAGTTGCCAGAGTTCATCTCCTGGCTTGGTTTTACTGAAAAGGGGTCCGGTTTGTGCTCTGTGAGAGCACCCTGTAGCGTGGAACAAGGCCTGCTACATGGGGATGGGCCTGAGGCCTGCTTCAGAGAGGCACGCCTAACTGGGGGGGGGAGACAAAATGCCGGTGTAAATGCCCCCATGTTCGCTGCAAACGTGCACTCGTATGCTATCCTTTTTTCACTGAAGCTTATCACCTTGCTCCAGATTTGTCTGGTATCTATGAACATGACAAGAAATCATCAACAGCAGTCATTATGGGATCTACGTCTGCTGTCATTCGTTCTTTTATTTTGCTGCAATCCGGCTGAGGGCATTTACAGTTTTGCTAGTAAATGCTGAGAAGAGAAATCAACTGTTGAGAGGTAAAAGCAGCGTGTGTAATTATTTGAAGTTATAAATAGTGGCAACTATATTCAACGGGCTGTAAAAAGTTTGTGAGATCTCTTTGTGTCTTCTTGCTTTTGGCTGCTAAACAGAGTAATTTGTTTTAATTCATAAAAATAATAAAAATAATAACACGGTACATTTTACAGCAGGTATTCTCTAGAGCTTTGCTTCAGTACGCTTCCTGCCTGGCTTCACTTGAGCTCAGTGAGCCGGCAAAGCTTTCAGGCTCGCTCAGAAATCAACCTTCTGGGTTAGCAGCTTAATTGTCCCGGAGCTTGCGTGCGAGCGTTGGCGAGGAGCCGGTTCCTTTCACGGTGCAGGTGTGGGTGTCAGTTGGGTGGTGGGCATCATGCCACCCCACACTTGAGCAGCCATGCAGGGTCTGCTCTGGCAGATTGGGGCTGTGTCACGGCCAGGTTCAGCCGCTGCTCTGCTGGCTGGCGGCTGTCAGAAGCCCCCAGCTTCCCCTGGCTTCCACCAGGCCAGTGACATTCAGTCCTCCGAGGGTCTTGCTCTGGTGCAAAACAGAGGAGAGAAAAGGAAACTAGGCAGCTCTCGGAAGCCTCCATTAATACATTGAACTAGTGACCTGTTTTGAGAGTCATGAAAGGCCTCCCTGGAACTTATAGATGGGGATAGAAAATTTTCAGTAAGCACTGCTACTTACTCTGTCTGTTCAAATGGAACCCTTTCAGGTTTTTAAACTGAATGTGGGATTATAAAGATATTTTCTTCAACTTTGTTAACAACTACATGTAAACTAATCCGATTTTATTGCAAACTCAAGTTACCAACTGCAAAAACTTTCAATCTATAAAGTCACGTTTCAGTTTGAAGTAGCTAGAATGCTATAAGAAAATATATGCCTTTATCAGCCCTATGGTTTGAGTTGCAATGAACCAGTGCATTTTTCATCAGCATTATTAACCACAAACCATATACTGTGCAGTACAAACCCATCGTATTGCATGTTTTCCTGAGAGCAGTACAGTTTCTGAGCAAGACATTGATTCTTCTGCCACCAAGTGGTTATCTTGTTCAGAATCTGCGACCATTTTAAGACACATATACTGCTGTGGTTTTTGTAAAAAAACAGCTATAGATTATCACAATTGTTTTATTTTACATGGTCAGACTTTGTTAACTTATGTTGTTGTGTTTATAAAGTTTAAACCTCAAGAGACATGTTTAGAAGAAAAAAAATTAAATCAGTAAAATTATGTCTCTTCAACTGCTCGGATTTACTGTAAATTGCATATTCTTGGCTTAGCCTTTTTTTCCTGTTGAAAAGAAGTAATAAATCTCTTCGGTGCTTTAGAACAGGATTAGTCTCTACATTTTGAAATAAAATATTAAATTAGATTTTCCAAAACCACCATTGAGCAATTGAGCAACGTGACTAAACCTTTTTTTCTGTATTCTTGCCCATTCACTATAATATATTGGGAAGTTAGGCTTTGCTTAAAAAATAAATAAAGGTCTGCTCCCTTTGTAACAATTTCCATTTCAGTGGGAGAGGGGCTTGCAGAAACATGTTTGCAGATGGATTCCTTAAGTCTTTTTACTTCCAATTCCTTTTTTTTTTTTTTTTTAAATCTTTTCACAGAATTCAAAATTGGACCTTAGCTATCAATACCAAGAAAAGTAACAAAGGACAGACTTCAAAGGCTTTGTAAAAGGGTATCTGGCATGTCAGACCTATTGCTTTTCTTTCCTTCTTTCTGTGCTATTTTCATACAGTTCCTTCAGATTTCTTGTCAAAATAACCAGCTGCCATAAACCCCATGATTATTACGTAAGTTGTGCTGCTACTGAAATACTCATTAATATGGCAAGGTACATGTCATTTCACACCATGCATTGTCTGAAATTATAATTTTTGTTCTGAATAAGCTTTTTGCTTTTACTCCTCTGTAATAAAAGATATTTTTAGTGGAAGGGATGAAACTAAGTTGGAATGTTGAAGTATGGTGTGTATGTGTGCAGGCAGATTTGAAAGGTGTAATTAAATTGCTTAGCTCTTTTTTATTAACTCTACTGAGCGTTAACTCTGAATCTCAGTCATCTGCCTTATACTGTTAATTTAGTTAGAATATCTTCAATAGTAAAACCTCATTCTTTTAATTGATTTTGCAGATTTTGAAATCTTCAGTAAGTCAATCTCTACAGACACGCAGGTTTAGTGTTTGATTCTCAGTGCTCATTCCTTTGTGTTTGGAAGTACCAGGTCCTATATTCATGTGTTAATCAAGAGGCTCTGTCTTGTGGTGTTTTTTGGGTCATCTGGTGACAGACCCACACACCTCCCAGGAGGTTTTCTTGGATGCATTTAAATGTGTGTATATATATATATATATATATATATAGTGTGCTGATGGACTTTGTAAGGCTGCATTGAAAAGGCTTTGAAATTATACTGTAAAATAGAATGAAAGATGTTTCACTAAAGAAATAATGGTTTTTGCAAAATGCTAGCACTTTTAGTGTGCACTGGAAGCAAATTCCATACTGCTGAGTATTGCTTGGGCAGATAAGGAAAGGCACCACAGCCAAAACGATTCAGCAAAGTTTGTAAATGCCAAAGAACCTTGATTTAAAGAGCCAAAAATACAATCCTTTTACATTTTCTTTAAACTAGGTCATAGAGCTGTTCAGGAGCAAGTCTTTAAACAAATTTTAAATGAGTTCTGCTAAACAAAAAAGAAACTGCAGTCACCTGAAACAAAAAAATAAGCTCATTAACGGTTGTGGGTGTGAGCTTTTTTGGTAGGGTGATAATAATTTTTCTTTGTGGAGTTCCTATTTTGGAAGCAAACTCCATATTCAGTTCACTCTGCAAAGGAAACCAATTAAAGCAAATGACAGCACAACCCTGCAACTAATAACAGCTTATATTGTCCTATGTAAATGTGACCATGTTTATCAAACTAAGCTTCTGTTAATTTAAAATTTATTATTTTTTAAAGATAATTATTCCCTTTCTAATTTTTGCCAGGTGGTCTCTCCGTGTAAGTTATAACGTTCTTTGAAGGCAGTTGGGCATCTTCTTTATTACTAGGTGGAAAAGCCATGTATAACTGAGTTTACATGAGTGACTGAGGATAAAATTTTTGTTTCACTTAAAACAGGTAGTATAATTTAAAAAATAACACATTGTACAACTTATGGATGTGATAAAATATGCGACGGTTGCTGCTTACTCTCATAATGCAGAGCCATGAAATTTCTAATTATATATTGTACCGTAGCTAATAGTCTCATGGGATGTTTTGTAACTCATAGGATATATGTGGGGTATACACTTATAACTGAAAGGTTTGTAGAGCTTGGAGCCTGGAAGACAGATGGAGGATGTGATGTTTGAATAACTTTGTTCAAAGGTTGGTTTGTCTTGATTTTGAATCCTCTTATTTTCAAATGCCCGGGATTTTTATACCTCCTGTAGTTGTCCTACTTGAATAATTGACTTGCTTTTTCAACTTCTATTAAGTGTTAGCGTACTGTTTCAGTTTTTGGAGAGACTAAGTTTCCCAGGAATTCCCCTTTCTTAGAAGTTCTTTACTGAAAATTTCAAAACATTACTTCCAATTCTTAGTAATTTAGCAACAATTGGAAGCAGAATATGAGTTAGTGGAAAGTCACTGAGCTGAAGTAGTCTTGAGAAACCACAAGCACTAAGAGAAAAAGATTTGCTGCAATAGGAAAGACAAAAAAATACTTCTGTGTTGTTGCCTTTTGATGACAGCTCTGCACAAGAGGCCCAAATGTTATGCCAGTGACAGAGTATAGAATGGGTGATAATGAAAGGGGTACCACACTTGCAGAATAGAATTTACATTAGTAAAGTTTGCAAGAGAGAACTTTTATGTTGTTAAATTTGCTTTCTGTGATCCTTCAGATTCCATAGATAAGATGTGATTATAAATTTCACAGAGAGGAGGTCACAGGAGAATTGTGTATATCTATTCTTACATCACATTTGACTGTACATGCTGTATGTTCCCATAAAAACATGCCACATAACAGGTACATTAAAAATATTTATCCTCTTTCTTTTCTAAAATTGTTCTTCAGGGCATAATATGTCCACATCCCTGTGCTGAAGACTCCGTATAGGAACATAAGTACAGTCTGGTCTTGAGAAGTCTCCATATTCTGTGCTGGTTTGAAGCTTGGTTTCTTCAGAACTTTAGTCCAGCTTAAGCTGCAGGGTTCTCCAGAGTTCATTTTACAACTACACGTGCAGAAATGCCACGGCTTCATCAGAAGTCTAATGTTACTGCAGCAAATGGGTTTTAAATAGTGCAGGCACCAGGCTTAAAAGTACTCGTGTGCACTGATCTTCCCTGAAGACTAGTGAATGAATCATGATCTGTTAGAAAGATGTGATAACCAAAAATAAAACAAAAAATCCTGAACTCCTCTCTTGTGAAAAATATTTCCTTTCACAATAAATCATACATACTAAATTTAAGAAGTTGATTAATCTATCTGCCTGCCTACCCACTCCATTGTAAATTATATATAAAAAAATCTTGCCAGCTTTTATGCACACAAATAACACAAGCTATCTTCTTAGCCCTAGATAAGAAAACAAATGGGATGGGGACAGTCATGGCCAAGGCAGCGTTAGTGAAATTGTCATGTGTATAAATACATTTTATTTACTTTAATGACCTCTTTGTACATTTTATTTAGACTTCAGAATAATGCACTCATGCTGACATGGAAAGAAAGCAGGTATCTAGGTCGTAGTGGTCATCCTCAAGTTAAGCGATGTCAAAGATTTGGGGTATCCATCCTAGCTTTAAGCAGTAGTAAGTTTTCTTTGGTCTCCTGCGTTAACTTGTTCTATTGTGTTAAGCACTTTAATTATTATGTAATATCGCCTGCTGCTTTTATTGGTCTCGCTCTAGCTTCTGCTTTTTTATTTTTATTTTTCTAAAGAACCTTTCCATGATGGAATAAGAAGATACCACCTGGAAACTGAAAAACTGTATCTTGTACATTTGTACGACAAATCCTATGGCAGTAAAGGAAGGAGGAAATATTGCAGTCTGATCATTATTAGATCAAGTGGTTTAAACTCAGATTTTGGGGGTGTGGTGCTGGCTTTGTCATTGATAGTCTTTGTAGCTAAAATTAAGTAAACCAACAGAGGCTAAACGGAGTAATTGTTGGAGCAGGATTGTGAACTATGGCAATATTTGGAGTTTGACTGGACAAGACCCAGAGCAAGCTGCTGTGTCCAGACCTGCTTGGGACAGGGACTAGAGACTTCCAGAGGCGCCTTCCAGCCTGAATCACTCCACAGTTAATGAAAACCACAAGTGAGGGTTTAGTCATGTTCCTGGTTGATGGCAATCTTCAAATAAAATAGAATTTTATAGAAAAAAAAAATGTTATAACTTCTAAATGTTTAGGAGATTTTTATTACAAATTTTGTTTCATTTTGCTTCCAAGCTGAAAGGAAAGCTTTATATGATGAGTGTTCAGTTCATATTGATACAGGATAAAGTTAGTTAGCCAGAGAGATGGTGATTTACAAACTTGTTAAGATACCTAATTGTGTAGTATATCTACTGCACGTATGGTTGTGTTATGAACAAAACAAAGTGACATGTGGATCCCATTGTCCTTTTATTTAGCTAACAACATTGTGGTATTAGTTTCCCTTTGAAAATTACAGCTATGGCATATAGTATAGATAAAAGCTCTTGGTACTTATGGTTAGCTCTGTTTTAGGTACCACTTCTGGACACAGTTGTTTCTAAGATTTCTTTTTATCTGCCAGCAGTTTTTGGTTGCTAGCTTCTGCCCAGGTGGAGGAATCTTTAAAAAACAGCTCTTACTTATCGTACAGAGTTAAAATAGTATTCAGAGGTGTAATGTTCAAGCTAATGAGCATGGGGTCCTTTGTATTTTTCATACTCTGGGGAAAAAAGCACAGGAGAATAATAATAGTAATAATAAAATTTTTTTAAAAGTTATTTAGCGATCAGGCAGGAGGAAGCAAGGAAGCAGTTACCTGATGTTAGCTGTAAGCACATTATCAGTCTGAGGGCGCTTAGGAATGTATCTTGTTTGTCATTTTACCTGTCACAGATTCATTTCATTACTGAACATTATTCCAAAAGTTTGAGCTGTCATAGTCGCTGTGACTAGTGCATAGATGATGTACAAAAAATCCTTGTAAGATGTCATATAGTAGATAAAAACAGCCATGTCAGCTCCAGCTATTGTTCCTCTGAGATCCAGGGGGTGGAGGGAGCGGGAGAATCGGTGTTTGACAGCATTAGAAGAAAAAATTGATCACAAGAGAAATTACATTCTTCAAGAGTTCAGCTTAAAGGAAAGTAATAGCAATGTTTTTAAAAACTGAGCAAATTTTAGCCTAGTTTAATATAACCTGTTATTTCATATTGCATATGAGGAAAAATTCTATTTTAATGAAATTATATTGTAGCATTTACCTTACTATTTTTCATCTCAAAGTTATGAGGTCTGCTTATTGCATGTATTACTACTAAGCAAGGCTTTTAGAAGGAAAGAGAGGGAAATGTAAATATATGGGGTTAGCTTTTTTTTTTTCCTTCTTTTCTTTAAAGTTTAAAGCCATAAAGGCAAAATCCTCTACCAATTTGCCTGAAGAAATCTTGATGACAGTATATATGTTTCCTCTGTATAGGCCAAAGTAGAGTTTGGTAATGATCCTTTGAGACTTAAGTTTGATGTGAAAAGAGCTGGTTACACTCAGTCCTGAAACTGAGGGGTCCTGGGTATTGTTCCTGCCCCTCCTCGCTTTCCAATGTGACTTCAAGCAAATGACCTCTCACGCCTTAATGTCCTTCCTCATCTGTAAAAATGTCAATAGCAATATAGTCTTACTTGAGCAGGATGTTTATAAAGCTCTGCTTAGACATTATATAGTGTTAGACCAAAACCACTTTATCACTGCATACATGCTGATTGAAGAGAAAAGGATTTAAATATCATGATACAAAAGCTCTTAATTTTAATCGTCAGCAATAAAACATCAGTAGGATCATTGTTCCTTATCAGTCTTTGTTTGGTTATGCTCTGTTGTAACTATTAAGGGTTGGCAGTTGTTAAGGGTTAAATGGGCTGTTTTTTGTGGCCTGCTGGTTGTAGGTATAGGTGGCAGTGCAGTATGAGAGGATGTCCAAGAGAAGCCCAGGGTGAAAAGTACTTTGGAAATGGCAGTGCTCTGTTGAATGGGGTTATGTTAGCTACTCCAGTTCCTATTAGAATTACCATTATCCATGGCCTATAGTTTGGCTTTGTTTTTCTTCCCCAAACACTGTTGCTGTTCAGTGTAACCCCACTCCAGATGAAGGGAGGTGCCCAAAGCACTCCCTGTTAGAAGTCAGCCTTTGGAGCAACAGCAAAAGCTGGGAAATTTCTCTGTGCATGTCATCTGTCTCTCATTTTCTGCAATATTTTTCCATGGTTTTGTTTGTTTTCAGAATTCTGTAAGTACTTGAAACTTACATGACAAAGAACTGAAATGGCCTACTTTGCTACACAGGGTAATTGTATCTGTTGCACTTGGTGTTCCACACTAGATCTTTTTCCTTTGTGCTCAAACAATGTTAGTATGAAAAGAGACCTAACATGTCACAACCTTCGTAATTCAGTGTTCAGGGTCTTTAGCCTCCGTCTTGCCCCCTTTGAGGGTTATGGAGTACACTGTGCTACTTTCTTGTCATTTAAGCTAAGACTTATAAAATGTACTTAACAGATATGATGTGATTAAGGGTGTCAAATGAAGTTCCAGACAGTACATTTAAACATCCATTTTGCAAGTATTTATGAATTCTGTGGAATTTTGCATTCCAAATACTTCTGTTGACTTTTATAATGCTTCGCCAAGTGCTTGGACTTAAGCCTGCAAGTCTTTTTAGAACTGTGAGCCTTGTAGGCAATATATTTGTATATACGTGAGTATATAAAAGCAATTATGTGCTATTGTTTTCCAAATAACTGAGAGTTAGTCTTGGCTGCAGTGAAAAGAAGCAATGGCATTACTGGGTAGAGTTTTAAGGCAAAATTAGTTCTAAATCTGGCAATTCTCAAGTACCATCATATAAAGCCTAAATTCAATATGCTGTATTGACAGTATTCTCCATGAACAATTTGAATGATCATGAGCCTTTCTTACTCCTTCTTTTGAAAATGAAATTTAAATAGGATAAACTGAGTAATACAAAGAGTTGAAGGGCTCCAAATCAAAACAGGGAACAGAATGTATTTTACATAAAGAAACAGCTTTTCTGAGGAAATGATAACCCTCTGTGACTATTTAGTAGAAATGCTGTGAGAAGAAGTTTTTGTTTATCTTGGAACTTGCTTATAGACTGACTTTGACAAATTCACTTAATTTTAATTTGATCTCCTCTGCTAAGAATATAAATGTCACAGTTGGGCACCATGCTACATCTTAATAGTATTTTTATATACCAGTGTAAGTCTTTTTCCTTTAAAAATAGTTTTAAAAGGTCAGTTCTGTTTGTGATGACAGTATTTTCCAAAATAAGTCTTGAAAACACTAATTGGCTCTATCACCAAAATGTTTCTGTCTTTTTCTTCCAAACTACTCACTGTTTTCTGACATCTACTAATCTTTACTTTCCTGCTCATGAAAAAATAATAAAACTTTGGAGCTCACCGTCTGAGTGGATGGCTTAAGGCAACTAAATGAATATCTCCAGTGTGACTGTTCAGCATGGGATAAATGGATTTTAATTTAAACATAGGAGTGTTGTTAGTGCTGGTGGGGAGGAGTAGCGCACAGCCCTGGGTGTGAGGCAGCGGGCACTTCGTCCCGTCCTAAGCCACCTGGAAAGTAGCTGCCTTGTTTTGGGGCTCTGCTCCAGAACATCCCTGTCAACCGTGCAAGACATAGCTTGAGGACGGTAGGAAAGCATTGCTTATGTGATCTCCTTGAGTAACAGTGACTGAGCTAGCTGAACTTTATGTAAACCCAGCACAGAGCTACTGAACTGAGTGTAATGCTCGTGGATGGATTCATTGCTCTTGTGCCGAAGCCTGTTTGGTGAAGGACTGATGTCTGGCTGCGGGCAGTAACACAGAATACGATACCACTGCAAAGCCCCCCAGATGGCTGGTGAACCATGTTTCCATGTCAGTTCATTTCTGACAAGGACACTGTTCCATTATTTTAACTATAAACATTTTAAGTGAAAAATGGAGTTTCACTTAAATATTAAGTATAGAACTGAAAGTAGTAAAACTATTTTTCAGAATTTGTTGTTAAAAAATACCTAGTATTGTGGTATTCTGCTTATCTAGTCAAAAGGGTTTTCAACTGCTCTGTAAAATTACATGTGCTTTATCGGTGAAGTGTTACACTTAAGACAAAAAAAAAAGACAAAAAGGAGGAAAGTGGCGTTGTAGTCTGATTATCGTATCAACTGTGAATTGCCTACATTCAGAACACCTTGTTCTTTTCATATAAGCAGATAACTTTTTTGTGAAACCTTTCCCAGAGAGGAATACGCAGAAGTATTTTAACTTTATCACATCCAGGCTACATACTTCAGCAAATTCTAAAATCTGTGTGATAACTGAAAGAACTGTTCTTTATTACATATAGAATTATTTCTTATAATAATAATTTTAAAATAAAAATTTTAAAAATATTTCCAGCAACTTTGTAAAGCCAATAATTCATTGAGAAGCTGGAAATAGGAGTCTTTGGTAGGATCTCCAGCTACTTGCTATGCTTTCTCTGTGAAAGACAGTCCCAAGGGGCTGTGGTATTTATTAGAAGTTGCAATTTTATTTAACTCATAAAAATAAGCATAATTTCTAATTATTTGTTACTTCACGTCTCTTTCTTGAAGGGAAGTTAGAGCCATTACTTTTGATTACTCTCTGACATAAATAAAAAGGGTAACTTTGTATGTAAGCCAACCTTTATTTACTGAGAACTTACTTGGAATATGAAATCAAAGCTGTTCTGGCCATCCCACAGATGGGTCTTGGTAGGCTGAAATCTCACTCTGAGTAGGGAATGTTTGTACAATGCTAATGTGTCAGGATCATGGTCTTTTTAGGGTGTAAATGAATTTGCCAGTGTCATGGGTTTTTGCCATTGCTATGCAGTGAAAGAAATTGATCTTGACTCTGGTTCTCTGCTCTGTGTTTTCACAGGGTAGCTGTCCATCAGCTTAATTTAAGATCATTTTCTAAGGTTTCCTAAATAAATAACTTTACATTTCACAAAAATATGGGTTATTTTGAAGGATTAATCCCTTAAAAATAGGGATTATTTAAATATGTATAAAAGAATGAGGTTATTATAGACTTGAGTTGTTCTTGGGTGATTTATTTCCTTTGCATTATTGTTAAATACTGTATTATTGCTGGAGGTGAACTCACTTGCGTAAAGGAAAGCTTACAACAAACTAAAGTTGTCATTTTTATGCCATCGTAATGTTCAGGGTAGCTGAAATTCAGAGAATAACAAGTATTAATACATTTCAAAAAGTTATATGCACTGAAGTGCATAGATTCAGTGGATGGCTGGATTTGGGCCTCTCCAAATCCGATATTCTATTCTCAAGAGATATGAGTAGCTCAAGGAAAGCTTGTAAAACCTTTCATTTATTAATGACTATGCACTACTCATCATTTCTAATTTATCCTGAGCATTTGCTTAATGCATAATAATACTATGGAGGTGTTAGAAACACTTTTCAAAATAATGCCGTAGGAAAAAAGACCCAAAGTATTCGGAAGGAATTCGCCAAAGTTTTCCTTCTGAGATATATTAACTTCAGTTTTCACTTCCTCTACCATTAAACCTCATTTACAATTCAACAGCAATTGGTTAAGAGGAACTACTTCCTTCCCTTGAACATTTTGTGGAAAGTGTACGAGTATCAAAGTGGATTATTAGAGCCTGAAGCTCAGATCTTAACCACAGATTCTACAAAGTACTGTTCTGGATGGATTTTTTGTTCTGCTTGATAATGTGTGTTTATATTCAGCTTCCCTTCACTTGTGTCTGCATTTTCTGAGGGGGAGAGAAGTTGCAGCATTTGGGTGGATTTTTGACTTATTGTCCATGAAGGTCAAATGAGGTGGGAGTCTGAGCTGTTCGGTGAATCTAACTGTGTAATTACTGTTGAAGAGCTTGTTGGGGTGCTTAATAGTGATCAAGTACAGCACACTCATTCCCTGTTTAGCGTGGATTTACAGATAAAAGTTTGGAACCAGTAGAAGCTCCTATACTTGACAACAAAAACCCTGGCCCTTTAAAAAAAAAAAAAAAACACAGCTTAGGAAAGTTACCTTGCACTGCTGGCTAGAGAGGATTTTTTTTTTTTTTGGAGAATATCACTTTTTTTTTTTTTGCATTTGAGTTTTTTCTATATTTCTATCTGATACAACTAGTGCTTATTGTTTTTTTATTCTGTTTCAGCACCCAAAGACAATGAAGAACGTGTATTTCGGGAACGAATGCGCCCTAGGAAGCGGCAGGGTGCTGTGCGACGCAGAGTACATCAGGTTAATGGACACAAGTTTATGGCCACCTATCTTAGACAACCAACATATTGTTCACATTGCAGAGATTTTATATGGTATGAAGCAACTTTTACTTTGTTTTCTTTGCAACTTTGAGCTGAAGGATTAACATGCCATCCTGTTTTGCTGAAGCACAAATGACATATAGTAGCTTTTTATATCTTCATTTTAATATTAAGTTAACAATAGTAAAAGATTGTCAAATGTCCATCATGAATGTTAGAATTTCTTGTTTGGTTGTTGTTTTTTTTCCTCCTCTTAGCTGCAAAGTTCAGCCTTTTCCTGTCTAGTACACACCATGAATTCTAGGTAGACAGACACTCTAGCATTCTCTGGATGCCTAAGTGTAGGTTTAGACCTAATGTTGGACCTTTACAATGTGCTGAGATGACTGAACTCTTCGTTAGATACTTGTATATCTCCATCTTTCCCCCAAGGAATGCCAAGTTCCTGTACATCGTACTGAAGATAATGGAAGATGAGAATATTAGACTTTTAATGTTCGTGATTTTGGGGTTCATAGTTTACAGATTCTTTGTTATTACAGTATATGTCAAGAACTCCCTCTTATAAATTATTTACGTTAATGCTGAGTACTCACAATTTTCAGGTAGGGAAAAAAGATGGAGACATTCAGTTTTCAGTTATTTTTCAGCAACTCTATAGATGTTTTCCAAAGTTACCTAGACATACTGATTTACACATTAATACATATAAAATCTGACGTGTTCCATAAATAGTATTTCGTATGAGTATGTAATGAATCAGTTTTCCTTAACGTGAAACAGTGTAATGGCATTGTATGTGAACTCAACTACATTCCTCTAGGAAAGGTCTGCCAGTTAGCCCTTAGGTTAGCAAAGACGGTTTCGAGCAGTAATACTGACAAACACATCTTTTGTCTATTTAGAGACCTTCTTAATGACTATTTTACCTGCTTATGGTTTGGCATCTCTCTCTGTGTCCTTTGGCTTTGCCTATTTTATTAAACTAAATGTGTTTTTTCTTCTGAACCCCTTCATGGCCTATCTTCCTATATGTTATTTCTTAGCAAATTAAATGGAGTACCTACTTTGAACTGATCTCAGTCCAGGAATGCAGTTATGAGATTACTGTTTATAAGAAGCTATTATTTTAAACTTGTACATGTTCAATAAATAGAGGGAAAATATTTTTCATTTTTAGAAATATATATTCAATATTTTCTAAATCATTGTTTTATTTTCAGGGGTGTAATAGGAAAACAGGGATACCAGTGTCAAGGTAAGAGAAAGTCTCTGGGGGAGAGGTTTGAATATATGTGTTGTAACATATCAATAATAAGATATTTTCATCAGGCAATTTAAATGTACAACAATTAGAATTTAGCACAAGCCAATCAGAATATGTTGGTCTCATCAAAGATTCAGTCTTTCCAGACTTCAGTCACAGTAAGATTTTCAAGACTTTTCAAGACTTTCTTCCAAGATTTTTCAAGTCTTAGGCAGCGCGTGTGAAGTAGTGGCGCAGTTAACTTCTTTAAGCAGCCAATCCTAGCTCTCTCTCTCTGCACATCCAAATAGGGTGGCATACCTGGTGATGTTGGCTGCTTTTTTTTTTTCACCTCATGTGTTTTAAAATTGTGAAATCTTTATTCTGCTTAAGATTCATTGTTTAAAAATGCCAGGTAATTGCAAAGACTGTAATTAAATGGATGAGATAATTATAGAGGTCATCATTAGAGAAGGTTATAGCAAAGACTGCAGAAGTTCTTCATTTTAAACTCCATTTTTTCATTTCAGTTTCTCATACTCTTAATTTTTTTATGCAGTCAGGGATGATATTTTTCTACCTAATTCTCATCTGTCAAGTAGAAATTATGAAGTTAATGATGATTTTTTGGTTACAAAAGGCTTGATGAAATTTCATTGTAAATAAATAAATAAATGCAAATAACCATTTTATATGATATAAGAAGAAATGCTTCATTAGCATACAGCAGACATTCCTTGAATTCCTTTTTTTTTCTCTCAACAATGACCAATGCTAGAGGAAAATAAAACTCAGTTACATCTCAGAGTAGGTTATTTTCTTGAAATAATGACCTTGAATTCTGCAGTATTACCGTCCTTGTAATTTTTAATCTTATCTGTCATATCTATAAATGTTATTTGTTGCTTAAGTAATCAGTATTAATATTGACACAGCATTTTAGCCCTCTGAAACAATTTTGCTGTTATCAACATATAATAACACGTTGCAGAAGGAAAGTTTAATTTTGTTTTTTTCTGTTCTTTGAATTTTACAATGAATAACCTTTGTGTCTTTTTTCCACTGGAGTCTCTTCAGACAAGAGTTGTTTTTACCTTTGTGTCTTGTGTAATGTGGAAATCCTGAGCTTTATCAAATAAATCAAATGTTATGTAAAAAATGTGTTTATTATTTTAAACGGTAATTTGTAGATTTACATACTTAGATTTTGGCAGATAAGTTTTAGTTCTCTTAAAATGGAAAGGTGACTCTACCAATGGGGGGTGGGGGGGTGGGGTAGGGTTGAAATTGGATGATCTTTAAGGTCCCTTTCAGCCCAAACCAGCCTGTGATTCTATCAAAATTCATTAGTCTTGAAAGTCCCTTACGTTCTGACTTTGTAAGGCTGGCTTATTTAATAGTACTCACCAAGGGACAGTCACTTGCAGCCTGCCTTTCAGGTCCCAGCTTTTCTAGTCTTTAAAATCAATCTTCATGAAAACTCATGAAAACTATTTTTACATCTGTTTTTGTGTTGTTCTTTTTTTTTTTCTTTTCTTTTTTTTCTTACAGTTTGTACTTGTGTAGTCCACAAGAGATGCCATGAACTTATAATCACGAAGTGTGCTGGCTTAAAAAAACAGGAAACTCATGATGAGGTAAATGTTTATAAAATAAATTTTCTAGATAAATCTCTCTCTTTTATCTGTTCAAATTTATGTCATCTCCTGTATTTGATCAATAAGTGTTACAGCTTTTTTGTGCCCTTCTGGTCCTGTTAAGATATAACATTTACTTTGGAATGACAGAATATCATAATAGTTTCATTTAAATGGAAATCATTGTAAAGCAATTTATTTTTAGTTAGTAGCCTTTTTTTTAACATCTGCATGCTTAATATCAGTAAATTCTTTCAATTTTTTCCCATTTTTAACATTCTCCATTTCGGAGTTAATACCAGTTTTGTCATTTTAACTCAAAAGAAGGAGGCTCAGGCCCTTTATCCCTTACCTGTATTTCATGTGGCTGAGTCATTAGCAGTGGATAGGTTTGGGTATCTTACGTCAACATAAAAGACTGCCCAGAAGTTGTTCACCAAACCTCAACAAAGACTGCATCCAAGCTGCCAAAATGTAGAACAAAAACCATCCATGTACTGAAGAAGGCCCCTGGGTATTATATACGATGGCAGTGGTAAAACAAGGTACGGACTGCATGGCTAACAGGTTTTCCAGCATAAGTACTCTCTAACTTTAGCAAGCTTTTCCTTTTTTATAAAGGGAATTAAGAAAATATGTGCTTTATGTTATCATGCGTTTCAACAAATGAGGCCATCACGTGAAAATGAAATGAGCTGCCTTCAGAGCTGTTCTTCTAAGGAAGTAAATTTATCTGCCAACAGTACATTCTGCTCTGGATCAGAGCAGGGCAGAAAGTGATACTTTCATTTGGGTGAAAGGTCTATCTCAGCTAAGATGGCATTAAGGCTTGCTTAATAAATTAATGTTAATTTCAGTGGACAGTCATACACCAGGGAGTGGTATGACTGCCATTGTGTTCAGGTTCTTTAGACTCCTTAGCTTTGATGCATCCTTTTGTGGCTGGGGTGATAGGGGACAGTTGAGGAGGGGACTGAGTTGTATGGCTTTTGTTATTTGTTTGTTTGCTTTTTTTTTCTTTTAAACAATTATAACCATCATCTGTAGCCTATGAATGCTTTATTTTACACAGAAGTGTTTTTCTTGCTTGTGTTTTAACCAAAAACCTGTTGAATTCTCACTATCGTGTTTTGGACATCAAAGGCCTACTATTTTTCACTACAGGATCAGGTGAAATGGTGAATCAGGGGAAATCTCCTGTGGGTGATCCCAGTTCATTGGCCATGCAGAAAAAGTACATTTTTGTTTCTAATTGTTAAAAGCCAAAATTTATATATCAGAAAAAGCACAGCTTTAAATTAGAAAGTTATAGGTAGCTATGGATTTAAGCCACTCTTGCAACTTTGATTTGAATATGATTGAGACACTAGTTCATCTCATTCTTCCTGTGCAGTTGACCACCATTGTTCAAACTAGAAGTGCTCTTTAATATCTGGTTCACAACCCGTATTTTATGTGGAAGACTTGATCTCTTGTGATAAAGAACTGTGTTTGTCTAGTGCTGTTGCATAGTACCCACAGGAAGATAGGAAATCTTGCGTGGATTTATATTCCCAGGCTCCAGACTAGTGGGGACTTGTATGCTTTGCTGATATAATGCTTTCATTGTTTGGAAGGGGTACTAGATCACTGGAGAGAAGCCAGCAGTAATAGGAAAGGGAAGGAAAAATACTGAAATAAATCTCCTGCTGTACAGTGGCTGCTATAAAAACTTATCAGTGACATCCTTTAATTAGTAAGTAATCATACCTTGGAATCCTCAAGCACAACAATTTATTGTTGTTGTTTTCATAATCTAAAGAACAGTGGGATATGAGAACATAAGTGGGTTGTGGTATATTTCTCTTTCTTAGTCCTGTATTAAACCTGCCTCCTGCTCCTAAAACAATTGGGAGTGACTTCCTTGCCTTCCACATTAAGAGATCTTTCCTGATAGCTATGTATTTGTTGTTTCCAGAAGTACTAGGAAGTAGACTTTAGTCTTTGTCTCTTGGACAACAGCAGCCCTTCCCCTTCTTTTCCCCCAGATAAAGTAGTGAAAAGAAATCTGGAGCATACCTAATGGAAAGATCATTTGAGCACAGACCTATTTCATCTTGTTTGAATTGTGTGGTTTCAAAACATAAAAGGCCTCAGTGTACACTGAATATAAAAAGAATAATTAGAATGAAATGTGCTGTGCTTTCCTTTTTCAGCAAGTGGGATCCCAGCGTTTCAGTGTCAACATGCCTCACAAGTTCAGCATTCACAATTATAAAGTACCCACTTTCTGTGACCACTGTGGTTCATTGCTCTGGGGTCTTCTGAGACAAGGTTTACAATGCAAAGGTAAGGATTATCACTTTAGATCTCTTCTTTTTCCTTGTAAGTGCAGTAGATATGGAAAGACCTTCTCTGTTGTAATTAAAAAATATGTACTGCTTCCAAGGTACTCCGTTTCTTCCAGCACGTACAGGGATTAATACAAACTGAATAGTGGAATGCTGTAGGGATAGTCATTACCTTTAGAAAGTGTTCTTTCCCCTGTCTGCAACACCAACCAGTAACAAATGCAGAAGGTGAAGAAACAAATTTTACACAGGCTGCCATGCAGGATTATTGCCACACAGGAAATTAGAAATTGGCAGAAAATTAGAGACGTTAGAATTTACATTCCTTCATCTTATGTGCCTTCTGTGTTTTCAGGTTTGTGGTTGTTAAACTTTATAAACATTAGTATTCTGGCAACTTTTTCCTTTAATATCAGCTTCAGACATGACTGTTATGTATTGAATGCTAGGCAAAGCATTTCTTGGGCACATATCCAGAAGATGAGGTATTTTGATATCTGAATGAATTATGCTTTGTGACGATCTCCCTAGCCCCTCTATTCAGAAAGCAAAAGATTCATCATGTTCTGTAGCTTAAGGACTGTACAAACTGGACTGTGTATGAAGCTACTGTTGGAAGGTATGTTCATGTCATTTTAAACCAACTAACAGAAATGGTTGGTTCCATATCTCCTTGTTTAAAACAGAGCTCTGTATGTTCTAAAAGGGGGAAAATATGGTACAAACTCTTGCAAAGGAAAGTAATATTTTAGAAATAGTGAACAGAATACTGAAATGAATGAGCTGATGTGAATGATGTCATGAAGATAATGTCAGATCCTTAGAAAGTAGTACCTAATGAAATTGCATGCAATTTCATTTTGTTACACCTTTATAAATAGGTAGGTCATCTTCATAAGTACAAAAATCACATTATGTGCACTTCTCAATGGTAGAAACATGGAGTCATATATGTGTGTATAAATGCATGATCTATGAAATACTGTCTTTGGTGGTTATTTAAGATAAGGTATAATTATAGGTGAAGGTCAGACCTAATGTTTCGTGTCACGTATTGCTGACCAGCAAGGGAAAGAAGAAATTTCTTTCATGGCTAAGTGAAACACGGAGCATTCTAAAGTTTAAGCCTTGCCTTGTGATTCTAGGTGGTGCTCAGTGGTAAAATGTTGGACTTGAAATACTGTTACTTTACTATTATTAAAGATCCTATTCGAATACTATCTTAATTATAGCAGAGATATGTTCAGAAAAGATTTTTCAGTTAAACCTGATTGTTTTGTACCTTGATTTTAAATCAGAGCTATAATATCTCTCCCCTTAATCTGCAAATTTATTAGTTCACTGGCATATTTTCTCTCAAGTACCATATTGCCATGTTTGTTCATTTCTACAGAGAATGGTGTTATGGCTCATATATATGAACCTATTGTGTAGCAGATGTATACATACGGTATTTCAGAGAGCCTGTATTGCTTTCTAAGTGTTCATCAAATTAATAGCTTTGAAAATGCAGTACTGCCTGCACAAAATCTAGTATTCATCCAAGCTTAAAATGTATTTTTTTCCATGCTTTTTCTCTCTTAACAAATGCTGAACAATGTTCCCTTCTTCAGAGATGTACTTGTTTCCCCAATGTAATTATTAATGCCATGAAAAGTGTATTTCAGGGTTTTATTCTTCTGTGGTTTTTTGTTGTTGCTGTTGTTGTTTGTGTGTTTTCCTGACTGGTTATTCCTGTGCTTCATTTTACAATGTTGGAGCACGTACAAGTGTCCTGCTTTCAATTCCTCAGTGTCCACTGTTATGTATCCTAGATCTACCATTTTACTTGCCACTTAGCTTGTCATTGAATATACATATAGTGAAAGTACTGCGTATAGCAGTTTCTTTTTGCTCTTCTTGTGAGCTGAAACATACTCGGAAATGAAAGGCACCTGCTTTCTGAAGTGCATGATTACTGCCAAAGACACAGTACTTATCTGCATGGCTGATACTAGTCTGAGACACATGTGGTTTCTTTAGAGCTTATACAGTGAAACCGTAGTTGATTAATAATATATTGAAGTGCTAATGAAGTGAGGAATTGGATCAATTCAATATTTATCTAGTATTTAACTACACTTGCACTTTTGTTTGGTTTATGCCTTGCTCCACGAGGGGGCAGTGAAGTCTAAGATAAAATATGTCATCTGGCTCCTAGGAAATCCACTCCGTGCTATTTTTAATGTTCTCAGGGCTACCACATAACCTGGAAGCATTGTAACCTTTTTTTTTTTTTTTTAGCTCATGCTATTATGCTGTTTTCAGGAGATGGTACTTAAGAGAAAGAGCTTAATATATATATATGGATGATCTAAAGGAAAAGAGTGTTTGACAGTGCTAAAGACTTCTAATAAAACTTAAAGTACTGTTGATTTTAGGCCTGCCCACAGTAGGAATTAATTTACTTGAGTAAAATAGAGCAAGAAGCAACAGTGCATGAAGAATTAATGCTGAGCCCTCAGAATGAGAGCAAAGTGGACTGCTAAAATTCAAGCTCTGAAAGATTTTTATTTTCTAATTCAAAATTTCTAATTTTCTAATGAATTTTAATGAATTTTCTAATTCAAATTCTAATTAAGATTTATAGCATCATTAAATGTTTTCATTTGTTCCTATGTCTGTTTGAGGGCTGTATGAAAACACTGTTCTGTACTGTCATAGAAGAAGAATGATAACCGGGTCAGTCCTTTTATATTAGCATTCAAGTGTCATTGCAAATTCAGCTGAGTATTTTTCTACTGAAATTATATCTATTTGAAAAAGATATTGGTAGGTCCAATAAGGTCTGATTTAAGTAAGACAAAAAGCATGGCAAGATAGTATTTATTCTACTTTATTTCTTTACATTTCGTTGCAGTTTGCAAGATGAATGTACATCGACGCTGTGAAACAAATGTGGCACCAAACTGTGGAGTGGATGCTAGAGGCATAGCTAAGGTTCTTGCAGATCTTGGAGTCACTCCAGATAAGATAACTAATAGTGGGCAGAGGAGGAAAAAGGTAATTTTGCTGTAAAAAAATGAGATTACTATGGCTGCATTCTAACTTCACAAGTCAGGACTCAATCCCACTCACACGACTTGCACAAGAGATTTATTTTCTTTTAAGTCAGTACAGATTTAAGACTTTGGCTTTTGATTTATAACTGCAAATTATCTATTCTGAAATTCAGTACAAAATTTATTTTGACCTGCTGCAGTTTTGTAAACCTGGAGACTCTGGGAGTGTTTTTGCCCTTTTTAATTTTGAGGAGGGAGATTTGACAGAGAGACAATATCTGACAAAGCAGTTCATAAAAACATAAATGTGTCTCTGGCTTAGAATTGCCATTGGGTAATTGATTGGTTGAAGCACTAAACTACTTCATAATGTTGTTTGTAAGTGCTGATAAATGAGCAGTGTGGTGATTCCCATAAAGAGAAACTGTTTGTCACATATGTGATGGTTTCAGAGTTATCGTTACTATTACAAGAAAAACAAGGCTGTTCTTGGATAAAAAGCGTAGGTCACCCAAGTGCATCCAAAGTCAATGGAGATACCATGGATTTATAATATGTATCCTGGATCAGAATTTGGCCACACTTTCAATCTCAGTTTGCATGGCTGTGACAAAAGACCCTTTGTTCTCACTTGCAGGAATAGGCAAATTTTAGGCATAATTTCATAAAATATTGTAAAACATTTGGTTTCATTCATTTTCCCAGTTATAGCACATTTGTATCCCATATATACCATTTTAGAATGTTACAGAAACATAGCAAATTCAGAAATAAAGTAACTGATCTGTGACTCCTGGAAAAAGATGGTGTCATGTTACTACTGCATGAATGAGTTTGCAGTGCTTTCTGATACTTATGTAGTTATGTATTTACTGGGTGAATTTCTACACAGGTTCAAGTTGGTTATACAAAACTTTCCCTCTCACTGGGTATGATTATTACATTTATTTCATCAAAAGAACCTATTTACCTTTAAATTGATGATTCTTTCTCCGTTTATATTCTGATCTGTATTTGATGTGATGCCATCTATTGTATGTTTGAGGTTCTGTCAGTGTGAGTCAGTAGGGCTAGAGCATCTTAATTTTTTTTCATACTTCTACTTGTGCATTAATGTTGTTAAATTTCCTCTCGGCACCCTGCACTGGAGGATTCATAGCTGACTAGCCCTTTTGGAAATGTTTTTAGCTAATTGCAGGTGCCGAGACTCAACAACCGGTTCCTGGAAGCACATCATCGGAAGAAGATAGGTCAAAGTCAGCACCAACTTCTCCATGTGATCAAGGTTGAACTTTTTATTTCCTAACTAATACATATTGTGACTTAATGTCCTTCTTTATGAGAAATAAAAAAGCTGTCAGCCCCAACCTTTGTAGAACCAAATCAACCAGGTAGTTACAACCACAAAATGAAGCATCTACTGAGAAAGTTAGGAACTGTAAAAGCTTTTTTAAAAGGCTCTCATTTCCTTTAAATCTCTGAAATTAAGTGGCTTTCAAAGGTAAAATTATAAAGCAGTCATCTTAAAATATTTTTAAGTTTACCAGGCAAGTCCTTGCCTAACTAAGTTGGAAGGAGAGTGTGCTATTGTAAGAGTGATAACATTTTAAATAGTACAACTGAACTTGAGAGTGCTTTTATCTGTCTGGAAAGCCTCCATCTTTTAATAAGTTTCTGAGATAAAATTGCAATTCCACAGTGAATGTTTGTGATAATAAAAGCTTCCATCCGATTAGGGTATACTAGAGTTTCTGCATCTTCTCTAGAGGATCTGGAGACAAATATTGTAATTGTCACTGATATGACTTCAATTTCTTGAGCTGAACAGCCTGATTGAGAGAACATGTATGTCAGCAGCACTTTTAGAATCTTATCTGGCTGGAGTTTTTAAAAATTAGATGTCTGTGAAGGCATCTTCTGTATCATCATGTATGTAAACTGGTGAATGAAAAATCTTTACACCAAGGCAAAGGAAGATGGATACTTCTGTGTTACGTTCTTTGGAAATTATTTACAGTTAGGTAATTTCTCACCCTTAATTTGAGGAAAAACAGCTTCCAAAGCTCTATGGTATAAGTACTATAAGCCTGTGAGTCCAGAACTGATTTGAATTTCTCAACCTTTTGGTTTTACAGGCAACATTTTGTTAAATAGTATTTTTGAAATATCTGATATTTTGGTTAAAATAAAAGCAAATAATTTGTCCAAATTCTCTTTTAAATTTCACTTTTTTATTTGTCCCTGAAAGTATTTGCTTCCAAGGCCATCAGGCGGAAGTACTATGTAAAAGTTTGAGGCAGACTCTGACATCCCTTAACCACCAGGATTCAGTGTGGTTTAAGATTTAGAAGCCTTGAGAGCCATTTAGCAAATCTACACAATTGCTATTTGAAGTGACACTAGCAAGTTGTCAAATACTTTATTGGCAGCTATCTGATAAGAGCTGGAGCTGAGTAAGTTTTTTCATTCATGTTGACTTCCATGGACTGGGACACCCAACTATCCTTTGAACTTTTGAAGAAATGACTAAAATACTTAAGCAGGAAGATGAGTAAGTGCTGCAGGAAGATAAGGGATTCAAAACAAAGTACTACTCTGTCATACAGGAACACCCAAAAATCACTAAAACAACTATTTGGCCACTAGTCTGACTTATCGTTGGAGTTTTGGATGCGTCATTCTCTTAGGTTCATTTCAAAAGGCCACCCTTCCTGCTACAGCAGGTTTTTGGCTGATTGCTGTAAGGTCCGAGAAGCAGTTTGCTAAATATGTATTCTTAGCCACAGAATGCTTTGCACAGTATTCAAGAATGATGAATGTCTGTGCCCCAAACTTACACGGACTGACACATTGTTTTTATGGTGTTTAGTTAAAACTTTCTCACATTTTCACAGAAATCAAAGAGCTGGAAAACAACATTAGGAAAGCATTATCATTTGACAACCGAGGAGAGGAACACAGGGCAACAGCTACAACGTCAGCAGACAACCAGCTTAACAAACCTGGGGAAAATGGTGAAAATGGGGAGGTCAAGCAAGCCCAGACCAAGCGAATAGGCCTTGAAGAGTTCAACTTCATCAAAGTATTAGGGAAAGGCAGCTTTGGCAAGGTAAGTAGCCTTCCTCCCCCTCTTCCCCTCCCAGTGTGCAGGCTATTTTTGACTGTGCTGTTTGGAAAATACTCATACTGATATTCAGAAAGTGCTTCCACCCTAGCAGTTTCCTTACATTCTTTACACATTGGGTAAAAGCTGCCTTTACTCTGGTGATCATGAGTATCAACCTGCTCGTCAACTGGAATTTTCTTTGCTCTAGCACACTACAGTAAAAGGTCAAGCCTTTTGAAATAAAATGTCACTGCTTCACTGTTTCAGGATATTGGTAATGAAGTAAAGACATACATACAGTTGCATATGTACTGTTCAACAAGGCAAATAGTTGTGGTCAAACTGGAAAATTCAGACAAGGAATAATACTGTGGAGTTCTGAGTTCATTCCCTCTCTCGGTAATATCCAGTTCAACCAGTTCAAATTTACTTATTTCACTGAACAATTTATGTGTCTTTGTTTTTCTTTGGTAGATTTGTTCAGTGCTGGAGGAAAAGGAACTCAAGCATTTCTAGTGCATTCATATGATGAGTGCGGGAGGGTTAAAAAGTTGCTGAAAATACTACGTATGCAGTCAAGACATAATTCACCAGATAGGTGAATTATCCTACAATAGGGAATTGAGGAGGGTAGAAAGGGAATTGCTCTATTTATGGTGCTTACAGATTTTCTCTTCACTATAGAATCTAAGAGGAGGACTAAAAAGTGAATCTGTTTCACAAGTGCACTCTTCCCTCCTGGCTATGAGAACTGCAGATGCAAGGGGAGAGGGCTGAAGCGGTTCTTTTGAGTTTCCCTGTTTTCTGATCTGTCCTCTGAAGCCTACTCTATCTCCAAACTAGAACTGACCTTAAGAGAGTGTAGGACTTGAACCTTAAATAACAACAGCAATTAAAATCAAGAATTCTGAAGTGGCCAGGATAGTAAGTGGGATTGTATGACAGGTTCATCACGCACGAGTCTCCCTAACAAAAATGGGAGATAAAAGGAGGAAGTAAATTTATGTTCCTTCTTTGTTAGTTTTTGAGATGTCATTAAGATATGTAAATGAAGGGTTAAAAACTTCTTATCCTCTACACTCTTAACTAACAAACAAAATACACGTGATCTGTTTCAAATTTAAAGAATACCATATGTATCTTTCTCTAAAATTGCACTAATTTAATTTCATAAACATACAATTTCATCTAGGCAAATAGGTAATTGTCATTGCACCATTGCATTATTTTCAAATCTCTTTTTATTTTCAATGCATTCAAACTTCTATGCAGCCCTGCGTATGTTCGTGTACTATAATGTGTTTGTGTGCAAATAGATTTTTTGTTTGTTTTAGGTAATGTTAGCTGAACTAAAAGGAAAAGATGAAGTGTATGCAGTGAAAGTCTTGAAAAAAGATGTCATACTTCAAGATGATGACGTAGACTGCACAATGACAGAAAAGAGAATTCTGGCATTAGCACGGAAACATCCATACCTAACACAACTTTACTGCTGCTTCCAGACAAAGGTAAGCTACATGAACCTTTTACAGGTTTCTGCCCAAGGAACAGTGTTTGGTATTTCCAGAATAAAAGATAGCAACATAAAAACTACAGCAATATTGCAAAAACATTTCTGAGAAGATTTTTCCTTTTCAATAGTGCTGAATGGGAGAGTATTGGCTGCTGTTAAATAGCAGAAATACTATTACCTTGTAAGTACCAGGAGATGGCAGTAAATGAGTTAAAATAAATAAGTAAATAACTAAATCACAGAAAAAACTACTGAGGTGCCATTTTCTGTGTTTCTTGTGTACGCCAATAGGGTATATCATTTGTTGAATTAAATACAGATGTTTTTAACATCCAGTTTTCAGAGTAAAAACTCGAAAATTGTCTTGTCACAAATAAGATTGTGGCAGAACACTTGTCTTTTCAGTTTTCTTGTGCTATGTAGTACACAGTTAATATTCAAAAAACAAAGGCAATAGTATGCTGCTTATCAGGTAAGTCCTATAATGCTAATACTACCCATCTACTTGAGCAGCAGGGAGAAGGGAGGCCAGAAAGAACTGATAATGAGAGCCTTTTCTCATGGTGTGTTCACTGGAACAAATAATTTTTTTCTTATAGATTTCGTCTTTCTAGCACATGTTTTGGATTTGCTTAAGTGTAAGCAAATATTTGGATGGTGTGGCTGACTTGACTCTCTAGTATCTCTGAATCCTGTCAAAGTGCTTGAGACCCAGTGTGTTCACAGGCTATTTCTGTTTTTAATCCCTTATTTCTCTTGTCATTCACCTGATCTGAGTTTTCTACCTGATTGTCCAGAGAGCTTTGTGTACAATAAATACAGAAGGTGAATCTGTCTTGCAGCTAGAATATCAATTGTATATAATTGAATTTACAGAGGAATCCTTTATTTTTGAAAAGCCTGATAAAATGTTCACTATTTCAGAGCACTAAGGCTTGAACTTTTGCCAATCTGAATAAATATACCATTTATTTCAACAGGATCAGTTTTTGACCTGTAGGGAATAAGTTTAGACTTCAATATATATGTATATATTAAATAATATACAAATCAATTTCCTTTGCTTACCAGTCATCATATAGACTCAACGTTCTGGTATTTTTTCTTTTATTAAGATGTTACATTTGAGCAGTTAAGTCAATTTCATGGAAACAAAAGTTTGTCAGATTAAATGAATTATTCAATTTGCATCTTGAACAAAAATAAGCATTGCTAATCGTGTATATGAGCATATGCATGCACTTACATAAATACCTGCATATTGCCAGCCATTCTCATAGTATAATCAAAAATGCGTATGGCACAAATGAACGAGTGCAATAATTGTGTAGAATTACAGAAAAGCTGCAATTAGAATATCTCCAAGCAAAGTTGTCAGGAAAGATAAATAGGGCAGTGAGAAAGCCAGAGGAAAATGGCTCGTAGGATCAAGATTAAACTGTGTTCAAATATTCTTATAACAAATACTTAATATGACTTAACAGTTCCTGATATATTGAAATTCCATTGGTGTTTTATATGCTTTGAAGTTAACACAGAAAACAGCCCAGGAATGTGTGTGTAACATTCTTCCACCTACAGATTGTCTATGGAAGGATGTTTCACTTACTGAGACTTTTATTTCACCTGAATATATCTATGAACATATAAATGTTTTAACATTATTTTAAACTGTACTACTGTCACTGAGCATGATGAAGGTTTTAGATTAAGAAAATAATAGAAAGATTTTACTAGGGTTGAAGGATAAACCGTGAAAAGAGGGGCATCCTTAGGACTAAAGCAGACCACACTCTGAAATGCAAATAAATGTATCACTTGCCTGATGTAAATCATGTAACATCAGTAAAGCTGAGTTTTATATTAAAAAAATTATGCCAGAAGTTTCTCCTGCTACTCCTCTAGTTTCCTGGAGATTTCCTCCCATTTGTATTTCTCATCTGTTCTCCCCTTTTTTTGTCATGCTTTTTGTCTTCCTTCTCACTCTCCAAAGCCATTCATCGAAGGAAAATATTCAGAAATTCTTCTCGTCATCTTCTCTCTTCCCAGATCTTTTACCCAGTGAAACTGAGATGCTTCACTCTTGCAATGAATGTAACAAGACTATAGTTTGTGGTTTTGCTTGAACTCAGAGGAACTGATAGCTAGGTAGTTCATAGAGTTACAAATCATAGTCCAGTGACTCTTATCAAACAACCGAAAGTACAGCTAGTGATACTCAATCAAATTAAAAGTCCACAGTTGAAAAATCAAAGGTTTGAACATGGCCTGTGAACAATTTGTAAAGAACTCTTTACAAAGAAGCAACAATCAAAATGTATTTAAAAGCAAAAATTAATGCATCTATTAAAGCTATAAATTATTTATGAATGACAACAAATGAAACTGTACCAAGTCAACTAGTCACTGAGCAATTTGCTTGGGTTCGGCGGAAAAACAGGTAGAAATACTTACTTGAACAACCGTGGTCTATGGTTAAAATAGCTTTATCGAGACAAAGGCTATTGTACAATAGAGTTTAAAATGTGTTTAACAGTAGTATCTAGTTACTTACACTGCAGTTGTATGCTGTACCATGGCTGCTGTGTTTTGCAGAACTGGTCCCTGAAGTGATCATGCTGGAATTAAATTTTACATTTCAAGTAGAGCTTATTTGTCATATACACCCTGATTTAATGGGGATGTTGACTCAGTATTCATTGCTAAAGCACTCAGAGGTTTGCTTCGTGTAATAACGTTACTTGCTTTGTTCCTCTTCCACAAAAATGTAAATGTATGAGTTCAACTTTATTTATTGCGGTATCTTCCTTTAGTAATAAGGTGAAGACACTGCAGAAAAGTTGCCTGTAATGCTTTGTACAGTAAGTGCGCTTTGGTATTATTATTTTTTCTTTCACAGAGCAGATTTTTCATTAGCAGCATTTACTAAATGTTGATGTTGTCATCACAGTAAATAAGAATTACCTTGGAATTCAGAAATCATGCTGAATAATGGCTAGTAACAAGCATACCTTATACACTAGTGTGTTTTTTGCTTTACATATCTGAATTTACTTTTCTCAGTCCCATCCAGCTTCTTATTAATGCAGATGAAAATTCTGCAAATAACAAATATTGTGATCAAAACTGGTTTATATGCATCACTACTTTAAATACATTAATATTTTCACTGAAATCAGGATTAGTACCATAATCTTACTGTGGCTTCAATTCATCAAAATATTCCTCTTAAACTATAAGCATATACTTTCACTCAAATAATCTCAAAGCTATGCACATGTTAATATTTTCCAGAGAATTAAATATGCTTTTCAGAAATGGAGCCTTCAGTTGAAAGACTAATAAAGTTCTATAAATTTATTTATAGAGATAAAGTTCAATTTCTGTCTCCTGTTCACTTAGCTCAGTAAGACGAGCTATATAGATCGGGGGAAATAACATCTTCTCACAATGGTCTTTGAATTAAATTTATAACTCATTATTTTATTTTAAAGGAATATTCTTGGGACTGATATTTTTCATTTTCCTTCTTAATCCAAAAGATAACTTTGATCAAACCAGTTTGCTTTAAGCCCATCAAATCGACATTATATATTTAAATTATATGTATTCAAATGTTGTACTTTAGGGATTGTGTTGTGGTCTTCTGCAGTGACCTGAAAGTCAAGAGAGCTGGGTTCTGTTCCAAACCTTGGGATAGTGTGCGTGAAGCTGATATACGATGTTTTGTCTGCAGTAGTTGAGGTATGAACTCAGTGACCAAGTCCTGCACATTAGAAGGAATGAAAGAATGTGAGATCTACTGGCACGACCTCAACTGATCCATGATTTTATGTGTAAGGAGCTTCCATATTTTAATGAAGCATATCTTACAAATCCATATCACAGTTGGATAGTATTTTTCAATGCTCCTATAGTATGGCAGCATATCCTTTCTCTTTTGGCTAGAATATGGTCAATGCATCTATCAGTGTTTTCAGAGGCCTAATTTATAAACATAGATTTATAAATATTGCTTGTGGTCTGTCTGCTGGGACGTAAATGATGAATACTGCATTCTATATATGACTCTTGCAGAGTAAAACTTGCACAAAACTCAGCATACAGGGTATAACATTTTTGTAAGAACTGCCCATTGCTTATCATCATCTTTGATTTATTCAGGACTTTGTGTCTTTTACTGGAAAAAAGTCAGACATGGGGGTGGGAAAGGTTCAAGGATACTCTTGTTTGCATCCTTTTTTTCACTTATTCCTTTTACTTTCTCTTCTCCTGTATTCTGGCTCTCAGTGTTTTTAGTAAGGAGCATACTACCTGACAATAATGCTGACACTGCATCCATTTCCCCTCTCCAGTGTCCTCTTCACTTCAACCTCATGTCATGCTTCACTGATCAGCTATGAAACACTGTCAACATTAGGTTTGTTGTTAATGCTTCAGTCAGATGACTGGGAAAGGGATCTTAAGTATTTCTAGAGCTACTTTCTCTGAAAGTGTTCCTGTATTTAATGCTTGGTTCATAGCTGGAAGTTTCAGACCTGTGAAAATTAAAGACTTTTTTTTAATGGAAAGTTGAGATTCTACAAAACATAGGTATACCTAGCTTCACTTTATTCCTCATGTGCCCCTTTCAACATTCCTTTAGTACTTAAAATTTTCTAGACCTCCACCTTGTGGGATATATATACATATATGTACACACCCTATAATTTATAAGAAATTATCTTAATAAATACTTTAGAAAGGAAATGTTTTTTGAAGTATTTAGGACAGTGGAAGATTTATTATGATAATTCACAGAATCACAGAATGTTGAGGTTGGAAGGGACCTCTGGAGATCATCTGGTCCAACCCCCCTGCCAAGTAGGGTCACAGCGCACGTTGTACAGGATTGCATCCAGGCAAGTTTTGAATATCTCCAGAGAAGGAGACTTCACAGCCTCACTGGGCAACCTGTTCTAGTGCTCTGTCACCCTTAGAGTAAGGTTTCCTCATATTCAGCCAGAACTTTCTGTGTTTCAGTTTGTGCCCATTGCCTCTTGTCCTGTTGCTGGTCACCACTGAAATGAGTCTGGCCCCATCCTCTCGACACCCTCCCTTCAGATATTTGTATACATTAATAAGATCCCCTCTCAGTGTTCTCTTCTCCAAATTCATTATAATAAATTCTCCAATTCATTATAAATTTAGAAGACTATAATGCTACTGCTTCTAACATCTGCCATTTGCTTTTTTATCCAACTTCATGATATTAATTAACTCTGGGACTAGTGCTCACCTGTTCTATTCAGACTATCTTCAACGAAATTGCTTTGTGTACAGAGTACTACAGTATACTGCAAGTACAAAGCAGTGTTCATAATGAAAGATAAAGAGTTGCATAACTAAGGGCCCTTAGTCAACATTACAGCTATTTCTATTAGAGGCAACAGTTGAATAAAGGTTAGAATAAGTCAGAAAGATTTCTACAGATAAATCGTTAGACTTATCCCACCCCTAAAACCATTTTCCCTGTACAATTGGTTGCATGTTAATTGCAGTCTGTCTATGCGTGGTGCATAGTTCCTGAGCAGACCTGCGAGACCATTTGCTTTTTTCCTGTGTTTCAGTGCTATAAGTTAGAGATTAGCTACGTGATGGTGGCCAAACTGAAAGACACCTACAAATAGGCTGTAATGAGCCTCTTACCACTATGTTGATCTCTTAACTGTTATGTTCTACCTAGTGGCTTACTGCTGCTTTATCCTGGAGTGTGGGTACTGTGGTTCAAGTACTGTTCCTCTCTGTATGTTTGCAGGGTGTCTAGCACACTTTGAGTAGTGCTAGAATGCTGAAGTTTTTACAGCTAAGATTTAGGAGATTTTGTTTCAGTTTCAGAAGTTATGCTCTTACTTTCTGTTTTTGCCATATCTCTGAGCCTCTCTCTGAATCAGACCCCTCTTGGTAAAAAAAAAAAAAAAAAAAAAAAAAAAAAAAAAAAAAAACAGTTAAAAGTTTCCAAAGAGGGTTTGGAAGTCCAGTAGTACACTATTATAGTGTGCAAGGATCAATATGGAAAAGTGGAATGTTGCAAACGGTATGAAATGAAGTTTCATTTTTAAAGTGACATGGGGGTTTTTTGTTTGTTCTTTGTTTGTTTGTTTTTGGTGGAAGAAAATGTAAAACATTAAAGGAAAGAGAATCATATGTTTATGATGTCGTTTAGTCATGCTTTCTAAATTAATTTGAGAAGAATCACTGTATTATTCAACCAAAACTGTCTTCGGTAATGTAAAAGCACGTCTTATTTCTCTTACATGTATTTGTACAGAAAAGTAAATGTCTTCTGTAGTAATAGCTCAGAGGGGTGTCATTTATGATATACAGTGCAAATTAATGTGACTGGCCACTGTAACATTCATCTGGGACTAATCAGAGTTTATAATCCATTTTATCTGGTATTCTTGTACTTTCGTTGCTAAGCAGCTAAAGCCATTATACAGATATTGCTCTATGGGTGTAATCAGTTTAGCACAAGTTTGCATTGCCTTTTATTACTGATTAGTGTCAAATTAGAACGTTTTAGGGCCCAATTCTGTTCATTATTATCCCTGCTTCACTGGATTTGTACATGTGTGACACAAAAGACTAAATTAGCCTCTGAATTTTTAGCTACTTCAATACCAAAACATTTTCATACAATCTAAATGTTTTTTTTACAAAGATTTCTTAATGGAAACTGTCAACTATGGGAAAAATGTAGAATAAAATCATAGGCAAGTGTGTATATGTTATGGTACCTTTTTATATCCATTTATATTTATTTATATTCAAAATTCATTTGAATATTTTAATTGTATTATGCGTGTATATACACATAATATGCACAGTAATAGTGATCTTTTTATTCCCAACTAGTTTCTACAATCAGTCCACATCATAAAAAAAATTACAATGAATGGATATTCATTCTTTGGAGTATGTCATGAAGCACTAGAAGTTAGTGATATCTGGTGATGACTCATACCATCAAGAAGTCATATAAATACTTGAAATTTTGGCCTAATAAGGTTTTTGAAAAATTTGGGTACCGCACTTGTTAAATTTAGATTTCTGATTGACTGCCATACAGCACAAATTCATTGACCGCGATCAGTGTATTGTCTAAAAGTAGACAGTGTGGTCAAGAACAGTTGGAACGGTGAAGCTGATAATTAAATACTGTAATCATTGTCTCTCACACACACAGGCCCCTGTTTCCAGAATGATGACCCGCTTTTGGGAAACTTGCTATTATGCTGCTCAGTTATTGCTAGCTGTTCTTGAAGGATTATTAAAGCCTGGTTAGCTCACTGAAGAGTCATTGTTCACATTAGTCCTTTTAGTGTTAAACTTCAAGTCAGGCTATCAGTGCCGCCAGACTCGTCAAGGGCATGCAGGAGAAATTACTCCTCCAGCATAGCGAATGCATCAATCAGAAGAGTCTAAATGCTTCTCTTTCAGAGAGGAAAGACTTTTATTTTGTGATGTAGCACCCAAACTGAACGGGACTCTTTCACACCCTCTCAAAGCTAGGGCTTGTTCCTAGTTTGCATGTATAAAAGTGAGTGCTGCAGCTGCGGCTCCACGGGTTGCTTTGCTATAACCAACTGAGGCCTCAACAGCACTGGGAAGAGCCCCGATTCAGCATCTGTGGCAAGAATTCAGTGTAACTGCTGTCATATAATTGGTGAGGGCAAGCTGGAGTTTGTACTGATTTTACTTACCCTGGTCCTCATGCCTACATATTAGGGTTTTAGAGTTACAGCTGCCAGTAGTTAGCTGTGTTAGATATATCTTAGTGTAGCCAAGTGTAAAATTCAACTTCATGATTTTAATTCTGATGTGATCATGTGCAAACAGGAGGTTTTTAGGAAAACAGGGGGAGCTAAGGGCCTTTTTCAGTACTGTTTTCGTATCTCTCGGACAGAGTAGCTGAAACTACATACTGCACACTTTTCCTCATGAGAAAAACAGTATTTCTTCAGTTGAGGCATGTTTGAGGGGAAGAGTTTTCAGAGTATCTACCATAAGCTCTGCCAGTAACCTTCCTGGCAAGTCTGTCTGTCTTGTACACCGTGCTTTAGCAGAGATCAGAGGAACTGGGAATATTGTCATCCAAACAAGGCAAAGGTAGTAGCTGACTTTGAAAGGTGCTGGAAAATATCCATCACTTACTGGGTCTACAAAATCCTCATATAGGCGTTGTCTTATGGCTGTGTCAAGATCATACTAGTTGGTTCCTTATTTGATGTTCTTAGTCTAATAACTTTGGGGGGGATTGAGTACCTATCCTCATCCAGCAGGATAACTGAGCAGTGTTGCTGTAAATAAAATCCTGCAGGTTAAGGATGGATTGTGGCTTTTAGTTTAGTTTTGTCTTGGGAGAGAGGAGTGGGAAAGACAAGGGTAATCCGTGTTGTGGCAGTAGCCCTTGAAAGAAATTTGCCTGATGGGCATGTAGCACCATCTCTCACCCTGCAGCCATGTACTAGGACCCTCCGTTTTGCCCCTCCTCTTCACCTAGGTCTTGAGACCATCTTTAGACCTGATGCAGGATTCCTGACTCCCCTCCCCTATTTGTTCAGTAGAGAGACCTAAGTATATAACCTATGAGAACCTACTACTGGTCCTTTGTCTGGGCACTCCTTGGGCTTTTTCTTGTATTTTACAGCCATAAAACACTATCGACAATTTGTTTCTAATGGGCTCAATACGGCAATGAATTCATAATAATAAAAACCTATCTTGAGGTGTTGCTCCTACAAGTAAACACCTAGCTCATCCCAGAAGGAGAGTCAGGAAAAAGAAAACTGTATAAAATTTCATTATTCTTCAGCTTCTTTTCTAAATGGAGGAAATTATTCTCACTGAGATTCATTTGGGCACTTAAAGACAAGTTGTTTAGTTGCTTTTTCTGTAGTTTTGTTTTCTTTTGTTTTTTCTTGCAACAACAGTAGGCTTAGTAAATGATGATTGTACACAAGAGAATTTCACCATGGGAAAGAAATGGAACTTACAAAACATTTTTTTGTGTGTGTCTATATTAAAGAATTCATTGCTTTTTTAAAACATGTACACAGAGTGAGAATTTTAATTTCAGACTTATCTCACATTTTAATATGTAGTTGTGGGCTAGACTGAATAGTCTTACTGTTGGCATGGGACATCTTTTGCACTATGCACCATATGCGAAGCAGGCCAGACTTGAGTGGGGTGTAATTTAAATTAGACTTCTAATCTATGCTTCTCAAAACAACGCCATAATCAAGCTTACTTTTACGCTTTTTTTTTTTTTTAAGGAAATTGAGTGTGTGCCATTTTATGTCAGTTTTGGAACTGGGTGAGTACTTTTAGCAGCAACACACACACATGCACTTTTTTGATTGCAAAGGGGTTTGCTCTTGCTTAATTACAGTGGGCTAAGCGTAGTGGTGTTTAGCCTTGTGTTTATGTGTGGTGAAATGTGTAAAGGGTTTCTTTGTGTTCCCGGTAGGGTGGGTCCAAGGCCATTCTGTAAGCTCAGAAGTATTCAGTGCATTGTTTATCTCCTTTAAAAGATGACAAGGAAGTCGATCAGTAATGACAATTTAGCAGTTAAGAGAAATGACTCTCTGGAGAAGAGCAAGTTATGTGTCACTTGCGTGACTGTGGTTCCACGGTGTCTCTAAGCCAGGGCTGAACTACTGTATAAGGAACATATACAATTTCCACTAATAGTAAGAAACAGCACCTGTAAAACATGTGCATTAACATTTTCTGTTCTGTTGTCCTAATAAACTGATCAGTCATTAAAAAGTAATTGTTCAGGACTGAGGAAAGCTGATAATGCAGTGGTTCTACAAAGACTGCGTCCAAGCTCTGCGTGTGCTGATAACGGGGTAGTTCATGGGAATGTAAAGAGTGCTTAGCAATTGGGAGATCATGACAGTGAAAGTTAGAATGCTTAGATTCTGCTATTTCATCTTATACCAAATGGCTATGAACTACCGTTAAACACTTTCTTTTTCCGTTCTACACTTTCTGTGTCTAAAAATGTGTACAGTCACCTTTAAATGTGTACAGTCATCTTTAAAAAGTCCCTCCCACTGCCAGTGAAGATCAGGTTTGAGACCACCTCGTGAACCTGAACATCTATAAGTCTATAGGGACTGATGACACGCATCCCAGTGTCCTGAGGGAGCTGACTGATGTCGTTGCCTAGCCATTCTCCATTGTATCTGAAAAGTCATGGCAGTCAGGTGGAGTCCCAGTGACTGGAAAAATGGCAACATCACTCCCATTTTTAAAAAGGGTAGAAAAGAAGACCCTGGCAACTACAAACTAGTAAGTCCAGAGAAGAACTTGGGGGTACTGGTGGATAAAAATTGGACATGAGCTGGCAGTGCAAGCTTGCAGCCCCAAAAGCCAATTGTATCCTGGTCTGTATCAAAAGTAGCATGGCCAGAATACCAAGGGAGATGATTCTCCCCCTCTACGCTACCCTTGTGAGACCCATCTGGAGTCTACTTTCAGCTCTGGGGCCCTAGTGCAAGAAGGACATGGACCTATTAGAACAGGTCCAGAGAGCCACGAGGATGACCAGAGGTCTGGAGCACCTCTCCTGTGAAGACAGGCTGAGGGAGCTGGGGTTGTTCAGCCTGGAGCAGAGAAGGCTCTGGGGAGACCTTATATTGCAGCCTTTCAATACCAAAAAGAGGGTTCATAAGAATGATAGAGAGAGACTTTTATAAGGGCATGTGATAGGACAAGGGGTAATGTTTTCCTACTGAAAAAGGGTAGATTTGGATTAGATATTCAGAAGAAATTCTTTACTTAGGGGGTGGTGAGGCACTGGCACAGGTTGCCCAGAGAAGCTGTGGATGCCCCATCCCTGGAGGTGTTCAAGGCCAGGCTGGATGGGGCTTTGGGCCATCTCCTCCCATGGGTGGGAGGTGTCCCTCCCTGCCCCGTGGCAGGGGGGTTGGAACTGGATGGTCTTTAAGGTCCCTTCCAGCTCAAACCATTCTATGATAAACGGGAATGGAAAGAGGTAGAGAGTTGTGAATTTCATTTAATGTTCCTTTTCGTAATAAATATGTTCTCATTATTACTTAAAGATGAATTATGTATATTGTGATCTCAGAATATATTCCACTATCATGTCTGTTATGTCAGAAAATTGGTATCAAATATTGTTTTAATGTATTTTTTCCAAAGCGAAATCCTCTACTTAATTTGCTCACGGTCTTTCTCTTCCTACACAGTGTAGCATAAATATTTTACTTTTTCTGCATCATGCCTACTAATCCATCTTTTCCTGCATCCCACAGCGTATTTAATAACTGTAAGTCTTTTTCCCATGCACAGAGACTCTTTTTATTTCTGGAAGTTTAGCTTTATTACAATCAGACATCTAAGTCCTCTAAGGATTAATGAGGTTTTGAAGGAAAGGTATGACTCTTAAAAAAATAATAATAATCCAATCACATCACTTTAAATAGTTTAAATAATAGCAGTAGTTTTACTAGAAAAAAAACTTTCTACTTTGAAAGGTAGTATATTACAAGGGCACTGAGTGTTCATGGAAGGCATTCTGAAGGTTAACTTACAAACTTAACTGCTTTAATTGTGGAATAGTATCAGCTAGTAGTAAGTCTGCATATTTCTGTAGGTTAGTTTCTAAGTTGTGACCTAGAAAATCCACCCCATTTTACCCTTAGTACATCCAAGACGGACTTTGATATAATTCTTCCTTTTAGAGTATGCATACCTTGCCAAGAGCACAAGAAGGCAAATTGGTCTATTAGGTACTTAAATTTCTGTTCATCCAATTGAAGGATGAAGGGAATCCATTTTTAAGCTTCTATAAATAAGTTTTCTTAAAAAACTTCACGGAATCACACATGATAAGTAATTTCAAATAGTCCAATTGATAAGTGGTCTCTTCAAAAATCTATGGCATTTCTTAGTTTCTGTTTTCAGAAACCCACTATTAAAATAATCACACAAAATTCTGCCCCTTAAAACTGCATCCTGAATTGTAGAAAAATCTATGTCTTGAAGTTAAGAGGTGCAGTTTCTTCTGTGCTGCTTTACTCATTTCAGATGATGGCTAAAATGATGGCAGAATTTCCTGTTATCTGATTAATTCACACTTGTGAATTACCAGGGTGTACAGGTCTGTGAAGCATATGCTTTGCCAAAAATTAAACATGTTCTGGAAACAGGAAAGTATGGAAAATAAAGTAGACACAATTAATGCTTTTAAAGGTCACTGTTGCATTTACAGAACTACAGACAGTGAAGAGAGGTGTACGAATAATGACTTTCAATAGGTATTGGAAAAGCCTGGCTCAGGTAACTCATGTTTATCATATAGAACAACAACAAAAAAATCAGTGTGTGATGCTTACACAGATCAGTGGATAGTTATAAAGAGCTTCATTTTCAGGAAGGATTATGAAAATGTATTGAGCAGAGAATGTTATATGTTGACTAAGGTGTTCACAGGTATTTATCAGTTTTCATTAATTCTGTGTGCTCATGTAATTTTTCTCTTTAAATGTGAATTTTTAACCTCTTGCTAGATTTTTCATCCGCTTTTGGAAAGCTAATTTGTACAGAAGGCCACATAAAAGGCAATATCAGGCTCTGATCTTGTGAAGGACTGAATAAAACATAGTAATGTAAGAACAGCCAAAGGCTCATTTGGCCAGTATCCTGTCTCTAGCAATACCAAAGATGATGTCCAGGAAGAAAGTAGGCACAGGGTAAAGCATATCATGACGTTTTTTGAGAATACTATCTCAGTACCAGGAGATACACTTTCATGAGCTAAAGAGGGTGTTCTTGCATGTAATGAGATGCCATCTTTGTATGTAATATGGTTTGTGGGAAGTGTTAAAATAGAAAACCTATATAGAATAGTGAAAAAAATATATATATAAATGTAAATGTTGGAGAGCACTGTGTTTTGCTCTCTACTTTGTGGTGGGAAAGTCCTTTTATTACCACAGCTGCCAACAGATGATCCTATAGTGCAGAGTGAATATTTATGTAATTTCTTCATAACAATATGTCTGAAAGTACTGTTTAAGGCGTTAAAATTCTCCAAACTGTTGTAGCTGCGTTATTTCTCCGTATTCTTTTACAATAGTGAAATACTGTATCTGACCACCTTACTAGCAACTAAACATACTGAGGTTTCTCAGAGAAAGCCAGGATTCCCAACAAATGGATTGATATGCTTTCCATAATGAATTTTCATGCATACAGTAGATACCAAAAATATTGTAAGCTATAATACAGCTAAATGAGACGTAATGAACCTGATAGAACAGTCCTAAAGTTATATTTTCCAGCACTGAGAGCTAAGGCACTGTAAGAAAGAGATAAATGCTACAGTGTCTTGTGGGCTCCCATCAAGAACATAGGCAGCAAAACACAGGTGGCAATGTCATGCAAGAACCAAAAGGCATCATGCATATAATGCATTAGACTTAACTAAGAAGCATTCCAAAGAGTGATGACATCCTCTTCTACATTTTCAGTATGCAGTGTTCGTTTGTTTGAGGTAGAAATGAAGTAAAGGTGTGGGGTTTTTTTTGGCTTTTGGTGTTTGGTTTCAGCTTATTTCAGTGACTGTTGAACACTTTTATCTGAGCATTTCTTAACATAAAGTTTGGTTGTTGACAACTCTTTCATAAATAATAGTAGCTTTGTTGGATACATTGATGAGTAAAACCTGTAGATTCATTTGTGGACCCATACAGTAGGAGGACATGTTCTAAAAAAGCTGTTAATTAGCTTCTTTGGACATCCAAGAAATCTCACGTATTTTTAAACAGTTGAAGAGCAAGAATGAAACAAGGTTTGGGCAGAAAAAGGGTCTTTGCTCAGGGGTTTAAAATTCTGTATACCCCATGGTGTATTTAATTCCTGGTTCTCTTCAGTTGCATTCAGATGTGAGAAACTTGGTGGTCATATTACTGAGTTTCCATTCCTATAGGCTTGTGCCACATGCTTACTTTATGCATTGTATATACAAACATGCAATCCATTCTTGCAGTATTCCTTTAATGGCAGCCGCTATACTGAAGCAGTATAGGAAAGGAAGTTTGCAGAGCTTTTCTAGCGTAACAAGAAATGGGAAGATCATATCTGCAGAGATTTCTGGATCATAATTGACAGAGTTTTAGATAGGAATCTGAAGTTAGAGAGGCTTAAACTCACAAAACCTCTGAACTTTTGGAAATTTGCCATGAATCTGTGGGAAAAGTTAAGAAAGAATTGTTGCTGGGTGATATGCCCAAAGAGATTAACTGCTTTCCACAGTGCAGTTCAATGTTGTACTGTTATATAAAACACTCGATGTGGTTCAAATGTCCCTTAGGCTAACATATAATCTCAGCCACATGTGTAACCCAATATCTGAATATTGTTTCACTTTGCTTTTTAACTGGATTTAGACTGATGACTTGGGTTTAAGAAGCCACAGGCAGCTCCCTAGTACCTAAAATATCACCATATTCAGGTTTTGATACACAATACAGGCTTCATTAAAATTTGTTAACCATTATCTGGTTGCACAGTTAACATCATTCTGCAAATAGCATTGACAGAAAAGAGGTTTATTTACTGGCCTTGTCCAGAGAAAAGTAATGTTTTATCCATTACTAGTGTGCTGTTTTTAAAGTTGTTTACATTCTTTGAGGAAATGCGGAAGCTACTGCTTGAAGAGGCTAAAGAACATTAGATCTTATGGGTTCTTTCTGAAAGAATTCTTGAAGCAAATGCTAAATTACATTATTCAAGTTATTTCCCAGACAGCAGAGAGAACATTGTGTCTTGGCAAACTGAATTTACAGTTATATTTGAATAATGAAATCTAAACTATGAAAAAAGTTCCCAGATCTTATCATGATGCAGTGAAGAATTACATATTTTTTTTGTCCTGCCCACAAGTTTTGCTTGCAAGTTAATGCCTTTGTCAAATTGCTGATGGCTTCAGAAAGACATACAGACTATAAATAAAATTACTTGAGGATTTAAGTAAAATGCTTAGTTAAAAACATGACAATCTGTTAATGAAAATTTCTCGTTTTTTAAATTATTTTTCCTTTTACTTCTTTTTTATTTTCTCCTTTAAGTATAGGTGTCTGTTAACAGACACCTCTTAACAGAGGGAAGTTTCTGATCTTTCCTTAAAGCTCACCTTTGAATTATGTAAATTGTTGTCCTATAGAAACCTTTGGTTATAAACTTCAAAGGAGTTTCATGAAGCCTCAAGATGAATGTGGGGGAAAATTTCAAAAAGAACTTTTCTCTCCTGTGGAACTGAAGACATGGGAAATTGTGTCAGTTCAACTAAGTTTGCTTTGAAATGCTAGGCTAGTGCGACTACAAAGTACCAAATAGGAAGCTTCAAATCACTGCTAGTGTACTTACTGAATCACAGAAGACTAAGTTCATGCAAATTGTTACCACTGCTCTTTTGTTCCTAATTCCAAAAAACATTTTTAAATGATTAATATACTTTTCCTTAGAATGAAAAATTGCATAAGGCCATGGTTACGGCTTGTTATATTCCCTGGACACATTTTAGTCCAGCAATAGTGCTAGAAAATGCAACATGAAACCACTGGGACAACATAGACTACAAGTCCAATATTTTGTAATCTTACAGAGCTAGAAATATATCACATTGAGCCAGTTCATTTTCCAGTAAAATATAAGATTTCTTTTAATTCTTGCTAGCTAACTGACACCAATTGCATCATTCTGCTGTAGCAGTTTACTGCGTTTGCCTGTCATTTTGATTCTCATGGCTTGCCTGTAGTTTTTAATCCTTCATGAACTGAAAAAGGTAAAAACTTTGCCTTCTCCTTGCCTTGCTTCATGTAACGCCACAACTGCTATAAAATAAAAGTAAGGTAAATATATTGGGAGTTACGGCATATATTATTTTTTGCATTTATTTTAAAATTAATTATGTGAAGCTTTGACATCAGTCTTGAAATACACAACTCACCAACTGTTGATTTCAAGATACTGATCACTGTGAACAAGAAGATGTTCATATACTATGTTCTTCAATGTGCTGAAGACCTTTCCTAGTTTAGGGACAGAACACTCCACAACTAAAAGTTTAAAGTCTAAAATAAGTAAGATTAAAAAAAAAAAAAAAAGCATGCACGCTTCTCTGTGATACACAAAATGAAATCAAGTAGTTTATAATTAGAAGAAAGATAGGGTTTGGGGTGGTTTTTTTTGAGTGCTCAAATTTAAGTACATCTATGTACCAGAGAGTAAAGAGAGATTGTGTCACATGACTACTCATTAAAATAAATAATAAGAATAAAAACCAAATACATATTAGGGGTGGTCTTTTTAAAAAATTAAGTTGCAATCCTGTTTGCATTATCCAAAGGGAACTGTGTTACCCATGCATTATTTAGGAAAAGGCAGTTTGTCTTAACTTTGCATATGCAATGAAACAAAATTGCTTAAAGGAATTTTCCATATCTTCTCAAATACTTACGAAGTTTCCATCAATCGACTGTTCATAAATACCAATGACATTTTCATAGCTGATAATCTCACCGTGTCACTAGCTGTTTCTTCTTGTTTCCTTAATACAAAAAAAAATTTTTGGACCTACTTAAAAACTTTTCAGGCTTGTACGCATAGGATGAGATTTTTGACCTGTAAGCAGTACAACTAAGTCTATAAACATTTTTCATTTTTACTTACTGCTTATCAAAACCTGTACTTATAGTTGTATGTTTTTAACACTTAGAAGTTCTTTGTAGTCAGCCTGGAAAAAAAAAAAAAAAAAAAAAAGGTATCAAAAACTCTGCCTGTAAAACCATGTCTTAAAAAATAAAGTTCATGTTCTTATGTTATCACTGTTTGCATGAAACAATTAAGTGAAGCTACGTAAGTTATAGCTGCAATTGTGATTTGATCCAGAACTCATAAAAGTTATTTAGCTTGTAATCAGGTTTATAATGATCAAAGCAAGACACCATGTGATGGCATCATATAGTTTTTCACAATGTTGTATAACATTTTACTGCAGCATTCTGTCATCTAATGGGAATGTTTATGGAAAGAATACAGAAAATCTGTATTCTGCTCAGTCCGTATCTGACAGTCATGTATACGTCAATGAAAACTTTTTTCAGGATGTTTCCCAACTTTTGTGTGGTGGGATGTGTTTTGTGTTTTGTTGTTGTTGTTGTTTCTTTTTAAAATGACTACATTTAATTAAATGAAGCTGAAAAAATGCAAGTAACTATTAGAGGAAAAAAAATTGAATATAAGCATTGTTTGAAATGTTTGTACCAAACCAAAACACTGGTATTTTTTTTTCCAGGCCATTTGAACGTTGAACAATTAATAGTGAGGCTTCATGGTAGGTGTGGTCACTGATCTGAGCCCATACTGCTGCTGCGGAAAGAGGGTCTACCCCTCTGTTCCCTGTTGCTGGAGTACACAGCCTTTTATTGCATGCATTCCAGTGAGCCCTTGCATTGGATCCGCTTGCTGACAGAGCTGAAAACTAAAGTTGCAAAAAAATGAAAACAAAAAAATTCTTTGTATCAGTAAGCAGCTCTAACCTGCCTGACACTCATGGGTGCCAGAGAGGCAGCAAGTGGGAAAGAGACTGTTGCTCTGCTCAATAACAGTTCACTATTTGGACAGCAAGCCAGCTTTGAAATTGCAGATAACCCTGCCTCTCTAGATAGCAGTGGATTTTCATCTCAAAAGAGTAATAAAATCTGAAGTGCAGTTTATTCACGTTGGTGCTTTGTGGCTGTAATCACCTTAGATGTGATCCTAAACTCTTTATTCTCGTGATTACTATTAAGTTGATCAGGAGAATGGAAAACAAGATTTGTGGGTCAATTTTAATCCTTCTGAAGATAATGGTTATATTCCCACTGACTTGAGAAGGATCAGAAACATCAACCTTCAGATTTTTTTTGCCATTACCAGAAGTATGCATTGCAGATGAGATGTATCATTTTCTCATCTGTTAGAAATTCAGCTTTTGACAGTGCAGATAAGTGAGCAGCATATGCAATTGGTATTTTGATTTTCATTTTTTATTTGTTATTATTTCCAGTGTTTTATAGTCAATGAAGCCTCGGTAGTAATTCTTATACATAAGTCAATTATACTGTCCAGGTGATGTACCATAGTTTTCCATGTCCATCTGTGGAAGTCTTTATTTCAGTTCTGTACAGTATTAGACTATGTGGATTAGTCGGTATGTTACCTAGCAGTAGATAAAAATATAAATGCAGTAGAGCATTTATAACTGTTGATCCCAAATGGAATGTAAAATATCTGAACGTGGATTTCTAAAGGCCAGAAAAAAATGACCAGTAGATTTCTGTCTATCAAATGCAGCAGTAAATTTGGAAAACAGGTAGAGATTGCAGAGCAGTTTTATGATAATAATACACTAATGTTGGCACTCTCCAGACAAGTTGATCTTTCAGGAACTTGCATGTCCCTGTATATTTTTCTTTCTTCAGGCAATTCTGTCTGAATTTTCTCAGATATCCTCTGTGACTGCCTGTCACTATCTTCTTGCAGGACTGTGAGCTCTCCAGGCAGGATCAGCTCTGCTCCCAGACCACTGCTCTGCTTAGCATCACTGCCAAGCACATGGCTGCATTTTGAAGTCTGCAGTCTTGACATTCAGTGTTTGAACAAGGCCTGACTCAGATAGACAGATACAAGTCTTAACCTGCTGGCTACATTCACTTTGTGCCTTACCCACTGTTAGGCTAGTTTGTGGGATGAAATTGATAAAATAGGAAAGCCGAGTAGATGAAATGAAAGGCATGCATAAGTTTTCCGTTGCGATTTTAACTGTGTATCATGAGGTGGTTTTCTGTAAATCTTGGAACCGAATTGACTTCATACTTGCACATAGTTTTTAACTGTCATTTTGGCACAGTTTCTGCTTCCTATTCTAAATTAGAAAAGAGGAGGCAGGACAGTGTGCTTCAAGAGAATGAAAGAGGTTTGACCGTCGCTGTTTTTCTGGCCAAACCACACATATAAAACATTTGCAGGAATGTGTTTGTGTATGTATATCCATGTGCTCAAAGCACATACACTTGTGTTAAAACATATTTCTTTCCTGGTAGTTTAGCGTCCAGCTTCCAGTACGCACAGGTTAGATATTTTCATAACCTTTGCCTTAATATGTCTGCTATAATTTTAAAACTTTTGGAGCCCTTTAAAGATGTTGGCTTTCTTAATTTTGTCATCACTCTCCAAAAAATCTTGGCTTCCTTCTTGATATTATTTGAATTTTCATGTATATCTTTGTGATTAAAAACCCTATTACAGATCAAAGCTAGATCTGCTGAAGTGATTTTAAACATGGGTTCTACTTAAATTCATTAATTGAACTAATAGAAGATGTTATTTTACATTTTTATATGACTCAGTACTGAGAAACAATTCAAGTACCTTATAAAAATGCTTTGGACTGCAAAAAATACATTGAAACTCATTGGCTTTGAGAAGAAGTCTTGGTGTTGAAGGTTTATGATAATGATACATGGAAATGTTACCTGTAAGTCATCTTTCAGTAAGAGGAGGGCCACAACAGAAGTCTGTGTAGAACCTGAGTATTAGAAGAGAATGGAAGAGAAATACAGAGCAGTGTATTACATTGGTAAGCTTCATAGATTTTTTTTCAATGGAAAGAATCCTTGCTGAAAACCAACACTATACATGCTGGAGGCTAGGTGACTTCATTTTTGTTCCAGTTTTCAAACCACAAAGTTTTTTAGATTTCTATTTCTAGCACTTCGGTATGCAAAACTAAATATTAAGCTTTGTCTTCCAACAACTTTGCAGAGCTATAAAACTGGTGATTTGCCTGAATTCAGAGATAAATTGGGTTCTGTGTACATCCAAGTTACCTCTGTCAGGAGTTCTTAGAAGTTTTTTTCCTTAAGAATTAGTGTAATTTTCTTAAAGCCATAACTAGGTATGTCCTTTCACTTAATTACTTTCCATCCTAATAGATACAGCACAGAAGTTTTGAGTCAGGCTTGCTAGTAGAATTTTTGGGGTTTTCTCTTTTTTGTTTGACTTATGCACCAGTACTCTTGCTGACCTTCAATAAATGTGTTTGTTAAGTGCAAAATTTTATGTCCTAGATGTTGAACTGTGTGTGGTTTAACAACAAGAACAACAACAAAAAAAAATTCTAGGTCTGCACTTTTAATGACCCAAACTTTCATTCATCATAAAATTCTGCTCTTAATCTGTTCTAGGATCTCTGCCATAATCTTATCGCTTTAATTATAGTACCCAAAAATGCAAAAAATGTTATATAACACTTTCTGAACTTGTTTGGGCTTCTTATAGACATGCTTGTGTGGAAGGAAAAATATCATGCAGTCCAAGAGTAGCATAGGGGAAAAGTCATGCATGCAACAAATTAAGATCTGATTTTGTAAAAAGAAACTTTAAGAAATATTTTTTTAACATTAGACATTAAATCTCAAAGACTAATTTCATTATAAAACTCAGAAATGTTGACTTCATAATCCAAAACTGGCATTGAGTACATTCAAATTTGTGAAATCAAAGCTATAACAAACTTTGTTTTGTTTTTATGAAGTCAGGTTCTGACAGATTAAAAGTTACTCTGCCTTAAAATTACTTGCACCATCTTATATCAGTAATTTAGATAACTATCATCATTGTTTTCAACAAGTAACAAAAACAATTTGGAATATGCACATATTGTAAATATCTACGCCTGTAGATGTTACCCAGCTAGAATCTTAATGACTTTCTGTCTTTTCACACTGTGAAGTGTGTCTGCATTTCCTTTAGTGGAGTCCCTGAGAGAAGGACCTTTTACAACAGTGGAAAAATTAAACCATTCCTACGCATTCTTGCCAGTGCTGTGGAAAGTAGTTACGTGTTCATCATTAATGTCATCATAATTATAATGCTGGAGGCGAGGAAAAAAAAAAAAGGAGGAATTGTTTTTTTTATTTTCAGTTAACAAATCCTTTTTTCTATGACTTTGTGTAGATGAAAGGTTTTTAATGGCATTTTTATAATATCTACTGATCTTTTGAATTGTTTGTTCATTAACTCTAAGTTCCCTTGTTTATTTGCACATGCTTTTTCTGTGTCTTCAGAACCAATTTTATTTTAAATTGGTCATATTTTAATACCATGGGTTTTTTTAAAAGTCAAATTACAGGCCATAGAATCACAGTAAAATTTAGGCTTAGAGGGGACCACACACACATATACATGTGTGTACATGAATGCAGGGTCAGCTTGAGCAGCCTGCCCAGAGCCACAAGGTTTTTCACCTTGATATTGCAAGCAAATTTTCATGTGACAGTAATAAGGGCCATTAGAAGAGAACTCTGAAATTCATTCTTGGGAGCATAATAAATAAAGTTTCTGCAGGATTAGGCTCATGAATAGTCTACTGTGTGTTAAGGTGTTATAACAAATTCCATGATGTGTCAGAAGCACATTGGCTGTCAAATAACTTAATGAAAATGGTATGTAGTTGTACATACTTGTGGATACAGACAAGAGAGGGACAAAATGGATGTAATTCTTAAACATTTTTACTGGAGTTCAGGCCATCAGAACTATTGGAAAAGCTGCCATGTATGTTGGACCAGAATGATCATTGCTGGTGAATAACACACATGTTTAGTAACCTGACAGATTGTCCAGGCTTAAAGATCTGAATGCCAAAGCTGCCACTAAGCCAGCCACTATTATCTGACTGCGTCATGTTAGCTCATAACTTTTGTAAAATCCATTATATGAACTCCACAGCTGTAACTTATGGGACACAAAAGTTGTTGACATTTAGGAGCAGCCTCATAGAATGGGTATATTGTGTTTTTTTTGTAGATATCCAGACTTCCACTTCTTGTGTGTTTTGTCTTTGAAGTTTCTGGATTACAGTCAAGAATAATCTGGGTATTTTGAGGGGTACGTCCCATTTTCATTTTGATACATGGAGGATTGCTTGTGTAACTTCTTGGCTTTGGTGTTTACCACATTGAAGAGTTCAAGTTTTTACTTCAAGATCACAGTAGCACAGAAAATCATTGTTTTATTTCCCCTTTGTAAGAGCTTTAAAAGTCACCCATGTGTAAGTGGTGATAACAAACGTCTGCAGTACTGGTCACATCCCTGATCTCTCCCAGAATCTTCCAAAGGAGCCTGTGGGCTTCCACAGTCCTTCTCCCTGGAGTAGGGGATTTTCCTGGCCAGAAGCTCTCCGTCTGCACTTCGGTTTGTAATCCTTTTTCTGTTACTGGTTGTTGTCTGTCCTAGAAAGAAGCTCAATTCAAAGATTAAAACTCTCTGTGTATAGTTGGCAATCTCTTCTAATGTGGATCTTCAAGAACTTGGATCAGTTCTTGGACAAGGACTGTCAGGAATTCAGCTGCTACTTTCAGGCTGCAAAGATCATCTTCATTTATTTTTAGAATGTATGTACATTTTACCTTCTCATATCAGGACTATTTCTTACCACGTCATCTCTTAACTTAATATGTTTAATTTGGTTTTGCTTGGAATGTGTCAAAGTAACATGTAGTAGCATTATTTGGGAAGACCACTTAGGAGAGTTTGAAATTCTAGCTGAAATCCCACATCTGAATTACTGCCCCTGAGTGGGGAGGGTGAATTCTGAGCCCTCCAAAGCTGTTGAGCATTCATTTTGGTCCCTTCCACCCCTGCTTTTTTTTTTTTCCCTTTTCTATTTTTGATTGACCTAAAATAAATATTGCTGAGGTATCCAAAAATCTGGGGGAGGGGGGGCAGCTTCTCTGACTGTATCTCCTTACATGGCACTTATTACAATAGTGCTCATGCTAAATATTCCAATACTATAAAGCAGTGTAATGATTTTTAGTTAACATTTATTTATTTATTTATTCAAAACGCTTTTTGCCACACTCTGAAATTATTTGGGCCCTCAGTTTTTCTGCAGCAATGAGTTTAGTGGAGGAGAGAATTCCAGCAATGAATAGGTCTGAGAAACTATGCTGGCATACAAAGTGTCTTATATAACAGGCAGATTTTCTTCTTCCTCCCTTTTCTGCCCAGCCCCTTTTCTGTGCTAGTCAAGGCCTTTGTTACAGTAATAGCCCAGCTGGATGCTACTTCCTCTGCTTAAGTGAAGTTCAAGAAACCAGCTGCTGCTTAAAAGAAAACTGCTTATTGTTAAGTTCCCCTTCTTCCCCCCGCCAAGGTTAAACATGTCCCTTCGCCGTCAGCACCCCCAATGTAATGTGTCCCTAGATATTGTGGGGCACGCCTTCAAAGACATAAACCTAGTCTTTTACCAGGTTACCTGCTGACAAGGCAAAAAGATAGACAACAATTTCTAAAGTAGACTTAATGTTAGCCAGCCACACCAAGACTGGTTTCCCCTCTTTTAGGGGACTTTTTCTATCTACAAACGTAGTACAAGATGAAATTCTGTCTCTGTGGGAAGTCAGTGAGGACTTTTAGGCAGATGATCATTTTAATTTTCTTACTCTTGCCTCATTCTTCATCACTGTTGTAAGGAGACTTTTTTTTTCTCCTCCTTATAAACCTCTTCAGGTTCCGTATAAAGTCTTGTACTTCGATGGAATTTTTAGTACAAGAGTTCTATTAATTGTAATTTGCTCCCCAGAATCTGTTAGGCAAGTGATTCACCCACACTTATGTCCAGTAGGAAGGGATTGGAAAAGAATGCATTAATGCTTTCCTCATATATGCAAATAGCCACTTTTAGATCACCTAAGCTTTTAAATATTTAGCTTAAAAACAAGGACTCTATAATCTCTCTTCAAAAGCGTGTCACTGAACGCTGTGGTAAAGTCATATAGCAAAATACTCACAAGTTTAGGAAAATTCATTACTACACTTTAGAGATTTTCTGTGTCTTCTGAGTATTCAGTATGATGCCATCCTTAATTCCACGACTGTGTACGCTTTTATCCCAGACCATTGCTACAGTACAAGAGGAATTGTCATTTTCTCTATCTGTGATGATCAGTGTGATGTCTTACATATGCACCAAGTATAGACCTTACGCTAATCAATTTCCCAGTGTGCGTGTGTATGGCTCTTTTACCAGGCTGCCTGAATATTTCAGAAAACAAGAGTACACTGTGAGAGTAGCTGAAGCTGCTATGGCCATTTTACAACTGGAGACCTTAGGTACAGAGGGATCACAGGCATTATCTCTAGCAGTTGTTTGCATAATAGACATCTGTACCGTTCTGCCTAACTGTAACTCTAAAACGGGAGATAAACTCCATCTTCATGTAGGGAGCTGAGGTTAGCAAAACTCAGAAAATAAGCATCTTTGTGAGCTGTCTTTAAGCTGAATGGGAAAGAACTGTGCCCAGACCATATTAGTACATTTTCAGTGTTAATATTTTATACTGTATAAAAAAACACTTTTCATCTGACTTCAGATATCACTATTAATGTCTTAGGTTTTGAGTCTTGAATGGTCTTTTGTGTGTTTCTGTGTGTATTTTTTTAGGTTTATTTACAAAATGCATAGGAACTTTTGTATGCATGCATACATTCACACAGTGTTGGGAAATGGAGCTTAGTTCTTTAGCCCTGAATCTAGCTTTTACCGTTATGAAGAATTTTGGTTACATCAGTGGTGTACATGTTTTGACCCTAGTTTTAGCTCCTCCTTGTCTTTAATTAGTTTCAGGTATACCATTTATTTTTTTAAGGAGGTCTGTTCTTTGGCTTACCTTGACCGCATTTGCCAAATTTGTTGCAAGTCTCCAGTAAAGTGAAGTCTACACTGATGGTTTTGAAGCTTAAAATAAATTCCTTTATCAGAGTAATTTCAGTAATATATATGCTGTTGTCTGATTAATGGAAAGCCTTCTCTTTGATGACAGAAGAGTTTGTGTTATTGTCACCTACTCATTTGTCACTTCATCACATCTATTCAGAGTCAAGTGACCTGAAAGGTAAAATTGAGGGCTTTTACTAGATCTTTCAATACCTTGTTTCCTAAGTAGGAATGGATATATTATATATAATGTTGGTGTGGTGTTTCACTATATACCTCCAGTGTTCTGTGCGTTTTCAGGACTACATGATTAACAGCATGCAACATGGGAGGCTTGTGTTGAACAAGGACTGCTGTAACTCTGTAACACACATCTTTCACAGTATTATTTGCACTACTGGCATTTTTCTTGACTGTATATCTTCTGAGAACATTGTTTCTGCATTCAGATCTCTCCTAGAGACTTCAGACAGGCAAGCCTTTGTCTTTCCGATGGAATCCTGAGAATGCTATCTGAAATGTTAGTATAAGTTTATCTGTAGGAGAAGAAAAAGAAAAAGTAAGTGCAATGAGTTGGCATTTTCTAAACTTCTGTCTGGTCTTCCCACCCGGCCAGTGTGAGATACTGTGCTGGACTTCTGTTTAATATGCATCTGTGTGTTGCACACAGTGAACTTACCATGCATGTTCATTGAAGTGAGGGGGGCCTAAAGCTATGTTCATTGAGTCTTTGTGATAACCCTCAAATTCAAAACAAAACAAAACAAAATTAAAAAAGCACTGTCCAACAATCAGTTAATTTTGAAAGTACTGTGTTTAATTTTAGTTGTTCCATTTTTCCTAAAACCAGGTTCCTAAAAGATAGCTAAAAAAAAATGAGCAAGTTGTTGAAAGGTTATTAATGTTCTGGTGTCTGAATGCAGTGTGAGATATAAATTTATGTATTATTTTAAAATAACCAATAGTCATATTTTTTAATCTACAGAAGGTTTTGACAGATTACCATGTTAATTTCAAATCAATTGTCCATATAAAGCAATGTTAGATGTTGTAAATCCATCAGTACTTACCACCTCACTGCCAACTGCTTTTCTCAGTGGTAAAATGTATGGATGGTAAAAGTGTCGATGTTATTTTATAGGTATTCCCCAGAATATTCTGGAGGGGGGGGGAGGAGAAAATATATCTAGGAAGACCAGAGCTGTGGAACTCAGTAACAAAGTACTAGTTTAAGAAATAAATAAATAAATAGATATCTTGCTATTCTGCATTATCTCAGAAATAATTCAGAAAAACTGTGAAAACTCTCCCAGAACCAGTACAGCAAGTGATGTAGTTCACCAAATACTGTGAAAGGAACACCTTCCAGTGTTAAAAGAGGATGGCTTCACAAGCAAAATTTAAAGAAAAACATGTCCCTGTTGTCCAATTACACCCAAAACCACACTTGAAATAGAATCAGTTCAGTTAAGTGTTGGGCACCTGTTCACAAATAGAAGTTATTAATGTAATAGTTTTCCAGTTGCCAGATTGCAATGTTACAGTATGCACTAGAAATATTGAAATATAGTCCAAATATTTCTTATTAATGTGCTGACTGCAAGAGAATGGAAATGAAATGGTGAGCTCCTGTCCCTCATCTGTGAGGTAGTCTGCAGATAGAAATGAATGACATCATCTGTTAAGAAACAAACATACCTGATTTTCGCTATGGAAGAAACACTGATCCACACCAGGACGGCGCGGAGCAACTGATGCCTTAGGGAGAACTGCCCAGGAGTGTATAACACTTAAGGCCTCAATCCACAAAAACTTGTTAGGAAGCCAACTCACAAAACAGAACAGGACAACATTACATTTTGTAGTGTTCTTAATTCTGCAGTTTAAAGTGATGGTAATGAGACATATGTGTAGTCTCATCAAGTATCTGTTATATCCGTTTAATCGTATAGATTAGTGTTTCTCTGCTACACAGAAGCAAGTTACTTTCTGTTCAAGGAGAAATCAATAGTGCAGAGTCTGACTGTATAATTGATATAATCTGACTGTATAATGACTGTATAAACTACTTTAAAAAAAAAAACAGTTCAGTAAATTTATTCCTTTTCTAAAATCCTCAGCTGCTTCTTTCCACCACCCCCTCCCTCATTCCAGGGGATTCTGGTGGGTAAGTCTACCTAAAAATGTAGATTTGCTTAGAGTAAACTCTTTACTGCCTTCAACAGCTCTCCACAGACAAATAACGTCACAAGGCTAGAGATGCTGTTATTATTCCTCCAACAACTGAACTCTATCAGGTAAAAGAGTATGGGTAGGAGGACCATCCAGAGTTCTACTTGCACAGGTATTTAGTAGATATACAAAAAGTGCAACTGCTTTATGATCGATCATAAAAATCTCAATAAAGTGTCATAAAAGTGTCATCCAGCTGATGTGATCTTTTTGGACTTCAGCAAAGCTTTTGACATGGTTTCCCATAGGACCCTACTGGACAAAATGTCCAGCATACAACTTAACAAAACCATCATACGATGGGTGAGCAATTGGCTGATGGCCAGGGCTCAAAGGGTTGTGGTAAATGGGGCCACATCTGGCTGGTGGATGGTCACCAGTGGGGTCCCTCAAAGCTCCATTTTAGGTCCAGTCCTCTTCAATGTTTTTATAAATGATTTGGATGTAGGACTAGAAGGTGTTTTGAGCAAATTTGCCGATGACACCAAACTTGGAGGAGTTGTGGACTCGGATGATGGTGGAAAGACCTTGCAGAGAGATCTAGACAGATTGGAGAGCTGGGCGATCACCAACCACATGAAGTTTAACAAAAGCAAGTGCCGAGTCCTGCACCTGGGACGGGGCAACCCTGACTATACGTACAGACTGGGCGACAAGAGGCTGGAGAGCAGCCCCTCAGAGAGGGATCTGGGGGTTGTGGTTGACAGCAAGTTGAATATGAACCAGCAGTGTGCCCTGGCAGCCAGGAGGGCCAACCGTATCCTGGGGTGCATCAAGCACGGCATTGCTAGTCGGTCAAGGGAAGTGATTGTCCCGCTCTACTCTGCACTGGTGCGGCCTCACCTCGAGTACTGTGTGCAGTTCTGGGCACCACAGTACAAAAAGGATGTAAAACTGTTGGAGAGTGTCCAGAGGAGGGCGACGAAGATGGTGAAGGGCCTAGAGGGGAAGACATATGAGGAGCGGCTGAGGTCACTGGGCCTGTTCAGCCTGGAGAAGAGGAGGCTGAGGGGGGACCTCATCGCAGTCTACAACTTCCTCGCGAGGGGGAGTGGAGAGGCAGGTGACCTATTCTCCGTAAACACCAGTGATAGGACCCGCGGGAACGGTGTTAAGCTAAGTTTAGTCTAGACATCAGGAAGAGGTTCTTCGCCGAGAGGGTGGTTGAACACTGGAACAGGCTCCCCAGTGAAGCAGTCACTGCACCAAGCCTGTCTGAATTTAAGAAGTGCACTTAGTCACATGGTCTAAACTTTTGGGCAGACCTGTGTGGTGCCAGGAGTTGGACTTGATGATCCTTATGGGTCCCTTCCAACTCAGGATATTCTATGATTCTATGAAAACTGAATTATTTGCCACCAGAAAAAGTTGAAAAGAGCCATGGTGTCCCTAGAATGGTTATTTCGAAATTACTGTTTCTAATCGTGTTAGGTCTTACATAATTTAGTGCTTTGTGTGTTTTTTATGTGTCTGGAAGAAAGGTTTTCTTCCTATTCTGAATTCAGTGAGAGTGAAGGGCTTTTAGAACTTTGTAAAGTTTTAACCAGGTTACAAATGACGAGTGATTGAGTGAGTATAGTGTAGAAATTTTCTTGTTCAGCATACCAACTAGGAATCACGTCAGAGTATTTTCTCTTATCTACCTGGGGTAGAAAAAAGTTCTTTATCCTATCTAACAGTTTACTTCCAGTCCACATCAAATATAAGATAGTAACCATTTGTGAAAACAGGAATGAAAAAAAAATAAAAAAAGAATTCTCTTGAACTTAAGAGAGTCTCAATTTCTGTGTAGTATAAAGGCTTGAATTGATTTTTATTTTGTCTTACTCAACTTCATGTTTGTACATAGTACTGATACTAGATAGTATTTTCTATAAAAGTTTACTTGGTCAATATCAAATACTGGTAAGCATAGTACATCACCTTCATAGCTGGTCTAAGAAGGCATAAGACCATTGATTTAAGTGAACTTTGTCCTGTTTGTCCTGCTTGCAACTGGTGAGGGGTTTTTTTTGTTTTGTTTTGTTTTGTTTTGTTTTTGTATGAGATCATATTACCAAAGCCTTGCCAGGATCTTAATTCCATGCTGGAGTTAGATTTGTAGAAGCTTACTACATCTTGTGACCTCAATTTACTTTAACTTGCATGTTTTCTGCTCTGGTAAGACATAAATAAACCAGCTCTGAACACTACACAAGCAACAGAGAGCACAGTGCAGCTCAGGACACTTCCATGGCCACCCATTTCTGAAGGGTAAGTGTCTTGTCCCTCCATAAGCTAAGATCACTCTGGCAAAGGCCCAGCAACTCATTGTGTTGTGATGGAAAGAAGCATTTGGAAGCAACCAATTCACTGTCCAGGATGTTAAATATTTATTCACTAAAACAAGACTACATTTAAATATGGTGAACGAGTAACTTAAGCCTCAGCAAGGAAAAAAGTGGTCAGGCTCCCTGTGCTGGCTAACACAGTTTAGTGAATATAAAGGGCAGAGAATATTTAAACCAAGCTGTCTCACTCTATTTTAACCACCACAACCTCTAGTTTTAGCATAATTAAACTTAAGTGGATTTTTTTCATCATTTCCTAACAGTAAGCCTGAACGGGCATCTTCCTGGGTTTTATTTCCGTGCTCTGGTAATCTCATGTAATGGCCCCAGGAAGGCCTGAGATCCTTCTTTTGCTTGCCCTAAAGGGGCTGCCTTAAGGCCGTAGAAGAAGTAGGTTGAAGTATAATGTGCTCCTGCACTCAGTAGGTGGTGAATGGACCCATACTGATAGTTGCCAGACTGCCTTCAGGGCTCACTGGAAAACCTTTGATATTACGCTGAGTCTCTTTTTCTGGTGGGGTGGATTTAACAAAAGTTTGCTGGCTGGAGGAGAAGGGCATCTGCTTTCAGTCAGCTGTGGAGCATTATATCGTTGACATAGGGTCAAAATAAATTATTTTGTATTTTAGAGTTTATTGGGGTGTAGATTGCTAAATTTTAAATTTAAAATGTTCAATAAGAACAATTATTTTGTCACTACTGTCTTGATAGGAGTAAGACTGTTGTCTTACAAGTAGGGAGAATATAGGAGCAAAATAAACTGAAGATTATGCTGGCCCCGATCCCTCCGTAACATGAACTTAAGTGGAAGTTCACCCCAATGCTGCACTGATTACAAAAGCAGAAAGAATTTATAAGGCAAAAGGAATGGAATGGTAGCACAATAGTAGTACATTGCTTGTGGTGTCAAAATGCTAGCTAGGCAGTGCATGAGAATGGTGCTTTAAATGATACTTAAGGAAAGGATTTCCTGCCTCGAGTGAAGGAACTTTCCTCATTCTTATGACAGCTTTGCTGCAAAAGGTGTCTTACAATTGAACTTTCTGGACTGAAGATCTTCCCTTCTGCTCTGCTCTTGAAGGACTTTTAAAATCTCTTCATATCTGTAGAATTTCAACAGTAACGCAACGTGTAAACTGCTGTGCATACCCACAGAAAATGCAGATCACTTAATATGTAGTCCGTGTGCTTGCTCACGTGCTGACTTAACACTAATGAGAAGAACTTGATCTGAATACTTTGACTAGAAAGCACTTTGAAGTTAGCAAACCAACATCATCCTAAAAAATAACCTCTTAAATATGGGTGAAGGTCTACATCTAGCAAAGTAATTAAATAGCAGAAGGTTAATAAGTGTAGAAAGAGAAATAGGAAACAGAAAGTTAAGAGTTTTGTTCCTGTCTCACTCCAGCATCATGTTTTTGTTTTATTTCCTGAGCTACGGCAGCTGAAATAATTTTATTGTTTTATTCCTGCTCACTACAGACATAGAAACATGTTTTGATTGGCTTTGAAGTTAAAATGCAAAAAAAGCCCACCTGATGGGGGAATTGAAATATTTTTTCTAAAAGGCATTTGAGGTTCTGTGTGTCAGTGTCAAGTCTGAAATTTTGCTGTGTGCACTAAGTGAAACAAAAAGTGTTCCCATGTTACAAAAGAAAAAGACACATGTTTTGAAAAAGATTTCATAAACAAAGGTGGTCATGCACTGTTGTAAAATTACATTATATACATTATACTAATGTAAAATTACATTATATACATTATACTATTACTCTTTATCACTTTCAGTTTCAAGTATTCTCTTAGGAGGATTATCTTGAACAACCATAGTTTTCCAATACGTTGTCTGAATCTGTGCATAGAACTTGAGTTGGTGTCAATATGAGTACTTTGAAAGCCAAAAAAAAAAAAAAAAGCTCATATTCTGGGTTTTTCTTTGGTTTCTTTTTGTAGATTTACTTTTTAATCTGCAGTTTGAAATTAATTCATCCACGTAAGTATAAATCCCTGGCTTTGTTTTTAGTATTTCAATGTGATAGGTACACATGTACGGGTAAAAGACCTGGTAAAAAATTAGGTCCCATTCTGTAGTCAAATCTTTTCGAATTGACCTTTCAATTGATGCAGACAGAATCTGTACATCCTTCTTACTGGAGGGTCAGAACCATAATGAGCTTTATTCATAACAGGATTTTCTGAAGCTGGGGGGTGGTGGTGTTTTTTTTGTTTTTTAATACTCCACTGCGTTCTTGAAAGAAGGGCCTTTTAAAGAAAGTGTGTGGTTGATAATGGATTTTTTCTACTACATTTTTACATTTTATCTGCTTTGCTGTGCATTAGACAATGCCATAATTCATTGATAGATGCAGAGGAAAAGGCTTTGAAATTTTCCTTCAGAGTTGAAAAACTCAATACACACAAGTTATGTGACCCCTGTTCATTCGTTGTTTTTTTTCCAAATGTGGTTGTTTAAATATTTTCACATATTAATGTTATTTTGTGAGCACGAAATTAAAATTTTTCAGTGCCAAGAATGAACTGAAAGCCTGAAACAAGGTAAAGTTCTGTTTATTTTCCAAAACATGACCTTTATATTTTATGCTTTCAGTCTTCTTTCAAGCTGCTGCATTTATAATTTCAGTCTTTGTCCTGATGATGCCTATATCACCTCCGTTATTGCTCTTTTAAAGGATCACTATAATAATGCAATCATTCTTTATATATGTTGCTATCTTCACTAGGATAATGATATTTTTAAAAATCCATTTTGTGTATGCCTTCATGTGTACATGGAATGTATTTGTGTGTATATGTAAATACATAATGTAAGGTTTTTGTGGTAAACTGTGAAATTACGAACTGTGCTACCAGGTCAGATCAGCGGTCTATAATGCATGAAGTTGCTGCTGATACCATGTGTCAGCGTCCAAAGACACTATTTAGAGAGAGCATGTAAGTGCCATTTTCTGCAGTCTGTTCCCTTCCTACTCCACCAGCATCCAAAATGGTACAAGGATGTTCAAAGGGACTTCTCTGCCTTAGTCCTTTTACTACCTACTTATGGAGCTGTTGCCCATCACTTTTTCTAATCCCTATTTGAAGCAGGTGGTAGTCTGCTTCCACAGCTACAGCAGCAAATTCCTGAAGTTGGCTAATCACTGTGTGAAGTTTTTGTTTGTTTCTTTCGACTCCCTGTTTTACTACCTTCACGAAGCGTCTAGTTCTAGTATTGCAGGATTTTGTTTGCAGCAGTTCCATATTCAGCTTATCCACCATCTTTGCGATTATGTTAATCTCACTTATATCCTTCCTCATCCCATAAATTTTAGTCACCTATTGTAAGGCAGCTGTTTCATCTCTGTGATCATTTCAGTTACTCTTCTCTGTACTCTGCTTTCCTCCGCTGCATCTTTTTTTTTTTTTTTTGAGTCAGGAGGGCCAGACCTGCATATGATACTCGAGATGTGGGAACGCTGAAATTTTATGCAGCAGTAGACCAGTACCCTCAGTCTATTTCTTTCTGTTCTTACCAATGGTACCCAGCATTTTGTTGTCTTTTTTGAGTGCTGCTGTACCTTGAGGCAGTGATTCAAAGAGCTGTCAACAAAAACACAAGTTGATTCTACAAAGAATTAACTCTCAGTTCGAAGGTCAGCATCATGTAGATGTGGTTTCAGATATTTTCCCCTCAAAGGAAAATATTTTCACTTATCTGTAGTGAAGGTTCTCACTGCCTTTTTGACCACACAGTTTGAATAGTCCTTTTCATGTTTCCTTTAACCGTTAGCATAGCATCTGACTACTTGAAAGAGCTTAGTGTGAGCCACAGATTGCACTGTTCCCTCCCTTCTCCAAGCCATTGATAAAGATGTTGAATAAAACTGCAGTCAGAAGTGATTGTTTGTGGGACCTGTGTTTGTGGGACTGAAATACTAACTTGTTAAGGATTTGTTAGATGAAATGTTTGTGCTCATGTATCAAGTTATTTTTATGCCAATTCCTTTATTCATAAAGAACTTCCCTCAAGAAAATTTCAGTCTCCTTTCCTTATTCTTGCCTTATTTTCTCTAGATGTTATGCCGCACTGACTTGTGCACTCTTCCTTCTTCCTTCTGCATTTCCTCAGCTAATTCTTAGAGATGTTAAGAATATTTCTTTGGCTACCCAGTCACCTGCTTCAAATGAAAAGTGCCACATGAGGCATATTCTTATAGTGTTTCCTCTAACAGAGAGTTTATTGCCCTCTGTTGTGCTTGTCAGTGTGTTGGACTACCTCACAAGCATTCCTGAGTTTTGGTTCAGACTAGAAATGCTGCTGTCAGTATTATTTTACAGATGTAGAAATGGAGTGCAAAAAAAAAGTCAAGAGGCGATTTAAGTGTTATTTTTCTATGTTCACTTGGGAAAGAAGAAAGTTGTCCTCGCTGTTGTTCCTGGTGAAATCTATCTTTACATTGGTATTAGGGTATGGCAAGCATAATGGGTAGAGGTAGTTCAGGATTAGGCTGAACCAGTGTGCCACTGTCCTGGATGATATTGGCCCATTTGTGCCCTTTGTCTTGAGGCCCTTATTCTGGGTAAGAGAGAAATTGCAGTCCATTGGGCAGTGGAATTTCCACTGTAGGTGTCCTGTACTCTTATTATTGCAAGTAGGAGTTGGTTTGAACTTGAGTTGACATTAGCCCCTCATTTTTACAAGATGAATAAATAAAAAATAGTTTTAAGGGGATTTTAAATCAAAGATTTGCTGGAATTGTTGAGCACACAACATTTACCAAACTTCCTGAACCATGGCCAGGTTTTCATTTCTGAGGTTAATTCATTCTGTTTGGTTGCAGTATCTGCTTGTAAGGTCACCAGATGGCTGAAAGTTTTGTGGCAGTAATAATAACAAGAAGTTAATGTAAATTGAATGTTTCCACCTTGTACTTTCTCTCTCTTGGGCTTTGGATTGCATTACACTTTCTATTCAACCTGAAACTAAACTTTTCTGACCTGGATACATTCTCTCATCTCCCGAAGTATTTTTCAGAAACATCTTCCTATACTTGCAAGAAAGAAGTACCACTTAAGCTACTTCAGTAACTGTCAAAGTAGGAACTTTACTGTATTCATGCACATACGCATTCCTTTTTCAGTTTATCTTATAGTGAAACACATTCTGCAAATTCCTGATGCACACATCTTTCTTTTTTATGGTCATTCTCCAGAGAAGTAAACTGCCAGGCTATTCTGTAATCAACTTTGATGTTGCAATAAAAGCTGTGATCTCTAAAGTTTTTTACCTTTAACCAGTTAAAGAACAAATCAAAGAAGCAGATTTCTAGATAATTTAAAAAGAATACAGACACGGTAGATAAGTTGAAGTCTGTGTTTGCTGTGCATCAAAACACTTGCCTGCCACAGGAAGATAGAATTTCATTGAGCAGCTAGCAGGCAAACTTGACTCAATTTGGGGATCTTATCAAAAAAAAAGAAATACAAATTCAAAATGTGCAGATATTTGCACATACAAGCATGTATTCACAGGACTATGGTTTTAAGTCCCCCATGTTCCAGTATGGCCTGAGGCTGTCCAGTGAATGTACACAAGCTAAAGGCTCTCTACTTATGTGACTCCAGGCAGCAGGTGCAAGTCTGACTGCACAAAAGCTTTGCTCAAGTCAGAGGTCACTGGCTGCCGGTAATGTCCCAATAACATCACCTGATGTGTGTCCCCACTCCTTGTTTCAAGGGGAGGGAAACTTGTTGGTCCAGTTTTAAAACCTGCTAGCATTTTACTGGGTCTTAGAGTGAGTTCAGCCTTACTAAATCCAGAGCAAAGTCTTCATCGATAACCTGAAAGGCACTCGCCATCTACAATCAGCTGAGGCATCTCTCCCTCCGCTTTTTTCCCCATAGCAGCTTGGCTAGTCATGCAGGGGACAACCTGTGCTTCAGGCAGATAATCTTCCTGTTCCTGACATTCCTGGGAATCACAGTGTACCAAACACTGGTTGCCTTCCTTTGAGGAGTATAAATTTAATCACCATTCATTCATATTTTTCCAAGTCTTTGGAAGTAGATGCCAGGCACTGAGGGTGACCCAGTGCAGAGGCAGTGTTGTTAATGGGGTCCATCAGCAGCCTCTGATGTGGTGAAGGGATGAACCAGCCCCAGGGTCCTTCTGGCAGCCAGGCTAGAGGCACACCTTTGGGCACAAGTGAAATGGGCTGAAATGGAGCTCCTGGACCCATGAGCAGGGCTGGAGGATTGTCACTCCCAAAGGAGGCTGGGCACGGACATTAGAGGCTGTAAGTGCCCTCAGGGCCCTATCACTAGCCATTTTAAAATTACAAAGGGGATTAAATGCTAAATTTGGTGCTACAGAGGATGACTGCTCAGTTCAGGAGACGGTCCTGTACTGAAGTAGTCCATCAAGGTCCTCATCTCCCTTTATCAGTTCATGCAATAGCTCTGTATGTGTGCTGCTCTCTCAGCATTCAGTGTATAGGAAAACTTGTGCACACTTTAGTTATTCTGAAGCGGATATATTTATTTGAATTTATATTAATTGTATGAAATGTAAACTCTTTTTAGTCTTTAGTTATATGGTTGTAATTTCATTATCCCTTTTTGTTGTTTTTTGTTTTGTTTTGTTTCAAGTTTTTTGCTGCATGAGACCAAAGCAAAGCATGAAACATTGTGTGTGTAATAGTGGTGCGTACAAGAAACATGAGAGAGCATGTGAAGGTTAAATTTCCCTCTCTGGCAGCTGCTCTACAGCAGAGCAGGTTATCTGGTTTCTGCTTAGCAACAGAGGCTCCACAGGGATTTGTTCAGAACATTTACCCAGGGTGGACAATCTGCCCGTACGCTGCTCTTCATGCTGACCTCCATCTCCAGATGACCAGGGAATTTTGATGATGATGTGTTTCTGCAGGGAGGTTTAAGGAAAAGCACTGAAAATCTTTAGAAATTCTCTAGATTATTATCTATTATCAACATGTAATTAAACTGTTACCAAGAACAGTATAGGAGTAGGAAAGGTGACATAAGATGAGAAAAGGAAAATGGTTGGCGAGAAGGAAATGGTTGGCGACCTGCTACGGAGCTTGGATGTGCGCAAGTCGATGGGGCCGGATGGGATCCACCCAAGGGTACTGAGAGAACTGGCGGAGGAGCTGGCTGAGCCGCTTTCCATCATTTATCGGCAGTCCTGGCTATCGGGGGAGGTCCCGGTTGACTGGCGGCTAGCCAATGTGACGCCTATCTATAAGAAGGGCCGCAGGGCAGACCCGGGGAACTATAGGCCTGTCAGTTTGACCTCAGTGCCGGGGAAGCTCATGGAGCAGATTATCTTGAGGGTCATCACGCGGCACTTGCAGGGCAAGCAGGCGATCAGGCCCAGTCAGCATGGGTTTATGAAAGGCAGGTCCTGCTTGACGAACCTGATCTCCTTCTATGACCAAGTGACACGCTTGGTGGATGAGGGAAAGGCTGTGGACGTGGTCTACCTTGACCTCAGTAAGGCTTTTGACACCGTTCCCCACAACATTCTCCTCGAGAAACAGGCTGCTCGGGGCTTGGACTGGCGTACGCTTCGCTGGGTTAGAAACTGGCTGGATGGCCGGGCCCAGAGAGTTGTGGTGAATGGAGTCAAATCTGGTTGGAGGCCGGTCACTAGTGGAGTCCCCCAGGGCTCGGTACTGGGGCCGGTCCTCTTTAATATCTTTATTGATGATCTGGATGAGGGCGTCCAGTGCACCCTCAGTAAGTTTGCAGATGACACCAAGCTAAGTGCGTGTGTCGATCTGCTCGAGGGCAGGAAGGCTCTGCAGGAGGATCTGGATAGGCTGGAGCGATGGGCTGGGGTCAACTGCATGAAGTTCAACAAGGCCAAGTGCCGGGTCCTGCACCTGGGCTGCAACAACCCCAAGCAGAGCTACAGGCTGGGAGATGAGTGGCTGGAAAGCTGCCTGGCCGAGAAGGACCTGGGAGTATTGGTGGATAGTCGGCTGAATATGAGCCAGCAGTGTGCTCAGGTGGCCAAGAAGGCCAACGGCATCCTGGCCTGTATAAGAAGCAGTGTGGCCAGCAGGTCGAGGGAAGTGATTGTGCCCCTGTACTCGGCTCTGGTGAGGCCGCACCTCGAGTACTGTGTTCAGTTTTGGGCCCCTCGCTACAGGAAGGACATGGACGTGCTCGAGCGAGTCCAGAGAAGGGCGACCAAGCTGGTGAGGGGTCTGGAGAACAAGTCTTACGAGGAGCGGCTGAGGGAGCTGGGCTTGTTCAGCCTGGAGAAGAGGAGGCTCAGGGGAGACCTCATCGCTCTCTACAGTTACCTGAAAGGAGGCTGTAGAGAGGTGGGGGTTGGTCTATTCTCCCACGTGCCTGGTGACAGGATGAGGGGGAATGGGCTAAAGTTGCGACAGGGGAGTTTTAGGTTGGATGTTAGGAAGTACTTCTTTACCGAAAGGGTTATTAAGCATTGGAACGGGCTGCCCAGGGAGGTGGTGGAGTCACCATCCCTGGAGGTCTTTAAAAGACGTTTAGATGTAGAGCTTAGGGATATGGTTTAGTGGAGTACTTAGTGTTAGGTCGGAGGTTGGACTCGATGATCTTGAGGTCTCTTCCAACCTAGAGAAATCTGTGAATCTGTGAATCTGTGAAAGGAGAGGACACAAATTTGTGTTTGGTCTTGCACCAAGTATAAGGTTAGCAAAAGGTCTTTTAGTCTGTCCCTTCCTAAATAGCCTGATTCAGTGATAATTTTGTGTTGATCTCTCAGAATGAAGAATACACTTTTTGAATTGTAGATGAGCATCCCTTTCTTTGCTGCAGTCAACGCAGTGAAGCTTGCTCTGAGGGAAATAGGCTGGGCTCCCATACAACTGGGGCTTGATACGTGCACTCCCTGGAGCTTAGCGCCATGAGGTGGTTCCTGAGGCTCCAGCAGCAGCATTGCACCAGCCCTCAGCAAATGCTGCACGGCACTGAGGTTGGGCAGCAGATACCCTGCAAGCACTTTTCCAAGCGCTGTTTTGAGTAGTTGTCTCACTGTTTCTCCCTGTCCATCCTATCTCTACCCCTTCTCAGAATATACTGGCCCCCTGTGCAGAGGAGCTTTCAGTCTGTTTTGCTAAGTACAGCATCAGTGCAAAGTTGCTCTGTCGTTGGGTCTTGTTATGGTACTTTACAACTAATAGTAGTATACATGTGCACTCTGCCTGCTTCTTTGTATATGTGCAGTCTGAAGGATTGAACTTGAATATGAAGAAATGTGGATCAACATGTTATCGTGCATATCACTATTACGGTAAAATGAATTAATAGCTGCAAGAAAAGAAAGGTCCTGAAAGAAAAGCTGGAATTAGATATTTCTGAATAGAAACATTCCTTAATTTACTTTAGAGCTGCAACATATCTATTTTTGCAGTCATAATTATTTTGTTCTGCCTCAGCTGAGTTCCAAAAAGAAAGTCTCTTTGGTAAAACTGCAAAATAATATGTTGTTTTTCTTTCATGTGATTGGAGACACAGTTACTCATAATAATGTCTCATTTTTAAGGAACTTGAAATCAGGCAAGTTTTTGTTAGTACAAATGCAACTATTTTTTACTATTCAGAACATCATGTTCAAGTAAATTGTAGAATATGAGTTATTTCTGGCATCTAGGGCATAGTTTGTGAACTGATATGACAGTATCTCATATAAATTTTCCATCTGGATGATTGCAGTGCAGTAGAAGTTTTTTTGTTGTGTTGTCAAGCTAGAATCAACTGTTGTCACTGGCTGACCTTTGTTTTTGAGTACGTGGGAACATTACTGAAACTCTTCACATCATAGAGAAGAGCTGTTTCTCTGGTAGTGAATATCTTTATGTTGCCAAAGAATTCATTCATCTACTTCTTTTGAATGGAGCACAGGATTCCCTGTCCTCCCCCACTGCAAACTTTCTAAAAGTACAAATGAGCCAATTCCTTACCACTTCATCTCACAAAATGTCCTATAGGACATAGTCAGTGGCCTGGTCTAATGAACCAAAAGTTAGAACATCAGGTCCTGAAACAAGGCCAGAGAATGCTGTAAAATTGCTGAATACAAAACATTACGCACCAGTAAGTGAGTCAGTGAATCATCTTACATTATTTTGCTTAGTGCAAAATGATTGAGTTGGTTATAATAGTAAGGAAGTGTGGAAAAATGTAAAGGAATGCTCTGATGGGAACATTAATTATGAATGACTTGATGAATGCAAGGGAATTGCTAGCCAGCTAGAGACTGGAAAATTATCAGTGCTAAAGATTAAAAAGCTTGTACTGAGGAAATAGTAGAGGACCTGTATTTAATGCTCATATTTTGCTTCCTGAGTTTCGTTCAGTGATTCCTCTCCAGAAAATAAAAAAAAATTAGCCGAGAGGAGTACTAGTCTTTTTACCCTCCCCACTTTATTGCTGAGACAGAAATAACAATTTAAAACCAGTAAAGGATATCTGGTAGGGAGTGTTTCTGTTACACAGAAGAGCAACGTAAACGTATTATATAAGCAGTACATACACGGGCTGGCACTACTGCGGCACAGTTTTCCAAAGCCCATTCCCACATTACAGTTAAAGAGGTTTAAAAGCTCTCAGAGAATTCTGAAATTTCTTAGTAAATGCAATAATGTTCATGTCAAGCTTCTATCAGCCAAGCTAATTTGTGATACAATATATCAAATAGATTGTGTGAACTAATTTTGAATAACCTTTTGTACTCTTCTGCGATGCTTTCTTTTCTTCCACAGTGTCTCCTACTCTGGTCAAGGGCAAGTACAATTTTGAGCTAGAAGAAGGGATGGATTTTTCCAGTGCCAGATTCTGTAGCGCAGGACAACTCTCCTTTGTTGCAAAGGCAAGGATTTGTTGTTGCATAAGGAGAAAGGAAAATCCTGTACATCTGTGCTTTCTTTTCTTACGAATTTTTTATCTTTTTGGTGATTTCAAAAGTGAAATTCTAATTCTGAGAATGTATACACTTAGTGTAATTTAAATATGAGGTATGGTTAAGTATTCCTGCTGTAGTGCCTACTTTAGTTCAGCATGCCTCGTCCTGATATACTTGAATGGAAATCATACCCAACAGAATTACTTGTCAGGGTAGCTTTAATACAAGTAACTCCTTGCTAAAGGCGTTGTCATGTCTACCTGTCTGATGAATGATGGGTTCCTTGATCTGAGAAAATAACTTCTGCATTTCAGTCAGCTGACTGCAACCCTAGAAACAAAATGTTCTACTGCTATATATCATCCCTGTGATATAAGGACTTGTCCACTCAGCTAATTACTTCCAATTGTTTGTGTGTTTTGTTTTGTTTTGTTTTTCCAGCTGTAATGAATAATTTCTCAGAAAATGGTTGCTGGATGAGTATTTTGTCCCATCATTTTCATTATCTTCCTTAACTGGGTTCCTTTTCCTTGTGATAACATTGCTGCTAGGCCAACTGGCTGCATTCCCCAGAGATTTCTCTGTTATTTGTGTAGCATCTGATGAATGTACTCAAAGACATAAACTAGATGCCCAGGTGACGCAGAAAAGTGGAAATTATAAATACGAGAAACCTTGCAGAAGCAGACCAGGGTCTGAGGAGAGACCTAGGATATGTGCCACCTCTGTCTAAGCTCCTTGGTGAAATATCAACAGGTTAAAAGTTGCTCTAGAAGTTCTTAAGTGCCTTCAGAAACTATATAGTTAGTTCTAATTGGAAGACAGTGTTTATATTTTTCCTATAAGAATCAGAACAAAGGAATATCAATAGCTGCCTACACATTGTAACGTTTCCCGCATAATGACATTTTGTGGGCTTGATATAATTTTCTGCAATATGCATCAGGCCATTAAATGAGAGGTCTTTAAAATTATCTCACCAGAACTATTCTTCTTTCCAAACATCACTGAAAGAAAATGAGATCAAAGAATTTCATAAAAGGCTCTTCTCGAAGCTTATCTGTCATCAAATGAAGGTATTAGGGAAATGGCCTGAGAAGCTTTTCCTACTTGATACCCCTTTTGAAGTGACTAGAACTACAAAACTCACCATTTCTGCAGAGGATTCCAGTTGTGTTTCTCCCTTTTGTGGGAGGAAGGGCACGAAAAACCATACTGCACCAGCTGGCACACTTCTGGGGTCCCTGCGCTCACCCCAGGCTGTGCCTGGCCTTTCAGGGAGAAAGAAGGGAAAAGCCCTTCCCCTCTGCTTGCCTTGGAGCTCGTGGCTCCCAGCACTGCAGCTTGGGGCAGAGAATGGAAGATTGGCATCAGTTCCTAGGAACGTCCAGTGAGTAGAGAACACTTCTTTCCTGGATAATTTGGGGTTAGAGATGGAAAGCTGGAAGTCTTTTTTTTCAGTTGATTTCTAAAGTTAAATGGTAGAGGACAGAGTTGATGAAATGGCAATGCACATAACTTGTTCTGCACCTTCATTGCAAGCATTTGGCTAACAAATTCCACATTTAATTCTGATCTAAGCCCCATCTGAGTTAAAGACAGTCTCGCCATTAAACCCTGTAGATACTGTGTCAGAACATTAGGCATTGTATTACATATGTAGCAGAAAACATTCACATAGGCAGAACGCTTAATATCCATCAGTGACAGGGAGGAAAAAAGGAATTATTTTTTTAAAGTGGAAAGTAACCATAAAAATGAAAATGTTTATGCTCACATTATGATATTTTAGAGTTATGATACGAAATGTTGATCTATTCAAGAAACTCAGGTAGAGAATTTTATGTCATATTCCCACTGAGTAAAATGAAAGCCATAAGGGGAGCAGGCTGACAACTCTCCACCCAATGTTTTGTGTTACATTGAAGTAGTCTAAACTTTATCATTTTAATAACAAGATTAATGAAATTGTGAACCATGTTTTCTTTTTACTTGACCTAGTATGAGTCTGGCACGCCAACTAATATACATAGTAAACTCAGTCAAGATAGTAATCTAAAGAATTAGCCATTTGGAAAAAAAGTAGGAAGACTGTTTTCAAACATAAGGTATTTGTAGTTTACATGGGAAAAGGCATTGTGTAAGGAACTTAGCTGTCATCGGTTATTCTACTGTACATGATTGTCAGTTGCAGTTTCCAAGGGTATAGGTCTTATTCATATCCATACCTTATCATACTCCAAAACCTATAGTACAGATGAGGACCTGTACATTTCAAGAGTGATGCTGAAGTCAGTGGATCTTGTTGGTCACAGTAACGTGGGATTAAATTGTTTGAATAATTGAAATAGCCAACTAAACTTTGGGAATATTCTCAGGGAATAACCAAATGGTACAGTTTTTCACTGTTTGCAAATTTGAGACGGACAGGCTTCTCTTCATTTTGGACAGTTTTAAAATATTGGATTTGTCTTTGGAAAAATCATTAAACAATACTTCCTTTCCGAATGACAGTCAAGGTAAAACCTAATCATTCCTTGATATTTTTTAAAGAGAATAGGTGATTCCTACATGTCCTGGCTATTTTTTCCTGCTTTGAATTGTAAGTTGTAGTTTCCATAGTTCTATGGCCTATTGCCTGGGCATAGCAGTTCCCCTGTACCCCATCCATCCAGTTTATCTCAACATATATAGATTAGCTATATTTTCCTTTTTGAGTAGTGCTATGGGATGCATTAGGGCATGAAAAACATGCTAAACCCCACATTCTGTTCTAGGATCAATTGATACTCCGCAGGGAGGCAATATAAATCTTCCATGACAAGAGCAACATACCAGGCCTGCTTTATTAAGATTAGAGATCTCAGACAAACATCTTGCTTTAAAACCCTTTTCGAATGACTCACGTTATAGGTCAGCAAATGCTGCAATGCAAGTTTTTATAGTAATGCAGTGTAAAGGTTTTGAGAACCTCTGTACTGATTCTGAAAGCACTGTTTGGAAACTAGTCATTATATTCAATTTGTAGCTTTTTCTGGCCCTTTACATGGCTTGACATGATAGGGTGGAGAGTGTTTCAGGAGAATTATTTCACTGTCTCAAGGAGGGCCAGCCATCCTTGAAACTATTTTCCAAACTTCAAACAAACTTTGTTTTTTATCCCACAGGCTCATCATTAACATGGTATCTGAGGTCTATATAGAGTTGAAATATTTTGCGATCAGTTTGTAAAATCAGAAAAAAGAATCAGTTCTTTGCATGAGAAACAAAGGGGAAAGCACTGCAGGGTTTCTCTGAAGGCAGTATATAACTTGCAGCACAGCTAGGAATTGATATTTTGACTAAGGTAAGCACAAGAAGTAATGCAAATAAGTTGCAGTAGTGAAAAGAGTTTCCAGTGGTATTTTCTCAAGTATTGAAGCAGCCTGCCAATGGAGATCGAGGAATCCTTATCAGTGGTGATTTTTAAGAGCTGGTCAGAGTAATTTCAGGAATTGATGCAATTTCTAGGTGACTGTGTTTTTGTGGCCTGTGAGGCAGAATAGGTTCAAGGAACACTTTTCACTGCTGATGTCTCCTGCTGATGGGGGACTGAGAAGGGAACAGGACATTTCTGGCACAGCAGGAGATCCTTCTGCAGTGCAGTGTGGACAAACCTACTTCCCCTCCAGCAGACCAGACTAGCGAAGACTTGCAGCTTCTGCTTCCAAGTCTTTCTGGGCCAAGTGGAGTCCAGTCAGCAGTGCCATTCAGCTGTGCAGTTTGATTGCTGGCCCACAGCACCCAGAGACAGCCTTGTGGCACTGAGGTTAGTCTCCCTTAGCTTAGGTACAGCTGAATCTGCCTGCTGGCTATAGCATAAGCTAAATGACCTTGCAAGACTTCTCCATCCAATTTTGTGTGGTTCTCTGACCCTCCAGTCTATGTCTTGATTTTGAGGGCATCCTTTTTTTCAAGGAAAAAAAAAAAAAGTATTCAAAATTGAATGCTGGGAAAAGCTGAGTGAAACTGAGCAATAATCCCTATCTATAATGGTGTGCAGCAACTTGAGAAAAATTTGAATTGTCCAGTTGACAAAAAAAATACCTTTCTTTTTTTTTAAGAGGAAGATGCAAAATCCCAAATTTGTAGTCCTTGTGAAGTTTAAGATAGCAGTTCCTGTGTACGGGTCATTTATTCCACGAAATGTGGGATTCACAGAATTTGTTCCCATCTTATTTGGAACTCCATGAAAGCATTGCTACAAAACAGGAAAAACATTACAATTAACCCTGAGAATAAACACTGAAGTCAGAGATAGATAAGGTATCATAGTGTCTTGTTGAAGATTGTTACTGTAAACTTCAAAAGGGAATTAAATGGAGAGAGTTTTTTGTTGTTTTCTATAATGTTATACCAGGTATTTCTCTTGTTTTTGTGTTTATCCTTCCTAGTTCTGGGATTCTGGAAGATGAATCTACCATTCTGGTTAGTCTTCTGCTCAGGGTGTTGAAGGTTTTCATTTAGTTTTGCATACAGTGTGCCTGTGCAATTTCCATCAGAAGCAGGAAATGTTTATTCAAGTTCTGAGGGGTGGGACAGTTGCTGCAGTTTTAGGTAATTTTAAACAAACTGTTTGAGCATCCTGTTTAAATAGAGTTAAGTAATCACAGTTTTGTACTAGTTAGAAAAGAATTCTATACATGCATGATATGAATAAAATATCATCTTACACAGCATACCAATGATGTGATATATTTATCTGACTTCTTGTGCAATAAAAGTTATATCTTTGACTTTTGTTACGGTAACAAGTTTACTGGCAAAACATATTCCATTACGTAACAGTACTCTATTAGAAAATAAACTATTTTGTATTTAAATTCACCTGTTTTTAATACACATACTAATTTCCCTGATATTTCCAGTAACCTTTGGAGAAATCTAATTCAAATATGACTCTCTTAAATTGGGAAGGAAAAAGTATATTCACACAAACAACTTAATTTAGGGATCTAGTGAAAATCAGGAAGAAGTTATTCATACCTAATTTTATGAGAAACATAAAAGAAAGAAAAAAATGGTATTTGGAGTAGGCTGATAAGGTTTATCAAGTGTGAATTTTACTCAAGATGTACGTTTGATGCCTTTTCTAAATTCTGTACTTTTAAGTGTTGCAAGGGTTGAACTGAGAGACAAAAAACAGCAGTGAAAAGATTTATTCTCAGACTTGTAACGTAGATGTACATCTCATATTTGAAACAGGAAGACAGATTATGTGTGGGGTTTTTTGTTTGTTTGTGGGTTTTTTGTTTTGTTTCATTTTTCTATTGGGTCCCCCAGCTGATAGGACTTGTTTGAAAGAAAAAAAAAAGGAGTTTGTACTGTTGAGATTGTGAAAAATCATTTTACTTGGCTTTATGTCTACCAATGCATTGTCTTTAAGCTACATTCTAATGTTAATGAGATTTTAATTGGAAAACAAACAAAGGACAGACAGGTTAATGGATAACAATTTTAAAAAAATCTTTAAAGGGCTACACAATAATTTATGTAAACACTACATCAAAGTCATTCCGTGTCTAAGCTTTCATACAGGGGTTTACGTAGAAGCCAGTTCCTCAACAATGGTATTATTCTACATCTGAACAACTAATAGACTGTATAGTGTCATCTGTTAAATCAAAATTGATTGGCAAGATTATCTGGTCTTACTAGTAGGAAGGTCTTAGTCATTAATCACAGCTTCACAGAAAGGAGCTGAATTGAGTCTGTTATGTCCTGAGAGTTTATTATTTTTGATGTTTCTGGAAATCATCCCACTTTTCCCAAGTAAAAACTTACACATTATTCCAAAATATATAAAAGGTAGAAGCTCTGCCCAATGGAACTCATAACATCTAAAACGAAGTAAATGTACAGTGGTGACAGCAGGAGGATGGCACATAATATATAGGCTAATATTAACAAAATGTGTATAAATACAATCAGAGAAAGCAGTTCTGAAGAAGGTAATGGGTAACAATCAGAATAAACAGTAATTTGTTAGAAACATTTGCTGTAGAGCTGAAGGATGACTGTTTTGAATTCCAAGGAGGATGAAAAACAAAATTAGGGCACAAATGCATTAGTAGAATGAGAGAGAATATGAAATAAAATTTCTAGTTTAAGTTACAAGTGGGCTTCTTCTCCAGAGAGTGATCGCAACAAAGAATAGAGGAGGGGTTTCTTTTGAGCTCAGTTCTGAAAACATAAAGCATGCAGAAGGATATCTCATTAATAAAGTCAACAGGTGAGACTTGAATAATAGAGGTGTTAAGACAAGCAGTCATACACTTTAATTTGGTAGTTGAAGTCACAGTCAGAAGATACTGTGAAAATACAGAGTAAGGTTGAACTTTTTTTTACTTGACTTCTAGCCTGTTTACCCGATGTCCCCTTTTAAAATCTCTTACCCATGCTCTCTGCTCTGTTTTTCTTTCCATTTATTATTTTAAGTATTCTCATTCAACCATACCTTTTGAGAAACTCAAGGAAAAGCAGGTATGATTAAGGACTAAAATAAACTCTGTAAAAGAATCTAATTTCTTCAGAAAACATATTGGCTTACCTTGCAGTACTTTTGTGCTTTATAGATGCCAGGAGAGGATTAATCTACAATGTCTTTGTTTCTGATTTTTCCTTTTATTTCAGTTTATATAATAAAATAGTTCCCAGGACTCCTTTACGTTTATTTTGTTCACCAAAACATGCTTCTCAAATGTTATGAAAATTAAGTGCAGAAATAATGCAGTCCAAATTGAACCCATTCAATTTTTTCTTGGAACACGATCAAAAATAAAGCCATAACTTGTATCTCATTTTTAAGTGAGTAAACATTGTGTTGTTCCTTAATAATGCATAATTCTTCAGGGTGTTCACACTATATTCTCCCACTTAAATACCTGAATATATCCTGGTGATACATGTAGCAAGATGTATATAATATATATAATAAGGCATAATTCAGTTGCTTCACAACTACTGTTAGAGGATGCAATCCTGTCTTCATTGAACTCATAAAGGTCTTGGATCGCACTGTGTGCATGCATACATTATGGCAGAAAGGATACATTCAGAGTGATAGGAGCCTGTATTTTGATCATTACCTTCTGATCAAAGATGAGGAAAAAATTTAAGTATCTATCAGAAATGAAAATTGTGTCTTTGTTGTAGTAGTTGTAAGAATCAGAAAAAAAAAATTAACTTACCAATCTCAGCTAATATTCATAAAATATTCTCTCTTCTCTTGAATCTTATTTTTATGTAAATTTGGGTGCCAACTGATCATGTCATTGTCCTGACCAACAGAAAAAAAAAAAAAAAAAAAAAAAACAGTAGCTTTAGGAAAGCAGCTTTTTATAAGGACTAGGTATATTTCATTCAAAAAGATGTTATCTTCTAGTATTGAAACATTGGCCTGCTGTGCATGTGCATGTTGTACCTCTCTTTTATTTACCCCATGTTAGTGCTTGAGAATTAGTATTTTTCTCCTCAAAAAATCAAACCCTTTCCCAGACTCATTACAGAGAATAGAACCGTCAAAGTTGTTTTGGTTTTGTGTTCGTTGGTTGGTTGGTTGTGTGGTTTTTTTTTGTTTGTTTGTTTGTTTTTTTCCTGTGAATTCTGATTAGGAAGCTGAAATGTGTACCCAGGAAAGCTAGAGAAATGACCTGAAATAAGAATGTGTAGCAGAAAAAAAATGCAACAGCATAGCAATATCAATCGTAGAGCTATGACTTGCAGTTTTACTAGGTATACTTCTGAAGAGATGGTCAACTAAGCTGCAGAATCTGACAGAATACTATCCCCTCACATGAGAATGATATATGCATAGTAAGAAAGATGGGAAAAAGGAGAATAGCATTGACCAGCTTTGGTAATGGAGCTGCTGCTAAATATTTGCTTAGACTGTCTAATGACAAGATATTCTGCTAAACAGTCCACGTGTAATTTTCAGTTGGCTAAACTGGAAATTTCCTACAAAGGACTGAACCAAAATAAAGGAAGTTGAAATTTGAACTAATATCTAAATTCCGATATTTAGAGTCAGCAATTAGGTATTTGGTGAATGTCACAAAAAATGGCTTTGTCTGGCTAAAACATTGAAATATTAATGTAAAAATGATTAAATGTGTATCCTGATAGGTTAGGAAATGGCCCTGGTCTAAAAAGTCGTGCAAGCCAGCCTTTATTTTTGTGCACTGTCACTGGTAGTTGGAAGAGTGGTGGTATCACCACTGGGAGCAGCAGCTCCCAGCTTAGTGGCAAATTGAATATCACCATTTGGGAGTCGCAGCTGTAAAACATAGCACAATTTCTTTGCATCAGCATTGTTTTATACTTACGATATAAGTGCAGAAAAAGGGTAGCTACACAGGCCATGAGTATGGCTGCTCAGGGGAATGTGAATTGCAGCTTCCTTTTCCTGTTGTGCCCACTCACATAGACTGTTGACTTTGGAAAGGTTAAAACAGCAGTGTAAGAGGGTCCAATTTCAGCAAGTGTTAGAAGTTACTTTAGCCAAATGTTAGTCAGACTCTCCTCAGCCGTCAGTCCAAATAGTTTTTGTGCTTGAAACAGTGCACTGTATCTTTCCATGTAAAATTGCAATGTGTCGCAAAGGGACACTTGTGCCAGAAGTACTCATCAGAGGTGCTCTGTCACTAGTGCACTGATGAGGACCCTAAGGAAGGCCAATGCCTGCATCTTCTTCCTCTTATATTAGGCTACAATACCAATATAGCTGAAGTTTTCACAGATTCACAGATTTTTCTAGGTTGGAAGAGACCTCAAGATCATCGAGTCCAACCTCCGACCTAACACTAAGTACTCCACTAAACCATATCCCCAAGCTCTACATCTAAACGTCTTTTAAAGACCTCCAGGGATGGTGACTCCACCACCTCCCTGGGCAGCCCGTTCCAATGCTTAATAACCCTTTCGGTAAAGAAGTACTTCCTAACATCCAACCTAAAACTCCCCTGTCGCAACTTTAGCCCATTCCCCCTCGTCCTGTCACCAGGCACGTGGGAGAATAGACCAACCCCCACCTCTCTACAGCCTCCTTTCAGGTAACTGTAGAGAGCGATGAGGTCGCCCCTGAGCCTCCTCTTCTCCAGGCTGAACAAGCCCAGCTCCCTCAGCCGCTCCTCGTAAGACTTGTTTTCCAGACCCCTCACCAGCTTGGTCGCCCTTCTCTGGACTCGCTCGAGCACGTCCATGTCCTTCCTGTAGCGAGGGGCCCAAAACTGAACACAGCACTCGAGGTGCGGCCTCACCAGAGCCGAGTACAGGGGCACAATCACTTCCCTCGACCTGCTGGCCACACTGCTTCTTATGCAGGCCAGGATGCCGTTGGCCTTCTTGGCCACCTGGGCACACTGCTGGCTCATATTCAGCCGACTATCCACCAATACTCCCAGGTCCTTCTCGGCCAGGCAGCTTTCCAGCCACTCATCTCCCAGCCTGTAGCTCTGCTTGGGGTTGTTGCAGCCCAGGTGCAGGACCCGGCACTTGGCCTTGTTGAACTTCATGCAGTTGACCTCAGCCCATCGCTCCAGCCTATGCAGATCCTCCTGCAGAGCCTTCCTGCCCTCGAGCAGATCGACACACGCACTTAGCTTGGTGTCATCTGCAAACTTACTGAGGGTGCACTGGACGCCCTCATCCAGATCATCAATAAAGATATTAAAGAGGACCGGCCCCAGTACCGAGCCCTGGGGGACTCCACTAGTGACCGGCCTCCAGCCAGATTTGACTCCATTCACCACAACTCTCTGGGCCCGGCCATCCAGCCAGTTTCTAACCCAGCGAAGCGTACGCCAGTCCAAGCCCCGAGCAGCCAGTTTCTCGAGGAGAATGTTGTGGGGAACGGTGTCAAAAGCCTTACTGAGGTCAAGGTAGACCACGTCCACAGCCTTTCCCTCATCCACCAAGCGCGTCACTTGGTCATAGAAGGAGATCAGGTTCGTCAAGCAGGACCTGCCTTTCATAAACCCATGCTGACTGGGCCTGATCGCCTGCTTGCCCTGCAAGTGCCGTGTGATGACCCTCAAGATAATCTGCTCCATGAGCTTCCCCGGCACTGAGGTCAAACTGACAGGCCTATAGTTCCCCGGGTCTGCCCTGCGGCCCTTCTTATAGATAGGCGTCACATTGGCTAGCCGCCAGTCAACCGGGACCTCCCCCGATAGCCAGGACTGCCGATAAATGATGGAAAGCGGCTCGGCCAGCTCCTCCGCCAGTTCTCTCAGTACCCTCGGGTGGATCCCATCCGGCCCCATCGACTTGCGCACATCCAAGCTCCGTAGCAGGTCGCCAACCATTTCCTCATGGATAGCGAAGGCCACATCCAGCTCCCCATCCCCTTCCACCAGCTCAGGGCACTGGGTGTCCGGAGAACAACCGGTATTGCCGCTAAAGACTTACTCTTACTTTTGACTTACTCTATTGCAAAACTGACTGCATTTTTTGTTATCCTTCGGTTCCAGCTTCTGAAATCATAAGACCATCTGAGAGCTATCAGATTTTCTTTTAAAAGGAAAGCTCTAATTCTCTCAGGAGTTCCAGAGAGGAATCAGACATCATACAAGGACCTGTATTTTTGCTTAAAGCAAGCAAAGAAGGTGATCATTACACCCTACAAAAATGTCAAGAGATCCGCACCGTGATTTTGACAGTTTCATGTCAGTAATACAGAGCATTGCAAAAAGAATAAAGACATGGCTCAAAAGCCATGCTCTTTTGAGTTTATGATACAACCAGAAGCTTTGATACTATTCTTTAGTAGGTTTTTCTTAATACAGAATGGGAAGAAAAATTTTGGAAAATGTGCCAATACTGTTAGCAATGTTTTACCAAGAACGCCAATCCACCTGGATTCTGAATTTGATCCAGTCTGCCACTTGTTGTGTTCCCAAGATATACGGATAAAGGCATGAGGTTTTTTTTCTGCATCCTCTTTCTGTAATCAGCAAAAAGTCAGCAAAACGTATCTAGCCTCCTCCAGGAAACAACCCTGATAAGTATAGCATCTAGGCACTTAATGAGCTGGATTAATGCTTGTGCTTAAGTTTAAGCATATTTTTAAGTGGTATGCTTTGAATCTGAGCCCTAGAGTAGACGATTAAAGAGAAATGGCAAACATTTTTGATTTCTGGGCTCTTTTCTATAAACTGTGTAATCTGCAGGCTTGGATTCACTGGTGGGAGGCTAATTAACTTCTGTCTTGTTGGATTTGTCTGTCCAAAGCAATGCAGCATCGTCTCCTTTTCTTCAACCCTGCACACCAGACACCACAAGCCAAAGCCAAACTGTAGTGTTGCATGGAAGTTGGAGAGGGGCTCCGTTACCTGAAGTCGCATGTTTGCAGGCCTGTGTACTGTGTGGCTGGAGAAGGACATGTTTGTTTCCCATGAGCTAATGCAGACCAGGCAGTGTGTGCTCAGATCCCTTCCCACATCACATGAGAATTATCTCCACCTCTGTCTAAACTCTTGTGCATGAATGTAGATATTTAACAGTACAAAAATAAAGAATCTGGAGGTAGGCTTACAAACCAAGGGCCAGTGGGCAAAGAGCTGAGGATTTAGGACTGTTAGTACAGATTAGCGAAATCTGTGCAAATGAGTAAGAAACAGTTACAAAAAATAGGACCTAAGTTATACCAAGTGGATGAATGTCATTTATTTGCTTATGCCTTCATCTGCATTGTCAGTTTAAATCCTAAAAGTTTTAAGATGCCAAGCACATATTTGATTTACTAGTGTTCTCATTTCTGACTACTTTGCTGAATGCTTGAATTTTGGATTTTTTTTTTTTCTGAAACATGCCAAAAGGGGGTGGTTACCTGAGAATCTCAGTTACTGTTTGCAAACAAAGTTAATTTTTGGTTCTCCATGGAGTAAGGCTTGAAAACTTGAACTTCAAAATGATAAGGATCAGAAGCAAATAAAGCGAACTCAATGTATATTTTAGTAGTGTAATTATATTCCAGTGTCTTATGAGATTATGAGGCAATTTAAAGTTATGAGTGTTTGGGATTGGCAGCACTGGTTTCTATAGCTTAACCATTCTATTTCATTTTTGCATAATTTGGGAAAGATACTTTGGAGACAAAGTAGCTGATAGGAGAAGTAATAAGGAACCTGAGATTTCCCCAGCAGCTCTTCATCAGTTGACAGAAATGACTCTCTCTTTATTATTATGGCTGAATTTAAAAAGAAGCAGCAGCATATAAGGGTCTCCGTTATTGTGTAAAATTGCTTATAATTCCATATCTATATGTTTATGCATGGAGAGATGTGTGTGTATGTATTGCTTATAACTACATTTGGATTCTGTTCCCCTTTTCTCATTTCCCTTTGAGACGTTTGTCACATTTTCTTTAGGTTTGGGGGTTTTTGGTTGTCAGCTTTTCCTTTTTCAGAATTGCAGTGTCTGTTTCTTTCATTTCTTGACGCAAATGGTGCAGTCGCCTGAAGTGTAGCTTCAAGCAGTCCTTTGTGTGACTAAAAGAAATTAGCTAAATAGCACTGTTTAATTAATTTCAGGACCGCCTCTTTTTCGTCATGGAATATGTAAATGGAGGAGACCTAATGTTTCAAATCCAGCGCTCACGCAAATTTGACGAACCTCGATCCCGCTTTTATGCAGCAGAGGTCACATCAGCACTCATGTTTCTTCACCAACATGGCGTCATCTACAGGTACTTTTTTGATCAAAAATAAAGTATTCCTGAGGCTTGGGGCTGGTTTTGGCTGTAATCCTCTGTCTCTTAGCAACCAGATTTAGATTAGTTGTTTGTTCCAATTTGCTTACATAGAACTTTTTTGGCTGTTTATCATGGAGAATGTTAACATTTGAATAGCCTCTGCAGCAGTCGCCAGCTGTGTGTGCCAGTTTTGTATTATAGTACAAATAAAGCGTTTTTGAAAAAGCTTGGCACATTGTGACCCAGAAGTGACCTTTCTGCAGATCAGCGCAATCTCTTCACTTTCCTCTCTGTGCCATAGATTTCCTCTCATTTTCTACCTCCCTGCCACTTCCTGAGTTTGTTTGTCCTAGTTGTCTCCACTCTGATACAATCGGGATAGTAGTTTGCAGTGCTGTACTTATGCCCCTTCCTTCTGACTGTTTGGGTGAAATCTTAGTCACCAGCAGGAAGTGGCTCTTTGCAGACAATTTTGATTTGCTTGCCAGTTACCCACATCTATTTGAGCCCCCACCCCTGCAAATCTCAAATCTTGAACACACATGCACAAACACAAAAACGTGCATATTGTTGCCGTGTTATGAAGAATGCGCTTAGGGATAGGCATTTATTATTTAAAATAAGGAATCACTTTGAAAACTTTCACCCTGATGTCAGTGCCTTTAGTAAGTCCTTTATCTTGACATTTTGCCCTTCTGTTTTATTTTGTTTGCTTTTAGCAACCTGTCATTGCTTGCGATAAATTCAGGCTTTCACAAGCAGAGTGGTTTATAGGTTTTGCGATAGAGGTCTGTCCTGTCTAGTACATAAATTCTCAGTTCTAACTGTTTTTGTATTCTTACCCTTTTCCAGATTATCAGTTTTGATTTGAGGTAGGACAGACAGTCTTGGATCTCATCAAGATGAGGGTGTTGAATATGTCACATCCCTAGATTCATTTTAAGGCTGCTCTCAAGAGGATTAGAAATTGAAAGAAGTGAATTTTAAATGTTTAGTAACCAGGACTGAGCAGCAACTTCCATCAGAGGCCATTGGCTTTCCCACCAACTGGGATGAAACTTCCCAGAAAATGGATCTTTCCAGAGACATCACAAACAGCAGGAGATTGCATCTTTTGAGGAAAATAGGTATCACTATCAAAACAGTCTCAGTCAAAAATCCAGTCTTCTTTAGAAAACTTTTTGCTAGCTCTTCTTTGCCATCTGTTATTAACACTACTATGATGTTTGCATATTGGGTTGGAATTTCTCTTTCACCACTTTGCCTAGGTTTAAAGTGCTGAAGAGCCAACGCATTTCTTTCTTTTGCTGCCCATAGCACATTTCCTACTCCATCTCTGCATTTATTTTCAAAGCTATATATTTGTACATTAGGAATGTGGCAATTTCAAAGTTATGTAAGTATCCATTACAAGGGAACAGAAAAGTTTGATGCTTTAAAAAGTGAAGGATTTTGATGATTTGTTTCCATACAAAGACTTGAGTTTATTTCCTCTTCCCAAAAGCTGGAATTTAGACTCTTTGTAAACAGCACTCAGTTTAGTGATTTCTCTGAAGCAGCAAGAAAGAAAATCCAAATTGGTAAAATTACCTTCCAACTTCTTTATATGAAACTACATTCATTTTCCTTCTTTCCTCCCCTCCCTTCCCTCCTCCTGTCCTTTAACACGCATCCCCATTTCTCATTCTCTTTTCTCTCTCCAATTCCCCTTGTCTTCTGTGTAGCTTCTGCTGTGTTGGCTCCTAGCTGCATTGAATCACTTTGTGTGCATATGTTCTTCTTATGGCTTTTTATCATAGTCAAAATATTTCAATCCCAAGAGAAATGTCATTATGATGAAACAATGCTTTGTAATTTAAACTTTGCAAGATGCTCTCAACTTCTGATTCAGAGCCTATGCTGACATGTCTTTGGCATGCTACAGTAAAACACTAACATTGTAAGTGGCATGTTGTATTAGGTGTATTGTCAGAAGAGGCAAAAGAAGAGGAATAGCATGGGTTGTAGGACAAAAGTAGTAACTAAAAAAACACTAACAGGAAGAACATTAGGAATACACCTTGTTGTATTCTGCTTTGATACAGGATTTTAGATGTGGACATAATTAAGTCCATAAGGATAGGTCATTTTCTCAGCTGGGAGATTCGAGGAGCTTCAACAATACATAAAATCTATAATCCATTTACTCCATAAAATGCAAGTAGAAGGAAGAAGCTAGAGATTATCTGAAAAAAAAATAATCGTATAAAAATGTCATAATTCATTCATAGTGTGCCAGGTCCTAGGAGAATGTATCTGTTGATATAAGTATGTTTCAGAATAGTTGTCCTGCACAGAACAGTTTCAGAATGATTATTCAGAACCCAATTACCTCATTTATTACAATATTAATTATGCATTGGGATCAAGTCATTCCTTCACATCTCCAAAGCTCTTATTAGCTGCCAAGCAAGGAGAGGAAAGGAAAAAATGACATAGAGAGAGAGAGAGAGAGAGAGAGACTATGCTTTTGAATAACTACTAGTCATAACTACCTAACCTGCCTTCAGATATTTTAATAAAGAATACTTGTCTTCTGTGTAATTATATTTCTAGAAAAAACATTGTGGTATGAAATTAATGGTTATTCTCCAAAGTGGGAAATGGTGCTTGTGTGGGCAATACTTCAAGGAAAGAGGGGAATATATAAATAAACTGTTTGATGGAAATGCAGGTTTCAAAATAGCTGCTATAGCTTCTGATCTTTTTTCAGCCATGTATGTGGAAGTATTTGTTTGGAACTAAACACAGTTATATTTTTGGAAGTAAATAACTAGCTTTAGCTTTGCTTTGGCTTGTTGGCTAGATTTTTAGAAAGTGCTATGATGATAGAGAATGATCATCTTTTTTAATAACTAGTTTATCCTCATTTCCCCTGAAGTTCAAAGAGAATGCTAGCTCCCTGTTTGGCAATAGAAATTATTCTGTAAGTTCACATCTTAGCAACTGGCACAGCTGTTCTCAGACTTATCCAATTATCTGTGTGCTCACTGGAGTTATGTGCCTTCCTTTTGTTTATGGAGTTTTTATTGGAAATAAAAATGAAGCTCATAATTTTTATAAATAAAGATTCTGTTGTTCCTAAATTCATCCTGTATGATAGACAAACTTTAGGATAATTTTCAGTGTGGCCTTTTTGAGGGTATAATGTTACTCTCGTTGTGTCAAAAACACTTTAGCAACTTAAGGAAAATATTTGCATTATCCTGCCACCTTCCCTCTCATCTGGCATGCAACTATTCAGGCACATGTCAAGTTGGGGCCTGATAATACAAGTAGAGTCAATCAGAAACTACAGAAATTTCAATAGCTGTTTCTGGCAGTTGTTGCTGTTCATGTTATGCAATTGCACCACTTTGAAAAAACGTATCCAAGCTTCATGTATTAAGGGCTAGGCTGCGAATCTCATTTTGCTTGTGAGCTGGACTGGACTTCGAACTCGGTTTTGAAAGGCTGCGGACTATGTTCACTGTTGCCTGTCTCTGGAGTATGGTGTCATCATCAGCTTCATGTATCTTCTCATATGGGGAAGATGCACCAAACTGGGTGTTAAGAAACAGTGAGTTCCATACTTCCTCTTCTACTGTCTCTATACTGCGTCGCTGTGCACTTTCCACAGACATGTAAATGTTACATGTTCTCATTTAACCTACATGAGCTGGGCCGAGTACAGGAATTCCCAAGTGGGTATGTCTGGCTCTCACTGTAGTTCAAGTGAGGTGACAAGTGACCCTTTCTGGCCTGAAATACATTAAAGAACTGATGTCTCCCCAGGCTAGGACATCAATATGAGAATGGGGTGCCACCTCATGAACACGCAAACCAGTGTCCCTTGTTAATATTTGATTTACGGAATAACAGTGTGAGCTACAAATCCTGTTTGAGTGAAGATGTGAGGGGCCAACAGTTGCATGTCGTGGTGGTCTTTAGCATGTTTCAAGACTATTCGAATAATTAAATAGGATGTTCTCTCTAAAACACTGAAGAAGGAAACTGATTGTACACAATTTCCATTCACCTGAGAGGATGAAAAATAGTGTCACCTGCTTTGGGTTAATTCATCCTTTTCGGTTTTGAATGTAAGGTCTGTGAGAAGACTTTGCCTTCAAATTGTACAGCACCTGGTCACAGCGGAGCCCTTATTCATAACTTTGGGTTATCATGTTGCTCAGTAATATGAAGTACCAACCCAACCTGTAACTTGCTGCAGCTTTCTGAGGCTCTGTGCACTCTGTAATTAGTATGTCGGTTGTCATGAAGGCTATATTAACACTGAATTGAGGAGAATGTGAATATAAGTATGCCGATGCCAATCCTTGAATACCTCCAGGCGTTTTTCTTACACAAATACCCCAAAAACTTGTTTGAACACTAACTGAATTTTTCCTTGGATGATCAGTTTTCCTGGCATTCCCATTTATCAAGGCAATGCGCACCAGTGTTTTAGCAAGAAGAACCATCTAAAATTGAAAGCACTTTTATTAGTGTGTATTTACCTGAAATAAGAATATTTAGAAAGTCTGACTTCAGTGGTGGTTATATGATTCAGTGCAACCTTGGCAGAGTAATGAGGAGTTATATTTACACTGATGAAAATGCTGCATGGTCAGTGGTTAACACGTTAAAAGTCATCATTCTCCCAAGTTACCTCACCATGTTATTTCTGAATGGTAGTAACCAAATAAAATTCCTCTCCCCCACTTTTTTTTGGCAGTTTAAAACACAAAACTCAAACTCGGAGGCACTTAGGCAGTGTGTTGGTTTAAGTGTGTTTGTAACTATGTAAAGATTATCTTATTGCTAATCTAAACAATCAAAATTTAAATTGCTGCTTGAGCTATGGCTCATGAAGGAGGGCAAGAAACACCACGTACCTCATATAGCACATTCAGACCTGAGCCCAGGAATATCCCGAGCTCTACCCTTTTCCCTCATAAACTGCCCGTTACAGGAGTCTGCTACAGAGAAGTCACAGTTTGCTTCTGGCTCCAGTGAGCAACAACCTATTTCCATCACCCTCAGTAAAGGCAGGAAGCAAGGCATGAATTGTGCGGCTGTGTGTGTGTGTGGCTGAGTCCCAGTGCACCCCGAGGACAGTTGCCAAAGCCGTGCCACCGGACCAGAGCTCCCATCAGGATTTGCACCCTGGGTACTTGCGTGCTCTGCTCTGCACAGTCTAGTTTCCCAAACCGGGTGTGAGCTGTGATGGGATTTTATTCGGTGGCCTCCTGCCCTTTTTGCACATTTTCTTGCTGTGTCTAGGCAGGCCAGCGGTCGTGAAAGGCATAAATAAGCAGGATGTCTTCCCGCAGGAAAAGGCAGTGGGCTGGGGTGGAGAGGAGCCGGGCCGAGGGAGATGTGAAGCAGGAAGAAGGGTTGGTTCCCAGGCTTCTGGCATTCGGACCGAGGGAGTCCACCCTGCCATCTGCCTAGCTTCTGCATTGTGCTAAAGGCTGCTGTCGTATAGGAGCGCCTTTGACAGGGTTTCCAGCTGTGGAAGGATGAGTAAAGACTGTGGGAATAGGATATGAACCCCGTGGTCTTGCCAGCAGTAAAATGCTTTCTAAATTTCTCCTGGTTTTGGAACATAAGAAAGTCCTTAGTTGGCTCTCGCGTAGGAGTTGGGTATGCAGAGGCACAGTGCTGGGCAGTTAATGTTTAGAAGGACAGAGCAGCAACATTGACCTCATCTGGGGAAACACAAGGTACTTCCAGGGGGAGTTCCCAGTAGCAAGGTCAGCATTGTTTTTTCGCTTCTTGTTTATTTGGTGCAAGATTTTCTTGTTTAATGACCGTTTGTATAGGGCTGTATTGTGTAAATAAAGCTATGACCTTTACCTTCTGATAACAGTATAGGAGTGAGTTAATGTTAAATGAGAGAGGGCAGGGAGTGGGAATCTGCCAGGGTTAATGCCAAGTTTACATTCCTGTGCGGGCAGCCATGTTCCGGTACGCTCAGTAGAAAGGGCGACAGCACTCGTGAGCAGATAATAGCAGCAAAATGCTATAGAGCATATTTATATTTATTTCTGGATGAAAGTCAGTGATTTTAGATGATTGATGTCCACGCTTTTATTTTTATAACAGGAAAAAATGTGTTATCTTTCTGCATTGATAAGATTTTAACTGAGAGAAGACTGTACAAAATAAAAATCCACAGGAGTTACAGCACATGTAAAATTGAAACTAACTGACATAAGGCAATCCCTGCAGCTTTCCTAAAACGCTGAGGCATTGCTTTGTTTCTACAGAAGTGTGTACACCAGTTCCAAACAAAGTCATGTTCTTCAAACAATTTTCTAACAGAAGAAAAATAATGTTTTTTGTTTCTCATTGCATTAAAACTCTGAAGGTCCCTCCTAAATGTGATTCTGTCAAAAGACAAAAGTTAGGACTGGATTTTGCTGCGCCCTTTAGTCAAGTCTGTCTTCATGCAATGGAAAATATTTCTATAACCCAGTTCCAGTGGTGTTGAAACTATGTCATGTTGAGGGTGAGGCTTTGCCTTTTTGCATGCTATTGAATGCATCTGCCAAAGTCTCACAGTAATACAGAACCTTGCTACTTTTGGCTCAAGGTTGGCATTTATTCTCTTTGCCCCCTTTTTCCCCTGCTTTAAGCTCCCTCCTTTTTGTAAAAAGGCTTATCACTTAGACACTGCTCCAGCAAACATTTCTGCCTGCAGATCACTGTCCTCATAGGCTGATTTTGATTTGGTGAGATTATTCACACATACATAGTGGACAGCTTCCTGGATGGCTTGGGACCCTTCATCTGAATTTTCAGATTGCAAATGTGCTTATTTTAAAATAAACTCATTATTATTAAAAACCATATGTTATTTTGATTACCTCTGCAAAAGGATATGGAAAATGAAAATTTAGCCAATCTGAAAGGTAAGGTAACTGATTTATCATTTGAGACTTTTGAAAACTTAAAAAATGCCCATTTAGCTGACAACTTGTACTCTTACGTAAGAAATAAGAAATAATAATGCTCGCCAGGAGATTAACTAAAATGTCCTAATAAGCTAAAACAGCAAAAATGCAGCCAGTAAGAAACCCAGCATTTTGGGGAATACTTCAAAGTCTTTGCTGCTACAAGAATAAACAGTACTGGGATTACATCAGAAGGACCTTGGACAGACTAGGTGCAGTCTAACCAGGGGAATCAGAAAGTGGAACAAAATGGGTCAGGTGGTCATGATTGTGCTGAAAATGACCTGAAAGGCAAAGAGTGACAAATGGTAAAGATGGTAAAGAGTCACTTAGCGTATCTTGTATCAAAACTGATGCCTGCCCTGTCCTTTGCTGCCAGTGTTTCCGAACAGGCAGCTGCCCAGAGCAGCAGACAGTGGCAAAGGTGCATTGTCTTCAGTGATAGAAAGAGATCCTGCTGCTGTCAGAGTTTCAGTTGAGCATCGCTACTTGGGCTGCACTGGCTCAGTAGGGATTGTCGATCACCTGGGTGTATCTGCACTGGTACATGCAGGGACAGATGGTGCCAGGCATAGTCACTCTCCTGCCACTGCCGAACTGAATTTTACTCACCTTCACTGGCTTTTCTCTTTCTTTTTCAGAGTTTTGATCTCATCCTGTTTATAGTAAACGTAATGGTTAATAACATTTTTTGAATGAAAGCATAACACAGTTATTTTTCATGTAGATTTTACTTTACATTACAGAGAAGGCCTTTAGAAGAAGGGAAAATAAAGTGTAGTGTAGCAGAACAAAGGTAAAGATTAACAACAGACCTCACGACCCTGGTAACTGAAAAATAAGCGGACTGCTTATGTTGGTGGTATAATGTTTTGGAGTTAAAAAACAAATTGGTAATATTCAGTGTGTGAGGAGAAGCCCAGACATCACTTCTCCTTCCAGTATAGTCAACAGACATACTGCTTCTTGCCTTCTTTACAGTAGTCAGTCTTGTAAAATAGCAGAGAGAGAAAATATAGAGAGGAGGCCAGCAATAATGCCAATGCTTACATAGGTGTACCTTCTCCTCCAGGCTTTCATTTACTCCTGATGACGTATGGCACTGTCAGAAAATATAGTTCTTCAAAATACATTAAATGTAAATAGCACATGCAGTTATGTATGCTTTTTAATGTTGATTTGAGAGTGGAAGTTGTAAAAATATCCTTCATGAGGTATTCCAGTATTAGGGCACGCGATTGCCCCTCAGAGAGGAGGAAAAGATGGGATGGATTCAACAGCAGATAGCCAATAGAGCAGCTAGTGTGGATGCACCTTGGCATGAAACTGAACAGCAATGAAGCAATACCCTAAAAAAAAAAAAAAAAGGAAACAAAGAAAGCTAGGTGACTAATAACCTGAATTGAGATGTCACATGGTCAAAAATCGGAATATTAAGGATACAATTAAGTAGTAACAAGTAAACACTATAGCACTTCAGCAGGTATTTACTTGATTTATTATAGGGTTTCCAAGGGAGACTCTACGGTCTACTAGCAGCCATTTAAAAAAATGCCTAAATATATTCTAACAAACACAAATAATGAGTCAGATGGAATTGCTATGGTCAATTAAGTGGGTAATGGATATTTAAAAGCTTCCAAACATCAATAAATCTGAAACAGCTCTAAAGGAGTACTTGTAGAACGAAAATAATATGCACTTAAGAAACTGCTTGAGTACATATTTGCCTAAAGTTAACCACCAGTAAGAGGACAGCAAGTGTTTATGGTACTGTATACTGAGGGCATAAAAAGGCATACCAAATGTGTGCCAGTTCATTTGTTGATAATTTGTAATAAATCCAAAGGGGACAACACAGTTTATTATGCTACATAAATATTATCAAGAGGACCTGACTCTCATTTATATGAAAATCTTTAAACACCTGATGGAATAAAAGAATCCTGCAGTTGTGAAGTGGGGTAGCAGACAGCAGCTCAGCAGTGTACCCCTTGGTACAAAGCTGAAGGCTGTCCTTTGTCAGCTGCCACAAGATCGTACTATGTGGTACACTTTCACGTGCAGTAGGACAAAAGTTTTGGTTTTCTGTCGATGATCCAAGACAAAAAGGATTTAGCTAAGATCTTCAAAACACCTGTAGATTGGGTAGAAGTTGTTCTGTGCATGAACAGAATGGTTTGAAGAAATTTTGAAACAGCATCCTGGAAATTTTCTATGTAGTGACAACAAGAACAGCAACAAAATATTGACTGATATTAGTTAGCTAGAACTTGCAAATCCATAAATCAGTGACAAATCTGGTATTGTGGTTACCGCTACTGCCTCCTCTCCTCTGGCTCAGCTGTGGGTGCTCTTAGGCCAAGATAACATTGTTGTAAACACAATCTGAGAGATTTAAGCTAAATTCCCCAAAACCTTCCATAAAAAATGTATTTTATTTTTTACGCATCTTATTTAACAGATCCATTTTTAAAAAGTCAAATACAGTTATGTTCACCTACATACAGCAGTGGTAGCATGGGAGTATAAAAGTAAGTGGAAGGGATGATGCTTGGAGAAGAGTGGGTAGTAACGGGCTGAATTGTGTCACCGTTGTTGGAGTACCTCATCTAACCACATTTGAAGTTAGAATCTGGGTCGATAACTATACCATAGTGCCCTTTAATATTTCATTTGCTTTACTATCAAGTCTTAACACAATGCTTCAAATTGCCCAGAGAAACTCTAAACTAATTTCCACGTTTGCTTCACAGTTGGCCAATGTTGAGTTTAATTCATCACGTGTATGTCTTTGGGGTATGGCACAACTTCTGCAACTTCCCTCCCATTTTGTCTTAAAATGTGTTTTATCTTTCTCAGAGATTCGTTTGCTTGTGCATTTTTACTTGGAATTCAGAATGTGATAGTAAGGTGAAGTAAGATGAATGTTGTTATGGATCAAAATGGATGTACAGAGGCTTCTATCTAGTATATAAAAGACTGTTTCTTTAAAACTCAAGATTCTCATTTACAGTAAAAGCTTTTTATGACACCAGAAGAGCAATGCAACTTTACATTGGAATTAAATTGTACTCAGTGTGCTCAGTTTAAGGCTGTCAGAAGGATGCAAAAAGACTTTATTGAACATTATAATTTAATGAAACTTTATGTTACATAGTTTGTAGGCTGTGTAATTAGGTTTCTTTCTAGTCTTGGCCCATGTAAATATCTGGGAGTTTTATAGGATAATTTCTGGTCTTGTCAGAGTACTGAGTCTGGTTAGCAGGTCTCAGAAGCATTATTGTATTGGTGAGGCACACAGAAGTTTTGAAGATAGTTCCTCAGGCTCAAATTCAGCTTTTTTTAATGTGAAGAAATTGTCTAAGAATAGCTTGCTTTGGTGAATAATTTACATGATAGTCCTTCTGAAGTCAGTATTTACATGCAATGATTACTCAGTAAGTACCAAATGTTAGGGAATAAAATCGTGTTTCAGTCTCAATATTATATTTAGAATTACTTCTCTCTATTTTCATTTGGACTGCTACGTAACCTGTCTGTCTGTAGCCTCTGTCTTTACAACTGAAGGCAAATTGGTGTAGCACTCTTTGCTAACCTTGACATTGGTAAAAGTGAATAACCTCTAAATTTCCTAAGTGATGACATGTTATTTTTCATGTGAGTAACCCACATGACTCATCTTTCCATAGCATTCATATTAATTAAAAGTAGTGGGGTGTTTTGTATGAGTAGATTTTTAGTGCTGATATTATACCGTTGGCACTACAGCCAAAGAAGTCCTCCAAGAGTGTCTTCCGAAGGAGATGGAGGGATCTACAGGTGCTGCATTTGAAATAATACTGGAGCTGAAGCTTCCTGCACAGATTCCCTAGGAGTGTTTGCACAGCTTTCTCTCAGAGGTCAGGTGGGGGAAGTAGTTTGATTTTGCTACACAATTGTAGTTTGAAAAGTGTATCTTATAAAATAGAGCTGCTCTGCATTATGATATGCAACCCTTTTTATTTATAGATCAAAGCAAAGTTTAGAGTTGGAACCATCAGTGCAAATCACAAGCTTCTGTGACCTTTGTCTGGAAGCAGCATTAGGGCTTATTGTATGTATAGATCAACTTAGAAGGGCAAGTAACTGCCATCTTTTCAGACACCTTCTTAATACTTTACAGGCAAATAATAAAGATTCTTTTCAGTTTTGCCAGAATCTCTCTACTGCACTAATCTTGTATCAAACATACTAGATAATTAACTACACAGAATTTTGAAAGACAAATACATCTGCATAACAGAACCCTTTTAGACGATTAAAAATAAAATAGATTTAACTCACTGTTTTTACAAGAATTTCTGTAGAAATCTGTTAAACTTCTGTTGTCTGCTGCTGGTTTGATCCTTGATAAATGCAGCAGGATTAGGAAAGGTTTTAAATTAAGAGCCTACATACCCTTCCCAAGTTCAGACCACGTGGTTGTGTAAAAAGATGTTTAGGCATGTGAACTATGCTACTGAAATCAGAATAGAAGCAGAAATTATTAAAATCTTTCCTCTAGTGATTCCATATAAGTAAACATTTTGTTGGAAGCAACATTCTTGCTGAGTTACATCATTTCATTTATGCTATATAACTTATTTAGTCCATTCTGCGTAATCCTACATGCACTACACTGTGGAAAGGCTTTCCATAAAAAGACCCAAGAGGCTGAACTGAGACCAAAGTGAGGCTGGAAAAAAGCAGCGTCTGTACAAAAGTTCACTGAAGAGGGTGTTTTTTTCTGACTAGGAAAGCATTCTTCTCCATGGAAACATGATATGGAGCTTTAACAGGAGTCTGCTTACTGCTAGGAGCTGTGTTTGTTCCACCCTAAGGGCACCCTTGGGAGCACAGGGAAGAGAATTCTGATAAATTTGTTTCTTTTATAAAAAGAAACACTATATGTAAAATCCTTCAGCAACCCTTTTCCTTTATGCTTTTGATGCACCATAAAGTTGCGAAGGGCCTTGGCTAGTACAGAAATGGAGCTGTGATGTCGGCTCATGCTGGCACATTAATGGCTTGCATAGGATCACCTGTGTTATTTGGCCATTTTATTGAATGCCCAGTGTTGTGGATGCAAGACTGAATTTTTTTTTTTTTTTGGAAAAATATTTGTAAGTCTACAGAGTGTATGAATGTTATCCAAAGAAATGAAAGAAAATGAAGATCAGTTCTAGTTATAATGTTGGCTCCCAGTATTGCCGCAATTTCATTTTTTCCCTGAATCTGGTGGTTATTCTGTCTCATCCTTATAGAAGCACAAAATAAGCGTTGTTGAGGAAGTATAAAATTTGTGCTACCTTTTTAACAAGTGGATTCTAGTATTTTAATAGTTCTTCATCTTTACTATGTCTTCTCTTCTTTGAGTGTCTTGAAGGTCTGGTCCCATGGCTGAAAAATGGGGATTTATGTAAGTCTTATTACTTTTCTTTTGATAAACAGCCTCAGCTGAATTAAAAAGAACTTCAAAGCTTTGAAGCTAGAAAAGGGGTGGGGTGCAGGAGACAACAGGTCTTAAGGAGAGCTTTGGAGGCTGGCTGCTAGCACTAAGTGGCCTTGATTGTGTTCATCTATGTTTGGTAGGTAGATAATAAGGCTGCATGAGTCAGTTTTCAGTCTTATCACAATGCTCAGGCAGGCTGATGTTCTCCTTTCTGCAACAGAACTGAACTAAAGCATGAGCTTTTCTTGGTAGCTGCTGGGAAAAAATGGCATGCTTCTCCCTTCTTCACTGAGGCAACAATACACTTGGAACTGGTCATTTCTGAGAGAGATGTCGGCACAGATGTCGACATCAGTGTTACGTTAAGAATGTCATTTGGCGTTCATGAAAGAAAAAAATGAATTTTTCCTCTCTGAGAAAGAATATGGTCGGAGCATAGGACAGGAAAGTTGTGTACCTTAAAGCCGTTTGCATGTAGAGTGACAGCAGGGTAACAACGTGCAGGATTGGATCAAATTATCCTATGCCATTGTAGCTTCAACTTTTACTTAATAATCATTTTAAAATTTAGACTTGATCTTAATAGGCAGCATGATGGAAACAATAGGCTTCCAACGAAGAGAAGTTTTTGGCCCAATATTGTGATTGTGAATGAAAACCTGTCTCCCCTACTGTAGTTCTGTCACACTAAAATAATATCAGTATTGTTATGCACCATGAGGTTAATTGGCCTTTAGGTTAGGGTAAGTGTAAGCTTAACAAGTTAAATGCCATTGAAAACAACCATCCAAATCAGAAATTCAAAAAGACTTGTTGTATGCATCTACGATTTAAAGAAGAAAATTGGAGACGTGGGATGAGATCCAGGACGAAACATCTGAAAGAGAGAGGCTAAAGTAGTCAACTCTAGTTGATTAAAGATATTCTGATCCTGTTTGTCTGTGGTGTCTTGACCTTACTAAAGTTCACTTAGTATGTAATGGAAAAAACAACCGGTTTGATAGCAAAGTACAGGAAATGCCTTCAATCATGGCTGATTACAGTAGCAGCTTTTCTTCTGTTGCTTTTTTTTTTTTTTTAATGCTCTTTCTATGTGCCTGAAACAACGTAGAATAAAAATGCTTTGGAGCACTTTATTTGGTGTGTCCAAGTAGAGCAATTAAATGTCTGGCTATTTGATGGATGTGTGTTGGGAGTTTTTGCAGTCAGGAAAATGTAATATGACTTAAATGAGAAAAATTCAGAAGTTTTATTGTACGTAAATTTAAATACTAGCAAATTCTGTGTGTGTGTGTGTGCAAGAGAGATTTCTACTAGATAAATGAATGCAGAACTTCTCTTAATCAGCCTTTGTCTGGCCATCTCCTACAAAAATGGAAGTTTCACAACTAATTTGAATGAAAATAAGGTAAATCTCTATCTGGAACACAGGAAGCTGGGAAGCTGAATGTACGTACACTGAATGTACATAAAGGCTCAGACTCATCTCACCTAACTTTAGGAATGCAAAACAAGCCTCAAAGTCAGGATCGTGCTTGTCCTAGAGTGCATTTAGCCAAGATAGGCTTCTTTAGGGAGCTGTGCAGCCCGCATATTCTGAATCAACCTCTTGGAGATACCTGTGGAGATGGCTATGGAGGTAGCCTGAGGCAAACTGAGCTACCTCAAATGCTCAGATTTGGTGGGATCAGGTCAGAATCCTGAGAAATACGGAAAAGAATACTACAAAAACAGAACCAAATATTTCATAGCTTTAGTTACTTTTATGTCTTATATAAATTATAAAAAATTTTGGAATTGTGATTGATTACATTACAACCTTTATTCTATCATTCCTATTATCTGTGTAAAGCAATATGTCTTCTTTTGGGCTGTTAAGAGTTGCAAGGCTTCATTGCTAAGACGATAGCTAGTGAGGACCGCTGCAGGAAACAAGATGCTACATGGATAGACATGCATTTGTTGGCTGAATGTTTTTCTGTTCTGTATAAGAAAGCTACCGTTGAAGAAAACAGTGAAGAGAAAAAAGAATGTTAGCCTTTTCTATTAGCCACAGAAACTATGCCTGAAAACCAAGTACTCTTTTCTTTTCCGCATGTTTGCAGAAATACTTTTTTTCCAGTACCCAAATTTGTCATCATACCTACTGAGGCCACTGAGGAAAAATAAACACTGCTTTTGGTTTCTAAAGACAAACTTTTAAGCTGATCTGGATATGAGAAGTTAATTAGTATGTCTGCAGATAAATTTGCTTTCTAAGGTTATGCTAGCATTTTTTTCATAATCAAGTTTTCTGAACTTGATCTGACAAGCTTTTCTAGCTTCACGCCATCCTTTCACTGTCTTTCATTGTGGTTTTATCAAACAATGATTTAGTATTGTTTTGTTTAAAAGGATTATAGACATACATAGCAGGCAGTCTTAGTTTGCTCTCCACCTAACTTATTGTTATAACAATGCATATGCAATCTTGTTTGTATGTTATCTGAGATATAAAAATAAGAGCATGAAGCATTGAATATCACACAGTAGAATACCACAGCTTGAGTCAGTCTTTGGCTGAACTTGGGGAGCTCTATTGTCCTCAGCGGGATCACTGAGGTGTCAGCAAGGACAGGTTGTGTCACGTTACATATTTAGCAATGACTCAACACAACAGCTTTTTAGCAGAGACTGACACAGTAAATATTGTCAGTGGGAGTACAGAATTCATCTTGTTGTTCTCAGCTGGAATATCTAGAGCCACTTAGGATTTTTCAGCTAAAATTTTCAAGGAAAAGAAAGGTTAGAAAATGGTGTTTTTAACCAAAGTAGAGGGGGGAAAAAAAATTCTCTCACAGAACTGGCAGTAGCCACTCACATGTCAGTCAGGCCACTGAGATGTGCATTGCAAGATCAGGATGCTCAGCCCTGGGTCAGAGCCAGCCTCGGAGAAGTGAACACCATCCTGAGCATCAGGCCAACAGCTATTTGCATGCTGCTTTTATACAAACTTTTGAACACGCTGTGTTTTCACTCAGCATAAAACGGTATTTATTTTTTTTTTAATCTCAAGCTTTACAGAAGGGGAAGATCACTTGCTATCTGCTATAACTTTCTGAGGCAGACTGTTTGTCCTATACAGTGGGTCTAATATGAAGCCAGCTCCATTTGTGACAGTTCTTGGTAGAAAAACTGCAGGCCTGCAGGCCATGGGAAGGCAGAGTTGCCACTGGGATCCAACACAAAACTTGTCTAAATTAGGCCTTCAGATTCAGGCTAATTCAATAAGAACAGTTGTAACATTACATCCCATCCCTGCCTTAGTCTCGTTGAAGAATTGTTACATTCCCAGGTAGGGGTCATGGAAGGACAAGGATTAAAAAGCAGTGTGATGTGAATGTAAAAAGAAACTCTCTCTTGAAAAAGAAATAGAAACCACTCCCCTCTGTGCTTAGCCAATTTGTGAGATTGTTTTACATAATGTATATTTGAACTTCTAGATATTTCACTTATGTTCTCAAATAAAAATGTGGAAATAATAAGAAAGGAAAGGCAACACAAAGGAAAGCTGTTAAGTATGATATATTTATTTGTCTACACATTATTCTAAGGAAATTCAGCATAATAAGATAAGCAGATCATGCACTGTAATGTTCCTAAGTTGCTACCGACAATTGTAATAAAGTTATGGTCAAAGCCATTAAAAGGCCATATATAGAAATTATTTTATAGAAGTTGTTTTTATGCTACCAGAAAAGTCACTGCTTTCCTTAAGCTCCTGGAAAGGAATATTAAACCTTTGGTCAATACATCGTTAAGACATCAGTTAATAGTGAGGGCTGCATGATTAAAACATCTCAGGTCCTTGCTTTCCTAAAAGTTCTCTCAATGGTACATTGCTGGAGCTGGCAACTTCATGCAATCCATATTTTTACTTTCTAATGACTAGGTTTTACCAAGCCACATATAGCAATCATGTGTTTGTCTCCCTCTCATGTCCTTGGCAGGTAGATAGCAAGCTGCCATTTGCTACATTCCTTCTCCTGTCTCTGCCACCCCAGTAGTCCGCAAGATATTTGTGCAGATGGCACGGTGATGGACATTGTGCTAGATGGGGAAAGTAATATGTGGGGTTTTAAAATAAACATGCCTGACAGGAAGGCATTGTACATGTGGATTCACATCAATAAAAGGTGGATTTGCTGCATTGCAAACTTGGCACTGCTGAAAAGCAACGCTGTTTTCAAATCTGCACAGTGGGTTTTTCTGTATGTTGCTGGGTAGAGCTCTGCTATAGTTTTGGTAATAGATGATGCCCTTATTCTGTAATGTAAAAGTGGCAAAGAAAATGCTTTACATAAGTCCAGTAATTACTTAATGGATAAAAATAAAAGCAAAACAGAAATTCCAAGCCTTTCAGATAAACACAGGGAAAACTTCCTGAGATCTCTTACAACAATAAAAGCAGCAGAAGCACTTTTTCCTCAGCTTTCTCCTTACTCCCTCCTTGCTAACAAAAACTGTCCTACTGTTCTGAATCCACCCGTAAGAATGAACAGTCCAGCGCATGTTGTATTTCTTACTCTATAGGTAAGGGAGATCACCTTACCTGGTAGAACCTGACATCCAATGACACTGCTATTATTGCATTTTCATGCTCAGTAACAGGAAAAATTACAGGCTTCTTTTCTGTACAGTTTTTAGAAAGGCAGAAAATGATGTTTTTAGTTTGTGTTATCTTAGAAGTTATGGTTTGGGTTTGTTTTCCCATTTATCTCCAATCTGTCATAGGGATAAGAAAGCCTTGCCGATGTTTTGTGACTAATATACCTAATGAAATAAAAGAATCCACTAGTGAAGAACAGTTTTAGTTTATCTATCCCATAGCCTATGTATGGAAGCTGGTATTAAGTTGATGAGGCTTAGTTACTAAAGAAGCTGATATCAGAACATAACAAATATTGAAATTCTTTTTTGTTTTCTGATCAGCTCCGTATATAGCTCCATTTTGGTTAGACCAGAATCTCGTACATTAGTTATCTGGGTATTTGAAGAACACCAATGTGTTTGAAGAACTGAGATGAAGATTTTGGTGAATTTATTGGTCATACAGAAAAAACGTTTCAGGCAGTATGGTACAAATGGTCCAAGTTATATGATATTTTCTGCTTATGGCTAAAAATCATATTGAAAATGCACTATTAACTAAAATTACAGCAAAGGGCAAGTTTGTGCTGGGTATAGGAGAGACCTGTTGGTGCAGGAGAGCATCTTTGTCTCAAATGCAATTTGGATACCACTGAATAACTTAAAAAGTAATTCTAAGAATGTAGAGGTCTTACCTTAATTAAAATAGAAAGAGTAATTTCATCTTACTAATTGAAATTGTTAATTGATATAATGAGGGTGTTGCCCTCAGTTATGAATTTCAATAACCGTAGGACTGGAGAACAGTTCTATTAGCACTCCATGTCTTGTTACAGGGATGTTTCCTTTTTACCTTCTGTGGTTTCTTCTGTGAATAGCCTGTCTATTCAAAGCCTGCAGAGTGGATGTGATTTTCCCATGCAGGGGAACAATGGCAGTGGCAATGATTTCAAATACACTATTGAAAGGGTTTATTGCAGCTGAAAGTCAGAAAAACAAAACAAAATTATGAAGGATCTGTTTCTTTGACAGTAGTTCAGTAACTACATGTTTTTGACTTGTGTTCTTTGATGTTCTGTAGATGTTTAATAAGGTGCAGTACTTCACTTAACTTTCATCCTATAAAGGAATATCCTTGTTTCCAATGCAGTTATTATTTGTAGATAATGATTATGATACACTGAAATGTATATGCTTTATATTTTTGTTGCTTATTCAGCTGCTAGAGTAAAAGCAGATGCTGCAGAGATATTTCATTGTAAAATGATTGCTTAAACCAACATGTTATCATGTTTCTTAGCTACTTGATCCTGTTCTTCAAATATGGATTTATTTAGTCACTAATGTTTACCTGATTCAAAGGCTACTGTCAGTAATGTTTGGCAGACTCACTGTTCAAAACCCATCTTGACTGTTTAACTGCCTTACTTTCAACAAGAAAATTACCTGTTATCTAAATGGCATGTATGACACATGGCCACACAGACAAGGCGGTTATCTTGCTGGCTACTGTTTGAAGTCAGACTTGAAGAACCCAATCCTGCGAAGTCCTCATCACCGGAGCATTTCTGGGAAGCGAGGGCAGTCGGTGGCTCATGACACTGGCATGTGGAGGAATGAATGAGCGTTAGGGAAGCTTTCTTGCAGGTTACCTGCAGCCAGCCCGCTCTTCTGTTCTGACATGCACAAGCCTTGCTGTTACAATCCTGATTCTCTCTAAAGATCCTGCCAGTCAATCCAGCTTCTGAGGTGACTGTGATGCTGGCAGATGCCCAGAAATTGAAACCGAGGCTTAAATTTCTGGTTAATGCTTTCTGAGAAAAAGAATGATTTAAAAAAGAACATGTTACGCAACTGACTGCTCAAGTCAACTGAACTGACTGTACAAAGTATCTTGGCAAACAAAGGAGAGAGATAGCTTAATGTATCATTACTGCATTCAAGCAACCAGGGCATTTTCCTAGCTTAACTGGTTAGGTTGTTTGCAAGTTGCAAGTAGTTACTCAGGTTGTGGGAGCTCATTTTGTCAGAAACAGATGACTTTCTTAGTTCCTACAAAGAGTATGCAAAATGAGAAAAAGAAGAATGTAATAGATCTTTGTCATTCAGCTATTTGACACTGTGTTATGTGGTAAGCTCTGATTTAGACACAGACAGCTGGCAGTAATACCGGGAACCAAGTAAAAGTCTAGATGGATCCGAATGGATCATTCTGTACAATGAATTTACATTCCAGGGACAGAGCTGTTTACTTTTTGTGATGATAGGAGAGCTGGCTGTGTCTTCGAACAGTTCTGGGGAGATAGAGGTCTTAAACTAAAAGTTTTTTTCACTGGCACTGCTGCTTTGCAAAAACAAGTTTCCTTGACAATTCTTTTCTGTTACTTTTTCATTTGTTTCCTCATCTCTCTCTGAGCATTTTGATTTAGTCTTTTTTTTTTTTCCTCTGAGGTGATAAATGTCACATTACCTACTCTCTTACATTTATTTAGTAACTAAGCTTTGTTTTTCCATTTTTTTTTTTTGACTCTGTCAACTGCAAATTGTTTTTGAATGGTTTTCAGTGCAGGCAGTTTTATGGACTATGATAATCTCGTGGGCTAGCTCTGAATTTGGCACTTTGGCAGACTCCCAGCTTACCTTTTAACCTCCCATATCTACTTTGATGGAAGTCATGCTGTTGTTGCTTTAGCTTCTTCCAAATTTCTTCTGAAACTTTGATGCACTTTGTATTTGCAGTAATAAAAATCTACTGGTGTCAAATTCCATTACTGCATGAGTAATTAAGCTGATGTCCTCAACACCTCTAATAGAGTTGTTGAAGAGGCTTATAGTCTTCATTGTTTAAGCCTGATGAAAGGGTCCCACTTGTGTTTTTTTCTGTCAAGTAGGACTATAATTTCATAAATAGTAAGGAAGTTAAAGTGACTTGTGCTTTTACAGGTAAGCTTAAAATTTCACTGTTGGTCTTTACAGGTAGTCAGAATTTAATATTAAGGCTCTTGCTTTTTTTCCCTATGCTCAGTCTGTTCATTCTCTTTTTCTGCTGTCAAGTTTTTATTTCTAGTTTCTGTTACTTACAGGAATCTTTAAGCAAATAAAGGGGTAGTAAGGGGATAGTAGGAGGTGATTGGCAGGTTAAATGGTTAGGTGGAGGGGATTATGCTGTAGCCCGTTTGATCTCAGGTTGTTTAGGAACTGATAAAAAAGATGACCTCAAGGAACGACAAAATATGTAGTCTTCTCCAAGGGGCCTTATGCAGGTGAACAGCTGAGGACATACAAGAGTAGTGCAACTGATCTGGAGAGACTGAAGTCAGGTGTAGGGCATATTGGTTGCAAGGAGCATTTCTACATTCCATATATACTTCAATTACATAAACCATAATTGATGAGGCTAGTTTATGGGGGGAACGGTGGATTTACTGTTAATGAGGTAGATCTGACTTTGTCAAACTTCTTGCATATGCACAAACCACTTAGCATGTGCACAGCATAACTGGCTTCTACATGCACAGTAAGTCATCCAGTGCTTCCCAGAAGTGTCTGATTTAATACTCTGATGTGCAGTCTTTATGCAGACCTTGAGCAGTAAGCCCCCTGTGTACCAATACCTGATTTTTTTTGCTATCCTGTATATGTAGTATAGGTTAGATATAGGCAGGACAGCATGCCCAAAATCGTGAACAAGTGTTAAAAAAAAAAAAAAAAAAAGACAAAATAATAATAAAATCCACCTACTGAAGTACGGCTGATATGGAGAAAAGAGCATCTCAGGGGAAATCCCAGCATACTGTATCTGTGGATATGTCTCACATAACACAGCCTTGGAAGGGTTATTTAATTATGGAATGCCTTGTGCTGGAAAGGACCTTAAAGATCATCTAGTTCCAACTCCCATGCCATGGGTTGGGGTGCCACTCTTTTGCTCTAAGAGCAGTGTCTTTAAAGAGCTGCCAGCTCCGATCAGTTCCTCTGTCCCTAAGGACAGATTCCCAGCAAATCTTATCCACTAATTCTTTAAACATTTTAGCCACTCTTGTAATCTGGCCTGGCTTCAGAGCCAGCATAATAATCTGCTGAAGGTAGATCCTGCATTTTTAATTCATGCACTGGGTTCTTGCTCAAAACGTGGCAAAAGGCAGGAGAAATCCTTTTATGATGCTAAGTTAATTCATTATAATATTTATATCACACAGCCGTAATTCCTTCTAAGTAGTGACCACGATGCAGTCATAATATTAAATTTTCCACTGGTACAGGACAATACACAGTACTTTTAATGCCCATTGTAAGTCATGTCCCTAATCTGATAAACACATTAAAAATTGGTTGTTTGACAATTTTATCTTGGAGCAAGCTTGTCATCTTCTGCAAACGTGGATATCATAGTCCCAAATCCCCAGACAAAGTTGGAGGAGACACAGTATATGCAGGACAGGCTTCCTCTAGAAATTCCACCTAGCAAAGGAAGAGAAGCATCAATGAGCCCTGGCCTACCAAATGGCAGTTTCAAGGTAGGCAGAGTTTTTGAAGAAGTAAATGTGGGGTGAACATGCCTCTTGGTGGGGATGAGGAGAAAATGAGAATGAGTTACCTCTTTTAGAACACGAGGACAAAAGTTTCCACCTGAGTGAAATAAATAAGGCATTAGAAGTCAAAAGAAGGTACAAGCCAAGCACAGTGGGTCACACCAAACATCACTCAGGTTAGATATCTTTTTCTTGGAAATGGTCAGTTGCTTAAACAGTAATGTGCACTTATTACAAATCAAATATCCTCTTTTCTTGTAGATGTAGCAGTATCTAAGTACATTAACGAGCTCAACCACAGCATGTTCACTGCAGCCCAGACTGCCTCCCATATTAACTTCTTTAATGAGTTCATCCGCACTGGTGAACACCAGGTCTGGTAACACTTCCCCTCTGGTTGGTTTGTCTAATAGCTGGACCAGGAAGTTATCTTCTACTTCCTTCATGAGTCTCCTGGATTGCTTACAGCCTGCTGTGTTGCTTTCCCAGCAGACATCCAGGTGGTTGAAATCCCCCAGCAGGATGAGAGCCTGTGAGCATAATGCTTCTTGTAGCTGAAGCAAGATGGCCTTGTCAAAAGGCTCCCCTTGATCTGGCAGCCTGTAGTAGTCCCCAGCCACAAGGTGTCCTTTATTGGTCCAGTCCTTAACTTTTACCCACAAGCTCATAACCTGTCTGTGTCTGTTTCTCAGAGGTATCGTAGTCTATTTCTTAACATAGAGGTCAACCCCCCCACCCCTCCTTCCCTGCTTATCTCTTCTGAAAAGCTTGCAGCCCTCAATTGCAGTATTCCAGTTGTGTAATTCATCCCACTACGTTTCCGTGATAGCAGTTAGGTCGTACTTTTCTAATTGCACCGTGGTTTCCAACTCCTCCTGCTTGTTTCCCATGCTGCATGCATTGGCGTAGAGGCACTTAATCATTTAATCTGTCTGAATGTTTCCACTGTGGATCTAAAGTCTGGGGGCTGGAATTTGTTGACATTAAAGATTTTGGCAACAAAAACTGTATCTTTTCATAGATTCATGGAATGGTTTGGGTTGGAAGGGACCTTAAAGATCATCTAGTTCTAATCCCCTGCCATGGGCAGGGACACTTTCAACTAGACCAGGTTGCCCAAAGCTCCATCCAGGCTAGTCTTGAACACTTCCAGGGATGGGGCATCCACAACTTCTCTGGGAAACTTGTTCCAATGTCTCACCACCCTCATGTGAAGAATTTCTTCCCAATTTCTAATCTAAATCTACCCTCTTTCAGTTTAAAACCGTTCCCCCTTGTCCTATCACTGCACCATCTAACAAAGAGTCCCTCCCCATCTTTCCTGTAGCCCCCTTTAGGTACTGGAAGGCTGTCGTAAGGTCTCCCTGGAATTTTCTCTTCTCCAGGCTAAATAACTCCAACTTTATCAGCCTGTCTTCGTAGCAGAGGCACTCTTGTCTTCTGATCATCCTCATGGCCCTCCTGTGTATTCACTGTAATAGGTCCATGTGTTTCTTTTGCTGGGGGCCCCAGAGCTGAACACAGGACTCCAGGTGGGGTCTCACAAGGATGGAGTAGAGGGGGAGAATCACCTGCCTTGACCTGCCAGCTACACTTCTTTTGATGCAGCCCAGGATACAATTAGCTTATGGGGCTGCAAGTGCACAGTGCTACCTCATATTCATTTTCTCATCCACCAATACCCCCATGTTCATCTCCTCAGGGCTGCTGTCAATCCATTTTCTGTCTAACCTGTATTTGTGCTTGGCGTTGCCCCAACCCAGGTACAAGACCTTGCACTTGGCCTTGTTGAACTTCATGAGGTTCACACAGGCCCACCTTTCAAGCCTGTCAAGGTCCCTCTGGATTGCATTCCTTCTCTCACTGTGTCTGTCACACCATTCAGCTTGCTGTCATCCGCAGACTTGCTGAGAGTGCACTCAATCCCACTGTCATGTTACCAACAAAGATGTTACATATACCACATACCAGTGCCAATTCAGATCACCAAGTGACACCACTCATCACTGGTCTCCATCTGCACATAGAGACACTGACTGCAACTCTTTGAGTGCCACTATCCAGCCAATTCCTTATCCACCAAGTGGTCCATCCATCTAATCTATGTCTTTCCAATTTAGAGAAAAGGATGTGGTGAGGGACAGTGTCAAAAGCTTTGCACAAGTCCAGATAGATGACATCAGTTTCTCTTCCCTTATCTACTAACCATGACCACATCATAGAAGGCCACCAAATTTGTCAGACACGATCTGCCCTTGATGAAGCCATGTTGCCTATCACCAATCACCTCTCTTGTTTTTCATTTGTTCACAGAGGTTGGCATGCAATTTTATTCCTATAACTGATTTAGAATTTATATGCACGTACTTATTTATCATCAATTCCATCTACAGAAACTTCTCTAATATGTCTAGAAAAAAAGTTCTGATCAAAAGGTGCCCACACAAAGTCACCTATGGACACATGTCTTTTGATTCTCACCTCTGTATGCATTCATACATACAATGTCTTCCTTTATTACTGCATAGCTTTAATACACTACAAAAGCGTCTACGGCCTAGATAGAAGTATAAAAATAAAGTAGGCCATGCAATATCAGTGAATTGTAGAATATCCTGAGTTGGAAGTGACCCACAGTGAATCTTCTTGTCTTTGTTTTTTGTTTTTTTTTTTTTTATCATTTATACATGATAAAATGTTATTAATAGTGGATTTTATTTTATTGTTGTTGTTGTTTTTCATGCAAGTGAGGGCTCTTTTGTGCACTGGCTTTGCAGATCCTACTATAGTTTAGTCTAAGGCAGTGGCAGGTAAGTTAAATGGTACCTAGCATCCATTGTGTTGGATCATGAAAAAACTATCAATGGTATATTTAGAAAATGTGCAGAGGGCAAGACAGGAAAGGTGGATATCCCTTTCTCAACCTGTTTTTGACCTCACCCAGTTTAATAACTGAAGAATTGTGTATTTTTGACACAAAGACATTTGTACAAAGAATGATCAGAGGCAGCTGCTAAGATGTGTTGTTTAACAATGAATGCAAAATAGCCATGCGAGATTATTTCTGCACAGCTTTTAAACTGCAGAAAATTAGGGTCCCAAAGATAGGAGCATTGTTTTTCAGCCCTCTTCTTGCAGTCTGAACTTTGAATTTCTATTATATGTTAAGAATACAATTCAAAGTAATCCAGGTTTGAAAGTAACAATTAATTCAACCCATGTGATAAATATGGGTAAATCGGTACTTCTTACTTTGTGCTGATACAAAAAGGGAGAGTGACTTTATTAGACAATGTTGACCTATTTCATATAAGAGTCTTAGATCTGTAGCGAGCGAGAGACTGAGATCTTTTCCAAATGTTTCTGATGCTTTACAGTTGTGCTTCCATGCAGCTGAAGAGAGAGTACAGGCCTCATCTTACAGAATGCTTGTCATTACCTGCTTCCTTATTGCCATTATCCAGGTCTATTTAGTGACTGCTACTAGTCACTTTTCATGCACGCATGTGAAGGACAGTTACTTGGTGTTGTTTGTGAAACCATCTATTAGTCATGTTCTATGGTTTGTGTTCAAATTCAGGAGCACATGCTCAAAATTTGAGAGCTGATTTAATTCTGGGACTTTTTATTTCAGGGACCTGAAACTGGACAATATTCTTCTGGATGCAGAAGGCCACTGTAAACTGGCTGACTTTGGGATGTGCAAAGAAGGGATTCTGAATGGAGTGACCACCACAACCTTTTGCGGCACGCCTGACTATATAGCTCCAGAGGTATTTTTTTTTTGCACTGTGCTAAGAATATAGATAGTATCATTCATGAGATGGACTCTTAATGTGTAATTTTAGACACTTTTTGTATGTAGATGAAAACAATAGATGATGCAAACTAGGCTGTGCCACATTTTTCCTGGTTAATCCTGCAGAATTTGTTTACTCTATAGGGCAAGAACAGTATTCCATGTCGATAGGAGTTGGATTTTCTTTTATTTATTCCCTGAACTTAACAATATTCTTCTCCATATTCTCATTTCTGACTTAGCATCATTGTGAAGGCATTTCAAAGAAGCCTTCACTGAAGCCTTTAAGAAGATAGATGCAACTGAGTACTGTCAGCACTAGTCTTTAGTAGTTATAAAAAGTTTTTTAATACTTCATGAGACTTAAAGGGGGATGTTCATATGGAAGAGACTGTGTTTGGTGTCATTTTGCGTAACACCTTTGTGGGAATATCATTTCTTCTTTTCTTTAAAGTGTTTGTGAGTGAAAGATACTATCTTTGTGGTACTTACATGGATAGGGAGAAAATACAGATACTTGAATAGAAACATAGGATCCTTTTATAGGGATGCTGCAAAAATCATATAAAACAGGTGAAAACACCTAAATTCACTTTAAGGCATTTATTGGGTAAAAGAATTTGCTGATAATTGTGCTGGTTTCACGTATCTTAAATTTTAAGATTATAAGGTGAATTTCTGAGAGCTTCAAAAGAATCAGTATTATGCAGTTTGTCTGCTAGACAGACTTAGTCAGCTCAGTTTAGTTAGTAATCCATGCATCTTTTTTGCCAAAGATTCAGTGTGCTGATATAGTGTAAAAAGTTTCATTGGTTTGTCTTTCATCAACCATAAATCTGCATCAGAGAAAAATGTTAGTTTATTATTTGCTAGAGACAATAAATTAGAAATCCATATTGTTACAGTTCATGTCTGTCAAGCTTTGGTAGCACAACTGATAGGTTGTGAGTCATCTTGGAACTATTGTAACATCTATGAACACATTTTGTGGCATTTCAAAAGAACTCTGCAGGTAAAAGAAAGCAAGTGCCAGAGTGATGCGTTTGGTTTTATATGAATTCTTTTTTGATTTAGTATACTAATTGAGTCATTTAGCAAATTCTTTAAAAACTATTACTAAAAACAAAGCAATAATAATATTCTAGGAACTTTTACATTAAATGCTTTTCTCACTGATGTCAGTAACTCAGGCTTCCGTTTTGTCATCCTGATTGCAGAAGCTTATCTTCTGCTCCTATCTCTCTTGCCTCATGGTAGTATTTTTCAATTTCCTTTTCTTTAGCAATATCTGAATTCCAGAGAGTGTGCCCTGAGCACTTGAAAAGTACGCTTCTGAAGAGTATCCTCTTCTATAATTAATGTGTATAAAATTTAATATCCAATGAACTAAGAATCCAGTTGGGATCCAGACAGCTGCATCCAAATGTTAAACTCATTTCTGTTTTTACGTTAAGAGAGAATTTGGTTTTCTACATTACAGTATAATCATTATTCCCAAACACAGCACGAAGCTCATGCAGTTCACCACAAGGCTTCTGACTGTAGCACCACTAATATTGTCTAAGGAGGTGGTGAAGTTGCTGCCATTCCAACTCATTTTAAGCCAGTCAGCTTCACCTTAAGCAGTCACCCACTCTTCTTTCTCCAGTCCCCTGTCATGCTGAAATACTGCAGCCAAACTACAAGCTCCTTTTTAGTGGAGAGGAGCCAAGAATTAGACTTGTCCCATGTACAGCAATAGTTCTGTAACACCAAGTAAGACGATAAAATTCCATCACTCTAAACCACTACTCCCCACTAAAGGTATTTGCTACAAGGTTGAACTTGTACCACCCGAAAAGTTGTAGCCAGTTTTTCTGAAAGCAAAAGCAATTAAAGTGAGTCCTACAGCCATGCATTTATTGTACAGTATTTCAATGCTGTAAAAAGAACTTGAACAAAAATGCTTTTGGCTTCCCTCAGCCCTACCTAAAGGATGAGAATAAATCTCTCAGATGATCTCTGTGCAACATAACAAGTTTGTTCAGTTTGTTTTGCTCAAGATAGAGACAAGGAAATGTTTCACATTTTCCACCAATCTGTTTTGTATATGTGATCTTTCTTCCCCTATAGCGTGACCTGCTTTAAACAGTTTGGAAGGATATACAGCTTTTTTGCCCATGAGCATACTCCTTTACTCAGGGGACTGATAAACTCAGTTAGTACTTCTGAGAAAACTATGCATTGACACTCAGCTCTCTTAGTGCAAACTGCATCGGTAAGAAACCATGCCTGATGTTACTGACGTCAGTGTGGGTTTTAGTCCTCCTTAGGCACTGGGGAAAGAAAGGGTGTATCATGTTGAAACAGTAAATGTGCAGCTGAGAGTGTTGTCTGTCTTGCCTGTTCAATGTGATCTCTTTTTATATACCAGATCCTCCAGGAGTTAGAATATGGCCCTTCAGTAGACTGGTGGGCTCTGGGTGTTCTCATGTACGAAATGATGGCTGGGCAACCCCCCTTTGAAGCCGACAATGAAGATGATCTCTTTGAATCCATCCTTCACGATGATGTCTTATATCCAGTCTGGCTCAGTAAAGAAGCCGTCAGCATTTTAAAAGCAGTGAGTCTTCTATTACTTGTTTTGCTCCGCCTCTTCTTCATGGCTTTCTTTTTTTATTATTTTTTTCCTTGATTAAAATTGAATTTGCTAAAAGTTGTTGAGAACAGTCACCACTGGGAGTTCAAGCACAGTTCAGAGTGCCACTGTTAGGATAGTGGGGCCTGGGATAAATTACACCGCTTGTGGGAAAGGAACAGAATGTTTGTATTCCACGCAGTTGTACACTGCATAAATCTGTGTACTGCAGATTCATGTTTCAGGGAAAACCCAACCAACTAGAACTGTGCTGCCACTTTGACACTTTATATGCCGCATGTTCACTAGAGTGGGGGAAGCACTATGTAAAGAAAAAGTGTCAGTGTTTTTATTTAACCCACCCGAAGCCTTTCTTCCCTTATTATCAAGATAGGTTGAAAGCCTTTTATTTACAGCTATATGTTCTACATTTTAGTTCATGTAACACTTTGATTAAGCAGTCTTACTCAAGGGCAATTGTTTCTGCCCTGGCTGATGTTTTACAGTATAAGGATTGGCTTGATAGAAGTGTGCCACCAAAAGCAGCAATTTTTCAAACAAAACATGCTACTATTTTTCTCTTGGTGACTGAAATAAAGGAGACTATCTATTAAGAGGGCAGCTGCTAGTGTGAACTCCTGCAGTTACATTTTGGGTCACGTACGTACAGGGTTACCTTTTGAAAGAAAACTACAGAAAACTTGAACAAATTCTGATTTTTACAACAGTGGACAGGTAGCACTTTGCTCAGAACTGCTCATACTGATCTCTTAAAAACACATTCAGGTTTATTCTAGACGAGAGGGAGTGGGGGCGCTGCAGGTGAGGGAGCTCTAGAGGAGAATTCAAACCAGAAGTCCAAGGTAACATCTCTGAGTTGTGAACTGTAGTATCTCTTTTGCTCCAGTCTCTGTAGTGATGGCAGGGAGGACTTATTAAAGCTGACCTTCATACATATTTTCTCTACTCCCCCTACATACCTTTATGAAGTCTTTTCATAAGCTGACACGATACTTTCATGTGTCTTGTTTTTATTTCCAGACTCTTCAATTATTTTCAGTCCAGCAATTAAAATGTATGGACTTGAGCTGCAGAATTCAGACTGATATCCAGGGTTCAGGGGTTATTTTAGCCTGTTGTAGAGAAAGGGTTTTTGTCAATGTTCATATCTGCATCTGAATTTCACTTAAGTCCAGAGATTTTCTGTAGTGTTCTATAGTGTTTCGGTTTCACATTCTGTAAGATCTGTTCCTTTGGCTCCCCATCCAAAGGCTCTTTCTGTGAATCAACATTAGCTGAGCTGTCTGTTATTCTGAAACATTCATCAGAGGGGGAAAATTAACTGAAAACACCTGATTATGTGTGTAGTATGAGAGCTGTTGTAACTATGAGAAGGTATATGTTTGACAGGGGAAAGGGAGAAACAGATTTGATAGAGTCTTAGTGTGTTATCTCCTGTGTGCAAGTAGTGAGATGTCTAACTCTTAATGTCATACGTGTCATTCGTTAACCCCACACAAATGCAAACACAGAACTGGGCTGTAGGTGTATGCTCTGCATTTTTGTGAATGTAAGTATAAGGATGTTCAACACTAGTTTCTTTGCTATAATTTTTATGAGGCTGTTTTCCTGAGCCTACCTGTTAATAGTAGGTATTGTGGCTTATATTTTTCTGCAGTCCATTTTTTACATCTTTCTATCTAAACTTTATCTTTAATGCCATTTTAAACCTTAAAAAGAGAGTTGAATCCATTAAATAGATTTGCACTATAATATGAGATTACTCCTCACTGGGCAAAATGTCTTGATTGGCATAAATTGATAGAGTTTAATGGAACTTTGCCAGTTTATGCCTTGAAAAGAATGCATTTCCTTACATTTAACAACCTGCTGCCTATGTAGCTATGGTGTGAAACATGTTTAAACCTTGTGCTCTGCATCTGATCCTTGTCCACATTCTGTTAAATGAAGAACAGGAAAAACAGAGGAAAGAAAGAGGCGTCTATGTATTTTACTGCTGAATGCTAGCAAGGGATTAGCTTTGGAACACTTCGTTTCCTCACATTGTGCTTTGAGACAGTTTCATTCTTTAGAAACTGTGTATTTTTACACTCCTCCAGGCAAGATGTAAGGAGATTTTAATAACATGACATTCTCATTATCAAGTAACAATGTTTCCTTATTTTCTGAAGAAACACTTTTCCCATTACTTCCAACAAAACACAAACAAGGATAATTCAACAGCTCAGTATTACAAGGCAGCAACAAGTAAGTGTTGCTTATCCCATGAAGTCCCAGGAATCTTACTAGACTTCTTTCTGTGAATTGACAGGAATTGCTATTTAAAATTCTTTCCTGTCTGGTAAAGAAAACAATTCTTCATTGAAATTAGGTCTGGGCTTCTTTGCAAGTGATGGAGGGAGGTTGTGTCTTCAGTATGTGTTCCCTGCATATCCCGATGACACAGATCTCTGGGTACAGAGGCAGAACTGTTTTTAAGCACTGATGCTTATTTTAAGGAGCTAAGTTTTGGGAGCCTAGCAATCTTTAATTCAGGCCCCAAGTTACATGGCTATCTCAGCAACCTTTTGTCCTGTTGTCATTTAAGTTGGTCGGAGTTATCTTCAAAGGCCTCACTTTTTGTAAAAGGAGACTCCTGTCTTAGTATAGGCAGCACTTGTGGCTGTGGCCATAAGTGTTATAATAAGTATAATAAGCCCCATTGGCAACTGTCTCGTCAACACAGTACAGTTAACAGCTGTCTGTGCACTGACAGTAGCATCGTTGTTGATGCTGTTGATAAACAGGAAGTAAATGTCAGCTTATGCTTCAGAAATAGAAATAAGAGGTGAAAAAGAGCAATATTTATCACAGGGGATAGAATTTATGGAATTCAATGTTCACTTCAGAATTCTGAGATTACTGTATCATATTTGCATATGATAATTTTTTTTAATTGTTCTTAAAATTTGTTCTCCCTCATTGTCAACTTTCAAGTTCATGAAGTACAGTACTAAACTGTATTATCTAGTAATATTTTCATGTCCCAGGCTTCTTAAAAAGGACATGTTCTGATTTTTCCCTGCCTCCAGCTTAAAACAAAGATAGAACATGACGGATACTGGATCAGAGTTTACTTCTTTGCTACCTGGATTATGTGATACAAAAAGCATATCCTGTAGTTGCCATGTTCTGCTTCTGCAAAGTGTGTGGCTGCTGGTTCCTGGCCTGCTCTCTCGCAGTCACCAGAGGCTCCTGGAGGTGAAGTAAAGCAGAGGAATGTAGGAATGCATTTTGTGGTTTTCCAGGAGACCTCACCAAAGCGTAGTAATCCTTTCAAAACCTTTGTTTCTCCTGCCCATAGAAAATATGGCCTGTAATTTAGATATGACTTGCCCACTTGCAAAAAAAACTTGCAGAACAGTTGAACGCTAGACCAAAGGGTCATCTTCTGAGTGGCATGCATATAGCAGGAACTACAGAAAGAATCATCTCACTGATATAAATTATATCTTTAAAATGATAGCAGTGGTATTCTCCTGTGGATAGTTGATCTAGCTATCTAAAACCATCTTAAGGGCTCCAGTAGCTACTTATGTAATAACTGCTATATTAAAGCAAGGGTGTGTTAGTGATTTTTTTTTTGCTAAATTATTTTTTTCTACAGATGTGTAGAATAATGTAGTACTTAGGTTAAAAACTCACTAAACATTCATCACATTTTGTTTCATTTGTATACTATAATTTTTAAAAAAATTATAATAATGGCTGATTATGAAGTCATAGGAAAGTCTGAGGTAATTCTGTAGTGTGAGTGTGCATGTGTATAGAATAGCATTCATTCCTACTTGAATTGCAAGAATTCTGTGTCCACATGCACTAGGATATGAGTAGAGCAACTACTAATAAAAGAAAGAAGAAATAATAGAGCAGAATCAGAAAAAAAAAATCAGTTGCCATTATTTGATGGTGGCAATGTCTTACACAAGTTTTGCTGAAAGGAATAGTAAGAGTTTAAAAATGAGAAGTTTAGAAATTTCCACAGACGAGATCAGTTAGTTCCAGTTGCTGTCACTGATTATCCTGTACTAAAGATTAAAGGGAAGGTGCAAGTAACGTCATGGTGCTTCACAAGGGAAGCTTTGTGCTGTTGCTGATCACTCCATGTATTTATTGAAATGTGTGGTAATGGCAGAACTCTGGTAACTCACATAGCTGAAGATGCTGTTCTCATTCATATGAGAATAAAATCCTAGAAGTGCATGAGGAATCGTGGGCCTTTCATGTACGCTTGAATGGAGTGTATCTATACGCAACCTACATATCTAAAGAAAATAAAAAACAGCAAGAATAATATGTAGCCCCTAACCCCAAAATTAGTAGGTAAGGTAGCGCAAATGAGGTAAAATAAGAGTTATCCTAAGCATTTATTATAAACTCCCTCTGGAGGTTTTAATATTTTGTTTCTTTCCTTTAGTATTTTTGGCCAAAGCTGGAAGCAAAAATACGGAAAGAGAATCTCCTCCTATAGTACTTCTAGCCAGGTGGAATTAGGAGGTCTGAGAAATTAGTTGAAAGAGCTTCCTACAGGAAACTTGCACTTCGGTCCCTGAATCTTCTGGTTTGGCTGGAACCTCTGAAATTTGGAGAGGCCTCCTTGTTTCTCCTACAGGAAAAATAACCTTCTGAAAGGGGGCTGTCTCTAAAAAGTAGGCGTTAGGAATTGTAATGTCTAGTTAAACTGTAAATGGTTTCCAGCCATTGTCATTCGTGTTTTAACTTCTTCCTCCTCTCCCTCCCCCACCCTGTAGTTCATGACAAAAAATCCAAATAAGCGACTTGGCTGTGTGGCATCACAAAACGGGGAAGACGCGATTAAGCAGCATCCGTTTTTCAAGGAAATTGACTGGGTTCTTCTAGAACAAAGGAAAATCAAGCCACCCTTCAAACCTCGGATTGTAAGTAGCAGTTTACATAACTTGCATAACTACATAACTAGTTCCTGCTTTTCTGAGGCTTGAAATACCTTGATGCAACATTTGGGGGTTTAAATAGCGTAAAAAACAAGTGGAAAAGATTACCTTGTCAATTCTTCTGTGAAGGTAAGTGTCAAGAATAGATTCAGTGCACAGAAAGATGCCCATATTCAATCACATAAATCATGAGAAAGTTCAAGGCCCTGTTTTATTTATTTTCCTGTGCTCCCAAAGATACCTTGATCAGAAAAGACTTTGATTGGGTATATACTTTCGGTGCAAATCCTTCATTGCTGGTGGTCCATGGAGTTTGTAGTGAGAGACAAAGGAAAAGATTTCTGATTAACAGTATTTAACTGAAGATGCTTGAAAAAACAGTCTCCTGAGGGAAATAAATATACATCATGATCAGAGAAGTTGATTTATTTACATTTTGCTAAGTAATAATTAAGTATTTGTATTTGAAACTGACAGAAATACACAAATAGTGGTCCCACATGTAGATGCTACAAAAATACTTTTCTTAATCTTTTCTTCATCTGGATGAAAATACTCAAAAATGGTGCACTTACAGTTCACCAAATGTCAGTTCTTCAGATGAGAATATGTGCAGTAAATTTTGTACTTGAACAGTATCAGAGAATAATTTTATTACAAATCCTTTGAGATTGCCTTGCATCTTTTGACTTTGCACATTCCTAATAATAATGTTTGATTTGCCTGTAAATATGGTTATGGTACTTGTTTCTTTCTTTCTTTCTTTAGATAGTGAAGGTAATATTTTATTTTATTTTTTTTTAAAAAGGCAAAATGAAACTCAACACTGAATACTAACTTAAAGTTATAGATGAAAAAGCCCCCTCTGTCATTGCAGAATTAGTCTGTTAGATTTAATGCATTTACTTTAAGTTCGGCAAGATGCATTTCCCTGAGTTCCATGTGTAGGCAGTGAAAGTGGGGTTGCCTGTGCAGGGAACATCTGGAACAGGAGCCTGAAGTAATTCCTCTCAGTCTACTCTTGGATAAGTGTCTCTCTCTCTGTAGCTATGAAGGAAGAACCCAAAAGGACGGACAACTGGATGTGAAAGTTATCCCTAACAAATATCTTTCTAGGAGTAGTTTTGAGGAGTAAGATACAGTGTTATCATGGGAATATTTTAATATATTTCTTGGAGAACAGAAACCTTGTACTGCAGGAGCTACAGGCCCAGGGCAGCCTGAGCCAGCTCCTCTCCTGGAAAGGGTCCAGCCAGCTGGGCATGCCGGCTGTTTTACCCTGCTGCCCAGCTCTGCTCTGGAGGTGTGGCTGGATTGCACCTTGTGGCTGAGCTGATTTACAAATCTTTGCACTGCTGCGGGAAGTGTAAACCCAACATTAACCCCGCTAGTATCTATTTGAAGCCTGTTTAATACTCCGACTGCTGCTCTCCAGTCAAGTTCCTCAGAGAGCTCCAGACAGCCTTATTCATTGTTTAGCTGAGTTGCATGTGTTTAGCTCTTTTCCTGTTTTCATAAGAATTTGGCCTTTCATCTCATAATATTTTTTGTTGCTTTGCTCAGTATTTATCAGTGTTTTGGTAATACAGGTATCAACCAAAATGTACAATTTCAAATTAGTTTTCACTTAATGCCTACATCTAGTAAGTCTCAGATTCCTCACATCTTCATTGCCTGTTTTCCTTTGATGATCAGAGATGCACATTCACTTTAACAAGAGGTATTTTTATAAGGCCCTTGTTATTTTCATAGGTATTCTTGTTGTGGTAATTCTGAAAAGTCAGGAGGGATTTAGTATGTCAGACATTTTTATTCTTTGTCTTCTACCTTCTCAGTGCAGCTTCTATCTCGTTCTGGTAATTTCACTGCTATTATATTGTAAAGCCATTCCTATTTTATTCATATCTGCTATTATGTTCCTTTTCTACTTTTCTGTATCCTTTAATGATAAATTATTCGGGTATTTCAGTTTTAGTAGTGATTTCAGATTATTTCAGAGTAGTCCATTGTAAAATTTTAGTAACAGCTGTTTGCTCTTTAATAATTTTTGGGATGATTTTATACATCGTTATTTACACCTTTTTTTTTTTCATTTTTCTTCAGGCTGCTTCTATAATGTTGGATTTTTATACTATCTATTTCGATATTGTATATGTCAACTTTCTATATTCTACCAGATTTGATTTCTGCAGTCTAGTAGTTCTGTATGCTATCTATTTTCTTAACCCATTTTTATGGAGGTAAATTCGGATAGCATGTAGTCTGTGTTACAGGCATCCCTATTATTTTCATGTTTTCAGTCCTCTGTCTCTATGGTATCTATAACCCTGGTGGCCTGGTCCTTTCAATTTTACTAATAACTTTTCTACACTTTGAAAGGGCATACATTATATGGTTACACTATGTTTGTGATTCATCAGCTGGTTTTGTACCAGCTCTGTAAATTTTGCAACAGTTTGAATTTTGTTGTATAGAAATCTTTGAGGAAGATCATACCAAAGTTTTTGCTTGTCCTCTTAACATTTCTTGATTTATTAGTAGGAAATTAAGATGTGATATATGTCTAGCCTGGACAGAAAGGTCACACAAATATAAATATTAATTATGCAACTTCAGAAATTGTAAAGGATTCTACAGAAGTAAATTTGAATGTCTTTGTAAATGCTGAAAAGGTGATTTTGGATATTTGGCAATCTAGAAGATATTGCACTCACTTTGAAAAAATGCCCCCTCCTCCAACCCCCCAACCCCCCCCAAAAAAAAAAGTGAAGAAGTTCAAAGCTAATTAAATAAATTGTACTTTAAAATCTACATAGATGGTTCCTCTCTAAATTCAGTTGTGGGAGTAGCAATGAGATTCAGTGATTTGGATTAACAATTGCAACAGTTCCGTAGCTATGGATTAACTGTGGAATAAACACAAGAAATGCCGTGTTTGGAATGTTTTGGGAGTTTTAACATCTTTCAATATTGACAAAGGGCTGTTGATTATCTAAAAGTGATTTATAATTATAAAAGAGGATACAAAAAATGTATTTAATCTTATATTCAGGAGAGCCTAGGTCTGTGGAAATAGCTATGAGAAGAGAGGCCAGATTAGTCAGAAAATAGACATTTCTTGCATGAGTGTATACATGTGTAGGAAAGAAAGCATACAATGCATATATAATCATTTGTGCATTCAAACTGGGATTTGCATGCACATGTAAAAATTTACTCATGCAAGAATGCATATGTTTATACAGGTATTCATCTATTTTCTGACCAACATTGAAGATGACTAACGGGGGAAATTTATAATTACTGTGTCATATACACTTTAAAAAAATTAAAACATAGAGTCTTTTCAAATGGGCTCTGGACAATGTAAAACCCTGAAAGTAAACAATTAAAGCCATTAGGGAAAATGGTCAAACACTGAGGTCCCATCAGGCAATTGAATAACCTGCCAAGGGAGGTCATGGAGATGCCAGGGCGGAAACAAACATTGCTTCAGTTCTGCCTCGTTACTCTACTGATCCCAAAAATGCATGGGTTCTATAGTTAGCACAATAGTCTTTCCCTTCTTTTACTTCTAATCCTTGCTCTGCCAAAATAGGTTTTCTGAGGAGCTATATTACATGTTACTGTAAACCTGTGCTTCTCCATAGTTCAGGTATGTCTCTTCAGTTTTGTCAGCCTGAAATTTCTATTTTTCAAGGGGATTTGGAAGAAATACCGCATGGCTATTTCTTAGTCAGACTTTTGAGGGTTATTTTTAAATCTCATTCATGCTGTCGATGTATTCAAATACATTCCTCACTATAACAGAAATATACCATTGATATCCTTCTAGTTTGGGAATGATATGTTGATTCTAATGATGCTCTGGAAGCTGAAATTTCTTTCCTAACTGTCTTCAGCCTTGGAATGAAAATTACTGAAGTCCAAAAGGTCCTTGAAAATCTGACTGTGTTTTCTGAAGGCTTGCAAGAGAGCCCAGGACAGGGCACTCAAACAAATGGTTAGATTGCTAAGCAGAGACAGAAGTGAAACACCAGGTTGTGCTAGGTAGTAGAGACAATGGAAAAAGATTTGATGGCCCCAAAACCAGCTGTGAAGGATCTTTGGCTGCTGCTTCACCGTGCTAACTTGGAAAAGAGAACATGAAGAAGTGAAAATGCAATATACTGTGATGCCTGTTATGTACCAGCTGTTCTTTTCATAAATATAGAACTATGAGATTTTACACTGGTAAAATTAATTTATTTTTTTTATATATATTATAGTTTATTATACCGAGGATTTCTCCCATGTGGAGCTATTATAAAGGTTAAGCTACTATAGAAAAAGTAACAGCTCTGGAGCATGTATGTTAGAAATCAAGCAGACATTTGAACAGATATGAAGAGGATATTTATTACATCTGAGCTCCAGTGACTTTGACAGTATCTTTTGCAGATCGTTTCCTCTGTTCTTAAAACCTAATTCTTAGTCTTCACAGACTGTCTGGAAATTTTCTTAATAATAATATTCTTACCTGCTGCTTTAAATATAGACATGGATTTGTAATTACATATGGAAGAAATAAGTATAGTTTTAATACAAAAAGATATCAATTCTCCAAAGTAATTATTACAAGATAGAACTCTCTTTAAGGCACTTTATTCCTATGTTGAGATATTTTGGGGTCATAAATTTCCCTGGAATTATTTTAATTCAGAGAACAAAATTCCCAAATCACTAGCCATAACACCAGGCTATGGTTTCCAACATAATTTGTTGCCCAAGAACCACAAAGGCCTTGATAGTATTCAGTGATTCTCTGCTCTGCGTCCCTCTTTGTTTCTATGGCTCTGCTCCTGGCTTGGTTAAATCGGATTATCTCCCTTTTCAAAGCACATTTGCCATATTACTAATGAAAACAAGGGTGCCTTTGATTAATTTCTTACCAGAGTCACTGATATTGTGGTAAGTGTGGTAGCTCTTGTGTAGCAACATGCTGGGATGATTTAGTCTATCCCATAACAAATAATAAAACATGCATTAAAAACAATGGGTGAAACAGATTATTGCTTCACCTTGAATGTGTTTATAAAATTTTATTGTCCCATGTTGTTACTCAATGGAAAAGCTTGTATTTGAAACAGTGAGGCAAAAGTGTATTTCGACATATTTTGTTTTTTCCTTAGTCTTCTCCATATAATTTTAGATCTCCTGCAAGAAATTCTGTTTTATTGTGCCTGGACGGCTGCACAGGCTGAACTTCTGGCTTGTTGACATGCCACTAACATCAGCAAGGGAAGCTCACAAAGAGGTTTGCACAGGTGCCTACAGGTTGATACTAATATCCCAGACCCACTTGCCACAGATATAGGAATGCTACTGCCCCAAATTTGTCACTCATTTGTCTTCATGTGAGCCTCAGTTTCTTCTTGTGTTTTTGTTTGTTTGTTTGTTTGCTTAGAATGAGACCAGCACAATAAAATTACTCTCATGTTTTTTACACTGTTGGTCACAATGGCTCAGTGTGCTGTGAGGAACCATGAGGCTGTGGGAAGCTGTTAAGACACTGGGCTGCAATGACAGTCTCAGCACCTGCCCACTCCTGTCCTTTCAGGCTGTTTTCTCTGCCAACCCTTGAAACACATGCATGCAAGCAATAAGACTTGTCCTTTTTGTCTATCCTGTTGTAAATGTCAGAGTTGGGAAAATTTGAGACTTTGACTAAGCCATCCTTGAGATGAAAAAGCTGAAGAACTTTGAACCAGAAGGGAATACAAAGGCTGGTAAAACAGATGTTTGCCATATGTATTTCTTTTTAGCAATTAAGCCAAAGTTTCATCTCTAATGGTTTTATCAGTGCCTGTGGCAATCCATTCTTAGTGTGGCTGTATGAAGATAAAGTTAACAAAATAATTGCATTACGATGATTCACTGTGAACACAGCTTTCACAGAACAGTACATTATTTTAATTTTCTCTGTGCATTCACAACTTCTTGGTTTTACATTTTAAAAACTCGCTTTCTTCAAGAGCATTAGAGAGAAAATGGCCAAGATGGTCTATTGCAGAATTTTATCTTGCAGTATGAAGTCTGCTGCTGCCAAATGGGCTCATTTAGTTCATCTAATCTGCCTCTCTTCATTTTGCAGACTCTTCCATTCCTGCCATTGTGTCACTGAGAATGTTTTCTGAACATTTGTACATAATTTCGTCAGTTCTGACTTCTTAGGGGTAGAAGATTGGTTTAGCAACTAAAACCAGAGATCTGAGAAGTGCAAGATACATAAGTTCTGCTAACAGCTTTTCTAGAAACTCATGGCATGACCCAGGATTCATCACCTAACCCTTTCATGCCTCAGTTTCCACTGTCTGGTAATAGTATCTCAGCATGCTTAATGCAAAGTTCAGTGACAGTGAAGAAATATGACTGAGAAGTGTTAAAATCCAAATGCTCCTGATCAGCCAGGATTTAAATTGACCGAATGTGTGGCACTTCCCTTGGAAGAGTGTTCTATGCTATACCAGACCTCAGTGTTAGCAGATTGCATCTTGATCTTCAGTCTCAAATTTCCTTCAGTAATCTGCATGTCTCTTATCTCCTGTAACCCTAAGATAACCATAATCTGTTATTGAAATCCCTCCCCCCTTAGTTATCACTATCTGAGCCACGCTGTCTGTATGCAGTTTCCTCGTGAACCTAAACTCCCTTGTTAAGTCTTGACTTAAGGATGCCAGCAATGTGTCCTCTTTCAATTTTGTGCTGCAGCAAAGGTTTGAAAATCAGCCCCCTAAACCAAATTCTAGGGTCAGCCAAAGATTGTGATACAACTGGAGTCAGTGAGCACTGGTAATTTTCTTTTCCCTCTCCCCCAAATGAGTGAAAAACTGGCAAAATTTAAGCAGCCCTTCCTTGATGACTTATGACTAGCCAGATGCCTGCAGTGCTTGAAAATTGGGTAATAAATGGCAAATACAAATCAGCTGGCCTATTTGCACAGGCAAGCAGGCAGAAGCCATACCTGCCTAAATAGGTAGGTGCCTCACTGAATGGCTCCCAAAAATGTGCTCAATGAGACAGGTGTGTGTTTAAATTGCTGCAGCAGCTGTCTGCTGACTGTGAGATATGGCTGGAATCCTTAAAGAGGGACCGCGTTTCTGGAGAAAACTTCCAAATACGTTAGCCTGAAACATGACTCTTATAAATCTTCCCATGTTTTCCGATCTGTTTTCATACATGACTGCTAACAGGCAAAGATATTTTTTATTTTTTAGCAAGGGATTTTTAACCTGCTGTTTGGGAAGTCGTGTTACTGTTTTTGTGGGTTTTTTTTGGCACACCTCTGTTTTTGGTGGCAGTGGGTTGTATTGTCATAAGTGCAGAATTATGACTTTACCTTTACACTGTGGGGAAGAAGCCCTGTAAAATGCAGTATCTTTCAGTAGCACCAAATGGAACATAGGAAATTACAGGCCAAGTAAATTTCTTTTTGTATAAATGTTCTCTCTTTTCAAGTTTGCTTCAGTGTGAATGTCCCTCTTTAAGGTAAGGCCTTCAATATGGGGAAAATGTCAAGGTAGGTCAATTTTTAGGCCTGATAACCTTGAGGTGTCCCTTCAGTTCCATAATATATTTCCATACGGTCATCAGTGCATGGCAATGAGCATTTAGCAGATGGGCACGCAAGGGGCTATACTGCATGCTTCTGCATGAAGTGTTACCGCTTAGACAAAACACCGGGGAGGGATCCTGAGACCTCAGACAATCATATACCATTGTTAAACATTGCACATTATGTATTCCCCACTTCCCTGCAGGTGTCTCAGGCACAGGAAAACAGTAGGCTTTCTTCTGAGAGTGACGCTGGCGATTAACACTGGTGTACAAAGAACGGTTAGAAATAGGGAAGATTTTATATTTTTCAGAACTGCTAACATAAATTCTTTAGAAAAACTAAAGAGGAATGGATGTGGGTTGCCAGGACTTAGCCTTTTCATAGCAAACAGCCATAACTGCTGGAGTCCAACACTTTTTTTGCACGCTGACCCTGCCACAGGGTATTGTTAGAACGTTTAATGTGAGCTGTTTCCTAAAAGTACCAATTTCCTGCTACTGGTTCAAGTGTTAGCCACTTTGCTACTGACAGAGAAACATTGGCTGTTGATGGGTGATGAAGTTCATCATCTCAGTTTAGCTAGCAATAGGCAAACATGAGCAATGGTACCACAACTGCCGGCAGTGGAGCTTGTAGCAGTGGGCCTAGTAGGGCAGTTGGGAAGGGCAGGGCAGAGAAGTCTGGCCCACTTCTGCCTCTTCCCTCAACAAAGTAAAGGCCTTGGTTTCCAAAGCACTTTGAATAGTTTGGATCTTTGCACAACTACTAAATACTCTCAGGATGTAAGTATATACCTTTTGAGGAGCTTATGTCCAGCTTGTATCACAAGCTAAAGACATCAAGAGTAAGTGAGCTGGTATTTTTAAGGGATTTCAGCATTGTTTGCTCAGATTAACAAGGTTCTGTTTTTCCAGAATTTGCTCATCTGGTTCGTCTTATTTTTTGTTTCTTATTCTCTTCAGCATCAGTGCCTGCAGCAGCTGTTTTTTAGCTGTGATTATCATAACAGTAGAATAACAGGAGTTTGAAAGCTACTGCAGGTTCCCAAATATTTATAAGTTAACCAACTTTTTATTATGCTTCTTTTGATTCTGTACTGGGGATCCAGCAGTATTTGTTTGGGTTTGCTGAGTCCTTGTCTTATAACGCTAAAACCCTTTCATACTGAATAATTAAGTTCATTTAACCAGCTGTTAAATACACATTTTTAAGTGTTGCCCATTGGGATGGAGTGAAAGCAGCCAGAGTGTTTCTGCTTTCCTTTTGGTCTTCCCCAGAATAAGGCAGATTCTGTTTCACTTTTTGGCTGCTTTAGTCTCTGTTGCTATTTTCAGAAAATAAAACATTAAGTGAAATTGTATTATCATAGCTACTTACAGTACATTCTTAAGCATTCAAACAGAAGCATTTTATTTTTATATTAATATAATAGTAAACAATATTCCTGGGTTGGGCCTGTTTCTGTTGTCCTTGAAAGCTAATGGTAAAACACGAGGTAATTTAAGAAGCAGTGGAATCTGGCTCTTCGTCAGACTGTGGAGAGGAATTTATCAGAAAAAAATTGCAGACTTGTCTAAGACTGACAATCCATGACTTGTCCCATTCACAACTGAAGTCTGATGAACATGGAGTATATGAAGAGCTTTAGCTTTGGGTTTATTTCTCGTGCAGAACCTTTTGTTTTAGCTAATGCAAGCATAAAGTTAACAAAGGTAGCTTAGTGGGCTGTTCATCTGAAATGGGCAGCAAAAATTTGTTGATGTACATGCTTACAGCTCAGAATCGTAGTGCAAAACGTAATTGCATTGGCATATGCAGATGCAGATGGTGTACTGAAGCAGCTTATCATAAAAAGCAGGACGGAAGGCATTTTGAAATGGTAAGGAATCCTAGCACTTCAATAACTGCTGCTTTCCTGTTGTTATGCTGTTGTGTTGTTACAAGGGAGCTTGTTACTTGTCTGTAACACAGACCTTGTACTGATCCTCCCAACAGCATGCTCCAGGAGTCATACACTTAAATTATGCAGCACAGGGGGAACGCTCAGTCTAGATATTTACCGAATGCTTAAGTGGAGATCTTGTTGCTTGATTTGCAGGTGTTTTAGCATGTGGCAGATGCACCTGCCTGACTACTGTAATAACGATGGCTAAAATACAATTTCAGGAGCACACAACTAAAAATGGACTATCTTGGATATGTGCCATGATGTAAGAGGGGAGGTGACATTCAGTGATCATGACCTTAGAACAGCTGAGGGATACCAGTGGAAGCTTGCCAATAAGATGTGAATTAGAGAGGCACCCATATAAAACCTGCTCTGCAGAGTGGATCGTAAAATTTACAACAGGAATTGTATTGTGCAGATGAAGGGCATTTGAACACAGTTCCATTTCTTTCTCTTCTCCTATTCTTTCCCAATCCCACAAAGAAAATATTTTCCTATGTAGCTGAACCCTCTAAAAGCTTACCATAAGGAAAAAATATAGCATAGAAATCCAAAAGATAGCAGTCTTCCTCTGCAACTTTCTTCACTCTAAAAAAGACATATATTTTACCATAGCATATCTTTTGTGTGGTAGTTATGTCAAGATTAAGTCCTATGGAAACAAGCTCAGATCAGACGGACAAGATGCATCTTGGTGGTAAAGGACTAACCATGGGCAGGAAAATATAGTGCTGGCCTCCCCTGCAGCTCCTGTGAATTGTGCCTCCATTGGTGTTTTGCACAGAGGCAAGTGTTGTGCTTTAGCAATCAGGCTATGAGCAGAACAGGTTACATATATATGTAGTGCTGCATGCTCAGCTGTGCAAAAACCCAGGTATAGCCATAGGGAACAATGGTTTTACAGCACCTTCTTTTGGGTGAGGTTCATTGCCCAGACTGTGAGCACAGGCTGATTGTCAGCGAACTTGCAGAGCTTTGGTTTTGTTTGCTTTGCTGTTTGTTTTGCTGTTGTGTTGTGGGGGTGTAGAATAGGAGAAGGGCTTTGCAGAAGTCAAACAGTAAGGCTGGCATCCTGGCCACGTAATCATTAAATGTTTGTATCCCCTGATTGTTTAGGTTGTTCTTCCTTCCTACCTGACCCATTTTACATTCCTAGGAAAGATACATACTGTTTCAGTACAAAGGTGGTTTCAGTTTACTGGATCACAAACAATTCCTTTTAAAATTCATAGTTCTGTGAATTAGGTTGGTGTTTATTAAATTTCTGTATATTTTGATAACAGATTTGATTACAGCCTGCATAGGTTGCCATGCTTTTCAAAATATGGTTTCACTATCTATTAAAATCTTTATTGAATATCTTTTTAAATCAATTTCTTTCTCTTAATTTGGTGTCCTTCACATCTAATGAAAGAATAAATAACCTAAGAGCACAAAATTTCAGCCTCCACTTGGAAGTAATGAATGTTGGTATACTTGTAAAAACTACATGGATTCAAAACCCTTGTTATCGTCATAGCCTTTAGTTGATGCACTGCAGTTTATGTTTGATCCATTGTAACTCTTCCTCGGGTGACTAGAGCAATTAATATACTGAAAAAAATACGAACTTGTAAAGTACTCTGATAACTTATGTTTCATATGTTCTGGAATAAGATATTCCAGGAAATGCTTATAATACTGGTACAGCCTCTCTGTGCATGCAAACACTGAGAAGAGGTATCAGCGTGATAAATAGAAAGACGAGCCTGAAGTATTTCGCTTCTCAGTCTGTTTCTTTCACAGTATTCATTACTGAATTTCTGTACACACACAGTGAGTTATGTGTGAAAGTGAGTGCTCATTACAGTTGTTCTCGACTCATTAGATACTACTGCACCTTTATGAAGAGAGATCCACTCATTGGTGCAAAGTGATCTCTGCCTGTGTTGCGGTTTTTCTTATCACAATAGAGAGAGGTGAATGAGAGGATGGTGATATGTGAGGTTAGCCACATAACCTTGTGCTTCAAACCGGTTTGTTTGATGTCTTTAGTTTCCATTTGTCTTGAACAAAATATTCTGAAAATCTTGTCAGGAACAAGGTAAATACAAAACACTCAAATGCTCATCATCCCAATCTAAGTATTCTTGATAATATTGGGTTGAACCTGGGAACCATTTATTTCTTATTGAAGCAAAATTCTGGGTAAAATTAAATGATACTGTCTAACTCCTGCAACTCTTGCTGCATATCCTGTTCATGCTGCATTGCTGTCCCATGCCCCTGCAACTGCACACCAAAAGCTGTAGCAGCTTCCTGCCCTGATTTAACGTTCCTGTGGTGTGTTTGATATGCTGCTGATACCACCATGTACAGCTCTGGAAGGGCTCTCCGATGAAGCTCCCCAAAAGAATGACAAACTCCAGAATTTCACTGTGAGCTTGAAAATATATGATGAGGAGTCAAGTGCCGCTGTTGATAGAAAACGGCAGTGGAGTAAAGTTAAAATGTTTCATTCAGTGATATGGAAGGTCCGATCTGTATCTGCACTACAGTGCTGACAGTATCTCAGACTGAAAATCATGACCTTTGTACATGTTTTGTGTCAAAAGGTCCACTTACTGAAAAATATAACAAAGTTTTTCTAGTAACACATTAGTTTGTTATTATAATGATCATTCCTGGCCTCACCCAGCCAGTATTAGCTGTCTGTTCTGGATTAGCTCCTCATTCTACTAAACTGAACAGAAACCTATTAATTGCTTTAAAGAGGATTCCTACAGTTATACTTAAACAGCATCAAGTGAATTTATATTTTAGTCTGATTTTGCTACAAAAATAAGATTTTGTGGCACTATTGTTTTCTAGTCCCCACCTCCATCTTTCTTTCATCTGGTTTGAATAGCCTTTGAACCTGCTAGACAATTCCCACCCAGTTTAGGGGAGTCACTGAGTTTTCAAAACAATAGTAAGAGTTTCAGTGATTTTCTGAAAATGAAACAAAAAGAAATAATGAAGTAGAGACAGATGCTTCTTAATGCCTCCAAGCTGTAGAATTAATTTAATCCTTGTTAGGCATCAGAATCCACCGAGCCTCTTGGCCTCACAGCACAACTGAGGAGGTGCCCAAGCTTTGCCAAGTTCCCTGGTTTCGACCACCCTCTGCCAAGTGCCTTCTTGCAAGGAGTTCTGTGGAGTTTCAGTTCCAGTGGCTCCTCGCATTCATGTTTGCTTCAGAAGTGTAATGAAATTAATGCCAAGTTCCAACCTTCTTAATGTGTTTTCGGTGATAAGAACATCAACTTGGATTTCTTTCTTCTCTGTTGCAATTCATATAGTATCTTTTAGTAGTCATTAACAGACAAGAATGGTAATCCTTGACTTTTTAGGCATGTTTTGGAGTTGTTGTTGTTGGGTTGTTTGTTTTTTTAACTTGAGTCTGTGACTGCAGGTAGAAAATTAACTTTTCATTGAAATGGTAGAGAACACTAACCATTGTTTGATGTGTGCTTATTAATAGCATATGAAGTTCCTTTTAGTCTTTTAATAATTACATGAGGAGATTTAAGAAAACAAAAAGGATTTTTGCTCATAAAATTACATTCTTTGTCCAAATCTGTACTGGCCAACTGTGAAAGCTGATTAAATGGTGTTTTATGAAGAGAGCCTCTTAAAAGTTCCAGTACCTTTGGCTCTTTGAACAGAAGTTGTAATCTGAGAATAGAATAAAACATGACTTTTATTTTAAAATGTCATCTTTGGTGAGATTATGTTAATGTGATGAGGCCATGTTAGTATTTATTAATTCAAGATGTTCTATTCCTGTGGCAGAAGTGTTTGATCTGAACAGATAGTATCAGCCATGTGAAGCAGGCTCATCATATCTACCAGGATAAGCAGGTCACACGCTAGGTCAGTGCTTAGATGGGAGACCTATGAAGCGTTCATGCTGCTGGAGAAAAAAAATAATAAGTGATCAACTAGCTGGCACATTTCCTGCACAAGAGTTAGTGAGTCACTATTCCTTCTCACTAGCAGAGACATTGTACTGGTGGAGAAGCCATCTTTCATATGGGGTATAAAATTGGAGTCATATCATTTGTAGTCATTAAAAGTGCCATGGTGCTGCTGCTGCTCTTTGTCAAATAGAGAGTGATTGCCTACATGCTGCCTGCAGTAAGGCAGTTTCAGTGCAGCATGGAATTTGGCACCCACTGTTGAAAGCAGTTGGGAAGTTGCAGTGCCCCTGCCCTCGTTTAACACTGACACATGCTGAACACAAGTTGTTTGGGTAGCGACAAAAAAAGGAATCTGAAGTCAAATCAAGTTTTTTTTGTGTTTGAGTGGACAGCCTGGAGGGGGAGGGAGAGGGGTGTCTTTTTTTCCTAGTAACCACAGTTTCTTCCATCTTCTGAAATGAGAAGTCTGGAAAACTGTTTGAAAACATGAAAATAACATGTCCCAGAGTCTCAGAAGCTTTAGGCTAAATAAACAGAACCCTACCCATTTACTTACTGCTTTGTTAGTGATGCATTTGCCAGCCAGTCTACAGATTTTTCTGCTTTTCTTCATGATTTAGTTTTTTTTTTTTGTTTTTTTTTTTTAATATTCAAAGTTGGATAATAAACACAGTCTGTTTTCCTTGTATTACTCTCCTTACCTTGCAGATCATCTTTCTTTTCTCAGCTTCTCTGCTAGGGGACAGCCACAGCCCTTCATACCTTCATGCTGAGCCTTCATGCTACAACTATATTTTGGTCATGCTGTTGACCTACAGAGTATTCACAGAGCAAGTACATTAAAATAGCAATAGTAGCAGAAATGTGGCCAGACCTGTTCTGTATTATGAGATGCTGCCTTGCAAAATAGCCATAGCTTCAGGAAGAAACTGACTAAGTTGCTAAGGAGAATTTCTCAAATAAATCTTTCTGTTGAAAAGAGGCACTTGTTATGACCTCTACCTTTTGAATTTTATGGCTTAATCCATTCACTTTTGTGCCCTGTGGTTTATTTAATCTCACTTGATCAATTGGTTAGTTAGAGGCTTGCTAGCATATCCTTGCAATCTCAGGTTGCTCCATACTTGGCCTGTTAATAAACTGGGTGATTTATATCTATGCTTCCAAAAAGACAGGGGATTTCTTCCAAGTCTAAGAAAGTTAAAACTTTTATCTTTTTCTTGAAGGCAGACTTGAAGAAATGCTAGGCTTTCAAATCTAAGTGAATACCTTTCTTCGTTGTTTCAGAAGTGTTTGGGATTCACAGTTCTATTGTAAGTGCAATTATTTGTAATCAATGGGATTTAGTTTTTTTTCAGAAGTATTCATCCTCACTCCTTTGACCTAACACCGTTACAAATCTCAGCAATGGTTTTCTGGAAAAAAGTAGCTATTACAGGGTCTGAAGAGTTTGCCATCTTATTCTTTTAGATTCCGAAAGCAAATAACACTTTTCCAAATATGTTCAGTATGAAAAGCTGAAAACTATTTGGCATGCATTTGTTCTCAGCTAGTGTAGAGCTTATTTGCCCTGGATAGCTAGTGGTATAAGCATGTGTCAGTATAGGTAGGTTTCACCTGAACATAGCTATAGTTCTGATTTTGAATTCTGCTTTCTACAAATGTTCACTTACCTCCTTCTGCTTTAGTGACCATTCTTGTAGCAAATTCATTGTATGTGTGAAAATACTACGGTAGGACATGGGGAAAAGGAAGAATATAGACATAGTTAAAATGTAATATATTTCAAAATTCCTGTGGAATTTCATTCTTATTTTGCAGTATTTGCCCAAATGACTAGGAAAAAAAAGCCAAAGCCCTGATCTGTGTCCCTTACTCTTTATGCAGTTTAGAATGTATGGGTCACATATGCTTTATGTGCAGTCTTTCTGTACAAAGCAATTACAAATGTAAACAATATAAACATATATAACCATATACATATATGGTTATATATAGTTTGTTAACTCCATATTCCTTTCCTTTTAGTGAAATTCTGTAGATAGAGAATGTATATTTTTGGTTGCCTGTACTTAAAAAAATACTTGGTTTACAACTGACAGAGTCTCTTGCATTTATATAGACCTTTTTTTGCTGTATCTATAAAGTTAGTTGTTATAGTTGTATATAGTTGTTATATTTTTAATGCCTTAGTGGAGCTGATGAAGAAAATACAGTAATATATATATGTGTATATATATATACGTATTATATAGCAAAATGTATCTGCATTGAGAGAAGGCCTGTAATCCATTTAGAATTCATCAATGTACTTATTTATGATGTACCACTTCATGAGTTTATCGTTTAACTTTGCAAGTCAAATAGCCATTGTATTTCTGGTATCATATTTAGCCCAAATGTGCAGGATGGATACAAAGACTTTTTTTAGAGTGCCAGCGTGCCTCCATTAAGTTTCAGAGAAAAGAGAGACAAAAAAGGAGAAAGGAAAATGTTTATTCCAATTCCCTGAACCTGTACGTGTCTGAAATACGCTGCTAACGTGGAAAGCACAAACAGTGCAGGTGTCAGGAGAATGGCCTTGAGGAACATTTTCCCCTGTATCCTGCTGTTCTTTACACCTAAGTGGTTACGGATAGTCACTGTCGTGAGCACCCTAAGGAAAATGAGCTGGCCTTCTCAATTCTGTCTCTAGTTAATACATTTTATCAGAACCAGAACATGTACAATTGCACCTTGTTAGGCCAACTTCACTGAAAGACTGAGGTGCTTTAGTCTTCAGCGGAGAAGTCCTGGTGCCATTGAAACGAAGGAGAGCTCCAAGATGGATTTCTCTGGAGCCAGACTTTCACACTTTGCCATTCTGCTCTGAATGATATTGGGCTGCATTAAGAAATCTGAGTTGCCAACGTTGAGTTCAAGGATTTTGGACTGAGATCTGGTGTGATCTAATTTTAAAGCCAGGTGTAGACAGATGCAAAGAAACAGCTTAGAGTTGAAACAGTAGGGTATATTGTGGGGAAATCAAATTCACTCTGTGCCTCTCAAATGAGAAATTGTTATGTTCAAATCTAAGATGAAACTGCCATACCACCTACTATGCCAAAGCCTTTAAGTTAGTCCTGATCTCAGCTTCCTGCTTTATCATCATACTGCTATTCCTTCGCCTGTCAGAGACCAGCAAGTCTCTGGGAATTCATTTATAGTACTGCTTCTGTGGCCTCTCCTGAACTCATTTACAGTATTTGCTCCTGTAGCTTCTCTCATATGTCTGTTATTCTTTGTGCCAAGTAGCTCCTCTTTTATTTCAATCATTCCAGAAAATTCAGCCTTTTGGGGATGGGGGAAGCAGGACCTGTTATTTTATTATGCTATTTTACCATTCACATTATTTGTATTTTTCTTCTTAGAAAACCAAAAGGGATGTAAATAACTTTGATCAAGACTTTACACGAGAAGAACCAGTATTAACGCTAGTGGATGAGACAATTATAAAACAAATCAATCAAGAAGAATTTAAAGGGTTCTCATATTTTGGAGAAGAGCTACTGCCATAGACAACGGTAGGCTGACAGATGAATGATGCTGCAAGAAGTGATTCTGAAGAGATCGACAAATTACTGAGACTCAGTAGATCAAGAACTACTTCTCTTACCCTGAGCCCATATCCCTGATTTAAGTATATATTTATTGTTTTTTTTCTTTAATCTTCTGACATGAAAGCACTCTTAATTTCTGTCTCACAAAGCAATGCAAAACAATTTTGTATCAGAAATTGTAGATGTAACACACTGCCGTACATTTGCAACTTTTCTTTTATTCCTAAGATTTCCCCAGAGGACAGAGTTGCATCTTTTGCATGGAAAATGGAGCTCGGCGATTAAAAGCGATTTAACAGACCATGTCATGTAATTGTCGTATGCATTTAAGCTAAGAGGATGAAACTGTTTCTTCTGTACCAGGGGTTACGGTGAGATCTGTACTCAATTGTGGGACAAATAAGTAATATATTGCTCTTCGGAATGCGAAGAAGTCTGCCTTCTTGGAGGTGTAGTCCTCAGTTATGAATGTCTGATTACAGTGAGGTACAAACATGAAATAAAGCTGTCCAGAAGAAGCAGCACATCAATTAAGGCTTTTGATGAAGTTCCTCATAAAATTTAGGGAAAACATTTAGGAATAAGAAGAGTCATGAAGATAAATGAAAATTTATTTAAAGCAGGAAATAGTTACTATTTAGATGGATATTAAAGGGCTAAGGAATAAAAAGCCTATAGTACTTTATCACAGCTATTTATAGGCATTTTACAGTTTTTCAGGCAATTGGGTATACTATCCATGTTACTAAATTGAATATCCATTTAAATGAACCATTAATGTGATGGCAAGCTTGCAAATGTTTACAATTAATTTTATATTAAAAGTTAATTATAAACATTATAAATTTGCCTTTTCCATTGTAGCTAAGTTGATAAATAATTTCTTATTTATATTTATTTTGTCAGCAGTGTGTTACTTTTGCACACTTTTACAAAACCATAATACTACTGTGTTTGTTGTTTCTATGTTTAAAATCTAAAAGAAATCTGCTTTTAGAAGACACAAAATAAGGCTATACGTGCATTATGTGGAAGTGTGTTGAAAAACTGAAGATCAAACATTCACAAACTGACATTATTGAAAGTTGTAAATTGATTTTTTTTGTGTATTAATTGAAATGGTAACTCATGTGGACAATATTACTAATGTGAAGTTACCTCCTGTAGATATGCTAACAGTGTTATGTACTTATATTTCCAGGAGTACCCTGTGGTTTTTGTTTTGTTTTGTTTCTTTTGTTTGGTTTGTTTTGGGGGGGTTTGTTATTCTTTTTTTTTTTTTTTTGTGTACATGTATCGCTGAGGTCATTTTATTATATATTTTACTGGACTGAGTGAGCGGTCATTGGAATCCATTTTAATTGTTGCACATGGATTTCCAGCTGCACAAAATATATATACTTGTGATTGGCAAAGTGGCACTAAAGAAGCTTTTTTGCCTTTTGTACAGGTGAGATTTTGTATATAGTGTTTGCTGCAAGGCCTGTGGAATTCATTGAATATAGAGGTATCAACTGCTGCATGTTCAGGCATACTATTAAAATGTTAGTCTATGAAAGAATAATTATAATAATGTCCATGTGCAATACTCTTGTATGTGTATTGGTTCAAGTTACTGTCAGAGAGATGAGGTTTTTGTTATAAAAAGATGTAGACATATATTAAGCTATACTAAATTTCCTGTATAGTTCTCTTCAACTCTATTATGATATGATAGAGCTAAGAAAGAGAAGGAACGTTACAAATTGTGGTGGACAAAGTGTGAATCATTGGCTTTAAGAGATAATCTTGGTCTGAAGCAGATGAGTTAGTTTGTGTCAGTTTTATGTCTGGCTGCTCATAGCCTGTTACTGATGACAACATTCAGTTCCATTTTGTTTTGTTTTTAAAACTCAGGTGTAATTATTATATATATTCTTATGATGATTTCAAAATATTAAATATTATGATATATCAATTAATGTGTTGTCTGGCCTACAGGTGTAATAATGGATCAAGCCTTTAGTTTAATTTAATTTATCTTCAGTAATCTTTTGTACTGGGAAAAGACTAGCTTCTGGAGCTGAGTACCAGCACAGAAACATCTTAATGATTGCATCATCTCAATGTTTAAATTTCTTTCTCTTTTAGAAATATATTGTAGAACTGCCCATCAATTCGTGTCTCACTACTGGCTCTGTTTATTTCTCATCACAATTAGCTTTTGACATCCAGGCAAGAACTGATCACAATGCTAAAGCATTCCTTTCCATAGGTGAGCAGACTGACTAGGAAGGCAAGTTATTGGATAGTGCACTACTGTTTGTACAACAAGAGGCCTTTACCTAAAACTATGAGCATTTATTTCGAAGGAATAAAAGCATCCCATAAAGCTTTTGTAAGTAAGCTATATTCCCATTTCTAACGCAAAGATAATTAGCGAACGTTTGTATTTCAAGAGGCCTCGGCACCTGCATTATTTGGTAGGATGCTAAGAGAAAAGTCAAGGAGATCAAAACTTTTGCATGGGCAGATATTTCTTCAATATAAATAGTTAGATCCTCTGCATTGGGTTTACATCAGAAGGTTTGTCTGTTACCTTGAACATTTTTTAAAGACAATTCTTAAAAATGGACATTTACATTTCTGCCTATTCTGTAAAATCTTTCCTGTTCCTTCTTTGTAAAATGAGTGCAAAATGCCAAAAAGATTATTAATAATAATGATGATTATAAAGAATCCATTGCTTCTTGTTTTTCCTCCCAAATAGACTTTATTAAAAAAAAAAAAAAAAAGAAAAACATTTTTCTCCATAGGGTGAAAAATAATTATCTCCAAAAAAGGCTTAAAAATTACCTCTTTTTAAATTATGTGCAGAAAAGTTCTGGCTAAATATAAAATGTATTCAGTTGGGGGGGAGGGTGGGGAGGTTTTTTTTATTGTGAGGATTTATTTGTACAGAATTTTTTTTCTTATGGATGTAATTTGAATCTCTTGCCATTCATTAGCGTTATTTCATCGTAAACATTATTACTGTGCCAAATGTACTGTATTCAAAAGGATGTGAATGTGTATTGTTTCAGAACCTAATAAATACAACGATGTTAAATCTTATTTTTTTCCCCAAAGTCTTCATGAGTATTTCCTAACGAGGAAGAAACAAAGATGAAGGATTTATATTTTTCCTGTTAACATGTTGTACAAAGTTCCACGAGCTTGTCTTTTAGAAGTGAATGCTTGGCAAAGGAAGGATTTGCTAACAGGAATCTCATCTGTGAAGTATTAAACACTCCAAAAGAAACACAGGTAACAGTGAGCAAACACCATTTATTTAGGCAATATTACATTTGCCTCAAAAATTCCAAGCAGGTGAGTTTTCCGATTTTTTTTTTTTTTTTTTCCACACTGAATAATCATTGCAAAGTCCTAGAGTTCTGACTGATCCTAGCATTCGGCTTAGCTGTATTGTTAAAACTCACTTCAGTAAGGCACTTTGTGTGCAAACACATGAGACTGCTTTATTCTTTAATTGGACGGAATGGAGGGATTAATAGTATCCATTACTCTGATTAATTTAATTAGAAATTTAATTAATCACAGACCTTATTAAATGATTTATTTAACTTAATCTGTCAATGTCACATTATCTGAAATATTTCAATATTTCATCATGTCTTGATTTGAAATTTAAATTCTTTCAGTTTTCATGGTCTAAAATTCTTAACTTCTGCTTCACAAAATAAGCTATCAGCATACTCTAGCAGCAATTCCAGTTATAGACACAAAGCTAGTAGATGTACTAGAGAGCTTGGAAAAAAAAAAAGTCCTTTATTGGAAGGATTTTCTTTTATTTATTGCATCTTCTGTGTAATCCTCTGTTTTTTTCCTTCATGCTGAGTCTTCGCTGTCACTGGATGTGTTTGGTACTTAAAGCATATTACAAATTCTGTGTTGACAGCATTAGCAAAAACTTTGCCCTACAGATTTTGCCATTTAAACAACTATGTAACATCTTGATTTTCTGTGTATGTTTAGCAAAGTTAAAAGCAACCAAAGAATTTAAACATCGTGCTGTGAACAATAGGCATCACTGGTCTCCAAATACATCAGTCCATATCATGTTTTCTCTTCATGCTGTAACTAATGTCTCAGAGGTTTCCAGAACATAAGTGATTAAGATATTAAGAAGAGCTTTTATCCTTGCTTACAGACTGTAAGATTTGGAAAGACAGCAGTCCTTTGAACAGAATCGAGTCTCAGCCTGGTTGACCATACATGTTATAAACGTGGTACTAAAAGTTCAAGGAGGATGTTAGATCACTTTACATTGAAAATTGTTCTTTGCCTCCTAGTAGTCTGGTCAGGTACATGAGTAAATCAATACGAAAAGCCCCTAAACAAAATGATCAAAATCAGAAATTAATTATGCAGTTGGGAAATGAAGTATTGAATAGGTTGACGTACCCTGACAGAAGCTCCAAAATGCAATTTGAGTTTTCACCTGCATCCACTGTTTGAGCAGAACAGTTTTTGAATTAGAACATGTGTCTGTAGTGTGCTGCTGCAAGTGTGTGTGGCCAACATTGACAGGCAGCGTTTTGGTCCCTGTTGTTCCTTAATGCAGACCCAACAACATATTTATGGAGGAAATGCATGGAATCAGGTGCTTGGGTCCCCAAATTGCCTGATACAACAGCAGATGGAATTTAATGGCAGCCTGTTTTTATTTAGTGAAGACATTGCTGTTTATATAAGCGTCCTCTGTTCCTCCAGTGGAGGTGGGTGTGTAAAAATCAAACCAGTCTCAAATCTAGTGTTGTAGATTTAGCTTTTTTGTTGTGTTTTGAGGTCAAACAAGACAAATCTGTTTATTTCAAATAAAGGCTTCTTTTCTTATCCTTCAAAGAGGGCTGAATTAAATCAGTTTAAATCATTAATACAAAGGCTCCTGCAAATGAGTGCAGGAGGTACAAGGTGTGGTACATGCTGTGTCAGGATAGCAGAATATTTTCAAGCCTGTACCCAGAAGTTTGAGCAGTTGTTAGTACAAATGTGCCTCTACTACAGCATCTCTTAGTTGTCTGAAACTGTCAGTTTAACTTCACATTGTTTTTGCTTAACATCGATTGGCAAAAACCCTTGAGGTCTCTGGGTCCAACATGCAACATCTATCGAAGGATTGGTTCATCTTATTCAGCAGGAGCATTGTGCTTTTATCATTGTGTCTAGACCTTTAAAAAGCATTTTGTGCACCAGAGAAGATGACTTGTATCATAGGAGCTCAGTATTTTCATTAGAACTTCAGATCAGGAGACTGCCTGCAGAACAGTAGGGATTTAAAAGCCAGGTTGACAACTTTATATTAGCATAACACTTCAGGTCTAACTTTGTAAGACCTATAGTCTTACAGTGAAGTGGACACCGCTATACTATGAAAACCAAGTATTTTAGCCACTCTTGTAATCTTGCCTGGCTTCAGAGCCAGCATAATAATATGCTGAAGGTAGATCCTGCATTTTTAATTCATGCACTGGGTTCTTGCTCAAAACGTGGCAAAAGGCAGGAGAAATCCTTTTATGATGCTAAGTTAATTCATTATAATATTTATATCACACAGACATAATTCCTCCTAAGTAGTGACCATGATGCAGTCATAATATTAAATTGTCCACTGGTACAGGACAATACACAGTATTTTTAATGCCCATTGTAAGTCATGTCCCTAATCTGATAAACACATTAAAAATTGGTTGTTTGACAATTTTATTTTAGGGCAAGCTTGTCATCTTCTGCAAATGTGGATATCATAGTCCCAAATCCCCAGACAAAGTTGGAGGAGACACAGTGTATGCAGGACAGGCTTCCTCTAGAAATTCCACCTAGCAAAGGAAGAGAAGCATCAATGAGCCCTGGCCTACCAAATGGCAGTTTCAAGGTAGGCAGAGTTTTTGAAGAAGTAAATGTGGGGTGAACATGCCCCTTGGTGGGGATGAGGAGAAAATGAGAATGAGTTACCTCTTTTAGAACACGAGGACAAAAGTTTCCACCTGAGTGACATAAATAAGGCATTAGAAGTCAAAAGAAGGTACAAGCCAAGCACAGTGGGTCACACCAAACATCACTCAGGTTAGATATCCTGTTCTTGGCAATGGTCAGTAGCTTAAGCAGTAACGTGCACTAATTGCAAATTGAATCTCCACTTTTTTTTGTAGCTATAGCAGTATCTAAGTACAAACAAAAGGACGTACCTGTGGAAAAATCTAAGAACAAGAAATTGTGAGGTGGCATTCTGCCTGCAGCAGTTTTTGAATCCATGGCTTCCATGAAATGGATGGCAGTCTGTCATATTTAATATCTCTGAATTAACTTTCTTTTGATTAGTTAGTTTTTGACCGATAAGAACTTCTGGCATGCAAAAGATTCTGTGGGAAAGTGTTCCACAGCTCAAGTAGTCATTTTGTAAAAAGTTTTCTCCTTTTGTTTATTCTGACCCAGCCATAAATCCATTTTATTCTGCCTGGGTGTTTATTTGAAAAAGATCAAGTAATCTTATTGAATTGAATTTGCTATACACCTTCTTCATGATGCTCAAAATTTTATAGATCACTGATGCATCTTTCTTCAGTCAGTTCTTTTACAGATTGAAAAGTCTTCTGTCTTTGAAAGGAATGTCACAAATTGTGATGGACAAAACGTGAATCATTGCCTTTAAGAGGTAGCATTTAAAAAGGCTTCATACAGGCACATCCCATGGCTTTTTGGTCACCTACGCCATCTTTTTCTTAATCTTTTCTAGTTCTACTCTATCCTTTTCGAAGATAGGGGGAGTAGAATTACATGTAATATTCAGTATGTAGATGCAAATGGAATGTTATAATGACTACTGTGTTCTGTTTTGGTTTCTGTTACATTTTTACATTATTTTTTTTTTATGCGAGTTTGTTCTCAATTATTTCACAGTCCTTCCCAGATTAGTGTCAGTTGTAAATCTAATATGCATCCTCTCTATTAGATTCTGCAGTCATAATGAAAATAGGTTCTGTACCAGGGCATAATCAAAATAGGTTAAACAGGAATTTAACCAGTGCAAAGCCCTGCTCAGTGCAGGCTTCCGTTTTAGCAGTGAACCTTTGATCGCTACCTTCTCAGTATGGTTTTCTTACTGCTTTTGTATCCCATATATAGTTTTGTGTAGACTGGCATTTCCTAGCTTGGTTATTAGAATATTGCGTGCAACAAATATTTTTTTCCAAAATCAAGATATAGGACATGCTCTACTACCCTCCTGTCAACACGGGCTCTTACTGTGTTCTTTAATAACCCTTCTTTTGGCATGTTAGTTACAGTGAAGGAGAGAAAGATAAAGGTTTTCTTAGCATGTTAGAAAAACATATACATGTGCCAAAATAGTTTCCACTCCATCTTTCCTTTTACCTCATCATTGCTGTGGAAGCAGGAGATAAGAGCAGCAGCCTGAGGTGGAATGCAAGCTACCACTGTAAATATTGTGAAATGGTTACACAAGACTCTGTCCAAAATTTGGAATAGCTTTAAAGAATTTCAGGTTTGTATACAGATGTTTAATCCGTGGAAAAAAAAAACAGTTAGGAAGAAAGTCAGTGACCTGGAGTCTATTGCTGATTTGGGCACTGGACTGAGAACTGAACTGAGCATTGTGTACAATTGTCATCGCCATCCAATACTACCAGTTTGATCTATGTGTCTGATGTACTACAGGAGGCAGCAAGGAGATAAGACTATCATTGCTAGTAACAGCAAGAGTCAGTGCCAGGCTGATGCTGTTCTGTGCCAAGGTACATTCTCATTCCTCTAAACCTAGCAAGACAAAATATTATCTAAAGGTACCATTTTGTGCATTATAAGTAGGTAAGACTTTTAGGATGTTGGTGAGATGTTACCGTAGTAGAAATAAAGTTATTGTAGAGTTGATTCCCTAAAAGGATTGTTTTCTATTCAGACCTTTTCTTTTTTTTCTTTAAATAAGAAAAAAAAAAACTGAAATTCAACCTTCATTGATTTCATTTTCATATATTTACCACATACAGTCCTTCGGTACATTTATATTTACTTTGTGATGTAAGGGATGTAAGGTCTGCGTAAATCATTCTGTTTCCCTTATGAGTACATGGAAGAGGTCACAAATATGTTCTTATGCCATCTTTTACATGGCCTGAGATAATCAAATCTGGGAGATCCTTAGCCTGCGACCAACACGGGGTAGAATGATATGTTATAGCAGAGCCACTCTTACCAATTCACTGGTTATTAAAGCTGAAAGGTCTTCCTACCTTCCCTCCCTACCCCGAGCCGTGCATTTCTGCTTGCTAGCCATGCACAGGTCTAGCACTCACTGAACCCCTCTGTGGGCTCTTTCAACTCACTAATCCAACAACAACAACAACAGCAATTGTTTTTGCAAATTGATTTTGATGAACAAATTTTGTTGTCTCAGCAAAGTGTCTGGTGGCCTGAGATCTGTGCCCAAGGAGGAGTTATGATCAGGCACTGAGGACTGGTGCAGCAAGGGGGAAAGGAAGGAACAGGAGTCCTGCTTTTGATGTACATGAGCTGTTAAGTTCATTTAGTTACCCTATGTACCTGTACCCTTGATGATCTTTGGGAATAGGCCAGATATTCCTTGAGTGACAATAAACACATCCCGGCTCAAATATGTCTGTCAGACAGTGACAATTACAGAGACTTGTATATCAGCATGAGGAAGCTTGTCTAAATGTCAGAAATGTGCTTTTTACTTGGTAGCTTTCACACAGAAAAAATGATCACGTATATCTCAACAGCCTCCTGTTTTCATTGACCAGAGCAGCATGGAACTAGAGAGTTTCCATTTGTGCAAAGGAAAAGATGCTTCATGGCCATTTTGCAAATTAGCAAATTGAACCGAGGTGCCACAATGATGCATTGCTTGTTGTTGTGTAAGTATAAAATCAGGAGTAGTGCTAGGAAAAAGAGCATGGTTGAAGCTAGTCATTGCCTGCTCTCTCTGTACTGGTGTTTCTGAGCACAAGATGTTTCCAAACCACACTTCACAAAATACCTGATGGTGACCTCCCATGAAAATTCTTCATGGCTGCTTGGAGACCCTTTTGTTCCTCTGGTTGCTAAACCAAAAGACAGTAAAAAGTTGTTTGTAATTGGATACAATGCTTGATGCATAATGGAGGTGGAGAGAAGATGCATCCATGAGATAAGCTTTTAAACGAACGGTGGTCACACCCAGACAAACCTGAGAACATCTGTGTTCTAGGAAACCTATTTACTCAGAATCTGTGGTGCATCAAAAAAGAACAATTTGTGTTTATTTTTGTTTAATAAGCAGTGAGAAGTAAGTGAAGGCATCAGGCACATTGAGGCACAATTTTCCAAATAATTATGTGGTTGATTAAGGCAAACAGATGAGGGCCACAGAGATTATGCAAATCTCATTTAGTTAAATGTTTGTGTTAGGATGGGGATGAACACTGTCCTGTTCAGAAGTAAACTTAAGACCTTTAAACTTTACCTGTCGGGATATTGTGGAGACATTTTTTCTTCAAATAAATGACAAACTAACTCCTTAAATGCTAGTGCGTTGCAACTGCACTCTTATTATCTTTCTCTAAAGGACAAAAGCTGAATTCTTAGATCTCAAATTCTGCTGCTGTGAAGTCTGCTTATAGTTTATCGTACTGCTCCACTGAACTATGGGGTTGGGTGATGTCCCTCAAACACTGCCTCCTAGCTGCTGAACAGAGAGCCTGGGTAATCCTGAGATCAGTCCTCCTGGTCTGGAGAAATCTGTTTTAGAGCAGATCTTCATGACACCTTTCCAATCCCAAATATAGGGACAATATTTTAAACAGCTGCCACCATGAAACATACATTTGAAATACAGTCTATGTCTTGTATTCTCATGTAAAGCATCTGTGGCCATAGAGACACTGTGCTGAAATCTTCAGAGTGTTCAGCCTACCAAATATGGGCCATAAAGCGCTGATCCGGAATCCACATTGTGACGAGTCCCTCATATTAATTACACAGTCATCTTGTGCTGCGCTAGATATGAGATCGTCGTGACCCTACCTCCCATTGCACATCGCCAGTGCGGTCGGTCAGCTGGACGCATGCTGACTTCAGTGGGAGAAAAAATAGAAAACCGTGCAGAATGCCACTATTCTGACAAGTTGAAGGAGTATAAAATCAGCATTAGATTGTCAATCTTCCATACCACCAAAGAAATCTCACTACTCCAGAAGGAGTCGATTTCCATACAACATCCTCTCAGTACAGTCCTGCAGAAAGCCTGTGAAGCCATTAACTTTCTGAGGGCCCATGCACAGCGGTGAACTGTCAAGATGCTCATCTCAGTAACATTATCTTTTTTTTTTTTTCATTTGCTTGCTCAGGGATTAAAGTAACACACTGCAGGAACATTTTGCAGTGGATAATAATGCTGCCACCCTGTATTTGGTTGATACACTGAGAAAGGATCTCCAGCTGGGAGACTTCAAATGTGAGAGCTTTACTGATGTTTTCATTCTTGTTAATATTCCTGCCTACACTGGGAGAAGAGTCTGGATGATGAAGAGGAGTAAAGAATATTAATTTTCATTTACTGAGCTGCCTCGGAATAATGTGAACCACCCACACAGCTGAACAAGTTGATTTCAGTGCCAGAGGAGTTAACACTAATAAAAAAGCAGTTGTCACACAGATTAAGCATTATGCATGGGCAAAAAACTCCTGGTATATTACTCATATGCAAATTGAAAGTATTTCTATAACCTCTGACCCTGCTTGTAAACATCAGATTCCAGGAATTCTTCTGGAAACCATACATTACTAAGGCAAAATTATACTTAGCAATAAACATGCTTTCCTCAGTGAAAGAATCTGGAAGTGGAAGAATGCAAGACCTTGAGATGCACTGCTGAGTGTGAGGAAACCGCTGAGGCCACCTCCTGCCAAATGTCTGGGAAAACACCCACCCTTGTGGAGCCGCTGGTGGAAATATGTAAACCACACACGGCTGCAGTGCGTGAGCACCTCATTAACATGCTATCAGGTGTTCACAGGCAGCAGCTGTGCAGTGCCAAGAGTGAGGGGACACGCAACTTAAGCTTGCTGTGACATGAAAGGGGGAATTCAAAGAACTAAGTGGAAGGACAGGACAATTATTGCAATGGCAGCAGAAGAACTGAAGAAAGAAGAGGTGAGAATAGGAAAGACAAAAAATGCAGCAGCAGTCCAAAAGGAAAAATCTCTGTGGAACTGGAGAGGTTTCCAGTGATCAAAGACAGTGGTAAGGAGATTGCTGTAAGGTGACTGAGGGAGGAAACATGGATCTTGGATATAAGCTAAGCATAGGAGTAAACAAGCACAAAACACAGTGTATGTCTGTGCTTCGAAGGCATGCTCCAAGGTATGCCCAAGCTACGTTTAAAATATCTCGCGTGGGTACCGTTACCTCAGCACGCAGCCTCTTGTTCAAATATTTATCTGGCGCCTGAGGGAGGGGAGTTTACAACCATCAGAGACCTGATGTGGCTGCTGATTACATTGAGAGGAGTAAAGAGCTAGCTGCTTTAAAGCTAACTCAGGGTATTTATGCACCATTTCCAATCATAGTGTCAACCTACGCTGGAGGCACATTTAAATAAAATCCCAAAGGTCATCATGGGCATGGAGGATACACCACATGGTCTGTTCCATCAGGTTTAGCACTCAGCCACTGCCTCTTTCTCAAAATACAGTTTATAAGACTCTCACATTCAGGTCTTTTAGGGGAAGGGCATCATTTTTAGATCCAGTAATACAATGTTTTTGAAACCATACAAGAAATCCATGTGTTATAAATCTGGGGCAGATAGTGTGCTTGGGTTTTCCCCCATAAAAGCAGAGGTGGACTGTTTTAATATGAAATAGAAAGAACTTTCATTATTGGTGTTACGTATTTCCTCACACAGCGAACATACGCATGTTTCTTCATAATGGAAATATCAGCAAAAGGTAGGGAGATCATAAGGTAAAGAGTTACAACACCAGTCTACAGCTATTAGCCCACTTATTAGCCCATTTGTTTTACTGCCATTGTGATACTGCTCCAAATGGACACACTGATTTTTTTTCTGCATTGCCTTTTCTGTTCATTCAGCAATGCAAGAAAAGCTTTTTCATACATCAAAGACAACAAAACAAAACAATTCAACAAAATGAGATCTATCTAATATCTCTTCAATCTAGAATATAGAAGATAACTCTTCAATCTAGAATAAAGATTATAGTAAAGCAAGTATTTTATGTATTCAGAGCACACTTTAATATCTCTACATTCCAACTTCTACTTTGTGTTTTCTGGATGAGGGGATCAAGTGCACCCTCAGTAAGTTTGCAGACGACACCAAGTTAGGTGCGTGTGTCGATCTACTCGAGGGTAGGAAGGCTCTGCAGGAGGATCTGGATAGGCTGGACCGATGGGCTGAGGCCAACTGTATGAAGTTCAACAAGGCCAAGTGCCGGGTCCTGCACCTGGGGCGCAACAACCCCAAGCAGAGCTACAGGCTGGGAGATGAGTGGTTGGAAAGCTGCCTGGCAGAGAAGGACCTGGGAGTATTGGTTGATAGTCAGCTGAATATGAGCCAGCAGTGTGCTCAGGTGGCCAAGAAGGCCAACAGCATCCTGGCTTGAATAAGAAACAGTGTGGCCAGCAGGTCTAAGGAGGTGATTGTCCCCCTGTACTTGGCTCTGGTGAGGCTGCACCTCGAGTACTGTGTTCAGTTTTGGGCCCCTTGCTACAGGAAGGACATGGACGTGCTCGAGAGAGTCCAGAGAAGGGCGACGAAGCTGGTGAGGGGTCTGGAGAACAAGTCCTATGAGGAGTGGCTGAGGGAGCTGGGATTGTTCAGTCTGGAGAAGAGGAGGCTTGGAGGTGACCTTATCACACTCTACAGGTACCTTAAAGGAGGCTGTAGAGAGGTGGGGGTTGGTCTATTCTCCCACGTGCCTGGTGACAGGACGAGGGGGAATGGGCTAAAGTTGCACCAGGAGAGGTTTAGGTTGGATGTTAGGAAGAACTTCTTTACTGAAAGGGTTGTTAGGCATTGGAATGGGCTGCCCAGGGAAGTGGTTGAGTCACCATCCCTGGAGGTCTTTAAGAGACGTTTAGATGTTGAGCTTAGTGATATGGTTTAGTGGAGGACTTGTTAGTGTTAGGTCAGAGGTTGGACTCGGTGATCTTGGAGGTTTCTTCCAACCTAGATGATTCTGTGAATTTTTCAGAAGAGGTAACATAACATTACTAGTAGACAAGCTGACAAAAGCAGTACTTTAATCTTAGAAAGTCTTCTCAGGTGTAGTGTATTGAGATAGTGAAGCCTGCCTGTCAGCTCGTGGTGGCTGAGAGGGGTGATCCTGCCCATCTCCCCCTGCTCTCAGCCACTTGATCCCGACTTTGTGGGCACCGTGAGCTGGGACTCAAGTGTGCTAGGTGTGGTACTCCATTCCTCCTCTGTTCTTATCAGTTCCTTGAAACGCTCCTATAGGAAATGCTGTAGGTCAGCATCCAGTCTCTTATTTACAACGTGTGGACATATTAACCACACTCCGCTGCATGACGAGGGCAGTCTCCCTTCCTGCCTCTTGGAGTTTCCTGTTCGCACTGCTTGCTTTGTGCTGGCTCTGGCAATTGCTTGACCTCTTTTGAGACAACCCAGTTTGCTAACCTGATAGAAAACTGCTAACTTTGTGTGTATGTGTGTGTGTGTGTGCACGCGTCAGCTTTCTGCCATTTTAGGAGGTTGAAATAGTACATTAAAGGGTTGGGTGCATGCAGGACCATTAAAGGCAAGTGGCAAGGTCATGGAATGGCTAGAAGAAAGAGGAAAGACTGATCTTTGGAGTGGTGGGAGTTGGGCAGTTCATCTCAGGTCACCTTATCCCTCCTTATCTAAACAGGTTCAGGGGACACCACTGTAAAGAAAAGAAATGACTAAAGGGCAATCCTGTGCTGCCGGAAACCATGCTAGTGAATCAGTGGGGTGTTGCCCTGTCTTGGAACCCGTGATGGTCTGGTGCTGGCGTCCTGAATTAGAGGATGCAGTAGCTGAAACGATAGTGATTCATATGCAGTGATTCAAATGAGATATAAAATTAAGTTCTTGAAAGTTGGATTTAGAAAAAATAATAATAATTATAGTTAACAAGAAAGCCCACAGTTTTCAGGGGAAATATTCAATAAGAAATTAAGATAAAATACAAATGTTAACAAGGCCCACCTAGCACAAGTGAGGGAGGAATCGCCAGTGATTCCAGTCGGGAATATCTTGTCCTTAGGCAAGCAGTTTACAACACTTCCAGGGCTGAAGAGCAGCCAGCCACTCTTCCCACTCAGACGTCAGGAACATCACCCAGCTGGGTATGACTAGCATACTGTCAGTAGCCTCACGCTTGGGACAGAATCCAGAGCTATGCTAGGTGCCATACGAACAGAGGAACACATTTCTTCTGCACTTACCAGTCTCCTGAAGACCTCCTGAGTGCTTGCCGAAATGGTGCAGGTCAGCACCCGCTCTCCTACTTGCTGGGTGTGGAAAGTGGTAAATTATAGGGCTGATGAAACTTTACTAGAGGTTTTGTTTGTCTGTTTGTTTGTTGTACAGAAAGGCCTTCTTGGACTTTCTTTCCAAGATATAGACACCAGAGACTCCAGTTAGACAGCATAGGTCATCAGTTAGTAGCTCTGTGGCAATTTTCAAAGAGTTCATCATGCTTAGTATTTCACCAGAAAGGCTGGTGGGCTAGCAGCTGCTTTGCTGAAATTTGTATTTGTTTCTGTGCTTTCCACAGAGAGGGCTGGGGATTTGCCAGCTCTTTCCAATCCACGAGCTCACAGCTCAGCTACAGCCTTGGCTAGCAAGATGATGGGAGATCCAACCATTTGAAGCAAATGAATTGAGAGCCTAGCCTGTGAGGTGCACAGCAGTCTCAGGTCTTGAGAGGAAAGAGAGTTCTCAAATTCCCTGGAGTGGAAGCATAGACCGTGTGAAATTCAGTATCTCAAAGATCCCTGCAAAAATATTAAGCTATTTGCAGCCCATTCTCCTCAATAATGTGGAAATTTCTGTCTGTCGTGTGTGTTGCTTTGGGTTTGGACCATTTCTGGTTATTTTCCCATTGATATTATTAATTTACTTTTCTTTCAACATAATTTTGTTTCTTCTTTCTATTATTTTTTTCCTCCAGTTCATGACGACAGCTGGAGATTGAGCTGTTGGGTGAGATTCCCTCCTACATTGGACAGTTTTACCCATTGACCTAGTGCCTGCTGTGACTTTGGTTAAGATAATACAATTCATTCAGTGTCATTCACAGCAGGAGCAGTAAAGAAATTGTTTCATTACAGGAGCACAGAACAATGATAATACTACCAACTATATATAAACACAGAGCACTAGTTACCCACCAGCAAATATTTAATGGAGGTAGAAGGCTGGGTGGATTTCCTCAGCTACTGCCATCTGCCAAAACGCATCCTGAAAGAACAGACATCCAATGCTGTGCTTTGAAAGTTCCAAAACTTGTGATCCAACTGCTGAATTCATATCCCCCAGACTGTAAATCGCAGCTCTCCCAGGCTGCAAAACGATACCAGCTGACTGCAGCCTGAGTGAGTGAAAAGGGTTGCATCAGACTCCAGAAACAGTGAAGTAATTCATCTCTTTGATTTGGCAAAATGTTTTAATAGGTACAAACACTGACTGAAAGAAAACGCTGGCGTTCTGCCTTGCTTTACTACCTCACTCCCTTTTTCTTTCCCACAACCCCCTTCTCCCCTCACTGCAAAAAATAAGCATTTTAAAGGAAACAGATTTACCAAAATTACAATCCTGCATGTGAGCCAGCCAGTTTTCACGGTATTGCAGTCATTAGCATGTGCTGCTGGAACGTACCACTTCGGATATCAAAGAGAGATTTGATCGGGAGGCTAATGGGTGTTCTGGGCAGCCACATTTGTCCCTCGGTTTGCTTTGAAAGCTAGTTTCCATGTGCAATAGAAGTAGCCATACACTTTTGTGCAACTGCTATCCAACACCCACAATGAGTGATTATAAGTGAAAGGAACTACTGATTCACTTAGTCATCTTCTATCACAGATGCCCAATGACCAAACAGTAATTGACTCTTTGAAATCTTTTTCAAAGTAGATCTATGTGTGCAGGGGGAAAAAATTACCCCAAATGCTTGTGGTTTTGTCGGTAGCTGTTGTGACTACTGATAAGTCCTCTGCTATTCTTCAGCAATGAGAAATGTGTTTGAGTTTCACAGTGGAAAAAGACAGATGAATTGGCCTTGCAAACTTATCCCTAAATTAAGAAATCCATATTGATCTCGCAATTACCAATGAAAAACCACATTGTGGGGAATTTGTTCTGTGATAGCACTGTGTATCACACAGAGAGCAATAAAGAGCACACCAGATTAAGTCTCCTGCTAGGGGTTTAACAGGAGTAAATCAACCCAGGTGATTCCTCTAACTTATGACTTTGAGACCAGGAAGTCCCAAATACAATTGCTCTGAGTCCTAACACATTTGCACTGTAAATTTGCCCCGGGGCTCTCAGAGAAGCTGCTGAGCTCATTAGAAGAGGGACATTTTCATCTGCTTTTCCCCACAACTCCTGGAATAAGGTCAGTGCTCTGCTACCTCTCCTTTCCTCTTGAGATTGCTCAATGAGGAAAACACTAATCTCTTACTCCTGGCTTGGAAGAGGGTGAGAAGACCGCTGGCACCGGGTCTCCTATTGTTTTTAGGTGACCGGTGGCTCTTTTCCTGATGGCGTTGGGTTGTGCGTGCTGTTCCCTCTGCCAGTTTGCGCTGCTGGTGAGAGCCCAGCAGCTGCTTCCTCTGACCTCCGCGTGGCTGGAGCCTCTTGTTGTTTTGCCCTGCCCTGCCTTGCCCCCCTGGAGCGTATGAGCCGTTCTCTCCTGTCACAAGGCAGAGGGAGCCTGGGGCAGGTTGAAAACCAGTGCACACTTGCTTCACAGGTGCAGGTCAACCGCACTGTATTTGGAGTATTGGTGATATTCCTGTGCTGGGACCAGTAGAGGTGCAGTGTGTTTACTAGAGACCCGAGAGCTATGTTTTTTGAACAAGTGAGGCCCTTAACAGTATTATTTGGAGTGCAGCACTTGGAGGTATCTAGCTAGGATTTAATCATGTGTCTTCTCCACAGTGTGCTGCTAGTTATGCTATCCCCCCTTCCCCCCAGCCTTTATTTTCCCCTTCCTGTGTTTTCTTTCAGCCAATAGAAATTTGAAAGCTATGAAAAGAAGGGTTTTTTTTACAAGGATCTAGAAGTGCACAGTTTTTCCTCTTATTGTAAGTTTTAATATTGCTGATATCCATCAAATTTACTTGTTGCTTGACATGTCAGTGTGAATATATACAACTCTCTTTCCTGAGGATAGCTGAAGTGACAGATGATTTCATTGTTGGGTGTACAATAGGCATAAGTACAATGGAAAAGAAGAGCTGACATCTGCTATGGTGATATGTTTTCAAAAACATGTATTGTCATCCCTTTCTTTTGTGTGTTATGCAATGATAATTAGGAGTGGCAAAGTGAGCATCAGTTTGACTGCTTTGCAATGATTCAGAGTTTCCACTCAGCAATCTGTATAAGTGCCTTCCAGGGTCTGACAGTGTAGCAAGCATTTTCAGATGCCACATCTTTCTCTTTCTGAAGTAGTGTGCTAAATGTGCAGAGACAGCAAAGGATCTGCACTTTACATGAACTGCAATCTACCCGTCCTTCTGTAGGCCAGCTCCAGGCACCTCCATTCTGTCTGTGCAATGCCCACAGATTGATCCACCCTGGAAAAGCTTCAGGTTAATTTTCTATGTCGTGTTCTTTTCTATCCTGGCTTTCTCTACCCTGAGCATGAAGTTTCCATGATGTTTCACACCCACAGAATGCCATGCTGGTGAAAACTGTAATACTGTAATGGCCGTTCAATGACTAACCTGTTTCTGAAGAATAATCTTTACATCTCTGCTGAATTTGACTCATACTTCCCATTTGAAAAACTGTAACAAGCCCAGATATGATTGATGGGCAATAAAGTAACACTGTCCACTTGAAATATTAACATGTTTTCTCAGATGATAGCTGCTCAGGATCCCACTGTGTGGGGGTCTACATTTTTAGTTAACGTGATAGTTCTTGCCCTAAAATCCATTTCTAACCTAAGATGAAGAGTGAACAGGTAGATGAGAGAAGCAGAGGAAGGAATGAAAAAGCTGTATTTGAAAGGTAGATTGGAAATCAATAGCTGCAGTCACAACTCTGAGTACAGTGCGGTGCTTGATGTGCATTGTACAGAATGGGAGTTTTGAGCAGGGAGCTGAGAGACATCAAAGGTGGTGCTTGCAAAGCAAGAGCAGATTCTTTGTGTAAGAGGTAGTCTGGGAAGAAGTTAAAGAATTGGCAAGGGAATCAGATTTTGGCAGAGTAGGGCTGATCTTTTAATGAGATACAACAGGAGAGGGGAACTGCATTGTGAAGAGTTTTCAGAGAAAAAAATACCAAAGAGTTTGCATTTCCTTTCCCCTTGTTGAGCACTTCATTTTCCCCCCAGATGCCCTGCTTACCATATCACCTGGACATATTGTGCTCTCCAGTCTATGCCCCAACCACCTCCCTAAGGAAAAGTTGTGTTCCTTGTTTTACAAACACTGACTAAATGATTTACTCATTCGATCTTTACGTATGTTATTTTTTTTTCCCTATCGAGGGTTGGCTGTGGTTCCCGTAGCATTTTTAATTACTGGTAGCTGTTCGTAGAATACCGCAAGTTGGAAGGGACCCACAAGGCTCATTGAGTCCAACTCATGGACTCAGTTCTCCACATGGAGGTGACATTACTCAACCCTCTCATTCACATTTGGAAGGCTTTGGCAGCGGCTCTTGCTACATGTGGGTTTGGGAGGTTTTTGCCTCCAAACATATCTGGAGAAGCATGTTGGGAGAGTATGCTTCCTTGCTCCCATCAAAGGCACAGGCCATTTAGCAGTGATGTGGAGCTGGCCAGGACATCATGAGCAGCAGCTGTGCGAAGGCCAGCACCAGCAGCTGGGGCTGATGAGAGCCGTGGTGGCCATAGCAGGCCGTGAGCATGTCCTGCAGTCATGTCTGAAGATGTTCTTTCATCCCTCTCTTGAGATGGGTTTGCAAGACTGCTGCTGGAGAAATACAGGTAGCATACCAAGCAGTGAAGTTGATTTCTGAAGTGGTGTTGTAAGGGATTAGTTTAAGGGGTGGGAAGGGCAACGTCATTTGCCTGTGTGCATACTTGGTGAAGAGGCTGGTAAAATTGGTCCCTTGTTGTGAAATATGACTTAACTTTCAAAGGTGTTGGGAGAATTTACTGTTCCCTTGTAAAACCTCTGACATGTGGGGTGTGTATTTCCCTGCTACCAGTTACATAGTGTATGTAAACACTCAGGATTTCCAGCAGTTTTCTAATAATATGAATATGGGGGTTCAGGGTTATTAGTAACTGAACTATTTCTTGCAGAAGCTGATGAAAGTTTCAGTCAGGCTTCTGTTGCGCTAGATTGTGTTCAAATGCCAAGCCTGTGTCTGAGTCTGCCCCCCTCTCAAAAAGAGTTTTCTGGTGTTTGTTACTAGATACAATGTGCCTTATATTTTGTGAGCTCTGTGGTACAATAGAATATGGTAAAAATAAAGCATGCTACTTTGCTGATATGTAATTAAATGAATTTACTGATATGCAATGTAAGAATCCTATGTGGTACTAAAAAATACTTGGTGTGTGAAGTCTACACTTGAGCATAAACTGAGTATAATCATTAGTCTCTTACTTTATTTCTAGAAGAAACTACCGCTACACTTCACTCTATGTTGATGTATAGGTTGATGTTGGGTAACTTTTATTGATTATATTTATCAGGAAAAATAAAACTCAGAGGAGCTAGTGAGACAAAATCATTCCTCAAAATATCAACATCATATTAAAGTTTCAATAACTGTTCCTTGATCTCTGCTTCTGATCTGCTATGACTGTTCCTTGATCTCTGCTTCTGATGTACTGTAATTTTGGTAAATTAAGTGAGTTCTGGAGGCAGATCTATACTGGCAAGGTGTTTTGTGTGGTTTCAGTAGTAGAAGAGCAAAAGCTATGAGACAGGATCCTCTAACTTTAAGATCAGCCAATTTTTGTCCCTTTCTCACTATGGAGATGACTAGAAAAAGAAGTTGTACGTGAAGTTTCTTTGTGCTTTAGGCTTGCACAGTGGCGAAGGAATGCTTGTGCAGTTGGACAAAGAGATGAGTGGTAAGTGAAGGGTTGTGTTTCAGTTTATCCGTGTGCAAAAACTACCTATTACTGACAATTCTCTGCCTCTTTGAAGGGCTGAAATGTAATTAATGGATGAAGGTTCAGGCTAGCTTCATCTGTGCATAGTTTATCCTTAGTTTAATGGCAAACATTTCTCCTTTTCTGGTAGGAAGTTACATTTTAATGTTACTCTGTGACTGTCCTCTCAGCAGGTGTAGGACCTGTGTTAGATTTCTCCTGAAGGGAGAAAAGACCATTGAGTTTGGCTGACGACTAACACTTGGCCTGATGTTAATAACAAGAGACAGGAGGTCTCTTGTGGTTAGGTACTAACTTGAACAATGGAGGTTTTGCCCCTTGTCCTCGAGCTTGTGGAAAGAATACAGAAATTATTCTTATTGTCTGGGATGGTTTTTGGAGTGGGACAGGCTGTGGTGGGATGTATAAATGAAGCAGTTCTTACTGTCAACCTCTCTTGGGTTGTTTTTGGCTACCAGTGCATTTGCTATTAATGTGGTGCAGTGGGTGGTGTCCTGAGCTGCCATTAGCTGGAAAGCAGAGGGAAGCTAGTATGTTGGCTTCAGTCAATTCTTTTTCTTCACCCTGTGTGTGCATGTATGTGTGTATATATATATATATATATATTTTTTTAGTTGCTCTTTTTTTTTTTGTTGTTGTCCTAGAGGTAATTTCCCTGTATAGGTGTTTTTAAAGATGTGAAAATCTCTGTGGGTAAACCACATGTCAAAGTGACCTATGGAACTTGTACAGTTTTCTGGGCAGTGACAGAAAGGCCCACCTCTTAACACCAGGCTGAGGCCAGCCCTTCTGTTACATTAGGAAAGTTTTGCAGGAGTTAGCATCAGTAGGCAGGGTAGAGTCAACCAGAAAGTGCTACCTCTTGCAGGAGAAGGATGGGGAGTGCAGCAGGGGATTCTGCTAAATACTGCCACTGAAAAGTGTCTTCTGCTAGGTTTACAGAGAACCTTCAAGTCAGAAGCAGGAAGAATGCATTAATTAAAGCAATATAAACACCGCTATAAATAGAGGCTGAGACTAAGGTCTCACAGGCACATTTGAGGTGGCATAGGTTGCAGTGGCACTACCACTGTGCAGGGGAAGAAAAGTCCAGCCATTTCCTGCTGCCTCTGCCCTGTGCTGGCTTCGTTTGTATGCACTGCATGGAGACCTGGTCTGATGGTGCTGGGAGGACTTCCCTAAGTAGCAGTGCTGGCTTATTCCAGCCTCAGAAGTGTTTGTGAAATTAGAGCCTGTGAGAGAGGATTTACACTTGTATAGCTTACAGAGGCAGGGTCACATAGACTAAATACTATTAGAGTTGCTCCATCTTGTGCAAATTTAACTCCCTACAAAAATGCAACAAGAAAGTGAGAATAGAAGCCCAAAGGCAAGGCTACTTGGATTTCTTTTTCTTGGTCTGTGCTCATGTAAACAGTCATTTTCGTACAGTGCTTTATATTACAATAGAATCAATTCTCCATGTGTTTTCTTGTATTCATGAAACAATTTGAAGAAAGGATGCTATTGCTGTGGCTCAGGCAGCAATGTTCACAAAATGTCAAGGAACATCTCTGCTGAATATATTTACCATTGTTACAGTCTTTAAGATTGAACGTCTAGAAGAAGCACACGATAATTCCTTGAAGAATTTTATAATCATGCCCTCAATCTCTCTGTAAATAAAAAGATTTAAAACACTCTGCTTCTGAGAAGTGAGGCTTCTCAGATTTCCTAAGGGAGAAAAATCTGCAGACAATTGTATTTTAAATACAAACTAGATGCTAGACTTTGTTTTGAATATTGGCTATATTTGTTCAACTTTGTTGCAAGAAGAAACATGCTAGTGGGTTGTCTTTTTCTTAGTTGCTTGGACAGCTGCTGAAATATCTCAAACTGCAGACTGAGAAATACTTCCTTGATTCATCTTTTATTCAAATTTTGATGTCTATTCTCTCTCTTACCATTTCCTTTCTCCTTTAGGCAGCCTAGTTTCTCTTCTGATTTTTGAAAAGAACAGCAACAAAAAAAAAGCATAAAAAATAAATTAAAACTGCTCTTAATGAGTCTTATGCCAATTGAGGGTGGATTTTTTTTTTCTGAAATCTTAATTTCAAGTCACTTGATTGTATCTCTGACTAAGAGAGTGGATGGTTTTGTTTGTATTGTGAAACCTTTCTATAACAAATGAAGTTTGCACTTAATTTGAGCTACAAGAACAATACCTTTTTCTTTTCTTTTCTTTTCTTTTTGTCATATTTTAACCTTCAGTTTATCACTTGCAGTATTCATTTTGGTATGTATTTGCATTACTGTACTGGGGCCTCTTTATCCGTCTCTCCTCACCTATGTCCACTGCTTGACTAATGAAAAATGTATAATTGAGGTAAAGCTGGGAACAAAATTGGTAGTATAGAGCTCTTAATAGTGTTTATCTTTGTTGTCACTTGTGTGGTTCTGCAGAAGAGGAGGACTGGAGTGGTGTTAGAGGGCACAGGGGCTGGGGGAGCATCAGTGTTAGAACAAGGTGCTCTGAGGGTGACATAGAGGTTCTCATAGCACGGTCAGTCTTTGCTTTCTCCTGAACAGGAAGCAAGAAGGCTCTTGATGTATATAACCGACAGCTTAATAACCCAGAACTTACTATCTACATCTCCTCTTTGCCAAAAGCCAACCAGGAAGACAATAGAGTTCCGGGCTGGGTGGCAGTAATATAGATGGAGGGCAAGGTGCAAGCTGTGGGAGGAGTCTGAACACACCTTTCATAGAGATAGCTCTCTTAATCCTCCTATTTACTTTCTGTTCCTGTTCTACACGCTTACTGGTACACACCAAGCAGAGTTGTGCTGGTTGGACCAAACTATGAATAGTCCTATGCTAAAACTAAACATTTCTGGTAGGCTATTTTTAACCTGAGTCAGTTGTTATTTGGCTGAATGCACAACCGTACGAGCAAATGTGCTGGCATAATGTGAATGAGAATGCAGAGCAAATGAGTAAGAGTGGAGGAAAAGGGATAAGGGGCTGCAGAAGGTGGAATTGCTGCTGAGTAATGTGCCTGTCAAATTACAGCGTAACAGTCTGCTTACAGCAGCAAAGCAGTATGTGTTGTGCTTGAGAGCCACCAAAATGCATCTCCTGAACAGGCTGCAGAGGCACCTGATCTGCCTTGTCAAGGCTCGTTAGCAATCAAGGTGTGGTCAGAGGAGCACCAAGGTTTGGTTACCTTTATCTACATGAAAGCAAAAGTTCTATTTATAGTTACAAAATGTCATTGCCCTCTTGGCAATGTAGCCCTACTGGGTAAGGGAGTGATTTCTTTAATAAGTGTTAGTTTTAGGACAAGGACAACTTAAATGCATACATTGTGTTTGGTTTTTTTTTTGGTTGGTTGGTTTTGTGTGGTTTTTTTTTGTTTTTGTTTTTGTTTTTTGAATATGATGGAAAATGAAAATTATTCACTTGTCATGTAGTCAGAAAATACTTGGATGCTTTGCCCCTGCATGCCCTGGAGTCTACCTCCAGTAATTCTGATGTGCAATCCAAATACCTGTGCCTGGTATTTTGGTGACCAAAACTGAATGCAGAAGTTTACTCAGAATGGCCAAACACTTGCCAGACACAAATTCTTCTAAAGAATTAGTTGTTAAGAAATGCTAAGTGTTGGGGTGTATCTGTAAGCCTACCAATGTTAAGGTAGGGGTCAACTAAAACTAGAGCTGCAAATAAAGTTGGTCATCTACTGAGGATCCACAAGATGAGCTCACTCTTCTCTTTTATGCTGTGGTCTATGATGGGAGAAGTGGAAGCCATTCTGATCTATTTTGCCACAATCTGGAGGTGGGAATGTACTCAGACAAATGATGAGAAATGGATTCTTCTCATCCCTACGTTGCAGGGACCAAGCAGGCATCTTCTGCCACTGAGGAGACAACCTGGATGTCTTCTGACAGATTTTGCCTGTTGAAATCCTGCTACTGCAAATACAAGAGGGAGCGGGACTCTCTATTTGAATAATTTGAACGGGAAGCTGTAGCTTCCATCCCCTTACTTAATATCCCTGCATTTTCTTTGTTTGCATTAGTAGTGAGCAAGAAGCAAAACCAGGGCTCTGGTTTGAGCTCCCTAAGCACCATGTGACAGATCAGGCTGTAGTTTGACCCTTGCATTCCCGACTGTATGATGCCTCAATTTCTAAAAGAAGGATCAGACATATGGTTGGAGTGCTCTCCTGGGAAGAAGTTAAACTGCTAGACAGATGTACAGAAACTGGATGTTGCACCACGTAGCCTAATTTTCATCTCTGTGACTGAGCAGCTGCATTTTTATCTTATTGTGTTGATATGCATTCAGTGCACTCAGGACAGGCCTACCTGTTTGGGCACGGAGAGGCCTACGTATTGCTAGTTCCTGGAGCACACTGCGGTTTCAGCTGGGGTAGCCAGAATCAGATCAGACTGGGCATCTGGGTGGATGCAAAAACAGAACAGAGGAATTTTGAGGCCAGGCAAGAATTAGTGCCTGGCCTTTTTTGGCCTTAGGCTGCTGCAGAATGCCGCATCTTGGATGCGTAAGGGAACACTCCACCCCTCACCCTAAACCCCCCAAAAAGGCAAGCAAAAAAACTGCACTGTCTTCTTCTCTTTTTATACTTGATTATTGCTAAGGGATCTAGAACGTCTGTTCCGGGTGAAGTGTACTTCCCATTTCAGGGCCAAACTTCATCCCGTAGAGCCCTGATTGTCTCAAATGTGTTGCACGGGATATATAAACAGAACTTGGTCTGTACTTTGCTTAGCTTATTGCATGTGTCAATGGGTATTTCCCACAATAAGGAAAGACTTTTTCCTTTGGTGGCAGGAATACAAATACCATGTACTTGAGAGATTCACAAGTGGGGAATAATTTGTCTCTTAAGGACTGGTAGGTGCCCAGCTTCCACCAAAAGCTATTTTAAGTACCTCTTAAATGCTGTATTCTACTGATTCCTGTGAAGTCTTTGGAAAGAGAGGACTTTTGACAAGAGGTTTGGTATCATCAGTGACATCTGAAGTAGTTCCCAGAACCTTTTAATGGGACTTAGCGCACAGCAGAGGCTTTCACATTGCTTACCAGGATTTCCAACCTCTTGATCAAGCAGTGTTATAATTGCAATATTTTAAAAGATTGAATTAATTCTTTTTATATCTAAAGAGTGGATTGAAAATGTAAACGGGCAACATGCCATGGTGCTTACATACAGCTGTCCTAATTTACTGTTGACTTGGCAGCATGAAGGCTTGTGACTCTACAAATTTGCAGTTTTGTACAAACAATTAAAAAAAAAATCCCTTGCTATTTGCCAGCTGGATATAGATCTGTGTTGGTAAATGATGGAAAGTAAATAACAAATCACAGAATGTAGTATTTGTGGTTCAGTTTCTGTTGGTCTCTGCAGCCAACTACCTTTGAATCGCAAGATAAGAGTACATGTGCATGAAGTTCATGGATGTTTACAGTAAATAAGGTAACATTTTGGAATGTAATACTGAAGGCAGTGCATCATTTCATCACAATCTTCACCAGCGTTTGCTCCAGAATGCCTTAAGGGTGCAATAGCCTGTTTGGTCTCCAGGAGATAGAAAGCAGAGTTTGGTATTTGCATTCTAAATCATGAAGAAAAGGAGGGGTTAAACCTAAATTCTCTGTATCCAAACAGAGCACTACTTGAGCCCTGGTTATTTTGGAGCATGAATATCTTGCTTTTTCATGGAAAGGCAACCTGTTTAGATATCTAACTCCAGAGGGGAGAATTTCCAGGGAATTAGGCACTACTTTGTGAGATTGCTATTTTTTTAATTATTTGTATGAAGAAGTGGGCTTGCAGCCAGAAGACAGCTGTTAGCTGCAGCTCTGGGATATGTGAAGGAATAACAGACTAGGTGAGAATATCCAAATTCATCCCTGCCTAGAGCTGCAGCTTTAACGTCCACTGGCCCTTTAAGAGCTGCCTGTATCACTTAGTGATGTTGTTTGTGGATGCTGGAGTCTTCTTAATCATGATGGGGAAGGTTAAAAGCAGCCTAACAGTGCAGGCCTTTGAATTCCTAGATTTGATAAACTTTGTTCAAATGAGGTATGGGTCCAAGAAGTCTGTCTCCACTACCAGCTATTTTCAGCTGGACTAATTGTTCAAAAGACTGTGCTGTTCAAATTTGATGAGTGCCGATTACCTGCCCTTGCTCAAAATGAGTGGGCAAGGGGAAAACAAACAGGCTCTTGTGCATTCTTACAGAAAGATTTCAAGTTGGGAAAGAAGACAGGCTGCTTACAGGTGAAGGAAGTAGAGTATTTCCAGAAGAGAGATAGCTGATGTGAAACCTTTGCTCTCATTCCTGAGGATTTTGACACATAATAACTTTCTACTGCCTGTCCCTCCCTCTTCCCCTGTACCTGCTGTGGGGCTACCCTTTGCTGTTTGCATTCCTTACTGCGCCTTTCTGCAAAAATTGCCTTCCCATTTCTCCCACGTGCACCCAAAATAATAATAATAATAATAATTTTTTAAAACTATATTCAGTTGATGTTAATGTTCTCTAGAAAGTTTAATCATGTCCTAGCTGATAGTGCTTCTTCAGTATTAGTTTTTCCTGCTTTATTACGAGCCCTGGGATATGGATATGTACTTAGATCTTTAATTCAATTTGTGGTGTTCACAAATAATTTTCTAGATTGAGGCTGGAAGAATGCATTAAAGTAGACTAACCCGACCCTCTGCAAAGAAAGCATGTGTAATCTCGGCCAGTGATGCCTGCAGGTAACCCAGTGACTTATGAGTGAACCTAGCATATCTTGCAGAAACTACTCTTCAGCCTTGATCTGAAGATCGTTACTTCTGGCACATTGATTGTACCCTTGTGTAATTTGAATTTCTAGTGCTTGTTTGCTTTTGTCTAAGAAATGGAGCCCTCTAGTTATAGCTATTCTCTATTCTTATACATACCTGTAGATTATGATCAAGTTAACTTTTGACCTTGTCTTTGATAAGTTAAATCCCCAAGTCATCCTTGCTATGAGCCCTTGTGTCAATGCTGTGTCACTCTTCCAGACAATTTTTTGCAGGAGGCTTGGGGAATGGAAAGGTCAGATTCTTGGTGAAAGGAGCTCCCATGTACGCAACTTGTATTTCTAATGTGGAAGTACCATGGCCTTTTTGGTATTCATGTGTACAAGTTGGTTTGTTTAAGTAGTTAAACATTAATATTCCCATTTCACAAACTGGGAAACTGGAGCTGAACAGTCAAATACCTTATCCAGGGTCATGCTGTGATCCAGCAATACCTGCTCCAGTGCTCTGTGCTGGATGTCTGCTGCAGTGCTACTGCTCAGATCTGAACCTGAACACTCCTTCCACAATCCTTTGAGATGATGGGCGTTACCACAGCATGCATGCAATGCATGTTCTCATTTTAAATATATATGTATATATATGTTAGAATATTGTCTAGTGCTTAAAAGTCTAGTGCTTAAAATAAACAAATCACCGATAATTAAAAATTAGACACTTTCATAAGGTATGGGAAGAGTGATAAACATGTCAATGCATATGTTTTTATTTTATATTTCCACAAATACTATTTGTCTTGCTAAGCACACAGAACAAAAGCAAATACATAAGTAGCTAAAAATAGGGACTCTGTCAAAGATGTTAAAGTAAATTCAGCTTGTAATTGAAAAGTGCGTGTTAGGCGTTTCTTCCAAAATTATTCTGAGAATAATTTTGCTTTTGAAGTATTCTTTGTAATTAACATCTGGGTTGGACTTCTGTCATCAAATTGAGGAAAAACAGATGATCTGATGTGAACAAATGTATGTTTTGTTTTGCTTTTAACAAACATATCTACAGAACTTGCCTTGGTTACGGATACTATTAATGCACCAGCATCTATGTTACTGAGACATGAACACTTGAAGCAATCTGTAACCTAGGCTTCGAAGAGGCTTGCAAATCCATTTGGCAGTGTCTAGAAGGAATATGAATATTCTTACCGTGTTGTGACCCTGTAAATTCCTTCATAGGGCATGTTCTTTGTTAATATCTCTGAGGCTGAAACTGTTGCATTTCAATGCATTTAAATTTCTTTCCTTTGTTTGCCCCTGGAATGCACGTTCTTAGTCATACAGCTATTGAAGAGTTGGATATCTTTTTGTCTCTAACCTGCCGTAGAACATTACTGTCTTCATTGTAGAAAAGGATAGGTATGGCTGATAGCTGTATCAGTTTAATACTTTCCTCAAATAAAGCCTCCTGACAAGGAGGAACAGGCAGGCTTGAGCCTGCTTTCAGGTAGTTTTGTAAGCATCTATTATGGTATTTAAGACACTTGTTACAACTGCTGGGGGTGGGGGGGGAATATGTTTTCTTAGTTCAAAGGGTCCCCAAATGGATAATCTAGTTTATCAGAAATTCAGTTTATTCCCTGACCAAGCAAGTTTGCTTTTGTGGGTTGCTGGTTTTTGTTTGGCAGAAGCAAGCATAGTTTATAAAGGCTAGCTTGATCTAATCAAGAAGCACAGCAGCAGCCAAGACAGATTTTAAAAGAGCCCAGTTGGGAAACTGATATCCAACCGGTGGAAATGTTTTTTGTTTATTTTAAATAGGGTTTCACCTTTTGATTTTAGAAGGAGGTAATTAAAAAGATATTTGAGAATCCACCTTGGTAAGTCTCTACATCTTAGACTTCCTAGTAACATGCTTCAAAAATCTGTGCTGGAACTTTTGCAATCAGTCTGTTAAGTCAGATGTTTGATACAACCTGCTTGAACAATCCCAAACAATATGAGGGAGGGGAGGCCCCAGACATGTCTTTTCCTTATTAAGTTAGCACAGGAAAGATAAACTCATCAAATCACAGTAAATATTTCAGTGTGTTCCCATAGTTATCTCCTGTCTTGTCACTACTAGGACTAGAGTCACTGGGACTTGAGTAAAGTTGGGTTTATTATTAACCACAACTTATGTAAGAGGTTATTGCATCTTATTCTATTTTTTGAAATTACTTGGACTCTATTGATCTCTTTCAGGCAGGCAGTGTTTTGTGCTGCCTGCGCACAACTGCTCTCATAAACCAAATGTAACGTGCAATGGGTAGGCAACAAACTGGGACCTCTGAGGTGGTGGTCTCCAGCCGTGATGGGTACCCCACCAGCTCCTGGAGGCTGTGCAGGCTCCATCCTCTGCCTGTGGAGTCCCAGGAAAGGGTTCCTTGCACACCAGTAGCAGAGCCCCTCATATAAATGCATGTGTGGAGGAAACAGCACAGGGTATGCAGGCTTCCCAAGCAGCCTGCTGGCCTATTATAGGAGGCCAGCAAAATCAATATTTCCTGGTAACAGTCCCTATGCTGAATCTTCTGAAGGGAGCTTGTCCAGAGCTGCACAAGCCTAGGGGGAGCCAAAATGTGCTGCTCTTGGTTTCACAGAAAAGCACATGCTTGTGCAACGTGTGACGGGTGCAGGATCAATGCATTACTACACTCTGCAATGAGGTGCCAGTTTGACCCTTCGGGTTTTCTTGGTGTCACCACCACTACATTGATGTTTCAGGGAGGCGTAAGTGGAAACAGGAAAACGCAGGCAGGACACAGGAATTCCAACATGGATGTGAATGGGATTTCTTTCTCAGGAGCAGACACAGCCTTGCCATGAAGGATGGTTCTTACAGGGAGTAACTCGTGCCCTTCCTCTCCTTGCCCACCCCCAAACCACGTGCTGGTGCTGAGCTCCATCTGCCCTGGGCAAGTATGTGGCACCACTGCCATGTTCCCCCGTGTCTGCCACCCCAGCCCCACCAAATTGTGCTAGTGCAGTGGGCAGGCTGGTTCTCCCATATAGAGTTGAGGAACTGTGAAAAAAGCTGCAGTACAGCCTCGTATCCACCAGTACAGCACCCCATGTCCACCATAGCAAGGGGTCAAGATATGGAGATTTAGCAACATAGTTAAGTCCCCCTGCTGCTGTGACTCAAATACATGATGCATTCAAATGTGCTGTGTGCATATGCAACCTGACAAAGGAGGGAAGGGAAGACTTTTTCTCATGTTTTGGGTTTGTTTGTGTGCTAAACATATATATATATAACTGTGAGGGAATTCCTTAAAGCTTTCAGTCTCTGTTGCATATTTTATCCCACATCTCATGGGAAGGAGTGGAGGGTAAAAACTGGAGAGCTGCAAACTGGGACCTGCAGCTCCTGTGTAGAACTGCACGTCTGTTTATGGAGAGGTATCCCACTATCTCCCATCCACTTATCTGCAGGCAGGCTGTGTTCTTTACTGATGCTGGCACCGTAAACACGGCACTTGCAAGGCATTCTTTGCCATCAGGCAGCGTTGGAGCTTCTCACCTGTCACCCCCAGGCTCTTTCCTGCTTGAGTCTTCAAATTTTCTACCTAAGTTAGCCCAGGTGAGATAGTGTCCCTAGAAACGAGGGTATTTTGCCGACTGAGGGTCAAATCTCACTTTCAAATCTGCTTCGTACTTCTCCTCAGGGATGAAAACATTCTGGGGCATGGGGGCATCCTGAAGTTTTTGAGATCGCTGTCTGTGAGATAATTGACAGAGCATGTAGCAGCCATCTCTGGATGAAAAAGGCAACGCATCTGTACACTGACATGAAGTTTGTGATAGCTCTCCCACAGTTTGCCTAAGCCAGTTCCTTTTTTTTTTATTTTTTTATTTTTGGCTGTTCTTTAGGAATATGGGGTGCATTTCAGGGTGTGCCAAAGAGCCCCAGTGCATTGAGCTGGAGCTGTGTGTGTCTTCTGCATGAAGGCTGGTCTGTCAGTGCGAGCACCTCTGTAGAAAGGTTGGTGTTTTGAGGAGGGGAGCATTGGACTTTGATGTGATCATTTGTTTCTCTTTGACTTAACCTGAGTTGCAGACATAAATGGCTGAAGAACATAGGCTAGTCAATATGTCTTGTTGCTAAAAAGCATTCCAAATCAGCCTGCTTTTTCCCAGGAAAGGGGAGGGAGAGGAACTTACTTTTCATCTTTCTCCTCTATCCTCCCATAATTTAAAATAATAATAATAATTAAGGTCCTGGAAGGTTTTAAATTATTATTATCTTTTGATATCTTTGCCAAGCTGGATTGACATCAGTCAAGTCCAGAAGCTATGTAAGTGGATGGGCGGTCTGAGAGTTTAATTACCTTTTAGGATCACGAGACACCTCAGGTTGGAAGAGGCTCGAGTGGATCGTCTAGTTCAAACTCCTTATCGAAGCAGGGTCAGATATTTTAGCTTATGAAACTAGGCTATCAAAACAAAACCTATTGAATCTAAATCCTGCAGTAACTACTGAAGGCCAAGGTGTAGCAAAACATATATAACTGTATATGTGTGTGTTGTATGTATGGGTGCGTTTAGCATTTGGACAACACTCTGTCTTATTTTTTTGGGTGGTCCTTTCGGGACCCAGGAGTTGAACTCGATGATCTGTATGGGTCCCTTCCAGTTTGGGATGATGATTGTGATTGGGATTATGATTTTGTGATTCGTTTTACCCAGGCTATGATTTCTGTGGAGCAACAGGCCTATTCCTTAGGCTATTTTTTATGCCTGTGCTTGTATCTCCCCAATTCTCTCTTTGGAGGAGGGAGGGATGTGCCGGATAAGAAGGGTTTGAATGGGCTTGAAGTCCTGGCCCTGCTCTCAGTCTTAGCTAGCAAGTGAAACCATTTTGAGGGCTAAAAGAATGAGCTTTCCTGACAGGCTGGTTGGAAGAGGGCAAACCTTTGCTCGTCTCTCTCAACATAGTGGCATTATCCATAGGGAAACTGAGTAGCTGCAAAAAGACAAGCACTGGCCTTTGATACCACTCAAGCTCTCAGTAAAGCTGAAAGGGGTTTTCTGGAATAAATAAGTGGAAAAATAGAGAAAAAAAGACTTAAAAACTAGGGTGTTTTTTTGTTTTGTTTTTTGTGTGTGTGATTTTTTTCTATTTTTAAGAAGCATTAAAACCAAGGTGGCTTCTATTAAAATCTGTCTTTGTCTTTAAAAGAAAGTGAGCCTTCTAACATTTTCCTACGGTGCAGTGAATCCAAACATAACAGTGACAAGCTGGTTCATGGGAACCGGAAACTGAGACAGACTAGAAAACAACATCCTTGGAGGAAAAAAAAAAATACACCACAGTGCTGCTTTAAGGGCTGTTTCTTTCTTTCTTTTTCTTTTTTTCTCCTTTCCTTTCTTTTTTTTTTAAATTTTTATTTTTATTGCTGTTGGAAACAAGTGACCTACTGGAGTCAAGTAGGCCTGGGGCTAAAATAAAAGGACTTTAAGAAGGCAACCAAAATATGCAGCCCAAATGCTGTACTCAACATGTGTAATTGCTACTGTGCTGTCCTTTTCCTCTACCACTGTGTATCATTTTAATTTCTGGGGAAAACCAAATGTAACTGGAAAGTTTCTATTGCCTGAGTTATTGTTCCCAAGGGGGAGAAGAATTGAGCTAAAGGGGGAAATAGACAAGAACATGAAGTTTGTATGCAGATAATTGTCTGTGGGGAAGGGACTAGAGGAAGATTTGGTGAAAAACATTTCTCACCAACGTAAATGGAAAGATCTGATATGCAGAAAATAAACGTTACTATATTTGTATATCTATGTGCCATAAAGCTGACAGATGCCAAGCTTTAGGCAAGACAACAGTAACAGCTTATTTTAAGCTGGAAGGAGATGCAGGAAAGATTGCCAGTTTTCAGCAAGACATAGTAGGTCTAGGAGTTGGAAAATACTTATTAGATCACGGTAGCCTGTTGTTCCTGCCAATACACTCTTCCCTTGTGAGACACCAATCTGGTAATGTAACTGTGTGCTCTAATGTAATTAAATACCAAAATAATTAAAAATGTACACTTTCAACTAATGCGTCAGTCAATATTATAGACATAAGGATAAGAAACAGCAGAATTATGTGCTCTGTTCATTTTTCTGCTTTTTTTTCTATGAACTTGAGAAGACTCAGTTTCTGACAGTGAAATCAAAATGCTCTGGTTATAGCTGTGTTCTGAGGACTTCTACAGTACTTTATTTTATGCAGTCTGTTTTATCACTGAATAAATGCATGCAAAATGGTTGTCATCAGTTGTAACAATTTTTTTTCCCTATGAGGATGATATTTCTGTATAAAATTGCAGGTCAGTATTTTTTTTATTTTTATTTTAAATGAAGCATTCTCTTAGATGCTTAAATTAGCAGCACTCCGATTATTTCAAGAACTTAGGGGAATACTTTAGACTTTGAATTTGGAAAACACCAAAAAGTTTGTCGTCCATAAGATGTTATTTTCTGTTATCTCAGTTTACTAAGTGTACTAATCCTCAGGGCTCTGTATAATTCCAGTAAATAACACCCCACAAATTTGGTCGGTACCTGATAATCTGGGCTGACACAGCTGCTTTCCTCTCCTACTTTCCTCTCCTATTTACTTCACAGCAGAATCATTCTTGGGTACACTTTTCCCTACAGCTTACTTTCTATATTTTAATTTTAACCTGTGACACTAATTTGCTTTGTAGTTATGTGAGAAATTTCACTTTGCTTTTGGGCTTCAGGTGAAGACTCTTTCAAAAATTCTCAGGTCTGTCTCCCATTGCTGCTGGAGACTGCTCGGCCACACTAGATATGTTTAGGTCTTATGAAGGAGCCTCATTCCACATAATTGTTTTGAACAACCACATAATTGTTTTGAAGCTCTTCTCTGAAATCCCTCACGATTGCTTACATCTTTCTGAAGTGAAGATGAAAAGTCCTGCTAGGTTGCCACTGGGCTTACAAAGAAATGCTTGCTGATTCAAGCCTCTAAAGACCATCTGTTGTGGCTGATGGGGTCCTGAAGCAGCAAATCTTGTTCATGCATTCATACAATTTTATACCTTAACTAGCTCATGTGGTTTAGTTAAGGATAGATCCTTAATATCTGAACTGTCCATTGGAGGTCTCAGGCTTCATCAACTTCACTGCCTTAAGGTTTGTACTATCTCCATATATTTTTATACGAGTTGCCCCTTCATTCTGCACAAGTTGGACACCGTGAAATCTTAGTATTCCAGTTATGCTGGAATAATTTCAAAACTATTAACTGTTCTGTGATCTCCAATTCAGCATTCTAGGCGAATACCTTCCTAATCTTACATATGTGATGTCGGTGTTTAATGTGAAGTGTATGCTCACTGCAGTGAGCAAGGGGGTGAAAGTGAATTCAGATGTTAACTAGTCCAAAGTAAATGGCTAAAAGTGAATGCTTGTGGTTTGAAAAAAGTCAAGTTTCACACTTCACTTGCTGTGTTAGAGTACCTCAAGTCTTTCACCTCTCTGTATTCGGCACGCTCAGTTAGCCACTTTTCTTTGTAGAAGCGCAAACAGGTTCTTGCTTTTTGTGAGAACTGACCCTCCGAGGAGGAAAATGTTCTAGGACCAGGTCAGAATGCAATACTAAGCAATGAAGATAACCACAGCAAAGCAGAGAAACTGACAAACTTGTAGATGACTTGTGGAAGATGCATTGTGCTGCATTACTGCTTATCAGCTGGCACGGGGTGCATTGAGGTATCATAGCTATGTGGCAAGCTTTCTCAAGCCTTTTGTAGTCCTAGAGGCAGCCCGTCTATACCAGCCATTAGCAGATGGTTACATTAGGAAACTCACAAAATGTTTATTGCATCACACAAAGTTGCAGATTTCCTGTGATAAGATTATTTTTTTTCATCCTGTTTGGAATTTCAAAAGCTTATTGTAAACCTCCTCCCTCTTTCGGCCCCAAGGTTTGTGTGAAAGAAAATACCTTTCCTATACCAGTATGTCTAATACGGTAGTGCTGTACTGACATGCCTGTTTCTTCTGCACTGTTCCTGTGTCTCAAATCGTGCTCGAGTAAATGTTGCATCTCCTGAGCTGCCTGGTGAGGCCAAAGGCTTTTCACCCCCTTCTTCTCTGCCCCTTTCGGGAGAGGCACCAGGCAGAGCACGAACTGGTGGCCCCACGTGCCAGCAATTCCAGGCGACTGGTGGAAAAGCAGCCAGCTACTGCAGGACTGGCGTGCAGTTGATGTAAGGCAATTTAGATTGAGATCAGGGCTGGTATTGTTTTCCCCTCTGAGAAGAGGGAATTCAGTGCAGCGCCTGTGGCTACTGCTAGGCATGAACACTGATGGCATTGCTAGAGAGCCTCCGCAGTGCATTTCTCCAGTGGTTTTATGAGCTAACCACACCCGCCGCTGGTTTCTACAGTACCAATTTACAAGATTGGCTGGTTTGGATGAGGAAACCCACATTTCCTGAGGTATCCCAGGGAGCTCGAAAGCCAAGATCTTCAGAAAATTCACAGAAGTGGTGATTTTTTCAGCACTGGGCTTTAGGGAAGCCTGTGTGCTTCTCCCCCTGTTGAGGAGGGAGGTGAAGTTGCATGCTTACAAGTATTAGGAACTTCTGGCATTTCTCTTGTCACACAGCTGGGATCACTTCTCAGTTGTTGGTTTTGTTTTGTTTTTATCTTGATCCAAAACTAACATTCTGCCCAAAGGCCTTGCGTAGCCTTACTCAGGTAGGCAAGGGGATAGCAAGTCTCTGGCCCCACAAAAGGGGAAAAGCAGATGCATCAGCTTTTCGCTAGAAAGAGGAGCAGGTCTGGCTCACTTCTTTGCACCAGCTGCATAAGATTTTATTTATTATTTTTTTTCCTGGTATTAAGACTGAATCATCTACTTTGTTTCTTGCTGGGTTGTTTTCCTCCTGGTTTAATAAGTTAAAGTGGCTGATAAGAATAGTCTAATTAACATCAGGCCTGGCACAACTTAAGGCAGGCATGGGTGTGGGAAGGTGGAAATGCTTTTCACCTGTGGTGAGCCATTAGGTGGCTCATTTGGTCTTGTGGAGCTGTGGACCTATTCCTTCAGCAAGGCCGTGATGCTTTGAAGAATTCCTGGGAATGGGGTGAGGGGCTGGAAGTAGCAGCCCCTGGTCAACACCAGTTGCAGTCCTCTGGCCTCCAGTTGCCCTCCTGCTGAAATAGGAAAGCGGTGCTTTCCTGCTGCCTCTGGAGCTCTGCTGAAGTGCTAGAAAGTGTTACACAAACTCTTGTGCAAGCATAAGAGGGTGGAGGCTTTTTTATTTGAGTTGCTTAACTCAAAATTTTTAGGCATTCCTTTTCTTTTTCCAAAATTACCAGTAAATACACTGAGATAAACATTTCTTAAAGAAGTAACAACAACAACAACAAAGCAAGACGTGTTTGTCAGGAATTGCTGACATAGTTGTAAGAAAATCATTACTAAAACTAGGGGATAGCTGTTCAAACATACTTTGTAGTATAATAATTACTGTTAAATGCTGGGTAGTGCCTTTAGTACTTCAAGGAACATGAAATGCAACTTACAGTTCTAATTCTAGCCTCTGTAGTTCTCAACTGCTATTATTGCAAATGCATTATATGCAAAATCCGTTCTAGGATAGTGCAAGGCTAAGCCTATAGACCTGGAAACTGCAGAGTCAATCCATGCAGGATATCCAGCTGGAAGACAATGGTGCAGTGATATACCACATGATTTTTATGGCACATGTTTAGCAAATGCTAAAACATGAGAGTCTGCTGTTTAATGACTGTATCCCACTTAGTGAAACTCCCTGGGAGCTGTCTTCGTATTTCCAGGTAGTGCTTTGGGCATCTTGCAGGAAAAAGAAAATGGAAAGAAATGATCCATCCTTGAAGAGGCTACAGCCCAGTGCTGGCAACGGGTTAATACAAGGTGGAGAGGGGAAGATACAGGGAAGTGTAAGGGTCACTCTTAGATGGCTGTGTGATTACACAGCCTGGGCATGTTCATGACTTGATGGCTGATTCCTGATCCACCCACTTGCTGCAAATCTGAAGACCCAGAGACTTTGGGGGATTCCACAATAGGTTCTCAGTGTGGTACATACTTCAGGAAAAGTTTTTTGAAAATAACAGTAGTGGATATTTCACAGCTAAATGCTAATTGCTGTTGGAAACTTAATTCTTAAATTTCTTACCTTTTAGGGAAGAGGTTGTTGGTTTTTTTTTAATTTGGGTTCCTTTGAAAATAATAATCTACTAAACCTTCCTCTTCGTTCATCCTACCAGTTAGTTTACATGTTCTTTTTGAAAGTGATCAGAGTATAAATCTAAAATTTGAAAAGGTTTTCTTATGTGTAACATATCTTTATGCCCTACCTCCTAGCAAAGAAACCCTCTCACTCAGGCATCTGCAAGGAAAGCTTTGGATCTGGAATGCCAGTCCCAATGAGCCTTGAATGTGTTTTTCTGTCAGGAAATGAAACTCTTTTGGCCAGTGAAAGGATTTTTCATGTGGTCATGAAACATTCAGAGCACAGTGGTTTTATCCATGTATGTTACCTGATAAAGGATCCAGGAGCTAAAAACCCGAGTACTGTTACTTACATAGTTAAAATACTGTAAATGCCTACCACAGCCTATTTGGGTCCTGTTTGATGCCACTTCATCTGGCTTGCTCTTTAAACCAAATACTCTTTTCTTTGCCTCGAAGTGCTCCATTTTAAATGAATGTCATGTAACTGTGAGACTTTTTTTTTTTTTAATGAGGAACAAGTGGGAAGTGACAGTTGCGTTTTCATTACTGGGGAGACTAAGCAGGTGATTTCTTGCAACTTCGTTTTCATTAGGGAATGTCCCAGAGGTTTGCACAACTGGGTTAGAAATTAACGATCCAGCCAAATACACTTCAGTAGTTGCACACTTGTGCTCAAGCATGAGTTACTATGGGATTTACTGATGCTCTTAAAAACTAAGCGTATGCTTTATGTCACAGAGCTAAGGGAGTTGGCTTTCTAACTTCAAGATGATCTTTTCTTCTTTCTGTTGTTACAACGTGAACCTAAGGTAACCAGCACAATTATAAATGCTGACGCAGATGCATACATTTGTTCATTGCTGCAGATGGCCCTGAGTCTTCCCATGAAAAATATGGAATGGGTTATCCAAAATGTAAGCTGCTTTACCCCAAATGCCCCTAATATTGCTCCTTACTTGCTCTGCTCATAAAGGGATAAAGAAGGTATTATCTCCTCATGTCTTTGGCTAATGATCTGGCCAAAAGTAAACAGAGGCCATATCACAGGAATGTGCAGGGCTTAACTGTTGCTGCTCTCTGGCTCGGGGACAGCCCTCCTCTGTGTCTGCCTCGCTGGCCCAACAGCGACTCGTGCTGATGGGGCTCTGCCGATGGAGCATGTGTGTGCCCTTGGAGAGGAGTGAAACCACAGTGCTGGATGAAGATGTGGGGCTTCCTGTAAAGCACACAACCTGGTGGCAGCTATTCCATCTTAAAAACGCTGTAAAGAAAGCGTGTTCTTCTGTGAGTTTGTCCTGGTTCTTATGTTTCTGCTGTGCGTGATGATGTGTACTGGCAAAGAGGAAATGGGGTTTCTTTTTTTAGAGGTGAGAGACACCCCTACATGAAAGAAACAACCATGTGTGGTGGCAAACAGCAAATCATTAACAGCAGCCATATACTCTTATCTAGCTATAAGCGTATCAGTTCCACATCAGAACTATCAAACCTATTCTTCCAAGAGCCCCAGACCAGAATTTGTGTTTTGCAGCCTGATAGTCAGTCTCTTGAACTGTTGATGAATAACTAAATGTCATAAAGGCATCAGCAAGCACACTTTAAAAAAAAAAAAAAAAAAAAAAGGCAACTTAGGTTTCTTGGCTCTTTTGATCTGCTATGAGTAACTGCCCTTAAAGGACACTCTCTTGATCAATATGTCCGTATTACAGATTACTGAAGAAGATTACTTGTAATCTTCTCCATACATTGAGGTCTGGAGATGGAGTGAATAAAACTCCTGCAGAAAGGAATCAAGATGAAGGAGACAAGAGTAGGAACTGTGTTTTATTGGGGGAATTTGTGGACTTCTGAAATTTGGAAGAGTGCAATCTTTTTAGTCTTTGCCAGATGGTCACACAGTTTAAAAAAAAAATAAAATAAAAAATCAGTGCAGTTGTAAGAACTCATATTTTGGTGCTCTTAGTCAATATTAATATTAATAATAGTCATAATAAGGCTTTAAATACTTGGAATAATGGCATGGCTTGGTTTGAAAGACACCTTAAAGACCATCCAGTTCCACCCCCCTGCCATGGGCAGGGACACTTTCCACCAGACCAGGTTGCTCAAAGCCCCATCCAGCCTGGCCTTGAACACTTCCAGGGATGGGGCATCCACAGCTTCTCTGGGCAACCTGGTCCAGTGCCTCACCACCTTCTGAGAAAAATGTTTTTTCCAAATATCTATTCTCAACCTACCTGCTTTTATTTTAAAGCAATTCCCCATTGTCCTATTACTGCATTCCCTGACAAAGAGTCCCTCCCCAGCTTTCCAGTGGGCCCCCTTTAAGCACTGGAAGGCCATTATAAGGTCTCCTTGGAGACTTATCCAGGCTGAACAACCCCAACACTCTCAGGTTTGGTTTACAGGAAAGGTGCTTCAGCCCTCATCATCCTGACGGCTCTCCTCTGGCATAGCTGTAATAGTATCATGTCCTTCTTGTGCTGGGAGCCCAAGAGCTGAACTCAGGACTCCAGGTGGCGTCTTACAAGGATGGAGCAGTGATACATCTTAATATGTCTTTTCTTGTGTTACTATGAGTGAGTCAGGATTAGCATGTCTAATGAATGCAAATAAAATTGCAATAAAACACTAGGCAACAATAAAGTGATTTGATTGGAGCATAATTCTGGGATTTACACTGATTTCGTAGGTTACATATCATAATACTGTGGTATTTTGTGGGAGATGTGTGTGTTGGGGAATGCATGTTTATATTGCAGTCTTAGTTACTGAGCTATGAACACTTATATATTATTTTTTCAGGGCAGGAAACCCTGAGCTAGTGTGAATTGACTAAGTTCATTTATCATGATGTTGCTGTAGATCAGGTGCCTCTGATCTACAGCAACTGAGTGTCAGCATGCATTCAGGCTTCCTCTGCCAGGAAGTGACAAAAGAAACCTGTGCAAATAAGTAAGAAAAGGCTTTCTTATACTGTAGCTATATTCACTGGACACCTAAGACAATTTCTGACTTCTTGTTAATTAATACCATGTGCAAAAATTGTTCTATTGTATTGTTATTGGAAGTCACTGGTTATTAGATGGAGTCTGAATATGTGGTATTGGTTATGAAGTTGGGAATAAATCATTACAATTTAATTCATACAAATCTCTATCAGAGTTTTTCATTATAATCAAAATATTGTGTAAAAGCTTGTTGTCTGATCAAGTGTGCAAACTGGAGCTGTTGCTCACCTGTGGCATTTGCATGGTACTTAATTTGATCTAATTCCCACTGCACTCAGTGGGAATCTTCTGACATTGTTTTTCGAGAATTGATTAAAGCCTGCAATCCCTTGTTGTTCCCATGCTAGCTGGGTGGCTGAGTAGGGAAATAAACTTGAAAATGATGTTAAATTTAGACACATCAAAATATCAAAAGATTATTGTGATAAAGGATCAACTTGGGTGAATTCTTCTGTTTTTCTAACTTCTAAATGAAGATTTATTTATTTATTTTTAAAAGGGTGATAGTGATGAAGAAAACTTCTTTTAGAAGCTGAGGTCCATAGGACATATTGCATAGGTTGAAGACCAGATCCTCAAGCAGAGTAACTGGTGTAATTTCTATGAAGATTTGACCTGTCATCTCTATATATTGACCATACGTATCTATTAATATCCCTGTTTAAACACATTATTTTAATTTGCTTTATCTTGCACGTCTGTCACACATCCTCCCATTCAACATACGGGAAAAAAAAAGTAAAAGATGACAGGAAGTAGTTAATAATTCATCACTTCTGCAAACCATGGGTAACATATTTAAATGCCTGTTTGTTTCTGTTTTAGTGCTTAAATGGCAGTATCAAAATGTACTGTAAACAAGAGATAACCTTCTGTGAGACAGCTGCTTTAAAATCCTTCTTAGAATTTTTCTTACTGCTGAAAGAACATTTAAAAAAATTATTTCAGGAGCCGATCAATCCTTCTAGGAAAACGTCAATTAATAGAGGACTCACCCTACTTCTAACAACCACACACACGCCTTTTTTTTTTTTTTAACTGAATTAAAAAATACTTCCTCGTGCAGTGCAGTTGGAGAAATTGGCAAGCAGTCTACATTTAAATGGAGTACAAGTACTGTCTTTTCTTCCTTTGGACTCTCTCAGCCCAGCTGTAGTGTCTTCCTCCCTCCGCTGGCTCAGCTCCTTGTGCCAGGTGGAGTCTGGGTCTACAGCTATTTACATCAGAGATTTAATTCTGCTCTTCCTGCAAAATTTCATGGTCTCTTGCTTCACCATATTCAAATATTTATGCTTGAGAATAGAAATGTTTATTGTGGAGACAATAATAATATATATATATATTAAAAAAAAAGTATGTCTATTTTCTATTTTAAAAGGATTAATAGAAAACCTGACTGAAAAACAGAAGATGGTACATCATCACGATATCGAGAGATATGTATCACTTGGCTGCTACCCACGGCGGTGGCTTGTATTGGAATTAGTCATGTCTAGAGCTTCATTAGGAGGTTTGTGGCTAAGGCACTCGGAAACTGTCTGTGAAGTGAGGCTGATATCCTCTCACCAGGTCGCTTCAGTGGTATTCACTTTGCACTTGGGTACATGGTAGTTCTTTGACACTTGTGGCTTTTCTTTGAAGCTAGTTTTTCCCTATTGCGTCCTAAAGAAGAGGAAGCAATGAAAGGCATCTGACACCTCTGGCAAAATTGACCAGACAGTTTCAGTGCAATTAACATGTGAGTTGTCATAATTTCTACTTTGGGTTATATTGTGCAGTTATCTCTGTGTTACAGACCTCTGCCCAAAGGTAGTTCTGCACCGTAATGGTGATAAATGCCTGTTTTTGTAACTGCCATGTTGTACCACGTGAGAAAAATCAAAAGGTCTCACCCATATGCTTTTGTTGGCTTTCTTGTGAGGCAGTGAATAACTTCAGGAAGCTTGAGTGCACATGCACCCTCTACTGAGATTTGCTTGCATGCCCTCTCTGTAACGCGTGGAAGCAGATGACTCTGTGCAGTCAATCAGTTGCACAGAAACCCGATGGCTTTCCCTGTCCTCTCAGCTACCACCCAGCTCACTCTAACAAGAGCTGGAAGTTGTCAAGTACCTGTGTCAAAGCACCTTGATTCATCTGACTTCCTGACTCACCTAAACTAATCTCTCTTATTGCATATGAATGTAATAAAACCTTTTTTTAAATGTATAAAGTGACATCTGAACTGTTGTCTTCCCAAATATTTTTGCTACACGGCTATGTAGGCTGTTATTCCTCCAGTTCTCCATGTTCTTTTCAGCCTGAACACCTTATCTTGCAGAATTGCTATTGATTTACCAAAAGTTATATGTTAATTGATTACTTTTCTAGAGGGTAAGGAATGGAATATAATTCTAGTTTCTTCTGTGTACAACAGATAAGTTGTGTTGGAGGGTTTGCAAAACCTGGTACCTGGTCTATGCAGCAAAGCAAAACCAGTACCAAGTTTTCATGGAAGACTTGTATATGACTGTTTCATGCTGCAAGCTCTGAACAAGTGGTAAACACAAAAAAAAAAAAAAAGTTTTCAAATGCAGAAAATGGATACCCACCATTAAGGAGGAGGAAAGAGAAGATGCATCTTCAAAATATTATACTACCATAATTCCTCCTCTATTATAAAATTAGAGGAAAAAATAGTGGAATTGCATTGATCATGTTTTAATTCCTCTCTTCCACTCGCACCGGTCTGTAAGCTGTGTCCTACACACATTTTCCAGTTTCATGCTGCTGAAGCTGGGCTTTCCCATGCCAACCACAAGAAACACAGGACCGAGGCACCTGAGGAGATGATCCTTCAGCTGCATGTCTGTCCTCATCAGCTAGTCACACCTTTTCTAAGAACCGTTTGTGTAAGTCAATATCTAGTCACAGCTCCCTCTTCCTATTATTTAGTTTTCACTAATATCAGAGTCCATATAACTTAAGTCTTAGTTTTATCCTTCTCACCACAGATGATGATTACATTTTTTTTTTTGAAACCTTTCTGAATTTTGAATGCAGTAAGGAAGATGCCCATGCTCGTAAAACTAAAGGGTAATGAAGATCAGTCCATTGATGACAGAGCACTTGCAAGAAAAGGAAATCAAAATGGTAGAGCCCTGAATGGTAGAGTCTATGAAGATAGGGATTTTAAAATATGAAATATATATAATATATTAGTTCACTTAAACATAAAAACAGAAGAATAATCAGTGATGGTGAAAAGCTGAGCATGTTTATTTGGATTTCTCTCAAGTGCAAAACACAATGACAAAAATGACAGGAAGAAATCAAACGTGTTTCAGTATTACTCAAAGGAATATACAAATCAGAAGTTTCTTGACTTGCATATTGACAGGCTCAAATGACTTGCATCATGAGCTTTAAAAGACATGGCTGAATGGGTCTCTGAGATGCTGATTTCTTCTCCAACAACTTCCCCAAATAGTTATTTGAAACCTTAGAAAAGATTAAAAGATGTGACCAAAAATGTTTTTAAAAACATAAATTATAGATGTATTTGGGGGAAAATAATGAAACAAACAACATGAAATGTGATAAAGAATTAACAGATAAACTTAGTAGAATGCAATAGTGCTGCAGTGTAATGTACGCCCCATTACAAAAATCTTTCTGGAAGTTTTGCTAATAAAAGTAGTCTTTTAGTAATATCTTTTACTTTCTATAAAACACTTCAATTGATGTCATACACGGTTTAAATTAGAAGAGTGGCAGGTACTGAGTGGATTAAAACTACATGACTGATGGGTCTCAAAATGTTACTGTGAATAGGGACTGTTTCTAGAAAGGTTTGGTCAAGTCTAGTTCTTACCAACTCTGCTTGCTTTTAAGGACTGATGTGATCCTTAGATTTATGAGCAGAAGAATTCCAGGTAGATCAATAGAACCTACCCTTGTTCTGTATTTGACACAAGAGATGCCTTTATAACACATTCTACTTAGGCTAGTATAGAAATTACAGGAAATCTGCATGGGGGTGATTAAAAGAGTAGAAAACTCTGTTTGTAGTGCAACCCAGGGAGAACATACTTACTTGAAGAGTCAAGCAGAAGGACAGGAGTTGAATAGGACACACATCATGAGCTTCTCCCCAGGAAAAGGGAATTAAGTTGAAAAAAAACTTATTTCTGGTTTAGAAACACATATAGCATGATAATAGAAGCCAAGCCATTTCACACTTAGTGTAGATTTATAACTGGGAGGATAAAACATGAGAATAGTTACCAAGTTACCGAGATGTATTCTCATCAATCATCCAAAATATACTAGAAAACTTATCTGGGATGTGCTGTTTTACTGGCTTTTATCTATGGATTTATGACAACTGTATTTAATGTATGTGACATAGAGCATTTTCAGCAAAAGTGAACTGTCAGTTTGAGAAAAATGATAAAGAGTGACATGGGCAGAGATATGTGAGAGGGGGCGTGGAACAAGACTTCCAGCTGCTAAGAGGGAAAGAGGGGAAAAAAAAAAAGTGAGGATTTAAAGGACAGTAGAGAGCTGACATCTCATTAGCAGGCTCCTGCAGGAAAAAAACTAGTTAGAAAGCGGCTCTGACAGTGTCAGAAGGCAGACAAAGCCATGGGACTGGCTGAAGGGGGAGTCCTGTGGCAATGCTTGAAGAGTGCTTTCCTTCCTCCCAGCTTGGGTGCAACCTCAAGCTGCTAACAATACCATTTACTTCTCTGTTGATCCAGAAGGGATGTGTTAGGCTCCTTAAAATATAAGAACTAGAAGTATAATTTTATGGACCTTTTCTAAATCATGAAGATTAAAATCAGCTCAGCTTCTATGGGGAAAAAAATCCAAGAGAAAATCAAACAAAGCCATTTACAAGGCATGGAATATTTTCGGCAGTCAACAATACTTAGTGATTCTCTCTTTTTTTTCTTTTCCCCTCTTTTTTTTTTTTTTTCCCCTGCTGTTATAGTCCCAAGTCCACTGCCTGCTTGAACACTTAATTTGTGGTTGAAGTTTCCCTGCCACTAAAGGGGTACTTCACAGAGGGTTTTATGTTTGAAGCTAATAGGAACTAATCATCCATGTTGTTTACATACCAAAAATCTCAGCTAGAAAGCGAGAGTTATCCCACATAAGTATAGCAATTCTTAACCTCTGAGCTCAGGACTAGTCCTGGTTTGATTCTGATACTTAACCATATAATTACACACTTCATGTCAACACAACTTCCAGTCTCAACTCTTTCATCTGAATCCTTCGTAATCTGTGTCTGTTATTTATTACACAGATTTAAATGTTTTGACATAAATTATATATCTGTCTCTCAGAAGATTAATTCTCTCTTTTATTTGCCAGCTTTTGCTGGAAAAGAATTGAAAATCACCTTCAGAATAGATATTCCAGTCTTTGTGTTTTTCATTGTTTTATGCTGCATGGTAAGGGATATCAGGTGTTTTCTTGTTTAAAAAAAAAAAGTCTAAAGAATATTCAGTATTTTTATGTGAATTAGCTTGTCATTTGAATAGAAACTTCTCTGTTGCATGTATTCAGACTACAAAAGCCACTGTTTCCATAAAAAAGCATCTGTTCCTCTTGTTTCTCTTCCAAAACATTTTTAGGAGACAAAACTACAGAACACAGAAATTAAAATTAAATAAGAAACATAAAAATATTTAGGGACAAAGTGAAAACTGTGTTAATGTGAACACTGGGTTAATTCAGCTTGTTAGAAAACTGCTGAAGTCATTTATGTGCCTGTAACTTTGGATGTATGCCAGCACCCTGTGTTAAGCCAAATCATATGAGTATCCAGTCAATGAAGGACTTAAAAACTTAAGTTCTTTACTGTGCTTGGAACAAATGTGGGTTTATTTAAGTAAGATGCTGATTCCCTGTTGTTACCTTGCCTTTGGACATTGCTAAAAAGTATGAATGTCCTTTTATTTTTCTGACAACATAATGTATGCGGACTTTCAAAAGCTTTTCTGAGGCCTGGATGCATTGAATGGAATGGCTCGAAAGACTTCTGCTAAAACATATGTCTGGATAACTAGATCAGTGTCTGGAAGCGTATAGGTTTGGGGGAAAGTCTTGATAGCCAAAAGTGGTTTTAGCTAAATTGTTGTAATAACAATAGGTGTTATGATTTCAAAATCCTGCTGTTTTATTGAAAACTGGTGTCAGTGAGGACTTAGGAAAATCCCACCAGTGATCATTTAGCATAATGAAAACAACTCGTGCTGACAGTGGGAAATGTCTTAGATTGACTGATGTAGATGCCTTTAATGTTAATGAGGGGAGCTGTTTTCAGTGGCATAATTTGTGTTGATGTTCTCCTGGACTCTTTTAGCAAAGTTTATACCTGTGTCTCTCTGAAAACTTAAGCACAGAGTTCATGTATTTGTTGTTTCCTTCTGATGCAAGGCATGTCTGGGGCTCTGCTATACTTGTTTCAGGGTTGGTGACACAATTCAGGGAGAAAACCTGCTGAGCCTGTCAGGCTGGCCATGATTTTGGGCTATACTGGCCTAACATGCTCCGTCCGCTATTTGAAAAATGTAATTGGAGGTTTTAACCAGGTTCCTGAAGCCTCTCTGTCTAAAGAGAAAAACTCCGTAAGTCAGCAACTCCAATAGTTTGATCAAATGTGAGGGTTTTTTTCTTATTTGTTTTGTAACTGTTCTGAAGAAAGCTTGGTGTAGAGCACTAAAAAAAACATCCTGGAGATGAAGATTCAGAGCTTTTAGCACTTTTTAAACTTAATTTAAAGATAGTTGAAGGATGATATGAGTCTTTGGGCTAATTCCTCTGTCACCAGTAGAGACAGAAGAAAAACAACACGTGATGATGTCTTGGATTCCAGGTTACTGAATTGGATTTTCAGATACTTGAAACCTGATTAGTTGTCTGTATCAATGGAAAAGTGACTTGGAACCAGTGACTACCTAAAGGTATTCATGTGGTCCCCAGTTTTGGTTTTGTGGAAATGTAAGCACATATAGTTGTTAGTTCTGCTGCTTAATATTAATTTTGTGTATGCAAAAATGGGATGATGAGCTCTTATTTGAATGGATATGTTGTGACCAAACACCCTGCCAGTTTGGGGTTCATCATTAGGGAACCTAAGCCAAAGCCAGAATGGTGGTTCTTGTTTTCATTCTTATGACTAATGAAACCCAGGAGGTAAGGGTTTGGCAAACAGTAAAGCCTTTTCCCCCTTGCCAAAGCAACTTGCAATGAAGTTCTATTTTTCCCAGAAATAAATGACTTGGGATACAATAGTTGCAGTTTTCTACTTTTTTTTTCTTTCTTGTCAAAATGGTACATAGTATCATAAAACATGTATTGTAATCTAACAACATTAATGAAGAGAATTGTCTCAGTGTCATTACTGATAGAAGGTGCTTCATGCAAAGAGTGCAGCACGTAGAAATAGGAGAAAAAAAGAAAGCTCAGAGATGTTATTTGTGGGGGAACGGGGGACAGCTATCCAACTCCTTGTCTGTATGTGAATCACACTGTTACCAATATCTTATGTTATCAGTACTTCAGAGCCTATAAATATTTCCAGGAGCAGACCTACTTGAGAAGCAAGTGTTAGGCCCTGTGCCAAATGGATCCTGGAGTGGTTCCCCAAAATAGAACAAGTTTCAGGGTGAAGGGGAACAAGGTGAATGTTAGCAGCACTTGAAATAGTCACGGTGCCATAGTCTCGTGAAGGCTGAGCAGGCAGCTCATGAGCAGCTTGGCTGTTTGCACAGGGCAGCTGTGGGAGGGAGGTGGAGGCAGTCCCACCTGTCACCGAGACCCAAGTTAGGCTCTTGTTGTAAGGTGCTCCGTCATTGAAATTATGTTTTTTGTTGAGTTAGAGGGAGCTAAGGGAGGTTTGGCTGGGGGAGACCCACTGTGATTACCCATTACTGTCTCAGATAGATTAAGGTTTAAATTATCCAGGATACATCTGGGAGCTGCACAGAGTAAATTAGAGCCTGGGATTTCAATTACCAAGAACACCACACACCAAAAAAAACCAGCCTTTTATATTGTTTTAGGACAAAATGAAAAGGTTTAGAAGTCTAGGAGCTCGAGCAATAATTTCAAAGTGTGCAATGATAAATTCTTCATCTCTTTAATGACGTTTTCCAGTTCCCAGAAAAGCTGGTGTTTTGGAGGGCAGGGATTTGTCATTTAGTATGGCAGTGTCAGGAGAATTTTGGGATTTTTTCCAGTTTCACAGTAATTTGTCACCTTCTTTAGGTGACAAGTGTCCGTAGGGTTAACAGGTTCAGTACCTTTGTTGAACATCAGTAATTTTAGAATGACTATTTTAAAACAAGCACTTTTTGAGGTCTTTAAAGTTAGAGTCTTTGGGGAATAAAAACAATGCCCAAATCTCTAGAAGAAACTGCCACAGATTAAAAGATTTAGGAGCAGCATTTCCAATGGCATTTAGGTTCCTAAAATAAAATACACACAGGCGTGAAAAATCTCTTGGCTCTTTTTAAAACTCAAAGTTCTGCAGTGACCACGTTACACTGCCTCTAAATAAATATTTGGTGAGTGACTGAATGTTAACTACTAGGCACTGGTATCGCTGCAATGTTGCAAAAATTCTCAATCACATCTTCCCATCTCTTTTTGGACGTTTATCCAGCACACAGTGCTTTCTGGGAGTGAGAGCCTCATGTTTACGAGGCTGTCTCTCACATAGGAGGAGCAACTCCTGTGTGAAGACAGCTGTTTCACGAGCATAGGAGGTAATGAGTATGAAAAACATTGCTACAAAGTTTGGCTTTTAAAATCCAGTGAGAGGAATGTTTTCCCTTCCCATCTGAATGTTACTGTTGTTTTTGTTGGCTCTGGGTAAAACTTGTCTCTGGTGATCCCTCAGTTGTGCTTCCTTCGAAGAGCTACTGTCGAGGAGCAGCAAGCGGCTGCAGAGCTCTGCTGCCTGACATGAGGGCTGGCAGCTGGTGGGGGATGGCGGGGGACAAAGTAAATGGGTTAAAATCGAGTAGGAGGTGGTGATTACTGGTACATCTATATGGTGCCTATCTTCCAGAAACACTGGGTTAGAATTTCTATAAATGAAGGCTATATCTGCCTCCTACTTTATTTTCATTAAATCGAACTACTACTGCCTTATGTATCAAAAAGCATGCAGTAAAGTTCTGTATTTCCAGATTTTACTCTCTCCTATTTGGTGGTTGGTTTTTTTTTTGTGTGGTTTTTTTTTTCATTTGTTTGTTTTTGGGTGTTGGTTGGTTTTAGTTGTTCTTTCTGGTTGTTTTTTAGTATGCTGGAGTCTAACATGTGCCCTAAGTTTTTAAGGTTTGGGGTGGTAGCCCTGGCTGCATTGGAGTTGTTTGCGCTCTAAATGATGTATTTAGCCTTCACTCTTTACAAGTCAATAAGAAAACGTAGCTGAAGCGCAAACAAAAAATGTAGCTGTGAATCAGTATTTCTAAATAATATGCTATTGAAGGTCAGGGGAAAAACCCAAAATAAAAGCCTTCTTCATTTAGCAAGCTGGATTGGTTTCTTGATTGAGCTTTCCCAGAATTTCAAAATGATAGTTCCCAGTACCAAGACAGGAGTGTGTCTGTGTGCATATTCATCATCAGTTTTCTTTTCCAGCTGGTCCTATTACAACACATCACTTTCTTTGTTTTACCACCTTTGCCTGGGATCAGTTTGAGACATCCTCAGTATGTAATTTTGAAAAAGTCTGAAAGATAAGCTGAGTAATTTTAAGCCTTTTAATATTTACAGGTACATTCGCTACATTTTGGCCATCATGTCTTTTCTTCATGGGAGTGTGATGACTGAAACGCCTGGAATGTGTCTGTAAGTAATCAATGCCTCAAAATCCCTGAGCTTATCAGTGAGCCTTGCTCAAAGGTGTGCTCCTGGTATTTAGAAGCTTTGAGTTATATCTGCATGTGTTCCCTCAGAATAGCACTTTACACTAGCAGTTACAGTATTGCCTATAGTGCGTTGCTTTCTGCGTAGGGCAACAGGGGTGAGTGCTGTTATAAATTGTTGGTGGTTCTATTTTTTTTTTCCCGATTTCCTTTCTAGTATTATACTACACAGAAGGCAAAGAAATATTTAAGAAAGTCCACGTTTGCTAGCTGAGCTCCTGTTTACCACTGATAATTGGTTGGTGCTCCTGTGTGCAGAAAGGGCCCAGCTCCTGACTGTGCAGGAAGTACTGTGGGCCAGCAATCATGAAAGAAGGTGTAAATGAGCATAAGTGACTGTTGACTAAGAAATACTATTTCTTTGCACTCCAGCTCAGGCATTTTTATTACATCTCCATCTGAGTAGTCTCCGCCTTGTCCCATGGACCTTTGTGTTTTATCCAGTTTACAATTACCACTTTTTCCCCTTCAGAAGGTTAATATATTTTTTTGTCTCATTTGCTATCACATATAATAAGTGTTCTGTGGCTGTAACTTATTCTGGTATGAGTAAGTGAGGAATCTCTTCTGTTTTCTTCAAAGGATCAGATGTGTTGCAATAACAGGACTCTCCTTTCTCCCCTCCCCTTTCCCATAAGATAATTGTTTGTTATTACAGGCCTCAACTTTTTGTTGTCATACTTTCTGGTGGTGTTGAGGAGCCAGAAAAAGAAAGAAAATGACCAGGGATTACTTATGAATCTGAAACACTTCAACCTCTCAAGTTGTTTTTAATTTTAATATAATGCCTCCCTTGAAAGGAATGGAGTGTCCGTGTATTCTTTTGACTGCCCTGGAGCATTAATTGCTGAACAATCTTGAACGTCTGTATGTTTTACCAATACTCTTCTAGTAAATACAGGTGCCAGTAGCATGCATGCATAATACAGAGTCAAAGAAGTGCTCTTCCTTCGTGGCTGATAGCTATGCGCATTCAAATTGGCACACGCACTGATTTGGATGGTTGATTACATACATATGTATATCCTGAGAAGACGCCATGTAGCATAACTGGTCCTAAATCAGTGGTGTGTTTCAGAATAAAGGGCAGTAATCAGGAGCTTGCCTGCTCCTTGTTTGGGTGATGCGGTGTTCCTGCCTTGGCACACCAGAAGGATGAGTTGAGCTCCAGTGGCCTAGTCGCTGCCGTATGCAGATTTTCTAATTTCTCAGTGCAGTTTGACCTGAGGGTAAATCATGAAACTTGCTAACACAACACGGCTTTATTTTTGTAAGTCTTCCATTTGTTTTCTCCCTAGAGTCTAGTCCAAAAGCAGTTGACATAAACTGGTCCCTGTTGACTTGAGGGACACTTTGCGAACGAACCACTGTTATCCTGGCAGATGGTAACGAGTCATTTCCAATGCCTCTCATCTGAAGATTGCTCTTAGGAAATCAAGAACTTTCTGTTCCTATATCATTTCTAGAGTAATTCACACGGGAGCAATGTGGGGCACTTCTTATAATTCCCAAAATAGAGGGGACCAAAAAAACTGCTTATATTTTCACTGACCGCAGAGAAATCTGTGGATCTAGGAAGCACATCTAGATGAATTATTACATTGATTCTGCTGTAAACCTTCACAGGGTGGGGAAAACAGAAGCTAACCATGTTTTCTGAGTACTTTTTCCTCTTCTGTGAGCTTTCCTCTGAGTGATGCCTATAAGCTAGCTATAAAATGTAGCAAATATGGGATAAAATGTAAGGAGTAATATAGGAGTATGAAACAGAAAGAGCCCATACAGTGATGATAGTAATTGAGAGGGCAAGCTGTGTTTACTGCCTTGAACCAAAACTGTTTGAGGTTTCTCTTGGCTTTCCTGGAAGTTGTCATCTCCTGCAGATTAAATATGGCATCTCTCTGAAGTAATTTCATTCCCAGTGTGGCTCCTATGGAAACTTCCAAGAGTCTAAGACCAGAGCAAGTCCACCTTATGGTGGACACTACTGTTAATAAATAGTGAGTGTCAGTAAAGAAGATTAAAGCAGTAATGAGGTGCATTTGAAAATAAACTCTTGTGATTCTCTCTACTGTTCTCCATCAAGGCAAAATCTTCCTGCCTCTCTCTGTAGGAGCCATGAGCCAGGATTGTCACAGAATGGGCTGAGTAGAGTGACAAGGCTATTAAATATATTTGATCTTTCCCTCCTTGAGTAGTCCTGGGAAAGGGAGGGAATTAACAAGTCAAGTAAGCTCCAGAAGGCAGGACGTTTGTTTGCCTTGTGGTCAAAGTGAGGAGCTCAGCTGCCAGAAACAATAGTATAGACAGCTTCGGGAACTGACATTGTGATGGAGCTGCAAGAACGGCTCGGTCTCACTCGCTTTTCCTTAGTGACTCAGCAGCAAGGTTATGGTTTTGCTGGACACAGCTCTGCCCTGAAGCCCACCAGCCCCTCTCCACAGAGGAGCACAGGTGGTGCTCGGAGGCAAATGCTATGATTGTGAAAGCACTTTCAGACCTCACTGGTCAAGAGCATGAGAGGTTTAGGCTGTTAATCAACTACACTAGGTCCATGTGGGCAGAGCCAACAAGAGCTAGGCCAATGGGCCGGACCTGAAATATTTGAAATTTACTGAGTGGTTTAGATTTAGCCAGTTTAAATGCTTTTCTTGTCTGATTTTTGAAGGCAAGTTGTTTATCCAAGTGAAGTGCTCTAAGATACAGCAAGGAGCATTGACATCAGCAGAGATCAATGAAGGACGAAGAGGTCTATTTAATCTAGGAAATGAGTGACTTGGCTCTTTGATCCTGTTGCATTCTTTTATTCCCAGAAGGTTAAATTTAGTCCTGCATACACAAATTCTGTTTAACTAAGTTTACTTAGGTTTTAAATATTTGTGGGTTTCTTTTGTTTAGGTTCTGTTGTATAACAAGAAGGAAAAAAAAAATGTTACCACATAATTAGGCTGTTGCTGTGTAAGCATATGTAGCTCTTTTCAGACCTGAGAACAGCATATGCAAATTCAAACCCAAATGCATTTCTTTAAACACTCATATGGTATGAAAGAGAAAAACCTCTGACCCATTGTACACAAAGCAGCCTATGATACAGCCCAGGGACATTGCTCAAATTTGAATAACCGAGGAATAAATCTAGTTTGGCTCATTTTGCCTGCAGTACTTCCATTTCCCAGAAGTACAGGAAGCCTTGCACAGCTTAGTGCGAAGGTGTGCCTTTGGGTTGGAGATGGGCAAGTGTAAGTGTTGGAGAACATGAGGGTAAGAGTGAATTCGTTACTGTGATGAAGGACAATCTCAAAAAAAAAAAAATAATCTCATAATCCCTTGTCCAGAAAGATTAGCTCCTCTCATGTAAAACAAGAAAAGAGGACCTGTGGTTTCATTTTTATGTTGACCCTAACTCCAGCAACCTGTAGCGAGTGCTAGCAGGAGCTGAGCTTGCCGCGCAGCCCTACCTCCCTGTGTTTCCAACAATCCCGAGTTTTTGGAAAGTTTAGGCAGCAGAACCCCCCCGCAGCCCAGAAAACGAACTCGAGAAGCAAGGCGGGGGTAGAAAGCCCAAATTGCGAGTCCCAAGTGCGGTGCCCCGACCCCCGGGGGCTGCTCTGCACCGTGGGGGCAGCGGCACCGCGCAGCCCGGCGCTGGCGGGGGCGTTTTGCGGGTACCAGAAAATCCTTTATTTTTTGTGTGTGTATGTTATTTATTTATTTATTTATTTATTTTAGAGGGTGGTGGGAGTCCCCCTTTTATCGCAGGTGCGGCGGCGGCGCCCCCCGGCCGGCCGGGAGGCGCTGGGAATTACGGGGCTCAGCCCGCCTTATTACGGACAGGGAAATAAGGCGAGCTGGAAGAGCCGGAAAGTAAAAGGGGTTTGGGGAGGGGGTCCCGGGGCCGGTTTGTGAGGGGGTGTCCTGGCGCCGGAGGAGGGGCGGGGGGGGGGGTCCCGCTGACCCCGGGGCCGGGGGCGGGGAGGCCGGGGCTCGTCGGCAGCGCCCTGCCGGCCCCATGGGCGGGCGGGGCCGAGCCGTGCCGGGCCGGGGCCGTGCCGGAGGGGCCGGCCCTGCCCCCGCGGCCGGCGGCGGCCCAAGGTTTAAAGTGAGAACTTTCTGCGGGCGGCGCCGAGCCGCGCAGCCCCGACACCGCCACCCGGCCGCTGCTGCCCGCCGCCGCCGTCGCTGCTTCCCCCCCACCCCCGGGCGGGCCGTACAATCCTCGGCAGTGTCCTGAGACTGTACGCCCGCCTCGGGGGCGAGCCGGTGCTCCGAGCCGAGCCGTGCCGAGCCTCGCGGGCAGGTGCTGAGCCCGCCCCGGCCCGAGAGGCGGCGCAGGAGCCGGCCGCCGCCGCCGCGATGACAGCTGACAAGGAGAAGAAAAGGTGAGGGGCGGCGGGAGGAGGGGGTCCCGAGGGGTGGAAAAGGAGCTGGGGGCCGGGGGAGAGGCGCTCGGCTCCTCTGGGCTCCTCTGCAGGGGGAGCGGCGGTGCCCGTCCCGCTGCCACCGCCCCGGGGCCGGCCGCCACCTCCCGAGGGGCCGCCGCCACCCGGAGCGATGCCCCCGGCCCTGTCCCCATCCCCATCCCCGGGCAGGTGCACCCGGAGGGGCTGAAGGCAGGGTGACCCCCGTGCCGTCGGCTGCGGGGCTGCCGCTGAGTTTCGTAGCGGAGGACGAAGTGTTTTAAGGGAAGCATCCCGAGCCCGGCGTGCCGGGGGGCTGCAAAGGCCTGGCTGCGGGGGGACCGTGGGCGCGGGAATAAATCTCTAATAAATGCCGGCTCCTCCTGGCTGCAGCCCCTGGGGTGCCCGGGGAGGCCCCCCCCGGCTGCCGGCAGCTTTCCCCAGTGTCCGGTGCGGGCCGAGGAGCGGGGAGGCAGGCGATGCCTTGTGCCGGAACGGGTTTTCCGAAGGGAGCAAAAGCGGCTTGGAGGGCCGGAGTCCTGCCGGAGAATCCCTCTGCCGGCCCCGGAGGCTGGACATGGAGCTCCAGCCGCGATCCCTACCGTAGGAGGTGCAGGTGGAGAGTTAGGAAAGTAAACACGTCGTGGGGATGAGCGAGGGCGCTGATAAGGGTGAGGAGTAAGCAGGGGAATAAAGGTCCGCGGAGTCGCACAACAGGCTGTTTATCCGGGCTGTTCTGTACAACAGGCAGGCACAGGGCTGACCCTGTTATTGGCTCAGGTTGCTCTTCTTTTCTGACTGGAGATTGTGTTCATAAAAGACATGATTTACCGAGTAAGAATTTTATCTTGTTATTTGTCATGTGTACTTTCCAGTTGATGATGCAGTAAACACTGGCTTTGGTTTGTAGAATAGCTGCTTTTTTATTGAGTCACCGTATGACCACGGAATAGGGGAGCTATCGTCGTACATCCCATACGTTTCCCATGTAGCCAGTCTCTGTCTATCAAACACTGTTAGAGAATTACCTCGAGCGTATTTTGTTCGAGGCATCAGGCTTCTGCTCAGGGTGTAAAACGTGGGTACGTTACCTCTTTTGTGGAGGTCTTTTGTTGGAGAGAGTAAACAGTCACAGTGCAGTAAGATGCGCTCGTAAGACCGTGTTATAAGAGTTTATGGGAACTAGAAGAATGAAATAGTGTACGTACCGGGAATACGCGGCTCCACGCATTTATCCCATCACCTCATTTTATGAGAAATTCTTAATCTCTTTGGGTTTAACCTCTTATGTTCAAACACAGTAAGGGAATGAGTCTAATCTTTCAGTACAGCACACTGAAGTGCCCTGTAGAGCTACTCTTAAGATACAGCGTAGAAACTTCACAGAACTAGAAACTTGGAGCGTTCAAATGGCAGTTCCGGCTCTGTCCTCAATTTTACGTAAATATTGTGACATTCCACTGGCAGTTTTCTGTCTCTCACAGAAGTAGGCTAATAGTTGTTATCTGGCTCATGGGATTGTTGTGTAAATTGATGTTTGTGAAAGAACTGGGAGAGTATCACATGAGTGATTGAAGATAGCACGCTCAGCGCCTCCCTGGCCGTGCGAACTTGTACCTCGCTACTGGAGTACTCTGTAGCCTACTGAAGCAAGAGTATATATTTCCTTAATTTTCCAGTACTATTACAGAATAGATTTATTGCCTTGAGTTCAACAGTTTTATTATTTGCTTGATTTCTATCCAGATGTACAGCTGGGATCTCTAACCTGACTTGCTAATAGCGTTTATAAATCAATTTCAGGGAGAAAAGGTGGTGGGGGTAATCTGGTTTACCAGATTTGCAGGCAGCTCTGGAACATGTTTGGAAGAGCAGTTCTCTTACTGTTAAGCAGATGCTCTGTGGAAGATAATCTTTGATTCTTTTAATGGTCCATTTAAGTTGAAGAGCATCCTCAGGTTTTCATTTAAAACTCTGTCTGTCAATGGAAAAGAGCAGTTGCTTTCTCTGGAACAAACGTTGTAGCACATTTAACTATGGTCATTTCTTACTTTTAAAGTTAGTACAAGGTACTGAGTTGAAATTAATGTGATTATTGTTTTTAATCAACAAAAATGTTACCTCTACATAGTCTTAATAACAAAGTCTGATGTTTCTTTCAATGTCAGTAATTAAAAACTGAGAAATGGATGAGTAATAAAAGGGTAAAACTCATTTTGATAAAATAAGAAAAGTGGGGAAAAAATCTGTATTTATGATCATGTGCAGCACAATAACAATTCGTAAACAGGTCCCATGGGGACAGCCTTTTAGAATATCCTTTTTTTTCTTTAATTATTCAGTCACCAAGTGTTTTTGTTAATTTTATTTGAGGGGAGTTGTTATTTTGTTAGGAATAGATGGTTTGTTAAATGGACTGTTCTGGAAGGACAACAGTTTATGTTTGAGAAAAGTTTGAAAGCAGTCTCAGGATGAATCAGGTACCAGTGCGTACAATACATAATTTCATTTGGGCTTTGTAATTGTGTTGTTTGTGGGGTTTATGTTTTTTTTCTAGTAGTATGAGAAATAAGCCAGTTTTGCAGCTTAGTGAGATTCTGTAATAGTGGTTCCCATATAACTACAAAATACTGTTTTGGTCCCAAAGTTCAAAAAAAAGTGTCTAGTTTTGTGATCCAAAGGCTGTAATGTTATATAAGTTTGTTTAACTTCTTATCCAGAGAGTAAACAAATGAGATTGATCCCAGTTAATGACTAGATAACTAACTGCTTTCAGTTACTCTTTCATATTTGGCTTTATTATTTGTTGAGCCCCTCCAATGAGACACTTTGTGCCTGAATTTCCACTTACCTTTACTTCAGGAGAGTGATTCTGAAGTCACTCCTGGCCGTTCCTCCTCAGGATGAGGAAACGGGCCTGACAGCACCGCTCTCCAGAGCTCAGGTAGTCACTTGCTCTTAATGGATGCATTCAGATGCCAGGAAATGCGAGTGTCTCGATATGCCAAGGTGTTAAACTGCAGATTTCAGGAAATGTACACTCTCAGCTTTATGCCACCCAGCATGCTTTCTATTTTAAGGTGTGTCACTATTGTCTGATATAGTGCCTCTTATCTGTTATGTTGTGATGACGATTAGGTCATCCACTTGCCACTGTAGTTTTGTCCTTATATTCCTGTAAACCTCAGTTTACGTGCTTCAGATGATGGAGCTTTGAACACTTTCCTCAGCAGACTGTTACATAGATTACTCGACCTCATCTAAAATTTTTTCAAGTTTTATTATTGCTCAACATTTCTCCATACATGGCCCATGTATTTAGTTCACTTCTGATTGCTTCAACATTAACATCTGCCCAACAATTTTTCTTATTGGAGTTTCCAAAAGGAAATGTCATCTCCTGAATTCCTGATGAGCAATCTGTTTATGGTATGTTAACAAGAAGTTTGGACTTCAGCACCAAAAATGCAGGTGCTTCATAGCATACAGGTCTTCTTCAGTGACCGGGGCCACTCAGTCAATACTCATCAGTTTAACTGCAGAGTGACTGGACGTCTGCTACCATGTCTGGATGGGACCTTCTGACCCACATGGCTTCTATGCACATTGTACAATATTGGTCTATGTTGTGGAACAATTTGGGAAGCTGGAAATGTTTGCAGCTGGTGTATTTTCTGTCCAGAGGCTAGTTACCGGTTCTGAAGGACCCAGCATATTCCTCTTCTCATTCTAATTCAAAACTCAGTGATTTTTAGTTTATTCTCTCTGGAAGAAGGTAAAGTGAAGAGCAGTAGGCACCTGAGCTGGAGATTCTTCCAGTAGGCCTACTGTGACAATTACAAGTGCTTGAGAAGAAGTTTTTATGAAAAGTTACTGGCAATGACATCACCAATACCTTGAGAAGTCTTGAGCGTGACATTTGATTTTGGCCCTCCTGCTTTCTGCATTAACCACCCTTTCTATATTTCTACAGATGTGGAAAGGGCTTTTCTACCATGGGGTGGCCAAAGGGCACAGGAGTGAGGAACAATAGGCTGCACGTGGGTACATCCCCTTCTGCCAGCAGTGGCACATAGCAGAGGTTGGGCTGAGCTCTGACTTGGGTGCCCTGGCCTACTTGGAAAAGCTTGACTTGAGCTGCCCAGCTACTGTGGCTTCACATCCGTGGAGCTGAAGTGTTTGAGCTTAATGAGGGCTGGATGGCTTGGTGTGCAGTGTGAGTACTTCCTGGTATGTGCAATCCTCCCAAAGTTAGCTGAGCTCCTGAGGATCTGTGCATTGCACAGATGCCACAAGGGCCAGTTCTGTTCATGTGTAGCACTTATAACAAGAACAAGTTTATCTACGACTGCTGTATATGATATAGCATCTTCTGTTGTCATCTCTTTTTTACTTCATCTTAAGATGTTGTTTGTATTCTATCACGTTTAGCCTGTTTGACTCATTGGGAATATCTTGCTTATTGGTGGTACTTCACTGATAGAAGTTTTGGGATTATGCTGCTAATTTAAGAGTTCCATCAAGAATATTAAAAATGGGTCTCTCTGCTTTTCTATAATGTATTTTACTATGATGGATTCATAAACACTAGGTATTTTTGTTTTCAGGCTCCAGGTAGGAACTGCTGTTAGATGTGGTGGGGATAGAAAGGTTCCATTGCTTAAATCTTTGCCAAAATTTACCTATCTGCAGCCAAGTATAGAATCACATTCTCTAAAATTCAACTTTCACGTCTTCAAGAGCTTTGTAGAAAAAAGGGTGTCATTTTTTTTTTTATGATTCTGAATTTTAAAATCATTTGTTATCATGGGAGGCAGTCTTGTGCATGTGAGACAGCCAACATTGGCAGCGGGACAAGGGCAGTAAACTGGTTTGCAAAGAAGAAGAGGCCTTAATAAAAACAATAACAGTTGGCATTCTGACGTTGTGTCAAATTTCAGCGTAGCTTTTCCAAAAAAGCACTGGTTAAATGTACTGTACAAAGAGTATTTACTGTACAAAGATTTAAATACTGTACTGGGATCTATTAAGTGAAATCTGTCACTCTACTTGAGCAATGATACATATGCTTTAGTTTCAAATGCAAAAAAAGCATTAGAGTAAGCAAATAAACAAAGAACAGGTTGAATTTAAATAATTTGGATATATGGAAAGTTTTTATTTCTCTAAAGCTATATGTGAAATCCAATGATCCTATTCTCTTAATTACACCAATATTCATAGTGCCTTGTATACACATCCTAGTAGTTAAAAATACTTTTCCTCCTAGCAGCTGGAAAAATGGCAGAACCTTTCTCTTAAATTAGGCAAAACTGCAAGTGTGGTTATTGTGAAGCTGGTTATTTTATTTTATTTTATTTTATTTTTTCTCCCCTCATTCTTCAGTCTTGTGCTCTATTTGCTTAAAAGGGAATATAATAACTGCTCAGGGTAAAAGCTTGACTGCTTATATAAGAAGAAATAACTGCCTTCTTGGATTTACAAGGCTACTTTTCATGGTGTCTCTTTCTGAAGTAAGTTAAATAGGAAACTATTTTAGTGTGCATTTAGAAAGTAGTTTAATGAAGTACAGTAGGCCAATTGGCTGATAAATAAGTAATGTTTCAAAGTAACTCTCATTTAATTATGCTTTTTACTTCTTGAGCTCAAATCTAATTATGATTTTGGTTTTTTCCTCTGTGACTTTATTTAGCTCTAGAAAATTAAGCTGAAACAAAATCTATCATAATATATTTTGATTAAATGTGCATATTTAGCTCTTAAAACAGTTAGACTTGTAATTTAATTTACTTGACTGCTATTACGAGGAGTTTGGAGTAGGATAAAGTATCCATTATGCTTCTCTGTCCAGTGCATTACATGACACAGCAAATATTCAATATTCTATTCTATAGAAACTCATCAAATGTTTTGCCAGGCAAGAGCGAAGTTGCTTTAGTTGAATTTCTATGTCTGATCTTCAGTCAAAGAGGTGCCCTGGTCTTGACCCTTCCTCTGTGCATGAATATGTGGAATCAGCAGTTTTCTTTGATTAGGGAAATGTTTAGGGTGTTGCCTCCAAAAAGATTGTCTGAAAAATTCAGAAACTTTACAAATGCTTTATGTTAGCCTGTGGGTGTGCAATTAATACTGGCTTATTGCAGATTTATGAATGTTATGTGCAGAAGTTATGAATAAGTTATCTGAGCAGAAGCAAAAAATATATATTTTTTTATTTCTGCTTCCAAGTGGGACAAACACAGGATAATAGAGGCCCTTAGCATTTTTTCTTTCATTCTTAATACAAAGTTACAAATATTTCTTCATCCTGCTGTGTTTGCATTAGATAGCGATCTGCTTTCAAGCAAAGAAACATTTACAACATATATTTTAATCTCAAGTATTTAACATGTATCTGTAGAACTAAACAGACTTTTTCATAAATATCTCAACAATTTATTGATGTTTCCAACAAGATACAGGAGAAGGGAACACATCTCTAAATAAATGTCTTGTCCATGCTTCTTCTTGAGGCCCATCCCTCAATCTCACCAGTGACCCACATGAGTTAAAAACCTGGCCAGAATGCACACGGGCTGTAAAGTAGAGTCATCAAGGAGAGAACAACCCGGCTGTGGCTGTTTATGGGATATATGGCTAGGATATTTGTGTTTGTTTGTTTTCTTGCTGTATCGTTAGTAAGCCTAAGAGTTAGTGCCCCACCAAGATCTTATGATAACTCACAGCGACTACTAGGTCTTCTCAACTATTTTTTCCAGCTAGGTGTAGCAGAGATTAGGTCACCTACCATTTGCTCTGTGAAGGCAGTGCTTATTTTACAGTTGCATATGCGGTAAAACAAAGGTGAAGTTAGGAGTGATGGTTCCCCACAAGCATCTGCTTCAGCACATCAGATCTGTAAGATAAAGGACACATTTGTGAAATAGGTGATGGGAAGACGATACTGTTTCTTAGGAATCAGAGCTGGTGTAAATACTGCCTTAAGTTTCTTTGAACTCAAAAAATAATTTGTTGCCCCTTTTGCACCGGTGTAACCGCTAGCGCTTCCCTGCTTAGAGGGGGCTACCCTGTTGGCCAGCACACCCCATGAGACCTTCCTGACCTGCCACTTGTGTGTGCCCACAACCTATCTAACATCCTGGATGTCTTGCTGGTCTTGGTATGGGGGCTGTCTCTGGAAGCCAGAGCCATGGCATCACGGCGGTCGGCACACAGGGTGATGGTGCTGGAGTGGCTGTCACATGTCTGGCCGCTGTCCCGTATCCATCTCAGGGTTTAGGACGAACCCCATCTCATTCCCGTTGTCTCACTGCTACTGAGCTACTCTAGTGGGCTGCCCTACTGCTGCTGCTTCCAGAGAAAAGCAACCAGTGGTGTGTGCCAAAGTATCTATTCTCTGTTGGCTACCTCAGGACTTTGATTTTTTTTTTTCTTTTCAAAAATTTCTATGTCCCTTTTGCTTTCTTTCCCTTTTTTGCAGCCCCAACAGGACAGAAGTTTCAAGCAGTGCAGCATCCCTTTACATTTGGATATGAGTCACTGTGTATGTTCAAGTATTTTTACAAAATTTTTCTAATAACGTTTTGGAACTAGAGTCTGAGCAGGCTCACCCTCTTTTTTTTTCTTTTTCTTTTTTTTTTTTTTTCATGTTTCAGGAAATTGTGTTATCTAACAAGGGGCTAAAATTAGTAGGAGTATGGAGAGGTGTTTTTTCTTTTATAAAACTGAGCAACTCTGCTAATGGATGAATCATGTGGGTGTAACGTAAGGCACTTGATAGCAAGCAGTCTGGAGATATATGTGCAGTAAGATTACTAGGATCATTCAGAAACTATTTCAAATGGCTGAAACATGAACTTAATCTATTGTAAATATTTGTTACTCATATTCTAATATATCAAAATACATTTGGTTAGAGTTAGGCAAATGAAGGCAACATACAAGCTACAAAGTTTTTAACAGTGGGTTACTAACCATTGGAAGAGCTATACACGTACTTGGTAGAAGTGGGTGCTTTTTCAAATGATTATTTTCTGTAAAAATAAATATTTTCTTGGAAAATAATTTTCCAAGGAGGAAGTGAGAGCTCATAATAGATTAAAATGAAGGGATGAGATTGAGAAATTCTCAAAAAAAAAATGGAGAGTGCTTAAATGTTTTTTAAGTTTTACTGTGTTTTAATAAGCTTTCTGAATTCCTGTGTTGCACTTTATTGCTCATCTAGAACTAGACAATTTAAATTTAGCTTGAATGAGGCTTTAGATAATGTTTAATCTCTTTACAGTAACAGATTTCTTTTTGGTATTTGACTTAATTTCTATGGTTTTTCAGATGTTCATTTTTTTACTGAAAGCCATGATACACACGCATAAATCTGCTTTGGTGGCTTGACCTGAGTCAAGCTCCAGTGTTCCTTTGGCGTAGACTCTTTTTAAGTTTGTCCAATAAACCAAAATACTAAATATTCCTTTTGCACTTCTTTGTCACTTGAGGCCTTGAACTAAAAACAGTCACAGTCTTTTTAAAATGGCAATTGCTCAAACAATTACTGGGTCTGATGAAAACATTTAGTTGTCTTTGGATTGGCTTAGGCAGGAAGAGTGACTCGTTGATGACAAAGGTCTTCTCTAGCTTTGGTTATGGGAACAGATTTTTAAAAATGTTAATGTAGTGGAAAACATAGCAGAAAGGTACACCCTCAGCCCACATCAGCAACTTGTGATATTACGAATGAGAAAGTCAAAATGCGGAAGAGATGAAAAAAGCGTGTTGCCAAATTTCTAACTTGGTTGTTCTCAAAGGACTGATAATTTTAGAGTCACGTTCTTGAAAACCTGCCTGCGTATGGTGAGAGATAGAAATGTTTGTCTTTCCCACAAAAGCTGTTGCTTTAAGTAACAAATACAATAATATCTTGAAATACACAGATCCTAGGTGACATCCACCTTTGGCCTAGTACATACATTTTCTTTAGGTAGTCAGGTTCTGAGTCCCTTAATATGTGCTATTTTATGTACAGAAGGTGGCTTGCTGAATTACTGCATTTTAAGAAGCCAATGCAATGACCTGATTTAGTTGAGTGATATCTAAAAAATGTGCCCTATTGCCCTTCTTTTCTTGAAAGGGAAAGTTTTTGCTAATTTAGAGTGTCAGAGTCCTTATTAACTTCGTAAAATCACAGTACTGGAAAAAATCCTTTAGGAGCTGAAAATTTTGCTCCAAGTCATCTCATAATGTTCAAAAGTAACTGTATAGTGTTTTTCCTTTAAAATATATAAGATAAATAATGGTTAGAAAATAAACTGAAGGAAGGATGAAGTATTGTGTTTTTGAAGGACCTTTTTTAAAGGTGGTGGAAGTATACTTAAAGAACATTCCTTGTATTTTGTTTCGGCCCTTAACATATCTAAAGTCTTTAATGCCATAAAATGGTCCTTAAACTCTTGGTATCGCTGTTGCCTTCGCACTTGCATTTGTATGATAAACTACAAAGCAGCCCCATTCAGTCATTGTTTTCAGAACATTGTAGAGGCAGTTGTTGGTCCTTTAGCTCTGTCCATTCACCATTGTATTGCCCTCTCTGTGAGTAAATTCTTGGTGTTACTGGCTACTTGTTGTCACAATACTTCAAAGGTCTTTGTGACATTAACAAACACTAAGGGGAAAAAAAAAACCTCTGAATTTTTACATTTTTAAATGGGAAATGTTGCTATGAGTGTACCAAACTTTAACTGTCATGGACTTTGTATCCAAGACTTGTTGCAAATACCAGAACATCTTCTGATACTACGCATTGTTGTTCTTGGTTAGATTTTCATATCCCGTTATGACAAAATAAGGCACTTTTCAGGTGATGTCAATGACAGTATTATCAGACTTAGGTAATTATGGAAAGTATTGACTTTGAAGCTGGTATGAACTTTGCTGGGAACAAACATGTGGAATACCAGAAGCTTACAAAGAAGTACGAAAAGAAATTCTCACATTAGGTGTCTTTATCGTGCTGTGATTTTTTAAGCGGTATTTCTCTGGAATACAAGTTCATTGACCAACAAGAGCTATATTCCGCTCCAGGATTTTAACAGAGGACTAGTATGGTGCCCCTTGTGCATTTGATAACCTGACAAAGGAGACTGGATATTGGTGGAATTCTTGTAGACGTTTTGCCAAGTGATTATTATGACAAGGCTGCATTTGCCCTCTTCCCCAGAGGGGGTGAGCCTTTAGGAATGGCCTCTGCACGTAGCTTTCACCAGGAAGGAGAGCTTTCTTTGAAGGACCAGTCAAGCTTTGCTCACTGCTTGATCTAGCTGACCCTGACTTTTCACATCCCTCCTTAAAGGGAACCTTTGTTGCAAAGGAAATCTCAAACTGTAGGTTTGGGGGTTTACTTCTAGTGTATCCCCATGGTAACCTGTCTGATCCATGTCCCGTTGTCATTTTAAGCTGACTCTTGTACTTTATGGAATGCAGAGAGTTGGAATTGGCCAACTTTTGCCTGTGAGATGAGTGACCTTCACTTACAGAGGAGTGCCTCTGCCTTCCTACCCTATCTGGTCAAGAAGACAATGTCTGGTCTTAACAAAGCAGCATCACTTACATTTTCAAGGAAACATGTAGACATCTGGAGGGATTTGACCCCTTTTATTGTTTTCAGCAGGTTACTGCTACACTTGTACAAGTGTGATTTGGAGGAATATTTATTGGACTGATGATTGGACTGATTTATTGGTCTTTCTGGTGGTTTGGTTCAGCTGAGGGTGGGCTGTTTATGTGCCAAAGCTATAAGGTTATCACTCACATTTAATAACTTCAGTTCTTGTTTTTGTGTCGTCGTCCCCCGTCCCCGCCCCCCTCCCGATTTGAAGGATGTGTTACTGCCATTACTAATCAGAGGGACATTTTTATGAGAACATCCTTTCCACACTCAAATTGTCTTAACACTGCTACTGGCTTTTACATAACAGTGAAGCTGTATTTGCCTTCCAAGTGATTCACAAGAGGGACTATGCTATTCGCTTAGGCATGTGCTGACCTGAAAGCAGAATAGAAGCAAGTGCAGGTAACTTGAGGGAAACTTAATGCTGGTGTTTCGAAATGCCCATTATTTCCAGCTTAAGGAAAAACAAACCCCCCAACCCTACTTTTGTTTGTTAACCACACGGCTGGCCCGGACAAAGCCTCTCTGGAACGGGGGACCAGGGCCAAAGCACAGCACAATGCGTGGCTAAGCTGAATAAAACCATTTTCTGGACTCCATCTCTTGAGCTGGTTTGCCACGCTTTGCAGATCTGGCTGTTAAAATGGCATCTGGCTATTAAAATGGTATCTGGCTGCTGAACAGCCACTCCAGCGAGCAGCTCACATCTCTGCAGCTTCTTCTGCCTTCACCTTTCCTCCACCATGCTCACTGAAGGCCCTGCCGGCTGGCCAGGCTCCCTGTCTCGCAGGGGCCTGGGGCAGCTCTTGGATTGGTAACATAGCTCGTCTGGGGCAGCTGATCTCCGTCATTAATCCTCGCTCCCTAGTCTGGAAAACTGGGATGGTAGTATATCCTTCCTTCCCCCCTTTGTGCGTCTTATTTATTTAGACTGTAAACTTGAAATGGGGACTTTCTACTTCCATGCCTCACACAATGTCATAGCAGTGTTGGCAAGAAGCTCGTCTGATAAACCTCACTCGAAAATGCTCAAGCAGGAGGTTGTCAAATGCAAGGGGCTAGGTTATCTCATGCTCCCGTGGCTATTTGCTTTCTTTACTGCACCACTCCATTTTATCCCTCAATATGTTGGTTACACCCACATGCTGACGTGTGGCCTAAGCCCTCATTTGCGTCACCTTTGAAGTGGGCCCTCTTGTCGTATGAGATCAATGTGCAGTTTGGGAGATGGAGTGAGGTGGGGGACAGGGAGTTGTACCGCCCTGAACGTGTCTGGGAGGTGATAAACCCCCTTATTCCTTCAGATTTCCTCAAGACATGGACAGGCAAGCAACCCAAAGGTGTGACAAAAACGAAAAGGAGGATCTGTCTGTCGCACCAATCTAGAGCTCTCTGCACACGGGGAGCTTGACTGTGTTTCAAGTGGCAATTGTTTTGTCTCCATTTCTCTGAACTGAGAGCTGCAATGGAGGAGAACACTGCCAAATTACAAGGCTAACCTGGAGTGGTTTTAGAAAGGTGAGCATGCACAAGCTCCTTTCCTGGGTCCACGGGTCCTCCATCAGGATAAAGGTTCTGCTGCCTGTGCTTGGCAGGCAGACCTGGAGAGGGAGCAGGCATGTTCTTCAGGCTGAAGAGAGTGAGAAAAGCATAACATTTTATACAGGCTTTTATTGGCAGCTTTGCATACTGTATAAGCAGGCCCTGAAGAAGATAAAGCAAGAAGCCGCGTTATCTGTACAGCACCACTCCTGTCCTTTAGCCTGCCAAATCTTAGAACAACCTCCACCCCCCAAAGCTAAACTCCACTGTAAACACAGTGTGACACAATTGCAGCTTCTCGAAAATGAAGTAATGAACGACAGTGAACAGTATTTTTACTTTTTTTTTTTTTTTTAAAGGGTGACAGCAGATAGTGCCTATTCTAACAGTATTGACTTTTCAATACTTTTCAAACCTGGGACGTAAAATGAGCAGAATGCTGCAGGGAGCAAAGTCAGCATTGCAGGTCGCAGTAAAGGTTTCAGGTTTAATGATGCCTGATGTGGAGCAGAAGTCCAGCTAGACAAAGCTGAAAGAGGAAAGGTGTCTGGAGTCTGATGTGTTAAAAGCTTTAAAAGCAAATCATGCCAACATGAAGTCAATGTAACGTGCTCCTGTGGAGGGAGTCAGTGTAATGGATATAGTGCAAGCATGAAATAATTTCATGTTGTATTGCATTTTGAGTAAGTTACAGTCATGGAGAGAACCTACTGAGTCATTTGTGTGCTGGGATGTGTGCTGCTGTTTGTTGGGTTTCTTAGTTTGCATTTGTGCCTAATTTAGCAGATTGAGTGCTCTGGCTTTTGTACCAAAATAACTCCCGCTCCAAAATCTTTGAAGTCTGATAATATATGTAGACCTTCTTGCAAAATAGCGTTCAGTCCTTGTCTGAAGTCTCTGCGAATTGCTTTGTGAAAATACATTTGAAGAAAATAAGATAAGCTGGGTAATGTGTGAACCTTTATCCCTCTTAAAAGGAAACTTCATGATCAAATGAAGAAATTGAAAATCAAATGGAAATTTGGATTCTACCTCAATTAAGCAGATAATATGGTCAAACACTGAAAAAGTTATAAGAAAAGCAGGCTAACAATCTATTCTTATGTACTTATTTGTGTGGGAAGTAGCTTCTGATTTACCAAGTTATAGAAGAAAATATTTAGTGGGTAAGTCTATTTTAATACACTGTTCTAAAAGTATTTAGTTTGCTCACATACCAGGCATCGTTATAGGCCTTACAGGAAAGCTCTGTAGTATGAAATTACGGTACCAAAGGAATATAAAGAGAAGGCCTGAAGCTAGAGATATCACAGAATCATAGAATATTCCAAGTTGAAAGGGACCCACAAAGCCCACTGAGTCCAGCTCCTGGCTCCACACAGGACTACCCAAAAATCAACCCATGTGTCTGAGAGTGTTGTCCAAACACTCCAGCAGGATTGGTGTTGTGACCCACTGCCCTGGGGAACCTGTTCCAGTGTCTAACCACCCTCTCAGAGAATAACCTTTCACTAATATCCAGCCTTAACCTCCCATGTCACAGCTTCGTGCCGTTCCCTCGGGTTCTATAGTATTAGCTATACTAGCTGGTGAGAGTCAAAACATCTCTCACTCCACCCAAAGACAGTAAATGCTTTATTGCTTGTGGGGGTAGGTGTATTTTAGTTTGTTGTAACTGAATGTGAATTGGATATGTGAAGTTCAGGGAATCATTTTGGGTCGTTGTGAATTGCCTTTAAACTAATGCAGTCATCAAAGTAAATTTCAGTATAAGATGTAGTTTAATAGTAATCAGGCAGCGATTAGAAGAACTGTCCTCTTTCAGCTTGTTCTCCTAAACAAGCCTAGTGGCAGCAACTCCAGCCAGCCCCATGCTTGCAGCTCACGGCTACAGATACCAGAGTCCAGCAAGAGTTTGTGGAGCACTGAGAAGCAAGGTTTTGCTCGTGCAGTAGTTTGCAGAACAACTCATTGCCTTTGTAGAATGATTTACTAATTTAACTCCCATGGCATTTCAAAACTCGTTATGAAATATTTGCCTTTATATATGGTTGAAATGGAGGCATATAAAATGTTTTTCCTTACTCTTGGTATTTCAGGGCAATTCAGAATGCTTAAACCTTAACAGTTCTAGACAAAAGTGAGAAATGATTAACATAAACACTTGATACTACAAGATATTTTACGCTGGCCGGATTAAAACTTTCAGTGTGAGTTTGACTCAAAACCTGAGTAGAGCTGTTGGAGTTCTTTGTTCTGGAAAGGAATCGCTGTCTTCAACTGGAGAAACAAACTTCTGAACCAGCAATAGCTTTGGATCCAGCTGTAGAAAGGTCAGTTTTGGTTGGAGAGGTCCAATTGTGTATGCATTTGGTATTTATTGTCAGATTCATGATTAATTTTGGTCATTGTTATACTAGCGTAACAATGAAGGCATTGTCACCAGTAACATTTTCACTTTCCTGTGTTGCTGCAGTGGTCATTTAATTATTTTTGCAAAAGTGCTAGGTTATGGGAACCTTTTCATGAGTGAACCATGGGGAAGACGGGAATCTCTTATTAAAAGTGTGTTTGTTGTTCCCGTAAGTGATGGTAATAAGGGAAACTTCAAATCATTTCATTGCTGTTGGCAGTCCATATCAACTGAAGATCTATTATACTTCTCAGAATCTTTTCCCCCTATCAAGGCAGTAGGACTGTTTGGTTTTTGTTTGTATTGTGTGTTTGCTGGAAGGAGAGCCCTATTGTTTTTTAGGAGGTTGATTACAAACATAAAATAGATTCTCTTGAGAATGCTTTGTCTACACTCATCACAATTGGTAATTGTTTTGTGTTGTGTAATACTTTACATGCTGCACTTCTTATTTGGGGGCATGTGTGTGAATCTCAAAATGGATTTCCACCTCAAACCATTGATGTTTTTAAGGTGGGTCCTTGAACGAAGCATGAAACTTCTCCATGCTCAAGTGTTTGTAGATGATGATGCCAGACGGAGGCCACCTTTTTCAGCCGTTTGGAGACAAACTTTGCTGCACTTGAATTGATGTCTTCTTCAAGTAAGACCTGGATAAAATAGTTCTTGAAAATGAAAAAAGAAACAAACAAAAAACCCACCACCAACTTTATGCATGAAAGCAGATTAAAATAGCGCCATTGAGCGAGAGGTGGGTGTCATTTTATTTGCGCCAACTCCACTTGCAGCAGTCATTCTGAAATGCCAAGGGAAGAGGAATCCAGGACCTTCACACATCCTATTCGCAGAGTATCTTGAGGTGGAGATGGGCAAAACGCATGGAAAAAATGAGGCTTCTGCCACACGTTTTCTTTGTAGGTCACTTATTGTAGTTGAAATTATAGGGAGCGTAAGAACAAGCGGTCTATTAGCAAAGCCATGAAAACAAACCATTTGCCACTTCTAACAAATGTCGGACAAAAATATGCTCCAAATTTTAAAAATAAATGAAGACTTGGCGAAAAATAAGACCTGGGTTTATCTGCATCTCATCAGGTACATGGCGTCCTGGACCGCAGCCCACTGGCAAAAACATGGGGAGTGTTATCCTTTGCAGCACTGGGAATGTTCTCTGCTGAATTTGGCGCCAACGACCGAGCTTTGCTTGTTAGCTGGAGTTCACACAGACTCCTTGCCAGGCCTGCCCAGAATACTGTCTCCTCTGACTTCCTGTGGTCTTGCATAATATTTCCTTGCTCCTTGTATAACTGCGACTTGATCTGGTCACTGCCCCGTCAGACGGCTGACTTTTAAAAGGCCAGCCCTGCAAACGTGCGGGCGAGTAGCCTCGGCTGCGGGAGCCATCCCAGCGGTGACGCTGGCGGAAACGTCCTTCCACGGGGAGCCGGGAGCACGGCGTGGGCGTGCAGCCATGCGGCCACGGCCGGGAGCAGTGAGGCTGCCTGCCTCGACCTCGTGACGAGACAAGTGCCGGACAAAACGTCGGGCTGAGTACACCTTTGAAACATGTGCTGCTGTTACTCTGATTTCTGTGACAGATAGAGACGTCGATTAACAAAGGGGAGACAATGCCGCAGGCAGCGTTATCAATGAACGAGCACGTTTCCAGAGCAGTATGCAATTCTCATTATGGCTAGTCGTCACTCAGTTAGGAGTCCTCACATGTGCCTTGCAAATGTGCTCCAGGTATCTTGAGTACTAATTTTGAGACAAAGATAGCAAAACTAAGGTATTGAAGAAAAAAGTCTTCGAATTCTGCTGATTTGCAATGCTTCTGCACAAGTTGTTTCTGCAGTTGTCTGTGTTAATAAAGTAATGCAAAATTAATGCGTATTTCAAAGTTTACTGCTTTTTAGCCTGGATTATTTTTATATATGTTTTAGAAGTGATTTTTATAGCAGTTTAAACTGCGTTTATACCAATAATTTTTTTTAATACTTGTTTTCACGTGTATTTACACATACAGCACTGCATGTAATTACAGAGCTTTGTCCGGAACTCATTTTCAAAAAGACAGCTGTCTGACATGACACCTTCAACAGTCCCCTTTCTAAATGCAGCTTTCAAGCTGTTAATCCTGTTCTTTGGCAACCCCATTCCTGGCATAAGTTTGAAAAGCTGAAGAGTAAAGATTACAAAATAGTTGTTTCAGTACACTTGTAAATTTCCTCAATAGACTTTCCTGATTTGTGCATTACAGTTCTCAGATCTCATATGGTCTTTCAGTTAAATGTTATCTGCTGTGAAGAAACAGAAGAATCATTTTAGGGAAAACATTTGAAGTGGCTTAGTCATCCCAGCTATGTGAGACTTTGTTTAAATCAGCTCATACTGTCATCTCTTCCACAAATCCAGGTTATCCAGTTGCCATAGTAACTTTGACATGCAAAAGTTCATGCTGCCTACACATGACTTCTTGCAACACTGTTTATTAATCTGATTAATTTAATGGAAAATATTCGTTATCAGTTAATGTGTATTATGAGGTCGCTTTTCTGGTCAGTTAAGAGCGGTTTATTACTTTGTATTCTTAGGATCCGAATTTTAACGACTTTATGATAGTCTAGCTGATAGGGCAGTTGGAGAACTCTCCAAGTAACATAATGTCAATACTACTGACAACTAGCAGACCATTTTAAAGTATTGTGAATACCACCATTTCTGGGAGGATTGTCTAAATATACCACATTTTTGGAAGATGGCTGCCTAATAAACCAGGTTCATCTGAGTTTTTTTTGTTTTGTTTTGTTTTTTTTCAGGTGATGGGGAAGCCACTATGTGCCAGTACAAAGCTAGCTTCTCACTGATGGTTTTGGGGTCCTGGATAAGCCATTCAAATAGAAATCACGTTGTACAAGTAGACCAATGCTGGATTGGCTCTAAGATTACGGAAGAAGTGTAAGAATTAGAAAAGATATTGGGCTGATCATAGCGTAGCCAACTGTAGAGCACATGCCACAGCCAATAAAGATTTCCCCTCTAAATGGAAGTAGTTAGAGATGAATTTTAGTACACAGCAGCCTGTCTTTCAAAAAATATTTGTGCCTACTATGCAAAACATCTGAACAGTTTTAAAAGATTTCAGAAAAAATGGCTTATCAAGTCACAGGGCCACAGAATAAAGAGTTTCAGAAGCTCTCCTTCAAAACAGATCAGTGCAACCACAGTAAAGAATTACAAGCCTCAATTTTTACATGAGCTTTAGATCTGAACGGCAGTGCTAGAGCACCATAAATGCTCTCTTGAGTTAAAAGGTGGCTGAATGTCTGAGAGGCCCACAGTCACACAGTGATGCTCTCCCTCCTTTTATTTTCTTTTCTTTGCCTTTCTTTTTCTTTGATGATTTAGAAAGGTGCAAGTGATCGCTGCACAGCGTTTAAGGGTTTACTCCTCAGCTGCATCTGCAGACAAATGCCCACTGCATTCAGCGGGGTTTCATCTGAATAAACAGCTCAGGGTTGTGCACTTGTACACATGTCTAAATATGGATCTCAGTCAAGTAAACAAGCATGTAGCCCTGCACAGTAATCTACTTTCGGAGCGGGGGAACACCCTGTGTCACTTGCATGGCTGAGTACATGTCTACATGTCGAGCTCGGAGCAGGCTGGGGTTGAGGACGGTGATCGCGAGTCCACACGCGTCTCGCCACAGGAGGGGAGCGATAGCTATCTTTGGGGGGTAGCAGCCTCCGTCACTTGCCTTTTGGTGCGGGGAGATACTGCTCGCCTTTGAAGGATGTATCAGGGCAGATACGCGCTTTCAAAATGCCTGTGCTCACAGATAAAGGGAGAAGGGAGCAGCTTGCTTAACGCTGGATGTTTTCAGTCCTGAATGTCTGTCGGTTTGTGAAGCCAAAGATCTCGCTCCTTGCTCCTCAGGCTTAACTTCTGCAGGAGCAGGACTAACCTTCTTATCTAAGGAAGAGGCTGTGTTCAGACTAACTGGAAACATTAGAAATGAGGTTGTGCTTGTGGTGTCAAAGACTATTAGAGCATTTTTTGTGAACTGCATTCTGCAGCTGACAAAGTAGGCGACATTTGTAAACCTCTTCGTATGTATCATGCAGAGAAATACTTGTGACTTTGTTTAGATACTCCTCGTGTGTATTGCAGTGGAGAGAGAGTTGATGATAAATATGTATATATATGTATATTTTATATATATATTTTTAAATTTTCATATTATAATTTTAAATTTCTTTATGAAACTTGCCTGTAGGCTGTAGTCCATCCCCAAAGAAAGCCAAACTTGTGATGCCACTGCAGAGTACGCCATGTCTCATGCAGTGTTATAACTTGTATGCTGTAATTAGTGATCTGTGCACATGAAGGAATGCTGTAGGTGTGTAACGACAATTTTCTTGTATGCCATAAAATCCAGTCTCCTTAAGACCTCAGGAGTTTTGGAACAACTTCTCCTACTTTCTGAAGGAGTAACGCAGAGTACTTAGCCCCATAGAGGACAGGTCTTAATAGCGACAATTAGTACATTTGTGTGTCTAAGTATGCTTGAAAAGCTTAAATGGATGTGGTTTGAAAAAGTGAAGTGAAGGAACTGTAAAATTAACAGTGAAAACCAGTGCATGCTATGGTGAGGAAGTCTAGTCTTAGCTATACTACAAAAAATAGAGATCTGAAAAGCTCTCTGGTTGTCAGATCTGCCAAATCAAGCAGAAGTGAATAGTAAACATTACTGTTGCTTGTGGTGCATTGGTTTTTGTTTGTGTTTTTAAAAGCATTAAGGAATCATGCAGGAGGTCTGGAATCAAGTTATGAAAATGCACCTTTTGAAATGTCAGCAAAAAAGTCCCAGAAAAACAATGACATCTTACAAATTTTGTACACTTAAGTTTCTCTAAACAGCAAAAATAAGGAAATTTCTGTTTCCTTTAATAAGGAAATTTCTGTTTCCTTTAATGAGGGACATTGTTGAAACAAAGGCAAAGAAAAGCGTAGTGCTCTGCACTGTGAGTGTTGCAGAGGACAAGAGGTACGCTTTCCTTTTCCTGATCCTAGTGCTCATTGAGGCTTGGCCTTTCTGCAGAGCCCTCTTCCCCAGCATGGGTCTCTCCTGATGCGGCTGCTGTACGGTGCATGGTGCATGGCAGGGCTGGCAGGACAGTAGCATAAGCAGTTTCAGCTGTGAGTGCCAGGCTGGCCTACCACTGCGTGTAATTTGAAAGGTTTTTGCTGAGGATTAGCTATATGCTAGTCATCAAAAGCATCTGTAGCCACTAGAGGTTTGACTGAACCAAACATCTTGGGGACAGTATTCCATCCCCACAATGGACAGGTGGAGGTTTTGAGGAAGCACTACTCTGCTTTCTGTGCCAGTTTTTGGGTGTCCACTGATTGAAACGGTCAGATGGGAGGATGCTGGGCTAGATCTACCCCTCACCTGCCCCCCCAGGGCTATTCCTCTGCATTCCTCTACAGATGAGGATACCCCAGGAGGGCAGAAAGGATTGAAGAAGCAGGGATACAAATCACCTAAACAGGCAAAAGAGCTTTACTTTCACTCTATCTAAATTCTCTGCAAAAATCTCTCCTGCTGATTTCAGCGGCCGTATACGTTTTTTAAGCAGACATTCTCATCACTGTGTGTCTGTTATTAATATGTGTGTAATCAACTTTCAATCTGATGATTAATAAGGGCTGTTATGAAGTAAGTATGTTTGTTGCTTCTGCTTTGCTTTATTTTGCAGGAAAATAAACATTTGCTACTAGCAACCATAATTATTCCTTAGCAGTTATTGCTCCTTTTCTCCAAATGGTATGTTGTTTTCTTTTTCCTCAGCAAAGCGCATTTTACATACCCTTAGCACAACTTTAGCCTTGGTCTAACGCTGGGGGATTACTTAGATAAGATACTAGCCATGGCTAGCATAATCTCCTGATAAACTGGAGCATCATTAGGGTGCAGAGTTATAGCCTTGGAAGGCAGAGAAATAGCATTTGAAACTCTTCTTTAAGGTTTGAATAAGAGTCATGAGCAAACAGATTTTTGCAAGGATTATGGGGATCCTGTTGTTAACTTTTGCAATAATCATTAAACTCTTCTTGTTGCTTAAAAGTTGGTGCTCTCAGTTGTTTGTTACTGTTAAATGAATGAAGTGAATTACTTGGTAATAAATTACAGCATATGGAAATAGTAGCATAGTCTGTTTCAAGCAGAATTTGAATACTGGAAACAGGTAAAATGAAAGGTGAAGGTTAATGACTTAATAACAAGGTCCCTGGGACTGTGCCTTATATATGGAAGGCAGTAATTTGCATTTGCTTCCTGTAGGATGACTTCAATGAGGAACAGAGGGCGTTTAGCATGTGCAAATGCAGAGTCTATTTTATGCATCTGTTGTACCTGGAAAGTGTAAAACCTGTGATGGAGACTTGTAAGATGTTGCACAGACAGGCTTGAGAGCGCTGCTGTAGGCAGGGAGCGGTGAGGAGAGGAAATGGTAATGAGCACTGCAGAAAGCTTGGGGGGCATCAGGGTAGCTAATGTGGGGTTCTGTTTGAGAGAGGGATGTTTATATGCTAGATAGAATTGCATATGCAGCAAATAGCCTGAAATATATTTTGTGGTTACCACTACTTATATACAAAGCAAAACCATAATTACAATGCTGTTCTTGTTTTTGGAACATCATCATGTGCCAAACAAGTTCTGGATATTTGTAGGGCACAATAATGTCAAAGATCGACTGAGTGTGAAGAGGATTGGTTTACAGGTACCTGCCATATTCACAAAAACAACAAAAGCTAAATTCTCATTCACATCGTGTTGTGAAGATGTTAACCTTCAAGTGTTTGTCTACAGCTTCTGCAGCACCTGCTCACGCAGCCCGCGTGTCCCAGCAAAAGCAGCGGGCGGTGGATGGCTGGAGAAGGAGCAGCTGGAGCAGTCCTTTGACTCTTACCCGGTGATGGTTTGGGCTGTGTCATATGTGCAACAGCATCGTTAAGGTCCCTTTGTTCTTCTCCAGTGCTGTACGAACAGCTTGGGGCAGAAAATTCTCCTTAAACTGAGTTTGTTGATGACGACAACGTCTTTTGAAACACTGCAGTTTTTCTTTCCTGCTGTGATCATTCTGGTAGCTTCTTTTGGAACAATCCCCAGTGTATATTGGCTCTTACATTTCTTGAAGTGTTTTAGAAAGTTCAAGGAAAAAAAAATGGCTTTATTGGTTGATTGGAAAGAGTTTTAGAATGAGCAGTCCTAACTGCAGTTGGAATGACAATTTCCTAGACAGTTTAGCGTACTTATTCAACAGCCCTCCCTGTCCTACCAATGTCCGTCCTTGCTGTTGGTTTTAAGATAAATGATAGATCTGGAATAGCACGCAGGTCAGAAGCCTGGCATAAGAGCCAAAGATTTCATCTTTGGCAGTGTCCAAGCTCCCCCAGACCACATGTCTCCAGGATTTCTCCAGGTTAGCCATAGGGTATGATCCTACTCCTTCGGTCCAGCTTGGAGAGCTCATTGTCACAAATTATTCATTGGACTTCTAATGAAAACAAGAAAATCTGAGCACTCCCAAGTATCTTTGTAATGCTTAATAATTGATCACTAATGGTTTTAATACATTAGAAAGAAATACACTGCTTATGATGAAACTTGTGTTACCGTCATCCTCTCATAGTGTGTTTTAAAGAGCATAAGAAGCACTAACTTTTTACAAGGATGAGTAACAAAGCAAAATGAAAATGTGGAGGATCTCGTGCCTTTGACTGCCTTTATTTATGCCCTGTTCAATACTAATGGGACTGTATGGGATGTAAATGGCCACAGCACTTGGGCTGTTATATGTAAACTAAATATGGGGAATTCTTAGTGTTTGTTATGCACAGTGAACCTCTGGGAAAGCTTCAACCTTTGACCTCTGTAGTGGGTTATGACAGGGAAGAATCGTAAGAGCTGGATTTAGACCCATCTGTGGAAAGCTGGTTAAAAATATTCAACTAACATGTTCTTCCTCCTCCCCCTGCTCAGTAAAGGTCCTCTTAAAACACATGCTCTGTGACTTCATTTTTATCATTGCTTTGGGAGCCCTGTACCCAAGCCTGCTTGTAAGGAAATGATTAAATTATATTCATGTTTGCGCTTTGAAACTGCCTTGGTGGAAGTCCAAGAAGTTTTCTTATTTTTTTTTTTTTTACTCTTCCAAATTTCCATGCTCTTTAATATTAATCTATTTTCATCAGGGTGCCTTGCCCCAGCAGTAAAATTTGTTTGTAATTGGTCATGTAATGATTGCTGAAGGGATGTAAAAAATAAACTAAATTTATCTCAGACTAAAAAATGTATTCTAGGAAAAATAAAGTTTTTATTAGAAAATGAAATGGAGTTTGACAAGTATCAGTGGGTAATTTGTCACACAACTGAATAGTCATTAAAGAAATTATGGTAGCAGAATTCTAATTTTGCTTTTACAATATAGAATATTATTTTCTTTGAAATACTTTGTCACTAGCTTTTAATTTTGCATTATATGTTAATAAGTGTTTACGTTTGGATTGTGGTGGCAATTTCAAAGTGAACAAACCGTAATGACATCTATTGCCTTTGAGAATCTTTTTACATGGTTTGTATGTCACAAGTTAAAACTATCCCAAATATCTAGAATTAAGAACTTATTATTATTCTTTTCTTGAAATATTAGCCTAGGTGGTCTTCAACAAAAGTCAAAACATCTGGCTGCAAGTTCACAGACTTGAGAAATTCTGTTTTGCTAATGAGGCTTTTTTGTCAGGTTAAGGTGAAAGGATATTTCATGGAAGAAAATAATTGACTTTATTGCTTAGGAGAATGGCTATTACTAATGAAATATTAGTTGCATTTTTAGAGGTGTTGATAATATTTTGTTGGTTTTCTTGCAAAACTGTTTGCAATCAAAGCCATTATACTATCACTTAAATGGAAAGGCCAACGTTTGCCCAGAACAGCTGTGAACTTACATTAGCTTCTATAAATAACTTTATTATTTTAGATGAAAGTTATAAAGCAATCTGTCTACCTCTGTTGTGGTAAATAGAATAGCTTAAAACATGCCTAAAAAAAAAGAGGATAAAGAACAGCATTGGAACAACATAACATCCTTCAAGGGTTCTGTATGCATATATAATAATTTAATCAAACACAACTCTGTGGTTTTGTGGTCTTGAGAAAACTGGAAGGAAGGAAAGTGCTATTTCACTGTTCAGCTGTCTGAGATGCAGTAATGTCCTTGTTTAAGACATTGATTCTCCCTGTTTTCATTTAGATGTATTTGGAAGCAGAACAGAGAAAAATGTGAGAATGTGCTATGCCATTTTCTCTAAAATACGAAAGGTTCTATTCACTGTGTGGAGAAAATAAAATCATTAGCATGCACTCTGTTCTCCTTTAGAAACATGTATTTGTTAGGTACAGAAGTTTCATTACCATGCATGCTGAAAACATGGTCTAAGAGCTTTAATTTACCTTCATCTGTCAATGTTAATGGACAGAGCAAGTGCTGGAGCTGCTGTAAAACAAATCTGTTTTCCTTTTGTCTGCTGTGCTAGATAATGAAATAAAAGCTAAATTATCACTGATAAAAGTAATTTGCAGAAAAGCAATGATAAAAATATAACAACAGAGCTTGCCATTAGCAGTTTAAATGGATAATGTTTGCTAGTGCTTCTAACCTACTTTTGTCCTCTGTTTTTTGTTGTCTTCTCCTCCTTCCCATGCTGGCAAGGGCCTTTAAAATTATGGGTATACTAAATCCCAGCAAGGGCATCTTTGGGTGGGGGGGGGTGTAACTATTAAATATAATAATACTGTGTGTGTGCATATATATATATATATATATACACAAACATATAATCTTTTTCTTTACAACAATATTGCCAAGTCCAAACATGTTTATAGTGCTTTGAAGTGCTGTATCAGTATAATTTTATCCACCCTAACTTTAGGAATGTATCTGCTAATGATGAATACTGAAAAAGTGGTTTATCTCATTGCAGCGCTGGTATCTCTTGTAAACTTATCCTGAATTATGTGAGGCTGTGAATTATGAACTAAGGTTGTGAACGCCTTAGGTCTTAGAGCCATGTGTAGGTAAGGCTCATACTTCCCTTTTCTGTCTGTCTGATGTTTTTTGTTGTTGTTGTTTTTAAATTTTTTGACTCTAAGATAGAAATAAGTTTGAAGCCATGTCCCAGTCACTCACATAACTCAGAAATGGGAAGGCAGGTGCACAGACTGCTGAGCCTGGTGGTTTTGTCTGTATTTTGTGATTCCAATGTGCGAGTTTAAAGAAACATAAATATTCACGTATTCTTAAATCTTATAATTTACTTTTAAACCAGCCTTATCTCAGTTGAAGTTGAGTCATTTTTTTAAATGGTTGGAATTCAAACTACTTTTATGACGGAAAGCCAGTGTCCAGGGTAAAATATTAGCCACGGAATTTTTAGAAGAGGATCGATTTCTTGAGGACATGCTGATTGTTACATTTGTAGTCTGTCGAAGTATTTATTTAAAGACATTCAGTTATGCATGGCTACATAGGGAACAACTGCTAAACTCTAATTGCAGTACCTAAAAGTATTCTGTGTTTGCGGCCTGGATACTGCTGTACAGTGCTTGCCAGTTTGAAAATGTCAAGGACAGTTACACTGTCACATTCCTGAATGGCTTGCCTCTGACCATCCTTCAAAAAACCTGCCCTTTCTCCAGTGCTCCTTCTGCAGCTACTGCTGCCAATTGCTATTTTGCTCTATCGCTGCACTGCCTGCAGTCCTTGGGAAGCCAGGGGCCTTGCTCAGCTGGGGCCTTGCTGGGCCAGGCAGTCTGTGAAAGCATAGGAACTCACTTTACCTGCCCCAAAAAATAAGACAAGGGCACCTTGGAAGTTAGGGAAACTCTTACCATCTGTGTGTCTGTGCAGGGTATCGGCTGCAGCACACAGTTCTGCTGCTGCTGGTCAGACAACTTCTCATAGGTGCAGGCTTGTATGAGGTACAAAGCTACTATTCTAATGTTTTCCTGTGCAAGAATGTCCGGATTTCCATGAGTAACGTAGGAGAAAATATCACACGTAAGAACTTCTTTATGAAGTACTTTTATCTGACAAATATGGGTCTGTGTTATTCTAAACTGCTTTACTATTTATTGTGGCTGAATACTACTGTTATAATGTTATACTTCTTCCAGCTTTGCTTCTATATTATGCCTGTTTTGTGTTTTTCTTGTATTCCCTCTGCAGCTTCAAAGTGTTTAGGAAAAAAAAAAAAAGTGTTCTGTTAAAATATGTTCATATGTCAGTATAGATCATTAGGTTCTTATTTTGTAATACAGTTCGGATAGATGAACGCCAGCTGTATTTCACGTAGTGGCCTTCAGAGATGCTTTTGTGGCATAATAATTAGATATCAATGTAATAGAATAATCACAATACCAGAATGGAAGAAAACCTAAATCTTACTTTACTGATATGAAACAAAATTATGAAGATTTTGTTCAACCTGAAACCATGATGGCAGAGGTCTGCTTGCCAGTAGCAGTTCTTCTGTTCCGAATAGCTGGCTGTTAACAGGCAGGCAGGATGTGAGGCACAAGCTGATGCTTTTCGCAGTGTGTTAAACACAACTTCAGTGAAGTAAAACTTTGAGTAACATCAAAGCTATATCACCATAGCTGGATAGCAAAGCAGTCTAACACATGGGCACTATGTTCAAGTGCTGGCTAACAAACACATCAGAGAACAAAATGGAGCAGCAAAATTGATGTTCGTTTAGAAACAAAGGCCTGAAGGTGAACGAACTCCAGTGCACAAGCAGAAACAGGACTAGCTCCACTGTTGGTCTTATCTACGTACGTATTTGTCGTCTTGTAGTTATGAATGGTTGTTGGACAAAGCTATGTCACTGCAGAAAATAGTCCCCTATTCCCTCATGACATAAGAAAACAGGGGAGAATAGACCACAAAAGCACTGAAAACAGCAGCATTGAAACAGGGAGAGCTTTAGGAAAATGGTCTCTGCTGAAAAGTCAGTGTAAAATGCATGGGGAGATGCACACTACTGCAGAACTGAGTCCTGAGACTGGCTGGTCTCAGCCTAAACTCTTGCACGTCCCATTCCTCTTTGGGAGGAGGTTGCAAAGTGCTCAGCACCTCCAGGCCTGCTGAGTTGTGTTACAGTTATGCTAGAAAATTTGCTATTTTAAGGGAATTTAGGTGAGCAGCCAGACCAGAGGGTAAAGCATGCAAGACCAGAGCTGTTTGGACTGACAGAAGTTTGTTCAGGCCAGAGGTAGGAAAAACAGTGTCAAAGGCTTTCCAGTAAATGAAATTGTCGCTACTGGAAGGGAGAGTTGTCCTTAGGAGAGCATGTAGCTTTCTGAGCAGGGCAGAGTGGTCTCGAAGGTGCAAGTGCTAGCATGAGGCTTACTGAGCAGTCTTGGGAGATTTGTATGGGTGAGGAAAGAGCAACTTGGTGGGCAGCAGCATAGGGAGGAGGGAAATACTTGTGTGAATAGAAAATAGATCCTGATTTAAAGTTGTGTCTGCATGGCTGTAGTCTTATATGTTTATGTGAAGGTACTACTGAATAGAGGGTATATTTTTATCATTTCTAAAAGTTTTTATCCAGTAACTTTTCTTCTTGTGGGGATGAGATGTGGCTCCTTCTTTAGACCATTTCTGATTTACTAAGTCTTGATACATCAGGCTGATGAAGCTACTGGGCCGACTGGACCCTTTTGATCTTAGAAGTGCTAACAGAATTTATCTTTGTCCTTCTGACTGTTCTCAAAACCTGGTTAATTAAGGTGATCACTGCTTGCATAACTGGGACTTAACAGAGTCCAGATGTTCCTGTATTTCAGCCACACTTGCACCTTTCACGCTGTGTGAAGCAAGACACTTAGGGTGAAAAGTTCTTCCACTTCTCTCTCTATCTAATTCTAGGTCTGCACTTAAAAATATTTTCCATGCCCTTGAAGTCTTTCTGCACCCATGGGATTTTTTTTGGTTGTCTCCTTTCCCCTTCCTCTCCCTAAGTCTGCTGACGGCACTCCCAAATCTTTCTCCCATTTTCTGAATTGTGTTATCTACTTCCGCCAGAGATGGTTTGATAAAAATCTGGTTTCCAGTTCTCTCCATGCTTCAGGCCTCTTTATGGTAGAAAACATTTAATGAAACTCTGTTAGTGACCCTTCATGCTTTACTTAGAGAGGTATTGATTTCAAATACTCCTCAATACTTTTATATATTAATATAAATATATAGTGAATTTGTCAGTGATTTTTTTTTATATAAGCTTTTTTTCCCCTATAATAATATATTTTTGAGGCACTGAAAATACTGTACCATAAGTTAGCTAAACATTCATTCTTTCTTGGACTATAAAATAGCATGAAATTTTCATTGCTTTTTGTAATGGACTTGTAGAAATAGTTATTTTTTCCATGCAGACCTCTTGTGTTGTTTGAAGTTCCCCCCAGTTTGTTGTTTCTATCTACTTTATTTTCTAAATCTTTATGCTTCTCTCTTGGCAGCCAAGTAACAGAATCAATGCAGAAACTTGGATGGTCCTGGCCATGCCGAACAGTGACTGTCTTCTTCTAGCAGCTGCTCTGATATAAGGAGCGTGACATGTCAGAGGCAAAGCTGAAAGCAAAGTATTTTGTGTTTATTGGCATTGGCACAAGACAAGAAAACAGAAAACAAAACCTATTTTGAAGAGGTGTGTTCTAGCCTCTTACCGATGGATAACTCCACTCCCCGTTAACGTAGTGAGGTGAGACTAGGTCCCAGGGACAGGTGTGATCCCCCGCAGGGGCACTTGCGGAGGGGAAACTTTGCCTTTGCAGCACTGCAGGCTAGTTCTTCGTCCTGGACTCTGCTGGGTCCCTGCTGTGTCCTCTTGCCTCGTAACACCGCAAATACCATCGCTTGGATGGAATTTATGATTATTTTTTTTTATTATTTATTTTTTTGCTGATCCCTACCATGTTTAGGTTCCTTGTTTGTTTTGGGGATAAGCGTGAATACTGGAAGTGTGCTCTGGATTGGAGTCCGATGGGGCAGGCTTGCAACATCCTGAACCACATGTCGAGGGTGATTTTCCCAGTTGTTTTGTTGCTGTTTTGTTTTTAATGCTAAAATGGGGTGGTGCAGTGCTTAATATTTCAAGATGATGATTTAAGTAGCAGTAGATCCCAAAATACATGAGAAAGACATGTTTGGAGGCTGGCTGTGCAGAGTTGTCCTGAGTCAACCCTAAACCAGAGAGTATGCTCCTTGGCAATTCAGTTCTTCCCATGCAAGCACAGGGGAGATGTCATAAGGCAGCAGCAGGCTTACTGGCACTACCTCTATCTACCCATAGATTTTTACAGTCACAAGTTGTCTGTAGAAACGTTCATGACACGCAAAGTTGTGTGATGGTGAGTACTAGTGAACGGTGTAATTCCAAAAGCACCTAAATAAAAATTTGCTGTGGTGGGTACATATGTAATGCAGGAGGAGCATTCACCATGGTAGGTGCAAATGCTATTTTCTGGGAGTTGTGGGCTGTTTATTTTTTTTCTCTCCTCAAATCCTGCAGCTTATCTTGCTTGTTTCCCTGTCTTTCCTCTCCCTTCTGGCCAGACTCCAGTTTGTAATTCTGCATTCTTTACTGCCTGAAGTTTTCTCATTTTGAATGTTTGTTTTGAATTTGCACAGTGTTTTTGCACAGAACATATCAGTGATGCAAGACCTGCTAGTTAGAAGATTTTTTTGAGAATATAAAACAGAGGCTGAAAGTCAAGTGGTATCGGGCTGGCACGCCTATATGCCCTAAATAACTTCAGACCTATAAAAATAGGCAGTGAGAATTAATTCTTATGCAGGAAAAATAAAATCTGTGCAAATATTTTGACAGTGAAGGTGACTGACCAGTAGAACAACATACTAAATGTTAGAGTGGGTTGGTTCTCCAGCCCTGAAAGTTGCTTAAATTGACTGGGTTGTTCTTTTAAAGAAATGCTCAGGTTCAAATTGTATTAATTCAAGTGAATCCTGTAACCTCTGATGTACAAGTTAGGCAAGTTGTTGGCATTCATCCTCTCTGGACTGGTGAGGTTTGGCACTGTCATTCATCCTTCTCCCAGAGCTGTTAGTAAGCCAGAGCTTTGGGGAAACATGTCTTCATGCAGGATTTTAATAAAACACGCTATAATCATAATGAATAAAATCCCTGCATCTGCACAGGTGTGGGCCTGCGCCCTACCTCCACTCTGATTTGAAGCTTTATTGAAAATACAGTAGATAAGTGGACTTTCCTGTTTCTTGTCACACTGTGGACAAACTGTAGTCACTGTGCTTTCCAACACAGCTTTTTCCAATTTTTGTAAGATAAGGCTAAACAACCTCTTCTCAGCTATGATAAGCATTTATTGGTAGATAATAAAGCTTTATTTAGTACTGTTCATAAAAATCACCTATTTGATCCTTAGGTGGTGATCTGAGATATTGGACCCTCTAAGGTGAAGAAGTTGTTATTGAAATGCTCAACCAATGTGGGTTTATGCTGTTAATGACTTGTTCTTCTACAGTCCTTGGAGATTTATTCCAAATGTTTTCAAGTTTTCTTTGAGAGACTATAGTGGGAAGGTCAGCAGAAATTGGTGGCAGTCCATTACATGTATGAAGGAATGATAATAAGAACTAGAGGAATTTTTGATGTTGGTGGTTGTTGTGTACAATGGTGACTAACATGAAAAAAAAATGGGAGTAAAACGATGTACATAATCTGTGTTTCTCTATGGTTTGTTATTTCATAAATGCACTATTTACAAAAAACTATACTAAATCATCTTGCAATCGCATACAATGGTGTGGCATGCCTTGCTCTTTAAAACTAATTATTGATGTTGTTTACCATACACATTGCATTGTAAAGATTTCTTAATCTTAAATGCATTTCACACTGGTTGTTCCAGTAGAAGATTTAAATATTTATTCATGTTCTGTACTGTATATGAAAGCACTTAATCTTTTTTTTCTGTCTGTGAAGGGATAAAAATCCTTTTATAACTGCTCTTGGCCATGGCAGCATGTTTTGTACAAACATAGTTAACTACACTGGCATACAAATGCAACTCGAGAGGATACACTAATACGAGCTACGTTGCCTTTCTGGATTCAGCTTGTACCCACACAGGTACATCCTGCTCACTCTGTGCCTGCCTCATCATTCTTTTGCACTAGCATTTTCAGTAGGCTTGTTGTACAATTGTTTCTCAGCATACCTCATCTTTGGCCTGTGTACCATCCCAGTTGTGTTTTCTAATGACAAAACCATTGGGTTTGGCAGTGAGTGCAGCTTCTCTCCCTGCCCCCCCCCCATTTTTTTTTCCTTTCTGCTTCTCCTGAGAAAGCAGTCATTCTTGGAACAGCCATTCAGTTTAGTTGATAAAGTTATTTAATTTAGAAAAGAACAAGAAGAAAAAAAGTTGCGTTTTCCAAGAACTGCTCTAAGCAGAGACAAGGTATGTTTCCAAAATGGTGCTGGTAATTATTGAGACTGTCAGCTCAAAAAGGCCGAGGGCACCTTCGCCCTCGTCTTGGGAATTACCATCTGTTTTCTGTAATCCTTGTGAGCCCTCATGCATGTACCGATACAGTTGTATGCATTTCAGCATGTGTATCTTGGGCTGTCTTGTCAGAAACCTGGCTGCCTTACAGTTAGAATCAGAATAATGAAATATCGAGGTACCACGCCCTGACAGATGCGAACTGGAGCGTCACTGCTAAGCCCATGGAGTCATGCTGATTTACATGAGCAGAGAGGGTGGTTATTTTTCCTGTGCTTGTTTCATTGCCCTGCTGATGCTGACTTAGGCACAACTGAAAGGCAAAGTTCTGATGTATGTCCAATCTGGATGATTGTAGTGTGCCTTTTGTTAAGAGAATGCAAGGGGCTTTAATAGTAAGATGATGACTGTTAATTATAATAAATTAAACAAAAAAGTAGACTATTTTCTGGAAAAAAATGAGTTTTATCAACCTCATACCGTTGTCATAACTATAATTTATTACTGTTCTTAGACTCCCCCCTCCTGTCCTTCTGGGGTGACGGGATGGTGATGAAGATGAGAATTAGGCCCGGTATATGAGCACGTGCTCTGTTTGCTTAAATTTGGGAAATAAAAGCTTCAGCAGGGATAATGGCAAAATACTGATTTATTTATTAGTTCTGAAGTTAAAGAAATAAAAATTTTTAAAAAAATGGAGAAATCTGGCATTGTGAATATGCCTATGCACTCTGAATGCTCCCCAGCTTTGTGGCCTCCATTCATTCATTATCATCTTTTACATTTGTCTAGAGCAGCTACCCTTTGGTTCTAGATACACAGAAGTTTAAAGAGTTAGTAGTTAGGAGTGGGAAAAGAAACCCAGATAAAGCAAGAAATGCTGAAAGAGAACAGCTACATCCGGTTATTCACGGTTTGTAATACAACTGCAGACTGCCCTTATTACTATCAGTTCCCTTTGAAAGTCTTTGTGTAGCGAGCAATTAATTATTCAGGGCTACGCGTCAGAAGAGCTGGCGGCCATTTCCTGACAGAACCAAGCCTTAATTTTTAAAATACTTGAAATTCTGCAGTTGAGCATGGAGAGGCCACAAGTGTTTCCTCCTCAAGTACCGGAGTTTCAACAGTCGCCCTCACTTCTGCCGTATCCTGCAAGGCAGGTAGCCATGAGAGCACTCACCATGGCACTGCCAGCGGCTGAAGGAAAGGCTTTGCTAAGAAATGACGAGGGTTTTGTTCGGATAAATAGCTTCTCTGTGACTGGTGCTACTTTCTTTAGATGACACATACGTTGGTTAAGCTCACCTCAGGTGCAGCCACACAGGGAGAGGGTGATAGCGCCAGGGAGCGAGTCTGGCTGCCCTGGCAGTAGGAGCACAGCGTTGCAGCGTGTGTTAGCCCAAAGCACTTGACCTGAGGCTGGAGCAGAGGGACGTCGTGTCTGCACGCTGGGAACAGAGCAGCAGAAAATGCTGGCGTGATCACCAGTTGATTCTTCCCAGTATAACACTGCAGTTGTCTTAATGAGCCAGACAGGAGGTGATTACAGGGGAGCTGTGAAGAGGTGTGTGCGCAGGGGGCACTGATCCCCCTGAAGTACATGGCTCCAGTTTGTGATTTAGCTGTAAGTCTAGAAGAATTGCCTAACCCTGCTGAAGTGACTACTGCTTTTTTGGCCAGATAGGTGAAACAATCTCAACCTTTGGTAGGTGACTCATTTTCCTGTGTAGAAAGAGGAGACCAAAATCAAGCCACTAATCTTTTATTTTATCAGTTTAAACTAGTGACAGACCTAAATACCAATGGGAGATCGAAATCACACCATGTGAAGTTGTCGCTATTTCAGTTTACCTGATGGCTTACTTAAGAAGAGACAGACAATTAAAGAGCCACTGTGTAAAGTAACAGCCCCCTGGAAAGAAAGCAGGGACTAAGAATGAGGTTTTTCCCAGGATGTTTGTACAGACAAAACTTGCACCCCAAAGGGCAAAAAAATGCAGCCTGGCTCTGAGGATTTACACTGGATAGTTGTTTCAGGAAGTCGAGGAAACTGCGTTACATGGAATAATCAAAATTTAGAAACATCGGTATTGTTGTTCTGAAGAATTATTATTCCCTCTTTGCCAAAGAAGTGGCTGTTTAATCTTTCTGGGTCTCTGGACATCCGTCTTATTGTGGATGTCTGCAATGACCAAGAGAGGGAGATGGAGAAACCATTAAATTGCATTGTAACTGATCACATATTAAAATGATATAGGTCCAAAAGGGAAAAAGAGAGTCAACATCATTCCATAAAGATTTTTATTGCAAGAGCTGTTTTCTTAACTTTATTAACAGAGGCGTTTAAAGGATTTGACACTTAGGGAAGGACAAGACACAGCTTATTAACAGGCAAAGTAATGTTGATGATTGCTTTGAATGTGGTTGTCAGAGCACCGTGGAGGTCATCATCACAGAGCAGCCCAAAACCTTAGGAGAAGGACATCATTTTGTGTTCTCAAGGCTGGGAGTGTCTCACCTGTGCGATCTTTGCTTTTCTGGTAACCTCACCGTCTGCAGTGGAGACAAGCCTCTGTGAAAGCCTGGCCTCCTTACGTTGAAAGCTGGCCTCTAGCCTTTGAGGATGTGCTGATTTCAGAGGCCTATTTCATTATGTATTGGTTTTATTGCTCCTTTTCTGACTTGCAGCCGTTCTATCTTAAATATTTTATTAGTTCTAACTACTGCCCTAATTGGTAAAATTAGCAAATGCAAGGCAAAACGCACAACTGGAATGCATTGTGGAAGGCCATTCACTTCTCTAACAATTTTTTGAGTTGTCACAATATATTTACTTTATGTTCTCTGTAAATGCTCGCTGTCATTTCTTTACCAGCCAATGCAGTTTGAAATTTTGATGGCTTTACTCTGAAAATAAAGATATCTAATTGACTCTGCTTATATAGAGAGACTGGAGACATGTGAGACTGCTGGTGGGGGGAAGGTTACAGTGGATGCTTGCAGACCTCTTACACAACTCTGCTTGGTGAAGATTTCTGCAGCATTATGGCTTGCTGACCTTTTTTTCAGGGGCTGAAGAGCCTACAGCATATTGAAGGGTGGGCTGTTTGTTTTCCCTGTGTTGTTTTTTATGTACTGAAATATTGTAGTGAAAATAGCTGGGTGGGGTGTAATGAATGTTTTCAAAGACCTTCCTTTGAAAGAGGCTTTTTTCCAGTTCTTGGTGGTCACCACCCATTTTCCTGTTCTGTGCGCGCCTCTCTCATTGTTTCTATCCACAAAGGCCCCTTGTGTGAACCTGTCAGTGTATGTGCCAGTGCGACAAGATAAAATGTTGTGGGATACGTGTCTGAGCCTGGTGAAGTGCCAGAGATTTTAACCACAGGCTCCACAAATTTCAGTGGGTATTGCCCACATTGCAACGCAGCATTAGATCGTAAAATTCCGGATTTGTCAACAAGCTTCAGCGTGACTCCTTCAAATGTTTATAGTTGAGGAGGTTTCAGGCTGAAGTGCTACCAGGGTAGGTATGTGTGCTGGTGATATTATAGTCATGTGATGGTAATATTTGTCCCTTAGGCTTGAAATAAAGCTTAATTGAAAAATTGCCCTTGTTTATGTGTGCCATCTTGATAAATAATGCACATTGTGGTTGTGTACAGGCTGGGATGTGGTCAGTGTCCCATCTGAAAAACGAGGCTGGTTTTGAGTTTAACTTCTGGGCCTGTGATTTGCACTTCGTTCACCTTTGGCTTAAACCCACTGGTGAGGAGATAAAGCACATCCTTTGGTATGTGTTTTTTAAAGTAGGTAAATAGTTGGGTTATCTAAAAACAGATCTCAGCAATACCTGCTGAGCTTCTGAGCAACAATATCTATGGACCTTTAGATTAGCTGTCAAAATTGACTGATTACTATAAGTAAAGCCACAGGATAAGAATCTGTAATCTCTCAGAACACAAATCATTGATAGAGATCTCAGGTCGTGCATTGTCATAACCTTATCCCCGCTGTTGCGGTGCGATTCCAACTCTAGCTGGGCTGCAGGTACATTTGAATGTGTGAGTGGAAACCATGAAGAAAAGCAGAGTTGTACATTTCTCACCCCCAAAATGGCTGTTTGGAAGCATGTTCAGTTTCAGCCATTACTGAAACAGTCCTTTTCTGTAGTGTTGTTCAGTGGGTCTGTTTTTCCTTTTAGTCTACGAATTATCTCTGAAGATTGCTATGTCTTGGCTGGTATCAAAGAGTTGATTGCCACAGGGAAGGAATCCATGATCCCATATCTTGACTGAGCAGAGCAGTACAAAACCAGTCTTGGGAGAGAAGATTGAGTTTAGAAGGCTTTATGCTCTTCCAGTCGAGGTTTGGCCATGTGCTGGGCATTTTGTTTCTCTCACAATTTCCTTAGTATTTGAGAACACAGGGGAGTTGGTTCTCTGATCTGTTTAAGTGTTGGCTCTGGCTTTATGGGATGACCAGAGCCATCCTCCCTCTTTCTGTGGCTGGCACTCAGGCTTGCTGAGTGCACAGTGACTTGGTGAAGGAAACTGCTCCGACTGAAAACTAAGCCATGAGAAATATTTCTCACCATGCTGCGCTCTTCTCGCCTGAATCCAGGGAATGGGTTGAAAAGGCAAAAAGGCAATGCCTACATCTGCTATACCTGATGATCAAACAACAGTCTGGCATCTTCTCTGCATGGCACGGTCCTCATACAGTTCCCAGGAGCTACATCTTGCCCTAGGAGCAACGTGTTTGGCATATCTTCAGAGGTGCCAGGTCCGTGCTGGCATGGTGACTAACGGACGGACTGCGCTCCCAACATCATAAAATAATAATCCAGGACCAGATTAATAGCTGCTGAAATCCTAACACTTATCTCTCCAGGTCAAGGTACTCATAATCCTAGGGAGAAATGGTAGGACATAAATCCCGTGGACATTATTTTGCTTACTGTGATTAAATTTATCATACTTTGGTGACATATTGCAAACCTTAATGCTTCAAAAAATACAAGGGCTCCAGCAGCATCAGTAAGATTCTCATCATTGAACTCCCAAAAGTACTTTTTAGCTGCTGTGATAGCTAGTATTCACAGTGGTACTTCAAATTGGAGGTACAAAGAGTTATCTTACAAGCTGCATAAAATAGAAGATGCAAATGATAAAAATGTTTTTAAATGTGTAGTTATAATGTTTTTTGTCTTAGCACTCCCTTTTTTTCAGAAATGAATGCCAGGAATTTTCCTTGAAATATATAAAATGCAAATCCAGTGATGTAGAATTTTCATATAGATTTTAGATACCATCAGAGCTTTGGATGTTGGGGAAGTTGGTCTCACACGTGGTTTTAAGGTTCATATGGGATTTCACAGAATCACAGAATGGCCGAAGTGGGAAAGGGACATCTGGAGGTCACCTGGTCCAACCCCTGCTCAAGCAGGTTTACCTACAGCAGGTTGAACAGGACCACGTCCAGGCAGCTTTTGAAGATCTCCCAGGGTGGAGGCTCCACAGCCTCTCTGTGCAACCTGTACCAGTGCTCCATCACCTGCATGGCAAAGCAGTGTTTCCTTGTGTTCAGAGGGAACCTCTTGTGTCATGGTTTGTGCCCATTGCCTCTTGTCCTGGCACTGGGCACCACTGCATCTTCCTTGTACCTATCTAAAGATTTGATATGTTCCCTGTTCAAGAAAGCATACTCATGGCTATGTTACTGTCAGCTGTGGTTGTCCTAGAGTGACGTGGACTTAGTGAACTATCGGTATGCCCAGCTTAAAGACACCAAAAGTCTGGTGTGTTCTCTTAGGCCTCATCTCATGATACTCTACTTGTACTAGCCAATTCCCATATCACGCTAAGCGTTGTTTGGAAATGTCTAATGAGAACAGAAATGAGTTCCTTGCCCTTAATGTGAACTCTTCCCTGATCTGTCCCTGAGTTGTTCGTATTTCTCATTTTCCCGACTTTCATTAATTCAACCCTTTGGTTTTAAACTTGGAGGAAAGAATGGCATCACCTATTGATATGGCAGTTGGTGCCAATGTTTACTGAACTAGCCATGATTTGTTGTTTAGTGGGTATGTACAGAAATTATAAGAAATCCCGTGATCAAACCAAGGAGTCAGTGGTGAGATGCTGTAAGTTAGAGCAGCTTTAAAGGAAGGGTGGAAGGTATTTCATTTCCTTATTTTTGTAATAGCCTTTTCTGTTAGTAGTTTTTCTTGTTACCTTCGAACTCTCATTTCCTCTATTAACAAATTCCCTATTTTGCTGGAGTTTATATTTGTTTTGTCTGTGTACTGGGTACCATATCCCACTGTGCAGCAACACTGCTTTAGCACTTAACAGCCATGAGCAGTACACATGTTTTCAAACCATTTTTTTCTCTCTGTCCAAGAATAACTCTCCGTCCTCCTTCCTTCCCTCTTGCTGGTGTGCTGAACTCACTCATCTAGTGCATATTCAGATTTTAGAAATAATTATTTTCACTGGAAAGAGTTCAGGTATAAGGAGAGATCTGTATGGCACTGTGTATGGGTTTCATTGACAGCTTTCATATTTGGGCCTGAGTTCCTGGTGAGTGAGTAAATTGCTGTTTGTAGCACTTTTTATTTACTGATGGTCACTTTTATTACTTTAACGGAGGGGGCTTTCGAAAAGCACAGCATGTCATCCAGAATAAACTGCTTGTCGGGTAGAATGGTTACAAAGCTGTGTGAATACTTTTTAAAGGAATTTTAAGGCTAAGTAAGCATGACTGCTGGCTGCTTGGTGCCCATGGAAGCACATCTCTGGAGCCGCCAAGCCGTAAGGTTCTGAGATAGCTATGGAGTGCCTCACAGTGAGAGAAACTCCTTTTTAGATAGTATGGTAGATTATAAATCATCTAGGGATTTGCTAAGCAGAAGGTAAAGCAAAATGTAAACACAGCAAAAAAATGGACTTGCTAGTTTGAAATAAATTGTTGTTGTTATCTAAGATAGTACTGCCCATTAAAATATTTTTATTGGTTTTTATTGGTTTGAATTGGAAAAACTTTTTTGTGATATATTTTGTAATCCTTTCATCCCTAGAACGTATTTTTCTTGCTCTGCAAGTTAGCTTTTGAAACTTTAAGGCATTTTAAATGAGAATTTACTACAGAAATTTCATGTGACAGCTTAATTAACTGTGGATTCTTGACCTTTAAAGAGCTGGAGCTAGAAGCATTTAATAACCAGCCACTGGATATAAAGTAATATGCTTGCTGTTTTACTAGCTTGCGTACAAGGCAGTCTGAAGCAAAGTCCAAGGGTCACCAAAATAGTGAAGGAAATAGAGGGAAGTCAATCTGAACTACGTATTTCAAAAGGTTTTATGTGCGTGTGTCACAGTGTGCAGGTATGAGTGAAGGCTACCAGATATAAGGTATTCTCATTAAGGTGCAGGCTGTGATTTCTCTAAAATCTTCTGTGATCTGGGGCCTACAAGGTGGGAGAATAATTCAGCACAGTTACTGTGCTGCCTAGTCTTACACACACGTGGTATCGACCCATGTGGACTTGTTGAGAGCAGCAAAACCCTGAGCCGGAGGTTGGTATCTCAGCCTGGGACGCAGAGCAGGCTGCTCCATGAGTTTCAAGGAGGCCACCAACACTCTAGACATCGGGAGGATGGCTGAAGCTGACCACCCAGTGTCATCGCTGGCTGGGTAGGTATCAAGGGCTTTGACGGGTAGCCGCAGGCTGGGATTGCTCCTGCCTACGGCAGGGGGTCTGAAGCCGCTGGGAGGATGGGTCCCCAAGCCCACATGACGGTTTTGCAAGGTTGCTTGGACAGGAGTTGTTATGTGGGGCTTCAGGTTTTTCCAAGCCTAGAGTTTCCAGTACTGCAGCCAGAGAGGCTGCTGAAAGCCAGATTACGATCTGAACCCCAAGCAAGCGAGCAAGGCCTTCGTCTGCAGGCATTCCCACTGATTTCAGTGGAGCCGTGTTGCAAGGGTGCCAGGGTGAGCGAAGGGATAGGAATCCAGCCCCCGCCGGCACTCCTGGGCCTGCTCGGGTGCTCCCCACTGGCAGAGCCGCATGCTGGGCGAGCCTGGGTGTACCCTTTGGGCTGCCTTGCTGCCTGGGTCAGTGGAAGAAACACTGAGAGCTTTGGCTCCTGTCAGCTTGGGAGCTTCACCTGAAACTGCCACCGCTTGCTGGTTGTTGGGTGTCGCTGCTTGCAGGCTGCAGCCCCTAACTTCAGTTTTCTGAAGGCAAACCGAATGTGGCTGGCAGCGAGTGGCCTGGGTCCTGACTGGAGACCCCAGGACTGCTCCTGAGCTCCATCACCCTGTTTTCAGTGGAGATTTGAGCTTTCCCATTCCCTTGGTGTGATTTTAAGGGGAACAGTCTGTGATAACACTGGGATTACAGTGTGAGCATGAGTGTCTGTGGAGAGGGGCCTGATCGTGCCAGGGACTCCTGAGAGAACAAGGCGTGAGGGAGGCTTCCCTGCAGGACCTCCCGGCCTTGTCAGTGGGCTTGGGTGGGTTGACCTGTGGTGGCTTTCTCCTCTCTTTTCCCTCTGAAGTTTTAAAAATCTGACATGGGTTTGGGTGAGGAAGGTTTCTGCCTTTGCTTGCGTCACTTTCTCCTAGCAGTGACGCACACATGTGCTCGATTTTGCCACATAAGTGGGCGGTTTATGCACTGGGAGGGAATGATTCATAAATTAGCTGGAGCCTATGCCTTTCCTCTGTTGCCCTAATGAAGTGTGAGAAGGATTCAGTGTAAACCTTTCTGCCTGGCCCTCAAACAAGGTTGTTGTGGAGTTACGTTTTTGGTTTCTGCCTGCGGGTAGCCAACCCTTGCCCAGGGAGAAAAGCTCACCCAGTGAATAAAATGGGGGCAACTGCAGGGAGACGTGATGGCCTGCCATCTGCAAAGGAAAACCCTGCACATACTGCATTCTGCAGAGCTGTAGCACTTGACTGCAGGTTTTGGAGGCTTTTGTGTAACCAAGATGAATGAGGGCTAGATGATAGTCTTTGAAACAGGGAAAGAACAAACATAGCTGTCTGCTTGGGGGAAATGCTATGGGGCGTGAGGCCGGGGGGTTGTTTTGTGCCTCCGTGCACTTGTACTTGTCTGGCAAAAACAACAACGCAACTTGAGGGTGTGCTGAGCTAGGGAAGAAGAGAAGGAAAATTGAGGTGCAGGAAACCGCACAGGGAAATGCTTAACAAGCAAATTGTTTGTTTATTTAAAATGATAATGTGCAAGCAAGAACGTCTTTTGATAGCAACCAAACAGGCTGATTCTTCCTCTCATTTTCCAAGTCAAGAAGACTCTCAAATGGTGTACGATGAACTGTCTTGTTCAAGAAAAGCTGCAAACTACCATCAGAGGCAGTGGTGAGGGAAGGCATCTGCAGCACAGTTAAAAATCATGCTTTGCTCATAGCATTACTTGTTAGAAATCTTGGGCATCCCATGGTTAATGAAACCAGCTTGTTGTCTTATTAGCCACCCTTGACAATTATATTTACAGAGGTTAGCAAAACTAAATATTTTTCTTCGTGGCTGGAGTAACATCTTGAGAGACCCGACCCCCTCTTATACAACCCATTTTTCCTGCTTGAATTGCGACATGGCTTTGGCCTTAGTTCCCAAAATTTAGTATTTAAATGAGGAGAGATTGGACCGTGTTTTCCCCAAGTTGGTTCAAATGTGAAAATTGCAGGCTCTAGACTTAGAGCAGAGCTCGAGCGTTTGTGGTTCAAGTTAGATTTTCCAAGCTGCAATTGGAAATTCTCATAAATATTGCTGTGTAGCTTGCTTTTTTTTGATTTTGCTTTGTTTCTAACCTTTTATTTCAATGGCAGAATTAGAAACTGGGAAGAATTTTTCCCAGACTGGAATCCTTATAGGCACAGCGTAGATGCATTTTTATTTAGAGAGAAGGAAGTATCTCTGAAAGTGTAAGTAATTTACCTGGTACTCCCATTCCCTGCATCTGCCCCAGGATGACATAAAGCATTTTCTGTAGTACCTTGAAGGACGTCTGTGTATGAAGTTGTTTTTGTTTTGGTTGTGGTTGGTTTTGTTTGTTTGTTTTTTAATGTGCATACAATCTGACTCCTACTTGACAAAGAGAAAAGTAAGGAGTTAGTGTTACCTTGTAAATATCTGATGCTTTATATTCAGACTTGGATGGGTTGGTGCTCACTCCAGTGATGCCACTGAAGTCGTTACCAAAGTTGGATCCTGCTGTTGTATACTGAAATGTGTGTTAGTCTCATCCTGTGCATACCTCCTCTATCAGATACCATGTTAGAAAATATTCACCTGGAGCAAAATAATTGTGAAAGAGGTTTGCCAAAGGCTGATCATGGATCTTGAGAAGATATCGTAAGCATTTATTAGGCCCTGTGCTCTGTTAGCACACCCACTAGTGAGCACCTGCCGTCCCACCTATCTGATCCCCAAGCCTATGCCCAGCTTCAACTGTTCTGCAGCATGGGAGCCCTGCTGATGTGCTGCAAGCAAATTCCTGCTTTGGAAGATGCTGTTGAATGCCCACCCTTGCGTGCGCCCCAACAAACACCTTGCTGTTCCTTTGGTCTTAGCATTTAACATGTACCCTGGCTATTTTACTTTCTTATACATTTTTTAAGCGACATGAGGTTTCCATGCTAGAAACTTCTGTAGTCAGTCTAGCTCTTCTAGAAATGGTCTTCTTCTCTAAAATACGTTAGTATGTATTAAAGTTCTTTTTCTGTTTTATGCAGTGTTACATTGTACCAGCCATGATTTAAATAGCGTCTAGGATTAAGTGTTGTGGTTAATATGTCACATTGTTTGTTTTCTTCATCTTCTTCACATGAAAGAATATAGTTAAATATCCTAGTGTGATGGGGATTATTTTTTTTTAAACTTTATAGACTCATTACTTTATACTAACATTGGAAATAGCAGGTTATGATAGGCTTTTTATTTAGAAGCCCTGTCAAGTGGGGAGCCGCCAGTGGTGATTCTGGAAATGAATGTGCATCAGCAGAAACAGTGTGGTTGATCTTTTCCCCAGCCTGTGCTCATCCAAGCTGTGATATTTGCACTGATACAGTGTTACAGGAGTCTGCTAGAAAATAAATCCATTATGTATTGAAGTGACTGAGGTGTGAAACATCGACTCACGCAAGCGAAGGAAACTTGTAATATCAGCAGAGCTACCTGGGTTTGAAATGGTAGTATTTAAGCACAGGCTCTTCGTGCTCTGAAATAAGAATCGTACTTTACGAAACACTAGTCAGTGGAGTTTGCTCTTAAACTAACCTATCCCAAATCCATAATAAATGTAGCCTTTGTGTTTCTCACACGTTAAATTTAGCTTTGTATCCCTTGGTGGCTTAGTTTTGCATACTTGCTTCATAAAATGTCTTCCCCTTTGTTATTTCCTGCTCTTCTGTTCTCTGTGGAGTTTGAGGGAGGCTGACTTTGTTGGTCTTGTTATTTCTCAAGAAGAAGCCCGTTCTCATGGACAATGGAGAGAGGGTGATTTCATTAGAATAGCTTTTACTAAGGAGAGGTTTCTTGCATGCAGTAGTATTTTCTTTCCCGTTTTATATTATTCATGGTTGAGGAAAGTTGGTTTTTCAGAGTACTGCTAAGGGCTGAGACAGCTGTATATACAAGCACAATTGGATACCCTATTATTACCTTTACTTTAATGCAGGGAACAGCAATTGCAACTCATTTTATCAATGACACAGCCACACACTCTGCCATTTCTCCAACTTTAAAATTGATTGTCATCTTGTCCTGGAGTATTTTTCAAGTAAATAAATACAGACTGAACAAAACAAATTTAGATTTACAATTTTTAACATTTCCTGAATCCCAGGAATAATAGTTTGCTATTTTGTTTTGAATCTCTGACCTAAGACAGATCTTGTACCTGTCACATTCAACAAGGACTCAGGGGGTCCAAAGGCTGATTTTCCCGTTGCAGCAGTTCCCTCCTAATTCCTATTTTTAAAGGAGCAAATAGATATTAGCTTCTCATCAAGTTTAAATCAGTTGACAGAACGGATTCATCACTGTTGAGACTTACTCTTCTAAATGCCTCTCTTAAGTCGTGAATTGCATTTCAAGAAATGCTTTTTCCTTTCTCTCCTTTACCTGCCAGGAGCAGTTCAGAACGGAGGAAGGAGAAATCAAGAGATGCAGCAAGATGCAGAAGAAGCAAAGAGACCGAGGTTTTCTATGAACTGGCCCACGAGCTGCCCCTTCCCCACAGTGTCAGTTCCCACCTGGACAAGGCATCCGTAATGCGCCTGGCAATCAGTTTCCTACGCACTCACAAGCTTCTGTCTTCAGGTAACATCTGGCTAAAAGAAGTTGTCAATGCTGGTTGGTATCAGCTTGGTGAAAAAGTGCGTGGTCATCTCTGAACACAAGGTCTTAAAGTGAGAACAGGACGCAAGTCCTTGTGTTGTGAGAATACAAATAGAGTTGTTGGGTTTTTTTCCATCAGAATTACGTATATTTGAATTGGGATAGGAAATGTGAGTGAATCTGGTCATATAAGATCTTCATTACCAAACTAACAACTGATGCAGTTCTGCATCTTTGAAAAAAAGAACTATAAAAACTATCAGATATGTTTTATTAAACTCAGTAACGAGGTTTTGAGCTTTTAGGAGTTAAATCAGAATTCAGACATACACCTTATAAGCCTCTATGCTGAAACAAGTAAATCTGGATTGGTCACGGCAAGCATGTGTGTGCCAGTGCATTCAAAAGGCAGCTTGGAAGTTCTGAAGGTCCAATACTTCATTTTAGAGGCCTGATTGTGCTATACACTGGTAATATGTAGTAGGTTGTCCAATACACTGTAGAGTGAGATAGCTAAAGCGAACAACTTTTAAATACTTGACATGAATGGATTCTATTTAATCAATCTTAATTATTTTGGAGTAGTATTAAATGTGAACCAGCGTCATTTTCATAGCCTATTAAAACCAATAAAATGAACAATGTTCTTATTTTACCCCCATGTTTGCATAATCACTTTGATAGAAATCTATAGTTTGAGTAGCCTTTAATATCAATGAAAACAACTGTTTTTTTCTGGGGGAACTTTCACACAGTGACTTCTGTGTGCCAAGAATATGTTAAAAAAGAAATCCTGTATTATTTGTGAAAGGTAAAGCCAAAATTTCATCTTTTCCTTCATTAATGGCAGAAATCCCAATAAGGTCACGATTGCACTTCCTCTCTTTAGAGAAGTTGAGTCATACCATAACAACTGCTTTAATAAATGCCATTAGGAAGTATCTAATTCTCTGGAAAAGTATGCTGTTGGTTTGTTGTTATTAGTCTCAAAGATATGACAAACTCAGTTCTATGTCTATAATTTTTGTAGCTTTTCTGGGCTCTGCGAAGTCTATTTTATGAAATGTATGTTGTGTTTTATACTTTTTTTTTTTAATCTTAGCTTATAGAATCTGATATTAATGTTTACTTCTGTAAGAAGAAAACTTTATTTGCTGAACAGCATTTGGAAATCATCTCTGATTTCTTCATGCAATTAATGCTTGAAGTTGCATAAAATAGGTAAATGTTCTTAAAAATGCTGTCCAGCGAGCCAATTTGTTAGTAGCTTTCTCATAAAAACACAGCTTAAGCTTTACAAATATTTATATTAGATGAGCTAGAGACTGGCACAGAATAGGAAAAGCAAAATTCTGCAGGACTGTAACAGATAATATAAATAATGTTTGTGTCTGTGAAAGCTGAAATGAAATAGTTTGATGCTGTCATCATGAGAAAAAGATATTTGCTGACCTGGAAACTGCTCAGTTTAAAGTGAACTTTTCAAATACACTTACATTTCTTGACAAGGAAAAAATTCTACAGATAAAATATTTGTTTTAGTGCTTCTGTAGTGTCAAGACTTCAGCTCGTATCAATTGATAGTGATGACAACTACATATATTTATTTAGTATTTATACATTTGCTTACGTTTCTGTTTTTTTCTGTGACAGTGTTTGAAAAACAATGTGATTCATGTAGCTGATTTACGTTTTCTTGAGGTATCATCATGACCCAGCAGTTCGAAAGCAATCTGGCAGTGAAATGTTAGTTATGACAGGCTGTGTTTCAATAATATTCAAAGCTTCTTCTAAGTTAGTTATTTACTTCGCCTTAAATCTGATCTGCTTCCCCAGTTACAATATCAGTTTGATTTAAGCCCTCTCATTAAAATTTGTGTTGTTAGTCAAATGCAGGTTTGTCCCTAAGATGTAGATCTGAATTTCAGAATCTTTAGTGCTTCTATTATGAGGAATTGGGCTTAAGGGGCTGCTTTCCTCGAAGAGTTGGTATTATTTTCTGACATGGGGAACACATGGAAATGAAAGAACTCAAGCCAGAAAACCACTGGTTGCTTGTAAAGGCCTCATCTGCTACTTATATTCCTCTGGGTATAGCTAACATTTAAATTAGCCAAGCTAAACAAGAAGGCTGAAAATTTGTTTAGCCCTGAATATTTGAAAGATAAAATTTATCAGGCTTTGGAATACAGTGGCATAAGAGAGCTTTCTTTATCGCTATCGGAATAATGACTTCAGAGTATTATTTCTTGCTCGTTTGATTGTCCTACAGTGTACACTTGCTAAGATTCCTGAGATTTGCAGATGCATGATGCTAGTCTAGCCAAAGTAAATTTCTATCAGTTTGAGAACTGTTTCTTCCCCTCAGGAGACACGACTGGAAAATTGAATATAGACATTTCTAAGCAGGCTTCTGGCAGGTGAGCTTTGTTGAAAAACTGCTGCCTTTCAGGGCTGATTAACACTGTTGTTGCACAATAGTTACTTAATGCAGCTGATGTTTGAGGGGTGCTGTTCTTCTGATCCATTCCTGTGGGAGCAGAATCAAAGTCTTTGATTGTAGGCTGCCGAGTAACGTCAGTCTTCCTAAGGATACTGGCTTTCACGAGAAGGCTCTCTGATTTAATTAAAAGCTACAGGGTTTTGATACAGTTTTTGGCTCCTGTATGAAGAGGTTTGCTGCTTATCACGTTTTGACAAGAGCATGGAGCAAAATGGAAGTGGCTTGTGCGTGCCTGTCCATCCCCTGCTCTTGTTTTGCTCTAGACCCCTTTTGAACCCCATGCCAAGCTGCCCCTTTTTCCGAGGCACGCTTAGCAGATTGGAATTTGGCTGTTAGCTCTGCGTTGCCTCTGAGGAGCCTAACCCCAGTGATGGGGAGCATGGGGCTTCCTGTTTTCTCTGGCAGGTGAACAGGGAAATGGGGAGGTGGAGAACTTGAGGAGCATGCATGAGAGACAAACGTCTCCCCCAGCCTGCAGACATCCTCCTTGCTTTATGTTGTCTTCATGGAAAAAGTTTTGATTATTTGGGCTAGACGTTTAGTGTAAACTGGAGTTAAGTGGGAGTATGTGTTCAGTCATTAATTAGGACATTAAAATAACATTTACTGCATTTATATATATACAATGTCACTAAAATAAGCCTGTAGTGCGGCTTGAAAAATACTTCAAAATTTAGCAGAGAAAAAAAGGAGAGCTTGATTAGCATTTTTGCTATTTATTATTAATTCTATCAAAACCTCCTGGCACAACAGATTTTATTTTATACTGCTGTTTGTGGGCATGATCCTCACATGAGGACTCATCTCCTCATTTCACGGCAGTTTTGCTGGGAACGAAGTGAGCGAGGGCCTTCCCAGAGCTGCATCCTCGTCTCTCTGCAAGCCCACGCTCCAGATGGGATTTCAGAGATGGCCTCAGGCAGCGTGCCAGCCTCCGGCCCTTGGCATCGTGCCTCTAATGCCCCATCGTGCTATTCCCTGGCTCGGAATAGGGCTTTTCGCTTGTGTAACTCGGGCTCTTTCACTAGCTGTGTCTGCATAACTATTATTTATCAGTCGGGAAGCCGAGCCCTCGAGAGATCTATGCCTATATTCTTCCAGCAGGTGAATGGCAGAGCCCAGAGCCTGAGCCGGCACCGAGAGCTCGCCCGCGACGCGCCTCTGGGAGCCCCAGTGCCTGGGCTGCAGGGCGCGCTCCTGCAGGCATGGCGGGGTCCCGGCTTGGCCCTTGTATCCTATCATAATAGGAAATAGCTGGTTGTATATCTCAGAGTTCAAAAGGGTAAAAAATACCAGGCTTTGCTTTATAAAAGTTGCTTCTTTACTTAGTAACACATTTCCCTTTGATTTTCACAGTAGGCAATTCTGTGTGGGAATGTTGGAGAGGAAGCCTTTAACATTTAGAAATGCAGGCTGTTCGTCTGACGGCCTGATTGAGATTAGTATCACAGGAAGCAAACTGAAACAATGGCTTTATAATACTGTTTCCATGTTGTGCACACAACAGTACGCGGTATAATTGGAATGTTAGTAGAAATATCATTTAATTATGACCTCTTAAATATTTTTCAAGATGTCTTCTAATTCTGTTGGCATAATACATTTTGCCATTGCTACGTTAACATCTTTGGGATAAATTTAGAATAGATGTTTGTTCATTAAAAGTAAAGATTTTGATCCCAGGAAGTTGCTTCTGAAAATAGTCTGGTGGATGCTTACCAGTGTCAGAGCTTGTGGATATAGGGCCTTATGTCCTTTAGCGTAGTCAGAAAGACTGATACCGGTATTTCTCTCCTGTTCTCTAGTGTAGCTAATTTTTTTGAGTATTAATAGGTGGCAAAAATAAAATATCTGTCTTTGCTAAAGTACAATACTGTCTGAATATTAGGAAGAGAATCCACTTTAGGAAGCCTCTATGGGGTGCCAATAATTTCAAGTGTTCGGACCACGCTCGCGATAAAAGCATTACTGGAACCAGAACTCCTTGGCACCAGCGAGGGTCTGTGTAGCCAGGGCTGCAGACCTTTCAGTTAGGCTAATCAGGCGAACACGACTTTATCAGCTTTCTTCAATCCCACGCTAATTGCATGGTCACCCGGGTGTCTTTTCGGCGTGGAGAGTCCAGCAAAGGAAACTGGATGGGAGTCACTCCCGTGCCGGCAGGCGGCAGGAGAAATGGGGAGGGAACAGGGAAGCAGACGGGAAGTTGTTTGGGAGAAGGGAGGCCACAAGGAAGCCAGTGTGAAGTTGTTTCAAGGGAGGGAGACAACAGAGCCGGAAAGCCAGCGGGGAGCAGAAGGGAAAAAATAGCTTTTCTCTGCGCTTTTAAGGGAGTGCGCAAACTGCAGGGAGAACTGATGTGGGCATTGTTTTTGAACGTCTGGACAAGCTGCATCTAATCTCAGACCATTGTGGCATAAAACAGTGCTTTAAAAATAGCTTGTCTACTTGTTTGCTTTTATTACATTGGAAAAGTGGTTCTGTGCCAGCCGTGCTGCTAGGAGTGAGTGGAGCTGGGTACCGAGTGCTTCGGCTGCCTGAAGTGGCATCCCGTTTCTGGGAAGGTGAGCTCAGAAAGCCCGATCTGATGGGATGCTGCGTCCTGCCACTCAACACCCATTGCTGCACGACTCCAACACCTTCCTCAGAGCAGTATCTCAATGATTTGGCTAGATACAAACTCTGCAATAAAGTTGCAAAGCAACAATAACATAAGTGTTTTCTTTATCGAGGTTGCTTGTGCACTTTGAGATAAGAGCCCTTCAGGAAGCTTCGAGTTTAAGAGCAGGTTTGTCTTGATGTATCTAAACTGAAAGCTTTTATTGGGCATATTGAAAATATCCCTTTGAACAGGATGTGGTGTCCTGTCATGACAGAAAAAAATAAAAATAAAAAAATAGTTGCTTTCTTTTGATGTGAAACAAGAAACTGGGAAAAGCTGAGTCTGTCTCAAAGCTGCTCTTTCTGATGCAGGATAGAGCTGCTTTTAGATCTTCCCTAACTTCCGCTTAGCAGCACCAGGCAGTTTTTACCACCCTGTGAAGGAGTTGCAGCTATAGCCTTGTGCCTATTATGTACAATATACAACCGGTTTTTTGGTACTTGTAGGATCCAGGGTAAGAAACAAAGCCTTGAAAATTGTGTGAAGGTGATGATGTGACTCCTAGTAAGAGCCTTTTTTACACTTTGTACCTCTGAACTGACAAGAAAGGCACCTTTGCATCAGATCAAAGCTGCTGAAAGGAGCAGAGGCTGTTTGCTAGGAGTCTGTTTATATCTGAGCAGTTATTTCTTGCAAGGAGAGCTTGGGTTTTGAGCCCTCAGACTTGTTCCAAGAGGTTGGACCGAAGGAAATGAGCAAGCATCTACGGAAAAAGTGTTCTTAAACTTGGGAACAGTGCACATCCTGACAGTGGGAATTAATCAAAGCTTGTTTACACGAGCTATTTTTAGCATAAAAGGTTATCATAAACACTGCAATAGGCATTTGCCATTGCAGTTCAAAGTTTCTTGTTGATGAACACATTCTACTCTGGTCGTCAGAATTTTTTTCAAAACAGAGCTGATTAAAAATACATTTCAGTATTTGTTACAGACTGAGAAGCAGAGTGAAAAAATACCATATCAAAATTCGATACGGACTGAGGAATACTGCCTTGGGGCAATGCGAACAGTGGGTGACGCATCAGATGGGGGCTCGGGACACCGTGACTCTGTTCCTGGCTCTGCTGTAGCTCTGACAGTTGCTGCTTCACTTCTCTGCGGCTCTCTGAGTTATTTCAAGATCTTCCCGTGTCAACCAGATAGGGATTCTCCCTCCTTTACAGGCTTCCTAGTGCTGCATGAGAACAGTCTTGGCTGGGGTCCATAAATGGAACCATAATATGAACAATTATATTGCAATACTTCATTCTGCTGAATGCGCTATTAATTTTTAGAGTTAAACTGGAATATTTGCAGTCCTCTCTCCTTTCTGTATTGTTATGGTGCCTGAATTGAGATGCTTCTGTATTAGAGGGGATTGGAAAAAGTCGCAGGAAAACAAACAAACAAAACAAGAAGCGCATCCTTATTTCAAAATTTATTTAACAGCTAGTTTAAACAGCAATGATGACAATACAATTTCTGCCTAAAAATCACAATAAATTGAATCCACAGTTACCTTCCTTCAAAACCTGGAAAAGGCTGGCAAGTCTACAGGGGATGCTGCTACCCAGATAGCGACCTCAGGCCTACTGGAAACCAGAGGCTGAAGTTCTGGCCCCCCTTCCCCGTGCTAACCCCGTGCTAACCTACTTGCATTCGGTCCCAGCTTTCTCAAATGCTTTCCATCTGAAGCTGGAATTTCTTGTGCTAATGCTCCAGTCCAGCCTTGAGGTAAATTAATGAAGAAAATTTAAAGCAAAGTGGAAGACATCAGGGATTTCTGGGAGCAGCTTGCAGTAGCAATGGCTTTATTTGTTTTTCTGCTGCAAGATAGATTCATTCTAAAGAAAACCAGATTCTTGCTAGTGGCAGTAACTGAATTGCTTCCAATGTATCAATCTCCTAATGTGTGTATATGCCCTCTGTGTATTAATCGCGATTTTCACAGGAAAAGGGGAACAAGCTGTAACGCTGTCACTAAACTGTAGGGATTTTATATGAGGGATTTTTATTAATATAATTATTCTGCTAATCTACCCGATACAGGGCCTACTGGGGCACCACAGTGATGCCCCCCAGCACATTTCTTTGCTGCAGATGAGGGATCTTCAGCCAGCTCAGCTAGCACAGTTCAGGGGTTTAGCACAGGTCCCACCTCCTGGGACTGCACCTCCGGGCCATCTCCCTGTCCCTGGGCTTCCTCTGGGGACGCCGGTGGGGCTGGCAAGGAGACGGTGGCAGGAGCAGCACAGCAGCACACCTGGCTGCGTTTTCCCCTCCACGGTCCCTGGATGTACTTGTCACCCATCTTCATGAGCCTGCTGGTGCCCCCAGTTTCCTCAGTTCAGGTGATCCATCCTGGAAACGCGAGCGTTTCCAGTACTGCCAGGAGCTGCGAGCTCCCCTTGCCTGCTGCAGCCGGCTGCTGAGCAGGGAGGGAGGGATGCAGCGGGGTTCGAAACGCACTGGGGGAGCTTTCAGGTTATATGAGGGGGGGGCACAGCATCACAAACCCTCTCCCCTCCCTCCTCCCAGTCCACATCACAGATGCCTCCAGCTGGATGAAGGTAATTTTAATAATAACATTAAACTCTGATCCAGCAAATCCCTGTAAGCACGTGCTTTAAAGCTGACTATGTCTTTAAGTGCTTTGCTGGACTAGGATGTTACGGGTTTGAACCTGCAGCCCTGATGTGAGTGATCCTATGTCCTCTCTGTGTGTTTGTACAAGTAATATAATTTATATACATGGAAAAGCAAACTTAATCATCTGATAATACAAGTAAAGTGTTTGTCTTTCACTGTTGGAGGCATTTAAGAATACAAATGCTTTGAATAGCCTTCCTGCCTTTGAATGGTGATGTTTTGTTAATGCAAACTTAATGAGCTGGAAAAAAAATTGGAAAGGAGGGTCTGGGGTTAGAGCTGAAAAGTCAGTTTTTTCTCTGAACCCACACTTGGCTGATTGTCTTGGGCTATAGCCATGATCCCTGCTGAATAAACCATTTGTTTGCTTCCGGAAAAGTTAAAAAAAAAAAAAGAAAAAAAAAAAAAGACCCTTGACATTCTTTACACAGCAGAAACAAGCTTGGGAGCAGATGGTCACTTACCTTTTTTTTTTTTCCCCCCTCCTAAATGTCATTATGGTCAAAGTGCATACCATTCAAATATATTATTGTGTAGTTTCTGTATTTTAAACACTAACCCTGATGTAATTTCCTGAAATCAGTTGCTTTGTACTGAGGAGGAATTGGCCCCTGCCTGTGTAGTTAAAATTGCAGTGCAGGCACACAAAATGGTGCATCCCCAGCCTGTGCTGGCAATCCCCAGCGTCTTCTCTTCCCTGACACCAAACGACTGCGTTGAGAAGCAAAGGATGATGAACTGAGTTCTCCCAGTGGCTCTGGGACTGGTCAGTTCATTCCCGTGCTTACACGATGGATGATGGGCCAGAGAGGTGTGCTGGGGTGCAGCAGGAGGATGCAGAAGCAGCAGCTGGTGTCATTTTTGTTAGCACTCCTCTATTCCAAACGGGCTGAGTGTGCTCTGCATTGCAATCCCTCTGCATTTGCTCCTGGTCTAGCCTTAGGCATTAGTGGATGCAGTTGCAGGAGGTACATAGATCAGACTCATCCTTTAACAGTAATTCTGTAACACTTCAAAGTAAAGGCCGTGGTAGTTTGCCTCAGCTCCTTCTATATTTAAAACAAACAAACAAACAAAACTTCTAATGATGTGCTTTACAAAGCAATACCTGATTTTTGCTTCTAGACTGTTTCTGAAATGAACATTTTCATTAGAAAATTGAAGGAAAAGACGAATGTGCTGTTTCAGAGTGGAAAAGAAGAAAAAGGAAATACTTTTCTCAAGTGCGCTGGAGAAAAGTGTCTGTGTGCTGAAATGGAACATTAAACCAACAAACAAAAGCAACTTCTCCAAGAAACTGGTTTGAGTCTCCCTGCTTTTGCAGGTCAGGCTGACGCAATGAGGGCTGGAGCCTCTGGCCAGTAAAACCCTGCGGTGGGCCCAGCCTGGAGCACTCCCATGTCCCCAGGGAGCAGAGACACTGCCCCCTCGGCTCACGTCGGTCTTGCTGCCTGCCTGGGGAAGTGAAGGCTCCGGGGAGACCTTATAGCAGTCTTCTAGGACCTAACGGGCCTACAGGACAGCTGGGAAGGGACTCTTTGTCAGGGTATAGTGATAGGACAAGGGGGGAATGGCTTTAAAATAAAAGCAGGTAGGTTTAGATTAGATATTCGAAAGAAACTCTTTACTCAGATGGTGGTGAGGCACTGGCACAGGCTGCCCAGGGAAGCTGTGGATGCCCCATCCCTGGAGGTGTTCAGGGCCAGGCTGGATGGGGCTTTGGGCAGCCTGGTCTGGTGGGAGGTGTCCCTGCCCATGGCAGGGGGGTGGAATCAGATGGGCTTTAAGGTCCCTTCCAACCCAAACCATTCTGTGGTTCTAGATGGGACTTACCCATTGCCTTGTATCTATGGCAGTATATTAACAGTTTGTTATCCTTTATTCTGAGACAAGAAGGTTTTGGTTTTGTCCAAATTCAGAGCCTTACCCTTAGGTAAATTTGTAATGACTGATCACAAATGTGCGGGCTAACTGATAAAGCTGTAAAGATAAGCTCACCATAGCATGTTTGAGGGACACAGGCCAGACTGTGATAACTGTAAACAGTTTTCTAAAAAAAAAAAAACAACCAGAAGTTTCCCACTAAACATGTCAAGAAATTAATGGCTATGCTCCTACATAGAAATGTTTCAATACAAGCCATGTACTCCATGTACTACGAGTCATGTAATAGTCTCCTGCAGGCTTCTTGATCATGGGGCTGAACATGGCTGGGAGTTTGGCAGAGTTGGCTTAAACCTGCTATAAAGTGGAGGAGGCGTTAGGAAGAATAGTGTCTCCCCTCTCTTCCCGCCTGCGGCCATGCCTCCATATTGCATCCCATCTCAGGAGATGGAGCGCACACATTGAGGGCATAGCAGTGCCATCAACCATCTCTACAGCAAAAAAAAAAAAGCAACAGGAAAATGAGTAACCAAAAACAAACAAACAAACTAGCTGTTAGCACAACAGCCACGTATCTTCCATGGAAACGGTAAGATGCACTGGGTTCGTGAACGCTGCATAGGCAAATATGTGGGATGTTTGCGGGATCTGAAGCTTTATTATTTATTATTTTTTTTTGTGGGTCAGGAGGAAGGTAGATGGGTAACAGAGTGTTTCAGAGTTGGTGGACTGGTGTGTAGGGAGTTCTGACTCCTACAGGTAAAAAAGCAGGTATTGATGGGACGGACCTCTTTTTCACAGATATTTTGAGATTCATTAGATGAAAGGTGCTCCTGAAAGGACTTCAAGGGAGAGTTTTTCTACCTTTTCTGCTAAAAGTAGTGTTAACAGCTATCTCCATTCTGAGTGGGGAGGTCTACAGGCATGCTTCATAGGAAAATTTGAACTCCTTGGAAAAACTGTCCTGATAGAAATGTCTTTTGTAAGACTGTTTGTTAGGAATGCATGAATTTGCTTACCTTCTGTAAGATTTGCCCTGTACTTGGCACCTGTTAGAAGATATAAAGGTAGCATGTGGCTAAAACGATGTGCACCCAGAACCTGCACTTCATGTCTGGGTGTTGCCAGTGTTATTGTGCTGAGAACATGTACTGCAGAAAAGCAATTAAGGTCAATAGAGGATCTATTGCATTTGTCAAAAGGTTTAGAAAAATATCTCCTGCCTTTCCATTAACAAGGACACCCCTTTTATACGCTGTCCAGATGGCTTTCTTTTCGAAAAAAAGACTCCATCAGAAGGGATTTACGGAAAGGAAATTCAAAGAGAAAAATATTTTGTTGCCTTGTTATTGGATGAGATTGTGCTGAAAAGGCTGGCTAAGGTGCCGAAGATTTTAGATGTTGTTTTTTTTTTTTCTCAGTATGTGCTGACAATGAGAATGAACTAGATGCAGACCAGCAGATGGACAACTTGTACCTGAAAGCTTTGGAGGGATTTATTGCTGTGGTGACACAGGATGGAGACATGATCTTTTTGTCAGAGAATGTCAACAAATACATGGGTCTCACCCAGGTAACTTGTTCCCTAACACTTACCTGTGTTTGTAATACAATTCCTAGAAACTAGACATATGCCTAAAGGCAGAAAAACAGGTGTATGTTACTGCAAAAAAGACGGAAATAAAATGTCGTATTTGTCAGACAGGTACCCTGAACACCAGCCAGCACTGTTTCTGTTGTTTGTTTTTTTCCCCTCTCCCTTTCTATCAAACCTATAGCATCTTTGGACACTGGAAATGAGCCCAAAGCTGTTGTCAATGCACTTAATTCTAGTGACTATGTTCTTGTAAACAGGTAGTATTTAAAAGCAGATAAATGAGCAACTGCAATTTTCATCAAGAAAAGATGATTCCCAATAAATTGTCTCCTGGTCCATTTGATTCATTTTGTAGTATTTTGAATACATTATAAGTTGCTTTTATTTAACTAAGTATAGTTTTTGTTTCTGAACAGGTGGAATTAACTGGACACAGCATTTTTGACTTCACTCACCCATGTGACCATGAAGAAATTCGAGAGAATCTGAGTCTGAAAAATGGTAATTGTGAAAATACAAAAGGGTCACTCTTTGCCTTTTAAATAACCAAATGAAGTAATCGGCTGATGGTAGAGATCTGTTAGTCATGGTAAAGGGACTTTTAGTTCCTAGAGTAATCATTAACTGTTATTCAGTGCTTTGCAGATTTGTTTTGTTTTGCCAAATATTCCTTAAATATAATAGCCCTCAGAACTGTTTGTATAGTGTTTTCTTTTCACCAAGTTAAAACGGGGATAATGGCTTCACATGTAACACTTCACAAAGATTTATGTGCTACAAGCTAAAACATAAGTTTAAAGACCCATTTAAGTTCCACTTAAAGTTTAAGATCTACAAACTGGTCTTCAATGGTCCATGCATCTTTGATGGTCTTTGCAGCTAAATTACCTGAGAATTAGTCTGTCACTTCTCTTGAATCCTTTGTGATTAAAAATAGGAGAAATCAGGAAGGGAAACTCAGAAAACTCATCTGCCATTTTCCTTTTATAGGTCCAGGCTTTGGAAAGAAAAACAAGGAGATGTCAACTGAGCGTGACTTCTTCATGAGGATGAAATGCACCGTTACCAACAGAGGCAGAACTGTTAACCTCAAATCTGCCACCTGGAAGGTACCATATTTTAGCCATAAGAAGTGTTTTTTGTTGTTGTTTGTTGTTGTTGTTTTGTTTGTTTTTGTTTTTTACTTTAAAAGATATTTTGACTTGTGGAGAACATACATTCTAAGTTTATTTTCCATTCATAAATCATTATTTCAGGTTTTGCACTGCACTGGACAAGTTAAAGTGTATAACACTTGCCCTCCTCACACTTTGTGTGGGTATAAAGAGCCTCTTCTCACCTGCCTTATAATAATGTGTGAGCCTATTCAGCATCCTTCAAACATTGATATACCCCTGGACAGCAAGACCTTCATGAGTCGCCATAGCATGGACATGAAATTTACCTACTGCGATGACAGGTAAAGTCTCCTGATTTCTCCTTTTCATGGATGTTTCTACTTTCTTGAACAAAACAAGCAGTCAGTCCCTCTAAACTGCCCTACTCTGTGGACCTGGTAAGCAAGGACTAAAAGAAAGTACAATCTGTGACCAAGACAGCTATTCAGTGGTTCACTTAATCCCTCTAAAATCTCAGTTTAGACAAAACGATACTTCTGCTGTATTTCCTCCCTCTGCTGAATGAGGAATTCAAGCTCACTGGCAGAAGATGAGACAATTTAGAGCCATAAGCGTTAGCTTCTTGGGTTTTAAACAGAAGAATATTGGGGATTTCTGTTGTTTTTAGAGAAGGCCTCTAAGGACATGCCTTACGGACCTTGGTCAAGGACTGTCTAATAGTTGGTTTGGCCCAGGGCACAATTATCAGTTAGCTGGAAAGTACTTTATGCTCTACATTAACTAAGAATTGCTAAGACACACAGAGCATCTGCAGCTCTGAAACAGGGTTGCAGTCTCCTCTGCTCAGTGAGGAGCAATTACCCTTTGCTGTTTATCTGTCATGAAATGGAGAGGAAGATCTTAGTTCAGGGACACTGGCTTCTATTCCCCACACTCTTGAGTGAAAAAATGCAGATTCCCTTAATCTCTGCCTGCATGTTTTTGCCTGGGATCTCCATGGCATTTCATACCATCCATCTCTTCTCCCTGCTTACATGTTGTGGTAACTACCTGCCCTGCCTGTGAGCGAACCCCAAGTCCCTTCCCATGAAGATTTCTCCTGTTCCTTGCTTTCCCAAAAAGTCCCACCTGCACTACTGTGGGTTATTTTTTCTTTTGTTTGTTTGTTTTTTGTGTTCATGAGATCATCACCTCGAGTACTGTGTGCAGGTTTGGGCACCACAATATAAGAAGGACATAAAATTGTTAGAGGAGTGTCCAAAGAAGGGCTACAAAGATGGTGAAGGGTCTGGAGGGGAAGACGTGTGAGGAGCAGCTGAGGCCCCTGGGTTTGCTCAGCCCAGAGCAGAGCAGGCCGAGGGGAGGCCTCATGGCGGCCTGCAGCTCCCTCACGAGGGGAGCGGAGGGGCAGGCGCTGAGCTCTGCTCTCTGGGGACAGCGACAGGACCCGAGGGAACGGCATGGAGCTGGGACAGGGGAGGGTCAGGCTGGGGGTTAGGGAAAGGTTCTGCACCCAGAGGGTGGTCGGGCACTGGGACAGGCTCCCCAGGGCAGTGGTCACAGCACCGAGCCTGCTGGAGTTCAGGATGTGTTTGGACAACGCTCTCAGACATATGGTCTGGTTTTTGGGTGGTCCTGTGTGGAGCCAGGAGTTGGACTCCATGATCCGTGTGGGTCCCTTCCGACTCAATGTATTTTCTGATTCTCTGATCCCTGAAGTTAATTTGAAGTTTTCTGATGGCTTTGTCTAATGACACTGCTCTCCTGAAAGTTGGAGATGTTTGCAACTGTTGAGATGTGTAAGGCTGCTGGTGGGATTATACATATGCTTGAATCTTATGTAAACACTTGCGGGATCTTGATCTTGGTTATTTTCTTGATCCTTTGAAGGTTTTTTAAAACCTGTTCCAAGCAAGATTATTATTTTAAATAGTATAATGAAGCAGCCATATAAACTAGCTGGGTTAGCAGCTGTGGATGAAAGCAAGATTACGAGTGTGAAACATGTGACTGACCTTCTTCTGACCTCTCTGAGAATTTAGCAGCCAAGTCTGTTGTAATTAGAAATGTGCTGCGATGTAACTGCAATAGAAGACACTTTTTTTTTTTTCTTTAATACTTTCAGGGTGAGAAAATTGAGATATCAATAGGATTTTGCTACTGGGGAAAAATCCGAGACAGTAGTGACTCATTACGAAAAGCAACTTACTTCAGAACTACTGGGGCCATAAACTTGCTCAGTGGTAGGTTAGAGGAGACTGACAGAACTTTGCTGTATTGCAGTGTTCGTATGTCTCTAACAGACGTGATGCGTAAGCATTTATAAATGTGAATTTGAGGGACTGATACTTTTCCATTAAAGATACATATGATTGTTTTAAAAATAATAAAGTCGTATGCCCTGTCTTAAATAGCGCGAGTTGATTTACAGGGAATACTTTTCATATAGCAGAGAAATGCAACAGCCTCTTCTGGATGATTCAGCCCACAAGGAATTTGAGAGATTTCTCTTTAAAACCAGGCAGCAAAACAGCACGTCTTTTACTATGTAGTTTTACTTGAATGTTTCATTCATGTTTTACTGGGAGTATGATAAAGCTGTAAAAAGCCAGCTAGGCCAGAGAAGCAAATAAACTTCACGCACCTTTCAGGTCCTTCCCAGCTGATCCTTCTGGCTCGCTCTTCCCTCCCAGAGGAATGTTGGTTTCTCTCCAACAGGCGACACATCAGTAGCCACGTAAAAATGCAAAACACTCAGCTGTTCTTATCAAATTCAGTGCTGCTAGACAAATGGTATTGAAGGAGCAGTTTATGCCAGGAATGTAAATCCAGGCTGAGGAGCGGGGGAGGAAAAGCAGCATGTGCCAGTCAGATGCCTAAACCTCTCTGAGTGTACTCCAGCCTTCCTGCAGCGACACAGCAGGGCTGACAGATCATTTCCCTGTAAGAGGTTTTGTCTTCTGAGCTCAGGGGTGATATCCTTAGAGGGCAGCTAGCCTCCTCAAGCAGGCTTCTGTCGCAGTCTGAGTTTTGCAGTTCATCTGGTGTGAGCAGATCTGCTCACAGGGCTGCTTCCACTGCTCAGGAAACTCCAGGATTTCTGGGGAAGTATTGTAATAAATGGTGGCTGTGCTGGACCTTACTCAGGGAAGCATCCACCTTCAGTGTGCCTACAAAAGATAGCTGCATGAAGCTGAAATTTATCTGGGCAGGAAATTAGGATGACATCTGTCATCTCCTTAGGAAACCTCATAGTTTTTATATGTGGCAGAGCAACACGCTGACTACCTTTCAACAGTTTGTAACGAAAACTGGATGGCTAATATAAAGTGCCTTGATTATTTTGGCTTTTCCTCAGTTGGGCACAGTGACAAATGAGACATGAAGTTGGATAAGACTGGCCTTCCCTCATTTGAAATGTATGAGACAAACCCATATATTTTGCCCTCCCCAATAACATGTATATATACATACATATGTGGTCCATGGCTTGCCTGTGGCTAGGTGGGCGGTATTTGTAGTCCTGAAACAACTTTAGCGAGGTGATAAGCCTGTAAAGAAAGCTTTTTAAGACACAAATATTAAAAAGTTGTCCCATAATTCAAATTCTTGTCTTGTTAAATGCCTGCTTCAGCCATTCCTGGAGATCGACTTAAAAACATTCCCTTGCTCCACTTATCTTGGCTAAGTGGTTTACAGGAAGGATTATTTTAGCTGTAATGCGGAAATGCTGATCAGTGGCACAATTCAATAATCCAAATGAGGACTTAGTTCAGCTGCACGAGGCTCTGTGCAGGGGACAATCTCCAGTGAGGGTGTCAGAAAAAGGCAAGTCTGCATGAGAGGAGTTCTGTTACTTTGGTGGCACTGGGGTGATGGGTAGATGTAAATAACTGCAGTATGTTTCTGTGTAGGAAAAATCCACAAAAGTGATAACTATCTGTATTTGGCAGAAAACCCCAAAACTACATCAGGTGCCCTGAGGTACAAAGGAAACCCATACGCTGTATCTTGGAGGGGACTGGGGCTTGGAAAGCACAGAGGGTAATGTGGCATTGGGGGTGGCGTTGCCTTTCCACCTTCATCCCCGCTGCCTCTTTGGGGTGTTGCGGAGGGGAGCAGGAAGCAGTCTGTGCCCCTGGTGGCTGTGGGCGGCCTGCCGGAGAGGAGAGGAGAGGAGAGAAGGCTAAGGAAGCAAAGCTGCCCTGTGCGGTGAGAGAGGGCTGGCAGCGCAGGCTGTGACTGTGGAGGCAGTCGGTAACCAGTTCCCTGGCACCGATACGCTGGAAAGCATATGGTGTCCATTACTTTGAAGGCACGCTTGCTTTGGGGAATTGCATGTTCCTGGTTAAAAGAAACCCAATTAGTTACACTCTTTTGCTTTTTCTTGATTGGAACTGTGTAATGAGAGAGTTGAAGGAGAAAATGGAGCGATGGAGGATGGACGGTGACTCACAATAGGACTGCGCAGGACGGTGCAGTTCCAGTAGTGTTGGTCCCAATCCAGTTTCTTCTAATATGAGCACACAGGTGGAAGCCAGCCCGTGCCAGGCTGAGAGGACACTGAATTGTATTATTTCCAGTTATGTCTGCGTAAAATAGAAATATGCAAGCACAGGACCTTACAAGAGGTTTTCAGTCAGTTTGCCATTCGACCTATATTTGGAGAGTATTTTCAAATTAGGTGAGAAAGCAAATAAGCATTTGAAAGGACTTCCTGTCCCTCCTCCGTCCCTGCTCAGGGGGCAGATGCTGCAGGGAGAGGGGAGTGGTGATAGCTGAAACCAAAGATTTGCATTTGGCAAAACTGACTCTGGTGGTGGTTTTTTGTTGTTATTTGATTTGTTTGGTTTTTTCATAAATATCACATAGAACAGGAACAATCTGTTAAAATTAATTATTAAATTAATTAAAAATAATCTTTTGCTAACAAATAAATTTTGGTTCAGATAGACCAAGTGAGTAGGAGACAGAGAGTCCCGCTGCAGTTCTTGATGTACCCACCTAGACCTTTTGCCTAGCAGGGCAGATGCACCCCAGCAGGCCAGCTCTGCCTCTGAGGAGCAGACAGGGGGTCCCAGGCTTGTGCATTTTTGATCTTGGGTTAGAGTGGAAGAAGTCACGAACATGTCTCCAGTGCTGTACCACAGTGCTTGTCCAGCTTTACCCCAGAGGCAATGGCTGTTTGGGCTTTTTTTTTTTTTTTTAGTATAACTTTGTTTGTTTGTTTGTTCCCGGCAAGACCAATTTAACTTCAATAACTTGGTAACAGTTTGAATACAGAAAGGCTTTGTTAAGGGATACACACCCTCACACACAGAGTCCACACAAGGGCTGACAAATACACACCCAGCTATTTTTTATGAGCAGTAAACATTACAGTAGGCTTTCACAAAGAGCCTGACTTCTCAGTGCTGTTAGCTCTTACCATACTATTTTAACTCAAGTAACAGTATACAATACAAGGCTCTGTGCTCTTGTAAAGAGACAGAAAAGCACCAAAGCCCAATTAAAAAAAAAAAAAAACCACCTGAAATAGCTCATCTCTTAGGAGACGTAGCCTTTGAAGAAGTGAGCTTTATTTATGTTTTGCCGTGTCTCAGAGCTAAAGAAGGCCAAAGTTGCATTCATCTAGGTGTAGAATTCAGATATTCTGTTTCTCTATTGTGTACCTTAAGCACAAAAGTTTCCCTTTACTCCACATCCAAGAAATGGATGCATTAAAAGAAACTGAAGTAGCGCTCAAAAAGCATTTAAATAGCGGTAGTTGAGACAGACCTGCACTGGAGGCCTACTGCTCTGAGATGTGTGCTCTGAGATTTTGACCCTGGTACATCGTGGTGACAGGTTTAGCTCAGAAAACTGAAGTGCCAGTTTGGCAAAATGAAGGTTCCCCCAAAAGTCTTTGTGCTTTCAGAGAAGTGTGGGTTAGCAGGAGAATAAACAGTCTCTCAGCCCACTTGTCTTCTTCAACAGGAATTAGTATTCTCCTTCTAATTAGCAACAATGCAGCTTTTACACATGCAGAGAAAACACAAAGCCTAACATGGCAGGAAAGCCATCCAAACCCACCACACGGTTTGTTTTCCTGTTTTGTCATTCCACAGCTTGCACAAAGAGTAATTTTCTGTCTGGTGCCTAAGCAAAAGTAGAAGTCTTGTGCTTTGGACTCAGGTTTTGTAAATGACCCATTGGTCCCATGGGGCATATAAATTTCTGTGACTCTTTTAGTTTGATACTTCTCATAGCTCCTCCGTAGGACGCTTTTTCCTTTCCACTTACTGCTCTGTGTGTTCATTTGGTATTTTATCTCTCTGAGAGGCTCTTGTGGACAGCTTGCAGAGCTTGGGGGATGCTCTAAAATGGCCAGAGTCAAAGCCATGCTCAATCAACATCAGCGGAGTGGCTGCTAAAGCACCTGCTGTGCTTCAGCCCCAGTGCTGCTCAGGCTGTTAGCTGCTGCCAGTCTTCCACAAACGTCCTGGAGTGGCACAGGACAGGGATGACAGAGATGGGGGAAGCTGCTGGCCCCAGCCCTGCTGCTCATCTCACGCCAGCCCCGCGCAGCCCCTGAGCATTGCAGCCTTTCCAAGCCAGCAGCACCAGAGGAGGAGTAAAGGAGTGTGGGATCTGCCAGCTCTAGCACCAATACTGTTAACAATTCTTGGAGAGAGGGTGTTTGCTATAAAATAGTAGTATTTAAAAATGCATCTAGGAAATGTTGTCAGCCAGCTTTGGTTTTGGGGGCTGGGAGAAAGAAACTGTTGTTGTTGTTTTTAAATAAGTATTTTCTTCCTAGGAGTGTTTAAAGAGAAATGTAATGAAGCTGAGTAGTGGTAACACATTAACAGATCAGTTAGCTAGGGCAGAGAGGTTGATGAGCCATTTTTTTTTAAAGTAACTATTCTAAAACAATTACTCTTGACTGGTATTTCACCGTTACCTGGCCTAGGTTTAGAGTTTGGTCAGTATTTTGGGGTTTGTAGGTATTTTAGCTTTATCTTTTTGTATACATTTCAGTTGGTTGAGGTAAAAACCTACATACCACTTGCTAACCTTAATCCAAGACCAAATTCAATCTAATTAAATTTGACATCATCACAGCAGAACTACAGTATGAGTCTTTCTGTGCCATGCAATGACACGAAGGGTAATTTTATAGTAAGGATACTTGTTATGACCTGATCAGTAATGAATAATTTGAGAGGGGAATTACAGGATTGGAATAGACAATTTTGGCACACAGATTGCGATTCATATATGAAGAGAGTTAAGAGCCCCTCAGCTTGCTGTAAGGCATGGTTTCTGCTCGCTATCTCAGTTCCATTGTTGACACCCATTATGGTTGTGATGTGGTTTGGGATTTGCGTTGGTGCTGCTCGGTACATGATGCTTCCTTTTTTTTTCTCCTATTTCTTTTATTTCCTTTTCGTTCTCCACATGCAATCCCCACTTGTCTTTGAGCTCCAAGTGACTGGATTAAGATTAAATCCTGCTCTTAAAAAGCCTTCCCCTTGTGCTAAGCTCCATGCTAATCTTGATGGCTTTATGATATGATGCCAACCAAAAGCCAGATTTGCTGTTTTTGAAGGTTGCATGTTTACACTGGTCCTGGCAAAAGCCTCTGGCCATTACACCAATATATGACACTGACTGCATAAAGGCAAGCAGCAAATGTACTTTGGGAGCCTTTATTTTATTAGGGCTCCTTCTGTATTGTGTTTTCTCCCGACGTTCAGCTCTTGTGACTCACTTGTTATGAGAACTTCTGCTTTTATTGAAAAGAAAAAGCATTGTGGTTTCAGAGAAAAGTTATAGATTTGACTGTGTTGCAATTTAAAAGATCAGAAACTCGTCAGTGAAGACAGTCCAAAAAAAGCAACTCTTTGAAACCTGATTCAAGAATTTCCCCTTTTTTGGTCCAGCTGTAAGCGTAAATAAAGCTGTAAACATAAACAGAAGACTTAATCTTCTGGGGGAATCCAGTAAAATCTACAGTAAAATCCAGTAAAACTACAGTCTTTGCTTAGCAGAGCCATTGCAAACTCAGGTTCAATCCGTGGAGATCAGGACAGAGAGCAGTTTTCAGCGTGACGAACCAAGGTGTCCTGGGGGTATGAGCTACACGCTTCTGTGGAGGCGAGGGAAAAGCTGACTCAACACCTTGGCTTTCAAACCGTACACAACGCAGCTACATCTTATCCATCTTCCTTGCTTGAGGGGGATCCAGATCCCTGCCATGCTCTTGTTCTGTTTGTTTTGCAGTATTTTCGTGTCTGTCTTGTGAAGGCATGCTTTTGTCTGGAGGGCTGGGCCACGACTGTCCTTCCAACAAGTACACAAAACCCCAAACCGGGGGTGTGCATCTTAGAAGTAGCAGTGCGGTAACGCCACTAATCAAAGAGTTGTAGAGGCAGATAAACCCTACCAAGGGAGTTTAGTTACAAGGCATAAAGCTCAGCTATTACCATTCGCAGCAGTGATGTGCTCTAAGACGTGACCACCCCTCTCCAAACTTCCTGGCTTTTTGAGGCTTACGGCAGCATAGCAGTCCGTCTGTAGTTGCTTTGAGATACTGCTATGCAACATTCTGGGCTGTTATTGCACTTTCAAAGCGAGGAAAAGGCATCTAAGAGTGTTGCTACTGGCTTGAAAAACAGTAATGCTTTTCCTTATTACTCCAGATGGTGATATCTTTGCTTTTGCATGCATATAGAGCGTTATATTTTTACTAACTGTATTTTCGGTAAAGTTGCATGTGATGGATTTTATTCAAATTTAATTTAGGAGAAAACAACCCTTCTCCTCCACCCCCTCATTAGACAAAATCATCTGCACAGTTTGATGACCTATTTTCATTTATTCAGAAACTTGTGACAAATCCTGCCTTGCCTGAGTACTCAGAAAAGCTCTGAAAAAAGTCTAGTTTTTCAGACCATAGCTTTCTTTGTGTAAAATCCTACTTAGTTTGTGGATTAGTCACCCAAGTAACCTAATCCACATGGTAAAGTTCTCATACAATTGAGAAACACTAAGTAGAAGAGCTGATTTGATTTTTTTAACTGCCCTTAATTTCTCACCTTGCTTTATTATTTTATTAAATGTAATACCCAAAGTAGTGAGTTAACACTTATGTGTATATTTTAAAAACTTACATAAACTTTCAAAACTGATGGTGCCAACTACTACTACCTTGCATGCATTTAATTTTGGATGATATAGTGGGAGTTTCTGTATGTAGTGGACAGCTTGAGAACTTTGCCAGTAATGGTTTCCCTATTGCGAGCTTCTATAAGAGATGCTGTGCAATAGGCCTGGGAAAATTTGCAACACATAACTACTGTAGGATTTTTTTTTTTACAGAAGGAGAAAAAGACAACCTATTCTGAACATGGAAATGTTTAAGAACGTGATTGGAAATTCTCTACAGCTCCTAATGAGTTTGGAAGTTCAGGACTTCTCACATTGTGGTTTTAATTCTTTTAGTTTAAGGACTAGAACTGAGAGCTGTGAAGTGCTGTCAGGTGATAGGAGTTTTAAATGTTTGTTTTTTTCTTACCCTAGAATAACAGAACTGATTGGATACCACCCAGAGGAGCTGCTGGGCCGTTCAGCATACGAGTTCTACCATGCCTTGGACTCGGAGAATATGACCAAGAGTCATCAGAACTGTAAGTCATGTTCTTATTTTTTTTTTGTCACAGTTTGCACATAAAGCGCAGCTTGCAGATACCTAAATAAATAGTTAAAATATAAGTGCACCTTGTCTGTGAGGATGGGTATTTCTGTGTATGTATTCTCTGAGAAAAGAAATTACACTTTGCAAGAAAGCTTACATGTTACCATGTTTGTCTCCCTGAAAACTGCTGTTGCTCTTTCCACAGGGATTGTTTTTTGCCATACTTTAAAATAAATTTGGATTATAGCTAAAAGAGGATCTTTCTCTAAGGGATAATACATAGATGAGCTGAAAATTTGAAAAGATGGGTTAGGCAATACTAGCTTGGTTTTACCACGCTAGTGATAATGAAGTGCATGAGTGCATTTACTGGTATTAGCGTACCGTTGGGCTCAGCGATAAGGACAGCTGTAAAGGGCAATAGGAAGAGCTTAATACAGCATATTTCTGAATGTCTTTCTTCTGCTACCAAATAAAAACTACCTTCCCCACCCAAAACAGGTGTGCAACAAGATTTTCTAAAAGGGATAGTCATTGTACAGGTAACATATACTTCTAGGAACAGTTTCTTCTTGTTATTCTTATGCCTTTGTAAAGTGCCACTCTTAGCTGTTCTTAATATAAAATACCTGAATCATTTTGGGAGCAGGGATCAGAGCCAAGGTCTGTTCCCTCTATTCAGCAAGCCACACAATTACACTTTCTCTCCTTCTCATAAAGTGTCTTAAAATTATTCAATTCAAGTCTTCGGTCTCTGTCCTTAAAAGTGGCACTTATGCTGGAGACAGCGTGGTGCCCAGTGTACACACAATGCTTCCCACCTCTGGCTGTTACAACCACTGAACTGGTAGTGCATGGGAGAGTACTCAGCAAAAAATCACTAAAACTGCTGCTGCTATTTTTATGAAAACAAGGCAGAGCTGCTAGACTGGAGCACACGAGTTTTTTTGTTTTTTTTTTTAAAAAAAGGGAAAGAAAACATAAAACCAACAACAACAGAAACCACATGTAGTTAACTATGATCAAGGTCTCTGTGGCTCAGGAAAGTCCATGACTTAGATCATGTCTGTGGGGAATTACCCACCAAATATACTTACAGAGAAAGTATTTCTGTACATCTCAGAGAAAAGTAGCAGTAAAGACTAGCTGTCTGACCTTAGGGGGAAAAGGGAATATGTGTTAGCTGTAATGGCAAGGATTCAGGATAGCTTTGAGTTGAAATGTTATTTGAAAGAATGTTTGGCAGTGATTAAAGTTGTGTGCTGTAGAACAGTGTTGTTATGAATCATTCTGTTTCCAGAACTGCTTTAAAAAAAAAAGAAACACAACACCATCCTTACAGAGGGATGTCTGGGAATATATCTTTTAAAACTGTTTCTTTGAAACTGTGTTCATGGTTTTAACAGTGAAAAGGAATTAGTGATATTCATAGATAAGATGTGCATAGCCTACGCTGAGCTATCAAGAGTCATCCTGTGAGAAATCAGTGGCTATGCTGTACAGTTGGTTTTGAATTGTTGAGTTTCATTTCTAAGAATGGGATAATGTGTTACACTTCTAAGAATAGGATAATGCCAGAGAAGGAATGAAATGAGAATTGGCAATCTCTTTGGTAGCAGGAGAGAGAGCCCATGGTTTATCTCTATTTAATTAATTAGATAGGACCATTGAATCAAGACTAGTCCATGTAAAGATTTCTGGAGAGCTTCTACTAACCATCTTAACCAGGCATTGAAGGAGGCTTCTCCTCCCTGTAGCAATTGGATTCATCTCATGGAGGGCACAAAGTTTACACCTAGATTCCCTTTGTGCCTATAGAAAAGGCCGTGTCCTACAGATAGGTGCTGTTGGGCATGGACTGGTTGAGATGCTGGATGAAGTCAAAGGAAGGTGTAGACGGGTGAGTTAACTAGCGAAAGCGCTCAAAGCACGGTGCACTACACAGATAGTAAATATTTAGGATTGAACTCTTCCATAGTGTATATGATACTGTACAGGATCAACATGGATGATCTCTACTGTTGGAAGCACTGGACCACAGTCCATGCTGTGATTAACCAATAAATGTTGTTGCCCACAACAGAATTGTCAGGTTACGTTGTCAGAAAATTTGACCCTTTTAGTCCTCCTAAGATAAATGCTTCCTCTATCTTCTGGGACGGTCAGGGTTCTTAGCGACTCACAGAATGACCACGAAGGCAAAGTGACAGCAAGCTGTGCCTTCAGCAAGCACATAAGCCCTCTGAGTAGGAAACCCCTAGATTTCTTAATGTGTGCCATTATTACTGAGACGTTGTCTAGTGCACAGGGTAACCAAGCAGGCACATAGCTTATAGAGAACTTACTGGTTCTTCCCGGCCATGTTCATTTACACATGGAAGTATGCAACTCGTAGCTTACATAAGGAGACACAAGGCAGAATGCAGAACCAAATATGGTATTCGTGTTCAGTACTCCTGTATTTATTAAACTAGCATTTTTATTAGAAATATTTTATATAGAGTATATATTCATACAACAATATAGGCATCAATTCTGATAGTGCCAACTGTTTAGTATTGTCAAGGTACGTAGGAGATACGAGTCTGAAGATTGAAGAGAGAGGGAGAGAAACCTCAAATGAGTCTGTGAGATAGTAGCATAACTCTTTCTCTTCCTTCCAATTTAGTGGAAAATCATGCTCTGTGCAGTTTTACTGTGATTTTTGTTTTCAGTGCCAAACTTTTTCAAAAGCAACCTTGCATTCAAGCAAGGCACAATAGTCCGTGTTCTTAGTTGGAAGTATAGTTGCATATAGAATATGAAAGTCTTAATTAGTCATCATCAAAAGGAAGATTAGAAAGCATTTGGCAGCAGTTAGCATACCCAGTTTTTCACACGTTATGCAAGCAAGGTGAAAATCTCTGTTTTGTTACATAAGTCTACACAAATGATGGACTGTAGAGCTATATTTTCCATTCAGGGATTAATAGTCAATAAACACTTCTAGTAGGGTTCGGTTGTGTTGCCGTTAAAGGCAATGGGAATTTTGCTGTTGACTTCGTTGGGGAGCTGATGTCACCATCTGGGGCATGTCATTTGGTAGTACAAGCAGAAGTTCAATAAGCCTTCCAAGTGAATCATATTTCTTAAACATTTCTCAGAAATTAAAAAAAAAAACAAAACACCTTTATATTCAATTAAATTCATCCCTGCCTCCCCTCTTCTCTTCCCCAAGATAAGGTATCTCATGTGAGCATGTTTTATTGAGATGTTACTAATTCTGTAAAGATACAGGCATGTATGTATAGAAGTATATAAATGTATATGAAAGAAAGAGAGAGAGAGAGAGAGAAAGAAAGAAAGAAAGAGAAATTCACTCCAAAGCCAGAACCTTTAATGCAGCATTGATAACAAAGTCAGCAGTAACAAGTGTATTAGTAATTTATGAGATTACCCCAAGGAGGGATTCTGCTGTACTTTATTATATCAGAACATGACATGCTTTGAATAATATTAATAAAAAAGATTAAAGCAGTAAAAAGCTTCTTTGTAATGTAGCAGGCGCTTACACTGTGACTCTTATTGATGAGCTGATGATTAGGAAGCAGTGTAATTATGTTTCACAAGCAGAGCAGAACAGTTCAGTCACTAAAACACTTTGAAATGAAAGGCTTTTGATTTTGTTCCACCAGAAGTATTTAATCAATAAAGGTAATGTTCTACTTTGTCTAAATAAATTAAATAAAGGATGATTAGATACTCCTAGGAAGAAAACAAACAAACAAACTTCAGAGATAGAAAGATAAACACAGTAACAATTATCTGCAAAACAGTTGTGTTTCACAGGCCTGCATTGTACATTTGTGTGGTGGCAATGTTGGAGAGACTGACAATAAATAGTTTCTGTTAATGGCCACATTCACAAGGAATTTTTCTGTACAAAGACTGCAGAATCAAGTTCCAGCCTTCCTGAGCCAATTTGCTTTATTTTTAGGGTATTAGTTTGATGGTGTACTGTCTTAGTGCATAAAAGCTGTTTAGAAGGAAAGATTGCCAAAGTGTTCAAAGGTTTTGTTGTGCCAGTTCCCATTTTGCCACTCAGTGCGACTACGCCTGCTTACAAATACAACCTCTTGTTTGCACTGCCTGCATACTCTAATGCTCAGCCCTAATTTTACCACTTTCAATCAGCAATATTTTTCCCCAATTGATGACTATAAATTGCATGACAATATCCCTTGCTTTTAGGAAAGGGTTTGCACCTGGCAGCACATCATAAAACTACATGTCTCAGAAGTCCAGAGCTCCATACTGAAATCTCATTCTCCCCAAGTATTACAAAATACCTGGGGGATCCTTCACCTTTCAGACATCTACATGAACCTTTAAACCCAAATTGTACTGTCATCAGTTTAGTGCTTGAGAAACACAGGCCAGTTTAAAAAACACACAAACTTCTTGTCTGCTGCTTTCAAGCTGGAGGACCAAAACAGCTCAAACTACTGGAGAAAATAGTTCAACTTTATTTTCTGTACTAGGCAAAAGAATCCCATTTATCTTTCTTAATGCTGATGCCTTTTAAAGTGATGTTACTTCTTCAGTCACTTGAGACCACTGTTGTCCTAACGACATCTTCACTTTCTTTGTGTTGTTATCTCCAGCTCCTTACTCTAAGGCATAGAAAAGAGATTGGTATGGAATGCCATCATGAGAGTTACTTTCTGTGGAGATTGCTTTTAAATCATCTGATTCATGGGAATATCCATCACCTAAATAAGGAAACTATTGAATAGTTTCCTAAATAAATTTACTTTCCCACAGATCAGTTTGGGAACCTAAATTGAGAATAATTGTACTAGAAAAGGGACTTTCAAGAAATATGCAGTGGAGTTTTTTTGTGGAGCAGTAAGGATCTTATACTAAAATCAAAAAAATCCCACACCCTGATCTGAATACCCAGTCCATCGAAAGAACTCAAATGCCAGGCATCTTGAGTGGGAACCTCAGCTTAACAGCCCCTTTTATATCAAAAATGCATGAATTTTCCAGAAATTAAGCATCCTTGCTTACAGTTGTTTTTGTGCAGTTTTGTGTAATGAAAACTCAGAAACAGGTTTATTTAAATTAGTGTTACATATAGTGCATTCTTACTCGTGCTGCAACATTATTTGTGTCTCTCTCTCTGCTCTCATTTCTCAGTGTGCACAAAAGGTCAAGTGGTGACTGGCCAGTACCGTATGCTTGCCAAGCATGGTGGATACGTATGGCTGGAGACTCAAGGGACTGTCATTTACAACACACGCAACCTACAGCCTCAGTGTATCATCTGTGTCAACTATGTGCTGAGGTAAGTTGCGCAGAACATAAAAAAAAAAAAAAAAAAAAAAAAAAAACACTTAAATCCATGTGCTGGAAGAAGTGCATTAATCAGAGGTATTTTTGAATGGTCTATTTATCCAATGCTGCTATACTTAAATCAGTTTAGTCATGTTTGTTCTATCTTGTTTACTGATGTTAGACATTCATGAAGAATATGGCATGACCATTCCCATACAAGCTGTTGAAATACACTATAGTCTCTCTTCTATCTACAGAGCAACTGCTCTGCTAGTGGACCAGAGCATAAAGCTTGCACTAAAGATTTTGTTGTGCGACACAATGACTAAATATGTTTTATTTTTCTAGTACTGTGACAGAGAGATAAAATTCAGTAGTAATTGTAACTTGGGTTGCTAGGAAAAGCCATTTTCCTCCTCAAAAATCAGGACCACAGAATAGTCTTTGTCTGACAAAACCCAAGTATTTTTGGCCCTGGATGAGGCCAAAATAGGAAATACTTATTTGAGTCTGGGTCATTATAGCCTTGACTACATCCCTTGAAAAAACAGAGCAACAAAGCCCCGAGTATTCCCACAGAAGTCCTGACCACACTCTCTGCGTCATCTGAGATTGTGGTGCTCAGCAACGCTGGAACCATGCCTCGCCTGTCAAGAGCCTGGCATTCCACCGAGAGCCACCAAAACGCTCTTACAGCTGATCTTTAGAGAGTCTGTAATACCTGCGTTACCACATTGTTCTCCTTTAGAGAGCAAAATGCCTTAAACCTTTTTTTTTTCTTGCTAGTGAAATAGAGAAGAACGATATAGTGTTCTCTATGGACCAAACGGAATCACTTTTCAAGCCTCACCTGCTCACGATGAACACGGCCTTCAAGAACGGGATCCCTGGGACAGAGAAGAGCGATTTCTTGTTTACTAAGCTAAAGGAAGAACCAGAGGAACTTGCGCAGCTGGCACCAACACCTGGAGATGCCATTATTTCCCTGGATTTGGGTTAGTATTTGTGCAAATAATTTTTGTGTAACAAAGAACCGTGTATGAGCCTACATTTAAGAACTTAATAGACAAGTTCTGTTTGCTGTGTATAAATTAGGAGTAACAGTCATAAGAGCCTGTGTGCTCATATCAGTGGAAAATTTCTGTGAATGAGAGCGGAATCAGGCTTTCTTGCTAAGTAAGATATGGTAAGTCTTTGCCAACTTATTGTTATGGCAACTAGGAGCAGGGTTCACTTTTAATGAATAGCTGTACTTATAACACGGCACACGAGCTAAAGGCATCCATTAATATTGTTGTAACTCTTTCCAGGAACACAGAACTTTGAGGAAGCCCCTGCCTTTACCAGCACTGTTTTGACACCAAATAAACCCTGGCCAGTGGAAGTGAAAAGCCATGCTGCTCAAGGTGAAACGGTGACGATACCATCCTTTACCATGCCTCAGATTGCACCCGGCAGCAGTACTCCAAGCGCAAGCAGCAACAGTAGCTGTTCCACGGTAAGAAAAGCTTTAAAAAAATGTGAAAGTGGTGTTTTCTGTGTAGGTCCCATCAATATATGCAGGCGATATTTTCATATTAGCAGTCCTGTCTCAATGCTTGTAACCAGACCCAGCATAACTATATTCCTACTGTACTGTGTATATCTTGAGCATCAATAGCAAAAATATCAAATGGGAACTATATCATGCCTTTGTATTGTAATCCTCATTTTGTCCCAGCTTACTCAGTAATTATGATAGTCTATAAACCAACTGGTAGATGAACTTGCTACCACCATTCACGGAGTTAGCCTTAAATGAAAAGCCAGTGTAAAATGGTCTGGCCACTAGCACAATCTCCCTTAGATCAATCCTCTTTCTGCTTGTTCGCTAGAAGCTACAGTCTTCATCCAGAAAATTTATCCAACACAGGCTCCAGAGAAAATTTACCCAACAGAGCAGCTCCATGCAGTTCACCACTGAAAGAATGAATGTGCTTTCAGGGCATTGCCCTCAAGAGCTGGAGCCACTCTTAGCCAGATCTTTACTGGATAATGTCCAGTTTTAATAACATCATTGAGGTGGTGCAAAGCATTTCCTTTCTTGACAAAACAATTTATTAATGTACATACCATGTTACTGGTCTGAGTTTCCAAAATACCTGTAAACTAACACGACAACTAGGTTCCTGTATTGGGTGCCTCTGTTAATTGGTATGTCTCTCAAATTTTGTAGCGACAAGTAATCTTGTGTTGGAGAAAAGGATGTGATAGAAGTGCAGTTTTAGGTTTTGAGGACACTATATTTGCAATCTTGCTATTTTCTCTTCATAACAAAGATCTATTTACTGACTAGCACAGTATAAGCTGCATGATGGTAAGGCAGCGCTGCGGTTGTCTTGCTGCTTATAGCAAACTCTTATTTCTGTGCAGCCAAGCAGCCCAGGAGATTACTACGGTTCTGTGGATGAAGATCTGAAGATTGAGGTGATTGAAAAACTCTTTGCCATGGACACAGAATCAAAAAATCAGTGCAACTCCCAGGTAAGGAACTAATATCTCTTCCAAATCCATGAAAATCAGTCCTATGCTAGCAGGTAGTAGAGATGCATGCTGTATGTGCAGATAACAGTGACATAACATGCAAAATGCATTTGCACACATACACCAAAACTTTGATGCACAACACTACCACAAGCATACACTTTCAAAAGCTGAGGTGTACATTTCTATCCCTAACTGTATGAAGTAAGTGCCTTAGGGTATCACTGTGGTGGCCCTGCTAAGAAAGAAGCAGCAGAGAGCTTCAGAATTTGGCAGCTTCTGTAGACTGGATAAGAAATACAAGCAGCAGCATATTTTTTTAATCTGGCCTGATGAACAGCAAGTAAACATCCTTTCTAGGACAAAATATAAATAAACTAATTCCTGCAAAACCTCAAAATGAGAAATGTTTGAGTTAACCCTAAGAGGCAGCAAAGATCCACACAGCCACTTGCTCTTTCCCCCCCAGTGGGATGGGGAAGAGAATTGGAAGGGTAAAAGTGTGAAAATTCATGGGTTGAGATAAAGACAGCTTAATAGACAAAAGCAAAAGCTGCACGTGCAAGCAAAGCAAAAATAAAGAATTCATTCACTACTTCCTAGTGGCAGGCAAATGTTCAGCCATTTCCAGGCAAGCACGGCTCCATCATGTGTAATGGTTTCTTGGGAAGACAAACACCATAACTCTGAATGTCTCCCTACCCCTCCTTCTTTCCCCTAGCTTTTATTGCTGAGCACAGTGTCGTGTGGTATGGAATGTCCTTGTGGTCAGCTGGGGGCAGATGTCCTGGCTGTGTCCCCTCACAACTTCTTGTGCGACCCCAGCGTCCTCGTTGGGGGGTTTGCAGGGTGAGAAACAGAGAAAGCCTTCATTCTGTAAGCACTACTCGGCAATAGCTAAAACAATGGTGTATCAACACTGTTTTCATCACAGGTCCAAAACATACCACTACATGAGCTACTAGGAAGAAAATTAACTCTGTCCAAGCCAAGATGAGTACAACATTTATGCCATTCGCAGAAATAAGACATTTCTATAAATAGGAGCAGGTGTGTTTCATTTATATAAATTTGGCATACAGTGACTTTTTAGCTTTACAATCTCCCTAGTAGTGTTTCACATCACACCGCCGCAACTGCTATTAACTTCTAGGTTCTTTATGAACTTATTTGATTTTTGTGCAGACTGACTTCAATGAACTGGACCTTGAAACCTTGGCTCCTTACATTCCTATGGATGGAGAAGATTTCCAGCTCAGCCCGATATGCCAAGAAGAACGTCCTCTCTCTGAAAGCGCACAAAATACCCAGCAGAGTCTAAGTAGCATGAGTACTATCTTCCAACCCCTTGCTTCTGCTTCACAGAATCAGTTCCTCCCAGAGAAATATTGCCCACAGCTATCAAATAAAAACATTAACCCTGGTCATGGGTCACTGTCATCTGTGTTCTTCAACAATATGAGCAGGTCATCGCTGCCACCGTACCACGACCAAGCCAGCACTCCCCTGTCTTCAATGGGAGGAAGACCAAACACCCAATGGCCACCTGATCCCCCATTAGAATATGTTCCAGCTAAATGGAGACTCATGGATAAATACTCAGGAACCCTATCAAGTTCACCCTCAGGGCCCCCAATACATTCTCCCGGCATGCCCATATATAAAAAAAGGTAAGAGCTTTTGTGTTATAATTGTATTTTACTCAGGAAATATCTGGGGGAGGGAGGCTGGGTCATAATCTTGAAAAATTCTTTTCCTCAGTTCAGCTGAAATAACTTGTTTTGATAGGCATCAGATTGCAATTCTGGGGAAATTAGTGTGGTCCTCTCCCAGTGGCAGTCAGTCTAGTAGAAGCACAAGTGGGCTATCTTTTTGTTGCTTGTAAAGATGTGTGACTGTGTTTCTAGGTGGTCAGGTAAAAATTACCCAAAGTAATTTTGCCAAGCCTGCTTTACTTTATGCAGTTTAGAAAAGTTCTGAAAAGGCTTACTGGTAAGTTGGGACACATGCTTACTTTCTGATTTTGCACGTATTTTTTGCACAACAGAAAACAAAGGAGAGGCAGGGATGACAGTACACCTATTGCTGGCATATATAAGTACTACAACTAAAATTTAAAATAACCTTTTTTTTCTCTCCAGCTCTTCCTCATCTCAGTTACTTTCTGGTACACACAGTTTGTGTGTGTGTAGCTCGGAAGTCACAGTCCTGGCAGTTTCCTATCATTTTGTCTGTAGTTCTTGGGTAGCATGCAGAGTGTGGATTTTCAAAGTTTGTCATGCTAAAACAGTCAGGAAGTGCATAAAATAGGCACAGTCCTTTTAAAATACGGAGCTGTGCAGTTTACCTGCAGTTTGCTTTCAGGGCTTTTTCTTGTTGCTGGCAGAAATACCAGCATCTGAACATACACTTGGAAAGAGAGGGTTTGTCCCCAAACAGCAACTTGTGCGTTACTATGCAAAGCAAGGGGATAGGCATGGCTCTCAAAATCCTAAACTTAAAAAAAATCTCAAGATTCTTTTCCATGGTATTTTTATGCCTGTCTGGAGATTTCTAGAGGCTGTTTATGCTAATCTTTCATTAGTCTTTGATCCCAAAAGTCGAATGTTTCCAAAGCTTGTAGGATGACTGACAAAAGGAAACAAAAACACATGATGTCCAGCATCATGCGTCAAAGGCAGCTTAAACGGAAGAAGGTTGTTTAGATTTGCCTCCCTGCTCACCCAAAGATCCTTTCTCAACAGGCCACTGGATGCATTTGGGCAACGAGGCATAGATATAAACCCAGCAAGAATTGCTCTGTCTAATAGTTTGAAACTGAAGCGACAACTGGATTATGAAGAACAAGCATTGCAACAACTGAGTGGGGTAATTATAAGAAAATGCATCCCCTTCAAAACTTTGAACATACCAAGATCATCAGTGTGATCATATGTTTTTCTTTTCTCCAAATTGTAGGGAGATCCATCTGTCACTAACCCATCTCACTTAATGTGGAAGAGAATGAAATTTCTCAAAGGGGAAAATTGTTCCTTGGTTTCAGAAAAGAAGTCTCTCAGCACAAGTGTTCTTACTGGTAAGAGAAAAGAAATTGACTTTGCAAAGTTAAGTGTTGAAACAAAATGTTAAGAAAATTTGACTAGAAATAAAAACTCTTTCAAAAGGTGATGTTAATAAGCACTGTCAAAAAATCAGTATGCTAAAATTAGAGATCAGTTTTATCACTAAGAGCTAAACAATGTATGGTACAGTCGATAGCTACCAAGTAGATTGTTTCCTGTATGTTCATGCCCTTGCTTTGGAGGCAATAGGGATCAATTTAATGGAGGTGGGTTTACCTAATGCTGATGTAATGTGCAGACACCTCAGAGATAGAACTGATACTTCCTCTCTGCAATATCTTGCTTCATTATTTGACTGTGTCTTGAGTACAGTACTACTCCCAGAGATAGCACTGGTTTTGGACATGCTTTGCTACAATATATAGGTATGCCTACACTGTGTGATCATCATGCTGATGATCGCTTTGCTTTGAATTAGTATTAGCTACTATAATTATTACAGTAGCTTAATTTAACTTTTGTTTTCCTTCTATGTAAATTTAGACGAGTTTGTCTGTAACTCAAGAGGTCTTAGCCAACCAATGAATCAACTGCAACTGCAACAGCAGCAACAGCAGCAGCAACAACAACCCACCTGTGGCAGTCCTGGTGAGAATTTGAAAGCAGGAGCTTTTCCCCCTCAGTTTTACAGTTCCCATTATCAGGACTATCCTGTCCAGCCAACTCATAAAGTATCAGGTAAGAGATGTCAAATACAGCGATTGGAAAACATCATTAAGTTCTGGTGCTGATTACGTGAAGTAAAAACTATAACAACAACAAAAAAAGAGAATGATAAACCAAGAACCAAAATTTTGTTTCCCTAAATGCAAAGTTAATTGTTTAGTATGAAATGTTAACGTTTATACTTGTGATATATGAGGGAAAAATTATTTTTGCTCCTCATTTCAATTGAACTTAATGCCTTTGTGCCTTGGTGGTCTAGCCATCCTCTTATGTATTCTTGCCTTGTGATGGAATTGATTAAACTATACTAAACTGCAGTGCAGCATTGATGCCTGAATTAGGTTACAGTCTAACATATGCCTTCTACAAATGACAATCACTAATGAAAGGGGGTATATGTAGAAGGAGTGCAGGTGCCAGTTTAGAAACTTGTTTACTATAGCTTTCCTCATTTGCACCAGTATCATTTTCCTCAGAACAATCTAAATTGGGGCTAGAGGTGGAAAACTTCATGCTTGTAAGCCATTATGGCAGCGAGGCATAGGTTTGTTCTAAAAACTGTAACTGTTGGTGTTCTGAGGCACATTGACATAAGTAGAAAATGAAATTATAACTGATATAAACAGAAGAGGGAGGAGAGGAAATAAGTTCTCTATCTCTCTCTCAGTCTCTGTCTCTGGTCTCAGTGCCATGACTCACTTTACTCTGTTTCAGGTGTGACAAGTCGTCTGCTGGGACCCTCCTTTGAACCATATTTGTTGCCTGAGTTGACAAGATATGACTGTGAGGTTAACGTCCCTGTTTTGGGCAGTTCCACGCTTCTGCAGGGCAGTGAACTGCTCAGAGCCCTGGACCAGGCAACCTGAGCAATCCTGCAATATTCCTTGGCCTATACTGTTCAAAACAGCTTCAGTTTTTAAATATATTTTTGCAAGTAGACAATTTCTAATACCAATACACTTTTACAGGATTTTACTTAGATATTGAACCTGTCCACGTTACCAAATAGTGGCCTTTTGAAGTTACTCACTTTATTATTCATATTAAAGAAATACATCTACTGTATTTTCTCTATTGCAATTAATGTGTTGTTTACAGAGTTTGATTACCCTCCCCTTATCTCATTAGATGTAATTTATACTCTCAGATTTTCTTCAATTTTCATGCTATTAAAAAGCTGTGGTATAAATGCCTCATCTTGTGATACTTTGGCTGCAGTACTGCAAAGATTTATTTTTATTGCCAAAGATGAATGAAACAAATTTGATCTCCAACCACAGTTTTTTGTTGATCTGCCAAATTGATATCCTTTGAGTCTTTCTGTTTTCCAGCATTTATTGTATTGTAACTTTAATAACTTTTGGGAAAGCATACTAAAGAAAAAATTCCCAGCCTTCTGACCCCCTTCCCCTTCCCTTCATTTTTATACACTTTGTTGAAAGAAATGTGAATGGTGAACTACAATGTTTGTGGGTATCTGTGAAGGTTGCACGTTGTAAGCTTTTTTTTTCCTCAGAAGCAAGCCACATTTTCAGCTGACTTAACCTGGCTTAGCTCTACAGACAAAGGAGTCCTACAGATTTACCCCAGTGGAGGATTTTTGTTTGTGTTGGGATTTCTTGTTTTGTGCTTTGGTGTCCTCTCTATTTTTACACAAAACAGATTTTTTTTTATTATTATAATATCTTTCTGGGTCAGTTGTTAATCATCTCTTGGTACTTTTGCTGTATCTAGGACACAACAACTATAAGAGCTGTTTCTGCTAGAACTAGTACTATTTCTTAGGATGTTGCTGACACTTCAGGAATCTCACCAATGGCCAGTGCTAACATCTCTGAATAATGCTAGCCTTTTTCATGTTATATGCTAGCTAGCAATATAATTTCAATATTGAATCATTAAAACTAAAAGTAGTATTTCCCAGTATATTAGGCTAACTCAGTTATAAGTAGACAAAAAGAATTAAGGATTGTGTAGTGAGATGAATTACTGGCAGACAGGTCTCTCTCATTTTAATTTACCTTATATTAATCAAGATCTGAAATGTCATTAAATTCAGCCAGACATTTTCAGAGCTTCTTTTCAACTATCATTTATTGTCATGCACATATTTTAAAAAGTAAGGCTTTGAATGCTTTCAAAGGCTAAGGTTGAAGGTTGAAATTACAGTGTACTTAAACAGCAAAAATATTAAACTAATAAAAGGCAGGTGAGCAGTTCTGACTCTGAAATGCATACACACCAGGATAATGTATTGGAATATGTCCATCTTGTTTCCTCCACTGGTATAAATCGTTGTAGCTTTGAAAAAAATGGAACAGTGGCAATGTACAACAGGTAAAAAAATCTGGCCCAGAAACTTAGAACAAAGATAGGCTTCAGTGGAACTGGAAGCCTAAAAATAATGTATTTTATAAATTTGCTTTCTATCATGCACTGACGCTTGCAGAGAGGGAGCCTTGGGTTCATTGAGCACTTCAGAGATCGCTGTGTTAAGTGAGTCTTAATCATACACACTGTGCACTCTTAGAAAAGCAGATCTTTTGTTGTTATTATTATTGGTACATAACATTAAAAGAAAAAAAAAAAAGATAGCCCCTATTGCAGCTAGATCTTTCAAGAGTTTATTACCAAAAATAAGCTACTCCTAAAGTGATCTTATTTCTATGTGGAAAAAAAACATATTTTAAGCATCAAAATGTAATGAAAATTGACAAGCCAGATTTGACAAACCTTCAGTGGCAAGGACTTAAAGGCTTCAAGGATTAAAGACACTTGAATACTGCTCTTTTCTGTTTCTTATTTGTGTAGTTTCAGCATTAAAAATGTTATACCCTAACAGTTTACTAAAACACTCTGAAAAATATTCCATGTCTTAATATTAATCATACTTTTTATCATAATTATTTCATAATCTATATTGCTGAATTCTTATTGACAATATTATAACTGTATGGGAACTTTAACTTGATAAGGAAATGTATTTTGACACTGATACCTTATTAAAGTATACTGATCCTAAATTCTTTGTGACTCATTTGCTATGAATTTGTCATTTGTTGTATCATTGTAAAACAAAAGTATTTATTAAATTATTTATAGAAAATAAAGGTTTGCATTGATCTTTAAAGAATGAAAGAACAATCTAAGGTTGCCCATATTTGAGACCTGAGAAGTAAGCTGACAACGGCCTGTACTGTCCAGCTTCTTTTTAGAGTTTGCCCAGCTTTCCTCATACGGAGTAAAAATACCCTGTAGACCACGCTTCCAGAACTTTTCTTATTACTTGTACTTCTGCTTCAATTTCAAAAGTGTATGTCTACCTAGGAGCTGAAGATACCTGTCGTAATGCTACTGTGAAAAACAGCAATAATAATAATTTGTCAAAACAAGTACTTGCCTAGCGCCGTGGTCTGGGATTTCACGGGCTGAATTGCTGCAGTATCCCACTTCAGTTTTTGTGGCCATCGTATTCTGACAGTCCTGACACATCTGTGAATATGGCTGTCCCCAGTCCAAGCTGCTTCACCCAGTCCCGTGTTGCAATGCTCCTGTTAAACACACCGATCCTTTTCCTTGCAGAAATTACCATTTCTGCCAGCACAGTAACCATCATGCTGTAGGAGAACAGACACATTAAAACTGTCACTTTCAAATATGCACTTAAATGCTGACGGACTGTATGGAAGCTGTTGGTGCTTAACCCTTCTGATAACTACTGCTGAGTTTCTCAAACAACAGCGACTCTTTGGAATAATCTGTTGAAGTGGGCTATCATCACCTTGTTTTCCAGATGGGATGCCAGACTTAGAAAGTAACTCCTTGCTTCTAAAGCTGTTGGAATCACAAGTGTGCACAGAACACCTGCCAGTGACGAGGAAATTGGGGGGGGGGGGGGGGTATGTTACCACCCCCCCCCTTTTACAGCATCCCACTGGTCTTCAGGGCACTTTGACAGAGACCAGCTCAGCATGTCACAGCCTTAGCCAACTGAGGGGGGTGGGGGGGTGGGGGGGAATAAATAAATAAATCACTGAAACAGAGATCAGGAAATACCTGTTCACATCAAGCTCTCTTTTAGAGGTTTCAATCACGAACTGCTAATATGTCCTCCGCTAGTGCTGCCAGACACTACTTTCTCAGGGTGTCCAAACACCCTCCTTTTATCTAGTACACCTACACATCTCAAGTTAGTAAGCTTCAGTGAATTTTCCCCTTATGTTTAGGACACAGCTGGATAGCTAGCATCTAGCTAGCAGAGCTCTGACATTGCAATTTATATGCCAAAAAGACCCAACCTCTCACCCAAAACTTAATACATACATTGCATCAATAACTGAGCTTTGTTCTGCTGAACAGAGGTTTAGTACAGCTTTTTAAAACCTTTATTTTCTCCTGTATGCCAGTAGAAGTGCTTAAAATTAAATGTACATCAGCTGTCACTGTGTAAATGCACCATTTCTTGGCATCCAAACTTACATTTCTAACAGCATAGACAACGGAGCAATTCTGTTGTTCAACACTCACCATTTTCTGCTGAAAATCAGGCCGTTCTGTGAAACTCATGATTTGGACTGGTCTCAAGCTCAGGCTGATTTTCTAGTCTATCATCTTTTTAAAATGATCAAGCCAATGACTGCACCACAGATTTCAAGCAGGTGAGAGTCATGCTCTTTACCAAGCAAACGGTTACAACAAAGTACTGTAGGAAGACCTCAACAACCCAGTGTATTTTGTGATTTTACTAATAAAACTGCAAAAAAGCCCAGATAACTTGGAGCAAAGTCCACCTATACTTTCAAGCCCAGACACCAATTCCTAAGCAATACTGAGATCTGTGGACACCAGGTAATTCATCACATTTGTTTGCCACAGTGGACAGAGCACAGGATAACAACACACAGTCTAACTTGCACCTGCTCTTGGTCTAGATGGTGATAGTAACTTCTCCCTGAGGAGCTTTACAAAACTATTAACATACATGCCAGGTTTTTTTTTAAGTTACAGAGAAGTAGAAATATTCACCTACATTTAAATAAACAGCATTGTTTTCTTTTTTTCCGCAAGTCTCTTATTATAGGCTTCCCAAGAGACAAGGAAAAAATTTATCAAATGGAAAAAAAAAAAAAAAGACAATTCTCCACAATGTTTCCTTAGGACAACCAAACCCGTCAGACTCCCACAGCTCTGCTGCCCTAGCAGCACACCAGCCACCTCCTGGTTACCTGGGGCTGCGTGTTAGCCCCATGCCACCACTCTCGCTGGCAGGGTCCTGCTGCTTCTGAGGAAGCCAGGCAGGGGGTCCCGCTCCCTGGGCTCTGTTCAGTGTTGCTGCTTTGCCCTGGTCAACTGAAGCAACAAAAGCAGCACTGGAAGCTCTGGCGATTGGTAGTATGTATGCCATTTTTGAGGTGTTCCGATTAAAAATGGATTCAAATAAATAAAATGACTTCAGCTGCTCAGTTTGGAAGCATCACCTACTTCTGCCTGAAAGCCAGCCCGCAGTTTTGGCAGTGTGTGATTTACCACAGGTCTCACATGGAACATTTTTCTTGAAGTCCTAAATTCCTAGAGTCAAGGTATTAACATAATTCTCTTCAACCATGCCTCTCAATTAATGGTGCAGTGACACATGGTTAAGATGTCTCATTAAGGAACAGAAGCACAGGCATGAGCCTGGATTGCAATCCCTACCTTCGTGCCAGCCAGCGCTAGCTACTGCCCTTGGCACGGGGCAGTAACGGGCAGCTGGGTGCAACCAAAGCTGCTTCACTCCCTTGTGTGCTGTTTGCTGTAGAAAGTGCTCTATCTCAGCATCTCAGCAACAAAAAAAAAGGAAAAGGAAAAGAGAAAAGGAAGATAAGAAACCCCACAAACTCTTCAGTCGAAAGGTCTGTGTTTAGGTCTTGGAATTATAGACAGAGCTGTCCAGCTAGATTCCCAAAGGCCCCAGAAAACCATCAGCTTCGGTAGTTCTCTATCAGAGCTCATGTTGGAAACATCCAAACCCCATTCCCACTCCAGCCATTGGGCACAACAGACCTCAGTCCTTGCCCTGAGATGAAAGCAGATTTAATGCTGTGGGTCACAGGAGGTGTGTGTGTCCTTGAGAGCTGCCCGTTCATGTCAAACATTTTCTTCAGCTATTAGATGGCTGTTCTCATTTGCTACTTGGGCAAGCAAGAGTGGTAGTAGAGATGATAAAGGTTCTTCTGGCTCACAGACTCTTTCATCACCCCCTTGACACTCTGCTTAGAGCAAAATCCTAACAAATATCAGAAGTATATACAGTTTCTTCTACAGTTTTGGAAATGAGAGCAGAATTGAGTATTTTCCCCAGATGCCTGAACTCTGCCTATAAAGCCAGAACAATTTCTTAGCCATAAGAGGCGCAGCATGGTTTTGCTTCTTTTGCTCCTATATTAGCACTATAGAGCTGTAATTAGCAGGAGGAGAACCTGGATTTGTGGTTCCCCAAACCTGCTCCCCAGACAAGTAGTTTGCATTTCAGGACAAAAATTAAGCCTCAGATAAAGAGAGGAGCGTGCTCACAAGTTAGAGCACTCCAGATCCTGCCACGTGCTTGATGGACACGAATAACCATTGGGGTGTGATTTCTGAGTCCAGCTGTACCCCCAACACCCCTCAGCCCTGATTACGCGCTCATCCCTGATTTGGGCCATGCAGAACTCGAACTCCAGGGTGTCCTGGAGGAAGGTGACCCAACAAGGATCTCTCTGGCTCAGTATAAACCCATAACTCAGAAAAATGGAAGATTAAAACTCCCACAGGCAAACTAAAACCCACGCATACATCAGCCAGAGAGAATGACAGTAAATATGGTCACAATGCCAGTTCAGTAGAGCTTGTCTGAATAAAGCTTTTTCTAACGACAGAAATGCATTTTCCCAGTTAGAAATGTTTATGCAACTGGATTTTATTTAGGAATCTCCAGTTAAAAAACAAACCAAGAAAACAGTAGCTTGAGTCTCATTCTCTTTTTCCCCAGGATGTTCACAAAAGCCAAATCTGAGGTAGGAGAAAGCACAAATCCCATTTGCAGTTGCCAAAACCCAGACTGAAACCCACGGCTCCCTGGCTTTATTTTGAAGCAGAATTTACATGGACTTCTAAGTTGCAAACCGCAAAAGTTGCATCATACAATGAGCCTTGTGATCCATATATGTTTTTTTTTTCTTTTCTTTTCTTTTTTTTTTTTTTTAATTCACCCCTCCTCCACACGGCAGCTCCACGACTGCTGACAAATGGATGGTGGCACCAATCACTTTTGGATATGTCGCATGACATCTACTGGCCTTTTTCCTGGAAGAGCACGCACTACGACTTGTGCCTCTCACCTTACTGCTAGCATAGACAGCACTGATGCTATCTGCAACCCCAAAAACACCTTGGAGTTAACAGAAAGCAAAGCAACGGAAGTTTGCTGGGAAAACGGGTTGCTCTCTGTTATTGTAACTGCAACTGCAACCATCAAGACGAGCTTTCCTGTACTTTGCTCAGCTACATAACTGCTCCTGTTTATTAGCCTGTTTACACCTTTTAACACAGCTGCTTGTTCACAACTTCAATTTCCTTCTACTTCAATAAGGTTTTGGTATCATAGTCTTCAGGGTCAATCTGATCACTGCAGACACCTCCAAGATAAAGGAGGGGCCAACACTGAATATTTCAATTTTTGCTCAACCTCCCCCTCTCTGACCAAAACCTCTCTTCTGCAGAAAAGATTCTGTTTAATGACAGCCAACACCTTGAACAACTATGCACTGGTTTTGCTCTTATCTAGCATCACACTCTGCCTTCCCCAGATCCATGGTGACCAGTACCTCAGTCTGTACAAAGCCACCCAAGTATGCTGAAAAGTGGGCAAAAATGTGGCTTTTGCAACCATCAATTATATCTTAATATACTGAATAAACACTTTAACTTGTACTTTCATTTTTAGAGTGACTTCTCCAACCTCAGCCCTTACAAGCTTTCCCTTTTCCCTTCCCCCTGCAAAACCATGAAGAAAGCATCTTTAGAAAAACAGAAAGTCACTAAAATACTCATCTGGGTAACCAGCAGAGGAACCAAGAACCAATGAATACCTGGAACTCCCTTAAGTTCATTTGAAAGACAGGGAACAGTCAAGTCAACAGTGCTGTCATTCTCCTTTTTGGAACATAGGCCCTGTTGGGCAGAGTTTATTTGTACTGAGGTTTTGTATTAGAAACACACACTGCTGAATAAGAATTTGTTCATCCAGGATTTCTTCTGTCCTGCTCAGTGCATAAATTCCACTAATGTGTGCCGGAAATAAACAGAGTGAAAAGTGTCTGTGCTCCGTGCTCAAGAACCAGAACTGGTTTCAACAGCAGGCTGCCATCCTGTGCCTATTCAAAACGTGTGTCCTGAAACCTGCTCAAAGCAGGTCCTCTACAAAACCTACCACCAGGAGAACGCTTTCCCTGGTGGGTACGTGTGGAGCGGATGCCTTACAAGCCATCTCAGAGTGCAGGAAGTGCTCCTGCCTTTTGCTGCTGAGCCATTCCCGAGGCTATTTCCAAGAAAACAGAGGCAGAAGGGATCCTCCTTCCTTCCCATCCCTTTTCCTGTGCCTCCCTTCCACAGAAATCTCTCAAAGCGTATTTTGAGTCCTATAGGCAAAGTGCTGTGCTGACTCATGCCAAGGAAAGGAACAAATCCCACATGTTTACACAGCCTACGCCACAAACCGATTGCTGAGGGGTGACCATTTGCAAGCCCCTGCAAGGCAGCTCTCTTGCAGGCTGAGGCAGGAAGCCGCACTGTCTGTGGGGCATTCCCGACCCGAGGCGGGCACGTGGGGTTCACTGCAGGGTGGCCATGCCAGCAAGCACAGCTCTTCCTCGTCGCATGGGCCTGAAGTGCAGGGGCTGAACAAGATGCTCATTTCTTTGCTGTCCCCAGTGCAGGCCACCTATACGAAACTCATCTACTTAGGTTTAGCGTAGATAATGCACAACCCTCATCTATATGGAACAAGGGGGTAAATGAGCCTGGTGATGTGCTGCTTCCACGGGTCATGGAGTTACTTTGTGGACCTGCACTGCAGAGCAACACTAAAGCATGGGAAAAGCTGCTTAATGGGAAAATTTCCCAGAAAGCTCTCCAAAAATCATACTTTCCACTTTCACACTAGACCCAAAGCCTCACTGCACTGCTTACCATGTGTGCTACAGATTGCATCCTACCCTGCTCCTCCCAGAGAACCAAACCACAACGGCAGCAGCTTGGTAGGACCAAAAGCAGTAAGTATCGCAGGGTCCCCCAAGCACACTCGTGCTCAGCAGCCCTTGCTTTGAAGCCAGACCTCTTATTTTCTCACATTAGCTAATTTCACAGCAGACACACACTTACGCTCATTACTGCAACCCACAGCCTTACCCCTCATTTCCTAAATACCAAGATGCTGAATTTTCCTCCTGACTATCATATCATCAATTTGCTTTTTCATGACACCCAGTAACATTTAGAAATCCTTTTCCAGATGCACTTATTGGAAATGAAGACAACGTGATTGCAAAAGGAGTTCTGGGATCTTATTTGTACCACTGTGAGTCATCTCTAGAAACAGTATTGCAGCAGCACCAAAATTTGCATTCAAATTACTTGCTCTTTTTAAAGTGAGCTACAAAACACAAAGAAGATGGACAGTCTGCAATCACATGTGGCACACAAAGCCGTTTGGCAGTTTGAGATGTCTGTAGCGTTAAAACCATCCATACCAGAAGAGACACGGTCTTGCAGGTTCAAGCTCTATTAAGAAAACTCAGTATTCAAAAACTAATTCTAAAAGACAGTACGTTGTAGCTCTACAGCTACAGCTGTGTTGCACCTGCACCATACGGTGCCCGTAACCCAAGTAACGTCGACAGATTAAACTTGTCCTCTTCCAGGATCTCTACGAAGATCCAAACAGGTATTTTTATAACAGCCAAGGAAATGGGACAGAGTGCATTTGAAGTTGGACGTAAGCAGGATACAAAGAGGCCTTTTTGAGAATAATGCAGACTATTCTCTCCATTTTGAAAAAGAAAACAAGTAGACTTTCATCCGTTTTCAACCAATCAAAACACATTCGTGCTCAACCTTTCTTTCTTCTGAACCTTTGTCACTTCTTCACATTTTTCAATGCTGCTAAAGAAACAAAAAGCATTCTACTGATTTGTTGGGTTTTTTTAGCTTCTTGCTGTCTCCCCCAACAGCTACAACAATGTAATTTACAGGCCCTAAAAACGAGCTACCCTGAAAACTTAACTTTTTAAACAGTTCAGAGAAGATGGCTGTCATACTTTCATTTCCAAGAAGCAGTTTGTGTAGATTTTAGTACAATCAATTCATGTCTATGTCATGTTTCATTTTCATGCTTCACTTTACAAGCCCACTAATCAGAGTAATGAGGTTGAATGTGAAGAAATCCCTTTGTCGCAAGATGAACAGCCTCTGAAACCACATTTATAATGGTCTTTCTCTGCTTATTCAAATCCTGTTTGCGAGCAATAGCAAAAAATGGCATCACAGAATTTGTCTTCCAAATTTTAAAGAAAGCCATTTTATTACAACATCCCCTGTAACTTACAGGAGATGGGTTTGCATATTTATGTAAGAGAGTCACTGCCTTCCATTCTGTGAACATGTTTAAATGAAAATAAAATCTTATTAACTGCTTTGATAGGGCTAAAAATATGTTCCATATGTTCCATACCACTGCCATAAAATGGTTCAGTGAGCAAATGCCTGTCTGCCAGCAGTGTCACGCTGTTTGTGTCACGCTGACCCAACTCCCACATGAACGAGTTGGTTCCCTCTGTGCCCATATATGATGTTTCTAGGACCTGGACATGACCTGGGACCTTTCTGGTTCATTAACCCAGCTAAAGCATGAGCCACATATATGTAGATAATCCACTATAAGAGACAGAAGTTAGAAGAGGAGATGGAAATTCCTACTCTGGGATTCATTACAGAGCTGTTGCAAGCTGTAATACCAATATGCCAATGCTCCTCAGATCTTTTTGTCATGAGTCAATAGGACTACAAAGAGACTTACAAAGGAGTACACACTGCTATGAGACTGTGCCACAAAAGGCAGCGCTGTCAACTGCCACACAACTCAGATAAACTTGAAATCATGGCTGCAAAACTTTCTTGGCTTGAATTTGCTCATTCTTGTGAACATTTTTTAAAATATGACTTACAAATCTCTACCCCGACTCTGCTTTGGAAAGCTAAATAGTAGTCAGCACATAATAGCAACCAGAGAAAAGTTTGTTTCTGATCCTCTAAACACCTAAAATAGCAGCCCAGTACATCTGTTGAACAAGTGACAAGTACACTGCAGAGGCAGGGGGACACAGAGCACTCCACCCCTAGCGTCAAGGTTGCTATGGGTGTCACCAGAGCTGCTGAGTGTGAATATATAAGATTCAAACATGGTTTGGAGTTGTCTGAAAGATGCTAGATACCCTCCTACAAGGGTATGGAGATGGGGAGAGGGGTGAGATTATATTTTTAGCCTGTAGCGTGATGATCTCTCAACAAGTAGTGCCATGGCTAAAATCCAGGAAAAGGATGGCTCCCATTCAAAGCATAATGAATGTACAGAGAAAATTCAGGCAACACATTTCCTCCTAAAGCCATAATCCAAGCATAAGAAGTATGCTCTGCTACAGTACCTCCTAGACTATGACAGAAGTTTAGTCCTTCACACAGCACCTATAGATTCTTGAGCTGAAAGTCAGAAGAGCTTTAGAGGCTTAGAGGTACCAAGACACTAAACCTCCTGTCTCCAACCAGTCCATGGAGATAGGGTGCAGACTTATTGTGCCCCAGCAGGAGCCAAGCCTACCTCCACATCAGCTCTGCCTGGTTAAGCTTCATCACTTTCCTACGGAAAAGGATGAGCATCACTGGTGAGAAGACAGAAAGGCTGTTCCCGTTCTGCCCTTCCCACTCCTGAAGAAAAGATACCCGACCATGCAGCAGCACCCTCTGAACCAGCTGGAGGTGGCCTGACCATGGACATGGACGTTGAAGGGCCAGGGGCAGATCATGCTGTGGGTCACAGGATTGATCTCAAGGCCGCCACCACAGCATGTGCACATGGCTATTGGCCAGTACCTACATCCACCCCAAAAAAAACAGGCATTTGAAAGTCCTTCTGTGCTTTTGTTTTTTCCTTCATAGCAGACAAACCTGAGCTACTCTGTGGAAGGTGGACCTATGGAAGGTAAATCGTTGAGAACTGGGGGATCTGAAGAGTTGTGCGTGGAAGTAAGTTCTAACTATCTTAGTGATCCTCTAATGTTTAATTAGGAATAACTAAAGAACAAACAAAAAGCCTGATCCTTTAGTGAATATTTCATAGGTATACAGTAGTTATTTCAAACAGGAGCTTGGTTCCAGAGTGGCAGATTCCCTTCACATAGGAGCTGAGGAAAAGCAAACTAATCTGTTAAAGAAATAAAGCAAAAAAGTATCAGATTTCTTCCAAAACAGAGATGTTTTTGACAAAAGATGCTGAAGCCAACAAACTGATTAGTAAGCTTAAACAAAGTGACTGAATAATGACAGACAGTGATCCCCCACAATCAGCCTCAAGACACAGGTGTTATTAAAATCAACAAGCAGCTTGACTGAAGTCTTCAAACACTGCACTGCCTCCCAGACATGGGAAAAGAATAAAACTGCCTGAGCAGCCTGGTTTTGGCATAGAAAGAGAGAGTTAATTAAGGAATTGGGTTATTCCCAAGTCGTGCTGTGTAAGGAGCCCCATTATACCTGCTGCACAATAGGTGGGATACATTTTCTTTCTGTAATGCTTATGTAAGATGTTAATTCAAGACTGTAGCTCATTTAACAAATAACCCCCTAAGTGAAACTATCTCCTGCCGAAAGAGAGGTAGTGCAGATCGCTGGGAGGACTGCCACAGGAAGCTCACAAACTGCGGCATATGGGCGAAGAGCAGGTGACAGTGCAGTGCACACTCAAGCGAGTTCAAAGGTGCAAGATGAAATATTGATTAGAGTTATTAGAGATTTGGGAGGAGTAATAGACCAGGATGGCTGCATTCCTCAAAGTGAGGGAGCGCAGCCTTTTCCTTACCACTACACCTCCTGATTTCTCTTGTTTCAGGTGCAATTTATTTTTGGCCCCTCCAGAGGTGCATGACCCAACCTGCAGAATGCCTCCCCTGTGCTGCCAGCTACAGCCCCCATGCTGGGGAGGAGGGGAGAGCATTTGCCACCTCACAAACATCTCCCAGACTGGTTCATCTTCCGCTGGGGGGGCTGGGGGGGTTATGGGATGGAGTCCCACGTCTTTCGCACAGCTGTCGAGCAGCAAGCCACACGTGACTGGCAAACAGGCAGACACGTCGCTTCTCTGGCAGATGTGGGCACAGCCTCCAGAGGCCCTCCAGTGTGAGGGCACAGCTGGTGCGGGGGCTGCCCTCGCCACCCCAGCTGCACGGCCCAGCTGGGTGCTCCTGGGACCGGCACACGCTGGCACGGCGGGGAGGGCACAGCAGGGGGCCAAAACGCAGCATGGAGACAGCAGAGAAATGAACAGCCTCCCTGATACGCTACACCTTTTCTTGGAAAGCCGACGTGCCAGGAAGCCTCAGGGACTTGTTTTTTCCCCTCCATGGCTGCGAGAGCCTGCTGGGTGCAGCATCTCCAAACCAAGCTCCCAGCCCAAACAAAGGGCACCAGGTCAAGAGTCAGAAGCCTCCATTCTATCAGAAAGACTAAGAAATGGAGACCATGCCAATCAACCACGAATGGCAGCTTATCCCCTTTTTTAGGGCTGGAGGTCTGCAGAACTTCTGAGGGTCCTCAGAAAGGTCCTGAAAGGTCTTGATGCTGCAATTCATAACTGAGGGTTGTGTGTTGCATGGGGAACAGCAGGTTCGCAGCCACTGATCATGGGAAGGAACGAGGCTCTACAGCCATGAGGGCAGGAACTGAAGGTGTGGAAGGAGCCATCAAGATGGAGAATGGGGGCATTATCCCCTCTCTTCCCTGCCTTGTTGGTCTTATTGGAGATTTGAAGCTCTCTGGGGCAGGAATTTTCTCTCTGTGCTGGTTTTCAAGGTACCTTTGATGACGGGAACCTTGAAGCCATTTGCGGCTCTACAGAAATTTCCATTAACGTAAGCAATGCGAAGCAAGAAAGAGGAATGTTATTCACAGGATGACAATGTGGAGAAGGTGTTTAAACCAGCTTCTACCCTCTAAGCACTTACCACTCACCAGTAACGCTTTCACACTACTGGTGTGCACTTGTTTGGCTTAACAACACACTGCATCTGCTCAACAGGTGAACGAATCCTCTAGCAACTTTGTGGTCATCTCTCTCTGTCCATCCCATCTCCCTTGCACCAACCAAAACAGCATTTCACACAAAATAATCAACATGCCTGCTGACTGGAGCATATCCTAACTAGAGACAAAAGCATCACAGTACCATAACTATCCTTTTCCCTGCATTCCCAAGAGCATAGTGCTCTCCCTATTTGATGGAGACACACTTTGTCCTTGTCATTTGTGCTACTGTAGCTAAGCAATCACCAATAGCTTGTTTTCCAAATTGTATTACTAAATAGTGGCAGGATTTCCATGAGCATCACTTAAGACATATTAATTTAAACAACACAAATGAGACACAACGAGATTCAGTGCAGTTAGTGGAGCCTGCTCACAGCAAGCCAACAGACCTGCCCCCGTGAAGCTAAAACTCTGAATTCCAGCTAGAGCTCTGGCTCTTGCAGACGTTCCTTCACCATCTTCCAGCCCCGCTGCTATTCTTGTAGGTTTTAAATACTCTCAAGAACCCACCACTGTTCTGAAGGAAGTTCAGCTGCACAAAGTGAGCAAAGACAAACACAACTAAGTAATGTGCCTCAATTCCATTTCAAAACTAACAATCATACACCGCTTGGACAAGCAAAACCATTTACAGAACAAATGATAGTCTACAGCCCACCAGCAAGAAAGGCCACGTTACTGTTCTGGTTAGTTTTCATGCTTAGCCCTTCCTATTTCACTTGCTCCTCTCTTCTGTGTCCCCAAATAGTACACTCTGATCTCAGTGTGGAGACTTTCCAAATTCAACAGGAACAGGTGAAAGAGCAGAAGGACTTTCACTGATCTAAACACAGGACTGGAACCTTAAAATTGTCCATTTTACATTTACTTCCATTTAAGTGTTCTGATTTTTAATAGCCTTAGGAAAACAAAAAATAAGAGTACTGCGTTACTCTAGGACTTTGAGCTACAGCTGCTGTTAAATAAACATTTTAAAATTAATTCCACAGACTTTTCAAAATTTTCTGCAGAGCAATGGTTAAGAAATGCGACAGTGTATCATAAAGGGCATGCACTTAAAAATCTAAGAAAAAACAGACACCGAAACACCCAAACTACGATTTCTCCCCTCAGCTGATTCAGTTTTAAATGAATGGACTTAAAGGCAGGGTATTTATGAAGTGGGAAATATACAGAGATATACAGTTTATAGATATAATTAGGGGCAATTGGAGAGGGGGGGATAGAAGTTTCCCACCACGCACATCTGAGGCAACATTTCAGAACTAAAGAAGGGTTTTCACATCCCAAGTATGTTTTTTGGGGAGTAGAGCTTAACGTAAAGGTGTTATGAAACAGAATGATATAGTTTAACAACAACAATAAAAAAGGAATGTCAAAATATTACCCAAATTAGTCTTGGTGTGTTTTGTTACATGTTCTTACCCATCCACCCTTCCCACTTATTCCAGGGAAACATGCAGCATTAATTTGTGTATATTTTGCTCTGCAATATTTACAATATTTCCTCAGTTTAAGAAACATTCATTCTTGAGGTGTTCTCATTTAGATCGTAAAGGAAACATCAGCATCAGTAGATCTGATCACAGACACCGTCTCCCCAATGGTTAGACAATGTTTATGCTTATACAAAAAAAACCCATAACATACTAAGCCTTCTGGGATGAGTAAGCAGAAAAGAACATCCCAACCAGCGCAAGTATTGTGCCATATGTTTCTTCATTAAAAATAAATAAATATATATGCAATACTAAGTTGAAAAACTGAACTTTGTTTCTTTAGTAAGCAATGGGTAAAATAACCTTATTTTTCCTACATATCTTCCCCTTCGCAATATCCTTCTGAAGGACAAGAAAGCATGCGCAAATGAACTCTATCATCCCTCTAGGATCCCTGAAACAGCTTACCAGTGAAAATAAGTTTTTAATGGGCTTTTCTCAGATGTGTGCATATTTTCTTGTAAGCATTTACCTAAGAAAAGTGAAGTAATGAAGCACAGAAATGCCTGTTTATGTAAGCTTATTCATGTGCAAACATGTGCATGAATACCAAAGACTGAGACTTCAGATCTCGTTTGAAGGTACTTTAAGTGAAAACGTTATGACTTAGTGCAAACCAGATCTTAAAATGAGAGGCCCTGGGTGCTGGAATTTAAAGCTTCCCTGGTGAGAAACTGGTCGTGATTACACACCGTTGTGATCCACACTGGGCTTCTGAGGGCAGATGCCTGGTACCAAGTGTTTCACATACATAAATGCCGACGATTCAGTTATGTAAACATAACCTAAATCTCAGACTGAATGATAAATAAAGCTGAATTATATCACATTTAGTTACAGCTACACCACACAGTATGTAAACCTTATCCACTTAAAGTTTTGTAGTTGGAAAAAACACAAATACATATGTTTTTCTTTGTGCTACTCAGTTTCCTTACAGACTCTGCAGAAAATGCATTTAATGGAGAGAGCGAATTGTTTGCCCTTCTCAGGGATGACAAGACTCAAAATAACTCTGGTCTGGAGACTTTATTATTTATGCAAATATAGAGTTGAGACAATATGGACTGTCTGGGCATACTTATAGATGCAAAACTATCTCATTTGGAACATTTTCAAGCATGGCACAAAATGCAAATAAACCCAAAAACTCATCGCATTGTCTTGTCCATAGAGACAAGTGTTAAAAACTGGCTTGTGAATCCAACAGAGAGCCCTCAAGATTAAAGCTCCTTCAAAAGCTTTCTCTGCACTATCCAATTATCTATGGGAAGCTCAGAAAATCTTCACTGTGATCGTGAGTGGCTTTCATTGCGACTGCTCCCAGCATTGCTGACATGCCTCGTGTGCTGCTTATGAAGGAGAGTCAGAAGAACTACACAAGTACAAGAGGGCTCAAGAAATCTTAGACCCAAGATAATCATACATTTCCCCTCCACCGCATCAGTGGTAAAGTATCTGTGACCTTCCAGTGTAACTTTTTATTTCCTTTCCTCACAAAATTTGCTAGTAAAGAAATCCCAAGTGCCTGAATTGTGAGTACCTAAGATGGAAGAAAAGCCTCTAGGCCATATTCCCACAATCCAGAGCTAGACTATTTGAAATAGATCCAGCTGCCACTCCTAATGGCTCTTTTTGATAAGCATAAATCACTGACTAAAAACGCCCAGGAGGTATTTTTCTATCCTCTTCAGAGCTGCCATCATTTTCAAGTTTCTCCATTCTCCACTACTGATACACATTTCTATCATCATAGTATATTGTTGCACCTTATAGTCTATGTAACTTTTCCCCATTTTCATGCCCTCTTTCCCCCAAAAGATGCCAAGAATCACTCCATCACACCATGAAACAGCTAACTTTGCCAACAGCTGCTGCTCCTGAACATCTGGCTTAACCTGTTGCCAGAAGCATAATTATCACTTATAATACTCAACTGCCTGAGATGCTGGCAAGAAACACTATTTCTGGTATGCTTTTTTTTTTTTTTTAATCCATATAATGGACAGCAAATCTCAGAGAAACTAGAGATTAGAAAAATACCTTCCTTCTTTAAGTGGTTAGAGCTGTCTTCTCAAGATACAACCTCGTGTGCACTTTGGCCACAGTATTCATAAAGATAAATCTTCAGCTTGTGAGAGCCAATCTTTCTCCTTGTTCACTCTGTTGGCAAGGTCAAGTAGATTATTGCACAGGGCTTCTAAGAGCCACCACCAAACTGCCCTGAGGATGGGGCTGCCCTTGATCTTGGTGTAACATAGAAAGGCCTCATTAGACACATGTAGGCTCACTGAAAGAAGATGAAAGAAAACTACGGACTAGCTAACGCATTGTTAATTTTGTCTATTAGGTTTCACGCCCTCACCCTTCACACACCAGACAAAACATAGACCTGGCATCCCTGATACCTCAAATTTTGCATGCCCCACACAGCACCGAGTTTGATAGCCCCATGGCTTTTGACAGCATGCTAGGACTAGTATTTCTCCTAAAATCAGGATCAGGGATTCTTCTCTCTGGAATATGAGCATGAACTGTTCCCCATGCAACAACTGACAGTGTAGATCATCTACTCAGATGAAAGCAAGTTTGTAACTAAGAAAGAACCCCAAAACGGAGAGGGCAAAGTGAACTCCTAATACTGCTAAGGAACTGCTGGACAGGCAGTAACCTTGTGTTATACAGTTTAACATTCACAAGCAAACAAGCAAGCTGGAAATTATTCTTTCACATGGCTTGCTGCCCAGTAAGCAGGTTTCCATCCAAGTTCTTCACATCTTTACTGAGCTTCAGATTTTCTTTATTAAAAGTAATCACACAGCCCACTCTCAAATGTCAGTCACTGTTCATAGCCAAAGGCACACCTGTCTTGTACTGAAATCACAGGTACCTTGTCTCCCTGAACTGTTGGTTTTTATTCATTGGGTCATCTACATAGCCTTGTCACGGGGGGATGACAGGTCTTAAAGGCACTGCTGGAGCTTTTCCTTTACCTCCCCCCTCCCCATCAACTCTCTCCCACACATCCTGTGGAAAATGAGTTCTAACACAGAGGTAAGACCTACTGGCCCAGTTTTAAAACTACACTCTCTCCTATTAAGTATGCATTATCCTCCTCTTTATTGTTCATTTAGATGTTCTTGCAAGGTTGAAGTATTCACCTCTTGTTTTTTGGTTCTGTTCAAGATTTTCAGGTTTGAATTCCTGAATTATAACCATGGTTTGCTGGGGATATGGGAGAGCATGTGTGTGAGTGCTCTTGGTCACTTCTTTGCCCTCTAAGGATTCTCATATATTACCAGGTATTTCACCTCTATAAACCACTTGAATTAGTGTAAGCACTTTTCCTTGGTTTAACTGATCCTAGAAGGCTGAGTATGTGATGTATCTTTATAAGCATAAATGGTGCCAAAACATTGTGGAGATTTTGTTAGTAATCATACCTGCTTCACCATAAGCATGGGGGTGGAGGAGTAAGCAAAATCAGATAAAATAAAAATCGAGCAAAGAATTATTCATATGTGGTCAGAGAAGCACACAAGATTTTTTAATTATTTTAAATTCTGAGCTAAAATGTAGGTTTAAATATAAAATGTAGTAATGCAGACTTCTGCTTGTGAGACTGAAGTTAAATTTATCCCTTACACTGACGTGAAGTTCCAGTGTAGCTCAGAGAAGAAATTACACAGGCATTTTTTGCTTTAGTTTCTCTGGGAATAAAGTGAAAATGGTCATACTGAACAGTGACCAATACTTAAGTATTCAGAGACTAAAATTCTTTAGGTAATATTCCCTATTATAATGTGTACAAATGGTCTTTCACATTCACTGTGAACATTTAAAAGCAACAAAATTGAAGAGCACTTTGTTAAACTTTGCTCCTGAATGCAGCTGTGAGGATGGAAGAAGAAAAATACTTCAAGTTTTTTTTGGTGTTTTTATTATTATTATTCTTTAATGTATAGTTACGGGACTCAGGTGAATATCTCTGTGATCTGTTATTGCTTTAGACACAAAAGAAATGTGGATGTGAGAACCACACCCAAATACCAGTTTACAAAGGAACTGCTGTAAACTCTTTCCAGGTAAGGTATTTCACCGTGCTCTGTCTCTCAGGACTTCCTCCTGGTTATCTATTTAGTGTTTTTCTAATTATTTCCAGGTATATAGCCCATCTTATGGACATTCAGTACTTTAGACAAGGAATTAAATTATATATAAAAAAAGAAAAAAGAACAAAACAAAAACCCACAGACTCCAGAAAATAAATATTTTACCAGGCAATGGCAACAAAATAGCAGCTCAACAGGACCTAGGACATAAGATAAGGATCTCTGAAATCTAAGGCTTTCAATTCTGCCTCTCATTGTGGAACAGCATGGATTCAGTAGAGCACAGAAGTATTTTCTTGTGTCAACAGAACCATAGTAATGTTCAAATACTTTTTGTACTTTGGCTTTAGTATCTTATGATACATCTGTTGCTTTTAGTAGTCATGTCTCAATCCTCATTCACATTCAGTGAACCAGTTGAACTTGACTCATAACTATGCAGATGGCCACATTCAGGCTCACCAGGTATCCCACACACCTGTAAGATCACCTATCCCAGGCCTCTTGTCTCACATGCATTGCCTAACCGATTGTATTGTGCGCCTTGTAACAAAATATCTTCCCTCTTGCAGGAGGCCAAATACACTGTCAGTCCTTCACTGTTTTATTGATTTTTCTATATCAGCAGGGAGCCTCTATTAGCAAGAGTAACACGATCAGAGCGATTTAAACTTCCTGCACTGCATTCAAGCATGCAAGAGTATGAAGGGTGTGCTGGTTTTTAGCCTCCCATCTACCTCCAGGGTGCTGCGGTCATCTCAGAGAGCCACAAACAAATCTTCAAACACCTTTTGTTTAGACGGCAGAGGACAGAACCACAGCTGCATCTCTCCCTTCTCCAGCTTCCAAGGACTATCTTTTCTCAAGGACAATGACTGATACCACTGCTGGAATGACCTAAGCGGGAACAGTAGAGGTAGAGATGCTGTATTTTCAGAAAACTCTGCTCAGTGCTCTGATTGTCTTTTGCAAAAGTTGCTTGGTGAGAAGGGCAGGATTGACAGATTGTGGTATAGTAGGGGAGGAAAGAGTATAAAAGAGAACAGGGCAAGTGAAAAGGAGTGCCTGCTACATCACTTGGGCATGCTCCAATCCTACAATAAAAGTAAAACCCGATTTCTTTCAGTCACTTGAATCCTGGATTTCTATTATGCTTGCTGGCAACCCGCATGCAAACTCTAGAAGTCTGCATTAGGTAAGGCACTTGATAGAGACCTGTACAGGAGAGGAGAGATGATCAAACATCAACAGGCTACAAAAGTGCTTTCAAGAAAATACAGCACAGATTGACTGGCTTAGCAAAAAAGGCTCTGCACAAGCTCCCTGTGAATCCTCAGAAGAGGGATGTGTATTTAGAAATGAAAGGCTCTAATTCAGTCCTCTGTGACTGAGGCACACAATCTTCAATTTCCATGTTTTACATCAACAGGCCTTTTCGTAAAACTGCCTCGAGATAGGTGCAGTGTGATTGCCACAGATCAGTGTCTTCTGTTCTAGCCAGCTTCAAAACTTCCACCAAGCTGTTGACAAGGACACTGCATGTCTAGAATGTAATGGCCCTGCTACCAATGTACCCACAATAGTTCCAGAAGAGGTGCTCAACATTCAAACTCTATCCTATATATAGATAAGTATCTGTAGTGGACAGAGCAGTATGCCTCTCTGGGCAGAATTTAATACCATGCCCATCTTTCCTCTCCTGATGTTATTATTGCCCTGGTAGAACAGTCACCCAGCTTGATCCAAACCTGAGTCAGGACACGAGCAGCGGGGACCACCACGGCACGTAGACTGGAGCACAGGACTACTTAAGGAGGAAAGCGTCACTGATAAAACTCTTGAGAAGGCCATCTGTTTCCTCACGTATGTGAGGAATAACATGAGGCTATGTAAAAAGAGCAATGATAATGTCTACTTAGTCTCCAAATTCTCTCCTGAAGGAAGCCATTTTAAAGCAATTACAAGTGAAATTTTAGCTGCCTACAAGCATTGTTACGAACTATAGAAGGTGGCTTCCTCTTCTCTGGGGAAGAGATTTGATATTGCTGCATCTGTTGTGGCTTTTTTCAATAATGCACGGAGTAGCAGAGAACTGTGAGCACTTTTGCAATGCAAATACCCTTTTTCCACATCTCATTTGCCTGGATCTGCACTGTTTCCAGCTTGTGACACGACATTCTGATAACTCTATTTCCACCCTTATTTTCTACTAACAAAAGTCACTACATATAAAAATCTGCCACCGTTGTTATAAATCTGGCACAAAATACTGTTTCTTTCTGCCCTTACTGAAACGTAGAGCCCAGATCTTCCAGAATACTTCCTCCAGTCAAACATGGTAATAGACTTGTGATGAGTGACTACAGCAAAGCAAGCTGTAGTCATAGTACCAAGTCACTCTTCTGCCCCCTTCTCTACAGTTTCTCCTACAGCTGATCATATGCATTTTTAATTGCACAGGAGTTGGAAAATCTGGATGGGGGATTCACAACTTCAAGCGAAAACAACATGTAGTGTGCGGAGACTCCAGAGAAGCTGGGATTTGACTCACAGGAAGTAGATTTCAAACAGGGGGAAAAAAAAAAAAATACTGTTCCATGCTGCTCCAAGCTGTTCCATGCTTCCAAGTGCTCCATGAACATGTTTTGATGATTCAAAATTAGGTACAGTGTCAAGATGACATGAGCCATGAGGCAATTTATATCATCTAGAAGTTATGACTAGAAATAAATAAATAAAATCAAACATAAGTGTGAAATGGTGCCATGCACATTGAACCTTCGATCAGTAAGCACGTCAGTAGTAAGGGTGTGAAATGCACTGGATCACACCTAAAGGCAAAGCACCAGGGATCCGCTGCCTACAGAAATCTGGGCCGCAGAAAGCCAGCAGACCTACTCTCTAAGAAAAAAAAAAATATTTTTTTATTTTTCTGATCATGCCAGTGTTCTGTAGGGCTGGTATAGAACAGGTAGTATGGAAGAGGGCCCCTCCTTCGTGAAGCTGAAATTATGAAGTCTAGTCAAAAGATTTATGTATTTATTTATTGCTGTCTCCTTATAACAAGGAAAAAAAGCTCTAGATCCAAAACAAAACAAAAGAAGTTGCCTTACATGAAATCCAAAGACAATCTAAGCAGTTGGTCACTAGCCTTATTTTTTCCACGAGCTTTATTTTATAGACACCAAGTGGCGTGGAGAAAGAATTTGGAAACTGTGACCTGAAACCTGAAAGAGCACAGAAGTTCATAATGAATGCTGACATCTGCTTAACCTCACACCTCTATTTCTGTTCCTACTACAGCTAGGACTGTCACTGATTTTAATCAGTGTCACAGCCTTTCATACTAAATCTAGAACACAGAAAACTTCAACTTCCAGCTGTAAGTGGAATCAGTGGCAAGGAAAACTGAGGAAAAAAAGAAAGAAGAAACGATACAGCAAAAAAGTTTTACTTTCTGTATTTACTTATCAGTATGACCTGTCTTTAACCCAAACACTATGGTTAATAGGTTTCCTGTAGCCATCATGTGATTAGACAGCTCTAGCACCTGTTAGCATATTTAGGCATGTATTTTTGTGTTAACGGCCAGTGTCTCTTTCTAAATAAGCCACGACTACATTTTAAATTGCTTAAGTCAACTTCCTCAAGCAACCACAAAGTGAGAGGTTCTCGTGGGAAAAAAAAGAAAAAAAAAAGAAAAGAAAAAAGCGCCAGGCATCAGTTTTCAGTTCAGAAAACCTCAATGAAATCTAAAAATTATTTATCAGAGGAAGGGAAAATAAATTAGAAACTACCCAATCAAAATACAGAATAAAAAATATAGAGGGGGATAATCAGGTCACCAGTGGAAAAAATACCTTTATCTATGTTTTAACTTTGCTTTGAAATGCTTTGTTTTGAAATGCTCTTGCTTTAACCAGATCATCATAGATAACCAGTTTTCTGCAGGTAAACATTATAGTATTAATCTGAAAATGTTCAGAACAATGAAACTAATTTCTGTCTGGGGAGAGGACAGAGTGCTGCTGGTACAGGGCACCTCACCACTAACTGCTGTTACGTGCTTGTACCTGGAAAATAATCTACAAGGAATAAAAGGGATTTTTTTAAGCAACAGCATAATGGTTTACCCTATTCCACCTTTCCCTTGCGCCTCACAAAGCGTTATCATTAATGCCATTTTCTCTTTCTATATTATGCTTCAGGTACAGATTTCACGACCTTAACTTTTGCTATTCCAAGTAACCCATTTTGGCCCCATCCTCATCCCTACACACTCCTTTTCCAGAGCGCCGGCATGGGAAAAGGCATGCTGAAGAGGCCGAGCTGCACTTCAACAGCAGCCTCCCTGCCCTCCAGGACATCCTGGCTCCTTCCCTGCCAAAGCCCGGGGCAATGTAGCTGCTGCTGGGAGGCTGCAGGGCGGGAGGCTGAGCTTTCGGGGCCTGTGGATGGCAGTGCGCAGAGATGACTGCATCTGTGGTGGTTTTCACTTAAAAGGCTCCTTCTGTTATCAGTCACGTAAAGGTCTATTGATTTCAGTCAGGCTTTATACATACTGTCACACGCGCACATGCGTGCGAAGCGTGGTCATGCTGCATCACATAGCATGCAGCCACTGTGACAGTGAGAAAGCGTTTTTGTTTGTGACCATTGGTACAATGACACAGAAACAACAGCTTTAGTTAAGTGCCTTGTACCAGGGTAGTTCATGGTTCACATGCAGGAGGGAATGGGAAAGACATTCTAACGTGAAATACCACAGCACCGGCAGTACCAGTTCAACCGTATTTGTGGGTTACATAAAAACAGTTCTCTGGAATAGTTGGGGTAGTGCAATTTTTCAGTATGGACAAGACCTGAGATGCTATCAGATTATCCGATTCTGCCTTGCCGTAGACTTTGTATTTCCACACAACTCTTGCATGAGCTCTAACCAGCCACAGCCCCGCACCCAGCCTGCTCAAATTGGAGCGAGTGTTTCCTCATACAAGGCTGCTCTGTGCTAAACACGCAACCACCACCCAGCATCGCACGAAAGAGAAAGATTCACAATTTGTGCATTTCTTCCAGCTTGCTTGTTTATTTGGACAAGAATCCATTTCTGCAAACATTGAGGCTGGAAAGCAGATTTGTTTTCGGGGCTGACATTTGCCCAGGCTGACGAGAAGGCTGGGGGCTCACAAAGAGTTTGGTAACTAGATGATACAGGAATGGAAGAGGGAACCTGCCAGCTTTCTCCTTGCTACAGAGGAGAGGCTGACAAATAACTGGCAGGATAAGCAACCTAATCCACCACAAAGACAAAACTGCGAGTTTGCTACCAACACCAGCAGCAGCAGATAAATCCCTTCAATTTTTGTGCCGAAATCGTGTTAGCCTTCATAGATGCCTCCTATCTCATCTTCCCATGAAGTCACTCACTTCCGTGTATCATTATGGGCTCTGCAACACGCTAGTGACAACCAAGATGCGGTTATGTTGCCTCAGGCAACATCGCTTGATTTCTGGTTTTGAAGTTGCCGTATCTGCTCTGCCTACTAATTACGGTTTTGTACTTACGGTTTAAAGAACGATATTTAAAATAATAGACGGCGAAAGTTGAATTGCTAATATGCAAAAGTAGCTACATTATATTGCCTTGGGTTTCACTATATCATTTTGACAAAGATGATACATGTGTTTCTCAGACATTAAGCATATCGTGTGGCCTGGGATTAACCAGTTGCAGATTTGGATTTTCCTGCTTACTCACATTTTCCCTAGCCATTTATGAAGTTAAAAAAGAAAGCCTCAGGTGTGTTAGATTATGTGATAGAAGTTTGTCTGCACACTCACAGAAGAGCACTGCAATGGCAGGAAGCAGAGCCCAATAATACCCTGCCCCTGACTCCTCCCAGGCCCAGCCCAGGAGCCATCAGCCCATCAGGGGCCAACCTCTGCAAGCCCAGATGAGCAGGAGACAGGTGGGAACCCAAATTAAGGGCTCTAAAGAAGGGACTGCCCATCCAGGGCCCTTGCAGGGCTGTCCCACAGCAGTCTCAGCTCCAGTGTGAACATAACCAATGACGGCTGATGAGACAACACTAGGGCACCTTTTGTATGGAAAGGGGTTGCTGCCCGTATGTATGGGATGCAGGGGAAGAGCATTTCAGGATTGCATGAGACTTACTGTGGGATGTTTACGAAGGCATCAGAGGTGGGAAAGGGATGGATTTAGGTCATTTGGGGGTGAACAAACATGGGAAAATAGAGAGACAAAGGGATAAAAAAAGGTCGGTCACAACCACCACAACAGGTGGCTGGTTGGTACATTTGTCTGGTCATATTCTGCATGTGAGCAGCATAATCTGTCCCATCTTATTTAATTCATTTCCACCTTTTCCAAGGTGAAGTACTTTCTATTCTTCACGTATGTGCCTGTATGGAGATCCAAGTGCCAGCAACTGGAGTCAGCCCATGGGTGGGAAGGCCCACGTGTTCGCCGTGCAACAACCCCAGAGTGAGTGCAGGTGTGCGAGTGCTAGCAAAGAGCAAACTGGACTAGCTAATGAGTAGGTAACTGGCCTGGGAGCCAGGGGTGTCTCTGGGGTCAAGAGCATGGGGCCAGGGGAGTCCCTGGCCAGCTCTGTCTATGTGCACTTGCATGCAGGAGCGGGGCAGTCTGTACCAGCCGCCAGAGCAGGGCTGCAACCTCAGGATGCAGCCACTGCTACTGTCTGTTTGTATGAGTGCTCTGTGTGCCTCTGGGATCTGTGTGGCCAGTCATGTATATATGCGGTGTATACGTGTGCTGTGGGCATGTGCTTTCTGGGAAGACACAGTCAGCCCTGCCCCTGGTTGGACCTGGGGCCATGCAGACGCAGCAGCCTTGCCTATCTCAGGACATCGCAACCATCACCACATATTTTCCCCTAGCAAGGTATTTTTTTTCTAAATTACTACTACTCATATGGAAATTGTTGGCCCTAGTCCATACCACAAACACATTTTATAATATATTCTATTTCCCAAAGAGAGAGCTGTACGCTACAAATTACTGTTTCAGCACCCTACCTTCTCAAGTCCATTCTCACCTTTAAAAATAAAAAATAGTGCAGTGGCTACTACACTAATAAGTCTCTGGAACTTAGATCAAGACAACTTAACAGGCAACAAAATAAGTCATGACAAAGAGAACCATCTATTTTCCACAGGAAAGAGCAGATGTGTTTGCTGTTCACCAGCAACAACTCCCTCATCAGGGATCACGATGGACCTCCCCGTCTCTTAATTTATTCACCATCAGGCCTATGGGCCACAGCCCTTAAGAGACGAGACCTAGACATTCAACACTAAACACAGTGACAACTCTGCCTGAGAAGTGTGCAGCCTACATAAACAGGAAAGGAAACGCAGGCAGGGAGAGGCAGAGTGCCTTTCCCCAGGTCATACACCAGGTCCTTGACAGAGCCAGAAATAGAGCTCTGGCTTCCTGAGCCCCCTCCAGCGTGGCCCACCTGGTCTCCCATGTGGGTAGGTCGCAGACAGCGCTCTCATGCAGCGACACTGCTCCAGACATCGGTGGAGAACAGAGCAGCAGCAACCCCACAGGAGCTCTGTCTGTACTCTTTTCAGGAACAGAAGTTTCAAGCAGGAGGAATTAGGCTAGAAGGCATTATATTGCAATGACCGTATATTAATATTCTTTACTCCCAATCTGTTGTCTACCCTTTTCTGGATAGCATTTAAGGGATTTGTTTTGCACAATGAATTCATAGTTCCTTCTCACATTTAACAGTCTATTTTTATCAGCAGACAACATCACCACAGGGCCTAGTTATACGACTACTAGGAAAAGCTCCTATTTTTAACACTAATAAAACAAAAAACATAGCATATAAAGAAATCACTCTACTAGACAAACATTAACCAAAATATATAGCATCACTGTAGCTGCTTACAGGCACTTCATCCTAGAAGTGACTGTTAGTCACTTCTGCAACTGATTTGAAGTAGAAAAAAAATAATTCTCTACATATTTAACATGATGACACTTGCAGTCACTGAAATGAATGCTGGGGTCCCAAGCCTATTTATCCACAAGCAAAATTCATCAGGAAGGGTAAGAAACAGATCTGAATTTGCTTTTCTGGGCCCTTTTCTGCAAGATGTAGGGCAGCAGTTGGCTTTAAGTAACTCAAAAATCAGAACCGTAGGTGGTGGAATCTCATTTAAGGTTGGCATCTGCATCATATGCAGCAGCATATGTACCCAGTACACCGCTGCATATCCCCAAGCCTATGTGGTGGTGTTAACACAATATGAAGTAGGTGGTTTGGTTTCAGTTTTCTTATCTCTATAGAGCAGAAGGATTTGGAGGAGGGGCTGAATAGTAACCCAAAAGAACTTATAAATGCAGTTTGCTCTTAAGCCTTGGGGTTTCTTCCTCTTCCAAAACTAGTCCACCTAAGCTCAAAATCCTTCTCCCTCTCTCCCAGGTTTGAGCTGATTATATGCATGTTATTCACTGGTCGCATATCATTACCTCTCTTGGCAGTAACAACACACAGCCATTCAAGTACATAAAAAGCGCAACATTTGTGGACGCACAGCACCTTGGGCTGGTTGTCCCCACAGAGGATGAAGGCTCCCATCACCCCATCCCAGCTCCAGTCCTCCCTGCAGGAAGCAGCTCCCTGCACACAGCAAAGAAACTCACTCAAAAAGTCACCAATTTGAGACACACTACTTCTATTTGGCGAAACCTTGTCATTCTCCTCAAACACCAGGCAACACTGGGGCAGAAGAATGAAGGATGGCATGTTTCGATGATGTACATACAGCCTGGAGTAAACCAAAATAAATTAATAATGTTACACCTGGGCAGTTAGCTGCGCTCACTGACTATTAGCATGAGGCTGTGAGCCAAGTGCCATTAACCTCCAAGGCATATCGTTATTAGACCATAACACCCAACCTGTCATGTCTCATTGTTTCATTAACACAGTTCTGGAAAGCCTCTAATAGAGTCAGGGAAACTGTTGCCTCAAAATTAGCAGAGATTACAAGATTTTGCACGTGGGTACTGAAGAGAAGAAAAGGAAGTTTATTACAATAATTTTAAGGGCATTAGAGATAACGGCGATAATTTTGTTTCTGATCTAAAGCTCACTGAAGTCAGCAAACAGGCTCCTACTCTTTTATTCTGAAAGAGTGATTATTATAAATATGATTCTCCCCTACTCATTTCTTAAATTAAATTAGAAGTTGCCCAGCCCAGAAGAAACCTGTAATGCATGTACCAAAATATTTGCATGACTGACAAGCTCTGTCTTTGAATCTTTATGAAAGGCATATAATTGTGCTTAATGCAATTTATTTGTCATTAAAGAAATAAGCTTTGATCCAAACATCTTTGCAGAGATCCAAGAAACTAGAACTCCAGGTCTATTTTAAAGCATTGTGCATTTAACATTCATTCCTTTCCTTATCTTATTAGGAAATTTATTCCCTAGTAGATTATGGAAGTATAACAAAGGGAAAAGTGTTATACTTACTTAACTGTATTAATACTTCAAATTATAGTTGGGCCAGGTTTATGTTTGTTTTAAGAAGAGACACTGTCAAATAATTTAAACCAAAAATCTGGCACAAAGATTATTGACCACTCCACCACCCTGTAAAGTTAGATAGTATCAAACCAAGTAGGTTTCCATGTTTCACTCAGTCCCAAATGTCAACAGACAAATAAAAACAAGAACTATACTAGGAAAGAAAGAAAAGGACCATTTTTAAAATGTTAATGGAAACACTGTCATGACAGATTTTAATGATAGTGGCATCTTGTCTGCGTTTAAATAACTCTGCAGTGTGTGAATGGCCAACACAGGCATTGCACTCATACCCACAAGGGAGGAATCAGCATAGCTGGGGGGCTTTTTTTGGTTGATTTTTGAGAAAGAGTGTCTGATTTCTTTCTTTCCTTTTTTGGTTTGAGCAAGACATAAGCAAAGCAAATGCTCCAGAAAGTGATCAGCTGAACAAAAATTTTAAAAAAAAGAAAAAAAAGAAAAAACCTTCTGTAATAGAAAAAGTTGGGTTTTGTTCCCCCTGCCAAATGCCTCTAGGAAACTTTGTGGGAGTTGGGACATTCATCTCCCAGAATCTGGCCCTTAACGAGGAATTACACAGGCCAAGCCAAGAACAGGGGAAGAGCAAAAAAGGAAAGCAATTTCTACACTGATTGTGAAATAATCCGGATCATCTAATTTCCTATTACTCATTTAAAATATTTCTTTAAACAGAGGAAAATTACTTAGTCATAAAGTGACTTAAAAAAATAAAAGCACTTAAAACTACACTAATTTTACTTTTAAACTGGTTCTTATCATGTAAAAATAAGTTATTTTGATATTCAAAAAAAAAATCACAATGAAATCAAAACACCCATATTGGATGGCATCCTCTCTCAGACACATCAGTCTCTGAAGCCCAGGTAGCCTGATTCTGACCCTAGTAAATACCAGCTGCTTGGAGAAACACTTTAGACTAGCACAAGCATGTGGTAATGCTTCACAAGATTATTCTTCCAGGGTCAACACTGTTCACAGCTCTGAGACTCCTCAAACACAGGACTCAAATGCATGTCAAAGTTCTACCACCTCTAGGCTCTGCTCAGCATCCTAGATACTGCTACAAATCACCATCCTTACCCCAAGACTCCCTAAAATTTTTTAACTCCATCTGAATTTCATATGGTAAGCAGCAGCAAGCAATGAAGTCCTACTCATCTTCTCATGGCCTGTAGCATAAGTCTTTCATCCATCCTTTCTTAGTGGCACCTTTCCCAAGGAAAAAAAAAAAGTCCAATATCTATCTGCTGTTACAAAGAAGCTGGTCAGAACCTTTGACAATCACTACTGCTCTGCTCTGAACCTTCTCTAGCTCTAATCTGCCTTCTCTGATGTGGAGCAGACCTTAGCCATTTTCTGTGCTGTTGGCTTCTGACTATTTATCCCATCATTTGAAGCCTAATGCAATTGTCAACAGCGGAACCAAAGAATCCTCAAGAAAATCAGTAGTGAGGAGAGTACTGGATTTTGCACTCACGATTTTGCAGGGTTCGTCATTCTTTAAGAAAAAGAGAAGCAAACAAAATTCTCCCTCTAAGTTGTCTAGTGTTTAAGTGAAGGCAAGTCAGATTTCTTAACCAATGAATACTTGAAAGGCAAAGGAAAAAAAATAAGAGAGACATTCCTGGAGCAGAAACACTGACACAAACACTTCTGTTTAGCTAAATGAAGTTTTTAGAAGTACAATGCTAGTCTGAATTATTATTCATATGAAGATCCTTTTAGTCCAATCTGACTGATATGGGAATTGCCATGCTGTAAAGATATATTAGAATGTCTGCACAGTAAAAGCAGCTCAGGCCCAGTGAATTTGTTTCTAGAATACCCTTGTTAATTTCCCCCTATCTCAAAAAGAGTCTCAAATACAATCACCAGTCTCCTAAGAGAAAAAAATCCACTCTGGGAAGTCTGTTTTTCATTTGTTTTTAAGCAACAACCAGTGCATGTCTTTGAGAGTGTCCCAAGAGGTAAACTTGGGCTTCTTGTCCCCAAATGGAAGGACAGAATTAGCTGCTTCGGCAGGCATTTTCCACTCCTTTCCTTAGATTCATTGTGAGCTCTCCAGGGAGAAGACTACAGAAGTAGATGAGGAAATCATGTGTATAAGGATGTGATGGGGGCAGGGGGATGGAAATGTCAGGGTATGAACTGCATTCCCCTCATCCCGTGATGATCACTGGCCAGATCTTGCAGCAGCATCCACAGGCTTGTAGCTGCTGTCAGACCCAGCAGTAGCTCAGGAATAACTTTGTCTGTGGAGCAACTGAGTCCAGGCAGAAATATAAAATAGAGCTCCATCAGAACAGCACCAGTAAGCAAGGAACACCAGCTTCACAGGGTCTGGGTTATGACTCAGGGACAGTTTCAAGTCCTTCAGATCTGACCCCAAACTGAGAGAACACCAGAAAAGTCCAGGAACTTTGCATATACCTGGAGAGCATAGGTCCAGGCCACTGGCACAGTCTTCAGGGAACAGTTGTAGCTGTGACAACATTTTAAAAAGCTGTAGAAGTTCAGCCACAGATGCAGAGATGAAGCATTCATAGCATGCATTCTAATAATTTCTGTTTATACAGTTTAGAAAAAAAAGTAACTCGAACTAATTCCTTTTTATGTGGGAATCTGCTCTGGTTTAACTCAAAGGTCATTTTTAAGTCTGTGTGCATTTACAGTGCTAGACAAATATTTGTCAAATATTTGTCAAATATACAGGCTGCTGGTCTCATTTGAAAGATAAAGGTTATGGGGGAGGAGGGGAGAGAAAAAAAACACCCAGCCAGTGCAGAACACAGAACTGAATGAACCTTAAGGAAAAACATCCATCTGTCAGAGCATGACACATTCCTGCTAGCAGAGACTGCCACCTTTTGGGGAACAGCTTGAGAGACCGAGCAGAAAAGAGGATGCTTCATTTCCAGTCCTGGTTCCTTATTTGTCTGAATGTCAGCAGAGTCAAATAGTTTTAAATTTCTCAGCTAACTTCCAGCAGAGGAAAAAAGAACATTTCCAAGAGGATCCCTGAACACCACTAGTTTCTTTTTCTGTAGCTCTTAAAAAGAAGCATTTTTACAGTCTTTTCATCTCAGCTGCTGCTACTGTTTTTGAATCTGTTAGCCACTTTCAATCAAACTGGGCACAGGGGAAATATCTCAGATAAAATTCCAGCTTTCTTCCTGAGAAACAGAATATGAGAAGATGAGCTACACTCAAATTCATGCCTCATTAAGGGAAAGTGGAGGAGGAACGTATTACATATACGTTGGTAGCAGCCAGTCAAGCAGTATGGATGTGGTTTTCCACTAATCACTGCAAATATACTTTCTTATCCCAGACCCAGCACCGAGCTCATGCACACAAAAAAGGAACAAATTGGGGTCATTGTTGTAGGTAAGCAAGGAGGGAAATAGATCACAAGTCAATAGGACTCAAATGTCGTTGTCAGCGCCACTCTTTTGGCAGCTTGCCTTGCCAATACACAGGGACAGAGGCTACAATAAGGGAGACAACTATATGCTCTTCACTCTTTGGAAGTGCTTTGTATGGATGTTTTTATATCATCTACAAAATATAATTAAGAAACAAACAAAAAAGCAGATACTGGCTTAGGATTCTTGGATGTATTACTTTCAGTCTGATATCAAAATAGGTCATCAGATTCCAAAAAAAACGTTTGAGTAATGCAGAAAACTGAGCTGTTGTAAAAACCTTACAACATCTGTTGAAGTAGAAACAGCAGTCAATCATTTCTGCTGTCTTCCTTACTCCTCTTACCAGAAGAGGCTTTGTTTTTATTCTCCCCTTTTCAATCCGTCTGCTCCATTTCAATCTCAGTTTCACAGAGGCTTCGGGTATATTAGGTTCTTACAGGAGTCGTGACAATAGGTAGGGAAAAGAAAGACAGCCTTAATACCTTTAGGGAGGGACAGGCTACAGCCAGAGCTCAACCATATTATTCAGTACAAGAAACTACAGGAAACCAGATGCCAGTCAGTAGTTCCAAGAACTTACAGTTGCATGTCTGCTGCCTGCTTTGACTGGTGAACACTATCTCACAATGCAATCTGTAGCTGCACCCTGCTGTGACCACCCCCTCTTGACCCACCTTTTCTGTTATTGTTTCTATAAGAAACACAGTCTTCAAAAACATCATTGGTTCTCTCTCGTTTACTTTCTCAGACCAGAAACCCTGTAGTTTCAGAGAACGACAGAAACCTCCTGTACAGTTGCCCTGGTTAATGACACCAAGCCGTACGTTTCACATGAACCTGCCCATCACTGGCTGACTAAACCACCCTACAAGCCCATAAGATGCTCTCCTCTAACACCATAAAGGGAGACTGATGATATTGTCCTTCAGAAGGTCAAACAGGCTCAAGTTGCTCCAGCGGAGGCTTAGATTAGATATTATGAAGAGTTTCTTCATGGAAAGGCTGGTTAGACATCGAAACAGGCTGCACAGGGAAGTGGTGAAATCCCTGTCCCTAAAGGTGTTTGAGACACATGGACATGGTGCTTAGGGACATCATTTAGTGGTAGAATTAGCTCTGTTAGGTTGATGATTGGACTTGATGATCTTAAGGGTCTCTTCCAACCTAGATGATTCTATGATTCTAAGTTCAAAAGTCCCTACATTTTGCCCTTATACTACAAAAGGGAATATGAAAAAAAAAAAAACAAAACACCACAACTGTGATTCAATCCATCTTAGAACAACTTATCCCAGCAAGTCTTTACTAAGCAGCCGTCACCTACTAAGCTGCTACCTCCTTGTCCTCTTCCTCTTTCTCCTCGTCCCCAGCTGCATTTATGCAAAACTCGATCTTGATGTAGAGGAACAGTGGAGACTGAGATGTTAATAATCCTGAAGAGAATTACTGGGACTGTGAATGGAAAAAATGACATCGAGGCTGAGGGAACAATAAAAGTCACACAAGAGGCTCAATGCTGAAAGGGACAGAACAGAAAACTATTCAGACAGTATGAGAAATGTTGCTTGTAGGGATCACACCTCCCCATTCCTTCCTTCTCAATTTATACGAAAAGAAGCAGCAGGAGCATTTCTGGATACAGAGGGTGTTGGAGAAGGAAGGACATTGACACAGCCACATCAGACCCAACATATCAGTGGAGCAGACGCTAAAAGACACCCTGATCTTCCTGTGCTTCTGCTTTTCCTCCCCAGCCAGAAAGAGAATACAAGAGAATAAGCCTTGCCTGGTATTCACCTGAGGCATGCCAAGACCTCAGTGGTTAGAAACCACAGCACTAGTGGCTTGTTAGCTACAAACTACCACAGTATTTTAGAAGTGGAAGCCTATGTAGAAATTCCAAATCGAAGCCAAATCTTGCAGCAGCAATTCTAGTTTGGATCCTACCAGGATGGCATTTGTTATAATTCTGGTGCTTGAAAAGCACCGCAAGAACAACTGATCTTAAAAGATTTGTTCTGGTTTAGCTTAAAGTCTAAAGTGTCTTAGTGAAGGATACTCCTAAAACTTGCTATTAGAGCAACTACAGACTCGGTACCTCTGAATTAAGGATTGAGGCCATAATAATTTTCCACCTCCTGCATGCTTATGAAAGAATATGCTCCTGCCACCACAGGAAAGCATTCTCAAACATCAGCGTGTGCAAAAAGAACAAAAGTTGGGCATTTTCTAGTGTTGATTGACAGAAGAGGAGATTGTTCATGCTACAAGAACACAAAAGGTAATATTTCACCCTTGAAAAACTACTCTTGTCAGAGACAGAAATTCACGGTACCCTTTATAGTTGGACATCTTTGAAAGACACTACAACTTTGGTGAGCCAACAAGAGTTAATCAATTCGTTTCCTTGTTCTCCTGGGTGGGAGGGGGGGAGAAGCATTTTTCCCTTTGAAATTACTGAAGCAGAACTGACAACAGACACTCTTTCAGTGAGCTGAAGAACACTGTTAGGAATACATGATGCTCAAAGGCTTTTTTAAAATCCTTGTCCATCCCAGACACCAAAGCAAAAGCAAACTGAGCTGATCCTAAGTTTCCAGTATTCTATTAAGAAGCTAATAACAACATTATCCTAGACAAGCCAGAAAGTAATTTAGCCCCTCATGATTCTCAACCTGAAGGTAGGTAGGCTCACTCTGAGAAAATGTCTCTGAAAAGAAGTTTAATTGCCACAATCTTATTGAGCTGCTTACAGCACTGCTCTGGATTGCCTCCCTTCTGAAAGCCTTAATATCCTCTACCTGTTGGTTCACTCGTACTGCCAAGGGTATATTTGGCTTGCCCAGCAACATGAACATGTGCAAGAATCTCTCCTCTGACCTTGGGATATCCTATAGAATGGGGCAAAATCAGGCTGCCTGGCAATGTTCCAAAAGAGTAAAATGGACAAGCCCCTAGGCCAGCAGAAATATTCAAATGCATTTTCTCCTTAAAACAAGCAATAAGCTACTCACGGAAATCTATCAAGGCAGGCTATAGCAGCAAGCTAGGAGAATGCTTTGCAAATCAGCCGCAACAAATTTGTGTCACCTTAGATCACCAGAAGGACTTTGTTTTTTTAAAACAAACAGAAAAGCACAAACCAAAAACACTTCCTTTGACAGATGAATTAAATAAACATTTTCTGTCCTAGGCACCAGAACTAGGCTGGATAAACGGGTCGACCAGCCTAACTTGCCAGTCCAGTTAAATGTTAACAAACATTTCAGCATTATTTTAGCCAAAGACAACTTTATGCCCAAATGTCTTCTTGGTCCCCCTGTCAGATTATTAATATGATGTTACTTGAAACCTTTAAGCAGAATATGACTTCAAATTGTATTTGATCAGTTAAGGAAGGCATATACAATGATACATACTAAAACAGTAAATTTTCTTATGGCGTTAAGGCAGTTAAATATTAAAATCCTTTCAAAAATTCAGTGAGGTTTGGTCATCTACATCCCTTCAGCTCCTTGGAATTCTGCGCTCCCTACATTTAAGCAGTTTTTCTGAAAGATATTGTCTCTTTAACCCTTCATCAGCCTCCCTTGTTCCCAAATTGGGATGTGTGAGCACGTGTAAGAAAAGAAAGTCACCTGGGGTGAAGGTGGCAGAAAGTGTTTAGCATTATTTTGAAACTTGCTAGAGTTTCCTCTAAAAAGAGCACCAACATTTTAAAAACGACGTAAAAGCAAGGGTCAGTTACAAAGCAGAGGTTTGCAAGGAAGACTACTGTGAGACACCTATGTGAGCACAGTGCAGCAGCTGATAGTCTCCAAGAGAGGGCAGTCTTAGACTAGCGATGATTCACAGACAAGGATTTATTGTTACACCTGTTCCCTGCCCCCGTTTTATACTATGTATCTAAGAAGCTTGGTGTTTAAATAGCACTGTCCGTCAGAAAAAAATTGTCTAGGCCAACACTTACCAGTTAACCTCCTGCAAGCTTCAAAGGGGAGGGGAATATTTCCTTTCTACTGCACATGGATCTCAGTCCAAGAAAAAAAAAATATATAGTTAAGCACATCCTCATCTTCAAATATATGATTAATTCTACAGCAGCTAACTGCATTTCTCTTACTTCAGAGTTCACCAGCAGTTAGATCAGGGTGGGAGGCAATCACACAGATTCTGCAAGACCAAATACCAGCGCAGCAAAAATAATGGGGGGCGGAGAACACCACTGGTAAAGCAGTTTCCTGCAAAGACAAAGGTTCTTCCAGGCTTTTTTGTTTGTTTGTTTTTAAAGTCACTATCATACAGCTAAACTAAGCCAGCCCTGCTGTCTGTTTTCATTTCTAAACAGATATTTTACCACTTAAGTAATCGGAGAGATAAAACTAAAGCAAATCAGAGTCTTCCTTACCTTTCTTCAGATCCTTAATAAAGACAGACTGGAAAAGTCAGCCCCAAAATACAGTCCAGTAGCTTCTTTCTTGCCAGCGAGCAGACTGCCTTCTAGAAAGAGGCCAAAGCTTTCCACCAACACCCACTGCTTCCAGCCTCTCCATGCTTTAGAGTCATCATTTGGATATTTGTACTTCCAGCCTATGCACCAGCTAATCGAATCATAGAATACCCCGAGTTGGAAGGGACCCACAAAGATCACTGAGTCCAACTCCTGGGTCTGCAAAAGTCAGATTGATGATGGTGGTTCCCAAGACCCAGAGAGATCCCATATTTATGGGTGTTGAGGGTAACCACTACAAGGTAAGCTGGTTGGAAGTAACCCAACTTCTGTGCAGTATTTATCTCTATTTACACCAATGCTGAGGGCAGAGCCACCAGCTGAAGTGCAGGAAACAGCATCCAGAGCTGAGGGGACCAGGGGCAGCAGTCAAACAGCAGCTCTCCAAGGAGAGGCACGGGCTGTCCTTCAGGAGCACTGGACAAACGCTTAAGAAACTAGGGATAGAGGAACAGCTGTGAGCACAGTACTACTTTACATCATCTAAGTAACAGGATCCTGATTCATACACAAGTACCCTGCTGGGTCCTTTAGTCCAACTAGGCACACCAACACTTAGCCGCCATGAGACTTATCTGCTGTTGCCTTCTAGGTGGCAAGGCTCACAGGTGTGTTCACCCCACTCAGTAAAACTGGAGTCCAGTGAATTCCACTCCTGCAACCACAATCACCCTCAGCATCGTACAGATGCACCTCTTCTCTTTCCTCTCTCTGTCCCAAGCATCCACATGAAACTATTTTTGTCTATGTTGGTGAGCAATTTCATTAAAAGGGGAACTAAGATGGTGAAAGAGGTCACTTCCCCTCCCTTCCCCCCCCCAGTAAGGCTAGTCCACGTGGATATCAGGAGTTTCAGAGACTTCTGTGACATGAAGTTAAGATAAAGATTGAGAAAAAACAGCAGTGAAACTTTTGGGGTAAAAATGCAGGAGGAAAGATGTCTTAAATGAAAAGTTCTTAACTATGATTTCAAAGCTGCAAAAGAAAGCAAACAAGGACTTATTTTCTTGCTTTACTTGCTGAAGTACTCAAAAAAGAAAGCTCCACTCCAAAGAAAGCAAGAAAATACCCCACCAGGTTCTGCTGTCCACAGAAGAATACCATGGGAAATAGCGAACCACTTTGATCAAAGTTGCTACCCAGTGTGAATATCTGGCAAGTTTTGTGGCTGTAATGGGACTTTTTAAAGCCATACTATCCCATCAGACTCTACAGTGGTAATACTTGAAGTACTTTTTGAAAGCCAGAACAGCTAACCCAGCTACCACTGAGGTTAACAGCATGATTTCCACTGGTTTCAGTGAAAGTTGGACCAGGCTATAGCAGTAGTAAGGTCCTTGGAAGAAAGCACCAATGAAGTCTCTTTAATTTCTCTTCACAACAACAAGGTAACTACAAATCTCAGGAGATTTTATCTTTTGAGCCAAAGGACCGTTTCAGTAACACCCACCCGAAGTTGTGTGTTTCTATTAGATTAAGAGCGGATGAGTCCATGAAGTGCTAAGCAACTTGTTTGGAGCTTGGGAACTGTAGAAGAAAGAAGTCCCCAAAGCATGGAGTTCATTAACCTAACCACAGCATTACAAACATTGATTTTTAAGGAAATGCCAAGAACACTATTGCTTCTACTGACATTGTATCTCTAGAGAGGTAAAGTGCCTTGCTTTTTAACACCTAACACACATCAAAGATAGCCCTTATACACCCAAAGCACAGACAAAAGGGTAATTCAAGTACATTTCTGTAGTTTAGGTCAAATGGGCGTTTTAAAACACAACAAATGATGTTCAAGTCCTGAGATTGCAGGCATGCGGCTGCCCTAAGGAGCCAGAGCCCACACCTGGTTGTGACTGGTGGCAACCCACGTGCAAGCACTTACCGGTTCAGGCCTCACCCCCCACCCCTGAGGGGAAGGGCAAGCCACCTGCACACAAAGACAAACCCTTTTAAACACCCTAGGTTTGTACTTAGGGGAGTCATTCCCATAATTGTAATGCAACAAGAAGCCCACCTCATCCCATACAACCTACAAAGCAGTTCATAAAGCTGAAGGCAGCAGGCAGGACCTAGAACATTTTTCTCCAGCACAGTTAGTGTTAAAAGAGCATCAGAAGACCTGAAAGTTTCTTCTCCCAGTGGACCCAAAGTACATACAGCATACCTGGAAACTGGCTGCTCATCACTACTAGCAAGCAGCCTTTAAACCAGTCCCAAAAGATTTGGAGCAAAAGTGCCCTTTCCAGGACAACAGCAACCTGTTACACCACAAGCAGAACAGCACCTGACTCTTTACCACAGACAATTTGCTAACTGAAATCAGGTGCGCAGGAGGCCCCCCCACACACCTGGCCTTACTGCAACGCCTTCCTGCTCCGTGCCAGCCTGGCTCGCAGGGGCAGGGAGCACCTGAGCACACAGGTGCTGCCCAAGCATTGCTGCAGCTCAGTGAGAATCATTCCTTTTTCTGCTGCCTCTCCTCATAACAGCGATTTGGAAATAGTTTTCCCCAAATTATTACAGGTTTCTTACCTTGGTAACACCTATCCTGGGACTGCATAGCTGGAAATAGGCGAAATAACTTCACGGTCCTAAGAGCATGAAAACCACCTACAGCATCCCCTCCCCTCGTACAGAGGGTTTCATGCCACTCATCCATGCGTCTTAACGAAGCTCTCCGAGGTTTTTGTGTCCCACGCTCCCGGGGATGCCCGGTAACTCCCCTTGGGCTGTCACTCCCATTGCTCTCGAGCAGCCTGCCCCTAAGAGCAGCCTGCCCCTACCTTGCCTTGCTCCAGGGGGCCGGGCTAGACTCCCGGTGCCGTGCCGGGCTACTGCGGTGCTGCTGGGCTTGTCCCGTGCTTGTCCCGGGGCATCCTGCACCCGCTGCCCTACACTGAGCTGCTAAGACGGAGGCGGGTGCAGAGCGGGGCTTTGTGACTTCCCTGCCTGCTACAGCGACGTGAGCAAGTGCAGGGCTCTTGCAGTCTCTCAGCTGAATTTCGCTGGTAATGCTCAGTGTAATGTGGTTTTAATGTCGCGCAGCTGAGACAATGAAAGCAAGCAGTGTTACCGGTGTGCTTACCCTCTTTCCGCTGGGGTTCGTCTGACCTGCTGAACTTTGCAGGGTTGGCACTGAAAACAGCGGGTGGTCTTCAGGCACGATCTCCCTTTCTGCTGCAGGTCTCGTCTTTCTCTCTCCTTAGCCTTCTACTGCAGTGAAAAAAGCAGAGGGAGGTTTGGATCAGGTTGGTTAAACCTGTGTACAGGTAGGAGCTCATCTTAGGCTCAAAATACGTCTGAGGTCAAAAGTCACAAATTAACTGAAAAGAGCCTGTGCAATTTTTATTTTTATTTTTTTCAGGAATGCTGACTTTGTGGGCTTCTAAAAAAACTCAGCTTTGATTTTTAGAAAAAAATTTGGCTAGAGGGTCCCCAGAGGAACTTTGGAATTTTAGAGGGTCCCCAGATGATTCAATATCCGAAACACCTTTCACTTACCTAGCAGGTTGATACCTTCCTTTCTCTTCCAGGTTTGCCCTTTGATTTGGTGCAGCGAACCACGTTAGAGGAGAATATGGCAGTTAACTGCTGTGAAATGTAGCCTTGCTAGTAGGCAAATTAGCAAATGTTCTGTTTTGTCAAGTTCAGTGATGCCCAGCTCAGGTACTTGTAAATCACAATAGCTGCAAAATAGGAAAAAAAAAAAAAAAAAAAGAGGAAATCACCACACTACTATTTCTAATCATTAATTTGGGGCTCTTCAGAGTGGTATCAGAAACTTTAGACTAGCTTTATGCTACACCTCACAGGGCTAAAAAGCTCTTTTTGCTTGCTGTGGGTCTCTTGAAATCAAACCAGCTGTAAAATACTGCCTACCTTTAGGCTTAAAATAGCTGAAACCACCAAGTTTCCTGTGGTTTTACATAAAACCATACACTTTGTGATGAGTGCCTACTGTTGTAAAACAAGAGTATGGGGCATAGCGGGCACCCCAAAGGCTGTAGTTGTTACCCCAGCAAAGGCAAGTGCTGATCAGAGCTCAGAAGGACCTGAGGCAGGCACAGAGGAAATTGGATTTGGTTCTGTTCTTAGCTGCATGGCTAGTTCCCGTGACTTTGTCAGTGGATTCACAGCATTTCAAGTTTTATTGAGCTGAAACTCCCAGAAGCTGAGCAGCTAAACAGAAATTGCCACTGGGAAAAAAAAAAATCTAGCTCTCATCCACGTGAAAATAAGTTTAGAAGTATAGAATGGGTACCCACAACGACCACATATCAGCAAAAAGGCTAATCCATTTTTTCCCTTGATTTTTTGATTTTAGGATATGCGTGTGTTTGGAGTATGCATGCACAGCAGGGCAGCTGCCTCAAAGCTATTCAGTGTTACCTCCTATGTGCAGTAAACAAAATGCAAAAGACTACTCCTTCTGCCCCTCACCAAACTAGTTAGCATCAAAGTTAGCATCTCCAAAATTTAGTATCTGATGCATATTAAAAATACTTACTTCTAGGGAGACTCTGTATTCTGGAACTTCCAGTGGACTCACGTTTGTGACTAATTCCAGTTGTCTTTAAAATTAACAATGGTAAATGTTGATTGATATCCTCTCTCCTGTAAGTTAAAACTCAACAGTCTCCAACAATGAGGAGAGGTATTCCAAGTCTCTTGTCCTATTTCAAACTGTATTTATATACAAGTTAACTATAGGAAGCATTTCCAGATTCAGCTGAAAACAAAGGACAGGCTTCTCTCACCTGTCTGGATGATGTTCTTAAGATTTCTGGAACAGATTTGAAAGCAGCTTATTTCCAGGTCTCCCTGTCAGGTCGTTTGCAAAATGAAGTCTAATCACTGCCTTCCACAGAAATCCTAAAGCAGATGAGGGGCCCTGGGATGTTAGAGAGAGCTAATGACCCCTTCTGCTGGAAGTAGAGGAGCTGTTGCTTGATAACGCTCTTATTGGCTTATTTTTGATTATTCTAGTTATCTAAATCTATATATACAGGTCATACCCATAGCAAGCACCCTCACTTTATCTGGTCACATTTCCTTTTCAGAAGATCATGTCATAGTTCATTTCAATCTTCTGCAGATTTTTCCATACCTATAAAGCAGACCCTCCTTGTAACCTTCACTGCTTCGGAAATGCAGAAGCTGTGGAAAAGCAAGACCCTGTGCTCTACGTTCATTCTGCCCTGTCAGGAAGCCACCGAGTCAATAAACCTGGATCTGAAATACTCTCTTCTTTACTGCCTTGGTTCAGACAGCCTTGTACACAGAATTGGTTTTGTGAACACATTGCCACTGCCATGCCCAACAAATACCACATTGACTGAGGTCAGACTTATCACAGATACAGTCCTGAGTAAGGACTACACTCCTTTCATCATTGTAAACCCTGACCTGAATGTGGTTTTGGATATCCAGCCTGATTATCAAATACTTTTGAGGTTGTGTTCCTGTTAGGAACGCAATGCAAAGAGAAGGGAGATTGAGACAAGAATTATTTAAATGAAACAGTCATACGTGTACGAGGATATATGGGTGAACTTTGTTCTGACTTTGTTCTCACCACTGGAAAGTTCATGAGATTGCAGTTACTCTAGCCTGACATACTACTGTATGGCAGACCCCTCTTCACTTTTTCTCAGTTGGGAGTATCTTCTACTGCATGATTAAAATAGCATTAAAAAAAAAAGGTCTCATCTCACTAGACAAAATGCCTTTTTAATGGGACTATATTAGGTATCTTTCCTTACCAGTGTGGGAACTTCAGAAATGATGACGCCTCGATAACAAAGAATGTATGTGTTTGCCAGTGCTTGCTGGTCCGTTGCTGACTGAAGCTGTGTGTAACTACAGATGAGGCCACAGCACAGAGGGGAATGTTTCTATCCCAGAGTCAGGGAGCCTCAATCCAAAGCGAGGTGTCTGCCCAGCACATGGCAGTGAACACACAACAATATTAAATTCCCCTGAGCACTTTCCTCTGTGCTAATGAATCTAGCTCTGAACCCTCTCCATGAAAAATTATTATAGGTAAGACCAAGTCGCTGTGTTAATCCAAGGACGTGAGAAAAAAAAATACACTTGAAAAAGACTTCTTATTGCGTATCAGTTTATTTGTATAGATGAATGCCCCTAAATGATGCTAAACATGTTGGTGAGACAGCATGAAGTCAAATGATGTCATTCAGTCCCGATTTTCTTCAGAAAATCAGTTTTGTATTATTACGTTCTGTGCATATAATCTTAGCTGAAATCCTGCACGTATGATTGGCATGGTGAGTAAAGGATGATAAAAAGCAGCAAAATTAGGGGCAGAAAAGTGAACACTGCCTTTTTTTAAAACATTTTTTCTTATTTTTGTAGTCCTGGAAAATCTTTTTGAGAATGAAAAAGAACACAATAGCAAAACAGAACAGGTAATGGTTTTGGAAAAAGTAGAAGGCCAGATCCTTTACTGTATAAATAACATGAATAAAGATGAAGCAGTACAGGAACAAGGCATACTGGTTTGGGGGCCGGAGTAGATCTTGCAGTCCTTGGCTAAACTGTGGAAAAAGGAGAAAATATACATTATGTTACATGACTCTGTTTCACTCACACCCAGTCCATGTGCTTCCCTGAGCAGACCTGGCCCGCTGGCACACTTAGTTCATAAAAAGTGACTGTGAGATTAGGCATATGAACTGAGACCAAATCAGCTATTCTGTTAAATAATAGGTGTCACATTCCCACCCATAACCACAACACAAGCTAGGTTTTCTCTCTCTGAAATAAAGGTTAGTGATCTTGTATTTACTGCAAGAAAGACTCTGCAAATATGCAGAGTAGTTCATGTGAGGTAAGTGCACACCCATGGTAAGACTTTTGTGTATCCATCTCTACATCTGTGGCACAAACTGTAGCCTGTACTTTTTTACTTTACATGTACCCATAGGTAAACTTTCAGGTCTTAATAAAATAATTCATTAGTTAACTTGCTTAGTCCAGATGCATGTCATTTAGCCAAATACAGAATCACAGAATCGTCTAGATTGGAAGAGACCTCCAAGATCACCCAGTCCAACCTCTGCCCTAACACTAACAAGTCCTCCACTAAACCGTATCACTAAGTTCAACATCTAAACGTCTCTTAAAGACCTCCAGGGATGGTGACTCAACCACTTCCCTGGGCAGCCCATTCCAATGCCTAACAACCCTTTCAGTAAAGAAGTTCTTCCTAACATCCAACCTAAACCCCCCCTGGCGCAACTTCAGCCCATTCCCCCTCATCCTGTCACCAGGTACGTAGGAGAACAGACCAACCCCCACCTCGCTACAGCCTCCTTTAAGGTACCTGTAGAGAGCGATAAGGTCGCCCCTGAGCCTCCTCTTCTCGAGGCTAAACAACCCCAGCTCCCTCAGCCGCTCCTCATAAGACTTGTTCTCCAGGCCCCTCACCAGCTTGGTCGCCCTTCTCTGGACTCTCTCAAGCACCTCCACGTCCTTCTTGTAGCGAGGGGCCCAAAGCTGAACACAGTACTCGAGGTGCAGCCTCACCAGAGCCGAGTACAGGGGGACAATCACCTCCCTAGACCTGCTGGCCACGCTGCTTCTTATACAAGCCAGGATGCTGTTGGCCTTCTTGGCCACCTGAGCACACTGCTGGCTCATATTCAGCCGACTATCAACCAGTACTCCCAGGTCCTTCTCGGCCAGGCAGCTTTCCAACCACTCATCTCCCAGCCTGTAGCTCTGCTTGGGGTTGTTGCGCCCCAGGTGCAGGACCCGGCACATGGCCTTGTTTATATACAAGGCCAATAAAATATATTGAATACATGACCTGATCCTCATATGTATTTCTCTTAATTGTCACTGCAGTTCCTTCAGCTATGTTTAAGTGAGATCCTATCTAGGAATATGGATTGCTATATCAAAAAAACATACATATGTTTATGGAAAATTTTAGGGCTTTTATGGAGTTCAGCAGAGTGCCATTCTTGTGCATGACCTGAGCTGTTTCTATGTAAAACAACACAAGTGCTACAAATACATGCAAGAGAAGACAAACATGCAAGTACCTCTAAAACGTTGATGATTTAAGTTAGATACTGTTTATTCTTTAAATCAGTCCAATGACAAATTGCTCCAAATCAGAGGAGAGTCAGGTTAACAGACAGCAAATGTGATGTGGAAAAGCCCAGACAAAGATTTGTAGCTGTCCCAAATTGTAGCTATTGACAAATAGTGTTCTCTTTTGGTCTGGACTGCCGTTAGCAACAGACTAACTTGGATATATGAAAACTTCAGTTATTTCTGTAAAAAAAAGGTTTGCAAAACTGATTGTCTGTAAAATTTGTATCATTTGATTCTTTCACCCACTCATTTATTTATGCATTTGCATGTGCATATGATTTTGCATATAAATACATCCTTACATAATATATATGTAATACGAGTATATAAATATAAAAATATATTCTTTGCATATGCATATTATGTATGCATATCTGAATAATCTAACTGTAACCCAGGAAATTGATCCTACTGTAGAAGCAGGAAACCGATCAATGTGGAGTTCAGATCAAGTCCTCTGTCATTTGTGGGAAAAAAATAAGAAAGAAAAGTGTTCTTGGATCCTTACCTCATAAACTTAATTTGAGAATTACCTGCTCTTTACTGTATTTTATAGTAGTGAACTTTACTACAGTTCACATTCTAGGGAGTAGAACAACTCCATGTTCTCTAAGTACATGTACAAGCTTTAAGGATCATCTGTTCAAGTCTAACTTTAAAAGAAGTCACAGTACTACACAACGCACAAAAGCATAAAACCTTACAAATTGCTTAGCACAGAATGTGAATGTTTCAATCTCTATTGCGTTCAACCCTTTATCCTTTTCCTACTTACTGATCTTTTCACTGCCTGTTGATGAATCAGCTCCATTTTCTCCTCATGAAGCCTTTGCTTTTCATTGTCCTCATGTTCATACTTCAGTTTAGCCAGAACAAAATCCCACCTCATCTTCTCAAGTTCAAAATCAGCAGCTGTGACCTGCTTGCAGCAGGGCTCTTCCAGCTCCTCTGCATTGGTGGATGCTTCTGACTGCAAAGCACTGGTTCTTCCCTTCACTTCCAAATGTGCCGTATGGCACTTAGCATCCATGCTCTCACTTGTATTGTCTGAGATGAAAGATACTGTTGGCATGTCTATGATGTCTCCCTGCCAGAAATTGGAGAGGGGGATGATAAATTCACATTCAAGCTGATAAATGCAAATGGAATAGGTTCATCTAAGTTTACTTGAATATTTGTTCAAGTGATTATTCACACATTTGCATGGTGACTCACCAATTCTCTTATATCCATCATCTCCTTTTGAAAAGTTTGTTCTTAGAGTTGGAAAAGAAATCTTACAAAAAGAAATCGTGAATGTCGTCTTTCAAAACATGAAATATCTATCATATAAAAATTGTCTGATCCAAAAATTTAAAGAAAATTTTAAAAAATATTTAATTAGGGCCTGTGTGACCTGAATCAAATGCTACAGCTCTTTTGATCAAATGCAAGGATCTCATATCTCATGAATTTGATATAATCTACGAAAATGTGAGCTACTAAGGTTCTTTAACTCTGAGAAGTAACTAAAATGTCTTGTTCTTCACTTTTCCTTTATAGATTCAGTTTCCTGGCCGATCTACATCTTCCATGATGCATTGTAGTTTTACACCTAGAAGAACTGTATTTTCCACTTACCATCTTTTCTTGCATCTGCTTCTTGTTACCGTTATTCTGGGCTTTCTGTAATGTAAGATGAATATCTTTCTGATTTTCCTCTAGCTCATCCATAGTTGTTTGTAATGAATATTCTGATCCCTCTAGACTGCTGAGTTCTTGCAAATTGCGTTGCATTTCCTTTGTCTTTAGCAAACAGAGACCCTGGCTGAACATGGGAGACCCCCAGTGACATTAAAGCATCTGTCTCCAGGGATGTTCTGGAACAGAATGGGGGTATGTATGTGGTGACAATGAAGCAGGTGACTGGCATGTAACAAAAGGAGTGGCTGTAAGCTAAATGTAGGCACATACACTTATGGCATGCTGGGCCATATACTAAAATGGCAAGGGGTTTAACTGTCTTTGAAATCCCATCATTTTCCTTGCCTAAATATGAAAACAAAAAAACATAACAACAACAACAAAAAACACTGTATGTAGATCTGCAGGTAAATCTTCTAAAAATTTTGTTTGTAGGCTTATTAAGATGAGAACTTGTCAGTAAATCCTTTTATAGTAACCAGTGGAGCTGGCTAGAGGCCCTTAGGAAGTGAGCCTGAATATATCACACTTCTTTAAAACGTAACATAATCAATAGCTCTCTGCAGCTCAAAAAAGGATGGCTTTTCTTTCATGGAAATAAAACTTGACTGAATATCTACCCTAGACTGGGGAGTTTCTTACTGCCTCCTACATAGGCAGATCACAGCTTGTAGGGTAGTCATTAGCTAGACGTCAATACTATCCTTTTAACCTGCCGGAGCTAGGTAAACGATTCAGCATGAGAACCTCTGGTTCAGCGTCTTATTTCCAGGCTCATGGTATGTGTTACATTTTATAGAAGCGATACAATATATAGATTTCATATCTGATAAAAAGATTTAGTCAAGACAATTAATTTGTTTGTTATTGAGTTTGAGGAAGAGGAGCAAAAGAGAAAGAAAGTAAAGTGAGCTAAGTACTATGGGAAAGTGATGTCAAAAGAGAGGGGCAGGTACTAGGCTAACGTAAGGCAACAACCACCTCTTCACAGGATTTCCATATAGAAAACTTGAAACCAGCTGTCCCAGTTCAAAGGCCGGGATGCTGTGGCTGCTGGAGGTCCTGCCCTTGGCTGACTTCACAACTGCCCTGTTACCTGGTTTTTGTTGGCAAGCTGACATTCTGTCACATTTCTTGTTTTAATGCCAAGGCAGCATCCAGGCTCTTCCACAGGACTGAGCTTAACTCCTTCTCTGTTACAGACCGTCCTATTTGGCTACCATTTTCTCCACTATAAATACATTTCTCTGTCACAGTGAAGCTTTCTGCCAGGATCTGTGGACTCCCAGGATGTCCCAGTGCCCAATCCAACCAGCTCCTTCTGGGAAGCAGGTTTATTGGATCAGGTGAAACACCATGCTAAAATAGACATCCCATTTTGGTGCTCCTGGATAGTTTCTCTTCAAGGTGCTGCATGCAATCTGGTGGATGCATTCACGCAGGGATCTCTACACTGTCCTCTATTCCCTACTGTAGATACACCAGCATTTCAGTTTCCAGTCTATAAATCCTTGACTGGGACTGATCACGAGTTCACAGTGACCTTGTGATACAGCAGAGGATGTCCTTGTAGTACAGTAATGTTAAGAATCTTGGAGAAAACTTTCTTATTTGCTGTTATTCATGAGAAGGAGGACAAATTTCTTCTACTGCTAATAGCATGTATAAAGCACCTTTCAGAAAAGTATCTGTCAATTGCAGATTATATCCTGTAAATAAACACAGCATCCTCAGTTGTTCTGTATCATATACACCAGTGCAAAGTCAGTATATCTGCTTGGTAGGTGATGTGGGGAGAGCTGCATGACAGATCTGGTTAAGATAAGAAACAGTAATGGAGTTACTGAGACCACTTCCTGTTGCATCATTTATCAAGTGTTTTGTGAGTTTACAGATATATTTTCAAATCCCAAGTCACAATGAACACAGAATGACACAGAGGGGTCTGGGATTCCATCACTAGTTTTGACTGAAAATATTAGACAACTTTTAATTTCTTTTGCTGTTGCCATTCTTTGTGCTGCAGTTACTGACAGACTCCAAAATCCTACTTTCTTTCATTTCTTTCTTGATACGATTTTTGCATAGTTGCAAGGACACAGTAGGGCATATATTTAGAAAGTGAGGGATGCCCATGCCTGAGCAAAATGTCTCTCTTCAGAATATATTTCAGTATCTGAAGGTAACTTCTCAAGAAAGCCTAGTGCATCTCATATGGGCATCCACTGTGTTGGAGGTCAAATTTAGAGCAGGATGGGATATGAGCAATAAGGGATTGTGAGCAAGTGCAAAGAATACCAAATGAAGATATTTGATCTAAGTTCACTAGAACAAAGCTCTGTAACAGACACAGAGACGAATGAACTTATGGCCATGCTGAGCCTTATAGAGATAACTTCAGGGCGGGAGCTGTGTGCAGTTCTGTTAGTAGGCAAATGCTGCTGGGCTGCTTCTTCTGACTGTGCACCAGGTGTTTCCTCCTGTGCTCAATCAACCTCATTGGCTAGAGAGAGCAGTGGAGGTGAAGTAATGGCTCTTTTTTTTTTTTTTTGAGAGAGAGGATTCTTGCTCTAGGAAATTGTCTCTGTGCTGAACAGAGCTCAGGGTGAGCAAGTGTAGTATACACTCACTGAAGATCTATTTGGTGCAGTGAAGAACTGTAGGTCTGATCCCACCAGCACTGACTGGCCAGTTGTGTGGTTGCACGTCCTGTCCCTCACTCTCAACATATCCAGGTAAGATGGCAGAATCAGCTTGTGCTGGCACAAAAGCTTATTCACCCAGCCTCATCAGCCTACAAGCTGTGGGATTTGGACATCCCTGGGTTGCTATAAGGAATGAACAATTTCAAAAATTAACATGGCAAACAAGATCAATGCACCCAACAGGCCAGAAACAACAGGAAAGGAAGGAAACTGAGATTACCTCTACAGGTTTCTAGTGCAGATGCTGATCTTAAACATTATTTCTGGGTAGCAGAAGTTGCTGTCTACATACTTTCCCACTTGCTAACTTCACCTGTTTTCTTGCAAGTATATAAAGGGCAGTATGAACACCAGTGTACCCCTAGGTAATGCTTTTGTGTCTTGGTGTTCCCACAACTCCCAGGATTTATCAGGGACATAAGAGCAGCTACTGGATCTCCCCTGGCATGCCTCGACAGCTTTGGTATTTGTAGCAGCCACACAAGTCACAGAATGACAGTACCGTGCTTCGCCTCAGTGCTGCTTCTCAGTACTGTCTGTTTTCAGACTGTCTACTATGTTGACACAAAAAAACACAAGCTCCATGCAACATGACAGCATGAGGCCCTTGGAGGGGACATTAGCGACACGGAATGCTGCTGCTGATAGGACAGAGATGAGGTTCAAGTGGCACCTAGGGACATGCATGTAACTGAGGTTTGGGGCTGACTTTTTTGCTTCTGGTTTCTTGCTGGTGTCACATTTTCTCCATGGGAGTGTGACTGTTGCCTCAGAATCCCGTGTTGCCCTTGCTTCCTTTCTTTCTGTGGTTTGTGCCTAATTTTTTATTATGAGAAAGATTACTTGTTTATTTCCTTTACTGGTTAGCCTTTAGATCCAGTAACTTAAACTGAGCGAGAAAAGATGTGCATGTAATTTGATCTAAGCTAAAATATATCTAGGAAGAGAATGGAAGAGAGAGGCAGCATGAGCAGAAATCTCAAAAGAAAAAAGAAGAGCAGTGGAAACATGAAAAGAGGATGGAAGATATGCATCAACTGGCATTACCCAAAGGGGTAGCACAGAATATGCCAAGCAGTAAAGCAGCAACATCTCCTGAATTCAATTGGGAAATACAAAAAAGAACTTCAGCTGACTCCACTGACAGAGCAAAGATTTGGCCATAACATGCGGGAACACAATGGGGGACTTAGAAGAGCCAGAGGCCAGGCTTTCCCCAGAAGAAGCCAGGTTTTCTGGATTTGAACCTGAGCCGATTGGGGAAGTGTAAGAGAGCTACTAACCACACCATCCAAAAACATTGTAGCTTCCCAAAGCAGCGTGAACAGGATTTGCTGTAGGATTCTTTTTTTTTCAACAGTTGGCTCTGCCAAACTTTGTCAACACATGTACAGCTCTAGTCACAAAAGAAATGGAGTTCAGAGAAGCAACAGCTTGTAGATAAACACAGGAGAGGCAACAGGTATACGAATAACAAGCTAGCTCTGACTATAATGATATGTGAAACACAACTTGGTGATGGAAATGGAAGTGTAAGTATTCCATTTGACAGAAAATTCAGATACCTTTCTTATGAATACAGTGCAATGTAAAAGATTATTCCAAGGATGAACGATCCAGGCAGATGTGCGTGAAAGTATCACCGATACCATAGACTTTAGTCCAAAGCCTAAGAGACTTAAAAATTTCTTTTTCTGCACAAATTTTGCCAGAAAAATCACTCCAGATCCTGAAGGCCATACCTTGATGGCTTGAGTATTTTGCAGCTCTGTAAGAAGCACATGAAAATGGCATGTCAATGCAAATTTTGGGCCTACCCAAACAAGTAGTTACTAACAGGGACTTGCACCAAGAAGAGCATTAGGCCATGCAGCTCTCACAATCAAGTTCAGACTTTGTCAGTAGCATGGTCTGACAACACTGGTAGTGTAAGATACATTTCTCTTAAGGAAAAGAAAAACTAAGGAGATAAATACAAACCTAGTGACGGATTACAGACTGTGCTAACAGCTGCACTGGAAGAGTTTATAAAATAAATGGACACAGTTCTGTTCAATTTTCAACAGGAACAGTTGAAAGCACCTTCATTATTATTGTAAAGTAAATGGATGTACCAGACCAGGAAGATTCAAAGTGAATGAATGAAACTGTAGCTTTTTTAATACAATGCTTCATCATTCTGCCAATGTGCATCCCAGGGGGATAGAGGTAGTAAATACTGAGAAACACCTTCTAAATTTCTAATAGCAAGAAAACGTTTTTGATATTAGGTTACCCAGTAAGCAAAACAAAAAAAAAATTAAAAAGAGACAGCAACTTTTTAGACATCTTTTGATTATGATTACCTCTGTTTTTCTGGTAATGCATCTGGGTATTACAGAGCTTTCTGTGGTTCCAAGAGATAGAAACAGTGGATTTAGACGGAAATAAAAAGGGGACCTTAAAAGAACCTAGATAATAGGCATTGGGAAACAACAGATCATTTTATATGACTGATTTTACCCTTTAGAGTAGCAGAAAAGGAATCCAGTCTTTTCTTGGCTTTATGCCTATATCTCTCTGGTATGAATCATACTGATTGGTTAGAGAATTTTTTCTCCTTTATATGTTTTTATATTTTGGTACTCAGACACTGCAAGTTCCCGCATAATAGTTAATACATGGGAATAGTCAATACAGCAGCTAACACATAGACAATCATCCTCACACTGTGATCACACTGGAGGTCTTGTGCAGGCCCTGCACAGTCAATCTGTGTATAGTGGCAACATCAGTAAGACTTCCAAGATATTAAACATTTAAAAATTACAGATAAATGGTCAAGTTTCTCTTCTTCTGGCAGGACAAAACGCAAGAAAGACTTCATGTTTCAGTGAAATTAAAATATATGTACCACTGGTCAAAATGATGATAATCAGTATGGGCAAGCATTTCAAACGCTAAGCTGCTTCCTTTATGTATTTTTTATCAATCCCAATGAACCATTTTTCAATTATCCTAGCTAATTGTGCTTCATTGATCTTTTCAGTGAATTTTGATGCCTGCACAGAATATGTATGTTTGAATTTCCTGAAGATAAGCACAGAACACATGGGCTGTACATAATACATGACAAAGACAAGAATACTTAAGGTGTGCTGAGAAGAAGTGGTCTAATTTTTCTGCCATCCTTTTTCTTTTTCTACTGCTTGCCTAATGAACTCAGGATCTACTCCTGTGTCAGCACTGGGGTACTTCCTTTTTCATGGGCTGATGTATCATGGTCTCCTTTCCTTGTGCACCAAGAAAATAGCGCTTCCTCCAGGGATCAGATTTCATCTAGAATAGATTAACAAACCTCATTTTCTTCCAAAATCTGCTATTTTTAATCATCTGAGAATTTGGCCTAGAATATTGCACAGCAATTTGGAGGCACTACGGGTAAAGTTGTGTCATTTTACCTGACAAATGATGCTGTGACCCCCAAATCCAGATAACTTCTTGAATTGGCATTTCATGGAATTTCAAAGATCCCCAAAAATTTCAGTAAGGAGATGATGGTTGAGTTTTTGTATAGGACTTTGAGGGACCATGAATGCATTTGGAATGTGAAAGGGCTTTTTTCAAACACCTGACAGGAACTTCTGCAGTTATTCCAGGAAGTCTTAGAAATGAGCCTTGAAGAAACATAAAATTATGTGTAAAACCTGAGCTACTTTTGTTGCTTGTTTCACTGCAGTCAGCATATCAAGCACTCAAGGGTATGTGAAGTTTTTGTGTCCAAGAGAATTCTTCCAGGCTGTAAGCCCAAAGTTTTGGTTAGGTTCTGCATCATTGATAGAGTCCAAGCCAAGGAGTGACCAGTCCTGAAGGACAAACGCAACCTTTCTTCTGATGGCTTTGGGCCATCACTATAAAATATGGTTTCTCCCATTGCTTACGCCTACATTAGTTTCACGATTGCCTGCAGTTCTGTTAGAACAGAGTATCCATTTAGAGAATGACTATCAACTGGCAGAATGTCATTTCTTCCCTCATGGATGTTGGTTGGGTGGTGTTTCATGTCTGAGGTACTTCTGATTTCCCTCAAGTTCTTTATAGCAAGTTTGCTGCATTGATTGCAAGGATAGAAGAAGCACTTTCAATAACCGGCAAATCTCAAGTTTTTGAATTTTCAAGATATTTATGTTCAAATGAGATGATTCACTGAAGTTAGATTGTTTGATCTCTGCTTAGAAAATGTAGGATATACACTGAGTAAGAGAGGAGATGGAATTATAGCTGTTTGGGAAGCCCCGAAAATAGACAGGTACCATGCATGCTGTTAACAATCAGACCCGTGAGACACCACCAAGGAGTTACCGCCATGATTTGGATAGCTGCTCTTGTTCTCCTCCTACGCTGGGGACTAGGTCATAGAATCATAGAATGAGAGAACAGCTTGGGTTGGAAGGGACCTTAAAGACCATCTAACTCCACCCCTCCTGCCACTGGCAGAGATGCCACCCACTACGTCAGGTTGGCCAGGGCCCCATCCAGCCTGGCCTTGAATACCACCAGGGATGGGGCATCCACAACCTCTCTGGGCAACCTGTTCCAGTGCCTCACCACCCTGACAGCGAAGGATTTCCTCCTAATGTCTAGTCTAAATCTTTCCTCTTTTAGTTTAAGACCATTCCCCACTGTCCTATCATTATCTACCCGAGTAAAGAGTCCTTCTCCATATTTTTTATAAGACCCCTTTAAGTATTGAAAGGTCACAGTGAGGTGTCCCTGGAGCCTTCTCTTCTCCAAGCTGAACATCCCCAGCTCTCTCAGCCTTGAGAGAGGTGTCTCTCTCAGGTCACAATGACAGCTGTACTTAGAAGTACCCCCACACTACTACTATTCATACTAAATGTCAGCTTAGTTACTCAGCCTGTCCTATCTCATCCTATATGGTCAGAACTGCCTTGGTATGGCATTAGGATTTGAAATATGTTTCTCAGTTATCAGCAATCCTCATCTGAAATGGATAGTTACTGCTTCAAAGAGAAATAAATCAGTTATCAAGTCATCTAGACAGTATTTTTTCATCTGTTTTTAAAAATACACGTGTATCATTTCAAAAAACTTTTTGGTGTGGTGCTTTCCTCTTTATGACTAACCTTACTGAACATCAGTAATATGTCTGTCTTGATGTAAATATGTAGATGAGTCCCTTCTCCCAGGACCTCACAATATAAACCAAGGTCAGGATGATTCAGTTAAAAGCCCAAGTTGTTCCAGGCACAGCTCTACTCTGTAAACGGTGCACAGTACTTATTTACATTAGCTGATTTTTTTTTTTCCTCAGAAAGGAAGTGGAATTATAGTAAAAGCAATGGAACACAACAGTGATTCTTAGTCTGGTGGGTCAAAGTTTATATTTCAGAGGACACATATAAAGAGCAATTTGGGAGATGACTCTTGTTTTTTTAGAAAAGTAAGGCGAAAAAGAAGGCATGAAAATCCTTATAGGACAAAGACACAAAAGAAGAAACAAGGGTTGAATAAAAAAAAGGGGGTTAACAAGTAGCTTTAAACAGCAATTACTCCTGAAAAACAAAGCAGATTAATATCACCAAGACTGAACTCCCTCATGAAGTAGCTCCGGGAACAAAGGACAATAGATGACTCAGAGAGCAGCAAAAGAGCAAAGAAATATTAACTGAACATAGACACTCTTGATGTCAAAGGCAGTCTCTGTCTTCAATCTGCATTTGTGTGTACTGCATGGGTGAGAAGCCAACACAGCTCCATCCCAAGGCACGCATCCCCTTGGCAGAGCATAATGCTGCTAACACCACGTCTCTCAGCTCCCTTCACATTCTCCCAGCAAGTTAGACAAGTCCTAGAGAACATTTCTCTTTTGGGGATTTACACTCACTAAAACACTTATCAAGCAACATGGGAATACCCATCCAGCCTTCCCAGCTGGCTCAGGGTCTTCACACTGAGTCCTTAATGTAACTCCTGCTGAGGTTTTCTACCAGCACAATTCATCTTCATCGTCCAGACTATAAGCCTCCTTTTCTCCCAAAGGCAAATACAGATTCTCTGTCAGATAAAACCTGTAGGTAAACTGCCTGTGCACTCCCTTTTTCCAAGAAGCGACTCCCAGAGCTTCCCTTTCAAAACTTCTCTGAGGGACCTAAGAGCTGCTCTTCTAATCTTAACTGGGAGGTCTCTAGCGGTAAGCACTTGGCCCGTTCCTCAGCTTGGCTGCTGCAGCTCCAAGCAGTCACCTCTTCAAATGGCAATGTCAGGCAATAGCAGAAAGGAGAGGGGAAGCATATTACAGCCTATACAGCAGAACTCAAGAGTGATGCTGACCATCATACACAGTCAAATCTCCTTTATCCCCCAATTTTAAAGACAACATGAGAAAAACTGTCTTGCAGAATAAAGAAGAAAAGTGCTGTATCACCCCAAAGTGACCTGCTGGAGTTGTCATTCTTGTTCCCAGACAAATTACTGAGGCAATATAATAACAGCAAAGAAAACGTGTCATTCTGACGTCAGGCTTGGCAAACCATTCTGGAGGGAGTCCAGGAATGGCGAATGGGCTGGAACAGTCAGAGATGTAACAGCGTGAAGAGATTGGGCTATACAGACAAGGGCATAACAAACTTCAAGGAAGTGTCTGTCACTGACAGTTTCGAATATTCGTAATACGGGGAGATGGAGTACGGGCAACACTGAATTGTCTCATGTTTTGTGTCTCCAGTCAAACAACAATTAGACTGCTCTGGGATGAATATGTAATTGGACAGCAACAGTCTGTTGGAGACTTCTCTCCATTACTGAGCTTTCTGCAGAAGCACTCTACGTTCAAAAGGGAGCTGTGTGTCTGTAAATAGCATGCCTAATTATAGTCTATACTGCCTTGGTCGCCATATAATATATTATCAGTAACCAGAACCAGGCAGCAGTAACATGGCTTCATTCACTAATTGAGGGATGTTCATAAGCTTATTCTTAGACACAATTTAGCAAGAAAATGAGATGGGGTTCCCTCCCCCTCTCCTCCCGCAGAAGGTGCATTATCTCATCTAAAGCATGAAAAGGAAATGGAAACCCATAAAAACCAGTCTTGGTGAGAGAGCAGAGAGCATCTGCTGCAGCACTGGGCCACATGGCCTCCAACTCATCAGGTGAACAGGATATTTGGTGTTTGTAGAGAAGCTGAGCATGAGTCAGCAATGTGTCTTCATGGGGATGAGGGCCAATGGCATAATGGGCTGCACCAGCAAAGGCACAGCCAGCAGGTCAAAGCAAGTGCTTATTCTGTCTACTCAGCACTTGTGAGAAGACTTCTGGAGTACTGTACCCAGTCTGAGCTTCACAGTACACAAAAGACGCTGACAAACTGAAGCAAGTCCAGCAGAAGAGTCCTAAGATGGCTAGGGGACTGGAATACATGAATGAGAGATGTGGGTTTGTTCAGCCTAGGGAATAATCCATGGGGGGATCGACCTGCTTAACTACCTGAAGGGTAGCTGTGAAAAAGACAGAGCCAGCTTCTTCTCAGAGTCACGTAGGGAAAGGCTGAGACGCAATGGGCACAGGCTGCAGCCAGGGAAATTCTGATCAGATGCTAGCAAAGCTTCTTCAGAGTGAGAATGGTCCTGGAGCTGGAGCTCAGAGAGGCAAACGACCCTGGTGAACACAGGCTCAGCGCAACTTGCAGGTGGCAACAGCAGTTTCAGTTCCTTGTGCGGGGAAGCATTTAGCTGAGCTGAGCTTCAAGCACCACTCCTCCATGAAAGGAGTTACCTTCAACCCACTAATTGCTAACAGCTCGTTTCTGTGTGTGCCAGTGGCTCCATGCTGCCCGACCTGCTGCTTCGCTTGCAGTGCTTGCTGCAGGAACTCTGGGCTGGGGCTGTGCTTCTGGATCAGGATGCGGGAGCAGGTGGGCTGCTGATGTGTGAATGAGAGGGGGAGAGAAGTGTGAGATCTGTGGGTGGTGCAGGTTCGCACGCTGTGCCGAGATGCCAATCTGTAGGAGTGAAGAAATACGGTAGGAGGCTATAAAAGAAGACTGACTTTTCTTGTGTATATGCATTTTCTCTGGTGCAAGGAGTCAAACACACACAGAAACTCAGTGTCTCACAAGTTAGGTTTGAAAATCCCTTGTTTTTCAACCACCTACTGGGGAGAAATAGGAAGAAGAAAGTACATTTATGTTACGGTGAAAATCAGAGAAGCTGAAGAACATTTTGTAAATATTAGAAAAATGTCTTTATCAATAGTACTGTGGCCATCAGTGGTATATGCTTCTTTTTATGTAAATGATGGTATTTCCCAGAAATCAGCTAACCGGTGTCCTGGTTTCAGCTAGGATAGTGTTAATTTTCCTCCTAGTAGCTGGTATGATGCTGTATTTCGGATTTAGGATGATGATAATGCTGATAACACACTAATGTACTAGTTGTGGCTGAACAGTGTTTGCACAGAGCCAAGGACTTTTTAACTGGGAGTGAGAATATTTTCCACAAGTAACGGCTCTTGATTTCACTGCCAGTTTGGCAATAAATGCCAGTTCTAATCAGAGACATATGATGTGTTAGCATCTTTTTTGAGTTCTGGGAAAGTAGAGATGAGGTCAGAGATCTCAATACATACCAGAACAAGGAGATACAATAGCTCTAAGTGTATGATCAGCAGGTTCTCTGCTTGCAGTTTTAATAGGAGATAGAAAATAGAAGGGAAGAGATTTTGAAGTAGAGTGCCAGCTGTTTTACTCTCACTACCTGAAGGAAGTTGAAATGGAAAAGAAGCAATGATCAGAATCAAATAGTTAACAAAGAGAAAGTAACCTGGGCCAGCCTTAAGAATGGACGATGGGTTCTCCCTTAGCTCAGTTAAGCTTCTTGCTGCGAACAGCATCAGAGGCCTTTCAGCCTTTATCTGTATAGTCTGATATTTTCCAAAAGGAAGAAAAAACTCACAGTGTGACTAGGTTATTGGATTTGCCTACAGGTAAGCCATTAGGATAATGTATGGAAAAATATGTATCGAATGAACATTTGCCAAAGCTGATTAGAGAGCTTTCTCTGCCAAACAATCTGGAGGACCTGGAACAGCTTTGAAGCATGATGATCACAGAAGATGATTTATAACTGGCAAAGATGTGGTGGGATTCAGAAACAAACAAAAAAAGATAACCAAATGTAAAAGATGTTAGAGGAGGAAATGGAGGAGATACGTCAAAAGTCAGCCCACAAATCAGTAAGAAAGGGTGGCAAAAAGAAATTTGGGCAGAATATAGAAGGAAGGAAGGATCATGCCTGACTCAGTTGTTAAATGCGCTTTGCTAATATCTCCTTCCATCAAGAAGTACTCCTCAGAAATCCTCTCAACCCGTTCAAAATTAGATTGGGCAATGTATGCAAACGTATTCACAGAAAATGCCAAAATACTCCCACCTGGTCAGCTCAAGTAGATGGGGTAGGCTATTAAAGTATGATGTATTCTGCTCTGAAGAAGGAAGGTTAAAAGTTCAGAAGAAAAAGATACTAAAACTGAAAAAATGATATTGAGACTGCTAAGAATAATTCGCTTGACAAAGGACTTTAGTGTTTACCTACCACCTTAGGAAAATTTGATCACCAAAGTGGTCACTGAGCTCCAGCCACGGCCTTTGCACCCCCTGGCCTTGCACAAAAGACAGACAGGAATGAGCCTGTAGGTCTCAATAGGGTAGAAGTGTGTCTCATTTACATCAGCAGTCCAGTAGTGACTGACATTGCAGTATTTTCTTTTTCACAGTTCTGAGTGCTGTAGCTACAGGTGAGTCATCTTATTTTCACACCCCTGGTTTTATTTTACTCTGTACAAATGCACTTACTTTCCGGATCACCCCAAATACCCGCAGCCAGCCCTGTAAGCCAACCCATGGCTCTTACTATCTATGAAAAACAGAGGTGCCAAAATCATTAACTGGGTATTTGCATCGGTACAGCTAAAGAACATAAAAACATGGATCTTGTAGAACAAATGGACAAGATGAAGTACTATTAACTAACTGTTTAATAGATGAAGACCTGACACAAAGCTCTCAGAAATCAATTGATTTTTGTGTGTTGTTAGGTTTGACCTTAGGCTGCCCAAGCTCAATGCCCAGCTTGTCAAGGTCTGGCAATGAATCCAGAACAACTGAGTCCATCCTGGTTTTAGTTGCATGATCTTCTGATGAGATACACAACTGATCTGACACTCAGTTCAGTTTAAAAAAACATCCAAACAATACTGCTGCTGTATTTAGCAGTCCTGTGTAATTTACTGTCAGTCAGAAATGATAACACATGGTGGAAAGGCAAATAAGGTTTATTTATAAATCTTTTGAGAATGACTCAGCTACAGTAGGTCATCTCCCCCTCTCCCCCAAAGGCTACATTCTTCTTTCTCCATAATGAATTCTGGAGAAACTTCTTTGAAATGCTTTCATTAAATTTACCAGATACTCTGTTGCCCTTTTTTTAGGTACTGAAGGTTACTGGGCGTTTTCTTGCTCTTACAATATGGTACTGCAAGACTTGCATATATACACATTGAGAAATTTTATCTAGGCTTTCTTTTAGCACTGTTCATGGCATTTTCTACTAATAATTCTTAGTGTCATAGTTTAAAAATGGAAGGTAGCTGCAATCCCATGTTCTTGTTTGTGTTTATCACACGAAGTCAATAGGAACTACCTCTTTTCTATAGAAATTTTACTTGCCTGGACTCAGTCCACTAATGATGCTTTTGAACATTCTGAAAAACTTTCCCAATGTTTTTTGATATCCTTTGAAGAGGAGAAATCAACAGCTCAAAGCCCGATCCAGTGACCATGAAATGAAACGAAGATTCCCACCAAAAGCACTGTATTATGGCCAGAGATAAAGCTGGTTCTTGCAAGTAATTGCCCTTGTTTTGTCCATATTGCATGTGAGCTCTGTCCTACCAGTTCAGCTGCTGTTTGAGTGCCACTGTCTACAAGGATGTTATCAGTTCTGGTAAGATTTCACATACTCCTCCTGGCACAGCTCTAATGTAGGTAGTACATCAATGGGATGGTCTGATTGCTAGTTATGTTCTCTTCTCTATCACATTTGCATTGTGATGGTGCTACTGAGTACTTGTATCTGCTCTTCTAAAATGGCTTTGACGTTATTTTTTTTCCTCTTTGAATAGTTTTTCTATATTACTTTGCTACTTTCATTAAGTTTTTATCCAAAAACTTCAACTGTCAGAGTCCAAGGTTTTATCAAAAACAACTGATCCATTTATTTTTTTTTTTCCTTTTTTTTTAGATCTGAGGATTTTTTTCCCTGTGGAAAACAACAGGCTTGGAGTAGTTCAAACACCCTGATCCATTCTTCCTATCCGCTTCTGTGCAGGCTTCATGTAGCATCATGCTTTTCCAGGATCCCTTTTTGCCCAATGTATGTTACAAAAGAAAATTACCTGTCTGTCATTATGTATTTTCATGCCTCAGTTTCTATGAAGATCAGTTCTCATAATCATCCCATCTTTGTTCTGTTCTCAAAGGCTGTTCCACTTCTTATTCTGCAAAAGGGACCTTCTTTTGACACTCTCTGTACTCATTATTAAAACTGTTTATAAGAAATGATAACTCATCAAGGATAGGGCAAAATAGCAAGATACTTCAAATGTACATTTGTGCTCAGCTGTTCAGCTCACAGGCAGGAGAGAAAGAGCATGAAGGAAGCAATATCTTAGGAACACTTCGTGAGATTCTCTTAAAAAACTTCCACTATATATCTAACCATGACAACACTTCAGTGTTTGAGGATATTTTAAGCTAACTAAGATTCAAATTTCTTCCCATTTTCCCTTCTTCTCCACTCATCATGGATGACAACATCATCTTCCTACTCACTAAGCATAAGCAGTGCACCATATTCCCTTTTACCCCTCCCAGACTACCTTATATCTTGGCTCTGTTTAAATATTATCACTCCTTCCTCCTCAACTTTGCAAAGACCATCATGTTTTGCCTGAGAGATTGCCAAAGTGTTTGTCGATGGGCTGATAATCTCACTGTTTGACTACTGTCACCTCCACTTTTCCATCTCTCTTGCCTGCAGTCCTTTTGCCTCTCACGCCTATGCCAAACACTATTGCAATCTTCTATCTTGCTTGCCAAACGCTATTGCTATTTTCTGCCTTGCTTTTTGCTTGTTTTCCAGGTCCACCTTGCTTTCTTTTCACCATCTTACTACTTTAAGTGTAAACAAGGTTTTGAAGACTACCACAAAGTAACATTTACCATGATAACCAGATCTCCTTTGGCACAAAAATAACAGCTCCATGCCTTGTTATTCCAACTGTGAATAACTCCTGATCTGTCATGATCAGTATGTGACATGATATAACGATCCCTGTCAAAAAACAGGAAAACTTCACCAGAGCATTCTTCAATTCCTTCTCAAGTATTTCTTCTCCAGGTCTTCTGGGTAATCATGACTATTTTGGAGGGTGAATTAAGACCACTCTGTAGCATGCAGAATCAGGTGGAAGAAGCTGCACCTCCTCCATCAGAGAAGGCAGTAAACAGGAGGCAGGCAGGAAAGAAAATAGGACTGATAGCTTAGTAGTGATCACAGCTTTAAACCAGCTTCCAGCTTCCATCTTGACTGGGCTCTGCTCCAGATCACTCAAGAAATATTGGGGAAACTCAATTTCATCAGATTTTCCAGGCCAGAGAGACAAAGGCCCTCTGCAGCCCCGGAGCAGCAGGGCGGGTGGCGAAGGCCCTTTGCCACACAATGGCATCAGCGAGGTCAGCACGACCGGGCTGCTGCAGGCCGTGGGCACGGTGCTGGGCTGGGTCAGGCTGAAACAGGCTTCGCCGAGTCCTCCGCAGGGGAGAACAATGAGAGGCGTGAGAAACAGGGGCTACTACCTGGGAGTGTAGCGTTGGTTCCTCTGACTTGATGCCTAACTTCTCGATGGTAAGAGTAGTGCTGTCTCGTCTCGTGTTTACTCTCTTTTTTTAATGTAGACTTTGAACTATGGCACAATTTAACTACTCTGACAGGGGCTGTTTGCCTTTTCTGTCTGATCTTTTTTAAATGAAAACTCTTGTCCAGACTTCCTGCACTTACTTGCTAAACAAACAGATCTTCAGACAACATCCCTCAGCTTACCTCAACTGCCGTCGCTTTGAAAGGGCACAGAATTATGCGGGTTTACACAGGAGCTGATGGAAGTACCCAACAGGCCTTTCTTTCAAACTCCATATGCAACTAGATACTCCAAACTCCATATGTAACTAGATACCTCCAGCTACAGTCAGTACAAAATTGCTCTCTTCCGAAAACGAGACAGACTATGAAGGTTTAGTCATGAGGATACGGGAGATGGAGGATACTGAGAGATGGAAGGGCCAAAGCGGAGGAGTCCATGTGGTACAACTCAGAAGTGAGATCAGCTTCAAACACCTGGGTGGGAAGAAAACCGTCTAGTTTTCTCTAGCTTTTTTTCTGTTTACAAGCACAATTGACCTTTAATTTGAGAAAAACATGGTAAGCATATCATAGTCACCCTCTACCATCATCTGGAGCTCAGTCCTATGCTGATGGTTTGGCATTTGACACAGGTGACAGGGGAAGACATTTCAAGCAAGGAGTAAGGAAAAGGCAGGAATGCGCACTGGGATGGGACAAGAGCCTTTTAAATCAGTAATTAAGTTTGTGAAATTTATAATCGATAAACCGGTTAACATTAGAGGTGCTAAAGTATTCAGAAAAAAAAAAAAACAAACATGATTTAAAAATGTAAAACATATAACACAAGTTAAAAATACTGTAGCTTTAAGAAGCTAAAATTTCCTTATGTTCAGAGGGAGAACATATCTGCCTCTGGCTTCTGTATGGCAGGTTCCTGCCGTACCATGCCTGTAAAGGGAAAGCCTCCACTTCAATGTGCACCCTGTGTGACACCATTCACTGGAGCTGTACTGGTGACAAATTTGACTTTTATCTCCTTCTCAGTTTCATTGACAGTGACCCCTCTGCCTCTTCCATCCTGGTGTCAGGAATCTGGGTCAAAGGCCTTCATCTCTTTATAGGGATGTGGCACAGTAACTTGACAGAGCCGTACCCCCTTGACTCCTATAGTTAAGAAAAAAGTATTCATGTTTTCATAAGCTCCATGTGTTTCCATAGATAAAAAATCTACTGGGAGGAATATTCTGCAGTTAACCAGTTGGGAAAAAAAAAATTACAATTTGTTTCTCATGGTTACAGATGATTAACACTATTTTTATTTTTAACTCCTCCCTCCCCCTCCTCCCCCCCAATTACACTAGGAGGAAACTCTAGGAGATCTTCCTTGTGATCTGAACACCAGAAGTTGCCAGTCACCAGCAGCTGGAAATCAAGAAATGCACAGGCAGATGAAGGTACATGAAGAAAATGATAATTTTCAAACAAAATTAACCAGCAGTGAGGGTGAGATAAACACACGGCTGAAGACAAAGCAGCTAAACCTCAGGCTGAACCAAGCATCTCAGCCTGACCTGGAAAAACTGAGGGTAGATATGGAGCTTACCGTGCTGAAATGCCAGTATGAGGAGAAGCAAAGGGAACGGCAGCATAAAGAGAAAATGTGTTTTCTTCAGCTGCAAACATCACCAGCACATGTAAGTCTGCTTAAAAAGCAGGGAGGAAGAGTGGGTAGTTCCAGATGTGTGCTCAGCACCCAGTGGTTCTAAATGTAATCCTCAGCACCTCCACGCCTCAATACAAGTTCATTCAGTGTGATGCAGCTGGACGCCCTTTTCCCTCTAGCCTGGCAAAGCTGGAGGAGGAAGTTTCCACTTACCCTATCACAATCTTCAGCTCTGAGAGTAGACTGAAGTAAGCAAGCCCCTTTTCCCTTCCTTGCTCAAAACCCTTCCCAGGTGCTTGCTGGTTCATTAGCGTCTTCCAAAAGGCAGCTTCACTACATACAAATCTTCCTTTTCTGTGCTTTCCTTTCCAGCTAACTTTCTGCGCGATACCTTGAAGATACTGCCATACCCTATGCAAGGGTAGGAGAGGCCCGCAGCCCACTCGCTCCTACACTCCCTCTGGGCTGTTTGCATACAGACAGGCATTCTTCTAGAATACCTTACTATAATTTAACTATAAATGCACCCCTAGATTATATAGCCCCATATTTCTTTGGTTGGGGCATATAAGCAGAGCATAGCTGAGGCTGGAACCTGTATACAGAGGTCACATTTTTTTTCTGAGGCAAGGTAGCAATCGTTCAGTCAGCTCAAAAATACCCTGTGCCTGAATAAATTCTGAAACTGAAGAGGAGATGAGAGAACCAAATCCCAGGCATAGGAAAACAAGCAGTTGTGATGGTTAATAGACACAAGGACAGCTCATAGGAAAAGAATAATGAGACATGGAGCATGATGTAAAAGAAACGGGCCAGATGGCACTACAGCTGTGGGGAAACTCAGCTAGCTCTGAAATGAGTCTTCAGTTACTCAGACTGCTGACTGTGGATCCAAGCCACTGAGTGAAAAAAAGAAAAAAAGAAAAAAGAAAAAATAGCTCTGGTTGTCTCAGGAAAGTGGCAGTTTGTTAACAATTATCCATTTGAAAGCAAAATGAAGCAGGTGATGTTAAGAAGTCGATTATTGCACAAGTGATGAAGAGCCATACGTGAATGTTCCCTGCCTCTCTTCATCCAGAAGCAAAGATTTAGCAGATACTTTAGAAAGTGGAGCTATAACTTAAACCTTAAGGAACAACTGCTAATAACTTTATTCTGTACAGGATTATCCACTTTAGATCAGTTCCAGGAAGTCTTTTGAGGTCATGCAATACCTCCTTGGATGGCTCAGTATGTAAATAGGAAAATGAATCCATAAAGTACTGTTGTGAGTTTGATGATGTAGCAGTATGGGATTTCTGTGCTAGCATTTATTTCCGTAATGCTTTTGTCTACCAGTGATAAAGATCACAAGGAAAAACCTAACCCTAGCCTAATTCAGCTCTCATTTGAATCAGAATAACTCTTTGGGGATAGCAGTGCTCTTATGGTAGATTTTAAAGCAGCTACTAGTTGCTATACAGCATGATGCTGTTCTTACGGTAGTTAAATGGAGCACTGTTCCAGAAGACTGGGCTATGAACTAAGAACAAATCTCCAAAGCAGTCAAAAATGAGCAGCAGCAATGACCTTAAGTGACTTTACGTACAAATTCTTGGAAACTGTGTATTATTTAGCTCATCATCTGGGATTTAAAGAAATATTCTGCAGCTGACACAAAAATGTCCAGAATATTGCTGTTCCTGTCTATGCTACAAGAGCATAAAATTAGGGTGAAGCACAAGAAAGGCAGAATTCAGTGCTAGAATATTCAGGTATTCAGAGAAATTTTAGTGCACACCATCAAGCACTAGCTGAATGGTCTCCCTAAGCGAGCAGTGCCATCAGTCTGCAATTCACTGGCACTCTCCCCAGCAGTTGTACTGGTTTTCAGTTGGCCATGACAAGTGTCGGTGCCAAGTGCTTGTCCTCGGAATATTCATGGCTGTAATTCAGATGGGAGGGCAACTGTGCGCCACTCTACGAGCAGTGCTGGGCTGGGCAGAAAGAGTACATTAGATTTTTCCGCCTGATTAAATCCTCCTCTATGTATCATCTATTTTTGCTCTGTTTTTCCTACAGTCTGATGAAAGATTACAGGACAGCCATGTACCCCAAGACCAGACTGCTTTGCTTTTGTACTGCTTCATCTTCATACTCCTTATCAACACAGCAAAGGAACTGCTGTTCTTTTTTGTTGAGAAGCATGAGCTGTTTGTTATTGCACTAACCCTGTTATATATAATTAAAAATCTCTGGAATTATTTGCTTGTTATTAGTTCTTCCTCTCCAATATCAGCCTTCTCTGAAATTCCTGACTGCAATCTACAGTGTTCAGATGTGAGGATGAAAGGCACCTTACAAGGAGGATCAGCCATGTGATATGAGTCACTGGTGTTTTTTCTGATACTTCACATTTCAGAACCTGTCTCATTTGCCTGACGCTCTCTCAGCCCTGTAAACTATTTCATCGATAACAAACTATTTCCTTTATCAAAAATCATTTAACTAATTAAGTACAGTTAGAGAACTGATGGACCAAAGATGTATTACAACACCTCGTCAGCTTCTTAGGAACTCAAAAACTGTCTTCTCCAATACTATGTGCAATGCCATCAGAAATACCACAAGCAAGAGGATCTGTCTTTCCCATGGGAGGTTATTCTAGAATAGAACAGTTATTGCCAGGAATATCTGACGTTGTGCATTTCCCTCGCCATGCTGCCATGCTGTCTTTTCCAGCTATTACTCTTAAAGTAAACCACCACCAGCAAAATAAAAGACCACTACTTTTAACAACAGTGGCATGATGTCCTGCTGTGTTCACTTTAGACAGTGCTGACCAGTTAGATTAAAGGGGATTCTGTCAGACTCCTTGATTTTGGATGATTGCTAAGCAGCAAAAAGAGCAATTGCTAAGCAAAACAAGCAGAGAAAGAGAAATTAATGGATCAAGGGAGCAAGGGGTAGAACAGGGAAGAAAATCCTACGAAAGAGCTGTGTAAAGGAAGACTGAAGTTCTCAGGTAAAGCCTTAATGCAGTGCTGGGATCAACAGAGCACAGCACGAGGTTGTTCTGGGAGCTGAACCAGTTCACTGACGTGCCCTTCATTATTTTTACACTGATCAGAGCCATCTGAAGGGTATAAAAGCGATGATACGGCATGGCTGCCTGCAATAGCTCTGGACAAGACTCAGGAAGTCAGTTCTAGCTTCACCTTCCTTGTTCAGCCTGCACTAGACAAAAGGCCCAGTATGAGCCTAGAAACCATTTAGAAAGGGTATATTCATATCTCTCTCCAGTCATAAATCAGAGTGTTCATTTTTAACAGTTCTTTGTAAGCCTCAGTTTGGCACTATTGTAAACCTATTTAGATTATGCCAGCTTAAACTTTGGCTCAAAATGAGGAAGCAAAGAAGAAGAAATGTATATCAAAACCTCATTCCACACTCCCTAACTCAATTTGGCAAATGGGACCAGCCATAAATCCTGAAAACGTTATCGCCTGGTTCTTTTTTATTAAACTTTATTGCCCATGCAAGTCTGGGTTATTAGCTAGACTCAGAATCTAATAAAGAGGAACAACTTCTACAGCAGTTATACCGTGAATCAGGAGTGTTATGCTTGATTTAGTTTGAGGCAGAAGAAATGGATTTTGCACCTGCATTGCTGGCTGGATGCTTTTGTTTTGCAGCTAGGCTGGCATTCTTCACTTCACGAAGAAGCAAGAACGCCACTGCCATGCTGCAGTTCCTGTCCACTGATTTGCTACTGCAGGGTGAAAGCCAGATAACCACTGCTCAAGCATATCGTCCCTTTGCACCTTCAGCTGCCACCATCACTCCCCTTGTGGGAGTCTTTGTGGCTTCTAAGGTCTCTCGGAGCTCTGTTTGCACCCTCTCCATGACTTTCTGCTTCATCCAGCTGTTCACTGTCTACTAGAATCTTGCCCTCCTGGGAATAAGTGAGGCTTAAGATAAACATATCATAATCTGCAGATCCCTTAAAATCCTAGAAGAAAGAGGAATGGTAGGCATGATTTCCTTGACAACCTCTGGACTCCCTACACAAGTTAGTTTTCTTGGGGGGAGGGGGGGGGAAGGAAAAAAAAAAAGATTACCAATTTCCCTAGAAGACCATAAGGTAGATTCCTAATTGTGCTGGAGATCTGGGTCCTGAAAGGATCTCTTACAAGGCATGCGAAATAACTCTAGCTGATCTAGGAGGCCCTGGATGGCAGCGGGAGAGATCTGCCTTTATTTAAGAATGCAGAAATACACTGCCAGCTGTTGGTACGACCTGTGGCCTAAGCTTCATCCTAGTCCTTTTTTCTGAACGCATCATCACCCAGGCTTCACAAGGACAATGCCACCTATGAGGGTTTTTCTTACCGCCTCACTGGAAAAAATGCATTCATGCATTCTTACACAGAAGCAGCGCTCAGAGCTACCTTGTGAAAAGTTTCACACATGCACATGCTTCTCAGTGTAGATAATAACCGCATTACTATCTACAATTAAAAAGAACAGTACCAATTTTTTGCAGCCCAATCCTATGGGTTCTCTGCAAACTGCAGCTGAAACACAACCTATGCTGGAATAGGAAAGGACAGGCAGCTTGCACGCTGAGCAGCACTCAGCAGCAAGGATTCTTAGCTACTGTCAAGACCACAAACATTTGCAGACACAGTGAAGACCCTGACAAAAGCCTAAACATTTTGCCATAACACAAAGGCACGTTTGTTTCTGGTAACACCTGCCTGTTACCAAACAAACTTGGCTACTAGAAGAACCTCTTGTCTGCTGAGATGTACACAGCCTGCTTCCTTTCTCTTTGCAGGGTAAATGACTGAGAGGATCTGACGGGACCTAAGCACATAGATTTCTATAAGCATGCTGGAAACTGAGGCAAGAGGAATGTTAACTGATTGAAAGTGAAACTCAGAGCGTGCGATACCATTGCCACTGCAGAAAAACAGAAACTAACCCATTTAGACTCTTTCAAACAGGTCTTCTCAGAGACCCTTTACTATCATGCCCTAAAGTTCTGCTGAACTGTGGCAGTTTGGGATATTTCCCAAACACAGAGCACTGTACAGCCATCTAGGCTGAGCTCTGAGATGCCTAGTTACTCGATATCCATACATCAAAGGCTAAACTTTGATGCTGCAATAAAGAGCTGGAGCAGGAGGAGGGGTAGACACAGGTCATCCTGCAACTTCCTATATTCTTCAGATCTTGGGAGCAGAAAGGATCTTGTCCGGTCTCTGGCATGATTCAGAGCAGTTTTCTAGCTGCTTCAAATTAGACCCTGCTTCACTGAGCCGGTGGCCTTTGTGGAACTGCTCCTTTACCCTAAGAGACATCACCTCTGTGGGTAAACAAGGGGCAATTATCTTCACTGAATAGCGCACATTTTGGGGGGGAACCCTATTAGTTATCCGACTTCTGTAGCTGCAGAGTGATGGCAGCTGAAGCAGACCCAAGAATCATGTCCTACATGTTATTAAGGACTCCTTTCAGGACAGGAAACCAGCTTGCTACTTCATTGTTAATTCACTTTCCGGGCCAATGAAATGAGTTAGATGGCAGCTGCTGGCACATGTAGTGGAAGTGTGTAGTAATAGGAAAAGTGGATGAAAGCTGCTACAGTAAAAGGGAGAAGAAATTAAAAGAAGGAACAGTGCCATGTGGATGGGAAAGAATTAAGCAGCAGATTTAGGGGGACAGGCATGATGATGCTACAGGAAAAGGGGAAACATCATGCTGTTAAGTTTGTTATGCATGCCCATAAAATGAGAAATGAAGTGGCCTTCATTAGGATGCCTATGAGGGCAAGCAATGCCCATGGGAAGCAGGGTTAGTAAAGCACAAGAAGTCACTGGTAATCATTTGAAACATACTTTTCACCATGTCAAGCCTATACTTTTCAGATCCCTCTTCCTTGTGAGCTTACCTATGCTTCTGAGTTAAAGTAACAGGGTACTTAAACACAGAGTAATCTCTGTGTTTCAGGAGAGCAACACAACAGCTCCATGCTACAGATTTATTCTGTCCTTATATCCAAGGAGAACTTTTGACACTGCAGGGCAACTGCAGACACAGCTTTCAGGTGTGTCAGTAATTCTCATGATAGAGAAATGGAAGATGCATTGACTCACAAAAAGTTAAGATAGCATAAAGCTGCTAACCTTTTTTTTCATTGTTTTATCAATGGACAAGGGGGAACGGCTTCAAGTTGTGCCAGGGGAGACTTGGGCTGGAGATTAGGAGAAATTTCTTTTCTGAAAGAGCAGTCAGGCATTGGAACAGGTTGCCCAGGGAGGTGGTGGAGTTACCATTCCTAGGGGTATTTAAGGCAAGGTTGGACGTGGTGCTTAGGGACATGGTTTAGTGGGTGATGTTGGTGGTAGGGGGATGGTTGGACCAGATGGTCTTGGAGGGCTTTTCCAACCTTAATGGTTCTGTGATCACTGGCTGCTTCAGGCTATGTGCACGGATGTAAATGGAAGCACGGGTGCCCAGGGGTGGATCTCGGCGCCCCGTGATTCATCTGCCATCACCAGAGCCGCGTTTAGATCCTTAACTACGCCGGCTGCCGACAGAAGCGCTCCCGCCAGCGCCGAAACACCCGCACACACAAACCCTGCAGCAGCCAGCTACGCCCAACACCGGCCCGCCCGGCGATCCGCGCTGCGGCTCCGACGGCGCTACGGCGGGGCCCGGCGGTGCCCGGAAGGGCGGCGGGGAGCCGGGGGCGGCTGCGTGCTCCCCGAGGCGCGCCCCGCCGCCGCCGTGCCCCGCGGGCGGCCCCGCTACGTGCGGCCGCGGCCGCCGCTTCCCGGGGCCGCCGCCCCGCCCCCGGCCTACGTGAGCGCCGGCAGCCGCCGGGCCGCGGGCGGGGGGAAGGGGGGCGGCCCCGGGCCGCACGGGGGGGGGAGGCCCCGGACTGCCGGGGGCAGGAGTGCGGGCGTGGGCTGCGGTGCGGTGCGGTGCGATGGTCCGGCTGGAGGGAGAGCTGCGGGATGTGCGGCGGGGTCCCGCTCAGGGGCCCGGCAGGGCTGGGTTAGTGGGGCGGGGGGGTCGCTCGCACCCACGGGCTGGTGGATCGGGACCGGGGCAGTGCAGGGACTTGAGAGGGACGTGAGGAGCCGGGACAATGGGAAAAAGCCGAGAAACCCAGCCGGTGCAGCTCTGCAGAACAGACTGGGCGCAGATCGGATCGCTTGGCACGGACACCTCGGCTGACTTGAGTCTGAGAAAGGACAAGAACCGAGTAAACTAACGGTGAAGTGTTTGCACAGAGATAACCAAGGTTTACACGGGCCACAAATACGGTTTCACTGGAAATTAGGAGATGTTTTTTTTCCTGGAGAGAGTGGTAGTCTGCAACAGCCTTGCTGTGGCAGTAGGAGGGGGAGCAACACTGAGCACACAGCCAGCTAGAGCCCTGCCAGTGCATGTCAGAAATCACAGATATCTTTGGAGTGGCAAATATATATATGCATTTGAACTGGACTTAAGCAGGGTGTCCTTCCAGTCTTGCGTTCTTAGATGGGCCAGGAGTGTTTAGATACCACAGTGATAAATCATGCAAATAAGTAAGTACATAAATAGCAATGACATTTCTAATGTACTTACCCGGGGATCACCAACGGCCATGCAAACGTGAATGCCAGCTACACATCCATCACCCAGGCAAAAAGATGGGCCAGTATTAGTAGCTTCACGTAGAGCCGGGCACACTGAAGTGCAGAGGCTGAGGATCTGGCACGGCTCCGTGCCAAGGGGTTTATTTTCAGTGACAGCAAAGCTCAAGGTTCCACTGGGGTCAACTAGCAGCAGACAAGCTCTGGAGCGCAAATGCCCCTGTAGAAAGCTTTCCTAGAGCAAGGAGCAAGAGCTCTGTACCTGCCTGCTGAAGGTAGGACCTCCAGTCCATCGCTGAAGACTGGAGGAGGGCCCAGCCAAAGCTGCTTGGGAGTGCTCGATGTTACACTGTAGTACAGGTTGTCTTTATAGCCTGGGCATAATAGAAAATGATGGGAAGCAGCTATGTCACTCAGAGCAGCCTTGAAACAGCTCTGTATTTCACCGGAGGCCACCAGAATAATGGAAGAGTTCTCCCCCTGAGTGAAGGAACAGGATGACTGAAAAATAGGCCATGTGAAGAGGACGTGGCAGAACAGAAAGAAAGCCACAGTAACCCTAAATTCTCTTCTAACCACGGTGAATGCAAGTCTTCATTTACATTCAGCCAGCAGCAAAGATGAAAAAAGTGTTACTTTGCATCAGCCCGCATTTACTGGCCCGTACTTCCCAGCTATTTGTCCACGCCCTCAGCACAAGCACAATTTACACCACAGTAAATATAGGCAGTGAAACAAAAATTCAGACACTTTCCTTTGATAAACTTTTCACAGGAAAAAAAAAAAGGCAAAACTGTGACAGCCTTTTAAGAATTTATCAAGGGAAAAGTGATGGTCTCTCTGTGTAGCCATGTTCCTCACAAGAAAAATCAGCTTTCAGAATGCTCATCTGCAGTACGAGAAAAGATGAAGCCTGTCCCTGCTCTCCCACTTTCCTTTCTGTTCCATACCCCGACCCTATAGACTCAGGCAAAGCTCAGATACATATGAATCTTCTTACCTAGAAACCATCACTCTTCCATCATATCTAAGTTCTGGGTTGAACACATTTGTATACAGCAAATAATACAGCTTTCTATAATGTGTTCGTTGTTGTCTTCACTTTCCTTCTGCATTTCTTTCCATTCCTTTACATACACAGCTTCTTTCCTTAAGTATTAGAAGAGCCCAGCAGAGCCCCAGCACCTTAACTTTCTAGCACTTCCAAAACCTTCAGCGCTCTGCTTAGTGGTGAGCTGAGCCAGACCTTTTTCTATGATGCCAAGTAACCTTTGGGGTTTTATCCCAGTTCTTTCATCGATTTGTGCAAGGTTTGTGCAAGTGAGTATTTTTGTGTCAGCTGTCCCCACCGCAGAAATAACAGCTCAGTTCTGTATCATGATGAATTAGTGCCTCAAGTCACAAGAGGCCATGAATCTACTGGAGAGCAAGAATTCCCATGGGATGGTGTCTGCTTACATGCAGTTTTCTTACCAGTGAGCTAGTGGGCAGCTTCACCTCCTAATTTTTGATACTGTCTATTTCTGATAGTTCCTATCTATGAACAGGTCTCTACAGTCAATCCTTTACTTGGAAAATGAAATGGAAGAACTGAAAAAGATAGCTTTCAGCAACCTTCTGCCCACCAGAAATACCAACATGGTTTCTCTTTGCTATCATTTTTCTTTTCTGTGAGCATTCATCACGTTGACACAGTGCATATGACTGAAAAAAATTCTGGGTGGACTCTGTACTGTTGGTGTTGAGTCATTTACACCACCCTCAGCAACCACCAAGTGAAATGGTTGTGTAAACCTCCTCCTGGGACCTTTGTAAATGATGTCAAGTGAACTGGTGTTCAACAGCAGTGAGGCATCCTGTACTTTGTACTTTCTCATGTATTTTAGGCATATTGGCCTTTAAGGAATCAATGAGCATTTTGGGTCAACTCAGGATATTCTATGATTCAATGATAAGCGTATACATTAGGCACATTCAGGCTTTTTGGTACATACAGTATAATTTTCCCATATTTCTAGGCAGTAATCATATTCATATTTAGGGCTGTATCAAATAATTCCATAAGCTCCTGTGAGGTCAAAGCTTGTCTTAAATAACAGAATAGCAGGTACAAAAATCCATTTATTTGGAATTTATGAATGTTGGATAAGGTTATAAAATTGCTATATCATGGGAAGGCTCAGGATATAATGAATCTGCAATTTGCTACCACAGCTGGTGTCACGTAACTCCCTGAAAACAGAAAAATCTAAGTGAGTCACTGACATGAACAGTTTTCCTTATAAATAGGACTGTCTTAGAAAATATGTATGGCTGCCATTGCACCCAGTGGTAAGAACTGGGGGTGAGTCACAGAAAAATCCCAGCAAAAGAGAAGGAACAAAGAGCAGGAAGTGGCTTTTGAAAACACGGATGTTAAGGGTTCAAAGGAGCACACTTTGACTGAGGGAAGTCTTTCGCTATTGTAGAGAACTGTAATAGAAATGCTAAGACTGATACGAATGGGAATTGCCTGGGTGTGGAAGTACCAGAAGGGACACAAGGTAGGAAAAAGACTGGAGGAATGGCAAGTCTTGTTGGCATCTAGATGAACAGGTCATTTTTTTGTTGTTTTGTTGTTGTTGTTGTTTTTGTGCAGCTTCTCAGGACACCCTTGTTGAGAGAACAAAGGGTGGTAAATCCTGATTCATCACAGAGCTGGGCCAGGATGGAGAGATTCATCAGTGCCAGCTCCAAAAGAATACAAAAAGGTGCATACAAAACCAGAAGATGATTACCCATCTGTAAAGAACACAGAGGTGAGGAAGACTCAGTCACTGATGTCCTTGTCCTGTGCATCACTGCAAGGAATCCTAGCCAGGCTGCCTGAACACGTTTTTGGTGCCCACGTATTGGACAGACTACCTCAACACCTGCACACGCAGGGCTGTGCCTGACTGCTCAGCAGGTTGCCTGGACACGTGCATCCTGGTGCTTGAGAGACTGGAAGTGTGAATGAATGATATCTGTTTGGTTTCAGGTTTTGATTTTACAATAAAATCACCTTCCTCTCCCATAGGATCTGGCATTGAGGTGCTACACTGTCAATAGAGGGTCGCAAAATTTCTACACTATTTCTGAAAATTTGGATCACATGGCTTTATGGTTTGAAATGAGCTCCTGGTTTAAACTTTTGTGTGCGTGTTTGTTTGAGTTCACGAAGTGATTTATATTTAAAAAGATCAAAAGAGAAAGTTAGATCATTAATTGCATTTACAGTTACTGGTTTAGAGAACTCTTAAGCAATCCCCAGAGGTGATACCAAGTACTGTAGCTATCCAATAAGGTAATAAGAATGAACCCAATTCAAGTTGTTAAGCCTCTGTGGTTTTATTAAAGCTGAGAATGACCCATAGCCACCAAAATGCTGCAAAATACCGTTTGCTGAGATAATAGAGAGGGGTTCTCTGTGCGTCCTTGTGGCTTAAAGTGATGGCAGAAACTGTCTTATTCAAACACAGATCGTCGATGTTGGTATTTCATTGTGGACATCGGAGTGAGTGTTGAAGGCAGTGCCCACCAAGTGAACATTTTGATTTTTTTTAGTACTACGTAAGAAATCCATATGTTAACAGAAACCAAAGAGCCTGGTCTCACTCTTGGGTAAATATTATATATGTGTGTATGTATATACATATATACATATATACATATATACATATATACATATATACATATATACATATATACATATATACATATATACATATATACATACCTTGTCTTTTTAATCTGTCATAAAATATGGTTGGTTATTACACTACAGTCTTCTGGCATTGTAAATGGGATTTAAAAAGAGAACTGACATAAATCATCTCATCCTTTCTATTAACCTCTTGTTGTCTCTGCTGGATGTCAGATTTGTTGCAGTGGGTATTACACAAGCTTCAGAACCACAGCACTTCGCAACTACAGCACCTCAGCTTGGCTTTTGCTTATTCCACTAGCTCCTTTAGTTGTCTATAGACAAGTCATCTACACCAAAGTTTCAAAATCACCCACCTAACACTGGCATCACACTGTCAGTAATGCTCTGCTACCTCTTTACGACCTTTAATCCAAAGTAACAAGCTCAAATTCAGCTTTGCCTAAGCAGAGCTCTGATGTTGGCAGAGAGCTCACTTTTGTGCTGCAGGAGGGCTCAGTCGCGTTATTCAATTGCACGCTCTTGTATCAGAGTGTGTATGTAAGAGAGAGCGTGTATCACAATAAAGGTCAGAGAATCTAAAAGTAGCTGTCCCCATTAAAGTAATTATTTTCCTGACACTCTTTTATAAGTTGGCACTGTTAAAGGCATCCCTACTTGGGTGCCAACATACAGACAGACCTTCCCAGAAGAAACATACACTCCTCAGAAGTCTGGGGACTAATGTGCACCTCAGTTGCTGCCCAGAATGACAGCTCATGCACCAGACCAGGATGACCTCTTGCTGTTTACAAACAGCAAACCCAAACCCAGCATGGAGTCTAAAACTGGTAGTTTTTTTTCTGCAGTTGCATCAAAGCAGGAAACAATAACAAAGACCAGCTGCAGCATAAGAAAGCTAACAGGCAGGGCTCTGAGGCTTCACTCCTTAAAATGCCAAAAACTCCTTTAAAAAGAACCTAATCAAATAATTTAAACTGTGTCCAAATCTGTTCATTTGTACAACAGATCCTGATTCAAAGCTCATTTATCTCAAAACAGTAAAGTATCAGTATGTTCTGGATTCACTACAATTTTTTAAATGAAAGATAATGTCACTTTAACCAAATACTTTGTGCATGTGTGTGAGAGATGTTTATATGGGCTAAAAAATTTGAGCTCTTGTATGCAAAATTTCATAGAATCACAGAATCACAGAATGGTTTGGGTTGGAAGGGACCTTAAAGATCACCTAATTCCAACCCCCTGCCATGGGCAGGGACACCTCCCACCAGATCAGGCTGCTCAAAACCCCAGCCAGCCTGGCCTTGAACACCTCCAGAGATGGGGCATCCACAGCTCCAGCATACAGAGGAGATCAGGAGCACAGCTGGTATGCACTGAGCCTTGGATAGTCTCTGCTTCAGAAGACCTTAAGAAGCAGAGCACAAATTACTCTAGCCCTGAGGATGCTCTGGCTCACAGTAAGAGTTGTTGCGGCCCCTGCAGGACTCCCGGGTATGAATCCAAACGTAACTTCACATACTTTTGCTTCCCTGCCTGCAGTCGTTCCCCTCTTGCCTGAAGTGCAGGAACCAAGTAACTGAGCATCAGATCCATTATATCCTTGTTCAGCACTAGGCTATGGAAGCCCAATTTATTTATTTTTTCCATCCTACAAATATATAAATCAAAACGGTCCTGCTGGCTGTTGAGGATTTTATTGCATATCACAGCCACTAGTCATGTGATTCCATTATTACACTTTCGTTTCAAGCTTTGAGCTCTCATACCTACTAAAACTCCAGAGCAGAACATGAAGCCCAGAAAACAGATGACAATTTGAAGATCTTTGAGGTTCTTACTTGCTTGGAAAAAAATAAAAATATATCAATATGAGTTTTAAGCCAGTCATCATTTTGAAATCTGAGTCATCTGAGCCATGATTTCTGAATATTTGGACTTAGCAAGGGTGAGGAAACTATTATTTTTGTAGCACTAAAGATGTTGTGGTCCTGAACACAGCTTGGGTGTATATTCTGTTCTTCAAGAAGTATCCCGTGTAAGGGAAAGGAAGAAGAAACAAACAAAAACAAACACAGTGCAGTGGTGGCTGCCCCTTTTTAGCTGTATTTTGTGGAATGTGTTATAACAATAGCGGTTATCACTGCAGACGTTGCAACAGTCTCAGGGAGGCACTAAGTCTGAAGTCCTATCTTTGTATCAGTTTGTCAGTGTATTTTTTTCCTTCATCTTTCATTTTAATATATATTCTTTACAATTCAGTTTGTGCTTTGCTCCCTTCTTCTGTCCTACTACCTCTGAACACTGCAGAGCCTCAGGACCGTACCAGAGAGATCATTTCTGTATGAAATAAAGTGGTTCAATAAATCTGGAGTCATAGCTGACCAAAAATATCCCGTTTCCTTTCTGTGGGTACATTCGCAGACTGCACTCTCAGCACATAACTTCTAAAATTTCTGTTCTTTACCTCAGCTTGCTCAAACTGCAGGGTAAGGGGACATCTCTTGACTATCACAGAAGTGCTCACTGCACTGTGGTTTTTGATAAAGACAAAAATGGAGAAATTCCATAAATGCTGCCAAACAGACTGCTGCTACCGAAGGCACACATTGTGGTTAAAGCCACTGTTTTCTCGCTAGCTCTGTGTTATACTTTTAAGTACATGTTCTTTTCTTTTCTTCTTAATAACTGCTTAATCAGAAGGTCTTAAAACAGTGACAATCCTGAATCAGAAGACTGGATAGTCTGTGAGAGTTTCAGCAGATGCTAAGGAGACAAATGGTCAAACACTGCAGTGAAAATTTAAGTGAGGGGAGTGAGTGCACCACCTGCTTTCAAAATTTTTGCTAAGCAACTGGATCAGATAATTAGTTAATAACAAGCAGATGCAGATCTCATGATAATCAAAAAATCCTGAGAACAAGTACAGTTTTAGAAACCAGAGGCTTCCCAGTGTTACTGCTTTCCACCTTACCTATAAATATGCACTGGACATACCATCTGTGGATATCCCAAGAAACAGAGACGCCCTGGGACCCAGTTATAGACTGTCATTGATTTTCCTGTACTTTTCTCTGCCATGTCCCTTTCAAATGGTAGCAATTTTTCAAATGTAGCAGTTACCTGCTTCAATTTGCAAGGACAGAAATTTGGCTACTTACTTCATTGCCCTCAATCACTGCCAGACACTAATGTAAGAATTGGATGAGGACAAATGTCTTCTAGTTTAAAAATATCTGTTTTCTGATGAGACTGGTATTTCCACTGAATGTGCTCTTTTTTGAATTTTTTAAAGGCTTCCAGAATTCCAAAAGCAAAAATCCTTGAATTATAAATGGAACAAACAGAATTTTCCAAAAGAACCTATGCAAGAAATGTGCATTTTGTCTTCCCAAGATAGTATTTCCACCTCAGTCTAAGAATAATTGTAACAGATTTTGAAATGCCAGCTTCAGTCACTTCCTCTGGTGATAAGGCATGGAGCGGGGAGTATGTGGAACACCATCTCCCACATAGTTAACATTTCTTTTCCAGCGATTAGAGAATGCACAGCTGAAGCCTAGTGTGATGTGTAAAAAGGGAGTTGATAATTATTAGTACTGCCTGAGGAAACTCCTGACTTGACAAAGACTGCGTGCATAATCCTAACCATTTTGGTTATTTTTGGACCCTAGTCCTTGACCTCAGCAACCGTTCTTTTCCTCTCTGGTTGACTCCAATGAAGTTCATCTGTGAGGCGCCTGTAAAGCATGGAGTCCATGCAATGAATGCATCTGCCAGGGCCAGTTTTGGGTGCAGAGCTTTGGGAGCTGCAAACAATCTTCGAGCAGTGCAGTGACTGGCTGTGTTGGCCAATATAGCGTAGAAGGCAAAGACTGGTTTGATTATTTACACCCAACCAGAGCAGAAGCATTTTGTATGGTGCCTCAGGGACACAAGGAGATACAAGTTAGTGGTTTATTTATGTGATACGATGTGCATAGTACATACTGGAAGTAACACCACTGGAGTTGTAACTAACAAGCAATGTTCTCATGCATTATCAAGGTATGTATATTTATAAACTAGAAACATAGATGCCTTTTCATTTACTGACATTTCTCTTTGGCCACCCTTAACAGTTGTATTAGGATCAGGGCCTAGGAATCTGCATGTTTCCCTGTCAGTGGGAAAATCTGCTTATATACATACAAAGCCATCTGCCTTTCATGAAATTTTGCAAACCCCAATTTGTAATTTGTATAGCTGGAGTTATGCAAGTTGCTAGCACAGCTTTGGTGTGTTGCTTTGTGATATTCACCTTGCTTCTCATGGTCTTTCAGTTCAGAATGGGGAACAGTGCAAACACGACAGCAAAAGGAAATAGTGTGAGCAAAACTGCCTAGGTTTTTGGAGGAACCCACTGCAAACACTGGGAGGATAATGACTTTTCTGTCCTTTGGTGTGATTAAGCACATAAACATTCTGGGTTAAAGAGCACATTGGTAACTCAGATGTTCTGGTATTTCAAGCTGTGGGATATATGCCAGTTTAAATCCAGACAGCCAGGGATAAATATCAAGGCTTATTTTAATACAGAAGCCACACAGGATTAAAGGAAATACTTGCTTTTCTTCTCATACAGAGAGGGTGAAAATAACTCGTGGAGACCTCAAATTTATGTATTATTTAAGTCCGGTTCTGATGCTGCTAAGTAGAGCCTTCTGGTGGCTGTCTGCATAAAGGTGACCTTAACCTAGAGGGAGTACCCCAAGGTGTTTAATCTCGCCACTGCTAAGACGTGTGAGAGAACTGAAAGCGATTCTAAGAACAGATTTATAGCACCAGCAAGAACCTGATTAAATTCTCCAATAATTCTCCAACGTTTCTTGGCAAAACCCTCAATCCAAATATTTTATGTAAGTATTTCTTAAGCTCCAGTATTACGTTTTATAAAAGGTATATGTATTATTTAAATGTCTTCCACAAGGCTGTTTAAATCTTTCTTCCAACCTAACCCCTTTAATCAAGGTGTGGTGTTTTTTTTTTCTTTTTAATTAAACCTTTACATTGGGATTACACACTTCAATGCATATTTTACATCCTAAATCACTGTCTTTCTACAGTCCTCCTGAGTATGACCCAGACTGCAGGAGACTGGCATGCTGGAGTTGTTGCTGGAGCCCGCACACAGCAGATGTACACAAACTCCACTACTTCACAGTGGCTGCTTCTACAACAGTGTAGGTTAAACTCCCATGAAGGTCAATAGCACCACTGTTATTAGCAAGACAAAACCTTTGCCTCAAATAGTCTGGATTCAACAATATCAATTATGATACTCTAGGTTGACTTCTTCCAAAGGACTGACCAAATAAAGTAACCCAGGAATTCCTATTTAAAGCCCATGGCTCTCCTTTGAAATACAGTTAAACTTCAAGGAAGGCATCCTCTTTTGACAGGGACTATGAACTGCAGGGGATCCAGTACCCCCAATAGCTAACTATTCTTCTCTGCCAAAAACACGCAGCTACAGCCTCAACTACAGCAAGACTTTCAGATACCTATGAAAGGCTACAACTATCACTTTTATTTTTTGGAGTCTTCCTCCCCACCTGACTGTGGGGTTTACTGCCAGTCTATTGCCTACACAAAGACAGGCTGCTTGTATATTTTTTTTTTACCCCTTAGATTATATTTTGACCAGCAATGACACTGAATCTGGGAGTTCTGGGACTGAGGGAGCAGAAAGAGTGCATTCATGGCTGTGAACAGCAACGCGCTGCATTCAAACTACCTTTCCAGTTAGCACTGCCCTCTGCTTTTGTGGATCAAGAACATCCAAGGTCTGCAGGAAGCAAGCAGGAAGGAAGACTCCACATATGTTCTATCCCCAACCTTCTCATCAGCAGAGAAAACGGTCACAGGCTAGTTCCTAACAGAGGCAAGAGCGCAGGTTCAGAGCACTGCTGCAGGTCTGGGGGACAGAAAAATGCCACACTTAATATTCACTGAGGCGTTTCAATGATTTAGTTAAAAATACAGCATGACACTGCTCAAGCACAGCACAGCTATCTGTGTATGTGCATGTTCTGTGCTAGTAGGGGGAGCTCCATCAGGATTCGAATGGACACGCAGTTAAACCAGTGCAACATCAGCCTTCTAACGAAACTGGTACATTTCCACTGGTTTTGAGATCACACTGCCTTGTCTGCATCCTCATTTACACCTGCCTGAAAAAGGTATCTACCGAATCAGCAGCAGGGATACTTAGCAGACAAAAAATTAACAAGGCGACTGCAAAATCAAGGTTAACATGACTAATGCTTTAGTGCCTTTCCTGGTAAGTTTCTTTTTTTTTTTTTTTTTAAAAAAAAAAAAAAAAAGGAAATGGCAGGGACTATAGGTCAGTGTGATTCATCTCAGACTCCGAGTATAGGGGTAATTGCTTTTGTGGCATGTTTCTGCTTCCATCCAGGTTTCCTAACTAAGCAAATTCTTTGTGTAAATAATCTCATCAAATGACACAGGGCCAAATGCTAGTCCAGCCTGTACTCTATGCAGGATGCCAGCAGTTCTAGGACACTGTATCTGTGGATCCCTGTGAGCCAGAAATCCTGTTCAAGAGCCCACATGACTACCACCATCTGACTAAGCACTGTGAAGGTCCTTGCTGTTTCCTCCAGTGTAACAGCACTGGAGTGACCCTGGGAGGCCAGGGTACCCTGGAGTCAGGCCTGCCAGAACAGTTGACTCCTACCCAGCTCAGCAAGCTACAGCCCCCAAGAGGTGTCAGCCTGAAAGAGACAGACACCACTCAGAGGACGCAGTATTTCCTGGATTCACCCCTTGAAACATGAAAGGGATTTTGCTTCATCTGGGACACACCCCTACAGTGCGTAGGCTCTGCAATTGCTCTGGGGTTCCCTATTATGAGAAGCGTCAAGCTATGGAAAGCAGAAGGCAGGAGGTGGGGGAAAATGGGCATCTATTTCATTAATTCTGTCAGATCTCCTGCCAAACATGCTATGCCTGAAAAATCTAATTCCTGTTCTTTACTCGTTCAGGATCTCCCACCTGTGGCACAGGCATGGAAAAGTGTATGTTCCACAGACAGTTAGCTGTGAATAAGCAGGGATCATATTTATCTGAGTACTCTACTTCCTGAGCAACCCCAATAGCCTGTCCCCGGTGGAGTTTAAGTTCTTGTCTCCTGTCCCTCTTTATCGTCAGGAACAGGTGGTCCAGCACACCTGTAGGTTTGGAAGTAAAGAGAGGCCACAGTGTCACTCATGGACATACGACTGGAGCTTGAATCTGTCACAGTCCACTTGTTTGTCAACTATATTCTGATACCTAAAGGAAACATTATCCTGTGCTTCATAAGAACAAGCTTATTTGCTCAGGCTTTTTATATGAGGGATGACTGAAATGCTGTCTGCTTTTGTTATTCTGCAAGGCAGGAAATCTGCAGTCTATCACTGAAATTATAGAAAGCCCCACATTTGCTGTGTATATGTTATGTAAGAGTTACTATTCTGGGCTGTGCTAAATTTAAAAGAGAAATCTATCAGGGACTCCTACCAGCAACTTGGGCATTTAGATATTCAGGAGGATCTCCTCCTTTGATTAGGCAGATTGTGAGTAGAAAAGCAGAGTTTAGCAGCTTAATTTAATTCCCGGTTCAAGTCAAAAGAGAAAATTGCAAAGCCCTAGACAAATTGCCCATGATACTGTCATCTAATCTACTCCCTGAATAAAATTTCATTTACAGCAAGACATAACACTTACAAGGGTGCATATCCTGAAACCCTTGTATAATAAATTAAGTTTTCCTCCTTGACTGGCTGTAGAAGGTCAGGTGTGTAGTCAAATAAAAACAAAGGTGGTCTATACTCAAGCCACGTGGCCTTATTTCTAACTTGTAAAAATGAGCTTTTGTCACTCCTGAATGTCCATGGCTTAAGTGGGGCTCACACAGAGGCCTTGGACTGCTTTACCCCATTAAAACTGATTTCTAAATAGTGTCAAGTGAAAACAGCAAAGTATGCATTAGGTTTCTTGATGCTTTCACCCCAGCATCATTATAATAAATAATAGCAATTATTTGATAACTAGTTAATTTAACAGTACTAACAGAAAAAAAAAAAAAAAAAGCTGAACACTAAGAGGCAGATTTCCAAATATTTAGAGGCACTTAAATGAACAGCATATACCCACTGAAATGTAGATGTTCATGTTCATAACATTGTGAATACAGAGTACTTCTCTGAAAATCTTTCATCCAATGAAATGAGACATTTGAAGTCTAAATAACACTTATTAAAAGGTTTTAGTGAGAAGATGGATAAAAGGGGACTACCTAAAGGAAGACAGGTGACAAACCTGAAAGTGAACGTTGCTACTTTATTATTTACCCCTACACCAGGCTCATCTCATCTTTCAGTTCAAACCCAGCTTTGGAAAGTACGTAAGCCCTCAAAAAGTGTGTGAACTTTCTCTGCAGTGTTTATCTGAGCCACTTGTCTGTTGGTTCTGTCTGGCAGCAGGGGAGACCAGTTCAAAACTGGGGATAAATTGACTTTCTCCGCCAGTTTCTGAGTGAGAGCACTATCACCACCTTTTTAGGTGAAACCGGTCAGTCGTTTTTTTTCCCAAATGCTTACTTGCAATTCAGTTTTTACTAGAAAACACATTATCGCAAGCCAGGCAACAGGTGAAAATATGTACTAGAGAATATTAATTATTGATGAAATGTGGAAACTGTATTTTCAGCCATGTTCACATAAAAGGAGTTAGGTGAAGGCTCACCCCGAACAGGAATAATGCTTATTTAACACCACAATATTTTTACCTGTTCAGCAGCTAGTGAGAGGCAGTCCTGTGCGGCTGATGTGGTTTCCACTGGAAAGGTCCTTCCTGATATGCTGGGACGGAGCTGGGGCTCAGGAGGACACCCACAAACCCCACTGCTGGGGATTTGGTGGAGCTGCCACCCCTGTTGGGCTGGCAGCTCTCCTCACTGCTGCTGTGTGTGCAGCGGCGTGCGCCCAGCAGACAGGCTTCAGAGGGGGGCTGCTGTCGCAGTTGTTCCCTCACTTTCTGCATCGAGAAGCACTTTGAAATGCTTTTACTTCTTTTCACAACAGAGAGGGCAATGGTCTCAGCAGCCAGCCCAGTTTCCAGGGCCTGGCCGCGGCACAGCCCGTCCTGGCACCAGCCCACAGACACCACAAGATGGCGCCGTGCCCGGCTATACGGCTCCAAGATGGCGGCCGCGCCCGAGGCGGGTGGTGGACAGTGACGCCGGGGTTATCCACTCCAGTATGGATGAACATCTTCACTTTTAGACTGGCAGGCTTCCCCTCTGCCGTTGAAAAGCTTCCTGACTGAAAGTGCTGGCTGAGAGTATCTCAGAGCCGTGGATATGAAAGCCTGGGCAGGGGTGGGACAGGAGGTAATGACATAGCCATGGATGACTGATGTGTAGTCACAGCAACCGCTTTCAGATCCCCAGGAAAATATCGAGGCCGAACATAAGGCGTGGGGAACTGCCACAACAATGGAGGAAGATGGGCTTGACAGGCTGTAAAGACCGGAGGGAGGCTGGAGCAGCGTGCATGCCTCAGGAGGTCACCATAGGCCCCTTTCTCTGCCCACACCCCATGGCCTCCAACCTTTTTCACCAGGGCCTTGCCAGTAGCACCTGTCAGTTGAACACTCTACACAGAAAAAGACAAGAAACTAGCTGGTTTTCTGCCCTGGAAGCTTAGAAAGGAAAAAAGGACCCCCAAAAGCAAAACCAAAATACTCCCCTGATATCCTGCAGCATCGCAGAGCCAGAACCCTCAGAGGTGGTCTCAAGACCTGAGGAGGGAAGGTAAGAATCATATGAAGGTTTCAGCAAAGTCATTTAACAGGTCAGCATCAAAGCAGGGCACAAGCAACAGGCCAACGAGCTGCTGGCTCTTTCAGGAACATTAACACTATAGCTGTGATAATTAAAATAATGGTTACCACATCTAGTCAGACCTTTTCAAGCAAAGGCTTTCCTGGATCTGAAACCAAAACACAACTGAAACTCATTTTATCAAAAGCAGAGAAATTCCATCCTGGTCCAATACGCTGTCAACATTAAGAAGAAATGAATCTTACTGATCTGAAGTATTACTACTGCAGTTGGTAGATTAGAGTAACTGTGACATGTTTCAATTCAAAGAGAAGATAAGCAACATAATGCAAAATAAAAGAGGGCTAGAGAGGAGTAACTGTACAGAAAAATCTTTTTGTCTATTTAACCACATTGAAGCCATACTGAAAAGTTTCAGGTCTGTTTTCTAGGAATAGTTGTAAGTTGGAGATTTATTAGTGAGAAAACTCTAAAAAATGCAAAAATCTCTGCACTTTTAAAACACTTTCCATTGGGATAACTCAGCAAGAAATTACTATTGTCATTTCATGCATGGTGTAACATGCCAGGAGGTCAGCATGAAAGCAGGGATTTTAATTTAACTTTTAGAACTTTTAACTTTCAGGCAGCCCCAGCTTTGGTTCCTGTGTAACAGTGCTATGATAGAAAATTATCCCTATAGGGCTGATTACATCTATGTAAATTTCCAGGGTGGGTTGCCCTTCATGCTGAGTGGTGTTCAGCTGTCTAGAGAGCATCTTGTTTCTTCCTCCAAGAACCCTTTTGGGACTTGCATGATCCAAAGTCTACACAAAAAGGAATGGGCAGGTTTATGGGGACACTGAGTACCCTTGGAAAATCCCCAGTAAATGAAATGCCATTCCAGGCTGTTCCATTGTTCTGGCAAGTCCTTAGCCCCTAGGACTCCTGTAAAAAAGTCAGAAGCTCTGACATGCCTCCTGCAAAATCATCTTGCCAGAGCATCTAGAGCCGCTTCTTGGGCAGAGGCAGGGCAGAGACAACCTCCTTATTGCTGCAGTATCCTCCCACAGATCCCTGGAGGACATCTGAGCTTGCAGCAGCCTCATTGTTTGTGTGGTAATCCTGTGAACAGATCATTGAGGCATTTCTTCCCTCTATGGCCCCTCCTGCAGATTTTTCATTGGGAAGTGATGATCTAAGCTCATGTGACTCATGATTCAATATTTTTACCCTAACAGCAACTGTAGGGTGCTTCCCAAGAGGATAAAAGAGTTTTGCGTAATTGCCACTGTTGAGAAGCTGCTTAATAGTCCGTACGTAGTATATCTGTGGGTCCAAATTCAGGTTTCTCCTTTAAGTAATTCACAAACTAGCCTTCTGTAAATGCCTTTTGCTTATTCAAGTGCTAGCGCTGCCCTCATCACTGGGGGAGGAGGGGAGAAAGCAGAAATATGAGGTCATGTTCTAGTCACATGGCTGCTGCAGCATCTGTCAACTGTGATACAATTACTAACCCATAACTGTGCATTTATGACATTCAAACCTGCTCAGTGAAGTCTCTCCTCCTCCTCTGGTGCCTGAGCTCTTTCTGCACTTAGGGATCATCTTAAAAGTTGTCTAAACAAACCAGTACCATGAATCACAAAGCATACATTTTGGCAGTTGTTTATTATACTGAATATTGCAATATACCAGGAAAATCACATTCTGAGAATTTGGTTAATTAAATCCTTTCCCTGTTGAAAGCTTCAAGGCAGTCTCCTGGGTGGGACTGCTTGGAGTGGTGAATTTAACCTCTCTGCTTCGGGAGAGCTCTGAGCCTGCTAGGCTGAGCAGGAGTAAATGCAGTCTCCTTCCTAGAGGAACTGGGATTTGAGACTTTTATTCCAAATTATCTGGCAGAATAATTCTCACCTTAGCTGCAGTGTGGCTTCATAGGTGGATATCATTGGACAGAGTAATATTTTTTTTCATTGACTATTTTACGATGACAAGAATAGCCAGATCTGCTGCAGGTTTTGTCAGGAGGTACAGCAGCACACCGGTGTTTTCTATCACTTGCAGCCTCCTTTTTGTATCACAGACTCAAAAGCACTGCAAGCACAGTGTGAATAGATTCCCATCCTTTGAGTTTCCATTTAACATGTTTATAAAAAGTAAGGGAAGATTCCTATATTGTGAGCTATGGCAGAGAAGAATACGTGTTTACTAGGAAACCCCCTAATTATTAGAATCTTACGTATATTTCACTGTTTAGGGTCCAACAATATCCTGTTGGTTCCAAGTGCCGTATTCACCAGAAATGCATGAATCAGTATGTATAAGTTCCTGTACGACACAGATCAATAGCCATACAAAGCATTAGCCAAATGCAGAATTTTAAAGCAAAATACAAAAACATTTGTGCTACTCCAGAGTTCAGTGAGATTGACATTGTATCATCAACAGGGTGCAAGAGCTGATGCTCAGGGAATGTTTCTCCCTGTCGTGTTTCTTCTCCTAGAACTTTATGGCAGCTTTTGGCAAACAAAGTTTAGCAGTTTACTGAGTTGAAAGTTGCATTTGGACAATTGTACTTAATAGCTAAGGATGGGACCACCCTCCACAAATCTTTTCAACCTTTTAAAGCCCATTTATCTATTTTTGCTGCCACAACAACTGATGGCTATGAGTTCCGCAACAGTAGTATACAGTGCTAAAGCAATTGTTTTCTGCTCATTTAAAACCTGCTGCCTGATAATTTCTTTACATTCCAGTTCACATCAGTCCACGTCTATCTCATATATTAAGCAACATAAAACTATTAGTTACATTTTAGGAATTGCATGCTGATACATATACTTACAGTCTTCACACTCAGCAAAGAGTCAGAGAGAAAAGTAATCGAGATGTAGAACTGATGGAAAGGACTAGGATCTTTGCCTGCAGCATTTAGGCTGTCTCTGACATTGGTATTGGTGATGTGAGAGAACAGCTGTGTTTTGTAGCTACCTCACAATACCAGCCACATACCCCCAGTGGACTGAAGAAATCCAGTAAAAGGGGAACACAAAATCTCTAAAGCTCTTCTAGGTGTTGATTCAAAGGAGTGAACAACAGAGAGGAAAAAAAAAAAAAAAAAAGGCACCAATTCCCTCTCAAGGCTTTGAATCCCTTCTGCTTCTGGAAGCCGAGTGGAGATAAAGGTGCTCAGCCCTAAACTCCTTCCCATATTCTCTAGTTTGAAGGAAGGAAGATGCTTATGCAGGTAGCAGTGAGCTGAGAGTTAGGACAGGCTATTAGTCACAAGTAGATGAACATACTGAAGTGCCTGGAGGATGTGTTGGGCAATAATGGTTCTGGATGGCAATTGCACTCGCTGGGAAATGTGTGATCCCTGAGTAATTGTTACAGGGCCTACAAAAATTGGCAGAGGCTAATTGATTAAGATAATATATAAGGGAAAGGTTTCTCTGAATGCTGCCAAGGGAGGATTTGAACAGGCCTTGAATACAATTTGCTAGCAAAACCCTTAGTGACTAGCGCAGCCCTGATACCAGTATCAACAGCAGCTAGAATGAGACCATCCTTTACAGAGCCAAATTTGAATCAGATAAAGCCTCATCCAATACCTGAGTGTTTAAATTAGAAAACGTGGTATACGTGTGATGTTTGCAACCAGCAGTGGACAGGAATTACATCACATTGCTTGGCAGAAACTGGAAGTACCTGCCTGCAGGCACTTGCTATACAAGAGAATTCAGGAAAAAATGATAGCAGAAGATGAGGAGGGCTTTCATACTCGGGGCTAGGCATGCTGCCTGTGGCGTGTGTGAAATGAAGCATGCAAGCTGAAGTCACTTTCTAATGAATTAAGAAGTGGTGTCAGGCCCATCTTCTCACTTTGGCCTCTAAGTGCCATTCAGGCTGCAGGCTGCGAGTTCTCACTGTGTCGGCTCTAACGGTTCAGTGTGTCCTCTTCTGTCCTCTGTTTTCGTCCTTGTTGCTTCAGTCTTTTCTCTTGCTTTCTGCACCCCTGTAACAGCTAGGTTTTATTCAGACTGAAATCTCCACGAAGAAGGCAGCACCTTACTATAGACCACAATACAACAGAGCCTCCAGCTGCAGCAGTCTCCAAGAGTTGCTTTGCTATGAATGCATTTGTTTGTGTATGTCTGCTTCTCCATTTATAAATAAGACGTACAATGAGAGAGATTTCCAGATGCAAGAAATTCTCTGAGAGCTTCCTTAATAGAAAAAGCATTCGATGCTTGAAAGAGCATAGTAACAAGTTGGCACTGCATCTAAGCCTTTTATAACAGTTTAATTCACACCCTCTCTCCAAATGTAAATTAATCCAGACTGGGAAATGTTGGAAATCTGAAGCAATGTATGTAATTTAGCACTAGTCTTGGGGTGGGGAAGGAAGCATAATAGAAACTATCCTCTCAAACCCTTGTGAGAGCATTACGGCACTTTTTTTCAACCCTTCTAGTCTTGAGGGTAACCATGCCACTAACCCCAAACACTTGAAATGAAGAATCAGACCCCAAAATTCAATCCTCAGACCTGCTGAAAGTTCTTCTAGTGCTTGAAGCTTTACAGTTCCCATCTCCACCTTTTCTTCACAATCACGAGGGCAGAAATTTTAATGAAACCAAAGTAAGGTGGGACTCATGGAATTACAACACCACAGCATAGATTTTGGGGAAGAATAAACCTCTGTAGATTCTTAATACAAACAATAAGATAGAAGAATATAATTCTTGAAAAAAAAAAAAAAAAACACCTTACTGTGCATGTATAGGAATAACATACACATATAGACCCAGTCAGGTTTGGAAATGCTTTGTTCAATTTGCAGTCTAGCATGGCTGCAATTTTTTGAACCAAGTTTTCCCCTGTAATGATGGCTCTTTAAAAACCAGGCCATATCCCATTAAAATGTTCTCAGGCATACCCTAGCAGAGCACAAAGGCTGGCTTCCTGCAGGCAGTCAGACAGGTGGCAGGGCACTTACACAAAAGCTGTCATTAGCATGAACACTCCTTTTCTGGTTCTGCTAGAGCCTTCTACATTTAACTCTTTTCCATCCCTTTTCTTGGAAGTATCACTGGATCAGGCCCCTAACCTAGGATTTGCCTGGGAGGCAAGTAGGTATTTGTACAGATGATGCAAATGAGGTTGAAGGTGTTTGGGTTACTACAGATCGCCGTTCAAGGAATGTGCAACGTAGCAAAGGACTGATTCACTGTGCCTGCAAAAGAAGTAAATTAATGATGATAGCAGTAATTCTATCATCCTTTTGTTAATGCAACACCATTGCTCATAAACTCACAGAATTGACTTCCGCGTATCTATGCCACGTGCAGTTCAACCGACTTAAAATGAGTTTTTTAACTCAAAGTTGTCCGTGATTTTGGAGTACTTCTTAAGATCACTTACAATTATGCAATGTTACTATGTTAGGTGTAGGGTGGCTTATTTTTCTTTTCTCTGATGCCTTTACTGGGTGGACTGTTATGTCTGCAAATATTCACGTCCTTAAGTTCCTGTCTGTCTCTGGGTTTCTCATGGTCAGTAAGACACTACAGATCCACACACAAGGAAGCAGCAACTTCTGTATCTTTTCCAGCTAAAGGGCAGCACACGCAGTACAGTTCCTCTGTCTGACAACATTAAGTAGTTTTCTACTGTTTTCTCGGTTTGCATGAAGCAAGATGACCAGTAAGGGAACTGTGATTTGTCTGGAGCCAGCAGACAAATCTAAAACAACTCACCAAGCTTGAAATTCAGAAGATTTACAGCCATTATTCCCAGCATTTTGGCAGTCACTCTAGCAAATGAATGATCATATTACTTATTTTTGGGAGAGGAATGGGGCACAACTTGGAACATATGTGAAGATGTTCAGTTTCATTTAAGAATGTGTTCATTTTAAAAGAAGCTCATTTTGACTCAGGAAAAAACAGCTCTCTGAAAATATTTTGTCTGGTTCCAATCACACATAATTACTGGTTGCCACAGAAATCTTCCTTTCGGGCGTGTTGGAGTTGTTTGTGCCTGAAATCATTTTGTCCATCTCTTGCACTGCTCTACAGCACAAAGGCTGTGTCAAATTTATTTCAATGGCAAGACCTTCTTTGTTCAGATTCCTTCACTGACCAAATTGAGACATCAATGAAGCTGATGCAACTGGGCTGACTCATACCAGCACTGATTTTTTTTCAAACTATTGCTACAAGGTAAGATCTAGATCAGGTTTATCTCTCTTGTTTGTGCCCAGCATCAACTGTCTCTTTCCATAGTGATTTAATGGGTGGTGAACTTGGTCGCAGCGCACTCCTGCATATTCTTACTTATCCTTAGCTCAGTGTTTTCTGACTGCCTTTGAAAACAGAACCCATAAAAGCACTAAAGAAAACAGTAAAACAGTGGTAAACCCCACCTGGTATAAAAGAGCCAGTCAGCAAGAAAATGTTGAAAACCAAACCACCAGCCCCCACACACTGAAGGAAAAAAAAAACACTCTGCCTTTCCCTCATACATCTGGTTCTTACTAGAAACCTCAGGACTCCAGTAACTTCAGCTTCTCTTTTTGTTCATGAATCATGGACCAATAAATTGCAAAGACGCCTGCGTAAGTCATATTTTGAGGATCAAGGAAAGAGCGAATTTCAGGTCCTTCATACAAACATCTCCCCTTACTAATTGGCGAAAACCCTTAATTAAAGCAGAGCTGGGACTTCCTAACAGTAGCTAGGGCCATTAAAAAATATCAGCTTCAGCAAAATTCAGAGTTTTGGAAGCCAGGTAACACAGCGCTTAGGTCAACCTTCAGGCAAACTTTTTTTTTCCTTCCTGGGAGCTGGCAGCAGGGATGAGGAACTGGCAGTATTTACTCAGCTCAGTGCTGCTGTGTCAAATAGTAGCAGACTGGGTAAACTGTGCTAGCAGGATATATGGGAGGCCATGCTTCGCAGCTAGAGCCCCAGCCCCACAGCACTCATCACTTCTGTGGGTGGGAACAAAAAACCAACATGTACATATACTCCCTGAGATAACCACCGTCTGCCTCTCGCTGCTGAGCTCTGTACGTTGTCAGCACTGGGACACAGGGACATTTTAGGCACTGCCGCTCGGGCAAAGTAGGAAAAATATTCTGTGGGCTTAATAATATATATGGGACCATAGATTGTTACCTGGTGTCTAGCAGGAAAGAGAAAGTTTAATTATTATGGAATTATTTCTAAGAAATTGGGTCAGTGTATCTATGTAAAGGAAGTGTCAGTGTAAATGCAGTGCGCTTTCCCACAGGGAAGGTGTGCCTGTGCCATAACAGTTATATACTTTGTTCTCAGAAAGATGCTTACTGGAACAGTGAATTATTTCCATTGCAGATATGTTGAGGCATTGCTATAAAGATTGATGTTCATACTGCTCTATTATGCTCTGTATTTTCTGGTTTCTCAGAGGTTTGAAACATGCTGAACTCGACTTTATGGAAACAAGTGAACAATCTTAACCATACATTATTAAATATTTTCTGCAAAGCAGTGTTTCTAGCAGAGACACATTTTTCGTAGATCTTAGAGGTTCTTTGGGTGCTTGTAGTTACCACTGCAACAACAGCACTACTGAAATGAGTAAAGGGAACTCTGTGATTGCCAGGCCCTGCTCTCTCTCTTGTACTGGGAGAGGTGTTACTACCACTTGCTGAAATACTTGGAAGGTGAAGTTTCTGCCAGCGTGATGAGAGAATCTTCAGAAATGATGGCTTCACATTGATTACAACAAACACCTAAGAAGAAAACGACAAGTGTCTCCTCTTCTATCTTCCCTCCATTTCCTATCAGGATATACATAACCCTTCCTGAGAAAATTTCTAGCGCTCTCTTCTCTTCCAGCCCTATGAAGCCATTAGCATCTTATAAGCTATTAGCACTTAGAGTTTCTCTTTGCTCTCTGATACTCTGCTGTTGCAGGCATGCTTCACAGCAAACAGCTTACATATAGTATGTTAGATTCCCCCAACTCTGGATTTCTGTCCTCAGATCTATTTTGGATTCCTTTCAGCATTCTCCACATGCCAAATTACATGACAAGTTGTGGAAGAGGACTGCCAGGGAAGGACTTACTTTTTCCCTTCCTGCACAGGGCAGGTTCAGCTCCTAGAGCAGGACTGAGTGGGGTGACTGCAAGGTTCCCCACCTTTCCATTCAGTTCTCCCCTTCTCTGCCATCCAGCCCCACTTCCCAATATCCCATCCACCACCATTCTTTACCTCCACATGACACTAGACATTACAAGCCATGGAAGGAGTCAGTATTCCCTACATAAATCCTGTCCCATTCACGTAACAAGAATACTTTTTCTGGTCTTTAACACGGAGACAAGGTTCAAGACCTTGGTTCATTCTCCTTTTTGGTACACTGTGGTACATAATAGCCATGCTAGACTACTCAGTTTTGAGCACTGGAATGAGTCAGAGGTGTATATTTCTTAGCAACAGTGAAAGGGATGCTCCGATACTATGGTGATTATGGAATCATATAGGTAGCATGAAAAGAGGATGCTAAGCGCTTAGAGGAAGCGCTCGTTTGCTTAGTCCTCTCTTCTGTGCCTTGCAATGGTGGTGACTGTAGATGTACAAAAACCCCACCGTGAGATGGATTTTATTTCCAACAAAATATCTGGTGAACCGCAAGTAATTGTCACTACGTCAGCCTGAGGAAGGGAATTGCTTCCTTTTGACACTTAGCCCCGTGCTAAATAGCTGAGAAGCGATTTATTCTGTTCAGGCCACTTTGCTGAATAGGGAATAGCACCAGAAGAGCTCAGTCCCGATCCATGGTACCTAGTCATTTTGAGGTATCTAAGGCAATGAAAACCACCCGAACAGCTGACTGGGTGCTAATGTAACACAAAGGGGTGCTCACCTGGAAAGGAGAGTGGGTGGCCATAACGTGGAAACTGATGTCAGCAGTAGCTTAGCTAGCTAATCTCTGCAGAACACTGACCCAGTGAAGTTCTTCCTTTCAGAGGATGAAACGGGTGTCTGAAGGGTGTCTCAACCCCTAGCTCACTGCTTCTGTGCCGTGTCCAGACCATCTGTGTTAGGATCTTAACTCTTGCCTAAATACACTGCTTAGAATGATGTAATATCCCCTTTAAGGTCACTTTTATCTCCCTTCTTACAAAAGAATTCGTTCATTAGCATTGCTGCTGAGTTGTCCTTGATTTTAGTCAAGAGGCATTCCTTCTGACAGGAGATCCATTATCTTCACTGCTTCTGCTAGATGGATAGTGTATTTGATAGTCACTTAAATGCTGCCATTTGGAGCTGCAAACAAATCCAAGGAGCTGAGTATCTCATGAGTGCCTTTGCATGGAAGACAGTGAGAGAGGAACACAGGGTCTCTGCTTCCTGATTCTCAAACTGTGGGAAGACCAACTGTATCAATCCATACGTGAGATCTTTGCAGAACCTTGCTCTCCCTGTTGGGGCCCTCCTCTTGTGATTTGCAGCACGTAGGAATGGTTTGGGCACTAATTAGGAATGCAACCTGAAATTTTTAAAATCCCTTTAAAAACTTTTGGGAAAAAAAAAAAGGGGATGATTGAAATGTTTAATGAGGTCACTTTTTCATTTATCTTACACTATATTCTAACATTATGATAAATTAAATTGAAACCGTAACTATTTAGAAATGGAAATGTTTTGATCTAAAATTATAAAATCTGGATGCTTTGAAGCTGCTGGAACATTTTTCTGCTTCTCCTGAAACATCTTCATGGAATTCACGTGATTTCAGAAAGTGTTCACCTCAAAGGAGCTGTCTTTTCAGAGAAAAGGGTTCCTCTGATATATTTTCTTTGACCATCTTTAAAGCTTAACGTTATTAAGAAAAAGCACGTAGACTAGTGATTGTGACACTTTCCAGTGTCCAGTGCCAAATTTATTTTTAAAACATTGTATCTCACTCTCAGCAATGGGCTCTAGTTTTGGCCCTGGTGCCACTGTTTCCCTGCTGGTAAGACACATATAATGGCACTTTCATAAAGTTAATGACTGACTCCTATCTCAGTTACATCCATGCAAAGTGGAAGGAAATCATTTAGGGTGGCTAATAAGGTATCACAAACTGTAATAGCATAACAGGATAAGATTAGATAATTCAAGAGACCTGTGCAGGGGCTTTACATATAACGGAGCACACTTGTTTGCTCCCTGAAGAGAACAAGTGATGTTTTCACTGCTCGTGTCTTTTGGTCCCATTCCAGTAAAAGGACTGCCACAAGTACTGGAAAGAGCAAGTGTGCTCGAACAGATGACTACAGCTGATGGCCTAAAACATGTCATCCTGTTTTATTCTGATTTTATAGACTGCGTGCCTTCTGCATGGAGACTGTCACCGTATTCGTGAAAAATGTCATGAGGGAAGCAAGCACGCAGTTGGGACTCTTTAAACTGAGAGGAAATTAGTATCACTGCTCTTGTAAATTAAGAAAAAAAAATCGGAGGTGATATAGATGCTGACATTCCAAAAGAATTGTATCTGCAGCTGTTGAGCTACCTATCCATTTTTAGCACAGTAGAAATATGTAATGTTTCCTCTGTATTAGCTCTATACAACAATCTCTGCATTACCTAATGTTGGATAGACAAGCAAAACTTAATGATCTGATTCATAAATTGCAGAAATGGTGTTCTCACCGTTTATGATGTCAATAAATCATTCAGACTGAAATACGGGCTTGTGTTACATCCATTCTGGTATTACCTTCTGCTGCTTACACCACTGAGAGCTCTGTTTGAAAATGAGAGATTGATTGGTCTGAAAGATGATAGGCTGCAAACAGGACATTCAGATGACATTGCCCTTTCTACTGACTTTCACAAAGACTTTACATTTCTTGTAAGCCTGTAAGTATTGTAGAGAATCTTAAACCATGGCTCCAATCTTGCAAACACAGACATGCCTAAAAAAGTGCATCCTCCAATTGACTTTTGTGGGACTAATATGAGCGTTACTCACATATCATTTGGAGCTACTGCTGGGACCTGGCATTTTCTGGGATGCTTCTTCAAATACTGGCTTCGTTCATGAAGCCTTTTCACCCACCGTGGGAAGACATTCACCTCTGTGGTGAGATGTCACCATTAGTGGCGTATGACATTTTGGTGGCAAAGTGAGACATAGTGGTTTATCTAGCAGGATCACCAAGAGGATCTGGATGGAGAAATGCTGGAGTGTACTCACAACAGAGAGTGGCAGCACAATTGACGAATATAACAATTTTGTGTAAATTTAGAGATGAATTTAGAGATATGTTAATAATTCAGGTGGACAGATTTATCTTTATAAAATTTGTTGAGTTTAGCCAGGTTAACACTTACTCCCTGGTTCCATAGACCAAATAGGTTTTTGTTTTGTTTGTTTTGTTTGTTGTTGTTGTTGTTTCTTTTTCTTTTTTTTTTTTTCTGCTTACAAAGGCCTGGTTCCATCTCTTTTTCCCACTGCTGCTAATTCACACGAAGGACATTCTGATTCTACGTGGTCTCATCCCATGTTCTCATTTCCAGAAGTTTGTATACCCCAGAAATTGCTTTCCAATACATATTTATCTTCTGTCATCTAGCTGCATGGTCAACTATGGGATTTCCATTGATTTCTTTCCTCACAGACTTCCCATAGTTTATTGGATCTTCTCTGCACGTCTCCTTCCATTACTGACCTGAATGTTTGGAATAGGCCTTACTCCTAAAGGTAGTCTAGCTCTGCTTCTTCCTCACAGTAAGTGCTCTGCCTCACACATATAGAGAGGTCTTACTGAAGTCCTAGAAAGTAAAATTTAAATTCCTAATACATAAGACTTTTTAGACTCATATGAAGTAACTGTTCAGTTCATAAGTTGGAACTAGTCAAAAACTGTCCTTAGAAATAAAAGTTTTCATGAAAAATTAGATTTCTCAGAAATCCTCCTTACTGAATTGCAGTGGGTACTTGCAGAAAAACATCTGCAAAGGGTGAAAAGCAAGTACAAGAAACACTCTGTGGGTGATACAGCCTGAGCATTTAAAATTGTAGCGTCCTACGGGAGATTTCATAGCGCTGTGTTGGCCTTGGGGCTCTTAGGAAGTTGTATGAGGTTCCACTCCTGCAGACATACTACTCCCCGTGACTGTGTTGTGTGGCGAGGAGACCCAAGGCAAGCGTTTTAGTTTACCAGCTCCATATCTTCATTTGCTCTAAATATTTAGTGCAGACTAATTGGCCAGCCACAGTCTGCGAGATGGAGGAATGGATGAGACTCATTTGGCTGAGATTGTGCAAGTGCAGAATGATGATTACAGGATTTGTGAAGCAACACTGGCAATTATGCAAGCACCAGGACAGAGGAAGTACACTTCCCATTGACTGCGCAGCTTGGGGCGCCGCTGCCCAGGGCTGTGGGTGCGGGGAGCTCCCGAACCTCCACTTTACATCGCACGTGCAGTGAGAAGGAAGCAGGCGACACCTGGGCCACCGAGTATGTCATGAAATCATAGCATCATTGAGGTTGGAAAAGGCCTTCAAGATCAGCTGGCCTAACCATCCCCCTGCATGGTTTCAGCTCCCTCGTGGGTACCTCTACAGGGTGCTGAGAGGTGGTGTGAGTCGGATCACTGTCATGGCATTTTCATGGGCCCGTTTCCCGAATCCATCCTGAGATGGCTGCTGGTGCAGGACATACCCGCACGCTGGGCAGAGCTGCTCTCTGGGAGGCAGGTGCACCGAGTCCTGTGCCGGAGATACTGGCTTTCACGCCTAGCTGACATTTTCCAGAGGAATGAAGAAACCCCTCCTGGCGTAAGGCTGGGGCAGCCTCCGTCCGCTCAGGGCTTGCTTGGGGTGAGGCTCTGGGCGCATGAGGAGATCGCGGCTGGGGCGCGCTGCGTTCCCCCTCAGAGGTCTCAAGGCGCGCAAGTGGGACCCAAGCAGTGCCTTTGCTGTTTTGTCCTGAGGTGAAAGCGGGCTTTACTGACGCTTCAGGTGAGCTTTGCGCAGCAGGGGACCTGCACTCGAGCACGCCAGCCCGAGCAGACACCCAAGCCGTCCGGCACAGCGCTCCCATCGCCACCACACAGGGCTCGGGGCAGGAGCCTCCCAAAACACTGCCCGGAGGCGACAGCTGCCCCCCCCCCCCCGACCGCGGGGGCACTTCTCGCCACTCCAAAACGCCGCCTTCGAGCGGGGCCCGGGGCGGGCGGTCCCGGAGGGGCGCTGCCGGCGGTCCGGGAGGCCGCCACCCGCCGGCACCCGCCGCCGCCTCCTCGGCCAGGCGCGGCCGCCCTCCGCCTCCCTCCGGCCCGCACTTCCCCTGCGCGGCCGCGGCCGGGGGAAGGCGGCTCCCGCCGGGCCCAGCGCGGCGGCGGATGGCGGGGGGGCCGCGCCCGGCGGGGGCGCCCGCTGAGGAGAAGGCGGCGGCGGCGGCGATGGCGGGGGGCCCGGCGGCGCGGCGGGGAGCGGCCGCGGGGCCATGAGGGCGGGCTCCGGCCATGGCCCATGGCAGCGCCGCGGTCATGCTCAAGTGCGTGGTGGTGGGGGACGGCGCCGTGGGCAAGACGTGCCTGCTGATGAGCTACGCCAACGACGCCTTCCCCGAGGAGTACGTGCCCACCGTGTTCGACCACTACGCAGGTGAGAGGGGACGGGGGCAGCGGGGGCGGCCGCCCGGATCGCCTCGGCTCGCCTCGGCCCGGCCGCCGCCTCACCGGCTCCGTTTCTCCCTCCTTGCAGTCAGCGTCACCGTGGGGGGCAAGCAGTACCTGCTGGGGCTCTACGACACCGCCGGACAGGTGAGACGCCGAGCTGGCCCCGCAGCACCCCGGGGCGCGCCGCCCCCGGCCCCGGGGGGAGCGGGCAGCCCCCCGACAGCCGCTCCTCCCGACGGGGGCGGCGGAAAGCAGCCAAATGTCACCCTGGGGCGGCGTGTGGGGCAGCCCGGGAGGGGGCTCGGGGCTTGTTTCCTTTTTCCTCTTTTTTTTTTTTTTTTTTTTTTTGCTATTCTAGACAATTCAAGTGGTTCCTCTTGCCTGGTGAAAGGCGCTACGTCAGCGTGCATCACGAGTAGTTTTAGTGCTGGACGAGGCGCTTCGTGCCGGAGGCAGCCGCGGCGCACCGCGCCGAGGGCTCCATTGCTCAGCGCCCTCTCCGCTGTATTGACTTGCACGGCTGCTCTCCTCCGCTAAGGCACTCGCAGCCCTTTGGAGAGGGCTTAGCTGAAACAAAAAAAAGCACCCTTGGTAAAGGGCCCGGCCCCGGGAGGTGCAGGAGACTCCCAAGACAGGCCTGGAGCGTATACAGAAAAGCTGCGTGTGTTTTTTTTTTTTTTTGGAAAGTTGTGTATTTCTTACATGAAAACTTCTCGCAGTGTGAGCGTGTGGTTTGGTCTCACATGGTCTCAGATGTGCTTCCTTGTCATAACGAGTAGCTAGTAAAAATAACCTCACCGGACTTGTGTCGGCTGAAGCTGTACGTTTTGACCGAGTTATTCCCGTACTTGATTGAACAGTTATTGGCCAAATCAGTGTAACTTTTTAGATTTGCATGCAGCCGTAAGGGGAGCAGCACTCAACCAGTCTTTCATATGTTTGTGAGGCCTGAAAACAGTGATAAACTCCATTCTAGGAGAATTATAGGAAACAGCCTCATTTCCAAAAGGATGGTAGCTGAAGGGTGAGATTCTTACCAAAAAGACTGACTTCACGATTGTGATATATCGCTGATATAAGCACAAACTAGTCCCATTTATGCAAACTAAATTCATTTGTTATTTCTGTCGTAGCCCTGCTTTTCCGTAGTAAATGGTTTTTCAAAACACAGCTTGTTGTAAAAAACTGCTCAAGTGTGCTACACTACGAGGATCTAGTGCTCAGGCAAATTAAAGCATCTCGTTAATACACATCTATTTTTCTATCATAAGCATTGGAAAATATAAAAATAAGCACCTAGCGCTAGCGTACGTATGCATAGCTTATTTGTGGATGCTGTCTCAAACAGCTTGTGCTGACTTGTTACTATTAATGGGAGCGCGTGTTGTCAACTCTGTGTAACCTTAACTAATGTGGTTTTGTGGTATCCCTCGCTGCCTGAACGTGCTGAGTACCAAACGGAGAGACCTTTGGCCTCCTCTAAAGCTAGCAGGGTAAACCGGCCAGTTTGCAGCAAACAGCAAGCAAAGGTATTCCTGTTAGCTAAGAAAAACTTTTCAGTGTTAAATTATGTATCTAGATTTGTAAAAAGTTGAAGTAAGCTTTTTTTTTTTTTTTTTTCCTTGTCCAAATTGTGAGAAGTTGAGATCCTAAGCTCACATTACAGCTTCTGATGTACCCAGGACCAGATCTTGCTGTCCTAACTCAGAGGAGCCTTAGCTCATGTAGAGTGTTTTAATGAGGCTACCTTTACAAATATGTCTGGTCTTGGCAAAGCTCTCCTTTTAGTCAGCCCTACCAGGTGATATTAAAATCTTTACTGTTATCCTCACCTCAGCTCAGCGTATGGGGGGAAGCGGTGGACACCTGGGGCTGCCCACGAAAGCCCCATCCCAACAATCTGCATGACTAAGGAGATTCTCACGGGGACCCCGTGTACAGACCCTAGACCAGCAATTTTGTTCTTTTTCCTCCTTCATCAGGGACAGTTTGCTGACAAGCCATTCTTCTAGAGCCAGGGCATAAAAGAAAGCTTACTTCCAAGTTTAAAGATGTATGTAGTTAAGAGCAGAAGAGCCACGAGTTGCTGGTGCCTTCTTCATGTTGAGGAAACAGTCTGCTGCATCTGGTACATGCCTGCTGTTTGTACAGACTTTTGTACAGCTCGGATTCAATGCTGCTCAAAGTCAGGGTTTCTGTGCCAGCGTACATCGGTGTTTTTATTTCTAATTCTCTCACTCCCAAATAGTTTTACTGTAAAGTACTGGCCTGATAGTATCATTTTCTCCAGACTTGGCAGCACACGATTACTGTGTGGCATCTGAGCAGTTCGTTGTCTTCAGAGCGTGCCTGTCCCCAGCCCCGGACAGAGCAAGTCGGTACAGCCTGCAGGTCTCATCTCCTGGGGCAGGGAGCGTGACCAGAGGCTTGGACTTCTTGACCGCTCCAAATTCATGTGGCAAGCCCGTGGCAGAGCGAGGAATCAAGACCTTTCGGTTTCTAGCTGGTGCGCAGCAGACTCATCAGCCTGAAATACTGACTTATCAGCCTGTGGGTGTCTTTAGCTTGCATGGTTATGTATTTAGCAACTTGTGACAGACTTCTGTTTGGCAGAGGGGCTGTAAGCTGTTGAGTTCATGACACCCAGTATGTGTTTCTAGCAAGCTTCTTCACAACACAGGCAATCACACATAGTAACTGCACTGATCACGTAATGCCTCGCGTCTTTGTGCGTTTAAAGTAGGTTGAGAATAAATCCATTAAAGTCCCTTTTTTTCCAGGTTATATATAGCAGGGGAAAATGACACAGTTCACAAGCTTCAGGCTACACGCAGACAGACCTTCCCCCCTTTGTGTGCGTGCGTGCATCCAGGCGCTTTGGCTGAAAATACTGCGGCCGTGGTTCAGCAGAAAATAGCCAGTACAGCTGCTGGGCAGGGGAGGCTCTCGGAGCCCGTTTGGTTTTGCAGCTGTGGAGGCCGGCTCCTGCTCCAGGGAGGCAGATGGGAACTGGTCCCGGTGGTGGCTCTGCCATCCTGGGGAGGACATTTCTCAGGCAATTCCTCCTGGAGGTGGAGCCGCAGCTCCTTTTAGCCCTACTGCTGGGCACAGCCCTTGGGTTTGGATGGCTCTTGGCTCATCCCCTCGCTCCTCCGCCTCCCCAGCGGATGAGAACGGGCGGAGCCTACCTGCATCGCCCAGAGCTGGGAGCAGAAATATGCCAAAGTTTAACTGTGAGGTGCTCACGATGATGGTGTTTGTGTGCCTTTGGCTTTACAATCCCCTCTTGCTGGGGGAGAGTAGCTGGGTGCCAGTGCAGTTTGTTATGGAGCATGGGTGCGTGGCAAAATAAACCTGGAAAGGGAACCGTGGCTCCATCAGGAGTCTGCTGACTTTGCCCTGGTAGAGCGCTTTTGAACTAGGACAAGTGATGATCATTTTGATCTTTTGTAATACCAAGCATAATACTGCCAGCTATCGTGGTAGCAAAACTTTTGGAGAAATGCCTGTAAGCATTCACAGAGGGGCTGCGTGTCCCCTTGCCACGTCCCAAATGACCGGAGCAAGTGGGAGGACACACAGCGTGAGGACACACAGCGTTTACCTCTATGGGGTTGTGCTCCACGCTGAAGCCTGCTACTTAAAATGGCAGTCAGGGCTCATCCTTCTCTCTTTCCCTTTTGATGTGGGGTTTTCATCCGTGATGTGGTCGGTTTCCTCCCGTATGTGCTGACCATGTACCTGTGGAAGCCTTGCGGTCCCGGTGTGTTGTGGTGCGAAGGGCTGTCAGAGCTGGAGGCAGGCCAGGAGGAGGCTGGAGCAGACCAGGGTAAGACTCTCGGTGGCTTCTCAACTGTCACCAAGACAGTAGCTGCGAAACTTGGCTAAGCGCAATACGAGAACAAGCCGCTGCCTGGTTTCGTCAGCTCAGGTTTTGGTGGCTACTCTTGCTGCAGCTGCAGCCACCTTAATTCAGATCCGCTGATATTTTTTTTTTGTCATTGTAACTGAGTTAAAATTGATGTTAAAAGCAATTTTATATTAAACTTGGTCAGGCTGCCGAAGTGTGTAAATCTAACTCAAATATTAGCGAGATCAGCGCCTGCCACAAGGCCAGGTGTATAAACAAATGATTGTAACTGCGAATGAGCCTGTGGGAAAGAGAGGGATGGAGGCATGGTTATTAAAAAGGATGGACACACAACTTGCAGCGGTTGCTATAAATAGGAAAGAGCAGTCATCTTTGTAATTCTTGCCGACTGTTTGTCTTGGCCTTGGTAGGTAGTCCTGGTTTAGCAGGTACCACTTCAGTATCCTGAAAGGAGTGGCAGCTGCTGACCATTTTGGCTACTCTGTTGTGCAACAGGAATTTCCCCCCTCGGACCACATATGCTGCACGTACCGCGCAGCCAGAGCGCCGAGCACGCAAGCACAGTCTCCCGCAACGCAAAACCATTGTAGAGTTACAATTGCTACAATCTGTAGCATGATTTTGGCAAATCTGAGAATTAAACATCAGCCCTTAACACCCTGCCCCCTTTCTGTCCCCCCACCCCGCACCTCCCTCCTCCCACGTATTCTCCTTCGCTCCCTTCGCATTGCCAAGGCCGGGCCGGCAGCTGCTGCGGCAGCCTGCGAGCCCGCTCCGGGCCGGCGTGCTGTCCTATGAATAGCTCGGCCTCAGCCCTTAGGGATGTTGCCAGCCCTGTAGATTGAACGGCTCTGCAGCAGCAACTGGCTGGGTGTAGGTAATTGAAAATAGAAACGTGCCCAGATTCCCCCTCTGAAATTTAAGATTTCTAGGCAAAAGGAGGAGGTGATGCGTGCGAGCTTGCGGTCTCTGTGATGAGAGTTCAGTAGACAAATACTTGAGCAAAGACAGGCTTTCCCTTTGGAGGGAAAGGGACTTTTACCTTCAGATTGGCTTTTAAAAATGCTCTTCCAATAATAATATTAATCCCAGTGCCAAGCTTACGTTCCAACACCTTGTTGTGAACTGTGATTCACACCTTGAAAGCGTCACATCTTTCTTAGAAAGACAGGTAAGTATTGTGATCACCAGATGGCGAGTTAGGGATGGGAAATACTGCTCTGAGTTCCCAAAAGGATCCACTGGATGTAGGTGGCAAACCCAAGACAGCTGTTTCTTTTTCAGAGTGTCCAAAGCCCTACGGCGTTTCTGAAGGTTGGGACCAAGTTATCTTAAAACCAAGCGTAAGGGTTTTGTTTGAAAATGTAGATCCAGAATGTCTTGGCCAAGTGAGCTAACAGCAGGCTGAAGTAAAAAGCAAACCAAGTGTGAGAAGTTCTCTGAAACTTCAGTTTATGATAAAAGCACATGTTTATGAAGTGTTGACCTAGGGAGGCTCTTGCTAAGCACTGATTGTGTAGTCAAGTAAAAATGTTTCTTTTTCTGGGTTTAGGCTGTGACAGAGTTCTCTCCGAATTTTGCTCTTTTACAATTTCTTTGAGTTACAGTGCCATGTTTCTATGCTATCCAAACACCACGATCTAAAAAGACAATCCTGAGTGCAAGCAATAATTGTTGCTTTTCCAGTATAATGTTATTGCATATCCTCTCACTTCCCAATTTTAAGCTGGTGTGTGCACCTGCATCATGTAATTATCATATAACCTACGCTGTACTGAAGGCAGCAAGTGGTGGGACTGGGCGAGGTGGCAGGAGCTGGCAGGGTTTTCTTACAGAGAATGCACGAGACCCAGCGAATTTTTGGAAGGTCTGTAGTCAGAGTTCTTGACTGAAATGTCTCCTTCGCAAAGAGCTCTTCATGTTTTGGTGAATATAAAAAGTCTCTAAAATGCACTATTTTTCATTTATCGTTTAGCTCCTGAGCCAGCCTCTAAACTACACCTTCAAATAAGCCAAACGTAATCTAGAGTACTGCCTCCACAGCAAAGACCTTTCTCCCAATCAATTACTTGGCGAGAAACAGTGCAAAAGGACTTATAACGTCAGCTAGGGTCTGATCCGCAGCTCTGTGTCAGCAGGCACCCTATTGCTGAGCTCAGAGTGCTTTGTTCCCATTCCTTTCTTGAGAACATATGGACAAAATGAACATAAAAATTAGTAGCAATACCAATGTTTTGTCAGTCCCAGACATTCAAAATGATGAGTCAGCTATTCCTATCCCCAGACCACACTAGGAAGCACCTAAAAACCTAGAAAAGGAAAACAGATTGGGAATTTTTCTTTTGCCCTTTGCTGGAAGTGGTTTTCCTTTGAGTTTTGTGTATTCAAGTTTTCTCTGTGTCTGCAGGGGACTGGAAACACCTCTCATTTAAAAGTGAAAAGGATGTTATTTTTCTTCATGTAATCATCATACTCCAGGAACCTGGGCTTTAAGAAATAATATAAAACACTGATTCCAAATCTTGGAAGTTTTACTGGGAATTATAAAAAAAAACAGTATTGTTAAAATGGATGCTTTGGGACAGAGATTCAGGACTTTTTTTAACCTCCAAATCAGCAGTTACGTTTCTAACAAAACCGTGGCTCCTCTAATTAAAAAAAAAAAAAAAAGAAAAAAAAAAGGTGAACTGGGCAAAAGAGGAGGGGAATGACATCTTTTTACTGCTCTGTTCTGCTGTGGTTTTGTAAGTAGTCTTTTGGTTTGGATTGGTGACTGGGTGATCTATGTTAAGAAAAATGCCTGAATGCTACGTGATGCTTCCAGCACTTCTGTAAAGGTTGTGTCAGTTGACTCATGAGCTGCTGCTGTCCTCGTCCTCTTTTAATCTCCGCTGCATCCATTCTGTGGCACGTGGACAGTGATTCTTAGCAGTGCTCGGCACGTGCTGGTGTATGTATCAAAATGCAGATGGCAGTGTTATTCTCCAGAGCAAAGGAACATCTGTCAGCATCCTAGGTGAGCTTATTGCATTAGATGAATGACAGACTGAATGTGCCTCAAGCAGCTCGTGCTCTAAATCAGATGCAGCCGTGAATGCTAAAAGATCATCTGTAGGGCTCATTGCTCCAGGTTGGCCTGATGTCCAGTTGGGATGCAGTGCTAGAGTGAATTACAGCTGGATGCCAGGAGCGATGTGGGCTGCATCTTTACTTGGTACCCACACATAGCCCACCCATGGGCAGTGAGGTGGCTGTCATATTCCTCTCTTCAGAAAGAGAAACCCTAGGAGGTTTTTCAGCTGCCTTAGCATCTGCGGCAGTGAAACCATTGGGTGTTTTACCACATTCTTCGATGGCGGCTGTTAGCCCTGACACATCGGGGATTGACATAAAATGAGATGCAGAAGACTCCTAGGAACACTTTTAATTCCAGAAACTTTCACCATGATGCGTTTATGGAGTGCACGTGATGGCAAAGGTACTCTGGCAGTTTATGCCCTCTGTGCAGCTGCGTAATGGGAATTAATCTTGCAGAGTCAGTGTGATGAAGTCTTAGTCTTCTGTCTTACAAAGCTGTTTCTCAGCACTGGACTGAAGAATGTGCTTTTGGGATTTATTTGTAAAAAGTGAAAGGGAGCGGGACCCCTAACTGACCAGTCTTTGTTGCCATGACACAGATAACTGTATTAAACCATCTCTATTCCAAGGCTTGTTTTCTCAGTGAAAACAGACTTCTTGACAGTCATTTTCTCCTGTAAAAATACACTGAAAGAACCCGTCTTTCCTAACAGCAGGGTCTGCCGAGGGTCTGACCAGATCCTCTGTGCCAGGGTGCATTTAATTGTTTTTCCCTGATTACTCAATGTGAAAGAATGAAAAATCCTGATTGTTCATGGCCGCAGTCACCAAAACTGGGGTGAATTCCTTTTGCAGAGAAAGTGTGAAAATGGTATGGGAAGAGCGTTACTCATAAGGTCACTGACTGCAAGAAGGAAACCAGCACCGCACCTCAGAGCTGCGATTTCTGCTGGATAACGAGTGAGAGGGCTTGCCCACGGCAGTCACCCTCCCGCTTCTTAGGAGCTCCTAGTGGCTGAGCAACTGGTATAGGTGTGTTCAAGTGAAAGTGTGCTCACTGATAGTGCTTGCAGTCTGCTGAATCCATGTTCTGTTGCTCAAGATGCTAAAATAATAAGTCTTGCAGAGAAATATCAGACTTTTACTTTTAGAACATCAGGAAGAGGCCAGCAAGTTGAAGTTACTGTGGTAATGGAGAGCAGTGTTTTGTTGATACTGTCTACGCAAATAGTTTAGTATCACCACATGCCAAGATGTAGGATTTGGACAGTATTTAATCCCACATTAAGACTGGGATCAATTTTGATCAATCAAAGGCAATTTTATGTATAATAAAGGGCATATTCCATCCTTGTCTCAAGGCTCTAAAATCCATCTTAGTAGGCTCCATCTTTCAGCTAGTTATTTCTCTATACAGAAAAGCATTTCAGACATGTAAGCAGCTGCGTAGTTCTCTGATATGCCAGAGGGAAGTTCTGTCAGAAGAAAAATCGTAATTTGCAAACACTGGGCTTTTTCAATGTATAATTCATACGTCCTTTGAACAGCCCTCCTCACAGGAATTTAGAGATGGATTTAGATCAGTTTACTTCATTTTTAGAATACAATGGGAGAGCACTTAGCCTGTCTTCTTGCAGCCTTTTCTATAAATTAAAAATAGCTGCTGGACCCAAATCAGCCGCTTTCTGCATTCCCTGGGAAAGCTGTGTGCACAGGCCCCGACAGGACGACTCTGCCTTCGGAAGTGCAGGCCGTATCCCCATAAGCCAAAGGGTTCCGGGGGCCTGTGGCGTTCTTTCTCCCTGCAGCCAGGCAGTGATCACCAGACCCTGTTTCGCGCGTCCCGAAACTAGGGGCAGCTGTAGGTTGTCTACAGATGTAGGCAACCACAAAATGGAACCTAGCGATCCGCGTGGCAGGGCCTGGGCTGCAGGACGGGACCGGCAGCGGCGTCAGGCCGTGCTGTGTCAGGCCGAGCTGTGGCTTGCCAAGCGGGCCCGCAGGTGTGCTGCGAAGGGCTACGGAGTGCACGCAGCCCGTGCCGAAATGCTGCGGAGAGCTGGTTTTTAAGGCAGGGAAGCAATTTGTGCTTCGTATAGGGCAGTACAGACCACTTCCCTCTCTCTCCTCCCCCACCAAGCATGTAGTAGAATCAGAAACCACAGCGTGATTCAGCCCGGCACCTGAAACCTGCTTCCTGCCGTGCTTCTGGGCAGGCAGCTGCTCCCTGGTGCTTATGGCAGGGCTGCGGGTCAGCCTCTAATTCCAAATAGTCCGGGTGAGACAGTAGGATCTGCCCGCTGGGGTAGCTGTGAGCTGCTGCTAAGTCCCTGGGGCTGTGTTAGACACCACAGTAGTTATGGTTCGTTCGTTACGTTCACCAAAATATTACTGGGGGCCTACTGAAATGGAAATTTCTTTACAGGGAGGAAAACTATGTACATTGCAACCTTGGATAGGTTTGAAATGCACTCCAAAAATGGTAAAATTAGAGCTTGGCGAACTGTATGGATTGTATAATCTTGTATATATTTGTATTTCCAACCATCCTACTACGAAACAGATTACAACTTGGTTTTACAGCTGGGATTCTGCTCCACAGAAAGCAGCTCGTTACGCATGTGTGCCTCACTGAGACCCCGTGAGCAGCGGTTGTCATTGCCCTGCGCTACACAAAGGCTGGATTCCTCTAGCAGCTCCGCCTGATGTCTATTTTTGGCTTCCCCTCTAAAAACAGATGGTTGGGAGCGAGAACCTCCTCTTGTGATTGCTGTTGTAAGCTGTGAAAGCAACAGATGGTTGCTAACACAGAGGCACAAACCCAGAGTTGTCAAGTTCCAGTTTTTCTTCCAGAGTGGTGCAGGCTTTATTTTGTTCCCCTCCATCCACCTTTTACCTTCTCAGAATGTAAAAGAAATAGGCTTCTCCTTTTGTTTAATAAGAGTATGTCAGCATTATGTGACTGGGGATGTATACTTTACATTTCTTTCCAAGTCATTAACTTTGTTTCTGCCAGAGTACAAAAGTGAGGCCTGAATTCAGGCATGACACGCCTTGCTCAGGGCTCCAGCCACTGATGTTAATGAAGTACCGGAATTTGGTTTCTGCTGGTTGTTTAAAGACACCAGCCCGCATATTGCAAGGAAAACAAAATGATCTAGGTTCATGTCTTCTTCACTGCCTGTAACAGCAGACTTTAGAGGTGTGCATTTCCCCAAATGTCTTGGTCAAGGTGTGGGATGGTACTGACTGCAAGACGGCTTAGACTCTAATTGTCCTTCATCTCTCCTAATGGGATACAGAGACCCTAATCCCGTTCCACAGGAGGAGAAAGAGGCCTGTGGTCTCACAGTACTGAGAGAGGGGTAAGGACCTCGGTCCCCACCGCTTTAACTTGGTCAGGGAGGAGGGGGATGCCATAAAACAGGGGCTCTAAAACTGTGGGATCACAGGTATGCCTGCACCTCTGCGTTCAGTTTTCTGATAAACCAAACAAAATCATGCTTATGAGATTATTAGACTTCAGTTTGTCTGAGTTTATTTTTTAAAAATATCCCACTGCACGTAAGCTGTGTACATCAAAAGCTTTTGGAGTGCTTTGCAAAGACTAATGCATTATTAAGCTAGCAACCCCCTTTGGGACACCCTAACAGATGGGAAGATGCAAGTAGAGAGAGAATAATAATTTGCTCAGGGCGACATATTATGTCAGTTGCAGAGTTAGGAATACAGTTTTTGTGTTCTTAACTATGCCTCCCAGCTGATATCCATGGAATTGGGCAAAAGTATTAATTTAAAATCAATTAGACAACTTGAAATACAGCACTGCATTCTGCTTTTGGTTTGAGCAAACCTTTGCAATGAAGACCAATACACTGCTGCAATGCAATGCAAGGCCATTCTTTAGTCTACGTGCAAAAAGTTCCTCTATTTTTGAGAAGTTAAAGGTCAGGAAAAAAAATAGCCAAATTTTGGATGCATTAAGACAAATCCACCTGAACATTCAAAATATGGTGAAAAACAGTGATTCAGTACTCCAGCACAAGGCAGCAGAAAACCTGAAAGAGGCAGATAATGAATTACTATAACAGATGGAAAGAACTTTAGACCTAAAGGAGAGACTTGAAGGAGCTGAAGATACAGGCAATGCTAGATTTACCCGTAGAAAATCAAAACTAGAGGGAAATGAAAATTTAAAACTATGGATTTCCTTTCTCCACTCCTAAAAACAAAACGAAACAAAAACAACCCCAAAGCAGTCCTTCCCGGCTTGTAGCTGAGAAGCCAAGTCACCAGTTCCTCCATCTTGTTTCCTTTCCCGTGTCTCGTCTCTGTTGGCAGCTGTCCTGGGTTACTGCAGAGGTACTATTTAAAAGACGTATGCTCCTGTTGCAATTTAGTGTCTTCAGGAGGGTGTCCATAGAAGATCACAGCACCATATAACAGTTACGAAGCCAACATACTTGCGTCCAGTTTGCTTAAAGTCATTACAACTCTTCTATTTTCAGCATGTTTTTTCTATCTGTATTTATCTGCTTCAGCAAACAGTGAACAATTTTGTTTTAAAGGCTAGCAAATATTGGAGAACGAGCCATTTCAGTACAGTCTGGAGTTTTTGAGAGCTAAGTGCATATTCTGATCCTTTGTGGCTTTCTTACCCATCTTATTTATATTCTTAAAATATTCCAGTTAAATTCTTTAAATATTTTTAATGCCTAAATATATAGGCAGTGCCTACGCCAATTAGATTGGAAGTTTAATTGCTGTACAGTGCGGTGTGTACATGCACTCAGATTGGAATTTATGTTGACTGACTAGGAGAATTAGATTTTGCCATTGCATTTAATTTTACAATAAGCCACATTTATTTCCCTTACACTAGATTCAGGAAATAAATTATAATTGAAGGGATCAGATTTTTTCCAGGCTTCTCTAATATTCAGCCTAAATTCATATAGTACTTCAGATTCTTTTACCAAGTGCAGCGATACGTCAGAGAAGGCTTTCAGTTTGGATTGTTAGTTCCTGGGATTTGTTGGGGAGCAGAAGGAGCCTTTACACACAGACGGCCCACTAGAGGCTGGTAACATTGAAGCCAGGCTCTCTCTTAGGAGGATGCAGGACTGGGACAGTAAATAGCCAAGTTTTGGATGCTTTAAAACTGATCATGTGGGGGGAGATTACATTAGAATTACCTGTCTTACTAAAACAAGCGGTGGTAGGCCATTATGAGTATCGATACGAACATAATTTTCATAGCACAGGTGAGGTTTAAAGGAGAGCCTGACAGCATTGGCTTGTTTCAAGCAGCAGGATTGGTGGGTATAGCCAAATTCTCTGTTAATTTAAGCAAGCGTCAATGCAGTGAAGTCACTGTAGTGAATACCACGTACGTCTTTGGCTGTGGTACATAAAGTATCCAATCACACTGTACTTGTCTTCAGTTTAACATCTTAATTATGCAGGCTGGACCCGCAGCTTGCCCAGTGCAGACGGAGCAGGGTATAAATCAAAAGGCATATAAATAGATCCAGGGACAGGACAGATCAGCAATGAGCACTCCTTAAAAAGCACTAAAATTGCTCACTCACAGATGACCACTGGTGAATGCTTGGGAAGTAAGGTGCACTACCGAGATGTGGCCAAATGTACAAGGATTTGTATCCAATGGGTCTTAAAAATGATAAACTAAACATAAAAGTTTTGAAGTAAGTCATGCAAAGGTAACTTGCCTTTGGGGAACTATAGGCCTGTCAGTTTGACCTCAGTGCCAGGGAAGCTCATGGAGCAGATTATCTTGAGGGTCATCACGCGGCACTTGCAGGGCAAGCAGGCGATCAGGCCCAGTCAGCATGGGTTTATGAAAGGCAGGTCCTGCTTGACAAACCTGATCTCCTTCTATGACCAAGTGACGCGCTTGGTGGATGAGGGAAAGGCTGTGGATGTGGTTTACCTTGACCTCAGTAAGGCTTTTGACACCGTTCCCCACAACATTCTCCTCAAGAAACTGGCTGCTCGGGGCTTGGACTGGCGTACGCTTCGCTGGGTTAGAAACTGGCTGGATGGCCGGGCCCAGAGAGTTGTGGTGAATGGAGTCAAATCTGGTTGGAGGCCGGTCACCAGTGGTGTCCCCCAGGGCTCGGTACTGGGGCCGGTCCTCTTTAATATCTTTATCGATGATCTGGATGAGGGCGTCCAGTGCACCCTCAGTAAGTTTGCAGATGACACCAAGCTAAGTGCGTGTGTCGATCTGCTCGAGGGCAGGAAGGCTCTGCAGGAGGATCTGGATAGGCTGGAGCGATGGGCTGAGGCCAACTGTATGAAGTTCAACAAGGCCAAGTGCCGGGTCCTGCACCTGGGCTGCAACAACCCCAAGCAGAGCTACAGGCTGGGAGATGAGTGGTTGGAAGCTGCCTGGCCGAGAAGGACCTGGGAGTATTGGTTGATAGTCGGCTGAATATGAGCCAGCAGTGTGCCCAGGTGGCCAAGAAGGCCAACAGCATCCTGGCTTGTATAAGAAGCAGCGTGGCCAGCAGGTCTAGGGAAGTGATTGTGCCCCTGTACTCGGCTCTGGTGAGGCCGCACCTCGAGTACTGTGTTCAGTTTTGGGCCCCTCGCTACAGGAAGGACATGGACGTGCTCGAGCGAGTCCAGAGAAGGGCGACCAAGCTGGTGAGGGGTCTGGAGAACAAGTCTTACGAGGAGCGGCTGAGGGAGCTGGGATTGTTCAGCCTGGAGAAGAGAAGGCTCAGGGGCGACCTTATCGCTCTCTACAGGTACCTTAAAGGAGGCTGTAGCGAGGTGGGGGTTGGTCTGTTCTCCTACGTGCCTGGTGACAGGACGAGGGGGAATGGGCGAAAGTTGCGACAGGGGAGTTTTAGGTTGGATGTTAGGAAGTACTTCTTTACCGAAAGGGTTATTAAGCATTGGAACGGGCTGCCCAGGGAGGTGGTGGAGTCACCATCCCTGGAGGTCTTTAAAAGACGTTTAGATGTAGAGCTTAGCGATATGGTTTAGTGGAGTACTTAGTGTTAGGTCGGAGGTTGGACTCGATGATCTTGAGGTCTCTTCCAACCTAGAAATCTGTGATACTGTGATACTGTGATTAGCAAATGATGAGTATTTGCCAAGAATTTAGTAGATTTAGTAGAGCTGAATTGGAGAGCAATTGATGGATCTGTGCGAGTGTTCCTGCATGCAGATTTTGTACTCTGGGGACCTGTCTAATTTGCAGTTGGGAAGCTTCTTTTAGGATTTTGATCTCCACCCTAGAAAACAGAGTGGCAACTCTGAGCAGGCTCTAAGTGAAATGTAAAATACACACACACACAAAAACAATTGAATGTCGAATAGTTTTGAGCTGCAGTTGTGATTTTTAAAAAAATTTATTTCTGCTTTCTACGATGAATAGCCATAATGGCTCAAAAGACAAGCTTACTAGGTTTTTCTTCTGAAACAGGACCCCGACACTAGTAGAGAAACAGCAGATCTTCAAAAAGGGCTGTCAAAACGTTTCACAGTAGTTTCAGCTACTGGGGTTGTGAAATGGTGTGTCCATGTTTACAGTTCAGCATGCTCTGGCTTACTGACAAAACTGCGGAGTGTATAGGACTGGCAGTGAAGTCTGTATAACCAAAATTGCACATGAGGACACCGAAGAGTGCTGGCCAATGGTTGCCTCCTCGCTCGCGCAGAATCTCCTCTTGTGCTTGCTCCTACACGTCTTTTCTCATCTCTTCTTCATTTCATGATAACAGTCCTCTTCCCGTAGCTGCTGACTTCCAGATGAAAAGATGGGTCTAGCAGAAGCTGTGCTGAGGAAGGAAGTTCTCACATGTTTTCTAAATTCTACTGACACAACCTTAAAAACCTAATATTTAATCAAAGAAGGGCTTTTTTGAGGGTGCAACTATAGGTTAATAATCTGGTAATGTGACAGCTGCCAAGGAAACGAAAATTGGATTTTCTGGCTCGTTTCAAACATGGAGTTGAATTACTTTTCTGTCTACATTTAACGAACAAGTAATTCTGCTATTTGTGTGATTTAATTAAGATGGGGAGCTTACGTGGGGAAGAGAGAGGCTGCCTAGCCCCCTGATTAACCATGCACTGGTGTTTATTGCGGAAGAGAAGGCAGAAACCTGTCATCCTTCACCGTCTTGGCAATGACAGGGCTCAGTATTAGTGATACATATTAAAAAACAGAAGTCTAAGGTAGGAATACTAGGGCCTCGATTCACCGCTACAGACCAAAACAATCCTTGCAAAAAGAAGCTGGGGCATATTCTCTCCTGGCCTTAGCGAAAATATATGGCAAAACCCACTGTCTTTCTCTTGCTAGAGGGACTGTGTCTGTTTGACAGCAGGGACAATGCTCCTAAGTACCTCTGTTGCCAGGGTACTCTATGCACTGGCAATAGGACTGGGGGCTTTAAATGCTGTGGCTCTAAATGACCCAAATAATAATCTTTTCAAACAGACACGTTCTTCCCAAAGGGCATTAATGTTCCCTTGATAGTGTTCTTGATCTTTAATTCCTGTTCCTTCCCACTGTTTGCTGAGCTTGCTTACAGAAAGCAGTCTGGACAAAGGAGCTCCCTTCTGATCCTTCCTTCCTCTGCCCCGATCATTAGCACAGGACAGTAAAATTTCTTAGCCAGAAAGAAAATCTTAAGGAGGAACTCAAGTATCACTTCTACATATAATCCAAAAGAGCACATGTAAGTTAAGTGCATTAAATAGCCTTAATCTAGCCTAGCTTTGTATAACCTGGGTGGCTCCGTAGCAGTCACAGCTGCTTACTTTTCTTTGGTCAAACAGATGCTAACTTTTGATCTGCAAGTTTGGACTGTAAACATTTTTTTTCTTTAAATGAAAACTTTTTAAAGAGCAATCTTCCGTATATTCTATTACAGAGGTAAGTTTCTATCAGTTTTAACACTGAGATTATTTTTATATTTACATTTACATATACTTACGTGCAGATTTTGTTCTAACAGCCACACTAACTAACCTGGAATAGTTGTAAACACTCAGAAAGTTTGCTTCAACAAACTTCCTGAAATACGAGTACAGTTCCTGAATATACAATTAGTGAAACACTGAATATACAATTAATTAAACAACAATTTAGTATTGCAGATAACAGAATTTTTCTTTCTCAGGAAGACTATGATCGTCTGAGACCTTTATCTTATCCTATGACCGATGTCTTCCTTATCTGCTTCTCAGTGGTAAACCCTGCTTCATTTCAAAACGTGAAGGAAGAATGGGTACCAGAGTTGAAGGAGTATGCACCTAATGTTCCCTTTTTACTAGTAGGAACACAGGTATATCTGTTTCTGTTTTAGTTTATTTAAATCGGTCAGTTCATTGTATGATTTCTTCGGGCTGAAAGTTCAAGTCCAGCAGGACCTGAGCAGCACCTCCTTCTGGCTTTGCAGAACAGCACTAACAATTGCCAGAAACGAGTAGAGCTGTATTGTTTTCTAATAAGCGACTTTCATTTTGTTAAAAATCTGCACGTCGTAAACGGGGTGGCAAGATTGGCTGCATCCCTCAGGGTGACTTTCTGTAAAAGTCATGGGACTTACTGAATAGAATTGTCTGTTCATACTAACATAGTACTATTGTAGGAGTAAAGGTTGTTCATCTAATAACCCTCCAACATTACTTGGAATACTTCGGTCTCCAGCTATTGCTCATATCCATTATTTATGGAAGCAAAGGATCAAGGGGAGGATTGAGACAATTTCCTCTTGCTTCTTGTGGGCCATGGACTGGACTTCAATCATGAAGTGACTAACATGTTGCTATTATATTTGGGTTAATTTTGCTGCCACTGCTAGATAAGCTTTCTGGTATTCTAACTGAAGAGCTGAATTAGGGAGTAAATGTGTGGTCCTTCTGGATTAAAAGTAGCTCACAGCTTAAATTTCCAGAGCTTTTGAATCAGTAAGGATCCACAATCTGAACCATGATGTGACACCTTTTTTTTTTGTACATGAAATTCTCCATTAAATAATTATGCTCTAAAATGAGGATGTCATATAACCTGCTGACTTTTGTTTAGAAAAACTATTCCAACATGACTTCAATCTTTCTTGCTAGATTGATCTTCGTGATGACCCAAAAACTCTGGCAAGACTGAATGATATGAAAGAGAAGCCCTTATCTGTGGAGCAAGGACAGAAATTAGCAAAAGAGGTAAACTGGATACTCCTAAATGAAATCAAGTAGCAAAGAAGCAAAAAAACCATCTATTTTCAACTGACTTTTCTTTCTTTACATTTCTTTTACCCGCCAGTATATGAAACCTTATGACTGGTTACCAGTTAACAATATTTACTTATATTGTTGAATACAGCTTAGACCTATGGAATAGCACTACCCTATTAGTAATTGTTCTAACTTCATGTCTAGAAACTCCTTAAAAACTATGTAAGCGTGAATCAGAGATAATTAAAATCAAAAACTCACTGAATGGTTGAGGTTGCAAGGGACCCTTTGAGGTCACCTTGTCCAAGCCTCATTTTGAAGCAAGATGTTGAAAGCATTTCTAGGAAATGATTTCAGAATGCTATACACTGTTTTAACACACTGCATGGATACTGTTTATCAGGACAGTTTTAGAGAGACTTTTTTTGAAACATAATTTGGTTATATTGTTCTTTTTTGCTGTTTAATTATCAAAAATGCCTGAGGACCCCCTTGCCAATACAAAGAGTTTATTTAATATGCTTCCTTTATAAACCAAACCAGCTTAAATAAATGCCAGATCTTTGGCGAAAACACAAATCTAGTGTCTCCTACAGGAGGAAGCACATTCAGATAAATTTTCAAGATCACAGCCAAACTTCGTGGTGTCACTATAGAAACAAATTTCTGACGTGCAGATCTGAACAGCTGAAGTAGATCGCTACTGATTTAACTTACTTTCTTGACAGATAGGAGCCTACTGCTATGTGGAATGTTCAGCTTTAACACAGAAGGGACTGAAGACTGTTTTTGATGAAGCTATTATAGCCATTCTGACTCCAAAGAAACACACGGTGAAGAAGAGGATAGGCTCAAGATGCATAAACTGCTGTTTAATCACGTGAGATACATTTGACAATGGCCAAGCTTACTGTGAAATTCTACTGAATTTAAATACAACGCATTAAGGTACACGGCGAACTTGTTTGAAAGCTAAAACTATGATTCTGCCTTCTACAACCAGTGAAATCCAGAGGAATAAAATCAAACTCAATGAACTTGTAATAAGAAACCACCACGTCTGTTACAAATATTTTATTAAGACTGGAAGGTACAATCTCTCAGGGTTACATAGTCTAGAGGAAGCAAAAACTGCACCATGTTGAAACAGCATCTGTGTGATGCTATTGAGTGGAGATGCTTGGCCTGAAATACTCTAACTGAATTTGGATAGTCTTCTGCTTTGACTACACATATACATATATATCTAAAAAAAACAAAACAAAACCCAACAAAAAACATTTGCACAGTCTGTATGGAATCTGCACAAATACCTTGTCTCTCTTTGCTCCAGTTATCTGCTTTTGTATGTAAGCTGCTTCCGGTTCCAGTGTATCCACAGAGGTGCAATAATCAGACCAGCCATATAGCCAAAGGTAGCTCCGAGGGAACAGGAAATGGGCCATACCTGAGGGGAGAATGCAAGGTAAAAACAGACATTGAGAAAAATGTTTGTGGTTTTTTGTACTTCGTGAGCACAAATTCTCAGTGTAACCTAGGTACTGAAAGACAATGCAGTCTCATTCTGCTTTAAAGCTTGATGTGCTTTCCTAAAAATGCCAAAAGTGTAACAGTCATACATGCATCTTCATGAACACTAAATGCTGTTGTACAGTTTTTTAATTAATACACATTAAAATGTAACCAGGCTTCTGGCTATTGCAGACGTTAGTTTGATATTCCCAAAACTATGTGAAAAACCTGGAAGTATTTATATCCCGTGAAGTGTTCAGCTAACCTGACTTCCTGTTCTGCTGCACACATTGGGAAACCTGAAGATTTCTTTGTGACAGGTGGACTCGATTATCTTTGTAGGTCCCTTCCAACTGAAACTATTCTATTTTAAGTCTGCCTCTTTCAGTCTTTCCTTCCAATTTCTCATGACATTCTGAAACTTTCAGAGGTGTGTCTAAATGAACTACTCAAATAAGGCCAGAGATTGTGATGAATAGAGGGTTTTTCTTTTGATCTTGAAAAGTAGGCAAAGGGATGAGTTCCCGTTCTGGCTAGCAGAAGGAAGGGAACGTAAATTTGGAAACTGAACATTGTACCCAGTTCAGGAAAAATATCATATTTTATAATATAACATAGAATATAAAACATAAAAATGTTGAAGACTCCAGGAGTGTTTTAATTATAAGCTTTGTTTCCTAACATAAGAACAGGGAACTGACTCAATACAGCTGACTCACTTTAACAAAGCATCTAGTATGGAAGAGAAGTAATGGACCCCTCGCCCCCTTTTAAATTGGTATTGATTTGCACGGAGGAAGGGCCAAAACAAAACTGCAACCATTCTATCCTCAGATGTAGCATATTTTACCAGTCAACTACGTGCTGCATTTGATGAAGGTCCCAACTAAGCTGGCAATTAAAAATATTTATTGTAGAATAAACTGAATTCCCATCCCTCTTCAAAATTCTCCTTTGCACATTGCAGGGTCAATTTTGCACTTCCTGCTGTACAGTTCTTAAGCGAGTACAGACTGCACTCTCCTATTCTTTATTTTTTAAATTAAGGGGGATTTTCCCACCTTCTATAGTACTTGAGACTGAGAAATGCACTAGACATTAAAGAATATATCCACATCTCAGCGCCCAGGCTTTTTTTCCTACTTCATTTTGACTGGCAATTCATGACTATCAAATTAATTTACTCTTAATGGTACTGGTTCCTCCTTTCACTCATTTTCCTAGCTCTAATTCTTCTCCTTACTTCATTATCACTTGGAGAAATATATTTATTCATGTCCTTCGATCATTGGAATTTTTACTAGGAATAAGAGTAACTTATTTTGTCCTCTGCTGTTTCATCTTCACATTCCTTAGCATTCGCAGTTTTATATATTATTTGGAGGTCTTAAGGAGTGTAGCAAAGATGACTATAAACAAGGTGCCTTAGGTACTCTTTATTGACCTTGTTTCATTCTTCCATTTCCGGACATTGTCTCTCTGCTACTTGGTTTTGTTGCCAGAATGTTTTGGCTGGTGCCTCTCAAACCAAAGACTTGCTTGTTTCCATTCATTTAACAGTGGCATTGTAGATCTTCTATAAAAAACCTTCAGATGCTTTGGCATGGTAAGATATTACATGTATGTAAAACTCACATGACTTTGTGGCCTTGGCTAAACTTATGCTTCAGGTAGATCTTTTCAACTTTTAAATAAAATTTAATCAAGTTATTTCTAGCATTTTGCAGGCTATTACGTGTGTGTAAAGGACAAAGCAAAAAAAACCTCCCTGTGACCCCAGCTGCTCACTCAGTAACATTTGGTGGAAACAGCAATCAAACTCTCTTATCCGCTGGTGAAGTCAAATACTACTCTAATATTTACTAAACTATGGACAGAGGCTTCACAAGTCAGTGGTCTTTTTTGCATCAAATTCTCTATCTGTGAGCGATCAACGATCCTTCATTAAATTTTACCTACATTAGGTGAATCTGTAGTTGCCTATTTGCTTTTCAGAAGTGTAAGCAGATGTCGGACTCTGAATTTGTCATGTTCCCGTAACTGGTAAATCGATATCCCTGATGACCCATTCACCCTGTATCTTTTGGTATTTTGTGTATAGTGGGCAATTGTTGCTACGATTAAAAGGATCTCTGTTGATTGTTGTAGCTTCTTTTCCTGACTGAATCGCAACTTGGAGCACAGCTTCTCAATAGTTTTTCTGAATTACGTAACCGTCAATGTTATTGATACCTCCATCTGCCCTCCAAACCACTCGGTTTTTGCTTTGCTTTTTAAAAATCAGTGTTACCTCACACAAGTTTCAGGCTGTCTCACTTAACGCATGACCTCTGAAATCCAACCCTCACCAATGGCAGCCAGCAAAGGTAAGGAAGGGTTAAAGGTGAGAAACCATACAACACTCCTTCTCACTGACCGTGAATGAAAAAGAAAAGAAACACCACCCTTCTAGTGCCACAGAAGGGTACTAGGTCAGGTACATTTTTAATATTATTATTGTGTCATGTACCTTACACTGGTCAAATGGCCCAAAATAGTTCTGAAGGCAGACTGGTTGGCCTTCTTAAAACTCCCTAAGCACAGGAGTTAAAAGCCTGGATTTAAGAGAATTGCTGTGCTTATGCTATTTTTGCTAACCGTTAAAGCAGGGCAAAAACCAAATGAACAGGTGATGATATTAGCTCTGCACCTTTTGTTCTTGACTGCTGGCCTTTGGACTATTTATAGCCAGATGCACTCAAGGGTATATCTAAAGAAGCAAATTATCAAAGACAGATTAAGATGCGGCTCTTAAGCCCATCAGCTGCACTGAAATAACAGTCCTTCTGGATGCTTTTTGCTCTGTGGCAAATGCAGTGCAATTTTTCTAAGAAAGCGGATTGCTTTCCTTTGCATTAGCTGCTGGCCTCATTCTTCTGAGATCCAATCACTTTCCACTGGACCTTCTAAAATGAATTTGACTTGCACGATCAGTCTGCTTTTGCCCTGTCTTCAGTACTTTCTCTTAAACTTGGTTTGGCGTCCCTGACTTGGTATTAACTAAGTGATAAATATCTAAGCAGCTGATACCCACCTGCCTTTTTCAAGAGTTTCCATTCCACTTGTTTAATGTACCCAACTTGTAACACAGCCCTTTCTCCTTCAGGGCACTACTCAGCTCAGTGTCTCCTACTTCATGCCCCTTTTTGTCATGGGGAAGCTGACATACCCTACTCCATCACCGATGTCATGCTTGGGCTGGGTAGGCAGCAGGGGAATAAGATGTTAGGCACCACTGCCTAATTAAACGTTTTTGAGGGGGAAGGAGTTGATCTGGATGGAAAAATATGGGGAGCGTAGGAGGCAGGACAGAACATTCTTCAGGAAACTGTCGTGAAATACCTTGTGTATCCCAGCAGCTGGGAAGCATCAGCTTACCATCCTCACAGCCTAATACAAAAACTGTCAGTTTACATATCAAATGCATGGGGAAACAGGCCAGTTCTAACAACCTGTATATGATTACTAGGAAGCTGAACAGTGGCTTGGCAAAAACAAATCCCCACCTACATGCTCAAGAAGCACACAAATTGAATTTTAAGGGACAGAGCAGAAGCCAATGATTAATAGAAAACAATCCTGACTTCTGCTGTTTCAGTTTTCTTTTTCCCTTGTTCTTTTCGTCTGGCATCGGTGACAGGACTTAAAAAGAATTTCTTTAGGCTAGCTAAACAGACACTGCAGAATTGCAAGGTTTCTATTATATATAAGAATTTATCTTAAGAACAAGGACTCGGAACAGAAATTGCCAGCCTTTCAGAACATAAATGAGCTAATTTCCCAAGTGCTCTTTAGAACACCTATGAGCTGATGTGCGAATGCTTCACGCATTGCATGGAAAGCAGAGCATGTTGCAGGATCACAGCAAGTACTATGCACATAACTAATTAAATCAGACTTCCGGCTGCATGACAGTTTTGTCCTCTACTATGAGTCTGCAACTTGCATCCCATGCAGCGGTAATTACATAAACACTGATAACGACATAAAGGCCAGATTCTTACAGACCAGAGCAGTAACACTCCAATAAAGTTTTAAAGGATATTGTAAAGTAAGCAGCTGACTGCTGGAAGTTTAATTACATAAATGCAGTGGGGGCAATCTACTGTTTGGTTTGGGTTTTTTGTTTGTTTATTTTCAAGTAAACCAGTCCCATTCTCTAGCTGAGTGCTTTTCTCATATTCCTAAATGAGGATTTTTTTTGTATTGTTGCTATTTCAAAAGATCCATTTTTGACTGTCAATTGGAAAGCTATGTAAGATTTTTGTTTCATTTAAAAACTGAATAAATGAGCACAAAGACTTTCCCTCTGTTTCTAACATGCCTTAAATTGCAGATTGCTTAACCTGTACTGTTTTAAAAAATTCAGTACGTACCTTTAATCTATTTTGGTTGCGTGAATGTTAACTAAAAGTGTCTTATCACATTGTACAGACTGTGTATGTTGACAAGCACGTGCTGAGGAGAAGAAAAGTGTGAAGTTTTTTTCAGGCTGGTATTTGTAACTAGTTGTTTTTGTGTATTTGTGTTCTAAAATTCTAGCAAGCATAACTGCCTTTGTCCTCACCATTAAGGTTTACATTAAGAAACATACCTTTAAATAAACAACGAAAACCCCACTAAAGTGGAACCACGCTTCTACCTCTGTTTAAAACAAGACAAAATAAATCAAAACTAAACAAATTAAAAACAAAACAAACACCCACTGGATAGTGTCCTTTCTAGTCACATAAAGTAACTTCTGTTACAACAGAACTTTCACAGTAGTAGATGCTAAAGCAAAAACAGGAGTGAAACTCCGAGTTGTGTTAAGAATAACAACGTAGTCTGAAAATGTATAGTTCTGTTTCAGCTTACTCAAGTAACCACAAAGATCTGTACCCAAGATTCTTCACGGATTCTTTTTCAGGTTGGAACTGTCCAAGAGGTTTGTGGCCAATATTTAGAGTCACTGGCTTGCTACATGGCAGTCAGTCAACTCATTTGAGTTCTATCAGTTCTATCTTGAGTTCTACCTATTAAGTTTTAGTCATCTAGTATAAAGTAGGAATATACACTTCACTGTCACCTAGTGATATAAAAACACTGTAGACAGAATATGTTTTCAAAGCCACTTTTTATCATTATCAACAATTACTACAGATCAAAGTTAATGCTATGAAAAAAACAGGTGGGCATGTACACCGTGAACTTAAAGACGTTTTTAAAAGTCTGGAGTCAAAATATGCAATAAAAACAGGAACTTCACTATTTGCAAAATTCGGTTATTGTCAATGATGAATGAGATGTCTGGAATACTAGTTGTACAGCATATAGTGTGCAGATGAGGTTTTCGTCTTCAATTATACCATCTTGTTGTGCAACTAATTACCCCAGGCTGTGCAAAGAAAGGATGCATCACATTGCATCTAGTACCACCTAAACGATACCACTCTGTTTCGGTGGTGTTTTTCTTTTGAGGTTCCACTTCTCAGATGATACGCAAAGCTCAGATCGTAATCACAAGTGGTTACTGAAAGCACACCATCAACCTGAAATAGTCAATCTGAAAACAAAACGAGAAACTACAAAGGCAGTTATTTCCTATTTCTTTGCTGGAACTATCCCAACTAGCCCTAATCCTTACATAACTGCTGTGTATCAGAGGGCTAGAAGTAATCAGAGATGGATTCCCGACTTTTTAAAACTTCTGAACATCATCTAGAATAGCCTTAGGTAAGTGATCATAATTAAGCCTCAAAAATTATTTGTAAAATTTCTTACAAATTTGACAGTAATCACAAAACACTGGCAAATACTTATTCTACCAGTCTGACATTTGTAATACGCTGAAACATGTCTTGCAGGGTAAGTCTTGAAAAGTGTGGGGTTTTTTTTTGTTTGTTTGGTTTGTTTTTTTAAATACAGGAATGTTAACTACTGTAGGGACTTGCATTCCTGTAAGACAGCTATCTTTACATTTTTACCTCTGCTGAAGACAGGTCTGCAGAATGAAGCCCATAACCAAGGAAGAACCCCAGAGTAGGCCTCCCTGACCAACTGGTTTGCACCGTTACAAAAAATATTTTTTCTGAAAACCAGCAGATGGGCAATAGGCATGGCCAAATTAGATATAAAAAAGTTACTTAAAGAATAACAACAGAATAAAGAAAAAATGAATCATCAGGACACCAAATGACTTTCAGCAATATATTCTGTAATTCTAACAAGTGCTTTATACATTTTTCATTTCCATTCTGAAACACTATTCAGACAATGAATGTCATTTTATTTCCAAACCAATATTCTGTTCCTATTAAGTATTATTTACCTAAAGTTGTCTGTTATATTCTAAAACATGCATTTTACATTATTAGATTTAAATGTAGACAGGCCCACTAGTTTGAATATCCCCTGTATGCAATATTTTTCACAATATGAACAAGGAAAATAAAGTGAAGATTTTCTGAGAAATCTGTAATTATCTTGGTTTTGTTGTGTGTCGCAAGAGGTATGCCTAAAGAACCAATGTTTTCTTTTGGTTTGTGAGCATCTAAGGATGAATCACGATGTAAAGGGATGACTACCGTATCATTTTTCAGTTCTCCTGTTAAGATTTAAAAGACGTTTAGACGTAGAGCTTAGTGGTACGGTTTAGTGGAGGACCTGTTAGTGTTAGGTCAGAGGTTGGACTCGGTGATCTTGGAGGTCTCTTCCAACCTAGATGATTCTGTGACGCTGTGACTGTGGGAATAGATGCTAGTACTAATACAAACAGCTGAGGACTGGGAAGCTCCAGGAACCCAAAAACCAACCTACAGTTTTGTTTTCTCCTTAATTGCTCTTTTAAGGCCACAAAGCAGCAACAAAGTTGCATCAGAAGAATCACTGTATGTATCAGGATGGAGATTGGGAGAACAGGTGCGTACCGGAACAGTGAAGGCAGCTGCGTTCAGTACTCTGCTGAGCATGCTATGCTGCAGCATACTGAGTACTCCCTTTCTTTCTTTCCTTCAGTCGCATTGCTTGCTTCATGTGAGTGGCTACAGGCCACATTTGCTTGAAGCCACTTCCATGAAAAAACTGACTTCACAGGAGTGGCTTTAAGAATAACACACTCCGCTCCCTGAACTGTACTACAGTTAATTTAAAAGTAGACTTTAAACATTTCAAAATTGTTTACAGCTTGAAGTGTAGAAATTAGATTCAATAAAAGTGTCTGGTAAATCCCGATCAAGTGGAAATATTTATCAATCCGAAATGCAGTGCTTAACTTTTTCTATGAATCTCAGGTTACATTACATTGTTGTAACAAAGCTAAATTGATAGCAATAGTACTTTTTATTCTAAATCCATATAGTACCTCCTGAATGTCAGAGGTTTTTGCTAACTTTTGACATTTCAGGGCTACAAACAGAGCATAAGGACAGTAGCAGCAACTTTTTGGTTTGCTTTATGTGGTATTTCTCAACTATTGTTGACCCAATTCTTGTAGTAACAATTTTGCCTTTTCTACAACACTTTAAATAATGAATTGCCTTTACATTGTAAGATACAGAGGCAGCTGTGTTTCCATAACACAGTTACACCACAAACATTAACCATAACCAACAGAAACATTAGATCCAGATTTTGCAACAAGCGGTCTTAAAGGCTTTAATGCCACCCTCTAAAATGATCACAGAACCGTAGAATATCCTTAGTTGAAAGGGACCCACAGGAATTGTTGAGTCCAACTGGCTGCACACCAGACCACCCAAAAATGAAGCCACATGTCTGAGAGCACTGTCCAAAGGCTTCTTGAACTCCAGCAGGCTGGGTGCCATGAGCACTGCCCTGGGGAGCCTGTCCCAGTGCCCGACCACCCTCTGGGTGCAGAACCTTTCCCTAACCCCCAGCCTGACCCTCCCCTGTCCCAGCTCTATGCCGTTCCCTCGGGTCCTGTCGCTGTCCCCAGAGAGCAGAGCTCAGCGCCTGCCCCTCCGCTCCCCTCGTGAGGGAGCTGCAGGCCGCCATGAGGCCTCCCCTCGGCCTGCTCTGCTCTGGGGCCTCAGCTGTTCCTCATATATCTTGCCCTACAGACCCTTCTCTATTTTTGTAGCCCTCTTCTGGACACTCTCTAATAGCTTTATGTCCTACTTATACTGCGGCACCCAAAACTGCACACAGTACTCAAGGTGAGGCCGCACCAGGAGAGCAGAGCGGGACAATCCCTTCCCTCGCCCAGCTGGCAGTGCTGTCCCTGATGCACCCCAGGACACGGTTGCCCCTCCTGGCCGCCAAAGCACTCTGCCGGCTCAGATTCAACTTGCTGTTGACCAAAACCCCCAGATGCCTTTCTGTGGGGCTGCTCTCCAGCCTCTCATCCCCTAGTCTGTATAATAACACCCACATAATAAATAAGGTCTAAACCACACTTTCTGTTCTAGAGGAGAACCATTTCCACTATTTTTTTTTTTTAAGTTTGTGTGCAACAAAGGGTCTAAGATACGAAAAAAAAACCCAAAAAAACAGCCAAGCACTAGTGAAACTTGTCCTTATCTCAAAGCCCAGTCCTGGGTCCAAATGCAAATGCTGAGCTATTCCATTTGAATCCCTTTTTGATTGTGAGACAGATAAATCCAGAATTGTAATTCTCAAGCTTTCTGGTTTTAGACTAATATAAGAAACAGCTAATGTCAAAAGCTTGACAGCTTACTACTTTGTGTATGCACATTCCTAGAAATAATTTAGTTTTGACTGGGTTGTAATTACTTTTGAGCCTATAGTAAGATCTCCATGATTTTTTCAGACCTGGTTTGGGGCTTAATCTGTAGGTGTTCCTGTAAGCGTACCAGCTGGATTAGGTTCTACACAAACCACTCCCAACCCATGTCTTTTGGAGGGGGGATTTTTGGTTTTGATTTTTTTCCTCTTTTAAAGAACCTCTTTCCGCAACTGTGTTATGTACATAACTATGTTATGTATTTTTTATGATTAGTAAGTCAGTGCTTGGATCAATCAGTCAGTAGACAGGCAATCAGCACTAAAGATTTTCTTCCCAAAGCAAGCAGATTTGCAGCAATAGCATAATCCCTTATTAGGACCATTTTTCTTTCCTCTAATTTAGGCAGAAGACAACACCTTAAAGCACCTCTTCTTTTGCATTGCTACTGTGAAAGAGTCTACCATGAGCTTCTGTAACTACCTGACATCGGGTAGCAAGAAGAATACTCTTGCACAAAGGGGTTTCGTTGCTTGTACTCAGAACTTCTGAGAAATGACAGAAATTTTTCTTGGCTCCAAAGATTTGAGACAGAGATGCAGAGCTACTACATGCAACCCAGTACCTGTCTTATTGAATTCATACTCAGAGGGGACAGAACGACAAAACAGTCATGTTAACCCTTCCAAAAAGTTCAGTGTTTCCATGAAGCTCACTCATACACATGTCAACTTGGCTGAAGTAGGAAGCAGTGTTTCTGGGCAACTACTGAAAATGCCTGGCCATGACACTTGCGCTTTTTTTCCCCCCTGTGCCTTGGTGACCAATACTTAAGAGGTCACCTTCAGGAAAACAAAACAAAAATAAAATAAATCAACAGCTGACTGCGGACTTCTGACCAAATGGATTCTCTAAGCAAGCTACTTTAAAGAAGGTTCACTTCTGCCTTCAAGATGTGTTACAATTTTGGTGCTTCACTTTGTCAATTTTCTGCAATAATTTAACTTTTAAAACCTTTATAAGGAGCTTCCTTCATCTTCCCCTATACAGCAAATCCTAAAAAAATTAGCATTTAAAACTGTAGTTTTCAAAGACTGTTGAAGTGGCAGCCTGCACAAGTGATAAGCAAGCTTCTCTATTCATCTGAGGTCTTGAATTGCTCAGATGATGATTAAAGTAATGATCAAGCAGTTCAGACTCAAAAATGAGTAGTAAGATTCCCCCCCCTCTCCCCCCCCAATGATTTTAAATCCTACAAGGGGAAGTGGGGAGGGGAAGAAATTAAAGGAACACAATGAAAAGAACACAGCAGTAAAAGCTCTGGTAGGTACAGAAAAAGAAAGCTTTTATGCAGGAGTTGGTAGTCAGAGACTCTCCCCTGATAACTTTGGTATCAAGAGTACATCAGAAATGAGGGTGGAGATGGTAAAAGGAAAGAGAAATACAGACATACAGTTTTTGCTGCTTCCTGAGTTCCCTAGGAAGCATTCATGCCCAGAAATAGCAACAAGTTATGGTATCTGAGGTTTCTGCAGGAGCCAGATAGTATCTTTTTAGATGTATAGATTCCAGAGCTTAACTTCAGTCAGTTACATTTGGTTTGTATGACTTTGAAAACTTTTCAAACACAGAAAGCCACCAGACCATTACCAAACTTGTGCCTCCTACTGTGGAGTGACAGAGGGAATGGACAAGTAAAGAAATGAACTGTACTTAAAGTTATCTGTTTTAAGCTGTTATATGTCTTTGCTTTGTTAATCAGAGCCTGTTGACTTTCATTAAGTTTTCCTTATACCATCGGTGCATAAAAGGTGAAGTTTTCATACACAGCATATTAGCTAAGTCTGAGATTGTGTGTGTGTGTACCCACATGCATGTATTTTCTTAAAAGAGATGAGCAGTCACACATGTGGATGGTATTCATTTATCTAAATATGGGTGTCCAGTGCCATTTTAGGTATCCTACTGTTCAGCCTAGTCTCCACCTACTGTTCTGGAAGGTGATGGGTTCCCTTTTATGTCCTGTGCAATATCCAGCAGTCCCATGTGAGTTTCTGGATGTATCAGATGGCACTCGATATTACATTTAAATTACCGAGTATCATCCAAAACTCATGTATGTGGAGTCACTCTAATCCTAAATTCTGATCAATTATTATTTTCTGAATTATTATTCATACAGAGCAGTTTTCACGCCAGAAGATGAAATTCTATACTAGGAAATGCAACACGTAGGGTAATTCAAAGAGGAGACAGAGAGCATTTTGGACTTCTTTTTGACAGATGTGAACAAAGCAGAGGAACGGACAACATGCCATTACATGCTTGTATAAATGCAAGTTTTCATCAACACTTACATGGATTGACTCACAACACAAATGACAGTGAGTGAAGACACAGACAATTTTAACTGCAAGCATGTGAATAACATAAAACTTGCCAGATGTGACGTGACATTTTAAAATCCTAGCTGAGCAAGAAAAGAAGCACTCGTTTCTCATTGCAAAAAGGTCATTGCAAGAAGAGATGAGGTTGCATTTCAACTAATTCCTTGGTTTTCTGGATGACATTCAGGAAAGACCAGCAACAATAAACTAGTTGCCAACACTAGCCAGCCTCTATGTGAGACTGACGGTGAAATAATGTGCAAAAATAAAACCAAGCTGTTTTAGGGATGAAAACTTTATTTTATACTTAAGGTATTATTCTACTCCTCTAATCTTATTTTTGAAATAGAAATGTTAATGTCTCTTTACACTGGTGTATAGAAAGGCTGATGGTATAAAAACAGGCTGTTCTCTACTTTTGGAAGACAAATTCCTGTTGCAGCTCTAAGCCACAATCCCAGAGAAAAGCGTTGCCTGCTATACTGACTTCTGAAAGAAACCTTTGAAACTGTCTGCTTAAGAACAGGCCTGCTAGGTGCTACTCAGCTGAGAGTTTATGAGTTTGGTAACCTGAGGAAAGAAAATATCCACTGAGGATCTTTAGGAAAAATTGGTACTATTATCATCATTTTATGGCAATTGCAGATTTTGGTTATATTTAATAGAATCGTTTCTCCGTGCCAAACAAAACATGAAGATAATAGCACAGACGTGAATTTAGAAAAACAGAATCTGCAATGCCAGCTTCACATTTTTTATTGTGCAACTATGAAGCTAACCCTTGCCTTCCTCTGAAGTCAGAAGGTAAGTTTTCAGTACAGTGTTTTGGCTGCACCATTTCCACAAATCAATCCAAATCTACTTTAAATGCATTCTGTTAAGTGCTTTTATGGAAGATAGAGGGGAACTAAAACACACTAGGAGAGCATCTTTCCTTCCCTACCCATAAGCAATAAAAGATACCAGACTAAAGGTAGACAAACTTGGAGCCATCTTTATCATTTCACATTTCTCTTCCTCCTTGTCTAGCTTTTTCATATGAAAACCCTTACAGCTCTATTTCACGAGAAAACTTGCATGCAGCAAACATGCTCATAAATCTATAACAAAGAATCTCTTTTGAAGGAAGGGCAAAAATTCTGCATTTTACATCCTCATTCTGTAAGCACAGATGCTTCTAATGGCATTTTGAATGTTTGGCACAACCCTACAGAAACAAGGTATGAGTAAATCCAATATACCCGTACAGTTTCAGAGCAATTTTGTGTAGCTTGCAGGACAATTTTGTAGCTTTATACCCAGAAAATAAATATATTTATGATAAAGGTGTAGATACTAACCTGCCAAGGTCGATCCCAATCAAGAGGAATAGGAAATGCTCCAAACCAAGCTCCTAGTATACTGCATGTTGTAGTAATCTGTAGACTGTTTTCCCAGATGGAGGTAGCTCTGCAAGAGAAGTGTGTTACAAGATTTCAACACCAGCAAAAGTTACCAGTTCCGAATATTAGATCTGATGTCTTCCAAGATTTTTGAGATTACAAACAAATAATCAATATATTTGATAAATAGCATGCAAGTTTCTCCTAACAGGTATATACAAACTATATGTAAAATGTAAGTTGCATATTTTAGCTATAATCACAGTCTTTCTATAACACTCATTAAGTAGATCTTTTCCCCTTGAGGTGTTTACTGAAAAAGCTAATTTATTTTATCTGAAAACACTCCTATTGAATTTGAAACACCATAACAACAGCAAGTTAAAATATCACAAAAACACTATGTGCATTGAAAGGAAAAATAGACATGAAGGGCTAGTATGGGATCCCAAAGTACTCTATGGCATAGATACGTTGCTATCCTTTCATGCCTAAGACAATTTGAAATTTAAAAGAGAAGCCCATTATGTTAATATTGCAAAGCAAACTTACATGAACTGAAAAGAAACACTGCAAAGTAAATGTAGCCTGCATATTACAGCTTTTAAGCCACATTGCTTCCAAGTTCAACTACGCTGGCAGCAGGATGTATTTCTTGCATGCTGAAGACTTCCTTTTGCATTGCCAATCATGGTGCGTAGTGTACCACAGCAGATATTAATGAGTTTGGTCTTGAGTTTATAGCCTCCTACCACTAGGAAAAAATTTGGAAAAGTTGGATTTCCACTTATTAGATAAGCACTTATTGTCCATTATCAGTTTACCAAGTGACTGCTTTGCTTTCCTCAAGCCATGAGCATCTGCGTTCTTTGTACCAGTTAAGAAAACAGAACAGCAGTTCAGAGCACCATAGGGCATAGTTCTGAGAGGCAGGAGAACTGGGCTCAAATCCCTGCTCCAAATCTGTAAGAGGAGAGATCTGAATCTTAGATTTGCTATATCTTAGATTATAAACACAAATACAACTTTAGGCAACTGAGGGGGGGAAAAAAAAAAAGGCATTTTTATGGCTAGAGGTCTAGACAGCAGTAAACCCCAAACTTCACAAGCAATGTTTAGGTTGCATGACAAGAAAAGCTTTAAACCTTTAACCCTTGTTTAGAAGGGTCTAAAATTTCACACTATTTCTGAGTAGGTGTAACTCGCTGCTGCATTTGATATTTGACAGAAATACTCACAAGGGTAGGGCAAACATTTTCTGTTGTTTGCAAAATAAAGGTCATACAGATTACAATATTTATAATTCAATGCTAACATTTGGGGGCAGAAACAGGCACTATTTCTTCTACATTAAACCCATCCCTGTAACTTGTAATACTAGATTTAAGCACACAATTCTATTTATTTGTATTTTTAAAAAAATATTTATAAGTCTGCACATTGAAACTTGTAAATTATTTCCAGAAGCTGAATAACCGAGCAGGCAGTTGTGAGCCAGCAGGGAGAAGAGAACACTCACTACAGCCCTAAAGGAGTGAAAGAGCCAGGAGAATATACCGAGGACTGACTGAGGTACATTTCTACCTCACAAGACATCCTATCTGGTAAATCTACACACATCCTGCTGCACCATATGGAGGCACCAGACTGAGTCCAAAAGCAAAACAACAGAATTAGCAAGGCACAGTGCCCGAGTGAAGAACAGCCACTGGCAGCCTGGCAACAACGAGAGCTTCTCATTCATCCACTCTGCAGCACGGACACAGGCTACTCCAACACAGCATGCCATGTCCTCCAACACCGTATCACAGTAACAATGTTTTGATTATTCTCTTTTCTGCATGGAGTGTCACCTATCAGGATTTTTACAGGTATTCATTGATGCATCACACAAATCCTTCTTTTACCTGAGGAGCAATGGTAGAAACATTTATGAACTTTATGTTTTATGGATTTCTGTATTTTTAAACCACGAATAAATGAGAACTGAAAAGATTCTGCAGGCAAGACCAGTGATATTTAAGATGATAAATTATCACTAGTGGCATAAAGGCCTTTTAAAACCTCAAATCATTATTTAATCCCATTAATTATACAAGTTAAGCGCTGTTCTAAATAACGTTTGAATTAAGAGGTTAGTTAAAAAAAGAATTTATTAAGACAGCTCCTGGACAGACAAGATCTAGAATTTCTGCACCATGGCAGTACTGAAATACAAAGCAGTACAGCGCTTTGACAATGCCCGCCTTTCCAAAGGACATTTCCAAATCTGTGAGAGTAAGCAGGACACAATAAGTGATGAGAGAAATGAAAACTGGACAGAGCCGTAAAGTTACTGGTTTATACTATTTTTTTGGACAAGCTCCAAATAGAGAATCTACTTCCCACCCAGGTAACATCTTACAACTGCTATGATATCAGAAATTTCAACACAATTGCTCAGATTAGGGACTTGAAATAAATTTTCTTCAAAAGGAGGAATAAAAAATAATAAAAAAATCAGCAATTGAAAGCTGATTTCTTCAAGACTTTTATGCGGGAGGCTATTTTAGCCAACAACTACTGAAACACCCTTTAAAGTTTCCTACTTCCATTAGTGTCAATATGCCTTCCCACAGCTTTTATTTCCCTCTACCCACTCTCAGCAGCACATGATAGCATATGATCAGTGTCATGACACTGCGTGTCAGAACAGTGAGCCCAGAGACAGCCAGAGTGGGCCCATCCCTTCTCAAATGGAAAACTGGTGAAAAGAAGAGCCCTATTTACAGCCTCCTTAAAACTCAAGTCTTGATGATGCAGAATGCACAAGCTTCCTTTTCTCACACATTCTATGTGTACACAGACTCCTCAGGCAAGAGCAAATTGTTCTTTAAAAACTCTAAGAAATCTGAGTTTTTATTTCATTTGGTTCAAACTGTTCAAAAAGTGCACTCAGTTTGAAAACACGAAGCATGTGGAATTTTCTGCCTGAGCTACAGTTGTGTTTCATGCATTCCAACAAAACAACGTCTTCCTCATCCACCAACATCCCAAACACTGCTAATACAAGCAATAAACCTGCAGTGTCACAGATCACGTTATCCTGAGCTGGCACGTGTCATCTGCCCCCTACAGGTGAGGTGACTTAGACTCACGGACTGATCTTTTGGCTTTCTTAGAAGCGATCACTTGACTAGAAGTGCTGCAATTAAAAACAGAGAAAGCTAAGCACCTCCGCAGAAAAAACAAGCACTTCACAAAATGATCCCCAATCTATTTACGGCAGATGACACAATTGTACCATAGCTATTACAATGCAATAGGTTACGTACCACATTACTTCAATGTAACATTATGAGTAGGTATCCAGAGGAATAGCTGGCTAATTAATATTAACATCTATCACTTGTTTACACTTGATACATCAAGATAAACTTTTTTAGGTGCCCTTTTCCATTTTTCTGTGAAGACAAAAGCACAAGCACATCCCGATCTTTCGAGTATTGCACAGGCAAATAAAAGTAACAAAAATTAAGTGTCAATGATTACTTCAGTCTAAATCGTACTCATTTTTTGTAAACAAGTTCTTCTTTCATTCTACACTACGTTCTTAATCAGACTTTCCAGCTTGCTATCTCAGTGCAATACAATTCAGTACACTTGTCTTTCAAGGCACACAGCCATGCTGATCTTACCTGACTGCCCTTTTCCTCCGTTCAACCTGTCCCACCTCATTCCAAACGGTTAAGTCAGAGGAAACAACCTTGTAATAAATCATGCCTACACTCAGCTAACACCTAAGTGCAAGACCTTCCAACTCATGAATTCATGAGGTCAAATGAAAAGCCAACAGAATTCTTTGTAAATGAACATCTTGCTGCAATCCCTAAAAAAATGCCATAGTATTTCTTTGTAGTCTATTTTCGTTCAAGGGGTAGTCTAACTAAACATCGTTATTAAATACGCATTTTATTCTGATAACATCACATGGCTCACTAGTAAGAAACATGTACAAGGTGTCACAGCAAAAACGTCAAAGCAAGACAACTCTGTTTCCTATGCAATAATTATACTGAACAACATTGGGATCCAGACTAGGCAAGAAACAGACACGCATTCAAGATCTAACCTAGCACAAAGACAGACTGTTGTCAAACATCTGTTACTTGAATTCACCTATGATTTCCAGTTGCAAAACTTCCAAAGATGACTAAGTGAACCAGCAATGATTTGTTTTGGCTAAACAACTCCATGCTTTTATTGAATTATTGCAAGATGTCATCTCTATTACTCTGTTCACTCCCTCTACTGAAAATAAAAAGCAGGCATAACCAACTTGGATAAGCATTAAGATAATTTTTAGTAAGCTGAGAACTGAGATAATACAAAAAACAATACATGAAACAACTATAAAAAGTCTATTTTTGACCTTCTCTACACAAGTTTAAAACAAAAGCAACTCATTAGGTCAGCAGAGCTATACAACTTTTCATTTTCTTTGGAGGTGAGACTTTGCCCTTATGAACTGTTATATGGGAATGAATGCTAAGATCTTATTATTGAACTTCAAGTATACGTAGGGCTTCTTTATGTTTCAGAGTCCTAGCCTTTCAATGTTCCTGTTACTTAATGAGTGAAAAAAGGCAGAAGAGATAGAATACTTCTGAAAAATAAGTTATCCCTAATACATGGCAATGATATGGCTTTTACTAGGTTAAAAAAAGCTTATTTTCCTTTAAACATACTCTTGAAAAAAAATTATGCTTGAAAACTCTGACACTGAAAACAGCTTTCTCTGAAACTTGAAAGAGAGCACCGACAAAGACTATGTACTTAAGAGCATAGTAGATTATATATAATTTTCACAGTTACATCCAAGTTAAAAATATTGTTAAAAGCGTGTTTGTTCTGGCTTACTATTGCTACTGTAAACACTGTCTTTATAAAGGTATGATTTTCCCTATGCAGCTCAGTCACAAGACTCCTTTCTATTTAATGATCATCATACTGGCCAGCAGAATGGTTTTACATCACTAAAATGCTCATTTGAAACTTTACTTCCTTCAAACAAATAAAGCAAGATTTAGTCTCTGGATACCAGATGTAAAAAGTCAGTTTTCTGGTCACCAAATGAAACCCATAATTTCACTTGAACACTTTTTTCGCGTCTTCAAAACTACTAATTTTGTCAGAAAAGTTTTCATAGGCCCTGAATTACAAAAGTGAAAAAAAAAAACACACCATAATTCAGGAAGCTTCCTTTTTTTTTTTTTCCTTTCTTTTCAAAAAAATATATGATATCTTATTTACATTAATTCACTCTATTCTAAATTTTACCCGGGGTGGAAATGGAACTTACCCATTTTTACTAAATATCCGTATCCAAGCTTGTATGTTTGGTCCCAGCATACATAAACATTGTAAAGTAGTAAAGGTAGACAGGAGAACTGCAAACAAAAATGTCTCAGTCACTGACCTACAAAGAAGCAATATAACAAAATAAAGTGAGGTAAAGCTACTAATTTATTATTATTATTTTTTTAAAGAGCTCCAAGATTTAGGAAAAAACCCTCTTAGTCAACTTGTGAAAGCATGCATGCTTTCTTAAGCCTCATGTAGAAGAAGTCTTTTCTTCTTACTCTAAAACAGTAAAGAAAAATAGGAAAAAAAATCTGGTATCTGTTTGTTACCTCAACAAAGACTGCAATGTAGTATCTTACTTAAATGCCTGATACCTGCAACATTTTAAAAAATACATTATATACCTCATACATAACATCAGTTCCGAAGAACACTTGGATATTTACTTCAATATTCAATTTATTTTTCTAGTTTGACATTGTGGAAGCAACCATGAACCCAAACTAGACGATGTCATTGTTAGTCAGTAATTGATCATCTCTCTCAGAAATCAGTTAGGTTGCTTCATGTTTCTCCTATTTTCTTAATCATCCTTAAAAATTAAAAATACTAATATCAAAAGGATGAAAGATAAGCAAGATGCATATTTTAGAAGCTTATGGGAGAAATGACTAAATGAAACTTGGAAAATATTAATACCCTTAAGTATAACAAATACTATAGTAAAAGTGTTTGTTTGTAACTGTCTCATGAAACATATCTCCAAATACAGACAAACTGTAAGAGCTAACTTCTACAAAAAGACAGCCATCCTTCTCCGCCCAGCCAGGAGCTTATCTTTAAATATCCAATGTACCAGCTAATACACAAGAACTTATACCAATATCAGCAAGGAGAACTCCCCCTTAAAGCGTTTAGAGAAAAATAGGGTCTTCTGACTTACTCTATGAGAGGTGCTCCATAAAGAACAATAATCGCATGAAATAGTATGCAAGACATGAAAAAGTATATACAGCATTTTAGAAATCTGGATATCTAAAAAAGAGCAATAAAATATCAGAATAATGTTTCAAAAGAAGAGAGGACATAAGTAACATACCTAGCCTATATCTTATCAACAGCACTGCACACTACCTATTCCTTTAGATATTTAATTTTAGCTACAGCACAGTATGATAACAGCATGGTATATTTCCACACAGCTTTCCTTACGTTTAATACTTTAAATAATGAATTACAAATGACCACGCTCACTCCATCTAAAATGTTTTCACGCACCTTGTAATGTTAAGACAAACATAGAAAAAATACGACTGGAAATGACAAAATAAACAAAGATAGTTTCATCAGATATTTTTACGTGCTTTACATCTGAGCATTACACCCATTCATTAAAAGGCATCTTTTACAGAATGAGAAACAGTATTTAAAAGCAAGAAAGTACCTAACATGAAAAAAGACATGCAAAATCAAATATAATACGTAAAGCTATATGAAATAAAACCCACTGTGGTTTGAACCTGACATCTTAAATGCTAAATCCCTTTGAAAAATGCTCACGACTTTTCATAGATCTGCAAAACACCAATAACCATCCCTGAATTTAAACAACACTTTCTGGGTACTCCCTGTATTGGACAGAAGTACAGACACTCAATAAATAGTTTTGGTTAGGTCTGTTCTGGTCAGGTCACTGACGGAAACCCATAATCTCACTTGGACACTTTTTTGATATTCATTCCTTACACTAGGCTGGGATGAAATCTCACCTAGAACATGATGCCCGCTTCATTTTCAAATCACAGATGGTTAAAATACTTGTTTTCCACGATGACTTTGTGTATTTTACGTCCCTCTCTGTCAACAGGGTATTAAGGCAGAAGTATTACATACAAAGATGCTGCTTTCTGGGATGTTTGCTTAACTCTTTAAGAGTCACCACCTAAGAGTGTTTGACTTTGTCCGACCCAGCAGCACGCGGGGAGTGCACAACTCTCGAGCTGCCCTCAAGGGACTGGTTGTGTGCTGCTCTGAATTGGCCCTCTTCAAGCCTATTATGCTGGGATTCATACCTTTAATGCTTCTGTTACAGTCTGCAACTACAAAAAAAATTCTCCTAGGTATATATAGTGTGCTGATTTAGTCATTCACAGCAATGCAGCAATCACTAAAATACTTTTTCAGTTTGCTTTGTAGAGTTTACTAGCTTGTTTAAATTGCTCTTCTCACTCTTGCACCTCAAATCCTACGCACTATTTCTCTTCTTTTTGAAATGACTCCAGACCTATAACGACACAAGAGAAAAGTGTATCCTCATGATACTGAGGGTCAGGCCTGGACTAGGAGATGCCTTCTGGGCCCGTCCTGCTTTGCGCTGGTGTTTGCCAGCGAATTGTTTTTGGACCCATGGCCAGGGCTACAAACCACAGCGTGTCGGCAAGAAACGGGCAGGGAATTGCTCACCCAAAGAGGTTGCTTGCAGGTAAGGAATGAAGCAAATTCTCCATTATTTTCAGGATATTTAACAACAGGTGCTGCACTCAGCTCATTCATGGAAAACAAGGATTCGCCACCAAGAATTCCAACTCCCTTCTTTCTCATCTGATTAGTTCAAAGAAAGAATTAGCTTCCCCTCCGTATCGGCTGGTAGTAACTTAAGAATAAGCTTACCTTGTTACCCAAAGAACTTCTCTTCGGAGACAGGCTTGGTTTTAGGACTAAACACAAGATTACATTAAGGGTACCGACGCAAACTGAACAAACGCACAGCCACGTGAGGTGCGTCCCCAGAACCGTGAACCCGTCCAGGAAGAAAGCCGGCACGACGGCAGTCAGCACGACGGAGGCAGCGCAGAGCAGGTTGGCAGCCCACAGCCTCCGTACTTCGGCGTCCCTCATCGTGCTCCCTGCAACACAGCGAGCGGCGCGGGCGCACCGGCGGCCATTTCGTGGCAGAACGGCACCGCCGCCACACGACCCCGGGCACCGCCGCCCCAAACCCGAGCACCCCGGGCCGGGAGCGGCCTCTCCCGGGGCCCTTCCCCGCTCTCCCTCCAGCCGCGGGGCCACAGCCGCGGCCCTATCCCTATCCCTATCCCTGTCTCTGTCCCTATCCCTGTCCCCGTCCCCCGCGGCCACTTACCGCGGCCTCATCCCCGGCGCGGCGCCGTGGCCGCCCGGCGACGGAAAACGGCGGCGGCGGCAGCTCGTCAGCTCCGGGGCGGACCCGGAAGGTGCCGGTTGTTGTGAGGGGCAGCCATGGTGTGCGAGAAGTGTGAGTGGGGACGGTGGTGGGCACGGGTCTCCAGGGGTCCCTGGGCGGTCCCCGCCCCCCCCCATCCCTCTCAGTCCCCCTCGGGTGGCCGTGGCCTGGGGGCGGTGGCGCGGCGCTGTTTTAATCTTTTTCCTTCGTAACGTTTCCTTCCGTAGGTGAGAGGAAGCTCGGTACCGTGATCACTCCCGATACGTGGAAGGACGGGGCAAGAAACACCACAGGTGCTGCGCTCGGCATCAGCGCTTGTCGCGCAGAGAGCTCAAAGCCGGCTCCCTTCCCTAGCCATCTTACAATCCTAGGGCTAAAATTTGTGGCAGTTATCAAGTTAACTCCTAACTCCTGTAGTTTCCTTAGCATGCTAATTTAATACACTAGGGATTTGTTTGCCGTGATCTTTTCGATATTGAATATGTCCAGTTTTCCCCCCTTGTATGCAAGGGTGATGTGCTGGGCCCGGCAGAAGGTAGCCTGGTGTCCTGTGCCTCTGTGCTGCGTGCTTTATCTCTGTGACTTCCTTGGCCCTTGTGTAAAAGCTGCAAGCTAAGCTTCTCCCACATATCCTTGAAACTGGGAAATTTATTGCTTTGTGCTTCTGTTCTTTTTGTAGAGAGTGGTGGCCGAAAGCTAAATGAAAACAAGGCGTTGACCTCAAAGAAGGCAAGGTCAGTATTTAAGCCAGATTTCAGCTAAAACATCAGTTTTCTGCAGCTGACGCCTGGGTTCTGGAAAGCTTGGTAACTCCTCAAAACTCAACCAAAATGCTCTTTTTAAAAATTCTTTGTGGGGGTTATGGCATGTTATGACTTGTTAAAAGTTATGTCCATACACGTTTCATGGGTGTTTTCTGCTGAATCAGAGTCTAGGCAGCTATATTGCTCCAGTCTTCCCTAAAACTGCCAGGGTTTGATGTTTGTGTTAAGAGAGGAGCTGAAAAGGTTTATTTTCCATGCTAAGATTGCGCGTACGATCTCTTGAGCATTTCTTTAAATTCTGGGAGAGTTCTGTTATATTATGCAAGGGGGCATTGCTGGAAGGTGTCTTAAGTTCAAAATAGCCTTGTATCTTAGTAAAAAGATACATTTTTAGTTTTGCTTTTAATAATTTGGTCTTCATAATGCAAGAAATCTCTCTTAATGGGGAAAGAGAGAGTTTTTCTTTGGAGTTTGTGTATCCTATTAGAAATTACCTTTGTATGTTACTTTTTTTAATCATATTTTTTGCTGGAGTTTCTGTCCGTGCCCTCTGGCTTAGACTTTTTAGGATGAGGCAGAGGAAGTACCTTTATTTCAATGTTCATAAAGTATTTTTCCTTTTTCCCAGATTTGATCCTTATGGAAAGAACAAATTTGCAATATGTCGGATTTGTAAGAGTTCCGTCCATCAGCCAGGGTCTCACTATTGTCAAGGATGTGCCTATAAAAAAGGTGAGTTTCACTAAATACCATATTAACACAGTTTGGTTTGAAATTAAGAGAGCATGTGGAACTCTTGAATTTGGCCTTACAAAGGGAAGGCTGAGATGAGATTTAATTGCTGTCTTTAACTGGTAATTAGGAAGGTGTAGAGAAGATGAAGTCAGACTTGTCTCTGAGATGCACAACAATAGAATAAGAGGCAATGGACCCAGGTTAGAGTGCAGGATACTCTAATTACATACAAGGAAACCAATTTACACCATGAGGGTGGTCAAATATTGTAATAACAGTAGAGCTCAGGGAATCTCTACTGGAAGCATTCAGGGCTTGACTTGAAAGGTCCCATGCAGCTGCATCCAAGTTGGCTGTGTTTTGAGTGGGACGGGGGCTGGACTAGGGACTGCTGGAGATCCTTTTCAACGTAAGTTATTCTGTGACTTAACTTCTTTTAAAATGTTTCCAGTAGAAATGGATAGATGAAAAGTAAGCTTAATCTTGGCAATTGCATAGAAAACTGTCATCTAGCAAGTTTGATTTTTGTTTTCTTGGTATAAAAAGAAAAAAAGAAACTCGTTTGCTGCAGTTGTCTTTCTGCTCCCTTCTCCATTCTACCTTTTTTGCAATAGCTAAATCCAAAACTTGAAGTACTGGTTTAAAAAATAATCCAGTCTTGGTAAAGTAATAGACTAGCTTAACAAAAATAGTATACCTGAGGAGTAAATAGGAAAAATAAACTGGGGTGTAAAAATAATTTAAAAAGTGTATCTGAAGATAAGTTATATTTATGGATGTCTTTGCTCCTCATTGTATCCTTATTCATTCAGTAGCTTAACATAAGCAATTGAGAGGTTCATTTCTCAAAAGGGAGTCTGTGGCCCAATTGTGAATATACTTTGTGCATTGAAAGTCAAGGTTGGCTTAACATAAAACTGAAAAATAAGAATTTAATCATTGTCCCTAGAAAGCAAGACATTGCGGTACATAATATATAAAATCTTTCTGTACTTATGAGTTAATGTATGAATGTGATGAAATTCTTCGTATGCCTAGAAGCTCTCTATCTCCTATATTCATTACAAGCCTTCACTATTAAAAAAAAATAATAAATTGTTCAAAAGTTCCCTCAGGAACAAAAAAAATCAGTTTCAACCAAGTTTGATGTAGAGCCTTAAGGTTATAAAATTTTACCAGTCATCTGTGTTTGAGTAGATAAGCAAAAGGGCTCAAACTTTTAATTTTCTGAGGGGAAAGAAAGAACAACATGAACTCAGTTACGTTAGTAATACTGAAGAACCCCCACAGACACAGGTTGAACCAATTGCTAGCTGTAGAGCAACAGCCAACCAGTAGTAAGTTTTGTTTATGGAATGACGTTAATTGTTCTATAACTGTGCACAGTGTCACTGGATCAGTGGCTTAGCAGTCTGCTGTAGGAGTGTTGCCTTTTCTAGTTGCTAGATGCTCACCAGATGGCTGCCTGAATCCCATATGGCAGAACCTTGTTCTTTCTTAAACTTATCATTGTTTTGGGTGGCCTTCAGGATTTCGTCTTTGCCTGCTTGTGTATCTTTCCAGGAAGAAACCTCATAAAAGTCAGAGCTTAATCTTCAAGTGCTTTAGGTTCTAGTTCTGACCATCAACGACTGAGGTTGTGGCATGTTTCTTGAAGCGGGTGCAGTATTACTGCTTGGTGCTTCAACTGTTGCGTAGCTCTGAAATTCAGAGACCTGAAGTTAATTACTCCTCAATTTAGACCTGGAGTGAACAGTGGGTGGGCTGGATTTTGAACTCCAGAACAAATCTCGTGGCACGTTCCCCACTGTTCTCCTTCCTAGGGGACTCGCAGATGTGTGTCCAGTCACATGATGTCAATATATAAAAGCCTGTGATTTGGAGAGAGGCAACAGAAATAGTTGTCACGATGTTTTTTTTTTGTCTGCTGATGAACAGTCTTGTAAAAGGAGATGTGGTCCTACTGGACAGAAGACTTGGCACCTTTCAGTTTTAGAAAAAGAGGGAAACACTGAGAAACTCCCTCCTTTGCCCCTGCCAAACTTGTGTACTTTGCGCTACTCCTGTCTTCTGTCTTGCCGCTCTTTGGGTTTAGGTCAAAGTCTTCTGTGTCAACAGTAGTCATCTTCACTTCAACTCTCTCGCATTGTTAGTGTCCATTATTTATCTCTTCTGTTACTCTAAATAGTTTAATTCCATGAAATTGTACTCAACTTTCTCAATTGCCTGAAGTTCCCCATCTGTTAATCTTCCATTTAGCAGTCAGTTTGCTGGTGCTTATATTTCCTTAGCTTAGCTACTTTTCTTAGGCTACAGGACTTACGAAGTTTAATAACACACCATTTTTTAATTGTTTGCCAGATGGGAGCCTTTCCTGGCTGCCCTCCAGTATTTGAGCAAATTACGGAGGCTTCAGGTGCTGTTATGAATCATAATGCTCTCAAAATAGAGCTTATTTTGTAAGTGGAAGTATTACACATATGCTGCAAATACTAATTTGTGTTAGAAATCATATTACTGCTTCTGAATTAGCAATATCTGGTGAGGGGGTGCACATGCAGATTGTCAATGAGCGCTCATTTAACATTTACTTGAAAATTATCTTTATAAAAACATAGAGGCTATGTTTTGAAGAAAAAACCTTAATGATTTTTGAATAATTTACACACCTTTTGTGTGCTTATAGGCATCTGCTCAATGTGTGGCAAGAAGGTCTTGGATACGAAGAACTACAAGCAAACCTCTGTCTAATTATATTGATCAGTCTTTTCATGAACTTTAACTAAGGCATCTTTGTACATTAACCTTTCTCTGAAATCATTTGTGAATATCACTTTCTGGAAGATAATACATTTACATGGAATGAGATGAGAGATAAAGACTGCCTGATCGTTTGTGTAGAAATGTACATGATATTTGATTTTTGTTGTTTTAGCACTAATGTTAACTGATACTTAAGGTAATGGTTTGCAGCAACTGCTACAGTTCAAAATGACAGGTTGAAGCTATGTTACCATTGTAACATCCTTGAGGTTAACACTTTCATTGTTCTGTTGCTGCATCTCCAGTCTTTTCCTTGTCTGGTAGTAATGCTTTATAGGTGTGTAAAATATGAGGTTATTTCACCTCGTGGAAGTAGTATCTTTGTTTAGGTATGCATATTTATAATTCCTCTCACCCCTATTATGTCCTGTACTTTGAAATGCTGCTTTTCTGAGTTTGATTCAATTGTTCTGTTGAAACAGTAGGGTTCTTTGTATTGCAGATTGTTAATCTACTAAAATGCAGTGTGTTACTCTGCCAGTTTGTACTTTTGCAGTAAGACTGATGAGCTGTTCTCCTGGCAACCCCTAAGGACTACATACAGCATTTGGTGGCCCAAGGCAATAAAATAATGAGCATAAATTTCTAATTCTAGGTCTCGGTCTCCTTATTTCCTAAATTAGTCTGGTTTTTAAACCATTGCTTGTAAACTGACTCTTGAATTCTATGATGTAATTGTTTATACACATGTCAAATTTGAAAGATCAAAACTGGCTGCCTTCTCAGCATTTGTTTGAGATAAGACTTGAAGCAAGCAGCTGTGAACATGTGAGACTGAGTGTGACTCTGCGTTTCTTTTGTCCTTTTGTTCGTTTCTACATAAGAAAGCAAATTCTGTTATGAAGAGTAATAACTGTTTACTGTGCATGCAGCTTATAGGAAAAGAATATTGCTCTAATTCTTGGTGGAGTTTTAATTAGACTTATTTAAGTGTTTACTCTTCCTGCCATATCTTCTTGTCAATCTCATAGGGTTCTGCAACTTTCTTTCAACTATAACAGAAGAACTATCAATGAGCATTTCCCTATGAATAGATATTCTGCTTTAGGTTTCCTTTTGTTCTCTTTTCTAACGCATGACTAATGGTGACTGAACAACCACTGTTCTTTCTATGTGAGTGGGATAAAATAAAGAGTACTGGTGATAAAGTTACTCTCTTTGCTCCTAGCTTGTGCTGTGCTGTGGTTGTGCTGTAAGTAGCCTTCAAAAAGGGGTAGCTTGACATTTCCTGTCATCCTTAAATATCCATTCTTGAGCATTCGGAAAAGCGTCTTCTCCAAATGTATTGACATCCTGCAATTACTAAAACGGTAATTCTTTTGTTTACTGAGCAGCTTTGTCAGATTGATGGGTCTCCCAAAAGAAAAGAGGAATACTGCTACCTTTCATTTTTCAAGTGTCACCTGCACGAACAATTGAGCAAAGGTTTGGGGATTAGCTGGCAGCCTGCAGCTTTATGTCTGCATAGTAGTGTCCACTTGTTTCCAAGCAAATCAAGGAGTTGTAATGTTACTGCACATCTCTATGGCACATTTGTTGTACAGATGGAAAAAAATATCTATAATGGACTTCAAGTTTTGTAGCAAGTGCTTGTTGGCAGAGTGTATGGTTCTATATCCTTACCTGGTCGCTTGTTTTAGTCCCAAAACGGAGCTCCATAAAGTGTAGCAGGCCTAAGAAAAGTTGTTTTTTAAGCTGTTCTTGTGCACCCTTATGTCTTAAGCTATACTATCATAAGAATGAAAAAGAAGGCATTATGTGCAACTAATGGAAAAAATGGGGCCAAGTTTGTTTGTTTTCATGTTGATTTTCTTTGGATTTAGCAAAAAATGCATGAATGTCTACGTAAATCAGTGTGCCTGTTTACTAGCTTAAATGGATGAAGAACTGTGATTTAGAAGATTGGTACAACTTTAAAAGTATTTCAACCACCTGAAAACAAATTATGAGGTCACTGTGAAAGCCAAGTACATACACGGATCACTGTCCTACGTAGCAACAATTCTGTAACACACAGACCCTGACAACAGTCACAGAGCACCAACAGAACCATAGTTAATGCAAAGCATATGTTTTGGAGAAAATCTTTCCTTTGTCATAATGGAGACAATAATTTGTAGTGAGGTAAGAGTTAACAGAATTCAGTTATTGTATGCTGGTTTTATTGTAAGGCATTGAAAGACCTTGCTTGAAAGTACTTATTTTCTGACTTCTTTTTTCTGTCTTCTACCACTGTAAGGTATTTTTTGTGTAACTGGTATCCCTTATTGTACTGGCAGTATTGCGTTAAATGTATGAAGACTATTAGAAGTAACAGTTGTAAACCAAGTAATTCTAACCATCTGGAAAAATTAACTGGGGTTTATAGCTGCAAGGCAGTTTTTGATGTAGTAAGTAGCATTTAAAAACAATTGCAAAAAGTCCCATGTTGATGAAAGGAAATCTAAAAATCACAAATTAGGTGGGTTTTAGGATTTCTAAGCTTCTCTGCAAGTCTTTGATAGGACTTCCTGTGTTTTTTAAATAATCGATTCTTTTTTTTTTTCTGGTACATTTTATTTTTTCTTCTCTCTTAATTGAGTTAGAAGAAGTTAAGCATTTTTCCAACTTATCCTTACCTTCAGACTTCTGTAAGACTTGTTTAAGGTGATTTCAGCTGGCAGATTCTCTGATATTCTCCAAACTCTTCACCCTTTGTGTATGCATGCTATAAGATTAGTTTTGCCATTCTGTAAACAAAACCTTTCTTGTTGTCCTAACATTTTTCAATATCTTTATTTCAAAAGTTTGGCTGTTTGTAATTTGTGAATGCAGTGTATCAATTCAATGTTTATTACACAGTGGAAATACTGGCACTGAATGAACTCTTACCTCATTTTGTAACAGATGTAAAAAGTATAATCCTTTGTTGACAGTTATTTTGTGAATAGAGCTTTTGTGCTCTTGTATCCCATTACTGAGCAGCTGCTTTTGCATATTATAATGTATCTCAGGTGAAAAAAAGGAGGTAAACTGTCTTGTTGTTTGGTTAGTTTTTTTTTTTTTTTGTATGGAGGGTGTTTACAGCGGGTACAAACTGTGGCTTGCTGTGCTAGTGGTTTGTCCATACTTAGGATCTTCCATCTGTACCTCTGAACCCTTTTTAGTCTCATGAGAGGCCCAGTTCCTGAAGTCTGTGTAAAATTTGTCGACGTAACAGTCAGCTTCAGAAATGCCAGTTTTCTTCAGAAAGTGTTGTTTTGGAGAGCTTCTACTATAAGTAAAGACCACAAGCACTGTCCTATGCTTCTGAGCTGCACTACAGTTCAAAGCAATTTTGGTAAATTAACTTAGTTAACTTTTAAATTCATATACAGGTCCAGTATAATGGAATTGTCATACAAACACATTTTTTGTTGATATTAGAAATTTCTCATTAGCATGTGATTCTTTTCCTGCAATATTACACCTTGAAAAGCAAAAGAAAATTTGTTATGGAAAGTTACCATTTTTGTTTAATGTAGTAAGAAGAACACATTAATGTTCCCAGATGATCAGACTGTCCTCTAGTTCCCAGGTTATGTAAGAGATTTGTGCTGCCAAATTTAGTTGGATTAGAATTTTTCTCAGTACTACTGAATTCCTATACTCTCTTTGCTGTTTCTGCATGTTAGAGGTATTAGTGAGCTAAGTACGAACAATGTTTTGATGCAGATTATTGAGAGAAAAAGAGGCAATAGCTATAAAAATGTTACTGGGCATGTAGCAGCCAGTGGGATGAAAATTGAACAGAAGCCACTGAAGGGTCCTTGTTGTCTCAGGGTGTCCTCGCATTGTTCCCAGCCTTCCTGTTTGATATTCTGTTTTTACTGCTGCATAAGCTAGAGAAAGGACCATCCAGGCTAGTCATTTGGAGATGCCAGTACAAGACACTAGGACTATTTGAACTCTCCCTTGTAGATTTTTTCCCCCTTCTTAGGCTTATTGTGTTCCTCATAAAAAGCAGTGCAAGAAAGACTTTGTCTTATATGCAGGGATGACACTGACCTCTTTGCATTGAGTTTTTCTTGAGAGTGGCCCTGACTTGCACCAATATTAAGCAAAATAAGAGATGTACAGGTGTCAGATTGTCTGTTCCACCTATGTACTTGTTCTGGTATCCCTTCCTGCAATCAGCCCATCTCTCCATGCTGCCTCACTTAGTGCACAGATAATCCGGTTCTGTACTGGCTGAGCCTTGCCCTGCCCAAGGTCACTTAGACCAGGACCCTCTGCCAATCTTACTGTCACAAATTCTGGGGCAGAATGAGTGATGCCTTTGTATTATCAGTAAACACGAGATATGTGCAAAAATTAATAAACAATAGACTGAATTAAGCAGCTGCACGGAGTAACACAATGAACCATGTCACTACATTTTCCTGACAGAGCGATATGTTTCCCAGCCATGGAAAGAGTCCACAGCATGAGAAATGCATTATTCATTGAAAGACAGTAAGCCAAGAGAAGGAGCAAACTACGTAGCCAGAGACAGTAGAATGCTCTGTAGATGACAAGAAAGCAAATGTAAGATTTCTTAGGGTTAGTATCAGGGAAAAAAAAGGCTTTTTCATGGTGCAAGTGAAATGTACAGAGAGAATTTCAGTACCTCTAAAATTCCAGTGCTAATGTTCGAACCATGGTATTTAAATTAAGTAAAGATAGTACTTCTGAATGTGTTTGAATATCGTTTTTTTGCTGCCACAAATATATGCAGGTAGCATTTGATTAGTTAAAGGAGTTTTGTTTATTGTTTACATCACAAAGTTTTGTTTCCAGTGCCTTCAGGGGAAGTACAATGACTTTAGTTTGTAGAATTTGCCTGTAGTCCCATGTTACTTTTCCTTGTGTCAAAAGATCTGCTTCAGCAGGGTCCTTGTGCCAGGCCCTCTGACCTGCACTTAGGTGGCAAAGTTCAGCTGTATGTGTAGGCACTCTTTACACTGCATCTATGGACAGACAGGTTTAAAAACAAAGAGGCAAGCTTGAGCAAGGGAAGTTAAAACTAATCTTGGGGACTAGAAGTAATGCAGATGGATGTTAGTGTGAAACCCTCCTAAATCAGGTCTACCACCACTGACAGAGTAACACGGAATTAGGGCAATGGCTCCTTACATTTGATATGGCAAAATTTAGTTTGCGATAGAATCTTACTCTCAGCGTAGCAGCCCTGAGAGTAAAGGTGTTTAAAAAACCTCCACAACCTCAGACAAGTCATTATTGAACCCGGGTTTTCTGATCTCCTGTAATTATATATATATATATATATATATATATATATGTGTATATATTCTAAAGAAGGGCTCCTTTCTGTCATTTGCTGTGGATGTTGGAGAATCCAAGGGATGTTGCTGCCCAGTCACTGACTTAAAATATTCATTGCTTAATAGAGAATACTAGAACTATCTGCTCAGTGAGCAGTGGTTCTGCACAAGATTGTGTGCCTGTCTCTTTTGCTTATATTGTCTTACCAGGTCATTGGTTTAGAAAGGTGGCAGGGTGCAAAACCATATAGCAGTGACAGGAAAACTCATCTTGAATGTCATCAGAGAACGAACACATTGCCACCTCACAGCTGAGGTTTGCTATTAAGCAAAGATATTTTTACCATCCCAGTCAGCAGAACTGGATGGACAATCTGATCAGGCATGAGGACAGCCCTTACAAATAAGGGCCAAATGTTTCTTTTAGTGAAGGTTATAAATGTGCCGCATTGCGAAGAGCAGTTGGCTTTGAAGTGATTCTCTTCCTCCTGGACTTACTCTTTTATGGAAGAAGCTGTCATCTGAAATTCATCAGAAACTGATTTTTCATCAACTTTTATGGGTGGGGGCTGCAGTTCGCTTAGCAAAACTTGCATGAGGTCTACACGTGTTCGCTGTATCTGGCAAATACCAGCAGAAGACTTGGGTTCTCTGCCGATAAGGAGTGCTTACTTCACCCGCTTTAGGACAACAGGAACAGATGTGTCGAAGGGACCTGGAAGAATTTGTTTGAAACCTTGCCAAGAAACTAAAGGGAAAACTGAGGGCGGCCTTTTCCATGTGGGTAGTGCTGGTGAAGATTGCTTTCTTACATGGTTCATGAAGACAAACATTTGTGAAATGGAACCGTTTTTTTTTTTGCCTTTATGCCATTCATTTTCAGTAAATGGCAAGTGTATTTTTCAGGCACTGCTGAAGTGATGGCCAAATAACTACCTAATTAAGCAGGCATTTCCAGACTAGCTTTCAAGTGGTAGAGAAGCTCCAGAAACTACTTCTCTCCTTTCTGTCTCTCTGCACTGAAAGACACAGACTGAACTTGGCGATGTTAGCGATTCATTAAGGGTGTTTTTCAGAGCAAATCATAAGAACTTCCTGCAAATGCACTTACTACGTGCTTGTCTGCCAAGTCTTATTGGGAAAACAAATGTTGAGATTTTATTTTTTTTCTGCCTCATCATAGTTATGATGATTAAATATCAGCATTGTTAACTGTTTCAGTTCATATGCAAACGCACAGAACTCAGAGTTGCCATTTTCTACTGGTTAATGGGTCTCAGCACAGGCATCTTAAACACTGTTACTAGGCCATTTTACAGGGAATCATTGCTGGCCATTGATTTTCTTTTATTGGTTTTGCTGACATAAAGGTAAGGATTTTAAGTTTATGCAATTTTCAGGTTGTCATGAACGCTTACTGTTCTGATACACTTACTCCTGTTCACTAGCACATCAGTGTAACTGGGCCTGTGTGATGAAAGGCATTCATGGCTGTTAAGTAGTTGGCATGTAACCCTGTTCTATTGCTTTCTTGTTATTGATTAAAATAATTAAATTCATAGAATCATGGAATAGTTTGGATTGGAAGGGACCTTAAAGCCCATCTAATTCCAACCCCCTGCCATGGGCAGGGACACCTCCCACCAGACCAGGCTGCCCAAAGCCCCATCCAGCCTGGCCCTGAACACCTCCAGGGATGGGGCATCCACAGCTTCTCTGGGCAGCCTGTGCCAGTGCCTCACCACCCTCAGAGTAAAGAATTTCCTCCTAACATCTAATCTAAATCTACCCTTTTTTTAGTTTAAAAATCCTCTCCAGTATAAGTCTATATATATGACAAGGTCATGAGGCTAGTTTGGAGGTGAATATATAGATTAACCAGGTTTTGACAAGTGCACCTCTCACATGCTAGCTGTAAAATGAAGTTTTATAAAGACTGCTCTACCATAAAGTGCCATAGGCTCTGGCTTTATTCCTTCCTTTATACTGATAATGAAAAGACAGTGCTCAATTGAGGGAGAAAATGGTAACACTAGCAACAGTAAAAGCGTGTGGTGCACAAGTGCACGCTTCTGTCCTTGAGCACTTGATAAGTGTTTATTTTCCCTTGCAACAGCAGGCAAGGTAGATAAATAAGAACCATTTGGTTGATCTGTCTAAGGCTACCAAGGAAGGTGGTCAGGTTGGAGTTAGAACTTATTTTTTTAAAATGTGGCATGTGTATATTGATAGGAAATGGCTTGTCCCTCTGTTGTGTGTAATACTTACTGTATAATTTACTGTCTGACCAGGGCTGAATAAGACAGGAGTTCAACACAGGAGCCCATATAATGAAGGAGTTGATTAATTCAGAAACCAAATAGAGCACAGTTTTTATGTTTTTTGTGTTTGTTTTTTTTTTTTTTTTCCTGGAAGACCATTTGAACAGTTTTCCAAACCACTTTATGTTTATGTGCACTTGCATATACATAAGTTTTACCACCAATACTTGATACTTTGGGCTATACAGCTAGTTAATTTGTGTAAAGATTTTCTCTTTTTAATTGTTCAACTTTCAGTGTTGGTTAAATTTAGGCAGGGAATATGGTATTTATTGAACATTTCATACATAAAACAGTATCAATTTAACTCTCTTATTTGGACAACTAAGAGTTTTAATATATTCTCCCAATTCTACCTAAGTTTAAAGCATATCCAGGTTGTTATAAGACAACATTTTATCAAGGAGATGAGTCAAGAGGGATATGGTGCATTGAGGAGTACACAACTATCTCTGAAAGCACGTTTGCATGTGGAAAATGCTACATTTATAAAATAGGTACAACCAAGAACACCGGAGAAAGAACAGGTATTAAAATCAAACAAAAATAAAATAAATCAATAATAAAGAAAACCCCCAAACATCTATAGATGATAAACTTTTGATTCAAAATCAGATTAACGGTCACATTATGGTGCTGCACAGTATGAATAAAGTACAAAACATGGCCTGTTCATGTTAATAGAAAATGTCACTTGTTCCTTCTCATTTATAACTGCTGTCTGATTTACTGTTATTGTGGGCTTATTTCCAATAAAGCTTTAATAAAAATCCAGGTTGCCACTAGCAGATAAATAGCAATGCAATACCAGGTGATCTTTTCCCTGTGCATAAGGATCTGGAAAGACTGTTTGATTCCAGAGATCTTAAGAAATGGCGTAACATTACCTTATTTTTTCCGCAAAAAGTGGCAAAAGGGACTGCTGAACTGGAGTTTCCAGCTATCACTAAATAAATTACCTTCACAGGAGGAACATGGTAGCCTGTTTACTGATGATTAAGCATTCTCCACGTAATAAAACATGCTGAAAGTACACTACTGTTTTACTGTAATGTTATAGACTTTGCATGGTATATCATTATATGATGCGTTATGTCATTCAATCCATTGCAAAGCTGTTCTAGGAAATTGCTTTAGGATAAGGAAAAGGATTAAGAATATTTTTTTGGCATAGAGGTCTAAAAAACACAGCTTCATCCTCGCTACTTTGGATCCTGCAGAAGGCACCATAAACGCTCCATGTATCTGAAGAGTTGTAATTTCAGGATGTTGAAGCATTCGTGCTGAGAAAAGGGGCAGTTCTGGAAAATAATGGCTCTCTGCAGCCACTTACTTTCATTCTACTCCACTTAGCCAAATTTCTGCTGATGACTTTTAGAAATGAGCAAGTAATTGCCTCACTATTTCTCCAGTGGTCCGTGACTTCCAAAGGGCAGCTAACCAGACAGCATTTTCTGTAGCAGTGTGACACTTGCCATACCAGCTGCGAGTTTTAGCTTGCACTCTAATTCTGCCAGCCAGCCAGGATGGAGGACACTGTAAAAGCAGATTCCTGTATCTTCTGCCTGTTCAAAGGGGCAACTGGCTATAGAAACCTTTTTTTTTTCCTTTTTTTTTTGTTTTGTTTTAGTTTTATTTAATTTTATTAGTGCATCTTTTGGAAAGTAAACCATAGAATACTTTGAAATAGGACAGAATCCTCAAGATTAGGGCTCCAGACCCTTAAAGGTCACCTAGAATGTGATTTCAGTGAAAATCTCACCAAAATGCCTTATTACCTTTGTAGATCTGTAGTTAAGTTCGTCTTCTGGGGGCTTTGTTAGTAGTTACTTGGGATGAGTTGGTTTGTCTTTAATTGTTTTGGGTGGAAATGAGTAGGATATTTTAGTAGGATATTTATTTATATTTTTAAAATGTTACAGTGGCATTGTGCTGCCAACAGTGAGAAAATACGTTGTCTGTTTTTTGTTGGGTAGCTATGAATTAAGTACTTGCATACTCTAGCAAGAGTTTTAGAAGACTGCAAGGTGCTAACAAGAAGTGAGAGCAAAGCTGTGAAATCGCTGTTGCTCTCATATGGATTCTCCAAACTTAACACATACGTAACACATATGGTGATCAGTTTCTGGCAATTGTTTTTACTGTTAGTACCATTAAAGTGTGATTCAGGAGCTGTTTCCATTTCATTCTTGATCAGCATCATGAACTCTTCCATGGATTTTGGATCTTCTTGCAAGCGTGCAAGAATGGTGCTGTTGACTGGCCTGCTGCTTGTCAACTCTAAGCATTGCCACACATATATGTCCACAAAATGGCTTGTTAGATGTTTGGCCTTAGTTTACTATCACAGAATCACAGCGTGGTTGAGGTTGGAAGGGACCTCTGGAGGTCATCTGGTCCAAACCCACCTGCTCAAGCAGGGCCCCCTGGAATTGCTTGCTCAGGAAATATTCTGAAGTCTTTTAAGTCTGGATAAAAGTTCACAGGAGCATCATTAGAAAAGCTCTGAAATGAACTGCTGTTTTCAGTAATGAACGTGTAAGTATGTTTCAGTTAATCAGAAAATCCATATATCTCTGTATTCCCCTTTCCCATAGGAATAATTTACCTTTTATCTTTAGACCTCTAGGTTGGAATTCATGGTGAAATTCTGACTGAAGACAAGTCCACCTTCATTGTCTTGGGAATCAGATACCTAGCAAGTGTTAAGGGGTACTTAACAGTACTTGTGAAATACTGTTGAGATGGTCCTGCTGCACTCCAGGTACCCTCCATTTAAAGAAAGTATTAGGGACACCTGGTCCTATTAGCATAAGCCAGGGAAGTACGTGCCTTGCATTATATGGTTCAGCTATGGATGAACCCATTTTCCTTTGCCTTCTAGCCCAGCCTTTGTCAGGCTGGAGTTATATCAGCATCCATCCATGGATGTTTTAACCCATCAAGTTTATACATGTAGTTATGATCCTCTGAAATCAGTATATGAAAAACAATGCTTTTTCTGTGAGACATCTGCCAAACAAAACAAAGAGATCATATTTTACTAGTGTGATCTATTTCTAGTGCATTATCAGTTCTGCTATCACAATTGTAAAACGATCTCCAATGTCCATGTGTTGCAGTTCAGAAGTTCAGAGTACAGTAGAAATACAGTATGGTCACTGACACATTTTTATTATTTTTGTCTCTTTGGTATGTGGACCGTTCTTTTTCTTTTTTTTTCAAACTTAGGGCATATGCTGATTATTTGATAGCCTCAGCCTGTTCAACAAAATTTCATTTGTGAGAAATCTTTTTGCCTACACAAAAAATAAGGCACCAGTCTGAGAGTTATAGGTATCCCTGATTTGCTTACAAAAGTAATCTGGCAAACCTCGCAGATGACCAGCAGGGTCACCAGCAGCTGCCAGTAAAATAAGTATGCCTGGTGGTTAGATCTTAACTAAGCAGATCACAGAATAATCACCCTTCATACAGGATTTAGCTCCCTGCCAAGTCCCTCACCGCTGAGAAGTCTGGGCAATAGGAAAATATTTGCAGCATGCCTATGAGGCTATTTCAGTTCAGGGTGAGGTGCCAACTCCTCAATTATGTGCCTCTCACAGGGAACACCTCCTGCCAATTTTTTCCTGCCTGTAGATGATGGCAAGTGTTTAATATGCAACCTTTCAAGAAGTCTGATTGGGATGTAGGTTTAGAAGAGACATTTCCATGGTCTGAAAGACCGTTGCTGGAAATACAGCTGGAAATAACTACACAAACTATAATAAAATTCTATTATGTAAACTCTAATTTCCTACCAAATAAAAATATTTTGACATCACTGTCATAGTCTGCTAGTGGTACAAACAAACCACAGACTATATGCACTGTTCTTGTTGTCTGTAAGACCATAGCACGATTGCAGTACCAAGATGTGTTAGCTGCGAATCCAACCCTTTGAGTGATTCACCACTTACTTCTGAAAATGAGACTTGCCTCCTGCGCCTTAACTGTAGCATTCCACGGGTCATTTGGTTGTCCATATACAAGCAATTCCCTTGCAAACTTGCTACATGCAACAACTTTCTTTCTTTTTAAGTATCTGGTGTGTACCTGCAAAAAGAAAGAGCGTAAATGCTGAATGACTAGTAGGAGTGATCCTGAAAGGAAAGGTGAAGGCTAAATAAAGCAAGGACTGAGGAGGATTTCTGTGCCAGTTCTATGAGGCTGCCCATGGTCACAGCAGCACTAATCAGGAACAAAAAAGAAATCACCCGTAAGAATTATCAGTTACCCTTTTCTAGCATAATAGAATATAAACATTAGAAATATGAATAAATACATGTCATGTTGAATAAGTGCTTATGTATGTAGAGAACACATCTTAGTGATTAGCAAATAGAAGACCCAATTTAAAGTAGAGGCTACAGTCTGCTTCAAATAAACACTAGATTATTAATCAATGAGAATCAAACTTTTCTGGGGGGAAATAACAAAAATGTGGAAATGGAGAAGAAGATAAAATCAACTATTCAAGTCAGGAATTTCCATCTGCCAAAGTAAATCATGATTAAAACGGTAATTCAAATGATTAAATCAGTCTACTTTGAGGCACAGCTTATAGATGTCTGGCTCACAGGCAGGATTTTTGGTGAGGAGGAAAGCAGGCAGTTAGATTTTTGCAATTTCCAAGTGATACAAGCTGCCAAGGATTAGCATGGAGTGTGCACTGGTGCCATAAAAAGAGAAAACTTCAGGTAAGCAGCACTGGTATAGACAAAGTGTATAACTGAAGAAAAAAGTTGTTCTACTGCAGAGAAAAAACAATCAGCTTTATTCAGGTGTCATTCTTAACAAATGAAGGTATTGGGAGTTTCAGTTGTGAAAGGATTTCAAGATAGTGAATGCAAAATTTGGATTAAGTTTGTCTAACTGGGTAGAGATAATTCTTTAGCATAGTTTGCATAGTGTTTACCTGAGCAATACTCCTGCTATAGGCATTCAGTTCAGTGGGAATTCTGAATGCCTAGAGGAGTGCAGATTTATCCCTTACTAGGCCGTGAGCTTTCTGCTATCTAGCTGTCGAAGTAAATATAACCCTATTGCTTTCAGTGCTTATCTAGAGTGACCAGCCCTGGACTGCTTTATGCCACAGGTACAACTACTTTCCCATTTCATCCTTCTTTCCAACTATCCTCCTAAGAAGCTACTGTTTTACATATTTCTTTATGTATCCTTTATTCTCTTTACTATTACATTCAGTTTTATTTTCTTTTATTCAACAAAACATCCAAGACTCTGAAGAAAACACCTTTTCCATAAAACAGCTGGAGATTAATTGACTTGCAGAAGAAGGGTGTTAAGTGTTGCTTATGAAGGGAAAACCTGCCAGTATCCTTGATGATCATCATCTCGTCATGACCTTCATCAGATAACATCACTGAGCATACCTGAAAGGACAGAAATGAGCTTTTAGTGGAAAGCAAATATCTGACATACGGAAAAGTGCCCTAGGGGTACTCACAGTTGTACAGCAACAAATGAGCCCTACAGACCAAAAAGCCAAAGAGAAATTTGCTGAATGGGAAAATGGGAAGTGCGGGTGTACATTCCAGCACTTGAAAACAGCTTTGGGATTAGTGTGTTCTGAGCTGAAGAAATCTGAAGTTGACCTATTGTGGTTGCTCTGAAGAATGAGTAGGAATAGGAGTTTGCATCCAAACTTGCCCTTTCATCTTTCCATCTGTTCAAGAAAGTGAGGGTTCAAAAAGTGAGAGTTCAAAAGTGAGCGTTGAAAGCTCTGGGTTCAAAATCTATGACTCAGGTACATTTCTAGTCTTGAGCCATTCACCTGGATAGGAAAGTGGCAGAGATTTCACCAAGTTTGAATTCTGACAAATTTTAATCCCAGTCACAATGTGGTAATTATTTAGGATTAAATTTGATTTTCTTTAGCTGTTTTACCGGTCACAAATCAAGACCCATTAACATGTTCTTCTAAATGTGGGGTCTTATATAACACTCATAAGGTCGTTTTCCAGTACTCTGACAATGACATGAATTTGTTATACAGAAAAAATCAAACGAACTCTGGAAAATCAAAGTAGAACCCCAAGTTTACAAGTAGTGAGTGTCCTGATGTGAGGGGATGAGAAAGTAGCCCCCCATGCGCACTGTAGCAGAAGAGGAACCTCCTCCCAGACTTTGAATTACAACGAAGCAGAATCGAGTTGACACACAGAAGCCATGATCGCTGAATGAAATGAGTCACAGCAAAAGCACTAGGTAAAGGATTATTTTCAGTTTCATAGACAAAAGGCTGCAGGCCAGAAAGAAGTGAGCATTTATTTGAGAGAAAGGAAATTTTCCAGGATTACAAGAAACTGAGCAGAAGAGGCAATTTTTTTTAAGGATTTTTTTGGGGTATAGCAATTCTCACATTTTCCATAATGTGCCTCTCTTTTGTACTTAATTCCCTCCAGTTATCTGTCATTTTCTTCATTCCAATCCTTCTTTTAAGTCATTGTTCTAGTGCTGCCTAAAAATCTCATTACCAGTTATTAACAATGTGACAACATTATCATAACCTTAAACTTACTAAAGAATTGAGCATCTTGCCAGTGGAGAAACAGAGGAACTGACAACTGAACTTATAAAAAGAAGGGAAAAGCACAGTCAGGCTAAGTGTGAAGGATGAGCTCTACAAATCTCTCTTCTCATCACCTCCTAAGTGTTCATTTTTTTAAATTGCTCCTAGATAATGTTTTGGTCAGACTACTGCCCGATCCGGTGTATGACCTGGTTCAGTGAAGCACCATGTTAGCCCAGGCAATCTCCATGTGAACAGAGGTAGTAGATACATGTAAACACTTTCAAAACGTGGTCTTTGGTTTTAATATTAAATTATCATACATAATTAAAGGAGAAACGTCCTAAAAGGTGGCTTTGAATAGGTTCTCAGAATGAAAGATAAACAAAAAAGTGCATGTTGATGTTTGTTCTTATTTTTGTTTCATTAATAACAAATACGTTTGTAACCTCTTGCTGATTTTTCTTTGAGTGGAGGTAAGTATTTTAGTTGGTCTTTAAATACTGACTCATTTTAACTCAAACTGAAATGCTTGCCCTTGACATACTTACAACAGAAGAAGTAATAGGAGGACTTCCTAACCTACTGTTATGTGAATATCCAGAGTTAAAAAGGTAAGACTATCAGTGGTAGAAGTAATGTGCGGAAAGGATTTCTGAAGGAATGTGAAGAAGATTTTAAAGCATACAAATTTAATCTGTAGGAGTAAAGTTCAGATTATTTATCATCCCCGTTACTAAAAATGGCAAAAAAGAAATAAAAACCCTGTTCAGTTTTGGAAGCAGGACCCTTTCTTATTTTAATAAAGAATCTTTCTTTTTTTTTTTTAATTAAAAAGATTCTTTGTACATGTGTCTGATTTGCCTGACCCTTGAGTTAAAATAGGCCATCACAGCAACAGGGTATCGTTAAGTAAAAAATTATCGCTCAAGAAGTAGGAATACAGTGCTCCTCTTAAAAAAAAACACAAAAAAAAAAAAAAAAAAAAAACAGCCAGCACCTGGGCTGCATCCTTTGTATCAGGAATGTCTGGTTTTCCTGACCTTGGGAGGCACATGCTAAAATCTTATTATGGCTGGGAGCTGTAAGTCATATTTCACATACTGCAGGAGACAATGGGTGGAGAATCTGCAGTTGGCTCGCTCCCTTTTATGCTTGACTCTTCAAAACCCCCTGGGACACAGTTGGATACCTACCATATGGCACAGCCTTGACATTGGCTATGTATGTGATGCTCAAAAGTCTGTACATTGGGCATTCCTGATCAGCATCCTTCTCAATCCTCAAACTAGAGAGGTAAATTTTAAAGAAATACAGATATAACAAGGAATTTAAAACAGCCTCCAAAAGGATGATATAAAATGATACTACTGTCATGGATTAGCTGTTGCAAAGACAATTCTGGGTAATCAGACAGTTAAGCAAGGTGTAATGGCTACCTCTAGTTAGAGACAGACAGCAGAATTCTGTGCAGAGCGAACAGAGGTGCAGAGTCAGACCTTACACTGCCCTAACATTGTGACTGGCTCGGGACGGGGCTCTGGGAGCCTTCCTCCACAGCCCTGCTAGAACAGCCCATTCTTTGGTTTAGGACCTTCTGACAGGGAAAGGGACCTCTTGTGACAGCACATTGAATAACAAGGGAGTAGGTAGTAGAGAATCCCATTATCACAACTTCTGGGAGTGCATCTCCTAGTTGACTGGTGTTGAAACTTCTTTCTTTTGGGGAAAGGCTGTCTTTACACAGCTCTGCACAGCACAGTGAGGCTCAGTGTGGCAAGGCACAGCCACCTGCCTCTTGCTTCAGCTGCACGCTGCCTGATACCTGCAGACCCCATGCTCCCCTGGCCCAGTCCCAGCCCAACTCCCTTCCTGCATCCAGCATCCAACTGAAGCTACCTTTGAGATGCCAGACAACCCGTTCTCCTGAGTCTTGCTTCATGTGTCACGACACTCCAACCATCCAGGCTTTCCTCAGTGACACATCTGCACTTTACTCCACCTTACTACGAAGTCAGGCTTGCCCTGTGTTTAGAAGATGTTCGTTACAAAGATAATTGTAAAGCTTGCAAAACGTGTGTGAGCTGTGCACACAGCAGTAAGTGCAGGGCACGCTTACCCCATTTGATACACAGAGCCAAGTTGTGAAGTTGTGTACCGGACAAATTAGAACAAGGTAAAATCTCTTCATACATATTAATCTGAGACAACACCTTTATGTAGAGCAGTGGCTGTTCTGGATCAAACGGTAGATAATAATCTGTAATTTCTCCTTTATTTTGCCATATACAAGAAGTATGACATTCTTAATTTTCATTTTACTCAAGCAATTAACTGAAAATAGTCTATGAACCACTGGCAATCATCTCAGGTATGCCATCTCATGGATGGATCTGCAAGGTCTGGAAAAGAGAAATGGTACCCGTTCAGCTCCACAGAAACATCAGAAATTATAGACTCATTAGCATAACTTTGTGCCCTGGAGAGTTTTGGCATAAACCACTGAAGAAAGAATATATGAGTGCCTAGTTAAGACACTGCTAACCATCCACCTACAAGCCCCCCACACCAATCTGTCATTAGATGAACCAGTCTAATTTTCTTTAAGAGAATAACTAGCTTGGTAAGAAACTGAGGAAATGTAGATATATGTACAGAAAATAACCACCTCTGTAGCAGTGCAGCACAAAAGTATGTGGAACAAAGTATTTTACAAAATGCATCTGAGTCAACTAAGTAGTGTCATTCTAGGCTGAATGGACAGGGCTGTCGTATTTTGAACAGGGGAAGTAATTATTCTGCTCTATTTGATCATTTTAAAGGCTTAGTTGGAAAACTTTTGGAAAACTTTGTCCTGATGGCCGATATAAAATAAATAAAAATAAAAATAAATAAATAAATAATAAAATAAATAAAAATAAATTAATTTAAAGCAAAGCTTAAGGAATGAGTTTGTTCTCTTAAAAAAAAGAGGTTATAGGTAGAGATTTTAAGTTTTCCAGTGCGTGAATGGTTGTTAGTAAAATGTAGTGCTCAGCTGTTCTTCATCCTTACAATAGTAAGTTACCATCATTTAGCCAGCATAAATACTATTTATAATGTTTTTACAAAGTTCTAGTTTTATTTGGTGGGTATTCTACAAAAAAAGAAAATTGTTCTAATTCTCCCAAAGTTTCCTTGCAACCTTTGATCCATCCACATTTGATTAAAGCTGGGTACAGAAAAAAATGTTGACTCAAAAACTTACAAAACAAGAATAGCATTGCTCCACAGTGTGGAACTTCCACCAGCTTTCACAACTCTCCACAAAAATCAACCCCCCAAACCTAACCAACTAACCACAAGCACCCTTAGCCGGGCAGGAAAAGAGAGGAACCCTTCCCAAGCCCCAGTCAGCTTCCTGGGGCACTTACCTGGGGTGAAGCATGCTTAGGTAGGGATACCTGTTTAACTTGAATCAGACCACCACATTGAGGCTTCCAATACTGTATTTATGAATACCTTATGAGTAAGAATATAAAAAAAAGTGCTTAAGAGCAGTTGGAAGTACATAAAGAGAGAACCTAACAGCCCATCCTGAGAAGAGCAATCCGTCAAGAATTCATGTCTACCTGTTAAAGTAAGCATGGCCTAATACACTTGTTGACCAGGGGGTTTTTGCCTTATGAATCTGGATTATCAGATACTGGTTTGTTTTAGAAAAGTTTTCTTGTTTACCTATTACTATTCCAGCTAAATCCCCATTATAGTGCAGGTTTAGGTCATAGTTAATCATAGAGAATCATAGAATAGCCTGGGTTGAAATGGACCTTAAAGATCATCTAGTTTCAACCCCCCTGCTCTGGGCAGGGTTGCCAACCACTAGAGCAGGCTGCCCAGAGCCGCATCGAGCCTGGATGGACCAGGTGCCGTAAACAGAAGTTCCTTTTGCTACTGATATTGTACTGGTGTTTACTTGCAAGGATGAACCTAAAGTGTTACAGCATGACTTGCAAGTGTAGGTGTTAATCAGACTGATAAAGAATAATAAGGAACATGAAATCAGTTCCTTGAAACTTTATCCGTGATCCCCTGATTTGGTGGAAGAGTCTGCGTGCCCATTATGGATCAGAGTACACAGGCGGTATCACAAATTCTTTCCTGCTAGCAGTTTTGTTATGAATAGCAACGCAGTGCTAGAACTCCAGGTATGTAGAGCTAATAAAGTATTTAGACATTTTTATGAGCAGCATATTATGAGGCTACTGTTGCAATAGTTTCTATGTTGAAGAAATTTGGGCACAGCAGATGAGCAGTAGATCATACGCAGAATTAGATGGGGCGATCAGTAATCTTTTCTGTACCAGTGACTGAGCCTTGGAATTTCAAATAGCTATTTGTATATGCATAAGCATTCACAGATATAAATGTTTGCTTAAGCGGTGTTGCATTTTATACATGAAACAGGTTTCCCTCTAGAAAAAATAACCTCACGCATTCTTACACATTTTTGCAGATCTTCTCACATCTTACAGTTACATGTTACAAATCATACAGTTTGATTTATACACGAATCAAGGCAGACTATAATGCTTTAGTTTAAACAGCAATTTTTTATCCCTTTCCATATTATCTCATGCTAAACTTAATTTTTCCAACATGCTACATGTCTTTCCTCCTTTTAAAATTTTGAGTGGTGGTATTTTTTTTGACAGTCTCTGGCATGATGGGAGTTCTGATTCTGTTGAGAGTCTTTGGGAAAAGTCAAGGCACGGGGAATAAATTGTCCAGCATAGTGAGACAGAGGCATTAGCAATACCAAGCATTTCAAAGTGAATCAGACCTCCAAACTATGAAGCTGATTTAAAAATCATAGCATTTCACCACAAGTCATTTTAGGGGGGTGGACATGGCCTTCTTATTTTTGAGGTCTTAAGATTTATGTTTTTCTATCTTTCTCTGTAGTGCTAAAGGCAGTTAACTTACTTCATACTTTCTTTTTTTTTTTTTTTTTTTAAATGAAAGCTGAGAGTTTCACCTAACTCTGGAAAGTTAAGTCAAGAGATTGCATGTCATGAAATTCATGCAATTGTGAACAGCACTGAGATCCTACCTTCTCTCCAATTCAATAAAGACCCAGAAAGGGCAAAACCATCTGTTTTTTATATTAGATTTTTACTTTCTGGAATAAATCCTGGAATGAATGTAACTGATACTCAGCTCCAGCTCAGCTTCCACTGCAGTAAATGAAACAGTTTATGGTCATTTCAATAAGAGCTGGAGCAGAGCTTCACGAGCAGTGCTCTTTTTCACGTCTCTGTGCTCAGAAAACAATTCAGGACTTTGTGACAGTTTGCTAACCCACTTTAAATATGGAGAACCTAATGGAAAAAAGAATTTTGATGTCAGATCAAGCTGGGCACATAAACATGCCTCAATCTAACTTCGTTTCAGGTCAATAGGAACTTTCCATTAACTTCACTGGGCATTGAACCAAGCCAGATAAATCAAAGCCTAGGCATAAGTTTAAAATCTGGATGGAATCTAAATAAAACTGACAGCCTAGAGTGAGACCCTGGGTAATAAGCTTAATACATTGCCAAACCAAAATTCAGAGGGCATGTGCACAGCATTGTAAATAAATCCAGGCAAAGTACATCAAAGGGTGGGGGAGAATTGTTTTGTCATTGAAAACATAAGTGAGTAGATTTTAAAAAAGCAGTAAGTAAAACCTAAATTAAATTATCAAACATATTTTTAGGCTGTTTAATGTGTAAAAATTTCTAGGTGTATCTTTTGACCAGGTTATTGCTGCAAGAAGTAATTTTCCATAAGTCCTGTGGATGTAATATTTGCATATCTGACTGCCATCTGTGTGAACACATTCAATCAAAAGTGACTCAGACCAGGATTTTTGTAATGTTGGTAATAGATGCGTTAAATCAGGGTCTGTGAATGCTCTTCACAAATGACATTTATTAAGACTGGATTCTGTTAATGACACTGCAGAGTGCTGCATTTGGCAAGCAGTAAAGATGAAATGTAGCAGTCGTACACTGGCAGTTTGTCTGCTTTGTCCTGCTGTCACTCAGAAATGTCACTCACAGCTTTCCTCATTTCAGCCCTGACATGCTTTTGTGGTTTTTGTGTGCTTAGTTTCGAAGAGTTCCTTGTGGTGATTATTGTAGTGCCATATGTTTCCAGAGCAGACGAGATCTGAGTAACATTGAATTGTTAATCGCATTCCTTGCCTCCAACACATCTCTGATTCCATCCAGAACACCCTCTAGCATGGCTTTGCTTCACTCCTCTCCACTGAGACTTCTCTTGTTGCGCTCTCAAAAGCCCGATGGCCTGTGGCCTCACTTCATTTTCAAATTCCTTTCCCTTTCTACTGCTTCTGATGTGGCCCCTTTACCCTTTCACTGCAGTGTTCTCCCCCTGAGGCTTAGTCAACTGATGCTGCCAGGGAGATCAGTCCACCGATTTAGCTTTTGGGTGTTCTTCTTTGTGAGACTTCTATTTGAAGTCTCTGGTTTCTTTTCTTTCAGCCTTTACAGCCTCGGTTATGATGCCACTACTCGCTTGCACAGATTCAGCTGACATCTTACTTGTTAGCCAGACGTCCCTTCCAGCCACCCCGGGAGCAAACGTGGTTTCACAGGAACTGGGGGGTGCAGGAGTCCCCCACAGAGCCCCCAGTTTAACCCTCCTAGCCCACCAAGGCAGGATAGGAGTTCTGTAGATCATTCCTAGCATATGTTTGTCTCACCCATTACTGACAGAAGCTTCTGGGGGCTTCTTTCAGGACTCTTGTACTAGAACACTTACCCTGCATAGATCTCCCATGTTGAAAATGAAACCACTTAAAACTGATCCAACTCAAAGGCGAAAGGAAAGAAAGTTACTAAATATCCTCTTATCCTTACTTCCCTTTAGAAAATTTATCATTTGCCTAACTCAGTTTTTCCCTTTTTTGAAATCTTCTTTCAAACTTGCCTTACAGGTCATGTTTTTTAAACTTCTTGTCACTTTGGTTGCTTCTCCTGTGTGCTACCTAGCTTGCCTGCACATTTCTTGAAGAGTGATACACAAATAGGACATAGGGATCCAACTGAGGCCTCATCATTGCTGAATACAGCGGATTAATCAGTTCTAGTCTTACATAAGATACTTATTTTAATGCATCCCGGACTGGTATTTTTCTCTTTTTATAACAGAAGCATAACACAGAGGTTAAGATGATCAAAGCTGACAAGATCTCAGGGTTTCCATGCATGATCATCAGCAGAAGCACAGTGTTCACTGATGCTAAGTTATTCAATGTTTCAGTTATTGTGCTGATCATTTGCAGCTCTAGTGATACTGCTGTCTTCTCCCCTCTGTTCTTGGGTTGCCTTGCCTCTGTTGGCTTGCCTGCCTCTTGGTTTGCCTCTGTTCTTGGCTTGCATATCCAGTTAGCGTTGAACTGGCCAGGACTGTGGATGGAGATGCTTTTTTGGTTGCTATATCCAAATGTAGGTGATGACACAGGGGGAAAGTGAGAGCAAGAAGGCTGTTGGGAATACTATAAAGCCAAAGACTTGGCACCTAGCTCTTGTGGCATGGGGATCCTTTATAGAAGCAATGAATAGTGTTTCACTAACAAACAAATGGATTGTCAACCTGCAAACATGGGATGCTTCAAGAAAGTGCAGAAGTCAACGTGTAGCCATAAATGCCATCACTGCTAGCATGCCAGAAGAGAAGGAGGTAAAACTCAGTGCTCACCAAACAGTCCTTATCCCTCCAAAGGGTGTATGTGAAACTTTGGTGAGGTCTAGAACATGAACAAGTTACCATGGAATAGCAAACCATGCTGTAGCAGCCCAGAAGCAGCATGGTAGCTCTTTGCATTAACCCTATGGCAAGTACCAGGTTTGGTGGTAGCTTAACATTTTTGGACAATTGAAACATTTCCGCACAGCACTAGTTAAACATGCTGCATAGCAATATTAGTTATCAGCCCATGGGTTTTATCTTTTGGTAGGCTCCCTGGCTTTGAGTGCCTACCGAGTGTAGAGAGCCTCGGCTAGAGCCGTCCTTGCTGTTCCTGCCAGCGCTGCCTATGCACAGCCCGTGCGGAGCTGGGGCTGGGCTGGGCCATGTAACCAGCAGAGCTACGCCGGTTAGCATCACCCAAGGGAACAGCTGCAGGCATCTGTGTGTGCCTTTCCACAGTCCTCAGTGCAGAGCACAACCCGCTGTGCTGGCCTTTTGGCCTCTCACCAGCGCTAAAAGATGTTCACAAGCCACAACAAGAAGCTCCTTTTTGGTGTTGGTTCTGTTGGTACAATCCTGCGTTTGATTTAAGTGGGAGGAACTTCACAGCAAGCCTCTTTCACTATGGCGAGGCTTTCTCTCTCCACTTGCAGCTCTCTTGTTCCAATCATCCCTTTTCAGCTAAAAATACCTGCTGTCAGCCCTTGTGCCATTGCAGGATCAGAATGCCCTTTTTGTGTGATGCCTTGGCCAGTTGGAATCTCCTCGTGGATTTTGAGTCTCTGGCTTTTCTCACATTTCACTTTCGTCAAAGGTTTTTTTTTTTTTTTTTTTTTTTTTTTTCCCAAGGCTGTTTCTGCTACTCCTTCATTGTTCTCTGGGAGAGCTGGGAGTTGCAGTTAGTATTGCAACTGTTTATTTGGGCCTACATGGGTTAATGAAGGTTTTGCCATGACTCATGAGAGCTCAGACTGTGATACATCTAAACTCTACTGAAAATTCTTTCCAGAGCCAGGTCTCCCAGCCTGAGATGTGTCGTCCTCAGCTCTCACATGTTATATTCTATTCTCTCAGCAGAATCCTTGAGCCTTTTAGCTTGAATTGCTTTCAGAGTAATAAGATACAATTTACCTTTGTTTTAACGTAGTTCTTCATGCATTATTGCTATCATTTCAGCGTATTCCTACTTATTTCTTCCTGCAATTTATCCTCCAGATTACTACTCCCCTCCCTGTCTTGCCTAGCAATGTCTTACACTTAGAATATAAAGTTCTCCTGTGACTCATATTCCAGGCAAAATGCCATCCATCCTAATAGAGTGAAACAGAGTATATATTCCTCCTATTAATTTATCCAAATCTGTTTTGTGTTCAGATCATTTTCTGTACTTTCAAATAAATCTTATTTGTTCCGAACATATTCTCAGTATCTCACCACACTTCACAGTTCAATAGACTAGACCTTATAGCTTCACTGTGAAGCATGTAATACTACGATTTTTTTTTTCCAAATGACAAATTCAGATGTAGGTAGCTTATGAAATTTGTTAGCGGTCATTAACTGGTAAACGAGCTGTGATCTGAATCAAGATCTCATTATTCCTTATTCTGAGCTTAACTCCTACTTCATTTTACATAAACATAGTTTTGTAGTTCAGCATGTATATAAAACTCACCATTTTGGAGCTGAAGTTTTTGGCATGATTTGTATAACATTATAAGTTTGGTTTTAATAGGGAAAAAAAAAAAAGAGGTAGTTAGGAAATGCAGTTCTGACATCCAGGGCCATTTTATCACTCTATAATAGTTCTGTCTTGTAGGTTGAAAATTATGATGTGTTCTGACTTTCTTTTTGTAAGCTGGTTGCCAAGTCTAAAGGATGGACATCCTCTTCACGGGCTGCTCATACACCAGCTCATCAGTTCATCTGTTTTGAGCCTGAACTTTGAATGGTGAGCAGTAGCTGGTTATCTCAGCCAGCCTTGATAACTTTTGGAGAATGAGGACGGATATATTTCCAGCCTCTTACTGGGAGTGATGTGGTTGATAGTATTACATACTATCCAGGTATATCTAGTGGATGTGCTGCTATTTTTCCTTTTCTCTAGTCTCCAGTTAAAAAGGGTTAAGTTATAGGGCTAACTATAAATAAAACTATTTATTTGATGTTTTGTTTGCTAGCGTGGAAATCTTGCTTACTGAGCACTACAGCAGTATCATTTAGTTTGCATATTCCTGACTTTGGGCTCGAGTTGATGCTGTGTAGGTGGTTTTGTCAGGACACCTAGAAACTGAAGTTGGCCTTTTGAAGCTAATCAGTCTTTGGCAGAAGATCTACAATTACAATGCTCAGAAATGAGACTGTGAAGGAATGCTTAAGGCAAGACTGCTCAATGTCTGGGCAACAGGATGCATTTGGCCCACAAAAGCCACTCATTCCCAGATAGCATGAGTTGTAGTCATGTGTCAGCAGCAACTCGGGTCTCCAGATGCCATCATTGCACAGTGTTAGTGGCAAGGACCACTCGCATAATCATGGGAAATGAGGACATATGAATGTCCTGTCAGCAATCTGAGGCTTCAGCATGGGTTTTGAGACAAGCTAATGCCCATCCTGCAGATACCAGTAAGCCAAGACACCAGCTTTCCCACTGCCACAGCGCACAGCTCTATTTACCTGGGCTTCCCTGGGTGGTGGAGTCACCACAGTGAGCTGCTTGGGTGGACGTGACTTCACCCTGGAGGTGGCTGAAAGGAGAACTGCGGTCCTTATTCCCTTTAGATCCCTACTGAATGGGTAAAGGACTTATTTTCTGTCACTCACACTCTCTTTCTTTAGGAATATTTAACCCATCTTTGCGAAATGTAGCTGTGTCAAAGGAAGATTGAAAATGACCCCGTCCTAGGAACCTACTCTGCCCAGGTACTGTAAGCTTGGAGCATTGGACTCAGCGGGAATGTGGAGTAATGCTAATCTGCAGAGGAACTGCACAAGAGATTACAGATTTAGGTTTGTTTCAGAATCAAAGCAAAGTAAGTTGCTGACATTTTTCACTACAAAATGTTTTCCAATTTTTAATGGTAATTGTGAGTCTTATTTAAGCCTTCTCAGTGTCTCAGCACTGAATTTGGTGGAGATTAATCACACAGATGTCAAATAGGCTTCTTCTCTTTTGATTTAGAAGTACATTTATGGATAGCATTAGCTACAGAATGTAGCTAATTGGTTACAGAATCGCATTAGAAGCAAGTAGCTAGTGCCAAGAAGACAACCCACCTTATTCAATCCCAAGTCTTTTCCAATGTCACCTTCTCAGGACAGATCTTCTATCTTTCACCTGTTGTATGATTATGATCTGCATTCCTTCTTCCTACATCTGTAACTTATGTTTTATTATATTTTCTGCTTGTGTCCGGTTTATCATGCTATCCAGACTGTTATGTATTATTGACCTCTCCTCATTCTTCACAGCTGTTGTAATCTTCGTTGAGTCTTTAAGCATCAGCACCAGTTGGGCACAGGTATAATGTTGTATTCCCCCCGGTATGTTTTTCTGTCTTACGCACCCTCCCACCGTAGCTTGTGTGTGTGACTTTGTTGAGGCAGCATAGTTATCGTAATTACAAGATATAACAGCAACACAGATACAGTGCTTTCTGTGTGCTCAGTCCCCTTTATGGTGAGCTACATCACATCATTTCCGTTGCCTATGGACCAGGCCTTGCTCTTTGTAAGCCTGCTTGAGAAATATCTGCAAGAGGGTATCTGTAGTCTTGCAGACTGGTCTTCTAAAAGTAAATTGATCTATTTACATACATTCTGCAGCCACAAAGGACACTGAGGCACAGCACTGTGCAGAAATCACATTCCGCTTCCTAGGGAACAATTATGCATCAAGAGCAGATCCAAGGAAGCTTCTGAAAGACTTAGCCAGAAGGATCTAAGAAATTGTACTCACTTCACTAAGAAAACAGACGCTCTGTGCAGCTACATTGACATGTACGAGATGTTCCTTATGATAACTATTCAGATAGCATGGCCAGGATCCAGCACCTGTACTGACAAATAACTCCATGAACTGAGACCTTCCCCAGAAACCTAGAAAAACATACTTGCACCCTCTTGCATGTCCTTGGCAGGCATAAATTCCTCTTTCCACAGAAATCTAACTTTATACAAACAGGCAAATCTGTACTGGAAAAAGAGAAAAGCGTCAATAACTTAAAACAAAAGAGTATCAGAATAGACATGCTAATGAGGTGTCAGATATTCCTTCTCTCTCTTTCCTTTCCTGCTGGTAACTTAATGACAGTCTTCCTGCAAACTATCAACATGATTATCTCACAGATAATAGTTTCATAGGAAGTCCCTCGTGGAATACCTCTATTCCCAAATACTGCTCTAAAGCAGCGTGTGGTAGACATTGTGCATTTCTGATTTAAAATGATTGTAAATTTGTTTCTCACTCATTAGTCAAAGAGTTTGGTCACATATGCTGAGACCAGTAAGACTATCAGATGAGCGAATATGATACTTTCTACTCTAGAAAGTACTAAATTTAGGAAAAGTTAATGATTATTAGAACCTTCGTTATTATATAAGCATGGGTAGTTTGAAATCTTTTGTATTTTTTAACATTGCAGTTGGTGTCCGTAGTTAACTTATAAAATAGGTCAGCTAATATTTATATATCTAGCATGAACATCCAATTTTTTTGAATTAGAAACACCTCTGGGGGAAGTTTGGCTTCATAAACTGGAGCTTAAGCCAATCTGTATGTGCTAGGCACCAGGCTAAGACCAAGGCTATGAGTCTGACTGTTTGCTTGCCATGAGGCTCTTGAAGGTTCCTTTGAAACACTTTGTACCAATCACTGTCAGAGAAAAGGTTTTGGACCAAATGACTCTGGACTTGCACATGCAGGTAATATCCATGTATTGAAACTTTACTGCTGAATTACTGTCTGCTCCGTAGACTACAGCACCAAATTAGCTCTGAGTTTACTTGAATTATTGTCATCTTGTATAGAATTTTTCCTGTCACTTCCTAGGCAACAAGATATTTTAACAGTAGAAATTGAACTAATTCACAGAACAAAACACGGACCCTATGGCACCTATACTGCCTTTAAATTGAACGTTTTTGCTTCTTCAGTCAGCTTTTCGATATGTGTGGTCCCTTGGCACCACCTAGTGTTAAAAAAATAGATAAACTCTAGACCACCGAGCACAACAGCACTACAAAGATTTCAGCTGCAATAAAGCTAGTGGTGTTGGGAACTATTAACTAATTAATTTCACGCAATTAAGTTTTTCAAGGTGGAGAATAAAAATATACCAGAGCAGGATATTCAAAAAGCTTTTGGTGCTTGTAACTTCCAGTTCCTTCTCTCTCTTATGATGTTACACTGAACTAATTGATCAATTCAGAAGGACATTTCTATATCCATTAGAGGCAAATGTAGAATACTTGTCAGGGAAATAAGTTGTGGTGTTAAATGAATCTGCAGGCACAGCTTGGGTGGAGAAAATGATTTTCTGCTCTTGTTCCAGGTTAATGTCAGCTTCTGACCCATTCCATAACTGCAGCCCTCTGTGTCCCAAACTTAGCTGATGGTTATCAGTCTTTCTAGGAAATGATGCTGACCTTCCAGCTCTTGCATGGATTCCTCCAGAAGCAGAACCATAATTACATATACATGTACTGTATAGTTATATAAGCTACTCTTCAAAAATCTATTAGCTGAGCTATTCTGTCAACATTTTGTACTTTATGAATTTTGCTACCAAAACATTTGTTTTAATAAAATCAGTAAAAACTATTTAGTTTTAGTGTAGAGTGCTATGGCTTCTAAGAAAACTGAGGCAGCGTAGTCTCTGATTTCTGATATGTTGAGACCATGACTTGCAGCAGCTGACTGAAAAGATCTGTGTGAAATGTAGAGTGTGGTTAGCCAAGTGTGAAAAGGAAAAAAATGCTGTGATAGCAAATTACACTTCCTTCTACGTGCTTTGAGAAATGTAGTCAGGCAAAAAAAATAAATTACATCCCATTGTTGGTTTATGCCAGACCAAATGAAAGTCAGGGAGAGGTGATATCATTTTTTAACTGATAGCTTTGTCTTGTTCTTGTGACTCCATGAATGTGACCCAGCTGCTGGCTATTGAGGTATTGCCAGGAATGGCTGGGAAAAGACAATTTGCTATAGATAACTGGAGATAGAGGCAGAGGATGTGTGGAAGACAGAGAACAGAGAGGATATTCAGCATTTAAATTAAACTATGTGGATTCTCATACATCATGAGTTTGGCTATGCATGGAACAGATTATAAGCGCTGTTCTGGAAAAGTAATCAGCTGGACTAGAGAGCCCGAGCCATCATTAAGGAAATAACTGTGATTGCCTTGCTATGGCTGTCTGAGAAGTAGACATCTGGTCCTGTGTTGTCCTGTATGCTCGTCGCTAGTCAATGGAGACACCATTTTCAGAAGGTGATACACTCCATGTATCTAAAACATTTATTTTGGAGTGGGATGAATGCAGAGCTCGATAGGTAGTCCTTCCTCTCCTGGACTGCAGAGGAGGCCTAAAAGGCAAGCTTTGAGATGACGCCAGGTTTAGCTCAGTTAGGTGGGGTGAATCCTGTGCTAATTCAGAGGCAGAAGCGAGGCGAGGAGAAGATGCCTGAAGAAAAATAAACAATTAGTAGCATGAACAAACTTTTGCTGTTCTTTATTCAGCATACTTAGGGTAAGGGTAATAGGCATGACAGTCTTGAGACTGAAATCCTGTAAGTGTATAAAATGATCTGCATGCTCATGATATCTCTGTTCCACACTGCCCTCTGCTTATGGACTCCATTTACATTTGTTTCAGCCCATTTGTTGTTATATTAAATAATTTGATGAATGCAAGACTATACTCATAAAACAGGTGGCAGGATCAAGCCTTTCTCTGAGGACTGATACCACCCAGGTTTTGGTGCAAAATAACTGACAGCACCTTTTTCAGCTATGTCTGGTCTGGTAGTGGCTGGTAGATATAGGCCCTGAGGCTCTCTTTCCTCACAGCTGTCACAACACAACGTGATCTACCCTAGTCTGTCCTTGAGAGTGAGCTCAAAATCCTCATGCAGTGCTTTCTGTAGAGGAAAACCTGGGGTTACACGGGTCATAAGCTTAGTATGAGTCAAGTTCTGTGACAGGATTGCAAAACAGACAAATGATGTTCTGGGAAATGTTAATAATAGGGCCATACATAAGCCAAAGAAGGTCATTTTTCTGGTCTGCTTGGCACTGGATTGTTCTTCCACAGCTCGAATAAAGTGTTCTGTTTTGGGTACTGTGTTTCAAAAGGGACGAAAAGCTAGACAATGGGAAGAAAAGCAGTAGAAATGACAGGCAGTTCAGAAAACCTAAGCTCCAAGAAAAGACAGAAAAGAAGGAAGTTAGGCTAAAAAAAAGAAAAAAAAGAAAAAAAAAGAGGGAACTAGGGAACTGAGAGAAGTAGAGAGAGAGCAATCCGCTAAGTGTATTTTCAGTTGTTATGAAGTTGAAGTTGATTCAACTGTTGTCTATGTCCAGTGCAGGTAAGACATTAAGAAGCTATTATCTGAATTTTGTAATGAAAGATTTAGCTTAGCCACTAGAAAAACAAAATCTAGTTAGAAGGACAATGAACTAGTGTGAGGGGATGCTAGTTGCTGTCCCTGTGGAATCACTTTCATTGGAAGCTGTCATGAAATAAGTGTCTGTCAGGAATAGCTTGATACACTTCATTCTGTGTTGGTACTGGGGATTGGACTGAATGATACCAGGAAATCCCTTCCAGATTGTTGTGGTTTAACCCGGCCGGCAGCTAAACACCACACAGCCGTTCGCTCACCCTCCCCCCTCCCTCTCTGGGATGGGGGAGAGAAGCGGGAAAGTGAAGCCGGTGAGTTGAGATAAAGACAGTTTATTAAGACAGGAATATAATAATAACAATGATAATAATAATAATGATAATAGTATTACTAATAATAATGTGTATGAAACAAGTGATGCACAATGCAATTGCTCACCACCCGCTGACCGATGCCCAGCCTATCCCCGAGCAGCCGGCCCCCCCACCCCGGCCAGCCACCCCTATATATTGTTTAGCATGACGTCAGATGGTATGGAATACCCCTTTGGCCAGTTTGGGTCAGCTGTCCTGGGTCTGTCCCCTCCCAGCTCCTGCTGCACCCCCAGCCTGCTCGCTGGCAGGACAGAGCGAGAAGCCGAAAAGTCCTTGGCCTGGTGTAAGCACTGCTCTGCAACAATTAAAACATCAGCATGTTATCAGCGCTCTTCTCATCCTAATACAAAACATAGCACCCTACCAGCTACTAGGAGGAAAATTAACTCTGTCCTAACTGAAACCAGGACAGATATCCACCCCTTATTCCATACCATTTATGTCATGCTCAGGTTACACTCTTTCCAATACATTCTAATTAATCACCATTTTCATCTATGGTATATAGCAATCATGGTAGTGATGACATACAGTATTATATAATAATTAACTTACTACAATTCAACTCATGGGCTATTCTCACCCAGTATCAAATCCCCTTGAGGTACACACCGGACCTCCCCATTCTTTTGCATTACCCACCAAGTGCATCCAGGTCCCTGAGCAAAAGCAATTCCATGAGTGGGTTTGCCTTTTCCCGAGGCAGGAGTAGCCCAGACTGTTTTACCCAGCATGTTTCTTACGTGCACTACAGGAACTTTATCCCCTTCTACAGTGCGTAACAGGTTTGATTGGGCAGGTCCAGCTTGGTTGGCAGATCCCCTAGTATTGACTAACCAGGTGACCTTTGCCAAATGTGTATCCCAATTTTTGAATGTCCCAGCACCCATTGCTTTCAGTGCAGTCTTTAACAGTCCATTGTATCGTTCAACTTTCCCGGAGGCTGGTGCATGATAGGGGATGTGATACACCCACTCAATACCATGTTCTTTGGCCCAAGTGTCTATAAGGTTGTTTCGGAAATGAGTCCCGTTGTCTGACTCAACTCTCTCTGGGGTGCCATGTCGCCATAGGACTTGCTTTTCAAGGCCCAGGATAGTGTTCCGGGCGGTGGCATGGGGCACAGGATATGTTTCCAGCCATCCGGTGGTTGCTTCCACCATTGTAAGTACGTGGCGCTTGCCGTTGCGGGTTTGAGGGAGTGTGATGTAATCAATCTGCCAGGCCTCTCCGTATTTATATTTCAGCCATCGTCCTCCATACCAAAGAGGTTTTGACCGTTTGGCTTGCTTGATTGCAGCACATGTTTCACAGTCATGAATAACCTGTGCTATAGTGTCCATGGTCAGGTCCACCCCTCGATCACGAGCCCATCTGTAGGTTGCATCTCTACCTTGATGGCCTGAGGTGTCATGGGCCCATCGGGCTATAAATAATTCACCTTTATGTTGCCAGTCCAGGTCCACCTGAGCCACTTCAATCTTAGCAGCCTGATCCACCTGCTGGTTGTTCTGATGTTCTTCAGTAGCCCGATTCTTGGGCACATGAGCATCTACATGGCGTACCTTTACAACCAGGTTCTCTACCCGGGCAGCAATATCTTGCCACAATGCCGCAGCCCAGATGGGTTTGCCCCTGCGCTCCCAGTTGTTCTGCTTCCATTGCTGTAACCACCCCCACAGGGCATTTGCTACCATCCATGAATCAGTATAGAGATAGAGAACTGGCCACTTTTCTCGTTCAGCAATGTCTAAAGCCAGCTCATTGGCAATAATGGCCTGGAAAGAGGATGAGGAACCCACAGTGGATGAAGTGGCTAAACAACTCCGGCAGTACGAAGAAAGTCTCTCCTCTTCCCTACAGGCCTGTGTCTCGAGGAAACCAGGACACAGATATAGATCTCTAAGTCTCATTAATGCTGTCAAATTTCAGGAAAAAACTGTATTTACTTTACACAGACGAAGTGACAGATATGTGACCTTTCCCATCAATTTAACAATATGCCTACCTCTTTTTTCCTCTTTTTTTTTTTTTTTTTTCCCCTAGAGCTTGCATTCCTTGGCTGCCTCTGGATGCACAAATTGCAGTGGAGGCTGGACCCCCTTGTGCCTGACTACCAATCTGTGATACCTGCCTTGGACAAGGACCGTGCTGCCTTACTCCATACATTTCTCACTTCCATCTTGGACCATGGCACTTTTTCTCAACAGAACAAAGGTAATCCAAGCTAATACAAGAGGGGTGTGCCTGTGCTCTGTATTGTATCATACATAGAGCATATTTCATCTCCCTTTACAGATTCCACTTCATTGTCAGCTATAACTTAAGGTGTTCATTTTGCCATAAAAGTGCTGTAAGGCTTGGGCTTTGTATGTGTAAGGACATATCTATTTAGTTGTGCTAGGCTGACTGTCTTATACCTGAGGTCTCATTCAGTTAGCTTTGGTGCTAACAGCACTTTAAACAACACTAATACGTACCTAAGTATAGGATGCAGAATCCATTTAAGATGCTGATAGGAGCTAGCTCCATGATGCTACAACTACGCTTTGAACAAAACCCATACTTTATGCTCCATCTGAGCATGTTTGTGATTGTAAATGGATGTGCCCTTTGAAGATTCTGCTCTTCTGTCTCTTTTCCTAAGTTGGTGAGATCAACTTAGTTGCTTGCCTCAAACATGAAGGTCTCGTGGGTAACTGTTTTCAAAGGTGAGCTCTTGAGTTTAAGCCTTCCCCTTTGTTCCCAAAATCCTGTAAGACTTCCAGAGTTGCTGGAAAACATCTGGTCTGTTCTAGAAAGATTTATCAACAGAAGATACCTTTTGTCACTGTTGATTTGCATGTATTCGTATACACATTTGATGTTAGCCAGCAAAACCTGGCCTTTCTGTCACCTGAATAAAACTATCCTCCCCAAAGAAAACAATCCTCCATTTAAATTCAGCCCCTGGCAAAAAAACAACCAGGATGCGCTCTCATGACATTAATGTCAGCCAATATGAAACAATACAGGTTCTGTGGGGAAAAGGCTTCTGGTAGAGATGTGGCCTGAGGCTTTCTCTGAAAGGAAGGATCAAAAGGGGAGGCTGTCGCTTTTTCTTCTGTGGGAGAGGGATTTCTTTAAGGGTCATTTTTAACATAATGTTAGTTCATCTTCTGTGTGTTTAGTATCCTAATGTGTATGTCTGGAGTGTCATAACAGGCAAAGTACAGAAATCAAATAAGTAACAGGAGGATTGTAGAAGGATGTCAGACTGTAGCTCTATTTAAATCACTGCTTGTTTGCAATCCTAGCTAAATTCTCAAGGGTTATTTTCACTTTGTTTTGAACTCTCTCTGAATATTTACAAGTTTGCCTGATGTTCAAGCTGATTAACCGTGCTCATTGTTACAATGTGAAGCTTTAAATCCAGAACTTCTGAATAACAGAAATAATTCCGTTTTGAGGAATGCCTGGAAATGGGTTTGGACTGCCAAGTTTAGCTCTGCACTGCAGAGTTTCCTCATTTAATTGACTATATTTTGTTAATTGTCTGCAAAGTAGTTTTGATCTGCTGTGTCTATGCACTTACCTCCTTCAACTAAGAAGAGTAAACATACTTTCCTGGAATTTATCTCCCTCCTAGAATAGAACTGAATGATTCAAAAACATAAATGAACTAGAATGCTCACTGTAGTATGGCTCAGAGGAAGATGAAGAAGTTATTCCTGAGCCTTTTGCAAACCTTTATTGCTCCCAAGAACTGAAGGTTACTCAGAGAAGGATCATTCTCATATTTCTGAGTTTGAAAACAACATATTGTCATTTTTCCTTGTGCTTCCACTTGTGTCCAATACAGCACATGGCAATAGATAGTAGAGATGGGAAAAGAAGGAAAACTGGTGGAGTATCACTCAGAGTAGGAGGGAGCCCACAGATCTTCCATTAGCAATGCTGATCAGGCTCTGTATGTACTATAGAGGATACCAAACCAGGTGGGACCCTGTGACCTTTATCCTTCAGAGTACTGATGGCAAAGTACAAGGTTCTGATTTTAACATTAGCATATGTTGGATTTCTAATTTTGCTGAGTTGTGAGTATGCATGCTGAAAGGCTACATACTCACCCTCTGCTTCTCCCCTGGGGTATGGCTAAAAGGAGGTTTAAGATGAGTCACTCCAAAGCTTTTATTATTGCACAGGCATTGATCAATGTCTGCAAAGAGCCAGTAAAAATATATGCACTGAAATTATTTAAAACTTTGTATCATATATATTTTTGAAGTACAGACCAATACAGGATATAAGGTCCTGTGAAAGACACGTTCTTCACTGAATTATGCCATGGAGGGACCACAGGGGCAGGAGTGTACACTTTATTGAAGCAAGTGCTTAAGAAGATCTCCAGCTGCCTAGATGTACAAAAGATAATAATTATCTTTTCCTCTTTGATGCAAAAACAGAAGAAGAAAGAAGATTTCTAGTAGTGACTATCATTTGGTAAGAGGAAGAGGCAGTGGAGCTGTAAGAATGAAACATTTCATAGGCTCCCATTCATTTGTTATGCACATCCTGCTACAGAGATAATGCCTCCAACACAGAATATAGATGTCAGAATCCAGTATTAAATATTCTTACCTCATTTCCTAAGGTGTTCATAATTGTCAGTCATCCTGCAGATTTTACAACTGATACTAAAAAGAGAACAATTTATTGCCATATTGTGTCTTGAAGGTGTCTACACTCTATAAATAATGACCTTGTCAGATAACAGCTGAACAAAGGGAGAAAACGTAGTGGTTGAGTATGTAGTTCTTCCAGTTCTGCTGTATGATATTTTAAAGAGTAAGCTGTAATATTTAATAAACCAAATAAACAGGCTTCCAAATTGGCAGGAGGAATAAACAGTAGAAGAACTAGAAGGACATCTGGTAGAATACTTTCTTCTCTTTTTAGCTGTCAGCTGCAAGGAATGTTCCCAGGACAATAAACTCAGAATTCAGTTGGGAAAACAGTAATTGTTTTCCACTCCTGTCGTCAGGAAACTGAAGGCAGAACAAAGTACTTAACTTGTGTTATCACAGTGACAGATGTCTGCAGCGTTCCCACCACCCCTTGTACCCCCAGATTGTTTGTTAGTGTCTGCATTCAGTGAATTTAAGACTTTAGGATATGCATGTGGACTACACAAGCAGCCTCAATGTTCATGAGTGAAAGAATAAATATGGAAGTATTACAAAGGGTTGATTTCTCCATATAGCTGCATGTTACCTGCTGTCCACTTTACTTCAAGTTGTCCACTCAAAGAGATTGTAAGTGGCAAACATTACTTATGACCAAGAGAGTTGTCTTCAAAGTTTAGGAGTAACTTTCCAATTTTAAATATTACTAATAGGTCATATTCTGGCATTTCCATCAAACATTTCAAGGAAACAGAAAGTCCTGCCTGACCATCCACTGATGAATCACTAATAGCTGGAGTCTTTTCCAGTCCCTTGGGATAAGAGCTACTCAGTCTGGAAATACAAAGCTACTCCTTTGTTTCTCCAAAGAAGAAACTTTTCTCTACTAAGTCAAAAGGAGTCTTGCTATTGTTTTGAATAAACACAGTAATTCTTCTCAGCAAGGAGTGACATTGGTAGGAGGCATTGTTTCTCTCAGCAGTCCCAGAACAGGGACAAAGCCTGCCTTGCTGGGATCATGCTGTTGAGGAGCAAGGGTTACGAGGTTTCCTCCTGGCACTACTCTGTGTGCCTGGATCTGGATGGAAGCTCTTGTAGCTCTCAGGTTGGCCACAAATGCAAGAATTGGAGAGACTGCTGGTCATCCTGCATGAAACCTTCTCTGTCCTTTTGCTTTGAGCTTTAGGTTTACAGAAGATCTACAAGAAGTTCCTGCTGCTGCTTCAGGGACAAAGAAGTTCCTGTATGGTGAATTCTTTATCTATTACCCGATAACATCCTGCCATGTTTTCTATACAGGGGAAAAAAGCCTTCTCTGAAGGCATACCATAGCTTGTTGCAGTAGCCAGCCAAAGACAGGCCAAGCAGCTATTTTTTAATTAATTTTCATGACCACTCTGAGCACCATGCCCGCTGGCATGGAACATCCCAGTAAAGAAATGAGGACAATGCAATCCTGCATTGTTGCTTGTGTCTCCTAAGTAATCCTGTTCAGTCACATACTATTTCTAGTGTCTGCTCAGTACCATGATATGTGTTACCTCAGACTCTGGCTCCTGTGTGTGCCTTCTATCAGCTTTGCAAGACTTCATGAACAATTAATGGGAAAAATGTAAAGGACAGAGAGGCAACTGATCAGCACTAGCTCCTGAATAAGACACAGTCCCTGAAATGTGTGCAAAATCAACAGCTCTTCTAAAATTGATTGCTTGCATATACAGATATAGGAGATGGTGAACACTACAGACTCTGTGAATTTCCTCAGCCATCCTGTTTCGGTGCAGCTCTGAATGTTAAATATTAGGTGATTCTGTTGCCTAATCAGAAGCATCTCATGTCTTCTTATATCCTGACCAGCCTTCAGTTGCTGCTGAAGAAGGGCTTAGATCTTCTGTAAGTCCTTATCATACCTGTCAGTCCAATGTAGATCCCTTAACAACCTAGGGCATCTAAATGGCATAGATACCTAGTCCAGATCTGTCCTGATTCCTCCCAAGATGTCTGCCTAGCTGGGAAAATGGGATTCATTTGAAGTTCAAAGCTTGTATTTTCTGAGTAGAATAAAAGGGTTTCCTTTGTCTTAGTTAAATGGATCATTAGGAGAACAAGCAGCCCTTCATGTTTTGGCACATGAAAGGAAACCCAGAAGGTCATGAGCTCTCACATGCAACCAAAAACTGTATATAGTGTATCTATAATCTGTATGTAAGCCACGGTGAAGAGTAGCAGTCTTGCAGTCACCTGACTGCTTTCATGCAATCAAAGGCAGTGGAGTCCTTTGATTAAGGATTTATGAGATTTCAGTGGCATCGAAGACTGTCTTTATTTAAATGTGAGTAGACTCTTGTGAGAATTGAAGCCACTGTGTGATGAGAAGAATGTACTGGTTTTTGTGGTGGTTTTACCTTGCTGGGTAGCTGAACTCCACCACAACTGCTCTCTCACTCCCCCGTCTCCTCAGAAGAGGGGGAGAAGAAAGGATGCTGGAAAGAAAAAAAAAAGGCTCATGGGTTGAGATAAGGATAATTTAATTAAAGGTTAAAGAAAGAGGGAAACAACAAGCAAAGGCTGTGCGGAAGCACAGAGAGAGAAAAAAATTGTTCTCTACTTCCCATCAATATCAATGAGTGATGTTCAGCCATGCCCTGGGAAGCAGAGCCTCAATATGCGTAATGGTTGTTTGGGAAAGATGTCTTCATAACAAGAGGCCCCCCCTCTTCTTCCCCTTTCCCAACTTTTATTGCTGAGTGTAACACCATATGGTATGGATATCCCTTTGGTCGGTTTAGGTCAACTGCCTGGTGATGTCCCCTCCCCACATCTTGCCCACCCCCAGCCTACTGGCTCTTGGGGAACGTTGGAGGGAGTCTTGATGCTGTTCCAGTATTATGCAGCAGTAGACAAAACTTCAGTGTGATACCAATGCTGTTCTAGCTACAAGTGCAGAACACAACGCTATATGGACCACTGCAGGGAAAGTTAACACCATCCCAGCAAGACCCAGTAAGTTACATGACTTGCAAATCTCAATGAAGTTTTCTACATCTACAAATTTCTTTCCAGAAATGATTTAAATACACTTCATGCCATGTGACTCAAACAATTCCATGAAAGAAGTGGAGCTAAATAAAATAAAAGTAACCCGAAACTTTCATCATTGCTCTACAAACACATAATCTTATCATGTATTTTATGATAGTGGGATGATGTGGATTTCCTAAATCTAAGTCCTGGAATGACATAATGTCACACTTAGTTGTGTAATGTCAAAGAAAAATTACACATTCTAAAAGAAAGTAAAAAGAGCCCCGAAAGATATAACAACAATGATGACAAAACCTTATGATCTGGAGTGTCTGCCTCATGAATTTTGAATACTTGTCATTAGCAGTACCGAAACAAAATGTTGGGTTTCAGATTATCAGGCTCTTCAGGTTCTTATGGCTGCTCAAGCACAGCACACTCGGTGTCTTGTCCCCCTGGTCTACCCTGGAAACCTCAGTTTTACTGGTAGCTCCAGGTTAAACTTCAGCAGTAGCGAACCTGGTGTGAGAGCAATCCCACACACCACTCCTACTCTGTACTCTAACTTCTGCGAAGCAACAGGAATCCCCTATACCAAAAGTGGGTCTGGAAAGGCAAATCATTGCAAGATCTGCTCACTTAGCCATCCAGTCTGAAATAAAAGCAGCTGCAAGGAAAGTATTGTATCTTAGAAGAGGGTGAATGCAATGCTGTGCCCTCATGGGCATGCCCCATGGGTGGCTTTTGGCATTTTGGCAAAAACAACTAGGCTTCAATGATCTTTGACAGTCCTATTTGATCTTGTTAAAGGGGAAACCACCCTTCAGTCTTCGGTTTTTCCTTAACAGTTCCCGCTTTCACTTCGGAGTCACGCCTCCACAGACACTAGTCATCTTTATGATAACGTCTAGGCATGTGACATCATGGGCTAGATCTGAAGAGATTATCTGCTGTCTGGGAATCAGACTTCTCCTTGAAACCAGTGCCTCTCCAGGGATGCCTCTTTCCTTGTGGGATCTCCCTCAGAAGGAACTTCCCTTCATGCCACAAGAATCAACCAAAACACACACCCTGCCAGAGGGCCTCTGGCATGGCTGATGCACATAAACGTCAGTTTTCTTTGCAGACTTCCAAATAAGCAAATGACAGCCATTCCAAATGCCAACCTTTTGCCCTCAACAACATCCTGGATGTTTCCTTTCTTAGCTGAGGGCTGCAGCTGAATTAACTGTCCTGGCCGCTTTGGCTATCACCATACGGGCTGCTGGTGAGGCATCCTAGTTTACTGGAGCTCTCAGCAGCAGCACCACGGCTGTGACGAGCCTAGAAGGTGATCTGGGCCCACAAAGCAGCTTGGACTCTGCGTGGTCACAGATGAATCAGCATGCTCAGGAATTACAGCACAGACTTGACTGGCTAGAGCTACTGCACATGCAGCAGTCATTTGCAGGAGTGTTTTTTGTGTCTTTGTGGTTTTTGTTTGTTTGTTTGTTTTTAAAGGCCAGCTCGCAAAGCTCCCTGTCTTGATTCTCTGCTGTATGTACTAGAAAAACTGAACACTGAGAGAATTGAAGGCCCGATCGGTTCTTTTGTAACCTCTTCTGTGCTTTCTGTCAAGGCTTATGTGTCCTGTGTGACACAGGGCAGATGTTTTGCTTGCTGGGTTCTGTCATGCTTGACAAACCCTGTCATGGGAACACCTAAATGCGGTACCCACTTGTACTTTCTTTAATACCTTCCCTCAGAGCTCCCAGTGAGGCCTAGTTTCCTTCCTCCTGCCTTGGTGGGCTGAGAATGTTCCACCTCAGCTCGCCTCATGGGAGTAAAAAGCAAAGGATTAGACAAGAGGCAGCAGGCCTTTGAAGACATGGATGTATCCAGGAAGACCTAATTCTACCACCTTCACTTCTCTCGAAATATACTCAGTGAGTCACTTAGCTGACCTTCACACCCTTATTCACTGATTCATACAGCAATGTACAGAGGGAAGATGACAGAAGCAACAAGTCTGGAATATGTTTACTTCTTGTGACTCAAGTCATGCATGCTAAATCAAACTAGCAGGGTTCTCTAACTCGGATTTTGGATCTGCAAAGTAATTTTGTGTGTAAACAAGTTACGGAATACCTTCCTTATGATCAGTCTTTTTCAACATATTTATGCAATTTTTCTCTCTCAAAAAGCACTTTCCTGCTGGGAAAGAGATAGAGGGATCCTCCTAGCTTAGGCCTCAAGAGAGAAGAACCTGTGAAAAATTTCAGGAGCTACTGAAGGAGTGGAGGAGCAGAAGGAGTGAGGAGAGAGCAGGTCATGGAAAGCAGAACAACAGGGAGGGGATTTGGATATTGAGGCGGAATTGTTTATGTCAGAAGTATAGCCCTGCAAACTCAGAGCTTTGCTCTGTTCCCGTTTTAATAAGTATAAAAGAATAACTTTGCTGAAATCTATGGGGTGAATTTCGAGGAGGTGAGAGGTAGGTCTCTAGTTTTCTCTTTTATGGGGCCTTCCTAATTTATCCATAGCTTGCCTCTAGATCCTTAACTCTCAAAAGTGGAGCTTCTTGTACATGACCATAAAGGCCAGATGTTCAAAGAGGACAAACACATTTGTTCATCTGTGCATGCAAAAGCTATCTCAGTGGTCGCTCTTATCCCAGAACTGAGAACTGAGAACTTTTAGTTTATTGTTTGGACAGACAAGGAGAGGAGGGACGGAATACACACTGAATCAGCACATTGCACAAAAGGGTTGAACAAACCATAGGAGGTGAGCTTTAGGTGTGTGCAACAGCAGCATGCTTGAAATGTTGCCACCAAGTCATTCTCAAGGATCTGTACATCTAAAAAAGAACTATGATATTTATATGTCAGTTTAGCAGACATCATTAGTTCAAATGGCTTTTCTTTTTGGAAAATGAAAGGGAAATGATTAAGACAATGTAAACAGTTATCAAAACAGTTGACTTTATAGCAAACATATACAGTGGGTTTCTGAGAGACTATTTCATATCATGTGATTCTGAGTCTTGAAAAGTGTTAGAACACTGAAAACCTGACTGGCATTTAACTGTAAGGGAGCTGTAACAGTAAGACAAACTCATTTGAAGAAATATTAAAAGTGCCAGGATAATAAATGTACTTATAATGCTCTCTGCTCTCTTGCAAAGCCCTCTATTCTTCCCTGCTGATTTTTCCTCTAAATGGGGATTCTTTGCCAATGAAAACAGAAAAAGATTTTCACATTCTCAAATGTCTTAGCTTTTGGCATTTGGAGTAAAACCAGCTACTTTTGAAAAATATATATTTTTTTTTAATGGAAAACTTATGTTTCTTAAGAGTCTAGAAGCTATAAAAAGAGTCTTGAAATCATTGCAATTTTTAAAAACAATAATGCAATTCATGTGTTTTCTAAAGCAAATTTAATTAGTTTTTAGTAATTATCTCACAAAAAGGGTAAGTATTTCCAGCAAGCCAACATATAATACCAGAATTTGCAATTGTTTTTCAGTGTCTCTATTGTGGCACATTGATGAGATCAGTCAATAGAAGCTGAAGAAAATTTCAGAGGTGGAAAAAGTTGTTGTGACAGAATGAATGACACACGGGAATTCTGCAGCCATAGTGTCAGTCCTGTTACAGTACAACATACTACTCTGTCAGGAGAACAATGCAATTACTATGCAAAAATAATAAATCTTTTCAGATTTTCTGAATTTAGGAATAGAGGTATCAGAAGTGTTCAAATTACAGATGCGTTCCATGGAAAATCTTTACCTCAAAAAAGTATAAAGAGAAGTGTTTGAAACTTTGGAGAGAATAATTTGTAGGTCATATAGGGCTCTCTGACTCTGCTTCTCATGCATGTGGACATACTTCCTGTTCCTCATGTGACAAAGGCCGCCCCAAGAACATAGACTCTCTCTCTATGCCTCTTCAAGTCTTCATTTATTCATAAGCCCTGCAGCCAGAAAGAATTATCTGTCATCTTGTCTCACTCAGGCATAATACAGGCAGCTGGGTTTCACAAATCAAGCCCACCCCTTCTAGTAGAAGGATACCCCATCTGGGTTTAGAAATGGCAAATGCTGTGAGCCCACAAACCATCCTTCTCCGATTTCCCTGCAACTCTGGAGGCGAGCCAAAGAGCTCTGCCCTGCCAGAAGAAGGCAGCTTACCTGTGAGGAGTAAGCTACTTGCAAAGCGTAGGAGAGCTGGATGGATTCTCTCGCAGCTCCACTTACTGAAGGAAAGGTCCTTTTTTGGGGGGCAGAATTTCCCCAAGTTACACGCACAAACCAAGAATGAAATGTATAATATTGGACAAGAGCAGACTCTTGGAAATTCCGGGAGAGGAAAAGATCTTTTTCAAACTTCTAGATTTTCACCATATTCACTGCAGATCACAGAAGTCAGAGCAGCAACCTGAGTACTTTCTGACAGAGAACCTCAAATCACTCAGCAGTGTTAAATTAATAGAAAAGAGAAATAATATTTTTAAAGTCCTTTTCTCTGCTCACTTCATCATCAAGTACTGTTCAGTCATATTACAGAAAGCCCTCTGAACAGAGTATGAATAAGCCAAATTTTAGGCCCAAGGAAGGGGAAGAATGTTAAGAGAGAGGAGATCTACAGATGATCCCTCAGAGTACAGACATGTATTGTTGCAACAGTAGGTGTCAAAGCCTGCTGCAACAGCACCGCGGTTCTATGGTGTGTGAAAGGAAGATCAAACAAGTAAAATAGACTTATAATGCATTTAAATTTGAAGGGAAAGTGAAAAAAAAATAAAAATCAGTGGTCTTTATTCACAGTGCAATGAATTTCTGCAGAATTTTGAAAAACACCCTTAATTATCCATGTAATTCCAGAACACGCTAAAAAAGAGATTTGACCATCTATCTTTGTAACTATTCTGAAAAGATAGTTGAAAGCCTGCTAGGAATGAATATCTTGCTGGCAATGAGAGAGCTGCCCTGCTGGCTATGCATTAAAGCAGAAATTTTGTTTTAATTTGAACTGAAATACCTTGACAACTCCAGAACAGTCGGCAGTGGTCTCTGGTTTTACTTCTGTGAAAAGGAGGACAGAACCTGGTCCTGAATAACTGACTTTATTGCTTTCTGCTCTGCATGCGTAGGAATCATAAAGAGAAGGATTTACATGACATTATTTGAGCACTTTGGTAATGAGACAAATCTGTTCTAACACACATATTGTAGGGATAAAAGGGAAAAGAATAGAATGATACCAATCTTATAGCAAGAAAAGTAAAGTTATATAAAAATCCATATTACTGATATTAAGAAAAATGATTTCTGAAACTCCTGAGACAAGAAACTACATAATCATGAGGGGGAAAAAAAAAAAAAAAGCAGAACTAGAAATTCCAGCACCAAGGAGGAATTTCAGAGATTTGGGAACACAACTGAATAGCTGTGAAATTTCATATCTAAACTAGCTATCTTGACAGTATCTACTACAAGTGCACTGCAAGAATTAAGAGGACAACAACAACAACAAAAGAAACACCCAAAATGCATTATTTGTGGCTGTTGAAAAACTGAAATCTCTGCTGTGACACAACCTGTTAAGTTTTAGCATTTTGTGCCTTTAAATCAGAATGAGAAACTAATGCAACCCATCCAGAAACTCAGCTAACAATCTTCCAGCAACTCACCACCAAAGTTTAAAAAAAAAATAAAAATTGAAGGCAGAGTTAAACAAACTGAAACACTGACAAAACTAAATGGATTCCCAGTAATATGAAAAAGAAAGCCAAAGTAATATTCCAGATGGAGATTATTTGGAGTTAGAGCAGTGAACTGTATAAAGCTAAAGGAATTGTAATAAAGAATGAAAATGAAGCTTTGGCTATTAAATGGAGGGGATAGGAAACTGTACCACTGAGAGATGGGTGTGTTAGGCAGCAATGAGAAATGGGATACTCTTTGCAAGAGATCAGTTCCCGAGCTGACAATTCTGCAAAAGCAAAACAAAACCAGCAAGGCTTCCTAAATATCTCATCATCCATATTGGGTTATGAAAGCTGACTTGTGCATGCACTAAGATTTGACATCAGGAAACAGAAAACAGGTAAAATAAATCCCTCTGTTCCTCTCCTACTCTGCAGGCTGGCCAGCAGAACTGCTTTGAAGTACTGACCCTGGGAGCCTTCTGCTGTGCTAGTGAAAGCTTAAAGAGGACTCCACTTCTCGGGGAGATGGGCGCTGCAGAAGCTTTGCACTGGAGCCCAAGTCCCTGCAAGCCTAGTGATGGTATCCAATGAACATTTACCAATTTCCTCTTCGCTTTTAAAGATGATGGGATAAGGGATAAGGAAAGCATCTGGGGTGAGAGAGTGAGTTAGAAAAGGGCTGCCCAGTGTCATCAGAAGTAACCATAGCCAAGGACTCAGGTACTTAGTGGGGCTTCTGAAGTTCTGCACCCTAGCTGGCCAAACAGACAGTTCAGGTCAGCTGGCCACAGCAGCTGGGAGAAGGATCCCAGGCACTAATCTGCCATGCTTGAGGGCACCAGGACACCCGAATCTTTCTTAAAGCCACAAAAGCTCGTTGTGAATGTGTTTCACTTCAATGTGATATTAAGCTGCAGATGACATTTACACTTAGAGGCTTCTGCACAGCTTGGTTTCGGTCTGATCTCACCTCTCTTTATCAGAGACCATGTCCAACCCCATGTGCTCCAGCTGGATCTTCCACGGCATTCTCAGACAGCCTACGGCCAAGTTAAATATTGAACTGGGGGACTGGCAAATTCTTTTTCCTGCTAAGGACTGAAAGCCTTCTGAACACCTTTAGCAGGTCAGAACTTGACATATGTCTTAATATTATCCAACAATAACCAGAAAAATAAATAAAGTCATTGTTGACAAGCAGTCTGAAATAAAATCACAAGTCACACTGAGGCTTGAAGTCCCACTTCCTTCTCCCTTGTAGTTTCCCTTGCCCTGAACTCTGAAATCTGGATGTCTGCTATTTCTGCGCCAGCCTCCATTTCTTTGGCCCATTACTGTTGTTGGCTGCTTCTCCTTTAGTTTTTACACCCAAGTTTCACTCTCTCTGCCCATCCTGGTTTTCACTCTCACAAGAGAAAGCAGACTAGATCAAAGTCCTTCTGACAGAAATGAGTCCAGGTCAAAGGTTTAGCAGTTGGAACTGCTAAATATCGTGGAGGAGAAGTTTATATGCAAAACATCAATTATATGTGGTAAAAATATGAACTGAGATGTCACTGACTCTTCAGAAGTCACTGAGATCCTTGTATTGATATGTTCTGGTTTAACTCCTAGGAGAAGGGAATATTTATATTTAAAGCCTTCTGTTTCTATATTGTTTCTTAAGTTATATTTATTGCTTGACAGTGAAAAATTGATCTACACCTGTTATATCTAAGTCTCTTAACAAGTTTGAAATATACCAGAGTGGAACATCTATTTGACATTTAAAAGAATGAGACAGTTGTGTACTGTGCTTAACTGTGACGCTGTCAATCAGCTCTTTTTTGTGTATCATAGGCGGTGCTCACAAACTGTGTGAAATGTTTTCTAGACACAATAGGAATGCAGTCCTGACCTTTAAAAAAAGAGTTAAGTCTGTGTAGTTTGCTTGCATATTTGGTATGTTTATCTGCGAAGACATATTTAGCACAGTCCTAAAATTGAGACTCTTATCAGAGCTAATGTAGAGTGTGAAGTAAAATTCAGTGCAAATGTCCCTAAATTAAACTGTATCAGACTTTTTTATCCCTAGTTTCTGTGACATGTTCCAAGTGGGTGGCAGTCAGACGTGATTATAAGTCACTCTTTTCTGTTCTCCGACTTGAGCACTATCCAAGATAGATGGTGGACACCTCCAAAATAACTTATCCACTCACCTCAAAGACTTTAGGAAGACCTTAGATTCACTGTCATTCTGTAAGACTTACCTGGCAAAATCCAAAAACTGTCTTCTCATATCAGTTTAAACTCTGTCATTTTTCACTTCTTTGCGATTTGAGAAGGCTTTGGCAGCAGCAGACTGGAATTATCTTTTGCAGACTCAGGAAGATGGTACTAGACTGTGTCATTCTCAAATCACATCAGAGTTTTTTTTTGTTGTTGTTGTTTTGTTTTTTCAGGAACAGCACTAGAAACTTTTTAAAAATGAAAGTTATTGTCATTCATGGGGGGACATCCCTATTCCTGCTGAGTGGATTTTAGACACTTTTTATTGGATCAAATTCTTCTATCTCTCATTAACTCACAGAGTTCTATTAATATTGTCATAAGGACAGTGTATTGCACTCTTGATCTGCAGAAGGCATAGACGAGGTAGGCACAGACTTGCAGTTCCTCTTGCACGGTTTACAGGATCTTGTGAAATGGTCCAGCAAATTCAGGCTGAAGTAATAATACAACAGTTAACAGAAGGTGTTGGGTACACAAAAACCGAACAGTGGGCTGTATCGACTGCACAGAGACAAAAGGCCCATTAGGAAGGACGGTTAAGAACATATAAATGCATTTCAAACAAAGATCCTAAACCTGGTGAAATGTGTGCAGATGCTTAACATTTTGCTTTGTGAGTGGCTCTATTTAAATCAATGGGGCTCTTTGCAGCATGTAAAACTTGACACATACATAAGTCTTTTCAGGATCAGGGCCAAACATTTTTTTTTCTGAAGAGTGTGACTTGCTTGGAGACATTCCAGAGGAAAAAAAAACATGTGGGGCTTTCTATAAAATTGTTGGCACCATTCTGCTTATTAAACAGACATGAATTCACTCAAGTAAGATAAGGTCTAGACATTTATATCAAGTATGTGAAAGCTTATACCTATTTCTAAGTCAAAAAAAAATAGCAATAATACATCTGGATTTGTAGATTGCATTAATTTCTTGATACATATTTATTTAACTTAGAGTTTTGTAATATTACTTCTGTTACAGATTTTACTATCTTACCTATAGTTCTGCTACCAGGCAAAATTTGCTCTGATGGCTAATAAGGTGCAAAAACTTTCAAGCAGACTGCACGGAAAACATTTTTATTATTTACTTTATGACCTTAGATGTGGCAAAAAGTAAATCTTTTTGTCTTATTTCAAGCTAATTCAGCACTAAGTATATGAGACGGATTTTTTTGTCGATTTGTGGCTTGCGTATTGAAGAGCAATATATTCAGTTCAGGAACAGAGTCTAATTTTAGATCAGTATTGAAGGTGCTATGAAAATGAGAATGCTGGGAGTGTCAGTAGGACTTTTCAAGAGCAATCCCAGTATAGTTCTTGAACTACAATGATTGTAAGATGAGAGAAATCACAGAACAGACTTTACTGGTCTAAATGGAACCTGCCATATACCTGAAATTATCCATCCTCCAGTTGTTATCATGGACATGGCCTCAAACTGTTTCAGATAAACACCCCAACATTATAGCTCTTCAAGAAAACGGAAAGAGTCATTTGCCTGCTTGGTGCTGGACCGCGTGGTGGTACATGGTGCCAGCACCCTAAATAAGCAGCCTGGGGAGACACGTGGAACATCTGGCGACAGCAGCTACTTTTAATCACACAGGCCACAGGTCACATTGTACCACAGCGCACAAAATGAGTGTCACATTTAGCAAAGCACGTTTACTTGACCACAAGATGTCCTGAGGTCAGACTTAAAAGCTTCTGCAGATGTAGACAGGAACCCGGCATGATTTTCACAAGTCCCTAAGTGCTTATTTCCCATTGGTTTCTCACTAAGACCTTCTGTGTATTATTACTTTAAAAAGACTTCAGAAATATGGCATTAGCTGTCTTGAGGCACGCTGCCTTGCTTCAGCCTGCAGAAATTCAAAAGCTGCCTGTTGGGTAACTTCTTCATCTATGGCTACTTCAGGGCAGCTCTCCTCCCATGCCTGTACCAGGATCCTCTCAGGGCTCCTTGTCTGGGAACGCGGGAGACCTGGGTGAGTTGACAGGGAGTGTTGCTACATGAATCAGCTACATTTTTAATAGAATTGCATAGAAAGTTTTGAAGAGTGTTTCATCTCCTGGGGTGTGGGAACCTCTATGGATTTTTCAACAGAGATTGCAACCCATATTTATAGGGAAAATAATAGCTTTTTCACTATTTTGTGCGTAGAAATCATCTTTGCATTTGGGGATACCTCCCCTCACCTCCCTGGTACTCTCCAGCACCCAGGCTGGCCATGCCAGAAGGCATCAGACCCCTTCTCTAAGCTTGCTTTACCAAGCAACTTCCACATTCCTATTTTTGAAAGTTGCACATTTTGAAGATTAGGGAACACATGGTCTTTGCAAGATAATCTCCAGTTCCTTCCCCATTCCACACAGTCACACTGCTCGGTGCCAATTTTATTGCATAGCATTGCTGAAAGGTCTGTTATAGAAATATATATAATCTATATTATGACTTCCCTGAAAAAAGATGGGACGAGGAGGGAATGTTCCCGAGGAAGTGGACTGCATTTTCAAGATCTAAGAGTATTCAGAGCTAGAAGTAATGAATACAGAGCAATGCCCTCAGAAATGCTATGCAGCATATGCGAGGATCAGCAAAGTGGCACTAGATGGCACTGTAGTAATCTTCACTCAAAAAGCCTAGGCCAGACCCAAGGAAAGATGCATTCGGATCCAGTTCTGAATGGGCAGCTGGGATTTACTGTTTAAATTTTACCTGGGTGGTTTGGGGGATTTTGATGCATATGAGACACAGCAGTCCTTCCGAGGATTCTAATACATAGCCTTCAGCAGATTGATAAGTGATACAATAGGTACAATGAAGAAGAGCATGAAAAGCTGGCTGAATATTTTCATTTCACAAGGTGAGACTACAAAGGCATCTGAGAAGCTGTTACGTTCTGTTAAATCCAAGGGAAGGATATTCAGATTCAGAGCTAAGCCCAGTACATCTAAAACTGTCTCACTCAAAAGAACACCAAAATTTTGTGTGTCATCTAGGCAATTGGAGAGTTCAATGTCTGTCTGCAGGCATAAGCTGGGTGTTTGTAACTGCAGTGTTTTGTGCCTAAACAGGAAGACTTGATTTAGTGGGCCAAAGTCAACTAGATTTTGGGACTAGCCTCGTGGGCTGCATCTTCTTGTCTCACTGAGTTAAATGCTGACTATTGACAATTTCTTTAGAAGTTTCACACATCTGTTAGCTAACATCAAAAATTAATTGTCTTGTTCCTAAGACAATGGTCTGTTGGCTCCAACAGGTACTGCAATAAGCTGTTTTCACAGCCAGCTTTTAGAACTTGCAGAAGCAGTCTTTTTGGTAGCAATTGAGTGGTCCTGTAGCATGTATTATCAAATGCATATAGGAGAAAATAGAGCCTGTTGAAAAAAATCATGTCTGTTCTTGTAAACTGAACTGATTTAAAGTAAATTCAGGAGATTGCTGCAATATAAATGACGGTCTATCCCAGATTTGAATTCTAAAATGTTGTAGAACCAGATTTATAAATCTTGTAAATCTTTTTAAGAAAACATCTAAGTGCAGAATATTCAGTACAACAGCAATGCAAGCTATTTTTATAATGTCATAATACTTTTTCTATTATATATTTCTTTAAGTTACATTTTGCCTTCTGTTATGCTCCAGGTTCAAATCCTCAAAGGGTAATTAGTATCTATTTCACTGGAATCAGTGGGAGTTAGTTATCTCAGCTACTCTGACATTTATGTTTTAAGGAGAGATCAGCATGAATGTTTAAGTTTCTTCAAGTAAATCTTATTATAGTCATATAGCTACTCACAACTTAGGGATATTTCCAGCTAAAAGGCCGTCTACTTGCCAGCTATAAATAAAAAAATCTAATAGTGCATTCCTTTACTACAAGAGTGGTCGTTATCCCTGTAAATAGCCCAGCTGAAGGTAATAGGATTGCTTAGAAAACTGAGCATCGGAACCAGTATTATTATTTGACCATATGATTTCCTGTCACCCAGGCAATATGTTTAGGTTAACCCAAATGGGCATTCAACACAAGGAGGGTGGAGAAGAGGGGTCGTAAGAGTCAGAGCATAAAAATCTAGTAGGCACCATTGCTTCAGACAATGTCAACATACAAACTGCATAGTTTAATAAGAAAGTAAATGCCCCTTGTGCTGGAATTGGACTATTTGTCCATGCAAGACTAAAGCTGTGGTAAAGACAAGAGACACATGATGTCCAAAAACACTTCAAACTGTCTCTTTTAGTCATAAGCTACTGCTCTTTGAAACAATTCCTGTGTGGTTCTGAGCACATCCTGAGAAAATATTCTAGTTGTCCTACTTCTTCTAATGTGTACTCTAATAAGGGCTCCTTTAATCTGTGCTTTAAATCTCCTTTAATCTGGTCATTGTTTTACACTTTGAGATGTACCCCTGAGGCCTCCTCTTGCCTCAGAAGAGGCTTGAAAACAACCATAACTTGCTGCGTGCTTTTTCAGACATGTCTGTGTCTACATTCCTGGAGTCGATGTTGGTCCTGATAGACATGTCCTAAAAGCAGGCTCTATCCTAGGTGCAAAAATAGTCTGTGTAGCTGGCAGCGAAGCATGACACTCACCGAAATGCTCTCCGGTGAAGCGAAGGTCTGACGAGACATGTGGTTAGTAGTTCAGCCCATTTTGCAACCCGAGTGACTTAACCAAAGTCAATCCCATTTGAAGTCCACAAGAGCAGCTAGAGAAAGTTCTGAAAAAACTTCCCGAACGGTGCGGTATGGCTCTGGGAAACAGAAGCAATGCCCCAGAGCTCCCTGCTAGCACTCCAACAACACGGGGCGACACACAAAGGGTGGAGCAGGGCCTAGCCTTTCCTCGAGCAAGCACAGCCACAGCAGAGGTGCATTGCTGCCCAGCTGTGAAGGCTTGGGAAGAGCTACGTGCTTGGTCAGTGCTAATGACATGGCCAAACCAGTGGGTGTGGGTACGTGGGTGTGTGACGTGGGGGATCAGGAAGCTTGTCTTACCTAATCCTATACCTGAAGGCCAGGTGTCCTGCCCGGTCACCTAGGCTTCCGTTGTGTCAGTGATGAGGTAGGGTAATACATCCTCTTCTAACCTAGGAATTAAAGCCTAGAAAAAGAAAACTAGTTTAGAAAATGAATAGCTACCACTTAGGTGAACATGTGATAAAAGCCTCCCTGCGTGCTTAAAAATAAGTCATCAATAAACAGTCTGAAAACACAGCACATTTAAAATAATTTCCTTCCCTTCTAGGTTTGAAATCCACAACTAATACTTTCTCAGCTTCTCTGATTTTTTTTTTTTTTTGACTGGAGCCTCTTTCACGTGAGGAGAGGCTGAGAGGGGTGAGGCTGCTCAGCCTGGAGAAGAAGAGTCTCAGAGGGGATCTTCTCAGTCTGCACAAACACCTGGTGAGAGACAATGAAGGAGGCAGGCTCTTCTCAGTGCTGTCCAGTGACAGGTTGCCCAGAGAGGTTGTGGAGTCTCCATCCTTGGAGATATCCAAGCTTGTAATATCCAATCTGTAGTAAATCCAGACAGCTCTGGAAGAGAAATAAGTGCTGATTTTAACATTAATCTAGTTGATCCTAACATAAATGACACTGGATTTACATGATTTGTATGTTTATTAATATTCCATCCCTTTTGCTCTCTATTTGTCTTTAATTTTCATTTCTACAGCTCTTCTTAATTACAACTTTAGTTGTATTTCCCAGTTCATATTTTTCCTTCGACACACACACACAAAATCCCAAAGACATAAACGAATACACCATATTTTCTATGTTTCTTGATGGAGATTAAAAAAAAAAAAAGACATTCTCTCTTTTTTTACTACCTTCATGCTTTTGATTACTTATTTATATTTATCTATACACACATGCACACGCACGGACACAGGATCATTTAATTTAAATCATTCGGGTGTTTTGACATTGTATGAACCATTTCAACGTTTTTTTCAATCTTTATGTTTAGCTGTCAGCAGTAGCCACTAACACTGAACATTGCTAATTATAATCAGATTTTTATGTAAGAAATCTAGATCCTCAGCCTTACATCACTGACCATCAGTGTTCTGAAATCACAGACCAAGTTCAAAACTTCTTTGCCAAAAGTGTGGGAGTCTCCATGGGGACTGAAGGCACCAGCCATAAGATCGCCCAGCTCCTGGCAGGTTCTGCCACAGCAGGAATATGGCCTGTGCAGACTCCAGGGGACTGCTTGGCTGCTTCAACTTATACTAAGATCATGCTGACAGTCAGGTGTCCCCAAGACCTGGGGAACAAACAGAAGTTTTAATGCAACTACACAGGTCTCAGACCTAAATTTCAAAAAACTTTGGCCATGCCTTTTGAGTCTTTACTTGTTTGCACCTCAATTTCATTCTAAAACTGACGAAGATGTGCAAAAATGCAACCCTGTCTGTTCTGGTGTTAGATCTGCACTACCTGTAGCATTTCAAAAGCTGCATCACTCCTAGGGTGGCAGAGTCACCCCACGCAGATGTGCACAGAGGTCTCTTCTGAGGACACAGGAGGCACCACGGGTAGCTGAGATACACATCCTTTTCCTAATCCTCTTTCCAACAAGCAGTGACATCTGCAAATGAAAAGTGCTATACCAAAAAAAAAAGGGCTTCCATGTTGAATCTTGCAAAGCACGGAGGCAGATCTTGTAGTACAGAGTACGATCACAGGGACCGAGTACTGAAATGCAAACCTGGAGCATATTGGAGTGGCATTAACTGGGTTTCAGCCCAACCTTTTCCTACTGCTGCTGCTGTAGCCTGGAAAACTATGCAAATGCATTGCTGCTGAAGAAAGGAGGAAAAACTAAACAAGCCCAGACAACAGAAGAGCCAGCTCACATTTGTATTCTGCCACAGTGAAAGAAACCTGACTGTTCGGATGAAACAGGCACAAACGAAGGGCTCACAGGGGGTATAGCTGGTTGAGTAGGAATGGCTCTAATCTCCCAACAGTGCCACAAATCCCCTTTGAGAAAATGAATTCTGGAACACTTCAAATTTTTAACTGTTATTCGTTTTCCACGGAATAGTACTGTGCCTCAGGCCACTCTAATAACATTCCTGGCTTGCCCTGCTGTAACGATCTGTAAAAACTCATCCAGTCAGATGATTTGGGTTTTAATATCAAGTTGCTTGGAGAACATTCGTGGTTGGAGGTGCGTAATAATATGTTTTATTATTGCCATAAAAAAAAAATCTAGAAGAGAAGTGGTTTGCCTTTGCCCATTGGGGAGGTCTGGTTTGTTATTACATTCAGTGCCATGATAATTAATGACTCCTCAACCAGCACTAAAAAAGTGTTCCCTGGCTAAAATTTTCAAAAGTAATTAATGATCTGGGGTTTCTTTGCTTTTATGTGTTTGGTTTGAAATACCTTAAAAAGGGACCTGTTTTTCAGAAAAGCTAAGCACTGGCTTTCCGAAATTGTCTACCTCATGCTCAAAACCTTCAGCCCATGTCATTTTAAGGTCACAGTGGATGCTGTTTACTGGTAACAAAAATAAAAGTATGTCAATTCACAAGTTAGTAATAGAGCCCCAGAGTAGATTTACAGATCACAAATAAATACATTTCAAAGGAAAATATTTTCAAATGATACCTTCCTTGCACTTGCAAGAGGAGAATTCGAGACTCTCAGGATGAATGGAAGCTACTTAATGAACAGCATGTAAGCAAAAGAGGGTAGACAGGGGACCGGTTCTAGCAGTTGTTTTGTATTGCTTATTAAAAGAAAGATCAAGACCACATCCTGCAGTCTTGGGTCATGCTTGGACATGTCAGAGTACTTTTGAATGTCACTGTATGGGCTGTGCCTGCCTGAAGCTGTCCTGGAGCCTGGCTGTCCTTTGCCCAGCAGGAGGAATCACCATTAACTCCCGTGCGAAGTGGAGGACTGCAACTGAATCAGAAAGCCGATGTTTCAGCCGTGGTGCCAATGCTCATTCAGGGTATTCAATAATGGAGAAAGGAGCACCACAGATGTCCTTATTTCATCCACCCAAATGACTCAGCTTCAGAACAATCCAGAAAGGCTTCTAGCTCTTCCCCCAGCTCAGCTGCACCGGCGCAGGCAGTAGAAAGCAAAGAGCTGAAGGAGAAAGCAAGTAACTGCTTCCAAGCTCTTCCTCTGCCAGTGTTTTATTTCATTCCCTGCTGCTTCCAGTCATGTTCAGTTAGTCCAGATGAAAAACCTGCTTTGGATCTACGTCTCCCAGGCTTGGTCCCACACAGTTCAGCAGCCTTTCCTTTTCTTTGAGGGGCAGTCCCCAGCCAGGGCAGGTGTGCTGGCTGTTCGGGTCAACGTTGCAAAAAGCTTTCTTCTGATACCTGAAGTTCTCATATTTAAGTGCAAGTTTGCTTTCTATTCATTTGGGCAAGGTACAACTTTTGGTCCTGTAAATTTAGCGGGTATGCTTGCAAGCTACTGGATGACCATGCTGCAGCAGATTTTGTGTGGAGGCAACAGCCAGAGGTCTGTGAGGGCCAGCTAGCACTAGCTCAAGGTGCCCAGCTACACGAAGCCAGCTGACCTGCTGATGGGGTTATTTTTGTTGAATTAGACACCAGGCAAGGCTCCACACTTGCTGGAGCTTGCTCCACCTTCCCCAGAATTGTCGCTTCTGTTCTGTAGAGGTCCCTCTTCCCAGATCCCATGATTTACGTAGCACATGCTCATCATCCTTTTTGCTTCAAGGTATCCTTTCCTGACAGGATTTATCCACAGATGCCAAGATTTCCTCAACAGGATAATGAAAGTACTTATTTGTTTTCTCCAGCTATCTTTCCTTGATGATATCTTAGATTTTCCATCATTGATTCTCCTCCTCCTCCTGGCTGAAGGAAAGAGGGGTGTTTGTCTAGCTCCAGCCTGAAGAGAAAAGGCCTGGAAGACAGGAGGCAGCATCGAACGATCACACTTCGATGACTGCCCTGACTTCCATGGGCAGACCTTGGGCTGTGTATTACTGTGGGCTAGAAGAAGCACTTTTTCACTCTAGCCTAGGAAAGTCCTACCACTATAGCTGCACCACGATTCTCACAGACACACAGACTTCTGGACACAGAGTAGAGATGTTGGGTCTGCAGAGAAGCCTGCTACATCAGCCGAAATTGAAAGGGTACTGCTTTGCTTTGCTGAACTCCAATTCAGTTTTACCACTCCTGATGCACTAACTGAGGTTTCGTATGTGATTGATGAGATGCTAGGAGCAAGGGGAAAATGTGTGCCTTGCCTAACTTCATGTCCCGTCATGAAGTACTGTTTGGAATAGAAAAAAAGTTTGATTTAAGCTTGCATTTGCTTTCTCAGAATTGCTCTAGGGCGGAGACGGGATAAACCCTGGAGAAGGGAGTGGGCAAAGGAGCTCGGAGCCAGAGCTGCAGAGCTTGCAAGGGTCAGGCAATTTCTCACGCAGAGCCGCGATCGATCAGGAGCCCGCTGAGAAGCAAGGAGCAGGGCGAGGTGGGCTAGGGCAACGCGCTCCGTGCGGCAGCTCAGGGCTGCTTCGGCCACCACGGCGGCTCACAGCCCAGCAATGGGCAGCGTCACCCAGGAGCAGCAGGCCGGGGGCGCCGTGCAGGGCATGCCCAGCAGCGCGGCATTGTTGGCAGAACACACAGCTGCTGGCGGCAAGCCCGGAAAACAAACATCAAAAGATGAAAGCGGGCCAACGTGGGAGGCAGCAGCCTGCTCGGTTTCCAGCCTCTGATCACCTTCTTCCAAGCCCTGCCTCCCCACCGTGTCCCCTTGTCCACCACAATGAATGGATCGTTGCCCTCCTTCAGGAAAATGAATTGCCTTCTGGAAAAGGGGGATTGCCCAGATGTTTCCCCAGAGAACTGCTTTGCATTGAAGGGCGTGTGCACATCCTGAGAAAGGACGTGATCTGATTTCTTTTAATAGACACATTGTACCCCCATAGTCTAGAGCATCCACAGTTGTCCATGCCTTTCTCATATCCTTCTCAGAGTCTTGCTGACACAGCTTTGTAAAACGTCCATACTAACACATTGGTCCCGAAAAACCATGGCAAGTAGCATCATGTGCTGAGATCTCAGTGTTGGCCCCTTGCACCACTGCTTCCTCCCAGAACCTAAGCAGATCCCCCAGCTCTCAGTGCCAGGTCGGGTATGTGGTGGATGAAGCCTGAGGAAGATAACCACGATATCTGTCCTGCTGGGCTCTAGCTATGGCTGAGTCAGATGCAGATCTGAGTTACAGTAATGTTGTTTGTATGGGTAAGTCGAGCTTATTGTTGTTGTAAGGGTGGAGTTCAGGTGGTCTGGCAGGAGACAGAAGATACACGCCTGGTATCCTAGTGCCAGAGTAAGTGCATGAATTTATAAAGGCAGGTGGTGACATCGAGAAGATGCCTGGAGATTGGCACTTGTGGTACAGAGAATGGAAGGAGGACAAGAGAGTGGTAAAAGGGCCTGGGAAGTGATAGAGAGAGACATGGTTCTGCTGGAATAAAACTGTGCCAAGTCTTACACAGCACACAGAAATCAAGTTACCCTTCCAAAAGATCTTGAACAGCTTTTTATTGACATGACTTTTTTCCTTGAAGTGGCCATGGCATTTATGATTCCTTTCTGGATGTACTAAAACTATTTTTTAGGGAAATTAACATATTTTCTCCAGACTTTGGAGATCTTTGTATTTGAAATATTGTACTAATAGAGAAATTGCATGCTTTTAGGAACGCTGCATCTATGTCTGACTCCATTTCACAGACATCCTGAAAAAAGAAAGATCAACAGTGCTGGGTCTCAGAGTCCTCATTTTTTTTTTTTCCAAATTAAATAAAAAAGCCTCCCAAGCCTAATGAGTCATGTTATTTTGCAGACATGAGTGAATTCTTCTCTATCACTCAAGCTGATGAATGGCAAGAAAGAATTATTTGGATTGCTAGTTATTTGTTCTAAAAGTTATATATATTTATTAACACTGTGGTGCTATTGTCCCCCACATCCAATACAAATACACCTCAGGTCTCATTCTAATATAGCAATGGCTTTTCAGTTGATAGATAGGGATACTCCTGTTTACCTTTCCTGATTTTAATAAAACGTTTGAGATGGAGAACCCTGAAAAATAAATAAATGTGCAAGAATACAAAAACTAACATTGTGAATATGAAAAAGCAAAAGTAGTGTTTCTGATAAAAGCATAATTACTTGGATTCTAAACTAAGAAAGAGACAAAGAACTTTGACTTCAGTACATTGGTACCCGAGGAATGGAGCTGATGGAGGCGCAGTAAGCAAAGTGACAACAGATAAGAGGGTTCTCACACGATTCTCCTGCATGCCCCCACAGGGGGTCTTTGACAATGGACTGAACCATTTACCAACAGGTTTGGAAACACTACAGCATATTAGTTTCGACCATATTACTCTGGGATATTATATCTTGGTTTGATTGTTACTTTTCTGAGAAATACAGTGGGGGAGTTCATTGCATATATCAAGCAGATGCTTTATATATTAGCAGAGCTTAATGTGCTGTTGAATAGAAGACTAACAATTTACATTCCCTTCTGAGATGTGTAAATAATTACACAGAAGGCAATGTACAAACTAATCAGGCACTTCCTTTCACCCACTGAAGTTAGTCAATACGCTTTAATGAATGGTTACAAGATAAGACCTTGATCCTGCAAACACTTTGCCAAGTGAAAAACTGTATGAACTGTGCCCACTGGCCAACTGGTGGATCCAGTTGCTCATGCTAGTGATAGGACTAGAGGGAATGGCCTCAAGTTGTGCCAGAGGAGGTTTGGGTTAGAAATGAGGAGAAATTTCTTCTCAGAAAGAGCAGTCAGGCATTGGAACAGGTTGCCCAGGGAGGTGGTGGGGTCACCGTCCCTGGGGGTGTTCAAGGCAAGGTTGGACGTGGTGCTTAGGGACATGGTTTAGTGGGTGATAGTAGTGGTAGGGGGATGGTTGGACCAGATGATATTGATGATCTCTTCCAACCTTAATGATTCTGTGATTCTATGTGTATAATAGCTTCTATGTTCGTGTAAAGGATATGTTATACAAATATGGAGCATACGTCTGTGCCTTGTCAGTTGGCAAGGCCCTGCCTCTTGGAAATTAGGAAGGGTCTCAACTTCAACAGCCTCTTCCTTAGCATCAGTACGTGTTTGTCTCTTTCCTCTACCCAGACACTGATTCCCATGAAACCTAGTGGAAATGTCACATCTCTGATACTTTACTTCTTTGTCAAAAGCAGTTAAATTCTCATTGAAAAGTTATCAGTGGGCAGTCGGCAGGCACATGGGTGGGACAGAAGTAGAGTTGCGTTAGTGCATAATCGTATCAGGTGTCAGTAGCCCTCAAAAAGATAGAAGAACCAAGTTTCTTTAATATAAAAATCATAGAGGTGTCTAAGAAACTCAAGCTTCTCCTTGGTCCTTGCCGTGATGACAGTAAAGTGATATAAAAAGAGATAAATACCAATACACCTGCCTCCTTCCTGCACTTCTTGGCACAGGACTGTGTGGTTATCACTGACCTCTCTACTAGCAACAGGTTACTCTCAGATTTCTGCCTCTCCACTGCCTATTCTTTGTCCCTAGCCCTTGTCCATAGTCACCTCTCCAAGTACAGGGTAGCTAAAGGTTGGGCCGTGCAAGGTCACACTCTCTCTGTGAAAGTACACTGTCTCTGCTCTTTTTGCTGCTGCTGATGGGAACTACCTTATACTCCTATCGATTAAAGAAGCTTTTTGCTTTAAGGCTCACAAAGGAAATAATGCACTTGATTTTATTTGAGAGCTGCAAAGTCAGGAAGGAATTCCCTGTTCCTCTAGTTGTTGCTTGGCAAGAGATGAAGAATGCTAAAGCTTCTGGGAGCGCCAGCGAAAGCTAGCTGAAGGGCAGCCAACCCATCCTAGCTTGAAAGATTCAAAGATCAGAAGGGACAATCTCAGTAATATGTAATACAGACCACAGGGGTACCAGAGTTTACTCTTGTTTATACTACAGCATAGCGTTTTGGTAAACGGTCTTGATTTTAGTGGTGGAGAAACAACACACAGTGCTATGTGTGCTGTTCCAAGATGTTGAAAAGGAAGAGCTTTGGTTTTGGTCTGAATTTAATGAGGTTAAACTTCCAGATTATCATTCTCTTTACACCTTTACGTGATAGATACTGAAAAGCCTTCACTACCAAAGTCTGCTCCTTGCATATTTACCTGCACACTGCAATCAAGCCACCTCATGACCTCTCCTTTGGTTAAGTAAATTGCTCGAGCTCCTGATATCTCACAGTACGAGGGATGTGTTCCAATCTGTAGTCATCTGAAGGCTACTCTGTGCATCCTCTCTAACGTGTCTTAGTCATTACCTCAGTGCAGTGATTAGTCTTTACTCTCCTATTTGAAAAAATCATTGATCCAGGTTCACGTTGGATGCAGTGATTTAAACAGAGGATGAGACAAATATAAGTCATGCAAAATATAAAGTGAGTCTGCCATGTAGGTGGTGCAACCATGCAATACTACTGCCAGGCAGCAAGAGGAATACAATAGGCCCTGCAAAGCCATATATTCCTAATTATTCGAAGTACAATGTAAAGGGATTTTTTGGAACTAACTTGTTCTCTTTTTTCACTGCAATCTTTTTTTTTTCTTTTTCAAATGAATGAGGAGAATGTACATATGTGTTTGCCTTAGTGATGGTGTACAGTCTGCGTACAAAGGCATATAGACATGATTGATGTCAACATGTTTCCCTGTTTCTAGCCAAGCTGGCAGCACCAGCTTATTCTGAAAGAAAGGAAATTGATTTCCACCCATTTACAGAAAATCTAGTTTATTAACAGTGGATCAGACAAAAAGAACTGTTTTTCAAAGCTTGCTAGAACATGCAGGGAAGGAAATAGCCATGATTTGGCTACTGGCAGCTCCACAGCTGCATGGCCAGACCCGTACCACCCACGTCACAGCATGCAGCAAGCAGCACTAGCACGGGGCAGGGAAGTTACAGCCCTCCTGGGTGAATCAGTGACCGGCTTATCTATGAACTCAGAATAAAAGCATAACCTTCTGATATGTAATAACTAGCTGCATAAAAACTGGGGAAATGCTTACAAAACTTTAATGTGTATCTACTCTTCAAAGTGAGCTAGACTGCCCTAGCCATGGCACGCCAGATCTGTGCTGGTTAATTTGCTCTGTTCATCATCTAGAGCTACTTGAGATGTGTTTTCTTTACCCCACAGTCAGATGAAAATAAGCTACCGCATGAACAACTTGTAGTATGACCGGCATTATAGAAAGAAAGAGCTCAATACCTGTATTTTGCATGCTGTGTCTCAGGTGAGTCTTTTGCCTACCTGTACTGCAAATTGTATTTCCCTTGGCAGTGCCAAAGACCATGCCAAAATTCTCCAGCTCAAACATATTTATTTCTTGTAGATTTGTATGAGATAATTTTTACTTTCTAAAAAGCTTGATCCCACAGTCATTACACCTTTGGAACTTCGAGGCTGCTGTTTACTTTTGACTTTTTTTTCTCCTCGTATCTAACACAGCAGTGAGAGACTGTTTTAACTTATATATGAACAATTTAAATTTAGGAGAACATTGAACTCTCCCTGCTGCTGTCATTGACAGCTAACGTGAGATGTCTAGCTTGAGAACTAACAGAAATGGTTATTACTGAATGGAGAGTAATTGCAAGGAAATCTTTGCATTTGAATCCCCTGTGGGAGCCAGTGCCATAATTTGATGGACAAACTCTCAGACAGAATAAAGACCCATAATTGATCCTCAATAACAGGAAGGATTTTTATTGTAAAACGTCTGTGTGGTTAAATAAGAAATCACAGGAGAAGTTAAGTTACTCGCAACAGAAATCCCTTGATGATAAATGCTTTTTGAGACTTTGCACAGACACAAGAATTTCATTCAAATACATCAAAAAAAATTAAAAGGCCTGATCCTTTATTCTCTTGACTCTCTAAACTCTGAAACACGTGTAAGTCTAAGTTTAATTTACATCTGCAATTTTGATCAGTTAGTGCTTAGTGCTAAAGAATGCTTTTGTGAAAAAAAAAAAGAGTTTAATTAACTTGCGTTTCTATGAACACTGCAGATATTTTGGAATTTCCAATATAAATAACCAAAGCAGCATAAAACAAGACTTGAGACTTCGGATTAGGAAATTTTCCTCTCTTTTAAAGCAGCACCCTATTATCTTTCTTTTCCTCCATCCCACCATCAGATTCCCCAAATGAAACATAAGGTAATAAGAATGAAGCAGTTGATTATTTCTCTCTATTCAGTTGCTAGTTATTTGCCTGAGCAGCAAGCCATAATGGAAGGTGTTTTTATTAAATGAAGAAAACTGTTGATCTTAGGTTGCCAAATCACTGTATTTTCTTTTCAGCTGCTGTGGTGGAACAGTAATGCAGGCCATGGGAAATAACAATGGGAGCAACAGTCCCTGTGGAAAGGAGACCGTGATGTTCTGCTCTCAAATTCACTCTGGGTAATTATTTCATCAGTGCTGTCCTCAAAAAGCAAGAGAACCTGCTCCAAAGTGCTTTCAAAGTCAAGGCGAGGGAGGAACGCTGACAGAGAGAGGTAGCACTTTCTCTTAAACCAAGTAACACAGCTGAAGGAAAAAAAAAATCCAAAAAGCTTTCAGCAAGACAAAATCCAACAAACCTTCTGCAAGGAAGAGGCAGAGAGCTTCCCTGTGTGGATGCTCTGCAGAGACTGCCTAGTCCATCACAGATTTCCTCTGAATAACTATTTTTTATTTTGTACTTTTGGAAGGGAGAAAGGTAAGTAAGATAAGCTGCTAACTTTCCTTTCTGTTTATACACAGACATCAAAAGCTGGAGCAGGCCATCTGCTGTCAGTAGGTTTGGCAGACAGGGCAGGTAAAATCCAGTCTGCAGCCTGCATGCTTTGTACCATTTCAGTTACAATTCTAGGTGCGAATGACAATTTGTAAAACTGAAATTGTGTTTTGGAGTGTATTAAAATTGAGAAAAGAATCATAGAACAATTAAAGTTGTAAAGATCCTCAGAAGGTCATCTGGTGCAACCCTCTCCTATAATGGTGGATTTACTTGACAGCCTAAACAGGCTACAGCTATGCTACTTATACTGTACTGTACGGTGCAAGCTCTTTAGAAAAATCATGTTGTGTAGTAGCAGCTTCATACCCATCCTCTTCGGTCTGCCACCTAAAAAGCAGCTGTGTGTGGCAATGGCCAGTTAACAGGAAGATTTAAAGTCATTATGCTAGTCTTGCACTTTTTTACTTACTGAGGACAAGATAAGCTTTCCTTCCTTTCTTTTTTACCCTTTTCCCTTTCTGCTATTTACCGAAACGTTGATATATAATGTATGAAAACACATTGTGTATATCCTTGCCTTCTGTACTGTTAAAGCAGCACAAATGAGTTCTCTTGGGTTGTGCTGGAAGTCAGGGATCCCTGATTCCCTGTCCTGTAACTCTGTAAACCCTGGACCGCATAAATTGTTGCAGAATCAGATTTAAGAAAAAAACAATATATTTGGTCATAAGAGTCTATTAAAAAAGCATAACCAAAGAAAATCCTAACAACTTAAAAAGTGTCAGTGGCAGCAATGAAACCCACTTTCAGATTCTGTCTTCTAAATATCAGTCTTCTGAAACTTTACAAGCTTTGGTTTTACCAGTTTTCTGAATGACTGCCACCTAAGCAAATTTGAGTAATGAACTGTTCAGATGTCTTGATAAAACAGGATATAAGGGAAGAAATTATAATGACCCCAAGAGTACCACACATAGGTACACAAAATGTAGGCAACTTTATTTACCAAAGCTGAATAGAGGCTGTCAGTTAATATTGGCTATTCTGCTAGTTCTCCATCAGTTCATTGCAATTGCATGGAGTTTTGTATTTAATCTCTGTACTCAGTTATGTTGGTTTTCTTTTTTTTTTTTCTTTTTTTTTTTTTTCTGTGTTTCCGTGAAGGGGTTAATCCAGGTAGAAATTAAGGGACATCCCAAAAGATGTCCTGCTGTGGAAACAAAAGGAAGGAAGTAGGAAGGAGGTTGTTCAGACAAGCATGTTTGCACAAGTAGATCCAAGAGATGTTGGATTTTAAGTAGCAATTATTAGATTGAAGACCTTAATTCCTCTTGACAAACTGAAGAGGTCTGATACTGTGTGGATAGGGTTTATATTAAATGGGGTTCCTTCCAGGCCATGTGGAACGTCTGCATAAGAGCAGCAATGATTTCTAAGGTGCCAGCCATTGCTCTACTCTATGAAAAGTTTCAAGCTTTTTCTCTGCTTTATTATTTCTGTCTCAGAATGTAAAACTTTACACGTGCACTAAAATATGAATATATTTAATAGGATTGAGGTGTAAATGATATTTTGATGAAAATCTAGTTACAGGGATGTAGCATCTTTGTGGATGTAGGATTAACTGCTATTGTTCTAGCTGAAACTGTAGCTTAATCCCGACAAAAACAGTAACATCAAGAGGTTTTGGTCTATGAATAAGAAGAGATACAGCACATTTGGGGCTTTAGGGTCTGTGCTTAATCAAACTTAATAGTTCCGAGAAGTCCATAAGTATCTAGCATAAAAAATATTTACTATGTACTAGAATTAAACATGAATGCTTCCTACAGAAGTCATTAAAAAGGGAAACAGTCTGAAAGTTGAAGTTAAAACTGACTTATGTAACTTTTATACAGGTGGAGTCAGCAGTGGGTAACTGCAGAAATAAATTGTAACTTCAGTCATGCTTCTGAAGCAAAGGCTTTTAGGTGATGTGGTGATACTAAATGTTATAGAATCACAGACTGGATGGGGTGCGAAGGGACTTCTGTAGGTCCCATAGTCCAACCCCTGCTCAAGCAGGGCCACCAACAGCAGGTTGCTCAGGACCACATCCAGGTGACTTTTGAAGATCTCCCAAGATGCAGGCTCCAAAACCTCTCTGGGCAACCTCTGCGAGTGCTTCGTCACCTGCACAGTAAAAAAAAAAAAAATAATAATAATTTCCTGATGTTCAGAGGGCACCTCCTGTGCTCCAGTTTGTGTCCATTGCCTCCTGTCTTGTCACTGGGCACCACTAGAAATAGCCCGCCTCCCTCTTCTTTGCATTCTCCCTTCAGATATTTATGTACATTGACGAGCTCCCCTGATCTTCTCCAGGTTGAACAGCCCAGCTCCCTCAGCCTTTCCTCACAGGAGAGGTGCCATTAACTACCATCCATTAGTAGTCCATTAACTACCTTCGTGGCCCTTCACTGGAACCCTCCCCACCACGTCCACATCTCTCTTGTACCGGGCAGCCCAGAACTGGACCCGGCACTCCAGGTGTGGCCTCACCAGTGCCGAGCAGAAGGGAAGGGTCCCCTCCCTCGACCTGCAGGCACCACACATCACCACAGGCCTTCTTTGCTGCAAGCTGCTGACTGGTGTTCAACTTGGTGTCCACCAACACCCCCAGGTTCTTCTCTACAAAGCTGATTTCCAGGCGGTCAGCCCCAACACGCGCCTGGGGTTGTTCCTCCCCAGGTGCAGGGCTTTACCCTTCCCTTTGGTGTAACAGTAACTTAGAATCACAGAGTCATCAAGGTTGGAAGAGACCTCCAAGACCATCTGGTCCAACCATCCCCCTACCACCAATGTCACCCACTAAACCATGTCCCTAAGCACCACGTCCAACCTCTCCCTGAACACCCCCAGGGACGGTGACCCCACCACCTCCCTGAGCAACCCCTTCCGACGCCTGACTGCTCCTTCTGAGAAGAAATGTCTCCTCACTTCCAACCTGAGCCTCCCCTGGCGCAACCTGAGGCCATTCCCCCAGCCCTCCCTTGCACCCTAGCAGTGACCAGCACGCTTTGTGTGGTGTGATTCGGTGCGTTTTGGCTGTACCGCAGCCAGGCAGTGAGCTCGCTCCCCACTACAGGGAAGAAGCGAGGGAAAGGAGGGAGAAGCGTTCTGCACAGGGCACAGCCCCTGTACGACAACGACAACAACACGGCTCCAACAGCCTTTAATGTGCCACAGCGCCCTCACGGCGGACCCGCCCGAGCCGGGCCGAACGGGGCCGAGCGCGGCCGAAGCCGCCCGAAGCCGCCCGAGCCCAGCCGCGTCCGGCCGAGTCCGGCTGAGGCTCCTCGAGCGCCGCTTCCGCCTGCTGCCCCGCCACGTGACGCGGCCCCGCCCCGCGCCCCTCGCCCGAACCCAAAATGGCCGCCGGCGAGCCCCTTCCCAGACTGGGCATCGCGCCCGACTCCAAGATGGTCGGCGGCGGAGGCCCGTCGCAGCCATCCTAGCGGGTCAGCCCGGGCGCTGCTCCCGGATAGGCCGCGCGACGCCCCGCCCCGCCCGGCCCGCCGCTCCCATTGGCCGCGCCGCGAGCCAACCCGTCCCCGATTGGCTGCCGAGGCGTCGCTCCCGCTCTGCCCGCTGCGGGGCCGGGGGAGCTATTTTCCATTCGGCGGGGGGGGGGCCGGGAGGGGGCCCGGCGGAGCGCACGGCGCGCGCCCAGCGGCAGGCGGCGGCGGGACATGGCGGCGGCGCTGCGGCGGCCGGAGGGGCCCGGGGGGCCGCCGGGACGGCGCTGAGGGGCCGCTGCCCCGGCACGGCGGTGGGTGCGTGGGGACGGGACCGGGACCGGGACCGGGAACGGGGCGGCATCGGCGGCCGCTCCTCGCCGCCGCAGGTCCGGGCAGGGCCGGGGTGGCCGCCCCGGGGAGCTGCCGCGGCTGGGAACCGGCTGGGGGCACAGCTCGGGGCGGTGCTGTGAGGGGACGGCCCGGTGGTGGTGGTGGTGGTGGTGGTGGTGGTGGTGGTGGTGGTGGTGGTGGTGGTGGTGGTGGTGGTGGTGGTGGTGGTGGTGGTGGTGCTGGTGGTGGTGGTGGTGCTGGTGGTGGTGGTGGTGCTGGTGGTGGTGGTGGTGCTGGTGGTGGTGGTGGTGCTGGTGGTGGTGGTGGTGCTGGTGGTGGTGGTGGTGCTGGTGGTGGTGGTGGTGCTGGTGGTGGTGGTGGTGCTGGTGGTGGTGGTGGTGCTGGTGGTGGTGGTGGTGCTGGTGGTGGTGGTGGTGCTGGTGGTGGTGGTGGTGCTGGTGGTGGTGGTGGTGCTGGTGGTGGTGGTGGTGCTGGTGGTGGTGGTGCTGGTGGTGGTGCTGGTGTCAGCCCCATGGCTCGGTGCTTGCAAGGAATCACGGCCACCTGGCCTGGCACCTGGTCAGGGCATGCATGTGGGTGGGCAGCATGCAGGAGTTACGCTCCCCTTCCCTGAACACGTTCGGAATGCTTCTCTTTCTTTTTTTCATCTCTTCTAAAGCCCACTGAAGTTTTATGAGATTTTGCTGCGATTGTAACCGGTGGTGTTAGGCAGTGTGTGCACAGCCAGATCGTCCCATGGGGCACCACTCTCCCTGCATGTGGGGTACCACCCCTGGTTATGCCATGCCAGCCCTGTGATGAAAAATACAGTGCTTTTCCACCAAAACTCATCCCATTGTGGCCTGTGTTGCTCCCTTTACTTTGGTAAACGAACAGCTTTTCCCACATAAATTGCAACAACTCCAGGATTATTTTCGTTGATGGTGCTGTGGTATATTCCTACAAGAAAGTGTTTTTAGGGTAGATGTAGTCCAAGTGAGCTGTTTGCAGGGGGATGACATGAATGGAAAGCGCTACCCGATGTTGCGTTTATGTAACCTTATTTAAAACTGAATTTGCACAGAAAAAGACTGGCTCTCGTAGTAATTGATCTGTCTCCTCCAGAAGGCAGTGAGCTAAGCATGTGTGTTGGATGTCAAGATGAGAGTGAAAATCCTGAGAGTTTCCTTGTGGCTTTAAACTGTTGTGCAGGAGGCTGCATGCTGCATTATCATGGCTATCCAAATACTTCACGTGCTTTGAATACATCTGACTGTTCTGTTTTAGATAAGAGTTTTTAATCATAAAACCTTTTGTGTGGTTATTTTGTTTAAACTTCAGCCTCTTAGAGGCGAGCAATTGCATGTCAGGGTGCTTTTTTTCTTTATAATCTTATTAATATCCTATGAGGTAGGGCCCAGTGCCGGAAGGAGATTGTTCAGTTGCTGGACCCTTTAGTGTGGACTTGTTTAGAGAATCTGTGTCGTAATGTGGCTTCCTAGAAGTGCTTTTGTTTTTATTAAGGAATTACAGAACGAGGGTGTGATTCCTACCTTCCTTTCATGTAAACCTGGTTAGCTTCAGCTAGGGATGCTGCTCCAAGATCACTCTTACCAAAGAGTCTTTTTAGTCCCATTCCTCCCCGCAAAGCGTGTTTTTGCATCGCCGAGGCTGCAGTTCGTGTGCCAGAAGCTTTGAGTGCAGCGAGCCACCGAGCAGGATGGGATGTCCCTTCCCAAGCCCACTTCGGGAGGGGAGTTTGGGGCCGCGTCACTGCTCTCTCGGCTCTCCTGACTCTGCTGCTGAGCTCCTGCCTCGTGTGGGCCTCTGTGTGCACGGACAGCATCAGGGCCGGTTCTTAAAGTGTGTTGCATCCGGAGGAATCTGGAGGCTGGTTCACATCGTCTCACATCGCCCAGGTTTGTGCCGTGTGAGGCCTCCTGCTGAAGCTGTTAGGCTGCGCTCGGCCTGGGTATAACCCTGTTACCTTATCAGATGCAGACTTTGGAGGTTGTGGTCATGAGATACTGGCAGGAGGTAAGTAGCCACAGCGAACTACTGAAAGGAGGCAAGTCTCCAAGTTAATAGCTGCTAATTTGTTCGGTTATTAACCTGCAAGCTGGGATGCTCAGATGGACTTGATGTTAAAGCAATAGCCTTAGCAGTGGGGTCTACGTAAGGACAGATTTGATTCTCTCTGCTGTTTTTGTACATTAATAACTACGGCAGAATGAATTAAATAGACTTTTAGGATGTATTCTGAGTCAGTCTGAAGCAAACTGTAAAAAAAGAGAAAACAGAATGAGTTTGAGACCTGATGGACTGAGCTGCTGAGATCTGTTCTGATTTTCCAGTTTGCCTAAATGTCTCGTGTCTACCCCAGTTTCAGAATTGCATTAGCAATTAGTAGAGTGAACTAGTAAATTCAGACAGCTGGTAGCATGCAGTAGCTGTAGCTTGACATGACTTCATACGTATGAGAGCACTGGAAAAATGGCTGGTTTAGTCCTTGGGGGAATATCTAGAGTTTCTCTTCTATTACCCTGGTAATGATGGCAGGTACATCTAAGAAAGAGAGAGCAGATGGAAGAGATTAGGAATCAACTGTGTTCAGTTACAAATTTAAAAAAAATCTTCTTTGCAACATGTGAAACCTGTCACTCTGTGACAAGGTTCTGGATAGGTGGCTGTTCATCACATTTGATGTGGCAGTTCACGTTTCCCTGGTGGACTAATAATCCAAGGTGGTATGATGTGCATTTTTCTGGCCTCATTCACAGTGTTTAAAGCTAGGCAAGGGATGTATTTTAGTCTCATCAAAGGACAGTGATGATTTTTGTTACTAGTTGTAAACCACCTCCTCCTGTGACAGCATGTTGCTAAATAGCTTGGTTTTTAGTAAAGACAAGATTCAGATGACTCCATGCAACTTCCATACAGCAGGTACATAATTTTTAAGGTTTAGTTAAAGTGGTGGTTTCATTTATTGCTACAGATAGCAAAAACAAACCTAAAAACTCAAAGGGGTACCTTTTTCTTTTCTGAAATGTACATGTCCGACCTGAACGAGAGAAAGAACTTCAGATGCTGGGGGTTGACCATGAACTCCTAAAATAGTGATTCCTGGAACAGGCTGGATAGCGAAATAATTCTCGAGTAGCTGTCAAAATAGTTCTCTTACTTGCCTCTGTTTCCCCAAGAGCTCCCTAGTGCCTTCAGCCTGAAGGGGAAATTAGCACTTAGCATTTATGCTGTGGTATTTATGCCCCGAGGCTGCATCAAGGCCACGGTGCCGGGTCGGGCTGAGCGCTATCTCGGTGTGCTGCGCCTCTCCTCCGTGCAGCCCTGCCCTGTGCCATGTGGAGGTGCCTGCGAGCTCCTCGAGGGGCCTGCCTCGGTCGGGAAAAGGTTTACATCGATGGCATTGGGATCCCAAGGATTTATCCACTTCCCTGACGCTGCTAACCTGTGCTTGGCACCAAGATGCAGCTGCTCCGTTAAATACAAAGTGCCCCGAAACGATGTGTTTTTCTGTGGTTTAGCTGTTGGGCAGCTTATTTTAATCTTTGAGCTATATCTAGTTTAAAAATTGTATTTAAAGTTTAGCAAATGTATGCTATACCTTCTGGAGCCCTTATACTTTGTCAGCTCTATAAATTAACTCTGACACACTGAATATTTTTCACCAGCTAACGTAGCTGTTAGTTAAGTTAAATAAAGGAGAAAAGCCCACATGCTCTCTCCGTGCATACAGCTGGACATCTCTCTTAAATTTTTCAACAAAAATGAAATTTTGATTGCTTTTTAAAGCTTCATGAATACACTAATTGGTGAATCATCTAATGTGCAGTTTAGTTTCAGGAAATATGTAATGGCTCACTAACTTCACGGTTATAAGATTATGCAGACCTTCTGAAAATCTCAGTAAGAAAATGTGTGCAGTGGTGGTGGCGGCTGATATTTTTGGCTGTGAGCGAGGTTGGCTAAAACTCAATGTAGTTCTGCATAGTCTGCACTAGTTTATATGGTAGAAAACCCTTTGAAGAATTATCTGGAAGGAAGAAAGAGTAATTTTACAGGTTTATCTGCTCGTGGGACCTTAGCCAGGTTTTGTTAAAGAGATTCGCAGTCAGGAACCTCTCCTGGATCTGTAACTAGTCCTGGATAAGGTGGCAGCCTGTTCTTCCTTGCCTGCACTTCTGCACAGCTGTGGTTGGTGAGTTCTTCAGCCTTCACGTTGGACAGCTGCAAAAGGCTTAAAGCCTGTCTGAAAGGCTGGGGCAAGGAGGGGAGGTGGAGGCTGCCCGGATAAGTAACGCTTCTCGAGGGCGCTGGAGCATCTTCTGTGCGCAGCCAGATGAGGTGCGTTCCTGGTTAGCGTATAGTCAGGTAATACCCTGATGTGTTATCCCCCGAGGTGCTCAAGCCAACGGCCTTTTCACGTGGAGGCTTGGGTCTCCGCAGGAGTCGCTGAGGAATCAAGCAGCAAACCTGCTTCCTTCCTCTGCTGCACCAAGAGGAAAGGTAAATTTGCACGGCGTAAGGTTTCTTTGTTAGTTTCTCTAACACACGTTCTCATCTGTCCAAGATGCCTGAAACACGCTTGGCATGTTGTTGTAGTGCAGGACCGGGTGTTGCAAGCCCTGATTTCGTACGGGAGGAAGCTCGTGCTGTGTTGGGAAGTGCTTCACAGGTTTGTTTCTGAAAAGCGCATGATGAAAATGAGAAGTGTACCTACAGAGGTGGAATTTAAAAGGTCGCTTAAAAAATGTAAGTACCTTGGAAGCAATATAGAGTAGGTTTCCTGCGGTGCTAAATCAGATGACAGTTTTTGTTCCTGCTCAGCAGAGTGAGTTCTGGTAGTAATTTGGTGGTCGGCATGGCACCCCGCTGAAATCCTTTGGGCCTTGGCGTTGGAGGCCGGCCTGTTAGTCCTACGTGTGAGGGACGCCGGGGCCTGGCACGTGGCACCTCTTGTGTGGCTCCTTCAGGTGAGAGAAGCTCAAGGGCTGCGGCCGAAAGAATTAGATTGGCTTCATGGAGACTACAGTAAAACTGATGGGGATCATCTCCTACAACATTTGTCCCTCAGCAGCAGAAATGTAGGGCGCAGAGGCTGCTTGCGCCAGTTTGAGGTGATTTTCGTTGTGAAACTTGGCTAGCTGGGGACGACAATGCTTATTAGGGCAGACCTGCAAGTCCCCTACTTCTGGCAAAGAGCTTCAGCACCAGACCTCCCTCGCCAGGACTCCTCTGACTTTTGGTGTGTTGAATCCTATCTGCTTTTCTATCTGTGTACCCTCCCTGCCTCCCCCGGGGCCTTGGTTTTGCTGCGGGGCCTGTGAGGCAGTTTGATTTACGGACTGGCTCGCTCATGGAAAAAGTACCCTGTTGCTGAGCTTTGTTTTTGGAGAGCTTTTAAATTTGACTGGCCTCGGTGGAGAAGGAAGTATTTTAATTGTTCCAGTAGTGCAGTCAGAGGTCTCTCGCTCTTTTGAAACGGCACATGGATAAAGTGGCCAAGCATTAGGCCGCAAACTGGTGTGGAGGCTTTCTCGGGTAGCTTTGGGTGAGCTCTTACACTGCCTGGTTGCTGTCCTGTTCGCTTAGTTCCTCAGTTCTCGCTGCTCTGTTGGGGAATGCTGAGTTACATGCTTCTTTTTAACATGTTAAGCCTCACTTGGATAGGAAGAGGAATTCAATTAAATACACAAATAGCATTTTAAAATTGGTGTGTGGTTTAATTACTTCAGATATGCTGCGTAAGTAGTAAGAAAAGGCAATTTTTTCAAGACACACTTTTCATTTAAAATTTGCTCGGGAAGTTAAAAGCTTTTGTGCCTTATTGCATTTTGACTTGGTAGCCCTCACTTCTCTTTCATTGGGCTTACTGCTCGGAAGGGGAAGGTATTTGTCTATTTTAAAGCCACCAAACAGTTTCTCCATTTTTTTTTTTATTCAACCGGTCCATTTACTCCGTGTAGGCAGGATGGCTGTGATGAAGCTGTGAGCAGGAGAGTGATGCCGAGGCTGCCACCCTCTTCCCCCCGCCGGGCTGCTCAGTGAGGGGTCGCTGAGCCCTGCTGTGGCCCCCCCGGGTGCTGGAGCCGGCAGCGGGTGCCCCATCGGCCTCCTGCAGTGTAAGGAAGTCTCGAATCCAGCCTGTGAGGTTTCTGCTGCCGAGGGCTCCTTGGCTGTCCCTGCAAGTTCTCACCAGTCACTTCTACCCATTCTGCCATTTGATGCTCCTTAGAGCTTCAGCAGCAAGCATGAGCTGCTCTGATTTTTGCTCTATTTTTATTTATTTGTTAATTGCAAGCCAAGGTCTTAATATTGATTGCAATAGTTCTAGGTAGATTTGGATGTAAAACGGATTTTAAACTAAAGGATAAGGTCAGCTCTGTCTTTAAAAGTGTATGTGGCATATCTGCTGAAGTTCCTCCTAATTACTGTCCTTATGGTCTGGATGCTGCATTTAGTAAGGCAAGGAGTTTGACAGCAGGATCTCTGGTTCTTATGGATGTGAGACAAATTATGTATCATAATTTACACTGGTTATTAGGTTAAGAATACTGTTAATATTGTCTTGGAGAATGCAAAGGTAGTAAGTACCTCTTGGTTTGAAAGGGTGTCAGGGATGTGATATGAAATATTTCACCTGCTCTTGTATTCCTTGCTGGGCACGTGTTGGCCTGGTAAGTCTGCTTGTTCGTGCTTGCTGCCGTTATTAGTTCGTGGCATGGCTTGGCTGTCAGCGAGCTTCGGTCTTGAGTAAAAGCTGCCTTACAGTTCTAGAAACCGTCTGGGATGATAACATTGCGCTTGTTGGTTTCTGTTGATGTTTTAGTAATCTCGAGAATGTTTGAAGTAGGCTTTTGGAGAAAATCTGAATTTACTTTGGAAATCTAACATAGTGTGCATTGCTAAAATTGGTAGAAGTAGACTTTCTGATTCTGTCTGGCTTGGGGATGGAAAATAAATTTGTGTGTATATATATATAGTTACATATCTATATATATACATATCATATTGTTGTAATAAATATAATCTGGCAATTAGTCTTCCAGTATGATGATTTCAGAATAATTTATGTGTTTTGGTCTTCTGTGGTGTTCTCATGATTCAGTTAACACTTTAGAAAGTTCATTACTTACATCTACAAGGCGGTGTATATCCCACAGGTATTTTTATGTCCATTGAATAGTACTCTAGCAAAATTTATTTGAATAAACACAAGGATTCTTTCAGCTTGGCCTGATCTGCTGTTTCTCTTTCCTGAAAGTAAAAGGAGGAGCTGGGAATCTCAGCATTATAAAACTGCTGACATGGCTGTGCTGTCAGAAGTGAGAAAACTGCTTTGCCTCGTGAGTCTGGATTGACCAGTGTTGGTTCTCCTGTGCAGATGGTTTGGGTCTGTTGCTGTCTCAAATTTCGTGGGGTCTGAAGCATCTGCTTAGAGGATTTTAGCGTTGTGGTCAGTAGGACTGTCAGTCCTACATGCATGTGATGAGGTGGTTTTGTTCCCTCAAATTCCTTTGGGTGTGAAGCATCTGTTAAAGAATTTTTAGTATTTTGGTCAGGAGTGTGACTAAAATTCAAAACTACCAAGTAATTGCACTCACCTGCTGCTCAAAGTTGGTTATGCAGATGAGCGATGACCACTGCAACGAGAGCAAGTTTTTTGTTTGGGCCTTGCTGGTTTGGCAGAACAGATACGGACTGCTTGTAGACACGAGCAGAATAAGCAGGTTAGGGGCCTTGAGGTCCACGCTGGTACGGTAGTTCATCTGAAAAAGATGTCATCTTGTATTTTAGATTAATGTTTGGACATGGTATGGCATGTAGTTTTGGAGAAAGCATTTTTTCTACTGTCAGCCATGAAAAGGTAAGTAATTCAGGCAAAACTGTCTTTCTGTTGATTAAATTTGTTTCTGGGGCTAGGTCTGGAAGCTAGTTTCTAGAGGCTAAGTGTGCAGCCCAAAAGCCTGAAGTCTCCCTGGTTTTGTGCTTGTTTGGTTCGTCCTTCCCCAAATCTGTTGATCACTGTTGTACTTCTTTCTTTTTTTTTTCTGGTGAGAGCTGTTTATTTTATTTTATTGTGACTGGTTTTAATCGTGACTCTAAGAATGGAAAAATTTCTTCTCGACTCTCTGTATTTAACTGATATTGGGAAATCTTCGCTGGTAGTGAGCTCCAGAGGAACTTTACAGCCCTGTTTTCAGCAATACAGCTGGCTTATTTGGGGAGAAAATATATTCTTGCTGAGTGTCACAGATGACACCAGATAAGCTGAAGATTTGCTGTTGCACCTCTTCTGTATATGGTTTGTAAGAAATAAATGACTTTGGTCTTAGTCCTGTAAGTTCTTGCTTATAGGTTCAAAAGTTATGTTATGGAATCACGTTTTGTTCCAGTTATGCAAATAATTGCCTTGTTTTTCTGGGTAGCAGTAGAAACAAAGAAGTAAAAGATCCACGTAGCCTATGAATTAATTCTAGGATGTTTTTAAAACTCCAGTCAAATGTGAGAGATGGATCAATTTTGTACCAGGCCCAGCTAATTGTCTTAATGCTAGCGAAGTTAACGTGGCATACCAACAGTATATCTGTGCATAGTTCAGGAACATGTCATCCCTGTGTTTGCTTTAAAGCCTGTAATAAGTGGAAAGAATCTAGATTTGCCAGTTTCATAATTGACAGAGGCAGGTATAATTTCACACAAGTTTCTTAATGGGACATCTGCAATGACATTTTCTGTTTTCCCAGGAAATACAGGCACTAAAATTTTTATTTTTTTTCTCAGAATCCCAGATAACAGCAAATAAGTGAACCTGAAAATTGTGCAGAAAAGATTATTGTGATGTAGGGAGATAACATGCTGTACAGCTGTGGCTTGCAATTTGTTCATTTCTATGAAATTTCAGAAAATTATATTCCGTGTTGTGAGCGTTGTGCTCTATTTGACAAATGCTTGATGCAGCAAAGATGTACAACCAAGTAGTTTTGCCCTTGCTGTGCGGTACAAACCCAGAAAGAGGTTACTTGTGGTCAGGGTACACGTTCAGTTTTTTTCCTGTAAACTCCCTGCTCCTATCTCATTTTGTGAGATCTCACAAATGTTGGGCTTAGTTCGTTCTGTTACTCACAGACTTGCTTTTCTTGGTACTGTGAAGTTATAGCTTTAATGCCAAAAAATCTACTTTGCAATTTAATTTTGGCTGACCTGATGAGGGTCAGTAATTATAGTTACTGTTTCCAGCAAGTTGAGTTTTTCCAGCAGTCTTTCTATGAAGAATGTGGCTGTAGATTAATGGAACAAAAAATTGAGTCAAAACCTGTTTTTTCTGCCAAAGTCAAACATAAGAGTAGGTGCTAGTAAGGTTTTCAAAACTGTTACCTAGTTAATTTGTAGATCTACTGTGAGCTGGTGCTCAAGGAAGTGTAAAACTGATTTAATTTAGTGAGAAAGTTATTAGGGTACAGCTCATTTTTTAAAAAAAAAAAATAAATAAAAACAACTCATAGCGATTTCGTGGAAGTTTTTAAACTCTTAGAGACCGATCGCTGTTGAAACACTTCTAGAGCTTGCTGCCTCTGTGCTTCCTGCCAACAGTGAGGCTGTCATCTGGAAAGCATGGGACTCTGTCTTTTTTCAAGCTCTTCTGAACTGGGAGAGGACAGTAAGTTGGGGATTGTTGATGTAAGAATATGCTGACGGCACAGGTTACTCACCGAACAGGATTCCTCCTATTCTGCCTTGGTAATTCACGCACATGGCTGAGCATCGCGGAGGGGCTGAGCAGGCAGCATCCTGCGCTGCTTCAGGATGAACACTGAGTAGTGTACAAAAGTACTCGGCTGATGCCTGGCCTGAAGGATCCTTTATTTCTGCAGTTTCGTTAATCTCGTTGAGTTTTCCTGGTGCTCAGTGCTGGCTTGTTACAAAACACCTTAGTACTGGTGTAAGGAATGATCTGGAGGTAAACGCTTTGCAAATGTAGCTGAGTGGTTTTAGCATGGAAAAGTAGTCTCGATCTTTGCTGTCAGAGACCCTCACGGCTCCCTTACAGCAGGGATTATAGGGGTGTTACAGACACAGCTATAATGGCAATAGTTCTTGTGCTTAATTTGGGACAGCGATGGAAGCCAAATCAGGGCAGGAACGTCCATGTCCAGAGCTGGCTCTGTTACAGAGCTTTGCCAGGTGGGCCTACCAGTACAGCACCATTCGCAAATCCCTGAAGCACTGGCGAGCCCAGTGCTTCTGCTTCTTGTTACCTCTTCATTTAGCCTTGCAGACATATTCTACAGTAATTTTTGGTACTGATTTTAGAGTTGAACCGTGTATTTAGATGTTTAATGGGAAGTGATTGTGCTTCAAAATCTGAGATTTGGGGAAACTTTGGTGTGACCTCCTAGAGGTTATTGCTGACAGATTTATCTGTTAAAAGAAGGCTCCAATCCCAAACAACCAAGCCTGTATACTCTAGAACGGTTTTTCAGGCTATGGTGTGTTGTTAAGGGTTACGAACCTCTCCCAGAAGGTACTTAGGGATAAATTCCTGGCCCAGGGGGCTCATACCCGAATCCTGGGATGAGTAGCTGAGCGTGGGTAGTTAAATGTAATCTCTTGCTGCCTCTATGCAGGAGCCAGCCCTGGGGGTCGAATAAATGCATGCAGGAGATTGCTAGTCAAATGGGTTTGCAAGCTGTCCTGTACATGCAGGAATTAAGCAGATAGTGAACTGTTTATTCCTACTCTTCAGCTGTAGCATGGGAGTCCGCACCAGGGAGACAGAGTTGGGCCTCCTTGGTGAGGAGCGGCAGCAAGGAGCGTGCCATAGGGTAGGGGAGCAGAAGGATAGGAAACGGAGCTCAGGGTGAGCTGAAGGGAGCTGAAGCTTGTGGCGTGTCAGCAGTCACGGAACTGCAGGCGGCCGTGATGCCTTGGACACGATGCTTGGGCTGGGAGGCAGTGCCAACGGGTGGCTGCTCTCGTGTCTTCTGTCAGGTAGAAAGGCCGCACGAGTGCGGAAATCTGCTGAAAAACACGCAAAACGTTCCACAAAAAAAACAACAGCAAAACCAGCCAGCCGATATTTGGACGAGGGTGTAACTGTGGACCGGGTGTAGCTACATTCAGCAGTATTCTGGTTTAGGCTGGCTGCGAGTGGTGCTCTTCTCTCTTTCCGTGATACTTCAGCTGGCTTTAAATTGTCCCTAGCGGAAGGTCGAGCAATGGTATGTGAAGTAAACAGTCGGGGGCCGTGGCTGGTCTGGTCTTTATTTCTGTGTGTTCTGAAGCTAAATGGGACGCCCAGCACTGCTGGGAAGAGGGACAGAAGAGTGAAGAAGAACCTCTTCTGGTCGTTGCCTTTTCTTACTGTTGGAGTGGGGCTTTTTCGTCTTCAAACCATGAGGAGTCTTGTTTGCGTGGGCTTCTTTAGCTCCTTCTTACCGTGGGTCTAAGAGTCTGCCATTTCCTGTGATAAATTCAGAGAATAGTGTCACCTGTACATGTCTGTGTTGCATCACTATCTCCTTTCCCACCTCTATGCACTACTACTAGGATGGCTGTGTCCTATCCCGATTTACAATATCGGTGCCATGAGATCTTCAGATTCAGTACAGTGTCTCTGGGGCTTGCTAAGGTCACTCTGGTTTGTCTTAAATGTAGTGTTTTCTGGAGAAAACAGGACAGCACAGGGGGGGTAATGTTACCTGATCTGTTCTTATCCCAACAAGCAAACAAATAGCTGGAGTTTTCAGAGAGGAAGATAACTGTTTTGTGTGTGTTTGCTGGATCATCCTGTTCTGTTTTACCGAGCCCGACGCTGGCGGTTACACGGAAGGAAACTCTGAGAGCGCCTGGTTGCTCACCGCCAGCTTGCAGCCCCACTGGACGAGCGGGGTAGCTGTGGTTCGGTATCACTGACGTGTTTTATTTTGTGGCACGGCTGTAAACTCCTGCGGCAAAGCGTGCTGCTGGGTAAGTGAGAATGGGAGCTCATACGTGAGTCATCGGTCCCACCGGTGTTCTTCCTCCATCTCATTTCCATAGATAATAGGAAGTGTTGGACAATTTTTAAGAGGTGCTGCGTTCAGTTGTTTATAACGTTGCTGAGCTGTAATCTTTTGGACTGAAATGCTTTATGCCTTTTCTTTGCCTTGGGTTTGACTTTGTTTAAAGCTTTCAGCCAAAATTCTTCATCTGTTTTCAGAAACCAAAGGAGAATAATTGTGCCTTTTTTATGGCAATCTCTTTGAAATATTTTAGTGCACCTCTGAACTGGAACATGTACTTGAAATTTGTCAGCGGATGACCTCTGGCAGAGAGGTAATGTTTTAATTTTATATGAAGATCTGCCAAAACTGAGCCAATTCTCTTTTTGAAAATTTTTGTTCTGGACATGCCAACATTTCTCTGCGGAATTCCTTGGAGACTGTCTGCAGTCTGTGTGCTCAGCAGGATTTTCCTTTCAAGTGCACCTCTGGACCTCAGCGAGCTGTGCGGAGCCTGGGAGCCAGAACCATAAGGAAGGAGCGGGTCCCCCGAGTTAAGTGAGGGGTGGAGATGCGGTAATGCCACAAAGCAAGGAGGAAAATCTCCTTGAGACAGACCTGGCACATGGCAGCTCCAGAATCAGGCCTTGTTCCTCCTTTTTTTCTCTTGTCAGCTGCCCAGGACCTCCAGACCTCAGCTGGTGCCCTACAGCGATGGTTCTGCCCATAGTGGGGCACATATCCCAGCACGTGGTACAGCTGAGCACGGCAAGCATGTTGCTCGTCTCGCTGATGAGCATCTGGGGCTCGTAGCAAGCGTGCTCAATCACTTCTTAAGACTGGGACAAACACATTTGGTCCGTACTGGTTGCTCGCAGTCATCCAGAAAAGCTCAGTTCTGATTCATTATGGATCTTAACAGATAAAATATGGAAAGGCTACCGAGACAGTGAACCTAAAGGTTTTTTTCTTCAGGGATTTCAAATTGGACCAAGTTTGGCTGTACTTCTGCAAGGGTGTCAGAAGATACTCCTCACAGAGTCCACGCTTACTAAATTTAAAACATGAGGAGGTGGGTTTTTTGTTTTTGTTTTTAAATGGGTGAAATGTAACTTTTTGGGACATTTTTCCTGGAATAACTTCAGCTTTGAAAAGCTATTTTTGGTAGCTGCCCACGCTGAAAAATTCAGACCGAATGGGTAAGCTGTGGTAAGCCTTTGAACGTGGTCTGATAATAGGAAGCAGTAGGTGATGGTGGTTTAAAACAAAAAATAACATTTCAAAGATGTATGCCTCATGTTGGAAACTACTTTAAGCCCATTGAGTAGGCTGAATTCCTCTGGTGCTTTTGAGGTGGCTGGTTCATACTTTGAGATGGCATTGCTTATGGATACCGTGTAGGATAAAGTAGCCTTTTGGTTTTTTTTTTTAGCATTTCCTCTGTAGCAAAATTTACGTCCATTGTGTAGTTGCTTGAAGCTGTCTGAGATAACCAACCTCCCATGAAGGGTGTCGCTGTCCTTGCTGTCAGCCTGCCTTCCTCGGAGCTGGAGGCAGGACAACTGCAGCAGTGTCAGCTTCGCAGGGAGGTGGCGGAGCAGGAGCTGCTTTTCCGTGTCTGCCCGGTATAGGAGAGAACAAGTAGATTTTGCTGTGAGATGTTCTAGTCTGGCTGGTTATCAAAACTCTTACGAAGATAAAACATTCATTTTTCTTCAAATCGTGGCCGATTTTAAGTTGCTAACAGGTTAGTCCTGTATGCCTCTGCTGCCGATGCCAGCGCTATCAGAAATTTTGCGACCTTACGTACAGCTCAAACACTCGACAGTGCTCTCTGGGTTTCCCCCCTTCCCTCCACCTGCCTCGTTGACTCTTTGGCTGTTCTGTAGCAGGCGAGTCTGGGATCTGTGTGAAGTTGCAAGACCGTTTTTAGTTCTTCAGACCCTTCAACTTTAATGGCTTGGGAGGAGTTCAAGCTGTGGCTAATCACAGGCCTTCCAGGAAAATTTCTTCCTTTTCATCCACTAATGAGGAGTGATAATTTTGCAGTTGTCGTTCTTGTGATCACCCTGCTTGCTTTCCACCAGGATTTCCTGGCCCCTCTGTGATGGTGGCTAAATGTAGAAACTGTCACATGTGTTTTCTCACTTTATCGTTAGGAGATTTGTGTTTTCTAATTCAAGAATCAAATTCCTCTCATTGTGGAGGAGACTTAAGGAGCATAGCTTCCTGAAATAATTTATTGAACAGGTTTTGCCTGTTTTCCTGAAAAAGCTTATGCAGGTTGTTTGGTGTTTTAAGTAACATTGAACTTCCCTTTTGAAAAAACGAAGAGGAGAAATAGTTTTGTATTTTAATGTTAAGAGTTGCATGGCTCTTGGATCCTCTAAAATGTACGGTATTTTGTTAGGTAAATCTTAGTTTTTAAGGCTTAACTTTATCTTTCTGGTACGCAATTGTAGCTTTCACTTATTTCCTTTAATAAAATGTTGCCTAGTACTTGGAGAATTTGATTGAGCAGTAAGGGGTGAGATTTCACAGAAATGGCTAAACCACTGCTGCTGGGGGAGATGGTTCTTCTCCCCTTTGCTCTTGGCTTGAGAGCCCGGAGCTTCTGTTACCCTCGCTCTGTCACTCGTCTCCTCTGGCTGCGTTTTCCTGGGTAATGTTCTGTCTGCCTCTAGCGAGCCGATTCCAGTTGACCAGTGAGTACCTTTATGGCAGGTAATGAAACTAGAGGTCAGGCGGATGTTGGAACAGACGCAGAGGGATGGAAGGGAAGCAGGAATATCCCTTCTAGCATCAGCAAGTGGTGGTAGGTTAGTAACCCTGGACTGGCACCCTTGGGATGCCCTGCCTATATCTGTTGATGACAAACAGCCAAGAAAGACCCCTTCTGTTCCTTTTGCACGCGGGGTGGTAGCTTATCTTCTCAACTTGATATGGCGAAATAGCGTCACTCACTCACTCTGTGGTTTTTTGTTGTTTGTTTTTTGGAAATGCTTGCTCTGTCAAGTTCATCATCTGGGAATCACTGATTTAGGCTTGCTCAGTTTTATGTGGTGCTGCAAGCTTTCTGCATGAAATGCTTTCTCTTAAATCATTCATACAAGTGAATCTCTGCTTTTATAAACCTGATGAAGGGGAAAAAAAGGTTAAGTTTTTATTACTCTTGTGGAGTTGGTAGGGCTGTTGTAAAGATTCACTTTTCTAGTCCGTTCCGCTGCATCTTGGAGTTCCTGCAACCTCTAACTTAACACTTACCCTTATCAGATGTGAGACCATAGATATTTGTTCACTTCCCAGTACTGAATGAGCTGTTAATTGTGTTGGGGATTGGACTGGCATTGCAGGTTAGCGAGTTGGCCTCTTTCAGTTAAGCATTCTCTTATGGATTAATAGAAGGGCACAGTAGTTAACCAGTGGGTTCCTGGCATATGACTAGGTCTTGGAGAAACTATATGAGTGATCCTCAGTGAAAACTCAAGGCGACTTTAGGATTAGATAGATGACATCAAAAGGTAGAGCACTTGCATCTTATCTTCAGAAGAATGTAGGAGCTAATCAAACACACGCATACCTTTTTCTTAGAAAGCTCTCATCGTGCGGGATGAGATGGCACGCTCAGTTAACATACACCAGTGCGTCTTTGCCAGAATAGGCGTTTTATTCAAATAGCTCTGATGTAACTGATTGTATTATGTAAGGCCAAGGAGAAAGGCACAGCCACACCTTGACAAGAATTATCACCTCTTTTGCATCTTGTTACGACATAAATGCAGCTCCTTAAAGATAACCTAGTAACATAATATTTTAGTTAATGCTGCAGTTTTAATGGATCGATGCTCTTAAGAGGAAAGAGAGACCTGGCTTTCTTACCAGTGATTGTTCAGCCTCTGATGCATACTCTGTGCATAGTGATAGCCTTATGTTTTGGCAACATCAGGAATTAGTTTTTCTGCTTGAAGCTTTTATGGTACACACTGATATTTGACCGTACTTGTGCTTCGAATTGTGAGCATCTAGTGCCTGTTCTGCATGGCACAAGAAAAGAGTAGCATTCTTTTTTTATTTTTTTTAATTTAATGACACAGAAGTCTTCTTACTCTTGAGTGCAAACTCATTAAAGTTGTCTTTTGTAAAGGCCCAGATTACAAAAGGAGAGCAACTACTGTAAAGAGCTGCATTCTTTGCTGTGCTGTCACTGAGAAACATTTTGTTGTTGTTAGAGCAGTAACTTGAAACTTAGTGGTTTGTGATCTCCTTACACTGGGCCTTTTAAAGATTGCTAAAGGATCTTTTAATTACCACTCTTTAACATTGCTATCAGTTAAAGGAATAATGCTTCTATAGGTCAATTAAAAACAGAGGGGCTTGCTCCCTGGCTGTTAGGGTGGGTTTGTCCTAGTGGTTCCCATGTTTCATGGCTATCAGGCAGTTCCACTACAACCTCTTGGTCTCACAGACTGCATAATTCTGCAGTAACGCTTATCGACTGAAACATCTTTCATACAAAGACTACGTCCAATTACTGACTGTTTTAACACTTCCAAATCTCCAGTTATGTAAGTCATGGAAATAGTCACACTACTGTACATGGTTGGAATTCTTGACTAGCTAAAGTAGAACTATTAAAATGTGAAACTTAAGCTCTTAAATTAGTTCTGACTTCAAATATTTATACTTAAAATATCTTGAACAAATAATGAAAATCTTTGGTATTCATGCAATGTATGTATACTTCATGTATACACACACTTATGTATGTGTATATATTAGATACTTGTTGGGTCAGTAATATAAAACTCTGGTAAAGCTAACAAAGCTAACTGATACATTTTTTCCCTTTTTCATAAGAAAAATCTCCCAAACTCAGGGGCTGAACCTATAAGGATAATGCTTCAACTTTTTTTTTGCTTGAATTATAATAACATGAAAATATCAAGGGCAGAATTCAGTGAATTTGAAGCTTTCTGCAACTCATGATATCGTATATGATGAAAATCAAAGCATGTTCAAAGTGTCTTTCCACACTTCTGGAAGTCCCGCTCGAAGTTGCTCATGCAGTCTGCCTTTAGCTAGCATCCAGAATGTTTGGTTTTTAAACTTTTTTCCTCCTTAAAGAAGCACTGCAATTTGCTTTGTACTGCGACCTGCTGTTGTGCATGCTTCGTGTGTCCAATGCGCAGAATATCCAGGACAGTCTTGATTTTGATTTCTTCTGGCGTTCGAGTCTGTAATTTTAAAGTTGTCGTAATACACTTAAGCGAGCTCTCGCTGGCGATTGAAAAACCTAAATTTCAGCTCCGTGCCAACGTGGCGCTGGTGTTGGTGGTGCAGCTGCTGTGCCGCAGCGAGGTGGGGTGGGCGCTCAGCGAGGTGGGGTGGGCGCTCAGCGGCAGAGCTCCCCCGTGCCCAGCCGCAAAGCACGGGCTCCTTTCAGCCGGCGGCTCGCAGAGAGCGTGGTTCTGATAGCTCTGACTGGCTGCGGTCTAGGATGAAGTTGCCTGCGGATCAAAGTGAACGCATGAAACGGGCTAGACCTCCTGGCAGCCTTTCAGCTGCTGCTCCTCCTTTGCAGGGTTTGTATTCTTTTACCTTCCCCTGCCCAGCCTGGGGAGCCAGGTGCTTGCTGCCAATTAGTCTTGTCAAGACAGCCGGAGCTTCTCCTGACAAGCCTGACTGCTGACAGCAGCTGTGGGGTAGTCCTGGGCAGGATTTTAACTCCTAGCTTGCCACGTGCTCTGCAGGTTAAATCCACAGGTTTCCTTCTCCGCTTATCCAGACGCGCTTCTGTTTTACGAAAACATGCTTTGTACAGAAATTGATCTGAGAGAACTCGTGACACTTCTTAACTTCTCCCCCAGGAGAAGGCAGAGTGAGAGCTGAATCATTTTGAAGGTCATTTTGCAGACTGGATGCTATCAGAGCTGCCCATCCTAGGCCACCTTTCCGCCTGACGCACAGCGCAGCTGAAGCTAGATAAGAGACCGGCCTGGTCCAACACTTTCCTCCTCCTCGCTTGAGATTTAATTTCTTCAGTATCGCACTAGCACGATGGACCAACTGCTGGCTGTATGTTAGTATAGTTGTACTATAAATTGCAGCGAAATTTTCATATTTCTTGAACCTATCAAGTCATTTATGCTGCTGCCTTTGTAGCTCATTTCTAGTCGTAGATCTCTTCTGAGTTTTCTTGTTGTCTTTTACGCGTGCATATGACCTTGCTACTATCTAGTGCTTTGTTCCATTAATGTTAGCAGTGAACAAAAAATACAGATGCTACCCATAAAGCCTCAGGGGGTATGGGCTTCTTGCAGCACAAATGGCAAATTTATGAACTGAACAGCTCATAGCGAGAGAGATGGTTTTGTTTTTTAAGTGCATGTAGCAGTATTCAGTTCTCAGTATAACACTGACTTTTGTCGTAGGAAATAGGCTGTCATTTCTCAGGAATTGCAAAGCCGTCACACTCTTCACTTACGTTTGCAGAAACCTTTGAACTTTTTGGTCCATTTCACTCAAATTTGAAAGGAGGGCAGCTTTCCTAATAAGTCTTCCAAATTACACGAATATCAATACTGTTTTCCCGATGTAGTCACCGTTGTAGATGCATCACTAGAGAAAGACAAGTCAAACTTTTAAATGAATTTTTGATGCAGCAGTCAGCTAGTATTAGACAGTATGGTCTTTTACATGGTCAGCTAGAAAGGGAACGTGGGAAGTAGCTGGGTGCATGAAGAGCTGTGTAAAGGAGCTGCTTGTAAGGGGTGGTGGTAAAGGTACTGTGATGAGAGAGACATTAGGCAGGCTCTTGGGGTCTTGAACAATGTAGGCTACTGAGAGAAATAAGAAATGAGACTGAAAGAGTCTGGACCCCAGAACAGAGGAACTATCCGCAAGATAGCCAATTTGCAATGGAAATGTTCTATTTACAAAATATCTTAAATTGGCTGTTTCTACTGAGCTAGTCAGGGATGTGTGCTATGAGACTGACCCATCTTTCCAACTACTTTGCTTCCCATTTCCTTGGCTTTAGAGAGGCACAGCTATTAAGATATGCTTTTCCTCAACTCGTAATGCCCTGGAATTACATACAAATAAGCATCAGATCATGTTTGACATCAATTTGAGAGCTATTTGTGTTTTAGAACTTGACAGAGGAGAATATGCTTTGTTAGCATTCATTAAAGTGGAAACAAGTTTTGCCCTGCTGGGGAAGAGCTCCGTAACTTTTTCTGAGAAAGCTTCTAATGGCTTCTGCAGAGGTCATCAGGAGGGCTGCTGTGCTTAGCTTGAACACCGACTGGCACTCTTCTGCACACGTTTTGAAAACAAACCACCGATTATACATACATATGTGTGTGTGTTCAAGAATACTTACACATAGCAATAGAGAAAACATTATTTCAGTGAGTCACCTAGAGTTCCCTTCTCTAGCAGGTACCTTCCTTTACCAACTTGATGCTTTTTCCATTTCTTTTACAACTGATAAGGTGATGTTATGCTCAGTTGCCTACTTACGGTGTGTGGAGGTCATTTAAAGGAAACTTCTTCCTTTTAATGTTGCTCGTGTGGATTTATGTTATGATGAGTGGCCATCAGGTTACTGCCTAAGTGATTAGAGGGTGGCTTTAATTGGATTTAATGTATGCGTTGTTGTTTCGAGTTTACAGGGCTTCTGCTGTGGGTATCTACCATGATGTGGAGTTCTCAGTAGATCTGTGCAGCATTACTTCTTCCTTAACACCTGAAGCTTATGCTTGCAGTGCCTAGTTCTGTGATCCTTGTATAATTACTTTGCTCATCGGAGTTGTCTTATTATCTGCTAGGCTTGTATAAGTGCAGGAAAAAGTACTTCAGAAACAAGCCTCTGTCTATTTTGGTGCAGTGTTGTTCACATGCTGTTCTTCCATTCATGCTCTTCCCTTTTAGGAATTTTGGATCTCATGAAGAGAAGGGAAGTGGATGGCAGCTGTACAGTATTTTATAATTCAACACGTGAACACATGTAGTCCTGACACTGTCTTTCTGAACCCCAAAGCCTAACAAGGGGATACAAGGACTTATCCCACCATTGAAAAAACCTTGAAGCAGTATTTCTGAACTGAAGTTACCACGTGTAGCTGCTTGGAAAGAAAGTGGCAGAACATCAGCTATGCAAGCTAAGAGTGCTTTTTGCTCATTGTGAACCTGCACCAAGGAGGGGGAGGATATTACTACTTAGTTTCAGGTGGAAACAATGGCAAATACTGTAATTTTTCTTTGAGTTGACACTCTGCCAACTTAAGTCCTTGAAACTTGTAGCTTTCGGGGTGTTTTAGCGGGCTGCATCAAGCCAACTTAGTGTTCTGTGTTCAAAATAAACCTGTTCAGTGGCTGAACTTTCAACCTGAGTATTCAGAGAAGTAGCTCAAAAAAAAGTAGCTCAGGTGAAACTTCTTTTCAAAGTAGCCATCTCAGGTGTTAATACTGGGGGCAGAATGAACCAGTGCAGATGTGGAAGGAAGCAGACTTGCTTTGGCTGTTACTTCCTCTCTCCTCATCCGCTCCTCCCTTGCGTTAACATGAATGTTTGTAAAGAAGTTAAAAAAAAAAAAAATGGCATCAATGATTGAGACTTTTTCTGATATCTAGTTTTAGTCTAGATCCGTTCCTTGAGCCGGTTGACTGAGCAGCCGCATGGTGTACAGACTGTGTCATGTCGTGTACTGGCACGTGTGGCCAGGAAGGGGCTGCTGCCATTTCTTCTGGTTGCAATGCTGACTTGTGCTGACTTTGCGTGGTGTTGGAATTGTAGCTTGATATCCTTTACCTTTTTGGGTGTAGTGGCTGCCTCTGGTCTGGGAATTTGGAACTTCAGATCATTCTTCCAACACCACTGCGCTTTGAACTAACCAGAGCCTGCAGCTAACTTATTCCTTCTTTCTTAAGGAACGTTGTTTCTAGTATTTCAGCAGCAATTCATTATTTCTGGAATGTGTATTGGAAGGGAGGAAATTGCTTTGTAATCCTTAGTATTGCCTTTTCTCCCTTCCACAAGTGGGTTACTTCAGATGGTAGGAGCTGGCCAGCCTTCCTCATTTTGGCTGAGTGAGGCTGAGGAGTGCTGCTGTGAGCAGCCCTGTCCCTGCGGCCGGGGGAGCCGTAGCCCATGGCAGGCGTTTGGCAATGGGAGAATAGGGCACTAACCGCCTCAGCGAGCGTGCCGTGGTTCAAGAGAGCGTTGTCTTTAACGGGGTCTCTCGTCCTTGTGGGGTGAATCACGTTAAAGCAGGAAGCAGTCCAAACAGCAGACGTGTAGCCTCTTTCCAGTCCTTTTCCTTCCACATCCGTGGGCCAAGGCGACAGGTCGCGGGTTGCTGAAAGTTGGGCAGCGTGGCCCGAGCTTGTACGCTCATGCTGGCAAGGGTCCCAACAGTGTGCGAGGAGCAGACTGATTTCTCCCTCTCCCCTTTCAGGTTATTGAGGTTTTGACTTGTAGGAGTTGTCTGTCTCTGTTCTCTTCCAAAGTTTTTTGTTCGTCGTCTTTCAATGTGTTGAAGCTGTCACAAGGTAAAAATAGCAAACCAGAGAATTTTGTAGGCTCTTGTTTTTGAAAGAAGCACCTTTTTAAGGTGTCCTACATTATATTGTGTTATGACTTCTGTGAAGATGGTACGTTTTTAGGAGCTATTTTGAATGTAACTTGCTGTATCATCTGTTTTTCAAACGAAGTAACACTGAGATCGAGACAAGCACATTGCCTCTAGGACAGAGCCCAGCTCGCACTCAGAGTGGCCCTGGCTCTAGCTAGATGCTGTGACACTTCTGGGAAGAACACTGAGTTTTCACAGTAACCTGTTGGTATAAGATACTTACTTAAGTGCTGTTAAACTAATGGTTTGCCTAGCTTTTAGTAGTTTCATCATTTATCCACCCAAAATACTTGGATACTGTGCTCCTACAAACTTCCTGGCTTTGAATGCACCTCTGAACTGGTTGCAAGCGGGGATATAGTGTCATTGCTTCTGTAATCCCTTCTGAGTGCTTACTACCTATTATTTTTAAGATAACTTATGCCAGTTTAAGGTAGACAAATTATTTTTAGTTGGAAGGAGATAGTTTTGGAAATAGTTAGTATAACTTTTTCTGAGAAAATTTACAAAGTGATGAATTCACTTTGTGGATTTTGATGGGATTAAATGTATTTTTTGTTCAGGCTAAAATAACCTTTTCCAAAGATAACTTTCTCAGGCAGTGCTCCTTTGGAAAACTGGGATGGCTTTAGGGCCAGTGCAGAAATAATTTGTATTTTGTCGACCTTAGTGCTGCCACAAGAAATCCGTGAAACCGCAAGTCTGTTGCGTGTTGATTTAAACCAGTTTGAAATTACTAGATGGAATATAAAATACCTTAAGAATGACTCAAGTTGTATTGTAACACATGATTGAGAGGTTTAACCGAGACAGTCACCCAAATTCAGGAAGCTGTTTTCCATTAGCGAAGGATGGCTCCTGGAGCAACCACTGCCTCGTGCAGGCAGCGTGTGGAACAGGCTGCTCCGGCTGGCACCGAGGGAAGGCAGCGGCGTGTGAACTTAAACTAGGAACCATAAAGCATGAAACTTCAAGATCAGCTTCCGTGTACTTCTTAGGTTTTTAATGAGTTAAAAGGTCAGTGTGCGTCCCCCGTGCCACGGGTGCTCAGTAAAATGGCTTTGCCTGGAATGTGGGTATGTCCTCCTAGGCCTGGGTGACGCCATGTTTTAGCGAAGGCTTCAGTGAAAACTGTACGGCCCTTATTGTAGGGCTTTACTTCTGTCTGCTCCGTTAAGGCCTTGCTCTGAATCGGCTGTACTAGTTGGTAATGTCTTATGTGTTGTAGACTTGCTGAAAAAATAAAGGGGGTGGGGGGGAATGTGTGTAAACTCTACTGTTGCAAAAAGAACTTCCCCTTTGGCTTAATCTTAGTTTTGTACTTGTAACTCTGCTCTCTGGAAAGTTTATTTTTATGGATTATTTTTTTTGACAGTAGTTACCAGCCTAATTTCAAAAGCATTTAATCAATTTTAGGGCTTCCATAGGTGAATGGAAGCTAATAATGTTTGGTACTGTTCTGACATTACTCTGAAGTTTTGCCTGGGAGTGTTAACTTCTGATATCCATGTAGTAATTGATCAAGCCTATAGTTTTTATTTCAGTAAATATATGTCATGTTCAAGTATGCTAATACTTTACATGCCGAACCGAGAGAAAACTAACTTGTCGGTGTGTTGTTAACTCTTACTGCTGCCCTAGGCTTGGTTCTGGTGTGGAGAAGCAAATCGTTCTCTGTCCTGTTCCTGCTAGACTTGACAGTGGCGTGAGCATACTGTACTAAAATCCCGTAATGCCTCTTGGATTTCTGAAAAACAATACAATCATTATTTTAGGGAAGCGCTGACCTACTCTTTTACTAAAGAACTTGTCTTGCATTCCACGTACTTTTCCCTTTTTAGAATCATGGTTCATATTCCCCTTGCTTCACAATCATGTAACATCCTTGTGGCAAGTATAGCAGTCGCTTACCTGGAAAAGTAATATTAGAAAAGTGTGTATTTTTAGCTGCCTTTTGATGTGATGTAGCAGCTGGAAACAAGGAGGGGAGGCAGTATGCGGGGTTCTGACAGCACTGCCAGCCACAACGTGGGAACCACTGCTTTGGACTTGAAACCAAAATGTGGGGAAACCATTTTTACAGGCCTGAGTGCCCACTGTATCTGGCAATTAGTGATCCAGATGTTGTGACCTTGCTCTTATTTCATAAGCTTCACTTGAGGGTGCTCCCTAGGCTTCTATCTGACAAACGTGGTTAATGGATGAAAAAAGCTCTGTGAAGCCTTTTATTTACATTTATATACATATTTATGCTTATTATAAGCAGGCGGTTTGTGCACACATGTAAGACACAATTAGTGAAATGTTCCTTTAATACATTGACAGATTGTAAGTATCAAATTGAAAAGTTACTCAAACAACTAACAAAAATACTGTTTTTTTCTTTTTGTAGTAATCATGTTCACAACTGAGAGGAGGAATCTAGCAAGTTCATGTTGAGGTGTATTCTCAAGTCAAGATACAGCAGTGGCTCATATGCTTCTCTGGGTAAGAAGGGTATGCTCTTGACTATGACAAAGTAATTGACCTTTTAAATTTAACTTTCAAAAAGTAGTTTGTTAAGCCAGTATGGTGGGGATTTCGTGGATGGATTTTTTTTTTTGGTTTGTTTGTTTTGGGAAGTTGTGGGCAGGTGTAAAGGGCTTCCAACCCATCCAATAGCCTAAAGGCATTTTAGACTAACAGAGCAAAGGAAGAGCAATAGTGAGCAATAGTGAATAATGTATGACTGGTCAGAAAAGCAATTCTGAGTCATTGTCACAAAAATATATATAGTTCCTAGCCTTCTTTCCCAAGGGAATGGAGGTTATATATTGTCTCTTCCTTTTCACTTCCAAAACTTTAAAATTTGTTGGCTGGCTTCAGCTGAATTATGACAACGGGTTAGTAGGTGTCACAAAGATAAATTTGTATATCTTGGTGGCTTGAAAGAAGAAGAAATGGAGAATGTGAGAGAAAAGTGGGTAGAACTTAACCTTATATATACGGTGTTGACAGGCAGACACATCAAACGTATGCTGCTTCTGCGTAAGTGTGGATAATCTGTGAGACTCCACAAGCAGCTATGATTATTGTGATGGCATGATACATGCTTGTATAGTTTCTACAAATCTGTACATGATCTGGTGTAATTAGTTCTGCTGCTCTTAAAACTCCCCAGTCTTCTAGCTTGGTCCAGACCACTCCAGAAAAAAATAATGTAGCAGTTTGTTAAATCAGGAGGATGTTCCTCACTCATGTGCTTACACACTTTCACTTTTAACATATGCACAGAACTCTGTAGTGTCTTCTACATGTAAGACTTCCTGTCTTAGCAAGTTTTTCTCCATCTAAAATTTACTTGAAAAAGCGTCTTCCTTCTTAACAACCGCTTGGGTGTTATTCAGGTTGTCATTAGCGCTGTGTTCTAGGTAACTTGTACCAGCAATCTACAGAGGGTGTTAAGATCTGGGTTTTTTTCTTCTTCCATCCACCTCCCTGAGTCCACACTAAGTTCTTAAGGTTTTATTTTATGTAATTAGATGTAGATACCTAGCTCACTGCTTTTGCTGAAGTATTTGAGGAAGGAATGGGGGAAAAATCTTTTCTATTCTCATAGCAGTCAGGAAGAATTTCAAGTCATCTGTTCGTAATTCTCATGTAAGCTATACCTCTGACTTTTCCTCAGTGCCAGTGGATTCTGCTACAGTCATAGGCTTACAGCTGTGCTTCTATCTTAAGGGGCTTCTAGACTGGATTGCTAGACTATTGCTTACTTGTCTGTCATCCATGTTATTTCACAAGACCCAGTGGGTTTGATCTCTGTTTTAGATTCCTGTCTAGCTGTGGGGGAAAAAAAAAACAACAGTAGCAACAGAGGAATGTTACTTTAAAATAATATATATCCATACAACTGAGCAGTTTCCATTAAGAGTTAAATATGATGACATATTTTAGTTCTTTTAAGTTCAGCACTTCTCTCAGAACTTAATTAGATCTAATTTAGTTTGGCATCGCCTGACTTCTTAGTACAGAATTAACCTGTTTCTGTGTCCTAGGGCAGTCCTGTGATTTTTGGCAGTCTTGTTCCAGTTATCAGACTTGGCTTCTGAAGAAGCAGTTGCAGAACACGCACTGCTAATGTGTTTATCTCTTTACTGTATCTCCATGATTCACTATCACTGTTTTTGCTGCAGAGCTGCTTTCTTTTTAAGTGCTCTTACTAAAGATTGAAGAGTTTCTTGTGCTCTTTCATGACTTAAGTAATAAAGCCAGATGTTTTTTAGCTGTATGTATACATAGATGTATGTATGGCTTTTACTATGTATCAGAGACTTTATAATTCTAAAGTCTTGCTGATACCTTATTGCTTGCCTTTTTTTTTGTGAATGCTGAACACTCCAAATTTCAGTTTTCATGCAATTTCTTTTCATCTTGTCTTTTGTAACTGTTCTCATAGTTGGGAGTCACCAAAATTGTTCTTTGTCAGGATTTGTTTTATTACTACCTACTGGAAGCTTATCAGGGAGTCATATGTTAAATGTGACACCTAAAATGAAGAATTTGGGATTGTATTTCCTGTCTGTCAAGTGCAGTTATGCAGCTCTACCTAAATTTTTAATCATCTGATGAAAGTACAGAGGGGGCTGTAAATCAAATGTTTGTAATTTCCAAAACATTTTCTTCTAGGTGATTTTTCGAAGTCTCAGAATGGTGTGATGCCTGCCAGTGCTACGTATCTGTGCAAGTGTGAGGGCAATTTTTCAGCTGTAGCGTGTTCAGTCTGAATTGATAACTGAAGGTGTGTTTTTTTAAACTGTTCTATTATAATATTTTTTCTTCTTTTGAATTTAGATAACATAATCCATGGATAAAGTGGGAAAGATGTGGAACAATTTCAAATACAGGTGCCAGAATCTCTTCGGTCATGAAGGTGGAAGCCAAAATGAAAATGTGGTTGTGAACTCCAGTAGTTGCTCATCTGCTAAAGACAAAGCTATCCGGATAACTGGTGTGGCCCAACAGCAACCCAGCAGCCCTTTGAGAGAAAACATTGCTTTGCAACTAGGTTTAAGTCCTTCCAAGAATTCGGCAAGGCGAAACCAAAACTGTGTCACAGAAATTCCTCAGATTGTTGAAATAAGCATTGAGAAAGAGAACGACTCATGTATCACCACAGGAGCGAGGCTTGCTCGAAGGGACTCTTATTCTCGGCATGCTCCTTGGGGTGGGAAGAAGAAACATTCCTGCTCTACCAAAACCCAGAGCTCCTTGGATACTGAAAAAAGATTTGGTAGAACGCGAAGTGGTTTGCAGAGGCGGGAGAGAAGGTATGGGGTGAGTTCTGTCCATGATATGGATGCAGTGTCAAACAGGACAGTGGGCAGCCGTTCTCTGCGACAGCGTCTCCAGGACACTGTTGGGCTGTGTTTTCCCATGAGAACTTACAGCAAACAGTCCAAACCTCTGTTTTCTAACAAAAGAAAGATCCATCTCTCTGAACTGATGCTTGAGAAATGCCCTTTTCCTGCAGGCTCCGATCTGGCTCAGAAGTGGCACCTGATTAAACAGCACACAGCTCCTGTGAGTCCGCATTCAACCTTTTTTGATACATTTGATCCTTCCTTGGTCTCCACGGAAGACGAAGAAGACCGGCTGCGAGAGAGACGCAGACTCAGTATTGAAGAAGGGGTTGATCCCCCTCCCAATGCCCAAATACATACTTTTGAAGCTACAGCACAGGTTAATCCATTGTATAAACTGGGACCAAAGCTAGCCCCCGGTATGACTGAGCTGACTGGGGACAAAAATCTAACCCCTCCAGGAAACTGTGACTCTGAAGAGGACACAACAACGCTCTGTCTGCAGTCACGCAGGCAGAAGCAGCGTCAGATCTCTGGAGAGAGCCACGGCCACATCAGCAGGCAGGGGGCTTGGAAGGTGCACACTCAGATTGACTACATCCATTGCCTTGTGCCAGACTTACTTCAGATCACAGGTAACCCCTGCTACTGGGGCGTGATGGACCGCTACGAAGCAGAAGCACTTCTGGAGGGTAAACCCGAAGGCACTTTTTTGCTCAGGGATTCTGCGCAAGAGGACTACCTCTTCTCTGTGAGCTTCCGTCGATATAACCGATCGCTACACGCACGCATTGAGCAGTGGAATCACAATTTCAGTTTTGATGCCCACGATCCCTGTGTGTTTCACTCCTCCACTGTTACAGGGCTTCTGGAACACTACAAAGACCCTAGCTCTTGCATGTTCTTTGAACCATTGCTTACCGTGTCCCTGAACAGGACCTTCCCCTTTAGTCTGCAGTATATCTGCCGGGCAGTAATCTGCAGGTGCACTACGTATGATGGAATTGATGACCTTCCTCTACCGTCAATGTTGCAAGACTTTCTAAAGGAGTATCACTATAAGCAAAAAGTCAGGGTGCGGTGGCTGGAGCGGGAACCTATAAAAACAAAGTAAACGGAAATCAGAATCCCCAATAAGCTTACAGAGTATGCTTTTTTTGTGTGTTACAGTTTAACTGCAGCGAACGCACCAACAACGTCTAGCTTTTTTGCAATATCCTATTTAAGCTGAGTGTTAGTATCCTGTCAGATGCTGCCTGCTGTTAATCAAACTAAGTTGTGATGCCTCTTGGAAACAATAAGCAGACACAATTCTGCACGTTTTTCATTAAGGCCTAATGAAAATATTTTTGCTAATTCCTGAATATTATGTTTTTATAGCTGTAGTAATTGGATGAAGAAACTATGAGGCATTTTCCATGGGGCATTCATGTGATGCTGATAAAGAAAGACTTTATTGGAGGAGCATTTTTGCTAATATTTGAAGTATTTTTTTAAAATACCTTCTTGAAAACTTTTCACTTCTCAAAGTACTAATTTAGCTCGCGGATAATTTTGCAGATAGTAGCGAATAAGAATATTTTCTTTTAATCAAGAGCAGTTCACTAGAAGCAGGGATGGCCTGCAGTCCATAAAGAGTTAACGGCCTTTTGATGCTAGCAGATGAATCATGCTTTTCTCAGTGTATAGGGTTTCCTAATCGTTAAGACTTGAATATGCCTGCTCAGTACTGTAATTCTATTTTAAACACTTGGAGATTTAAGTGGCATTGTTAGCAAAAGTAATACTGTCTTGGACAGTTAAATACCTTCCAGCGTGAATTATCGATTCAGTGGCAGGGCACAGAATTAGGTTACTGCCATGAAAGAAAAGTTTGTGTGTTTTTCTAAAGCAGAATTTGGTGGCCTGACTACTCGTCATTTACAATGGAAGGTAATAGTGAAGAGAAGCAATGTTTTTTATTTAAAGTGTCTGATATTTTTATGGAGAAAATTACAAGTGGTTGAATTATTATAATCAGAATACAAAATCTGACATATCTGAAATGTCAGGTTTCAAAGGTACTGTTACACTTTATTTGTAAATATCTTTCCATTTGCGCTTTTTTAAATGTTTTAAAGTAATATGCACTGATAATAGTTTCAACAGATTACTTGGAAACAAAATTCTGAGTTCTGTTTGCTTATTTAATTGGAGATGGAACTTAAAACAGTTCTGTCTTAGACATTTTTGCACTAAAATTTTGTTGGAATGCCCTGTCCCGTTTAATGTTTTGTACCAATTACGAGTGCTCCCTAGTTTCTTTACCAGCTGCTACAGTATGTTATTACTTACTTCTCTATGGCAGTGACCTGTGCGAGGTAGGGAACATCTTGGCTGCAAGTACAATAAACGTTATTCTTGTATGCTACACTAACCCTTCTATTGATGTATTTTTCTGCTTGCTGTGCCTTGTTCTGGCTTTTTGTGCTAATAAAGTACAGTATGTTCAGTGTTATACTTGTATATCTGCTCTGTTTTTGTATATTCACATAACCTGTAGCAGTTAACTGAGTTTTTAATAGGCTTTTCTTAGTCCTTAGTGTAGGTAATGCACAAATGCTGTGCAGCTGAATACTGGTCAGCACGCCATGCTCCTGCCTGGGTTTTGTTATGTTGCTTATCAGAAACCTGACGGTGTACACCATTGAATGTTTCTGTAGTCACGGCGAAATAATGAACTTGTCTGCAGGCATAGAGCATTTTAAAGTTTTTGTAAAGGGTAAATGTTAAGCAAAAAGTATTCAAAAACATTGATCCCCTGTAATAGTTGCTGAATGTGTTTTAGCTTGTTACATAGCTAACTGCTAGGCTTAATATTTTGATACTCCCCACTGAGTAAGGAATGGTTATTCCTGTAAATTGACAGTACAGCAGTGGCATTTGTTCACTTTTAGACTATTGTAATAAATAGATGTACACACAAACTGGCCAAATGTCCTGTTTTTACCAAAGAATACTGTCAATTTATGTTGGTATTTCGTAGTGAAAAATCATAGAGTGGAGAGGCACAATTTCTATTCTATCAAATATTTATCCTAAACTATGATAAACCAAAGTATCTGACAACTTCATCGGAACTTATGTAGTGTATACATTTATGTTGGTGGAGCTTAAAACTTTTACGTCAACAGTGTCGTCATTTTTTTTCCTGAATACACAATGCACCTAAAGAAGAATGACTTAAATAATTTTGTAATGACTGGAACAGCACTACATAGAAGCTTATACTGAAAGGGGTTAATCTGAAGCACCCAGGAAGCACTTTAAAACGTGTTTATATGCTTGTGGAAAATCTGTGATCCTGTTATGCATTCTTTGTAGTAGATGATCTTTCCTGTGTTAAAACTTCAGCTGTTAAAATGAAACTTTGTTTAAAGTATATAAATACTGAGTTTATGTAAGCATGTGTACAAATGTGCTAATGGTCACTTCAGTTTTTTGAATTGTGTGTGTCATTGGATATGCAACTCCTGGTTTAAAACCTGCGTAGAAAGAGGAAAACAGTCACCAGCATGAAATTGCACCCAAGTGTACCTTCACCGTGTCGTTCTCACTGTTCCCTTGATCAGATCTGAATTCCAGATGAGTTTACTTTCAAAATCTTGCTTTTAATATTAGTATCATTCAGTCAACCTGCAACCAAGTTTTGTCCCAGTGTAGGGGCCTGGTTTCTGTTTACACCTTTTGCAGTTGCTTGTCATAAAATAGCTGATGGGATTCTAGCTATAACATTATCAACGTGGTCAGGAATACACATTCATTTAGTTTTTTATCATGTAGTGAATCTTTAGAAAAATAATGATAATAAAAACTAATCTCAAAGTTGGCTTTCATTTGTGTAAATGGTCTTTACAGAGAGGATTTATTGCTCCCTCGAGGCAGACACGCAGACGCACACAAATGAGAACGATGATATATATATATCTCTACAACAGTTTTAAAGCTTTGCTTCACTGAAATATACAGAATAACTTGCTAGCGTGCTTATGCTAAAAATTACATAAGCGTACTTTTACAAATATAATGGACTTAAGCTGCAGATTATTTTTCTAATCAATTATTTCATTTATTTTTGGCTCTAAAGTCACTGAAACATTGGTATGTTGAGAATGCAAATACTTGGCACCTTTGCTCAAGGGCTCTGCTCTAACTTTAACATTCTGGTTTTGTGTAGAAAATCTTACAAAGTCCTTTTAAGAAGATGGGCACAAGCAGCTAGTTTTCTTACAAAAAGATTCAATGTAATGATTCCAATCTAATCTGCTTACATGACGGATAAGTATTTGATGCTCAATGATATAAAGTGTTCCTTGGAGGTGATTCTTCTTGCTGTAGAAAGGGCTATAGGTAGAGCTTACTCGGTGGGCTTACCATCTTTAAAAAGAACAAGGTGGCAGTGCTATGTGGGAATTCAGATCTTTGAATAACTAGTGCAACTTGGTGGTTTTGTTACATGTAAATACACACACCATAATACTTCAGGAACTCAGCAGCAGTTCTGCTTTACCAAGTGCTGAAAGTTATAATAATTGTAATTTCCATATAATGTTACCCTACACTGGAAAATTGTGTAAATAGAACAATATCGCTATTGCGGTGACAGTGTGTGTGGAGGGTTTTAATCTAATTAGATCATTGTAGAAGACCATTATAATAATTTTTTAAAAAATAGGGCATTAAATCTAAATCTTTTAAGGATTTTTTTCATGTATCCATGGAATTGGACAAATGTAGTCTATTGACTATCTGAGGGTCTTTTGTTATTGTTTTTGAATCAGTTTTGCAGATAACTCTTCTGAAAATACTCTTAAGGATAAGGACAGGTCCAAATAATTTGCTTGTCAGAATTAAACTTCTCTTAAGCAATAAAGACATCTTTTGCATTTATGTACTTAAAATTTTGTGTGTATTTGAAGACTTCTAAGTTACACTGTCACTTTGTAAGTAAGATGCATACAGTCTGTGAAAGACCTGTGTGTGCATCTGCGTAACCCCCTCCTATGCTAGACTTCATCCTGACAGTCGCTCGTATCGCCAAGTCTGTATTCAAGGTTCTGCACGATTTGGAAGCAAGCAAACGTTCTGCTTTTCGTTGATATAAATGCAGTTTGCTTTAGTCTCCACGTGCAAGCCAGACTTCTACAAAATATTTGCAGAGTGCTTTAAACCCTGTATCTGCTGTAAAATTGCGTGCAGGGCTGGAGGTGTAAAGTCAGAAGGTGCTGAGTACCATACAGAATTGATTCTGCAGGGAGCGTGCTGCTTTTTCTCAAAGCTAACTTGAAATACAGTATTTCATAAAAATGTATTAATTGAATTTTCTGTGATTATTTCTAAAATAGCTATTTATCTCTTTTTCAAACAATTGATGTATTTAAAATGATGAAAGTACTTTTGATTCCCATTCTTCTGCAGTATGGCTGTGGCATTATCTGTGCCAAATCTTGGTCTTCAAAAACCTGCATAGCCCCTAGATGGGTATGTGTGTGTCAGAGAGATGCCTCCAAGCACGTGTGCAGTGATGGTCTTTTTTGAAGCTACCTGAAGCACACCAATATCCTGAGCATTAATATGTTGATATTTAAAAATAAATAAATCTCTCTAACTTTGTGCCTGCATTGCATATGTTGTAAATCAAAGGACTACTTTCTTTGTACCTTCACTTGTAATTATATATTATAACCTATAAACTTGGTGTGTTTGGCTGCTGTTGCCACGCTTCCATAAGCAGTTGTCTCCTGGCTGTGACCGAAGGAGATTTTTTTGTTCTTAATTGCTTTTTTGAGAAATATTTTTAGGCAGAAATGAGATCAGTTGACTTTTAAAGTGTTAATTCTTACAAAGCATGTAATGACACCAAGTGCTCTCCCTTTCACAAGTGACATACAAAGAGTCACGTAACCCGGCCATTGGTTGCATCTACCAAATGCAGTTGACTTCAGATATCTGAATTTTATGCAGTTTTTTTCATTTTTCATTAAAAATGCTACTAGCAAGAACTTTGAAAAAGAAAATAACTTGGTATCTTCACAGGAAGATACTTAAAGCAAATGTTTTGCTATGAGGTAATGATCTCTGGAAGATTCTTTTTTAAGATTCCCCTCTTGCTATGAATTAAATCAACATTTTTTTTTTCCAGAAAAGCTTCTTGATGACTTTAACCTTATATTTAGGGAATGAAAACAAATCTGTTCTTCCACTTAATTCGCTTGCACGTTGCCATACTGATTTAATAGTATCTGTTTTAAGAAGCAAAATTTAAATCTGTTATTTCAATGAAGCATTGCCATTTTTCTTGTTTCTATACACTATTCCATTTACAAATATTGTATATAAGTGGGACATTAACCTGCTGAAGTCTCTCTAAATTCATTGTTATCCAGGTAACTATTGTGTATCTACTCTTTAAGCTGGGTAGGTGTGCACTTTGTAAATATGCGTTAAAACTTCAGCTGTTATCAGATCTCTTAGGGCCAACACAATGTATTTATGAGCTGAAGCTTATGGTGCTCAACCATTTTTTTTCCTGTCTTCAGCAGAAAGAAAAAATACATAATTGTGCGTGTGTGATGTAGGTCATGTTACAGATTTACTTGTTAAGCACACAGCTACACTGACAAGCAGAAACATATCTGAACTTGCTTGTGTGGAGAAAAGCAAGCTCTGATTTCTCAGCAGGATTTCTAACTTGGTGGCACATTGGCAAAGAGGAAGCAGAATGAGGTTTTTTTCTTTGAGAAGCTGTTAAATTGAGCATTGTGTGTGCTTCCTGTGCGATAAGGTATATTTTTAGAGTCCCGAGAATTTTAATAGCTTTTGAAAGATAGAAGAGTACTTTGCTGCTTTATCACTTCTTGCTTTCATATTGTAGTTTTGCAAAAGCATGATGAGAGATTTATTAAAAATGAGTATGTGTAGTCACTAACTGTTTAAGCACTACTTTGTAATATCTTTATGGAGATAGCAAATTCTTACATGATTATATTTAAACTGTTTTGGGAGAATGAATAATGACACTGTGGGCACAAATTAATTCAGATTGCACTATAAACTTTCTTACCAGAAGCCTTCATTCTTACAAAACTATGTGATCCCCGCACAGAAATCTGTAGCTTCGGTGATGCAGTCGTTGGTAGGCATCCAAAAACGCGGCACCCAGACGGTCCCTGGACCTTTTCCCGACATTCCAGTTGAAGGGGCCCTGGCAGGCCCGCGGGGCACTCGAGGAGTTGGCTCGAGAGCGTGCCAGGCATCGCCCGGCCGCCCTGCGCCAGCAGTGCCACTCGCCCCACGCCAGCGCCTCGTGTGACGGCACTCTTCTAGGCCGTGCTGGCTTTGGTGGCTTTTATCCCACTGCAACTTAAATGTTTCTCCATCCTGCCCAGCTTGTCTTTGTTAACTGGTTGCCGAACTGTCTTGCATCTTAATAGTGAGAAAATAATGTGATTTATGGCTACCCAACCAGTGTATGAAGTAATAGATGGCTCTGTCTTAATAAATGGGGTATAAACTACTGTATTGGTTTCCTTCTATATTTGTGTGGGAGCAAAAAGTTGTGGTTTTAAAGAAATTCTTTTAAATCTATGCTGTGAATAGATATTTCTACAAATATTTAGTTGCTGTACAGTCAAAGGGATAAGTAGTTGTTAGAATGAAATAATCAGTAACTCATGTTTATATCAGTCTGTTTCTGTTGCATCTGAAATAAATGAGCAAAGAGATTGAGAGACCAATAATTATCCTCTTTAGAAGTTTTATCCCAGCAAGATCTTAATTTAGTGAGCTTTCTCTCAGATCTCAGTGTCTGTGTTGTCATTGCCCCCCCCCCAGTTATGGGCAGTGTATACATGATTTTGGGATGCACACGTGTGCGTACAACCCTAGCTAGCACAAACTAAGCTGTTTTCCTGCAAAATGGGAGAGGTTCTCCTTTGGGCCTGATGGTGAAAACCGAGCAAAATCCTTCTTGTGAGGAGCTGTAAATGGACACACAGGTAATGTGACATTCTCTGAAAGTATTATCAGTTTTTCTGTGCAACTTTTTCAGCTTTCTCAAATTTTTATTGTATTTTTCTAGAAAGTTGCTCCTGAAAATACATCTTTTCTAGGTTTCTTTACCTATGTTAGTTTATCATCACTAGTGAACTCATAGAAAAAAAAAAAAAAAACACAAAAAAAACAACAACTGTGTTTTCAGCTGTTTTAAATAGAGATTGTTTTTGTGGTTTTAGCTTCACTGAAACATGCAGAAGGTTAATTGTCTTAACCTCTGCTAAAATAAATCCACAATTGATTAATAAATGAAAATTATGGAGATTAACTTTCCTCTTATAATGGCATGTTTAAAACATGAGGCTATGATTCTGTTAGACTTATTGCAGAGATCGCTATTCTCAATACTAATGATTAAATATTTTGAGTGTTTAAATAAGTTCTGTATTGAAAATTTACAAAAACATTTCAAAAGGGTTTGAAACACCAGGTACTCTGAAGGTAAGATTTCTGTAATCAGTTCTGTGCATCATTTGCCCTAGAGGAGGGAGTGTTAGGAGTCCACCTCAGAAAGCTGTTCGTGTTGTGGCTGTGCAGTGTACAAAAGGTCCTTAAGTACGTAGAATAGAATATAGAGACATAAAGTAAATATTGGAAAGGTCCTAGAATGAACATGGCTATGAGCATTAGTTGTGCGGAAGAGAACGTGTACCTATATGGGATGTTTCTGGGGCTTCCAGTTGTCCACATTTACTTGGACACCCAAATCTGCACAGTAGAGATTCTTTATGCAACGTTACTGCCACTGAACCCAGAGGACCTGGACAAATGAGTTCATAAAAAAAGGGCTTGTGGTATTGCTTCATCTCTGGAGCAGCTGGCGATGTGAAAAGTGTTAAAATGACTCCACATCTGAGCTTCCCAGAAGTTAATGGGATAGGTGTGGGTGAAACAGTGCTGACAAGACCTGTTTGTGATTGTTCTCACTTTGCTGTCCCACCAGATGTCCCATGAAATCTGGGAAGTCAAGGTTATAAACCTGCAGTAGGACTTTTGTAGTCTCTTCTTAACTAAAATGAATAGTAAGTACTATATATAGGTTCTCTAATCTTCAGAATAGTTTTACTTGTAGCTCTCATCTCTTACGTTAGATGGAATATGTAAGTTCATCTCATTTGTAAGAGTGGAAGAGGTTTTTGTAAGGTCACAAAGGGCTGCCAAGAGTCAGACTTCCTAGATGTGGGGTAAGTCGGACATGTTGCTGTTCACTGTCTCAGGTTTCCCTTTAACAGAGGAAGAATGATAATGATACTTGATCCATTTGTGAAAGACTTGGAGCTCCAGCGATGAGCCGCAGAATAGAACTAATCTGTATTATTTGGGAATGTCTTCCTTCACTGAGCGGTAGACCTGAGGTAGACGTGTGGCTACTCAGTATTTGATTGAATGTTTCTGTTCAAGTGTTAACTGACTGCTATGGACTTGATATATGTGATATACAGGTATGTAGAGTTCTGTGTGCCTTAGGCCCTTTATTTCCTAACCTAGCCCTTTGTCAAAAGAGAGTTTGGGTTTTTCCCGTGTAAAGTGTTGTTTTCTCCTTGCAAGCTTTGTTGTTGAGACACTATATTTGACTCCTCGCTTCTGTCATTTTATTTTTTGTATCCAATCTGATAAAGCTGATAACCTGCAAGCTGTGTGCGAGGAGAATTTCCTGGCATGAGCCAATGAATTGCTGAGATTGTTATCATTCTGTACTACTGAAGCACGCCGTTTTATTTATACACCGTTTGTCTTCAGTTTCATTATGTGCCAAAAAGAAAAAAGCCAGACTTTTCCTTCAAGCGATTGCTTGTATAACCACGCTATGGACATGCTTGTGCCTGATACTTAAGCCAAGTCCTTCTGCCCTAGCAGTATTTGTAAAGTTACTCTCCTTCCCTGCTCCCCTGGCTGGCATACACATTGTGTGCTCTTGGTTGGATGATGCCTTCACCCTTTGTTCTTCTAACTGTCCAGTCAAGTTGGTGTTATCTTTTTTCTTTTTTCTTTTTTTTAACTGAAAACTTGCTTTCTCATCTCTGTGGGCATGGCTTTGCATAATGGCTGTGGTTTAAGCTATTATTAATGTCACAGCTATCTTTGACCATCAAATAAATCTTGCCAGTGTTTGTAAATGGTGTTTGTAATTAATTAAAAAAAAAAAATCAAGTAAAAGCATGTGGGAAGCATTCTGTGACTGGGGTTTTTAGGCCAAGAGCTTCTAAGAAGCATCCACAGTCTCAGCTTTTTTGCCTTTTCTTCTGGAAGATTTAGCTTCATCTTGGTTCCATGCTTCACGGTGTCAATCCTTACGCCTGGTCACCTCAGCTAGATTATGTTACTTTGGAGGCAAAAGGAAAGGGTACTGGCAAATAATTCCAGCACAAGCTTCGAAAGAAACACTTCCACCACTGGTATCTGTTTCACTTTAAGATCTCCTGAATTTCTCAGACGTCTGGTATCTCTCCCATGAATTTAAGACTGGCACCAGCTCCAGAGATACAGTTGCCCAGGAAAGTTAAGTAGTGCCCTGAAACACCAGTTGGCTGCTGCTCTTGGTAGATGCCTTGGAAGTCACTTTCCAGCAGGTCATCACTTGCCGCACTACATACTTGGTAGACATTGGTGCCCTCCAGAGCTTGCCCTAGGTCCTGGTTTCCAGCCACTTGGACTTTAACAAAGATCTCATTCCTAAACCTCGTGCTCCTCTCAGGACCAATGCCACCTAAAGAAACAGCGTAAGATTGACTGAGGTTTTGAACGTGGCTCGACCATCCTCTGCTTCCTGGGGAGACCTACTGCAGGTGGAATAAAAGGGCCAGCACAGGAGTTGAACCCCATCTTAGACTGGGCAGAGAACGGATCTAGTGGCCAGCCCTGCTTTTCATCCCTTGCAGTTATGGAGCGTTTCATATCCTCCTGTAGCCAGAGGTCTCCACTTCACAGGAGAAAATCTGGCCTGGCTCCTCCTTGAGTGAGCTTGCAGACAAAACCCCTCTGCCCTAGTGGGGCCAATTCTGGCATCCCCAGCTTCTTTCCTTAAGGGTGACTGAACAGGGCTTTCTTCAGGCTGCTCTTTTATAGTGTACAGAGGTAATGTCTCTGCACACATATCATTAGCAGTTTGCACTCTGAGCAGAGAGCTCCTTCAGCTTTGCTTAGGAGACTTTCTGCAGTATTATTGTCCTTTTCAGGTCATTGCAAAGGGCTCCTCCTGGTCTTCTCAAGACAAGGTCTAGCGCTGATCACATGTATTGTAACTTGAACCAGTAATAGCTTTTACTCTCTTTGTTTTGCTGCAACAGGTTTTGTCTAACTAAGCAATTTGCCAATCAGTAACATTGATTGAGCAGGCAGTGATTGACATTATGTTTCAGATCTGCCCACAGATCTTCAGCCACCATCTCCACTCAAAGCCCCATTTGTTGTGCTCAGTCTATGAGTTGTATGGTTCTCAGTGTAAAATCATGGCTTCGCTTTTCTGTGGTGAGATGTCATAATTAACAGTAGCAATGAATGCCACAGTGTGCAAAACCAAATAATTGGATTATCCACTTGAAGTTTAGTCATCTCTTTTCCCCAGGGACATATTCCTCCCATTTTGTTCTGGCATGCTGTGTAGCGTTATAGTGCGATAAAAAATTTGGGTATAGCCACGTTTGCTTCTCAAACACTGATTCTTGCCTTCATCCTCTGATGACTGGAAACCTCCAGGATTTAGAAACATTCCCTTTCATTTTCCTTTCCTTTCCGTTCTGTTCCCTCTATATGTTACATTAAAATCTATTTCCTTAGGGGATATTTAAACTGGTTTAGGCATCTGCGAAGATCAGATCTTTGAGGCCATGGCAAGCCTCCTGATGGCTGTCAAATAAATGAAAAGAGTGAGCAATATACACCCTTACAGCTGACCCGCCCTGTACTGTCTCTGTCTTGACAAAATTACTTTTTGCTTTTGCTTTAATTTTCTATCTGAGCAGAGGTGAGTTTCCTTTGTGCTAATTACTGTTCTTTTTTGTTTTTTTGCAAAACTGCAGATGTTTGTACCTGGATCCTCACATTGTATCTTGGTTATTGAGGAATCTTTGGTTTTCTGTTTGATCACTGTGACACTGGCTGGGAGAACCTTCCACAACAGCGGCCTAGGGCTCCGCAATTTTATCTAAAGGTTGTGGTAACAAAGAGCTGGTTGTGACACCATCTATAATGAAAATAAGAGGATGAAAATACCAAATGTAGTTAAAATACCACCACCAAATCTGGACAACTCAGATGCGAACAAGTGAGGAAAGCATGTATCTGAACTGTGGTTTTACCTTTACCAATGAGAGTACTATTGTGGAGGTTGCCAGGTATGATGTGGTTTCAGCAGAATAGTACCTTACTGCTCTCCTAAGGACTGCAAAATACTTAGCCACATCTTTTGTGGGTATCAAGGGGTGGCACGGTTGTCTACCATGTGAATAGTCAGTAGAAATTGCTCCTGGCAAAATGATGCTTCTGTGACCTGCTGAGAAAATACGTTCAATCAGAGTGACTTTAATGAGGAGGCAATACGTGCACTGCACCTGCTCCAGATGCATGGCGAGCAAAGTGTATGCTACTGGGCATTCTGTAAATGGTCACAGGAATCTGTGAAAGCATCTGCGTGATGGTTCAGCGGTGGGTATAAATGGCATGGTGGGAACTTCTTGTAAACAGTGTGATATTCTGGAAGTGCCAACCACATCTGGGTCTGCATGTCACCTGCAGTTTTCTGTAGGGTACCTTCTAACTCTAGAAATATTGAATTTGTAGCTGTGGGTTTTAATTATTTCTGTGTATTGTAACAACTTAATTGGTTCTTTCTACAGTGATTAAATGCTCTTGTTTGAGGTAAGAAACTAGTATGAGTCTACAATGGGAAACTAGGAGAGATCTTTGAGAGGGTGTTCTGGTTTATTCTGAGAACTTGAGTAGCTAGACTCAGAAACAGTGGTCTACATTACGCAGCACTGCCTGTCTGAGGCTGCAGAGTGTTCACTGGTTACCCTCTGGGGTGCACCCAGCAGCCCCCATTCCCTTATCATCTAGCCTGTAAAATTATCGCACCTTTCAACCTGTGAATTTGTACATTGTTTGCATGGATGCCATGATGTGGGCAAGGTGACCACAGATGGTGCATGCTCACCTCCTTCCTCAAAATGTCCCACAGAACAGAAGTACTGGTCCCGGGCCCCCTCTGTGTGGTCATACAGTCTTACTGGAATACAGTTGTGCTTTGTCTCCTGTTACCATTAAGTCATTCATCCAAATAAGAAATTTCTTGTTTTGCATTTACTGGAGGAAAGCCTGAGCCTCCATTATTCTTTGCTCACCACGTTTGGCTTGGAACCCAGGAATATTTGATGGCCTGTCACATCGCCTTGTGTTCATCCTCTGTAACATTATCACATCACTGACTGACTCAGCTACCTCTTTGCCTTCAGAAAATCAATCGGGATTGGGCTCCGGTGTTCCCTGTTGCTCTCAGGTCTTTCATAGACTTTTACAGTTGAACAAATGTTTTAGTATGATACATGGCAGTCATCCTGGAGCGTTTGTCAATAGCGGTCATACTTGGTCACAACAAAAACCTCATGCTCAACTGATACTGTTATTGTACTGAGATGGCCAAAGGTTCGGTCTGTTGTCTTCCAGCAAATGGAGGGTGGGGAATCATAGAATATCCTGAGTTGGAAAGGTCATCGTGTTCAACTCCTGGCTCCACACAGAACAACCTAAAAATTAAACCCTATGTCTGCGAGTGTTGTCCAAATGCTTCTTGAACTCCAGCAGGCTGGGTGCCATGACCACTGCCCTGGGGAGCCTGTCCCGGTGCCCGACCACCCTCTGGGTGCAGAACCTTTCCCTAACCCCCAGCCTGACCCTCCCCTGTCCCAGCTCCATGCCGTTCCCTCGGGTCCTGTCGCTGTCCCCAGAGAGCAGAGCTCAGCGCCTGCCCCTCCGCTCCCCTCGTGAGGGAGCTGCAGGCCGCCATGAGGCCTCCCCTCGGCCTGCTCTGCTCTGGGCTGAGCAAACCAAGGGACCTCAGCTGCTCCCCATACCTATTGCCCTGTGGACCCTTCACTATCTTTGTAGCCCTCTTCTGGACACTTTCTAATAGTTCTATGTACTTTTATACTGTGTATCCCAGAACTGCACACAGCACCCAAGGTGAGGCTGCGCCAGAGCAGAGCAGGACAATCCCTTCCTTCGCCCGGCTAGCAATGCCGTTCCTGATGTTTTAGGTACTTGTGATTTGTGTAAATGCCTCCCTCAGAACACGCCCCAAGGAGTTTTGCTCGTGATCCCAGCGATTACTTGCATGACAGAAAGGCCTGTTGGCCTCATACAGATGATTAACGCAGGTCATGCAGACATCATGGCAGCTCACCTGCATGCTATCCTATGAATGAGGCCTTGCATGTCTCTGTGCTTTATGTCTATAATTATGACTAAAAATGTAGATGTATTTAAAAATGAACTCTTTTTGAAGATGCTGTGGAGACAGACAGCGTAAGTAATTCACTCAATTTTTTTCATATCGTGATCTGCTGAAATTTAAACTGGCTAGACTTGCTGTTCTGGTGATGATGCTTGTTGGGATTTGTTTTACACCTGTTTACTTAAGCTTTATGTAGAATTTGCCTAAAAATGTTAAAAGGATACATAGGAGAAAACTTTCAGAAACTGTGTTTTTAAACTATAAATTAGCAGCTGTTACATTAGTGCTTTGCACTGTAAACTGTGACATACCCACATTTCCATTTGTAATGAGACTTCTCATTTTGTGATGAAATTTACTGTTTCTAAATCCTATTTATCATGTGAAACAATAATATCTCTTAATGGCAACACTTGAAAAGTTTAATCTGTAAAGAAACACATTAAAACTAATGTGAGTACCATAGTGGCTTGTATAGTAAAATACAAAGGAAAAAAATGAATTAACCAAATAATCTTTTTATTATCACAACTACTAGAGATAATAGTCTAAATATTTGCCATCTTTACATTGAAATTTTGAGATCTGCGATAATGAAAGAAGTCAGACTGATCTAACCTTGATTGCTTCTGCATGCACAAACTCCCCACTACTGTGGTTTTTTTTTCAGACTTCAGGGTTTTAAAATTTATTTTTATTTTTAAAGCAATTTGCTTTATTTGCAAATTTTAAAGTCTCTCCTGAAGCCAGCAAGACCTGAAAATACTGAATTCATCATATAAAAATTATATTTGTCTTCAGTCGTGATAACTTGAAGGGCAGAACCTGGGTGGTTAAGCTAAAATATACTTTATACTTTAGAGATATGCTGAATGATTTGATGCAGAGGAGAAAGTTTTCTACTGAGTGTGGAGATAAGCAGAGATATAATGCTGTTGTAGGAATGCTGTTGTCCCTGTTATGGTGGCTAAACGAGCTCAATGCTGAGAAAAGTGCTTTTTTTTTTTTTTACCCCTCAGAATCCAGAGAGAATTCAAATCCCCACATGCCCAAATGACTCTGAGAAATCCAAACAGAAGCAGGGGACTGTTAAATGAGTGCAGAGCGTATTGCTCCATCAAAATCAATCTGTTGCCAAGATGTTCAGAGACTCGCTGTAAACCCTCCTGTGAGTACCTTGGAACAGCATTTCTCAAAGTTTCAGATTTTCTTTACCTGTTTTGTGTTACTCCAGCAAAACAAAATCAGATCCTGAACTAATTTAATGGGGTAAAAGGTCCAGCCCAGTGGCTGTTGTACCTAGCCAGGTTTTTAAGCCAGTAGAAATAGTAGTAAGCCCTCCAAAAGCTATCATTTTACTACCAACGCAACCTGGAGAGCACGATACAGGCACAACTGTTATTTCAGACTGTTCCTCCCTGCCCCATCTCAGTTTGACCAACTATTTAGAAATGCTAAAACCCAAAGTGTAGGTGCAGTTGCCAACTGGACAAGAAACACCTAAGCTTAGCAGGCCCAAGCACATTGTGTGGGATTGCTTCTTAAGCCTCTCACTTGATGTCTCTTCTTGGTTGATGGCTTTGTCCAGTGCATGGGGTATGTACAGGACATTTTTCTCAGCAGTGTGCCTGCTGGAAGGCCTCTGAGTGGAAAACCTGCACTGAAGCTTTCATGCCAGCCCCCTCCAAGGAGTTATCCAGATGCATGACTGGAAAGGAGCCAGGTACAAGATTGCTTCACTTTGCTTCTCTTTGTTTTAGGAATTTGAAGCCACAGCTGTTGTCAAAGGTTCTCTTGGCTCCATTTGAGAATTTACCTCAACAGTTGTTTTGCTCACATACTTTACTTTCCCCAACTATTTTGTTCTTTAGAAAGTTATAATTCTATCAATGAGTTCTCTCCTTAACTGAGAAAGGAAGGGACAGGTGACTGGGTTTTGCTAGATGGTGCACTGGTGTATGACTACATCAGTGGTCCAAAGCTTGCCCTGACAGCAAGGGCCTGAAAGTTGCCTCTGTAATGCATATATCTCATGGCTGATGGATCTTCTTGTGCTGATCATATTTTTAATATCAGAGATGAAATTTTTCAGAAAACATCATTTCCCTTTCAGTTGAACATGTACAGCTGTTGCAAACACTGCTGCATGCTGGCACCAAAAAAATACCACATTTTTCTTCTACAGTTTGAACGGGAAATAAGTGTGGTTTCTAAGATCCCACTTTGAAGTGGCAGTTGTTTATAGATGACTGACTTTAATAACAGTAATTGTATGTGCAGTCCTACTCCAGCTGTGCACTGGGCACCATGAGTCACTGTCCAAAAACATCCCTTAGTTTCAAACCCTTCTTAAAAGAGACCACTCTCCAATACCCCTGAATGTCCTCTGCTCCATTATTGGGAATTCCCCTTCTGCTAAGCAGCTGCGTTGTGGCTGTTTTGGATGGATTTTCTGGTGTTTTCTGTCCTATGTTGCTTGCTCACAGGCAAGAGCAGGGGAGATGAGAGCAGGATGTCCCCAAGGAGCTTTGGCTTGGCCAGTGATGGGCATGGGCATTGTTCTCAGCTGAGCAGATACCCAAGCCATGCAGTGGCTGTTGTCACCCTGGACCTTCTCCTGACAGCACGCAGGGGTCAGGAAGTGCCCACAGTGCTCCTGGCTCTCTGCTCAGCCCTGCTCGTGTCTGGGGCCACGTGTGCTGGTGCAGAGCTGTGGGCTGCTCTTCTCTGCTGTCACTTCAGCATTTTTCCTTGCGGATTAATGTGCTATAAACGCCAAACTAGAAATTTGTCTGCTTTGTCAGGAGAAACCACAGTTTAAACATCCCTGTATTATATTGTTATAAGTTACACCAGGTTTTGTAAATTCCTTTCCATCAAGTCAAATCAGTTTATTAAGCAGCCAAGTATTGCCTGGTGTAGCTGTAAAAATAAAGAAACTGAGGCAGAAAAAATAGAGCTTATCTCATGTTGCCAGGTGGCTAGTAAGAAACCTAGGGAAAAATGTTTTCCAGCACCAGCTCTCTTCCCAGTAGCTTTTGCCATGCTGTAAATAAATTTTAAGTACTTAAATATTTTAAAAGTTCCTTTAAAATAATTATAATAAACGCCTTATTATTTCATTCATTTCCTGCCCACAGATTATATTTACATATTACATGTAGTTGGAAGGTATTATTAGAGATCCCTCTTCTGGCACCTGAGTCATAGCACCTTTAACTTGCCACCATAAATAGACATGTTTGACTGAAGCTGCTTGTGAAGTGATGCCGCAGCCTGTGCATCGAAAGCTCTGTCTCCTACTGATAGCTAGGGTAGACCTCAAAGTCAGACTCCTTTTCTACAGCAAAACCCCATTTACCTCATTCTTGGCAGATGTTTACACAGTCTTGGGACGTGAGCCTGACCCCTCAGCCTGTTGCTGGCCACATCAGGTGGGATGAAGATCACCTTCAAGTCAAAATATCCATGATATGCCCTCTAAGTGAATTGTGGTGGGGCCCATGGATCCATCACTGTGGTGCCAACATGACTGCCCACCCTGCCTGCCTGTCCATGCCAACTGATAGCACTTGTGGAGGTGCTCAGCTGCAAAGCATTAGGCCTGTGCAAACCAACTGGCCAAAGGCAGAAGTCAGGCACTTCACTCTGATTTTCTTACATGCTAAGGCATGGGAGTAGGAGGGAAAACTTCTGAAAATATTTCAAGCTGTCAAGTCAGATAATGTACTCTGGTTTGCTACTATTTGTACTAATACCTATTTGAGTTTGCAAGTACAGGACTTTGTCCAAGAAATGTCAAATCTCTCTTGCCTGATTTAGGAGTATGGTCCAGGTGCTGTGTGGATTATCTGATGCTTTGGGAGGTCCTTGATTACCTGTGTGGGAATTGTTACCTGCTCAGTAAGCCCCAATTTCCCTGAGGATCAGACTTACGCAAATTTGCCATGCAGCCTTGAACCGTGCGTGGAGTAAGACTTTCCAGAAGAGTTATAATATCCTCTGTGGAAGCAGAGTATATGCACTGCTGTGTGTGCATTGGATTCCCAGCTGGCTGGTAAGCCTGAGTGGATTTACTGCATGATGGTTCCGACCACTGCTGGACATTCAGAAGCATACATGGACAATCATTGTCCATCTGGACAGAAGTTCTGAGTATGAAAAAGATAATCTTTTTCCTAGGGGATCCTGAGTCTATTTGGCCCATAAACACACCCTTGCATCTGCTCTGGTTAAAAAGTCAGTCCTGGCTGATGTGAAATTCTATAGCTCATCAGATCTGACCCAGCTGTCGGGACTGCACAGAAATGTTTGCTGTGGACTCCAAGAGATCAGCAGCAGTCCTGGAAGGTTGTTGAACTTGGGTTCTGTCTTTTGACAGAAAGCCATCTGAATATCATGCAGAACAGGATGTGGTTTCTCAAGCAGAATAGCCACATTCTTGCAGGAGACGACGGGTAGAGGGAATTTTAATTTTAGTTATTGAACGTGGAATCACTTATGTGCTTATGCAACTATTAAATCAAAAGGGAATGAGAGCATGGTCATTCTGTGCAATCCTTTGTGGAAGCACAGTAAAGCTAAAGCTGTTCTTCAAACAGCCAAGTGGTGAGGTGTATGTGACCTGGAAGAATTAAGCACCAGGGAGACCTTTTGCTCAGGACTGGCTTGACCTCATGCCACCGTCTCCCAGATTGCATATGGGAAACCACAGGACTTCTGTACCATCAGTACAGTCTTTGCTGAGTCTCAAATGATTTATTCTAGTAGATTAGCAATCTATACAATAAATGATATAATAAAATTCTGTCTAGCAAAAACTGCTGCCAGCATGTAAAAATATCTACTAAATCCTCATCCCATTAAAACCATCTTGTTAAAGTTGCCTGCTGCAAACAGAAAGATGTTTTACTGAATGCTTGGCTACGTGGTTTCCCTCCTCAGATTTCTGTGAGAGCACGTTTCACAAGGCATATCAAAGTTGTCTCATGGGCAAAAACATGTAAATAACAAACATGTCACTTTCTTAAAATCTGCTGAAAAATGTCTAGCCACATTGCCTTAACCATGTAGGCAGTTTTCAGAGGTAGAAGATGAAAGAAGGATTTTGCAGTCTCTCCAAGCCTGGGGCTAGGACAGGTCTTAGCTGTGATCATCTCTCTTCAGTTGACTATTGGAAAGTTATCAACAGTGCTTTCTATGCCTCAGTCTTCCTCTGCATTTGTAAGAATGACTATGTAAAGCATCTGGGTTCTGCTAATGAAAAACATAACGCAAGGTCCACATATTGCTGGGTTGACTGCTTAGTTCCAGCCTTTCCTGCTTTTGTGACACATAAACTTGGTTCGTGCTCCTGGGAAGAATTTACTGCAGCACTTTAGGGTGTGAAGTTTCTCCCTCTCACTGGCTCCTCATCTAGCCCTTTCTCCTTAATGCAACTAATATCCGGAAAGAGAACTTTCCTATTCTTTGCCTTAATTCTCTGCTTGGTTGCTTAGGGTAAATCATTAACCAAGTAGGAATATGGCAAAGCAAAAATGTTTGTTGAGTGTCTTTTGCAGATGGCATGGAGTCCTGGCCTTCTGCAGGAGGAATGGCTCTGCTCTCCCACAGGAAGAGCAGCGCTGCTGAGCCTGTCTGCTCACTGCCTGGCTTTCACCAGGTGCTGCACCTCCAGTATGTTCATACACCAATGGATTGAAGTTGCTGATGCTTTTGGGATGAGAAAAGGGAACAGTGGATGTATCCTGGAGAAAGGGTTTGAGGTATGTTAACTTTTCCTTTGATTCCTCCTTTGTAGCTACTCCTGACCTTTTTTTTTTTTTGGTAAAAGGAATGGTAGTCTTTTTCCCAGCAGCAGTTAATGAACTGAACCTGTCCTCTAGCATGATGCTAATGTACCAGCTCTCTGTACAAGCAAAATGACTTCTAAGGTCCCACAGGAAGGACTCTATGGTCTGCTGAAGACCATGGAAAAGACACCCTTCTGTGAAAGGTGGGATTGTTTCATCCTGTGGCTGCTTCGTGTTTCTTGCACGGATCTTTCTGTTTGCCTTGAAACCATTGCCTGGGGCTGCAACTCCCTGGAGGCGGTGATGAAGGAACAGCGTGGTCTAGATAAACTCTATTTAACACGCCTATTCAGATGGAGGTGGATTGTCTTTGTCCTTTTTCCAGGAGCCAAGACTGAAGAATTAGTGAAATGCTGCAATGTTACCAAGTGGGTGAGTACTTTCATTGTAAATCCTCAAATCCTCTTAACCCCTGTTTGTATGAGATGAATGGAGGCCTTGCAAGTATACCTTCTCATAGACCAGCAGTCAGTTCAGACCATAGATACAGTCTAAATACTGATATCTTCCTTTTACACGCAAGAGCATTTATCTGCCGCTCCTCAAGTTGTATTTCCATGATAAAGGAAGAGGTGTCTGAATAATGAACTAATGCAGTCACAACTACATCACTTTGAACAGATGCTGTTGTCTGTGCTTTTAAAGAGGATGGCCTTGGTTTTGTAGCAATGTCAGTGAGATGCTGAGTGCAAGGGTTTCAGAGAATGAAATTTTGCAGAATTAGGAACTATGTTTGTGTTTCTTCCAGAAAGTCTTGCTATACTGCATGCAATCCCCATTTACAGAGTTTTACTGAGGTTGCACATTCAAGCCTTCAAAATTAGGAGGTGCCACCAATTAAATTTTCTGTCTGACATTAATTCTCCCAGCTGTGTACATAATACATAAGTATTACAAGTGTCTTGACTTATGTGGTCACAGCTTGTTTCCTGCAGTGGCCCCTTGCCTGTTTGGTGCCCATGATGCTGAGGTCGAACCTGGGCTGTGTAACAAAGAAACCTCTCTCTTTTGGTCTCTTCTCTGCCAGCTGTTCCTCTTGACAAGGCATCAGGCTGCATCTCTTTCTTGCTCCCAAGCTCCTTGGTCTTTAATTGTCCTTCTTGATGTGATGGGGCTGTGTCCTTCTTCCTCCTCCACAACTCAGATCAAGCCATATTCCTGCAGCTGTGCAGGAGGTAAGGGTCTTCTTGCCCACAGCAGACATAACAGATAACTGCTATTTTCAAATGCCTTTACTCAGCCCTTGACTGCAGTTTTAACTTGTTCCATAATCTGGCGAAATGTGGGTAGATTTTAACATGGATAGACACATTTCTGCCACAAAGGCCTCCTCTCTGCCAGATTTCAAAATTTCCCTTCTGAAGCTAGAGATCCTCATATAAAAGGTTGTCTGGATTTATTTAATGTGTGCCAAGCAATATATTTTCCCATAATAATATTCCTGGAAATGGTTGAGCTGTTTTGGCTAAAGCAGATGCTGAACTGTTTGGAATCCAATTCTTAGTGCTAAAGATTTGGCAGAGCCCAGGAATGTGCCATTCTCTGTTGTAGACACTGGGGAAAGCTGAGCACCATAACAGTCGGGAGGGGAGGCAGCACTGCCTGTCAGAAAACCAACTCCAACCACAAACGTTGCTTTTAAGAAACTGTCAGCTCAGAGCAAGCAAGAACATCCCTGTATCCGTGCACCTTGTACACCATGCAGTAGTTAACTTCATCTTAAATAGTGAAGACAGCAACCCACGAGCATCAGTCCTCTTCCAGCTGTCTTGAATTGCTCAAATCTGCCCTTTATCTTTCTGTTAAAATCTTACAGGGCCGTGGGGTTGATGAGAAGGCTCCTTCCCACTTCTCTCCTCTATGCTCTGGCTCCTTTCTTCATTTTCAGCACAGTGACTTACAGTGCCTGTTCTCCTTCCTAGTTATATACAGAGCTTTGGTACATAAACAGACTGTGAACTGCTCTGACACCCTTTGCCAAATTGGCTTTTCTGGTCAGAAAAAGTACTGTTATTTTGGGAGCAGAGATGAAATTCCCATCTCTAGAATTTCTTGATATTTCCTTTTAAAGGGGAAATGAATAAATAAGTAAAGTAAGAAACAAAAACAGTTGCACTCTTAAAAATAAATAAATAAATATCATGTGTGCTTACTGACCTCAGCCTCAAGCTGGATTATTGTGCCTTTTCCAAGCTTGTTCTTTGCAAGTCCCTTCCAGAACATCACTTGTTCAGCAGCTTTCTCAAACGATACTGGTACCAGAGCATGGGCCCAGCATTTTTATTAACTGCAGACCTGTGAGTGTTTCTTTTTATGTACACAGTGTTTGCATGATGTAGCTTTGGGCACAGGGTACTTCAGCCTCAGTGTGGTTCTAATAATAGTCTACGAAGGCAATTTCAGAAGTTGCTTACCTTTCTCCAGGGAACAGGAGATGTCTTTGTGGTTTCCTACCCTTAGATACACAACCTGCTTATAGGCTTGACTGCATGGTGAATGCAGTGTGAGATTTATCCTTGCTTATACTCTTTTCTTTTTTCTTTTTTTTTTTTTTTTTTCTCCTTTATGTTCTGCTTTGCCTGCTTGGTTGTTTTCTGTTTTCTTCAAGGCTAGTGATTTCAGTGTATATTCTGCCCATGGCAAGTCATTGTTCATAACAAAAGTAAAGAAACTTGCACAGAGCAACTGCTGTGCTAGGTAGTCCAAATTTACCCTGCCGCTGCCTTGGTAGGAAAAAGAAGACATTTCAGAAGAGCAGAGCTGTTCCCTGCCTCTGGGCTTCCTGTGCATGAGGGCTGCTCAGACAAGCCCCTTGACCCTGAGCTGTCTCTGCAACTTCAACAACTCCAACAGATAACAGTGAGTGCAAAAATCATGGAACAGTTTGTGTTGATGCATTGTTCCCCTTTCTACAGAGAGAAAAATTAAACTGCAGAATGACTAAGTGCCTTTTCAAAGGCCACATAATGAATCAGTGAATGAACAACAAACCCCAGCAGCTCCAGGCCCCCCTTTTCTCTGCAGAACAATGCCTCTTTCCCTGTACCAAGATGTATGCGTAGTATACGTTGCATACAAAATTATGTATTCCAAAAGAAATTTGAATATTAATATTTATATTGTAATGATTCCACTGTCCTCTGTGCTCTGTAAATAGCAGCAACACAACAACATGAATTATTCTTTTTATGCAAAACCCTGTCCAGTGAAATAGCTCGTCAATGCAACATAAAATTGCTGCACAAAAGTTTGACAGCTACATTCATTATATATGTCAGTCAAAGAATCCTAAAGGCTTTATTGTCATTGTACAATGTCTGAACAATCTGCTAGCCCAATATGCCACAAAGTTATTTTCTCACTACTTCTTTCATTTAAAAAATAGCCACCAATAACTTTTTGTCAAGCAGTTTGAGAAAACTGCATGAACAGCAAAGAAATCTTATTTTTTTCTTGGGTGTCTGTTGGCTGGAGGCTTTCCAGTCTTTACTTACTGTGTGTTGCTAAGCCAGCACAGCACTTGCAGTGGATGGGATCTGATCAGAAACCCAGAACATGCAAATCAAATTACTGCAGGAAACCCAAAGCAGGCTGAGGCTAAATGGTGGCACGGTGAGTTACAAAGGAATGAGTCATGGTAAAGAGAAGTGAATGTAGCCTTGTAACAACACTCTTTTCCTCTGATGTTAGCAGGTATTAGATCTTCGGTCTTCATTGTCTCAAGTCTCTCCCAATCCAAGGTTAGGACGGGTGTCTGACGTTGCCATGAGTTATTCTCCGTTAGAATGGATGTTTGACGTTGTCATGATTTATTCTCTGAACTGCAGTTCTTGATACGGTCTTGCTCTCAAGAGACTAGCCTAGAACATGGCGGAGAGTTTTGGGGTGTTTTGCTCTTGTTTCCCCCCCTCATCTCAGCCTCTTTCCTGAATGTGTCGAAACGCAGAGATCGGTTATCACTGACCAGCCATCATCAGAATTCCCTGAAACTGCCGCGTGGGGTGTGCGAAGGAGACGGCGGCTGTCCCTCCGGCAGTTTCCCCCCGCTCGCTGTCTCTCTCCCGGCGGCGGGGTCTGGGCCGCCCTGCCGGCACAAGCGCCGAGCGGCCGCCAGAGGGAGCGCGGCGGCGCTGCCAGCCCGGCCCCGCGGCGCGTCCCGCGGCTGGGCGGCCCCGCAGCCACCCCTTCGCCGGCTCCGCTCCGCTCCCGGCCTGCCTGCGGGCCTGCTTCTGCCCTCGGCTGCTGCCCGCCGCGCCCAAGCCTCGCGGCGCTGCATCCTGCGCGCACCTCTGGTGGCTTCTCTTGGGGTGTGCTGCTGCTTCTGTCCTGCGCCGAAGGCTTTTCTGGGTGTTTTTCACCTGCTGGCTTGGAGGTGTGAGAGCAGGCCTGCTCTTAGATCTGGGAGCAAACCACAGAGAGGCTCTGTGGAGACACACGTGTAAAGGAGATGTTGCAACAGGAGCGTTGATCCCAACAACTAGTATTTCCACTGAAAATAACATGGTAAAAAGTTTCCGTTTTCCCATTTCTTCAAGAATCAAGTTAATTCAGGTGCTGAGAGAGCTGTGCTGCTCGTGTTGACATCTCAGAGGTGTGTTGCTTGCTGCTGCAGAATGGTCATGTGTTTGATCACAGGCAAAATTTAACATGTTTTTCTAATCTGCAAACCCCACAAGTAACTTTGTGGTGCACAGGAATTAAATACGCAGGCCAGCATTTTCCACAGTGTTGAAGGTGTCTGTAGTTTTTCCTTGTGTTCTCTCTCCATACAGTTGCCCTCTTTCTGAGGTCCTGCACAGAACCCTTCTATTTATGTTTTTAATAACCAGCACTGGTGTGGCAGTGGGAATAGAAACTTTTCAGCACGATAGCTTTGCGGTGAGCATCAAACATTGTGCAACAGGGTGCCTGTTATCTGTGACTACACTGAGAGCCAACACAATGACCACCTTTCATTTCAGCTTTCCAAAGCTGAACTCAACCAAGTGTAATTAGGTGATGCTGACAGGACACAAGAGGCTTTCTGTGAGCAGAATGAGCTGTGTTCTCCTTGCTATTCCACCTCTGGCCAAAGACAGGCTTTGTAGCAAGTAGGTGCAACGATAAAGAGATTGCAAATGCTTTTCCTACTGTGGTAGGACGGGGAGCTCCAGTTACTGTGCTTGGTGCTGTATGGACAAAAGAACCCTACCTAAGACTGAAGCCCCAGCTGTGAGCATTGCTCCTCAGCGTGTTCATTCTGACCCTGAAGTAAGCCCTCCTGGAGGAACCAGGGGATGTATCAAAATGAGCAGTGAGGGGCAGAGATCTGGCCCCTCTGCTTCTGTGAATGCCAAGGTAGCAGTGACTTGCTGGGGATGAAGCTACCCGTACACTGTGCTTGGCTGTCTTGCTTCACTGCCTGGTGGGAAAGCATTATGCCTCCCTCTGCCTGGGTGATTGCTCCCATCCTGCACCCACATCCTTCATGTGCAAGTGCTTAACAGAAAATACGTACCGATGCCCAGAGTACTCCTGCCAGCTAGGAGCTGTTTCCCATTGTTGCTCGCTTTCAGTTGTCGTGTGGAACCGCTGTGGTATTTTCTCAGCGCTTAATGTGACCTAATTGTGCACTTCCACTGTCTGGGAGGATAAGCTCCTCTGGTGTGACAGCCGTTGTAAAATTGGTGGCGTTCTGGAGCCTTGCCGGCATTTGCAGCTGGGCACAAGGCACAAGTTCCTTGATTTTGCTGCATCAGCCTAGCAAAACATTGCATGACTGTGTGTGCAGCCAACTGCTTTGCATTATGCCTGGTAATGGGTTGTCAATTTTCAAAAGAGATGTAACCTCCAGCTGCCTAATTTGCTCTAGAAAAAAAAAAAAAGAAAAAAAAAAAGAAAATCTCCATTTTTATTTGGCACATTTGGTTTGAAGCAGATGGAAGTAATGGATTGATATAGAAGACAGGAAAACAAGAGGAGGAAAAGTGCAATGTTGGGGGGGACAGGAGTGTTTGGTGCTGGGCTGTCACTGCTGGCTCTCTCTAATAAGCCGTCTCATTGAGACTCACCCCTTGGAGCAGGGCCACGTGTTTCCCTCAGGTGCCAATCAATGCTCCTGCTGTCACATACCTCGATACTGGGGAAGGGAAGGTGCAGAGCACTCACTAACAAAGGTGGTTTGAGGAGGGGAGCAGCAGCTGGCCCATCCATGTCCTCTGCAGGCAGAGGTGGCCAAGGCCATTGGCCTTGCGGGGTTACCTCCAGCCTGGCCTTGCTGGGCCTTCCTCATCCCCCCCGTGGCTTGCAGCTTGGGATCCTCTCCGTTGTGCCTCCCGCTTCCTCCCTGGGGACAGACCAGTGAGTGTCCGCATCCTTTTGCCTTCCTGAGCCACTGGTGTGGGCGTTGGCACCCAGCAGACCTGTTCCTCCAGGCAGGCTGGCGCTCCGTCTCTGCCCCCTGTGTTGGACCACGTGTGCTGCCCTGGCGGCAGCTGGCATCTTACAAAACACAGATCAGCAGAGGGTTTTTTTTATTATTATTATTATTTTTTATGTTAACAACTTGTGCAACTGTCCTGGAAAGGGTTGGAAATCAGCCCTAGGACAGGCTGCAGCAGCCGTTGGTCAGAAGTGCTCCTGCTGTCTTTAATTATGTATGTGCACCAGGACGTAAATACATCGCATTCATTCTCCAGCAGCAAAAAACTGCAAATAATCTTACAAATTGCATGTGCAGACTAGCACGTTGAGTAGGTTCAGTGTCAAGTTCCAAGACACAAAATCCAAGGAAATATCAGAAATAAGGCTGATGCTTATCCTGTTGTCTGATCTGGTGATACAGCCTTCTCTCATGGGGTCATAGACCTGCTTCCCACCCACTGCCTCTCACTGTGACGGGTGCTGCTTGGGGGTCAAGGCTGTGGGGCCACCACCGAGAAGACACTGATTTTGGCAGCTGCACAGTGTTGGGAACTTTTCTCCCTGATGCAGGTTTTGGAGGGGCTGCCAAATAACTCAGGGAAGCCAAACTAACTAGGCAGTGCTGGTAGTTCAGTGTACAAAAGATCACGTTGCACAAAAAACAGGGCTCCCTCTTGGTCTCACAACCATCTGTCATGAGAGGTGCTGGGAGGAGTGGTCCCTACATGGAGGGGAATCTGTGAAGAATCTTGCAGATGTCATAGACCACGTCCTCAGGAAATGAACTGTGTGGCTGCTCACTGCATGGGTTGGCGATGTTGTCAGACCACTGGTATGCATCATGCCCCAGGCTTGTTTGCTCAGAACGTGGTGCACTGAATCATTGACACATCCTTGGGACTGTTACACTCATCTGCAATTTAATCTACTGTGTTGCAGAAGAGCTTAGAGGTTTACACAGATTTTGAAGTCCCCTTGTGTCCAGCGTCATATAAAAAAAGATCTAATCTCCACACCAAACTAACTCTGTTTAAACCAGCTGCTATTATACCGTATCAAAGGATATCTTAAGATATTCATCAGTCTTGAGCTGGAATATGTTTTTCATTTTAAAAGGTGTTTGAGTTTTGGCGATGTTAATGGTTCAATCTGGTCGTCTTGCAGTGCTCAAACCACAGAAGTCTTAGCAAATGCAAGTTTAGAGCGTTTCTGAGATCTGGTACAGTAAGAATAGGACTCTGAAGGTCACAGCTGGAGAGAGGGAGGCCCCAGAGGGATTTTTCCACCAACGGGAGTGACCTCTCCTCTCTACCAGCTGCCAGCCCTGCTAATCCCTTGCTCTTCAGGGAAACTAGATGAGCAAGGAAAGCTAATTGCCAGGTAAGGTCATTAAGTATTTAATTCCTAACTGAACCAAGAGAAACCAACTCCAAACACACAGTGGTAAAGTCAGAAGCTTCAAAGCCAAAAAAGTATGTTTCATAATGGAGCTACCAAATGGAGGAGAAGAAGGGTTTAAAATAGAGATTAGTCCATGTCATATCTCTGTAGCTGGATGCGTGCCTATAGCTGTGGTTCTGAATTGCTTCTCAAGCTGGAAGGCATGTAGATGGGAAATCTTGCAAAATATCAGATCTCGTAGGATTTCTGCCATTTGAAATTAGTCATGTTGCAAGACTTTGGCACTGTCAAGACTTAGTCCTATTTTAAAGTGAAGACATATTTCTAAAATGAACCTAACCATTAGTTTGAATTGGGTCTTTATGCAGTACCTCTGCCAGCTGCTGCAGAAATGCCTGTTAGTGCAGCTTCAAATAAAGAGTAAAGAGTAGTATTTAGAAAGTGCAAAAGCAACACGTTTCCCCAGTACTGAGCCACAGCCTAGGCTCTCCAGGCTCCGCTTGTGCTTGCAGGACCTATGCACATCTCCAGTGTGGAACAAGTACCTCTTACCCGAGTGTGAGCTATGGTCAACACAGGCTGTCCTAATATCTAGCTCCTTTGGAAACTCCTATTTCTTAAAAGTTCTCTTTGAGGCTGTTTATGCTGCTTTAAGTTAAAATGAAGATATTTAAAGGAGTGTTTTGGTGGCGTAGTGATTTTTTTCTAATACTTTTGTGTGAAGGCTCTGTGGGTGGCTTCATGTACTTCATATGATGTCCAAGTAAAATTTAATGAACTTGAAGATCATGCAGTTGAGCACTCAAGTGTTAGGGAATATAAGAATGAAAGGAATCAGATTAAATTATGACCTGCGTAAATTCAGTCCCATGTCCTGTGCATTACAGGGTAGTCTGTGGCTGTGCCATATGGAGAGAAGAGCTGTGCAGCATGTTGGTGTAGCTGGACTTCAGAGGCTTTAGCCCTGCACTTTGAGCTAAGGGCCTGTTGGATATGTGTGAAGCGTAATTATTTTTTGTCAGATTCATGGCCTGATCAGGTTTGGGAGAGTTTGTGGGGATGCCAGAAAGTACATTCCTCACTGTGGTAGCCTGTACCAGATTCCAGTGCTGAGACTTAATATTTTGGAGGCAATAGAACTTTTCAACAAAACAGGTAAGATAGGGGACTTCTTCATCCTGGGCAAAACATTACATTTTGGAACCTCATTTTGGTGATTGCTGAGGTCTCAGCAGGTTATAAAGAGATATCTAAGGGCTTCAGATGTAGTTTAAGAAAGTTGTCTGTGTCTTGGTGAAGATATAAAGAGCTGAACATAGGAGAATGTCATGAGACTCATCAGGCAGTTTGTGGTAATAGATGGCTCCATCACCGTCTGTAGTAATTCTTTGATATAATCAACTGGTTGAAAGCTTAACGTATAATCTCTCTCACATTAATAATTTAGTTATTTAGAGCTCAGAGGGCAAAATACCAAGTGTGCTTAGGGGTCCAGATCTGGTGGTTGCTGTCTGCTCACAACAATGTTCTAAGTTTTGGGGGGACTTCAGCTTTTCTTATGTGTTATGGCTTTGACTAAAATTAATTTGGTTCAGAAAATCAGTCCTACTCAAGAGATCTCTTACACACAGACTTAAATTTTCATGGATGTTTTCAGGGCTTAGCAGTTAACCGCTTATATTAAACCTGTGTTCCATTACATTCTTCAAAATATTTTAACATGTACTTACTAGTAGTAGTAGAATGAAATTCAGAGTTTAGCTGAACATGGACACAAGTTTGGTTTTGTATTCTAATTTTGAATATTACAGCTTCTTGGGCCTTTTTGAAGTAGGTGTTGTATACAAAATGATCGTGTTCCATATAATCTATTTCTGTAGGAAAAGGGACATATTTTCCTACCTATTATGGAGTGTTCTGATGCAGAGGACAGTTTATTTCTAGCTGTATTTTTTTCTAGCCCTTTTTTTAGTGCCGTCAGTCTTGTCCTGTGTTATTAGGACAGTAGTTTTCAACACCGCCCACTCTTAGTTGTAAAGCAGTGAGATCATTTAATTTTTCATTTTGTGGGAAGGTTTGCAATTTCGTTTTTTTTCTTGATGCAGGATGGAAAAAAACAAAAAGCTTCATAAATCTTGCTGATCTAACAATACGTAGTGGATTTTACTGTATTTCACAGAATGTTTTTAAAATGTTTTCAAGATAGAAAATGGATTGTTCCATTGCAGAAAGGCTGAAATGGAGCATTTAAATCTTACTAAAATTCTCTGCTATCAAGTTATAAAATGATTTTTTTCTCAAAGCTGTCATGCACCTTTCAGCTGATTAGCATTTTCCAGTAATTTGCAACCACTTTAGTTGGTTACCCTACAATTTTCTTTGGAAACAAACCTGCAGGACCTCACAAACAACAAACTGCAAATATTCTGTCTTCATCTGTCATTTTCCTCTCTGTATGAGTGTTTCAGCTGCTCTGTGCCTGTGTCCAAACAAGGCCTTTTCAACGTGTTCTGGAGCAGGTGATCTCCTTCTGTACTTCCTCCAGCTTAATGTGCCTTGCATGAAATCCTCCTCACGCTTATTTTGTGCCAGGTGGGTAGAACACATCTGTCTTTCAACAAGCATTTATGTTTGTAGACATAATGCCTTCTGGAACTGGAAATTTAGGATAACGGAATCAGGAGCCTTCATTAAGTAACGCATACTACAGCAACACAGTTCTTATAAGCACATCACCCCAAAATGCTGCTATGAAAGTGCTCAGGGATAACTTAGAGCATGCTCTCAGTGTTTGGATAATTTAACTACAGATTCCCAGCAGGGATAAAACTGTATTTCTGTGCTCTGACCTTATCTTTGAATGATTTTATGTACATTCTTTCCCTTACCCTGGTATGTGTGCATATGTTTTAATAGTGAGAGAGAAAGAGACCAGAAATAAGTTCTCTAAAGAAAAAGTGGAATTGAAACCAATGAAAACGGAGCATGTCTCCAGTGGCAGATTTTTTTCCCTGTGCCTCCTTTTTGAGTATTTCTGTCCTTTCCCATTCTTTTCACACTGAAGTTGAGGAGGACTTGGCATTACCAGAAGTGTGTTTGCATCTAGTATGAGGGTGTTCCTTTAAAATTAGAGATCTAAGTCTTCTAGGAAGACCTATTTTCGATGTCTTTGCATGGGCTGTACTGAAACACCCCAACACAATATTCTCACTATAGAGCAAACCAAAAGTTGTATTGTGGGTGCATGCTCAATGTTTCTTCTTTACAAAGTGTGTCATACCAAATAAGTGTGTATGTCAGCGGTCTTAGGTCTAACTCCTACCTGCATTTGTAGGTTCTACATGGAGCGAGTAGGGTTCCCAATTCCTCTCAAAAGAGCCACTCGGATAGGGAAAACAGTCTTTCTAGCTCTGTAACCTTAACAAAAATTGCAGTATTCCTTCAGAGCAAAATATGCATGACATCTGGAAGCAATTATTCCTTTAAAAATCACTTCTGTGAGTCAACATTGAAAATGCACTCAGTGCTGAAAATGAAAACTAATAAACACTGAAATTTCCAGTTATCCCACAGTCTGAATGACCCACGTTGGAACAAAGTCATTTCTAGAAAGCCTGAGCAGGATGGGCACAAAGCCGGTCTTGGATCCCGAAGCTGTCCAAGCTGTGCTGAAACAAAGAAATAACGTTTGTATGAAATCAGATAGGGAGCTTTCCTTTCTCTTATATTACAGAAATGAGGTTGGGGGGTTGCAAGGAACCAGGTCACAATAACAGACCTTGCCCATCAAGAAATTGAGCACGGCATTTATGGATTTAGAGACAATTCATAGTTTTCGGTGATATGACACATGGTGATCTGGCCCTTTTAAAACGGTGTAATGTAAGATCACTGTGGGGCTGGAAAACCTACAGTGAAAAACTAGTGTGGCTGGGGTCTGCTAGGCTAGCAAGAGAGCACAGATACCCTGGAATTGCACTGTGCTCTGCTGGGTTTCACTGGCAGAGTGGGTCTCAGGAGACTTCTGGAGAGGTCAAATGTTGAAGCAGATCCTGATTGTTTTAGATCTCACCAGGTGTTGCCTTCAACTTTTACCCAGTAATATGGGCTGGATGGCTGGGAGCTGGTTTCTCCTCCTTTAGCAGCATTAAGGTGTGCTCCAATATAGTGATTCCTAGATTATTTTATTTAATAGCCAGGGAAGACTATGGTATACTATGGTATATCCTTACCAGGCTGCTGCTGGCTTGGTTTCCTAAGGACACATAAGTTGGTCTGGTTGCACAGTGAGTCTGTCTGATATGTACCAGCTGAAGTCAAAGGCTTCAAGTGCCCCATTTCCCATCTCAGCATGGGTCAGGGCAAGAGCCCTGATGCTGCTGTGTCAAGCTGTACAGTGGATGGTCAAACACTTTCTCCTGTGTTACATAAGACAAGAATAATATTTATGATCGGGGGCTGTAGGAAACTCAACGGTCACAAAGATCTCCGAGTACCTACTGCTCTCCAGAAGGACTAGGTGGTAGTGCTGATGAACATATTTGTGCTGATAAACGTTGTGCCCAATTTGCATGCCAGCTGGATCAGCTACTTACTTGCTATTCTTCCTGCAACCATAATTTTTATCATAAATATTTTCCAGACGTACATCAGTAGCTCATATCGCTTGGCTGGCAAGTCTAAGACAAGTCTGTTTTAGTAAGCCAGACGGTTTGTACAAAACAAGCTGACTCTGTACCCTAGAAAGTGGTCATTTCCTGCTTCTTCTGAGTCTCTGATCTCTTTCTCAGTACCTACGGTACATCTGCATGCAAATTATGGCAAGAATGCTAGAACTCTACAGGCATTAATGGAGGAAATGGTATTTTTCTAGCTTGCAAATCTTATCAGCGTTATAGCTTTTTTTTTTTCTTTTTCTTTTTTTTCAGTGAAATACTGTTTTTTAAAATAACTTAAGGTTTGGTGGGTGTTGGAGGAAGGGGTTTGGACCTCAGTTCTTGACCTTGAAACTGCAGTTTACAACAGCAGTAAAATGTGGCGTCACTCTGTGCTGGGCTTTTGTACAGAGAGGGTCCGGCCCTGGTGAGCAGTGCCTGTTATTACAGAGCTGTGACCTGTGCAGGCAAGGAGGGCAAAAAGCACTGTGAGGTATGGCACTGGTGATAAAGAAAAGGCAGAACTACAAGGCAAGAAAAGCACCCTGGAGCAAGACCAGCTCCTAAGGATCATCAGAGCACCTTCCCACAAGATTTATTAAAGAGCATATGGTAGCTTGTGACCAGAGCAGGAGGCACAGTAGGTTGGTTTTTCTTTTGAGTTCTCCTGAATTTTCTGCCTATTTGGGGGTTACCTGTGATGGTCCCTCCACGGTGGTCCCTGTGCTGTGGCTGGTGTGGGGCATCCTGAAGGGCTGTGGGGAGAGAGGCCGGAGCAGTCCCCAGTCTGTGGTGCTATGTGGGGAACAGGTAATTTCATTTCAGCCGTGCTAAGCACTTGGTTCACCAGCATATCAGAGACCCAAACTCACAACTTAGTATTTTTTTTTTTCCTTGAAAGCTTAAAAAAACACAAGAAGACTGGAGAATTAGGATGTGCACTGAAGTCCTTGCAGATTCGGCTCTGGTGGAGGCCGGGCTAGATTTTCGTTGTGCTCCAGTGTTTTCTTGTTACTCATATACTTGTAAAGGCATGCTGAGAAGTCCCCTAAAGGACAGACAGTCTGCTGACATGGGTGCAGAGCACAGCCCTTGCTCTCACTGCCTTACCATCAATAGGATGCAAGTCCAAAAGGCTCCGAGACTGCATTTTGACTGCAGGAAGTCCTAAATCCAAGCTCCCTGCCTACTGATAACAGGGGCAAAGAAGAGGGTAACAGTGCTAAGTACCTGCTTTTTTACCCTGACTTTTGAAGCCCGCACTGTGCTCCAAGCTGCAGCAGGTGAGCTGCAGGCAGTGCAAGGGCCATGGTGACCTGTGGTGATCACAGTTAAGGCAACATCTTCTTCTGTAGCCCACAGCTGCTGGCGATGCAAGGTGTATGACAGGCTGGGTGAGGTTGGTGGGGGGGTTACACAGGTTGACATGGTTGGAACATGCGCCCCAGTGATGCCTTCATCTTTGAACTGCTTTGTTATACAAACAACTGAATAAAAAGAAAAGTGCTCGCAGTCGAGTGCTATACCGGCAGTTTGTTTCCGGTGGCTAAATCCACTTGTTTAGTGTTTCTGGCCAAGCAGTGAGCTATGGGAAGGCTTTCCTTATTGTCACAGCTAGAACTGCAGGCCTTCACTGAGGATCCTGTTTTCAAATCTCATCTTTGTGCTGCAGTAAGGACGGCGAGCTTGGAGCCAACCTCCTTCCAAAATCCTGCTGCTGGTTTTGATGCCCAGACAGGGGGCTAGGTTCTCCTGGAAACACTGGCAGTGTACTGCACTGCTGCATGGGTTGGCTGGGAAGTGCTACCTTAGAGAGGCTCTTCTTTCTGGCTCCAGCTCTGCCTCAGTGCAGCAGGAGATCTTTCCTCCGCTGTTTGCTGTTTCAGTTTCACAGAGGTCATCACTTACATCACTTTCACATACGCTTTACTCTGGGCAGATAAGAGGTGATAAAGGAACTTGTTTTATTTTCGTGCCTTGACCTGAGTGATTCACTCAAATGATCTGATGGTGCCCAGAAGACTTGATTAAATAGCTATGATTGATTAAACAGCAACAACGGCTCCGGCTCTACACTGTGTGGATGCTTCTTTGCACTTTTTAAATCCTGGCCCTGCTGATAGCTGGAGTGTTATCTAAATGCTCTTTCATGGGGGTTTGCCAAAGTGCAAAAGAGCCCATCTGAGAAATGCTGTGCTTGGGTCATTTTTTTAAGATTATGGGTGCAGTGAAGAAACAGCTTGTCCAGTTCTAAATATACTGTCCTTGACAGACGTGAAATAAGTCCACTGATTAAAATAGCTGCCTAGTTCCCAGTTTGAGATCTTACTGTATAACATCAGCACTTGGCTGCCCTTCTGGTAAACTTGGAGAAGAACCGATTTCCATTTTGCTCCTTTTGAAATGAAAGACGTTTGAGGATTGTCATTCAGGAGGAATGTACCGATTCTAAGAACTTCTAAACAAGGCTCACTTCATAATGAATGGCAGTGGGAGCCCAGATTTATGGTAAGATTATTTGGTTAAACGTAGCCTGAAGCAATGAAAAATGAGCAGCCTAAAAAAGAATTTTGTTGAATATCTTGGCAGTTAAATCAAGTGGCCTGATTTATGAGAAGCACCGAGTTATCTTTCTGCAAGCAGATTTGTGAGAGTGCTTTTAAATCCGTGTCCTTTGGAGGGGCAGCTCTTGGTGAGACGTATGGTGTGCCTGCTCCTTCTGAAACATGATGGGACGTGCCTCCCTCTCTCTTTAAATGGCTTGGTGGAATGCTTGGTGGACTGCCAGCTGCCTAAGAGGGATGCTGGTGCTTTCCTGCCCTCGGGCCTTCCTCATCTGGGGGATGTGAAGGGAGCGAGGCCTGGCTGCAGGAGCCTGGAGCTCTGCTAAAGGGATGGGGGATGAACTGCAGAGGGATAGAGATGTTTGAGATCCGAGGGGAAACCAAGAGGCATTCTGGTGCCTTTGGTTTTGGCACATGCCACCAACTGTGGTTGGTGGAGTGGCTCCTTCTCTAGGTGCCCCCTATAAACACACACACACGGCTGGTGTAGCCTGGAACCGGTGGCTGGAGTTAGAGGTGATGAGTCCCAGCCGACGTGTGTACAGGTCATGGATGAAACCATGGCTTCATTGCAGGCTATCAGGCTTTTGCTGTGGGCGTCATTGGAATCCCCATTTTTCCTGTGATTATTTCTGCAGGTGTGTATGCACTGGCATCTATGTAAACGTGAATCCAAGAGCCACGCTTTTCATTGGCAAAGCATCCCGTAAGTGCCAGTCCCTCTTAAATTTTCCATTCATCTATCTGAACAGATCTTATATTGTGTATGTCTCCAGGAGTCTTATTTTTGCCCACGTGAAGCTCACTGCCTATAATAAAGTCACGATAATTGTTTGACTAAAATGAGAACCAAGATTTCAAAATAAGAAACCCAAAACCAAATCCACAGCTATTTTTTCGAGTTATAAAAAAAAATCGTATTTCCTTTTTAAATGAATCTCTCACTACTTAATAAGAACTTGCTGTTCTGCAAGAGACTGAGGGCTTTTTTTCAGCACATGCTAATCCTCAAGTCAATGGAAGACCTAAGCAAGCATTTAAAGGTAAGCATGTGCTCACACACTTGCTGAACTGGGACGGAGCACCCAGTGTTTTCCTGAATTGTGTTGTATGTTTCAAAGGAGGCACCTTTGTTTTGCCAAATGGTTCATTTATATATTGCAATGTGCTGAGTGCTCAGTGATAGTCCCATTTGGAGGGAAAGCTACGCTTGGGAAAAGCTATTTTCAGTAGCTCTGTTTTCTCTAACCCCGTTTTCCTAATTATGATCAGCTAATGCTGACAGACTGGTTCACAGAAATTAAACCCCATTATATACTACAACCAAGTCAATGAGGCCTGGAGTTGGACCCCACTTTAACATAAGTAAAATAAAGATCCCCTGTGGCTTTTAATTCCTTTTTATTTAGTTACTTAATTGAACCTGCACTGTTCTTCCTTTGTAATTGATTACCACACAGAAAAGGTAATGAAACAGAAAACTTTATTTTCCCTCCAGTGATTTTTATGGTTATCATGGAAGTGTTTTTACTGCTTCATTTTGGGACATAAAAATTCTCAATATAGGCAAAGGGAAATCAATGTTAGTTAATTGAAGGCATTTACATGGTTGGAAGATTAAAAGCTGTTTGTTGCTTTTTGTTGTTGTTGGTAATTCAACATTGATTTTTCAGAACAAGAATTAATCTGGCATTTGATTGTCCCTTTCTTTTTCAAAACTGAATCTGTAAAGTTTGAGGACCTGGTCCAAAACCCACTAAAGCCAAATGGAAATCGTTCCATCTAATTCAGTGGCTTTGGATCATGTTTTAGAAGCACATATTCACGACGTATTTATATATGTGTACACACACAGATGCCTATTTTCTCCATGCGCAGTTTGTCAGAACTGGGATTAATCTCTGAGGAAGATAAGGAAGGATTTTTTTCCCCCCTGGATTTAAGGAAAAACTGATGTTAATTTCTCAATTATGTTATTTCCTTTAAATCTCATTTCTCTCATGCTTCTCTTTTAATGTGTCGAGTTTCTCTTCATTTTGTACATGCTCTCCCTTTTCATTTTCTTCCTTTTTATTTGTTGTCTGTCTTGGCTGCCTTCTGCATGGCAAGGGTCTCTCAGACTCAATTCACCCAGCAACCAGCAATGCCCACAGCTTCCCTACCCCTTGTGAAGTTGTGGATATTTATTTATGATGCACAGTGCTGGTTGAGTGTTAAACAACTCAAGTCTGAAAATCTTAATGAGTTGCCAACTTTCCCCACCCCTTGCCTTTGTGCATACAGCTTTTTGCCTTGAAGCAATTTTAATAAAGACTATGTAACAACATGGTGTTGGCATAGCATGAGCAACATTATTCCATCTGTTTCTAGGGAAAATGTAAAAACATGTGTTAGTATAACATTGAGGTTCCAATTTTCAACAGTTAAAAATCAGGCAACACTGAAGTTACAGGCTGCTTTTCAAAGCTATTTAGTGATTTTCCTTGCCTTTGTTTTTTGGGAAGCCAAGTTCAGACAAAAAGTCTCGTATTCAAAGAGCTTTAAGTACCCATCCTTGGAAACTAAGGCTCTGTTAGCTATTTTGGTTTGGGCGGCCAAAATCCTTGCTTTCTGTTGGTAGTGTTGCAGAGCTGATATGTTAAAGAGTATTCAGTCTCTCACTGTAGAGATGAATGAGGGCTGTAAAATGGTATTTGCAAACATTCATCTCAGTTTTATGAGAATTAACCTTCCATTAGGCAGAGGGCTTGAGCATGCTGATTTTAGTATTTTGCCAAGCTTAGATAGATATAAAAAAAGGAGCTTTAAAGGGAATATTCTTTTTTTTGTGTGTGTGTATGTCTGTGTTATAATGATATACTGGGCATACTTTTTACTAAACATCACGTTTTAAACAGTGATGATAGAATATCCTGTCAGTTCAATAGTGTTGATTTGTGCCAAAAATCTAATTTTATGAGTTATATAGGTACAGTCACAAAACAAAGTGATGTAGCATGTGGCTTCCTGGCATTTGTACCTAGTGAGAACAGCTTTTACTGTCAGTGCTGCAAACTCAAACCAATGGAGGTACTCATCAGCACAGGGCAGCTTTACTGCACAAGGTGTAGAGCAGAAGTGATACCGTACAACTCAAGTGATTGAAGAGCAAACAGAGAGTGAACAGGGACCTGATGCTACAAAGGAAGAACTGGTTGGAGATATCAAAGTTGGAGGCAGCCTTGGCTGCAGTGATCATGGGGTGGTGGAGTTCAGGATCTTAAAAGGTGGGAGAAGGGCAAAAAGTAGGACCACAATCCTGGATTTCAGGAGAGCAGATTTCAACCTCTTCAGGGATCTGCTTGGAAGATTCCCATGGATTATAGCCCTGGATAGAAGAGGGATCCAGGAGAGCTAGCTCCTCAAGTCCATCCCAAAAAGCAGAAAATCAAGCGTAGGTGGCAGGAGGCCTGTATGGATGTGCAAGGAGTGCTGAGGTGAATTCAGACATACAAAGGAAGCAAGTGAGGTGGAAGCAGGGGGAGGTCACCCAGGAGCACTGGAGAGATGATGTCTGAACTTGCAGAGATGAGGTTTCAGAAAGGCCTAATTGAACCTGGTGACAGATGTGAAGGGCAACAAGAAAGGTTTCTGCAAGCACAGAAACAGCAAAAGGATGAGAAGGGAAAGCATGGGCCCACTGCTGAATGGGGCAGGGGAACTGGTGACAAATGACATGGAAAAGGCAATGGTACTTAGTGCCTTCCCTCCTTAGTAAAATTACCCTCCAGGAGTCCCGAGCCTCTGAGGCCAGAGGGAAGATCTAGGCCAAGGAAGAAGGACGAAGGGAAAATCATGCTTCACCAACCTAATAGCCACCTACGAGGAGATGAACAGGAGGGTTGGACCAGGTGACCTCCAGAGGCCTCTTCCAACCAAACAATTCTGCAGCTCTGATCTTCTAGTTTCCTAATGATCATTTCACAGAGCAGACACCATACAACAGGTGAGTCACCACACATCATGGCTCTTAACTTTTCACTGTAAAGTAGAGAGTTCAGAACAAAAGTAGTCTGAGGGGTTTTTTGTTGTTGCTATTGTTGTTTGTGTTTTTATAAAGCTTTTCAGAAAATACTTGTGAAGAACAAGTGTGTATTAAAAAATGAAAGGTCAATTTGTGAATGATCCATTAACCAATCTTATACTAAATGTATTATAATTATCATTAATGCTTTAAGCATCTCTTCTACTGTTTACTTTGCATGACTGTGTACCAGCATGACTGTATACCAGCCTTTGGTTTGATTCCTCTGTCACCAGCAGGCATCAGTTGAATTCATGACTGACACTTATAAAAGTATTTGAAGTTCTCCTTAAGAGTTAAATAGCTCAAGGCTTCTTGCAGGTTGATCTTTGAGGTGTTCATGTATTGAGTTCCCCCTAAAAAAAACCCACACCTTTTTAATATATGTTACCCAAGAGTAGTAGAGAAATACATTTCTTTATTTAAAAAACAACTGATGTGTATGCTAGGTATGGATACCAGACTCTACTTTATGTGATAACGTTTGCTTGTGGTTATTCTACTTGATGCATGCAATAAATTCAATATACATGGTACTGCTTACCCCAAACCTATAGGTAGCGTGTGGTTCAGAGGTGGTTTTGATGGTGCTGGTGGCGGCAAGATGTGTATGGTTTTTTTTTTTGTCTATTTTATTTCTGTCTGGGCATTAGGAAAATTTACTTTGGATGCCATAGTAGGCTGCAGTAAGATGCAGGAAAACAATTTTACAATGGTTGCTGTGCTATCTGATGTGGTCGATTGCAAATAATTCCAAACACATGCTGAGAAGCAGCTTCTGTTTCTCCTCACCCTTTTGCATATATGGCTCCAGTTGTGCTCCCCAACATGGAGTGCATGAGCCTCGCTCACCCCCTGTGAGCAGTCCAGCATCCCCAGCAGCTGTGGACTGGCCTTGAGACCAGCAGAGATCCTGCTCGCCAGCCCTTGGCAGTGGTTCCCTGCGAGGGGGACCTGGGGGGACCATTCACATCCCCTGACCGCCAGAGCTTACCGCTCACAAATTCATGCATTTTTTTCATGAGGTGAGACTCATCAGAGTCATCAAGCTGTGACCTCGTAAAAGTGGCTTTTGTAGAGCGATAGAAACCACAAGATCCCATTACAAGCCATTTTGTTTTCAGTGACTAATGGAAGGTCAGCAGTAATCAGACGAAAGGAAATTCTTAACTCTTTCTCAGATTCCCTTTTTCCTCTTTAGTAAAAGCAAAGCTCACCAATAAATGAAATTCAGTTCAGATGGGTATTCTTTGTACACAATGCGCCAGTGCCTGGTTACTTGACAGAAGATTGCCAAATGTCTGTGCAATTTTCTTTTTTTTTTTCTTCCTGCAAAAACTGTTTGCTGCTTGTAAATATATATTTCAGCTACTTCAAAGTTCTTAAAACAACTTTTTTTCATTCACATTTGTGATTTTATGGATCATATAAGTTAACATGGTAAGGAGCAAAGCATCAGGATTGTGGACCAGATTCCTGGAGCAGATGAGCAGACCTTCAAGGCCAGACAACAGAGCAAGCTGATGAAGTCAGTGTAGCCTGGCTCTTCAGTCAAAATTGCAGCATTGGGACTCAGGAGGTCTCACTCGTTAATTTAATTGCACATAACTAGCAAAATGAAGAGGGTAAAAGGGCAAACAGACACAGAAACACATTTGCAAGCTTACAAGAAAGTTGAGCTGCATGTGCTGTTGGACCTGTTAATGTAAGTGATTCAACATAGACTGACTTTCAGACCTATGCAGCGATCTTGTAAAATTAATGTGCACGGTATGCTGAAAAATGTAGACACATGGGACTCATGAGTAAGGGCTGGGAACCGAGCTTACGGCTGACAGAAGGGGTAGTGCATGCACTGGGAGGCAGGCTATGGAGGAGCATATATGCTTTAATCGTAGAATTATTTTTAATGTCTGTTACAGGTCGCTTTGACCTGGGATGAGGTAGTAGATTAAATATATATGCAAGACTCTGTGGTGTAATGGGCTCAGCATTGTGCTTAATATTGAGGGAGGACTATCGCTGGGGCCAGAGACCTACCCAGCCAACACTTCACTAAGTGACCTGGAAGTCAGCATGAATGTATGCAATATAATGCAAGCAATTACGTGTCATATTTTTCTGCCTCTCTTCCTATATTGCTTCCTCCATATTGTTATATCTATTTTCAGCTCAATGCAGGCCTGAGGGATAGTAGCAGATGACTCATGGACTGGACACCAGTGGCAACACATTTACCCCGAGTCCATTGGCTGAGTGCTACTGACTGAAATCGCTGGCTCTACCTCAGTTTGCAGCAGCAAAGTGTCTGGTCTTGCTTGGAACTACTTGAGAAATGGCACTTACTGTTCTTATCCACATTCTCACCTTACGAAATCTCTGAGTGTGTGCCAAAGTATCTCATGGCTTACCTCCCCCACAAGGGTGGACAGATTTAGGGAAGCTCTAAACAGCACAGGTAAGTGGAGTGATTTTTTTATTTTTTATTTTTTGAGTTCCTTATTTGTCTTTGTAAAGAAAACTTCTAAAAATGGCTTATAATTGCAGGTGAGGAGATGACACTTAGCAACAAATGAGCATCTGTGCAATTCCTCCCAGCCACAGTCCAGGGGAGTTCAGGAAGCTGTGTATAACCACAGGGACTTTTTTTCCCAGCTTAAGTAGCCGGTGCCATTATAGGACTTATTTTCTGAAATTTGGCCCAAAGTGGTTCTAAAATCTATCCCCATGGCAGGGACAAAGAAAAGAGAGTCTTTTAATACAGTTCCCTCAATAGAGGACCTTACAGGCAGTGAACTAGGAGAACCTCATCATGAGACATGGACTTCCCATTGGACACCTGGTATTGTGCCTGGCCTCAGGGTCATAAGGAGGTGTCTTCACCAGGCGACGTTGTCCCAGGCCTGAGAATCAGCTTCCCCTTCCAAGCCTGGTGATGCAGCCAGCTGGGGTCACCAATCTGGCGAGGTCTTGCAGGTACTGGGGGAAAACTGTGTTTCTTGTAGCAGTGCTTTGTATGGATTCCTACTTAGGACTGTATAACAGCAAAGGTCCATCTCCAAGGACACACAATATGAAATTCAGGGGCTTCTTCTCAGGTGGCTGCATCTTTAAACGAGCGAAACTAAATAAAAAGAGCATTATCAGAAGGCCTGAGTCTTTTGGAGTTACAGGTCAGTCATGTTGCTCAGTATCTATGTACCTATCACTTTCTGTATTTGATGAAACTAAAGCAAAGATGATTAAAACCGAGGAAATGAGCCAAAGTGACCCCTTGCTGGATAAATTGAACATAGTGACTGATTAGAGGCAACAGCAGGCTATCCTGACTAGAGCAATATACAGTTGATGGATCTGATGTAATACACAAATGCTTCTTTCTTATGGATTTTACTGGAGTTCAGACATTTCCTGCCCCTGACAAGCGATGAGAAGAGATTTTTCAGGTTTCTTCTTATAAAATTTTTCATAATGGCATCTTCTGTATTGTCTTCAGTAGCAGCAAGATAGGTATCTCTTAGAAGCTCTAGAGACAAGCATAAGAACATTTTGATAAAATGATGACTAACTCCATTCCCTTCTCCGTATGCTGTTTTTGATCCTCTTAATGACCCTCATTTAACGACTTCCTTTCTGCAGTACCAGGGGATCACTGACTGGGCATTCCTTAGTAGTTTGGGTCTAGCGGCTATTTGGCTAAAGATGAATGGAGTTATGCTTTCGTTGGCTTGCTTCTGTTGTTTTGCTTTCCACTGCCTGGGAACTTTGTGAAAGGAAATCATCAAAGTAAATAGTCTGTCCAATACTGCAGTGATGAGTCCTGAGGAGAAAAGTAGGCTGTATCATTTTTAGTACAGAACAAAACCCCTTAATCTGGGGACACCCAAAGATATGCCAGGCTGTGCCAGAGGTAGAATTCATCCATTCAAATCCAAGAGTAAAAAGGGGCTTTGCAGTATCTAAGCTCTGTTTCACAGAAATGTAGTCAGCTTTCTGCCTGGCTTTAGGAGTAACTGCTCACAAAGTCAGTGAAATGTATTGTGCAGTGAACCCTATATTCAAGTATGTATTCAAAATCCTAGCACAAATATTGAGTATTTGAAGACCTAAAGTAATTGACATCCTGTGACAGAGAAAGTGATTTGGATCTTTTTCTGGGACATCGATTTACAGGCTTCAGCTTTGAACATCAATAAAAGTGACCTTAAAATGGTCTCACAATGATGGAAGAATATTTGTTGGAATAAAGTGTATATATAACATGCATAGCAGCTGAATGGAAGATAATCAGATGAAAATATTGATGTGGAGATCAAATAAAAATCTAGCATCTTGCATAATCATCTTATACAAAAGAAACACAATAACCCAGAGATTACTTTAAACAATTATTTCCTAAAATCCTACCTTGCCTTGACCTTTTCAAACTCACCATTAAAGTAAAAATGTGGAAAGGAAACTCATTAGGATTCTGAATATTAGTTTTTACTGTGGCCTTACAGCTCATGCAGGAAAATTGTAAGAGACTCTAAGGAATACTTAATAAAATACATCAGAAGTCCAGAGTGAATATAGCTGTGAGATATAGTATTGCACGAGCTGCTTTTAGATTGGCACTAATCAGTTGCTACCTGCCAAGATGGTTGATAGGCATTTGCTTAAGATCCTGAGGGCTCATCACTTCTTACTGATGTGAAAGCAAAGCCCATGGTCCCTGCTATTAAACTGATGAAGCAGCTCCCTTAGTCCATTATGGCTTTGCTTTACAGCTCTGGCATTTCAGAAGGTCTACCTGAATAATGTAGACCCTGGGGACCAAATGTTTCTAACCTCTGGCTTGGTACCTTGTTTTTCTGGGGTGAAGAGGCAAGGCTGGTGAGCTGATGTGTGTCACCATGCTTGGGGCCATTTTCCTAGACATAAGCACCAGGCATGGGTGAACCAAAGTTGTCCTAAGATATTCAAGAAGTAAAACCATTGAAGACTGCAGGTGTGCTCTGTCCGTCTGTGGCTTGGCAGAACATAACTCACCACCACCTGAGGTTGACACAGTATAGGTGCTCTTGGAAGAACAGGCGCATATGAGATCATTTTGGCTTTCCCTTCAAACACCTGTCATACACGATGCACAGCAAACTGGACAGATCTTTTTTGTTCTTGTGAAGTGCAAAAGGAGAACAGACATAGAGATGTACATGAAAAAGATACTTTTCATTCTAGATGAGCAAGTGATAGACGGGAAAGAACTATAAAGTTGTTGTTTGTGAAGTTTGTGTGCTGTGTATTTAAGTGGATACTGGAAATGATAAAAATATGCTCTCCTCCTCTTTTTAAAAATGTGAATGACATACTTCAGCTGCAGAAATTTCAGCAATGGTTGGGTATGGGGTATTAGCAGCATACCTATGCACTGAATCCCACTACTTCTGTTGCATCAGACAAATTGAGAGTTTATTTTCTCTTTTTGCAGAGAAGGACCATGGTTTGCTCTCCTGCTTTTGCTTAACTGGTCAACAGGTGAATCCTGAGTGAACAGGTCAGCTCAGGAACAAGAAGGATCTAAAGAGATCAAAATAACAGTAAGTGTCAACATTCACAAAAATTCTTTTTCTTACTATGTGAAAGCAGCATATGCACATTCTCAGTGCTGCTGGTTACTGAAAGCCCCATTTTGTAACCTGGGCTTCAGGCTGTGCCCCTCCAGCCACAAACAGGTACATCTTTGGAGTTAATACAAATTTGCAATTGCTTATGGGAACAACGCAGATTTTTTTCCCTGCTCTTCAGTTTATGTGGTGTGTAAAATTTGGCCCTAAGAGTTACGGTAGAGTGCAATTGGTTTAGCAATATATGGGGATGTGAATCCTGATGTAAGTCATTTAAACAGGTGCCATGTCATATTAATTGCAAACAAAGGGCTTGCTGCACCACCTATCTGGTTGCATTAGTCAAAGTTAATGAATTATTTATTTATTAAGAGATGTCCTCCAGCATCTTCATATTCTGCTGGAAACTTTTCAGATGGCAGTTCAGGCCCTGCAGCTCAGCAGAAGCATACAGTTAGCTATGAAGTGTGCCATCAGCATCATCAGTGGCAGCAGGAAGCACAGGGGAAGGGTAATGGAACAAGTATCCTGTACTTTATTTTTCCAACCCTTATAATAATTGCCCTCTGTGTTGGCATGTGTTGCTCTGATTTCTGTGCCCTTCCCCTTGTACCTCCCCAGCAGCACCTGAGACTTTGCTTCCCTCCACTCAACATAAGTGGTTTTATTTCCTTTGAGTCTTACCCATGGTCACCTGTATACAATATGCATTATTCGTTTGATTTGCTGTGTGCTGCTTTTGCATCTCTGCTAAGTTAACTTATTCATGATCTTAACATTAAGCAAGTGCTTAAATCTTGAGCTTTAGACTATGCCCAGCGGAAGTGAAGAGGGATAGATTGCAGATTATTCTTTAACACCTATCGTCATCCTTTCCAGGGTTTATTTGCCACTATTCTCAAAATCGGCAGATCTGTCCCATTACGTGTCTCTTTATAAAGCCTCTGCTCTTTGTTGTTTACATTTACTTTCTTAAGCATTTAGTAGGTTCCTTGACACCTCCTACTGTCTTCAGTCCTGTGCTGCCTCCTGTGTCCCCAGGGCCACAGGCAGAGCCCTCCTCTCATGAAGGGCCTCTCCACCCTTGCTGCTGAGGGGAAGCACGGTTGAGGCCTCACCTCGAGTACTGTGTAGAGTTATGGTGCCACAATATAAGAAGGACATAAAACTGTTAGCATCCAAAAGAGGGCTATGAAGACGGTGAAGGGTCTGGAGGGCAAGAAGTATGAAGAGTGGATGAAGTCACTTGGATTGTTTAGCCCAGAGAAGAGACTGAGGGGAGGCCTCATGGTGGCCTGCAGCTTCCTCATGAGCAGAGCCTGGGCTCCCAGCATCTCTGCTGCATTGCCCCACACTCTTGACAGAATGAGGAACACCAAAGCAAGGCCTTCTCGCCACAGCACAAAGGTTTGCATCTCATTTACTCACAAAATTGTCCAAAATCACACAATGTGCTTATCTTCTGTTGAAGCCCTTGGAAGTAGCCCATCAGCCGCAGAAGTTGAAACAAATTAATTGTAGAGCTTGTTTTTTCTTCTTTGTGTGTCCCAGCTTCAGAAGTGAGAAGGATTGTTATGTCTGTCACACAGCAGTGTTCTGGGACTTCATTCACTAATGCTTTTAATGCAGATCTGATCTTCAAGTGAGAAGTCCAGTAGAAGGACAAATCACTGCAATTAGTAAAGCAAAATCGTATCTCATTTTAATCTTCAGTTCTTTCATCTAAGTGATTATAACAGCCAAGTCACTTGTCTCTACCAGGATTTAGCCTCAGAGGAAAAGGCTGCAGCCTGATGAGCAATGCCATGACTGCTTACCACTTGGTTTCTTCACAGAGGTTGGATGTGGCAGCATCTTGCTGTCATGATTGCTGCATGGACCAGCTAGGAAGTTAAATGTTTCATTATGATAATTTCGATACTTGCACTAATTTCCCATGGACTCATAATTGAAGACATCACAAAAGAAAACAAACCTCCCCCAAACAATTGTGTGTGTCTAAATCACCTACATATGTTTCTTGTTCCTTGCTATGCATGGGTTTCTTTTTAATATAGCTCTTGGCATGACAGAAACCATGCTGGTGACATTATTGGTATTGTTGGCCTGGAATGTTTTTAATAACACCAAGTTTGTTGGTACAGAGCGTGAATTAGTTGTCAGTTCTTGAGAAGTCAAAATTTAATTGCTGATCAAATGTTTAAAATATGATTTGTATTAGCGACGGTTTTCCATATAAATTCTTTCTTATGACCATTAGGCAAGAAGCCAAAAGCTGACAGCGTGGCAGCTCTGCTCAGCAGTCACAGTTTGGAGCACAGCTCCAGGCTTCTATTCCTGACTGAATTTCTCATGTTTTTCAGAATTTTTGATTTTTTTCCTTTTGGCAGGAAAAACTGAAAATAAGTTTAGGCCAACCTGAAATAAATCTTTCCCCCATTCTACTTTTCCAGGACAGCTGTCAAGCTGACAGATCAGTTACTGCACAGCTCTCTCTATTATGCTCCATATAAACCCCCAGTTCCTACCGAACTGTTCTCTGTCACCCTGCCTTCTTTCATAGCCATTACAAAATGGGCATGAAAGCAAAGTACTTCTTGCAGATACCTCTACACAAAGTGGGCTTTTACCTGTGAAACTATAGAAGTAGCAAGAGTAAATCAAAGTAGAAATTCTTACTGAGTGCAGCTCCAAATATATTGTTTTAACAGGTGACTCTAACCTTCCTGTTGGTGTTGAGACTATCAGGCCGTGAGTATTGTTCCTTCTTTCTTCTGACTTGCACGTGCCTCTTTGGACGATGTAGTGTGCAAACCCATTGTTCACACTCCACTGAAGTGCTGTTAATCTAATAGTTAGGAAATTGCTAGTTCAGAGGTAGGGGAGGAGAAAGAGACTTACTGTGGGAAGAAGCACCAGGAGCCCACTGGTGAAGGGGAGCTGAGGACAGTGATGCATCAGCACCCCAGGGTCAGAACTTTCCTTCTGCAGCTGTGTGTGTTTGTGAATAAATATGTTAATCCGGTATTAATGATGCCAAAACCTCCTTGTCCTAGTGGCTGGCAAAGGAGCCTGACCTATTGCTCCCGTAAGCTCCCATCTGTGTGCTGAACTCCTCCACAGATCCCCAGAAGTATCTGTTTTAAGGCATGTGCCAGGGCTGGTTTACCCTTCATGGCCAACAGTCTCTTTCCAGAGCAAATTCCTTTCTCCTTTTCCCGGCTGCATATTTCTCTGAGCTCATTTCTTTACCTACACTGTTGTCTGGAATTTGCCTTCAAGATAATCCTGTCAGTTAATGTTTGCACCACATTTGAAAAGCCTGAAGTACCACAAATCATTATGATTTCTTTTGTTTTCTTCCCTATACCCTTTCCAAGTCCAGATCGCGGGCACACAAATACCCCTCTGTATCCTGTTGTCTTGCATTGCAACAATTGATCCCTGTTCTCAGTCCCTGTCTGTTTAACTCCTGTACTGCTGGTACAATTACAGTATGAAGTAATTAACAGCGTTTATGTGTGCTTGTAAAAGCTGGTGTATGCCTAGTGCATTTCTGCAGTGTGTGTTGGTAGAATCAAGAGGTTATCCTTGCTTCCTAGGGTGTCTTTTCTTTCCTTCTCTCTGCCCGTTGGCCGCAGACCTCTCACAATCTTCTCTGTTTTTTTCACCGGAGTATCAGAGGAAGTGGGAACTTGCTGAATGCAGATGAAGTCTGGGGAGATGGATTTGTGCTAGAAGCTTCTATTGAATGTGTGTGAACTGTTAGAGGCGGGTTTTGGCTGTGTGGTTTCTTTTTCTTCCCCCCCTCCCAAATACTCACATTTAGGGGAAATTTCTGTGGGAATTTTTAGTCTTTAAATACAAAGGCCATCACAGTAACACAGGCCATCACAGTAACACAGAAATCAGGTCTGTGCTCCAGAGCATGTGGTTCAGGGTTGCTCATGCAAGGATGTTGTGGGCAAAATCTCAAACAACAGCTTCTGCTTTGGAAACAGACCAACAGTTTTGCTCAAGATATTCACAAATCTTTAGGCTGGACAGAGTCATCGAGGTCGATTCAGAAAAAGTGGTTACAGCTTGGCAAAAGGAATACAATGAAAGGAGAGCAGAGAGCAGGAGTGCTGAGTACCAGGGTCCATGATATGAAAGAAACTGGTTACAACAGTGCTTATTCTGGAGTGCACATAAAAATACAGCTAGGGCAGAAAGGCAAAGAAAGAAAAAAAATATCTCCAAACAACCTCTTCTGTGGTAGTCTTGTTTCCTGGGGGACAGACCTCTTTCTGACTCCGATGAGTTCAAGTAAACTGCTCTTGTGGTATCAGAGGTGGTATTTTTAGTGGGCACAAATGAGCCTGGTTGCAGTGGAAATAGCAGCTGCCCAAATTTTCTTTTCTGAATTCATCGCAGCTGGCTTTGGTGACACTCCATGTTAAGTGGGAAGAGCCAGTGGAGCATGGCATGGCATTACTTGTTTTCCTCATCTCTTAATTTTCCGGGCTGATAAACATGGTAGAGGAAATGCACACACACAATTAATATTAAAGTTTGCGGTTGGAACAACATAGCTACAGAATTTCCCTGCAACCATGAGGGCTCAGTTCACCCAGAAAATCCCAAGGCAGCCTCCGCATTGGTCTTTGCATCAGCGCAGGCCCTCAGTGGGGAACACTTCCCTCTGGCTCTTGTGTGTCCTGGGCTCATCCACCTCCAAAACTGTGGTCAAAATACATGTTCACCAGCATGGCTCTCAGCCACCGGGGCCCCAACCAACACCTGTAAGTCTTGTGTGTATACACCTTGTGGTATTCTTGTGGCCAACAGCCTGCTCATGCTCTGCCTTCTCTTTTCTTCCACACTGAACCTTTCTTTTGTCTGACCATCACATCTTCTCTCCAAGCTATCAGAAATCTGCACCTAACTTTCCCCTCCTCATTCCTCTCCTTGCCCAGATGCTGCTTCCACTCACTTTGTTCCCCCACAGAGAAAAGCAACCCAGGAAACCAGGCTTGCAAAGCTGTGAGAACTGCTACCAGAGTTGTCATCCAGGCTATGAACTCACTAGGTTTCAGAGAATAAAGGATGATTTAAAATGGGATGTTTGGATAGGTCAAGACTTGCATAATGGATGTCTTTGACTTTATTTCAGGTAGTTTACTCTGCTCTCAGGTTCTACTTTTCCCTTCCCCAGCGCTCCTACCTCTGACTTTATTCTCAGACTTTCCTGTCTCGTCCGTGCTGTTTGCTTGCTGAGGTGCTTTGGTTGGGGAGAGGACCTGTTTTTACTAGCACCCACTGGACAAGTTGGTTTTTTCCAGGAGATTTGCCAGCTGCAGCTGAAATCTCCTGAGCAAAAGAAAAACCTGTCAAAATCAATAAGCACAGCTGCCTTAGCCTGTCCCCAGACTCTCCTGCACGCACTGCACTTCAGCAAAATTTCTTGTCGGAGCAGAGATTCAGCCTCCCTGTGTTCCCATCCTGTGCAGGCCCTGCCCTGTGCTCAGCGCACAAGCCCAGGCCCTCCTGAGCGAGGTCCTTGTGCCCTGCTCAGCCTGCTCACACCTGCAGGACTGCAGCAACTCAGAGGTTCCAACTTCTGCTTTAACTCTGAGCTGATTGCTGGTGGAGGACAAAAGCTCACCACAGGTCTTCTGTTTGGCTCGGCGACCTTTCTTCCTCCTAATTGCAGTCTTGAACCCAAGGCAGCTCCAGCAGACAGGAGAGTGTAGAAGCTGCAAGAAAACGCAGCGTGCACCCCGAAAGAAAAGGAAAAATAGATCAGACTGTTCTTAAAATTAAAAGACTGACCAAAACATCTCGATGAGGCATGAAGACACCAATGAGTCACACCCCAGGATGGGCTAAAGAGTAATACAAAAAGGCTTCTTGTTTCAGTCCCCAGCTGGGGCCAGAAAGTTGACTCTTCGCTACCAGCTGGTCTGTTTTCCCTCTTCAGTGGGTTACTAGCTGCCATTTAGGATGAAATGATTCCTTTTGGGAAATGATTCCTTTTGGAGAAAGAGGTGTGAAAAGAAACGGAGAACCCCATTCCCCATATTCATCAAACCAACAAGAATAGCATTCAGCAGATTCTGATATCATGAAACCAGCTAGCCTTTGCTACAGACTTTGGCTGATTATTTTGAAAATGAATCAAGCAGCACCCTTGAGTTTTTTTCTTCCATTTCCACTACGCATTAGCAAATAAACTGTTCTACTATGAAAAACAGCTAGCTTTTCACAGCTGACTTTCTGTCTTTTGCAAACAGGTTTTTGCAACATCCTTTTGAGAAGACAGTCTTATGTTATCTATGATAAGCAGTTTACCAGGACAATTCTAGTTTAAATCAAATTCTAGCAAAAATGTCCAGCTTCTGTGACCTGAATTCAGTGCTGCCATGGGTGGATATGCTTTAGCCAAGGCAGAGGATTGGGACCTAGGAGCAAAATGTGCCAGAAGATGAGGACAGGGCAGAGTTCTGGCATCCACCGTTGTGGTTTTCTTCATTGCAAGGGGTGCCAGGATGTACTCATTTATTCCTAATGCAATTGTGACTGCGCTTGTGTTTCTGCGTGTTTGCATGTAATAAAGCTAGGGAAAATTCTTTTGTTTCTGAGTTAAGCCCCGAATTAACATCCAGGACATATCTGGAAAGTCTGCTTATGAGTGTTTCCAGGAATGCTGTAGCCAAGACTGCTGATCCTTCCCATGCTGCTCATGACCCTGAAGACGAGACCTTGTATCTTCTATCTCTGAAAGATCTGGGCCTTCAGAGGGCAGTGACTCAGCCTTGCGAGGCAGCTGAGAGGACCACAGCTGAGCAGCAGGAGCTGTATAGGTACTGCTGGGACAAGGCAAGGCAGGGCGAGGGTCCTGAAGCTGCCCCAAAGCTGACTAGGGGCCGTGAACCCCATGGGAGCACCCACCGCAGCCCTCACCTTGGGAACCAGAGGGGAACAAGGAGGAACACAAGGGCACGAGACCTGGGGAATGAGGGCCTACTTGCTTTCTGGGTACCTGAAAAACTCTCTGAGGTGCTGACAGCAAAGCAAAACATGCCTCCTCCGTTCTGCTCTCGAGCAGAAGTAGGCAGCGCCTACAGGTACGCAGCAGAGGTAGGACGAGCACAAGTACGTGTAGTCACGTCATGGGCAGAGTTAAAGCTGTCGGGGTGAGCGCTTTTGTCAAGCAGCCTTGGGGAAAGGTGTGCAGCAGCAGCAATGCCTCTGCTGGAGCTGCGGCTTCTGTCAGCGACCGCACAGGCGCTTTGCTGTGAGCTCTCGTGCAAGTGGTTCCAGACCCACAAAGCTTTTGTGGTAGGCCGTAGCCTATTTGTCACTTTCATTAATGTGCTCGGCAACGAGTTCAGCGCACCTGCAAGATAAATTAGATGTCTCCTTCCATCACCCAGCGTTACGGGAAGCTGTTTTGCTGATACAATGCAGGGAATGGAAACTTGGCTGGCTGTGGGTCCGGCGGCCCAGACTAGAGTCAGATCAGCAGCGCTGCGACTGGCATGTTATTGTATGGTATTAGGGGAGATGAATGATGGCTATGTTTGGGCAAATCGTTTCCATAGTTTGAGAGAGAAAAGCAGCTCAATGTTGATCCAGATTTAGTGATTCCAAAGTTCTCTGTGGGTTCAGCTGGAAGGCACGTTGATGTGCATTGGATTTTGGTGAGCATCTGCTTGAAAAAGCAGTGTTTTATGATCATCCTGACCCTCTGGGCTCACCTAATAAAGCAGCTCATAAGTAATTTGTAAGTTTTGGGGAGGTTTTAGTCACTCTTTTCTAGCTCATATATATTTTTTAAAATTATAGTATAATTACATGCACACCAATGGTCCGAGAGACTTCTTGAATGCCATTAGGAGAAGCATCATACCCAAACGTTGCCAGTGTTAGCTGAAACTTCAGAAGCCTGAGCCAAACTAAGAGACACAATTTTTCCTTCCTTCCTCCTTCTATTTTTCACCCTTTTCCTCATAACTGCATCTAAAAATACTGTGCCCTGCTTGCCTCATTTGCTAACTAAAACATGTATACCTGCTTGTTAAGCTGTAATTTTAGCTTCACTTTGATTGATAGCTTAAGTAGGGAAGGTTTGAATTTTCATCTTGCGCAGACACATTCAAATTATGTGGCAAGTCTGTCGGATGCATTGCTTTTGTAGTCATCATGCAGACTGGAGCTTCCCAAATGACTGAAAAAAAGTTTAAATGAATTTAACAAATTTTGGTTTCTTCTTTTTTTTCCCTTTTTTTTTTTTTTCTGTTTTAGCTAGTGCTTTAATAAGGTCAGTAAAGTGCTGGGCGTTTTGGAGTCGTGACTGCATACCTTCTGAGTGAAGTGCAGCCAAAGCTGCAGCTGCAGCTCCCTTCCTGTACGCGTTGCTCAAAGGGCCTGTGGGAGCTGAGGGCGCAGGCTGCCGGGGCTGCCAGGCAGGACGGCTCCAGCTCCCTTGTTGCTGCTGGCTTGGGCCCAGGGTAAGACCATGTGAGAGAGATGCTTGAGTGGTGTGGCTAGAAAAACGCTGCTTTTAGTTGGGACCCCTAAAAACCGTCATTATCAGAGTCTTTGCTCCAATTGTACACTCTGGAGCATCATGTCAATACTTGAAGAAACAAAGAGTGTTCTTTTTAACATTTTTTATCTTGGTTTGGTTTTCTCTTTTTAACATCTTCATGACTCCTTGCGGCCAATGGGTCAAGAGCTCTGCCTGTCCCTAAAGGGGCTGGATTTGTAGCCACCTGTGTGCACTACTGCCTGGTGTGGGCTGGCATACCAGGCATGGAAAGCATCTGTCTGGCTTCTGATGCTTCCAGTGAAATGCTAGTACTTCTGTCACTGATGGCGTGCCTCCTCTGGTGGAAGTGGCAGGGATGGGTTTTAGGAGCAGAGTACTTTGCGATGAATTCAGCCTGGATGGGCTGGGGGCTGTTGTGGTGTGAAGTCCTCCTTTGTACAAAGGCTAGGAAAAAGCAGGGAGAGAAAAGACAAAAGCCAAGCGGTCCAGACTGAGTTTGAAGCCACTGTTCACTTACAAGTACTTCTGAAAAACTAATTCAGAGCAACTCTGTCAGGATAAAAACAGCCCTTTTGGGTCAGGCAGATGCCCTATAGGTATCTATGGCTAGCAGCAATACAGAAGGTATACATCCTTCTGATTGTCAGAGGCTTTAACCTCAGCATCCAGACCATCAATGTCCAGCAAACGATGGCCCTACCCTCCATCAACATATTTCATCTCTTGAAATCAACGTAAACTTTTTGCAAACCACAGCATTTTGTGGCAATGAGTACCAGGACTAATTCTATTCCCCTGGTCAGGTAGTTGCACATCTAGTAATTCATTGTAAGGAAAATGGTTTTCTTTGGCTTTTTTAGACTTGCAGCCAGAAATTGTTACTGAGCACTCTGCGTTTATTTTACTAGTGAGATTATTATTATTTTTGTTAATTGGTGTAGTTAACTCAGCTTCTGTATTGGAGGCAGACTTCCACCCAGCTCTGCTGATGAGAAATCTCAATACACTTGAGATAAAATTAGCTGGGAGATTGTAACCTTTCGTTAGCAATGTGGGTAGTAATATCCTCAGATGGTAAAACCAGATTTGGAAGAGAACATCTGCCCAAGCCTCGTCGTGTGAAAACCAGCATAAAATGAAGCAAGCTTTGAATGACTGTCACTGAACTGGTGCAGTGGAGCCTGAGGGAGTATCTCTGTGTTAGCAAAGACTAATTCGTTGCATCTTGGTTTGGGTTTGGTTGGGTTTTGTCATCTTTAGATGTGCTTTTGCTTTCTGTGAGTATGCTTCAGTCTCTCTGGGAACACAGTTGATGTTTCCTCATGTGCATCTTCAGATTCAAAAGTCATGCAAGTATTAAATCCTGATAATAAGTGGGTGAAATCACAAGTCAGTTCATTTCCCTGCCTCCTTTTCTTTGTAATCAGAAGATGAAGTCATTCCAGAAAATGCAGAGGAGGCTCTGCTATCCGTGGCATACTATGCCTACAGTAAGCACACGTTTTAAATCACAGTTCTAGAGCTTATTTATACAGCCAAATGTCATGTGTTTAAAAATAATGAGTTTATTCAGAAAGAAACATTTCCCCCAAAGTGATTAATTAATGGAAGGAGACTCATTCTCAGTGTAACAGCCAGCAAAAATTATTCCAGGCGTTCTCTTGAAGTTGATTACCTGTTGGAAAATCTGTTCTTGCCACCAAGTCGATCCAAGTTCAACAGCTAGAAATAATGAAGCAATGATATATAGCAAGAAACGGTAAGTTTTTCATAATTGCTTGTGCATTTCATTGTAACGTGTCAATCAGATTCAAAGACAGCAAACTGGTTTTTGAAGTTTAAAGTTAAAAATAACAGAGTTGAGGCAAACAGTGGCCTTTCTGGCTACTGATGGGGAGACGTCATTTGTCTTATGTCCATAAAAAGATCTGAGATCCAGTAGTGTCAAGATGGTTTTCGCAGTAAAATGGTTTACTTTTTACTAATGTGTACGTGGAATCAGGAAAAAGCAAGTGACAGTGACATTGGTAAAAACCACGTGTATGATTTGAGACTCACTCAATGTCATAGTTGCCGACTCTTCAGCACCTTACCTCAGATCATATTTAGCGTGAAAGAAAATGGCTATGCCATTGAGCACTATCACAAAATTGCAATTGCTGCTGTTCAAGGCGTTCACCGGAGCTGCAAAGCCCAGGCAGATGCACACGGATGCTCTGGTCAGCCCCGAAAGCCTCCTCAGTGCTCCTCACCTGGTATTTCAGCTCGCACATGGGTGCAGGCTCTGATGAATGATCCACAGTGGACTGCTTTGCTGCGCTGTGACTGCAGCTCAGTATCCCTCCCAGTGCCGCTTGGTCTTTGCTCCCTACTTGCCGAGTTTCATAATGGAGATATAAAAACACATTTCACAGTGAAACTTGGCAAAGTGACAGCCGAGAAATCATTTTTCCCTAGTAATTTTAAATGTATCGGTTCAGTCGCTGCTCAGATATTCTAAGAAACAGAGGATGGGGGAATAATGGAATTTAAGAAGCTTGATGTCTCAGGTTGGTTCTGATGGGGAGATGTCATTTGTCTTTTGTTCATAAAAAGATCTGAAATCCAATAATTTCAAAATATTAATGAAATGCTACGTAAGCATCAAATGAATATATGGCTAGGGCTGGGATTGCTCTTTTCCAGTGGATTCATAGCATGTCTTGTCTGGTAAAAAAAAAAAAAAGAAAAAAAAAAAAGAATCTAATTGTAGGTATTTATGCAGTTGACGGACCAGAAAGGCTCCAATGGAGTTACTCTTGTCTCTGAAGTAAATTAACTGAACTTTGTAACACTTTCTAATTACATATTTACTCAAGGAACTGTTCTGATCTTCAGGTTAAGTACTCCAAGATTTATAGGAATGTTTATTCTTTTTTCTTTTTTCCTTTTTGTTTGTGCAAGTACCAAATTTATGATGCCAGATTTATGAGGAAATTCAAAACTATGCTTGACCATGCATTATCAGCTCATTGTCCTGGTGTGCATTTCCACTTGAAAAGGTAAAATCCATGTCAGCCACACAGGAACTTGCAATTGCTTGGGAGCGGTTTCTTTGGCTTTTACCATAAGGTTATTTGAAAGACATTCCAAATATTAAATGTTGTTTAATTGTTGTTCAAATATACCTACATAATTTCCTTTGAAGGACGGACAACTTGCAGTTGTATAACATCAAGTAAAGACTCTCCCTAAATAAGTGTGTTTGTGTGGCCAGGGAAAGTGAGGTGAAAAGATGCCAGATGTGGTTTGGAAAAGCAAGAAGCAGGAGCTGGTGGGACCCGGGCTGGTGGTGGGGCAGTGCAGGGAGAAGATGGAAGCTGAGGAAGATTGTACATATTTAACATCTTCAGAGGACCAAAATCCTTCTAGGGGAAGTACAGACTAATTTCCTTCTCTTCCATGGATCTAATCCTATTTCATGCGTTTTCTAAGATCAGAATCCAGCCCTGTGTGACAAAGAGGTTTGTTTTTGAGATATTTTTAACTTGTGTGAAAAATGTGTCATTTTTTGTTTTCTGGTTGTGCCTGCAAAACTGGAAGATCCTACTGATTCACACTGCGGTGAGGCACAGCAGCATTTGTTTGTATTCTGAGGAGGGGGAAGCGAAACAATCACACATTCAAGGGAAAACATGCTTAATGAATCCACACATATTAATTTGCCACCAGTAGAGATCCTTAGCAACAAAATGGATCATTACTCATGCAGAGAAGATGACTGAAAACTGTAAAATGCATGTTCTCTGCAGTAAGCATCAAATGAGACAATGGCATGCAGATTTCTGTCATTTATGGTGCTCCACTTTATTGTTTTCTAGGCTTGTACCTGGTGAGAAAGGAAAGACCCAAGAGATGGCAAAGAGTTCCCTCCATTTCATCTGCCCAGTTTTTTTGGTATTGTTTGAATAAAAGAAAACATCTCAGGCAGATGTTGTTTGCAGCCATGCCATTCTTAAAATACACAAGAAATACACAATGAAGACCAGCAGTGGAAAAAAAGACTACAGCATACACTTGAATATACAAAGCATTATTTTTAACTGCTTTTCCAAAAGGACTGTGATTTTAATAATAATCTGCTTTGTTGAAGCATCTCTCAGATGAGGACTTCAAATTGTGGTAGACAAATTGTCTCAACATGCCTGTGGAATAGGTAAGTACTATTAATCCCATTTTACAGAGGGAGAAATCTGAACATCAGAGAGCTGAGAGCACTGTTTTCCAGCTTTGGTGTTACAAAATGACTGTCAGAGTTAACAGTATTGTATTAAATTTCACCCCCTAAGTCCAATTTAGTCTTCTGCCTTTCCAGCAGAAGGTTTGTTATAACTTCAGCTTTTCCAGTCACAGGCTGTAAACAGGGCAAAGGCAGGGATGGGTGGGAGAGATGGCCAGTCATTCCTGAAATGAACAATGTGCCTCGGAAGTTAATTATAAGCTCCTCAGTTAAACATGTCATAAAAATGTCAGACTGGATGTAGACTGCTTTCTTAAAGTTCTTCAACCTGAAACTGTTTAACCTACCACAGAGCATGGGCAAATTCCCCCAAAACTTATGGCCCTAATAATATTAGTGTTTCTTTCTCTCTTTCTCTCTCTTTTTTTTTTCTCTCTCTTTTTAAAATCACATGCATGCTAGGTATTGATTACTGGGAACATGTAGTCATCAGCATTACTTCACCCAGTGTCCCTGACAGATACTTCAAATATACGAGGGCTTAATGAGAAAGTCAAGTTCGTGATGAAAAGAGAAACTTAAAAGCACGGCAGTCTGTGAAGGGTAAAAGTCTAAAAGAAATTTCCAGTTCTTGCTGGAAGGGTATATACTGAGGTAGACTTGCTCAGTGGGTTGGAGATGCACTTTGATATTTCTTAGGTACTCTGTTGCTTGAAAAAGACAAAAAACTGTTGTTCTGGATACCTTAAGCTCTATTAATGCCTGTCAGGCTAAAACCAGCTTGTTCTTTGCCACGTTTATGACAGCTTCCCCAAGCTGAACTCGGAGCTGCAGACTCACTCCATGCTGCCGGTGGTCCCAGCCTCCACCAGTGAGAGGAGCCCAGAGGCTGCCAGCGCATCCCCAAAGGGCTGGAGTGGGCAGGGACTTGCACTGTGAGCATCCTCAGCAATACTGCTTTAATGAGGGGTAGAACTGGGGACAAAGAGAAGAGCCCTTTTCTCTCCCTACCTGTGTTGCTCATTCCTCATTTAACGTATGCATGAAAAGTTGGGAATAGTTCCTCTTTGGAGTCAGGTTTTACTCGCATGAGAATTACTTAGTCCTTGTATAAAATCAGCTATGTTAATAATTATTGTCCTTGCCCACACTTCACTCTTCTGTAGAGATGAACAGGGAAGCTGAGCAGCAGGACAGTAGTTTTGAGTGTTCATTCTCCAATATTTGGTGCCTAAAAATGAAAGTCAACACGTTACAAGTTAGTGGGAGGCGTTGCCGTGTCTTCAGATGTTGTCAAAGAAACTCCTAAGGAGTCAAATGAAAGAATAATTTTATTTTGAATGTGTAATCTCTTTTATGACTAATTTAAATCTCTAGCACTTTTTTTTTTTTGGAGCTGTGTAGTTCATTCCAAAGTATGCTAATGCAAAGACACCAAAAACATGAAGGTGAGCCATTAGCTCATTAATACCAGTAGAAGAAAATAAAAGAATTAGCAAACTCCTTGATGGGCAGCCACATCCAAAACAAATGCGATCTCAGTGGAATTAGATGTGCTGCTAACAACAAGAACCTGTGATAATACAACATTTTAAAAATATATATTTCATAAATGGAAAAAATGAACCAAAGAGGCTGCTGGTGCAGCTTTCAAGAAGCTGGACTGCTCAATGACACATTAACATCACACAAAGGTAGCGTGTGCGAACAGGGACTGCAAGCACGGAAGCTTCGGTGTCCCTCTAACAAAGCCTGATAAATGCTAGCTCTGTGCACGTGCATGGCAAGTTACCAGGAGCTCAGTGAAGTCCTGTGCTCAGAAAGCCTTGTGCTGGGAAGGAAAAATGAGCTGGGAAGTAATAATGATAACAGGATTCAATGAGGTAGATGCAATTCACATTTCTTCAATTGATCCTGGCCCGCAACACCAGCACTGCTTGGCAGAATGTGATGCAGAAGGATCTTCTCAGAAGTTCATTTTGACACTCAAGCTGATCTACAGCTAAAACAGGACATTTTTTTTTTCTTGAAAGTCATATTTACACTGTACCTAAATGAGGTGAGTACTTCAAAACACTTGTCTATGAGAATTAGTACTTTGGAGAGGGATTTCCTGGTCATTTATAAAACCTCTGAGTACATTTGTGCCCTTCTGGCTTACTGTCAAGAAACCTGGGTAGTGCTGAGCTCCATGCAAATATGTATTGGTGGCAAGCCCGTAGGAGCCAGAGAATAGCAAATATTGACCCTTTTGTGTCAACAGAAAAGCAAAGTGCAGAACTGGCTGTGAGCAGATCAGTTTTCATTTTCAAAATAAACATTTGGCATATTCTTTCTGTTTTCAGCTCAACTCAATGCGTTGATGCTAAGAGGCTGAAATCCCTGTTCCTGCAGCTTGCCTCTATGTAAGAAATTGTCAACGAGTCATATTTTCTGGGGTAGGTGGCACGCACTTATTTTTCTTCTGACCTCCAGTGCCATCTCTCACACTGTCTTATGTAACTTCTTTGTGGCATGCTTCTTTACCCTTTGGGTGCTCTGGAAAATGCCCTGCAAGGCTTGGGCACTTCTGACGGTGATCTAGAGCTCCAGTGTGCAGATTCACTGCACTTCCCTGCACCCTTTGGACAAGAAACGTATGCAAGTTACTGTGAGTCACTGTTACTTCAGTTAGGTTAAGGCAAAATGCAATCCAAATTATTCATTTACAATGTACTCAGTAGGCAAAACAGTCAGAGGTATTTATGTGAGAATGGAATAGTTCAGATGGAAGGGACCCACAAAGATCATCAAGTCCAACTGCAACTTAGGTGGAAAAAACGTGCACGTGTGCTTGGACCTCTGAGATCTCATCCTGATGTGCCCTCTGGCTGGTGGTCTCCTGACTCACCCCTCTCTGGGGGCTTTGCCACCTCCTCCACGGTGGCCATGGAGATGCTGGTGGGGTTGCACAGTGGTGGGGGTTAGGCCATCTGTCTGTGCTGAGACTTAGCTTTATTTTTTGCTGATGACAGGCTGTCTTTCACTGGATCATTTCTTTCACCCTGTGGACCATGAGGCTGCACAAATGCTTGAGCTGACACCAGCAAAAGGGCAGGTAAGGGCAGGATGGGACCGCTGTCCTATCCTGGTTTAACATCTCTCTGAAATCATGGCCTCACTGTGAGCATTTCTGCCTGAAGCATCTCCTCGTTTAGAGCCAAATATTTGGTGCCCATCTGTTTGTATCAACATAGCTACTTGATGCAAGTGTCTAAATGAGTTAGGTGTATGTAATTGCTGACTGGCTTTTGATAGAGAGCAGATGTGACAGTGATTTGCCACTTTGGGACAGCTTTTTTTCCAGGGACACAGTGATAGAAATCTCAGAGGTGTGGGAGCCAGCTGCAGGATGAGTTTCAAACTAAACGTGGGGCTTGAACTCTCTGCCTAACCCCCGAGACCTTCCCCTCCAAATAGATGTGAAGTGCGTTGGCAGCTGCAACACACTGAAGCTTGCACAGGGTTATGCTGCTGTCTACTGAGCAGTGAAGGGGCATACACATCCAAACACAAGCATGAAATCCTTGCAAGATAGAAATTACATTTCACTGCTCTGCATGTGATTTAATTGCCGGTCACCCAACCAGCACAACTTTAAATGCTCACTTTGTTTTCCCACTGGACAAAGACATTGCATTGCTTATTCCTATGTAATTAAGAAGTCCAAAGCAGGTTATTTTTCTTGATCATCTTTCCACGGGTTGTTGAAGTCGCATGGGTTCCTAAATCCTCTTCTTGGGAAAATCTGGTAAATCTGTTTGTTTTGCCATCTAGACAATACCCACCAACATCATAAACGAGCTTTGACAATGACACCTATGGCACTATGACATGCAACATGATGAGAAAATGTGTGATTTGAACCTGAAGATGAAAAAATATTAAGGGTACCATGAAGATCATAGTTTCCTCTAATTCCACATTAAATGGTTGACCTCAAAAAGTGTTGATCGAAAACAAAGGTGAAACGTGTTGCAGTCATAGAGCGTGGCAGGAAAGGTTTGGAGAGAAGTGTTGCTGGAACGGCAGCCCTCAGGAGGCTTGTTCAGGTTCAGAGCAAACCAGCAGATGCACAAACCCACTGTGTTTCCCCCAAATCGGGCAGGGTAGGCAACTAATGGAGCGATGGCTATATACGAGGCAGGGCGAGTCAGAGGTCCAAACTAGCAATAAACTCTCAAACAACACAACTTATATGCACAGGGAGACAAGTATATCTCAGTGACGTATGTGTTGTGGGGGCTTTGGAAAATAAATATGAAATGTCCAGAGCATGTGAAATGGAAGAAGGTGTTGCAAGAGAACCAATTTCGCCTAAAATCGTACCAGGTAACAGCCCAAAAGCCAAATCAGATCACTGCTGCCTCTGTTTGGGCAGAGCCCTTCTGTTGTGGGTCTTACAGGTTAGCAAATTTCCAATTAAGTAACTTTTATCTATTTTAAACAAGTCAAAGTGAAAAGGCAAATGCTGGCCCAAAGGGTGCTGCTGCATAAATGAAATACTAAAGACAGACAGAGAGAGAGAGAGAGAGAGAGAGAAGTCACAGGGAATTAAATCTAGATTCTGGTGAAGCCATAACCTGCATTGCTGTAACTGAGAAAACTGAGACCTGAACAAATGTTGAAAAAAATCTTATTTTCTTCTTTCTTTGCAAAGGTTCAGCTAATGAGTGACTCAGCCTTATATAAGAAAAGTCTGGATGGGGCATAATAAATGTGAGTCACTATTATGAATTTTCAGATTTTCTGTGGAACTCTTTTCCTTACAGGGTCTTTGTATTGGGAAAGGGAAAGGAAAAGGGAGAAGGAAAAGGAAAGATTTTCATCAAAATTCCTGTGGCTATAAATACAGATGAGATTATGCAAACCGCAAGTAAATGTCATTTGCCTCCCTTTGCAAAGGAAAGTGTGGAAAGAGGGTGGTAAGAGAACATACAAGGCAATCTTCACAGGAGAAGCAAAGTGTAAGACTGTGGTGAAAAAAGACCAGACATACTACAGACATGGGATTTGTTCAGAAACAACAACAAAGCAGTGATTTCCATTGCTCCAGCCTCTTGGAAAAGGATCGACTCTGTGGCCCTTCGGCATCTGATGCGTGAGGCTCGCAGCGATCACGTGTATTGGAGGATATTGTTCCTCAGTCATGCAGGCATTTGCCAGGTCACCTTTGCACTCTGATGGAATGGCCACCCATGTCTGAACACTGCATCGTAAAACTGATGCTCCCAGCCCAGAAATATTTTATGGAGCCAGAACAGATGATCTATATTGCTTTTGAAGACTGTTTATCTATCTGAAAGCTTTGGAGGGTGATAACCCTCTCAGCTCTTTTGTTCTAGTACTCTCCAAAAGCTCTGTAATTTTTCCTTTCCTTTTCAGTCCCCACATTTGGGACTTAGAATATCTCTTTGTGTTGGAAAATAATCATAAAATAGCTTGGGTCACAGCTGAGTCATTCTCTAAAGTTTGTTGATTTAAAAAAAAAAAAAAAAAAAGCCTGTCCTGACTGTCCAGCTAACAGAAATCTGTTCTCCTTGGATTGGGTGATTCCCATTTAATTTAATGTGCAATGTGTTTAACAAATGATTAAATGTTTCTTTTATGCACCAAAGCTGATGCCAAGTTTTACTTGTTTTCCTTACTGAAATAACAAATCTCTTGGGGTCAAATGGCTGTTGCTTTTGGTTTTGCCCTCCTCATAGATTAAAAATGATGGTCTTGTTCTTACAGGAGAGCTGACTGTGGCCATGCTCAGCACTTCTAAGGATCAGGCCTGCACAAGTCACCTCAAATTAAAATTCCTTGTCTGAAAGCAGCTCTGGAAAGTCAATGGCAAACCAATCTGTTATGAAGAATATAAACACCTGGCAACAAACGTAGACAAGAGAGGGTAGCAGTGAAATGCAAAGCACCATTCAGAGGATCCTGCAACAGGCTTCACTCTTGGTTTCTGCTTGTTTTCTCTCTCTGAAGAGCAGATGAAAATGTATCTAGTGAAATGAGGTTCCTAGAAAGAAGCTCAAGTTCCAGATGGCTGATACCATGCAAGCACCAGCTGTGAGGAGGTAAAAAAGTCTGCTTTTAAAAAGAAATAGGCAATGCCAACCTGCTATTGCTGCACTTAGGGGTTGTATCTCTGCTGCACTCAACTGGCTTTAAGGGCCATACATGTCCAGGGTCTGCACATAGCCCCTGGTATGAGTATTCTCCTCCTGCTTGCCACTAGAGCATCTAGCGCACACCAAAAGAAATGTTATTTTTTTTATACGTTGAGACCTTTGTCAAGCAATACCAAGGAGCAGCCAGTAGTCACCTGGGCACTGGAAACATTTTCCATGACACCAAGAGCTCACAACTCTACGAGAGAATGCATGGCGGTTTCTAGAAGGTGAGAGGTTGCTTTATCCAGATTTCACCACATTTTAAATACCTGCAGTTGTTGCTCTTATGTACTGACAAAATGCTTTAAGCATGGTGTACAGGGATATGCTGTTCTTTGGGGATTAGCTGGTGGGGCAAGGAGCAGGGAAGGGAGGGATAGGCAGCAGGCAGGGGCTGTTTTTGAGCAGAAGCATCTGTCTGTGGCCTGAGAGACACACGGGGAGGGAGGCAGCACGGGCATGACGTACCATGCTGGCAGTGGTACAAGGGAGAGGAGAAAGCAGGAACCTTTCTGAGCCTTTAGCTCACAGGTCTGTTCCTGATGCTGCTGAGCCTTAAGAAGTCAATGTCTTGGTGCTGGCTGGACCCACACCTCCAGGTGAGCACAGACCCTTGTATGTAATCGCAGCTGTGATAGGGGCTCTTTTGTGTCTCTACTAAACACAGCTCAGCTGTGGGGGAATCTGGGTTCTCTCTGAGTTACCAGATTTGCTCACATTAGCTTGCTGCAAGACTATTTCATGCTACCAAACGATCAAAGGTACTGGACAGGCTCCAAAAGGAGAGCAACGGAGATGAGTGGGATTGTGCAGTTCTCTTGCTGCTGTTATTGTTGTCACAAAAAATGCTCCTGTTTGAAAGAACGTGCTTCCACTCTCCCCAGTTCATATTAGATTGCCTGAAAAAAAGTGAGTTTTTGAAGAATTGCACATTGCATAGAGCAGAACATGCCTTCTTGTTCTTTAAAAAAGGTTTTCTTTGTTGTTCCCTAAATGGAATAACTCATTTCAGTGTTTTCAAAACAAAACTTTACCTTTCTGTTTTGACACAGTACTGTTAAGCATAAAGATTCACTTTTTTTTTGTTTGTTTTTTTTAAGGAAACTTAAAAGCATTTGTAATTCTAACCCTTTTACTTTGAACTAAATGTTTCAGGCTGGCTGCGCTGAAATAATGTCTGCTTTTCCTTTTTTGCATTGTTTAAAAAAAATCATTTTTATTCTGACTGAACACGTTCAGCTCCCTTCTGCCTTTGGTTGGAAACTTAAAGCTAATAGTATTTGCCAGGTTTAAGTGAAAATGCGTAAATATTCCTTAGACACTGGGTGAGATCTTTAACTGGCTTTGAGCATTGTAATCCTAGTGAAGTCAAAGGAACCAGACTGATTTATACCAGATGTTTATCTGGACCTCCAAGGGGAATGTAATCAGTATCATGGATTAAATTTGCCATTAATACGCGAAGATCTGTTTACATCAGCAGAATTACATCTGTGCTTCCTCACAGATAGATTTTGTCCAAGTCTCCACTACTAATGCTGTCATCCTTGTGCTGTGGGTTGTAGTTCAAACCAGTAACAGACACCCAGGAGGCTTTTGCTGGAGAAATGCTTCAGCCTTCGGGCCTGAGATTTACACCAGTGTTCGTGCAATCCTAGATTTTAAACAGTTTGTTGTCAGCTGTTCATTTTATGTGTGAAGACCAGAATGAAACAAAATGAAGGGGAAGATGATTGTTTGAATTAAGATATTTTTTTAACAGATGGACACAACAGTAAAGATTTATTTATTTTTTTTTTCTCCAAAGGAATGTTATACAACAGGGATACTTTGTATGGCCACCAGAATGATCACTGGTATGAACCAACTGGTGGGGAAATACTTCTTGCACTCACATAAGCAGGAAAACTGTTGCAGCTTGGAAAATAAAAACTCTGATTTATGAGCATGAAGGACTTGAAGTCAATATTTTGCTCTCCTTAGTTTTTCTCTAGTGACTTTGACAGTTCTGGGTTTGAGGAGATGCAGATTTTCAGGCTGGCAGGATGCAATGGACTAGCTGATTTCCAAAGCTGTCACTGGTCTTTGATTTGTATGTTCAGTATTTTCCTTTTTGGACCAGTTAGTACCATTAACCTCTTGCCTGTCCTGGCTCGGTATGCAGCAGCCTGTTGTCTCCAGGGAAATCTGGGGAGGGCTCTTTTCTACATCTTCTAGAAGAGGCCACAGTCCCACTTCTGTCTTGCCCCCTCGTGAGTGAGTTTTAAAACCCAGAGAGACAGTAGAGTTGTGCCTGGTCCTTGTGTACATGTTAAACCCCATCCTAAACTCGTGTTGAATCTGTGTTTGTAGCAGGTGAGGCACCGAGTGTCTCACTTGGAGCTGGTGGTGCTGGCGAGGGTGGTTCTTGCCTGTTTGAGTTGCACAAGCCTTTCTTCCGCTGTAGCAGTCAGCCCTTCTCTGAATCAATGTCAATTATTTACATGCTTGAAGTGATTTAAAATGACGAGCACAGAGGAAACTGTCTAGGATTTATAATTTGCTGTGAACTATTTCAGCTATTTTTAGCAGGATCACATGGAAACATCCTGATGGTTCGGGTTATCCATGAAATAAGTATAATCACGCTTACTTATCTTGCAGGGAGATCCTTCTGTGAGAAGAACTAACTAGCATCCAGCCATATAATTGATATAGAAAAGTAAGTGAACGCTTTTGGGTTAGATTTTATTTGAAAAATTTAGAGCTGCTGTTCAAGACAATTTTTTGAAATGTTCAGCAAAACCAAGAAGGATTTGGGGTCTTGTTGTTGCTGTTCCTGGAGTGCTTCTGTTCCTGTATTCCTAGGGAACAAGAGAGCCCTCTGGCATAAATTTCTTTTTCATCCCTGTTTTGTCTATTGGTTTTCCATTTCCTCTTTTCTCTGTACCATCCACTTCTACTGAGCAAACCGAATGCTGAGACTTTACCAAGGCAAACCAAAGAGTAAGAGGCAGACCTACAAGCTTTGGGATTATTTAATGTTAAGCTGTTATCAGGGTAGTTTTTTTTAAAAAAAGAGTGTTTTCCTAACAGGCCTGGTACATCAAGAATTTCTGGCTGAATCAGTAAATTCCTGCAGGGAGATGTTAATCCTTTATGTAGTGTTTGTTTTAGCTTCTCCTTACCAGATCATATTGCTGGTATGCAAGGAGATTGCTGTCATATGGCCCTCGATAGCTGCTTCATAGGGGAGTTCTGCAGCTCTTAGGTAGGGAAGTTGTATGTTTGTTTTTAGTGACAGCTACACCCCTTGTCGTTTGTTCACAGGAGATTGTTTTACCTGTCAAGCCATTTATGTGGGTAATATTTTTCCAAATTCTTCAACTATGATACCAGTACTAGGGGAACCAAATTTTCTCATATTCACTCTCTTTGCTTAGGTAAACCACTTGCTGAGATGAAACATGGATGTGAATCTGGAGTAACTTTGGGGAGTTTTTTTTATAGCAACACAATTTTAGAGAAATAGATACTGGAAATGCTACGTTGCTCTGCCTGCCTCTGCATCTTGCTTAAAGAGCAACAAGAGGACCCTAGGAGAGAACACTGCTGCAGTGGGATGGGGAGCTGAAGTTTTCTGGTGTGGGCGGATAGCTCTGTGGATTTGCAGCACTAACATAGATATTGGATGAAAATGAATTTTAGTCAGCCTTGTAAGTATTCTCACAATTCCTGCAGCCCACGTGGGGTCATGACCCTGAATTTGGGAACGGCTGGGCCAGTGCTCAGTGCCTGGGGAATGGCAGTGTCTCACGCCACCCTGGGCCAGCCTTTCCAGCGGCTTGTAGGTGATCTGGCACAATTCGTTGAGACTTTTTGATGCAGTGCAGACTGGTCTAGAAAACTCTTACTGTTGACCTCACAAAGTTACAAACCTTAGCTGGCCTGAGGAAGCAGACAGCAGAGGTGAAGATGCTGCTCCTGGTGCAGGTGACCCTTTGATTTTAGAAAATGCTGTTTGGCCCTTGTGGTCAGAGCTTTTAGGATAAATAATGCTTTTCTTAATGCCACTGGTTTATCAGCTGTGCTTGTGCTATGGTCTCTCCCTGGGAAGGGCAGCCTGTGGGGAGCCCCCAGAGGACTGGCATATCTGTACCTCCCGAAGCAGAATTTGGGGCAAGTGATGGCAGGTCCCGTGGGAAGCCACAGTGGTCACAGCAGGTCCCTGAATGCCTGAGCCCCCTGTGCTGGAGCGAGGGCAGCAGAAGGGCTTTGCAAGGGGTGCATGCTCTGGGCTCAGTCCTGCTGAGGTCAGGGGAAGTTATGTGCATGGCAGGGAGGCTGGACCTTAACGCGTCTGGGATGGGAGACCTTGCACAGTTGTCTCCTTACAGAAACCCGGGCCTTATCCAGTCTCTGCTGTGTGTGCCAATTAACCTAAGGCTCGCTTCTGATGGAGCTTTCTTGCTTGTGCACGTCCCGCTACCTTTCTGCTCTAAATGGCTGATTTCACAAAGGAGAGCTTTTTAAGCATTAATAGGATTTTTGAAGACAATCTTGACAAAGAAACAAGAATCCTCTAAATGTCTGCCTTCCTGCAGCAGTGAGGACACAGCCTTGGGAGTTATTTAAAGTAATATATTTTTAATTGCATCTTATAGCTGAGAAAGGCACTGGGATCTTCTGTACAATTCCTTTCAAGGTGACCTTTGCACAGCTGTGTTGTCTGGACAAGCTGCGGTGTCGCAGTTAATAAGGGCACTTGTTGGAAAAACAGCGTCACCCGTGTTAGGTCTGCTGGCTCCCTGCAAAGCTGCAGTGGTTGGGAAGGTGTTAGAGCAGCCCTGCAAGGAAACCTCGGTCCCGAGGAAGGCACTGGTAAAGTTCCTGCAGTGCTGAAGTTAGCCAGGGCTTCCTCGTTCGGCCTGTGGTTGGGAGCCTGGTTTTCCTCAGCTGCTGGTTTTGGCCAACCATTCACCTGTAGGTAAGGCCAGTGGCCGCGGAGAGCTCACCAAATGAGAGCAGTGCGTCCCCGTGCTTGGCCCTCTCTTCTCCAGAAAAGCAGCCAGCACCACGAGAGGTTTCTGACCTGCAGGTTGCTGGCTGCTCTCTGACCACGTTGCCACCTCAGGAGCCGCAGGGAAGCGAGTCGGTGAGCGCAGCCCCGTTCCTGCGGACAGGCGTCCACCTTGCAGCCCCCGCAGCTGGCAGCCTCGGTGGCAGGCACGGCACAGAGGTCCAGGGCTGCAGGAGCAGGAAAAACAAACAGCGCTCGCCTAACAGGATGTGACTGCCTTGCTTCCATGATTCATATCCTGAGCTGCAATCCCCTGGACCGGTGCAGCCCAGCGGCCAGATCCTTGGCCCACTGGTTTCTCTTTGAGGTCCGGGAGACTTTCTGATCTTATTGCTATTTATAAGGAAACTGCTTTTGGCCTGATTTTTCTGGAACTCCCGCTGCTGGCTCTCTCCAAAGATGAAAATTTCTGCCTCAGTGAGGGCTCTCAAAGGGGCTTTGTAGTGCTGCTGGTGTTACCTGGGAGTTTGACGTAGAAGTCATTTTGAAGTAGAGGCTATTCAGCTCTCAGCATTTCCCGTGGGGCTGATCTGAGCATTCAGCAAGAGGAGATGTGCTGAGGTTTCTGGTGAAGCGTTCACCCAGTGTGCACTTGAGTGCTGCGGAAATGTCTCCTTCCCCCATGCCCTCTTCTCCCTTGGCTTTTCATCCAGCTTGGGCATTTTCTGGCTCTTGAGTCGTTATGGAATTTTGTCAGGGTGCTTTTGGGGTGGGGCGCCTTTGGGAGCACCGGCTCCCTGCTAGCCTGCTGACACGTCTTGCTTTCCTTTGCTCCATCTGGGTGCCTTCCAGGTAGACTTGGGCTCCTTCTGAACGACCAGGAAATTCCCAGCTGCTACTACACAAACTTGCCTGCTGTCCCCACGATCTTCCTGAATGGCTGTCCCCACTATTTATGGCCCAGGGAACATGCTAAGGAGGAGGAAGGCATGAGATTCTTGTCATTGATGCCTGCGGAAAATGAGTGCTCGTGGTATACTCACGGTGTCAGAAGAAAGCAGCTTTCCCTGGTGCATAACTACCCAAACTCAACTTCTCAAAAAGTGCAGCTGTCGTCTTCACAGATCTCTGCCACCTGGAAAACTGAGGATTCATCCGTTTCCCTGAAAATAGATAATGTTGTGACCATTTTTCTAATTGCTCGCACTTCTCCTTTTAGAAAGACAAAACCCTTGCAGCTCCCAAGAGGTTCCTCTGCACCTGACAACAGTTTTTATAGCCTGTTTCCTTTTCCCTAGCTAAGTTTAGCTCCTGGTTTCCCTTCGTCTCATCCCTCATGCAGATCTCACAAGAAGTTAAGGTGCTTGTGTTTTCTTCCTGCCTGCATCAATTAGTTTATCTTAATGAAGTTTTATATCAGGTTGGTGGGAAAAATATCAAAGGAGAAGATAAAAGCAAAAATCCTTTCCGAAGCTATTGTGCCATTGAAATACCCACAGCAGAGGGCAGTTTTGCTGAGGCAGGATTATTTATCACCGCAGAGATCTCTGCAAGAACCTGAATTTCTCTTGTGTCTCATGTGGGCTCAGTTCCCAACCAGCCCTCTGTCTCTGACGTGGCTGTTGGTCTGTTCCCCATGGCGTTGCTCACCTCTGTGCCCCACGAGCTCCTGCTACCACCCGCAGCAGCTCCTCATCTGTCTGCCCCAACCTCGGCTCCCCCAAAAAGGCAGGGATCTCTCCTGGCACATCTGGGGGCCTATGCCCGGGCTGCTCTGGCCTCTCGGTGCTGCTTTCTGCCTCCAGATCCTCCGTGGCCCTCTGATTGTTCTTCAGGTTTACGGTTTAATATTTGTTTGTGCCATTGTAGTGCCTTTGTGCGCTGAAGATCTGCAGATAACCATCAAGAGGGCAGGCCTGCCTTCGAAATTTCACGGTCCAAATGCGTGACAAGGTGCAGCAGTCAGTGACGCTAACAGCTGCGGAAAAGCTGAAGCAACCATAACAGCGGTAGGAGAAATCTGGGCTTTTGGCTGCTGATCGTGGGCTGACCTCGACATCTGCCCCTTCCTCCCCTGTAGGCGATGCTTTGCAGGAGCAGCAGCAGGGAGGAAGCTCTGAGGAGCTGCTCAGAGGGGTGCGAACAGGCACCCGGTGCATTGGGGCTGCTTGGAGGTGCTGGGGAGGGAGAGCAGGAGGTGGCTCCTGGCTTCTGGAGCGCTCGGCAGAGCACTAACCCAACCGGGGGGGCTGCGAGGGTGAGTCTCACAGCCTCGGTAGGGCTCTGAGGTCTGCCCAGACCCCTGGGGAAAGCTCTGGCCCTTGTAAGGTGGTTGCGTCTGCAAAACGATTAAATAGGGCAATTTTAGGGTCACCAAAAGTTCAAGAACGCCCCAGTGTGATTGCACGGCACGGCCTGAGAAAAAGCCTGCCTGGAGCAGCGCAGCAGATCAAAAAAAGATTTGAGCTCTCCCAGCAGTTTGCTATCTCAGATCATCTTTTTCTGTGACATTAATTTCCTTGGGCAGAAGATTAAGCACTATTAAATGAAATACAGTGATTTTAGTTTTTGCTGTCCTTGCATACTGCTGCAGTTACCCGTGCAGTCTCTCCGTTGCCCTGCTGCTATCACAGAGCCAGGAAGGTTAATAATGGTTCACCCGAAAATCGCTAGATCTGTGTGTGTGAGATATGTCAGGAGCCCATAGGATGAGCACCTCTGATATTTATATGGAATTAAATTCAGACCCATGCACAAACAAGGTCTGGTCACCACTTACCAGGGACATTTCGTGGTAAATTTTAGATGGCACTTGTGCTGGCTTTTTCCACTGGGTAAATTCCACTTGACTCGGACAGATTCCTCCAGCGGCTCGTTTAATGGACAAGGGAGTGTCCGAAAGGTCGTGTGCTGCTGTGTTACTGAGGGAAACTGCATCTGACCTGAGGCTGGGGTGTGAGAAACCCAAGGCAGCATTCGGGCAGACATCCCAGCTTCCCCTGGGGCTGAATGGCCCTCAGCCACAGGAGATGCTCTGACACCCACCAAGGGTTTCGAAGCCCAATTAGTTGCCACTCCGACTGAATTTAATGAGAGTCTTTCCACTGACATCACGGCTGTGAGCTATACCCTTAGTACATGCGGCATTGTTTTGAACGTGGGTCTTAATGCCTTTATCCAGCCTGCAGCTCTCCAAGTTAAATACGAACAAACAGAGAAGGGGAAAAAAACCCATAAACTGCAGGGCAAGTCTGAGAGATTTCTGTGCCTCTCTTAGAGGCAGATCTTGCCTAATGCCAAGAAGCAGCGGGAAAGGGTGTCTTTTGTCTAGGACGTGAGAGTCTGCGGGCTCCTGCAGCCACGATGCAGAAGGGGGACCTGAACCTCTCGTGCAGCAGCAAGGCCAGTAAGAAGGTTCACGGGCCAGCCCTCGCAGTCAAAAACCTTGCCTGCTTGTGTTAATTGAACCTGCCAGCCCCTGTGTTCTTCTATTTTTAGGCTGCTTTTCTGGGGAAATGAGGCTTATATGGTCTCCGTGGCTGTCTGTCCATCTGTTGGTCCCCCCCCTGCTCCTCCCCGTAACTTCTGAACTGTCAGCAAATTTTAGCTAATCTGGAAAGGCAGGGAAGCATCTCAGAGACATTGCGATTTTTATGAATTTCACGAGGACTGCTGGAAATTTTCCAAAGGCTCGATTAATGTCCCCTCAAGGTAAAGCTGTGATCACTCAGCCATTGCCCTTTCTGTTTGTCCCAACTAGTCGATGTAGAGAAACCATCTGCCCTACTGTTTGAATGGCTTTATATGAGTGAAGTTTTTGTGGGAGATGTCACTGGAGACGTGTAAGGGATGGGAAGGGAACTGTGGGGTGTCAGATGGGAAATGGAAGTAAGTGAGACCACTGCGGTGCAGAGGTGATGGCAACAAGGGAGGGATCTAGAAGGTATTGAGTGCTGAGAGCCACATCCCTGAGAAAACAGTCTGAAGGAGGAGCAAACATCAGGAAAACTGGGAATGTTGTGGTGAGGGTGAGGGCTGAGGGGTCCAGGGTGACCCCGAAGCTGAAGCAGGAAGAAGGTGCTGGGAAGAAAGCGGGACTAACGTCAGCGGTAGTGCAAGGGGCATAGCAGCGATCCGTAGGAAACTGAGCTTTGTTAGTTCAGCTGCTCGCAGAACAACTTGCTTTATCAAGTCCTTTGCTGGCAAGGTTAGAACAGGGAATGATTAAAGTTATTCAGAAAATACGCTCTCGTGACTTCTTTGGGGCTGCGCGATCATACTGACAGAGATAGCCGCTCTGATCCACGACACGTTATGGCCAGAAAACATACCTACCTCCTGCCGCCTGGCGGTACTCGCAGCACCCACCCACCGCTCTCCTTCCCTTCCAGGCCTTCGTTTTTCTTCAAAGGATGATTGTTTTGCTGTGCCCACACCACCGCCATGGAGCTGCACCGATGAAATAGGGGCTTTGTGAGCAGTTCCTTGTCCTGCGTGAGGAGGAGCCTTCCCTGCAGCCATGTGAAAGCTTATCCTCACTTGGATGGCGATCAGCGTGCCTCGGCGGATGGAGCGCTGGCCGCCTGTGTGTCATTAAGGAGCTCGAAGAGTCAATTCAGTCCAGACAGTAAACAATGAATTGCTGACACTTTCGGCTCTGCTGGGGCTAAAGAATATCAGCGCACACATCTGAGCCCTATCAGTGGAAACACACAAGGATTAGATTCTTTTGGTGACGGCTGCAGTTTTATTGTGAATAATCTGATGGGAGCCTGATGGTGTCCAACACATCCATTCTTGCCTTGTGATTCTTTTGCCATCTGAAATGTTGTTAGTTTTAATGACATAATTATCCTTTATATTTTCAGTTAGATGTGTGGGTTGTGTTTTTTTTTTTTCTCTCTCTTTTTTTTTTCTTTGAGTTATAATTAGTTTCCCTGAGAGGCAGCAGCTTTAATGCTTGGTTAGTTTTCTGAGAAGCTGGGACTGAAAGAAGCTTTTGGGAAATGACAATTACATGTCCATGGTTTTTATTTGGTATGCTTTATTTCAGTCTTTGTCTGAGCTGAAAGCTCTTGTTGACTGGCAGAAGATGGATTGATTCAGTGAAATTAAGCAATTTCAGTCCTCCCCCCCCCCCCAAACAAAAACATACAAAGAACTTGTATATTGACTGAAAGTAAAGTGAATTTCTTTTGCTGAATTTATACAAAGTACTTAGCTGGGGAAAAAATACACACCCCTTCCCCCTGTCCCCAGGGCACTGATTGGCCCTGACATTATTTTTGTTTTTGCTGAACTTTGCTGGAAGTTTATCTCAACAGAAAATTTCGTAAAAGAAGCGTGTGCTGTGCAAGGGAACAATATCCTACGAAGCAAGGGCAGCATAGATTATTCATTATCAAGGTAATTCTAACAAGATGAGATTATTTGGTCAGTGGATTGTGGAGAAAAAAAAAAAGACCACAAAAACTTCTTGGCTTGTAACCTCCTCCTGTTTTCCCCTCTCTGTGAACAGCCCAAGGTGGCCCATGGCTGACTCTGGGACTACTGCACCCCTACAGACGCAGAAGGGCTCTGCAGTGGGTTTGTGAGTGTTATCTGTGGGAACTTGTCACAAGTCACACACATGGTTACCTTGGGAGGCTTAATACGTGTGGTTTCTTACTAATTGTGCTGTGCCCCGGTTTTATGTCATCGTTAGGAAACAACAGAGAACGATTTTCAGGGGTTTACACCACAGGGTTTATGAAGGGTTTGTGATGGGGATGCACTGAGGTAAGGACTCCTCCAGAAAGAAAAAAAGAAAAAAAAAGTGGCTTTGCCTGTAGTTTATGGTGTCATTCCAAAGCCAAAAAATAAACACTGAGGAAGTTGACTAGTTTGGGGAGCATCTGAAAGGTATGGTGTGTTCTGCCTGGGTGGGCAGTTTTGTTGGTACATTGAAATGGTGGTGAAAGCATCTGCTTCCTGAGGTGGGGAGGGGGCACATCTTCCCCACATCCCCTCGCAGTGGAAGCTGGGGGAGCATCTTCCTCAAAGTAAGGGGGAGGAGGAACCAGTGCTTGTTCTGAGTTGCTTTGCCCCTCCAATTTCTCCCAGCATCAAGCTATGCCAGGGCAGAGAAGCCAGGCTTTCATCGCTTCAGGGAGAAGGTAACTGGTTTCTCCCCAAGAAAGCGTAAAGCAGCTAGAGATGGAAAAGCCCTTGCAGGTTCCTTAGTCTTTCTCTCTCTTTTCTCTCTCTCTTTACAGTACGTATGAGAATGCTGTGTCCATGCTAGGTTTGCATGTCTCTTGCAAAGGGCTTCCAACCCCTTAGTTTAAATGGAATATTATTCCCAGATGGAAAAGCTCATCTGCTGGCAAGGTCAGAAATATAATTTGTTTATATACATTCAGTACAACTAAAAAGAAAAAAAGAGAGACAGAAGAAAATTCCTTCACCATGTCGTACTTGTTACTTGTCAAGTTGTGTACCCTGTCAGTAAAGCCGTGCTCTTGAACAGGCAGGAATGGTGTGGCCCCGAAGACCAGTGGTAGGAACGAGGAGACACAGCGTCTGTCGCTCTGGCTTGCTGGGAGTGTGCTACATAGTTTTCATTTTCTGCATGCATGATTAAAATTAAAGACTCAAAAAAAAAATATCTTGGCCTTAGCAGTGGGAACCGCACAGATGTGAACTGAATGGAAAGCTGACATTTTTCACTGCTATGTCACCACTTCCTCTGACCTGAGGACAGATTTGTCTCAGAGGTTTCTGCAACGCAGGCAAAGGCATGTTATCATTTTCAGAAATAATGGAAAAAATGTACGATGAACAGGGTCTCATGATGTCCTTTCTTTGACTTGTTTTGGGTGGGTCTAGCAGCTTTACAGAGTGCCGGATCTGCTGGAGATTTTCTCCCTGCCTTTGAAGTTGAGGATCTGAAGCACTTTCCCAAACTGACCCATGCAGCCTTTCCTACAGCCAGCGAAGGCGCACGCACACCCTGTGAGCCCTGCACCTTGTGTGGAAGAATACCCCCACGAACCACGTCTGCAGCTGCGTGCTCCATTTGGTAATGAGGTTCATAAATGATCTCCTGGGAGGAGGAAAGCAGGCAGCCGGGCTGGGACTCTGCAGGTTCCTCTGCACAGACACCCTCAGCGCTGCAGCTCTCTGCCAAGGGACGGGGAAAGTTGTCGGCTGGAAATCCAAGCACTTCACGCGGTGCCTTACTGCGGGGTTACCGGGGTGAACAGACTCGAGTTTCACTTCCAAAGAGCTAGGTTTGGTTTCGGTCACAGAGGGAATTATGTTGAAAGGGCTTTTAATCCCTTGGGAAGCTGTCCAGTCCCTGGGGATATCGCTGCTTAATCATGCAGGGTCATTCTTTCACAAGATAGGGCTTGTTCAGGGATTTTTGTTTGTTTGCTTACTTTTCAAGTGAGACTATTTTTCAGTTTAATTTAGGGTTGTTTGTGAAAGGCTTTTGCTTTCAGAAGGCTGTTGAAAGATTTTTGGTGTCAAAAAAGTTGAACATCCTTTCCTCTGGCCGTAAGGTACACAGAACCAGAAAACGCAGCTCGGAGAGGGAGACAGGTGAGCAAAGGGGAATGGGGAGCATGAGAGACCCAAACCACAATTGTCATAAGACTTTCCGAGGAATTTCCAAATTGGAATATTTGGGATTTTGCTTTTTATGTGAAGTATCACATTTTTCCTAGCAGAAGGAGGGAGGAAAGTATCTGGCAGTGGGGGCCCTTTTGCCTATCTCCCACGCTCAGAAGTAAAGCTTTGAAAGAGGAGTTCACCTGGGTACATAAGGAATGACAAATGCATCAACCCTGCATGGACCTTTACATTTTGACTCCAGACTGAGCAGCCCCACACTTAGGATACAACGGGAACCTATTTTGTTCTGCTCCAGTGGCAGCACTCAATTGCATGTTACTGCCTTGTTAGGAAATTGGATGATCTGCCGAAAGCTTTAGGCAATGGGACACATTTTTAAGCAAGTAAGGAGTATTCAAATGTTGCTAGCAATAACAATCTGTAAATTACAGATGAGGTGCATTGAGCGAGCAGCGTGTTATCTCTCTGAATGTTTAAATTTTTGCACATTTTGGCAATTTCTTTAAAGAAGGCAAGAGCTGGACTGTCAGCACTGATTTTAGTTTTGCAGTGCTATGGTTTTCTATTTATAATGGACATGAAAGAGGTCCTGAAGGCAGCGTGTCTTGTCACTGAATTAAAAATCCACTCATATCTGCAGTGTTTGCTTTAATTTAAATATTTGTCATGGCTAATGAAATATAGCCCAGGAAAGAAGGAGCAAGGCAAGTTTCCCAGGCCCCATCAGTTTATTTGATGCCTTCCTATTTGTGGACAAAACCAACATTCTTGTATGAATGGCTGTGATGCTCTAAGGATGGCAAAGTGGGTTGCGCCCTGTCCCTACAGGGATTTCACTGCTAGTACCCTCAGATACTAATGTGGAGAGTCTGGCCCATCTCATTACAGAGCCCTGACCGGGTTTCCAGTTGCAGAGCCGCCCACAGTCCCTGGTCGCAGGAGGCATGTCTTTGCAAATAAAAACCAGGCGAGCTCAAATCCTTAATAAGCATTAGAGGCTTCTCTTATTTAGTTCTCAATGTATATCTCTGGGCAATGTTCAGACTCTCCAGTGACTGCTAATTAATTTGTTTTCTTATACTTCGTTGAGATTTGGATTGGCACCGAAGCCCAACAGGGAAGAATCTAGCTGTCAAAAAGTGAATGTCTGTAACGAGAGTAAGGTGTAGATGGAAACCACATAGTTGTCACACAGCAGCTATGTCATAAAAAATGCAATTACTTCCATACTCCTTCCCATAAGGGAGAGAGATATTTTGGGAGGGCAGAAGATGTGATTATGGGAGACAGCTACATGGAAGCTGTCACTGTATGCTCCATGCACTGAAATGGAGCAGGAAAAAGGCTGTTAGAAATATTTTGATAAATATTAAGTGCATGGACGAATAACAAAAATATCTAAGCATTAGTTAAACACGACTGGCTAGTCTGTGCAGCATTGTCCAGTTGGGGACCACTGGACTCAGAGTGGGAAGCAGAGTTTTTTTTCCTAGCCCTGAAACCATTTTTCTCTAAAATCTCAGCAAGTCATGTTTTCCACTGATTCCATGCCCTGTGGACCAGCAATATGCGCCTCAGCTTCCCCATCTCTAAAATGCTGCTGTTGGCTGACATAACCCCCAGACTGTTGTCAGAGACTGGTTGTAAGTTACAACAGGGCTGTGGATAGCTACGAAGTGAGAGGTGGTAGTCGGTCCTCGTTGTTTTTAGGCTCCTGGCCCTTCGCAGCAGGGTGGCAGACTTTACGGCCCTGTGTAGAGACTGGGCTTCCTTTTCTGTGCCCGGATGTGCCCTGCCAGCCTCAGGCAAGCCTCAGTGCTCAGGGGACAACACTGCTGCTCCTTGTCCAGCTGTCTTCTGCCTCTGCATTCGCACCTAGTGCCAGGCTCCCACAGGCAGCACAATCTGCTGAAATACCTTGGCAGCAAGCTCTGGGCTAACCACTCTGCAATAAATTAACGTGGTCCAATGACCATAAAGAGTAATCCTAACGTGTAGCATCTCTCTGCATACCAGCGCTGCACCATGGGTGCCCTCTTACCCCCTGGGGTCAGGACAGATGGCGAGCTCCTTCCAGCTGCACTTGCAACATCCTACTTTCCCTTGATGCTTCAGGGAATCTGCGACATCTTCAGAAGTGCCCTTGACAAGGTTCAAGAGAAGTAAGTATATCTGTGCTTGAAATATGTTGCATTGCCAAAAATGACTTGAATGATGAAGTGTGCAAGTGACTAGTAGATGATGAAGGACGGAAAGGAGGCTGATGTACAGCTCATTCAGCACAACAAGCCCCCTGGTTGTGTGCAGCGAAGGGCTGTGCTGCTCACCCAGCCTAGCAAGGCAGGCACAGAAACCAACCTCGAGCCTCCTTGCAGCCAGCGGAGTCGCAGGGAGGTGGTGACGGTCACGTGCGTGACAGATTTTTCCAGTCCTCCTTGTGTAAGTGAAAAAACACCGAGCTGTAGTCTCTAGGCCCGCACTGGAAATACAGAGACAGCCCTTCCCCGGGATGCAGTGGGAGGTGTGGGGGCTGCCTCCTGCTCCTTTTTAGCAAGAGAACATCTCTACAGCTCCCCGTACCACTTTCTGCAAAATGACAACCAGCATATGACTTGGGTTTGAAATCCTTGCAGCTGATGGAAAAACAATTAAGATCTCATTAAAATTCTATGTAGAGAGCCAAGAAAAGGAAGATAATGTCAAAGGAAAGGTGATACGTAGGACAGTATGGAGAATTCTCTTAAGTTAAGCCTGTCATTAGGCGGGAGCACAGAAGGTGCTAATTGTACAGTGCGTTTCATTCATCCCACAAAGAATAATTAACACTTTCCCTTCTGCCTTCCTTTCATTGAAATGAATGGATTCGGGACATATGTTCTCTTCTTCAGGCAGGAGTTGTTTTATGCTGGCTTTGCATGGGCAGAAGAATTTTACTGCTGTTTCCTCACCTGCTGGCTGTTGATACGGAATTGTAATTAATCATGTGAGGCACTGCTGATTTCATTAATCTCCTTGTGTCTGTTGCTGTTGCAGAAATTGTTGACCTGAGATGGGGAAGCATTGGAAGAAGAGTGCACTTACTTCCAGGTAAGTGCAAGCTTAAATCCTGCCTTAAATAGGGAAGGACTTACCAGAGAGAGCTCCTACCCTGAGAGTGTGTGTGGTTGTGCTGGCGGGGAGGGAGCGTGATACAAACAGGCACTGCTCCGTCCCATGTGGGCTGTCAGCAGCTTGGCAGGGTGCTGAGGATTTTTCCTTGAGATCTATTTCCAGGCTGATCCAGCTGTTGACTGAGAAACCAAAGCTCTTGCAATGCGTGGACTCTGACCTGCCTTGCTGCCCGGACCGCCAGCAGTCCTGAGAAATGTTGTTGTGACAGAGTGACAGCTGTCTTGCAAAGCAGATCTTAGCCTTGCCAGGTCCAGTCTGAGTTTATGCACACAGCTTCCTGACCTCCTACGCTCCTTGTGAAATTTAACTAGAGATGATAGTCTTCACTTCCTTTTAAACGGGGGTGAGATCTCTGCGTGCTATGATGCAGCTGACGTTCTCCACACTAGCGATGACTACACTTCAGGGCTGGGGTGAAGTGAGCCATATCCATGTCACCTTTCTACTTCACAGAAATAATTCAGATTAATTAGTTAAAGATAACAAAGCATTGTGACATTTTCGTCTGAAAATGCTATATCTAAGTAGTAATGACACTTTACATCCTCTGATAATTTTGCAGGAATCTCTGTAAAAGAAGTTATGCTTGTACAAGCTGGTGTGCTTGGTATTAACTGAAGCTCTTCATCCAAATTCATATCAGAGACAGCCCAAAGAAACTCTCATCCCCTCTCCCTTAGTCTAAGTATCTTCAAAGTTTTGGGAAGCTTGCCTTAGGATGTTGTGTTCCTGATGCCTGTAAGAGGCATAAGTATACGGCTGGCTGAGGCTTGTTGTAGCTGCACAGTGACACAGCCACCCCCTGTCCTGTGACCCTCACTGCGTGCATTGCACCCGTGTGGCTAAAGGGGGTCCTTTCATCCCCACAGCAGATGTGCTTCTTGTTGGAACTTTGGGCATACAAGAGTAGGCAGTTGCAAAATACCAGCTTATTTTCAGCTTTGTAGACACCTGCTACCATTTACATAGCACGTGGGCTCTGAAAGTGCCGAGCCAAATTCCCTCCAAATGTTTGCTTGGGCTTTTGAGGCAAAGGCGCAACATGCTCTCACAGCTTTGTCCTTTGACACAACCTGAGGCAGCAATGTCCCACCTTCAGCCCTGCTATTTGCACCAAGGTGGGGCAGTCTTAGCTGCCAGGGGACATATATACATGCACATCTCATCTGGCCTGGCCTGTACAGTCCTTGGTTCCCCAGTTAGTCCCATGACTGGGCCTTTTGTGTTGTTGCATTGTTTCTTTACACCCTCTCCCGACCCACTGTTGCGCTCAGTCCAAGTTGGCACGCGGGTAATCGCTGACTGAAACTGGGCTCCAGGGAGAAAGGATAGAATTCAGGGGAGCTAGAAGGGGATACGTCAGATACAGTCTCTCACATTTCTTGAAGCAGTGAGGCTATTCCCAAGCTAAGCATGACCAGCTGTATATGAAGTCACTTATGAAGGTTGTTCTTCTTTGGGCCAGTCTACCTGTGGCTACTTAGTCATTACTTTGACTTTGCCCAACCTATAATTTCATTTATGGACTCTTCACCACCTATCTGTGAAGCTTATGTTCATCTGACGTGAACCAGAAAGCCATAATCTAACCAAACACAATAATCAGGCAGGGGGAGGGAGATAAGGAGATTCCTTTAGTGCTTAAATGGAAGCTAAAATGGATATGGTTGCTGATGGTGGAAGTAACTAGCATGCTTGTAGGCCCAGAGAGATGTGTGTGAGGTGTAAGCTGGTAGTGTGTTCTGGGGTAAAAGGGAATGTAGGGTGCTACTGTAAGAGAGGCTCTCTGCGCGGCAAAGAAGAAATCATATTTTCTTGGGGTCAGGGAGTTGTTGGCTTAAGGGATCAGTAATGCTTGCAGATCTAGATAATCATCCTACAGACATTCATATCATGGAATCATAGAATATAGTGTGGTGAAAACATCTGAAGAAGTTCATGGACAGATGAGGAACAATTACCCATCCCAATCTTTCCAACTGGCTGAGCTGCCTGTCTTGGTTTCATGCTTTCATAAACAGAAACAGCAGATAAAATTAATGAAAATGAAAACTGCAGGTTAGTGATACCAAAAATAGCCATTCCTCTCCTGCTGAGAAGGTATGTTATAGCATTATGAAAGGCTAGTGTGATTTTGGACACAGTTCCTTTGAGGCATTTCTGTAGGAGTCATAAGTGCAACTCAAGTCACCAGCGCAGAAGAGGGAGGATCTCTCTTGGCTTACGGACAGGAGACCACCAGCTTCCAGCATTTCAGATGTGTTGCTGATTTTGCATAAAAAAGACAGAAAAAAAAAATCTCATGGTAGGCACCCAAATCTAGAGGCTACTTTTAAACCTTGTTTTGTTTTTCCTGGTTGAAATGGAAGAAACATTTCTAATGTGCAGTCCATTCTTACAGGCACATTAACTTGAAAGTTAATCATAGTTCTGGCCCAAGATGGTTACAGTGCATCTGCTTCTCCATCTGTGGGAGTCTTTAAGGATACTTGATAGCTGTCCAAATAAGTGCTTAAAAATTGTATCATATAAAGGCAAAATAAGAAGATAGCATAATCTAGAATGATACCAAAGGAAAGGGAGGTGGAGTAAGTGTTTCAAACCCTCAGCTGCACCCTGTGGATTTCACCTGAAATACAGATCTGTTGTATGGCATGCATAAAGCTCTACTCTTCGTAGGTGTGCTCTGAAGACGTACCTACCTACTTTCATCAGGAAATTGTTATAGAAATATACTTCCTGCTTTGCCATGGACAGGAATCTTACAATTAGGAAACAGGTAAACAAATGTAAATGAAACGTATTTCAGCCATATTATATTTATTATATTATATATTATACTGTATTGAAACATGATGTAGCTGTCGATAAGTACGCTTGTTTTGCAGATTTGCAAAACAACCAGCACTCTTTTCCATACCAGAAGCCCTTGATAAGGCAAGAAGAATGGTGCAAACTATTCACAGTTTCCTTCTGTCCTCCCTGTAATCCCAGGGAAGATAAATATAGAAGGGCTGAGATGTAGTATTGATGAGCAAATGTGGAACAGGCCTCACTCCAAACATCATTAGATCAACTGGTGAATTAAGATGGAGATGGAGCTAATTGAAATCCTGCTTGGGGGGGGCTGCTGGGTCCCTTGCAGGCTTGTAGAGAGGCCAGTAATGATGCAGTCTGAGACTGTGGGAAGTTTAAGGTGATATGAAGCTTGATCCAAAGCTCAGTGAAGCTGAAGAAAATCTCCCATGGTGCATGAATATTGCACGTGTTATGGGACTTTCTCATTTTGAAGCACAATTATCTCAAATGCAGAGACACAAGAATTCCACTAAACCTCAGCCTTGTTCTGCATGAGGGTTACACAGGAGAAGAGGTAGGAAGGAGGTGCTTTTCCTCTCAAGGTGAATGTGATGACAAAGTTGATTTCTGGATTATTCCCCAGAGTCATATCCAAGGGGACAGAGAAGCCAGAAGGCTTCTACATTGAGTACCGAGACATGTAGAAGATAGGGTGCCATTATGCCGGACTTGTGAAAAGCAAGAATAGAAGAATAGAGGAAGAATAGAGGGTGACAGGTATGCCCCTTTGCCTCACCCTTACCACACCTGCTCACGAGAAACGAGCCATCACAGGCAGTCAGCAACCGCACGTCTGTCTTGGATGCAACTTGTTCCCTCTCTTCTGGAACAAGCTGTGAGCACAAAGTATTGCACTGTAAATTAAACCTTTAATCAAGGTCTAGCTTCACAACTACACATGTTAAGGCCCTGTAATAATAGTTTACAAACAGGAATCGTGTGTTTTGCTTTGTGGTTATAATAATCAGTAGTATTTGGGAACAGTTCTACCATCACAGAAACTCATTGCTGCAGCCTGAAAAATCCTTGTTTTTCTGATATTAATCAAAGAAGGACTGCTAAGCATGTATATGATTGCTGGGCAAAAGATATGGCCGTAGTCCATTGTACAACAGGCAAAGTAGGTACATGGAAATCCAAAAGTAATAGTACAGCACTTTGGGAATACTGTTGTATGTGACACCAATGGGGACAAAATGTTAGTGCAAAATGTGTAAATAATACTGTGAGCAACACTAGGGTATAAGCATCTGTATTTACAACACTCCTTACAATTACTAATGCCATACTCAGCAATTCTGTATTAAAATTGGTATTTGTTATTTAACACATTGCTGGGACTGATTTACGATTTGATTCCAACTCATAAATGAATTGCAATTATTCTGGCAGTTATTAATTGTGTAAATTGATGTGCTGCAGTTTATCTCATAGTATCCAATCTGTTTTTTATGGCTGCTATTTTATTGCTCTGTGATTGCTCTAGGATTGGCTATGCTTGCCAATACTTAGCAGTTAAAAACATGTTTTAATATATTTGTTGGCTTAAATGTAAGGTTGGAGGCAGGGCTCGTTTCATTTATAATTTGGGGTTTTTTCCTCTTCATCTTCCTAAGTTTGTTCTATTACTTTATAATCTGGTTGCTACAAGTCTGTGGTATATTGATCTGTTTCATACAAAAGAAATAATAATAATTTTCCCTGAATATGTCACAACAATTGGTGATGCATCTTCTGTTTAGGCAAGAAGAAAGAATCCAAGGAGAAACAGTGCTCCCCAGTGAGGGGGAGAAGTGCCACTGGGGCAACATCATAGCACTGCTATGAGCATCTCAGCCTAATGGGGTCGGTGGACAGGAAGACCTTGGCCTTTGCTAACACTCTGACTTCCTCCTTTGAATTTCTTTTTCCTGGAGGGATGCCTCCTCTGGGGAGGACAGCAGACAGAGCCAGGATCAATCTCAGGGATCAAGGAAAACATGGGAAAATGGGGTATTCCTAGTCTGTCTCCAGCAGCAGAGTGAGAAGAATGAGGCTAGCTGCCCAGCTCAAGGTCAGACACCCTCTAAGAGGACATTAGAGGGGTAATATCTGAAGGGGAAAAAGACCATTTTTAGCAAAGGGCATTAAACTGAACAGAATACATTTACATTGGCAATTAGAAAAACTTTCTAATTGTCAAAGCAATGGCAATCTACAACCAGTAAGAGTAGTGGGAGGAAGAAAACTACCTGGTTTTAAAGCTGAGCTGGAGCAGAAAATCGAAAATCTTTCTGGACGTTGTGCCTGTGATAGAGCATGGACTCAATAGCTTGTTCATATTGCTCTGTGAAGTTCACCCAGGGTGCCACAAGGCTGAATGGCAATCTGTCTGTGTTTCTCAACGACAGGATCCTTACCAGTAACTTCGTGATGACTGGTGGATATTCTTTGAAGAAATCAGTGGGTGAGCCTACTGCATAGGGTCCTCCCAGAGCCGGCTCACCATGAGGCATGACAAGGTCCTGGCACTTTGAACGGTTTCCAGCTGTTCTCCTTGGTCTTGTGGTGACAATGTCCGACAGAAAGAATTACCCAGATCTTACCTTGCACAGATCTTGGGCCTTGCCGATGGGTTCTGGCATTTCCTGCTCAGGCTCAGACTGAACTAAGCCTGAGCTGAGGCTGAGAAAATCTGGCCATCAGGTTCTGGAGATCTTCATCTTCAATGCACCCTTGGAACACTCTATCAGGTGCTAGACACAGTCCGTGACCCCCAATCCTTTGTGAGCTTCTCAGTGGTTGGTTGTTGTGAGCTGATGCTTTGGGTCCTGCCGGTTTCCATGTACTTCCCAGTCTAATGTCTCTGAAGTTAGCATGTTCAGCAAAGCACATAAATGGCCTTGGACTTCAGTGAAGTATGAAAAACTTCAGTCTAGATTTCTGCAATGCTGCTCGAGTGTTGCTTTACCCCTGTGTCTCCACCCCAGTCATCAGCCAAAAATTACGTGGGAAACAGGATCCTGACATCAAGGTAGAGTGTCTGGTGATTCCTTTATTATTTGGGGTGTGCTAGGGCTTTGATCATGAAGCCTCATAGGTTTGAAATGCCAAGAAAGAAAGAGAACATGCTATGTTCAAAAGGTTGCAGAGTTTCCATAATATCTGCTCTCTGGAGCTGTGTGGAAATCCTGCTAAGCCACCCGAATGCTTTCCAGATCTTATGTTGCATGGAAACATCCTCAAGGCTGTAATGCAGGATTTGGCTTATGGCCAAAATTATTTCCAATAATAATAAGCTGATTGATTACTGCCATCAAGAAATGGCAAAGAAAAATATATTTCAACTATTTAAGTAATGAAAGGAAAGAAAATGAATCAGCCTTTCCGTTCAGGGATCAAAATATGGGTTAGGACAGTCCTGAAAACTCAAGTGTGGAAAATTCTAGGTTCAGACACTGAAAATATATTTAAAAAATCTGAAGTCACTGTGCAAAATTTGATAGGGAAAGTGGACGTAATCTTGGTGGCTCAGAAACATGGAACATGCCTGTGACATAGCGATTGGCAGCAGCGCTTTAGGTATTATTTACCTCACACCGTTCTGAGGTCTGCACTAGGCCTTAACATGTCCTGTGTGACACTTTGGTCTCAGAGTAGATTACTGCAGTAGTTTTTTTGCCTCAGGACACACAAACTTCAACCTACTAACTCTGTCATAGAAAGATTTTCCTGATATATATGAATTCCTCACTGCACACATCAAAAACTGGTCGTGACTGGAGTGTCAATAAGCAGAACGTGAGAATGTTCTGTCATTTTGATAGTGCTGGGCATGCTTTTGTTTCCCTGAATATATGCTTTTTATAATGGGATGAAATGGGTAGGACTCTTGTGCTATGCTGAAAGACAAGAAAGCACGAGAATATTTGTACCTTGTTGATCTAACGTGGTGCAGAATAGCTTTTCAGTCTCAAATAGGCTCACGCTCTTTGCCTTGAGCTAAGGCAGCCTCATGAAAAGAACACTGGCATCACAGAAATGACTCCCACCAGCATGAGCTGCCTAGGAAACACAGGCTGAGGAACAGTTTACAGAAAGAGCAAGAGACAAAAAAGGGAATTTGAAATGTCTGGAGGAAAGAATATCAAGAGGAAAACATGCCCTCTTCTGCTGAAGTCTTAATCAAGTTTGGCCTGAACTTTCTGGCTTGAGGAACTTTGGATCCTGTTACCCAAATGCCTAGTCACGTGTGTTTGTTCCAGGAAAGCTTGTCCAGTTGTAGGGCACTGTCCTGTCCACTGCTGATTGCCTGCCTTGATTAAAAAAAAGTGAAAGCTCTGTTTCATGGGTGAACTTAAATACTTCTGTGATCAAGGTGGTGAAGTGAGAGTGGCTACAACGAGGGAAGACTGCAAGCCATGAAGAAGGATGGTAGCAAGGATGAACTTGGTCATCCTGACTTATTTTTTTGGGGGATGGAGTAGTTTGTCTGAGGATGGAGAATGTGAGGGTATTTGGAGGGGAAATGGGCAGTAAGAGGAACGAGCCCATACATAAAGATGGAGCCAGATTCTTCTGAGAGGAGCACAGTGACAGGACAAGAGGCAGCAAGCACAGGTCACAATGATAAAAACTCTCATTAGTTATTAGGATTTTTTTTCTCACTCTGAGGGTAGTGCAGCACTGGAACAGTTGCCTAGAGAGTTTGTAGGTTCTTTAACCTTGGAGAGCCCCAAATCTTGACTGGATGAAGCCCTGAATAAATGTGACCTAAGCAGGCAAGTGGTTGTCCCCAGATAACCTGCAGAGGTCCCTGTCAGCATGGATTATTCTGTGATTCTGAGCCAGATCCTGCAGCTGGTGATGGAAGGACCATGGCTATCGTGCTTGATAGGACATGTGCTTGGATGGGGCAGTGCAACTCTCTGACTCATGACTGGAGTCACTGAAGAATTCAGTGCATTTCATGACTGTATGTTAAATTTTACATGGAGTCTGAAAGCTGCAAACTGGTTGACTCTTCAAGGCAAGAAATAATTTGCTTACTCATATCACTAATAAATGCTGGTATATTTATCCTGCCCAGCACTGGTACCTGATCCCTTTGACACTTTCATGATGCTTTGGACCAGGGTGGGAGATTAGTTCCTTTGAAAACTACTTTTCCACACAAGCTCTGACCCAAACTTTCAAATCTCCAGTTCCCTAGCTGAACCTTGGCGTGCAAGGGAAAACTTCAAGCAGATGGCAGCGGGGTGGATCAAAGCGACTGCTCTGGGCTACAGCCTGCTTTTGAGGGATGAGCTGGGGACAACGTTGTCTGTTGGTTCTTCATTGCAATGCTAGGCTCTAGGCTGTAGTGGATGTTTACATCAGTATTCTCTGCTGGAGTGCAAAATGTAAGGGTCATCTCTGGTATTTCATCAGCTTTATGTGGGAACATAGTCACTGATGCCCACTGTTCATACTATGTTGTGACTGGGACTGGTGTGTTACACAGCGTTTCAAAGTTGAGAGTAGCAGCTTCAAGTGTTAAGCTTAGTTGTAGAGGTGTTTTGTTAGCCATATAATGCACATATAACAGCTTTCTATAACTAAAGAATAAGAAGTAGATGTCTCACTAGCTAGTTGGGCAAGTGCCACTAGCAGTGGGGCAGACGTACTTTAATTTGGACAAAAGTCCGTATCTCAGTTGTATTCTAAATACAGCATTTCATGAGGTTATATTTGTCCTTTGCATCTCCATAGAATAGAAAGAGGCTTGGAGGTAGTAACAACAGCACCTCAGATTGCTGCAGCAGCTGCTTGTATGTTTGTGCCCCCAAAATACTTTTTTTTTGGTCTTGGCATGGACAAGTGCATGTGTGTGCAGTGCTTGCAGACTGTTTGATTACCCCTGTTGTGCACAGCCTGGCAGAGACATGGTGTTTCCTACACGAACTGCCATCTCTCCCAGCTTGCGAGTGAAAGGCTAAACATTAAGCAGAGACTAACGAGATTCCAGTTCTGCAGCACATTTTATTTTTCAGCAGTTTGTGTTCTGCCATATACCCAACACTGTCTCCTAAGGGAAAAAGCAACATAATTAACATGGGATAGATTTGCTTCAATGTACTCTGTTTCTTTCCATTACTGTATTCGTCAGAGGAACTATTTAGAGAGAAGGCTTTTCATAGCATTATGTTTGGTCCAAGTTTGTTTTTTGTTGATTTTTTTTTAAGGAAGTGCTATTTCAGAGGATATATTTTCAGAAGCTATTGGATTTCAGCCATTTTGGATATATGGTGAGACAGGAAGAGACCAGGCAGAGGCCACCAACAGCTGGGGGTCAGCACAGCACCTGTGTGAAAGGTAGTCAGGGTGCTACGGGAGGCAGGGGCATCCTGCACATCCTGAACATCTATCTCAAGACTTGTCTTTTTAATGACAGCAATTTAATTTCTTCCTCTTCCAAAAAAAAATTGATTTGAAGCCGTACCTTTCAGCTGGTTTTCCATAAGCATATTAATTCTTTGAGAATTAATTCAATTTTTCAAGTTACTATTTAGTCTAATTTTCCTCCTCATCAAACATGCTTTCCCAGATGATGGGGAGGTTCTCCTCTGGAAGAAGAAGATTCTTCTCTGACACAAAAAAGGTTTTAAATCAAGATTTCCAAAGTGCATGGTGATTTAGGGGTCCTCAATATTTCAAGCAATAAGTTTGAAACATTATAAAGTGACAGAAAATGCTGTGTACCTGTCCTCTGTTCCCTGATGCTATTTATTCGAGGTATCATAATTTGGCATACAAGATCACTCATTTTTGGCCCAAATCTTATTTCAGACATTCAAAAACCTTGTTCACAAACTTCTACTTCTGCCCCAGATCAGAAGGTTGTCAAGATGCCAAGTATGAGGTTTAAAACAAACAAATAAATAAATACTTGGATCTTTCAAATTGCTTCCTGCTTTCCGAACTTTCATGGTTCATGTTTTCGAGCATAATCATGTGGAAATCTAATCGTTCCTGTATTTTGGAGAGCGAAGACTTCTTGCCTGCCTCCCTACTGAACTAACCCACTAGGATAAGGAGGTAAAACGCTGCACCGCTGAGGGAGCTTTCCCAAGTGGGATATATCTACACTAATTCAGCCCAGGCCTGAGCACAGAGCCTGGGTCCTGTGCTCACCTTGACTCTCTACATCCAAACTAACCCCAACAAGCCACTGTACAGGCAAGTCTGCAGATCTTCCTCTGTACTTGTCTAATCTTCTCCTTTCTACCTTTCCGCACAGCATCTCTGATAGTCACACGTGTGGTACCGTTCTGCCTAACTGCTGCTGTTTGCCAAACCATTCTGCAGGCTCCATCGGCTGCCTCGGTGTCCTGTTGTAAGGGAACTGGGGGAGGTAAGTGCCACGCTTCACATATAAGGTACAAATCATGTTATTTGTGTGATCTCCTGGTTTATATATTCCATATATTTCCTTATTTTAGTTTTACTACTTACTCTTGCTATAAACCAAGGGTGTTAGTGCATACTTCCTCTCTTCCTAGACCTGAACACCCAAAGGCGCAGTGAGTTTTTACCAAGCATTTCTTAAAGAACAACTCAGTATGAGAAACCCTCTCACAAAACCCACACAAATCCCTGTAATCAGCCCTGCCAATTCACTGCAGACTGCAAACAGCTATAGACAGGATTCCAAACAGTTAATTTCAAATAGCTCATTTTCTCTCATCTCTGCACAAATTCCTGTCATGTTGCATTACATGTAAACAACTCAGAAACTTAATGACATGCCTTTCAGTCAAAAACTGGTATGGCTTTTCAGTCTGAGCAGATTAATTGCAGTTTGTAACAATATAGACTGATGCAGTCTGATTAGGGTTCCTATTGCTCTTTGAGATAAAATATTTTATGTGAATGTAAAGCCAAGATTTCTGCTGGCATGACTTTATTGACTTCTGCGGGAAAATAAAGTACCCATGTAAAATCCATAATACGTTATTGTTTGTGAGCTGTTACAGTAAAGAAATTTTATAAGCTTCTGTAAATTAGATGTCAGATCAGATTCCAGTCCCTGTGGAAATGGTGCTGTCAATGAAGTTAGGCAGCAGGAATATTTTACCATGGAAGAGACACTTTTGAATGAATCTTTTAGCATTTGATGGCTTTGGAGGTGTTTTGTACTTCCGTTTTTCACTGCCCCTGTCTTCTTCCTGAATGTTACTCTTAAAACTGATAGTCTCTTAAGTTTCATTCCTCTGCACTTCTAGTGTTGTTCTATTCTTGCTACAGACATTGCTTGTGTTTTGTAGCAATCCTGTAGACCCAAGCTTAGGAGCTATGCAACACAAATCCCACTATTTGCCAATAGGATTAACGTGAGGAACTCCACAAAGCTTCTTTGAATACATTCCTCACTGACCGATATGTCCCTCAAAGCTTTAGGATGAGATTTTCCTCCTCCTTTTTTTGTCTCCTATTCCCTTTTTCTTTCCTCTCTTTCCTTTCCTCTGTAGCTTTTTAAGGCAAAACATAGCAGAAAAGAAATTCAAGTGGATAAATACGCATAGTTTGCTTGTGGTTGGGTGGCTGGTTTTTTTGGGGGGGAGGGGAAGGGGTGGGAAATCTCTCTGAGGAGACATACTAATGGGTAGCTTCTTGGCTCAGTCTCTCCCTCTGAAATGTTTTTGTTTTGTTTGTCTTTCGTTCTGTTAAAAAAAAATATATCTTAAGTTGCTGTTTGTTTTTTCCAGTTTGAAGAATGCCATGACTAGGGGTGATCACTGCTCAGAGAGGTCAGAAGTATTTTGCGATGTTTTGAATCCCATACGACTGTACCGGGGGGCTGAAGTTTTTTGGTGAGTATGTGGGCTTGCCGATGTAATTCCACCCTGTCCATGCTGCTGGACTAAAAATGAAGGTCACAAATATTCTACAAAAACTGCCAGCATCTGGTTGTTTTGCCCCCTGTTATCAGGATTCCAACAGAATTTCACTTTACAGGGCTAGCACATTTTATAGAACAGAAGACATTTTAAATATAATATTTGCAATATTACATTTCAGTATTAAAATACTGCCTGACAACAGGGACCAAAGCAAAAGTACTAGATAGAAAAGTACAAGCTGCTGCACTCTGAACTAAAGCTGTACATATTGGCACGGGAAAGCATGTGCTTCACATCACCAGTGGGACGTTTTACATATAGGTCACATTAAACCAGTCTGCAGAATTTGAGATGTTTAAATCAGCATTGTAAAATCCTGAAACTGTAAAAATTAGGGGAAAAAAATTACATTATTAAAATATTGAATCGTCAGTTTATTATCTTTAGAAATCCTTTCCTATATAAGTAGATTCTTTATTCCTGTCCATTTCTATAAGATATACTGTTTATTTTAAATACTCTGAGCGGGTAGAGGTTTTATTTTTTGGTGTGAAGGGTTTTGAAAGAAGCTGTTTCCACACTGCACATAATAGTGTGGTTGGAAGGACAATTACTGCAAATTCTTCCATTTCTGGGTGTGAAGATCCCCAAAGGCAGCATGAACTCCCCATGTGATTTGTCACTTGAAGGTTGGGTTGTTTTTTTGTTTTTGATTTTTCCAGCCTATCTGCTGTAAATCATCACTCCTTAGGCAAGTACATTGAGCTTCTATCTCAGATTGCATGCTTGCACATAGCTTTTCTTACTATGAACAACTTCAGATGAATTATTACTTAATTGTTCAATAATTTTATGCAATTGTAGGACCAATTAATTTCTCTTTGGGTGACTTTAATTACTTTGAGTGATGAATATTGAGGCATGGTACAATATGTTCCTCCCATGAGAATGTTCAGCTGTTCTGAAGTCAGAGGCTGTTAGGAATATAACAAAGCATCTGACAGAATCAGGTTTTCATAAAAATTAAAAAAAAAAGAAACAAAAAACACACACACACAAAAAAGACATCCAAAAAACACCCCTCATAAAGACTTTTTAAAGGGAAACACCAATGTCAGTTGAATATTACTGATCAGTTGGGCAGATGGATAAAGTCAATACTTTTACAACTGTGGTAGGCAGATCATGAGGGAACTGGTACTACTGGAAGAAAATGTGACTTTATTTTCCCTAACTAACTGAGCTTTCCCAAAGCAATGTGGGTTAACAGTTCATGAGGTAACTGCACGTGCAAAAAAAAGACAGATAGCCTAAATAAGAAAATAACGGAAATCAACACTAAGGAGGGTTTTTAAAGCAACTGTGGTCTTTCTCAAACTTGCCAGTTAAGAACTGTTCCCTGTAGTATAAGCCAGATTCAACTAGAACATTTATTTTTTGCGATCGGTAGTTGTAAGTACCAGTAACTCTGAAAAAAAGAGGTTGTATTTTCTTCGTCAGATTCTGTTTTGTCTACTGAATGTGAAGTGGATCATTAGCAGAGCACAGGGACCTCCACCTCTGGCCTACCCATCGCTTCCAACAGCAGTTGCCAAAAGCTGCGGTCACCTAACCACCAAATATAGTCCTATATGAAGTACCCATGAGTGCATGTCTGCACTGTGAAATCCCCAAGAGTGGGCAGCACTCAGGGCTGTCATCATCAATCAGTCCTTTAGGACTTCTTCAGGTGAGTACTTCAGACACAGTGAGGACAGACATGGATTGCTATTCCGATAAATATGAGAAGGGTCTATTTGGAACAGTTGGTTTTGTACCCTCAAGGCAGAAGGTAAAGAAAGAGAAGGGAAAAACCAGGAGTAAATAATTGTTTCTGTACTGATTCACAGGTCTGCTTACCATCAAATGTAGCATTGTGGTGGTGACATGGACTTGTTACAGCTAGAAGCAAGGAATGCAGAAAATAATGGATTTTGACCATAAAGTTTGAAATTCTCACAGGTTTAGTGTTTTGAGTAAGGCGATGATCCAAAGCCTATAAAGGCAGAAGAAAAACAGCCTTTGGCTTCAGTGGGCATTGCGTCAGGCCTTCACATGACTAGCTATCAGCAGACTTCATTCTGTGTAATTCTGTATGAAAGAAGTGTTAGTTCTCTGGCATACAGTCAGCCGAGGAGGAATAAGATGCTCCGTGTGTTTGCAACTTACCCTTCGGGCGAGCAGACATCCTCAGCACTGAAAGCAACAGAGATGTTCCCTCACAGCCGGTGGAAAGGCACCTAGCTGTGCTTTGCAACTGTTCCTTCCCGCTAAGTCATCACAAGAGAGAGAATTAGCAGAGATTTCGTTGTTGCATACCCAAATCTGAATGCTGGGTTATATTTAAACAAGCACAGGAAAGAGTTGAGAGACTCCGTGACCCTGGTGAACTGAGGATCAGTTGTTCTAAACTGGAAGGCAAATGTCAGAAGATCAGATTACAAGTGTCTACCAGCATGTTTTCACTGTGCGGTGGGTCAGCTGGAGTTCAGGCCCTGCAAATACTGAGGAGGTGGTTCCAGAGCAGTTAGCACTTGAGCAATTGCTAGCACCGGTGGTCTGAACTTGGGCAGGATTTCATAACATGTCTGCAAGCCAAAAGCTTCCTCGACTGCTAATTTAATAAAGAAGAGTGAACCACTGGGTAAGTCCCTTGAAGAGAGACTAAATCAGGCTAATTTGTTATATAATCCCTTTTTAATGTGGAGAATTAAGGTGACGGCAAGATGACTGTGTTTAATACTCCAAATAATTACTGGCGATTATTGACATTAAAGATGGGAGAGAGCAAGTTAATTTCTGCTTGTTGTTTTCAACATGTGCCAAACTCTTACTTCACACCAGTGAGGAAAGGCTAGAAGTTGTGTGTTCCATATGCATGAAGTAACAGTTGGCACAAATCACTGAGGGGAGAAAAATAAAAACCAATAAAGCCCAGCAACCCAAACTGTCACTTGCTGACAATTTCTTGACTCTCACTGCTGAAAAAAAAAATTTAACATAAAGGCCTCATGCAGAGTATTCCACCTGAATAAACCCACACTTCTGGTCCTCTTTGAGGCAAATGTTTTGCTGAGAAGGCAACTATAGCTTCAGTTGTCCAACCTTCTCCTTTCCCCCTCTGGAAAGAGGTGTCACAGGCAGACCCAGAGTGGGATGGGAATGAAGCAGTGGAGGATGAGGACAGCGCCTGACTCAGGTTGAGGCTCTTGGGCATAAACTGTTCTTCTCCATCGCTAGGAACGGAGGTGCTGGGGTTCTTCACGGGTAACAACGGCTCCCTGCTTGGGACAGCTACACTGTGTAGATCAGGGGAGTTTACATCCTCCCTGCACCAGCACTGATGGATTTGTCTCAGAACAGCCGGAGGTAGCACAACTTGCCTCTGCCTCTACACATCGTACCTCTTCATGTCGGCCTTTGGTCTATGAGTCCCAGAACCCCGAGAGCACTGCCAGGCCCTGATGTTGCTGTCCACTCACTGGGGCTCACCCACACACCCAGGACCCCACCTCAGCCCTGGGGCCGTCAGCCCCTGCCCCAACAAGGCCGCAGCAGGGCTGGGATCCAGCTCCCCACAGCCTGGCCCAGCCTTGGCCCATCCTTGTCCCCGCGACCTACCTGGTGCCCTGGCAGTGGCCATGGGCTACACGAGTTTTCTCATGTGTGTGCAGTTTGAGATGACGTCCTGCGCTGACACAACCTGATGACAGTCTAAGTCTGCCCTGTCACTTATGTAAGTAGGCAAGTAAATAAGCATATTTATTGAGAGTCAAAACGTGTATGGTATATGGGATGTAACATACAAAAGCATTACGTACTGTTCCTCTGTGGTTTCCTCCCCTCTCACCATCCTGTGATCTCCCTTTCTTGTCCTTCTCCTCTTTAAGTTGATATCTACTAGGAAGAGGAGCGGTGGATGAAATCACAGTATGGAAAGCAAGTGATGACACTGGGCAAATTCATATCAAGAGTTAATTTCAGAATGTTTCCTATCATTTTTTCCTATTTTGTTGATGACTAGAATAGTACTTGTAAGCCAAAGCTTACTTGTTCAAATCACACTCTCATTTTATTTTTAAAGAAAGAAACTGTTTTTGCATTTTGACATGTTTCTTGTTTTCAGACTGTGTTGATTTTTCTGTGTGGTTCACTCTAGGCTTCGTACAACTGACAGCTTATTATCTCGCCTTATGAAAATCATGCCTGACTTCTGGGAGCTGTCTATCAAAAGGAGAGAATACACTGAGAAGCTGGTACTTTCTGTCTAATTATCTGGGTTGATCATTGTTCAATGAACCTATTAACCACTTGAAGTGACTTGCATCTTCACAGGTACAGTACTGCATGATCTTTCTCTGCACTATTGAAATGGCAAATGTGACCCCTGTGAAGTGTTCCAGTCTAGCTTCTCTTGGACTGCTAGTTCCTAAATGCAGCTGGCTTCACTCATTTTGGACAGTAAACCCCATCCTGTGCCTTCAGAATACTGACTGTAGGTGAATGTTCTCCCCCTCCTTATCTCCTGTCCTTGGACAACTGCCTCAGTTCAAGGTTTATGCCTTTCAGTGAAGCACTTAAGCACGCACTTAGCTCTCATCAGTTCATTCCTGTCATTTCATTGAATAGGGATGGATTTAAGTGCCTACTTGTAGTCTGTGGCTTCCCAGGATCTCAACGGTTTCTTGGACAGTGGCTGGATAAGATAAAAGGAACCATCCATGACAGTCCTGCGCCTGGTTGAATGTTGTATTTTTGGATAGTGATGAGCAACACTGTTCAAACCTTTCATGATACTTCAGAGTAGAGAGGGACAGAGCCCTGGGCCCAGATGCTCACTGGGGAAGGAGGAAGGGTGCTCCCCAGAAACCTACATGTGACCTATAAGTAACGGGGAGAGGGAAAGATTTCCTCCCTTTCTCTGTTTGTGGCACCTCACTCTGCTGGGGTAGGACACCAGGGACACCAGCAGCACAGCAAGGAGTGGTACCTTTGTGCTGTGGTCATAAAATCTCACTTCGCCAGCACAGATCTGGTGGAGTCAGCTGTGCCCTATCCCTTCCAAATCCTTTACCACCATCACAGTCACCCACACAAATCTGTTCCCTGCTGTGCCTCCTCCCAGGATCAGCTCACCCTTAAAAGTCAAGAATATGTATGTTTAAGAACAGTTCAGGAAATGAAAAGAGAGAGGAAAAACATCATTCATGCTGTTTAAGTTCTGACTGAAGTCTGAGCACTTTGTCCATACTGGGATTATGATCTAATAAATAACTGATCACAAGAATAAGAGAAAATAGGCCATATTCATCTGAATGGTAGAAATCGTCTTTGAAAGTGGTGCCAAAATGAAACGGGACGTGTCAAAGTGTGGCCAGTTACAGACTCCAGTTTTTCATATGAGTTGCAAAACAGATGAGTTTAGAAGTTGTACCTGTTCTGAGAGGAGAGGTTGTTGGGTAGGTAACATGTAGAAATCTATCTCCAGTTGAGACTTTTCACAGAGTTTTTGGCTGGCATTTGGAAGTATCCTTGGAAGCCTTACAATCATCTCATTTTGCTTGAATCGGCGTGCATTATCTTTTGTATCTATGGCAATGAAAAAGCTGTTTGGCTTAGGACTAGCTGCCACTGGCTTCCCTAGTATTAGGAAAGCCAAGTTAATAAATGACCTTGACTAGATGTCAAACCTCACATTTGCCCCCTCTGTGCCTCTATTCCGCAGGGGATTAAAGCCAGCCAGTTTCCAGCCCAGGAACCTGCCAGGGAGAGGATGGTCTACTGCATCCACCAGACCTTGGCAGAGCTGTAACCAGCTTTATTAAAAGATTTGTTTTGAACATATGATACAGGATACTCTCAGTTATATCAGGTAAAAATATAACATTAGTGTCTGGCTCTGTTCCCATCTTCCTGTGTTGCTGCAGCAATAAATGGTGTTAGAAAATTGTGCTCACTGATAGTGTGGAGAAGTCTTTCTGCAAAGAAGTCACCTGGCTTGGGCAGCCCTGTATCGCTACTCTGCTCCCTGTGCTGCCAGCACAGCAGGGCACCCTTGGGAGTGGAGTTGCCCCAAAAGTGTGGGCTGCCAGTGTGGTCCTGGTAGGTCTCAGTGGCTTTGCTCCGTGGAGGAGCCCTGTGACTGTGCTATCTTGTGCTGGCAGCCACGGATAAGCTGTGGTTGTGTTCCTGTGCTGCCCTGATTATAAGAAGTGTGACTGTCAGGGATGTCAGGGCAAAACTGGGCTCCTTTGTTGACACAGGGCTTTTAAGTTGCCTCTGTAACAACAGGCAAGTGAAACTGGGGAGGAGGGATGCAAGTCAGTCACTTTGGGAATCCATCTTTCTGACTGTGGATGGTGTCCTTTGTAGTGCTGCTTTGGAAAGCTATGTTGAGCAGACTCCTGACTCTTTAAAGATCCAGTGGACTTTGAGACAAAAAAACCTCCACATCATATGTCATTCTGGGAACGTACTTGCTGTGAATGAATACAAAGACCTATTCATCACTCCTAGTGCTCACATAACTGACAGATTAAATCACTCTCTGGCTGTGAAGATGACAGTGGCCCAATAGCTAAGGCTGTCTAACAGTTTCCATTAGAAGGCCTCATTTCTGATTGTTTATAATTTTGCCAGGCTTCAACTCAGTGAGCTGAAATTTCCCTTGCCATATGTCACCACAAACTGAATTTTTGTGTGTGGAAGGGCCTAAATGAATATTCATGGCATTTCCAAGCTCATGTATCAGTGAAAAAGTCACTTAAACACAAATTTTCAGAGAATAACTGTACCTTTGTCCTTTCTTGAGAGAGCAGGAAAAGCATCTGGAGTTAGATGCTCCCCAGTGGTCAGTGCTCAAGCAGAAGATGGAGTTGCAGCTAAACAGCGTGGGTACAAGAGGTTCCATGTCCAGGGCTCTCAACTCGGTAGATATTGTTGACAGTTTTAACCTTTTCCCAAACGTTGTGAGGCTGTACTTTAGTCTCCTGATATACTTAGTCCTATAGTGAAGCCCATGTTGTTGATAGAAGTTGTTTTAAACAGACTGAGATTACACTAACAGGGAGCAGAATTTGGAAGTGTGGCGTCTAATGGCTTGTGGTTGGGTATGGGGTTGGGTATGTATGACTGCTTATAGCTCTCCTTAGTTTTACCCTTTATCTTCTCCACTGTTGTCCATTTGTTGTACTCCTGACCAACATTCCCTGTCAGATGGTATCAGGACCAGGTTTTCAGATCTCCATGCTGGTCTGAGCACCAGTCTGAAGTTGCTAACTCGAGATGAGTGAGTTTGGCAGCTTTTAGGAAGACTTTCCTCTGGTCCATTGAAATCATTTCTCCCTCTGCAAAATCAAGAGGTGCTTGTGTTGGGAAGCTGTTTGGTAACCAGCAACGAGTGGCATTGGTGCAGGTCAGGAGTGGCATGGGGTTTAGCGGACGCAGTAATTTTGAGGATGATGTGCTGTTTCTGGGAGTAGTATCCACAGAAGGCAGCTCAGCTGCACACTGGAGGAAATGTCCTGTCTGATCTGCAGCCTGCATAACCCTCTCCCTTTTCCTACGGATATTTTGATTAGAGGGAGCTTTAAAAGGAAAAGACCTCCAACTGCCACAGGAGTCTGAGAAGGCTTGCGTTAAACTCCCTAGAGGAGTTTTCCCTTAACCATCGCGCAAGCCAGAAAATTTCCAGATCTCAGTAAAAACTGTGTGCATGTGCTGTTTTCCCAAACTGGGTATCAACGTGAATTGTAGCAGCTACTGGCTAGGAACAATCTAGAGACAGACTTTACAAGCACCCAGGATGTTCTCATTTAACTAGTCATGCTAGAGGGCCTTCAGATGATTTAGAGCTTGCTTAGACATACCTAAATCACCATTAAACTAGCTAGCTTGGGTTCAGTGAGTAACATTATTCCAGGAACACCGTGTTCAGAATGCCCTGCAAAATATATCTGTTTACTGTACTCAGCTTTTATAGTGGGTTTTGCAGTTGTGCTGTGTTCTGCAATGGTATTGGTGTGATGTTTGCAGTTCCCGATCAGGCTAATTCAAAGCTAGTTGGGTATGTCAATGCTGTGCTGCAGTTTTAATAAGGACTGTGGTAGAGACACATCTGCAGTCAGAAATGGTCATAATTCTGCACTGCCAACATGGTGTAATACTCTGCAGAAATCCTCAAGCCAGACCTTAGGAAATTAATCTGGATCCTATAAACATTTTAGTGGGAGGAAGCAAAAATATTTGTGTGACCTGCCAGGACTTTTCATCTCAGAGGTAGGACTTCATATGGGGGAAATAGTCTTTTCCCTTGTTGATAATAAAAGCACTTTATTTTTTTGCTACAGTGGAAAGATCTTGCATTAGATAGATCACACCGAACAGCATTCAGTGAACTGCAGATGTCCTTAAGTTTCCATTGTAAACTTGATTTTATTCCGATTTCTCTCTCTGCCAAAATTAGCCCTATACACCTACAACTTCACAGGCATAATCTTATTCTGAGACAGATTTTTTGGAAGAGTTGAAGGAAACTGGTCAAGGTGTTTAAGAGATATGATGGATAAAAATGAGATCATCTGCTTGGAGATTTTCCTAAAGACTTTTTGGCTTGTCATATCCTGAAAATTCATTTGCCTAGATTCAAAAAAATATTTAAAATCTGTTGGTCTTGGCTAGAAATGGTGTCTTTGAGTAATTTTAGGCTGTCTGGTGACAGAATTATTTGGTTACTGAAAGTGGTTTCTGCCTCGGTGTATGTATATGTGTTATGTGTTCTTTGGAGATCTTTACTTCGCTAGTCAGTGCCAACATGTTCATAAATTTATGATGGCATATGTAAGGTTTCTAAACAACTCTGCATGTATCTTAAACATATGCATTCCTTCTCCTGGACCAGTCCTATACACATGTGCTGCTGTCTAAAATCCTCACCCGTGTGTTTCCTGACTCCCACTCCAATCCACACTGAGGCTGATAGCACGGTTTTACAGTCACTTTTGCAAAGTCCCTGAAAATATCTCCCCAAGGGACCGGCATTCAAATGTCATTCTACTCATCTCAATTCTCTTTCCTGGATCAAAAAATCATACCTGTCATGATTTGTGCCAATATGTCAGTCTCCAATGGCTGTGAGCCACAGATGATGACACTTAAGTCAATATTTTTTTGTGTGACTTATTTCTGTTTTATGACAAAATAAGTTCTGAGGCGTAATGTTGCTCTTCTTAAAGAGGATTTATTTCAAAATATGTGCTTTCGCTTTCTCAAAATTATGTAATTTCTAAAGGTGGTTCTTGAAGTGTGACCAAAACCAGAGGTAAACAGAACCACTAGACAATTTTGAAAGCCTCCCATTAGATAAGAAGCATGTGACATCTAGAAACAGTATAGTTGTGCTACACCACTGCATTCATGTTGTTCTCTGGGATCACTACGGCATCCATATATATATCCTTTTATCCGTAATAATACTTTCTCCATATTATTCCATCAGCATCTGTTCTTTGCCACTATTTTAGACAATCTGTTGGGCTAGATGGACTTTTGCTTTAACTAACCGTGGATGTTCTTACACTATATTCCCAGTGTCAACAAAAATAGTTTACTATGTGCTGAAAACAGGGCTAGGAATTGACTTTGTCATTTTAAAACTCTAAATATTCTTTTTTTTTTTTCTTTTTTTTTTTTCTTTTTTTTTTTTTTTCTTTTTGAAGAAGCAGCCTTGATATCTTTGTGCTTTGGAGCTAGGACTTGAATCCTAAGTGAAACATTATCTGGAAGTCAGGGATAAGCTTTACCCCTCCATTTCTGGGTCAAACTGTTCGCTTCTAGCTCTTGGCAATCACACTTTGAATGTGCTCTGTAGAAACTTGGTAGGGCTTTGTATTTCACCTCTGTGGCAGTGGGTGTACTCTGACAGGACTGAGCAGGAGATTCCTGGTTGCAGACTGCTCTGGCACGCAGCACAGGAACTCAGTGCAGGAGGTCTGTCCTCCCTGGCAGTCCTCCGGGACAGAAGAACTGACTGAAGTTACACTTTTTAGCTGAAGACTATTAACCTTCTTTCTTTTCAAATGTCACTTCTTTAGGCAAAACCCAACCAACCAATGAAACAAACAAAAAATGGTTCTTTAAATTTTTTCTCGTGTTTTCTGGACTTCTGTCCATTTTTGTTGATAACTTCTGGCCTCCTGACAGCTAGTTCACATCTTTCTTGGAGTGCAGCATACAGAACAGAACACCGTGTTCTCGGTGAGTCTTGAACAGTGGGGATTAGACCACAAGGACTCTTTCAGTTGTTAAGACTCTTTGGACATCCCAGTGCAATGTCCGTGTTTTATGTAAAAACACGGCTTTGCTGTTCATGTTCAGCTTGTGTTCCACCATAGTCCCTACATTTGTTCTCTTGTGAATTGTTAACTGGATAGATGAGTATTTCTACTTAGGCATGACAAAACACCCATTTTAGATGACTTCTCTAAATGTATCAAATCATTTAAAAACCTGATTCTGTCATCCATAATATCTGCAGTCCTTCCTTGCTCCACCTGCAAGTTTAATAATCATACTTCTATTAAACTTCTCCACACATCCATCTTCTATGCCTTCAATGAAAACATCAGATAAAACTTGAGATGGGACTAAGCCCCACAGAATACCTTGCAAAACACATGTATTTTGATAGGTTTTGATTAAATTTTGTTGTGGATACAATCACCGTACCAGACTTCATCTCCTGCCCCTTCCTGCAGAAGTTTAATTTTGAACACAGTTCACTAGCCTGTTTATGAGGAAGTAGTGCTAAAGGCCTTGCAAAAAATAAAATAAAATAAATAAATCAAAGCTATATGACACCTATGACCATTACTTCACCCTTCCTTTAAGACTCCTAGAATGAAGTTGATTAAGCCCAGACAATACGAAAACATCTAATTTAACTGGTTGCTTTCTGAGCAGGTTTCTCATATTTCAGGCTGAAATTTTACCACTTCATTCCTGGCACTCATTGCACTGTCTGCTTGCTGTTGACCTTTTCAGTAAAAAGGGAAATAAAATACATTAAACTCTTTGTCTTCCTTAAAATCCTCTGCTGATAGCATCCCCTGTCTTTGAGCTGTGGTCAAAACTAACTTTCCTTTTTTTCTTACAACCTTACTCGTGAAATTTCTATTTTGATATGTTTTGCTAGTTGCATCTTTTGTGCTTTGTCTTTACTGCCTGTGGAGACATGTACACACACACCTGTGAATGGTGTATTGTGCTGGGTTCTCAAACAGCCGACCTAGTTTCCACTTTACAGATTTATCTCCCTCATGCTTGCGGTCAATTAAAATGTTACGAATTGGCTGACTTGCACTGAATTTCATTACTTTCCTCCAAACTAGTAGAGCGTGCACTTGGTTTCTTATTAGCATTTCTTGAAGGAACTGACAGCTCTCCGTAATTTGTTTTTCCCCTAGATTTTCCTTGTATGAGACCTCCCTTACACACACTCTGAGTTTATTGATATCTGCCTTCTTGAAATCTAGTGCTGTCAGTCACTGAGTTGGATTAAGTGGCACAAATTGACACTGTGTTCACTGCAGTGCTGATTTCTTTTAAAAGATGTCATATTTGGCAGTATACCTTGAGTCATATGTTACACTGCCCCCTACCTAGCTGCAAAACTGCTGCTCTGCTGCGGAAGGTAGCGACAATTTTAATACATATTGGCTCTTAAGATTTAGTATGCAGTTCAAAATTTAGCATGAAGAACAGGAAGAAAAACATAACTTAAATGTTCTGTACAGCATTAATAACTGCCCTTGTAATAAATCTCACTCAACACAGAGTTATCTGTGCTGATGAAACATTTACAACACAAATTCCTGGTGATGATATATAATGCAGACCAAGATATGCAATGATCCTCGCTCTAATTTGTTGACTAAAAACTTAGAACATTATGCGACTGTTTCATGGTGCGGTGGGCAGACAGTGACACTGTCATGGGGGAGACAAAGAGGAAAGCAGTGAACTTTATCTTAAGTGGAAGTAACTGATAGACCACATTGGAACTATGCCTTGAAACAACACAAGTTTTTACTAGCATCAAAAGCAAAACCAGTAAGATTTCAGGTTCTACTAATACCCCATAACCTCCTTCAGTGTTGGTTGAAACCTCGATGGACCCTCTCATGGTCAGCTAGTGATGGTCAAGAAGTCAGGCCAGGCCCGGTGCTCACATTAGAAAGCCTTCTTGTTAAATATATATTTTTTAACTGACAATATTACAATGCGAGTTGCTTTACTGTCACCTCAAGTAGATTTGATTCCCTAAACAATGAAAATGAATTACCAGTAACCAGTCCTGGCTATGATCAATTTTTATGACAGTTGCGAAGTAATAAAAATGTGATGAGCATCATCCTGGCAGCGTGCTGTTGGAAGGCAGAGGAGCAGGCCTTGCCTGTAGTCAGGGTAGCGGTTGCTATTATGGTGAAATCCACCTTCGAATCACTCCAAGTTAGGTGCTGTAGAGAACCAATGTGCGGTGTTGATACGCTATCTAGCGGCTGTATTGGTGATGACATGATTCCGGGATTACTGTTCTTGTGAATTGCTAGTATATATATGTATTATTCTGTGGTTCTATAGATAGATAGATCGATCGATCGATCCATAGGATGCCTTGGGTTGAAAGTGACCTTAAAGATCACCCAGTTCCAACCCGTCTGTCACGGGCAGGGATGCCACCCACTAGATCAGGTTGCCCAAAGCCCCATCTAGCCTGGCCTTGAACACCTCCAGGGATGGGGCATCCACAGCTTCTCCATGCAACCTGTGCCAGGGCCTCACCACCCTCTGAGAAAAGAATTTCCTCCTAACCTCTAATCTAAATCCTCTCTTTTAGTGTAAAACCATTCCTCCTTGTCCTGTCATTGTCTGCCTGAGCAAAAAGTTGCTCTCCATCTTTTTTATAAGCACTACATATTGAAAGGCCGCAATGAGGTCACCCCGGAGCCTTCTCTTCCCAGGCTGAACAGCCCCAGCTCCCTCAGCCTTTCTTCCTAGGAGAGGTGCTCCAGCCCCTTGATCAACTAATGACCCTCCTCTGGACCCTCTCTAGCACCCACGCCTTTCTTGTGCTGGAGGCCCCAGAGCTGGATGCAGCACTCTGAGTGGGGCCTCACAAGGGCAGAGCAGAGGGGGACAAGCCTTCGAGCTGCTGCCCACTCCTCTGTTGGTGCAGCCCAGGATGCAGTTGTCTTTCTGGGCTGCAACCGCACTGCTGGCTCATGTCAAGCCTTTCATCCACTAGAACTCCCAACAGCCCTTCTCTGCAGGGCTGCTCTGCTCTCACTGAGTTCTCCACCCAGTCTGTGCTCATGTCTGGGTTTAGATGAGATCAGGATTTGTAAATCTGTAACCACTTTGTAATGAATCCAAGACTTTCTGAGGTTGTGGATGACTAACCAAAAGAAGGTACTAAAGTTTGTATGAATTTGCAAACAAAACTGTTGCTGTAGGCATTTTTGTCTTTAATATTCTGACAGGTACTGGATAAGCAGTTAAGATTTTTCTCCTTTGTATTCAAGCCGTGGTTTCTAGGCGGACTAACAACCAACAGCTCAGCTTATGAGTGGTTCAAGAACCAGTTTAAGTATTCTCTTTACCTGCCAGATTAGGCAGTATTTTGTAAGGTCAAAGCAGACAATCTAGATACTTAATCTAAACTACAAATATAGTATACAGTAATGCAAAGCCAGATGTGTTCTCCAGTGGGGAAAACTAATTCTGGTTCCCTGAGATCGCAGACTAGGAAGAGGTGAAGATTATGCACAGGCTTCTCGTGGTTTTCTGTTTCTGACAGGGACATTGTTGACCTCCAGCAAATCATACACCCCTCTTGCTTTATTATCTGTTACCGAGATGTGAAGGGGAGATAGTACTGCTCTTTAAAAGCTTAATCAGCTTTTTAGTTGGTGAGCACTTCTGTTGTAAAGGCCTTACTTTCTGTATCGTATATATATACACATATGAAAGGGAATATACTACCTGTATATATGACTTATACAAGTATATTTCAGGTAATGCACAAGCTACAACAACTAGCACACAAATTCTTTTTATTTTTTTAAGAACTCTGACTCACCATCTGCCTCAGCAATTTTGCACTTTTCTACTTACTAACTGAGAAATCTCCCTAGACAGCTGTTAAACCATTTATCTTCAAGTGCACTTAATTAAAATATGTGTATTTGTTTTAGGAGGCTGAGTAAAGACATCGTGTTGCAGGTTTCAGCTTGGATAGCATCTTTAGAACTGTTCCGTCTTTCTAGGAAAGCAGGAATATTGTTCTTTCTTCAGACATCATGAAGAAAAGTGCTAATTTTGTTCTCTATTTTTGGTAAGTAATTTTTCAATTTAATATATGCTTCTGACACCTTAAAAATAAATTTGTTTAGTAAAAAATGTCGTTCACATGACCTACATTTATCATAATTATTTCTGATATAAAGCTTCCATTGTGTATGTAATTTGCCACGTAAGATTGCTGTTAATAAATGTGAAATATGTATATAAATTACATTATTAATGTAAGTATGTGCCACACAGGCAGTTGCTGTACTAAGCTTAAGGATTTATAGCTCCATCTAAGACCACTGTACTTGATAAGGAAACAGTGATTTTTAAGAGCAGAAGCTTATGATACAAGCATGTAAGAGTTGCTAGGTCTACAAGTAACCTCCTTTAAGTGCCCAAATACGATAATCTTCATCTCCTCTTGTCCCCCCTCCCTTCCTACCTATAAACATGTTCTGTACTTCCTTCAAATTCAACATTCACTCCAAATTAATTGTCCTGTAAAAAAAAGAACTTTGCTTTTGGTATGACTGCTGGCAACAGAGATGGGCTTAAAAATACATCAGAAAATTAAGGAAAATTCCTCAGTAGGACTTCCCACCTTGCATGTCCAGCTCCTAAGTGCCAGAACCCCAAATTATTTTTATTGCTTGCACAACCAGCACAACCCTGGCTACAAATGCATCCAAATAAGTGGTTATTGTAAGAAAGAAAAGTGCAACACTCATTCATTCGTTGCTCAAACATTTAAACAAAGGAAGTAATTTCTTTTACAAATGTTTCTCTTGTATAAGAATAATTTTGTACAGAAAATAGCTCTTTATACATTTTAGAGAAATGCTAACATTTAGATTCTCTATTCAGGGATAATGATTGAATGCAATTTAAGATTTCTGTTATGCTTTACAGTTACCAAATATCAACAAAGCAGCAATATACCACTTGTTTAATATCTTTCAACTGCTTGACTTACCAATTATTGACTCAAGACAATGAAAACATTCCTAGAACCATGTTTGTTGACAAACATTCAAGTATCTTGAAACTGTTAGTTATGAAATAACTCCTGAAATTAACACCATAATTTAAGCATCAAGGAAAATGAACTTAAACCTCAACAAGGCAGCATTACTTGCTCACAGATTATCCTGCTGGCTAATACTGTAAGAATCAAATTGAACTGAAACTTTTATATTAAATTGGTTTACTGTTAACATGACCTTCAAAACGAGATAGCAGAAGCTACTCAAGTATATGTTATGCAGCATTAATACAACATTATAAATGTAATAAAATGCTTTCACTTTTGTAAGAAGAGACCAGGGAAGGTAGAGAAAAATTTAGTAAAATGCAATATAAAAAGTAAATTTGTGGAGGATGAGAATAAATTGAAAATCATGTATATGTATTTATATATAACATTTGAGAGTATACTAAGATATACATATATTTAATAATGCTCAATTTCTTGCAACATAGTGTTAAAAGTTCATATGGTGTCACGGGGACCTCCAAAACAAACCAGTTTCACACACTTTTCCTCTACAATTACTGTTTCAAGCACCTGTACTTGTATGCAAGTTTCCTTTGAAATTAGTGGGATGGTAAGGAAATTTCTCCTTGATATACAGTCATCTCCTTGACACATTATCTTTTCTTGCTTTCTAGGTATTTTCTAATTTTAAAATGTAAGCAAAAATAATTTTAAGATGTAAGCAAACAAGTACTATATAACTCAATAATCAAAGATTGGAATTTGAGAATACTGTTGATGCTTCCATGCTGCAAGATTCAACCATTCAGTCAAACACACCTATCAGTCTGCATTAGCCAGCCTCTTAACGGGTACAATTTTCAAGGAAATTCCGCTGCAACTGGTACACCTCTCCTCACTAACACTGTGGCACAAAGATCGACAGGAGTAATAGATCACATTATACCAGGTCACATTTCCATTTAGCTAGGAGAAACAAGCCCCCTGCAAAACCTTATTCCAGTGATTTTGCAAATTCTGCATAGTCAATGTATCCGTCATTGTTCTTATCATCATCTCGCAAGACATCATCTATTAGACTAATTAGCTCTTCTTCTTTCATTGCCTGGGTATGCTCACCACCTTCCTACAAAAAAAAAAAAAAAAAAAACAAGAAACAAGTTTAGCGGTGTTTCCCATCTAGTGGCACATGACAGATTACTGACAACTAATTTTTGTTAAGCAGTTCATATTTGATGTTTAATGTGGTTCTAAGATTTATATAATCATTTATTCCAATATATGGAACTTTTACCAGATGCAAGCTATTAAGTCCAAGTTCTCTGTACTTCAAAATAAGTGCTTTGTATCCGTTATATCCAGTTTATATTCTTAGCCAAGAGATCTAAAAGCTAAATAGCACAATGTACAACGATAGACTAACCTAGCAGATGTGTTCTTAATTTGAATCTTTACGTCGCACAGACATATAGTTTCTGTACTGTATAGAAACATCATCCTTTGTGTCAGAACGTGTAACAGAGTGAGAAATGAAAAGAAACATGTTCAGTACAGTGGTGTAGCTTAAAGGTAGTAAAAGGTCAGTATGTGATACTGCGTTAGCATTGTCTTCCCAAGGATCGTACCTGCATCTGTCCTTAAATATTTGTAGCTGGGAAGAGAATGTGTTTACAAAGGTGAAGAAAACAAAGGCAGACCATGACTGGTTCTTCTAAGCCGAATTTGTGCAAGATGTCTCTTATACTTCGCTTATCCAAGGCAGTAATAGTTTGGACTTGAAAACAGCAGGCTTAGAACCTGCAGCAGCATCGTATCACGTGCTACTTCTATAACCTCACATCAGCTTAATTCCATCGTGGACAATTTCCCTTTTTCCTCTCCCCATCCCTGGCTATCAAAGTATCCCCTTTGTCAAATCATTTCCACTCTTCGCTCACAGTAAAGTTTAAACGACAGTGGAGTCTTCTTGAAAACTGTGATGTGACATGAAAAAACTATGATAAAGTTAGTATGTTTATAAATCAAGCCAAAGGGATAATAGTCTTGTTTTCACAAGAACTGTTCTACTGTAACTGCACTGAAGGTGTGTTGTGACTATGCTACTTAAAGCTGGTTTAAGAAAGTCAGAACTGTTTGCAAATGCACAAGCCATTACAATATACCACCTACCTCTTTGTGGACATGCGATATAGCGGTAGCAAGCTCTAGCCCATCTAACAAATTATTGCCATCATAATCATGCATTTTGAAGTAATGAAGCTGCAACTCTTGCGGAGACATCTCAGATTCTGGTTTTTCAATAACACCTTCCAAATGTTCCATGATGTGGCTAAGAAAAAAAAAAACAACAAGCGACATACCAGTTAGTTAATATTTAATTCTATGTTGACATCAAATTTAGTCTTTGATCAAGCAGTCAAGTGCACAGGAAGCACTGTATCTCTAAAAGCACCCTAGACAACCAGGACAACTGACAGTTTTACACTAAAATGAGGAAGGCACAAAGGTTGGTTGTTACAGGTGTTGCAGTGGCCTCTAGCGTCTTAGGTAGCTATTCCTCTTTCTTCTGGCCTACTGAACTGATTACAAAAACAAGCCAAGCAGCCCTCAGAGTCTCCTTTGGGCTGTTTTCCAAAGCAAAGGGTCTGGAGGAAGAGCATTTATACTCACACATGAACTAGGGAACTGCATTTGCTGCTACCTCTCTTTGGTGCGTGAAGAAGCAAGGAAGAAGAAAACCATTCCCTGCCCGCTTAAAGTACTGTTTTGTCTAAAGTACATTGATCTAGGCGAGCAGGGTTCCTGTAAGAAATCACTTATAGCGTGAGTTGTGCTGAAGGCTCCGGAGACCTTTCCGGGTCTGGCACCTGCTGTCAAGTTCTCCAGCAGCTGCCTCCTGCCTGCCCCCAGCTCTTCACGCGGCACCCCGAGCCGGGCGCCTGCCCTCGCCTTTAACCCGCCTGGCGCCGCAGGAGGTAAGCAGACGGCTAAGAAGCACCGTCGGCGTTTTCGGGACACGTACTCCTTATCTTGCACCAGGTTCTTATCGAGGCGGATGTTCGCGTGCTGGCCCTCCCCGCCGCGCTCCTCAGCCAGGGCGCCGAGGAGGGAGGCGGCCAGGCAGCAGCACAGGAGAGCCGCTCCAACACCCCTCGGGGCCATGGCGATCTCCTGCCGAGAGGAAAACAGAGCGCGGAGAGACGGGCAACGCCCGGCCGTTAAACCGCCGCCCGCAGCCGTTAAACCGCCGCCGCGGGATGGCGGCCCTGGCCCCCAGGTGGAGCCGGGCCCTGCGCTCCCCTCCGCCCACGGCGCATGCGCGCGCCCCGCCCCGCCCCGCCCCTCGGCGCCCCGCCCGCCGGCTGCACCTTGCGGCGGGGCGCGGCCGCGTCACGGCGCCCGCAGGGACGTGTGCAGCGCTCGCCGGCGGCCAGGTGCGGCGGGAAGGGGCGGGGCCTCACCCTCGGGGGGCGGGGCCTCGGCGCCGCGGGGGCTCCGCTCGGTGGGCGTGGTTTCCCGCTCGGTGGGGCGTGGCTTCCCGGCCGGTGGGCGTGGCTTCCCGGCCGGTGGGCGGGGCCTCCCGGCGGGTGGGCGTGGCTTCCCGGCGGGTGGGCGGGGCCTCCTGGTCGGTGGGCGTGGCTTCCCGGCGGGTGGGCGGGGCCTCCCGGCGGGTGGGCGCGTCCCGGCGGCGCCCCGCGGTCCGGCGGCGGCGGGGCGCTAAGATGGCGGCGCTGTGGCACGTGAAGCTGTCGGGGGAGCTGGAGCGGTGCCGGGCGGAGCGGCACTGGGCGCAGCTCCGGCTGCTGGTGCGGCACCAGCTGCTGCCCCCCGCCAGGGCGCCCCGCAAGGCGGCGGCGGGCGCCGAGGAAGCCGGTAAGGGGGCGGGGGGAGCGGCAGCGGGGCGCTGACCTGCCCCGGGAGCCGGGGGGAGCCCCGGGGTGCTGGTCCGGCCGTGGGTGGGGGGGGGGCTCCGCGGTGCCTCCCCCCGGCGGTCCCGAGGGCAGCGCCCGTTGGCCGGGTGCCCGGGGAGCGGCGGTTCGGGGGCTCGGTCCCTCCTTGTGCCTGCGCCTCTCGCCTCCGGTAGAGGGGCCGGCGAGCGCCTGGGTGCTCCCCGGTGCCGCGGACGAGTGGCTGTGGCTGGGGGTGGGCACGCGCAGGGCCCGCTGTGTTGTGCCGCTTCCCCGTTTCGCGGTGCCGGCGGGCGGTAGGTGCGTGCCGGCCGTCGGGCGGGCGGAGCTCCGCTCCCGCGCCGGTGTGCGCTGGCGCTCGGGCCGCAGCACGCGCGCTGTGCCTCGCGCGGGGGGGGCGAGCGGGCAGCGGCTGCCCCACGGGCTGCGAGTGCGGGGAGGACGCTGCCCTGCGCCCCCGTTCCGCAGCTTCGGGCTCTGGAACACGAAGTCTGTGTGACACACAGTGCTCGTTTGGTTTTTTGTTTGATTTGCAAAGACGTTCTTACCCTATTTGACTCAGCCAGCTGTTTGAGATACTCCTTCTATGAATGAATGAGCTGCTGAACTAGACCCATCAAGCGAGAGCTCCAGCTACGCCGCCAGATGAGATGTTTTTAGCAAGTGATGCGTCTTAAAGTTCATAGAAAATAATTTCTTCTAAGTAAAATATTAAGCTTCTGATGCAGTTACTGTTCTGTAGTGAAGATCATGGCTTATGCCTAGTCTGAAGCAAGTTTTCATGCTTGTACATTCACAAATTTTAAGCATGGACTTAAATGCTTGCTAAGACTGGTCTTACAGTTTTTCATCACAAAACTCACTTTTAAATTAATTGCTGCATTAGTGACAACACAAGAGTGAGCTGTGCTGTCAAAATGAAAGATATGATCAGGGAAAAATAGTTTAATTAAAAGGAAATGTCATTTTATTTTTCATAGGTAACAACGTTTCCAATACCCCAAGTTAACACTACTTCCTCTTTTCCTCCACTAGTTCCTCTCACCCCTCAGAGTTACTATTTATGTGTCTTGCAGATGATGAGTTTTCTCTTAATCCTATTTAAATGTTAATGTAATGCTATTTAAAAAAAGTGGTGCTGATAATAGCATTCGAAAATGCTAAGTGATGTTTCTTGTTGGTTGGTGTATGCTTTCAGAGGACTATGGGAGTATGCTGCTTGCCGAAGCTCTGCTGGAAGAATGCTTACAGGAAAACTTTGCCAAACTGAAGGACTCCATTCCCCTGACAGAGAAGAATGAGCCCAAACTGAGTGAAGCTAAGCAGTATCTGACCAACGTCTTAAGCAGAGGAAAGCTGCGGGTAAGTGGGCTCTGTCATTGTAACTGCTGATAACGTAATGCTGTTTTCATGTGATTGTTAGCCTGATATGAGGTGTTGACATTGCCTTATCATGTCCCCCTATTTACAGTGCTGTAGTTATAGGTATTACTAATGTCCTTGTAATTCAGTGCCCCTCTGCAGTGTCTTCTGTTGGGAGATTGCTTTTTCATATCCAAACAGGTTAGGTATTACAAATATATCCTTCTTTCTGATTACAAAGACTTGGGCTGAGTATGTAGGAGCTCTCTGCAGCTGTGGTGCAGGGCCTTCTAATGGTGCTGCTGGGTTTGCCCAGCTGAGGGACCTCCTGCCGCTCCAGGGCTGAAGGAATTGCGTGCACCTGGTCAGCTCCAGGACAGAGGTAAAATGTGCTTCACGCTGCTGCTGGGCCGTTGAGGTCGTAGTGCAAGTCCAAGGTTACAGCCTTGCATTGCTTTCGGTCCCTGCCAGAGAAGTTACGCCAACTTAGCCTCAGTTTTCTTTCATGTTCTGAGTGTGTGGTTCATAGCTGCCCATTAGCAGAGAGCTTTAGGAGAGTTTCAAGACACTGCCTCAGTGGCTACTGGTGACCTTGAACAGCGGGGCTTTAATAAGGCTATGAATTACAAGTCTGAAGTTCTAGGCTTGTACTGCTCCTGGTTCTGAAACTTGCAGCGTAATGAGCTTGCAAGTGGATGTTATACTTTGATCATGTTACCTGCAACAGAGCCCATGTTCAGCTTTTATTTTTCTGTGGGGCAGTTCCTTGTTTGTATCTTCTCAAAAGTCAGTGTATTTAAATAAAAAGATAGGGTAGGAAGGAGGATTCATCCAGCCCTTTTTCTTTATAGTTTAGCCCCAGTAACAGCCAAAACCACTGTTGCTGTTTGGTTTTTTGTTTGTTTGTTTCCAGGTCTAGGTGTTAGGTTTGGCTTCATGAATTGCAATTACTGTTTCTTTGTAGTGGTGATTTGGCTACTCATGTTGGTTACTTACAAGCTACTCTTGAACCTGTGTAGACTGCATGTGTTTAAAAACTGGGGGTGAAGGATTAGGAACCTCTCCTGCTTTTGGAAACATTAGAAAGGGTCCAAATGTTTGTCTCTTACTGAGAGTGTTTTTTTTTCTTTTGCACACATTTGTATAGACATTTTCAATACTCCTTAAGGACCAAACAAATCCTAGAAATGGCAGGCATGCTTTCTGCCTCTACTTTTGCCTGAACTCTTTTTTTGAGAACTTAAGAAAACTTGGGAACTTTCCTGCTTTTTTTGATTAAATGTACAGAGGAGAGGGGACCAGTAACTGAATGACTGAAAAATATTTTCTATACAGTTTAAAAGCAGGGAATTTCCTTGGTGTGTATGTCTAGTTATGATAGTGACAGGCTTTAGTGTTATCCATGGCTGGTGAATCAATAGAATAGGTCAGTGGCAAGGGAAGAGGTGACTTGTAAGCTGTGTGTTTCCAGACTGAGCTCCAAAGTAATTCCTTGACCTTTGTGGCTTGCTGCTCTCATAAGCATAGTGCTAAGATCTCTAGACGCTTAAATCCTTACTTCTCCAAATTGTGTAGTTGGCAAGGTTAAGAACAAAACATTCTGAATCTCCTTAATTTGTGCTAAAGTATCTCATTTGTGCTCATTGGTATTTTACCATGTAAATGCTCTTTTCCCCTCATTTCTGTTTCAGCCTAAGTATATGATAGAAGCTATGCTGATCCTAGGGAAGCTTCATTACGTAGAGGGATCCTACAGAGATGCCATCAGCATGTATGCAAAAGCAGGAATCGATGACATCTCAACAAAAGATGAACCCCTGTACATGCTGCGTTTGGTGACTGAAGCCTTCGTTATTAAAGGTAAAGGACCACATACATATATTTGAAGTATGCTATGTAGGTAGAAAGTTGAAGGTATTTCTCCAAGTGGCTTGATATGATCAAATTGGCAGTGTTGTTGCCTTTAGAAAGTCCTACTGGGTATGGTCTGTACAGTTTAAAATTGAAGGCGTCATGCAGTCTTGGTCCATGATTTTTAAACTTGGCTGACTTGTAAAAGAAAGGTTGATGCTGGAAGTCGTGTGCTAACTGTTGGCTGTAAGTCAGCAACGCACCTGTGCCTGTGTATACATTTTGGGAAAATCTAAATCAAGTGCTCTGAATTGGGGCCTATACTTTCTATTAGAGTTCATCCACTTGTAATTTTATATGATTTCTGTGAAATAAGCATGGATGGAGTTTCCAAGTTTTAAACTCTGGACTGACACAATATATGCGTTCAAAGCAGGTTGTGTATTTTTGCAATGCATGTCACGTTGTATCATACCTAATGTACAAACAGGAGTCTCCTCCCCCTTTTAATTCTACAAACATTGCGCTGAGAGATCCTAATGAAAATTGCCTCTAAGGGTAGTGGAATTGCATTTCAGTTTTGAGTGGGGGAAAGGAAGACCCTAGTCAGTTACTGACTTGGCGGGGGGAAAAAGATCAGTAATCTTCTCCTTCATTTGCTTTCAGTTCCTTTATAAATGTTGCTCAAGTACTGCTACCTATCTACTGCTTTCTACTCTTTTCAGCATGTCCACCAGCTAATTAGGTGAATGAGAACTCTGTGATGATCAGATACCTTCAAATGGTATGTAAAAGAGTGACACCAAATCAACCCCAAATACTGTTTGACTGGGCTGCTAGTATTACTGACGATAATTTGGGTGTTTCATGATCTCACACAGTCATTCTGCTTTTTTTGAAAACCTGTTTTTGCTGCTTTGCTTGCTTTGGTTTTGTTTTCTATGGCTCTGGTTGAATCTGCTTCATTAATGAGCTTTTGTGGTGTAGGACTAATTTACTCATAACTTACACTAATGTATGCATGGTGCAGAGGAGTAAGTGACTACCAATGCATTTATTGCGGGTGTTTTGTGTGTTTTTTTGAGACTGACTAACGGTGTACTCAAGAGTCTTAACCTTGCTGGGAATTGGTCCTAGGTGAGGCATGAATGTAATAAGGTATGCGTGAACACTGGTGAAATAACGCTGCACCTGTAAGACTTCTTCCATGGTAGCTATCTCACCTCCGTATGAAGATATAAGGGTGGAGGTGTTTGCCTCAGAAGATCAGACCTTAATTTTTTTTTAATGTAGTTTAGCATGGAATATAAGTGTTCTTTTGCCTCTGTGCATGCAAACTGTAAGGAGTCCCTGCCATTGCAGAGTTACCTCTGTGCTATTCCTTTTCCACAGCTTGTATCCTCAGTGATGATTATTTTCAGATTAACCAAGATATCAAGGATATACGAAGTCACTTGGTATTCTAACAAAGCTTGTGTCAGAGAAGTCCATCAGAGTGGAGCTTCTCCAGCTGAGTTTGGAGAGAGCACTCGCTGCTAGGATCAGTTTCTCTCTTTTGTATACTCAACCTCTTGCTTTTACAGAAATAAGCCTTTAAATGTTAGGAGTTTGGACAAGGAAATAGCAGTGTAGATTTAAATCTTCACTTAAAAATATGTCTGCCCAGGCTACCTCTGCAGGTTAAGTAACAGAGCATGGATTTAAATTACTTAAAATTTCTTTATACATTAGTATAAAGACTCTTGATTTCTTTTTTTTTTCCTCTTGATATCTGCATAGATTTTTTTTGAGCTGTACTGTATTATTGCTTCTGGTTGAATTACTGTTAGCTTATACAAACTGAAACCTTCTGTAAGGACACTCTCGAACATCACTAGAAACATTTCTTCATGGATTGTTTATGCAGCAATCCAGAAAAGCCTGTCTCTGTGTTCTGTCTTTATTCCAGGAACTTCAATCTTCTGTGCTTAATTTCTTACTCAGATCTTCAGTAATACAAGGAGGTGGTCAGAATGCCCATGTTCACTCAGTAATGCGCTAGAACTTTATATCAGTTCAAGTATAAACCTGAAACCAGCTTGATTTTGTGTAGCTAGTAGTGTTGGGTTGTGCATATATGCAGAACGGCCACGTAGGCGTTCAGGATCATGAAGGAAGGGTCATGGCAGAAAGAAAAGCCAAATCAAAGGCATTTGTGTTACCATTTTACTGTTGGAAACAAACTAAACAGTAATGAGAAGGAGATGGGGTACATTGGGAGGAGCTGTGCAGGCAGGGTGTGTGGTAGAAATGAAAAGTGGGATAGCAAAACTGGGTTTGCTTCTTTAGAGTGCCTTTTGAATTCTGTGATGCTGATGGTTGGGCATTGAGCTCAATCTGTGGGGGCTCCTCTGAAGGCCCATAGCGTGTGATAGTTGATGTTATGGCAAGAAGTAATATGGATTTGTAGCCTTGTGATTGGAGTGTAGAAGTCAAATGGGGAAAAAGTTTTCTTGCTTTCCTTTCTCAGTAGTCTTTTACCAAAGATGACTGTCAGGCAGTAAACACTAAAGATGTTTTTTATAAATGCTAAAGCTTGAGCAGCTGGCAAGTTACATGAGAGATGGTGGTGAAGGTTAGATTCGTCCAGTATCTCAGCTGACTGCTCCTGCTTATCCTGTTTCTAAATCCCCATGTTGTGGGGAAAAGAGCATCATGTCATACTCCTGTGGACAGTGAGTGAAGTGCTAACAACAGTTTGATTCTTAGCAGTGGTTAACCTCTGTGGTTATTTAATAGGTGGCTGGTCTGTCCACGTCTCTGTTCTTTCTCCCCATCCTCCATGAGGTCAATTCCTCCTTAAAACCTATGCTTGGCTCTATGATGCAAACAGTTCTTTCTGTCTATGGCAGGAAACAGTATTGAGTAATAAAACTTGCTTGCATATTCACTTGGGACACATTGTGGCTTTGTTACCTGGCATTGTCCATCTGAAATGAGCAGAACTACCAAACAGCACACGTAACTGCCACTTTGCCTCTGCTGCACTTACTGCACACTGCAGAGACCCCCGGCTGCTCCCAGTGAATAAATCTTCCTGGTATAGTAGAGTTGGTCATAACCTAACTCTTTGCAAAGCAAAGTGCATCTGTAGCCAGGACTTAGCTCATCTAAACTTCCAGGTTGTAGAATGGCTCTGTAAATAAATTAGGTTTTGTAGTTATGATGTTCAGAACCAAATATATTTCCATAATGTAGGGTTATAGGTACCTATCTTTGCTTGGTGTTTTGGGGGTTTCCACTCCCCAGCTGACGTCACTGATCCCTGCAGAAATGCAAATGGTGTACTTGTTCTGGTCATATTGCTGCCTCTGGTAGTTGGCTGTTTAAAGTGAGTGTGATTGAAATAATGCCATACGAATGTCAATGAAATAACATATGAAGCTTAAGCTACTTGTACAGGTGCAAAGTTTGAGTCGTAGAGTACCAAAGCAAGTTGCTTTCTGTCATTGTGAGTCAGGGGCAAAACTGAAGAAAGCAAGGAAGGAAGATCTCCCGTGGATAACTTGTCTCTTGGCTCAGTCCTTTTCTGTAGCGTTAGAACCAGTGTAAGCTGTTATAGAAGAGTTTTTATGCCTGTATAAATATAGAAAAGATAACGTGAACGATATACTTGCGGTAGTTTTGTTTCTTTTTAAAAAAGCTTTTGGGTTAGCCTTAATGGAGTTGTGCTTGGTTCTCTTACTGCTAAAGCCTCAGTATGAAGATGGGAGGTGGTATGCAGGTAGGCCTGAGGAGTCTCCTCCGTTACGGAGCCATTTGGTGCGCGGCCCTTCTTGGTGTGCTGTGGGAGGGTGGGCAGAGACCTGCTGTAGCAGAAGGCCATTGCCAGCCTGAGTCATGCCGGCCCAGGGAGGGCTGACGTGGCCTGTGGGCCCGTCTCTGTTGGGACTGGCAGCGCCTTCGGCTCGCCGCAGCGCTTCTCGTCAGGGCGTGTGGTGCCAGAGCTGCTGCGAGATGAGTCAGCCCCACGGAGAGGAGCTCCCCGCATCCAGCAGAGCCCCGGCCAAATCAGCAGCGACACAGGACTGCAAAGGGCTTCTAGCTGCTTTCATGGGGAAGCGGCGCTTTAATAGTCCCACTGCCTCTGTCTGACAGGGCTGGAGCACGTGGCCTCGTACGGTGCTGCCTCTGCTCTGCTGACTGGAAGGGGGCTGCGGAGTAACGTGTTTGTGGGTGTCTAAGGATGGGCGAGATGAATCCCTGGTAAACTCGTTTCTGAAGGTTTGGGTTTTTTTCTAAGCTTTAGAAAGAGATCTGTTCTATCAAAAGGCTGCAGTGTAAGCTCAGCCTTTTTAGATCTCAGGAAAAACCACGTTGAAGAGGCCATTAGATGATAATGCAACTGTGAGAAGCCTTGATCATAGTTTGCGTTTTGTTTTAACAAGTCTAACCACGAGTCACATGTACAAGGCAACTGAGCCTTTTTTTTTAATTTACTCAGTGGCTTGAATCATCCTTTATGTTGTTCTTTAGCCCACTTTAGTAATTTGAAGATGTTTAAGAGCTGTAATCTGGTACTTCTGAAAAACCGTAAGATCACAATGCTAACTCTGCTGCATTGAGAAGTGAACTTCAAGCCGCGCACCGTTCTAAGAGCCGTGATACTGCTGAAAGCAGAACTGTGAATCCAACACATGAGGGTTTTTCCGGAGCTTCACGGTGCTGAGCAACCAAGTGTGTACGTCTAGGGTTCTGGGTTTGGTTCAGCTCACTATGGGTTTTTTGGGTTTTATGTCTATTCACTTTGAGGACAAACTGCTGGTCTTGTGTTTTTCTGTTTCTCTTAGGGATGTATCTTTTAAAACCTCTATGATGAGGTCAGTATTGCATGGAAGGATATTGTTCTGCTTTATCCCTATCTATCTAGGGTTTGTAATACTGGAAGTGATGTCTTACAGGTTATAATAATGTTGTGGATGGAAAATGATGGTATTGCACAGTAATAAACAGGAAAAACTAATCTTTCAGGAAATAATGAACAGAAAGATGGATCTCTTAGCTGATTTAAAAACTTGGTTCTAGTTATGATTTTAAATTGGTCAATTTATGCTTCAAATTTTTAAATATCATCATCATTAAACTTCCTTAGTGCTTGTGCATTGTAATTTATTTCTTAAGGTATTTTTGTTGGTTTGCAGAACTATTAAAAACACGTGGGTTTGCATTCAGTAGACATGAGCCTGGCAATTCAATTGTTTTTTTTTTCTAGCTAATCAGAAGATACTTTGCCCATTTGTTCGTACACTTCATTGAAGTCTTTAATTTTGACATTTGCTTATGTGTCATTCATCATTTTTTAATACTGTTTTCTACAGGATGACTAATTTCCTAGGTGAGATTTGTATTCAGCTGCATTTTTTCCTAATTAGCATAAATATAGTTAAAATGGATTTATTGTGGAGCGAAGTTCTGATAAATCAACTTTTTTGCTCTGTTAAAAAATATTTTCAGTTAAATGAATTTTACTTGGTATAGGCAATGTTTGAACTCAATACTTCTAACGTTCAACACAAGCATTAGGTTTCTTGTGTGCATTTTGTTTTTTTATTCATAGTTTAAAGGTGGAAAATAAGCTTTCCCATTTGTTTTTATGTAATCCAAGCCTTGTTGATTCTTCAGCTTCAAAAGCTAGTCACTTAACTAAACTAATGGAGTGAACTGAAGGAAAAAGGATTTTGTTTACTTCCTGCTTTACTCCATGGAAGAGCCTTTATTTTAGAGACTGATTTCAGCACTTCACTGGACTCTGATTTCAGATCCTGAGCCACTAACTTTTCCTCTTACTTTTTACTTAATGCTACCAATCACACAGTGCAAAGATGTATTTTGTTCAAATAATGAAGTATTGTGTTACGGGCTTTAACTTAAGCAGCCTTAAAGTAGGCCTTCTGAAAACCAGATTTCCAGGTAGCTTCTCTGACATGAAATTTTTGTCTACCCTAGTTTTTGTTGAATGAGATGGCAATACTAAAACTACTGAGCCTACAGGAACACAGGCTGAGTGGAAGAATTGAGTACCCCTGGTTTGAAAAAATTCAAGTGCAGATAAGCTGAGTTTAGAAATGCTATGTAGCTTTGCAGGGTCATCATCTATTTCATAACCCTCTTTTCAAAGTGAATTTACACTTTTAATTTCTTTGTTAGAAGCATGTTTAATCCAGGTCATGATTTAAAAGCATGTTTCAGGCCATGTGTATGCTTTTTGAGCTTGCTCTTTGTTTTAGAGGGCATACAGTTTTGCAAGGTGCATTTTTCCTTTCCTAGACTAATGTTTAGAATATCCTGACTGCTGGATGGAGAAGGAAAAAAACAAATAGCAAAACCTTATGGTTATGCATATTCTTGTTCCTGGGGATCTTTTCATAGGCTGGTCTTAAGTGTTCTTGAAGTCCTCTAAGAAAAGCTTTGCTGTAGATCCCCACATGCTCTCTTTTTACTATGTAAGGAAATGCCTTGTCTTGTCAAGTGAGACAGATGTAGGAAGGGGATTATTGGAAGGCTGATGACATTTTTCCATGTTCAAATAAATAATTCTTTATGGCCTTTCTGGGCACTAATAGAGGAAAGTAAAAATCATGCTGTAATTGCACATGTCAAGATAAAGATAATCCATTTCTGTATTATTGTTCGGTAGCCTCATGACTGTAAGGAAGGCTTCCAGTTCTGGCAGTGGCAAAAAGAGGGAATGCAGCTCTTCCTCTCTCCTTCCAGCACTGCCCCACACATGAACGTACATCCTGCCCGCGTTGCTACTTCTGGCTGACTTGGAAACAGCTTGCTGGGATGCACCATATAGCAGAAATGGGCGGTAGGTTGTAAGGGGCAGGGAGAATCCTGAGAGCTCGAATTCCCTCACTACCTCTCCCCCATTAGTGCTGTATTGACGTAGAAACCATTGATGGCAACCTTGCAAACGACAGTGTTGGCTGGTGCATTTGAATTCCTGGTAGTGCTCAGTCAGGACTCTCCTGAAGATACCACTTCTGGTCCTTCCTCATAGTCTTCAGGAAAGCTTGTTGAAGAGCCAAAATTGTACTGGGCGCAAAGTTAAGAAGAGAGAAGCACAGATTGGGGTTAAAGTTGGGGAAAAACTAACTCAAAGTTTTCTTTTGCTTTTTTAGTACAGGCATACTATGCTTAGGTGGTAATGGGGGTTGTGAGGATGACAGGTGGCAGTACGCAGCTCTGTTAACCTGCATGGTGCTTTTGAGATGAAATAGTGGCATGCAGTAGTCTGTTCCTGTTCCTTAACGGCTTGCTCTTCTGTTGGCAGCTGCTACTGAGGTTGCTTTGGTCAGTATTTTCAGCTGCTGTGACAAAGTAGAATTGCCGTGGAGGAAAAATAATTTGTTTGCTTTCTCGTCCCTTTTAAAAGGGGGAAAAAATGGGGGGGGGGGGCAGACGGGACACATTCCTCTATGCTGGAATCATCTGATGACTAAAAATGGGTGGTACTCATCTCTGGGCATTAGGATCTGTGGGGAGATGGACTCTTCTATACAGAGCTTAAATAATGCAGCGAGTTTTCTTGCCTGACCACTGGGAAAATTGCCTCCCAGCCACAAGAACGTATGGTACAATCTGGCATTGAAAACCGCCTCCCTGCGAGTAAGACGCTTTGTTGGCAGAACTTGTTTTCACTTTTGTTTGACAAAAACTGCAGCTTTTAAGTGCTAATTCACATCAGAGGGAGCGAGACTTTGTTCTACACCTTGTATGTCTTCAAAGCGCTGCTGTTTGCAGTCACGCCAGCCAGACAGGAAGCATGCTGTTTACTTGCGCTGCCACCAGAGTAGCTGTCTGATGGGCAAAAGCTCCAGCTCCTAGGTGCTGCTGCCTTGATAAAAGGGCTGAGTACTGCTGTGTCTTATTTGGGTGTTGAGAGTGGAGCAGAAGTTTGGGAGTTGAGCTGCTCTTAGGCTGTTAGAGCGTTAGTTAGGGGAGCTGTGTGTCCCGGTGCCCCTGCTTCCCAGCTCTGCTGTGAGCAGCTAGCCTGGCCCAGCCCCGGCCTTCTCGCTGTCTGTAGGCTGCCTGCTGTGGCCAGGGAAGCTGGCTTCACCGCCATCCTCCGTCAGCTCTTCTCTGCTGTCAGACAGGCTAGCTGAGGTCTTCCTCTGTTTGCACTTTGGACGTAGTTCTGTGCAACGTGCTGTGCACAAATGCAGCCAGGGTGTGGGTTTAGGCTTCTGAGAAGGGGGATACCTATAGGCAACCAGATGCAGATGACTCCACTTCGGAAAGTGGAAAAAGATAAATACCCTCCTGGGTTTCATTAGTGTGATTTGCTGTCTGTGGTTTCTAAGGTTTTATCACGTTATTCTTCCACTCCCTTCTTCCCACACAAGCATGTGATGAGCTTGTGCTGGCTGCACGTGCGTGCGTAAAACCCCACCTCCCTGCTGTGCTGTGACTTAGTTCCCTAGAGCTGGGGGGCCAGCAGCATCAGGAGGTGCAGGAGTAGTTGCCGCGTGCTTTCCTGAGGAGTACAAGTGTACTCCGAGGTGGCCAAGCCACAGGTAGCTGTTAGGTGGCTCTGATGCCATTCCCCAGCTGCAGCTGTGCTGTGTAGCAGGCAGTGGTGTGTGCACACACTGGGTGTTACTGACACGAGCTGTGGGGGTCAGCGAGTGGTCACAGCGGCTGGGGCTGATGCTTTATGTCCTGCCATGAAGCGTTGTGGTCACTGGCAAGCTCTTCTCTGTGGCTGTGCACTGCTCCCAGCTTCCTGCATCCCTCTGCTCCGTGAGGGTATGCTATGTGGCCAGTGGCTCTGGGAGGGTTTCCGTCTGCTGCTTTACCCTGCAGTAAGCTCCGGATGTCTTTGACAACCTTTTAAACGACAGGGGAACAAGCCTCTTTGTCCTTGCAGGCTATGTCTGTTCTAATATTCCTTAAGTAGAATTGGCTTGAGTGCTTGATATGAATCAGCATAGTTACGTTACCCTCCCATTTTCTCTCTCCTGCTCCCAAAGCGCACGTGAAAGTGGGCTAGTCCAGTTCAGTGACTGCGACTGCAGCTACACAGGAACTTTCTCACTGGTGTCAGCGATGCAGTGAGCCCAAACAGTACGTCCCAGTACTCAGTCATCAGCGCCACCTCTCTCCATTGCCCCCAATCCACTTTGCTTTTCTACTCCACTTTTGCCTGCTGTGTTTAGACCAGGGAAAAATGTAATTCTCATAGCCTGCCATGGGAGTATGCGGATGGTGTTGACCAAGCCCTTTGAGGCTGTTCTCACCTCTTTGCTGTGTCTCAGAGCATCACCCCAACAGAGACATCTCCTTCACTGCCATCAGATGTATTGTGGAATGGAGGTGGCCACTTGTACCAGGACAATTAGTGTGTTACAGCAGTGGTCTGTGAAGTGGGATGTGCACGTCCTGGACGACGTGTCATGCACAAAATGATCTGTTGGGGTATAGGAGGAAAGTACTAAACTTCTATTTGTATAGATTTCTATCTCTTTAAACAAAAAAAGGAATCCAGATTGGTATGGATTGACACTGGCATCCTTGCCAGTCTGTATGTCAGAGTCAGAGGGTCCTGTGTCGCATGGTCCACAAAGTGTCCTAGGTAAGAGTGGGTGTTTCACAGTGCCACCATCACTTGTTCGTTCTCTCAGCATATTGCAGTTCACATTTGCGTAGTGAATTGCATTTGTGTTGCATTACCTGGCTTTAGCTGAACTAACCATCGTGAAGTGGACAAGTAGTTTAAAGACTCCCACAAAGGAACTGTGGATTGATTGCATGTTGTACTAATAATGCAAGCACAAGTGAGCAATAAGAAAATGGCTGAGCTGACACTTCTCTTAATAAGAGCTCTTCATTAGCCACATTAGGCAATCCCTGCTTTTACCTTGTAATCGGATCTAATCAGTGATGTTTGAAGTCCAGCAATACTCAACTCAATACCTCAAAAGTTTCACTGAACTTCATGATAAATTTCTAGAAGCCTCTTTTGAGCTTTCTTTCTCAATAGCAAAAGATAAAATCACATACCATTGGGGAAGCGTTTTTTCTTCCCGCAGTGGTAAATGGCTAAAATAATACACAGAAGACAATATGGTGACAAACTAAAACGTGTTCCTTCGTCAGCAAATAGTGTTGGGAGACACATAGAAGGCACCGAAGACCTGAAGAAACAAGTATTAGAACAAACTACATGGTGCGGGAAACTTGCTATACAGTTTGGTGAAAGTACAGATGTTTCTAACATGGCACAGCTTAATGTATTTGCTAAATTCTGGTTCAGTAGTGAAATATACTAAAAACTAAATTACTTTCTTAATAAAAACGTTTGTTTAAAAAAAAAACTGTGCAAGTTTAATCACTAATGTAGCAGCTGCTTTGGTAATAAAATAGAATTCTGGTGTTAGGTTACAGAAGTAGCATCACATGAAATTCATTCACCACCGTTTGTAAGTAAGCTGTTGCTGCAAAGAAGTGAGGGCAAGAAATGCACGGAGTAATACAGGAGTGTATATCAATGTGGCTTATTTCCTTTAAACACAAGACCTTTAAACAGTAGAATCTCTCTAATACTTAAAGAAGCGGTGGGGAGTGACCCCGAAAATCGTTTGTGCCACACACAAACTCACTGGTGGTCTCATGGCAAAGTGCGTAAGAGTTGTTGAAGTTAAAGATGATTTATACATTTGTTTTGCAAAGATAAACGTTACAAATTTGCAGATCTTTTCTGTTATGATAAGCATCTGTCAGTTTTATGCTACCTAGCGGGTATTTTTAAAATGGAAAAAACACATTTTGTCTGTCCCTTCAAGCTAAAGGTGATGTTTTAACAACTGAAGAAGTAATGGCATCTGGTTTTAGAACAGATGTTTGGAAATGTTTCCAAGTCAGTGTGATTTTTTTTTTTGGTGTGTGCTGAAAATGTCACCTACAACTCTTATGTGTATACAGTTTTCTTACCTGTTTATAATTTGTGTAAATAAGAGTTTCATTTAGTTTGGAACCCATTTGTTAATAACTTTGTTTGTAAGAACAACTGACTGACACCAGGGAAGATGTAAATATACTAGTGAATTAAAAAAAATAAATAAAAATTTGGGTAGGAGCAGCTAATGATTCACTTCTCTTTGGATCTACATATCTTTGTTAGCAATGATAATCATTAAAACCAAGTATTAAAATAAACTTACCTTAGAACCAGACCTTCCAGTCTATGTATCTGCATTAAATCAAGATTTTTTTCAAAAATAACCATAATCAAGCACATTGTTCTTCCTAAAAATTAACATTTCTCTAGCGAGAACAAAGTTTTGTACAGTTCATGAAAGCAAGCAATATTTTTAACTTTTTCATTCTTCTGGTTTGTATTTTTGTGTGTTTTATAATGCACTATGTACAGCAGCATGTAGATAATTTAAAAATATGTATGTTGGGAATGCATGCTCAGTAAAATTCTTGCTGTTAGGAGTGTGTGATCAAAAAGCCTGGAGCCTGCCTTGTTGTAGGTTGAAGTCCAGGTTCAAAGATCTGCTGTGAAGAACAACCAGCAGCCAGGCAGCACCTTTTGATATATCAGCAAAGTCAGCACCCTTGGATTAATGCAGCAAGGTGTGCACAGCCTACGTGGAACTGATCAGGGGTGGGTGACTGAGGTGGCATCTGAGATGTGCTTGCCACCTTCTGGCTTCACAGGCAACCCTGTCAAGAAGTTTTTCCTCATTTTAACAGTCAGCTACTGCTTTTGAGATTTTTAGACAAAGGATACCCCAGGATTATGATGGACTGCGGTGAGTGAAGGGCTGTGTAGAAGTGATTGGAAGTAATGAGGCAAGAAGTTTGCACTGCTTTCTTGCAAACCAAAAGTTCTATCTCTTCCCTTTCCTCTTGCACTAGGCACAATATAAATGGTGTGTTTGAAACCTAGGGCTTCCAGGCCTTTCTTGCCCCGCTTCCTCTGTTTGCATTTCAAGTAAATGTCATTGAACACTTGTAACTTAATTGCTGAGGGGAGGAGTGTCAAGACCCATGATGTGAATTATTTAAGCTGCTGTGAACTGTGGTAGAAATAATACGCAGCACTGGGTCTTGCCCTATGTCAAGCCAATCCAGACTGCCGCGATGTCAAACCAGCAGCCTGCAGCGGGCTGAGTGCCTGCGCGCAGCCAGCTCCTGGGCTGTGCTTGCCCACCACCTTACCTCAAGACAAATTATTTGTGGTCCTGTTGAAAATCTTTGCATGTCCTCAGCTTGGTGGCACGCTTTCTTCTGGCCTGGGTAGCCCGTCTGCAGGGCATGCGCACGCAGGTCCTTGCCTTGGAGGCTGGGACCGGTACTGTTGGCAGGGCTGTAACTTCCACCCGAAGCTCTTTTTTGCTTTGAGTTCCCGTAGCTGTGTTTGACACAGGTGTAACAACAGGTAGGCTTCATGCTCCGTGCACTGTGGTGTTTCTTTAATTCTGTCATTAAATTGCCCCTGCAGCTGGGCTGCAGGGCTTTAGCAGCCACAGGCTAACACTTGGCAAAAGGGGTTTAAAGTAGTGTGCTGCTGCTGACCCTGAATTCTTCCACCAGTAAACACTCTGTTTCCCAGCTGTGTTAACTCATCCAAATGCATGGAAGTCTGTGTTAAAAGGAAAATAAGAACCCATGAGTGGATTGGTATGTCCTTCCTACTGAGTTGGAGCAATGCTGCTATTTGGGGAACTAGTTCATGAACTGGAAGAAAAGAAGCAAGCTGCTTTAGCCTTCTCTTCTCACTAGCAGTTGTGCAGTCTCCATCTGTGCACTGAGGCCTCCAAAACCAGACTGGATAAAACCCTGATGAGCCTGAGCTGACCCTGCTTTGAGCAAGAAGTTGGACTACAGACCTCCCGAGACCCCTTCCAACTTGAATTTTCCTGTGATCTCTGTCTCTGAGAATCTAAGCTCTCATGTCCCCTTGCACATGTATTTTTCCAGTTCTGGTAATAACGTTTCAGAGCATTGCAGCCACGCAGTATGCTTTCTTCCCTTGGCAAGGGCTGGGTGAGATGAAAGTGGAAATAAGCCTTCACAAAATGTCCCCTTTCAGGTTTCCATGAAAAGCAGTGCACTTCAACTCTAGGAAGAAATTTGTTCAGTCCGTGACACCTTTTACAAGCCTTATGGTGTGTGTTTTTCTGGCATAAATGCAAATTAACTTTAGAAGGGAAAAGAAGAAGCAAAGATGAGAGAGTTCAAGAGCCAGAGATGAATTTTTAGGGGAACTAGAAGAAGTGGATGGGAGCCTTTTCTTTATTCAGGAAGGAAAAATTGTGTTTCTATGCATGGAGAGCTACTGCCTCTGAAGTGGGTGGGAAGAGTTCTTTCTTTTATAAAAGATGATTTGGAAACAAGTCTCTCTTTAAATATTCAGCCTGAGGCATACCCTATTTGAAAGCTGTATCTTCCATATATAAGTGTGTGTGTGTATTTAAATTGGGGCACTTGATTCGTATGAGAAAAATCTTGGCATAGGTGAGTTATAAGTTGTTACTGTCTTAACATAACTGTTTTTACAAAATGCCTAAGTCTGTTTACCTTAACCAGCTACCAAGAAAGCATATAACTTTATACTTTACTTAGAAGTTAATTCTGTTTCAGTAAGGGCCACGCTTTCTTGCTAAATCCCTTGTGGCAGTACCATGCGCTCTTTGATTTTTCTGAAGCTTTTTGGGAACTGAGTTGAATTAAAAATGTATGTTATGCTGCAAAGGTCTTTCTGTGCTGGTAACTGGGGAGCAGAGCAGAGTTGGTGGGATTTATGCTCTCAGGGCTGGAGGGCTTGTAAATAGTGCTGTCCACACGCAGCTGCAACTCGAGCAAATCTGCAGTTGTTGGGGCTTTGCACTGTGGGAACTGAACTGGTGGCTGCAGGAGTAGGGAACTCTTATTCTTCTGTTCTTCCTTTTGTCTGCTGGATTTGCAGTCTGCTTGCTCTGATTTTTCTTCTTGTGTTTCTGTGGTAGGGACGAATAGCCTTGTTCAGGTTCCATAGAGGATCTTGCGCGGTGGTGACATCAGGTCAGCACATACAGTGTGAGCAGAAAGCACTATGACTAATTTCACATCATGTGGGTCAGTTTTCCTTCTTGCCCTTTACAAGCGGAAAAATGCGTGCAGTGTAGCATAGTATCTCTTTTTAATACATTATATATTGCTCTGTATTTACTGTGGCAAGGAATATTATTACCCTGTCTCCGATCGGCCCCACCTCTGTTTTTCTGCCTGCATGGATGGCGTGTTTGTTGTCAGTACTCGGTGCTGGCAGAGGCTGCTTGTTTTCCTCCCCCGCTTCAGAGCTTAGAGATAGTAGCTCCTTGCAGTGGGCTGTAGCATGCATGTAAATGGCTTTTATCAGCCTGTTCTCTCTGTGTGACATCTCCCACGATAACCGCCCCCACGCAGGCTGTGCTAGGATGGCTCTTGCAGCCTGATTAGATGCTGGATGTGCATGAATGTCAGTGGTTTGTACTGGGCTTCTTTCAGGTTCCTTATCGCTAATTTATGCTTCATGGGATGATACCTCTGAAATGCAACACTTTTTTTTGAATTTATTTTCTATTAAGGGGAATGGCTGGATATTCAGAGGTAGATAAAACTGAGATGGAACTGAGAAGAATACTTTAAGTTGATGTAATTTTGCTGCTGGATGCTTTCTCTTCTTGTATAGAGAGTTAACTTATTTTCCCCTTCATTACAAAGCAACAAGATGAGGAAATAAAAGCTCTGAAATTTGGGGGGAGACCCCATGTTAAAAAGTGAGAGACTTCAGAAATGGACTGGAAGACAAAATCTGTGGGATGCTGTTTCTCTGATACAAGATGGATGTCAGTAGAAAGGAGACAATAAAGAAAGGGGGCTAGTGAAAAGCAGCAAGATAATTATTGTCTCCCAAGCACTGTCAGTTTGAAAGTTTTTTATGAAAAAAAAAGTGAATCTCATGAAATTCAGCAAGGCCAAGGTCCTACACCTGGATTAGAGCGATCCCAAGCACAAACACAGGCTGGGTGGAGAATGGATTGAGAGCAGCCCTGAGGAGGACCTGGGCGTGTTGGTTGGTGAGGAGCTCGACATGAGTTGGCAGTGTGTGCTCGCAGCCCAAAAAGCCAACCGTGTCCTGGGCTGCATCAGAAGCAGCAGGGCCAGCAGGACGAGGGAGGGGATTCTCCCCCTCTGCTCTCATGAGAGCCCACCTGGAGCCCTGCATGCAGCTCTGGGGCCCCCAGCACAAGGACGTGGAAGTATTAGAATGAGTCTAAAGGAGTTCCAGCAGGATGATAAAGGGGCTGGGCACCTGTCCTGTGAAGACAGGCTGAGGGAGATGGGGATGTTCAGCCTGGAGAAGAGAAGGCTCCAGGGAGACCTTACAGCGGCCTGCCAGTGCCTAAAGGGGGCCTGCAGGAAAGCTGGGGAGAGACTCTGTGTCAGGAGGTATAGGGATAGGACAAGGGGGAATGGCTTTAAACTGCAAAAAAAGGTAGAGTTAGATGAGATATAAGGAAGGATTTCTTTACTCTGAGGGTGCTGAGGCACTGGACCAGGTGGAGAATGAGAGAGGCAGTGGATGCCCCATCCCTGGAGGTGTTCAAGGCCAGGCTGGATGGGGCTTTGGGCAGCCTGATCTGGTGGGAGGTGTCCCTGCCCATGGCAGGGGGGGGTGGAACTGGGTGGGCTTTAAGGTCCCTTCCAACCCAAATCACTGTGTGAATCTGTAAATCCACTTCCCCTGCTCTGGTCTGGTATGGATTTTCAAAGGTGCAAGGTCCCAATGTGTGTTTCTCCTAGGTGGGTCCTTTTGGAGTGGGCTGTGCACCCCTGAATTGGGAGAGGGCAGTGGGGAGCCACCTCTTGAACTTGCATCTGTGGGGTATCTTCTCTTCTGCACCCACTGAAGTGACTGCTCACGTCTGGCTCGATTGCAAAGCATGAGATAAGGAAACTCCTAGTGCAGTTACCAAGGGGACAAAACAGAAACTCTGAATGTGGGAAGTAAACAAGGCTGAGGCTGCCTAGGAACCTCACGCTCCCCAGCCTGAGTGCTCCTACCACAGCGTTCACCATGGGGTAGTCCCCATGGCCACCTCACAGCAGTTTGCCACAAGACTCCCAAAGTGAGCTGTGCTGAGGTGCCCAGGACTGTGTGGGACAAGGAGAGTGTGTGGTTCCTGGTGTACGTGCTGTAGCTCCTCACGTGGGGCAGAGTGCTTTGCTATATGCTGCAGTGGTCCAAATCGCTTCTCTGGAGAGCCTGTCCAGGCAGCTCGTCTTTCATACCTTGTGGATTTGTGTCAGGAAGGCCAGGAGTTTGTGTTACAAGTTTTTCATTATTGTTAGGGAGTGTTATACATAAAACTTATTGGGAAATGTGTATTGAACAGTTTACAACCTGCATGGGCTACTGGGCATCCCCGCAGTTGGTTTGGTGTACAAGACCTGAGTTGCCAAACAGGGGTGTGTTGTGGAGATGCGCTGTGGCATAAGAATATAAGAATCTACGTAGATCAGAGTAAAATCAGTGTGCAGATATGTAGCCTCTCCAAATAGACCTAGAGATATAAAGGATATAGTAGTGGGATGCCAGACAAGGATCAAATAATAAAGAGTTCTGGTGTAGGGGCAGTAGCTGTGGGTCTCCAATTAACACGCTGTATATTTATAAGAGGAGTTGGTTGGTGACACAAAGAAAAGTTTGAGTAGTACAAAAACAATTATTTTTTTTTCTGTGGAAAGGAGGGTGACCTTGTAGTTAAAGAGTCTCTTGTGTCTTGTCAAGAGCTTGCTGTGTGTCCATGTGCAATTTGCATGTGCTTAGACTTTCCACAAGAGGCTTCAGATTTTCCAACTCTGTTTTATCTTTTTCCAAGTTTGTTCCTCAAAACTGCTGCCACTGAAAGCTTCACTTGGAATAGTGGACACTTAGAAATCCTCAAATCCAGTGCCAGGGTGTTTCTGAAATAGCACTTGTGTTGAAGCACCCAAAATCTATAGCCATTTTTGGAAATACAGGCCATAATTTCTCTGCTTGCCTGTCCCTGCCAGGGGGGACTGTATGTCCTTTCTTCATAAAATGTTTGAAAGGCACCGTAGAAGCATGCAGTGGTACCATAGCTTAGAGCAGCATGACAAAAAATGCCTTGCATGTGTAGGAATTTTATTTTCCTGGGGTCTTTTCCTAAAAGTCCCTAAAACTAGGGAGAAGCCTACAAATGGAAAAGCCTTCCTGTCAGCTGGTAAACGAAAGTATGGCATGGCTATGCTGCTGTTGGGAGCTGCAGTTAAGGAGGGTGCTGCTATTTTGCAGGTCTGTCGCTGGAGCGCTCAACCAACTCAATCGCCTCACGTGCTCGCCTGTGCGAGAGGGAGGAGGAGGTCATGGCTTGCTTCGAGACTGCGTGTGTCGTTGCCCAAGTGTACTTGCAGGAACTTGAAAAGGTAAGAAGAAGTGTGCTCAGGGTGTTACCTGGTGACCTGGGTGGGACTTCGAGGGATTTTGACAGCAGAACTGGTGGCAGAAAGGTCAAGTGATCATAGACAAGGAGCATGAGAACAAGTCTGAAAGAATGAAGTGCCTTAGCATTTCTGTGGGCTGAGTTTTTCAGTATAAGCAGTTGCAAAACAGCTGTTTATCTGGTCTCTGCCAGTTTCTTCTGAGCATGACGTGTAGAAACCAGTTTTGCCTGCGGTAAAGCTTTGAATACTTCAGATATGCTTGAGTCTTTATCTCAAGTTTAGCTCTTACTAAGGAGGGATGACAGGCTTTGCATAGCAAGTGCCACCATGAAGGAACCCAAGATGTTTTACGTATCTGCCATGTAAGCGATACGCAGCATTGGATATTGAGATCCCTAATGAGCTCAAAGTAACCTTTTGGGTCGACGATAGCAGTTTAATTGCTAATGCTTCGCCTTTTCCAGGTGAAACTGGAGGAACCTGGATCAGTATCAAGTAACTGCTTAGTCAGTGGTTGGCTAGGATGCTGGGTACTGTGAGCTCTGTTCGAGCTGTAATCCATGCCACTGATTTACTGGGCACATGCTTTGAGATCTCTATATCTGCTACTTTGACTACTTGCATTTAGCAGGGACACACCATAAGTTTTCACACTCTGCCACGCGTTATGCTTGACACGAGCATCATTGAGGCAATGAACGTTGCCTATTATTCTGTAACTTAGCTGCTTTTTATCTTCTGACCGAATATTTCTGCTCTTCTCAGTAGCAACAGTGTGTTTGTTCCAGATCTTATTTTTAATTGCATTAAAACAAGAAAAATAAGCTTGGGACATGCACAAAAATACATGAAGAAAGCCAGATAACAATTTATTTGGTCTGTTTTTTGTAAGGAAAAAGCTACTTGTCTTTTTATTTAAAATTAAGTACTGCCCTCTCCTTGCGGAAGGACCAGTTCCTGCCAGTGCTGGGCACTGTAAATGTTTTTACTGACAGTTTGTGTATGCCAAGAAGGGAAAGAGTTTGAATAGTAATTCATTCATCTTCTGGACTCAGAGGGATGCAGGATTCATGTACTCAAAGTCCATAGGTCCTTTTCATTCCTGTTTTGGAGAGTCTACATAGTGCAGCTTACAGCAATGGAAGCTGTTTGTTAGCCCTACTGGAAGAGAGAGTTTCTAAGGAAGCCAAAGCAAGAGGGGTTTGGTAAGGCTAAAAGAGCAAAAACTTAAGATTCTTCCATTGATACTCCTTAGAGTTTACTAACTGTTACAAATATTTACATTATGTTAAGCTGGATATACTCACTTAAACATTGTGTTTATATTTCTGTGCAAGATGCTGGATCTGTGTGGTTCGAGTAGTATTTCTGAAGCCCTCAATATTAATGTGCACCTTTCCACTTTATTAAAGGTGTAAAGTAGTAAGTGGTGTTTCAAAACTCACATTGGACACAGAATGTTTTATGGAAGTCACTGTATAGTTCATTTTAAAGTTGACTTTGGAAGGCTTTTTGAATAGCTGATGAAGGTAAGTTTTCGAGTAGTCTGAGGAGGAATCTGAAGGTTGAAGACAGTAACATTTTGTTACTGGCAATATCTCTGGCTCATGAGGAAATAGCTAGTTCAAAGAGTTGTCTGTAATCCCACTGGTTTCTTTCCTTGCAGACCTTAAACAGCACACATTCAAGGAGTATAAAGGGCAGCAACATGACGTACTCTGAGTTTGAACTGTCCTACTTCCTGGAAGCAGCTCTACAGAGTGCCTACGTGACTCATTTAAAGAAGGGGTAGGTGGATGCAGATGTTAATAAAAATAGATAGTACTGCATGTTTTGTCTCAGAACAGATGAAAGCTTCTTTCTTCATATGTTCTGTTGTGACATTTTTTGCTGCTGCTGGCTCACTTCAGGTTTTCTTAGTGCTCTCCCTTCCCCACACCCCATCCTAATTCTCAGTTTTCCGGACCCACAAGTCGGGTGGAGTAGAACAACTTTGTTGTCTTGACTCAGCTTTGCTCCCTGTGGAGATGAGGGGAGTCTGACCATAGAGAGTGAGTGGAATTTAAACACTGCTGAGTTCTTTTTAAATGCTCAGCCACAGGACCTGGTTTAGAGCTCAGTCAAGTCTTAAGGGTTGTTTATTTTTTTAAGGTCTAAATGTCCTGATCAAAACCCTAATTCTGTGTGGTTTTACTAGAGAGAGTGCCCAACCTCAGCTGTAGGTGAGGGCATGGTGACCCCTAAAACAGGCAGTATCTTCAAACTCCATGTAGTTGATGGAAGGATTGCCATGTGGGGACAATCTGTTCAGCACTTGTAAACAATACTTGTAAGAGTTCTTCCTTCCCCACTCCTGTGTTTGTAGCACAGTTTGTAGCACATTATTGCATTTATTTTTAAGGAATCAGATACTGAATTTCTCACTGCTCTGTGTAGTATCACTGGTCAAAGTTTTATAAACTTTCTTAAGCAAACCACCTTTTGAAAGTATTTCATCTTGGTTGGTTTTTTTACCTTCACTCCTAAAGATATTTTATCTCCTTTTCTTCAGTCTTCCTTCAGAGTGAAATGGAGAAGAAAGGGGAAAAGAAAAAATATGGGGAGAAGGAAAAGAAAGGAAACTAGGGAGGGAAAAAATCATAGCGAAAAACCAGCTTAAATTCTTCTGTAGAAAAAAAAAAGATACCTCTTTTTAGCTCTGTTTGAGGAGGGACTGTTTCTGTTGAGGTTTTTCTTACTTTTTTTCCCCCAATAACGATTTAAATGCAACTATGAATATCTTTGGTGTTCTATGTTGTTTCATGTGAAGCCAGGGTTAAAAATCTGCACGTACAGTGAAGTTGTACTTGCAAGCATGTCCATGAGAGGTGCCTTCAGGTAAGTCTTCTTTAACCCAAAAGCTTTATTCACAAAGCCCAGATGTCATGGAATGACCCGTGTAGTCAACTGAGTACAAGTTTATGTGTAAAGAAGTACGAGGTTATAAGTATAAGGCATAGTCTCAGTATCATCTCAGTAATCTGGGAGAGGTACGTGGTTTTCCCATGTGAGGTGGTCGTTGACCAGATGTAGCAAAAACAGCAGGCTTTATTAGCCCTTTACTGATTTGGTGGCAAACAAAAGCTCAGGTCTTGCCAGTAAGCTCATTAACTATGTAATAAAATAAAAACTCATTTAAGACATATGGCACTGATGTCCTCTAGGCACCTTTTGAATAACGAACTCACTCGTGTTCCTTTTATTCAGCAGCATTTTAGATTCAGTATTCATCAGTTCAGTATATCTAGTGGGTTGTTTCAGCTGTAACTGGGAGCCCTACTTGCTCCCTTCCCACGTTATTTTAATGATAGCCTTTAAAAAAAAAAAAACTACTAGAAAACAATTTGGAAACAAAATACATGTGTGAATTAAGCACTGCTTTGATTATAAGCTGAATTACTGCATGAGCAGCAAAATGTTCTCTGTAGCTGTCTCCTGGTGGAAGAACAGCCTCGGAGCTGGCTTGGCTGTGGCAACAACAAAGCTCCATTTGCTTTGCACTTCTTCAGTGCAAATCAGAAGCAAGATCCCATGAAATTAAAGGGCCAATGGGGGGAAAATAAGACAAACAGGAATTCCCAGCTTGTTTCTGTACCCTCTGCTTGTATTAATGTGCAGTTTCTGCCACGAGAGGGCATAAGCAGCATTGGGATATATTAAGGAAGGGAGGTTGGGTGAGGGGAGAAGGTTTTTCCGGTATATAATGAATCTCTCCACCCAATATCCAGAGGCTCAAAGAAACATTGTTGGTTTCAGCTTGTCCAGGTAGGGAATAGGCCTTTGATCTCCCAGGCTGATGGGGGGTAGGTCCTAGGAGGTGGGATGTCCTTTCCCAGTGGCACTTGTGTAGAGAATGAATAGCAAATGCTTTATTTCCTTTAGGAGGGCTGATGTCTCCTTGGGCAGGTGAGCTGAGAGATGGGAGAGGTGTTGTCCTGCTTGTGTTTGTTCCTTCTGGCAACATCTTGGAGCACGATCAGGGATGCCCTTTCCTCTTGTAGTGTATGGTGGTGAAAAGAAGGCACCTCCCTCGCTCATGCACACCCCTACAAAGCAGAGGTGCGTGCCATGAGGACCAGCAGGTCCTGCAGCTGTGCCAGTCCCTGATGCTGTTAAGAGATATTTATTTAAAAAATACTGCGTTGCTGAAAGCACACTTCTGCAGTTTGCCCTTCTGAATCCCAAGGAAGCTTTTCTGTTTGTCCAGTGCTGATGCTGTGGATGCAGAATATAGGCAGGCAGACGTTGTCGTACTGTAGGATGCAGCCTGTTGCCTTTCATGTTAGCGTTTGCACTGGGTTCTGTTTTCTTCTGACATCTGAGTGACTTCTCTGTGAAGGTTAGGCTCATCCTTGACTGCCTTTAGTTTGTATTGAATGGGTATTATTATTTTATAGTGCTGTAGGGACTTCGGTCTAAATGCTCTTATTTGCTTAGAGCAAACAGGCTTCACCTGTGCAGGATAATGGTTATTTCTATGCTGCTCTTTTAATGGCATTTGAAGTTTGTGTGGAGTAGCAAAGGCAAAGTAAATAAAAATGTCAGGGCTTTCCAGAGGATGTTGTTGGTTTTGGAAGCTCTTGACACTTCTGAAGAAAAAGATTTTCTGAAAAAATAAGCATTAAACACTTAGTAAAAATCTGATTTCCTTATGAGCCTTCAAGTCAGGGACCTGAATTACTTTGGAAAACCCTGATGAAATTGCCTGTGAGGGAAAGCTTACACACTTCTTTTCTTCCTTCCTCCTGTCATATTTTTTTTTTTTAGCGCTCTCACTTCCCTTTTTGAAATTTTATAGGCTTCTGTTGAAAGGCACTTTGAAAGAGGAACTTCATGTATGTGTTATTTTTACAGTGAAATCTAATATAGAAAGGTAGGACAGTCTCTGCCAGAATACTAATCTTTTCTGAGGAATTTATATGGGCTTGCTTGCCCTTCATCCCCTCCTCAGTCCTCCCAGCCTAGCACCTAGTAAAGGCAGCTATTAATTTGGGAGTGAGTCTTACTGTCTATTTGATGAAACTAGATAAATGCTAAGCTTTTGTTGTTGTTTTGGTGGTCTTTTTTTTTTTTTGGTCACACTTGTTAGGTTGCCATTGGGAAAATGTTGTGTTTTTTGTTGTAGTTACTTGTCGTGTATCTGTCATAAGAATCCAGGGTCGTTGTCTTTGGGTGCTTTTTATGCCTCTGCATGAACCACTGTTGAAGGAGAGAGTATGAATTTTTAGAAACCTGTGAGAGATGCAAAAGGAGCTTTGCAGAGGCAACGGTGTTGCTGCTGTTTGTGTGCTTTCCCCCAGAGAGGTGGCTCTGCAAATTGCCATGCGGTCGTGTGAATATGATCTCTTCCACCTGTTAGTGCCTAGGTTTTTACAGTTAATGAATGGGGATAAGAACATGATCTTCTGGTGCCTACTTTTGGGTCCACTCCGGCTTAGTATCCGTATTTCTTTCCCATCAATTTGCACAGAAAACAGTGTATTTCTTAATTGTCTTACATCTTAAAATTTTATGTAGTGTTAGCCAAACAATATGACATAAATGTGATATGACTAATAGTCTGGTAATTAATTACCCTTTATAAGGGGGTACCTGTGGAAAATAAAAAAAAGGATTTTCATGCCAAGCTGGACTGAGCCACTCAAGATGCCGTCTGCCACAGTTTGTACTCATGATTTTCTGTTCCTCTGTATTAAATTAAATGTAATTGAATCCTAAGCCACATTTCATCATGGCTTTTAAAATACTTCTCTTGCTACCTTTGTGGTTAAAACCAAGGCAGTTCATTTAATGACCACGTGCTTTTTCCTTCCTGTTTCTCCTCACTTCTTTCTCTGGCATCTCAGCAGTGCAGTAGGGACCTATGGAGTCTTTCAGCTCATTTAATTTCCATGACCTAATGTTTGCTTCTGATGCCCTGACTTGAGCTAACAGTACCTTGGATTTCCAGGTAGTCTTCTGTCCCAATCTTGGGGGGGGCTCAGAATTGCTTAATTCCTGATCTAGACAAGATCAAATGGATTCACCAAGGATTGCCAAGGGTCTTACGTTTACGTCCTCATCTGCTTATCTACACACGCTTATTTCTTTTCAAAGACCCGCTTTTCTTTTTTGTTTCTTCAGGTTCTATTTTCATAAATCTTATCAAATGCACGTTTAATATATGAAGGGCATCTGTTAATGGAACAGTAAGCTCATTGTAGTCATGAGTAGCATTCATACGCTTAAAATGAAGTGTGTGTGCTCTTTGGCCTTCCAGTGCCTTGGAGCACTGAGTGGAAAGGCAAACTCCTGCAGCGGGGTGTGCTTGCCAGCTGCTGGCAGGTGTACTGTCTCCTGTGACAGCTCAATAATGTTCAATAACGTTCAAAACATACGGGCTGCCAAAGCAAATCCTCAGTCCTGTAGAACTGGTATTGCTGTCAGATGCTTTGCATGTTTCCGGCTTAAGAGCTCAGAGCCCGGAGCGAGTGCCCTCTGGGAGAGCCTGACCACACGAGAGCCTGTCAGGGAGGTGCCGGGTGCTCCTGCCCGCCCGCTGGGCACCGCTGCCTTCTGCTGAAGGTGTTCGAGGTGTTTGTCCTGTGGCTCATGCTCAACCCCGACTGCCCTCGGAAGGGCAGCAGCTTGCTATTTATTCTTCCGTTCACCTCAGTGGTTTCTATTCCTTCCTTTTCCTCTCCCCGTCCCTCCAGAGCACAGTGGTTCTCCTATGAAGTGTTGACTTGGTTTATGGCCTTGTCTAAAAAGCGGAACTGAAATGGTTCTCCAGTATCCTGGGGAGAAAACGGTTTTTTTTAGCACATTCTCTAGTTTTTTTTTTTGTCTCCAAGTATATGCCAAATGTGGCATTCATTGCCTTTGCAAATAGCCACTGATCTTTCTGTTGCTAGTGAGCGGATCCATTGTCACTTTAAGAAAAATACCGTTGCCATAACAAGAAATCTAAACATGCGTTTCTGAAAATGTTGTGGAACTGTTGTACAGCATAACTCTTCTTCCCGGGCTCTTAGGGAGCCCAAGGAAGTACAGGACGTGCCAGCACTCAGTAAGCAGCTGAGGGGAGCGATTGGGCAGATGCTCTTTGTTCAGTTGGGGGAATTGCTTGTTTCGGAGTATTTGGCAATAAACAGTCTGTGAACAGTTCTGTTGGCTTTGGTGTGACTACTCATGGGCGTAAATACCACCACATGCCTAATTGCTTTCCTCAGTGTAAGGTCCAGAACTGCATACCTGTGTGTATAGTCTTTTCTAGACCCACAAAAATGCACCAGGTGTCTTGGCCATGTAAGTGAAGTGCTTGCTGAAGCGTTAAAGTCCAGCTTGCAAAAATTTCCTCAAGAATTTTTTCCTGGATAAGTTATGAGTGCATCTTTTATCTAGGAGAAAGTGAAAGGGAAAAAAAAAAAAGACAGCATCAGACTTTCTCCAGATGAGCGGATCACCAGTGTTTTTTATCTTGCCTTACTTCGATGCTTGTCGGTAGGTTACCAGCAGTTAGGTAACGATGAGAATTCTCTACTCCAAGTTTAGAATTTTGGGATTGGTCTTGGTAGGAATAAAGACCATACATCTGCATCGTGACTTGGTGACTGTAGCCTTAGGGTGGCATTCTGTGTAGCCAGTACTCTGGATAAACAGCGTTAACTTACATTATTTTTCCCCAGAAAATATTTTTGTTCCTTTGAATGCTTGCGATTGATTTCGGAGTACAGGAAAGTGTGCGGTGCATGAAAGTGGGCGCAAACAGGGTGCATACTAGTTACCTTGAAAATTTTAAACAGAGTCACAGAAATGGGTTGTGCTGTATGGTTGTGGGGGGTTTTTTTGTTGTTTTTTTAAGAAATCTAGGTGATGCTTGCATGGAAAACTTTATTGGAATAAGCTGAAGTGGCAATTAATATACCAGTACAACTCCCTATCTGGAAGTCTTTAATTCAGTGCAGCATTGCTGCTTTACTGGTAGCTTGTAATTCTTTGGGTCCTTCCACCCTTCGATGGAAGTGAGCTAGACTATTCTGGAGTTACTGTGGTGTTAGGGCTTTGTTCTTAACGTGGAAGAGCCTTACAAGCTGCAAGTGTGCTAACTAGTATGTCTAGCGTTCAACCGTTCCTCTCTCCATCTCTTTTAGTGCTCAGACACAGGGTTAAGATACCGTTTGGCAACTAGACTGCTTTAATTGCTCATCGTGTACACAGAATGTGATTTATTTTTTTCAGCCTAACCCACTTTCATTGTAGGTTAAGCTGTGCTTGCAGACAGTTCCTGCAACTTTAGGTGCCTAATAGTAAACTGTTTAAACCACTGTAATTTCATCATGCGTTTGGACCATCAGACCCAAGGCATTTAAGCACCACCTAAAAGGAATCGTCACGTAAAAGCATCCCATCAGCTCACTATAATTCAAACCAGTGCAGTCTGTGTGTATGAAGAGGAGATGTGGATGCTTTTAAGAAGAAGCATCTGCTTTATAAATATGAACTATGAAAAGCTTCCAAATGTCCCCTCTGTTCCTCAAATGTGAATGTGATCTTCTCCTAGGAAGCCATCTGGAGTAGGCATGCTACAGTCGCTGCCTCGCTCGGTGCCATTGTCCTGTCTGCCTTGGAGTGACTCGTCTCGCTACTGCATGCTCAGTGGTGGTTTTGTTGGCTTGCTTGAATGCCAAGTCTGTTGCCCAGCTTTGGTGCACCATGAAAATATTTCCTATCTAACGTGCTCGTTTTCTTTTGCTTTTTTTTTATGATTTTTTTTTCCTGCTTTCCCATTAGCAATATTGTGAAAGGAATGAGGAGTCTGCGAGGAATACTACGGACTGTGGAAACAAAAGCTACTCAGACCTTCAAAATGGTAAGGGGAGTGAACGGGAGCTGGGAAGGTGGGCGTCATCCGCTGCGATGGAATTCTGTTTCTTAACCACTGCGTTTGGACAAATTTTTCCTCACTTGATTGCTTGTTGTTGTGTTTGTTTTTTTAATACTTCTGGGAGTGATGTGTCTAGTGATGCACTTAATTCAGAGAGCTATCCAATTGAAACCTCTGAGCCTTCAACTCTGGGCATATGGGATACTTTTATCTATTTTTTTTCAGTGGATTTTCTAACTCTGGTATAAATGGAGGTGTATTGAGTTTGATAGTGCTATCCCAGGTGATAATGTCTTGCTTGCTTTTCAGTGCGTCCATGCATACCTCTTCACTTTTGCATGTAGCAACAGAAAGTACTTCTGGTGCTTGCAATGAAACAGGGCTTTTTTAGACTCAAATGCTTCAGTGTTCATGTAAAACTCCTTTCAATACAGTGTAGCACAGAGTGATTTTTCTTTTGTATTTGCCTTCTGTATCCTGTTATGCTGAGTGCCTCTGGTAAAGAAATCATGGAGAAACTTATTTATATCTCTTTAACTGTGTAGTTTAGCTTGGATGGTCCTTCCTTACCTCCGTTTGAAGAGATCTTGTCCTAAGGTTACTCAGGATGTGACAAGATCAACAGCATGGAGAAGAGCAGTCTTGAGAACACGAATGAAAACTCTGCAGCCTGAAAAGTGTTGACACAGATCTGAACTAAACACAAAACAAGTTTAGCCATCTTTGTTTGTGTTTTGTGTAATTCCAGAGAAGTTTGGAGAAGAGGTGGACATGGTTTTGCTTAGCATTTTGAAGATGGAGGGTGCTGGGTTCCAATGGATGGACTGATCTGTGTGTCTATTTCTTATGCAAATGCAGAATTAAAATGAAAGCATGAGCAGAAGGGGTAACCTGGGTGAATTTTTTGCCTGGGTTTCTCACTTCTATATGTTTTGGAACTTCAGGTCTTGAAATGAATCTTCTTGTTGTCCAGGGATCACCTATGCCTAGTGGAAAATACACATGCACGTGGAATAATGTGCAGGGAATTAGAAGAGGTGACTTAAATAATTGTCACACTCAAATGGTCACATCCTTTCCCAGATTGAGATCAGGACTCGGGGGATTTTCTTGCTCATCTGTTTTACCGTTATGCTGAAATGAGTGTAACCATCTGCTGTTCTTGTACCATGGCAGAATGTGGCACTTGAATGCTCCTGTCCCTGTGCAACTGGGGAGAGCTATCCAACACCTGTGGGGGGTTTATTCCTAAGGGGAAACTTGAAGGTGTTCATCCACTAGTTTTTCCTGGGACTTCTATTTTACTGGAAGTTGTGTTTTCTTTTTCTTATTTGTTTTTAAAGAGCTGTCAAGAGGGCAAAGGGAGGAACGTGCTTAATTAAACAAGTTTTTCAAGCATGAAAGTGAAACACGCAATTTTCTTCTTCCTAATTTGTGGGATCACAGTGTTCTCCAAGCATAATGATGCTTTTTTTAGCCAAAGGCAGTAATAACATAAATCACAGTCTTGGCCTGTTCTGGTTTGTTTGGTCTTATTCAAAACAAGAGTGAAGCTAATTTACACAGCTACTGTACTGTATGTTAAAATCGAAGGCATTGCGAGTATTTGGTTCTTGCTTTTTGAAAGGCTTATCACAAACTGTACTCCTACTTTTGTGTGAAACAGTAAAGATCTGTCTGTTGCTGGCATAATATTCTTCCCTCCCCTCTAATGCTGTAGGAAAAAAAAATAAAGGAGAGTTGGCTCCTCAGGGTAAAACTGACTAAATAATTACACACTGAGATGGTAAAATGATACTGGCTAATGTCACAGTGCCCTAGGCCATTTTGCTCATGGTTACTTGCTATAAAAAGCATAGAAGAGCGTAGTTAGATACAGAAGGCTTTCTGTAACTTGCCAGCAGAAGCGCAGGGAAGGTCTTGGGGTTTCCAGGGGGTTGTATGTGACAATATTTCTTTGAGGTATTGCCATACATTCAAATCAGCTTGCCATTTGCTTAGGTATAGCTATGAAACCTCCCTTTCTGGTGCTGAAGAAACAGTGAGAGCGCACACACGCTAGTGTGGCTGCGTTTTAGACTAGCTCAGTGACTTTGTGTGTAGTAAGGTAGATGACAATAAAGAATCTTGTATTAAAAGAGGTTATTTTTCTGCATCTGATGAGCTGAATTTTATTTAACCTCAGTATGATTTGTTTGATCCTACAGATGTCACACCTCAAGTGTCGTAATGGTTCAGTTTATCAGTCGTACCTACCCTGGTATTTAAGAGAGTGCCTCTTGGCAGCCTCTTACCTTATCATAATGCATGAATTGCACATAAAATACATATGCAGTAGTCAGAGAAGTTCAAAAATATTTGCAGGCATTAGGACGGAGGGGCTGAAGTTTCAGTCTGCCTCTGTGCTGTGCGACATTTGTTTTGCAGCATAGAGTAGTGCGCTTCTGAGAATTCCCAGAAGATATCCCCTGCTTTGATTTCCTTGTGCTTGTTTGCATGTTCATCTGTTTACAATGCAAAAAGCTAGAGATTTATTACGTGAGTCTAAACAGAGACAAATGCCAAGGATAGTTTTGCAAAATCAACTTAGCTTGGTGCCTTTTGGGCCCAGCTTGCCAGCTATGGATATGAACTGGAAAGCGAGTACTTAAGGGCGCTCAGTGGTCAGAAAGGGCACATGATGTTGCTGTCTCGACATAAAGTTCCTAACCCTCTTCTCTCTTTCCTCCATTATTATAACAACAACAACAACAAAAATAGAAGTAATCCAGAGATGAAGCTGTAAAAAGCTGCAGTTGGAGATGCACTAACAGCTACAGGGTTGTGCTTTTAAACCTGAGGCAGAAGTCGTCTCCGGGCTGAGACTTGCATCCAAAGTTTTGAGGCTGAGAAAGCAGTGGAGTGTCATCATACTCTGAAATAGAAACACTTGTGAGATTGTCTCAAAAGTCCAGGTGGCAATCAGCTGTTTTCATTCACTAATGTGTCCCTTCCTGTCAGGCTATTTTTTTAACTATTGCATTGCAACAAGACCATGTAAATGCAGAAGGGTGGGCTTTTTGGAGGAGGGAAGCAACTGCCAATGTGGCAGACTTTATAGCAGCAACTTTAGCTACTCTGAAAAGAGGTACTGTAATGCTATTAGTATATCTGCTTCCCAAGGTGAGACGTCGGGAGCGATATTTTGTGTGTGTGTGTGTGTGTTTGAGAAGGCTTCACTGATGCATTTCTCTCTGTACTGTTCACTGATCTCTAGACTGCAGCCAAGCAGCTAGCCCAAGTACTTCTCCACTCCTTAAGCGAAGACTGTTACTGGAGCCCTTTATCTGATCCTCTTCCTGAGTTCATGAACAAGGAAGATCAGTCTTACGTTAGCAATCTTCTTTGTCGGAAGCCCGAGCTATACACAGAAGAGAAGTAAGCATTCTTTTTTATTTGGGGTTATTGACAGAAGGAAGAAGAGTGTTTGAATGCTCTTCAGTACTGCTAATTATGTCACTGATTGATGTGGTAGTTTTGTGTGTTCTTGGTTTTGACTTCTCATCAGAAGGCCTGCTGGGAAGAATAAAGCATTAAACCTTGGGTGTTTTGATGTTGTTTTTTTCCCCCCAGGAAGGAAGAAAATCCAACCAAACAGCTGTCTTTGCTATGAAATAGAAATAATCTATTTATGGTTCAGAATAGCTCATCTAGGATATGTTTCAGAGCTTTTAATTGTGTGAACCTGAAAAAGCAGGTATTACCTAGCAAATGAATTATGTATGAGAAGTTTCAAGTTACTGCTCTTCTTGTGAAATGAGAAAGAGAGGCGTGTAGGATAATTCTTGACCTTCCTCAGAAAATTGTGTTCTGTCTTTCAGTGTTTACTGCCCTCGAGACAACGTAGAAGAAGCTCTTCTTCTCCTCTTAATCAGTGAATCCATGGTAAGCCAAAAATGAGTTTGTAATATTAATAGCACAAAAGGAGTATCTAAAATTTCCATGTCAAGTCCTCTGGTTGGTTTTGTTTACAGAATCTTCCCTACATAAACAAAGATTCTTCTGATGAACAGGAAATGCTATTTCTTTCTCTTGGTGACACCACTTTTATTAGGCGGAACTTCAATGAAGGATTTGGGGAGTTGTCAAGAAAAGGAAATACCTGCATTCACCATAGCTGCATGCAGTTTCTGATATTGAGGTACATTGCTTGTAGACAGATGTTTCCATTCACAACATCTGTGTGGATTTATGGATCAAGAATGAGAGGAACTGGGAGTCTTGGGTAAATCCACGTGTGATGGAGCCTGCTGTTTGGCATTTGCAAGGTAGAACAACCTGCTTATGTATCGTAGTCTGTAGGGATAGTGTTTTAGCTGCTTCAGTCCTGAGTGGTCTTTGGCAGCGTCTGATGCTCATGGTTCAGGGGTTTGTGTCACTTGTAGATGTGACATCCATAATGAAATACACGGGAATTATTAGATTTCTTTTATTTATAGCATCAGTGATGGCGGGGAAAAACAACTGTATGGAAAAGTGCAAGGTAACGTTTAATCATTTCCATGTCCCGAGAAGATGCAAACTGAGAAAATCTGTAAGGAGTGGTTTTTTTGAAGCGGTGTAAAGAATGTTACTTTGCTTTAAATACTGGATGGTCGCTTGTAGCTTAAAGTGAGGTTTGGAAACCTCAGAGCTTCAGTGACACTCTTAGGAACTTTCAGACAGCTTTCAGATGAGGTGAAAAGAAATACTATGGGAACTTTTTTTTTGGTTTGGTTTCTTGGCTTTCTTCAGTTTTTCTATGTCTGTTTCTTCTAGCTCAAGTCTCTCCCCTTTCCTGCAAAATTCTGAACATGCCATCTTAATATTGTTTGCTTTTAGAATTTGGGGCAAAAATTAGGAGGTAGAACCACTGCAAAATACTAAGTTGACTTAAAATGTTACGTGAGCAGTATAACACTTGAGACTTTTTGGGGATCTCTAATTTAAATCTCTGCAGTATATCTGCATTGCATTTTCAAGGGCTTTTTGTAATTAGAAGTGGAGCCTCCTGGAGCAGGGGCTTGTAGTGTGATGTATGCAGTGTTACACTTCTGTTAAAATCAGAAGAACTCGTGTCAGCATGGCTTGTCTGGGCTGATCCGTGTGGGAGGAGGGATCTGGAGCAGCGGTAGTACCGACTGCTCCAGCCTTCTCTGGGGCTGACCTCACAGCTGAAAAGGCCTTACGGGACCTTGAGCACTATAGTCTTGTTCTGCTGAAGGGAGTGAAAGTTATCATTTTATCCAGTAGCATGTAAAATGGCAAACTGATCCTGTAACTGTTATGGATGAAGCAGTGTGAAAATGATACTGATAGGAGCTGGACTGCTGTGCTGACTTCAATATTAAATAAGGTATGAGTGTGTTTAAGTGCTGTCTCCTATACATAGGAACTGTCTGGAGGTAGGTGCACGGCATTTTGATCTGCTGTGCATAAAGTACTTAAATAAGCAAAGGTCCTGTAGTGGAGTACTGCAGGAGCAATAACGGACTCCATTTTTTGGGGAATGGAACACCTGAGCCTGTGCTTTCCTCTTGCGTTAGCAGTAGGCTTGCCATTTGTTTACTGTTTTAACAAAACTACAGGACAAGTGTATAGAAATACACTTAGCAATGACAGGAACGTGCTTTCTGAGTGAGAGAACAGAAGGAGCAATCTGATTCTTATATATTTTTGCAGTGCATAAATATTTACCTGCAGTTCTGCTGCTGTGGTATTAGGAAGCGGAAATTTTGCTTAATTCGTGATGCAATGAGAGATCTATTACAGCTGTTCGTTGTAAGCTAGTGAGTTTTCTCATGTACAGGTTTGTTGTTCATTTGGAGATGTGTGGGTTGTTTTGCTGTTTTTTAAAATTTTCTGAGCCTTATGGAACATAAGTTAAAAAGCAGATTTCCAGTTGCAGTCTCCCTCATGATATGATGTTGGCTGAATAACACACTTTCCTTCTTGGAGAGAGTGTTGGTGGCAAGTAATAATTATATGTTTCTGTAGGCCAGTAAGCAACGTGGTTGGTGATCCCAGATATCGGCTGGGTTGGGTGTATCTTCAGTACTCTGATTAAGAGCCCCTTGAAATTAAACAGAAACATAGGACTAAGTTGACTTGTTTGGAGCTATCCAGAATCTGACACTTTGATTGCTCTGTCAGAGCAAAACTCACCAGAACAGTACTTTCCCTGTCTGATTTTTAAAGAGAAAAAATAGCAACCTTGCTGCTCTAATTCTTTTGCAGGACTGTAAAACCAAATAGCTGCTCCACCTGCCTGTTTCTGACTTTAGCCGTTCCAAAATGAGCTGACGTGGGACAAAACTGGGGGGAGGAGGGTTTGGGGTCAGGAGAATTGTCAGCACAAAGAGGGGATGTAAAACAAAGACATGTCCTGGGCAAGAGTGTAGATCATCAGAGAACCATAAATACGTGAGAAATTGGCTGAAGGGGATACAGGACATGGTTAGTTGTTGGGTTTTTTTGTTTTTTTTTAGCAATATACATCTTGAACACCTTTTTATTCTCCTAGCCATGCAAGGAGGGAGTAAGTCATTGCTATACAGTTTGCTGCACCAGCTGAAATGCACTCTGTTCTTCTGCGTGTCTCACCTTCATAAGGTGTAGCTGACACCTACCTCACAAGGATCTGTGTGACCCCCCAGAAAAAGTTACTTTTGCTACAAGACTCCTTCCTGTAGGGGTTAAGAGGAAAAAAGAAACCACGTGTAAGGCGTTGCGAGCCTCATCCTACATTCCAGCAAACTTTCTCTGACTCCCAGAGGGGCAGGGTTCTGACTCCAGATGCTGTCTGTGCTTTTCTTACCCCATTCCCTTTGCTTTTGGAGGGAGCAGCTTTGCATGTTCTGGTGGAACGAAATGGGAATATCTTCTAAATTGGTCATTAAGCATTCCTTTAGTATTTCACTCGCTCTGCTTTGGAGCCTAAGTATAGAAAAATCAAGTAGCATGGTAGACTTCGTCATAGCTTTGAAAATGTTTCTGTGGGTATGTTAACACTTAGAGTAACAGCTTGTTTCCTTATGGCCCTCTCCTGAGTTGCCTTTTGTATTTGTTCTGTCCTGTTGAAAATGGGAACCTATCTTCCTAAGCTAAGGCGTCTCTGCAGACAGTGAGGAGCACCCTGGTTCACCCTGGTTGTGGGGTTCGGCAAGCTGTCGCCCGTGGTGCCAGTTGTTATTTAGCTACCGTGGCTGGCTGTGGAGCTCTCGTGGAGGAATGTAGTGAAACAAATCAGGCAGCCTGAAGATTACCACAGTCGGGGCTGTCTTCTTTAGGGGGTTTGGAGGTTTCGGGGTGAAATTCTCCTTCCATATGCACAGCCTGAGTTACAGGATGGACGGGCTGGTCATAAGAGGAGAAAAATGTTCTCCCTCTCACCCGGGAGGAGGCCAGCTTGTGCCGGCCTTTGCAAGCTCGGGCTGCAGTAGAACGATGTGTTCCTGTTGAGCACTGGGAAGATGGACCAGCCTATTTTTAAATGGCTAGTCCTGTGTCTGGCTGTATTTAACTCATCAAGACCAACAGCACTGTCTTTGGGGCGAGCCGAGTACGTGGTGGCTTGCTGCATGTGCCTTCTCTGCCCCGTGGCACTGGTTCTGCTGTCAGAGGCTCTGGGCCTGTTGTGGGGCTGCGAGTAGGCAGGGGAGGTTTGGCAGGACTAATCCTTAACTGCAGTTTTGTTTGTTTTATTAACTGGTCCCAGGAATATTTGCTGAGTTGACTCTGCTGCCCCTTAAAATCAGCCAGAAGTTTCTCAGAGCAAGGACTGGAACCTTTCTGTGACTTCTGGTGTGTACTTTTGAAGTAAAAGTTCTTTATTTGTGTTTATAAACTTTCCCTTTTTGAATCTGAGGTCTAAAATATAGTCTAAAATCTTTAATTCAGCCCTTGGGAATGCTGCCTCTTATAGCGAGGGTTCCTGGCTGGTGTGGTCCACCAAATGTCCCAGGTAGCATGGGTTACCTTGTTGATTCGGAGTTCACTTCAGTACCAGTGGAAATGCAGCTCCTTGTGTCCAAAACTAATAAATTCTGTGCCTGTGTAACAGAGATTAGAAATGTCATCCCCATCTTATCTCTGATTTGAATCCCTAAAGGCGATTTGACCTTGCAGAGCCTGAGAGCACAGAACAGATGGTGAGGGAGGAAGTAAGATACTGGGACTGGTCCTGATCTTTTTACTGGTGAGAGTAAGAACTTGTGGTTTTGAGCATGCCTGTAAGGGAATAAGACTTAACCTGTTTATTTTTAAACACAGAAATAATTAAAACACATTAACTCTGCAGTTCCTAACTTCATACAGTAATCCTGGCCAACATATGGGTTGGTGAAAGAGAAGAAACTCTTGTTGCTTTTATGGTGTGTTTTTTTTTGAATGACACCAAGCCCGGTGATGATGCAACAGCTGGACGACTGTCACGAGTATTTCTTTGAGGGCCATGGGACTAAGGCAGCTGAAGGAGACAACTGGGGACAGCATTGCCTGTTCTGTTGGTTCCTGCCAAATCACAGTGCTGTGCTTACAGTAATGAGCTTGACGGTAACTGGTCTGCAAGGCAAAGCTATGCATTTGGGACCTGCGAAGATGGATTGCAGGATGTTTCTAGTGGGAAATATACCACCCCTGTTAATTTGCTTGTGAATGAACATTTCAGCTGCAAGCCCCAGAAGATGGGCTAGCCAGCTTTTTCTTCTTTTGCTTTGCAGTAGGCAGTCTTATTTCCAAACTTGCAGGGAGGATGTAAATTATTGGAAGATAACTCTAAATGCAGATTATCGATGGCAGATACATGACTTTGGTACCCAAGACAGTACCCATACATAAAGCTGCCTTTGTTACATTACTTTTTCCCCTCCTTTCCATCTGGGTAGGGATGTTGGGCTGTTTTGGCCAGGAGTCATGTCTGTCTTGCTTTCAGTGGTATTTCCAGAATTAGGTCTGCTACAAGAGTAGGTATTAGAATACACCTGCTGAGAGAGATGACAGTCATATTTTATAACTAAATGCCAGACCAAAAGGAAAAGTTGAGAAGAGTATTCATATGTTGTTGGCTGTCCAAGGATAATTTGAGTCTCTGATACATTTTGCAAACTTCCTGTGTGGTGTAGTGGAAAATAGCCAATAGTTGTTGCTTATTTGGACCGTAATTCTTCAGCAGTTTGTAATAGGTATCTTTCTAATTGTCTGTAGTGACAAACCACATTTTGTTTAGAAGAAAGTGTTTACATAGAGGGAAAGGAGGACCAAGAACAATATGTAGAATTAATACGCTCACTTGTGAGCCAGACCTCCTCAGTAGGTCAGACAGGCACGGATTTGTTTTGGGGACATGACTGGCTGGCTTGCTTTGTGTTTATGACACTGTTGTGCCTCCTTGATATTTGTAGAAATGGAGTTGCTTACTCATCCTAAGTGAAATTGCTGCTGACACAGACGAAGCTCTTTACTCTGCTGCATTTGTGTTTTGGGTAAGAGAAATTCAGCCTTCCAGCCCCTTTGTATCCATGGGCTATTTTGCTCAGACATCTAGATGGGGTCCTGTGAGCGATTGCCCACCAGAAATGAGACAGATGCCCGACAATTCATACAGGCACTAACTACATTTTCATTGTCTGCGCTTCTGCTCTTAAATGGAGCAGGTTGTGGTATTTCTGTAAGAGCAGATCTGGGAGTGGTTGGTGGATGGTATTTCCTCCTTGTTCCACCTGCTTCCCGTTTTCACAGCAGCCTTGTGGTCAACCTTGAATACTTTCTTTGTGTGTGTTAGTGAGGAGAGCCTTCAAATGCTGTGTGGAGATAGTACCTCAGGTGGAAATTCAGTAGCCCCTTATGTGAATGGATCTGTGCCATTGCAGAGAACGGAGACCCAAGGATGTGGGCTAAGTATTTCCCACCTCTTAGTGGTAGAGGCATCAATTGCACGATTTCTAAGGCTTGTTGTCGATCTTGCACACACAGCATTTGTTTTTCTCTCTTAATGTTAGTATTGAATCACACCAATTACATTATTACAGTACACTGTAAAACATGCTGCTGTTCTGTATAGCTGGGTTGCAGTGGATCTGGCAATTATGTCTCCTTTCAAAAGACACAAGTTGAACATTAGAATGCCCATGAATTAGGGCGCAGGCAGCAGGCACTCATTAAAGATTTTAATTGCTTTCTTTTTCTTCTTTGAAACAAAGCAGGGGGAGCCATGTTTCAAAGTGAGCAATTAAAGGATACTTTATAGCTAATTGCAGTGAGACGGGGCTGCTATGTGGAATATGCTCTATTGTAATTCATATGACTGCTTGACTTTTATTAAGAAGAACATCTCTGTGTTGTGGTAAAATTTAATTTTCTGCAGCGTAACTGTGTGCGTAATATCTGCTGAAGTAATGGCTCTTTGGATTTGCTGTGGCTCTTTTCCTTTCTGCAGATACATGTAATAAACACAGCATAAATAAGCTGTAGTTAGCATGTGACAGGCATAGCAGTGTCAGCGATGTACAGCACATCCTCTGTGGCTAGGGGGCTTATCCCAGCTGCAGGTGAGTATATTGTGTATGTGGATACGAAGACAAGCTGCCTGTTGCTCAGCAGGATTGTTAGGTAAACTGTTGATGAACATAAAAGCTGGCACAGAGATCAGCGTGCCTCAGCTCTGGGTCAGCTCGTGGGCACCAGCCTGTGTTGGAGCCTTTGGGATGCGCGCAGCCTGCAGGCATCCTGCCAGGAGGAAGGGCTGAAGGTGCTCGTGGGCCTGCGTGCTGCTCAGTCTGGGCTGACTCCGGGATGTGTTTACCTCCCAAAATAGGGCTGGTGTCATGTCTGAGCCACCTGCGTGCAGAGATGCTTGCGTCTGTAACACATCCCAAAATACGCAAATGCGATGCATCTTTGGGTTGCCCTGTAACTGAGAAATACCCCAAATACAGAGGCATTGACTGTGTGTTTTCCTCTGTGCAATAATGCAAATTACACTAACTCCTGATGGTGAAACTCCTGTTGGAGGCAGGAGCGACCTTCTCCATCCTACACGATAGCCTTGAACAGAGGGCCTCTTCTTCTGATGGCATGACTCACCATCCCTCTCCATCCCACTTGTGCGCAGTGAGGCACGTCTGTGTTACAATGGGAACAGCTTAAAAGGGAGACTCATACCGGGGTTGCTGGAAATGTATTTGTAGCTGTTTTGATGCTGCTTATAGTGGAGGAGGAAGCAATGCAGTGGGACAAAACAGGAATTGCTGCCTAGGTGCAGCTGTTTGGTCAGCCTTCTATAAATAGTCCTTTTTCCAGTTGCGTTCAGGAAAACTAATGGCCTGAATGAGCAGAAACACAGGTGTTGGAATAATGTTCAGGTAAGTGGCTTAGAATTCATGCAGACTCAAACGTTCACTGAAGTCTGTCTGTACCCTTCAGTAAGTAAAATTTGCTGTTGGACAAAATCAGTATATGCAGTGTTGCACCAACTCTGCAACTGTTTTGCCTGTGTACTTACCTGGGACTGTCAGGATTTCTCACTGCCCCACTGAAGTGTACACAAAGGTAAACAAAGAAAGAAAAACTGGCTAATGGTGATCTGGATCACAGCATCCTTCCTTTTGAGAGTCCTTAGAAACATTCTGGTTTCCCCGAGGGAATTTCAAGTAAGTGATTCACAGTTCCCTCCTCTGCCCTCCTGTATGTAACACTGCAAAAGTAACTGGTACCTTGAGCCTTGGGATGATGATTTGCAGTGTTGTATTAGACACGCTCTGTGCTCTTGCTACTAGTGTTTATTATGAGGTTTGCATCATCTTGTCTTTTTTTTTATGGCTCTGTAGTAATATGAGGGCTCCTTGATTTTTGAGCAACTGGAATTAGCAATTGGAAATAGGGCCAGTAATTACATAACCATAAACCACGCTGCTGGGATAGAAGTGACTTGATGTATTTGCTCAGTGGCAACTTTCATGTGTGGAAGCAGAGAGTGATGGATTGCAAAGACCTTCCGTGGCTTTGAGATTTAAAGGATTGAACAAAATAAGCAAGTTTATGACCTTGGAAAGAATATTAGTCATGCCTGTGCATATGTTGTTTTTAACTGCTATCTGCCTAGGTGAAGTACGATACGTACGTGTTCAGTATGACTGCAGTTCTCGAATGTTGCATCCTTGTAATGTCTCGTTCCTGTTTATTGCAGAATTTGGGCATGTTGTTGCATCTAGTACCGACATCTGTTAGGAGACATTAATGGGCACTCTCTAGTTCTGATGAATTTTCTCTGTGTTAATGCAGCAATTTAGAAGCCATAGCTCAGTACTAGATGGATACCCTAAAAAAAGTATCAGGCTATAGGTGGCTCTAATGGGATGCTGATCAGACTACAGAGCATGCAGGTGATATATCATTAGCTATTTTCTACGAACAATTGCTCTAATATAACTCATGGAAAAATCTGCTATTGCTATTGTATATACCTAGGAGGATTCACATGGCAGTAAGGATCATTCTGTATATGCTTTAACTTTCTTTTTAAAATAGTAATCTCAGAATCATACTGTATGTGCTTTTTTTTTTTTTTACAGCTATTTTGATTTTCTTTTAGAGTAGTTTTGGGTTAAATCCAAACAGAACTTGAACTTTTTTTTGTTCCCATTCCTATTTATTTAGTTTTGCTAATAAAGACAGGTAAGCCATGCTTCTGTGCTCTGCTTGCAGGATTTTCTGTTTGAAATTGGTCTTATTCTCTCATACAATGTATTGTTCTGGGCTGCCTTTTTAAATCACAAATTATGTCTTCTGCATTTACATAAAAAAGAAACCACTTCCCTTGCTACAAGAGGTGGTGTAAATTCTTGTACACAATGCAAACACTAGACTGAGTCTGACCTGTCAGTTTGCCTTTAGCTGCGTTTGCCATTAGCTCTTGGTTGTGATTGGGTTGGTTGGCAGTAATTGTGTTCGCTGTCTCAGCTGTGATGAAGAATGCTTGGAACTGGGTATTACACAGCTAATATCATGATGAAACAGTTGCAGCTTAATCAACCTGAAATATGCGTGGGCTGTAAGACCTGCATATTCTGGAAATTTTTATTACCCTTAATTCCAATGTTTAACCTTTTTAGGAAAAAAAATCTCCCTGCAATTAAAAAGAAATAGATGTAAGATTATAGTAGTGAGTATTATAAAATAAATCTCATAGTGTCCCCGCTTTAGAGAGGAAACAACTTGTTTGTTTTTGCCCCAGGTGAAACTGTTTGCAGTCTCCTAATTTTTCTGATCTTTTAGATGTCAGACCTGGATGTCCTGCGTTGCACCTCATCCAGCTGAGGAGCCCAGGGCAGTGTATCTGTGTCGCCACTGTGCTCGGTAACACGCAGTATTGCCTTTCTCAGAGGTTAGGCAGTCGTGTTCAGAAACAAGAGGGAATTTTCTTTTTGTTCTGGGTTCAAGATTTCCCTCTTTGTCCTCAGAAAACAGAGGGTGGGATCTTGAGGTAAATCTCAGTCTGTGGGATGTGGTATTTTGCAATGTCCTAGCAAACTGCTAGACTGATCATTTTCTGTCAAAAGTAATGTTTCTTTTAAATGTATCTAAGCTGAGCAATGGACTGATAGATTATGCAAAATTAATACTTACAAAATAAGATATTTTCCAAATCATTATTTGGTATTGCATTGCCTAGGCTTCTAATTGCATTAAATTGATGGCAAATATGATTACTCAGGCAACCTGTTCAAATTAAAGAATAAAAAGTGAGTAGCAGAAAAGAATAAGAGAAACTCATGGTATTGAGAAGAAAACAATTGCAGACACAGAGGACAGCTGCTTCCATGGTCGATATTTTATCACAGTTGTAGCTAATTGAAGTAATAAAGAACATGGATTAAGGATAGTTTGTATTTTGAAGTCACAGAATCACAGAATCGTCTAGGTTGGAAGAGACCTCCAAGATCACCCAGTCCAACCTCTGACCTAACACTAACAAGTCCTACGCTAAACCATATCACTAAGGGCTACATCTAAACGTCTTTTAAAGACCTCCAGGGATGGCGACTCAACCACCTCCCTGGGCAGTCCATTCCAGTGCCTAACAACCCTTTTAGTAAAGAAGTTCTTCCTAATATCCAACCTAAACCTCCCCTGTCGCAACTTTAGCCCATTCCCCCTCGTCCTGTCACCAGGCACGTGGGAGAACAGACCAACCCCCACCTCTCTACAGCCTCCTTTAAGGTACCTGTAGAGAGCGATAAGGTCTCCCCTGAGCCAAGTCTTGGGGAATCTGATCTGTTAGGTCAGTTTCCTGATGTTCTCATTCTGAAAAAAATCCAGATGAAGTATTCCCAGCAGGTCTTTTCTGTATGTACAGCTATCTTATTGAGTTTGCTTTCTGTGGATAAAAAAACGTAGTCTACTTTTGTATGGAAACACCTTGCTGATCTGGGAATATTTTTAATTTAAAAAAACAAACCAACAAAAAATAAATAAAATCTTGAGACGATTGTAAACAATGTGCCATGGATGATGGGTAGAGCTTCCTGTGGAGGAGTTCTTGTTTTGTTTTTTTTTTTTTTTTTTCCTTGCTCTGCTGAGGTCTGATGCTACATTTGTGTCTGTCCCCAGGCAAACCGGGACGCAGTGATCAGCCGTGCCCCTGACCAGCAGGATGACCGGGCTGTCAGCCTCCGGGATGCTTCTGCAGTCTACGACCTTCTCAGCATCACGCTGGGCAGAAGAGGGCAGTATGTCATGCTTTCTGAGGTACCTCTGCCTTCTGGCTCAACTTCCATTTGAAATGTGCAAACAAAACCTGTCTTTCAGTAACTGTTGGCTGTTGGTCAGGGAGGTGAAGCACACTAGCTGGCAATTAGTAGAAACAGCTACAGGCCTATGGCAGCACAGGTCAGAACTGTTTGACACATTAAGCTAATTCATATGTAGGCACTTGAGCAAAGCAGCCCTAATTTAAAGTGATATCGTACAGTAGCAGGTCCCATTAACTAAGAGGAGGAAAATTGTCATTTAAAAAAAAAATATTTGCTCCACAACAATTCATCTGCCCTAATTTGACTACTCAGCCATGCCAAACAGCAGTATTGACAAAGGATATCAAAAACAATTTCTGACATTTCTTCCAATGTTTATTTTGCAGTGCTTGGAGAGAGCCATGAAGTTTGCATTTGATGAATTTCACCTTTGGTACCAGCTTGCCCTGTCCATGGTGGCTTGTGGAAAGGTAAAGTTCAAACTAAAGGACTCTGAAAGGGCACATTTTCCTCTGGCAGGATGCATCTCTTTTACCATTTTCAATGTGTGCAGACGTGTTTTGTGGTGGTAGATCCCACCAGATAACTTACGTAGAAGGACAGTGCTCACCTTTGATCGTTCTTTGTGATCAGGTATTGTGTACTGATCTTCCGTGTTCCCGTGTTTCTTCTTGCCCTTCATTATTAAGGGGAAAACATATTTTGTGTATGGCTGTGGATTGAAAAATGTTATATAGCTGTCCGTACTATGCAGATCCAACATAAATATGTGTAGCATAAGAAAGATACTGATGTCTCAAACTGTCATCAACTCCGTGTCTTTGGGCAGTTGACTTAACCTCTCTCTTAGGCTGTGATTCTCCATCTGATCCAAGGAAATGTTTGTGCTTTTTCATAGACAGCTTGTGAAGATGAGTATTTTTGAAGTGCTTTAATCTTGGTACAGAAGATAATGTAGAAAAACAAAGGATATGTGAATGCATGCAGTTGTGCTTTAACACCATTTTTTAAAATTAATACAGTATTTGTGAAAGTTCTCAGTAGACCACTGAGATGCCTGAAGTCTAGTTGCAAAAGATAGCAGAGCTTTTCTTTATTAGACTTAAAAGAGGAGACTTCCCACAGGAAAAGTAGATGATAAATTTAGCTTGTTCATGGTGGGGATCCCCACCTACATCCTTTAGGAGCTGTGAGCAGATTAAAGCTGTAGCAGACTGCTTACAGCATGGTCCTGTATTCTGTGCCCGTGGAGTGCAGGGGGTCCAAGTAGAATTAGACAGAGATCACCAACTAGTTATCATCAGTTGAATGATGACCGCTGTTGGCCTTTTATGGCTATAACTTGAATTGGAAACTGGCTTTGGGTTGAAAGCTAGGGATGAATAAGCAGTGTCAAGCTTTTGTAAAGAAGTCATCCTGTGGTATTTAAGTGGCAGTAAAGCTCAGATGATGTCTGAAGGTATTCCTTTATTTTTATGAGCACAGACAAAGCCTTATCCAGAAGACTGTTTGGTTTTGGATGATATATGTTAAGAAAATAGCAGACCAACAAGAGAGTCTAATAAAGAGCATCAGGGATGGCTAAGAGTATAGTAAATAGGACTGTGGAAAGACCAGGAAAAAAATTAAAGGTACCGTAAAGGATGGGAGTGGGGTTTGAAGAGAAAGAAATGTTCAAGAGCTGTTGCAAAGAAGGGTTTCTTCGTGTCTGTGGTGGGTAGGACAGGATGTAATGTCTTCCAGTTGCAGCAACCCAAGTTCGTGTTTCCAATTAGGAGGCAAAAAAAAGAAAGGATATCAGTGTGCTGGAAGAAGACTGCCTGTGGAGATGTGTGTGGAACTTGCGTCACTGGGGATCTGTGGAACACCATGGACAAACACCAGTCAGCCATGACCACGTTGTAAGGCACTGGAGCTGGACTTGGTGGGACCCAGAAAGCTCTCACTCTGTAATGGGACTCCACAGTTACCTCGTAAATCAGCTTGATCTGTTGCAAGCAAAAGGAGACATCAAAACTCTGATAAAGTATATTAGATAAAAGAACAGTGTGGGGCTGAAGGGAAATGTTTAGTAGGAGGGAGGCTCCCAGATTCCGGTAGGAGTTCAGTACAAGCATTTCAAAATCCAATTCCAGATATGAAAACAATGGCTGGACTCTCAATTATGTATAGGGAAACCCGAAGCAGCTGGAAGAATACTTGAACAGTGAGCCTGTTGCCTTGGTGCTAATACCTTGCACTGGCCTATGTCAGGTGAGGGCTTTAGAAATCGGGTCCAGCTCCCCTTGGCATTCAGCTGGAGTTAGCACGTAGCTGCCCTCCCTGCCTTTGCAAATCCTCTGGATACCTGATCTCTTGATATTCAGGGCAACAATGACTACATAGGCAGCGGTGGGAGGTACAGTATCTTCCCATAAATTCATTTCACTTGTCTGGAAGGTTTAGTGGCTTTACAGGTTGTGTAACCTGTTTCTTGACAGCAAATAATGATGTAACCTTGGTAAAATCTAGAATTGCTTCCCAGCAGATTAACTACTGATGGTTGACAGTGTATCCAGAGTAATTGGGGTTCGATCTTAAGTTAGAATGGAAGAGAGAAATAGGGCACAATCTTTACCTTCTAACAATTTGTGTGAGAAATCTGTCCTCCTTAAGTGTATATGTATCTCTTCAGCTTCCCCTAGAGGTTGCTGTATATTTGGTACTTAAAAATGAGCAACATGAGTATCTATATCTCTATAACTGTCCCAACTTTTAAGATTTTCAAGCATGTCATGTACTTGAAATATTTAGAAGGTAAAATGGCCAGATCTCGTCTGTTTTTGTCAAAGCTCTAAATGTTCTGAGCCTTATATGGGGCAGCGAGGATTCCCTTACCCAACAATCCCATCTGTGCAGCATTTCACTTCTAATCCCAAAGTATTCCCTGAGGATTCCTGTCATATACTCTGCAATGCGTCATCTCACTAATGGGAGATGTGGCATACATTTTTATACTTCTTTGCAGCTTGATAGCAGGACAACGTTCATTTCAATGGAAGTGCTCCAGTGCAGCAGGAGGAACTAATGATAAAAGAGTGTAGTTTGTCTAGACTGCAGGTTGCAGAGCACACTTGAGCTTTTATAGGTAGAAGATCTGTTTTCACCTGTCTCAGACACAGCCAATTCCTGATCTCATTTGTTGGTAACGAAATCTTGCATCCTGCAGTGTTACTTCTTCTGCAGTACAGCAAATCATGCTCATAAATCTTGGGTATGACAGGAACTCTCTATCATCCTGTAAATGCTAGAAACTTGGTCTTGTTATTTCAAAATATTTTTAGGAATTGCAAACTCTGACCTTCTTAAAAGTGCTGTAAAAGCCTATCTTGTCCTCTGTTCTATGTTGCATTTGATTAGTGTTACTTTTTTTTATATATTGATCTTTTTCGGGTTAAGTCAGAGTTTAACATAAACTATTTTCTTCCTCTGCCAGACAAAAAATTGCCAAATGGTGGCTGTCATTTTTCTCACGTAAGCACTCTGAATGGCAAGTCAACCAGCTAGGCTCATTACTGTGTGCATGCTTGAGTTTACACATTATTTTTAAAAGGATGTGTCTTAACAAAAATAGGCACGCTGCTTCAGAAAGTCCTTAGGGCAAGCAAGGCCTTAGGGATTCATAAAACAGTGAATGAGAAAGCTCAGAGAAGCATGACCTTCCTATTCTTATATCCACTTAAAACAGTAGAAATAATGGAGTGACAGCAATTTGACTTGGCTGTGCTTCTCGGCATCTTGCATAATGAGAGATGGTGTGGTCTGGTTGTTGTTTTTTTTGTTGTTTTGTTTTGTTTTTTAACTTATTCTTGGGGATGCATATATACTGAATTGTGTATTTTCTGAATGAGTGAAGTATGTTTATTTAAATGATTTGAAGTTCAGCGTGAAATTTGAAAGACTTTGTAGATACTTTTAGATTTTCAAATTCAGATGAAATACTGGGAAAGCATAGACAATGGCGTAAGGCATCCCTGCTATAGGAAGAGAGTAGTGAGAGATGTCCTGTGTCACCATGTGTAGTTCTGGATAGGCAGGAGAAGTTTAAATTGGCCTGAAGCAGAACACCTGTTCTGCTGCACTGGCGCTGGAAAACTGGATGCTGAGCTCTGCACAGATGCTCTGAGTTGTTTCTGCTGGTAATCACCTTCACGATTTGGTAATACGACAGCCAGAGGCTGAGCGGGCACGGCAGCTCCCTGTCCCTGCCATGCACAGACAGGCTGGAGCCTGAGCGGCAGCGGTGTGAGAGCCGGACGCCATCTGGCAGCATCCTCGGGCTATGAGATGAGCCACTGCCCTGCAGCCAGGGCGAAAGGAGTGCACTAGGTTGCATCTGCTTGTCTCAAGACTTTGGAAAAGTAGGACTGACCTGTATTGAGCAGAATTAGGGGGAGGGAAAGGAGCAGACCTTTATTTATGACGTAGAAGGCTGTGTGAAGGATGGCTGGTTGGGGCAGACCACCTCCGCTGCTGCTTTTCAGCTGAACTATTTGCGCTGGAGGTGGTGGAGATGACCCGCATGCAGCGGTCCTGCAGACTGCGGCAGCTCTGCCGAGGTACCTGCAGGTGGAGGCAAAATGATCATAGCATCTAGGTGATGTATTACAGGCACGAGGGATGTGAAACAGGGTCTGCGTGCACTTGCAGGCATTTCCCTGGCCTCAGACCAGTGGGATCAGTTACGTGTTCCCTTTTTCAGATCCCTGTCCCCTTCCACACTTAACTGCCCCACATGGGACCCAGCCTGGGTGTCTCAAAGTGTCACTGGAGCTCTTTGGGATTAGAGACTCAGAAGTGCCTGGGGTTGGACTCTGGCTTAGATCAACAGTACCTGATGGTCTTCTGGATCTGCGTCACGAGTGTCTTTTTACCTGAGATACGGCCGAAGGGAAATACAAACGGATAAACAATGTGCCTTGTAAAGGCACGTGTAAAGCAATGTTTATATGGCTCTTCTAACTAACAACCCGAGGAGATGAGATTTGTATTTAATGACAGTGAGGTGCTGTTTTCCTGAGGGCGGTGAGTGAGGATTTGTCAGAGATAGCTGTGAAATTGTGAACGATGAGGTACTTGGTCTGCAAGTTCTGGGCACCCCAACTGAGCCATTCAACCTGCAGCAATCTCACAGTCATTGCTCATGTCCAGTGGATATCTGTTATTATTAGCGTATTCAGTACATAAAGCCATTTTTGTGCTCAAATTTAATATTTCTGCTCTATCTTTTTACTGTATTAAAAGCTTTAGGGTTGTTTGTGTTTCCTGACTAGAGGGGTGAGGAGTCGTACAGTCTCAGGCCAGCTGAGGAGGCAATCTGCCCTTACCCCTCACCCCTTGTGCTCATTAAGGGGGTGAGGAGCAGCAAGGTGTGCGTAAGGGAAGGGGTCCGGAGCAGGTGAAGGGGCTGTGGGAAGAGACTGTGGAGCTGGAAGCAGTTACCTGGAGGCAAGGGCTGTGCTCAGGAGGCCTTGTGCTGGGGTTGCTGATGGAGGCTGTGTGTTCCTGGGGTGCCTGGTGCTCAGCTGTCCAGTCACCCTCATCCAGGGTTTGCAGAACACCGTCAGCCCAGTGCTTGCCTTTAGGACAGCAAATGAATGAGTGCCTGATCCTGCCCGGCCCCTGCTAGCCTGTGCTGAGGACACCCCAGGGACAGTGGCCAACGTTGCTGTATAAATAAGAATGGCTGTGTCCGTAGGGGGATTTGTTCTCCAAGGGTGGTATCTTGCAAAACCAGGCAGATAAATCTGCGTTTAGCTACACAAAATGCTCCCGTCTCCTTTCAGCCTTCCTGTGTTTGTTTATCTTTAAGGCGAAGAGGAAGAAAGAGTCATGCTTGTCTACCTGAGTGATTTTCTTAATAACATAACACTTCAGGAGGTGTCTGGTGCTATACAAAGGGAAATAATCGCACCCTCCTTGGCATCTGTCATTCAGCCGCTTTTCTGAGGGAGCAGGCTCCAGCTCTCGCAGAGCCAGTCGTGCAGTGTCACTGTGTTCCCCTTGGCTGCTCAGCAGTGGAGATAATGCAGCCCTGCCCAGGGCTTGTGCTGGCAGCGTTTTTAGGGTTTTGAAACCAGTCTTAGGCAGACATGAACTTTGATTTTCAAGCCTTTTGCAAGTTGCTGATATGTGCTGGTCATAGCCAAATAATGTCAGGCTAATGTCTGAGCTGCTCCTATCTGTGTTGCACCCAAAAAAGGAATGCTTCCACTTATTTAAAACAGTGCAGTAAAAGCAGATGTCTGTAATAGCTTCAAGGAGCTTCAAGTTTGACTCAGCCATGCCTGTAATGCCGATATACAGCTTTCCAGAAGGTTAGAAGGAAAGTTATAAATACATTCGATACATAATTCTGCAGCAACAGCAGACGAATTTTATGATTTAGGCTGTTCCTTCTGTTGGTTTCCTTGCAAAAGCTTAGACTGGTTGCTAAGCAACTGGCATTAAAAAAAAAAAAAGAACATTTCTTTTTGCATTGCAGGCAGGAACCTTGGGAGCAGCAGAGGCCTCGGCTGGCTCCTTAAATAGCATTGCTGGGGAATGAAAGTTGAAATATTGAACAGTCATTGGTTAAAGATCCTGTTACAAAGGTCAGCCATCTAGGGGTTATTCAGTAGTTTGGTTTCTTTTGGTGCAGAAGGGAGATTAGAAGGGTGTGTGTGTGTGCTGTAGATGGTGCTAAAAATGGAAAGCTTCCTGCCTGATGAGCAAAATACCTGGGTGGGCTGTAGAGCTGCCTTCAGGCTTAACTCTCTTTTCTTGACAGAAAGTGTGAAGTGTGGTGTTTGTCACATTAGCATGGGCAAATTCATGCTTTTAAATCCCAGAATGTAAGAGGTACTCCTAAAAGTGAATGTTTGAAGCTGCTTAACTGCAGTGCTCTGATTTGCTAAGCACAGGGTAAAAGAAAAGGGGAGCATCAGTCCCTATGTTGAGAGAAGTGAATGTCTTAAGAGAATAATATCCGTGCTGAGGGATTCACAGAAATGTAGAAATTCAGTGAACAGCGAACATCAGAACAGCTAATTCCAGAGTTCTCGATTGCTGGCTCCCTCTAATGTCATCTTCCCTTGCTGGTTCAAGGTCACTTACAGCTAAATGGCTGTGAATCCCAGGATACCAGGAGTACTTATTCTTGCGTATTGAAAGATTTCAGCCACACACACAGACACAATCCCTTTGAGATGTGCAGTTTTTAAGATCAGGCAGGATGATGCTCAAAGAAAGGCAATACTACTTGTGGAGATTTGTCTGTACTGGACTGCCAGGTGAATTGGGAGGGAGGGGCTGTCTACCAAGACGACCACCTTGAGGAATGTTTTCCCTCTGGCTGAAAGCACAAAAGTCGAAAGGTTTTTGGAACCTTTGCAAGAGAAGAGCAACTGTGTATGATGTGTCAGATCTGCTTGGCATGATTTACTGTCTAGAAATTCTTCCTTTTACTTACATTTATGGTCTCTTTATCTTGTAAGTGTGAAATGAATTCTCTGCCATCCTCCTTTTCTTGCTTCGCTGTGGTAGGAGAGGAGAGGAAAGAATGATAAATAGTACTGGAGTGCACTTGAGATTTTGCCATCCATTTAGGTAAATGCACCAATGGTGCAAAATCTCTTGAGTCTTTTGGAAAAGTTAAGAAAGAAAACTAACAGTAAACTGTTCTTCATTCTATACTGGTCATGTGCAAACATTGTTCAGGAATATGCTTGTGTCATTCATTGTGTAGTTAGCAAATGGGGAAGGAGAGTTGTGTTTAGTATTTGGTTAGAAGATTTTCTTTGTTTTACAGGATTCAAAACCACAACAACTTTAACTGCTTAAGGAGAGGTGTCTTCTCCATCTTTCTTCCCAGTAGCTTCCTTGCGATTTCTCACTGCAGGTTGAGAGGTGCCACGCACGTATTGCATGCAGTATATAGAGCCCTTTCAGCTTGTACTGAAAGCAGCCTTTTGTGAGTGTTGCCCATTGCTTCCCAGCACCAGCCTTTAATAATTTCTAAAAAGAAAATTAGTATGGAGCACACTCGTGATCTCAGCAGAAGGAAAATATTGTATGCAAGTAGATTAGGTGAAGAAAACCTAACAGAGAACAGATTCCTTTAAATATTGGACTTAAACATGCAACAGTAGTGCCACGTGCTTCACCTGTCCCTATTGCAAAAAGAACAAAGTTGTTGTATGAAAGATGGAGATGTCCAACTCAGGTAACAGAGGTTCTGTAGTCCTTTACACTTTTTTTGTGTGCATTTGGTCCCTTAAGGCAGTGTTTTCACTCTGTATTCTGATTTGAATTCTGTGCCTTGCTTGTCATAACAAAAAGGAGAACTGTCATGAATCTCCTTAAACCTGATGAGAATCCCAAGGCTGAGAACTCAGACCTCCCATTAAAAAAAGCTGGAACCCCCCATGAGGCAGCAGTTGGCAAGCTTGCCGTTTCTTTAAACTATGAGTTTTCAATAAGTTCCTGTGTGTTTTAAGGGGACTCACAAGCCTTTTTTCCCAGAGAGAGTCCAAATGAGACCCAGAGGCAAATCCTCTTTTTTCTGAAATCCTTGAGAACTGGTTCCAGTGCAGCTGTTATAATCCAACAATTAGAGATCTAAACAGAAAGAACTTAAACCCTGGCCTGAGTTTTGATGTGAGCTGTGCTGAAGCTCCAAATTATGAGCAGGAAGCGTACAGTCACTTGGAGTTCAAGCTCTGCTCTTCTCAAATCATGCCTCACCAATAAATCTAATTATTATTGCCTTGCAGTGAGTCTCACAAACAATGCAGTTGGCTGCCTGGTCCACCCACGCTAAGTGAAAGAATATGTACATTTCAATTACCAGATTATTTCAGTGTTACACAAACACTGTTTCATATTAAATATTTTTACAAACCAATGACATCTGTATTCAATACAGGGTGGATGATGTTTGTTCCCTGCCAATTAATGCCTGTAATGAATATCTGTATTACACCTTGGTATATATATTTCTCACCAGTGTCCCCTAAACAAAGTAACGGTGGGAGTGAGATGTTATTCTTCCTGTAGTCATTCCTTGGCCACCATTTTCATCTATATATAATTTCTGCTGAGTAAAGTTTTCAAGGTGAAATTTTATAGATCTCTTGAATTTTTAAAATGCAGCTGGGGAGGAAGGCTTCATGTTGCCATGTTTCTAAAACCATTTCTGCTCTATATGTTTAATTGCAAACTTTATAAACTTGCCTAAATTAACATAACTTTGTAAATGTTTTAAGAGCAGCATGGAAGGTATAGCTCTGGCTTGGTCAGTTAGTGTTCAGAAGCTCCTCAGCGCATGCAGTAAAGTGGCTCTACACAGGAGAGGAATTTGGGCATGGACACAAGGTGGGTTTCTCTGCTGTGCGGTGTTCAGAAGTGGCTGTTTTGCCCTTGCCCCCCAACAGGCTCTGGGCAGGCTGCAGGAGCGCTCTGCGGTTTGAGGCAGGTGGAGGCTGCGGTGCTGGCTGGTGTCCTGGTGACCAGCCTTACTCCATGGGCAGGCTGCAGACGGGGGCTGAGCCGAGCTCAAGAGGAGCTGGCAGGGAGCTGGGCTGTATTGCTTCTCTGCTGGTGCGGGCCCTGAAAGGTCTCGTGGCTGTGGCCCAACTTCGAACAGGCATCTCACTGCTCTGACTTGTGCTCGCACCAGCTGTGCTAGCCAGCAGTGCTGTAGCAGCCCCAGGTGCCTCCTGCTTCCTCCTGTGGCGAACTGAGAATCACCCACCATCGATCTGTACGCATCTTCTCAAAGCAGTGACACTGGACGGAATACAGTCTTGTATATGCCTGGCCTTTTCATTTCACTTTTGTATGGTGGGATAGCAAGGGCTGGAGGCGTTCAGCTGCATATACGCTGACTGGCAAGGTGCATGTGGTCCTCTGATACCGCTTGGGTTTCTCATGTCTGCAACACCTGTGAGCCAGAATAGAGGGCAGGAAGATGATGTGCCAGGTTAGGACACTTATGTGCTTATGCTAGCACTTAAAACACCTTGAGTGGTGGCGCTAGGAATACCAGCTCCCTGCAGCACAGGCAGCCTTCTGTAGAGGAGGAATAAGATGCCATTAAAACCTGAGACATTACTTGTTCTAAACAAATAGGTGTCAGGAAGGTTCATTCAGAGGGATACGAGTCATCTAGTAACAGCAGAGCGCGGTGATGTGTTTCTTGCTCTACTTCAGGATTGAATTACCCAAGCCTGTATTTCTGAGAGGGGCAAAGTACAGGTTAAGCTCCCATCTCTGTTCTGAGACAGGCATCTTTCTGGCTTCAGACCAGCAGCTGAATGATGTGTTTAGAATTGTAAAATAGCAAAATTTCATTACTTGTATTGATGATATCTGATGCTCCATATAGGTGGGAGCAGTCTGGAGAATGTAGGGCAAGCTGTTGCTCTTTTTTAGGCTACATAGCAGGTATCCAAGCTTTTCAAGCAGGAGGCTTCGCCTTGCGCTGCTGCAGAGCCTGTGCGTTCTCTTAAAAAGCTCATCTTTGCCTTGTCATGTGCAGGACTGCTGCACATCGCTTTTTTCCCTTTTTTCCAGGCTGCCTTCCAAGCCAATTTTTCTCCAGGCTTTGAATCTGCTAGCAAGAGCTGGACCTTCAGCTCTGCGGAGAGAGGAGGAGGCAGGCTCAGGCAGCCTGCTGCGGCGTGAGGGAGGGGAAGCGCTGATGGCCTGTGGGAGTGTGAAAGCGTCGTGCGGGGCTGCCAGCTGCATGGGATTAGAGCAGGCTCCAGGCCCAGCAGCATGTGCTGACAGGAGCTGTGGTGGGGAGGGCCCTTGTGGGTCAGGGTCAGGAGGGGATTGCCAGGACCCGATAGGAATAGTTGTTAGTTTGGCTCTGCGAGCTTGTATCGGTGTGTTTACTGCCCTCCTGGAATATAGAAAGGTCGTGACTATGTAACCTGCTGCTGGGAGTGAATACGACTGAGAGGCCCGTGCGTGTCTTGGGAAGGAGGTTGGGAGAAATGGGGCACTGAGTGGTTCTGGGTCGTTTATGAGGAGAGTTGGAAGCTTCAAAGAAACTGGTTCAGGTGGGTTAGGGCTGGGCTAGGAAACTGGCAGGGCTGGCCAAGCCTTCTTTCTCACCAGCATCTCACACCAGAGCATTCCTCGTTCCCTGTTAAACTGCTGAAATACAGCAGTCATGAATGGCGCTGCTGTAAAAAGCAATGTTTGTCGAGCTCATGGACTATCCAAAGGGCTATGTAACTGCTAAGCTTAATAAACAGCGTTTATTAATGGTAACCTTACAGCAGGAAGAGCTCCGTGGGCTTTCTGTCTAACACATGCTACTCAGACCACCCGCTGCACAGTGTACTGCTCTGCAGCTGCCTGCCCCACCCCTTGCATGGTGGGATCCCGGTTGTATTCTTGTATGTTCGGGACCTGGAGAAGACAAAAACCAGTCTACAGAACAGGTTACTTTAGCTACACAAACCTCTGTCTGACAGGTTTTTTTGTTGGTCTAAAATGTAATGTACAAAAGGGATGATCTCCTCTGGCTTACTGGAAGATGGTTGTATGCAAGGGAAACTACATGGCAGAGTTGTTGTGAGTTGGAAGGGCAGAGTTAAAATAACCACTGTGTTGATAGCTGAAGAAGACTGTTTCTTGTAAAGTGCACAGCCAGGGCTGGTTCTTTGGTGTACTGCTTCTGAGCGTGGGAAGCGTGTGTGTTTGTGTGTGCACATGTGTGTCTGTCTGTGTGGAGGTGGGAGTAAAGTTGCTAATTTGTTGCTGACATGATTTTTTTTTTTTTTTGTAATTTCACATCACTGTTTTGTAGATTTCACTGAAATACCTTGCTTGGGCTCTTAACAGCATTGTCTAATCAGCCTTTTTTTCCCTTCCTCCTTTCTCTCCCCTTCCTCTCTCCAGTCAGCGTATGCTGTATCAGTGCTCAAAGAGTGTGCTAAACTGCGACCAGCAGATCCCACCGTTCCTCTTCTGGCTGCCAAGGTCTGCATTGGGTCACTGCACTGGGTAAGCAAGCTGATGCAATTTTTATTATGTAATGTATTCAATGCTGCAGTGACAGTACCATAGGGTAGTTGCAGGGAGAAAGGAAATACCTGTTAAAAATCACACATGCGTGCACGTTTAAAAGAAAATAAAGATCCCAGAAAGAAATACTGCAGTAAGTCACTGAAATGAGCTTTGCTGGCCTGTTATAAAAAGGAGGAGGGGGAAAAAAAACATAATAGTTATTCTGGGGACTGTCTTTTCGAGTGAGTATCCAGAGCTGAATCTGCCACCCTGGTAGCCCCTGAAAGACAAAAGTTAATTAGTTGGTCTGGCCCTTGGACTGCTAGATAGTTGAGGTCTGCTGGATGACTCAGTCTTTTGTTCTTGAAGTTCCTGTGTCAGTGTTTTCTGTTCCGGATGTGTTAATGTATGCCCCATTCAGAAGTGGAGTGGGAGTGGAAGTCTGTGCCTGTGAAATTCTGATTATCCCAAGGAGAAGAAACATCTGTCAGTCTTTTACTGCTTGGTTTAATTAATTGAATGGCAGCCTGCTGTTTTCACCTGTCCTCACCACGAGGTGTCCCTACAGTCAGTGAAGGATTATAATTGCTAATACAAGTAAAACAAAGATACAAGAAAGGAAAGCATGAAAGAAAATACCAGAAGAATCTGCTCAGATTTTGGTGACAAGATGTTCTACGTCCTCCCCAGGCTTCTACAATCCCTGTCTGGTGAAAATTGGTATTGAGCTGAACTTAACTGAGTTGTATCAGTTTAGGGCCTCAGTGAGGGCACCTGGTTATATATGTTTTTGAATGAACTATACTGTTCAAACTATAATGGTTGAACTCATATGTGAGTCAGGAAAAACTAGAAAGCACCTTGTTCTAGGAAAAAATCTTTCAGGTCTGAGGGCCTTGAGGGAATCCTTGCTGAACTACCTAACTTACAGAGCAATTTAGCTCCCTTGTATCCTTAGCTCAGTATGTAAATTTTGAGGGCTGAAAGTTATTCAGTGGCATAAAATATTCACAATGTAAAATAACATTCACAGTGAAGCAAATGCATTTTTCTTCTGATTCTTAGAGATTTTAAAACAATATGTAAGCTGGACATTACAGCTGTGTTGAAGACTCGTTAGCATGTATGAGGTTTTCAAAGCAAAGTCAAGTTGTTATTAGCCTAAAAAAACAAGTATATTGCTCTTTTTTTTTTCTCTGTATAGCCTCTGAAGTTAGAGTTGCTTCATGGGCTAAATTCCTGCATTCCTATGGAGCCATACTAGGGGACTTGCAGCCTGACAGCTTCCTCTAGCAATTCTACCATCTCAATGCTTGTCAGGAGGAAAAAAAGCCAGCAGAACAGACGTGTGAAATTTAACGGAAATCTTTCTGAGATCAGGGTAGGTTTTGCTTAGGAGCCAGAACTTCAATATGGGAGATGAACTTGGGATCTCTGTACTGCAAGTAATTCTTCTACTCTTCTGCCTTCCTGCTCTGTGAACACAGATCCAACAAGGTGGGAAGGAAAGCCAACAAGTGCTAGGAAAGCCAAAGTCTGCCTGCAGTTGAGTCTGGTCCCCATTCAGATGGACCTAATCAGCTGGAGAAGTGGGCCAACACTTCTTAGTAAGTTCAACAAAAGGAAATGCGAAGTCCTGCACTTGGGGAGGAATAATCACATACTGGCGTGCCAACTAACTGGAAAGTGGCTTTGTAGAAAAGGACCAGAGGTTGCCCAGAAAGGCTGTGGCATCTCCTTCTCTGGAGATATTCAAAACCTGCCTGGATGCGATCCTGTGCGATGTGCTCTGGGTAACCCTGCTTGGCGGGCGGGTTGGCCTGGATGATCTCCGGAAGTCCCTTCCAACCTCAACCATTCTGTGACTTGGGGGCTCTGCTAGACATGTAGAACATTAATCAGCAATGTGCTTTCGTGGTGAAGGCCACCAGCATCTTGGGCTGCGTTAGAAGACAGCACTGCTGGCAGGTTGAAGGAAGTGGTCTTGCCTTTTTACTGAACCTTGGTGAGAATGCATCTGAAGTCCAAGTCTGGGATCCCCAGTACAGGATGCACACAGAAGTACAGGATGCACAAAGACATGCCAGTGAAAGGCCACAAAAATGACTTCTCACGAATGGACTGGAGCACTTGAGATACGAGGAGAAACTGAGAGAGTGGGAGTGTTCCACCTTGAGAAAGTGGCTCTGGAGGATCTTATTTATCAAAGTGTATAATACTTGATGAGGGGAGAGAGAGTGAAGATGATAGATTCTTCTTAGTGGTACCAAGTGACAGGGTGAGTGTTTGGACTACAGGAAATTTAATTTACACTTTAAAAATATTTACTTATTTTTACTGTGAAGGTGCTCAGACAGTGAAACGGGTTGCCTAGAGAGATTGTGGAGTCTCCATGCTTGGAGATACTTGGAACTTAAAAATAGTTTCAGGGGTTCAGTTGTTTAACCGTGCTTTGAGAAGGGGAGTGAATGCATCTTGTAAGAATCTGTACTAGAATCAAGATCCCTGGGGTGATCTCCTGTTTAACAGGAGCAGTGCCTTTTAGGGAAGGCACTCTACCAGACACTGGGTCACTGCTGTTTGTTGAGGTGAAAGGACCAGGTTTCTGTAATGCAAGAAGAGAAATGTCAGGCTCCTTCTCTTTCATGTGTTACCCTGGTGTTCATGCAGTTCTCACTAGTGAGGACTAAATTTCAAGTGGTGCCATTAAAGTCTGCCAACTGTGAGGGACGAGGAGTTGGATGTGCAGTTATAAGCCCAAATTGAAGATGCTGTTATGGCAGGGAATGAGCAAAGACAGAGTTTGTCCTCCTCGTTGTTGCCTCTCAACATCTCTTTGGATTCACAGCTGACATATAAAGAATACTTTGCTATAAGGACATTGAGGAAAGGTGAGACTGCAACAATCACATCTCCATCCTCAGGCAGTTTGGTATCTCTAGATTTCTCATATGTGACAAAAGTGTAAAAGCAACAGTCTAACCCTAATAGCAGAAGAAAGAAGGGAGAAGTGAGCTGGTTTTAACTATTTCAGTGTTGTGTTTTTTTTTTTTTTCCCCTGTAACTGCTGCTTTTTCATTGTGTGAAACACTTTTTGGTGTTTTTGCATCAGAATCAGATTGCAGTCTGAAATACAAACATGATTTCACAAGATGGTAATCTAGAGTATAGCCTGTGGTTATCTAGAGTATAGCCATATGAACTAAAAACAAATAATGTTCTTCTCCCCTCTTCCTTTCACTCAGTGGCCTATGCTATACCCTGATACGAAACCTTAGTGATACCACAGAATAGTTTTAAATAAGGGAAGCCAGAGAGAAAGCTTGAGTATTTTTTAAAAGAACTGAAATGATAGGTTTCCACATCTTGCAGTTAAAGGGATGCTTCTGATATTACTGGCAAACTCCTCTGCCTAATAAAGACCTTCCTGCTTAGCAGAGCTGTTTTTCTAAATGTCATCTTTGCAGTAATTATTTGCATTTAAATTACATGGCAATCAAAACAGAATTGAATCATTTAAACTGGAAGTGAACAAGTTGATCAATGCCAGTATAAATAGAAAGAAGGGTAGGCATGGCACTGGAACAGTCTGATGGACAAATATTAACAGTTACAAATACTCAAATGCATCTTTCTTTTCAGAACATATACTTTCTAACTGAAAAATTAATTGTTTTATATCTGTGTGCTTGATTGCTAGGTAGGCAGGAAAAGGATGAAATCAGATCACTGTTTATACAAATGAAACAGCTAATTTATATATTTATATGTCCTGGATCTGCCTATTACGTGCTTTTGGTGCAGTAGTATATTCAGTTTGTTTATAGTCCATGGACAAGCAGTAGTTTAGTCTTATTTCAGTTACTAGCAATAAAAGAAACCACTAACATCGTTTATGCTGCTGGATAATTGCAGAGTGTCATGAGGAACACAGAACAGTTTCTTTCCTGATTAATCTAATGGTCATTTAACTCATTTTGCTGTCTCTGTACATGGTATCTCCACACACATAAAGCACCAGAAAAAAACTAATAGAGTTGTACCATAGTGATTTACAACCTTGAGAGTGCCCAGATCACATCTATGAAATAATCTCTCGGTGCAAAACAAATCGAAGTAGAAACGTGCATACGTTCATATTGCGCCATGCAAATCAATATGTAGCAGAGCCCGATGTGGAAAATAGCTGAATGTCCTCAGCTTCTGTTGTGACAGTATGACCAGATTATTAGCTGATGTAAATTGGCCCTGCTCCACTGCCATATTACTGGCACCATGCTGGCCTACATCAGCAGATGCGCTGCCCACTCGACCACTAGCTTCCAGGATTTGGCCTGCATTGAACAGCTGAGTGAAGTAAGGAATGTTTTGGTTGCCATTTTCAGAATTACCATTTTTCACAAATTGAAGGGAAAAAAAAGCAGACTGAACAGCAGATCAATACATCGTTAGTTCCAAAGCTTGTGCCAATTCTCTTAGAGGACTAGAAAAGCTCCCGAACAGTGTACCTGTACAGACCACACTTGTCTGGCCAAGATGCAGCTAGACCCATACTTAACAAAGCTCATGACACACAATTTTCAACAAAGTTGGAACTTTTATATTGTATATAGCACATTACACTGGTGTGTTTTAAAGGTCTTTGTAGCGAGCTCAAAATCACTTTTGAGGCACCACGCTGCCTGGCATTCCACTTTGCCAGGGTTTCAGCACAAGAGTTTAATGAACTTACATGGGAATGATTATAGCCAGGGAACACAAAGGCCATTTTTTGTTTAGCCAGCTGTCTTTTAGCTTTCCAGAAAGCACTATGAAATTTTGGACTACTGAAGTTCATTGTCATTTTAAATTTTCATAGGAAAGTTGCTGGAGCTTAGAGGGGAATGTCCATGCTGCAGTTGTCTTGTCTTGGTCCACTGCCAATTCGGAGTGATACCTACTAAAAGACTTGCTGCAGTTTCCTCCTTTTAATAGTTATTTTAATAGTACAGTGGTGGTAATTTCACTGTTAATCTAGCTTCCCCAAGACCCTGTTTTGGCAGATGTTCTGGTTTTGATATTTTTACAACATCTGCTTAAAGACAAATGTCAAATACTGAAGTTCTCCATTTTATGAGTCTTATTTAAAGGCATTTAAGGTTACTAGGATGCTTTCTTGTGTCTTTTACTCCATTGATTTCATTTGATTTTACTTCATTGATTTCATTTACTTCATTGATTCAATGGAGGCACATTGAAAACTTGGTAAATACACATGGAGACAAATGAATTACAGTCCTAGGATAGGCTTGAATCTTCAAGGACTCTGGTCTAAGAGTAAGAAGACATGAGGCATATTCTTACTATTTTTAGTGACACACAATTGATACCACAGAAATAAGATTGTAGTGGTAAACTTGTGTAGTGTCACGTGATGGCTGTTACCAGCTAGTACGAGCTTTAGGAGGGACTTCATCCCGTGGCAAAAACTGCACTGCAAGGTAGTGCTGTACCTCACAACCGCTCCCCTCACTTGGTTTGACTTACAGATCCTAGTGTGGGGAGGTGGAGATCATGCTATCAGTCAGGGTAAAGGGAGAAGAGAGCAGGGTCAGGCCAGGCCAGACCATGCATGGAGTCTTAACGAGTGTAAGATGTCCCATGAGGTCAATGCGTGATGGGGGGGGGGAGGTTGGCAGGATGAAGATTTAGAGCTGCATACTTCTGAGGTAACGGCTTATCATTCATTACTTTCACAGACCACTTAATCCGAGAGCGCTTCTCCCTCCTTCTATCTGTTGTTGACCCTGTCACTACAGATGATAAATGATGTGCATGTGCTTGTACCCAGTCACCTAGGAGCCATGGAGTTGCATGGCAATGCTTAGGTTTTACTGTGGTATGAATAACATTGAGAGATCAAATCTAGTCCCATTATCCGAGTTATTCCACCTGCTAAGCAGCCTCTCCAAGGGACTGACATCGCTGTGAGCGAGAGGCTACTGAGGAAGCAGGGAATTGTAAGAAGCTACTAGAGATTTCCTCCATCTTTTGAAAGAGATTCTTGCTGACATCACCGCTAGCGTTACTGGGGCAATCCCAAGGATTTCAGATGTCAAAGGTGACCAAGAATTTTGCTTTCTATAAATTTTCTGTGTGAACAAACCATTCTTGATGCAGTGGAGGGAAAGCCCAAATGTTACTAAGTGCAGAGGGCTGAGCTTACATGCTGGCTAAATTGTCAGGCTTAGCACTGGTGACACGGATAATGCTGAACAGACCAACAATGGAAAGCACTGGAATTTTTATTTCCTGACATATGTAACATGATTTATGTTTTATACTTTAAGCAGCTGTGGGACAAAGGCCTTTCTGTTATGCTGCACCTTACTGGACACTCTCTTAATATGCATTGTTCCTCTTTTTCCTCATTTTCCCATTATTTATTGATTTTTTTTTTTTTTACCTCTTCTTTGCATTAGTCTCCATACCTACAGCCCACTATAACAAAAATAAGAAGCCAATCCACCTAGTTAATATCATACGCAACTTTGTGTAGATCCCCTGCCTGTAGCATTTGGATCTCTTACGTGCATGGGCATTTCTCAGTCTTGCTGATGTCCAGACTCCCCAGTTTCTCTAACCTTGTCTGCTGTCCTAGGCCAGTGTCGCTTGATGTGTTTCCTGCCTCCTCCCTTGTGCTCTCCTTTTCAGTGCAGTAAGGTGCCATTTCCGTGCTGCTGTACAACATCAATTTGCTTGTCCTCACTTGTTCTAAATCCGTGCCGGTGGGAGCTGCAGCACCCGCTTGCAGTCCTGGAGGGTGTTGATTCAGTGGGGTAGGGCTGGAGCTCTTCTAAAAACGAGCTGGGTGGTGGCGACAGGCCAGGGGACAGCACCTGCTGTTTCCCACTCCCTTGTCAGTGTGCCCCTGGGCTTGGCTCGAGCGCTCACCCAAATCTGTGCTCAAATACCAGGGGTAGCTGGAACAGCCGCTCTGTGTTTCAGGGAGAACATCCCTCAGGGTTGTGCAGCTGACAAATGCTCCTTGTTTCATCAAAGAAGATGGAGGGGGTGAGAGGGGGATAAGGAAAAAACCCACAATATTACAGTCTCACAATATTACGGTCTTATCAGTGTCTGCTCATGGCTTGGCAGCCTGTTTCTCCCCAGGTGCCACGGGCGTTTTCCGTTCTGGTGTCGAGGAGGGGTTGCTTAGCTAATGCTTCCAAGTGCCTCCTGACAGGTTATACAGCTTCAGTTCAGATTACAAGAAGTTCCTTTCAGGTTGTTTTTCCCCAACACCTGCTTTCTGGGCTCTCTTCTGAGGAGGTCTCAAAAGGTAGAGAACTTCTCCCTGCAACCCTTTGCTCAAGAAGCAATTCAGTGTGAAGTATGCGGAAGAGTATAACAACAGCAAGGGCCAGATTGGAGGTGTACCTCCTTGGAGACTGTTTTTGCTTGCTTCTGAGGGAATAACAAGTAGTGATTCTAAAGAAACTGAATTCAAGCTGTTACCAGCCCAAAGAAATCTTTTTTCCATAGTTGGTGTCCTCCTTTGAAGCGAACAAACCATTTAGGTTCCCTTGTGTTGAGTCTGGGCTCCTGGCTGTGCATCCAGAGTAGGCATGGCTGACTCTTCCTCGTATACCTTCCACAGCTTAGCTCACTTCTGCATCCCTTGGGCTTTTCAACTTACAGGAGCCCCGTGGGGTGAGACTTGCGTGCCTGGCACCATGTGGGGAGAGGGGAACGGGACAGCAGCTCCTGCTGCTTCACAACACATGACAGCCTGCCTGGTGGGTCTCCGGGGGACTGAGGCCTTGTTCGGGGGCCTTAAACCCTCCTTTTCCCATTGCTGCAGCAAAGCGGAGGCACCTCCTATGCTGTAGGACCCCTGTGGGCACAGCTGCGCCGTCAGATCACAGCTCAGGCTGGCTCCTGGGCCCTCACTCAGCACAGCACTGCGTGCAGGGGAGGATTTCTCACCTCAAGCACAGTTTGGTACGGGGCAGTTCGCACAGTGGATGGACGATGTGAGCCGAAGGATTTGCTTTTCACGGCTGCCCAGAATGATCGAAGAGTAGGCGAATCGGAGAAGAGGGGGCAGATGGCAGTCACAGCAGGGCTGGCAGGGGACGTGGCTGAGTGCTGCAAGGAGGAGAAGTAAATGTTCTCAAACAGAACCGGCTGCAGAGCTGTGCTGGGCTTTGCGAGGCCACTTGTTTTCAAAGCAGCCTTCGGCTGCCCCAAGTTTGCATTCGTGAAAGTCTTTGTGGCTGGTCAAAGCACCATTAGTGTTAGTACGAACAAATGTTTACCAGAACGGTTGTGCTAGAAGTGCTCTTTCAGCCGTTCTGAAAAGTCGTGTTTTTAATTATTCATACAATAGATTAATCTGGCACTCACAGGTGGCCCTGGGTAACTGGCACGCAAGAAAGCTGAATGGTGTGCTGCTGATTTATGCAGCATAGGCCATCAGTCAGGGACTGGAAACACCATCAGGTGACCATTCAGAGAAACAATGGAGCAAAATCTCTCCAATTTTAAATGTCTGCATTTCAACTCCAAACCTTTCATTTAATCTCTTTTTTCGTATGCTCTGCCCACTCCTACCCTTGTTCACTAGTCATTAGAATTCCTTGTATAGTGCTTTTCTTCATCTAATGGAGACTTCTTGGACGAAAGTGTATGTGGGGAGAAGAGGAGAAACAATGAAGAAAGAGTGGGAATATTAGTGTTTATGATGGCAAAAGAGGTGCATAATTAAATTTCTGGCTGCAAAGATTTCATGCTTTACATAAAAGTTCCTAAGAGCTGAAGAATTCAGTTGTTGTTTCATGTGAAGGTTTTTTGAGTGTTATTTTTTTCCTCCATGCTGAGTCACGGGACATTTTCTTCTTCCATTGTCCTAGGCAATGGTCCAGAACATGCATCAGTATGTGGCAGGGAAGTCTGTAGGGCAGCTTACAGGATTAAGTCTCTTGGAACAAAATTCAGTCTTGCTGATGTGATTGGGAGTTTAAAGGGTCTCATTTGAGCATTGCTGAAGTTAGCAGAACTATTTCCAATGTTATCAGAAGACTTTGGATTTTGCCATTAAAGATGATCTTTGCAATTTGCTTGGTGGCCCCAAGTATGCCTGTGAGGGGGGGTTCCCCTATTTCAGTTAGCAGTTTCCAGACTCATAGTTGACTAAGCAATCAGCAGTACTGTAATGCTTGCAAATTTCAGTGAAGGATTGACGAAATACGTGTTGATCATTGGGCTGACTGGTCTGAAGCTTCAGAAATTTGAAAACTATTGGCTTACATTTAATCTGAAGTGCTGTGGCCTCAGGGAGATGCACAAGCGAGGAAAAGACCCAAGCAGTGGAGCTTCTTCGCTCCCAGACTTTTCAGCCTTTCTTCATACTTATATTAACAGTGAAGACCTCCTTATGTTTGATACCATCTAATAAATACCAACTTGTCTGTTTATGTAGCTATTAGTTAATGTCATCACCTGAATGTCTGCAAGGGATGTAACAAGGAGCCCCCTTGGCAGGCTAGTATATCAAGTAGATTTTGTTCATAAATAATGTATGAACACATTGCTGCACAAGGAAATTTTCTGGTCTACTGTTCCATTTTTTTGGTTTCCTTACAGGTGACTCCTTTTAGATGTTAAAGAACTGTGAAGTGCTGTAGTCTGACAAAGCTGACTCTTAAGAGAGTGCATTTCGGTTACAACTGCAGTACCTAAAACAGTTGGACTCAAAAAAAAAAAAAAAAAAAGGATTTTCTGCAGACAGAATAATTCCATCCCAGAAAGTTGGTTGTCTTGTCATAGAAGTTTCTAAAAGTAGGATTTTTTTGGTAGCAGTCTGGTAATTGATTAAAGGTCACGCTGATCATGGCTGACAGGATCTGCAGACTGCCTTGTACGCACACAAGATGTTCTTGTAGGCTCTGTATCTTTCAAGCCTTACTTAGAACTTTTACCTGTACTTCTCTAACCTTGATCTTTTCAGATATGTACAGTCTACAGTTCTTAGTCTGTTTCTGCATGTGAAGGGTGAGTGATGTTAATGAGAGTTTAAGGTTAGAAATGAGGAACACTGTTCTGCCATAAAAGATTTGAATTGTTTTTGGTTAAAAATTCTCATTCACTCTGATTTTAAAGAATCTTTATATTTTTATTAGACTTAGGTCTGCATCATCAGTTGGAAAGGAAGGTTGAGGGGAGCACTCTGTACTGTAATAGAAGACACCATTTTGGAGGTTGATGCCAAGACACAAATGCCACACCATTCACAAATGCTTCTCTTCCCATTAGAATCTGTAGTATAAAATGAGGGTGGTGAGGCACTGGCACAGGTTGCATGGAGAAGCTGTGGGTGCCCCATCCCTGGAAGCTTTCAAGGCCAGGCTGGATGGGGCTTTGGGCAGCCTGGTCTGGTGGGAGGTGTCCCTGCCCATGGCAGGGGGGTTGGAATTAGATGGCCTTTAAGGTCCCTTCCAACCCAAACCATACTAGGATTCTGTGATTCCAAAATGCATTTCTAAGGGAACTGTGTCTTCACAAAAAGTTACCAGATGTAGCTAGTGCATGCAGCACCAGCTGGTAAGGTAGTACAGCATTTCGGATCAAATTTGGGTCCTGAATTTGCTGCCTCATTGTGGTGGTAGAACTGTAAGCAATAGCTGAACTCAGCTTACAGTGAAGATCTTGCTTGTTTTGTAAAGTTTTAAAAAGAAGTAAAATTTGCTAGGATTTAAAAGCATTGTACAGCAAACCTAGATGGTCTTTGTTTAAAGGAAGATACCTGTTAGACCTCTCAGTATATTGCCAGGATGATATGTAAGTGGTTAGTCCATTGGTGTTTAAGACTGTGATTCCCCTGGAGGGAAACAAAAGTAAGATACCGCCCTTCATTAACATTAAATGACTGAAAATAGTTTAGGGTGGATGCTTAAAACAAGACCAGAACTTTTCTGAAAATGGGAATGTGCATCAAGGTCTGATAATGTGGCCTTCTATGTTCTCCTTTCTATGAGCACTTACTGTGGTCTCTGAAAGCCTTGTTATGAGTGGCTCTCAGATCTCTTACCTGATACATGTATAAGAGGGTAGCCTTACTGAAGCAGGCATAGCAGAAATGCATATAATTGTCAACCTGTCATCTTTTGCAGCTGGAAGAAGGAGAATGCTTTGCTAAAATGGTGATAGACCTGGGTGAAGATGCTGGAGAGTCCCTAGCAAAGGGTTACCTGGCACTGGGTCTTTCATACAGTCTTCAAGCTACTGATGGTGAGTTATCCTGTTTGTGGGAAACTTATTAGAATCTGTGCTTTTAGTGATGACTGGTCATAGAAAATTGCAAGACAAATTGGGACTGTTCACTTGCTCAGACAACTTTCTTCTGTAGTAACAAATAATTTTTTAGGTAAAAGAGGAAACACGTCATTACCTAGAAGATGCTAATCTGACTGTAGTCAATGATTCTTGGTGTGCTTTATTTGGATTTTTGTGATACATTTCTTTCACCTATTTGCACAACAAAAAGTTGAACTTTTGATCTATTTTCATATTTTTGTCACCCACTCATAAATCACATAAAGAAATATAATCCAAGAACTGGAGGCAGAAATGCCTGACTTCAGTTCCTAGCGTGATACTGATTCCCCACAGAGATTCAACCTCTCTGTGATGCAGTTTCTTTCTCTGCTTAGAAGTAAACAAGATAAAAATATCTTTCTCATTGGTACTTATGGATGTTGACTACATACAATGTAAGAATTTAATTTTTTAATGTTGACTGCTTGGGTTTTGTGTGATTAGACAGTGTGCTTCTGCAGAATCGGTGCTTAGTAGTTTGAAGGGTTGAAAGTCTTGGTGTTTAGGAGAGATCTAGATTTGACCTTCATCACGCTCACAGCTGGGTACAGCTTTGCTTCTTCTATGAATTCTACCATAGGTAGAACGCCTGCTAACATAGTTTCTTTGAATAATGGCTGAGCTAGTTTGTTTCCTAATCAAATCAGCAGTCCAGACCATATGCCAGCAATGGCTTTTCTGTCAGATGTGTTCCACAGAAACAAACTTCTTCCAGCAAATGAGCCTGAAACAAAGCTACAGTGACAGCCTGTATGGTGTCATGGAAGTACTATGGTCTTACAAATTACACCAAAATTTTATACGGCATATGTTTGAGGAAGCAGCTTGTATATTTCAGAAGTGCAAGTCAGTGTATTTTTTCAGGCACATCTGATCAGGTGGTGTGAGAACTGCTTTCCAGCATGGAGGGTAATATGCAGTGTTGCTCCTTTCAGTTCTCCATTTCTCTGATTCTGAATAGTTTCCCTTAGTAAGTTCATATCAAGAAACGTATGTCCTTCCTAGCCTGATTTTTTTTTCTTTTTTTTTTAAAGATTGTTAAACATTGAGCTCTGCTTAACAGCCTAATTCCTTAGGGCATTTTGCCTAGATTTTGTTTAAACCGTCCCTAAAGCTATACAAGATCCCAGAGACTATTTTCAGAGACAGAAGGGTTTGTGTGCTAACCCCATTACAATCTATTTATTATCCTCTATGGAAAGAAAAAAGTTTCTAAAGAAGGGAGTTATAGAGGCATGTGTTGTGCTCTAAAAATACTTTGGTGCACCAAAACACAAGTTGGAAACTTTTTTTCTTCTGAAAGAGAAGTCTTCCTTGAGTATTCAAGAGATTAGTTTGGAAGACATAGTAAGTGTCCTTTTTAATATTAAATAAACAGTCTTCATAACAGTTGCCTTGGAATTTTGTCCAGATTAGTATCTGATTTTGTTCTTAAACAATGGAATATCTGCCTTCTCTTCCTCATACCTCTAGCTCATAAGTCAACAGGGCCACTCACACAGTTATTTAAGGAAAATCTGAAGAGTGTATTTTCGTTTTCAGGTTATGTTTTAATAAAATGGATCACATCCTTCAAAGGCCTACTTACGATGATTACAAATATGGAACAGCGTTTTACTAGAAAACATCAAATTTGCACTAATGAGACGTTTTTCACTAGCGTTGTTAATAAAAAGCCTATCTCAGTGTGGAAGCAAGAATACAACATGTTGAAGGGAAGATAGCAACCCTGCTATTAATCCTGCTTCATAGTGTCAGTCATTTATCACTGTGTTTATACCAGTTCACAGTGACATGTGCAGACATGCAAACATCTGTGTCTATATGTGATTTCCATAACTTTCTACTTAAGCTGATTTTCAGCGAATCAGCATTTTAAATGACAGCTGTTTCAGAAACATTTAACCAACTGCCTTATAAAGCTAACAGCAGTATATCAAGACGCCTTCCAACCAAGGTTAGGCTTTTTCTCCTTAATTTGTCATTTTAGTAAACATTTATTATCCTGTGTGACAAAGGCACTGAGGAGTTGTATTAAGGCCTTTCTTACGTGACTGCTTTTTATCAAGCGCTTTCTGCAGAAATGAGAAGAGCAAATGCCACTGGATGATAATCCAAAGTACTTGTGGGAGTATTTGATAAAGTCAATTTACAACTATTAGATTTACTCCTGGATGAAGTAAGATTTCCTGAAACTTGTGTTGCAGAGCAGTATGTAGCTTCCAAGTTCTTAATATCTAATTGCATCTTTCTTGAAAGAAGGCTCAATGAAGTTGCTGAAAGATGTGTCCTCAGAGGAAGTCACCACCACTTTTGCCTCACTCTTAAAAGCACAAGTCTCTTGTTCATACAGAAAGTCCATCTATCTAAATTTTCTGTATCCCAAATGTGTTCCCAATGAGGCAATTTCAACAGCAAACCTTCTTCTTGCTTCTTATAGTTTGTTTTGACATAAGCTGTACTGTCAACTTTGCTTCCCCTAGGTCTCATGAAGAGTTCGTTGAAGACAGGGAAATGTGAGATGAATTTACCACAGGCTAAAGAGGAAAGACAAGTTGAGCATGCATTGTAAAATACAAGTGCTGCTCTTATTTAACATCACCACCTCATGTCTCATTTTTAAATATTTGTAGGTTAACAGACCCTCACTCTCTTTTTTGAGTTGAGAAGGAGAGTGTTCTGCCTCTCTGTTTTCATTTAGAGTTTCGGTATAAGGCCACAAATCAGAGACTGAAATGGAAGCTTTTCCTAGCAGTCCTTGTGGGTTGTATAAATAATCAGTATACTGACATTACCAGCCAATGCTCAAACAAAAATAAAAGTTAGATATTGCCTGCTAGTGAATAAACCCATCATTTGTGCATCTGGAGATAATGATCAACACATACAATCATTAATTATAATCCTGGGTGCTAAAACTGTTTAACTTTCAGTATTAGTTGTCTTAACTCGGAAACAGTTTGGAAACCCATTGGTGTGTGCAAAAGGCTGTATGTATGTAGGTGTTTTAGATCAGAAATGTATTTTTGAAGTTCAAATCTCGATCATCCCCACTTCTTAACATTGTGATTCATGTGACAGGCCAGTTTTGGAGAACACAAACTGGATCTTTTTCTCATAGAACTGTGCTGCAAAAATAAACCTCATTATGTTGCAGCTGCTCATGGGGGTTCAGTCCAAGGGACAAGACTGGAACTAGACCCCTGACCCCATGTTTGCAGTTTTCACGCTGATCCTCAGCATTGTTTCATTCCATGCATTCACACCTACTGTGCTGCACCTTCTCACTAACACAGAGTTTACCTTTGTCCGTTTTCAAATGTGACTTTAGAGCTTGTATTTTATTTTTATTTGGGTACCAAACTGTTGAAAATCCTGTTGACTTCTGGTAACGCTAAAGCTCCTTTAAAATCCAGAGTGCTTTTGAGAATGAATCTTGGGCTCCTAAGGTGCAATTTGAAAAGTTCTGTGTGTTACAGGAATATCTGTTACAGAAACTTAGACTCCCTGGTGTTCTCTCCCTTACTTTGATCAGACCGTGCTTTGCTCTGCTATTATTTTCATCTAAATAATAAGTGTCATACAACCTTTCTGTTAGTAGAACTGAAGCAGCCATGCTCATAGTGGGTAAAGTTCAGTAGATGCTGAAAATTTGTTAGTGCCATCAGTCCTAGAGAAAGGAGCACAGCTTTAGAGGTCTAGTTACAGTCATCTAATTCTGTCCCCTTAGTGCAAGCTTTTCTTTGGCTGAAGTGAGAGCTTCTCGGTGATCTAAGCAGGTTGCAGAGATGATGACTTCTCACTATCTAAGAAAAAAGTAATTCATTCCGGTAGGGAGATGGAAAGAGGATGCATGAGGGGGGCATGGGAGTAGGAGGAACTTGCACAGATTTTGTAAATTTGAGGCACAAATATTAAACACTGAGTCATATCATCACTGTATTTATTCATCAAGCATATAAATATTATCTATGATGGAGACCTAGCAATACTTGGGGGAGGAGCAGTGGAAAGAACCTAAAAGATTGCAGTAAACATGTTTCCAGGCTATGAAATGTTTAAACTTAAGGCTTCTGTCTGCCCTTCAGTACAAATTTACTTGGGAGTTTTGCTCACCTTCTGAGCACGTAGTTATTATAAAATGTATGTAAAACTAACTTAAATGTGCTAAAAACGCACTCAGCAGTTGCTGCATTAGAGGTACAAGGGTACAGGGTCCTTCAAAATTGACCTTCCAAATTCTGCTCTCATTTTTTCTGCACTTTGGTTTAAAAATTTTGCAATGCTGAGGTAACAAACAATGGCACGGCCTCTCTTGCAGCCATAGATTTTGTGTAGAAATGTGGATTTTTTCCATTTTAAAGGAGAGGGAGGAACTTAACCGTTACTGTCCATGAGATATCTCTTAACTTCTTCCATCGTTCTGTACGTGGCCTTTGTACATGGTGTGCGTATTTGGGATCGGTCATGAAGACTGTGTGGTGGAATGCCGCACCAGAGTCTGAGAGTTGCAGTTTGAGCTCAGTTTATGTTTCTAGTTAAAATCAAGTCATCCTTCCAGTGAACTTGCTCAGTTGTCTCCTCAGCTTGCATTCTCTTGTATCCCACCCCAAATCGCTCTTCATTGTTTTTTTTTTCCTAGTTTCTCTCTTCAAAGTGTAAAAAAGACCCTTTTTGTACAAATGGCAGAACTCAAACTTTGTTTATCAAAATCAGGCACAAATCTAGAGACAAACAACCAGATTTCCAATTTAGCTGCAACTGAATATGCAGCTCATACTGTGGGAGGTGGGACTCGCATGCTGCTTCCTAGCAGTGCAGAGTCAAAGCTGAGTGTTATTGTAGAATAATAATTTCATTTCCACAACATATTTTGTGCTCTTACTTTCTGACTACAAGTTAATCGGTCATCAGTCAAAAAGTCTTACTAGACTGAACCTGAAAGTTCTTCTAGCTTCTCCATTTTGCATTTATTTTTGAGGCAAATGATAAAAATCTCTTTACATCTTCCTCATCATGTGGCATCTCCAGAACTGCTGTTACTTACATAGGGAATCTTGCAGTTTCCATAAGAAACAGAATCTGATATTTTTCTGGGTGAACGTTTATAGCTATAATCAAATCCTTTCCAGTGTCTCCACAAGCATTTTTATGTGAATGTCAATATTAATTCTTTTATTTTTTTTCTGTAAGCTCTCCAGTTCTGTTACTTTTCAGTATTTGGCAGTAGACCCGAATACTGAATTTAAGGCTATTGAGAGTGAAGTGTTTCCAGTTTTTATAAATGTTGCATTTTGCATGAAAGTGCATGTCTTCAAATTCATTCTTTAAACTGCAATTTTTTTGTTTGGTTTTTACTACGTAGAGCAGATTTTACGGCATAAGCAATTTTTGATCTTTATGATTCTTCCCAAACAAAGCTGGTGTTTTGAAGAGCTATTGGAAAGTGTTAGGAATAAAAAAAAAAAAAGGTCTGGTGACTATAACTGCTTACGCAAAATGAATTATTTGCGATGTTTCACTAACTAGTGTGCTGCAGAATCTAAAGTGATTACATTTGTACAACTTTTAGAAGAATGAAACTCTTTCCTCTTAACTTACAAGAATACTTGAATTTTATCTGTTTTTGTGTTTTTGGTTTTTTTTTCTGAAATATATTCTACTTTACGGTGTTTCTATTCTGGAGCTTATATTGACTTGATATACGAAGTGAAATGTATTTATAGGTGGATGTTTGGTGGATTAACTGACTACTCATCACTTCTTTGTATTTTTGATCAGTAGCTCTCAAGTTCAAGACAGGTAGAACAAGAAACTTCTGCGATGTAAAATCTGGAAACTAAGAACTGGAGCAAGGCAACCAGTATACTTCTAAACTTTTATTGCTAGCTTGCCAGATATTCTGCATTGAAGAGAGTCCTATTTCTCTATGCTCTTCCTCTATTCCCTTTGTTGTTGATGATAATGATATCTTATGATACCCTGGCATAACAAGAACTTGATGATTCTTCACATCAAAACCAGAATTAATTCACACATCGAGAAGTGAGCCTAGTGGGTAGGATCCTTAATCAGTCAGAGGCAGCAAGTGGGGCATTAGTGAGTGGCTAATGCCATACCTGAAATAACCTAAAAGTTTGTTGTGTTATTAAGGGATTTGTTGTGGAGCTGTAGCTCTGGCTCCTGGTGTTCCCTGTTCCACCCGCAACACCCACCTACATGAAGATGGTGGTGGTGATGGTCTGTATCTACAAAGTTGGAACATCCTGCTAGTTAAGGCCTTCAGTGTATACGCTGGCCTGGCAGAGGGCCTGGCATGCTCATTGTATGTTGTTAACGTATGTCCTGTTCTCCTCCCAGACCCCTTCAGTGGCATATGTTAACAAAAATGCTTCAGGGTTTCAGACAACGGAGTTGGAAGAATTTTATTTAAGAATAAAATTGAGATTTTGAGTTAAAATACTGGTTTTGTACATTTCTTTAAAAATAAAACAGCATGTTTTCCATCCATGACCATAGATACCACCAGGTTTCTACAGTTCTTATGCTCCTGGTTTGAAATACGCTGCACATTTTTTATTGAACCTGAAACATTGAATTCAGCTCTTAAATCACATTGTATATTGTCCTACAGCTACTCTGAAGAGCACTCAGGATGAATTAAACAAGAAAGCACTTCAGACTTTGGAGAGGTGAGTAGGAATCTTGCTGATTCTTCCATTATGTAGTTCTTTTGATGAATCCAGAATAAATTATTTTTAATGTTGTTTTTTTGTGTGTGTGTAAGGCTATGTTGTCTGAAATGTTGAAAATAGTTCAGTAGATTTCAGCAACAGTCTGTCAAAACCATTCCTGTGATGGCAAAATGTGTTGATTATTTAGTTGAATATGAAGATGAGAGTATTTGTTCTACCATTAAAAGAAATAAACTTAGCCCTCAGTTAGCTGTAGTGGAGTCTACAGTGGTGGGAGATGCAGCTTCATTGTGCGGTGCCAGCAGGAGAATGTGGAAAGCTGGTTTTACTTCTGTTCCTGTGTGAAGTAGGCCTAAACACAAAAATCCCTCTTGGTGGGAGAATACCTTCACCACCGAGGTGTAGGCTGCTGTGGGGTCACCTGGCATCAGTGTGCCTACCAGTGGGAGCAGATGATTGCCATCCTAATGAATGTTTGCACGAGATGTTGTAATGAAAAGAGCTACAGAGTTAGCAATACAAAGTAGTCAGCACTCTCCTGTTATTCCCCGCTGTATTTCGTGGGGTGTCTGATTCAGTCAGTAGCTACACACTGAAAGTACCTGTGAATTAAACTCCTCTGCAACTACTGCTTCCTCCAGTAAAACTCCTTTGGTAGCGTGAGGTTAAAAACCCTTTTTGTCAGTTCTGTTGTGGTAGAGAGGTGAGGTGCAAGTGACCCTGTTACAACTAAGCCACATCACCCAAAATACACCAGGTGTTAGGGCAGTCAACGTTGTAAGCATAGTTGCTCAGATGGCAACTAAATGGAAGCCTGTATGGTCAAAGTCTTGGGATGAAGTATCTCGTTCTGGTTTTAGTGTGGTCATAAGTGCATTACAAAAAGTGAAGACGATCTGAGATTTCGAAGTATGGGTGTAGCAGGTTGAACACGGTACTGGATCCTAGCTGTTTTTCTGATGCTGAGCAAGGGGGAGTCCGGCATGTTTCTCCTGCACTGTTTTTGTAGTGGTTGCAGGAGCACATGGTAGTGGAAACTTACTTTTGTCAAGCTGAAACCACAAATGTAATTATGGATATTTACCCCATGGGGATCTGAACGATTTAAAAATGTGTATTTAAAAAGACATTTATACTGTCACTATTTAGATCAGGAGTATACTTAAAATCACACCAGTTCCCAGACTCCAGTGTAATACCTTCACTACTGCCCAATTTTTCTGTAATTGCAGTACTGCAGTGCTTTTAAACTACATTTATTTTTATCCTTTGACCTTTCCCACTGGCTGTGGCTTGTTTTCATGGTATCTTAACTCTAGCTAGGAAGCAGACAAGGTTCTAGCCAGAAGTTAGGTATTCAAGCTTCAGCCAGCAGGGGTGTCGTGACAGTAGCTACTAGTATCTCTATGCCTGGGTTTGGTTTCCTTTTGTTTTTTTCCCCCCTTGTTTTCCACCTCTTTTTAAAGTACATCTAGGATTTCTTAGGCTGTGGTTTGGCCTGTAGCCATCCTTATGAGTGGCCTTTTGAGCTGGAGGCTTGGATCAAGTATTTTTCTAATACCTTTTGAGGAAGCAGAACAGTAACGTAATGACTCTGTCTCTTTCCAAAAGCACCATTAATCTCTTCTCCCGTAGACCCACGTGAACTTTCCTGTTATGTATTGTTGGAGAGAGTATTGAAGATTTTGTAGCTGCTGCTTGCAAAAGAGGTGGCTCATCCTACTCCCAACAGTTTGGGGCAAAGCTGGATTCTACCTTACGGACTTTTATTTAAAATCTTTAAAGAAAGTGGAGAGAAGTGACTTGCCTGTACTAATTGCACCTGTGATGTATTTGGCATTGCTTTAGAATCCTTGAGTGCTGTCTTGACCTGCAGAGTTGTAGGGCACATTCAGTCCATGCTAAATTAATTAGTTCTAGAGCCATTAGTTACAAAAGTTAATTCCAACAGGTTTTTGCTCACAGGCCAAGGTGGCATTTGGGAGGTGGCCACCATTAAAATGGTCTGTGATTTGTTTCCTGAAGTAATTCTGTGACTTTTATTTGCTTGATTGTAATTAGCAAATCAATAGTTTTGGCAGGGTTTCTAACCACCAGCCTTGTCAGCCTGTCAGTTCTCCCTCATAGAAACTTTGACCACCTTCCCTGTCATCCTGGAGCACAGCCTGGAAAAGGGGTCGTCAGTGTCAGTCTGCTGTGAGGGTCCTTTCTCTTCCCACCTCCCCAGTGTGTGACGGCTTTGCTGTGTGACAGAGCCAGGAGCAAGCTCCATGCATCTGCAACTCCCTGTGGATCAACAGGCGGTAATCCACTGGTCCTGAGCTGGGCTGCCCACGTGGCACGAGCCATTGACCAACGCTGCTCCTAGTTTAGGTCCCCAAAACTTGTCTGCACGTTGCCCTGTTTAAGGGCTTCTCTGTGGGCTGCAGTTTCATGCCAGCTGCCCTGGCTGCCCATTCCTGCAACCAGCCTTGCTCGTGTGAAGGACTTCCACGTTGGGTGCTGGAGTTGCTGCAGTGCTCAGTAGCCAGGCAGTCTCTGCAGTGTGCCTCTCTGCCTGGCATGGACTAGAAGGTGGTGTCTGAGAGGTCCAAACCGGGTTAACAGGAGAAGCCCTAGCTTGAGAAGCAAGGGCTTTGGTTCTGGTCCAGGCTCAGCTCCTGCCATCAAATCCTCAGTCCTCCTGCAGCGCCTTCCCTTTCCAAATCAGGAGTCTGCTGTCAACAGTTAGACTAGAAGCTGTAGGGTGGAGGATATTTGGTGTGTTTGGACATTAGCTGACATCACAGGCTCCTGATCTTTAGTCCTCCACACGCTCATAGTCACAATAATAGCAGAAGCAATGATTACTTTTCAATGCTAACCCAACACTCTCCTATTGTTTTTAAAGTGTCAGTATTGCAGCAAGATGGACAACTATCTCCCCTCACCCAAATTACTTAAAATAATGCTTAAATGGTTTGTGTCATGTGTTAAGAGCTACTTTCTCCATCAGATATCTAAGTTCCAAAACATTAAATGTTGTTTAATGACTGAGCATTTAAGTTCCTGACTGTTGTGTTTCTCACATCTATTCCCGTGAGCCTGCCTTATCCAGGTGAGCATCAGCATGCTTTTTGTCAAGTCTCAGTGTGCTCTTGCATTACTGGTTGAGTTATGTAGGACAGGACTGGGCTTAGTTCTGTGTTTGTCACTCGTGGCAAAGGAGCTCTGGAAAGTACAATCTAACACTTGCTTCCTTTTGTGTTGTGTGGTTGTCCTTGAAGAGCACGTGAGTTGGGCCCAGAAGATCACCAAATCATCCTCTACTTGTCACTGCAGCTGGCTCTTGTCAGACAGGTACGTGCAATAATTGCCAACCACTGAGGTGTGAGGAGGGTGAGAGAAGGGTGGTAAAAATGAACAAGATTAAGCTATGCTAAACAGGATCCCTTCCTGCCTACGTTATAACCAATATCAATCAGAATACGTTTAAGACTTTCTTTTTAAAGCAGTAATTTCGTAGTACATGTGGCCCTGGGGAATGGTCTTCCCTAGGGTGTGCTTTCAGCCCTAACTCTGAGCAGTGCTGTTCCTGCTCCAAGCAACTTTGTCCGGGTAGGGCGGGTGAGAGGTATTTATTCTTGTTCCCTGGGTATCATGCCGTGTCCCTGTGCCCTGCTGCAGGCTGCTCCAGAGGCTCTCTTGTTACTGCCTGGTTCTGTATCACACCAGATCTCACATTCTCAGCGCTGGGGACTGGTTTATTCCTTACTTGGGCACGTTCGGCGTTAGGCTTTGACGGGTGCTGGAGCGCTGCAGCGAGTGGGATTAGTTGGCATTTGAACACTGCTGCGGGTGTTAGCTCATAAAAATCAAGATGATCAGAAAATACACTGCGCTGTCTTATTTCTCTGTCCCTTCTTTTCAAAAGCCAAGGACTTTATTAGAGCAGCCCCTAGTTATTAAATGCTTCTATAGCTAAATTTGAAATTTCATCATCTTTTCCTTCTTTGGCAGGCATTCTGCTTGCTGCAGTTTGCTCTCCTTAGTCTACGTCACAGTCAAACAGTTGGATCCTTCTTACTTTCTTGAGCTAATTAGGAGAGCTGTGTGTTCATTAGGTTAAACTAATTGTTCCAAGAGAGCACACTCTCGATAATGTCACTTTTGTAACCCTTTCATAATGAGAGCAGTGTGTTGTGAGGAAGCCTGCAATAAGAAAGGATAATTAAAATGGCTTATTTTACTTTGTCATCAGCCTACTGGCTGCTTTATGATGCAGGTTGCTCAGGGTCTTTGATTAAAAAATATCCAGCAACCCCTCTTTATCCCACAGCTTCTGCCTCTTAGGGAGGTTGTCTGATTTGCTGCTCCTTTTGCCCCTTGCCATGAGTAAAAGCATTACAGCTTTTCAACTGCTGTTGAAAATAAATATTCAAATATTCAAAGTAAAAAGATTTTTGTGGTCATTTGTTCTTTCTTGTCTTCACTGTTACTGGTGTACTGCATTTTAACTTATTATCCTTTCTTTTTCTCCAGTCGTAGCCCGTCTTTATGCTTCTGTTTTGTGTGCATCATTTCATCATCCCCTTACCCTCCTGTTCTTCCCATTCAGTCTCTTGTCCTCGTGTTCACTTTCTTTTGTCTACTTCTCCTGTGTATTTTCATCTTTGATATTTTGCCAGTCACCCCTGCTACCCTAGATGTGTGATCTAAATGCGTTATGTAGTGTCAGCCTGAGCCCTGCTATGCTGCTCCTGCTCTTCTCCATCCGGTGAGATATAAATCTTTAACGCATGCTTGGAGAGGGAGACGATACCTGAGACATCTTTATTTTTAGACTGCTGTAAAATATCCTACTCTTCTTTTGCCAGTTTACTTAATGATAAACATTTGGTAATGCATTTTTAATATGCTTAATTATTTAAAGTATCTAATATGTTCTCATTCTGATTAACTGAAAGATAAATGTTACCTTATTTTTTTTTGATAGATTGCATTAACTGTTAGATGTCATAGGGCTTTCATCAGACTATGCTGCAGTACCATACACAGTAGATTATAAGATGATACCCAAACGTTATTCTCAGCAATAGGCCTTTTTGTTTCCATAGTCAAGGTCAATAAATGAGGTACCTTACCCAACGCTGAAACATCTAGGTATCAGCTTGCATCGATAAGAGAATGTTTTCGTGGAACAAAGCAAGAGACAACTTGACCGGTAGGGTGCCAAAGCTTGAGCAATTTATCTTCTTTGGAAGACTTTGTGAAATGTTTCCGATAGTACTAGTCTCTGTCAGTGCTGGGCACAGGAGAAGGGAAATGGAAAAGCGTGAGCTTCCCTCCGACACGTGATGAGTACGTGACAAGACAGGGAATGATTATAAAAAGCCCATCACAGATCTGGCAGCCTGAAGACCATCATCAACCAAAATGAAAGATGTTATGCTTGGTGTTTGTGCATGTGACTGTCTTAAAGACCACCGGAATCACTGGTGGACAGCAGCAGCTCTCACAGGGTTGAGGTCAGCTCCATGGCATTTTAGGGCGGGCTTTTCATCAAAATAGAGTAAAACTCCCCCTTCTGTGAGGCGTGTCTCAATCTGGTTTTCCCCCGGAGTGGCGGTGCCATCAGGCTGGGGTCAGCAGGTGCTGTGGTGGCTCTCCCCACCTGCAGGGCCGCTGGCGGCTGGCCAAGCCGACGGACAAAGCAGGCTCCCGGCTGCTGGTTCGGCTGCTCCTCCTGTTTCTGTGGTAACAGCATTTGGATCAGCACAAACAAGGTAGCTCGAGCATTTTAAAGCTCACTGATTTTAATGCCTTGCCTTGTTTTTTAGCAGGCCAGTTTCTATGGAAATGACTCTGGAGAGTCAGCGCTCTTGTTAATTTTAAGCGCTGGTTCCATTCTCGTTTTGGACAGTGTTGGCGTTTTTGATCTCGAATGCCATGTAAATCATTATTGGACACATAAAAACAACATATTGGTTTTCGTACCATTTTAATATTTGATTTGACCTTTCTTTGCATGAAAATAGGAAGGCAAAGACAGCCAGGGGCCAGCAGCTGAGAATTAGAGGTCTCACTTATCAATTTCATCTGTGGGCTGCCAACAGACCTGAAGTTTCAAGTGGCAATATCCAGAAAACATGGACTGCCTTCCAAAGTGTCTGGATGTAAAAATAAGAAACATTGGTTACGAACACCAAAGAAAACATTTCAGCTGTTTTCTCCGTGTTTTTTATCCTGGTTTCAGGGAGGTGAGAGTGTTGTCTTTACTTTGCCCCAGGAGAGGAGCTCTGTTTCCATTCAGCACTACGGATGGGATTAGCTCTGTTCTCTGTTTCTCCCAGACCAACTAGGGCTTCTTCTGCTGTAGAGCAACATGTAGCTTTTGTGCTGAGGTCCTGGCCTAGATTTTTCTGGTGATGAAAACCAACTTGTAGTACGAATTAAATAATAACCTAACTCACAGTTTTGTCTGTGGTTGCTTTCCTGAGGTTTGGTGGACTGTAGCAAGTTTATTTTGAATGGAGGTTGTTGCCAGTCAATGAAGCTTTCTCCTTTCCGTAATCCCCATGCTATAATGACAGATGGAAGGAATAGTTGTAACGCTTAATTAACTGCAACTCTCAACTGATGTGAAAATATAAGGCCTGAAAACTCATCTGGATCGAATGCTTATGAGATCCTGTTCGAGTTACCACTCTAAAAATGCAAGTGCATTCTACCGTTGTGAATTATGTTTAACACCCATACTGTTTTCTTTTTTATACCTGGAATTGTAATATCCCAGCATTGTTTTTAAGGAAGCATGTAACATTACCTAAATAAATCCTATTATAAGAGACAGCCCAAACAATCCACGTTGTGGGATTATTTTGGTAGTGCTGCAAGGTGCTATTTCTACAGTATCACTGCTTCCTGATCAGTGTGATCTGAATATACCCATGTGCCATTCAGAACGGGTGCGGTATATTTATTAACAGAATGATGAATCAGGGAAGGGTAGCATCGTCTGTTTGCAGGCCCGACTCGGACTTGTGGTCCAGCTGAAATAAGATTACTTTAAGGCGTAGCACTTGTAGGGAATTTAAACTGGCAGCCTGCCTCTGATACAGCCCTGAAGTTTCAGAGTGCCACCTGCGCTGCCAGCTTCCATCTTTCTCATATTACATAGTTGCTTAAATAAATAAGCTGTGGCATCTGTCAATAGATTGATGATCTCTGTTTGCGTTGACTGCTGCCAAATATCTTGCTTTTGTTATTCTTGAAATTCAGTTAGAATTTTGTTGCATCTGGTCTGTTGCAGGTTGTTTTGTGTAATGCTTCCTGTAGAGGAAAAGAGTCTCCAGAAAATGTCAAAGGGTATTTTTTCTTGCCTATATTTCGTCCACTGTTTCTAATTACACAGCAGGAAAACTATGTAGGCTACTAATGGTGTTACAGCACTAAAGAATCTTTTTGGGCTGAATTTAAGCAATCAGGTGTAGGGGAGCATGTTAAATTCCATAACCAGCCATTGCCTGTGGTGGATGGTACTACAGGAAGGAGTTGTCTCCCAGCACTGAAATGAGATGTAGCTGTTGCATGACCTATGATAAAGAACAGAGGAAAATTATTTTAGATTACATCCATTTCAACCACATGTGAGTGCCTGTTCAGCAAGCACAGGTCTGTAGGAGTGACCACAGCTAACTTTTTTGCTGCTTTGTGTAAGTTAGTTTGCACATTCCCATGCAAGTAAGGTCAAGTATCCTTACAACTTCTAAGGTCCCTCAACAGAGACGCTAGTTGCAAGTATTACTCTTCATCTGGTTCATGCTGGCAAATTAGGGTCATCTTCACAAACTTTGAATTATTGAGTAGGATCAGAATAGTTGCATTTGGAAGCGACCTCTGGAGATCACCCAGTTCAGTCCCTGCTCAAAGCAGGGTCACCTGGAAAGAAGCAGGTTGCTCAAGGCCCACTCTGGTCTGGTTTATAGATTTGTTTTTGTCTAATGAATTTGTTTTTCCCCAAATTTGAAATTTAGTAATAACCACTTGCGCGGGTCTGAGGTACAGAAACAGAAAAACTGAGAAGTGTTTTTAGTCCTGAAGGTAATTATCTTGATAGCAGTTTTGCTTTAGCAAGCTGAATTTCTACGCCTCTGGTGTACCTCCTGCAGTGCTTCATAGACTGGCAGATCGGGGCCTACAGCAGCCTCATGTCTGTTGTCCTGTTTCCAAGTAGTCTCGTTGTTGGTATTGTTTTTACATAGTAATGAAAAAGCGTTCTAGGAAGCTGCTGAGGGAACATTGGTGATTTTGGCCTATACGTTTACCTTTACAGTAGGCTGTAACAACACATGTAGCTCATTAAAGTAGCTGCCCCGACGAGCGGTAATTCATTAAAGCTGAGAACTCAGTCGTATATCTGAACCTAGGCCAGGACACTCAGCAGTTTTGAAGCAGTGGGCCGGATGCCAGTTGGGGGTTACATCTGTGGATCGGTCAATCACTTCTCTCCAGGCTTGCATGGAGTCACCATGCAAGTAATAGTATAGTTAAGTACTTTGGCTTGTTTTATACACTATAAGAATGAAAAATCATTTGGGCATTAGAGTGAAGTTGTCCCATGAGTAAAATATGGACTGTGCTTCCACGCAGCATGTCTGAGATCTAGATGGTCAACAAACTTGTAACTGCAGGCAGTGTAATTGCTGCTCTCCGTTGTTACGTACAACCTGCCTTCCCGAGGGATCTTTGGAAGCAGTGGGAATTCCATGGTGGTGGTACACCGGGGCAGGAGAACCTCTGCAGAGCTTTGAGAGGTGGGAAGTTCTCATAGCAGGAAAGAAGAAATGGCATTCTCCATCTCTGTAGGGGAAGAAAGGAGGAAAAGAAACCTATACATCTTTCTGTTTTGCTTGTTGGAGACGTCCCGGGCCGAACACAGAACTGGAATAATTTAAATAACAGTAATTTCAAACACTAGAGGATCTTAAGAACATCTACTACGAACTTCTCTTTTGAATAGATAGCCTAGAATAAGTTATTGGATCACAAAGAACATGTGATATACCTGTATTCATTATAGATGTTTTCTGTCAAGTGGCACTTGATTTTAAATGATATGCTCTGCTCTGGGTGTCAGGCCTGCTCTTCACCTAGCTGCTAGGAAGGGTTTTTCTTTTTCTGATAGCATTTTGAATCTTGCCTCTTTTACCTTTCAGCACTCATACTTATTTTTTTGTTCTTGATCATGAAAGGCCCTGTACAGTCTTTGCAAGAGACAAAATGCAGCAAAGACCTGTAATGCTGTCACACAGGTGAAGAGGCAGCTGCCCATCGTAGAAAATGGAGTTGAGAGTTGGACCTGTGAAGTGGATCTGCTTACAGCATAGAAACATCGTGCCAAAGGAAGAGGGGATTGATTGGATCAGGACAACTGCTCCTGTTTATAGGCAGCAATTTAGTAACATGCAGACTCTTTTCTTTAGAACGTGTGGGTTTTTTCAAGCAATGCAGCCTGTTAATTTTGGCAGACTGTTCAGATAGAAGTCTTTCTCATCAGATGCCTGAGTAAGATTTCTTCAGAATCCCTGATGACTATATTTGTTCTTACCTTTGGGAATGAGGTATAATGCAGGACTGAAGGAGAAATGTGTTTTATTTTTATTTCTACCCCAGATTTCCGATGCTATAGAACATCTTCAAGAAGCATTGCAGCTGTGCAAAGATGACATGAATTCTCTGCATCTACTGGCCCTCCTATTTTCAGCTCAGAAGCACTATCAGCATGCGCTGGATGTTATCAACATGGCTGTTGTTGAATACCCAGAAAGCTTTAGGTAAGAGTTATTACACATTCTCTTATATGATGTGATGCATCCCATCGGGAATGATCTGCTCACCGGCTCTGTTGTTCTCAGTTACACATACCTCAGAAGCCTCTTAGATCAGGTATGCTACTGGTATGTTACTCTGCACATAGGCATACTGTAAAACTAAAATATGTGATGCAACCGTGATGCTGTCTGTCTGTATCAGGAATGGTTTTATAATTTGGTAAACTTCCTGGTTAAAGAGAAACAAATTGTGTATTGACCATTCTTTTGATTCTCATCTATGACACTATTTGCTGCAATAGCACAGCTGGGGAAGAAGATCATTTGAATATCCCAAACTGTAATACCATATAGCTGAAAGGCTCTCTAAAACCAGGTTTGAACCATCATAGACTTCTTGGAGCGAGAATTCTCCACTTTTTACACAACCAGCACTCAAAGATAGCTAAGACAGAGGTGGATAAGGAAGAAGAAACCTGTTATGTGAGGAACAGAGTATTTACTGTGTCACATCAACGAACTGGTGCATCAAGTCCAGGATCTTTCTTCCAGCACTTGCTGATAATGTATGTTTTGGGGGGCAGTGTCAGAACAAAGAAAACATGGTGTTCACAGTCAGCTTGGGGACTGTTGAGTGGGTTTCTTTGTGATGTCTGGCAATCTGATTTCCCCAAAGCAGGAAATAATACCTCCTCTGCTTCTCAGTGCCAGTCTTCATGTATGGAAATAACTTGCAAGGAAATGGTTTCTGGGAGAAGTAATTAATATTGGTAACGGAAGCCACAGGTTCATGCTTACACCTTGACACAGACCTGCTAGAGTGTGTGCTCTTGAAAGAACCCGTCTCTGTGTGTTGACTGAGCTGTGATATGTAACACAACTGGCAATGGGGCTCCTTTACACATATGAAGATGTGCGGGAGTAGGGGCAGGCTACTTGCTCTGCTGATCTAACTAGCCTGTTTCCGTATGGGTCTTTCTCTAAACCCACCAGCAAATAATTGATAAGTAAGAGAATGGAGGAAGAATATCTGAGCTGCAAGAAAAGACAGAGGGGGAAAAAGGCATTTATAAAGAAAATGAAGACTAGGAATCCAGTGGCGGGGCGGGGGTGGGAAGGAGAATAATAGATACATCTATGGTTCTGACTAAATATTAAAACCATTCCAGACTTTCTAGAGGTCTAAAGTGCAGCTTATGATAGGAGGATTTTACTGCTTTATAAAACTTCTTTGAAGGGAGAGAGACCTGATGCTATTACAAAGCTCTACTTGTTATTGCCTTGGAGGAAAATTGTAGTAAATTTTACTACTGCATGGAATGACTACAGAAGACTCCAAGTAAATAGTATAGACAAGTTCAACTGCATGCTTTCAAAGCTATATTTAAAAGTGGTTGAATATTTTTCCCAGTTCTTGTTGATATGAACCAGGCAGCTGTATAACCTGGTGCCTTGAGGGTTACCTTGCTAATGACAACTCTTTTTGGAAGCATAGTTTGATGGCATGTATCAAGAAAAGAAGATAAAAGCTGCCTTAAGGGACTTCAGGGCACTATAGATGGCAAAGAAAAAATGAAGTATTACCTGGATGTATATCCTAAACAAAAGAAAGAATAATACATAAAGATTAAGGCCTTAGCTAGCCCAAACTGCAAACATCTACTCTTTCTTTGGTTTCTTGCCATATATAACTAAAACGAGTTTGCTCCTGCTTTTTTATTTTTGTATTAAATTCTTTCATTATATATTTTAAAGAAATAATTATTCAGGGTATCACATAGTTGGTTAGAGTGGTTCAAACAATTGGAAAAATTCACTGCATTGCTCAGCTAACATGCAACATCCTTTGGTGTGAGCCCCATAAGACTGACCCAAACGTATCCAGAAGTGCCCTTTGTTGAATGAAATGTTTAAACTTGCACAGACTGGTTAACAAAACCTATCCTGTTATTTGCCAGTTTGTTTTCTCTCTTCTGGATGGCCCCCTGTTAAGTTAGAACAGTACAATGTTACAGCATAATGTACAGCAATTTCTGATCACTGCCCAGTTTGACAGTGAATGTTTCATTAAATGATCACACTTTTGTAGCAGTTCTGCAACTGGGACAGGAATCATAACACTTTTAAATGAATATTCATCTAATATTCCTTCTCTTCCCAAGCTGTAAGTCACTACTGTGTTGCTTGCAGGGTTTCAAAACTAGTCATAAAGAGAAATAACACAAACTTTTGGGAAGCACTGCTATTCTGCACATAAAGATGAACAAAGAGGCAGGTGGGTTGTGGCTTGAGAGCAGCAGTGTCGCTGTCAGATGTAGATGCTTTTGTTCTACCGAGATGCTACAAAGTACTTACTGTAAAGGTAGTGCAAAAAACTCAGAAGTCCAAGAAATACTATATATGTATCTTGGAGACCATCAATAAAAAGGAATTAAATTTTGCATGGAGAATTGCTTGTTCTGTAGTCCTCTCAGTGGTGTTGTAGCAGAAAGCTTTTTGTTTTTCCATCACTACTGCATTAATTTCATTAAGGGCATGAAGTAATCTTCTGGCAAGATTACTGGTTTGGACTTGCTGTGAGGAGAGCTATTTCGTGGTGTATAAGCAATAGCATTTATCAGTGACATTGGTACAGCGATGTCAGGTACTTCTGCTCACTTAAACAAAAATAAAAGTATAATCAGGATCTCAAAATGCACGATTAAAGTGGCATGTCCAGTTTGTTTTCTTTTTCTATTACTTCTGAGGCTATTGTATGTTGAAAATAAACAATCTATGCTTGTTTTGAGCAACATCTTTAGGGGCAGTGTTGGGGTAGTACATATCATTGACAGGCAAAAATTAGAACTGTCTTTTTTGCCTTTAATCTTCATGGGGAATGAGGAGTCAATTTTCCCTAAGCCGCTGGTGTGCAAACCTTTGTGTTACGCCTAGTCTATACTAGAATTTTTTGTCAGGATAGTTGTCCCCCCCGCTTAGGTCTATACTGTAGAAAGGTTTTACCTCTATTCTCATGAAAGTGGTGGTGGCCTCACTTAGCTTTAGAAGTGTGGCCTTAGAGAATCAGATCGGCGATGTTTATATGACTCCAGCTCATCATTATGCAAGAGGCAATGAAGCCTGGTACATCTTGTGAGCAGTCCTGGTGATAAAAACAGCTTGTTAAAATTCTCAGAATATTGTATTGTATTTTGAACTCCTCAAGGGTACAAGGCCTGGGGATCTAAAGCAACAATAAATTCACATTTTGGCTGTAGCATCTGATCATGTTATGCAACTCTTATAAATAAGATATTCAGAACTCTTAAGGGTGGAGCTTCTGTAAGTTGACGTCTTGTAGTGATGTGTTCACACCATGGCTGGTGAGAGTGACCCACAAATGTTTTTATCTCTTTATTATGCCTTAGACAACAATACAGAGTAATAAAAAATGGGAGTATGTACTTGAGATGGTGAGGCTGATCTGCGGTACAATAATACAAAACATATTAGGCATCTATGAGTCACTTAAACAAAAAAAAGTACTATGTGAAATTAGAAGGCTTGTTTGGAGTTGTTTTTTTGCTGTACTAATCGTGAACGTTTGCTTTTGGCATGTTACGATCCGTTATTTTTTCAATAAAATTAAAAAAAAAAAAAGTGATTGAAATGATCATGACTGTACTCCAGGGAACTGGTAATGATATTGAGTATTTCTATGACAAATATATGAAGGGAAATCTTTAAGCTAGTCTTCCGAATCCTATTCATGATAACTTAGGTACTTAAAGGTAAAAAAAAAAAAAAGAATTCCAGAAATAGATATATCATTTTTTACTGTTTTGGATTTTTTTTGACAATTTTGGCTTTTGGGGGGGGGGGGGGGGGGTTGGTTTCTGTCTGTGTTTTGGCCTGGAAGATTTGAGATAACACCCACAAGGTCCTGTACTTAAGAGCAATTTATTTGTGTAAAAGCAGGAGATACCATAAGGAAATGTCAGTAACTTTGTGTTTTAAATTTCAAGCTCAGATTTTGTGGGTTTTCCTGTAGATTCCTGCTGTGTATGTGTGTTCGGGCAGTTTTTTGACATGATGTTGGTTTTGACATTATGTTTAAGGCTTAGTGACTACAGATAAGCTGGAAGAAAAGGAGGCCTTTAAACCACTTTGTGAGAGTAGTAACTGGCTAACTTCCTTTTTGATCTTAAAATTTCTTTGTGTTTATTTGAAGGGTCAGGCCTTAACAGAATATGTTCTGACCACTCAGCATGGGTGCTTTCTGAAGGATCAAAATGTCAATTCTATATCCCTCTATTTGCAATTAACTTCTTGCCGTTACTTTCCTACCTGGATGGAGGAATGGATGCTTTTCGGTTCCTGCTGGCTCACTTCAGTGCGTTGTACATCTTGCTTTATCAGTGAGTTAATCCCACCCCCCATGCTTTTTTTCCCTGCTAAGTGTCATTTTCTTTGGAACAGCTGCAGGGTGTTCTGTTTTATATTCAAAGGAAGTGTTTAGGAGCCCTGACTGTCTATGTTGAATGCCAGAATATATTGGAAAATAACATGTGTGTATTGACTGGGCAGCAGTGAGTCAGGTTGCCACCAGAAACACTGCTGGGTGGAATTTGGCCGTAGTACTTGCATGCGTGGATGAGGAGGTGACTCGGTGGTTGGGATAACTGTGCTTCCGCTAGGCACTTCTGTGAGCTCCAGAGGCAGACCTGGTTAATGGAGATCAGAAGGAGGACCTGAGGCGTGCTTACTGCCTGAAAACAAAGAACCAAGGGAGGATGTTGGCATCTGTGTGAGAAGCCCAGCTCTGGACTGAGCTTTCCTGCTGCCAGGCTGCAGAGGATGCTGCCACTTACCAGCAGCTTCAGGCATTAGTTTCTGCTGGAAAACACAATGAGAACCCTCCTGAATGGAACTCTTTCAATGCTGTTTTATATCCATGAAGGAAGAAACAAGATGCCCTCACTTGGCTGTTTTTCATCTTTGTACATCTGGTAAAGGTGAAGATAAAGGCTATGGAAAATATGTTGTCAAACATACAGACCTGATAATCTGAAAGTGTTTCCTGAGGCTCCCAGAGGCCAATCACTAGAGTTATAGAGGAAGAGATGGGTGGGTTTTGGTGTTTCTGTTTTCTTTTTTTTTTTTCTCCTTAATAGGCAGTCCTGTTTGTTTTTTTTTTTCTGAAGTCTTTGAAAATGAAAGGTTGATAAAGTGTCTCACTTTTGGGTTGGGAATTTATTTTTCAGAAAAAAGAGCATCAGCTTTATTAGCATTCACTGAGAGTGAATGTTGATAATCATTGCTGGAAAACTCAGGTCCTCAAATGCATGAAGGCCTATACTTAATATATAAAGTGTTACACATAGCAAATTGCTCTTCAGTGTAGTAAGTGACTTCCCAAGAAGTTTGCAGCGTGGCCAGGTCATATTTTCTCACAGATGAGTATCATGCTCTGATCACTCAATGAAAGTTTTTTTTTTTCCTATCCAGATGGAAATTTCAAATCTGAGTGGTTTCTACTCTAAGGTCCTAGCTGTATTTATCTAAGGAGAAAAGCACAAAATGTTTTTTATTATTATTATTACTATTTCATTTGAAAAGAAGAGGGAAGGGAAAGTATTTGGACTTTCCAAAGAACTCACCAGGGAACAGAAACTAGGCATAGTCATTTTTCAGCCACAAATGTGTTTTTTGTCTTCTGAGAGCAAGGAAGGCCTTTGCTTCTCACTCTCAGAAACACTGAAAATAATTGCTGCTTAAGTGGTAAGTCTGCTTCTGTTGCCATTGTCATTAATGCCTGCAGAACCCAGTATGTAAGTAGACAGTTGTATTAGTCAATATTCATGTTACTTAATATTTTAGTCTCTGTTAGTAAGGGAAAGGGAATGATGAATGGAGATATAATAGAGAGAGACTAATGTAGAAGTTCTGCATTACCAACATGCCTTTAAAAATGTCCAGACGTATTCCTCAATATGTTAACTTTTCACTACACAAACCAGATAATGTGAGTCATTTGTGAATGCTTTATTCTTTTTTACCTTCACTTGAAGTTTTCTGTTACATATGTAGTTCAGCAGTAAGTTTGTCTTAAGACTGTATTTTAGGAGGAACAGCAACTATGAGGATAGAGAGCAAAGTGTCCACTCTCATTAGCAGAATTCCTGTGTATTCCTCCTATATATTTCCTCCTGGAGATACGAACTGCTGGAAATCTTAACAGGCTAAGAAATGAATGCGGTGACCTCTACTCCATATGTCTCTATCAGCTAGAGAAGTGGCAGGAGGCTAATAACAAGCACCTCAAATGAAGATAAGGTGCACTAAAATTTGTAGTGAAAGGATTCCTGGGCATCTTTTTTCCCCAGGAATCTGGCCATTTGTGTCTACCATCCAAGCACTTGTGATGATTTGAAGTTGTTTGGTAGCTTTTCTTGCGTTTTCTCAGGACAAGGTCACTGTCTTTCAGGTGTTGGTAGAGCATGCAGCACAGTGGGGCTCTGAACCCAGCTGAGAACATAGCATGCTGCTGCAGTATGTATAACGAATGGGAGAGACGGCCAGTTGGTCCTTCCACAGGCAGGCAAGAGAGCTGTGTGACTAAGTAAAAGAGGAAGCTCTGACTCTTACCATGGGAGTTCAGCCAACCAGTCGTTTTCTCCAGTTCTTCAAAAATTAGATGTTTGAATTGGGGAACAGATAGGAAAAAAATCTTTTGTTTGGCTTAATAAATTTCAGTTTAAGTGGGAAAAACAGAAAAATAGGAATGACATAAGTTGCAAAAGGAATAGGATACACATGCTGGGATTATATTTAAAGATTAGTGAGCCTCCTCCAGCCTTCCCTGGATGATTGCAGTGGAAGTGCTTGGAGATGTCACTGTGACATTGGGTAACAAAAATGGCAATGGAAGAGAGGAGAATACAGCATCTGTCCACCCCCAAGGTGCATGTGCCAGGTGCCCCAGACCGCAAGAAGGGTGCTCCCTGCCAAATTACGCTGCAGGAGAGGTGTGCACCAGCTGTAAGACCCTCAAAAAATAGCTGCTGTGTGCAGAGGAGCAAGAGGGATGTCAACACTGCCAGGGCTGCTCCTCACAGGGAGCTGCTGCCCAGCTCCTCAGGGCATTGCTGGCAGAGCCACTGCAGGGACATGGACTTCTTTGGGCTGGCTGCCCAGCTGCTTGCAGTTGCAACCTTGAGCCTTGTGGAGCCCGTAGGCTACTCTAAGCTGTGTAGCAGCTCTTCAGCTAGGCATCGGCAGTGCCTGTGAGCTAGATGGGAAAAGCAGTCAATGGTAACTAGAGCTAGGTAGCAGGTGGAAGGGTAAAAAGGCCGGGAGATTCCCCTGGCCAGTGCAAACCAAATATGTGCTAATGTGCAGAGCAGTGCCCAGGGCTTAAAGATCCTTGCAAAAACTCCTGCTCTAATCTGTGCTGGTACCACCTCACCTTGAGAAGTACTGTGTATAGTTTGGGGTGCCTCAAGATAAAAAGGACGTAAAAGTATTAGGGAGCCTCCAAAGCAGGGCTACAAAGTGGTGAAGGGTTTAGAGGGCAAGACGTATGAGTGGCTGAGGCCCCTTGGTTTGTTCAGCCCAGAGCAGAGCAGGCCGAGGGGAGGCCTCATGGCGGCCTGCAGCTCCCTCACGAGGGGAGCGGAGGGGCAGGCGCTGAGCTCTGCTCTGTGGGGACAGCGACAGGACCCGAGGGAACGGCATGGAGCTGGGACAGGGGAGGGTCAGGCTGGGGGTTAGGGAAAGGTTGTGCAGCCAGAGGGTGGTCGGGCACTGGGACAGGCTCCCCAGGGCAGTGGTCACAGCACCGAGCCTGCTGGAGTTCAGGAAGTGTTTGGATGATTCTCTCAGACGTATGGCTTCATTTTTGGGTGGTCCTGCATGGAGTCAGGAGTTAGATGCAATGATCTTTGTGGGTCCCTTCCAACTTGGGATAGTCTGTGATTCTGCCTGATGTGTTTAAAACAAAACAAAGCCACCTCAGGAAACCACTGGTGAGTGGCATGAGGACAACGTTTGCTTGGAGTGGTTCATACCACTGCCAACCAGCTGTGCTGATCTGACGTCTGGGGGATTTTTAATCAGTGTGGGATGGCTTTAATCTGTATTCTCCCCACACCTCCAGGAGGGGTTCCTGTGAGGGAGAGCGGCCGGACATCCTCTGCTTCCCTAAGCTGTGGCTTTCTTGTGTGGAAAGGCTCATTCAGAGCTGTGCACTCTGGTATTGGCAGCTTGTTGCTTGGAGAGGTGTGAGTTTTTTTCCCTATCTGAAGTGCATGTGTGACTTCGGGTTCTTTCACGTGTAGTAACATATAAGAGTCAGGATACATACACTGAATTATTTTCTAATCACAAAAAAATCTTCTGACCCGGACGGTACATTTTCCTATTTGTTACTCTCGTGCTAAAGCAGATGGAAGTGCTTGGAATACCCTTTGTTGCCAGGTGTATAAACAATGTCACATCTTAATCAAGAGGCTGCACATTGTCGGTTTGGAAATGCCAGCTGGAAAAGGCTTTTATTTTTAAGTCCACTTGAGGGGAAAAAAGGCGGGGGGGGGGGTCAATATACGCACCCTTTGGAGCCTTCACAGCAGATGATTTTCCATTTTAACTCCTAAGAAGGAGATATTTGCTGTACCTAGTGTAGAGTGGCAGGGAACCCACAGAAAGATCCCAAGTGTGATGGGGTTGAAGCCTCTGCTACCAGCTAGCTGGGGTTATGCTACTTCCTTCTCAGTAGCAACCAGCAATTGCCTGCTACTTTCCTAGTCACCTACAGATGTCAAGAGTCTGCATACTGGGGGCATAGTCCTGTGCAAAAGACCTGTGGGAAGAGGAAGGGAGATCCTGTAGGGTAATGACAGCCATCTCTGTGTGTTTGGCGTGCACCATCTGTGGTTTTGCAGTGCAGGAAAATTTACATCTGAAAGCCTTTGGTCTTTGGTGATGTTTCTCTTCTCTCTGTCATCCCATGTGTATTCCTTGGGTTTGGTAGCCATATTTTGTCCCACATATCTAAGCTGCTTTTGAGCAAAGCCCATTTACATTTCTTACAATAATTAAAAAATTGCAGACACAAACCACATCTGAATCAAACCTTCATCGTTTCATAAAGGATTGAATGGCTATAGAAAAGAAGAGAGCAAAGCAAGCTTGACTTACCCTTTAGTTAGATTTTTCTGGGGTTTTAGAAACAAACACGTTAAGCTTCTGCAATGCTTGTTTATTAGTTTAGCCCTAGGATGATACTGTGAAGGATGGTAGCTAAAATAAGCTGCATTTGGGGGTATTTTATTTGGCTAATTAGCTGTAACAGTGTTATTGAAAAGTATGCAGATAATTCTAGTGTCTTAAAAGAATGAAATAACTTCAGACGCCTTGCAAGCTCAGAACTGGAAACTTATCTAATCCTTGCAATGTGTTATCATTGGTTGTACGTGGAGTATTAATTTAGACTTTGCTCATTTTTCCACCTAGATCTCCTGCAAACATTTGATAGCAAAAATGATGATTTAGGTATGGCAATATCTGCTTCTGATACCATCTAATTGGTCTCTGCACATGGCAGAGCTGGTGTCTCATTTTACAAGGTGTAGTCATATATACTGTCAGTCTGGGAATTCTCAATGTAAACAACATTGTAGCTGAACAATAATTTGATTTTTTTGGTCTAACACAGTAAAGCTATAGTATAATGTAAAGCTGCAATGCCAGGAAAAGCTGGAAACAATATTCACAAATTATGTATTCCAGCAGGTACTCATTATTTGCCTACATAGACTAGGTCATTAGTCTGGGATTAGTTGCAAGACATGGGAGAGGCAGAAATCATGGTTTATGTGTCACTCTGACTACTGTTAGTACAGGGAAGAAGCAGTGAAGCAGTTCTGTATCCAAACAACACCTTAAGGAAATCGTGTTTCTTACCAGGTAGGGCAGATGTTCTCTTCAGCACTTACGAGGCTGTAGTAAGCTGTAAGACTGGTTGCAAATAATGCCATAACAACAACGAAAAAAGGCATGTTGCTGTACCATTGAGGGCAAAACCATATACAGGTTCTCACAAATGAATGAATAAATTGTAAGTGCTTCCTCTGATGTGTGAACTCTGAAATTAACACCACTGATTTCTGCATGCTAAGAATAGTACAGTGTGTCAGCACTGAGGGAGAAAAGAAAAGACAAGAGAAAGATACCTTCCCAGTCTTTCGTAGCTTTTGAATGGCTTAAAGCTTCAGCTATGGAGCATATATGGCTACATCTGTCATTGCAGAAGTTAACTAAATAGCCCTGTGTCAGCACTGTAGTAGAAAAATGACTAGTCATTGACTTGGCCACAACCTGAAGAGATGCTTATTGCAGGAAAACAAGTGTACAAACAGGGCTGTATTTTCTGACCTCAGCACTTGTAAGTGCTTATCTTTGCTTGCAAGCAGTTCTGTTTGGACTCTTGGCCTTTTAAGAAAAAGCATAGTGTCTAGACTTCAAGCTGAGGAGGAGGAAAGGCACCGTGGTAAAGCTGTTTTACCCTACCCAAGTAGGGGAAAAATTACAGCTGAGAATGGTACAGATGGCCTGAACCCGCCTGGATCGTAGTACTTGAGTAAGAGCATCAGATGACTACCTCAAAAAGTGAGGTCCTGTCATCTCTCTTTCCACTGGGGATCTCATAAGCCATCTTTCCAATATTATGTATAATAGTTTGTCTGAAAATATTCCCCTGAAGAAAAAGAAAAAAAACTAGAATACATTAAAGGCCAAGGGAGAGAGGATATATATTTTTACTGAAGTTAAACTTTCTCAAATTAAACTGATAAAAATGTGACAAAACAAAACATCACAGTGCTGCAGGATAGGCTGTTTGTACCTGGTGCTCTCTGAACTGGGCACACGGATTTTTTCCATTAAATTCAAAGGCCACTCAACAAATTTTATTAAACTCGATTGCCAGTTTCTCTTGTACATGACAGCTGCTGCTAACAACATCATTGTCTGGGGAGGAAGTCGCTGCATGTCTTGTTCTGCGCAGAGTCCCTCTAAATTCCTTCTGGCACTGCCAGGGGCTTCAGGATATGTTTGTGAACAATGCTGGTTGTGCTTGCAGCACTTAAATAGCGTCGTTAAACCGCTTCTCCAGCGTACACACTAATCAGCATTAAAGCATGTTGAGTTTAGTCTTGGAATAGAAATTGCAGGCAGGACCGGTGCTTTCTGAAGTTTAAGGCTGCAGTTGCGGGGAGGTTTTATATAACAAATACCTCCGGCCTTAGTCAGGGCCACTTGTAGTGAGAGTAACTATAGAAACAAAACAAAGTTTCTAGCTATTGAAGGAATATTTCCAACAAGCAGGGCATCGGTCTCTGATCCAGCCCCTGAAATATGCTTATTTATCGGTTTTGTGTGGAATGCTATTTTAATAGTCACTACTGTATTTTCAAAGATTTTTAGAATTTTTTTTTTTTACTTTTGATGTCGGATTTTTTTTTGGCCTAAAATCTCTGGAGGGACTTGCTCTGTTTTTTGCCATCAAAGTGAAATGATCTAATTCTATTGTTTCTTTTTTTAACCTGCTTTCCTAAAGAAGCAAGGATCATGCAATTGGGCTTTTGACATCTTGAACGCTTCTGAAAATACTGGCTGATCTGAAACAAGTCCTGGAGGTGTGGTAGAAGTCCCATCAACAATTAACTTTCTGCAAGCTTCCCAGAAGCATGTGGCTGCACAGGGGCACCCAGGTGAGGAGGGTGCAGGCAGTGCCAAGCTTCCCCCTGCCCAGCTTGGCAGCAGGACAGCAAGCTCACATGCAGCGGGGACCTGCCCGCGGACTCGTAGCTCCAGGTGGGGATGGACACAGAGGATGCAAATCCATAGGGAACTAGATGCCACTTGGGCAGTGGACAGTTCGTGGGGTTTAATGAAGGGTATATAAATACATGCCATTTGTTTCTGTCTCTTATGTGCTCATTTGCATGGGTGACAGGCGATAACAAAATGAGTATGGAAGGTAATGCTGCAAGGGATGATGAGCACAGCTACCTAAATTTGCACGTGCTGGAGGTGCAGTAAAAGGCTGGTGTCACAGATGGGCCTGGAGATATTGTCTTCCCTTGGAAGCCAGCGTATCAGACCTCCTGTAGTTTTTTTTGTTGTTTTTTTTTTTTCAGAAATCATAGCCAAAAAGTGACAGCCAGGTTACATAATGGCAGAACGATTATTATTCCATAAATAAAAAGGTCTCATAAAACTTGGGTTGAAAGCTTTTCTATTGCCAAGCCAGTGTTATATGAGGAGCAGGCGGACATTTTTAGAGGAAGAATGGCATTTGCTGAAGCAAGCTGAAATCACAGCGCTGGGCTCTGGCCCTGCTGCCTCAAAACTGTAGCATTATTTGGACAGTCTGTGTGCAAGCATCCTTATCCCAACTTAAAACTAACGTTTTTTTGGTTTATTAAGGAGATCACTGACCCTTTGCTATCTTGTCTGTGAATAGTTGTCTTTACTAAAGTTCAGAAATTTTCTATTCAAATGGGTAAGAGACACATTCAGTGTATGACCCTCCAATAAAACTAAATACATTATTATTGCTGGAGTGGATTTTCCCATGCATTTCCTCCTTCAAGCAACAGCTTCTTGCTCCAAATAATCCTCTGGTCATTCAGTGACAGAGTATTTAGAGCACTGGACAAGCAAATGGAGGTGAGGAAAACAGAAGGGAAAGAGGTGAAGAAAAGCACAATCTGTTACTTGGATTTGTGAGAAGGTAGAAAATCTTTCTGAAGCGTTTATACGGTTTTCTGAGGCTGATCCTGCAAATCAGAAAATCTGCTGATGCACCTTTTCTGGGTAGTAAGATGCAGTTTGTCTACCAGTAAACAGGAAGGAAACAGCTGTTCTTTTGCAAAAGCATGTTTCTTAGATGGTACATTACCATAATAAACTGTATCAGCCCCAGACCCAGTCTCCTTGCAGTGATGTTCTCTTTGAACTTCCCAGCATCCCTGTGATGCATCATACATTTTGTAATCACTTTATCCACCAGTTAAATGCTGCTGTGACTGAGGCAGAGCAGAACAGCAGTTTATAAGGGAATAACAACAGCACACATCAGGTTAAGGTGGGAAGTAAGGAAGAATGTGCCCACTGAAGTTGGTGAGATAGTTGTAGAGGCAGAACATAAAGGCCAGAGCTGAAGTTTTACCGTATTGTAAGATTTAACACCTGTGTTCACACAAAAATGTGACTTAAGCTCTTTAATATCTTCGGTTAATTAAAACTTGGGGTTTAAAATGAATTAATGGACCTAACAAGGGATGGGGTAGGTATTAAGAAGGATGAATCCTAAGGGAACAAACATAATCTTAAACACCCAAATAAAGGCAATTTAGTTCAATGTATTAAGAAAAGCTGGCCAGATATTACTGGATCCATCTCTTTCATTTAATGGTTGGATTTTTATGTTTTTTCTACTCCCCCTAAATCAGCTACAGCACTAAATCCAATAATAGAAACCATCTAAAATTAGTAGAACTGCCTGGGCTTTCCATCTTTGCTGCACTGTTCTGGTTGGGATTATTAATGATAACCTGAACTTTTGCCTTTCTCTCTGTTTCAGTAAATTAATAATAGGATGAGTTAATGCAGGCAGTAAGTTTCAGGCTTCATTTTACATCATATCAGCTTGTGTTGTTTTCCCAAGAGTATTTAACCTTGTGTTGTTCTGTAGCAGCTGTAAGAGTACAGCATTTTCTCTGTGTTGTTTCCTGCAGAACTGTGCTCTTGATGTGTGGTCCACAAGTTAATACTTGTGAATTGGGAGGGTTCATCCCCTGGATTCTCTGGAACAAGATCTCCTAAAACTGTAGGTCACAGTTCCCTGCAGGATCCCAGTAGTGCTGAAAACAGATTGTGATGCAGCAGCCAGCAGTAGGTCAGTCCCTTGCATACAAAGCTGCAATCATGGCTTCTAAGGTTGTCTCTTCCTCCTCCCAGCCCACCATGCCGATTAAAAAGTAGGCTTAGGTGCTTTGGGACATGTCTGCAAACTAAAACATCAGAAAAAGTGGCTGAGGACCCAAATGGAGACGCAACGTAGAGTGGTGATAGTATTTCTTTCACTCCTCTAATTTAGACCTTCTTCCTGAGCAGCAGTAATAAACCACAGAATGACTCATCTGGCAAAGTAAATTGCAGTTCAACTTTTATTTATGGCATCAAAAGAAAAATTCGTCACATGGATGTGTCCTGAGGCATGGCAGCCCGTGGGAGAGGAGCGGGAGGGATGAGTCCAGTGCCCTGGCTGTGTTTTTTTCAGTCAGACAGGGGAATTTTGCAGTTATTCAGCTTAGACGGGGAGGAGTTAGTACGTCTGAACAAAACCTCTTCTGTCTGCTGCTGCAGGTGCTGCCACAGCGGCCGTGAAGCACGGTAACTGAAGTCGGGGCACAGTGTTTCACAGCGGTGCAGAGCTGTACCAAGCCGTGCCAGGCAGCCCCGTCAGTGCAATGAGCTAATGTAACAAGGGAGAACCCACAGCTTGGAGAAATGTTTCAGTGGTTTAATCCATTTCCCAGGGTAGTCTTTGCTGGGATAACTCCTACGAAACTGCAAAACGAAGCAAACCAAGTAGATTAAGTTTTACAACTTAAGTAGTGTCTAGATGATAGCTTTTATGGGCTTGGAAATTTATGCGCTATGATGGTTGCCATGCAGTGGCTTTGCAAAGGTGATATTTTTGCACTTGAGGCTTCAGTTGACCGTTGGCTGTAATCCTGAATATAAAGATCAGAATTTGTATCCATTGGAAACAGCAAACCACGCTCAGAACAGATGGCAGTCTGAAATACATGGATCTGCGAGGTTTACTGAAGCAGACTTCACCAGATTTGAGTGAATTAAGTGCATTACATTATTTACAATTTTCAGCAGAGAAGCTTTAGGGTAACTGGAATCACTAAAAACCCTGCAGTAAGACTGAATGGCAGGTATTACCTGAAAAATAAGTTTATATGTGGAGAGACCTGACAAACAAAGCTGTGAGCTTGGCAGAGAGCGAGAGCAGAAGCAGACTGAGGAAAAATTGATGGGAAGGCCTGTGTCTATATCAGATCTGTCAAATGCAGCTACTGTAGAACTTTATTATATGTAGGGAACAAAGTGGGAGAAAAACACACAGGAAAAAACTCAGTCATGCTGTAAGCAATCACAAATCTGATGCATTAAGGAACCTGCCAGCTTCCAACAGAGCTGATGTTTCTCTGAATTCATTCATTCTGTGTCTCGTTCATGCTAAAAGTGCCCTGAAGTTCATGTGTCTGCGCTTTTATTAATTTCTGCAGGGCCTCCAGGAAAAGATGCCCAAGAAACTTATTGACTGTTCTTCTGAATACTCTGTACAGGACTTGATCTCAATGACTTAATTCACAATACTATACAGTTAACATGTTGGGATTTATGCTACTGATTCTGCTCAGGAGAATTGTTTGTGCAAGCTGACACAGGACTTCGTTGAGCACCGGGTAGCGAATGCTGTAGTTGTCCTGAGCAAGGATATAGTTGTGCTGTCCTGGAACTGCACAACTGACATGCTCTTACGTGCCTCCTGAGGCAGGGAAGCAGTAAGCTGTGCCAGCTCCGTGTCACCCCCTGACTTCCCCTCCTCTTCTAGCTCGTTTCCCTGGACAGCCTCACAGAGCAGGTTGTGGCTGAGTCAGAACCACAGGACACACGAGAGCACTAATTCAGTGCTGCCTGTTTGAGGAGCTGCCTCACCTAGTCACCATCCCTACCCACCACCACCCCCAGGACCCTTTTATGTGGTAGATGGACTTGATACTTTCACATGCAGCTCTAAATTTAGCCTAATTTAGCCCTGTGACTTGACAAATGCCTGCAAAGTGCTCTCATCACCATTCAGTTTGGTACATGTAGCTACTGAGGTTCTCGCAGCTGACCTCTCCGTTTCTCTTCTGCTCGGAGTCATCTTGTACTGAGGCTTGATGAACAGGGTAATTATTTGAAAAAGCATTACAGCTCTGAATCTTTTCCACAGAGGCTGAAGGAAGCTATTACTTCATCTTATTTTAAATGGCACACAGTAATTTTAAACACCTTCTGGATTTCTAATGAATTAAATCAGATCTGTTCAAGAACAAAGAACACTGTTTTTTATCTGTATGTTTCAACAGTTTTTAAGACTTTCTCTTTACGACGGGATTTAGTTACTGGCATTTAGCTACAGTCAAGAAAAATGGAAGTGTCACATCCTCCATGGATGCATCTTGGTGCTAGGAATCTAATGCAAAATGTCAAATTTCAGGTGCATGCTGTATATTTGAACTGCGGTTCCTCTGGATGTCATTCCCTGAGGAAGTTAATTATGGTAGGATATATCACGTACATAATGACAGGCCCTGTTAAGCCTTCCTGAGGCAAAGCTGCCAATCAGGTCAGTGAGAGCCTGAGTGCTTTCAGTTGCACTGGAGTGAATAAGGAGTTCTGCACGGTAACTTTGGGTATTCTTTCAGCAACACACTTCAGGAAGAGTGTGGGCATAATAATGCAAGTACAATGCTTTCAGTGCGGAAGGAGCAGAGATGAACATTGTGCCCATGTTTGGGCTGTATTGGTTTAGAAAGGAAAGGAAGTAGAAATTAAATTGTGTACTGTGGATTACAGCTGGCTTGCATGACGGCCTCATTTAAGAGGGAAAGTAGAGGCATACACAAATGCAAAGCGTTTTTTATGCCTAATGGTAAAACACAGGAGTTATGATGCTATTATACTTTCAGGTTGACATCTGTTCCTCCCCTTCAGACTTATTTCGAGGAAACACTGGTACATGCTGCTAACTTATCAGAAGGCAGAGATTATAAATACACGCTTCTGACTTATCCCAGTGTGCTCTGTTCTCTTATTCTGCAGACAGCTCTGTACTGAATTACCAGAGTACATGAAACAGAATAAATGTGGGGATTTCATTATGTCTCATCAGCAGGAGCCGAGTGCAAAGGAGCTCAGTCCAGCCTCTTTCTGTCCCCCTTCTTGGATGAGGTTCGGAGATGCAGCGTCTGACCCCAGGCACCTTGCAGATCTGCTGCAGGGCTGCTTCGCCAATCAGCGTCGCAGCCCCGCAGAACGAGCCAGGCATTTCCACACAGGGTTTCTCTGCACAAAGAGAAAGGGAAAGTAGAAAGCTTTTTCTGTATGAAAGGCTGGGGCTTGCTATTCGTCTCTGCTTCTGTTCATTTCCTATTTTTCAGTTGCAGTATCCTTATGGAGGAACTGAACATTTCTGGTTTTTTTTTTTTTTGGTGAGTCACTGGGAATCTTTCAAGCAGCTTGTTTCTTTTTTAAATTTGCAAGCTAGAATTCTGAAAATCTGTGGTTTATTTAAAGGGATAAAGGAGGAAGTCAGCTGGTACAAACTGATCAAATTGCACTGACTCTGTATTTTACTTCTGGGTTTATCTGATGCATGGTTGTTTTTAGGGAGCTGAAGACAGCCTGCATGAGCTTTTCTGACTTGAAACTTGAGTGCCCGATCCCCAGCTAGTTTAGAAAGTTGAAAACGCATTCATTTCAGCCGAACAGAGCTGATTCCCTTCAGCTGACTGTCTGGCCCTGAATGTTTGGTTCCTTGTACCTGCTTCACTGCAGCTGTTTGCTCTAAATTTTGGAACAGAGCTCAGGTCTGTAAAGCACTGTGGTGTTAAAAATATATAAAGGTCAGTGGTTGCTAAGTGCTGGACCATTTCTCCAAAAAAACAAAACCTCCCAGTAATCTGTGGGTGACGAATCCAAAAATAAATCCCAAACCACTGATCCTGTCACCTGGACTGTACTGTATCAATGAGATGGGGCTTGAGTGTTAAAAAGTAATCTAGTATTTAAATTGTATTTACAGTCTTAGGAGTGTTTTCAGGCTATTACTGTAAGAAGGCCAAATATTGCTATTTGTGAACATTTAAAATGTGGTAACTATGCCTGTTTTCCCAAAGGATGTTCTTGATCATACATGCAGTTCTTGGGGTCTGTAATATTGTATCATCTTTTCTCAGCACATCTGGAAGACCCGTCACATTGGGAAGAGAAAAGGTATAACAGGAAAATAATCCGTTAGTCTGATTTTAGGCTAAATCTTCTATGGATTCTCTTTTTTCCTTTTTCCTTTTAAACCCTGGATATGTTTCTCACCTTTCTCTTGAGGGTTTTTAGTTTTTTGTTGGTAGTTCTTACTGCAATTTGTTAGCTATTTCTGACAGGTTGGGAGACAATACTGGTATTTCTTTGTTACTCATGAGCAGTGACTCAGCTTATTTGTACAGTTTAATGTGCACCTGCTGAAGTCATATGTGCCACAGTGAAGTTACTGTTTCCAGCAAAGCTGAGAAATGAAGCTTCACCTCTACAATACAGCCTGCAAGATTTAACTAATGTTTGTGTTCAGCAAGACTGTGTGCAGCTCTCTCCTAAGAAAACCTTGTACTGAAGTTGTAGGGAAGGATACAAGCTGGGGAAATGCATTCTGTAAGTGGGCAGCATCCTTGGGTTGGTGTGTATAGTCAGGATTTTTTTAGGAAGAAAATCTAAAGTACTGTTTTATGTTTAATTATATGTGTGCCAAGAAAACAAAGAATATTTAAGTTAAACTGAAAAGCTTAAAGGGCTTTACTCATAACTTAACTCAGAGTGTCTGCACATATACTAAAGAAGCTGAATTTATTTAATAAAAAAAATAGTCAGTTCGACTGTTCCCATCATGTATTTAAATCATGGTGACCGCTTTCAGAATGACTGGAAACATGCAGAGCTATTCACTGTTAGGTATTGATTTTGATCAGTAATTTTGAGGTACTAGGGCAGCCTGCTGATGTGTGGGACACCCGTACTGCAAAGGTAACAACATGATGAAAAATGCCAGCGTCGCCAAAGCCAGTCCGCGTGGTATCAAACCTGACAGAGATGAAGGGCTGCAAGACCCGACCCTGCAATTGTAGCTCTGTGTGGGATGAAGAAGAATTTAAGTAATTCTTAAATTTAGTGTGTCTGCAAAAACAGTCTGTGGTGAAAGAGCAGCCCAGTGCTGCCGCAAATGCAGTTTTCTCATTTTCTTAGGAGGGCGTGCTGCGTAGCACCAAATGGTAAGCACAGGTTTGTCAGCTTAACTGAATCTCGCCAGTGAAGGACCGAGTGAAAGTGCAGCAGCACAATCTTCAGCACATGGAGCTGCTGAAGGACAGCCCTGGGTCTGCACGCCGACTGCCAGCTCTGCCTTAAAGGTCACGCTCCTGTGTCTTCCTGCTGCTCTTGTTCAGCTGGCACTGGTGCTAACGCAGACTGCAATTACATCATGGCTTTGCTTTGCAGACGCAGATAAATATGATTCCCACTGGTAGCAAAATACCCATTTCTTTCTCTGGGATTTTCTTCGGTGAAGTCAGCAGTTTTGTGTCTACTTACCACAACTCGGGGTTGCTCTAGATTCTGTCGGGGCTTTCTCTGAAGTGAAGGAGCTTTTGTCTGCTTGCTTCGCTTCTGTAACTTGCTTCGCTTCTGTAACTTTTTACCTTTTAAGCGTCTTTGTCTTTTTTCAGGCTAGCACAAAAACCTTCTCCTCCATAACTCGCTGAACAAGCTCTTCTCATAAAAACCACTGCCTCTGAACTATCATAACTATATGGTGGGTTGCCTCAGCCAGAACTCTGGATGAAACATGTCCACGTGCACCTCACAGCCAGTATCCTGTAGTGTAATTCATTTGCTTTTGGCAGATTGATTTCCCTCTTCACCTCTGCTGAGATACACAGACGGTGAGCTCGAAATACCAGCAGACAGGCTGCGGCCCTTCTAGCGTTACTCACATTTGTGCTCTGTCCTCTGCGAGAGACTCTCATAATCTTTCTCCTTCTAAAGAGCCCATCTACCAAGGTTCTTAAGCACACGCTTCGTTTCAAGGAGAGGAATAACGGACTTGTTGATTTCAGCAGGTCTATTCATGTGCTTCAAGATGAAGGTCTTCTGTAAGTGCTTTGCTGGAGCAGCGCCAAAGTGGCATAAATCATATTACCCTAAAACAAGGTGATAGAAAGAGTGAGATCTGTTTGACAACACTGTATAATGCATTTCAAAAAACAAAAGCTTTTTTTAGACTAAGTGTATTGTTTTTATAGCAAAGCCAAATTTTGTGTGGCTCTCATTTACTCAATACAGTGGGTGTGTGATGCAGTTTCACTGTTAGCTCCAAGCATCAATAACATGCAAGAATTCATTAGTGTGTTAAGTTAGGTAGCAACATCTTATTAATCCGGGGGGAGGTCTGCTTTACAGTATTTTCTTGCATAATTTATACAACTATAATAAGTGTATGCTATCACTTTTTATTACCTTGATGCTAGGTTAATTGGAAGGCACTTCACTCTATTTCAAATATGTGACCCAGGATTCAGACTTACCTTCCCAGACAAAATACACGTGCTTGGTTGCAGGTTAAGGTGACTTGGAGGTTGATGTTGAATGCTACTTTAATAGCCAGAGTCCTGGTATCCTTTCCTCTACAAGCTGCCTAAAATGCATGTCCTAGAAGCTTTTCTGAAAAACACAACAGTGTAGAAGTGTGAGTGAAGCATCCAGTTCTGCAGTCTTCGGGGATAGGAAGTACTGGCAGTGTAATGAGTGCTTCAGCTTTGCCCTGTAACTGCTCTTTTCTTGTCTGGCAGGATCTCAGCTCAGCAATTAGAGGCCCTAGGCCTGGTTTCCTTTTCCGTTTCTGTAAATTGAGAGTTATTCCAGTGGTTGTGACAACATGGTCATTTCTTCGTTCTGCTTTTCCAAATTAATTTCCATTTAGTCAGGCTGGGCTGGATTTACCCAGGAGCATGTCTGATGAAATTCTGAAACAGCAGGCCCAAGAGATGAGAAATATTTTAAAGGTGAGGTCAGTTACTGGGGGGCTCAACCTGCTGGCCTTCCAGTCCACAAATAACCCTCAAGTTGAGAGCACCAGTGTTAAGAGATTACATGTGAAAGATGCGGGGAAGGTGATGATGAGGAACCTAGCTCTTCCAGTGCTTTGCAGAGGTCATTCCCGTTGTCTGCTCTGCAGCGAGAAGCACGAGGGGCTGAAGTGACTTGCCCAGGACTGGCCAAGAGGCCGTGCTGCGGCAATAAGCAGAGCGTGGCTCTCCCATGTCCCCAGCCCAGGCTGTGTGATGCTGGCCCCACTGCCAGCCCTGAATGCAATACAGTGCTCCAAGGTTTCCAGTATGCCCCTGAGGTGGTACTGAAATTGCACTTTTTAGTGTAGGTCCATCCATTTCCACCCACACATGAGTTACAGACCCACGGAGTCACCTGAATTAAAGTGCCAGGGCTCCGGCATGCTCAGGAAGCTACGCAATGAACTCTTACCTAATTTATGATTGAAATTAAATAGGAGGGAGACCTCTAAGCTCCTGGCCTTTGGATGCTTGAGAACTGTCCCCAGTTTTCACAGGTTCTCATGCAGTGTCCAGTGCAATGGGGAGTACTCCATGTAGTTGGACCCTGTCAGGGAAAACACAATTCAATAAAACCCACTCACATATTAAACCTCCATTTAAAATCTTATGAAGTACTGCAGAGGAAAGTCTAATGTACAGTCCTGAGGGGAGAAGTTAATGTCAACACTCTGCATAGCAAGAGTGTTAACTTCTTTTTCTATTCAGCGTGAAGGTAGTAATTTGGCTGTACAATCAGTTAACGTTTAGTAAAGCGTTGCTGTGTCTGCATGACGGCAACCTCCCTCCAGTGTCTCCTAGTGGTAATGAAAGCCGAAGGAAAGAACAAGCAGTTTAGGCCTGGTGGCCCCGGACAGGCCAAGTAATCTCGGTGAGCTCTGTCAAGCTGCGAGTTTGTGATGTCCAAGCGTGATTGCAGGTGGGTGGGAGCAAGGTTGGTGTTCCTCCTTCGTGTGGTGAAGTTAGCATTTCTCTTTAATGTAGCAGTACCATTGACTGTATCGAGATTCAGCAGCGGCCTTGTTCTCCGTTTCTGCCCGTGTGTTCACGTCACCTGTCCTTCTGAAGGGTGCTTTTTAGTCAGACACCGTAGTTTCCTTTGAGAAGTTCTGTGGGAGCAGGATAACAGCACGGTTTTTTACCAGTTGACCGTTCTGCTAAGTGAGCCAGGCGCTTTCATTCAGGCTCTTTGCAGTTTGCTTTCAGAACCACAATGAGAAAAAAATCCTTCCTTTTAGGTTTTCCAGGTCTTGCTGTAAAATTCATAATTGTGAAAATGATCTTTGTCTTTACTCAGGCTGGATGTGGAGTGAAATGCATGTCACTGGTGATGACGGAAAAACATTTTGTTGCCGGTTCCTCATCAGAGCAAAAGGAAAATTAAAAAAAAAATCCTTTCAGGTGTATCGCCTAAAGGGTACTATGTAACACAGAGATGAGAGAAAAGCTGGAGCTTTGGTCAGCTCAGCTGACAGTCAGCTTGATTCTTACATTTTTAACAAAAAATGCAAGTCTAGAATTCAAAATGAATGATATAATTGAAAGGAAATGAAAGAAAGAATGCTGATCACCTGGTTTTGTGCCTCATTTTTTGGGGGTATGGCTAGATATAGTTCAATTCTGAAGAAAGATGGAGACAAAGGAGACTTTCAGTGTTTTCTTTTCCAGCAAATCGGTGTGCTTTTTCTTTCAGCAGACTATTAGTTAGTTGTTATATTTTCTTTAAGTGACAACCTGCCTGGGTTTAGTGGATAAAGAGGATTAGTTACAAGACCTCCTTCCAAGTGTCAGTAGCCATTTATGGATGGGCAATATTAATGATGAATGATATTTACCCTCTGCATCACAAGCAAGGAGCCAAATGCCGAAACAGGTGCATGAGGTTACTGGACTGGCCACAGACATGTTTGCCTTGAGAAGTGATCTTTGCGTCCATGCAGTTTCCTTCCTACCCTATGTGCAGTAACCTGCTAGGTGCCTTGTATCATGAAGATCACCTTCATCATGCACACTTGTAAATAGGTGAGAATCTGCCTCTGAAAGCTGTGCTCATCCTGTGCAGTGCTGTTGCAGTTGTGGTTCATGGAGCAGCATTTACTGAATTGCTGCTGTGGAGGACCTGGGCTCTGAATGGGACATTCTTCTAAAGGAGATGTCAGCTCTGAGCCTCCTTGTTTTTCTGTGCTGAAGCTTGTTGTTCTTGTTTTTATTTTTCTGTTCATTTTGGGGGGTAGATGAGCAGGGAGCCATAAAAAAAAAAACACTATATGACTATATGTCTGTAAAAGAATATGATCAATTTATTTTTGTAGGGAAAGTGATAGATAACATGGCACTGCGTGAAGTTATAAAAGGAGGTTGCAGTCAGCGCTGCTGGCATTAATTTAACTAGAGAATGTGCCCTTAAATGTCAGGAGACTGCAAGAAGCACCGAGTTATTTGAGAAGACAGCAACTTTGATGTTGATGTTATCAACAGAAATGCGGGAGATTAAAAGCAACTCACCAATCTCGCCAATTTTTTCTTATTGATAATGTGACAAGGGCTTTAGCAGGTTCTTTGGGAAGGTTAATGAAACCATAATGATTATGGTGAAACAGTATACTTGAACTAATTGGCTTGTATAGGTGACTCACCACCGAAGCTAAGTTCGGCAGCTGATAAACTGAACAGATAATTCACTGTGAAGAAACTGCAGTTCCAGATACGCTGTCCTCTCGTACCGGCGGATAAAACAAGACCAGACAATCTGGGTTATAAAAAAGAATGCAGGATGCAATTTTATGTATGTCATCCCAAAATGTAAGAATGGCCATTCTTGATCAAACTAAGGGTTTGTCTGTCTTCAGCCTGGTGTCTGGTGAATGCACAGGGAAAAGCATGTAGACACATGGCAGGAGGATGATCCTTCCACTCCGATGTCATCCCGGCGTCTGTCAGCTGACTGGTACAGAGGCTTTCGGAGCCAGAGGTGCATTAGGCTGTGTTTAATGCCTCTGATGGCTCTGTCATCCATGAATTTATATAATCCCTTTTTGAACCTGTTTATGTGTTTGCTCCCAGAACATCCTGTAGCAATGGGTTTTGCACTTTACTTTTGCTTTGTATGAAAATGCACTTCATTTGCTCCCTTTAAATCTAGGTCTTCATTGCTTTATTGGATATTCCTTACTTCTTTCATTAAAACGACCGACTGCTTTGATTTCCTGATTTTCTTCAGGCTATTCATGACTCTATAAATCTGTCATCTCTTCTCCCAGCCTCTTTTCCAGGGTGATAAGTCTATTTACTAGCTCCATGTATCAAAAGCATTACAAAACTTTGATCGTTCTTGTCTTCTCCATCCTCTTCCTAGTTCTGTTGAATCAATCTATATCCTGTATCCACCTGTAGTCTCCTTTGGCGTCTGCTACCTTAGAGGGGAAGAAACCAATTGAAGAGCTCAGTGATCAGAGCACTGGCAGTTTGGATCCGTGCTGCCCACTTCCCCAGGGAGCATCCTTGGGCCATCGGCCCATCCAGGTCATGGCATTACTCTGCTTTTCATTGGAGCTGGCGTGAAATATTTATCTGTGCTCCTTTATAGTAAAGGGTCACGTGTAATACTAAGAGGTAGAGAGGGTGAGCTGGACTGTGCTGCCCAGCGGCACCTGCACGAAGCCATGCTGCTCCAACACCCCATAAATCAGTCACTGGATAAACTGCTTTTGCTGTCCTCAGAGCCTTGACTAGGACTCTGGTTTCTCTCTCCAGGCAAATGGCTGTAAACACACACAAACAAACACGCACATGCATCCTGTCATTTAGTGAAAGACACGCCAAGTACAAATATTAGTTGCAGAGGTTCAATATCTTCGTTCTAACGCCCATAATTGTGACGTCCGTGAATTGGGACATACGGCCGTGTTTGGTAGCTGGATTTTGTTTGTCCTTTGGTATGTAAATTCCAAAATCAGCGGGCAGTTCTGTGTGCAGGTAGGGCAAAATCTGGGTCAGGAAGGAAAGACTTTGGGAATGATAGCCCTAATCTGGTAAAGCTCAAAGACATTGATGATGAATTAGACATTATCCTTATTAACTGACAAGCTCTGGTGAACTGGAAGGGTTAAAAGCAGACAGTGAATGGCAAAATGTATAGATAAACGACTACATAACACTCATTATTCCTAATTTAGTATCTCAAACTTGAAGTCAGTGGAATGTGTTGTTGTTTGTTATAGTGTTAGTATTATTTATTGCTTGTCATATGGTAGGGCACAGAGATCCCATTGTGATGCTGTGAAAATGTATGGCTAAAGGGCTACATTTAATTCTAAACACTCCATTTTAAAGGAGCTTTAAAAACTCTTAATTAACTGCTTAATAAATCTTTATATACTCTTACAGCTTCCAGAAAGTCAATAGGTTATTACTAAACATAGCATCTCCCAACTTCTTCCACAGATGTGCTTGTAACCATTGATAATATGCTGTATGTACATGTGAAACCTTGTGCTAATAAGTATTAACTGTTTATTAATCATTAATCAATGATTAATAAATGAAATCTCAGTAATTAAATTCTCAGAGATAAGCAAGAACAGCCTGTTTTCTTTGTGGGTAGTATTAAGAGACCTTAGAGGCAGAGCATTTAGCCATGTAGCATTAAAAAGTTCTTGGGAGGGCTAGGTAGGAGTTTTTGGCCAGACCTTCAGACCTGCTGCGATCGGTCTTTATGAAGACAGATGTTGAATGCCTGCTGAAGTCAAACAAAACAGCTTGCTTTCTGCTGAAAATTGTCTTAGGCCTCCCAGTATTCCAGCCCCTAATTTTGTCAATGCATGGCATATTACAGTGATATTTCTGTCATTTATACTACTGAAATGGTGAAACCTAATTTTGAATTTTCAGAGCTTCAAACAAACGAATTTATCTCAGCAAAGTCAACTGTATACAGATTTTAATTTGACAGTTAATGTTGCTGTGATAGATCGGGATGCTTGCTTGTGGCAAGTAACCTGACCTTACAGCAGGGAACAGAGGCTTTTGATACTGTCCACGTACGTGATAAAAGAAAACCTGTTCTGAGAGGGAGCTTAGAGTCCAGTATCCAGAGTAAGCACTGGTTATTTTCCATTGTTCCTGTGCCTGAAATGATACACATTACAAGAATGATTTGTAGGTTTTTGGCTCTCTTTTCCTATGCTTATGTACCAGTAATTTATATGTTTGCTTTAGCCCAAATCACTCTGTTTTCATTTTCAGAGGCTAACAGAATTACCAATGACTGTATTGATAATCTCAGGGCTATTTTTATATGTTGAATCTCTTTAAGAGTCTGCTCTGCTTAACATTACAAGCTTCATACAAAAGTACACTAAAATGATATTAAGAAAATACAATAAAGTGAGATCTGTGCATACATAATTTTTTATTTATGCCCCAAGAGTTCTGTGCAGACACTGATATGACACAATATCCATTAGGTTATTTGTAGCAGGAGTGCTATCTCAGTAATAAAACGATAAGCTTGAGATAAGAGTGATACTGTGTCACCTACTTCACTTCAGTGGTTTTCCTGTATTCTTATTTGTTTTTACTGGTGCAAAGCTTACTAGAAGCTGAGAAATACAAACAGCATATAGCATGTATAGCCTAATGTACTGATTTTATTTCCAGCATGCAATTATGTTTAGTTGCATTGTTTGCTACTCTTGTCAGTATAGTTTGATTCCTTTTGCTACTTATGTTCTTCCTGTTTGCCTTTTGGTTTTGTTATAGTATTACACGATAACAAGAACAGCAGTATTCCAGAGGCAAATTACCACAACAGTTAACCATGCTTGGCATCTCCGAGACTTGGTGGTAGTGTTCCACTGCAGAGATAGTTGCTAAAGTTATGTGATTTTTTTTTTTAACCTTTGTGCTCCTGTGTCCTACAACTATTGATAATATTCTGCTGAGACTTTGTTTTTGTGAGGGAGTTGCTTTTTTCCTATGTTTCACTAGTTTTTCTCTCTCTTGAGATATAACATTGCAACTTCATCCAAAGAAGTTGGTATGTACTCACTGTAACCAGTAAGCATGAGAATGATGGAAAGAAGAATGCAATATTTCTTTATAATGTCTAACTGTGATGTTTTAAATATACTGTGCGGTAGATTTAATTGCCTGTGGGTAACACAGCCATCTATATTCATACAGATATGAAATGAAGGAGGAACACTGTTAATGTATCCCTCCTGTATAGTAGTTCTGTTAACAGTCTTCATTCCTGTATTCATATATTTCATTAATATTAAGAGTGGTATCCTTTATCATCCATGAGTGTGGTGTTACTCAGGGATGTAATACGATTGTTTTCTTCTCTAGGCTCTAGGGTCCTTGACCACCACCATTATGCTGCTGCTGATGTCATACAGTGGTTAGGAAAGCCTTGAAGGCTTACAGATGTTTAGAAAATATTCTCTACATCTAAAATGGCATAGATTGTTCGTTGTGGTAGTTTCTTGGACTGGTAGAATATTTTTCATAAATTAATTGCCAGAAGGACGGTGGGTGATGATGCAGGCCCATCCCACCACAGAGCACCGTCCAAAGGATCTTTCTTACAAGCCTGTGCATCAAGCCCATAGCTTCTGTTTGTGCAATAGCATTGCTTTACAGAAGTTATCCTGTCTTGCTGTAAAGACTTCAAAGATTACAGAATTCTCTGTGTACACATGGTAGATGCTGCAGAAGTTATTTGCTTTCACAGTTGCGTGTTTGCATTTACTTATAATCTTCATTTGACTACTTTCAGCTTCCAACAAATCCTTGGATCTTCTGATACCTTTTCTGTTAGATCAAACCCTTGTAATTAGATACCTCTTCTCTGTGCAAGTGCTTACAGACTGTGGTAAACATTTTCTTTGCTGTTTCTTGGTTAAACTAAATCAACCAAGCTTCTTCAGCTCTTTGATGAAATGCATGTTTTGGTGCTCTGTTGATAACCTTTTTTCTGAACCTCATCCAATTTTTAGTCTCCTTTTAAAGACAAGAACTAGACACTGGATTGTAGTAAGCATTTTGTTGTTGCTGGGAACAACATCTTCCAACTCCAACTTGATTGTGCTTCTGTATAAGGATGCTAAGGATTGCTTGATGTCTTAACTGTGTTGGTCCAGGGTATAACCTTCCATCCATCTAGTGTGATACATATTCCTTGCTCTCAAGTGTGTGATTTTATGTTTTCTGGTATTAAAACACAGAGCAGCATGCATCACTGGCCAGTTCGCATTGTTAACCACTCCTGTGAATTTGGTTTCATTTTTGTTTTCTTAAGTGTGTTTCCACTGTAACATTCTTTGTCCCATCAAAATTTTTGATTTGCTCATGTATCTAGCCCAAAAGTGAGTAACTGAATCATAACGAGGGCAGTTGCTTTCATTTAGGGAGTCGAAGAAGAGGGGATGTTTTAATTAGCATTTGTTTTGCTCAGGTCAGTAACAAGAAAATCAAAGGTAAACGTAGAGTAGGAAAATAAAATTGTAAAGGATAGAATGAAATTCCCTTGATTGTGAATATTGGTCTTCCTTTCCTAGCCTAAGTTTGTATCTGGGGAATTTAGTTGATAGCCTGAGCTGTGTGGTCAAACTGCAGCAATGTCCACAAGCAGGCTTTGCTGTAGCAGATAACACGATTGGGTTATGTTTGGGTGATTTTTTTCCCCTGAAAAAATAAGATTTATTCATGCAGAATGGGACTGCTATTTTAGCACACAAGCGTAGTTAAGCATCACAGAGACTTGGCTGCAGATTTCTAATTATTGCAAGTGAAGGATCTCTTATTCAGCTGCAAAGTCTTCTCTTATAAGAGATTGCACCTGCTGTTGTCTCTTTCTGAAGTTCTTTGGGTTCCCCAGGGGTCTGCAAGCCCCCATTCGCAATACTGGGTTTTAAGATTTTTGATGTTCAGCTGTTGTATGTGTGTATGTAAATATACGTACACCTAGTGGATGGATTGCTAACCATATTGAGCAAAATCAAAATATATAGATCTTGGACTTTGTTAAAACATTTAAAGTAGAGACGTAAATTTATTTTAGTACATAAAAAATAATTTCAATGATCTTGGCAATTAAGAAAGGTAAAAGAATTTTCTTGAAGGATGATGTTAAAAGCCATACTAGCAGCAAGTGAGGGGTTGTGTCATTACTGAATCTGTCTTCTAACCTGAGCTTGACCTAATTCTGCTGAACTCCCATAGTCTGTGCAAGTACATAGTCTCTAGGTATAAGAATAGTAGCTAAACTTATACTACCTAGAAAAAAATGTGAAAGGGCTATTAGCTGTCTTGCCTAAGGGCATAAGATGATGCCAGCTGGGGTGAAGAGGAAATATTTCCTTCCTGTAGGGCGTTACATAGTTGTCTGGGTATGTTAAGCGTGTTTTTTTTTTTCCTCACGTTTTGCCTGAAATTCATTATATAAGCCATTGCTATAGGAGGATGCCAGACTAAAAAAGCAATCTGGGTTATGTATTATGGCAACTCCTTTTTATTTTGTTTTTAGTGCTGTCCACAAGAAAATGAGATTCACTGTATGTTTCACCTTGTTAGCTTTGTAATGCGTTGCTTTTAACACTGTCCTGCCAGCTTTGTGACGTAAATTTGACTGCAGCCGAGGAATATTGTTAATCCTCTCATCTCCTTGTGGGGAATCAAAGTTGAGCCAAATGAAATGTTTTGTGTTCCGGTGTTTTCTCTTGGAGCTGGACTACAAAGGAAGTAAAATTGCTGGCTGCCAGGATCTCGCTAGAGTGATACTGATTCTCCACATTTGAGGTGCCAATAAAGCAGAAGTTGTTCTTTTTCATCTTGCAGCTTACTCTTCACCAAAGTAAAACTGGAATGGATACATAAAGGACCTGAGGAGGCTCTGGTGACATGCAGGCATATGTTGCAGATGTGGCAGATGGTATATACCGTTTTACAGCACAGGTAGGTTTTCTTCACAGTCTAACAAGTTCAGATTTTATAATGGGGATACAGTTATCTTTTTTAATTGTCCAGATACTTAAGTTACTTTGCAAAAAGGGTAACAAACAGTACTGTTTAAAAAAAGTAATATTTCAATCCATGATTTAAAAAACAAAACAAAACAAAAAAAGCATTTAAACAATGTTCCCTTTTTATGTTGTCTTTTTTACCTGCTTCCCCTCTGAAAGATAAAAGTTCAGAAAGTATGAAAGCAACCAGCTTGGATTTTCTTCCTTCCCACATCTTTTGCTTATTGTCCCGGTCGTGATACCACTGTACAACTATCTTGGGAATGTTATCCCAACACTATTTACCTTTCACCTGTAATGTTCAGAGACACAATGTTTGATGGAAAGGACAGCGTGCTTAATGGAACACTCACGTCAGGCGGTCAAAGTTTTTATTGTTCCCCTGTTTGTGCATGCATTTACATAGGTTTTATAAACACCAGAACTGGATGTGTAGAATGATGCATGTCTATGTACAAATGTTCCTGAGGGATTCTTGGTAATTCCTTGTTGGTTTAGCTAATGAGCAGCAGACCAAACACTAAAATCAAGGTATTTACACAGCACTAGAGAAATAGTCTCTTACCTGCTGAAATCATTGATTTCCATAGGCTTTAATATCCTTGGCTAAGGCTTCAATCTTGTATCTCTCACAGGAATAATCTTTATACCTGTGATTAGTCCTCATGAAGCTGATCAAATCTGCACTGAACATACAGGACTGGTTGCAACTTACTGTTGCAAGGAGGGGGGTGCAAGCTTGAAACTGAAGAGATTTAGTTGGAGGACAGACAAATAAATAGTTCAAGTATTTGGATTGCATTTGGATCTCAAGCTGTGCTTTGGCCGTTACATTTAAAAAGCCAAGATAGGATAGCTTTAGAGGCTTTTGATAAGCTTTAGCCATAGAAGCCTAAACAAAACAAATAGCTTTGCTTTTGCTTTTAGAAACTCTAATGTGTATTTCTCTGCTATTCCCAGTGGGACTTTTTGTCTTTCTCAAGAAATACTTCAGAAAGCACTTTTTATTAGGAAATAGTGCTTGAAAGGTAACAAGAATGAACTTGGTACCTGCAATTTTAGACTGTGTTCAGTGGCACAGGAAGGCCCTTGTTTTAAGCAAATTGCAGCAGTATCAGCTAACAAATATGTAAAATATTCCAGGCTGGGCTTTAAAAGGAACTGAAGGGGATTTCTTATCAGTAGGACTTGGATGCATACTTTTTTTAGGGCCTCTTGGAAAAGAGAAGCCTGTTTTTCTATGAGGTTGAGAACTGTTACACCCAAAACTCTCTATTAGTTCAATCATTAGCTCATCACCCACAGAGCTAAATCTCACTTTACTTATATTTGGTTGCATTTCTCTGACCTTAGTTTCTCAGCTGTGCAAACTTAGTGTGACTCTGCTAGACTAGGGAGCGTTTCAGCGCCCACTGTTTTCTCCCCAAGCAGGTATTCGTGTGTCATGCTCAGGTGCCCTCTCACCTTCTTCCTGATGAACCGAACTGATGGTGCCTCTGCAGTCTCTCACAGTCAAACATTCCCTTCAGCAATTTCTGTGAGCATTTTATCCACTGTCTCAACTACCTTTACAAACATGGGTGGTGGAGTGACATTCGGTGTCCCACTGCCAGCCTTCCAGTGCCGTCTGTGAAAGGCAAATCATCTGGCTGCTGTCCCTATGCACCAAAAGGCCGTGCTACGTGCACCAAAAGGTGCCTGGAAAGGCTCTCTGGGTCGAAGGCCTTGTACTGCAGTATTCAATATGTAGTTCACTTTCAGGCCTTTTCCAGAATAAAGCATAAAGTTGTTGGAAGCTGCTGTTTTGCAGAATGTAGTCCTCTTGGTTTTCACTCTGTTTCCCCAGTTAAAAGGCTGTCCCTCTGGCTGTACTGAGATGGGTTTTGTTAACCAAGACTGCCTTGTCAAGACTTCCTGGACGCTGCTCTCCTGTTGTCAGAGTTCTCGCCTGTCCTTTTCATAGGAATATAGTGCAAAAGCCAGTGTTCAGCGGTGTGCCTAAGCAGTGCCTGCATGGTGATGGCTACCACGTCAAAGCAGCACATCAGTAACATTTTAAAGTGAGGCTGCCATGTTCCTGCGTACCCAAGGCACCAGCAAGACGGAAATAACCCTACCTTTCCACCAGCAGTCCCCAGTCAAGGCGATTACACTTGGGTTAATGCTCGCTAGGCACGATGGAGGTGTAGGGCAGTGAGTTTAGTTTTCCCCTGTATCTGTCGCCACTCGATAACTTCAAATGGGACATCAGTATGGAAAGCAGTATGTAAAACAGGGAGGCCCGGTCAAGGCCAGAGATTTGGGCAAGTAGTTAAATGGCCAAGAATTCAGGGTCCATTAACAAAACCTGTAATATTTGATCCCAAAACCCAAGTAAGAGGTTAATTAGCTATCGTAAATACGATTACCAGTGTGATGAATGACAGTAAGTGGCTTTCTGTCCGAGAATGTTAGCTGGCAAGGGCAAAGCTTGGTTTATCTTTTGCTGTTGTTTTCTGTGATAACAGAATAATCATGTTAAAAAAAATAAAAAATAAAAAAAAATGACAGTCCCAAGGTAATTCTTCTTCTAGATCAGTTCAAATTCAAGGGAATCCCATGCGGTATGTACCACAAGGCTGATTAAACTGGAAGGCTGGGCATCTATAACAATGATGATTCTGTGACATCTCGTTTCCTGAGAGAAATAATATCCAAAGGATGAGCTGCAGGCTTGGAAGTGTGCCAGAAAAAGTAGCCAGGGCAGTCACTTTTCCTTTGGATATTTTGTCCCTTAATGGATGGTGAGAGCAGACATCATCACCATCTGATCCTAGGGGGATGGCAGTCTATGTGGTGACAGGAAGGCTCAGGAGATCTGCACTAAGTAATTTTCATTAGGCACGGGATTTTATTTTATTTTATCTTATTTTATTTTATTGGAGTTCCCCTTTGGAAAAGCTCTGCTGTGAGGACTGAAGTCTAGAAGAGGAGCAGACCGGATAATCTTCCTTTCATAAAGCAGTGCTGTGTGGTAGCTTTTATCTTCCTTCTCTGTTCAAACAGAACAAAGGTGGAAGAGGAAATAATAATCTTTCTGAAATGAAGAAATTAGCACCTGTGTGGAAGGTGGTAATTGGTCTGTTTCAAAAGGATTATCACAGCAGACCTGTGAATAAATCCTACAGAAAAAAGCAAGGGATGTTGGTTCTTTTTTTTTTGGGGGGGGGGGGGGGGGGGGGGAGGGGGAGGGTGTTGATGGTTGTCCTTCTCTGGTCTGGCGTTCTAGCTGGCAACATGTTCCTCATCCAGTGGTTGACAAAGACCCCAGCGCTCAAATAAACTGATAGTGGCACGCACACTGGAGCTCTTGCTGGGCACAGTGTCTCTGAGAGCCCAGGTTTGTCATCCGTTGCTGGATGGAGGTGTTACAATGACACCTTCAAGAAGCACCTAAAATTTTCAGTTCCAGAAACGGTCAGATGAGATTATTGCCTGCTTCGTGGAAAACGTTGTCTCCCTGCTGAAAGGTGGCTAGATAACATGTTTTTGTTTCTTTACAGTGGCTCTGAGAAAGGAAGTAGTGTGACCGAAACACCAGTGATCAAAAAGCATAACGGACTGCATCTCACGCTCCCGGATGCTCATGATACTGATTCTGGTGAGGAAACAAGATCTGTGCTTTCCCATCCTAAATACATGCTTTCGTGAGAGCGGAATGTTTTATTGTCTTGTGTGGAGGTTGCTGGGCTGGGGGACAGGAGATTCAGATCTCTCTCTGGGGCCTCTCTGTGTTGCAGAGTGTGCTGCTGTGGTTTGCCCGTACCTCAGCTTCCCCGTGTGTAAAGCTGAGATGGGTTCCTGCTTTCTTCTACAGAGCACTCTGAGACAAGCCTGAAAGGTATTAGATGGGAGTTCACCATATTTCTGAAATAACTGACTAGTTCAGTCCAGTTTATTTTTCTTCTTTTCCTTTTCCCTCTCTTTTTTTTCCTCCAAACTTTAATCCTTTTTGGACAAAATTTAATCCTTTTAGATCAAGCCAGCTAATACTATGGTCTGGGAAAGCTGAGTGTTAGTGTCAGTTGTTACTGGACTCTGTTTTGGTCTGGGATTTGTACGTAAACCTTGTGATGCGTTATTCAATGGTTAATACACATTCACAGTAATGGATATAGTCAGATGGAAATAACTGAGACATCAAAGCTAATCTTGGCAAAAAGGAGAAAGAAGACTTCCAGAGAGTGCTGCTGACTTGTGATTTTATCACAAGTCTCATGATACTTGCTGTTTCCTTTAAAGCCCTAACTCTCAAAATCAGATGATTATGTGAGAAACTTGCCTTTTTATTTTATTTTTTAGGGAACAACTTTCTACCCTTGTGTATATAGAGAAACACTTGGGGAAAAAAAAAAAACCTCACAGACTCAGAAACTGAAAACAAAAAATCATATAAAGGTATAAGAGCTTACTTTTAAAAACATTACATTTTAAACAAGTCTCATGCTTTCAGGACAGGGAATTAGTGATCGTTCAAGTCTTGAATGTTTAGACTTGGTAAAACTGAAGTCACATGCTCAGCACATATAGCTGAAGAGAATGGCAAGTTCGTATGTATTAAGTACGTGGCTTGTATTGAATTATATTCGTTTAACCTCCATTTGCACCCATCAGTGGTTAAAAAGCACTGCAAGGTTAGGTTTTGAGCATACAAACACTCAAGCATCAAAATATTATTCAGCATGTCTGCTCTTATTTTTGTTCACATTGTTAAGCCTTCAGGATCTGTATTTATGACATTGTAATCTTACTGATTCTATATGCATATATTTATGTAGTTCTTAATCTGTTTATTCCATTTCCCTTTTATTACTCTTTGTTGAGATAAGTTTCTCTGTTTTGTATAGGACCTTTTTCTTATTGCTTGTATGAGTCTGTATTCTGTAGTCTTTGGATTACTTAAAGAGAACCTAAATTCATAATAGATGAAGAGAATATACTAAATGTATAGATATGTTCTGTTTGGCATATTAAAAGTGATCTGGAAATGGGAGCAAATATGAAAGCTTCCGTGTGATAAAAAATCATTTGGGATAGTCATCACTTGGAGGTAATTGTGAAGGTTTGCAAAAGTGTCCTCTATGATACCTGATGCTGGGCAGTAAAATCAGCTTTTACGCCCTGTGTTGTCTCCTCTGCAGTCCTGCTGCGTAGGTTTTTCCAGCTCTTGTGCTTTCTGCTTGCTCCTCTGCTGCAGACCTGCAGCATTTTGTCTGGAGTCACAGCAAAGCTTGGACACATTTGGTCTCTGTGTAGAGTCCTCCTAAAAAGCACCTGGGTTGGGTACCAGTCCCAGCTTGCTCTTATCCCAATTTCAGCAGCCGACGTGCAGTGGAGCATAGTTCAGCAGAAAGTGCAGTGTGCTGTGCTGCTGCTTGCCAGAAGGAGAAAATTAGTGTGAAATACAAGCATTAAACAGTCTTTTCACACATACAAAGTGATTTACACCAAAGGGAGTTCGGTTTTAGCCAAGAAATGTACATCTCCTCTGCTTCAAGGATCTAGGTTTGCATGCCAACATGGTTACACCCACCGTGGAGGTAAGGATGCGGCTCGTACTGAAATTACACCGTCCACCTTAGTGCATGACTTGGTGCTGGCAGTTTCCAGCAAGGGCCTGTGGCTCAAAGCTGGATCCAGTTTCCATCGTGAGGACCCCAGGGAGCGAGCGTGCAGCGGCATCACCGTAGCGCACAGGCGCTCTGTGATCTCTGGGCTCGGCAGCGAAGGGGGGATTACTGCAGCTGGGTTTGACACTGGCCTCTCCCTCAGTCAGACCATAATGAGATTATTTGCTGTGCTAGAATTTTAGGTTTGCTGCCAGGAAGATTAATTCCTTTTTATTTTCTTCATCTTCTCCTAACTGAAGCAGTGTTCTTAGCTAAATTCACTGGTATCTGTCAGCTGCCTTGCTGTTTCATTCTTTTTGTGATTTAGTCTTATCTTATAATGCTCTTGCCTGAAGTGATTTAGGCTAGGGAATTCTGTGTTTCTTATAAACCTAGTAAATCTACAGAGTTGCATTGCTATTTTGATAGCAGATTTTTCATAGATGTAAAATATTAAACTTGGTCCTTCTTGGTCTTATAACACTGCTAGCACAATACTTTAAAATTATTTAGATATATTTTTGTACGGCTTGTCTGTGGAGCTCATCATGACAAAATCATTTTGTTATTTTTATGATTTCTTTCCAAAATGTGTAGAGGGCTTTACTGTAAAATGCAAAGTTTATATTCTATCTAGTGGAGCTATTAAAAAGAGAAAGAGACTGCACTAAAATAACAAATGGATGTGATATCTTCATATGCCAAGATTTGCATGTATTTTGAGGCTTGACATTAAAGTTCTGTGAGACAGGTTTTGTGGATTTTTTTAGCATATAGACATCTACAATCCTTTAGAAGGAGGTATTTTGTAATGAGACATTCAGAGACATTTTTTAATGTCGCTGGCAGTTTTTTTGCCGGCTCCCCCCTCCGCCCTGAGGTCAGAGTGGTGTCAGCATGATGCGTGCCTACCTCCCCTCTCGGGAGATGAACGCTGGCTCTGGCAGTGTTTCTTGGAGGAGCTGCTGCCCTCGGCCCACCCCCAGCGTCACTGCCGCGCTTTCCTGGGGTTCAGGTCTGTGGCTGGGCTCCTTTCGGTCCAAAAGGGCGAGGCTGGCTAAGACCTGCTCTTAAAGTGCTTATTCAGGGCCTTCCTGTGAGCAGTTCAGCAGAGATGGGAAAGAATAGCAGCAGCAAACCGTAGGTTTGGGCTGGGATGGAGAGAGACTTCTCATCTAGATGCGTGTGGTGGGAGCAAGGAGCACGTCTGTGTCTGCGACCATGCAGGGGTGGGGAAGGATCGGCTGATGGCCGCGTGGTGTGCTCTGTTGCCTTGCTTAGGCTGAAATGGAAGAGAAAATAGCCATCAAAGGACTGCTACGTGAAAAGGGAACCCAAGCTACTTGGCAATTTACAGCAGAGGCTCTTTGCATTTAGCTGCCCAAGGCAGTAAATCCCTTAAGTAACTCGGGTTCCCTTTTCAAGGCTGTGCAGGTTGAAGCACACAGCAGTGGTCAGGATCCGTGTTGCATCGCAGGCTTTCTGCCCCGGCAGCTACCTGAGCAACGAAGAGGAGAGGAGCAGCTAACCTGTGCTTCCTCAAGTGCAACTTAGTTTACAGTGGTATTCTTTCAAAGCCTTCATTGCAAGGGAAGGGTGCTTTATTAGATCCTAAGTGGCCGTTCAGCCTCTCAGCAGCACATGAACCTCTCCAAAGGCACAGAGCTGCCTTCCGGTGACACCATCCCCTTGGAATGACTTGCCAGGAAAAGAGGATTTCCCCCGAGCACTGAGGATGTAAATAAAACCTCCACCCGATGCAGGCAGAACAGCATTGCGTACAGGTACTGTCACAGACCGCTCTGGAAAGCCTTCCTGAAAGAGGGCAGTCTTGGCAGAGAAATGTAATGCTGAAAGTTGCTTTCAAAGCATACTAACGAGATCAGGAGCGCTAATTCAAGGATCTGGTTAGTCCCCAAAGCCCGTGCAGGTTTTTTTGCGTTTGCCCATCTAGGTCTGCTCTGACTTTGAAGTGCTCCTAACCAGCATCACTAATTATTCACGTGGTAATTTTCATAATTTGCAGAAAGTGCCAGCGCTTGGGGTGGCTGGGGATGAGCACCTGATGGTTTTTCCTGCGTTAAACAACCCCTGTCCGACTGAGAATGCCTGGGAGCTGTGTTTCAGTGAAATTTCTCCTAACTGGAGGGAGAGAGAGGCAGGAGTGGGCAGGGCAGGGGGAGGAATTCCAGGCAGTGAAAGAGACTGAAGATTGATCTGTTAAATAAACTGTTAAATGTAATAAATCCTCCATACAAAGCCGAATAGCTTTTACTGTAGCGTTAAAGCCATAATTACTGCATTACTGCACTGTCATCTCGCGGAGCACCAGATGAGGAGTGTCTTTGAAAATACGCAGGAATTTTAAAACCGCATCTAGGAAGAGCACATTTGCATTTTCCGAGGGAGCTGTGGGAGGCGCCTGCACTGAGCACTGCAGGGCTGTTTTGAAGTTCTGCTGCTGAAAACGAATGCCATCAGTTAGCAGTGAGATAATGGGACAAGTATTTCCATGGCAGTCTCAGGCTTTGGGTTGCGGCTGTGGCCTCTCCCTAGCCACGACAGTCCCAGAGGCAGGCAGCCTGGCCTCGGGTTAGGTAAAACCTACAGGCCGTGTTGTGCCCAGGCCGCACAGGTGTCTTTGCAGAGGGACACGGGGGGGACAGGAGCCTCCCGGTGCCTGGCAGAAGGCCGGGCTCTCCAGCTGGAGAAGCACAACGCCCCTTTCGGAAGAAAAACAGTTAGTGCATATGTCCTGTGACAGCTTTTCTGCCCTTCTGACTCTTCCCCTGCCCAGAGCCATCCATACTTCTCCGAGTCTGTCCCTAGGCTCTGGTGGTCCTTCAGGGGGCTGCTGTGAGAGAAAGGGGGATTTTAACTCCGGGATCCTGTGGCCTGCAAGGTCAGCCTGCAAAGGTAGGCAGAAGAGTAAAGCTAATCAGCACAAATGCTTCAGTCACAGCAGCTCTTTAGAGAAAGAGCTTATCAGCCTTAAAGTCCCATTAAACCTACGTATATTAAAATATTTATTTCCTAAAGCTTTACAAGGCCAGCTCTGAAATCTCATTTTGTAGCTTCTTGCTCTGTTGCAGTCGTCTTGGTAGCCCTCAGAGGCTGGCTCACCAGTGTAATCCTGCACGCCGCGCTTGAGGATGCGGCCTCTGTCCGTGCCCGCTTTCTGGGGGCAGCTTTTGATGTGATGTTTTGTTCCCAGAGATGTGGGCGCCAAATACTTTATTCTTGCGTAAATGTTACGGCGCATGCTAAAGGTTAATATAGTCGAAGCGCTGAGCTCTCTGCTCCCCAAGGTTAAATGAAAAACCATGCTGTCTCTAAACCAATAGGACAATATTGATGTCACGTGAAATCTGTGTGCTCTGTGAATGCTGCCGACCCACTCTGCAATGCTGTACGAAGGTTTTACATTAGCGGGCCGTGTTTTGTAATTGCGTGGTGACAATGGGCTCATAAAATAGGTTGCTAACAAGTATTCTTAGGAAATGTTTGATGGTAGAATTCTGCTTTTCAGACGAGCAGAATACCATTGCTTCCTTGATGAATCTGCTAAGCAGACCTTTATAAAATTACTGTCTCTTAATTCACTTGCTTGAGCTGCAGCCCATGGGTAATTTCGTCTTTTTTCAATAAATTAACCTTTTATAAAGCATATTTCTCCAGTTGGTCACACCAGGCTTCACTGTGGCTCTTACTGCACAAAACTGATGCAGTGGAGTGGAGAATCAGACCTTCCATCTAATGAACCAATATCCCAAGGAAGCATAAAATGTGTTGTTCTTCTTGTTTGTTTGGTCCACAGGATCACAGCGAGCCTCTTCCCTTGCTGCATCAAGACTGGAACAGGCCATGTCTGAAATAACTATGCAGAGCAGCACGATGAAGCAAGGACCTATGCAGCTGTGGACAACTCTTGAACAAATCTGGCTTCAAGCTGGTAAGTCCTGATGGTTACGGAGACGGCCTGGAATTTCTTTTCTCCCCCAGTGGTGAATGAGATGACACAAGTATTAAGGGAGTAACTCAAATCAGGGCTGTCTCTACACCTTAAACCAGCAGTAAATCTGCCCATCTATCCCACCTGTTTTTTTGAAATACCACTTGATTAAATCTAACAAAATACAGGAGTAGTGCGATTTTTCAGCGCACCTCTATTTTTCCATAACACAGAAAACTTCAGTCATCATTAAAATGTTTTTAAATGAAGAGGGAAAACAGTTATTCATTAAGAAAGGTTATTTGATAGGAGTAATTATTTTCATTTTGCGCAAAATGAATGGGCAAAGAATCTATGAAATGGTATTTAGGCTGACAGTGTTCCAGTTTTTCTGAGTTTTCAGTGAAATGTATTAAACAAGAAAAAGTTCTCCACTCATTTTATCCTTGGCTGCTTGAATCTCCCAGTGACTTGTAGGTTTTGCATGTCAGTTTGAGACACTCATGCAAAGATTGTGGCAGAGCACATAAAGGGAAAAGAGAACAGTGAGAAGAACTCTGCCCGGGGGCAACCTCCAAACTCATGAAAGGGTTTTATGTAGGGCATTTGTTGAGGAGCAGAGTTGCACAGCACATTCTGCCGTTTGCGTTCCAGTAACTTGGGACTGGCAAAACGAATTCTGACCCTGCAGTTTTGCTCTTAAGAGAAACAGCTTTTCTTCCACAATTGGTCCACGCTGTTGTGTACCTGCAATTACATTTGAATGCTGTGATTGCTTCTTAGATGTCTCTGTTACCATTTGCAACAAGAAGAAAAAAAAAGAAAAAAAAAGCCCACTAGAACCTTGCTGATAATTTTCTGTTCTGTACACAGGAGAACCTGTCAAATTCTCATTTACCTAATCTGTACAATTGACAATTCTCACATAAAACCTGACAATCTCACCCTACTTCTCAGTAAAGATTTTTTTAGCTGTTTTTGTGGGCCATTTTCTACCAATTTGACTTTAGTTCTGGTACAAAATACGTGACATTCTACTTGTTACAATTTGCCTAACTATTATAGAAGTTATCTTTTGGAATGCATCATCCTTTAAGTTAATCACATGAGTTCATTTATTTGCATATGTAAATTTCATTAATGTACTGTGGGCTTTAAAATCACCAGCAGGGTTTTGCTTTATTCAGTTTATGCTTCTGATTTAAGATTGCAGAGGAGGCTGCTGGGAAAACAAAAAAAAAAACCACAGAGTTTATTGTGATGAGAAGTCAGGTGTCTGTTGTCCATCATCCTAGAGATAGCTCTAGGCAGTTTACATTTTTGCTGCTGTGTGAAAAGACAAAAGCAATAAAGACCTACTGCTTGCTGTGACCTAACTGTGAATTGCTACAATTATTTTTCAGTGTGCTTTTCTCAGAGGTGTTAATTCTTTTAGGCGGAAATTATTTTTATAACCTGTAACTTTTCTGTCCTATTCTGTTTTTTTAATCTTTGTTTTATTTCATGTTTGCTTTTCACTCGACTTGAATCAGGATTGATGTTCTGAAAATATATATTGTGACTGCTTTGTGATTTCATTACTGAAGTCAGTTATTGTTATGGATGCAGCTTAATGGTCTTAGTAGTGGGCTTATTGACTTGAATAGTCCTACAGAGCATCATCACTGGCCCTCTGTCCCAGAATCTCCTATCTAGAAGGAGGGGAAAGCAGAAGTAGTTATAAGTTAATAACTTCCAAAATAGAAATATTTCATAAATAATCAAATAAACAGAAATCTGTGGTTAGAAATGGCCAAGATTGTCACGTGCTTTTGTGTTCCAGCTCACCCCCAAATTAACAGCTGTGGAAAGTAACAGACGACTAGCATTCCGTTCAGATGCCTGCATCCAGAGTCACTTCGTATTCATGAAAGAGCCGCATCGATGTGCTGTAGATTTCAATCAGGTTTAGCTGGGACTTGTCCTTTTTCAGTCAGTGACTCATCCTGTGACTCTTGGCAAGTTGCCTAACTTTTTCATACCTCAGTTTCCTATCTCTTAATGGAGGAAAATGTTTGTCTGCCTTTGGGAAAAGACTCACATATTGCTGTTTTTATTGTTATTAACACTTTAACCTTTTTTGCTTGACTCATAAATCTTTAGATAAAACCATTATAATTTCTAAACCTTGTCCTGCAGTAAATTTATAACAAAGCATCCATCTTTCGCAGACACGAGAAGCATGCAGCTGGCCGTGTCTCTGTGTGTGGGTGTGGATGTAGAGCGCCAGGCTGTGAACCTGTCAGGGATCCATTAGAGCCATTAGAGATCCCGTGCCTCTTCATATCCCAGGGCGTGAAAACTTAATGGTGCCAGCTGATTGATCGGGCAGAGCTCTCTGGGCTTACGTTGGAAAGAGGCGTACAAAGCAAACTATCCCACAGCTATGTGGGGCTGGTCTTACAGCCCTCCAGCAGCCAGCACGTAGGCTTGCAAGGGGACCGTTCGCATGTGGTAGTCATCAGATGGTGCCAGCACAGGGGAATGGTTACAGCATCACCCTCCACCCACAGCTGCAACAGGAGTCCAGGGCTAACCTGCCTTGTGCACAAGTTCCTTGCTCCTAATGCATCCCATAATTAGTGCATGAGAACACGTGTACTCCATTCACAGTGGCTGAAGGGAAGGCTGTGAACTCTCCCCAAATATTTAGTCTTGTGTGCTAAAGATAGTTATCTTGCGCTAAGAGGGCATAGACTTTTCAGCTAGAACTTCTGGGTTTGTGAACAGTGCAGTTATGTAGGAAAGACGATAAAGGAGCAGCTTTGGAAGTGCAGCTGCAAAGTCCACATGTGCTGTGTACATGGCTGCTGCTCCTCGGTTTTCCCTACAGCAGTGTCTGGTGAGCTTTGTCTTGGTGATCTGGCAAGCTAACTTTTTGTAGCTTCTGGTCAGCAGCCAAACAGCTGCTTGATGCATCTCTGTGGTCTCTAGAATGAGCCCTCTTATCCTTTTTCACATCTCTACATAAAGCTGAACTGTCACTTTATCCTGTGGCCACCCTTCTGTAGTACCAGTGGGGAGGACAGTCATCTGCAGCAGGGAACTTAGCATGTTTCTTCAGTGGGCTTGCACATCTTGCTGTTCCCTGCAGGTAGTCACAATTAGCTTCGGAAGAGAAAGGGGTCTGTGGTTTCCAAAGACCAGAGAGGTTGTCCCTGCCCTGGAGCAGGCATGATTTGGGGAATACTGGGAGGCATGCTGTTTTCAAGTGGTCTACAGCAAAGACCGTGATTAATACAGCTTGTCTGGTCCCTCTTAAAAATAACCCAGCCCTCTGCATCTTCTTGAAATGTAATGGCTTTTTAAGAGGAGAGTCATTTCATTAGGTTTTTACATTAACAGACCTAAACGTTATTCTTGGCCCCAAATCTGAGAAGGAACCATTTGTCAGGGTCCTGCTGCAAGGAGCACTGGGGAAGGGTGCTGCAGTGCACATCTCTGCTGTGCACAGCTCCAGGAGAGGTGGTCTTCATGCGATCCCTATGTCCATTTTTTCTCTTTGTTCTGCTTTCCAATGACTGAGAACTTGAATCAACTTTGGGAGGAGAGAAGGAACTTTAATGGCATTCTTCTTCTACCTCTTCTGCAGAAGGAGGTGCAAGGAGAATCCCAGAGATTCCTGGTGATTATCCAGCTTCTCCTACCAAGAGAAATGTCTGACCTAGAAGCTGTTTGTACTCCCTTTTTCCTTTTCAGAATCATGCCAGTAGTCCTCCGTTCTGTTTAGAAAACACAATCATGATGTTTGGCTAAGGAAAATATATTTGGAATGGTTCAAATTTATGACCAAAACTTACTTTCATTCTCCATTTTTACAAAATCACGTTTGACCTAGAGAGCAAAGTGTGTCAGTACTGAAAAGAAGTAGTTTTAAGCTCTTTCGGTAATGAGTGGTTTCTTATCTGAAGTATGCATGAGTATGTTTCCAGGCAGTAATAACTGTTGTATGCTCTATTTATGTGGAGTATTTTAGAATGCTGCAAGCCAGTTTTAATAAGAGTTTGAGTACTCCAGCTCCTGTTGCTATATTATTTTAAGCTTTACTTTTAACTACAATGTCCATTTTGTTTGTCTTTACTAGTACTTTATATCTGACAATTTAGCTTCTTGACTGGCCCAATACTTTACCAAATATGGCCACTCACAGCAAAGTAGGTCTGGTAATTTGATCTAAGATTGGCTAAATGCCTGCTAAGCACAGGCTGCAAACCTCACCAGGTAGACCTAAAGCTAATTTAAAGGAGCATTTAAAGAAAAATCACTCGAATGACTATTCCATGTATTCACAGTGGGGCTGGAGAGGGCTACCTGCTGCCTGAGTAACATGCTACAAGTTTACCCTAGGAAAAAATATTCTAATGAACATGCCCTAAACAAGAAATGTAAAGAGAGCCAATGTAGCAGGGAACAGTGAGCTAATGGAAAAACATCTGTTCCCCCGAGTTATGTACAGCAGGAACATTTTTTTTTCCCTTCACAAAACGCTTGTGATTTATTTATTTTATTCAGTATGGGCCAATTCCTGGGAAAAAAAAGCTGTGTTAGAGGAAGATGGGCTTTGTTCCACGAGAAAATGTCGTAGGGGCCAGTGGGCTGGGATCTGCAGCCCTGACTGGCCCGCGTCCGCACAGCCGCACACGGGCAGGGACGGAGCCCGGGGACAGCAAAGGGAGCAGCTCACCAGCACAGCTTGCATTTGCAGGGTTTGCACGTACGTAATTAAATGCTCACCCCTCCCTAAGCTTTTAGCAATCCTAAGCCCCCCTCAAATTATTAGCTCTGATATTAAAGGTGTTTATCGTCAGGTTTGGGAGACATCTTTACTGACATTGCAGAATAGCTGGGGTCAGATACTCTCCCGTGGTGCAACACAGGCTGTTGAAGCAATTCTAATTTTATTTTCCTTGTGTTTTTTTTTTTAATAAAAAAGTGCTTTGAAATTTTAGAGCTCCCCACTTACTGCTTTTCTTTATTATTATTCTTGAGCCCCATAAGCACTGCTGATTTTTGTGGCTTTTATAGTGATACAGAGCAGTGGGAGAAACTGGAGCCTGGTGAGGGGGAGCAGGAGGGAGTGTTTTATCACAAAGCGGTTACCGAGGGGAATAAAGGTGTACTGCAACGATGGCTGTCCTGCAGCATTTGCTTGCTAGGAGGGATTAGGAACACTTCATGCTGGAGGTGGAAATGGTGAACTGAGCTGGTTTGGTCCCCTTTGAAATGTTACTGGTGCAGCTAAGAAGCCAGCCGGGGTTCTGCTAAGCCTCCTGGTTTGGCAAGCTCTGGCCTTGTCTTTTCTGGTGCAGCCTAAAAATGGCCAAATTCCCCACTTCTCCTCAATCAGATGTCCTCAGGGGGCTTCTAGGTTTTCATCTACGCTATCCAGGTTGGTTTCATTTATTTTCTATTAACAATGAATTTAAGAAGTCAAAAGCATTCTTGGCTTCCTATCAAGACTGGGCATTTGGACTGCTTCCCCCATTCCTGAGGCTTCTGGATATTTCTCACTGCTGGAGCAGGATGTCAAGCTTTGTGGACTGATAATCCATTGGCACGGGTGGTCTTCAAAGCACACATGCCATTTCTCAAAATCTGGGCCATGCAAATGTGCACGTATGTGAACAGGCACTTCTGAGGAAGCAGGCAGCAGCTAGCAGTGCTCTTTGCTGAGCATTCTCTGGCTCCTTATCCGGTGGATGGAGAGGAACCTGTTGCACTGCCAGTGATGCCCAGAGAATGACAGAGGGTACCAACCACTAGCATTTCTCAGCTGCTAGTACCATTTGGGCGAGTAATAAAGCATGCTTGGGCCTGAAAAAAGCAGCAGGATGTTTATCTATACAAGGGACAGAATATAGGAATTTATGCTTGACCAGGCTGGAATATGAAGGCTTCTTTGACTATAGCCAGTAATAAGTGTTTTAAGAGAGGGTAAAAAAAAAAAGAAAAAAAAAAGAAAAAAAAGCTGCCCTTCCAACAGAAGCATTTTTATGCCACCCTTCTCAGTAGCGCCCTTACTGCCTAAAACGATGGTCTGCTGCTCCTCCCAACTCTCCCAGGTGGGAGAGAGCTGTTTTGTCACCAGTGAGCAGGGTCCCGCTTCACGTAAAGGAACCAGCTATCTTGTGACAGGCTTTATTGTATTTCAGATAACTTCTTGACTGCATGCATTAGTATAGAGAGTAGCTTGTGGTAGTTCTGTGTCACCTCCGGAGATGTTCACTCTACTTCTGCATTTGTAAATAAAGAAGCTCAGTTGCCATTTCAGCCTTTGGGAGACCTGAAGCTCAGAAATTGAAAGCGGGTCCCTGGGCTCCAGTTAGCTACCAGTTTGTTTGCAAAGACAGCCTTTAAGAACGCATCTACTGCCTCATTCAGAAGAGTAAGTGATTGAGCTCACGTGGACGGGAACATGTAGCAGGTTTTCTTCATTTCTGTGCTGAAGGTTTGCATCAAATGAAGCGATAACAGTTGAGATACAGCTTGAACGATCTTCCATCTTATTTGCCGGCAAATTGTCAAACAACTGCATGCACGGTTGTGTCATAATAAGGGAGGGTGACTAAACGTCATCTGAGAGAAAGGCAAGACAGAGGGAGAACCCTTTGTCATGGTAATAGCTCTGTGTTCGCTGATCAAAGAGCTGTCTCGGAGGAGTGGGTCTTTCCAGCTGGCTGAGGGCTGCTGCAGTAACAAGTATTAATAGCTTCTGAAAGCAGATGAGCTCTGTGGAACAGAAAACACCTCTCTAGACATCCTCTCGGGCAGTTTCACCTTCGTCAAGTGTAAAGGGCTGCCTCCCAGTGTGCCGTCCTGCTGGTCAGCTGGCTACATGGCGTTGGCCACGTCACCACACGCTAGCATTTCTGGGGTGGGTAAGAGCAGGTGATGTGGCTGACACAGAACAGAGTAATGTGGAGCAGTCTGCTTGTGGGAGTTCAGTGCCGTGTCTTGGATAACATTGATTTGCAAGGAATGAGATTTTAACTCTTGGGTGCTTCACGTTGCAGAAATACATTTCAAATCCATTTATTTTTTTTTGGCTAGAATTACAGTTGGTGCTGCCTCTGTGGTGACAAGTACAATCACTCTTGACACTGCTTTGAAACACTTAAGAAAAAGAGAATAGTCAACGTTCAAGGTGATGGCAGACAACTCTGTTCCTTATACTAGCGTTGTGATGCAGGCATGACTAGATTGCACTGTTGTTGCTTCTCAGATGGGCTCCTTTGCAGAGCTCTGTCAAATAATTTATCCTGGAGACAAAAGAGAAAAAAAAAAAAAAGAGGCTGACTACAGGAGACCCAGCTTTTGTCAGCCTTCTGGAAGTGCTCTTGCTCTGTACGTTTGCTACTGGTCTTTGGTGAGTGAGTAGATGATATGCTTCTGGCAATTCTCACTTGATTAAGGATCTTCACTGTAGATGAGCTTAAACGCTAGCAGAAACAGCTGGGAGAACTAGAAGCTCATGTTAGGAGCTGATTATACATCTGAGTGGAGATGTGGGCTGCTCGCAGGGACTGGGACCAGCATTAAGACTGGTGTATCACTTCGAAGTCTAGTTGCAAGTGGAGACAAAGGAGGCTAAAGCCACAAGAGAAGACTCTTCTTGTTCAGAAGAACAGCAGAGAAGGGTGGACAATACTATGAGAGAGCACAAATGGAAGCATAAGGTAAATCTGGGAAAGAAAGGAATAACGCTAGGCTGGGCCTTGGAGTCAATTGGATAGCTGCTCATGGTCTCAGTGGGTGTAGGCTCAAGCTTCAAGATGAGGATGAAAGGAGACAGCTCACGATGCATCCTGCCTCTGTGCATCCACGCAGTGTGATCTGTCTTTGTCTGTATGTATAAGCAAAAATGATCAAATATTCCCTGATCATCTGCACTCAGTTTCTAGCATTACTCCAGAGAGGCTAATAGAGGAAGCAGTGCATCCAGGATGATCATCTCTTGGCTCTGTAGCATTCAGAGAATTGTTGGTAATACTTAGCTCAAAACAGAATGGAAACTCGTTTAAGCTTTTATGAAGATGGTGTTAAGCAAGAGATGGCAAGGAAGCCTGCAAACATTGCCTTTGGATTCAAAGCTGCGAAGAATGCCAGCACCAAGAACGATGTAGTCCAACAGCTGGAGATTCATAAATGGCTTTCCTGAAGCACCAAGCCTTTCACAGTGTAGGGATCACAGATGCTGCTGTATACCTGATTCACCCTGAGGAGTTGCTGTCTGCTTTGGAGTGGCATTGGGTGCCACGTCTCTATGACAGAACTTCCTTGTGAGGGCTGCTAGTTTGGTCAGGTTTGTATGTACAGCATGATTAGGTGATGCCAGGAGAGATCCTAAATAATCCAGCGGACAGGAAACTGCTAACCCAGGTAATGCAGAGGCAGGCATTTCAGTACTTTCAGTACTGTTGAGGAGGTAGGAGTATTACCATGATCAATTTAATGAATCCTTGTTTTTTGTCTTTGACTTCTGCCTCTAGCTGAGTTTTTATTCCATGTTATGTAAGTGTATCTTGTTCATCTGTAAATAAACTGAGTATGCAGTAGAAGTAAAAAATGAGTTTAAAGAAAACCCATTTTAATGCAGGCTTAAACGATTTCCCTTAATGTCTATTTTTAGCTGGGTGGGTGCACTCCTTCCCTTCTGTAACCCAAAGGCACCTCTCTCATTCTCTTTTTATGCAAATTAGGCCTCCCACACCATTAAATCATTTTTTATTGACTATTGAGCCTGCAAAGAAATGGACTGAACTTTAATATGCTACATTACCGTACCATAAAATACAATTTGTAGATCTTATTTAGATTCTGTGTTGCTGCACTTCCTCTAAATAATTGTTATTACTGAAGAAGATTTACAGGCACCGTTGAAAGAAAGAATAAGTACTCTCCATTTTCTATGCATTGAATCACAGGCTGTGCATGATTTCACATCTAAACCCCCTTGCTCCTGATGCTTTTTTGAAATGAAACAGGTCACGTTATGCTGTTAGTTGCTATTAGAGTTTTTAATACAGCAGTATCCAGAACTTCTGCTGACTTCAAATAGCGCCGGGATTTCACCCCCTTCTTTTTGTGCTGCTAGGGTTGTGCTAACTTTGCAAACCGCAGTGTCCTCAGGCTGTGAATCGTCACTTTGCACATCCCCATCCTCATCACTACCACATGCACAACATCAGCTGCTGCGCAGCACTTGGCAGGAAAATGCTCTGTTCCTTGGGAAGCACAAGAAAAATGCTGTCCTCCCACAAACTTTTGAATAAGGCTGTGCACATACTCAGCTTGTCAAGTTGCATGGCCTTGCTTTCTGTTATTAGATGGCTGCACCCTCCTGGAGTCGAGGGAAAGGAGGCAAGCTGAGATTTTATAAAGATTAACCAGACAGAAATGTATATGAGTCATTTTTAAAGAGTATAGCTCTTACTGAGGAACTGTTTTGCTCGAGTTGGCAGCCTTAGAGAATGACATTTATCTGTAGCACAAACTAGGAATGGCTAAGAAATAGTCGAGCTTATTATCGATGATGTCTCACCCTTCTTCCAGAAGGAGCGCTTCAGATCTGGAGGGCCATGATGCCGTGTCCGTGCACAGTCACCGTTAGTGTGCCAGCGGGAGAGCTGTCTGTGGTCCCAGTCTCACGTCGGACGGGCCAAGGAGGACCCTTCCCATGGCCTGGCAGGACAGTCGCTGAGATGCTCTCCTGCTCCCCTCTCACCCAGAAAGCTCCGTGTCAGCATGCCAAGTCCCCGGAGTCATCTGGCCCTCCCGGCATTTTGAAACTGGCGGAGTTTCAAAGCTATACGAGAGGCCTAATTTTTCAGGCTGATTTCCCCCCCTCGCAGAGACTTCCTGAGAACACTTCACTACCTTTAAAAGTCAGGGCGCTTAAGATTGGGCCTAAATTCAGAATTGTTTATCTGACTGTGGAGCCTGAACATTTTGAACTGGGCTATTGAACTGTCAATATTTACTGCATTTACTGCATTGCCACATCAGTTTAAATAAAAATAAACAGAGACAAACATTGAGCTTTTGCAGTGATGATGTATAGAACACAAATAGGTTAAGAACCAAACAGCAATGGCTGCTGTTATTTTATCTACATACATGTATATACATATACATACATACGTATATATATAAACAATTTCCCTTTTCAGTTGTGTGTGTCAGTGAAAATTGAGCATCACTTCTTAAGCCTTCTCCCAGGATTTAATGCATAATAAATCCTAAGAAATGTTAAAGTTTAACAATGAGATACATTATGAAATTTGTTTAACATGAAAAATGATTTGATTAACAAACAAATTGACAGTCAAGCACATCAGTATGCCTTTTACTTTTTTTTTTTTTCTTTGTAAGAAAACCACTGGGATAGTTGCTGAGAGTTGAAGGAAGCAGATGACTGAGCAGTCTCTTCCAAGAGCTCTGTTTTCTTTTTCTGTAGAGTATGTGTGAGGAGATAAATTTGTGAATACAAAATATAAATAAGTCTCTGTGATATAAGCCTTTGATTTTAATGGAGACTCTGAAAACTTAAGAGACAGCTATCTCATAAACTAGACAAGTAAGCAGAGAAAAACACTTTTAATCATTTTTTAAAATATGGAAATACTCTCTTAAAGAAGTTATTTAATGTCCAGCTTGGTCAGATGTATCCTATTACTCTGACATGTTTAAACTAATCAGTAGACAGTGATGGCTTATTCTGTTCTTTTTTTTCCCAGATTATTTGGAAACACATACAATGGCTCCAAGTGGCTACCAGCCCTGCTTCCGTAGGGCTCAGTACAGCACATGTTTACATCCTGATTGAGGAAGCACTCTGGTATATCCTTAAGGCTATCCTGTGTCAACACCTGATGAGGTCCATCTATGTCTGTATAGAGCCTTTAATGTATCAGAATATCCATTCAATGACTTGCTTCTGATAGTAAACGTTAACCACAGTAGTAAGCACTGTGCAGGATCATGGCCTCGTGCTTTAATATGTTTAAGGGAGATGTTATGCAATTAGTGTGAAGAAAGGTATCTGAATTATTTCAGCTAATGGTAGGGTGTTTTTGTGCTTTTTTTTTTTCAGCTGAACTCTTCATGGAGCAACACCATCTCAAAGAAGCAGGCTTTTGTATCCAGGAGGCAGCTAGTCTTTTCCCCACATCTCATGCTGTACTGTACATGCGTGGGAGGCTTGCAGAGATGAAAGGCAATTTGGAGGAGGCTAAGCAATTGTATGATGAGGCACTCACAGTGAATCCAGCTGGAGTCGAAATTATGCACAGCCTGGTGAGTTTGCAGGGGCTCAGCTCCATTATAGTATTTATGTTGCTGATTAACTGTAATAAGAGGGGAGAGGGTTCGTGCTTGCTCTGGATGCCATTGTCTTCCTAATCCTGCAAGCAAGTGACTGTTCCAAGAATAAATTGGGTAGCTCGAACCTCTATTTTAAGACTGGATTGAATGTTTTTAACTAATTAGGACTTGTGTCAAAAGTAAATATTTTAATTGACAAATGCTTGATAGTTTTGGAAGTCGGTTCTGTGCTTTATTGTCTTTGCTGCTTTTCCTACTAACTGTTACGCATTTTAAATAAGCAGTGCACTGATGTTTGGAAGATTTGAACTAAGTATCTATAGAATATAGATAAATACAGTGTTTGCAAATCTTGCATTGAAATCTTGTGTCTAATCAAATGAAGACAAACTATGAGTTTCTGATAAAACTATTTTCTTAAGCCGCTGCTTCACTCCAACCTTTTTGTAGGGGCAGTGACTCCACATTTGTTTACTTCTGTTTTGTTGTTGTTGTTGTTTTGTTTTGTTTTTTAACATTCCTATATGGGAAATATTCTTTCTATTGCACCATCCCCAGAACAAACCTTTTTACAGACTCAGGGCCAATAGCCTTCAAATTGTTGTCGTTGTTATCATTTATTATTATTATTATTATTATTACACAACGAGCTTCGTGGAGGCCCAAAACTCACCTCTCTTATGAAATCAGGACTTCTAATCATACTTCTTCAATGATGTATCTTATTAATCATAGCCCTTACTGGTTCTCTCTGGGATTTTTAGAAGACTTTCTTGAACAGTTTAATTTTTACAGGAATTCAGTGACTGCTTTAAGTCTTTGCTAGCAGATTTATATTCCCTAGCATAAATTTGGGCCTGATTAGGGTTGCAGGCAGCCCTAAAACTGACTGGGTATCAACGCACAGGAGGACAAATGTACAGTGAAGTGATGATTGAGACCAAATCGTAGAACCTACAGGCAAGAGATGAGAGAGTTATAATAATGAAGGTTCAGCGCAAAGCCAGCAGATGAATAGCTCGTGCATATGTCAGGAGTTGGGCAAAAAACAGCTGTGCATATACCAGACTTGTATGCTTAATGGGGCAATAATATTACTTTGTTGTGATCCAGCCTTTACAAAATCTGTGAAGACAGGATGATGTGCTTTGTTCAGTTAGTATCATGACTTCAGACAAGTCACCAGTATCAGAGCAACCATCAAGTTAGTTGCCAACATGATACAAATAGCTTTCATTTTTGTCTTATTTTATGGGCAAAGCCACATACTGTGTCTTCCCATTTCACTTGCTTGCAATTTTCTGAAACTATAGTCATTTGGAATAAAATTTTCTGAGATGCACATCTGCTCTGGCCCAGTTTACTTTGGAAAATGTCACCCAACATGGCTTAACTGTTTCTGAAAATGAGGCTAAGGAAAATACTTTAGAGGTTTCAGTGACACCTTCTTTATTGTGCTTTAATGTCCCCAGGTTTTGTCAGGAGAGAGTGGTTTTTGTAACTTATTAATGTGCTTTTTACCATCCCTAAGAAAATCCCTGAGGTTGTCCAAGTTACAGTCTTCAGAACCACGTTCTGTATATGCTTATTAGATATGTATTTCTGAAACCTCTAAAGAGTCTGTGAATGCTCATTCCCCTCAATCCTCTGTAAGCTTCAGGGAGTAAAATCAAGGAAGAGGCAGAGAAGTCAGTGAGATGAAGAGTTTAGGGGACAGCAACTGATTCTGTGAGCAAGTTAATTAAAAAGACATACTCAAAAGAGACTAAGAGAAATAAAGATAGAAAAGAAGATACAATGAGGTAAGTAAAACTGGATGAAGCTGGACAGGCAAGAAGAATGAGACTGGGTTAAGAAACCAGGCTGAGATGCGTGGTTTGAAGGGTGGGCATGTTGGAAAGGATGAATCAGAAGGGATTGGTGTTATGAGAGGCACATAGAAACATGAACTGGTGAGAGTACTTCTACTGCATAGCCTTTGGTCTGCTTAAAATCCTGAATCTTTCCATTCTGGTGCCGGCAAATATCAGTGAAAATCACTTGCTTAAGTGCGTGCCTCATCTCCTTTACCTTGGCTCTGCTGGCAGCCAATGGTTTACACCTGCTAGCAAGATAGCAAAGGTCTGGTCTATCCCTGCTGATATGAAGCATGGCAGTAGCTCTAGGATGCCACATAATGGCATTCCTTTCTGTGCTTTTCCAAAAGCTAGGAAATTGCACATAGCAAGTTCAAAACATCTGATGAGCACTACAGAAAAGCCTGTAAAGAAATTAATCATTCTGCCTTCAGAATAGAGCTTGAATAATGTGCAGTAAACAAGGCTTTTATGGCTATGCATCAAATAGAAAGGGCAAAAATAAAATATTGAGTGGCTGCTAGCTAAGTGAATTTGTCTTGTGTACTGAATGAGACAGTGTCCCTGTGGAGAACTTAGGCTGGGTTTAGGTAATTGAAGCCACAGTGTAGCAAGTGACAAATTCTGCATCTCTTTGAGGCCATCAAAAGAAGACTGGATCCTTTCTGATACGTATGCATTATCAAAATGCTAGCCATACTGTTGATAAAGGTACAGGTTCTTGAGCACAGTTTGTTCTGTCCCCTACTTGAGGGAAATACACATCTTGTGTTATGCAAGAAACCAAACTAGATTATCAGCTAGCTCCAAGTAGCTTGAAACTATGCAAAACATTAAATTCACACATGCAGTTTCGGTGCTGGTCTCCCCCAAAATACGAGCACTTAGTTTTCCCTCTGTAATAATACTGTTGTGGGCGTGTAATAATTTAGGGAACGAGGGTCTGGTAATGAGAACTACTGTCTGACTTAGTGCAATTGCCATCCAACTGACCTAGTCCACTTTAAGGGAAAACTCTGCTGTAGACAGTGCTGGCTCTCCCTGGTGTAGCAGCATCAATTAGCAAAGTAGTCAAGCCTCTTCCCCTGGGCTCTCAGAACTAGGCTGTCAGGGCTATATTTGGAAAGCTCCAACTTGAGGAGCATTACTGGCTCCAAATGAAGGGCACGGACCTAGCAATGAACACATCCAGCGGGTGTCAATAACTTTTACACAGGGTAGGGTCACCACCATAGTAAACACAAGCTCTTCCTCCGCACAGCTGAAAACAGATGTGTTTTACTGTGACTGGAGGGTGTTTACAATAGCTGTCAAATGTGTGTGCTTTCCGTATAAAGCTCGCTGCTTAGACCCTTAGAAACTGTACATGCTACAGGACCACAGTTCTCTGTAGGAAGTAAGACTTGCTAGGCCCTTTTTTTCCCACATTTTTCCTCGTTCTGTCTCACACATTTCAATCTTCCCTCCCTTTGATAAAACAGTCCTGTTCTTGTCCAAATAAAGCTCTTCCTGGGGCCTTCCTTGCAAAGACGTGTTTTAGTTAAGGGAAGAAGAAAGTCGTGTATTTAAAAGGGAAGGAAGTGGGCACCCTCATCTCCGTCACTATGTCAGATTTAATGAAAACAACAAAAAATACCCCTGAAACAAAGAAAAAAGTAATTTTCTTGACTCGTACTTGAGTCATATAGATTGCAGTGAAAGATTGTAATGATTCCTCAATTCTCTTGAAGGCTGGGGCAAGGATGATAAGGTTGTTATCAGAAAGCCATACAGCTGTCTTCACTGCCTATGCCTATGCCCTATGCCTGATGGTGAAATAAAGTGAAATATATATTGTTTTTTTAATATATATTGTTTTTCATTTGGTGAATTTTTGTCAAGGTTAAAATGGAAAGCAGTCTTTACAATGTATTTTGGTGTTCTATTATGACCACATTAATAGGTGGAAAATACAACATAGTGAACAGTTTAATTCTCTGCACGGTCCAGTCAAACAGAACATGACTTTTCAGGTAACACCAGTTGTGCTAAACATGAGTTCTGCTTGTTCTTAAGGAGACTGTCAACTGTACCACAGAATTTAAGATTAGCAGCCACACAGAAGGGCTTTACAGTTATAACGTGCCTTCCAACTGACTTTGGAAATATATGCTTCCCACTCACCTGAATGCAAGTCAGCTAAGACGGGCTGACAAATTGACTGTAGGCTGCTCTGCGACCTTTGTTTCCTGAGATGAGCGTAGATTTTGGCCTTTCCTCAGGCAGGCCTGGTTTCTTTCTGGAGAAGGTCCTATAGTGAATGGAGTTTGGGGAGGTATCAGCCACCTAACGGTGTTGCAGAATTGTTGAGGTTGGAAGGGACTTCTGGAGGTCCTCCGGTCCACATCCAGCACCACGTCTAGCTGGGTTTTAAGTATGTCCAAGGAGGAAGACTTCAGAGAACATACTAAACGTAATACTGACATTGCTGTACTGGGTTAGACCAAAGGTCCATCTAACCCACCTCTTCAACAGCAGCTATAAGGAAGCTCCTTGGAAAGAATGAGAGCAAGGCAAGTGTGTATACTTCCTAACGTTATGACTTGGGACTTCCTGAAGTAGATGTAGGTTTTACTTGTCTAGTAAGTCACAGTGCCTTTTTCCTTCGTGAACTTGTCTCCTCTGGAGCCCGTGTTAGCTTTCAGATTCACCATATCCCTCAGCAAGGCGACTCGCAGGTCTGCTTTCTGCTGTATAACTTTGTATATAAATTCAGTATGTTCCCAATGCTGCTCATCGTAGACGCACCAATGCATTTCGTGTTCCTTTGGAAGACATAGTACACCATTGTTTGTTATTCATCCCCCTTCCCATTAATGATTTTATAGGTAACTAGCATAGAACCAGTTTCATTCCTTTCATTATTGCTGTTGCCTCTCTCTGAGCTTTCTACGCTTCTTTTTAAGAAGAGAAAACCAAAGGAAATAATGTGGTTAGGTTTAATATTTAGCTTAGCTTCAAAGACAGTGCTACAGAATCAGTGTTTTAAAAAAAAAAAAAAACACCTTACTGTCCTATGGTGGTCTTCTCATGTAAATTACTACCTATACAAATACAGTGGTCTATTCCAAATGTTTTGTATTACCCCTGTCTCGTTACCACAGCTCTTTTTCCATCTTCTTGTGCCTGTAGGGGCTAGGCTTTTTTTCTGAAAGGTCAGAAGCTCTAATGAATGGATTGTGATTTATGATAGCAATGAGCAGTGTAACAGTGTTATCTTGGGTCCTTGCAGAACTGGCGTCCCAGTCTGTGAATACAACATCACCAGCAAGCGTGCAGTTCTAGTCTTTGATACGCATTTTTCATTCTGCGTGCCAAAGACATCCTTTTAGCTGATGGAACACAAATTTCTCTCTGCTGGTAATGCTAGAAGCTGAAGAGTTTGACTAAGAACAAGTTTTTGTGTAGATTGTGGTCATTTTGTATAAGATAAGTGCCTTGCTTTTGGTTAGAGCCTTCTAAAAATTATCCAGTGCTTTGTTTAAATCTTCTGCTCTTCTTAATTGTTCAGTTGGATGCAAGAGCAGAATAATAAAAAAAAAAAAAATAAAAACCTTTACAAAGAGACTTGGACTGTTTAATTTGGCCTTCATTGTGTACTTAGGATGCAATTTCATGTTCATTTTAGTAGACGAGTCAACCTATTGTCTCCAGACTCACATTTGGTAGCATCAGGATAATTTGAAGACTACAGTTTGCACTGATTAGAACATGGAAATGAATTATTTCTGTTCATTTATTTCATTTTACCTCACAGTATGGTGCATGCATCCTTGTTTTCAAAGGCATCCATTCACATAATAAAAACATGGCTTGATTGCTTAATATTTTTAAGGATGACATGCGTTACTTCCTTGGGGATTCGTTTCATGCTGGCATGAAGTAATCATATAAATCATGAGGAGGATTCTCGGCAAGGCTAAATTATCATAGCTTTATCATACCAAGGTCTGTATGTCTCATAAGGTAGCCAGGACACTAATTAAAAGCATTTTTACCTTGAAAGCTGAAGTTAGAATGCTTTCTGTGCTTAAATGTGGGAACAGAAGAGTATAGTTTTCACATTAATGCAGTTACTTATCATCTAAGGAGCTGCTTTATGTCCACCGTTTATCTAGTTTATTTGCTGTTTTGCAGATAAGTATGTCATGGTCTGTTCCCATTTTCTAGTGACATTTCTTGCTCAGGTTTTTTGTATTTGTGTACAGAGAATTGAACATCACAATTAAAACGCATCCCTCTGCAGTTAGGACAACTCTGCATTTGTCCTAATTGTAATTAGGTGGATAATTGTGTCTAGAGACAGAACGAATGACCCATTTAATGTGTTCTGGAGACAGTTCTTTCTAGCTGCATTTCATGCCACCCTGCTCTTGTTCTGGCACAGATGATAAGCAGAGTTAGAGCCCAGGTAGTTTCAATTAAGTGGACAGGTGTACTACTTTCGTGATAAATTCTGAGAATAGTTTTCATTATCACAGCTTCTACATTTACAAATATTCAAAGGGAATCTGTGAGAAACTGCTGTCATAAGAATTTGAATTTCAGCAGATAATGACTGCAAAATGAATGTCAAACTGTTCTTTGAGATACAAAAATGTCGAAGCTTTCCTAGTTAAATTATTTTTTGTTAAACCTTTGAATCCGTGGACTCATGTTCTTGAGCAATGCATTTCCAAGTTGTAAGTGCATCGCAACATTTTTCTTAACTTTAAATGTGTTTTTTGCTTATGTGTGTCATGCTTTTTATCAAAACTCTTCAGGCCAGGTCTTTGCTACCGTTACGCGGCAGGGTGGGTCCTTCCTCTTCCAGACAGCAGAGAAGTGCAACTCCTTCATTTCCCATTGAAGGCAATTCACAGAGCAGGGCTGGGGAGGAGGTGGAGCCCTGGCACTCGCATCCCCTGCACGGCCGGCTCCAGCTCCGCTGCAGTGTCAGCTGTGACTGTGTGTCATGCTTCCCTCTAAACCTCCGTAAAACAGGGATGAAACTACTAATCTACTTCATCTGGGGTTCGCGGAGCTTAATTAATATCTGTGCATACTTTCAGATGACAAGCGCGAGATGACAAGCACAAGATCTTATTTTTTCTAATTATGTGTCTTGAATCCTGTGGTGCTCTATTCACTTGGGCTTTTAGACCGCAAATTGTTTTGGGCACAGTACTGCAACTGTTCAGCCCAAACGATGTGCTTTACTGCTCTGAGTACCCTCGTGTCCCTAAATGTAAGTAGTGATGAAAACATTATTGCAGTGGGAGTGGGATTTAGAAGGCAGATCTGTGAACTACTTCTTCCTCTCCCAAGGATTTGTTTTCATTAGAGGAGTCTGCCTTGCCTGTAGGTTGTGAGTTCCCCTCTGTTGTATTGATAAATTGTTATAGCCGTGCTCTGAAGGACAGAGTAAACAGGAGCAAATGTGAATCTGAAGACTTTCTAGCACAGCCCTCTTCTCTTCCTGGGGATAAGATATGACAACGCCTGCAAAAAATAGCTTTTTGCGGGGGGAGGGAGGGAGGGTGCTTCCTTTCTGCTCTGACAGTGAGTGTATCCTTCTGCTCTGCAGATTCAGTGCAAGCAGAACATCGTTGTGCCAGCACAGTTCTGCAGTTTCCCCTGGTGAGAAGAGTTTTGGATTTTTAAGGAGAGAGATGACAGACCTAAAGGTAGAAAAAGCATTAAGAGTAGACAGTCATTACAAGTCTTTCCAAAAATGGAGCAACCTTGAACAAAGTGCCTTTCTTTTTTTTTTTCTTTTTAATTAAGTAAGTAATAGTGATAATCAACGGGAGATTCTAGCAACCCAAAGGAAGACCAGTGACGTCTTCGGTGATGCAGCTTGGAGAGCTACAGTCTGGGACTCTCTTAGGTCTACCTAATATGGAGTGTATGAGAAAACACTGGAAGGGTGCATTAAGAAACTGTTTGCTAAGACCTAGTCTCCAGCAGGATATTTTTGGACCACTCTGCCAGTACAAAACATTCAAACAGTTTGGCCCACCCCATAAGTATTCCCTAGAAATACTAGGGGATGTGGTGGTGCTGTTACCAAGTTTTCTCACAGTCTTCTTTCTGTTCAGCACTGCAGTTCTCCAGTGCATGTGAGAACAAGTGGATGGTGATATATAGGTGTGTAAGAGGAAAGGGGGGGAGAAGGAATTGTAAGGGTGTAGAAGAGGCTGCAAAAAGCACAGGGCTGCTTACTTTGAAACACCAAGGTAAAGCATAGACCACAGACAATTAAAATCACTTATCCATTGTTTGCTGGCCACACAGTCACAACAGATTGTTTCTTCTTTTCCATCCTTCTCTGCCTCGTAGATTTCTGCAGATGAGCCCAGCCTTGATTTGCACCAGACGGCTCTTTCAATGCTATTTATTTGCTATTTCATCCAAGAAAGGCAAAATTCACTACAAAGAATCCGAAAGTGCACTTAGGTCAGAAGCTTTTTCCAGTGGTGTTGAAAGAGGATCTGAAAACACTCAAACCATCCAGGAATCAGGAGGAACTCCTCAGCAGTTTGGAAAATTCGACTCCTTAGGCAGGGACTTAGTATAGGTTTCCTGTTTGTTCTTTGTGACATTTTTTATGTGTTGAGAAGACTCCTCTTGCATTTTTCTTCTCTTCCTTTCCTGTGCTGCCGTAAAGCTCCAGACTATCAATGAGCTGCTGCGTCATATTGCTCCTGTGGCTTTTGCCTATATTTTTGACAAAATGCTGAAGAGAGAAGCCCTGGCTGGAAAAAGAGGTGGGGGAATTAACATGTACAATGGTCGGGGAAGGGAGAGACTAGAAGAGTCTGACTTGTCAGGGTAGCAAAATAGTCTGGGAAAGGATACGTTTGCTCTCTGCAGCTACATGTGGAAACAAATAGTAAACTTGGAGAGAAAAAAGCTGCATTGAGTAAAGGATGATGCTTATATTTACCTGCTCTACACTGGTGCTGGAGATTTAAGAGGGTTAAATCAGAGTCATCAGAGCAGAGAGGTTCTGGAGCAGCCTTCCAGCAGCAGAAGACATGGGAGGAACCACCTCACCCCTGTTACACTGGAGCTTGATGGGTTTATGAGAGGGCTCTTGGGAGGAAGGGAGCAGCCCCCAAAGTCGCTGTAAGTAGGACTTTAACCCAAAACAGTTCTCGCCTATTTTGTGCACAGGCTGGACTGCCCAGACCACCAGTGACAGTAATCATGCTGTCCTCCTGTGTGACCTGGAACTCAGAGTGTCCAGCTAAAAACGCCTTGCAGGCCCACCTGCAGTCCTTTCTTCCTGTCTCCTTTTTCTGTCGATGATATTCTATTCCCAGAAGCATTTTGTAATTATATTGAGTTGTATTATTTTTTAAATTAGACGTGGAGTTTGAATGTTAGTAGGGCTGACCTCCATTTTTTATATATATATTTTAATGAGTTGTCAAGTGACTTGTATGTGTCACGGAGTGGTATGATGGATGTAGCTGGAATCAGGAGAGTTGCATTGAAATTCCCTTAAAAAATAGCCAGCATTGTGGCAGCTCAGCTCTATTGACAATAACGTCAAGTCGGGTTTAATAGCGTAGTTCCTTATTGAATGAGTCCACCCCATAGGAATCATTGTGACCTTCCTGTGTGTGCGCAAGATAAAAAATCAATGTTAATCCCTTGGGAGGAAAAATGTAAGATGAACGGAACAGTTGAGTGAGTCTAATGAGAATCAGATGGCAAGAATGTTAATTTGGAAAGCAATACTTGTGTAAGCTGTCCGAAGACACAGTGCAGCAGTTTCCATATATCACCAATTGCCGTGCATTCTCCTCAGATACATATCTGCAAGATGTGATTTAATGGATTTGCGGCTCTTCTACGGCTTCCTGACAGAACAACAGGGGGTTTCGAGTTAATCACCTTTCGGTGGGGAGATTTATGACCGCTGTAGTTAGCTGAGCCTTTCCTCCGTCAGGAAGGGCATGGGCTGGAGCCAGTCGCTGGGCGCAGCATCCCAGCTGCATAATCAGAAACAGGCTCGAGCAGCTCAGGCTTGCGGTTGCTCTCCGGAGTCATGCAGCTCACTGGCATTGTCGAATATAATGTTCGCTTAAAGTCGGCTCTCGTTCCTAGTATTTTTGGAAGTTGGGTGGGTAGTAATTTCTCTGTCATGCTTTGCTTAATAGCCATCAGCTTTGTAAGGAATAAACAAAACAATGGGCTTTTATTCTCCCTCGTTCCTTCTGCGAGTCTGGGGTGGCAGTTCCATTTTAACTCCTTTTAAGCGGTAGGTGAAAATGCACTTTGCCTTTAGCTTAGGCACATGTGCCGGTCACTCTCCCCACCTGGTTCCCAGAACAGAGGGACTTCTCCAAGGCTGGTGTGGAGCCCCTTTTGTTGGGGTCCTGCTCTGCAGTGCCTGGTGGAACGGTCTGTCTCTGTCCTTCCCTGAGCGTCAGGGGGCCATGTAATCAAGGTGGGTGCCTGTGTTTGTATAGACCACATACCTCCAAATTAGTCACATGAGGCTGATGAGTGTCTCCTAGTGCAAAGTCTAAGGCAAGAAATGAGGAGAAATCACTCTGAATAGTTCCAGAGAAATTACTGCATTGATGTTTTCACATTTAGCCTGATTCTCTCATTGCTTGCGTTGTCCTGTTCAGCATTCATTTTAATACAAAGAGTAGGCTCGTAAAAACATCCGTTTGCCAGTTGCATCACTTACCGGGCTGTATCTGCTTTCTAAGATTGTCTCCAGCATGAGAGGCTGCAAATAAAAATCAGCTGGAACACAAATGGCAGCATCTCAGTAATGCCAAGCTGTACAGTGGAGATTATTTGTTGACGCTTTTTTTGCCAGCATTGACTAAACAAAGATAAGAATGTAAGTGCTGCGGCAGAGCTTCCCAAACAGGATTACAGGGGCGATAGGAGCCTGCACTTAGCATTACAGCAATAGGTGCCGGTGTGGGAGAGATGTAGTTGCATGTTGCTCCCCTTACGTCCTAAGAGCAGAACGATAAAAGAAGAGAGAGGTCTGTGGAGCTCCATGTGATGTTTGCTCCTAAAAGATATTCATCTTTTACGGTTTGATTCATTAGGTTTGTACTGTGTGAGCTTTGCTTTGATTCTCCTAACATCCAAATGGTGGTTAATGTGCCTCTGAGGGAGGGCCTCACATTGTAAGCCTCGGGAAGTTTCACAGCAGACCAGGCAAGCTCTGTAAAAGCTCTGAACTGAGTGGAGAACAGGCCTCCAAGTCAGCTCATTTTGAATGTCATCACGCATGGCACAAGGCTAATTGAGATACATAGAAACTGCCATGTGCCTTCATAATTGTGTTTAGACAAGACGTTCAGTATTTGAGTCAGCTCGGCAGCGTTCCAGCTGATGAAAGTGTTAACGATACCTGACACCAGTGATGAGATGTGAAGAGCTCCTCGTATCTTGGTGCACATGTCGTGAGGCACGTTAGAATCACAGAATTCAGGTGAGAAAGGACCTTGCCTTCCGAGGTCAGCTCATCCCCCCTCCTGCTCACCACGGGGCAGCTTCAGATACAGAGTACGTTGCTCAGGGCTGTGTCCAGTTGGCCTTTGAGTATTTCCAAGGGTGGATATTTCACCACTCCCCAGGTTCATGTTCTGGTGCTGCACCACTGCTTATAAAGATTTTTTTCACGATATCTATTCAATCAGAATTTCCCTTGCTGCCCCTTCATCCATTGCAACTGAAAAAAAAACTGAAAAAAGCCTAGTCCTATCTTTTTTCCAGTTACCCATTAGGTAGCTGAAGATGGCAGTCGGGTACCTCCTTAGCCTGGAGAGAAAAAGGCTGAATAAATGCCCCTCTCTCTGACTTTTCGTAATAGTATGGCCCCCCACCATCTCAGTGGCCTCCACTTGCCCTTCACCAGTTTGTCATCATCTTTCTGGTACTGGGGAGCCCAAAACTGGAGGCAGCACTTCTGATGCAATCTCAAAAATGCCAAAGGGAAGGAAATAATTACTTCAGTCTGCTGTGATGCGTTACCAAATGCAGCCCAGGATGCCATTAGCCTTCAGCACCGCTTGGGTGCCCTGCTGGCTCGTGTTCCCCAAGGGCTTTTCTGCAGAGCAACTTTCTCCCCAGCTGGCATCCAGCCTACACAGTTGCATGGGGTTATTCCATCCCAGGTGCAAGACGTCACTGTTCACCAAATGCAAATCCTCCCTCAGTTTGGTCAATGCTTAAGCAAAACACAAAGCTGCCATCTCTGTGTTATTCTGAGATTTTGGTTTCAACATATTTTTTTTTCAGGAACCCACAGTGCCCTTGGTACAGACGCACACAGCGTTCAGTATTTTTTTTTCCCGCATTGTAGACAATAAGGAATGGTATTGCCCAAGGCAACGTGAACAAAAGCACAGAGATGTGAGGAAGGGCCTGTTGGGAAATCACGAGCCACTGGACAGCTAGTAGAGCGGGACGCCTTCAGTAGGAGGAACCCTGATGGGACTGTGTGGTTCTGTGCTTTCAGTTTGTAAAGAGCCAAGCTGCTAGAATGGGTCTGGCATCCTGTGTGACCTGCTGCAGGAAGGTACGTGCACGTGTATGTGTATACACACGCATGTAAATGATGTACCTCGGAGCTACCAGAAACACAGCACCAGCTGGTTGTAGCAGGCCACGATTTGGTTATGAAACCTTAGCTGGAACAAGCTCGGGCCACCTCTTCTGGCTGGGGCTCTGATGCTTTGCAGAGGGGATGGGTCCCCAGCACCGTTTGCCAAGCGGGCTGTGCCCCAGGCTCGAGTGGAGTAAGAAAATGGAGAGCCACATTCTCAAGAGGACTTTCCTTGTAGAATGAGCCAGGCAGGGGCAGGAGGAGCACAGTTTGTTAGCAGGTGGTGGTACTGAGGCTGGCGGAGCAGGAGGCCCAGCGAGGGCGGTGCGGGATACCCGAAATGAAAATCCTCTGGGGAGCCACTACCCATGCCTCGCCTCTGGTGTGCCTGGGGATCATGAAAAGCCACTGCTCCGTTTATTAGCTCATCAGATGCCATTGCAAACTTAGCCTTGTGGTTTTGGTTTCTCCTTGTATTACAAGCAACAGCTCCCCCTTCTTCTCCACAACCTGTCAAGCCAATCTGTGTACTGCAGACCCAAACACCTGCATTGAACATGACACGAACCAGCACTAAAGAGGCAGCGTACGGCTGAAATATAGCACTTGTTCAGCACATCCACGCATAACATACCAAGCAGGCCAAACCTAATTGGTAGCGAAGGATGAACGATGAATTGCATTTAAAATAAATTCTCAAGCAGCTCTGAGATTGTGATTATTATTTTTTTAAACAAGGAGGAGAAAGGTTAGCTTCATCCTTATGTAAATATTCCCCTGTGCGGTTTCCCAAAGCAGATGATGATGGCGAGCAGGTTTGGCACTAACATGTGACTGTATGGTTTTTAGTAAGAGAACAGTATGATTCTCTTGCATCTAAACCAAACCTCCAGAATTTCTGAACTTTTAGTTACAGTAATTTTTGTGCCAGATTGGCAGGCAGTGGTATTTTCTCTTTGTGGCTGTCACTTTCAGCTCAGCAGAGCACAGGAGTGACTAATACAGGCAAATGAAGCTAGGTCAAATTAAACACACGCCACAATAAAGCAGTCCCAAAATCATATATGATCCCATACTGCGTCACGAGGCTCGAACCTTGACATTGAAGGAGATCACACAGGATTAACATACAGCCAGACCCCACATCATTTCAGTCTTTTCTGAATTGAGTTTGTGTGCATAAGGATAGTTTGGGATGGGATTCTGCAGGTACAAGCAGATACCAGGTCTCCTTTGGGCTTCAGTGAAAGCAAGAGATTTTGCACATATTTCATGCGTGTTAAGAGCAAAATTGCCAGCAGTATCTTCGGCACCAGGCTCACAGACCATTTAGTATCCTGTTTGCCTGAAAAGTGTCTTGCCTTGAGAGCAAGAAATGTAAGTAAATGTATAAAGAGAGTGATAAAACCCACAAGCCCTGGAGATTTCCAGACATCAGAAGGAGCAGAAACTCTCATTTTAGGATTCCTTGCTGTTGTTCCTAGAATACTGCAAATAGGTCAGACAAGCAATGTTGAAAGCTCAGAACAGCTTGACACGAATAATAAATGGTTGTGCAGATATGATATCTGTTAATTTCAAATATCTGACATTTTAAATGATTTTTCCCTGAATATCACCATAGTCACCATCGGTTAGAAGAGCTCAGCTCTGAGAAATATGCTGTTATGTATTATTTGTTGGCTGACACAGCAAGTCAGACAGCCTGGAAACATACAGCATTTTTAACTAATCTCTTACTCTGAATAGTGAATGAAGAACAATCAAAGGAAACTGTTTGGAAGTAACCCATTGTTTGAAATCAGCTTTCCCAAACTAGCAGCTGTAAAATAGCATTGAAAGCAGCAGCATTGCAAAGTAAAAATGGCATGTATGCAAGATCCTTGAGCCAAAAGACAGCCCTTTTAAAATATATATGTATTTTTAGCTTGGTCAGCTGTACTAAGTGATTTTATCAATGTAGCCAGTCTCTGGAATAAGAATGCTCACATAATGCAGTGTCAGTGCAGGCAGCTATGACAAGTCATGACGTATGCATGTAGCACAAATCCTTTCAAATCAAATTCATGCAAATGAAATTCTGTAAATGGATTAAATCTTGATTGTCTTGCACTACTCAATTTGCTCTCACAAGCTGGCATCAAACTGGAACAGAAGAGCAGCCTCGTTGGAAGTACAGCCCTGCTATTTTTGCATGCTTTGAACTAGATGACTTGCAAACTTTTTCCATCTCAGTGGTCATAGAGCCTGTCACAGCTTGAGAAGAACCAGAGGGACTGCTTCTCTGCATCTCGCATTAGAAGAGAGCTCCCTTTAGAAGAGACTCGCTCAAATAGCATGGGGATGATGATGAATAGGGGGAGAGTTTCCAGTCCGTTTAAGTTTCATTTGAGCGTTTCTCTTCAGTACCGTCCAGCTTTCAAGACAGGCTGGGTGCAGGCGCCCAAAGTATCAAAATACTTGAGGCAGGAAAGGGATCAAAATCCAGCTGAAAAAAAACAGCAGGATAACATATGATGTGTGAAGGCTGCAGACCTGCATACAGCAAGGATTTACTGAAGCCAAAACGGCTACATAGTCATTTCAGGAAGTTCTTTAAGGCTGGAGAAAATGAGAGGAAAATTCAAGCCCAAGGAGATAAGGAAAAAAAATTGTGTTACAGAACGTCTGGTTAAGAGAGACCGTGATAATTTCAGTAAATTTTTAATGAGAGACATCTTTATCTAGGAAGCATATACTGTGAATAATTTTCAGAAATCTTTAAAATTAAAAAGAATTATGATGGCCTAGGTTTCTATGGCAGCACATTCCAGTGCTTGGGGCAAGTAAGAAAAAGCTATACTGTCTTTAGCACTACTCAGGCTTTAGATGTTAGATAGGATTTGTTCTCAACAAAGTGGGCTAGGGAACCAGTGGTGTAGGTGTGGAAGCGTAACCCCTCAACAAATGCGAGGGGAGGCCCTGGGAGAGGTTTTTAGGTACTGCTTCAAAAATTTGCAGGCACTTTGAACACCCAGCTGGCAGATAGACTTCAGGGCAAACAAGCTTCCAGTGCAGCAAAGCAGATGGGCAGTGCAATAGCAGGTGTAAAGTTAATTTGAAAATAAAAGAGAGAGTTGTTTTTTTTTAATGGAATGCTTTTTATCTTACAAAGGTGTCTGCAAAATTCAAGTTGGTGTGTGTGGAACAAGCAGCTCTTTTTTGAAAGGCAGCCAGTGCCCGCTGCGGGGCCTGTGTTAGAAGTTGATGCCTGTTGGCTTTTGCTTTAGGACCTGCTACCCCCCTGGCCTGCGATCTTTAGCCTTTTCTGCTACACATTTAGCTTAGTAACAGTATTGTCACCTTGTTTTCCTGATTTTTTCCCCTCAGTAGACAGCTGCAAGTGGCAAAAAGTGATCCTGGCACATTGCTGGTTAAAAAGTAGCCAGCATATTGAAACTGTGCAGTAGCTCAATCTGAGCATGACCTGCTGTGTCTTCCTTTGTATGCACTGTGATATACTGCATCGTGAGTCTGTTTATGAGCAACAGAGCCTGTTTATGTATTCGACATTGTCCCTGTTATCCTCCCTACCACCACCACCCCAAATCAATATTCGCATCATGTGTTTGGCACAGGCACCTTGTGCTAGAGCTGTCTGGAGTTATTTTGGCTTGCCAGTGACCTTGTGAACGAGTTTGCCCAGCCTTTCAAAACCAAACCCTCAAGTATACCTTTGCAAAGTGTTTTCAGCCTAGTGCCAATGCAGGAGTGAAGAAAAAGTAAAAAAGCTGATTTTCAGACTTCTCCCAAGTACAGCCCCTCAGTGTCACATAGCTCCTGTGGCCACCCTGCAGCAAAGGCTGGGAGCAGAGTGGAGGCTGGGGAAGGGATCTCATTCTCCTGCTGGACCAGATCCTCTGAACAATAAAGCCAAGTGGCTAAAAGCAAAAGACATGTTAACTGAAGCAAGCTGAACTGCTCCTTCATCAGTGCCAGAGGCTTACTCGCTTTATACTGCATTTAATTGTGTTAATTTGGACCCTAATCCTACACCGATGATAGGAAGGGCATTCTCCCCCCATGCCTTAGTCCATCAGAAAAAAAAAACAACAAACACACAGACCTTAACATCATGAAAACCAACCTGGCCACTCTGAATTCTCCTTTAAACCAAGCCTGAACAAGCGTGTTATTTCACTTGAAGTTCCAGTTCAAAAACAAATACAAATCCAGTATCACACACAATAAACTCTAGACATTTAAAGCTATACCCTAAAAACCACAAAATGGAGATGTGCAAAATCCTCAACCGGCCTCACCCCATTAAAGCTACTGAAGTTTTGCCAGCGTGTCCTCACTGGAGCTCTAGACAAGGATTTAGGAGATCTTTGTTCGCTTGAAATCGTCTCCAGACTACCTGAAACCAGAGGCCCGGGATCTCCACAGAGCCATTGGGCATTGTGTTTGTTTGTTTTCATCTGCGCATGAATTTCTTTGAAAATACCCAGCAGAGCAATAAGAAGGGATTGTTTTTAATCTTTAGAGATGATAGCATGCTGTTTTGCATCAAGGACATTCAGAAACAAAGCATCAAATAAACTGTACCAGGAGATTTTTTATTTATTTTTTCCTCCGGGCTTTTCTGAAAATAAAACCTATTCTGCGTGGAGCTCGCTGTTGATAAGGCATCTGTAGGTTCGTTTTGTCACCCTGCAAGCACTCACACCTCCACGCTGAGGCAATTTACATGTGTGCACATGTGAAAACGCAGCTAGGCTCTGCTCGGAGCCGGGGTGGAGGGCGGGCAGCGTCCGTACAGCGACAGCTGGGCCTGGCCTCGAGCCAAGGCCGGCTCAACGCGATCACAAGATTTTGGTGATACGGCGTGGATTTTGCGTCGCCTTTCCAGGGGGAGGGTAGCTGGAGTCTCAGTTTTGTGCTCCCCTTGCCCTGCTGCTGCCCAAGTAACGGGTTTAAAAGCAGGCCGTGCGTTTGTTGTGTTACGCAGGGCAGCACAGTGGACGGCAGAGCACCTTCTGCCATCCAGACTTCAGTTAATATTGACAGCGGCTATTCGCGTAGCTGCAAATCCATCGTTTCTCTCATCCGAGGTCTCTTCAGCGGTACCCTTCCTTGCCTGAATGAGCGAGGTTATAAAACCCGGTAATTATAAATCTCATTGACTGCCTCGCATTCAAGGGCGTGTTCCCTCCGAGCATTGCTGCGAAGCGCGTTACCCCGGAGACTGCCCTGTGCCATTCCAAACAGCATTATCCTGACCCGGCGAGCTCGCCGCAGCGGAGGACAGTTGGGACGCTGACCTGCTGCCACAGCCCAGTAAATGCATTTTTCTCATTTCACAGCGGGGCAACGCCGCAGTACAACAAGGCCGATACACTCGAGTATCCTTTTGAGGCACGGCTTAACGTCTCAGCGACAAGTGCTGGGTCGCTGCAGATGGAGCGAGGGAGCCTAGGAGGGCAGTCAGGAGCCAGAAGCTCTGCTGCCAGTCCACAAAATTTCGGCAGATTTCTCTGAACGTTTGGCTGTCTCAGACTTTTCTGGCAAAATCGTAAATACCTCAGACAATATTACACAGTATCAATAAAACCCTTTCTTAAAGGTTTTTAAAGACAGCTGCTGTTGGGCCTTGCACTACGAACCGTAGCGTGCTTCAATAGCATCCTTTCCTCATCGATCTGAGCGTAGTTAAGATCCGTACAGGTACTTCCCTCAGCCTTGAGGGGTTTATTATCAGTATCCATCATGATGCCCTACAGTCAAGAAAATACACAAAGCCCTGCCACTCCCCCACCCTCTCAAAAGGATTGTAAAACCTGAGTAGTGTCATGCTCTCAAAAAAAAAAAAAAAGCAACCCAGTAACAAAAGAAAAAAGAGAGAAAAGAGAAAAGAAGGATCATCCTACTTCCTAGAAGAGCAGCAAGCACAAAACACGGCTGTTGCCATCCATTTTCTCAATTACTGTCAATGCACACAGCGCTACACGGTAGCCTAGGCAGTTGCATCCTCTTTGTGCTCAAGTAGGAGAGGAAGATGAGGTGCAGAGCAGCGAATCCCAGCAGGTGAGCAAGCCAATTGAGTTTAATTAGAAACATCCTGCTGAAAATGTAAAACGTTTCACAAGTACATCATCCCTATGAGGGGCTGCTTTTGGAGCATGTGTTTTGCTGGGGCTTACACAACAACAACTAGTGATGCCCCCCTCACTCCCTCCCTCGCTCTGGCTCCGGCGCTCTCCAGGCACACGGGTGCTTGGCCTGGTGTTGTGCCACTGCACGGCAGCTCCTTGCCACCTTGCTGCCTCCCTGGGCATCTCAGACACACACAGGCTGGCTCATCGGAGGTAGACCAACCTCATGAAAACAGAAGGGCTTTGCGAGTCACAGGAGTGGATGCAATGCTGAGAGTGGTGCTGCTGTCTAAGTGTGCCCTCCACCCCATACAGCTTGAAAAGACCTCATCGTATTTGTGCTTCGGTCTGCGAGCAGCATTGAAATGTCTCTTACGTGTACATTTCTGTGTGATTGCAGAAGCTACCCAGTTCATTATATTTAGCCCGTTGAGTTTTTCCACTGTTCTGCTGAAATGATGAGCGATTGATTTTACCCTCTTCCCTGATGATCCAATATTTGTACTCCAGTGGTTCTCAAGAAAATTCATTCTTCCCCCCTCTAAATACAACGGCTATCACTAGAGTACTGCCAAACTGTGCAACCATGGTGCAACGTAAAATAACTCATCTGTAGTGCAGGCAGCTGTGGTTCAATCTGAAGAACAGATACACTACAGAAATGTTCAGTCAATTCAAATCTGATTCGGGTTACTAATCACATGTTAGCTCTTGAGAGGTTGCAGCCATTTTTTCCATTCTCTTCATTTACGTGATGGGCTGGTGAACCCATGCCTACAAAGGAGGTACACAGATGCTTTAGGAAATCCTGTTCAAGGTTTCTATAGGTAGTAGGCTGTCTGGAGTCAGTCCTTTAATAAAAATAGAATTATCTCTTCCTCGCCACACATGGTTTAGTCAACACTGTTGTACTCCTTCAGCATCTTTCAGAGTTCATGTCTAGCCACATGCCAAACTGCAGCTCCCGTGGTGCTCCTGTAGTAGTGAGGACTTCTCCAGACGGTGAAGGTAGTTCTGCTGGACTAGTTCTGTACAAGTCACATGCACAAGTAGTTGTGTAAGAACAACAGCATCTTTTCTCAGTATACCTCCATTGCTTATAAAACTAAAATGTAAATATTAGAGTATAAAGCTAGGTGCTTTCATCGTATTCCAACAAAAACTATTACTATTATATTTCAGTTAAATAGTATGAGCTCAAGTTTCCATCTATAAAAGAGCACTGTATCACTTTAGTCTTCTAAACAGTTACAGAAATACAGTCAAATCTGGACAAAATATGCTTGTGGCTTGGATGAGTAACAGTTTTTTCATGCTTGACTTCCAGAAAGATGACTGCTATAGAAGTGTCTGGTGTGGTTATTACATGACAATTAGCAGTTGTTTCTGTGCTGACAGATGCCCACATCAAAAAGCACTGATCGTCTCTTGTTAGCAATTTTAGAGATACTGTAATAAAGTAGCTTAGAGCAGTTCCAAGAGACATTGTCCTTTGCACCAAAAGCACATCATCATTGCCTAGGTTCACAATGGGAAAGGTCAGATTGTGAACAATTACAGCGGCTAATTTATGTGAAAGTTTAAGTCCTTTCTGCCAGTACAGAATTAAAAATTGCCCTTTTTTTCTGTGCATAGGTCTCTAAGCCAGACTAGATGAACATGCCGTATTTCAGCATTTTGTTTACTAGTGAACTGTTTCAACAGTGAAGCAGTATACAATAGGCATATGCATGTCAGTGGCATTGGTCTTCTGGGACTGGATGACATGCAAAGATGCAAGAGAAGGGAAAGGAGAGGTTTGTAAAGGAGGGGAGAATGACAGAACAAAACCCCCCGTGGCCACATCGTAGTGAACCAAGTTCACAAGTTCTTGTATTGCACAGCTGTAGCATGGAGCGTGTCTCCAAGCTTCTTAAAATGTCGGAGACAAGACAGTGGTGTTATTCAGTTAATGCAGGGGGAAAATACCTGGTTTACGTTAGTATCGAAAAGAATGCAGTGCAAACTGTGACCTAAATGAATTTCTCTGCCTGTGATCCAGAAGCCTGTTCTCTAGCCTTCCCATCGCGCAGCGTGCTGGAGCTAGGAGTCCTTGCATGAGGGCTTTTTGCCCCGAGGTAGGACAGCAGAGTGATGCTGCTGTGGCTGGCAGTGCGAGTCTGAAACATTTGCTAACGGGCAAAGGTCTGTGGGAGCAGACATGAGACTGGCAGGTGGGACTTGATAGCAGAGATTCTGTGCAGCTGCCAAAAAATCACAACCCAGATGCTGGAGCTGAGCACATACTGCCTGATAGGAATGGTGTTCTGGGGAGAACAGGAAGCCTGCAAGCGCCTGTCAGGGAGATGAATTTGGTTCTGATTGCAGTGCTGCCTTACCTCGTCCTTCTCCTGTGGTCAGAGAGTCACAAGTCACAGTGTCTTCTGTGCATATGGAACTGGCTGGACATGGAGATGTGCAGCATTTTTTCATTATTTTGCATCCAAAAAGTACCTTACCAAATCAGGCTCCTTTTTACCTCTCCAGAAACTTGCGTAAATCCCCTACTGACTGTCTGACTTTCCCTCTCTCTTTCTCTGCGTGAGCTGTTGTCTCTCAGCTCCCCATTCACCTCACACACTCATTCTGCAAGGTACATTTTTACTCTTGCTCCTCAGAGACCTTACTCATCCCAAGACATTGATCTGCCTTACTTTTTTCTCCATCCTTGCTCTGTTGGAGGGCAGTTCCCTCTCTAAAAAATGCTTGAGAGAACATGCTTGTAGTGAAACAAAAGCAAAGCAGCAGCAGACCAGCTGTCCTTTACCCTTCCACAACCACCCTGATGAAGAGCACACGAGGAGCAGCAGTATATATCCAAGCAGTGAGGGCATTCACTGACCAGCCAGTGGCTAATGTGCTCCCGTACTCAGCCTGAAGAAGCTGGGCAAGGCCAGCAGCCTGCAAACCAGGCTAAGCACTTCACCCTGTCTGCCCAAAGGAGGAATTTCCTAAAAATACATGTCCTGACATACCGCCGAGCCACATGGCACAGTGAGTGCAATCCTATTTTCAGCCTGCTCTGCAGGGTGACATAGCTCGTTACACCTCCTCCCAGAAATGGCACGTCGGCCGTGCAACACTTGCTGGAGGACCCTCAGCATGGGGTCTCCCGTGGGCCGGTGCTCTCTGCTGGAATTCCCTGCCGGGCGCTGGCACGCTCGTGGCGCACGGATCTGTGGTCAGGGGAAGCATCCCCAGGCGTGCTGAGTGTGCTGGGACAGCTGCCTCCTGCCCATCCTCGTCCTGTCCCGCGGCAGGGGCGCTCTGCAAGTCCCAGAGAGGTGAGTTGGTGAGTCACTGGGCTGGGGAGGAGGGAACAGGAGGAGACACGGCCAGAACCACTTCTGATCTGGCCCCGAGAGGAGCTCTCCCCGTGGGTATGAAGCCCGCCTGGCACGCACTTCTCGCAGCTCCACCAAGCAGGACAAGGGTAAAGCAACAACTCCTGGCTTTCGGAGATGGTCGGTAGCCTCCTTCCAAACCACGGCTGATTAGCAGATTCTGTTTTCCCAACTCCGAGGCTTATTGCAGAATCCCAGGAATGTTCCTGTGCTCCAGATAGCCCAAAATAACTGCTCTAAGCTCTCCTTGGGGAAAAGCAATCCTTAGAGCAGCGTCTTAACTCAAATTTTTGTGTTGAAGCAGCTGAGCTTGAGGGAGAGAGCTTGTCTTTGCCTCTGGTCTCCCTGGCTCGCACAGGAGAAATGAGCATTTTGGATGCTCACATTAAGAAGTTTGTGTGTCAACTCACTCACGGTCCAAGGAATTGCAAACGCTTTGTCCTTCTCGTTTCTGTTTGCTGCAGAAGAAACCTTCCTCCCCCACTGCCGCCCTCCCTGCAAATCCACTCGTTTGCTGGCAGCTTCGGTAGCTGAGCCATCGGAGCAAATCCTGTCTGTGCAGCAAGTCCCCAGCAGCGGTGGACAGAATTGTTTTGCAGGTTTGTTGCCTGCTCTCTTCCTCTGCAGTTGCCAGGCTTCCTTCCTCCATCCAGAGGAGATAGTGGAGCCATCACAAACAATAGTGGAGCCATCACAAACAAAGTGATAAGAGACTCTCTGAAGCCCAAGCCATCACTTAGGCACTTTGAGTAGCCATTTCCTCTCCTGGGGGAACTGCGCATTTCCCTCATCAGGTGCTTGGTGCTTGGAAGGAGCAAAACTGATCCACTGTGCAAGCACAGAGATGTCAGGGAAGGTCCATTAGCAGAGCTGGTGTTCTGCTTCCCAGAAGTGGATTATCCTGGTTTCCAGGGAATCTGTATCTGTATCCGTGCCAATCACTTCTGTTCCTTTGTTGTGGTAAGTTATTCTCCATGTCCCTAAGGTGCTCATTACCACATTATTCAGGCTCTGTTTACGTAACTTTGGAAACCAAAATAAATTCCTGAAAGACAAAACTCGCCAGTTCTTCTCTGATCCCTTCTCTAAAATCTGCGCAATCCTTTACAAAAGAAGAACCTGAATATTTCTTAAACCCCTCCAGTTCCTGGAGTGGTTCGTTCACCTCTGGAGAATGAGCCTTGTATCCAGGCCTAAAGACATTGTCCTTGGCCTGATCTCTTCCTGCAGCCAACTCTGCAGCAGATGCCTCTCTGCTGAGCTCCAAACTGATCTTCCAGAAGATTATTAGCTTTAGTTGTGGTTTGCCATCCGCAGCCCTCTAGATCCCATGCAGCTCAACTAATCAGTATTGTCCTCACGTGGTGCTTTGCTCTGAGATCAAATTAAAGCCTAGAAATTGTAGTAGTCAAGTTTGCTTGTCTACAGATGAAGTCATAAATGATATTTTGGAAGGTGCTCTGGGAATCGTCAGAAGGGAGAAGGGATGGAATTATACTGCAACCTTCAGACATTTCTTCACAGACAAGGAAACCAGTTATAATTAGTTTAAATTCTGAGCTATTTAGCTGCCTGTTATCACACTGAAGACAGAACAGTGAGAGAGAATATTGTACTGCAGTTCATAAAATAGCATGTGGCACAATAACAGAATGAGTTGCCTCCTGGTACCTAAGACACAGCTGCACAAAGCTGGGGCATGAACTAGCAAGAATTCCAGGTTTTGAGCAAACTGCCCCAATACACTGAGCTGACCACAGGCAAGAAGGAAGCAGAAGTCCCTTCGTGCCAGACAAATGGGAAACATGAAAACATCACAGTTCTCCGGTGCCACTGGAACTTCCACTGACATTAATTATTTACCTTCTCACTGAGTTTCTTCACTCATTGTCTTCTGAGCATGTAACAGAACGTACAGCACCGTGTAATGCAGCAACATCTCTTTGTGCCTGAGGGGTCATGGTCTATGAGACATCTTATGCCGAGGCGGTAAGTGGACGTGCAGCTGGTGGGGTCGAGGCACAGCAGAGGGAGGCACAGGCTGGCACACAGCAGCACGTTCCTGCCCAGCTCCCCCTCTGTTCCCCAGCAGCCCAGTGGCTTAGCACTGGGATGAGATTGCACTCCCGGGCTCCGGCCCTAGTTGTGCAGAGGATGTCCTTAACAACGTGCCATCCCAGAGGCTGCCAGCAGCAGAAAAAAAAAGCAGAACAAGACTTTTTGAATATCTCGGCTCTCCTTCCAGGAGACATCTGCTGTAATGTGCATCGGCGTGCTATGGGCTTAGATCAGCTGTGCCTTCACTGTGTACACCCTTCCCCAGAGACATGCCAGCCACGGTGCTTGCTCTGGTGATAAGTTCAGGCGAACCCTTCTGGGGACTGAACTGCACAGAGACCCTCAGCAGAGCTGAACCTTCTGTGTAGGGGAACCTGCTCGTGACTCATACGTTCAGACAAGATTTACTCTGTCCAGAGAGGTGAAGATAACATGCATACGAAATGTGCACATCAGTCCCTCCTTTTATGCAAGCCAGTGCATTAAAGACTGGGGCAAGATCCAGCATTGGCACTGGAGGAAACCTAAGCAGCCAGAAACACCCTGTTCATCAGCCACAGCACACTGCAGGCACTCACATCAATCAGGTGTACAAGTCTGAAGCCTGGACGTTCCCCAGATGTATGCAGCAGCATCTTGCTATGTGTGACAGAACACAGGCACTTGCTTGCTGTCAAATAGAGGCAGAGAGTTACTCCCTCCTTGGGGCAAGGGAAGCTTAAATGCTGCCCTAATTTCTTTAAAATATCTGCTAGAAGTGCGTGTGCACACCCTGAGCACGGGAGAGGCGAATTCTCCTTGCTCCTTAGCCTGAGAACTTCCAAGCCTGGGACTTCTGCCTCCATAAGCTCGACCCTGGATCCCATCCCTGCTCTGGATCATCTCTGAACAACAGCAGATTATTCACCATGAGATGCGTTAGTAGCCAACGAAGCACAGGCTAGAGCAACCGATTTCTAGACAGGTGCTCTAGCCTGATACCTGACGGTGAGCACAGTGCTCGTCAGCACGATGATCATGCATTGCACGCCTTTTCTCTCACTGCCGAGGCTGATCAGGCTCCGTTCTGCTTGTTGTGAAGTACTTGCATGTAGCCAGGCTGAGTCTCACTGATCTCTACAAGGCTTTCTGCCAAGGAAGCAGGATATCACGCTATATGGTGAAGAACAAAGTTGGGACCTTAAATTATAAATTCTCTGTTATAAATTACTCTCGGTTATTGGTTTTGGACCTTCTTTTAGTACATGTTTTTGCAGACAGCATGGTGAGGTTGAGTCCTAGAGTCCTGCTAGGAGCTACTGTGCGCTCTACTGCAGCATTACTATGACAACTGCTAAGATCAGGGCTTGGAGGAATCTCACCTTCCCTAGGAAAAGAGTGTGTGAAACAAACACGGCACTTTGTTCGTCTCAAGCATGTGGCTGAGACATCCTTGTTTGCTAGGTTTCTTTGCTTGCTGCCTCATCTCCACATAGGTCTCTGCAAAGGAAGAATTATCTGGAGAATATTCAGATGCGGCGAACAATTTTGCTTTGAATGAAGCTTAAGTGACGCCAGTCCAACAAGGCAGAAAAACATTGCTCTCTTCATTCTCCCTAGGCTTCTGTGAGCCTCCCTGTGAAGAGATCAGAGCCTCCTGGTTTGAAACGCTGCCTTAGGGTTTGCTTTTTATGTCAATAAATGTTTTATCACGATTAAGCTCCGAACGCGGCACAAAAATCTCTGCTAACATTTGGTGAACTGAAATAGGTAGAGCAGGCGTGGGGGGCAGGGGCTTGTCTTTCTTTTGCTTCTCCTTCCCTCCCAGGGGACATTTCCCTGCCAAAGAGTAGTGCTACCTCTGTGTGGCTGGTGAGGTGTGTCCACATGCCCGGGTCTGTGGTAGGCTTCAGACTTCTCTGTCCTCACGCTCAGCTGGGCTGTCTGTCCCGCTGCCTCCTGCAGTCTCTTCTCTTAGCCCACGCTCCTCCAGAGCACACAAAAAGGCTGAAGGGAAGTTCAGGCAGCAGAGCTGCTCGGCTGCCTTTGGTGCCTCAGGTAGCAGAGCTGAAACCTCAGGGTTGAATCTGCTGAGGTTCGCCCACGGGCAGTGCAGGAGTGCTGCACATCGAGACGGAAACTCCGGTGTCTGCTTTGGCTGGCACAGGCCAGTCCTCCTTTCCGATGCCATTCCTTCATTTTCCCTTTCCACATGCTGCATTTTGCTGTGACCCTGCCTGCCTGCCTTCTCCACCTCCCTCCATCCCATCTTTGCTGTGTCAAACGCAGCGCTTTGGCATCACTGACTGACAGGGGATGCTGCAACTTCAGTGCAGGAGTTGGAGAGAGGGAAGGCAGCGAAGGAAAAGCTGCAGTCGGCAAAAGAGGCAGCAGAAGTGCTGCAAGAAAGGGCTTTTCCTCCAAAACTGGACCCCAGTCACCATTCATTAGGGCAGCAAATTAAGATGTGGTCTCTAATTCAGTGCATTCAGTCAGCAACCCTGACTGCTCCCGCAGCTCCATGTATTCGTGCAGTGGATTTTCAGAGAATAAAGCTCAGATTTGTAGCTCAGATTTGCCACAGCCTGCACTGAATCAGCAGAATGGATGATTAGCTACCCTGCACACTGACAGCTTCTGCATGACTAAGTGACAGCACAACAGAAACTCACTCCACTGTTCACAGCTAAGAAAAAATTGTGCTTCCTCAGAAATGCAAAGGTCGTGAATGCAGGGGGGAGAATCACAGAGGAATCAGATAGTTACATGTCTGTCTTTATTCTGGGGGACCTCAGATTTTCAGGGTTCATCTTTGCCATTTTCTGAAAGGACTCTTATGTGTCATGGTGTATGCAATAGATTTTGCTTACAACTTACTCTGATTGCTAAATAATTACAGAAGTGTATGTAGCAGTGCAGATTTTTCCTGTACATGAGACTGTTATCACCAAGTGCCAAATGCATCTTGAAAGGCTTTTTGCAGGCTTCTGCTGAATAGGCACACTTGTGAATGGGCACTTTGCTCCAGTATGCCATGGTCCTGCCAGCTGCTAATTACCCTCCTCGTAACTACTAGTGACATGTCCGTATAACAGGCTGTAGCAGAGAGGAAGGATACCCCATTTACCTTGAAATCAATTAGCTGATGCATTAGCGGTACCCAGCAATGAAGTCCTACAGCCTAATTTACTCTGGTAGCTTCTTTTTGACAATAATGGGCCAAAATTCCATGCTCAGTTGAGAAAAGTGGCAAAAACCATCTCACCTTGGAGTCAGAGTCTCATGCAAAAAAAAAAAAAAAGAAAAAAAATGTGTGCAAAGTAATTATTAAAACCACAATGTTAAAAATAGAGTCTACTCTACCTGTACAGACTCTCCCAGAAGATGACCATGCCAAGAAAACAAAAAGCAGCCTTCTTGGAATGAAATAAAATATTTTCCTGAACATCTCTTGCCAGTACAAGCCAGAAAGGAAAGAACAAATAAATCTGTGCCACCTTAGTGGAAGGAGGCAGGGATGCCAAGACTCAAGAGAACTCCCTGCTGCTCATCAGGTGTTCGAGCTAAACATTTGCAAAGGAAGTTTTGACTTTCTTTACTAAAAATAAATTCCTCCTTGTGCGTGAGGTTTATTTTATGGACTTCCATAATGTCTTTTCTGAACTATTTTATGGGAGTTTTATGAGCTAACAGCTTTTAAGGAGGTTTCTTCAAACTCTAGGGAAATAAAGGCACAGCTCAGGAATTCCAAGACCTCCTGAATTAGGACTTCAAGGGGGAGGTTTTGCTCACTTCCTTTATTAATAGAAATTGAAAACAACTTGGTTTTTTTGCTCATCTAACTTAAAATGAAACATGGGTCTCCTGTTCTAAAACAAGAACAGCCTCACTCAATTGCTGAGTATCACATCACTGTGTGAATTACAATCCAAGCTCGGTACAGATATATTAATGCACCTAGCACGTGAAATGCTACGTGTGGTTAGCAGGGGACTGATGCAAGCCCTACCGACATGCTGCCTAATGGGAGCTCCAAAGCAAAATGATTCCCACACACCTTTTGGATTGGGTGTTTTGTATGTTTCTTTGTTTTTTATTATTTATATTATGCTTGAGTTAAAAAGAAGCCAGTCCTTATTGCCCTGACATGGGTACCACCAACACTGATGGAGAAGAACCTGCTTAGAGGTACTCCCCGTCTTTGGGAGGAAAATTACTGGGCAAAAATAGAAGTGCCGGTGCTAGCCAGGAGGTGGCAGAGGAGCCAGGCCACCTTGTGCGCTGGTTTCTCTGTTAATTTGGCAAAAACGCAAATACAAACCAAAGCAAAACAACAAAGCCCAGCCCCACCCTCCCTTTGCAAGAATAAGAGGATGAAACCCTTAATCATTTTCCTGCTTGTATTTATACTAATTGCTCGTCTTCCTGAGATCTGACTTTATGAAATTATGCATGCACACCAAGCAGATGAGTTTCCATAGAAACTCAGGAACTGAACTTTCATTAGAAAAATCTTTAAAAAAAATATCTTCCAGATAAAAATGCAAATTGCCTGTCAGTGGGTGGCTTTCTGAATTTATATATAATTTTTTTCTTTTGCACTGTAGGCAGATTCCAGCTGGACCTACATAGCAACAACATGCAGGCATTGTTTATAGCAAGCCAGACTCCATGGGGAAATGAGAAATTCAGTAGCAAAGAGAAGCTCTCAAGTGCAAATACCTCAGGGAAACAAAAAACTGAAGTGCTCAGTGCTGCGTGTTAGTGAGGCTTGGGGATTGTGCAGCCTCCAGCTCTCAGAAAATGCTGGTGGCTTGCAAGGAGCAGCGGGGAGGGAAGGGGAGAGAGGAAAGCCAAATCAAGAAACTCTCCTGCAAACAGAATTAATGATGTTCAACCTGCCCTTTAAACACCTAGCAGCGTATTTCTGCCGGTTCGGTTCAACCTCACTGGAAAGACTGACACCATCTGCTGTTGGCTCACTTTGGGCGAAGGAGTAGATCGAAGTCCTGGGGTTTGGGAACATTTGTGGCCTGGGCTGGGGAGCGGGTGGCCACAGCCAGACTTCTTGGGCTGAGGCCTGATGCCCAACTTCTGTTGCCCGCACCAAATGGAAATGGAGGCGCGCAGGCAAGAAGGCAGCCATGGGGCTGTTCGTGGTGGGAACAAGAGGGGAGGAGGACTGAGGGTACACCTGGCAAGGGCATGGACCTGGGCAGCCATTGGCACAACCAGTTGTGTGTGTCAGCAAGGGGGTGGACGTTTAGCTCCTTTACCCTGGGGAGCCGCAGAGGGAAGGAGCCACGCCAGCCTCTGCTCCTTGACCACGGCCGAGGGTGCTGGGGCACACCAGGGCGCTGTGCCGCACGAGCGCCGCTGGGGTTTTACGAGGAGGTGGATTTCACTTCAGCATTGCTGAGAGGCGCGAGATGTCAGCCGGGAAGGGGATTCCCCTCCGGCGTGGAGGGGGATGACAGGCAGCAGCTGCACGGGCTCCCCGGCCCGTGTGCCTCGCTCGGGGCCAGTGGCCCCCTAGGAGCGCCGAGCGGCTGCGGCGGCCCCGCTAGGGCTGGGTGCCGTCAGCGGCAGGGCGAGGGTGGCGGTGGGTCCCCGGCCACCAGGGAGCAGAAGTGGCTCCGCTGGGTCAGCGCAACAGGAAGAGTTTTTAGGAAGAGTGGTTTTGTGGTCGAGGACAAACGAGCTGAGGTCGCTGCCGTCTATTCTTGGCTCTGTAGCAGACTTGCTATGGCCACACTACTTGCCCTTTCTGAACCTCATTATCCTTGTCAAGCGGGTGACTCAAATTATAATTGTGCAAATTCCTTCCAGTCTGTCATTACGTGCCAGCGGTCGTTTCCAGGCAGCCACCTCCGGAGGAACCGGGCTGTCCCACCGGAGCACCTCTGTTCCACCTGTGTCTGCTCGCAAGGGGATTCGGCCCTGGGGCCTTGCCGTTTTCCAGCAGAGAGAGGAACCTAAAGGAAAAACATCCCCACTGAACCTCTGAATGATGAGATTTGATACTCAGTTGATTATTCAGGTCAAAGTTATGTGCAAGAGGCAGTGAAACTTCACACGGTACTGCCTATATTTGATTAAATGTGTGTTTCTTAATTCTCCTCTCTGGCAAAGTAATGGTTTTCTGTCAGTATTAGTAATATCACTGTCTAGCATGTGTTACTCATACTGATGTATCCTTCATCTCTTGGCATTTTTGCAAGAGCAAACAAAACAAGACAAAAGAAAAATCTTCATTAATTCAAAAAGTATCAACATTTTTTCATTAGAAATTTAATTTGGGTTCTAGTTGCAAGAATTTTCAGGTTTCTTACATCTTTTGATATCAGCTGAAGGCAACTAGACCCATTAAAGGCAGAAGTAATGCTTCTCTTCGTATATATGACTGCTTCCACATACTGTCTCGTATCAGGAAACGCATGAAGTCAGGCAGTCATCTCCCTTTACAACATTTCCACATGTCCACTAAATTAAATTGTGGTATTTTCTTAGTAAAAGATTTCCAATACATGGCATTTCATTACTGGGCTGCTATTATACATGACACTGTAAAACTGAATTCCATCACTTGGGCTGTTCTGATGTGGAAGCCTTTGAATCGCTGAACTCCTCGGCTGAGGAATCGGTGGCAAGAGCTCATCTATACACTGCAGTCCCTCACCCAACATGGGGAAGGACTGTTGTTTTTTCTGCAGAGGACAGGGACAACTTAGATATGAGCTCTTGCTTTGTATAAACTTGACCCTAAGAGCATAATCCTTACAAATTTTGAAGCATCTGTTGCTTGCACCATGGTGGTTGCTTTGGCAAGGTAGCATGGACCCTGCTGGGTCATCCCTCACGCTGTAGGACAAAGCCTTTAAGCTCATCCTCACAGAGAGGTCACCTCATAGCAGTGGTGGCATCTATGAGGTTTGGTGCTGCAGCATATGAACATACTGAGCGCTTGGCAGGCAACATGGAGGTGTTGGCTGCTTCTTCCACGGGCCACATCTGGATGAAGCTGGCGAGGCCTTCATCCTGGTGTGTGCACCGTGAGGAGGAAGCAAGAAAATGCCACTAATACGCTGTGGCATGCAAAGCCAGCGTGACCACCTGGGCTCAGCGAGGTCGGGTGCTGTATAATTAAAAGGGAGCCCGGCTCATTAGATGCTTTGTCAGTTCAGAGGCATCTACGCGAGCCCTATAGGAAAACATGTTCTTCCTACCGCTTCTTTCATCCTCCCCCTCCTGTTCCTTCCAGATGGTTACACCCACTTGTGTCTTTTCTTACCCTAAGGACAGCTTTTTAAGCAAGGTTCCTCCATCCTTCTCCCCCACGTTGCCTTAGGCTCTACAACGGACAGAGGGGCCCCAATGCTGTTATGGCTAGCCTGGCCCTGGAAAGGGGCCTCATCCCTCTAGTCCGTTTGTCAAGAGGAAAGGTCTTTCCATATGGTCAAGATGTTGGAGCTGAGGGACTTCACCTCAGCCTCAGATGGATTTTCCAGACATGCAAGTGTTAATTTAGGTACTTGGTGTAGTTGAACCTGAGTTCCTGGGGACTGGAAGCTGGTGCAGAAGGGAGGGATGCTTAAGGGGCCTACAGCCTTTCCCTGCTTACCGGCATCACACAGTACCAGCGTTCGCCCTCCTGGTAACACAGCAGGAGTGCTTGCAGGGCTGGATCAGTCTCTGCTTAATCTTCACAGTTACCGTTTTAAATTACAAAATCAAAAGGATCACAACCAGAAAAAGCAGAGATTAAAGGCTGATCGCTCCTCTTCTCCAGAAGCAGGGGGGAGATCCCCTGCATAGGGCTACTGCGCCTGCACGCTTAGGTCTGCCCAGCCTGCTGGGAGCTTGGGCTCTCCTTTCTTCTGCCGCCTGGTGCCCCCGCTAACCGCTCCTCACTTGTTTGTTGGCAGGGCCTGGTGCTGAACAGACTTGGGCGGAGGGAGCTGGCCCAGAAGGTCCTCAGAGACGCCATCCGGATCCAGAACACCAGCCACCAGGCCTGGAACAGCCTCGGGGAGGTCCTGCAAGCTCAGGGGAAAAACGAAGCAGCCATCGAATGCTTCCTCACCGCTCTGGACCTCGAATCCAGCAGTCCTGTCATCCCATTCACTGTCATACCCAGGGAGCTCTGAGGCTTCTTCATTCAATGGACAGACACCAACAGACAGACAAAAAGACATACAGTGAAGAAACTGGATTTAACACAAAAGTGCCATTGTAACCTGGAATTGGGCAAAATAATTCCAGGACGGGGCTCAGGTCTACATGCGTAGCTGAGACGAGTCTAACTGTAGAGGAATTTGCAACAGGCAGAGAAAGAGAATGCCTTTTTTCTTCACAGATGCCCGGTTAACCCCCTGTTCAAGTTAATAGAAAGACTTACTTCAAAGTGTTGGTTCAAGGTGACTGTAGAATAGATTGTGCTGGAGTACAGCTGTTCAAAGCACTTGCACCTTTCGGTTTTTATTAAGGATGAAAACCCCAAATCCAAAGATAAAACCCCCAAACCCTGAGGTAAAGCCCAGACCAGCTCTAAACAAGAGTAAATGCACCAACTAATGTACCAAGTTGTATTTAAGCACCTAGCTGCCTCCACACAGATCTGACAGGATAGGAATGACAATTAAACCATATAGATGTGCAGTATATGCCATTTACAAAATTATTTCAGCTATTCTGATAATCCTTTTTCTTGCCTTGCTCTTATATACTGCATATACACACTATATTTAGTGTGGCATTTGCCTAGACCAGTTTAAATTAAAAATACTTTTTATTTTTAAGCTGCTATTGTAGTGTGATTCACAAAAGCAGAAAGACCAAAGACCCAATCAGTTCACACTTGGCCTAGCATTAAAAGCATGTATGTATCTCCAATTACATATTATTGAAAGGCCTTTCTTGAAGTAGCTAATTATAAACTCTGAGCTTCATTCTTGTTAATCACCCATTCCCTCACTTTTAGGAATGAAACGATTACCAGCATGTAGTGACTGAACTCTGTGCTTGACTGCGGTGCTGTTCCTGGCACCAAACCTGTTCATATCTGTCTTTTCATGGTCTAAAAGACAGCAGCATTCTGCTAAGGGAAAGTGCGCTGAAGGCAGCATGTGTGTATAAGAATTGCTTTTCTTTTAAAACCAAATCCTGGGATTTTCTGCAGACATCTCACGTCAGAGGTAGGGGCCGCGCCTGCAGCGGAGCGGGCTCGTGTTGTGCATCGCATCAGATGTAAGCGTGATCCCTGGAGCTGTCTGAAGAGCTCCTAATCCACTGCCCTCCCGCTGGCTGGCAGGGGCGGAGAGGCAGCTGCCGGACCCCACGCTAAGCCGATCCTCACCCAGCTCTGGGTGACCTGCCTGCGGCCTCTGCAGCCAGCTGGAGCTCTAACAGGCTGCCAGCCCCGGCCGCGGTGCTCCCAAGGCGAAGGGGATGCAGAAATGAGCCGCGGGTGCTTTCCTACACAAAAGGTTGGGGCCACGTGCCCGTTCCTGACCAAAGAAGACTTGTGCCTGCTCTGTAAGCAGGTTTGCACTGAAACACGCCGTGTACGATGGCTGTGCCCAGTATTGCAGTCTGCAGCTAGCTCCTTCCAGAAATCCTAACGTCCTCAGGCAGTAAATGAGTCAGAGTTATTCCTGCAAGACCCGGAGGCTCTGGAGCAGACTTGAAGTCAGCATTGTTTACAGTCATTGGGAAACCTGCAGGCTAGCAGAGACCTCCTGGGCCGTGCCTGTGCTTTTGCTCCTGCCCCAGCCTCCTCTGGAGGCACCCATGCCCAGGCAGCAGGCTACACCAAGCTCTCCAAGAAGCCTGTTGCACGCCCAAGCCGATTTTTGGGGTGATGGCAGTGTTAAACCAGACTAGTGCAAGAGCCCAGCGTATTCCTCAGCTCACCCAGGTGTTGGGAGGGAAAGCAGCGCAGCCACAGAAGGCGCTCAGCCCATCGGGTCTCCAGCTTCTCAGTGGCATCAGCCGAGGCTCCTCAGGCCAGAGGCAGGTTTCCACAAAGACAGTGTTACCCAGCCACATCACTTGTTTGCGATAGCATCAGCAGCATAGGAAAGAGTAGTACCAGAATTAAATGACTTTCATGGAGACAGAAAGTTGCAGCAGAGACCCGTTTTGCTGTGTGGGATGCTCTGAGGTCGGCTCTGTGCTGCAGGTGGGAAATGAGGATGGGGAGGAGGGAAATTAGTGTTGACATGTTTGTAAATTGTTAGCCAAGTGTTTTAAAGCCAGTTCCACTGTTAGAAGCAATCTGACAATAGACTTCAGTAGATACATAGAGATTGGGATTGCCTTCCAATACTTGTTCTGGTCCACAGGCCAGTTCCAGGATGGGAGCGAGCCTTCTGTCTAAGACACAAAAGAGTCCCTGTGGTCTGACATCTCCGCTTTCCTCTGCAGCATCTATCTGCAGGGCACTGCCATGGTAACCCCAGTGTACCAGACAGCTATTCGAGTACAAGCCGTGCCTCAGTCCCTGCGACCGTTCTCACAATCTCTGTTCTAAGAGGTCAGTAACAGCAGAGAAGCAACCGCTCGCAGACCTTGTTACTTCTGTGTGCATAGCTTGTAAGCAGCCACCAACGCATCGCCTTGGTGACCACCGAGGGAGGGAGCTTCATCTCGGTGGCGCTGGAACCTCCACGGCACTCATCTTCCCAGGAGAGGTGCAGAGGTGCGCGGGTGCTTTGTGTGCATCAGCCAGCCGGATGCTGGCCCTGCAGCTGCTTTGTGCCTCTGGGGGCGGCACTGGCACTGGAATCGCAGCCCTGAGGTGCTCTGCTGCCGGAAGACGCAGCTCCCATCAGCATCAGGAGGAGTTACACAGGTGAGGCATCTCCACCCGTGCAACACACCACAGCCCCGACATCAGCTGCAGGCACAGCTCTGCCTCAGCGATAGATTTGGACTCGGCCCCAAGATTTGCTGGGAAGTTCCCAGAGGGTACAAAGCACGTTCGCTGGAACAGTGCATTTCTGTAAGGTTGCTGGTACATTTCTGTGTTTTCTTGCTAATACTTTGAGGTTTAGAGACTGACATTATACTGACCTAAAATGCTCTGCACAGGGCAGGAAGGAGGGCGGTGTTCACAGACTTGCAAGTATTTCGGGGGGTAGATCCTCTATCTGTGCTTGTTCTTAAGCATGGATTTTGCTCATACTTTCAGGTACAGATAAACAAAGACAAAGACTACAAACACGCCTATGCATTCTAGTATTTATTTAGATACCAACATTGATAAATCTAATAGACCCACTTCCGTGAGCTGATTAAGTAATACTCCTTTGCATAGCAGGAAGCCTGGCATGCTTAATGCTTAGGGTTTTAGACTAAGCACATGAGATTTATATCCCATCCCTCATATGAATATTACAGATGATTATAAGTAATGGAAGTTTGGGGAATAATAAGGGAAGTACTGATTCTGGAGTCTTAGTGCTGACTTGAGTCCAACTGTTTTCTCATTAATTTAGAAAGAAGAGGGGAAAAAATAGTATCATTGTCTGAAGGATCCACGTACAGCCCGCTTCCCTTCATTCCACCACAAGGTTATTTTCCTTTGAGTCAGCAGGGAAAAGATAAAAAACGGCAAAAGGAAACTAACTAGCTCTTATTTTTCTGTTGCACAGTGAAGAAGCAATATTTGCCATTGCCTTTAACCAGCAAGGTTTGTACATGGTAACAAAAGTCAGTCTGCCTGCAGGTGAATAGAAGGAGAAGCCCAGCAGGCCAAGGAGTGACCCCACGCCCTGCCTTAGCCCGTGTAAACTGGCATCACCTCCGCTGATGTTGGTATTTATGAGCGTGCTGGTATTTATGAGCATTTCCTCCAGCTGAGGCTGTGCCCGCCGGTGTCCTCGCTCCGTACAGGGAACACACGGGGAGTTCTGCACAGAGCAGAGCTGCCATATTCCTGCGCTGCACCAGTACCCCAGTCCGTTTCTACTGGTAACAGTTCATGCTACTGATTATCACAATGTTTCAGAAGTGCTAATTATCTTTTCTTAGTAATGACTAATAAATCCAAATGGAGAACAGTCCTGGAGGGTGTTTACTTTAAAATTCACTGGCTGAGAACCAAGGTAGGCACAGCACTGGCTGCTGCCGTGTGAATTGCAGTTATCCCCCGAAGTCCCATTTTTTACCAGTCTCAGTGAAGCCGGAGTTTGGCTCCTTTATATTTCACTTTAATGACAACAGAGTGGGAAACAGTCATCAGTGAAAACAGATCACTGCCATGATCTTTTTTCAGCCAAACCAACCGAGATTTGATAGTTGCAATTCAGCCCAGGAAAGTAAGGCTCCCCAGAGCAGTCTCGGTGCAGCGATAATTGCCTGTGACTGCATTGTGTTACAGGCACGTTCGGCAGTTATTCAAGGAGTATGTGTAGTTGGGACTTCTCTCTCCTCCCTCACAGGTCCTGTATTTGGCCGAGGAGAGCCGCTCCGTGCCCAGAGGGACAGCTGCAGTGCCGGCCGGGTGCCCTCGGCGCTGCTCCCACCCTTCCCGGCTGTTCCCCCAGCCTGGCTGCAGGCGATGGTCTCCCTGCTGTTGTAGGTCGGTTCAGTGGGATATTAGAGCGTGGTCGGCTAAATAGCTATTTTCTCAGGAACGGGAAGCAGCAGCATCCATCAGCTGGGTGGTGTTAGCAGGAGGGCTGGGAACCGCTGACCCAGCAGCCCGAGGTGGTTCCTCTCCTTCAGCTCATGCCTCCAGCTCCAGCAAACTAAGGCAAGTTCCCAAGTGACTGGATCTTAAAAGACCCGGCTCATTCTCCCCCAAGAAACACATGCCAGTCTGTAGCTAACACCGCCGAAAGGGACCATGGCACCACACCGCTGCAGAGCAGAGCGTGCTGGTGCAAGGAGGAGCCTCTCCGCCCCGGTGCACGGAGAGGCTCTTTCAACTTTGGCACCTAGGCACATTTCATACTCGGCAGTGCCGCCCAAACACTGTTAATGTGGTTGTTGCAGTCGTTTTTCCATGTAACTTAACATTTCTTCTCGTTGGAAGATGTTTTCAGCAGATGAATAAAATTGACCCTGTGGAAAAAAAAAAATGCTCCTCATGCATAGTTATTTCCTGCCATTTTCAGTGCTTTTAATGTATTCATGCCACAGATACTTCAGGCATTATGAAACGGCTATTGGTTGCATTAACTGGAACCTAGTGTGCCTAGCAAGTTACCAGTTGCAAAGGGCATTTTGGCCTACACCCTGTAGTTCATGGGAAAAACGGGAGTGAGCATGCAAGCAGCATGCTTTCAGAGAGGAAGAGAGCCAGGAAAAAGGAGCAGTGTAGCTTCAGATGTTTGGATTTATGCAGATTTAAGCGAGCATCGTGCTTTTCTTGTGCTTCTTCCAGTAAAAATAAACAAAGGTAGTGTGAGAAACTAACATCAAGGTCATATGCAAATACCATGTCATCTTGTAGGGACTCACCTTATTTTGGCCACGATGCCATTAATAATCTGGTTTTTGCTACAATCAGTTTAATCCTGTGGCCATTTGGAAGTAGCTATCTCCATTCAAGAGCTTCCAACGCATTCTTTGCATTTACACGTTAATCTTCTGGGCAAGCTTCAAAAGGGCCTTAAAAAAAGCCAGACCCTTAGTGTCATGCTCAGATTAAGGAAAGGATTTTTGAAGAGCAATTCTTCCTAGCTGGCTGCTTCAGGTTATGCGTGCATTCAGTACAGCTCGAGCAGGACAGGGTTCCTCTAAGCTAAGTCCTTCAATGGTTACAACAAAGCCTTAAAAGCTGGAAATGGAAGCAAACAAACACCAGCTCTGGCATTTTCCCCTCTTTCCCATATGGAGAAAGGAAGCAAACCGATGGCTGGGGTGTCCGTGGGGCGCAGGGGGAGGAACCCAAACTGGCACTGAAGAATTGGGTTGTTCAGTCCCCACTTAGGGGCAACTCACAAAGAAATTAGGCTTGGCCACTCCTCTTCCATTTCAGCTTAACTAGAGTACATGGCAAGTTAGCCTCGCTGCATCACGAAGGTGCTTGATATTCCCGTTGTTTAAATGGGAAGAAATAAGCCTTTTCGCCCCCAAGTTTGCTCCGGATGGTTTGGGCACTCCCACGTGCGTGGACTCCTTCCCATGTTGGAGAAAGGAATTGCACTTTGGTAGCAATTTAACGTGATACTCTTGAAAGAATATCTTTTAAGAATATCTTTTAATAACCTAATCATACCTCTGCTTCTGTTTTCCTGCTGCTGAATGGGGAAAACTCACTCCGATATATATGCTGAATTCCTGCCTGGTGTGAAGCCCGGATGTTCAGCAGTCCCGTGAGTAGTGAGGGAAGAAACGGGAAGCGTCCCTGCTGCCCGGCTGCTCACTTGCACTACTGTCTCTGGCTGTCAGGTTTTCGTGGAGCCAGGAAAGCAGCAATGTTGACTCTGTCTTGAGCCACATCCCCTGGGAGGTGTCACGTCCCCCTCAGTGTGCCTGAACGAGTCTGGAACAACAAAAAAACGCACATAACCCGCTGATCCTTAAAGACTGATGTTAGAGGAAGTAGCAGTAGGTATCACTGGTTTATGTAGTTGCCATCTGCAGCCAGGATAGCATTTCACTTAGCTCTGGCTGTCAAACCAATTTCCTCTGCAGTTGTTGTCTCTAAAACGAAGAGCTACATCTCCCAGCCAAAAATGTCCCCACAGGTCCACCGGCTGAAGGGCAAGATCCAAAGGTTTTCTCAGTGCTCCAAGGTAAGAAAGTGTTGAATCACAGAGGGAAAACCCCTGCAGGTCATTCCCCTGAATCTGCCGAGCTGCCATCCTCAGCTCTGATCCCATTCAAAGCTGATGCAGCTGCTAGACAGACCAGCTTGACCATGCAGCTGGGACAGACATTGGTTTTATAGAGCAGAAATGGCAAGTGCAGTAACGTGTCGTAAAGCAGCAGAAGAGGAATCGCTACGTTGTAAAGTAAAAGACATTTTCCTTACTAAAAAGCTCTCGCGGAGGCAAAGCCCAACTTTACCAGCGCTTCTGACAGAAACATGCTAAAGCAGACCGCGGAGCAGCCCCTTGACAGCCTCCTGGCTGCAAAGGCGGCTCTGAACCTTAATTCTTCCCCTACCCCACACCACGGCTGGGGAGCCAAATGCATCGTGACAGCCCTGGGACCACGCTGCCGCAGCACGCCCGCGGTGATGCCAGGCCTGCGTCCCGCTCTCATTGACTTTCAAAGGGCAGCAGAGTCCTTGAAGCAAAAGATCCATTACATTATGTATGGCAAGTCAGACATCTTTTTTATAACGCAGCTGCTCACAATATCATAATTAGGTCTGGAAACTGGCATGTTCATAAATTAATCAGTAATAAGCAGTCCTGTATTTTGCTGCCCTGTGAGAGAGGCCAACACACACCGTCTGAATGCACAGTGCCGGGAGCTGTTTCAGAGGGACGGGAGTTCAAGGCCGCAGTGACTTTCTGGGCAGTGCAGGTTGGGGTGTTTTTGTGGCCGGTGTAAGTGGCATTGTCCGGCAGGCACAGTTAGCAAATGGACCGCTGCCTCACGGGATGTGCAGCCTTGGATCCCCTCCTTCTGGGCTGGCAGCAAGCAGAAATTGGAGTCGGTATCTCAGGTTTCCGAAACAGGAAGCTGCCAAATCCAGAAAGTAAGCAATTCATTTCCCAGTTACAATAGCGCCGCTCTTATTCCTCCTTGGAGGATACGAAGGGTTTTCCAAAGGGCAGCAGGGAGGTGCCGCATCCCCCTTTGCAGCGGATACAAACCAAGTCTGCCGCGAGCCCGGCCAAGTGAGGGCTGCTTCTCTCCGCAGAACTGGTCAAATTGCTGATGTTGGGGTTTGGGACCTCGATCCCACCCCGGGCAGGGGAGCTGAGGGAGGGCTCAGCTCACAGGTTGCATTAGTGCAGTATTCGCGGCTCCTTCCTCTGTAAATCGCCGGGGCAGCCCACGTCAGGCACAGGGGGTGGTGCAGCCAGGAGGCACAGCACCTCCGCACAAGCAGTCCCGGCTTGGACCCTGCCGTGTCGAGGGGCTCACTTACCACGACTGAATCTTTTATTTGACAATTTCTTCTCTTTTTGAACTTCCCATCATCCCCTCTTGGGAACTTGCATAGCAGTTTTCGTTCAGACAGCTAAGTGAGAAGCAATAAGCTGAAAGAAAATAATTTGTTTCAAGCTTCATTCCAAAGGAAAACTTCAGAGATTTTCAACTAAATAGAGCTTAAAAAAATTCCAATTAAAAAAATGTTGTTCTGACAGGAGTCCTCAAGCAGTATCTTCAATAACTCGGATTTATATGACCAGAAGTTTTGAGAGAATTGCCAGAAGGGAGAGCATTTTGAAAGAAAAATTCAAGATGTTTAGTCCTGAAACAATCTACACAGAACATTTAAATTTTCCATTTTGTCTTCCAGCCAAGAACAATCCACCAAAGTTATCTCAAGTTTTTATGCACCTCCAGTTTTCTGGAACTTTGCTTTTCAGCGAATACCGTACTTGAAAAAGTTCCACAGTGTTCTCCAGTCCCACTTCTTGTTCCCGTATGTGGCCAGTGCTGGAGCTCCCAGTGCGAAAGCATCCTTGAGTGCTTCTGCATGACATTACCAAGCACCACATGTAGCCACCCCAGGTTGTTCTCTGGAGGTTAATGAGAGCTGCTGTGTAAACATCACCACATACTGCTTCATACGTGCCCATGCACACAAGTGGGGTTGTTCCTGCCATGTAAATACGGACCAATATCAAGTGCTTTTTGAAATCCCACACATGTACTCATCTACAATTCAGGCGCTGGTGATTTAAGCCTGGCTGGATCGAACATGTGCCTGGACGCAAAGAGCCACTGCCGTGCGGTCCTGCCCTCGCCTCACTGCTCTCAGTCACTACCACCTCTCAAAAGCAGCCTAATTCAGAGTTTTTCCACTTTTTGTGATCCCTAGGAACTTACCAGCAGACATCTAGATCTGTAAGAACTACGTATACAGATTTCCGTATAGGATACGACCTTTCTGAAAAGGACATGGTTAGGGACCCTTGCTAGTTGGCCACAGACACCCCCGGGATCTGTAGCTCTCAGCCTGAAGACCAGTGACTTACAAGTTTTCTCTTAGATCCTATTAGAGCTTCTTAATTAAAAGTCCTCTTCAGGGACCTGAATTGACTTGGAAACCATGGTGATCACTTAGGTCAATCATGCAGAGAGATGATTGCATTTGGGAGCATGAGGTGGGAGATGGGAAAGTGTGCGTGTGGAAGAGCATGAAGAAAAATTAAAAACAGAAAACCCAAGCACCTGTAAAAGCAAGGAGCATACATGGTTTACAAAAGAGCAGATAGAGGATTCATCTTACAGGGCTCACCATTCACTATGGAATTAGGGACTAAAAGCTCTTTTACACAGTTGAAAAATGTCTTCAACGTATACCTCTTTGAACAGTTGAGCAACTGATTTGACAGTGGCTCCACTTTCTCAAATCCGTGTATGAATATTTTCACTCATGTTGATAACTATGCCAGGAAAACCAAAATGCTAACTAAGCAGCCATGCGTCCAGTCATCCCACATGAAAGAAAAGCACTGTTGCCAACCTACAATGAAAACAGAAATATTCATTAACATACAGTGGGTTCTGCAACTTCACTATGCAAAAACTAAAATACAAAGAGTTGCTCAGTATCTGGCAAGCATTTTTGCCCAAGCCTTGAATTCTGCTGTTATAGTTAGGGAGTATAGTTAGGATAATGCTGGTAAGATACACAGTTATGTTTTAGCTTCAACTTACAAAGCACTGTGCTCTAACTCCAGGACAATGACCTCTGTTTCAAAATCAGAGCTGATCTGGTTTCACTAGAAGAGCAATTCTAAAATTTGGGTTTTGTTGGTTTTTTTCTTTCTTACAGAAAGGATGACATGCCACTAATCTACTTTAGTATCATCTTCTTCTCCCATTCCTCTTATAGAAAAAAAAATCTAAGTAGGTACAATGTATGTTCTTGTAAGCCTCCACCAGGAATAAATAACCTTGCTTCATTTGTCTCTGCAAATTACAGCTTTTGGATCAGGAGCCTTTACAGACTCTACACTTCAGTTGTTCAGCCCATATGTGAAACACTTTATATTGCTCTTGAGAAATCTCATGATCCCGATATGCAGCGTTAACCTGTTGTAACCTCCAGCAATAAATAAGAGCACTCACATAATTCACAGGAGGCTGAAGTCTGTTGATCCACGGCCTCGCCAAATTAGCAGTTTCTTAGAAGCTGCTTTCTTGCAGCAAGTGAAATGCAGTGCGCAGAGATTTGGGGGATTCAGACTGTCCTTTCTTCATCACCTTGATTCCTCCCCTGCCCCCTTCCAGACCTGCTTACTTCACTGCCAGTGTCCATGATGCCCCCTGTACCCAATGCTCCTTTCCCCTGCCAGCAAGTACACCACACCGAATTCACAACATCTAGATGTAAAGGATAGAGGATAAAGCAGCAGATGATGCTGATGTGCAGACGCAGCGAATACTGAGTTTTCCCTACTTACTCCACAGCTAACTAGTTGCAAAGCTCAGTGATGCTGACAGCTAGAGCAGGATTCAGGACCAACGCCACCCAGGTGCCAGCCTTTTCAGGCAGCTCAGGGCTTTGGATCCGTAAGGAGGCTGGAGTTTCAGCCAGGTTAATATTGCGCGTTGGTTCATTTCAGGATGACACAGCTCGTACGATTGGTTTAATTATTCCAAGTAGCCTTCTGCTGAAGTTTTCCCCTCGAGGCCAAAGTTTCATGCCATTTGTACCAATATCACCTGGAATGTATCAGTGGGAATCAATAACCTTCGCTCTCTACTAACGTGCTCTGCAGGGTTATAATTACAGCTATATAAGATAGAAGGGTGATACAGCATCCAATCGGAAACAACAATGTTGTTTTGCCAACAAAAGTAGAATCAACTCTGTGCCACAGAAGCAACATCAGACCCCACAGATCCCATATGCAATGGCTTCAGGAAACATTAATTGCAATGGCTTCAGGGAACATCAATCTGTTCTAGTCCCTGTCAGGATTGCCGTCTACTTTCATTTCCATTAGCATGGCCCTGAAATAAATCTGCAAATGTAACACCTATTATTGAGCCTGTTTTTTTCCCCATTGCTTTTGTTTTGCGGTGCCCATGCAAGGCAGCCAGAAGCACGCTGCCAAGTGGGTCACCAGCCCCGACAGGCACCTGCAGCCACTTCTCCCCAGTTTCTGGGGCCAACAAAACCCCATTTCTGCAACAAAACCCAGTTTCTGCTCCCACCGAACAGGACAGCCATCATCGCCTTACTGCTGAATGAGTCAGAAGTCAGGTCACCAACATCGCTTGAAATCGCCAGCTGCACAGCCGTTCTCACAAAAAATCCCACACAAAGCTTCAGAGATGCTTTGCCACCAAAAATACCTACCTTTTGAGGTCCAACCACGCACAGAGCTTCCTGCAGAAGTGCGTTTCCATGCGGGTTACTCGGCCCTGAGTGTGCTATTCCTGATGCATCCTGTTTTTGACTACTTGCAAAATAACTCGAGTTGCCATATTCCTGCTAGCAGCCTTCCTGACAGAGCCATGTGCATGTTGAACATTGTTTTTCTAACCAAAGCAGGCCTTTTGCCATAGAAGTTATTCTGCTATTTTCCCCATCTCATTTTGCTGCTAGAGAAATATTTTCCACAGCAAAACATTAGCCACTGAGCCCTGCAGGCAAATCCTGATGAGGATTATTCAGTGAAGCTTTCCACTTGTGATCAACATTTACCCATGGAAACCAAAGCCCTTTATTTCATTTTTTTATCTTTTCCTCCTCAAAACGAATTTAGCCCTGCATCATTTGGTTCTGGTTTCAGAAGTCTTTGCACACAGGAGATAGGGGAAAGCAAACAAGAACTCACTTCTTGCTTTCTATATAATTAGTGTGTTCAGAGGAAACCTTCATGTTGTAACATTAATTTTCAAATCTGGAGCATGTTTTTAGATAACAGAGCGACATTACCTCAAAACAAAGCAACAGCATTAATACACATGGTACCAGGAAATCTACAAAGGTTAAGTGATTTTCTGCCGAGTAATTCATTCTGCTAATGAGTTTGCTGCAGACAATGCTCTCTGTGTGCAGTTATTGCATATGTATCTTTAATTTGTGTGCTTGTATAATTCATGGTGGTGCAAAATACATTTCTATGTAAAGTGTCCTAATAGATGAAGTGAGGCTATAATATCCTTCCAGAGCTTGTTCATTACAAGCTGCACTGGCACGGAGTCCAGAGGGAGAGGAAGCCATTAAACATTAAGCAAAACAATTGCTGTCATCCTCCAGAGGGACCAGCTTTGTAAATGCTTATGTTAACACTGTACAAAAGATTTGAGTATTAAGGTAAAATTAGAATGATAAAGGGAGGCAAGCACCCCTTCCTCGGTTTCGTGAGATCTGGCTGGATAGCGATCGATACCTGGATTTTTGCCCTAAAAGAAGAGAGCTCATCCTTTCCCAGCTGCAGGCTGAGCACCCCTGAGAACCAATTGTCACTGGCAAGCAGAAAAGACAAAACAAAACAAAAAAAGGTTTCCACTGTTTTCTATCCACAAAGCTGAAACACTCCCCTGTGTGTGTTTTCAATTTAACTAAAATAGATCACTGTGTGTAAACAGCCACTCTATCTGCATCATTCATATTTGATGCACTAGTCAGTACAAGAGATACTTTTATCCATCCCATAAGTGATGAGAAACTAGACACTTCAGCGTCCTGTGCTCCTCTCGGTTAACATGAGTGGCAGCAGCTGCTATTCTAGGCTCCCTAACACGCAGTGTTTGATATAGGGACAGGAAAATTGGGCATGTATTTAGTGGTGTTGGGTACAGCAAAAGTAACTTCCATGATCAAAGCCTTCCTGGAGAACACACAGGAAAGCTCTTGCAGCCCAAGCATTTATGTTCTTGGGCGTTAGAGGCCATATGATAATTGTATTCTTATCAGGTTAAAAAGTAACTTAGAGAAGAGGCAGGGCACGATCGAGGTGCCTTCATGGGCATCTTGATATAGGCAGCAAAGTGCAAAGGTAGGACTGAACCCTGTGACCAAAGGCTGTAAAACACTCGCTAAGTAGATGGGCCCGCGCTTCAAATTAGGTTTTGCATATATAAACTCTCATGCCCATAAGTATGTGAGCAGACATTTAAACCTACGGGGAGCCAAGCAGATAGCGCTACTTCCTGCTGCCTGCAGCGAGCTGTTGTGGGGACAAACACGGCATCCAAGGGACAGCACGAGAAGGAAGGAGCCCTGCCCTCCCCAGGCAGATCCATGATCGAAGGGCTCCTGGCGTGGCTCAGATGCCGGCTCTGCTGGTGGCGGTAGTGAAACACAAGAAATTCCCTTTAAACGTAAAACCAAACTTCTTTCAGAGAGGGTGGTCGGGCACTGGAACGGGTTTCCCCAGGAGGCTGGGGGAGGGGGGGTGGGTACACGCTTGGAAACAGCCAAAACCCCACGGGACCATGCCCGGAGCACCCTGCCCGCGCTGGCCCTGTTGGAAGGGCTGGAGCAGGGTGGCTCAGGAGGCCGCGGGGCTACGGCCTCATGAAGGGAAACGCGGCTGCTCCCTCTGGGGCCGCACCAGCGAGGGCAGCTGCGGCCCAGTTTTGAAGCCTCTGCTCTGAGGCGAGAGCTGATGGAAAGAAAACTGCAGCTTCTCTCTTCTCCTCTGGGGTTTGTGCGGAGGTCATTTTAATATTAAGCCAACGCTCCAAGAAGCGCCAGACAAACAGTGCCTGTTTTTCCAAATAAAGAGTTAGTAGCTACGCGGATATAAAACTTTCTCCTCTCAGTTTAGCCGGGCCGGTCCCTCCTAACTCCCGGGGGAGCACAGTCACTTCTCGGGCATGCTTTCCTCCGTGCCGCCGCGCATTGGGAAGAGGAGGCAGCGTGTGCTGGCCCCGCGGCCTGCAGTGCGGGGCCCCCATGAGCGGGGCCTGAGGGGTCGGGGCGCGGGGCACTGCCCACACAGCCCCCGGCCCCGTGGGGACAGGACTGGGCCCGCCGTCAGGCTCCGTGGCGGGCGTCGTAACCTGCTGGAGTGAAGGCGGGCAGGTCGCTGCTCTCCGTTACTAAGAATACAGTCGCTGGAAACATTACCCCCCGAATCGCTTCAGTGCGCATCACGCTGCTGCATATACTTTATGACTCTATTTGCTTCCTATGTGTCAAGTCAGCTCAAAGCCAGCGCTGCTGCCAAGCTCACGCAGCTAGTAGCTTCGGCCTCGCACACGGCGGAGAAACTGGGAGAGGAGAAGACCAGACAGTTTTCTGCGAGGCTGCTGCAGAAAGCAGCAGTGCGGCTCGCCCCCTGCCCAGCAGCATCGCGTGGCAGCCCCAAAGACAGACTGTAAGGTGGAGAAAACTGCTCAGGTCTGCACGAGTGAAAACTGGGTGACCTAAAGCTACGGGGCAGGTGGGGAATACAGAAGCAGGTTTGGTTTTAGATGAAATCCGCCCAAGTTGTAGATGTGATCTGTGAGATTTGAGCAACACAGAACCGCCATGGGAGGGTTCCCCTTGGCTTACCAAGGGCGTCAGTGACTGATGGTCACGAGGCACGTGGGTGACAGACATGAGGTGACCTCCTGAGGTGGCCTCTAGCTGCAGGGGCCGCATGGATCGCACGCACAGAATCAGAAAGAGGGGTAGCAAGTGATCCCTGCCTGTCATCTCCCTGTGCAAGACTCTGCCGTGAGCAGTCCTAGGCAGGCACTGTCCTTTCTGTACCTTATTCCCTGAGGCGGGGAGTGGGGCTGGTTGCTCCCCCGACCCGCCTATTCTGCAGCGCGCTGCAGCTGGCTGGATGCAGGTGAGGGATATCCTGCAGATTCTTACAATTTGATGGTGTTCCCAGGCCAACAAATATTAAAATTCATTTTGGGTGCTCCAGACGAAAGCAGGACCTTGCTACGCACCCCTCCTCTGAGTGCCCAGAGCCCTAAAAATTGAGCATTCAGGGATTTGTATGTATTCCTTATCTGAAACTATCGCCTAGCAACAGACTTTAACCAAGGACATGTTTGTGAAACTGCCAGGAACATCCGTATCTGCTAAAGTGCAAAGCAATAAACACACCTCTCCAAATCACCTCTGCTAGGATCACATATGTAGCAGATGATCCGACTGAACAGAAGGTTATCAGCGGTATATGCTCTTGGCGTTTTAGCAATGCTAATAAAAGCGATCTCAACCTGGGTGAATCAAACCCTTTTCACTGCAGAAAAGGTATCTTTGCATGCCAAGCAGGCTGCCGACGGACGAGCACCCAGCAGGGCTCAGCACGATGCGGTGCTGCGACTGCTCCTCCCAGGTGGAGCGCAGCGGGCCCTGGGTGTTCCCTCACACACCGCTGGGCGTGCTCAGGCTGAGGAAGAGCCCTGTGTCGGACAAAAAGCCCACATTATCTTAAACAGGACTTCAGATATCATCGCAGGATCTACCAACCCAGCTGCTCTATCAAGCAGTTAATAGGGCAAAGCTTAGCACCATTATTGTACCTGAACCCAATTGCATCTGATGGTCCAAGGTTATACCTCTCAGTTGTGCTGCATGGGAATTTTTCCCTTCCAGCTACCGGGCTGTAATTTCCCACTATCGATCAGCCACAATGTAAATGTAACACACATCTGTATGATAACTGGGTCTGGAAAGACCGGTGAGCACTTGGGCCCTTCTCACCTCATCACACCCTTGATCCCCATGGCTGGCAGCAGTGCTTAGCCAGGGCTGCCCTGCAGAGCACTCACAGGAGCTAAGGGGCCCTGTCCTTTGCATGGCTTCTTTCACAAGACAAGAAGAAATCCACCTTATCATTGCCCGTGGCTGCACTTGGCGCTGCATGGTGCATGCCCCATCCCCTCTGCATCATCATTACGGCTGCATGTGCATGTTTCAGAAGCAGAGAGGAAATTTCCAGGATGCTGAAGCAGGTTGTTGGGCACTGAGCTCTCCCCCTGGTTTCACAGGGATTGCTGGGCTATGTTTTACAGTGTTGTGAGTGCATACATTGTCACTCTGAGGGCATGAGGAGGCAGCAGGCAACCCCACAAGACCCTTGCTATTGTCACCACATGCCTGCAGCACCATCATTAAAGCAAAGGCAAGGCACACTGGCGCTCCTGCTGCAGTGCAGCGTGTTGCTTGGGGTCCAGGGTACCTCCAGAGATGCAATAAAACCTGCTCAGATCTACAGCAAAGGATGAAAATCCCTTCAAACTGGAGCAAACGTGATGCACTGTGCAGTAACGAGCAGAGAACGCATTAAAGCAGTCACCCATGGGCAGCCCTGTTGTAAACGGTAGCATCTCAGAGCCAACTTAAAACTGAGCAGCACACAAGACCTGCAGCAGCTTTAGGACATCCAAGTTTAAAATGACCCACTTGAGACCCTTGGGAAGCTGTGGGCATGTAGAACAGAAACTGCAGTAGGGTCTAAGCTGTTTTAAGACAGGCTCGCACTAATGGCTGCATTGGCAAGAAACATCCTAGAAAACCAGATTCAGCTGAATTTCCAAAAAGCAGATATTTCCTGGTGTGCTGCTCAGTCTGGGCAGGCCGTGTAGCTCCCTGCTTAGGGCAGAGGGGAAGAAGGAGTGATGGTCTTGCACCAGCAGGAGCAAGCTGCTTTTGTTGCTGCTCAACAAGCCCAAGGAGCACAGGGGAATAAAATCCTTTCTGCAACTCTGACGACAAGAGGAAACAGCCCTCGCATCATCCTCGTGCAGATAAGTACTTGAAAGTAACTATAAAGAAAACTCAGCCCTGCGTCCCCTGCTGCCTTAAAGGCAGAGACACGTCGGTACAGCGGGAGCCTCATTCACACGGCAGCACAAGGAGGTCGAAGGCACCGAGTTCACAAGCACCGGGATCTATTGATTTTTATGGAGCAATACTACTTTATATAGATACCTGTTTATTTTAAAGCCATCAAAGGAGGCATTTTCACTACGAGGTGGGGATATCAGTATCACAGAGCGTGAGATTTGTTTACAAAGGGGAGATGAGGGCAGGGCTGAGCCACCTCACCCAGTCAAAGGGAAGCCCCAGGGTTACACCAGCAGAAGCATAACTGGTTGCAAAATTACCCCATGGATCGAGTTGTTGCCTTGAGTTATTGGTCAGTCCTTTCCTTCCGTTTGGGAAGAAGGGGACAACGTAACCCTTTCTCAGAGCACCTCATTAACTTAGGTACTACAGATCCATTCACCACAAAGGTGATGTGAGAGCAAAGGCACAAGTGTGAAATCTGGCACAAGTCAAGAGCTGTCTTCGGTGGACAGTAGCTGAAGGGTTCGTGCTAAGGCACAAGCACATAAGCTGCAGCCTGCTCCACAGCAGGGCAAGTGGGGTGGTGGGAGGGCTGCAGGCTCAGGATCTTACTTGGGACCTTTCCTAGAAAATAAAATTATGCCCGAGGACCCTTGGCAGGAAGGAGAGCAGCTTAGCAGGCTGTCAGACAGCCCAACAAGCTGCAGGCAGGGAGATTACGCTTGGGGCTCCTCTCCACTCTGTGGAGGGAACACCTCTGACCGCAGTGAAGCCACACGTAGCTAACACTGCTGCGAGCAAGCAAAGGATGAGGTTGGCTGCAGCATTTCGAGGGAATTCCTTTCCTCGACCAACATTTCCAAATGCCTCCTGAACGCTCTCCCAGGTCCTTCAGGTGCTGGAGGGACATGGACAGACATGGTCTCCTGGCAGACCTGTCCTACCAGCAACTCAGTTGGCAAATCTGACATAGTACAGTAAAGGAAGACAAAAAAACCTTTGTGCATCCGAAAACTAAGGAGTTACATATACTCTGTCAGTCCAGAAAGACACATAGCTATAAACAGACTCTTCTGCATATGTCTTGTCCCACTACGTCTTGTTGGTGGAGCACAAAGCCAAGGGCTCACAGGACAGATGCGAAGACCACCTAAGTTCTCCCCTACCTTAGGGTGCGAGTTTCACCCAGCCCCCACAGGAACAGCGACCTTTAGAACTATTCAAGCTTCAAGAAAGTCCAAAGTCTCCTCCAGGACTGGGTTCTCTCCTGGCTAGGCACCGTAAAACTGCAGGGGGCTTTTTCCCGTTGTTTGTGGTCTTTGTAGGAGATGCCTGGGCTCGTCAACAGAGAATGGGAGTGCTGTTTGTCCACGGATAAGCAACAGGGCTCAGCACAGAGCGGGGGCTAAATAACAAGTTGTGTTTCCTTAATATCTGCGCAGAACTGCAGGAAGCCAGGAAGCATGCAAACCCCAACAGCAAGGCTCTTCCCTCACCCCTTCAGCAACATCGTGCTGCAGAAATTGCAAGCAGGGCACGGGCAAAGTTGGTTGACACACAAATAGACCACACTATTTCCAATATCTAAAAGGGTTCCCAATGTGCTTAAGGGCAGTAAACCACTCCTCACATCCTTAGCTGGTTACTGATTACCAGAGCCGATAACACCGCTACAGGTAACTCACAGGCTGAGAAGATGCTCGTCCCTGGGAGAGGAACATTTACCAGTCCCACCTGATACGGGGCACCAGTCTGCTCTGTGCTGACCCAGCTCCGTGGTGATAGTCCCAAGTAGGAAATACCAGAAGATATTACTGCTTTCTGCTTTGATGTGCCTCAGTCAAAGGGAGATTTATCAAGCGTGGTCAGGGCGGCTTTCCCGCCCCTGCATTTCTCCATTTGCCTTTACAGCCCCACCCGTCCTCTCCACCCTCTTTCTGCCCCATCTTTCCACAACACAAAGACACAACAGCATCAGCTTTCTCTTGGGCGTGCCGGGGGAAACCGCCTGCTATCCTGGCTGGGTGGAAATCACAAGAGGAGCTTCTTGGGGAAAAGGAGCTGGGAAAACTCTGAGGGGATGATGCGAATTGGGACAGCTCTTTCTGAGGGGACACCACAGCCTCCAAATTCCTTTTCTTCCAGCTTTTCCCTTCTCACAACTGTAAGGAAATGGTACCACTGAAGAGTTACGCAAAGCAGCAGCCAAGACAAGAAGGAATCTCCCCTCTCTCTCAGCACCTGGACCTCTCACTAGCGCAGTGCATTGTCCTGGGCACGCGCATCACTGCAGCCCGGCAGCAGACACCACAGCCACACACAGGACACCAAAGCCACCGCACAGATTCCAGTGTTAAATAAAGAACAGGATTCTTACTGCCTTGCAAAAGTAGTTCGGTGTTTCCTGAGTGAGTCTCAAACACAAAAGTTAGTGGAAAGCTTTTCTTGCTTGAGGAGCACCGGGAGCTTTATGAATAAAACACCTCCAGGAAGGGCTTTGCAGACGATGAACCACATTCTGTCCTACCAGTCCTCCTCCACCAAAGCAAACTTTTCCAAGACTTTGCTCAGAGAAGAACAAAATTAAAACAAGCACATTGCTGCCCTTGATCTTACTAAAAAGTTTCAGGTCTCTACAAACAGCCTCAGCAAGCTTTACAGTTCCTGACGTATTTCTCCCAGAAACGTGGTGCCACCAAACATGTCCCGTGTATGACGCTTATTTTCCTACCACACCTCCACCTGTGAGGGGCCAGACCTGCACACAGTGCCGAGCACCCAGACTCCTTTCCTCTCACTTCTCTCTCCGTCCTTCTCCTTTCTCTACTCCTGACTCCACCACCAGCAGCAGGAAGCAGCACAAGACACCCCAAACCAGACCCGACATGCCAAAGCCACAGACCAGCAACACTTTGGTAGGCTTCAAATTCCTTTGAGTTTAAAGAAACTCCCTTAACACCTTCACTTCCAGAGGTATGGTAGAAATTACATGGACGTAACACTCTTAAATTTCAGCAAAAGCAACAGTGATGAAATTAATACACTCTAAGCTTATATATTTCATTTTAGGGAGATTTTTACACAATTTCCTTTGAATATGTCGCACTTTGTTTGTAGTATTGAGGCCCAGTTATTTATTTCACTCTTCAGAGCAGAAACATAAAACTCTGGAAACACAGCATGCTGATACCATTTCATGAACAATTCATTATGTATTTTTAAGACTGCTTCAAGAAAATGACTACAAACAGACAAGTAAACCACAACAACAACTAAACTGCATCCTTATGAAGCGTTCAGTCTTAAGGGTCTCAGGAAAGAGGGTCCTCACACCATGCAAGGCTGGCCTCTAATTGAGACCAACTGCATGAGTGTGAAAGCATTTGTGAAACTTTAAAGCCAGAACATGGAAATAAAGGCCATTCCTCATTTAAAATGGCTGAACTGGTTTTCCTCAAACCCACATGCATGAAGCTGTTTTCAAAAGGAAACCATCTGGAAGAGCGCAGCTCAGTGCATGAAGTTTCAGAAAGTTATAAGCAACTGTAAGTGCCAGGGATGGAGCAAACATAAAATGAAAAACACTTCAGCAACCTTAACCACTCCCACCAGAGCCCAACTCCAAAGATATTTAACTCATGCACAGCCCTCAGAGCACAAGTATTCCCACTGAAGTCAATACTTTAAATTATTCACTGACCTAAGTACAATCCTGAACTGGGGCCAGAAAACAAAACTGCCAGAGTTTGGGCCTTCTTTCATTGCTATCAATGAGGACATTCCCTTACTCCTAGAGCCTTCTTTTCTGGTTAGCATTTACCTAATTGTGGTTTCTCCTGTTCCAGTCCTGTTCCCCACATCCCTCCAGCTCATCGTGTCACACGGAGCAAACACTGCAGAGGTCTGGCCAGGGCTGTCCCCTCCGGCTAGCCCCCAAAACCAGCTGCCGACCCCTACCCACATGGGATAGCACCCACCCAGCCACATGGACCCTCCAATGCTGCTGGGTAGGACAGACAGGGAGGAGGTAAACGGCAAGTCCCGCGGGGTGAGGGAGGGGATGTTGCCTTCCCCTCGTATTCCTTGCAATCATTTGTATGTTGAAGGAGGTGCTGTGCTCAAGACCCAAGATAACAGCAGTTCGTGGCTGCTTTGGAAACCACCCTGTGGGCATATAGCTTCCAGGCCCTGGTGTTTCCTGCACAAATGGAAAACAAGAAATACCAGGGAAAGGAGGGAGGAGCAAATAGAAAACTCCCAGATTAGGGCCCAGAACAGGGCTTCCTTTACAAATGGGGTTGCAAAAACGCTGGAAAGCTCCAAACAAGAGCGGAACCACTTTGTGCCATGCACTGAGAGAACACTCAGCCATCCTGGTCACTGCACAGCTGCCCAGTTATTGCAGGCATTTCATAGACTGCTGCATGCATGTTACTGAGAACACACAGCACTGCTGCTTACACGCATGTCAACCCAAAACGAGAAATGGAGGAAAGGTGAAAATTCTGTCCGAGAATTTCATTTGTTCAGAAAGACCCACTGGTTTCTGTCTTGTTATAAAAGAGTGCATTGAGCCATGGTTGCTCTACACATTTGCATGCACCTGCTCCCTTTCACTGTCTCCCATGGGCTGTTGTGTTTTTTCTCAGACTCCCCTTCCTGAAGAACAGTGAATTTGAGTTTCCTTAATGAAAGCTGAGTTCCTGTCTGTCCATCTATCTCGTACCCCTTTCCCACACCTGTGCAAATAGGAACAACCTCTCAAGCACAACCATCACATCCAGCCTACCGCTCGAGACCGGTCTGGCAGCCGTGACCAGCATCGCCGAGTGGTGCCAGCCGCAGCTGGGTTTAGGCAGATGCCCGGGGTGCTTGCGCCAATGCCCAAGGCACCCCATGCCAGAAGCCCTGTGTTTCTTCCCAGCTACCATTCCCCCAAAGCATTTTCTTTCTACAGCCGAAGTCTCAACTTCCTGAGTCTTAGCAAATGCTTTCCAAACTGAGTCTTTGCAATCACTTCTTTCAGAGCTGACCCCGGGTGACTAACCTCAGGCTGCCGAGACACTATTGCTCAGATAATATTTCAGATTACTCAGAGCAGACTGGCAGCATCCTGGGTGATTTGGACAGGAAAGGTGAGTACATGGCGCAACGCGGTTCCTTCTTTCTTTCGCGGTCTCCCTGTCCTCAACCTTCTTTCTACAATAGCAGCTAAATGTAAATTTGCTTAAAAGTGCATTCTTGCTGTGCCCCTTGGCTGTGATGCTCGCACAGCACCAATGGATCCTGGGGAGTTCCCGTCCCCCCATACCAGCTGGGCTGCATCGCCCACTGACCGGCTCCTCTCACATCCAGCCCCACAGCCAGAGCAGTGCTGTTTTGAAAGAAAAAGGTCACAAACTGGTATTTTGTAATTCTGTGATACAGCTAGTGCTGAGCCAACCCCATTTGGACTCCGTTTTTAGTATCCCTGTCTCATTTGATAGTTCCTGGCAGAAAAAAAGATCAGGGCAACAAATAATTGCTATTTCCCACTTTCTTTGGGAATACTGCTTTAAAAAAGTGAGCAATCATCTGTTATCTCCTCTGCAGAGACAGTGGCCAGACCATGGAGCACCGTGTGCTCGAGGTCACTTTGCAAGGAACCATGCACCAGTTTGGGGTCCTCAGCGTCTTGGTTAATTCACTAAAGCCAGACTCGTATCAATTACTATTTTGTAACTTTTCTTCCATGCGTTCGTCACTCTTGGCTCTCAGTGGGGCCAGGATTTAATTCTTTGGCACTGGAAAGACCTCCAAGCCAGAGCAGGGGGTTGCCAAGGCAGTTAGTACAATAGCAGGGCTTACACACTAATGAGTCCGTGGTAAAGACTGGGATCCATCATCAGGCATCAGCGATTTAAACAAATTCCAGAAGAAATTCCATCTTCCAACAAAGAAATAAACTTTTCCCCCACAGGATTCGCAACCACTCAACCACTGAAGAGCTGTGGTAGTGCAGAAGGAGCCTGGAGTGAAATTCAATCTGAAATAATCATAAACCATCTAATTGGTATTATCCAAGCTGAAAAGTAATGCAAGTAAGCAAGCACAAATAAGCAATGCTGGATTTCTTTTTAATCTGCTTGGTTTTAAACATGCAAAGTCTTACATATCACACTTCTACATCTATATAGGTAAATAAATATTTTTCAAGTTATTTTGAATTTTATAGGATTGTAAAACAGAATGGTATTGCAATTGGGCACTGAAATGAGATAATCATCTTCTGCAGCTACGGAAATTAAGAAGAAAATAAAAATGTGTATATATTTTCTTCTCCAAGGATGAAATAAATGTACTGTGATCATTTCTGTCTCCAGAGAAAAAAATCATTGCGTTGCATTTTGTGGGTTTCTAAATAACAGGAGGGATATTCAGATGTGCAGTGTACAACATGTGCCAGTTGGCCCCAGAGCGAGCTTGAATATACAGACACCTGTGAGACTTTAGGTAACAGTTGATAAGGAAGTCTTTATAACGCTTATGCTTGGCTAGACTGAAAACAGCCTCCCTCCTCATTTATATTTCCTTTTCACCGTTCTCTAAGTAGACCCAATCCCATTGTCGTGAAGGTTTGTCATCTCTGGTTGTGTGCATATCCTTATAGATTTGTGTTAACCATTTTTTATGCATTTAAGATACCTTACGTAGAAAATAAATTTCATCAGGCAAGTGATGCTGAGTAGGAAGTAGAAGAAATAGAGATCTTTTTTTCTCCAAACCTAGGCAGATGGGAGTGACAGATTACAGGAACCGCGAGTGCCAACCGAGTCACACGCTGCTCTGCAGCCGAGATTCCGCGAAGCTGGCAGGGAGCTCTTGGTCCCCTGGCTGCACCCAGCGCTTGCCTGGCAGACAGAGGTTTCGAGGTACCACTTCAAGACGTTGTGATATTTACAGCTCTGTGCCAGGGAGGTTCCTCCCCCGGGGAGCGAAGGCTGGTGCACTCCTGGCCTTTGCAGCTCATGCTAGGTGCTGTTTGCCACGTTGTCTCTCCTAAGAGCTTGCTGTGTGCTCCACTTTCATCACTCCTCCAGCACTCTAGCTGTGTGTCATTCCCAATTTAGCGGTAGACCTGGGTGATGAGTGACTTTGTTTTTTCTGACTAATACAGTGCCAGGATAAAAACAAACCAGTTGCCTTTAAAATGTTCTCAGACCCATTTTAGAGAGCTATTATCCCCATTTAAGAGGTGGCAAAACTGAAGCACACAGATATTAAGCAACACGCTCACCTTCATGTGTTTTGCCAAGAGAAGACCAGAGCCCATTACTCAAACTGACAAGTGTATTTCCCACCCTCTGTATTCTGCTGTCAGCTGGCCCTGGCAATGTGGAGCAACATTTTCTCATATTTGATTTTGCTCTTTACTTTTTTTTTCTTTTTTTTTTTTTTTTTTTTTTAACTACCATAATCATTTACTTGAAGTGTTTGTTCTTAATTACAGTAAACATTTTTCCATTTCTGTACAGATGGGAAATGCACTGGAATAGAACTGGATGGTTTAAGTTTATCATCTGCTCATCTCTTGATAGAGATCAGTATAGATTAGAGGTAAGTCTGTTTATCCGTATTCATTTTCGAAAACGGAAATGATATGCAACAGATTTATAATTAAGCAGAAGTGATGATGTTGTACAGCTTAGCTAAATGGATTTGCCACCTTAGATTAGAGAGGAAGCCATAAAAACAGACCAGATGTCACATTTTTTCCCTCTGTGCTGAGATTTGCATGAAAATCCGACATCCTAAATAAAATCCGAGGTCGAAGTTTTCAAGCCCGGGGATCTCATATTAGTCTTCTACAACCAGTCTGGGTACCTGAATAAGGTGGCTTCATTTGCAGAGGGGATGAACAACCCCAGCGAGGAGTGAAATCTGAGTTAAATTTATCTAGGGATTTATGTGCCCAAAAGCTGCGGCAACTTCATGTTTCTCAGCCTGTTGCACTCCAAGTTTCTCTTGTGGCTCCTGCCTCGCTGCCCTGACGTGCACATTTCTGCTGTGAATAAAACCAGCTGCGCCACAGCACTGCGAGGCTGCTCTTGCAAGCAATCCTGCACAAGGCTGCTCTGCCAAATCAGCGCCAGCCCTCCCCGGTGCCTCAGCCCTTACTATACACGGAGAAGTCTGACAGGCAGAGCTTGGCACTCCTGCACACCGCCGAGCAGCAGCCTGCCAGCTGTGAGCTCTGCTCTCCTAACCCCGTCCTGCCCGAACCGACGCGGGGATCGGCGCTCCCACGGCTTTGTGGAAGCACTTGGCTGAAAGCAGGAATCAGCCTACGGTGTATAAAAGCTGGGCGGAATGCATAAGATGATACAAAACGCCCAAAACTCAAAGACGTTGACCAAAACCTCTGTGTTGGAGACCGATGCCAGCTTGGCTGGCCAACGCTTCACCCCGTTCGCTTGGCGAGGCCAGACAGAAGTTGTGACCCCCGTGCCTCTCATCTCCCAGCCGGCAGAGCTGGGCTTTGCAGGTGAACTCTTGTCCTGGCTGAGCACAATGGGTGTTTTACCATTGTCTTTGGTGGAGCCGGGGTTTCACAATGTCTCATACTCCATTCATGGTGAAATCACCCTGGGTATTCATGAGGCAGAGATACCAGCCATAGCCCTCACATCCTGGAAAAGGATGGGCTTGGTAAGGGCTTATTAAAACCAACATTACCCAATGGCTCCCGGGGGGAGCTGTTTTCTCCTGTTATTAGGCACAGTGACTAAGTGTCCTGGGTGACTCACGGACCTTATGCAGCCCATCAACAGCAAAAGCCATTGGAGGCTAGGTAAATGCCCTTAAAATGTGTTGTAAAACATAGGTAGCTCACAGTATTTTGAGCGTCAGTAGCTGTGATGTGAATCATCTTAGTGCACTGAAACTCTGCTTGGTGCTAGTTGGGTTTCTAAACAAAGAGCATGCCTAAGAGCTCTTAGAAACTACAGGATGGCCCCAATCAAGCAATGAGCATTGATGTTGACCAAGAGGTAGTTTTTTTTTGTTTAACTCATTCAGCTTCCAGCAGCCTGGCTTTACAGTGTGCTACACATCCAGCACTTCCTTGGCGCAGCCAATAGAATGAGCATGTAACACAGGAAAAATGTTCTGGCGTGTATATGCCAAATTATTATTTTTAGAATTAAAGGGAGATAGTTACTTCATAATGCTTAGTCTTTTTAAGTTCCAATTAGCTCTCTGGAAAAAAAAAATAATAATTTTGAGCCCTCCATACTACTTCATACTACTTATCATATTTTATTGATGCAAGCACTTCTAAAGAAAGAAGAATCTTCTTCTAAGTAATAGTTTCAGAATAAGCAGGGGTTTTAAAGGAATGTAGTTGCTCACAGTATGCTGTGATTTAAAAAAAAAAAAAAGCCTAAATACATCATTAACATCTCTAGGCAGCTAAATATTTATTTATTTTTTTTAAAAACCCTGTCCTTTAGTCACTTGGATTGATTAATGGCACATTTCTTGTTGTGAATAATTCAATGCTTTGGAACAGTATTCCAATCACAGTTGATTATAAATTAACACTCATTTTAACTGATGCAGATAATCATGCCAATGCCACAGCAAATAAATACATTACCAAGCATTACATATGGATGCTGCAACGCAAACAAGAAGCTGAGAACTCCATTATCTGCCGGAGCATCGCTATCAAGTCATTTCTAAATATTTCATCATTGTTTAGGCTGCATTCAGATTGCACAGAATAACTTGCTACTGATAAACACTAGATGCAACTCTTTTCTCAGGTATAATTAGCAACAAGAAGGAGTAAGATTTCCTTTGTTACCCGTTTAAACACTTGCTCAGGATACTGGAAAACAAAGCACCTTCCCTGGCCTCCCATGACAGGCCATACTTCCCTTCTAACAAGTAAAGAAGTTTGGCTGGAGGAAAGGAATAACAAAGGACTGATAAATAACTTCATGGTTTTATATCAGATCAAAGTAAAACGCGACTGCTCACAGGACTGTGTACAACAAACCTTTGCCCTGGCGTTGTGAATGGCAGAGCTACAGACCTTTTGATATTACTTGCCTTCTGACCCCACTCCCAGGATTCATCCTCATGTTTTGTGAGTTACCAGAGTCCCAGAGTAAGGAAACGCATGCTGGCACGCTCTCTCCCAGTCCTCAGAGCACTGCCTGCCTGCCCTTTTTGAACGTACTCCTCCGGCCTTTGTTCGCTGACTGCAGAGAGCTGCCGTGGGGCTCTGCAAGATTTTTCTGCTCCTTCCTTTGTAGCTTTTTAACCAGGAGACTTTTGCTGCACAAATGAGATACACACCTTTCAGAGCAGAGGTGCAAACAGATATCTCAGTCTTGAGCTTTTCCAATTCCTGCTCACCATTCACACAAATTAATGCAAAATATAGAATAAGTATAGGCTCACACTGTTGGGATAAAATACTTTTGTATATATAGCAGATTTGGGCACTTTTTTTTTCCTTGCCAATGTCACATTAAAGGCTTTATTTTATTAGACTTGTTATGCTCCAGTATAAAACTCTCACACGTCATTTCAGGATCTCCTGTTATTTCAGAGTGAAAGGAGAACTAATAGCAGCACTAATTAGGAAAGTTCCTCCTGAAATGAAAGCAAAGTCCTACCTATATCCCTTGTCTGCAATCATGGACGCCACAGTAAAGTACTCCATGACTCAAGTTTTCCTCTACACATCCCCACTTCATTTTCAGCCCAAACGTGAGACTTTTTGCAATCAAAGGCAATCCAGAAAAGGCACTCCTGGTTATATGTGGAAGTTGAACTCAGCCATTAAAAAAAAATATATAGCAACTCTGTGGAGAGGAAAAACACAGACATTAAAATAGCCCTGGCATATTATGTCATGCATTTTCTTTGTCTTTATGTTTCTTTCTAATAGACGTGATTTTTTACTGGGAAATGAGAGGGAGCCTACGATTTTGAACAGATTATTCAATGCTCAGTTCTGCTCCACACCAAAAGCAAATAATGGTTTCTAGACATAGGAAATGTGGGTAATGTTGATCAAAGATAACAGCTGAGCCTGCTTCCCCAGAAGATGCAGGTTATGAATCCCATCTTGAATGAAAACATACATTTTGCTGTACAAACCAAGTGGATTTCGAACTACCAAAAAAAAAAAAAAAACAACCACACACAACCAACCAACCAACAAAACAAACAACCAAAACAACAACAACAACAACAAAACAACTTCTACTAGTTAATTTTGAAATATAACCTTCCACAAAAGGACTTCATATTAGTCTCCAATTTGTCTCCAGAAATAAAGCCTTCGTCTTTTAACAGCTGTGGTCCAGCCTAAGCCTGTTCATAATCATTAGGCAGGGTAATGTATATTTATTAATTCTCACCTTCCTTCTCCCTTATTTTTGATTGTCAGGTTTAGTCAGGCATAAAAATGAAGCTTTTGTGCAGTCAGAACATCTCATGATTTTTCATGTAGCACTTCATTTTGTTTGTCTATGGAAAGGGATTGTGAAGTTAGGGTTTGTTCAGATAACAGGACGTTTCACTCAGCCATCACATTTCGACATTTGATAAGTAATTAACTAAAGGAAAGAACAGCTGTTAAGAAAATGCTCAGTGACAGCATGTAGATGATTTAAGGCCAATTCATGAACCATATAAGCCCCATTTAAATCTAAAATGTCACAAGATGCACTGCAAAAAATTGTATGATGCCTTTCCTTTGCTGTATAACAAAGAATTAGCCTTCCTCATCTTGAATGTCTGAATGTGCCATCAAATATTCCTGTCATCTAGTATGGGAAGCTTAGACGCCCGTATTCCTAAAGACTGCATAAAAACCTTATGGCAAATAGTAAATATAAAATAAATTATTACAAAAGAAGGCAGCTTACTGGACCTCTTAAACTTCAGCAGCATTTTCCCTAGCTTTCACGTTGCAGTTTTTCTCATGCCATTGATTTAGACTAAGAGATCATCATCAGATTGATGAGTTGGTATGTTTGAAATAAAAATGAGTGGCAAGCTAAGTACAGCACTATGGACAAGATAGAGAAGAGACGAAATGAAAGAGCAGCATGGGAAAAGCATGGCAGAGGTGGCAGATGAGAAAGGACAGTGAGTTTATGAATGAAATGCGTTCTGAAAAGTCAGCCCTACGAAAGAGAACAGCTCCAGCAGATCTCACGTACGCACAGTTCCTGCTGCGTGCACAGCAGATAAACCACGCTGATACCAGCCTGTGACCATTCAAAGACTATCCACAAAGGTAGTTTATTAGTTTTCATAGTACGGATAGGAAATAAATAATTTTGCTTCTCTAAAGATACCTTCCTGAGGATCTTCTTACCTAGATCGTATCCACAGTACTTAGAATGATATTAATAGATTTCTCTTAGCTCTTCAAGAATTTTGACCTCAGATGGCTGCGGTAGTAGGTAGAGGATGTGCCAGCCTACAAACCAGCCAGCACATGCCGCACCCTGTCATAACCAATTCTGCCGTTCTCCTTCTGCGGCTGCCTCATCGAGAGGCTTGTTATTCTTCTAGGACAAGGCTTCAATTGCAGGTGATTAATAATACCTACTGTGCGTGCTTCGAAAGAGACAAAAGAAGCGAGGTACAAACACCTGAACACCCCTCCCCACAGCCACTGATTGAAACAGATTTGTCCCGGAGAAGCAGAAAGGTTTGCCATGGCTCTTGTGTGCTTGCAGACATTGCTATGTGCATCTGGCTGATCTGAATATCCCGGTCAGAGGAAGTTACGAACAAATCCTTTTGGCTGGAGGCCGTTATGCCACGTGGGAATGGTTCTGAAAATATTGATATGTTTTCCCCTTCTGTCGAAGACAAGACCAACCAGACAAGCATTGTCGAGACGTGTGGGGTGAGAATTACTTTCTGCTTTTACAACTGAGGAAGGGTAAAAAGGTTTTCCAGCACCCCTAGCAGGGACCCTTGGGGACGTACCAGGACACCTGCAAAACACAAGCTTCTGGCTGGCTGGGGAGTGCAAACAGCTGAGCTACTACAGGGAGACAGCTGTGGATGTAACCCAAACCAAGCCAGCGTGTTACTGAAGTGGTAAAACAAATACTGGTGTCCGAGCACGGCAAGGAAAAACAAGCATCAGAGCTTTGCAGTAGGTGAGAGTGCCCGAGACAGGAGCCTCATAATTATGACAACCATAACCGGTTGGGAGAAGGAAGGGGTGCTAAGTGCCAGATGAAGCCTCTAGCCTGCTGCAGTGACGGAGAGCGTGTGTCTCCGGGGCCGTACCAGTTCCTCCTCCCCGCAGCTATAACGCAGCTCCAGAGGCCAGGCCAGGCGGGCGATTAGCAGCAGGGAAGGGGAGAAGTATAACCGAGCTGCTGGCGGGGGCTGCGAGCCTTCTCGCTGAGCTACAACAAAAAGTGTTGCAACTTCCTTGAGCAACAGCTACTAAAAGGTTGGGCCCTTCGTGTGTAAGATTAGCAAATTTGACTTGGGGATGATTAATTAAGCAAAGATGATTAATGGCAAAGGCATTTCCTAGCATGCTCAGGAAGTCTGAGGACCCCAGAAACAAACAGGAGCCCTTAATCCTGACAGTCACAAGCAGTTGGGATCATGACTGTTAGAAGAAAAATATTTTTTTTTTTAATAGAATGAATGTTGGAAATATGAAAGTGGCAAGAAATGCATTCTTATATGTGGAGAAGCTGACATTCAGCAATAGACATGAGACTGTTAATAGCACAGAGCTTTCTTCTGACAGCTAATACCAGGATAAAAAAAAAAATAACAACCGGAAAGTAGGACTTGTGTATATTGTTATGTTTATAATTCAGAATGAATATAGAACAGAGAGCCGTTGCTTTTGCAAAATCCTTTTCCTGGCCGTAGCTATATTTTAAGCCATCCACAGGATGTTGATACGCATTTATGGAATTGAAAAGCTGCCCCCCCCAGGCAGGGGGGCTGCACGAGCGCATCGCTTTGTGCCATTACGAAGATGATGAGATTTAGAAGGGGAGCAGTTGCTTACGAGATTACTTCGGGTACACAGTCAGGAGCCTCCATATGGATGCCGTTTGTAAGTAGTCGCTAGCGTGAGGTCAGCTGAGAAGGTTTCTGGCACAGAACAATCACGCAGCAAAATAAACAAAGCGTGAAGCTGTTCTCCAAAACAGCAGCCAAACAGACCTCGTCTGTCAGCAAAGCGTACCACATTCAGGCTGAAATTCCAAGGCTGGAAGTGCAATTTTAACGAGTGCTACAGATCACTTGTTGCAAATCGTTGTGTAACAGCAGTACCTGTAACGCATTTAAGGAGGTGCTGTTTTCTCAGAATGGCTCTCCTGCCACAACAAGCCACCTGGCACAGAGCTTTAATGAGATCCTTAAGGATTTTCAAATAAAAGTTTAGCGTTTATTTAACTGAGACTGCCCCGTGATAATTTGTATTAATACAATTCTTTTCTATAGTTTCAAATAAACACTGAGGAAATCTATTGATGTTTATTTTATTCCTTAAAGATACCATCCCTTCCAGAGCTCTAGATGTGACAGGTACAGCATAGATAATCTGCATTGCAGGATGAAAATCCTATTCTCATTTCCATCCCAATATCTAGAAATGAACGATACCTTGAGATTGTTGACTGGCAAATAGATTCAGCTCCAACAGGGAAAAGGGCCTGTCTACTGTGACAACTACAGCCAAGACCATGGCTGAATTAAGCATGAATTCCTGACAAGCAAAGGACAAAATGTACACAAATGTTATTGTTGCTAATTCTGTTTAAAAAAAAAAAAAACTGAATTAGGAGCTGCATTAAATTGCCTTTTACAGTAGCAGCTCCTATACTTATATTTGCATGTATTTTTTCCCAGAGTCATTCACAAGAGCATCTCAAAGGCTCTTGGGAGGCATGTGTTAATAAATATTCTCCTTGTGATTTATGAGAGGGGAGTCATCAGCGCTAGCTGCAGTTCACCCCTTCTCCAGCTACTGCAAACTTCTCCTAGCCAAAGATGACAGATCCTCGGAGCTCAGGAAGATCCTTGCAAGGAGCACGCTGTCCTTGAGACGCACCTGGTTATGGCACGCGTGAGGGGTCCCAGGAATGCAGAAGTGCTGAGGGAAGCACCACCCACATTTTCATATTTCAGATGACATCCAGCTGAGCGCTCTCAGCAGTGCTGTTTTCTCTTCTTAGTGGTGCTGGGGGAAGAGCGATCTGCCAGGGCTCAGCCCACTCACTGCCTCCTTTCTGCCAAGCGTGTTCCAGGGGGAATACGTGGGCAGCAGCCCCGGAGCTGCAGAGCAGCAGGGCTGCAGTTTAGCCAGCCTTTACGTGCCCCTGGGCTCAGCCAGGGGCTGCATACAGGATAACGATGCTACAGTCGAACAAAATTAACAAACAGCAAGGAACAGTCCTCCTCGGACCGCATTGATTTTTGAAGCACAGCATGTGTGCGCTGTTCAAGAGCAAAAACCGGCACCTCGGGCTGCCTGACAATGAAGTCAATCACAAGCAGGTGCCCAGTAAGTTTTGATGTTTCACCCCTCTTTGAATTATCACCTTCCCTGAGCTCAAGCAGCCAGCCGGAATCACTTGCCATTAGACCAATGGCTTTCCTTTTATAGGTTACAGATTTTTTTGTAGCTAATTGCAAAGAAAGCCATTTTTGGCCTGCCTGGGCAGTACATGTGTGAATCAGAGCAAGCCCTTGCTTCTGTCTCCTCACATGTATCATGGAACTATTTTCCTCCGTCCCTTTTGTAGTACAGTACATTCTACGTTGTGAATCATTTTCAGGCAAAAATAGAAAGCAGCAATGACTGTGCTCACTTCACAACAGAAAACCAGGAGCTGGCACCCCATAATTAAGGTGCCAGGTTTAGTGGTGTCGTAACAAATTGCTGCACAGAAAGGCTTGAGTGTCAGCTGCAGAGAGATTAATAGACCCCTGAATAAATATTTCCTAATAAAATGTGATTTTTAAAATAAATAAATAAATTCTGGTCTTTAGGGAAGATGCAAAATAACACAGATATTCAGTGCTATCTCCAAAAAGGGGCTTGGGTATTGCAATGCCAGACAACGTCAGACCTGAAAGCGAAATGAAATGCCCTTGTTCGCACTGCTGAGTTAGGTGCCCATGATCCCTGTGAAATGAAGGGGGCAAATTAAGCACCCAAGAGTCAGATTTACAGCCTACAAAACGCCAGGGGAAGGGAAGTGAGGTGCTCAGGCCAGGCAGCAGCACAGCCATCTGACTATTGTGCGGGCTGGCTCTGCTGAGCTGCGCGTCCTGGACACGAGCCCCTCTGAGCCAGGAGCGCCATCCTCATCAGCACGGTGCCAAGCCTGAGCTCGTAATCCCACCGGGAGGCCGACAGCATTAACCGGGGCTCGCTGCCACCCCGACACGGCTGCCCGGCTCCTCTCCGGCCCGCAGCTCGCACCTGCCTGGGCTACAGGCAGGGAGAGCCTGAGCCCTCCTGCAGGAGGTCGTGCAAACGCTCCCTTCGGTGCCTGACTCGGGCCAGGAGAAGTGTTCATTTTGTGAAGCATGGCACTGACTGGAGACTTTGCTGTCTTCCAGCTGCTCAGCACGGCTCGTCATTTATTTCTGCTGGAAGAGGCTGCATTAATACTTTCCTTTCCAACTCAGTAAATTCAGTCAGGTAAACTTAGACACCAGCTGTGTTATCTTATGTAACACTCCAGTGGTAGAATAACTTGCGTTCTTCAGGGAAAATACATCAATGTGTTGGTTTTTTTCCTTGCCCTTTTTTTTTTTTTTGACTGGAGAGTTACCCAGCACTGCACAGAACCCACAGCTGTGAGCTACAGCTAGCTCGGCTGCACAGGTTGGTGTTGCCTTTGTAGGGTCAGCTGACAATTTAGTAAACAACATGGAGGTTTTGAGTGAAGTGCCAACACGGAGCTTCAGCAGCCTTGATTTTGATCTCTTGCAGTAAATCAGGAATTGTATTACAGAAGCCAGAGAAGCCACGTGAAGGAGAGCTGATACTGAAGCAGTTGGGCTCAGCCTCAACACTGCAAGGGCTTGAAGTCCTTTCAAATTATATGGAAGTGTAATTTAAGCAAGGAGGGAATTTTATGCATCATTTTTGTGCCACAGACACAATATGTCACAATATGCACTCCATCCACTCACTCCTGTTTCAGCTGAAGAGAGTCATATTTTGGCTCATCTTTGATCTGAACTCATCTTAGCCATACCACCAAAATACACCTCCTCCTGGATCTGGCAGATGCTCTGAGTTCTTTTAAACCCTTACAAGGGAAGAAAAAATTGTTTATCTTGTCTATTTTTATAGGATGTTTAACAATAGCAACAACTATATTGCTTTTTAGTATGCACACAAGTGCCTTCAGGATTGAAAAGTCACAAGCTGAGGAGTTTTCGTAGCCTTCCTAAGACACTTTGGCCAAAATCCTGTAAACCCATGTGTCACTAAGACACTTCGGCCAAAATCCTGTAAAGCCCATGTGTCAGCTGGCTTCCAGCAGTAACCTCATGGCCATTACAAAGGCAATTTATGCAGTCCAGTTCTCCACAAGCTGTGCTTAAAAGATTGATGCCCTCACGTACTACAAAGGCCACAGGCATAGAAATAAACGATTACGAGGGTAACAGGATATCAGGCACCAGATGAGATGAAGTTACTGGTGATTGTTAGGGATTAATTGCTGAGCTTTGGTCTTTCAGCAATAACCTAAGGAGTTACCACCCCATATTTGTGGTTACCATGCTCACCCTGAAGTCAAAGAAGAGAACGCAGTCAGTGCCTCAAGGGCTTCGGTGCGAAGGCCGTTAGTTTAGCTTACATTTAGCAGCTGAGGTGCAGGCACATGTTCTGTTCAGCTGGTTTCACTGTGGAAAGGGGCAGCCTCCAAGCAGAACCACAACCAAGAAGGGAGCTGAGGTGGCAATCTAGCAGGCTAAACTGATTTGAATTACTTGCATATGCTCAGACCATACACAGAGCTCCCAGGCCCCCATTGACGCATGGCAATTTATGTACGTTTTGCATTTCAGATATCCATGTGCATTTTATTAGTGGAAATATTCATTTGCATAATACTTACTGGAGCGAAGTAAGTTTCTGAGGCCCTCTGGACAGCAGAATGAAACAAGCTGTCTGGATTTTGAAGAAGAAATCACGGTCAGTTGAGGCACTACTGTTACTGTTCCAGTTCTTGCAATGGTTTGTTAGTTTTTGCCTCAAAATAACTGTTTTCCATTACGAACGCCATCAAGCAGTATAACAATCTACCATAACATGAAGGACCCGTGTACATGACAGGGCACAGAGAAGCCTGAGTGTTTTTTTTCTGCCTTCGAAGCAGCTGGACTTTAGACAGTCCTGGTCTGAAAGTACTGTAACCACAGTGATACCTGCCCAGCCTATGTGCCTGCAGAAGCCCCATTTTTCAGGATGCCAAATGGGGATAACCTCTCTCTTTATGTAGGGCAAGTAGGCAGCAGTGAGGACCTTTCACTACACCACTCAAAGCTTGAGCAGTTTTGTGGAAACAAAATACTTAAATGAAAATGGTTTAAAAAATAAAACAAAAGCAAAAATCCCCAAAACACTTGAAAGCTCAGGTGAAATAGACAATACAGGTAGACAGTACAGGCCACATTGTCTACTGAATAGTGATCCCTAGAGCCCTCACCCACTTACACTCTCAAAGTGAGCTACAGCTACTGTTTCTCTCATACATATCTCTACATACATATGAATGCTTCCGTAGCCTTTAAACATAAGGTGCCAGGACTACTACTTCATGAGTTTTAAGTCTGTTGCTAGCATTTTCCCTGTCAAATCTAGCAAAGTAGGAAGAAAGCATGCAGAAACATTTGGCAGCAAGATACAAGATTTCGGTTCACAGATGGGTACCCTCCTTCTGCCTCCTGATAAAATTGCACGTGGCTTCCACAGGCTTGAGCCGGGCTTCTTGAAGAAAATCATAGACTGCGTAACTACCTGGTACAGCACTGACCAATTAAGCAGGTAAGTTGAGTTCCTTGTGTAGTTTATTCTCTGAAGACATATTGGAAGTGTAAACTATCATTTTAATTTGTCTTTATTTTCATTAAATGTTCCTCAAAGAGTGATGAAAGCACAAGTTGACATTAGACCCTAATTGTTTCATCACTCAAATCATTAAAAATGGAGAAGAGGGGATTCTTATGAAAACTGAAACAGCTAATCAAGAGATACAGGGTGGTGTGTTCACAAACTAAGAGAAGCCTCTTGTCTAGAAAGACTCAAGGCTCTTCCCCAGAAGCATACCAGGTCAGCTTTGAAATCTTGCTGTTCAGCATAACCGGCAAGGCAGGGTCTGCATCTCCCCTCAGATGAAACAAAAGGCAGATGAAGTGGAGGATATTGTTCATATGGCTTTTCATTCCACCATGCCAACAGCGAACAGGCAGCTCTTGCCATTCTCAGTGAAAATATCCTGCTTTGAGTAGGTGCAGAAGAGAAGGCTGGATTGGGGCTAAGAAAAAAATTTGAAGATTCAATGCATTTTCCCCTTGCTTCTGATATAAAATGTAATTTCATCAGATGTCCTCAGCAAGTTACCCCAACAGCTGCTCACCTACATTTCACACATCACAAGGAGGTACTTTTCAAATGATCTTTCCAATCTACTTCATTAGCCAACAACTGATATATGTACATAAACAAGAACTGCTAACATGGCAGACATCTTCAAACAGAAGCAGTCAAGAAAGGAAGGACCATGAAAACCATGTAACTTTCCCCAATTTAATTGCCTTTGTGGTAAGATTTACTTTTGTAAGAGTGAAAGAGCAAAAGCACTTTATACCTCTCCTCAGTAGCCAGATAGAACTTATTAGGACCTTGACAATAAAAGCTATCCTGATGTGTAATTTACACCAGATAAATCCTAAATCTTCAGCACAGCAATTTGAGCTATTCCATGAGGGGCCTCCAGCCTTGATCTTGTGGAGATTTCTTCAGCATTTCTTCTCCTTAGCTGAAGCTTCCTTAGCAAAGGATAGAACATGGGCAAGCTCAAGGGAAAATAAAAGCTGCCAGAAGAAAAAGGAGATTTTCTGCGGCATCTCTCCCAACTCCCAGTAAAGAACCACAAAAAGGATTTTAAGAGGTTTTACAGGAGGGTACTGTCTGCAGAGACCCCCACAGCATCAATGCAGTTGTGATGCTATAGCACGAGGGTTTCAAAAAGGACGGAACAGCTAGCACAGAGATGTAACTTCCCTGCGTGTTTGGCTCTAGAAACAGACCACGATGCCGAAGTGGAGAAAACTTGTCCTGCTGGTAGAATAATGACTGATTAAAACAGGAAGAATCACAGTCTGTTTGTTCTTTCAGATGATCCTGCAAAATGGCATGTTAATCTGGGTGGTAGGGATGGCTCCCTCACGGTGAATGTCACCAGAAGACAATCTTCCAATAGTTTTTATTTTGGCAACCTCTGAAAATGTAGCATATAAATAAATGTATAGATATTAACTGAAGGAAGATGCCTAGAATTCTTAGAGCTGAAAAAGCAAATAAATTATGCAGTCTGTCTCAATTATGCTATCTTAAATACTTCTAGCAATATATTACCCTACTTTATGAATCAATTCCAAATTATTGGAAGTTTTCATACATCATAATCCACTAAGGTTTATTTTCAAGCATGTTCCAGAAGGCCTTGCAAATCAAAGGAAAGAGTACACTGACCACAGAACTTTAGAGTAGACCTTGAACGAACATCTACATCATGATTTCTCTATTCCTAATCATTGGAACAATTAGCAGTAATAATACTCTGCCTTTCCACTTTGAATACAGAGAGTTTCCAAGGCACCTTGCAAAGCCTCCAAGTTTAGTTAATATCAGAAAACCTGGTCATTTTGAAGAGGAATAAATACTTATTGCAGTTGGAAGCTTAGACTACTCAGAAATACACGAGAACTGAAAAACCCCACACAGCCTTCCTCGGTCTATCATCCAATGCTTCAAAGTTAATAAGATATTGCAGAGGTTGTTGAACATTTTTGTTGCCTTATTTCTATAGCAGTGTGCTGTAACTGAGTGTGAAGAAAGATTTAGTAAAAATCAAAACCCCAACATATCACATTTCAGAAACAAATGACTTCTCTTCTAGAATCCTGCCGATATAGAAAGCTAGCAGAAATTCATTCCAAGTGCTGCTAGCTGCATATTTCTGACTGCCAAAAAAAGCAAGTGCCTTCCAAAAAGGTACCACAGCACTGGGCACACGTTGCTGTAAGGGTACAATAGATGAGTAATATGAGTAATATGAGTAATGCAAACTCAGGGCTTGTCAGGCAAGGAAGGAGAACACCTTTCTGAATGATCACTGCAAGGCTGCCTCTCATGAAAGGAATCAGCACAAGATGATAGCTCAGTTCATGCCTAAAGGAGCAGTGTTGGATGGAGGGCTGATACTGTTTGCTGGTCAAGGTGTCCATCACTGATAGTACTAGTTTACTAACAGGAAAGTTTATTTAACTTCTGAGCAAGTGCACACCTACCTAGATCTGACCTGCAAGATAAGGGTTGTGCAATTGGAACAATCTAAACACTCAGTTCCAACTGCGTGGGCCACTAGGAAAGTGTTAACGAGCTTAACCACCACCCTTCCAGCTTGACAATAACTTGTGGGAGCAGGCAAGGGACTCCAGCTCCAGGGTCTTGGTATCACTCAGACAACAGTGACAACACTTGTACTAGTAGATGTTTGCAAGCTTATTTCCCCCATGTTCTCCTAATATATTTTTATCCTCTGTTCCCCATCCCCTTTTACTCTCATTTTCAGCCCAGTTCCTCCTAAAAAAAGGCCCACAAGCAATACACTGTTGCTACATGACACTGCATGACCCATTCTTGCTTAGCCTACTGAAACTATAAATAATGATTATTAATAGTTACTGCATCAGATAATCTCCAAACGGTTTTGCACAGAATAAGTCTCATTTAGGTTATTACTGCTAGAGTTGGGTTTACCAAGTCTTCTAGGTCTTCAGAGTCTTAATCAGAAGATTAAGATACTGTATTTGAATTAAATCTTTGTGCAGCTTCCTGAACTGTATCTCAGGACTCTCAAGTTTAAGTCACCAAAATATTCTCTTCTCTATAGTTCATATTGAGAAAGCAACAATCTCCATTCTTCAAAAACTTCAAAAACAGAGGAAACAAGCAACCTGACACACTGCAGCTATCCTTGTAGAACCTTTTTTCAAAATCAGATCTGGAGTAGATGCAGTATTGTTCTCACTCCAGTCAAATCTACACAAAAGATGAAATACTAGGTATAAGTGAAAGATGGGGAAATGCAGTCACATACATACTTACACAAACCCTCCACAAGCTCTCTCCTGGTTCCCTCTCTTGATCCCAGAGATGATTCTCCATGATTTTCAAAGTCTATTAAGCACACATTTATTATGCAGTACCCGCATTATTTTGCCATCACCCCTTCTGACTAAATTTAACAGTTTGACCTAGCACATCTCAATGTATTCATACACATTGACATCTTAAATATCTACTTTTCTCACCTGAAAAAGAATGTTCTATTCCTCAAACTCACTTCACAGAAGTTCTTGGGTAATCTGAACATTTTTTAATTGAAAAATCTTATCATGTGAGACTGGATTAGAATAAAATTAAGTATCTATTAAGACGGACTTTGATGGAAAAAAACATTTTTAAATGCAGAATCTAAGAAATTTTTGAAGTCTAATTGTGTTTTTTCAAACCATATTAGCAATGGTAATTAATCCCAACCTATCGAAGCTCCCCTTACTTAACAAGCTGTTGGCAATTCAGTTTAACAGATTCTCTCAATAGGACTGAGCTACTGTCCAAGAAACAAATCAGATGTGTTGCAGAAGTGATATACATAAAAATAAGCAGTCACCTTACTACTTATTTTGTGCAGGTTGTTACCAAGCAGCCTCTGGAAGGAACCACAGCAGCACAGCACAGATTCAGCTGTCTTACTCCTGCAGAGCCAAGCCTCTGGAGACCAGTGGCTGCATTTGTAAGACTAAATACCCAGTTTGCATTACCTCCATGGATCCATCAGCTGTGCTTCTGCATCATAATCTTCAACTTACTAAGCTATACTCTCCCTCAAATAGCTTCATTTACCTTATTAGCAGGCTTCACTTACTTTCTCCCTTACCTATTAGGTGTCCTTGATTTATCAGCTCTATCTTAACAGACTGCAAACTCACTAGCTACTAGTCCTCATCCACTGAGGCATTCCCCCTCCACCAAAAACCCAGAGCCAGATTATCAGGAAAGTATTTCCAGGACAGCTCCCAGCCTCTCAGGGGCTGGAAGTACACAGCACACTGATGAGTTCTCAGTGCTTCCACCCTCCTTCACTAGCCTGCTTGGTGACTCGGATTGCCACCAAAATAGGTTAGAGATGCAATCTAACAATTACCAGGCTGTAGCAGCAATTGCGCTTCTTCCTTCATGTGGCGTCCTCTCCCAGCAAAGATAGCACACAGTGACCTTCCTACAACACCAGAAGCACTGTGACTCCAGAGCCATTTAGACTGCAGCTGACCTCTTCGGATCACTTAGGCCAACACCCCACTCCAGCAAGGTCAGCTGCAGCCACTTGTCCAGCACCTTCAGTTGCATTCTGGTCCTGCAGAGACTTTACCACCTCTCTGGACAACCCATACAAGTGTTTGACCACCCTCACAGTAAAAAAAAAAGGAACTCCATTCCATTTAGATGGAATTTCCTTTCTAAATTTGTGCTGATCACCTCTTACCCTGCCAGTAGGAACTAGTGAAAGCAATCTTGTCCCCAGCTTCACTCCCTCCAACAGGCACTTACCCACATTAAGATGGCCCACCAACCCTTCCCTCCTCACCCAGGTTGCAGAGCACCAGCTCTCACTCTCCTCACATTGAGGTCTCCAGCCTCATTGCCTTTGTGGCCCTGTACTCGTCTCACTCCATTAACTCCCTGTCTTTCCTGTACTGGGGAGCCATGAAACAGTGCTCCAGATGTTGGGTTAGCATATATCACACCATACATTAAGGGAGCTGTCTTCAGGCACAGATCTCCCCCTCCCAGTTTCAAACAAAAACAGCTGCACCAGGTGCTTTACTGCAGTGCTGTACAAGTTAGTTTCCACCACTTATTTTCTGTCTGTACCTCTGAAGACATGCTCCCCCATTCTGCAGGAAGTACTGAGAAGCACTACAACCCCCATTCTGCAGCTTAACTATGATGTAAACAGAACTGTAAGACTTACAATATTGACCTACAAACCAGGCATTTCATTTAGGTATCAGAAAGACAATGACAAAACACTAAATACCAAGCAGCTCAGCACATAAAGGTTGCCTTTGAGCATTCCTCACCTATTCATCATATGAAAGGCAGTCACCTTGGCCAAGGCATTCTCCCAAGGAGAGGACTTCCTCTCTTTTTACTCTAGGAGATTTCTAATGCATGCTGAGCTGCAATAGAAGACTGTGGTTCAAAACAGTTCCCAGACTGCTGAAGTCAAGACACCGGACCAGCAAATACAACTTGTTGGATCCTTCTTGGCATTCCTTACCTCTGGAAGAGGGGCTTCCAATAGTCCTGCAATACAGAATCTCAGCTGGTAGTTCTAGTACCCTGCCAAACTAACTCTGTGCCAGTGTCCAGGCTGCTAGGCCACAGGACAGACACTGGTGTTTTTTCAGTCACTCATTTTGCAGAAGGCAAACCCAAACTGCCATGATATTCAAACTCCATGACCTTTGTGAATCCAGTTGTCAACACACAAGCAACAATTCTAAGGAATTGTGATGCCGGCAGAACACTTGACAAGCCTCCTTTGGAAAACCAGAGGTGCTTATAGTCCTTGGAATCAGGGCTTCTTCCAACCAGTAACCATGAACATTTGATTGAGTATTGCTACAACCAGGTTCATCAGCTACCCTAAATCTGTATTTTCACTGTACGTATAAATACCTCAAACATGATTAAAAGTTTTAAACATTAGGTAACTGCTTTGCAGGGACCAGTGAGAGTAACCAGATGCAAGGGCCAAGGCTTTGTTTAAAAACAGCCAGAATCCCCAGCTAAGATAATCACATAGCACATATAGAATAATTTTTCATCCAGAGTACAGAGGCAAAATAGCACACAGCCTCTGGCATGCTTTTGAGGTCTTGTTTTGTCCTTAGTTAAAAAACACATTTGTTTTCCATGTTAAAACTTCCTTTATTTTTAAGCTGTCAAAAAAAAACTAGGGCTACAAGCACAATCATGCTCATTAGCAGGTCAGTAAGAGAAGGTTTTCCTTACAAGCTTTGAGCTGACTGCATCCTGAAAGGCAACAGACTTGGACACAGCAGTTTCAGAAAGTCCAGGTGTGAGACTAAGTTACCCCAAAGTAGCAGCTGATAGGGAATAAACTCCAAAATAATTAAAAGAAAGCAAACAGGTTTAGTTGTCTGAACAAGGAATTTTAATTTTAGGTCAACTATTGAACTAGGTCAACATCCAGTTCACAATGTCTACAGATAGTGGGCATAGCCAGTCACTACGGTAAGTATATTGAAGCACCAAGCTCCACACAAGACTGTAAAATACATTTTAAACTACTAGTAAGAAAGCTTCTTAAAGTCAACAATACTAATAAAGGGCCAGAGTTTACGGTCTAAGTTTTCACCTTCCAAGCTATTTTAAGACAGCCAATCCATTGCATAAGCAAATCGAACTGCTACATACTGAAACAGAGCAGCAACTGTATTGAACAAATCCTGTAAATAATTCAAGGATACATTGAAACAGTATGGGTAAATTGTAATTTTTTATTGGAAAACAAATATACAACTTGGAATGGATTTGAGGCAAATCGTGCCAGAAGCAGATTTTTTTTTGAAAATAAGTGGCTAAACAAAGTTTAAAAAGCATAGTAACAAGAGGAGAAAATGTTTTCTGGTACAGGACCAGCAGTACAAAAAAATTGTGTACGAGTACCTGGATAATACACCCGTTTTGCATTAGTGCAACTTTAAAGTTTCATATTGTTGACTGTCAATCGTCCACAACAGTTAAGACTCCACATTTCAACAACGTGTTACTGGTATGGCCACAAACAAGTTACTATGAAGCAAGTTAGGAGAATGGTTTTTACAGTGCATTAGCCACATACATGCTATTCACATAGTTTTGGCCTGCACGAGTCTTCACCCTCAGTCATCAAAAGCAGAATCAACTCCTTTACTTACTGGAGAACTAGAGCCAGCATCTTGCTTTAACTCAGAAATTGCTAATGCATGGTAAACCCTAACTTACTTTATGTAACTTGTTACATCAGTCATACCTAAGTCTTCTAAAGAAAGCTACTTCTTTAAACAATCCAGATGTTCCCTCATTTAACCAACTCCATCTAACCTTAGATGTGCAGAAGGGCTTAAATATCCAGAGTAAGCCACATGCAACATTTGTTACTTAGATCAATTTTCCAAAAATCAGAACAATGACAGTAAGATAAAGGAGAAAAACATGGAGGAATGGCCTTCTAATTACTATACATGCATATTCTTTTGACAGTAAGGGAAAAACCTTTTACAGATAAGTTACAAACAGAGAAAAGGCAAATAAACAATTTTGTACAAGAAATTTAACACATTCTGTACAACGTCTTCACTTCGCTGTCATCATTTGTACAAACTCTGTAAAAGGAAAGAGTTCATAAGAGTTATTCAGAGAAATCTGAATTGCAAGATCTGAAAAGTAACCTGCCTCACTAGTGCACTGAACGCTCTGAAAACTGTTTCCAGTCATATTCAAAAAGCATCTCGAAGACATTTCACTTTTCTACCAGTCATGCCTAAGAACCTCCTTTTAATTAAAAAATTAACAGTTAAAAAGGCATCTGCTTTTATCAAAAGAAGTCAGTCCATCATTGAACTGGCAAACAGACTTCAAAATGAGAGACTTCAGGGTCATCTCCCAACAGCCCACAGACAGTCACTATTAGGTGCCTTGTCCCTAGGAGATCAGTACATTCTGCCTAAGTCACAGTCAGCTAATTCAGGCAAGACATGACATCAGCTTGGATTTCAAGGCAGAATAGCTTTTAAGTCTTGCTAATTTACCTGACCAGCTTAAAGCAGCCAAACCATTACTTACTCACAGCACATGGGGAGTTAGTTAATACAAAGTATAACTTCACTTTTCTTGCTGAACCATGGATTTAGTTTTCAGGTACCACAACAAAAAATCTTCAGGAGAAGCTACACCTACACCTCGGGAACAGTAAAGGGATTACCTGAAAATACCTCAGCTAATGTTTCTGAAGCTGTTTGGAAAGCTAAAAGGAAAGCAAGCTTAGTTCTTCTGAGCACCAAGCAAACTGTCTAACAGAACTCATTCTGCCTGCATGACTTCATTTGTTTCAACACAATGAAGTAACATAGTGCTGCAGCCGATTTGTGTAAAATTCTTCATTTTAAGGTTTTCTGAAGGTCTTGAACTTCATGGGTATTTTAGAGGCAATTCTCATTATTCATTTTTAAAGCATTAATGAAAATGAGTGACTTGCTACAGGTCAGTTCATACACCTCCCTGATTTGTTTTCAGATCAACATTCATTAATGAACAGAACAATGTGAACCACTCGCTAGCTTCCTTATTCTAATGGTTAATAACATTATTAGGTTTAGGAAGTTGTTTCTTACACTGCACAGTTCAGTTACCTTAGGCACAAAAGCTAGCAATAACTCAAACTTCAGTAGAGGTACACAATGTACATACTGAAAGATGTTAGCTTAAAGAGAGCTAACTTAACTGCTGAGAGGATCTCCCGTGTGAGCACTGCCCTGTTTAAGCTTGGCATTAACTATCAGCAACACTACAGTCACCAGCATGTGAGGTGCTACACAGTAACAATCTGTTAACAGCTCCTTACCTTCATAGTTTACTTGACCATCACCATCAATGTCTGCTTCCCTAATCATTTCATCAACTTCTTCATCTGTTAGCTTCTCTCCAAGATTTGTCATCACATGGCGAAGTTCTGCAGCACTAATGTAACCATTACCATCCTGGCAAAGGAAAAATATACAAGTCTATTCCAGTCTCCCTAAGGCCCAGTAACTTGAATAAAATATTTCTAAGCAAGTTTATCATTAGAAGTTAGCACAGTTTTAACCACATTTGCACAAGGCAAGCAAGAGCTGCAAGCAGATCTTCAGTATTGTCCAGGATCTTAGAGACGTTTTAGAAACCACTCATCCAACACGGTCTACCTCAGCTGCCCTACCCTGAGACAGACCCTTACCTGACAGAGCAGCTACCTTCAGGTGACATACCAACCAACTCAATCATGGGACAATTTGGCTCAGTCATCTATTTCTTAGAACAGAAGCTGTTCTTCACCTGCTCCGTGGAAGCTCAGCATAAAACCACAAGGCCTTCAGAGGTCACGTTAACATATTCCATCCTACTTGCAACACTGGCTATCAAAATAGTGGATATGGACTCAAGACTGCTTTGCTCTTCCCCACATTGCAAGACACTTTTTCTGATTAAAAATGCATCTTGCTTAAGGAGCTCAATAACTGTAGACACAGTGATTTACTTAGTAAAGACTACGTGAAAGATTTAAAGGATTATCACTTTTAAAAGTTTAAGCAATTCCCCTGCCAGCCTTGTGCAAGTATTTTAGTACTAGAGGAAGTAAGATAATGTAGCAGCTCACTACAATCACCCACCATGACACATTTGGCTTTCAGGCACAGTGCCACAGTACAGTGAAATTGAGCATGACTAGTTCACCTCTAAGTCATAGATAGCAGGACTACAAATGTTCCTGGTTCAGAGGAAGCTCATTAGAAGTCAGTCTGAGCTTTTCTAACAAAGATTTGTTACGGAAAACATTCAGTACCTTGTCAAACACACGGAATGCTTCTCTAATTTCTTCTTCACTATCTGTATCTTTCATTTTTCTTGCCATCATTGTCAGAAACTCTGGAAAGTCAATTGTGCCATTGCCTGCAAGATAATTGTTTGATAAAGACAAAAAAAGTTAGAAAAACAGGTTTTTCAGTACTTCACTGAGTAATTGCTTATTAGTAAAATCTTACCATCAGCATCTACTTCATTGATCATATCCTGTAACTCTGCTTCTGTGGGGTTTTGACCAAGTGATCTCATCACAGTCCCCAACTCCTTTGTAGTTATAGTACCATCACCATCCTTGTCAAATAGTGAAAAAGCTTCTTTGAATTCTGTACAACAACAAAAAGAAGTCAGTCCTTCCAGCTTTCAAACAAAGTTCACTTAATCATGCAAGAGCCATTGGTGCTTATTGTTCTAAGCTAAACTTACTCCATACATATTAAAAAACTTCAGTATTGATCTCAATCTGCTAGAGCTAACATCAACATGGAATCATCAGCACCTGGACAACCCACCAGTCCACTAATCCCCACATTCTGACCTATACAGAGATGGAGTATCATCCATTTCAGGAGTCCTCAGATATTTGCTCCATCTGTCTTGAACCAGAATCCCTAATACAGAGCTGAAAGGAATACCTATCAAACCAGGATGACCCACATCCCTAGCAGGATGGGTTTCTTAAGAAAAAGTCGTAGAGATTACATTTGAAGCTTGAAAGTGGTACTCAAAATGCAAATACTACAGCTTAATAGCACTTACTGCTATTAACAGAGTAGTCAACAGAAGACTAGTCAGACCAAATGAAAACCAGTTTCATTATAACTCACTTCTGCTGGACATGCAACTCTGAACTGTGTACTCTACTCAATGAGACAGTACCTAGAACCAGTTTCAATACCTGGCCATACTTGGCTAAAAAGGAGCTTCTGCATCTCCCCATTTGACTTCTGCAGCTCTTCAGTCTGTGACTATACACACAACAGCTCTCATAACCACTTGCTTGAGGGGAAGAGTCACTGCTCAAACTAACTTCAAAAAAATTGCTCAGAAAATTGCTTCAAGCCCTACCATATCTTGGAACAGCCTTCATTAGAACTAGTCAAGAACAGTTGCAACACTGCTCAACTGTTTTACCTCTCAGTCCCCTACAATAGTTGTATTGTTGCCAACAATATTAATACAAGCATAACATGTTTAATTGTCCAGTCCAAAAATGGAGCTGGTTTTAATCCATGCCATCTGTTTGTCTTTAGCTATGACCTTAAACTAGTTCACTAGACTGAAGTTCATACAAAAATTACAGTTAAGCATGAAAAACCCTCATCTATTCCCTTGTGCAGTTCAGAGCCTTTTACAGCATTCAGGACACCAGATCATGCTTTTGAATTTGTTAGCTAAAGAGCATTAGAAATACACCCAAGAATTAGTTCTTCAACACTGCCAAGCAGCCAGCTTTCCAGATGGTAGGTTTCTCAGACCAGAGCTAGTCACCACGAAGTGCAGCATGAAGTCGTATTTTATCCATTTCATGCTCTGAACCACTGCAGGTAAGGTACAAACTGGAACGTGTTGAAAATGCAGCTATAGAAGTATGGTTTTTACAGCTCAAATGCAGCTCTAACACCAGAGCCACAGTTGAGTCCCACCCAGGTAAGAAAAATTCATCTACATTTAACAGTTTTAAGTGTTCCTAAAGCCTACCCCTGCTGTTTAACACAGACAAATCAGAGTCAGGGTACCTCAGGACCAGATGAAGCAGTTCTAAGCCAGTATTTTATAATCACAAGGCAGAAAAGACTTTTCCGAACAAGCAGCTACAACCTGTATGCACAGGAACCTGTAAATAGTCTTCAAGGCTAGTTCCAGTTCGCTTAGAAGTAACAAGTGACTCTGTTGGGACTTAAGTTTTATACCAGAGCAGAAAAGGCTTTGGGGTCAAGCCCAGTGGAAATAACCAGAGGCTGTCGACATTCAAAGAACCTCAAAAGATGAAGTGTCTTCAATGAGAGTCAGGTACTTGAAATAATTAGTTGTAACTTCATCCTTAGCATGGGTTAACTAACACTGTAACCCAAACATGAAGCAGGCTGCAAAGTACTACAGTGACTGCTTAAAAATGCAGTATTTAAGTTCATACAAAAATACTTGATTTCTAAAACAAAGGCCATAGAGCAGTATATTCTGAATGTAAGTCCCACTCAAAGGACAATTTTACCTTTCTTTTACTCAAAGATGAAAAAGGCTGAGAAAATCAGTTATAAATCACACACAAAGAAAGCTAATCAAAGATCAGCAGCATATTCCTGTTTGAGATGCTGCAACAAGTTAGGGATATAATTAAGTCTAATGACTTCTAGGAACCACCTCCAATAATTAGAACTGGTTACAATTAGAATTGGTATCAAACAGCAGACAGTTTGCAGTGGAACAAGAAAACCTTAGCAGAGGGTTTGTGGCTATGACTAGTGAAAGCACCTACAAAATATTTAAGTTTCTTGACTGATTCAACTCTTTGCTCCTGCAACATGTAACACTTCGGAAATCCCACCTTGATCCCATGCAGTAAGGCAAATCCTCCTATTCAACACTGCTTCAGATCAAACTGAAGGAGAATTCTCCTGTACCATAGGTATGGCTAATCTATCCAAAGCCTGAGGATGATGAGTGGTTCTCCCGGCACCTTCGGGCCACCTGCATGTTCTGAACCTTCCCCTTCCGAAAAGGGGAAGACTACTTCCATACCCTACTAAAGAAAGGCTAATCCCACAGCCTCAAGTCCACAGCACTAGCTCAAGCTGTTCTCTCCAACAACAGCTTCAGTGAACTGCAATCTCTACTCCCACACTCCAACAACTTAGACAGCTATGCCTGGGCTTTTATAGGAGAACATCAATTGTTCCCTTCACATCCACCAGCAGCTCATGACTTAAACATGACTATTTTTACTGTGAAATAAGTTCTAAATAGCTGTTGTGGTCAGATCCCCAGCAGAGAACCAAAGCACACTAAGGAACAAGGCATACCAGAACACCCCACATAGGCCTGCTTGTTCAGAATCTATTTCAAGACCTCTGAGGTCTGGTGGAAACAAGTACAGCTCACTACACCAGTTGCTCTGGGACAAAGACATCTTTAGGCTTTCCTGACCACCAACACCAAGTAGTTCTGACCTATTTACCTTGTTTCATGCAATCTTAGCCAAAGGGATACCCATTCACACAGCCATTGAAGTTCTTCCTGAATTAAATTACAACTACCACTCACATTCTGCACCTACTCAACTTGCAGTCAGTCTTTCACATGAAAATGAGTCCAACAAGTTTTTTTTACCCCTTTTCAGCCCTGTATGACCAAGGATTTCCAAAGTTTTCACAGCAGGAAGTAAAAAGACATCTTGCATCTTTAATTGCATTCTGGTATGTCAGAGTAGGTAAGTATTAAAACCTAGGACAAGCGTCTGCTTTAATTACTTTGTCTCTACCTTTAGTACCAATTCCCTAAGTCCATCTTCAAATCAAAAGCAAGATGCTTCAGATAAACTGGAATGGATTAGCAGGGGCTCAAGACTATCACTCAGCTACAATTCTTGTCAAACATCCAACCTGTACCTTTTCAATCTTCCCATGCAAGGCACTGGCCTTTAAGCAGTCTGCTTAATTTTGCTGTTGGACAGCTGCAACTCTTCCTAACCACTACTAGGGATAGTTCCTTCACAGAGCAGCAGTGGGCTCACATCAGAAGGTTATGGCTTGCTTGCAGACATTTGCTTCATGAAATACCACAGCTGAACTGGAAGTGCCAGGCCAGTATTCTTTCCAGAAAGGAAAAAATACTCTACTCCACTATGACAAGCTTATTAATACTCCCTTTTGGCTCTGAGCACTACTCTCCTATCATCACTGAATAGCTAACATTTGCACTAATCCTGAGGTAGCATTAGGAGTAAGCCTCCTGTTTATATTCCATAATCAGCTAGATCAACTAATACAGCCTCAACAGTTGGACTGAAACAATGACCCATTATTGAAAAGGCAGCAGTGACAATTGATAAAGCTGGCCCCAACTGATCACAAAACCCTTAAGATATGCAGGCCACTAACAAAAAAAATCTCCAGCTGAATTAGATTTGGCTTCTGCTTACAAGACAGTACCATGGCAACACAAATAGACTAAGGACTTTCCACAAAGCCACCACTAGTCCCTTAGGAGTTAAAGCAAGCTTCTGATGTTTAAGAGCTACAGAAGAATGGTCTTACACTTCAAATTTGGCAATTGCGGTAAAAACAAACTGCTCATTACAACACTTGTGTTTAGCATCTTCAAGAGCTACACCCTAGTTAAATAGCAACAGCTCTTACAGGCTGTTATTTGTATGCTTGATTTGCTGCCATTAGATCAGCTGAATCCTAACACCCTCTAAAATCACTTCACATGACAGCTAGGCACGCAGACTTCCTAACATTAACACTATATGCTCATTAGATCAGAAAACCCTGAAGCTGTAAAGTGTTCATGGCAAGGCCAAATCCTGCATTACCAATATATTGCAGCTTTAAGCCATATCAATTATTCAGGTGGAAATCAATCTTCAGAAGGCAGTGACAGATGCTAGTTTGTGCAGCCTGCATGAGAAGGAGACATGATAACCAGACATTTTAGCCACTAGTAGATAGTTCTGTGCACAGAAACCACTGTGAAGGGCCAGGACCAAAACTGACGAGTTGCATATTTGCTTGGGCATTTCAGAGCAAGTGCCAGGCCTTCAGAACAGTGAAAAGAACATTTATGTCCAGGCACACAAGGCAGTTCCAAATAGGGAATATCAACGGTTGTCATCAGGAAGCCAGTGTCTGCTGTCATCTCAACAGCCAGTCTGAGACACCTCCACTGACAGGAGACTGCAAACTAAATTAGTTTTGCCTTCTGCTAAAACAAATACTTCAGATTCCCAGTCTTCACCACATTTTCCCCCCCCCACTTTGTTTGTACTTCAACAGTTCTGTAGTCAAAGGAAAAAACAGAGTCCTGAGTCTGCAATTGAAGTTGTAAGGATTATTTATTTTAGAGGGCAAAATTTCAAATTCATTGTATCCATGGTTGTTTTACAGAACAGAAGACTAAGATCTAGGCAACAAATCATTCCACAATACTTCCTCAGTATCTAAGAAAGCTAAATATCTTGCATAACATGGACTGTCACTGGATTAAAGGATGTGTCAGGTCAAGTAGGAGTACCAACACAGCATGCAAAAACCTCACCTGCAATCTGCTCTTCTGTCAGTTGATCAGCCTGCAAGAAAAGAGAACATCATTACAGTTGTTGCAAAATTTCAGTGCAAAGATACAACTTGTAGAGGCCTCTGAATCTGGTAGCTTTGCTTCAGGATTTACCTTCAACATTCTGAAATAGTTCTAACGAACAGCTCAAAAATCATCAGGATTTCTTGCCAAGAACTGGCAGCCTGTCCTCATTTCCTGACCCTGTAAATATCTGATGCACCCAAATAATGGATTTCCATCTATATTAAACAGTTACCCAAGCAACTCTGGCAAACTCAAGGCCCGCAGATCCCTTCAAACCAGATTAAAGAACTCACTAACAACCAGACTATCAGTAGTAATACTTTCACTAAACACTTTACATCTGTATCTTGCAGCAGTAGCCCCCCAAATCCCAAACTTAAGGTAGGTTCTAGTCTCTTCTCAGTAGAGACAATCCTATAACTAGAGAAGCTCTTCTCTAGAAGAAAGTAACCCCTCAATTAGCACCAAGCTTCAGGTAGTCCAAGACAACACAGCAAGACCCGAGTCTACATAATTGGTACCAACAGCTTCTGCCCAATCTGGCAGTTTCAATGCAATTGCAGTTTGATGTCCCGACTTTTTTCCAAGCTTACCTACAGATTATAGTAATGTAAGATAGTTTACAGAATCACTAGAAAAAGGTTCAGTGCTATAAGGCTTAAAATTTTTGCATCAGTAGTTGGGTAAGTACCTGTTCATGCTTTTTGTTCCATCTGGGAACAGCTTTACATGCATTGAAGTGGACAGTTAAAAAAAATCTGTCTGCAAGAACAAATCCAGAAGAATTTCACTCCTGATAGAACACAAAGGTGTTTGAGAGCAGTACAAACACCTTCCTTAGGTTTTCAAGTCAGCTGATTTCTCAAACAAGGTCAGCATTGCTTCATTTGAGTTGCAGTAACAAGGCAACATGTTTCTTCAAGGAAGCTCTCTTGAGCTCTTCACCACACAGAACTCCACTGAAGAGTCAACACTTCAAAACATGAGAAAAATAAATTCAATGCCTCAATTCAACACCGGGTTTGTTCCTATTGTGACCACTTTATCAACAACATCTTACAATTACTACAATATCAACAGCATTGTTTTCGATCACTACCTTTGCCTACAAAGGCTGCTCTACACATTATCCTTCTGCTAATGAAATACCAAGACATACGCACTGTCAATTTTTATGAACTTTGATGTACATTTCTACATAAATAGAAAACTGGAAGGTACTAGCTTCTGTTATTCTTCCTATGAAGTGCAACTAGCTGCTTGAGCAACCACACAAGCTAAAATGCTTACAAAAAAATATGCATACAATGCAACAACAGCCCAAGATAAAGGCAGCGATAAGTAGTTTCTCAGACTGCCTGTGACTCATCTACTCCAAGAATCAAGATCACGCTCATGAGCGACTTCTGAAAGAGCAGTCCAGATGCATTTTGGCTATGGACTCCACTTGTTCCTATTTCAGCAGCTGTAGGAAGTACTCAATTTGTACATTTTATTGTAAAATGAGATAGTCAAGAACAGCAGTGAGGCTGGTGAGAAAGCCATCAGTTCATCATTAGGCTCCAAGACGCATGCCTTCTGCTGGTCACTTAACAGAAGCCTAACAGATTGGTGCCTGGCTGGAGTGTATCATTAACACAGACAGACTCATTCCTTTGTGTGGTATTTACATTTTTATTGCTCAAGTGCAGAGAATTATGCGCTACATTTCTGTAGGATATTTTTATCCACAGAAAGCTGTAGATTAGATTTAAGTAGCAAGAACCTAGTTTATTTAGGTCAATACTTATGGGTTACCAAGTTGAGTCACATACTGTTTCATATAAACAGTTATATAAAGACATGACATTAAGCAGTGTTTAAGCTGTTAAGTGTTCCAAACTCTTCCCAAGCCTTCCAGAGACTTAGAACTTCCTACAGCCACTAACCATGAATTTGGATAAGCTTTGTCACTACCTGCAGCAGGTACAGCGGTCGCGAAGAGCACCAGGCTTACTGGAAGCCACAGGTAGCCGGCAGTTGCAAGATAAGCTGGGAGGTGGGGCGAGGCTGAACAAACACCATCTGTGCTCCGCAGCGCCAGGCTCTGCAGGGAGCACTGCGCAACAGCAGCGAGAGGCGGGGCCGGCAGCGCGGCCCCGGCCCTCCCCGCACACCGCCCGGCTGCAGCCCCGGCCCCGCACAGGGCGCCGCGCCCCCGCTGGAGGGTGCCCGGCTCCCGGCCCGGCTCTCGCCCCGTACGCGGGGCACCTGCGGTGGCCCGGCCCGGCCTCGGCGCTGTGACGGGGCGGCTGCCACGGGGCTCAGGTTCTTAACGCGATCATTCCCAGGGCCGAGATCCACCTGCAAGCCGCCTCCTCCTCTGAGGAAGTGGGGGAAGCCGTCACAGCTTTCGCATCGCCTCCTCCGATCTGCACTGCAGCAGCTCCATTTTGCCTGCAGTACCTCCCACCTCCTATTCCGCCCAAGGCCTGACAAAGAGCCTGAGCTGCCTAGGGAAGATGGGGAGCTGCCACGGGTGCAGCAGCTCCAGCGTGTGCAGCCTCCAGAGGTAGTGCTTCATCGCAGTCCTAACTGCCACGCAGCAACCACTTCGGGTGACCCTCAGCAGCTTCAAGTCTCACCAACACCGCCCAACAGAGCTTGTAGCTAACCACACAACAGATCTCTGCCAAAAACTGGGCATTTTTGGTATACTTAGCAGGTGTTAAGCCTGAATGGACAGCTTTGTTCCAGCATTAACTGAAGAACACGAACTAGAAAGGCTAGCAGATAAGAGCTGAAATTATAACACTTGAGCTTAACTCTGGGAGCAAAGTATTTTGCTTTATCTAGCATGTGCAGCATTGGACAACGTGTCCACAGGTTTAGCCAGTCTGGTCTGTCAAGACCAATGCAACCACATCCAGAGTGCCACTGCGCCTCCTGGACACACCCATTTCTAGATAGACCTTACTTGAAGATACTCCATTTTTGGTTCTCTACTGATGACTAAAGCCAGTACAGCCCTTTGCTGCTAGATTCACCACTCCTTCCTTTATAGGTTTGCTGCTTGCATTCACAACTGAAGTGAAGGAACAAATTCAGGCTTCTGTTCACCTAATTTATTTAATTTAAGCAGTTCAAAAATGCATTAAGGGCCCATCTCTCATGTTACGCAGCAAGTCCATAACGATCCGATTCCTTAAAAGCATGTAATGAATGAAAATATGTCGATTCCACTACACTGCATCTCCTCTTAATGCAGAAATAGCACCAAGTGGTCATTGGCATTGCTTTTGTGATAGAACCGTTCTTCTCCTTACATGTTTCAATATCCAATTCTTTTAATAAAAAAACTAAGCCTGTATCCTTTACACACAATTAGAAACAATTCTCGAATTCCACCGTGTTCTAACTCGACAGAGAACATTAGAATCCTAAACACACGTTCTGCTAGGAAAATTAAACCGTGCTTGACCATGAAAACGCAATGCCCAAAACGGGAAACCAAAACCGTTTTTAAAAAAATTAAAAAAAACAAGCATCCCTCGTTCAAGAGCAGCACGAGACCGGCTGGGGAGGTCGACAGCAGCTCTAGCGGGGGGAGCTGGCACAGCGAGGCAGCCTCCCCTCAGCAGCACGCCGCCGGGCAGCCGCAGGGCTCCGCGCCGCATTATGACCGGGCGCGGCAGCCCTCCCTCGGCAGCCACCCGACATGTTAGGAGCCAGGGGGAAGGAAGCGGTGAGGGCGCGGGGCCGGTGCCGCCGTGGCAGGCTCCGTCCCCCCGGGTCCCCTCCCCGGAGGGACCGTTAGCTGCCGTTGCCCCCCACCCCCCACCCGCAGCCATGGCGCCCGAGCCGAGCGGCCGTTGAGCCGTTTGAATTTTGAATCCGCACCAACGCCCCGGGGCGGGAAGGGGACGCGGGGCGGGATGCGGCGGCCACCACCGCTCCCTCCTCCTCCACCTCCTCCTCCTTCCCCCCCTCACGGCACCCTGCACCCCAATCCGCCCGCCCCGGGGCCGCCGACCCCCCTCACCCCGGATCCCCCTCACCCCGACCCCCCCACACCCGCTACCCGCCCCCCCCGGCCCCACACGCGGCCGGAGCAGCACCCCGCAGCACCCCGCAGGACCCCGCAGCACCCCGGCGCCCCCCCCTCAGCCCCCACGGACTCACCATGGTGTCTCGGCCCGGCTGCGGGGTGCGGAGGACGCGGAGAGCTGCACGGGGCGCACGAGCAAGCTGCCCGCTCGATGGCTCGCCTCACACTGAGCCCTGCCCGCCCGCCGGCCGTGCCTCATAAACCGCCTCACAGCCCGCGCGGATCGCTCCGCGCCGCTCCCTCTCGGCCGGGGAAACGGCGCCGCGAAACGAGTCCCGGCCCCCCGCGCTGCCCATGCGGGCCCTCCCGCACCCCCCCCCCCGCCGCCCCCCGCCGCCCCCCGCACCCCCGGGGTGCGCCTCGGGGAGGCGAGAGGGAAGGCGAGGAGGGGCCGGGGGGCGCCCCGCTGGCCGCACGCCGGGCGGTGAGGGGGGGGGGGGGGGGGGTGCGGGACTACTTTTCCCGGCGGAGGAGGATTCTAGAAAAAACGCCGCGGCGCGCAGGCACCCCGCTCGGCGGGCGCTGATTGGCGGGTTCGTACCTGCAATGCGTCACTGGGACACGCGCAGCCTGGGCCAGCCGCCGCCTCCCCTCCCCCCGCCCGCAGTGCGCGGGGCACGGCCCGGCCCGGCCCGGCTCGGCCTGAGGGGCGCCGCCGCCGCCCGCCCGCTGCCCGCGCCTGCAGGGGGCGGCCGGGACGGGACGGGACGGGACGGTCCTGGCCACGACAGCACAACCCGGCCCGGCCCGGCCAAACGAGCCCAGGGCGGCCTGGAGGAGGTCCCCGCGCCCTGCCCGTGTGCCTGAGGAGGGCAGGGGGCGGCCGCCCCCGAGGCAAAATGGCCGGTCTCAGCGCGGAGGCGCGTCGGGGCGAATTCAGCCCGGTTCTCACCCTCACAAATCCGTTCTCAAACACATACAGTGACAGATAACTCAGCAAACAGACGGAGCTTCTGCTGAACACGGTCGAAGCAAGGCCACCCGGCATCTCTGAAAATCGCAGCGCTTGTTTGGGGACCGCAATACGCCATTAAACCTCGGGGTCCCAAGCCTGACTTTTCTGACCCAAGTTTGAAAACAAATTCCCCATCTCCGTGCAATGAAAGTGGTCCACTTCCATTCAATGCCTGTTGCAAACATCGTCGAGTTGACATTTACACAGTGCTTACAAACCTACCCGGCCGTTACCTTTATTCCACAGACAGGGCGGCAGCTCTCACGTCACACATAACAGATATTTCACTCATCTCTGCCATTTGCAGCCTGTTGGGCTGGCAGGCCATATAAACAGGCTGCACGTGAGGGGGAGCTGACGTGAACGAACTCTTGGGTGAAATTCCGTGATTTTTTTCCCTCTGAATGTGAACCGCAATTCTCGGGCCGGCTCTCTGCAGAGCTAACCTGGTGCCCGCTGAATTTGGGAACAAAGGGGAAAAACAGGACAAGTCCTTGTTTCTGAAAGCGTGCGGAGACTCCTCCTTCAAGCCCAGTACCTCTCATCCTCTCCTCCTTACGTTATGGTCATTGAAAACATAGAAAACAATGTTATACTTCGATTTGGCCTCAAGCCTTGAAACCTGAAGTTGCTGTTTTGTGATCCCTTAGCTTTTCAGGCCTCCGTTCCACTTAAATGTGTTCATAGTCCAAAAATCAAGCACATCTAGACCATTGTCTTTTCCAACTCTGGTAACGGTTTTTTAAATGTGTAACATATGCCTAGGTGAAGAAAATACTTTTCAGAGAAAGCAATAAATGCCAAAGTCATTGCTATGCACGCCTCCTTGCACCTCTGCAACACAAAACAGCAGTCAGTCCTCACCTGTGGCCAGCCCGGGCTCCGTGCAGGCAGACGAGGCATAAAGATGGCTTACAGCAGTTTTCCTCCTCCCCATGCCCCTCTGGTTCAGCTTGAAGGATTGCTCTGACGTTCCCAACTTCTTTGCAGTCCCAGAGGCGTGAATCACTGCAGGCAAGTTCTTGACCAAAAAATCATCACCCACTCCAGCTTTGGGATAAAAGCGGCATAGCAGCACTCCGGGTGCATGCATGTCGCACGACCAAATCTGGAGCAGCGTGTTCGCTAGCGCTGGTACGCCACATGGGCTGGTACACCGATGTGGAGCAAAACAGTCTTCTGTGGAGACACTAGCGTGGGTCCTGGGAAGGAAAAGGCCATGTCTGCGCCGTGCCATGCCAGATGGATTAAGCCCTGCCTTGGCACCTGTCCTCGGCCCCGTGGTAGTGGCTGAGGTGCCAGCACAGTCCAACCCACGGTGATGCTCGCACGCTTTGTGTGAACCACATCACGGTTTTTTATGCCTTGATCTCCACCATGTTTTGGAGAGACGAACCGTTCTACACCCGGCTTCACAGGCAGGTTACTTCAGTAACTCAAGGAATTGACTGAAATTAGGTATTTCTGTGCAATAGACCCCAAGAGAATTGCCCAAATGGCTGTGGAAGGGCTGTTTGAGACATTGTCTTGTCCGGGTCCCGCTCCTGCAGTCTGCTGCTGGCCATCTCAAGAGCACTGAGGCTATAGGAAACCTTAGGCCCAGGGCTTAAACAAAATGTAGGCTCTTTAATTGCAGCCCGAGGGTCTGCAGTGGAGCCAGGACTTGAATGCAAGTGTTTCATGTCCCGGAGAACCTGGCCACCATAGCATTTTTTTTCTGTATGTGTCCTTTAAACTATTGGGTATCTGTAATGTATTAAATTATTCATAGTATTCAGTTATATTCAGTTTCCTTTAAAGGTTGAGGAAGTCATGAAGATAATCCTCTTTCTGCCGTATGTTTCCCGTGCCCTCTGGTTCCCCGATCTATTTCTCTCCCCTTTCCCTGTTCTTCTGTGTCTCCTGTTTTCCATCTGCATTTTCCCTCAGCAGCACCCATTTCCTGTGGGTTTCATTGCCACCCCCACCCCGACTCCATCTGTTGCAGAGATCAGCGATGAAGTTAACTTGCAATTACACTCGCAGGGAATTTCGCCAACAGCCACCGTGCGTTAAAGCGAACGCCCCGCTGCCAGGAGTGGCAGAGAGGAGAGGTCACCCCTCTGCCGAGCAGCAGCCACGGGCAGGTAAAGCTGCAGCTTCCCAGCTCCCGGAGCCGGTGCCCTTCCTCGCAGCCAGGCGAGGCAGAGCTGCTGCACAGCAGCCGGGCTGGCACCCCGTGGGTCCGCGTGTGCCACAGGAGGCTCGGAAATGCAGCAGCAGGCTGGGTACAGCTGCAGGCTGCCGGATGGACACCTCCGGCACAGCAGCCACGGAGCCGGCTGTCGCAATGGCCCGGTGTAGTGGGACTTGTTAGTATGATAATTTCTCTCTCTGGTATGTAATCTAATAGATTTGTCAATGTTTGTGTGTGCTCTGCATTATTTTTTTTTTTCCACGCAGAAATACAGCCTTATGTAAGTCCAGTTCCAGGGCTGGAGCAACAAATTACAAAAGCAATTTGAGGTAGGAGACTAGGTGAGCCGTATGTGCCAGCAACGTTCACGGGTACTTTATATAGCATATTTAATATTGCGTAAACTCAATTTATTCTCTAGTTTTAATAATGCTTTAATGGACTCTGTGGATTGATGCATACAGAGCACTGTGCAATGGTATAAAACGCTAGAGCTGCCTCCTCAAATTTTGCTATGTCATTTCTATGTAGATCATAGTAATAAGTTGAACAACCTAATTAGAAATTAATTGCAATTTTTTTAAGTGAATTTCTCAGGTAAGAAGAAAAAGGTTCTCCACTGGTAGCGGGTACTTAAGCTTAGCATTTATCTACCTGCTACATATAGAAGGAAAATAGCTTATGGCTGATTTTGTGTAGCGGGTCTAGTTTTATTTCAGTTTTGTTTGTAGCAGAGAGCCTGCCACCCTGAGAAAGGGCCTCATCTCCAGTCCCAACTTTAAATCACACAGCCAACACCGCAGGGATGAAACTAAGGAGCAAATCAATATTTAGCCACTCAGATGTACTTGGAAGGCCCGTCCAGCCCTCAGCAAGGAAGAACTTCCGTGCTGTGTTCAAAATTTCAAGGTGTTGAATGAGAAGTCCTTCTTCACGGTACCCTGACAGCAAATATTGATCAAACAACCCAGAGTGCAGAGAATTTGCAGGAACTGGGGCGCCTGCTTATCCAGCTAACCGTGCCTCACCTGGATGGTAGTAGCTGTTAGGAAAAAATACAGGTCTGTTGACAGCATTAAATGGAAGCCACCGCCTCTGATACAAACATGTTATAGGGGAACAGGGCGGGGGATGCCTCCCAACACCTCGGTTTCAGTAGGAAGAGCATAGATTAGAGCACTACATTTAATCTCCAGATGCTCTGAGTCCCAAATAGAAGGGAATGTGTCAAATGCATTCAGAATATTATGTTGTATAGCAGTGTCAATGCTGAAGGCAATGCAGACATATCCGAATTAGCGTTTAAGCGACTCGGATATAGATAGCAAGGCAGCTCTAGCAGTGTGGTGCTTAACATGAACCATCAGAGCCCCTTGAGAAGCCATTCAGTTTTGCAGTTAGTGGATACAGAGCTGTACTGTTGGAAATACATGGCTCCCAACTCGAGGCTGGATGTCATTGTAAAGCTGATTTAGGTGACCTACAGCCGAGTCTTTAACTGGACTGTAACCAAGCACCGAAAGGAAACAAGACAGGAGAGTCCAAAAATGTACGTAGGTGCACTCACACAAAACTGAAGGATGCTGGAGGACGACGTGAGATCTAGTCATAGGCTTTAGGCTAGAAGTAAGGGTAGAAAGCTGGTGGGACTCACAGTCTCTCTCTTTCTCTCTCTTTGAAACAGATAAACAGCTGCTTCCATTTTATGAGGATTTCTGGTGGAACACTGCCCATAAGCCTACAGTATGTTCTGGACTCCCATGAGGAAAACTTCTGGAACGCAGTCTCTCCTTGGAGATGCAGAATGTGGGAAGGTAGTCTGGGCAGAGGCAGTAGACAATCCCCTTTCTAGACCATGTTCTTGAAATACAGGAACTGATGGCCCTCAGCACTCATTATGAGATAGATCTTGCTTTTTCTGTTTCATTTTCTAAAATACCGTAATACGAGGAGAAGCACAGAAAATGTATTTGCTCCAAGGTAACAGAAATGTGCTAATTAGAAATCCCAGTCATTACCTACAGGACAGTTCTGTTTTTCAGGGACTGAAAATAATAACACAAGACGTAGCATAAAATCCAGGAAGTGGCAGAATGCATTCCAATTTCTCCAGTTTCTACAAAGGCTTATTTTTCTTTCCTTTGAAGAGATCTGAGCGAGAGAGAAAGTCTTCAGGAGTCACCTGCACTCCCACTGGTGGGCCAGAGGACTTCATCTGTGGGAAGCCCTGCACAGCCACCAAGTGTACTGCTGCACTGTGCCAGTTGTAAGCCACTTACGTTGCATGCAGGGTGTCTATGGACACCAAGCTGAACTTTCATCTCCCGGGGAGATTCTTTGGTTTGATGAACATAACTGACAAAGTACTTGCAAAGACGCAGTGGTTGGAATTTTGTCATTTGCAGTGGGAAAACACATACAAAAAATGCATTTTCAGCAATCAGACTACACCACTGTTACAGGTCTGTTTCAGTTTGCCTACAGCTGACCCCACACAACATGGAGTGAAGAAGGGATGTAATGAAAATAACAAGCTTGACAAAAATGCATCCTAGCAAGTGGTGCTCAAGCCATTGCTTAAACTTCCCTGGGTGTGGGGCAGTCAAGAAAGAACTTGGAAATTGTCCATTCTGATGGGAAGAGATGGCCAGAGAAAGACATGCTTTTCCAGGTCTGAAGATAGCCAGCTTGGGTTGCTTTCTACATGGGAGTTTTTCATTCCAACATACTTTTTTATTTTATTTTTTACTAGCAAACAAAACCAGAATAATAGCTAACTCCTATTAAAAAATTACCGGGGGAGTCAAAGCAGTGCTTATAATAAAATTATTGCTACAACCTTAATTAGGGCATGCTGCCAAATATGTTTGTGATGAAAAACAAATCAATATAATGATGCTTTCCCATTACCTTTTGTTTAGGGAATGAAATGTCACAAAATGTTTTGCACACGTTGTATTGGAGACCAGGCTGTACAGGACTGATTTACAACAGAACATTAAGGGATTTTGTTTAAAATTGGTGCAGGCGGGCAGGCAACTGCTGGAACCAAAGGTTGGAAATGTTTTTGTTTTCTAATGACAGCAAAGAATGTGGCACTAGTACTTACTGACTGTAAAAGTTTCAAATATAGTATAGAACTTGACTAGACTAAACACGGTATATCTACTTCCCTTTTTCATCCACATAGGTGGTGTTTCACCTAACCTGAACCTGCTCTGGCAATTCAAACCATGTCTCCTAGCCTCGTGTTGTAAGGTCGTGCAGTTTCAACGCGGTTTCTGCCCAGACACTGGTGTTGGCAGAAGCCCACCGCTGCCAGAGACCCCAGGCCTGCCGCAGGCTGCCTTTCACTGGGTCGCATCCCTAGCATCTTATTCAGTTTTTCCCCTATCTGCCATCAGGCATGCTTTCACAGGAGTTTATCCGTGCGAGAGCTGACTAAACACTGAGCAAACAGTTCAGAATTTGGCTGTCTTTTATAAATAATGATTCAAAGGTTTGATTTAGCTACAGACGAACCCGAGCCACAAAAACTGCAGCTGGTTCCTAGCGGCATCAACTCACGCGGAGACTTCTTTCCCCGACACGTTTTATTTCAGCCAGAGCTTGGCCTGAAAGTCTGCGCGTAAAGACAAACTGTGAACCAGAAGCAGACATCAGCACCCAGGGCGCAGCGCGTACCAAGATAGCCCGTAGCCACATGCCAGCTTGCCACTGACCTTTTATCTGCATAAATAGTTGTGACCTTTGGGCCGCTCAAATTAGTGCTAGCTGCTCAAGCAGTCAAGTATCACAACCCCATCCTGCGCCGGCTGTGTCCCCGTTCCTCTGACCGCTCACCCTGATGCCTTTGCTGGCCTCCGTGGGCATCCTTGGAGCCAAAGGGCCACCAAAATGCCCTGCTGGAGACAAAAAGGGCCACCAAAAAACCCTGCTGGAGCCTCTGTCTGCCAGCTGAACAGCACAAAGAGCAAGGGAAGGGTCTGGCCATCTGCATCTGGGCTGCCGCTTTGCTGTAGGGTGCCGTGAGCGCTCACCCGCACTCTTCTTTGAGTATTAGTTCACTGTGTTCTTCAGGAGAAGTCCTAAATGAGTTTTAAAATCAAAAGAAAGAAATTACTACCAAAATAGCTACTTTTTCAGTAAGCCTCAAACGAGTTATTTTGCGTAAAACCAGTAGTAGTTCACTACACCACTGATCTCTTTTTCAAATGAAATCCACTTTTTATTCAGTGGACTGTAAGCTGTGTAGGCTTTAATGCACATTATTTATCAGTAGACCAGAACTACCATGCTCTCTCATGTAAATAAGCATTTAGTTCTGGCTCAAAATGCAGCATTCGTAACCACAGCAGTTTTATCTTTTTTTTTTTTAATAGGTATTTGCACAGTTTTACAAGCGCATTTTCTTCACATTGCTTAGAAAAGACCCTCTGGCTGCCTAGATGGCAACATTGACTAGGCCTGGAAAAAAAAAAAAAAAAAAGAGTGGGATATTTTAAAGATATAAAGCATGAAAAACATACAATTTTCAAGGTTCTTTAAGAAGATGACTGCACAGACACTTTTCAGAGAGAGTTTACTATGCCTAAAATTTGCTCCAGAGCTCTTTTCTTTTGGTTTCCTTTAACAGGAGCTTTCTTCTCCTCAGCTGTTTCAGCCATGGGATAGCAGATTCCAAGAGCATTTTTCCACCTGATGTACATTGTGTGCATGATGCTTAAAAAAAAATTCAGTTGACTCCCCCTATACATTCTAGAGACTTTTTCAGTGGTATCAAGGCAAAGTGTTAGGTGAGTAATGAGAAGGCGCCGATTGCTTTTACCCATGCCAGCTTTGGACAGGAATAGGAAACTCAGAGGGTTGGGAGGTCACCGTGTTTCGCTTGTCTGATGCCCCAGACTAGCACAAAGCTGCTGAAGCTCAGATGTACGATTGCTTGCAAACATTGACATCCAACCGTGGTTTTTATATCCCTCTTTTGTGTTATCTTTTAGAGCAATTCCAACATTTGAAACTTTTAAGAGCATTTCTTTTGCTGTCATTCATTTCTCACTTGCGCTATCCTGGCCTTGCCTGTCTGTGGCAGTACTGGCAGCAAGGCTAGCCTGAGCCACTCGCGGGTAAATAAGGAGTCAACGCGCATGTTTGCAAAGCGTGTTTAACTTGCGTCTTTCATCTGTGATTAATATTAAATCTATTGAGCTACATAAATAAGTAGTTCACTTACAGACCTGTCAAACCAATAGTAATTTCTTCCCCTCGGAGTATACTGCTCTGAGCTATCCGTTCTAATTGTTTAATTTCCTTTTGTGTACCTGGAGATAAAAAAGCCTGCGAGGCCGCTTCCACTTGGAGAGGAGGGAGGGCAGCTTGGTCACTCTCCTCTGCCTCCACCCCGCTGCATACAAGGCCCATAAATGTCCTTAAAAGCCTCGGGTGGGCAGATAGGAGCCATTCCGCACACACCACTTCTGGCGTGGAGGTTTGTGCATGGCAAGTGGACTCCTGCTCGGCCTTCTGGCTTGGATCACAGCTCTGCAAAATCACCTCCACCAAGAGACTATGGATCTGTTTCTGTTCTCATGCAAATGAAATTAGTGGAATTATGTAAGCATAAAGTCAGGGGCAAATGAGAGGAAACTCTTGTTTGCTCTTTTGCGCTGACATGGAGTTGTGCTCCTTAAACACTAATAAGGCAATACTCTCATAAGAGATGGAGAGCAGTTGTCAGGCTCCTGGCCTCCCAGGGAACACACACAGCACTCAGCTCCTGTAAGCATATGGATAGCTTACAGACTGCTTATAGGTAGGTGGCCAGAGAATGGTTGGAAAGAAAATAACCCCCACAGGCTGGCAAGTCCCTTAGAGCTAAGGAAAAGGAAGCACTAAAGACGGGGGTCGAAGAGGAAATCCCCTCCTCCCCACCTCGTCCAGGTGGCTATGTCAAAGCCATAGGGAAGGGTCTCCCTGTAGCCAGGCATCCTTTCCTAAATACAGTTGCGTAGGACCTCTCTTTGGAAGCAAGGATTGGAGTGCTTTCCCTCAAACCCCACCCCAGCACCACTGCAGGCTGTGTGCTGTAGGTGGAGGTGGTGGTACTGGGCTACAGCTCTTCATCTGTGGGAATTTTCCTCCCCCACCATTTGCTGCATATGTAAAGCCCTGCATAAGCCATTGTAGTCTCTGGGATCTGGGGGTGGCGAGAGGAATGGAAGAAATCTTGTAGCAGAATATATTTAGCTTCCTTCTCTTCCAGGATGCTCCTTCACACCTCGCAGTTCAGTGCATCCAGCCCTGTACCGAGCAGGGGAAATGCAGCAAAACCAGCAGAGCTTTCCACAGCGATGAAGGGGCTTTCAGCAAAGCAGCCTCAACACTGCAAACATAAAAGGGACACCCCGCTTATCTAACAAAGGACATTTTAACACAATCCATGTGAGGGATGCCAAGTTAGTTCCTAATACTATTTAGCTATACTGAAAGGCAAGGAAAATGTTACAGCTGTGCACAAATCAAAAATGGGATCAAGATTACTGGCAATGGGTAGAAATGACATTTACTAAGCTGCCTTTTGTCTGTGATGTTTGTTCTTTACTGTTTTTCACTTAACAAGACTGCAGAAGACGTTACGTGTCCTTAAAGAGCACTACTGCATGCAGAGAGGAACCAGACCGTGGTTATCTGCTGAAACCAAAAAGCTGACATTTTGAAGTGGACGCTATTCGTTGCAACTGCTCGGACTGAGGCCATTTCACATGGAAACAATTAAGAGGCAGAATGCATATCATAACAAAGGAATGAGAAGAAAGATCAGGAAATACGAGCAGATTGGATAATTCTCTAAAAATGGATACAGTATTTACTGCTAGTGATTATAACAAATCTAAGCCTTGTCTTACCACAGGAGAGCAGACATGACTGAACTGTAGATTTTCCTGTGCAACCTCAGAGGAAAAAGTTCAGGTTAATGATTAATTTAAAATTTAGGTCCAGGATGGAAGAAAGTACATCTCATCTCATATGTGTGCAGGATGGAAGGAGTCTGAAAATAATATATTAAAAAAGTGGTCACAACTGGATATTACAGAGAAATGAAAAGCAAATAGGAAATCAAAACAATGTAGTCCGTGTGCTTTTTTTTGTAAAAGCGAGGGGGAAATGTAAATGCGCATCAAAGGGCATTCACAGAGATTTGCACATTCTTCCTGAGATCAGGCTAAATGCAACTGGAAGGAAAAAAAAAGGATAAAGAACAAAATCCAGTTCTAAAGAGGTGTGTAGTCGTACATGCAGGAGATAAGGAGGGGAGGGCTTTTCTTACACTATCAGAGAATGCGTGAGGTAATTACTGGAAGGCATGTATTGCAATAAGGAATTATGAAACACCATTTAATACTTCTTTCTGGTTGAGTAATTAAACAAACAGTGTATCAGCACTAAACGGTATGAGATACATGAGGCACCACCAGCCATATACAGCCGGAAGCCAGGATGTCCACATCCCTCAGTCCTGAAACAGTCATCTGTATTTATGAGAAAGTTTGGAAATCGCTTTTAGTAGCTATCAACACCGGGTCTCTTAGTGGCGTAACTGCCATGCCTCTGTGCTGTGCGCACACTCGCACACAGAAGTTCAGTGTACCACCCCAAATGAGTGACTTTAACTTAAACTCATCCCATTAGGTGACAGCAAACTGCCCTCCAACGCCTCCCTCCTGACCACTGTCTGGGAGACTAATTTCTAGTGCCACTGAAATCAATTTGAGTTTTATGACTGACCTCACTGGAGCCAGGATTTGGCTTAATGTCTTGATGCAAGCAGCTAATGGTTGTGCTGACAATAGCTGGGAACAGGCGCAAGTCAGAGCAGAAATATTTAATGCCTTACGACAGGGTGAATATCGCATTTGTACTATCAGCTTACCTGGCAAAGGGGATATCAGGTGTTGAGGCATTCACTCCTGTTCCAACGTCCTGCTTTCCCCCTTTAATACGGAATCGCAGGATGGCTGAGGTGGGAAGGGACCTCTGGAGGTTAACGGGTCCAACCCGTGCTCAAGCAGGGCCACCCAGAGCAGGTTGCCCAGGAGGCTTCCCAAGTGGAGCCTCCCCAGCCTCTCTGGGCAGCCCATGCCAATGAAACACAATTATTCCTTAGTGGAAGGCATCGAACGTCTTCAGGAGGCCGAGAGCCATGCACATACCAACCAAAACTGGCCAATACACACCCACGAGAGGAAATGTCAAGGGCACATCTGAGCCTCTGAGGGGGCACAGCAGACCCAGCGTATTGCCTGTGCTGTAGGCCCGCGCCATCCCCATCCCCGCGCCTCAGCTGCCCACAGAGGCCTCTCAAGGCATCAGGCTGCAATCATCCAAGACAACTGCTGAGGTTTCCAGCTGGAAACTTGCGCAGTTTCCAGTCCTTTCCTGTTTTTCGGAGCTGCTTTTTGCCTAAAGAGTAGTCCATCCGCAGAAATCAGCATCTGCAGAAAGAGTCATCTTGGGTGCCATTCTAGAAAGAGCTACGTTTGACATAGTTTTTACAGAAGATCCCTTTAAATAGTAAAGCTTTCGCACATTTGTATTCAGAGCTGTTACGATTTTATTTTTAAAGGGAATGTAGGTGTTCGTAAGCCGTGGGCGTGAGACTGACAGCACTAGACCAGAGCTCGCCATTTGCAGAATAACTGCTGCATAGACTACTACACCGCAAACCTCTGGGATCAAAATACCGAGGATTCAGAGGTGGCCTGCCCGTCCCTGTGCCTGTTTTTTCTCCTTGTCCTCCCCAAGGGGATCAGCTGCTAAGATGGCCCGTGTGTGTGCATGTCTGAACACTGGCGGGAGCAGACACAAGATTACCAAGCCTTCCAGGCAGTAATTACTTTCCAAATGCAGCGCGTTTGGATTTTGCACTCCAGTGCCACAGAAGTAGCTTTCCGTGTGTCATCACACACACTTACCCACATGTCCGGGTCTATTTTTTCTTTATTTGCCAAATGTTTGTTCTTAAAAATAAACAGCTCGGACTCCAAGGCCTGTCCCCAACATTGGGAATATCAAAGGCTCTTACCAGCTACCCAGGAACGGGGAGCCACCCAAAAGCATTCATGCTGGTCTCTTAGAGAAATCACCCCCAAGTAGGCTGTTTTCCATAGCCGAGGTAGCTCCTGCCTCTCAGCATCATTTAACAGGGACTCCACAAGCCATCACGCTAGGCTGCTGACCCTTTCTCCCACTCCACCCCACTCAGAAACACCTTGTGAAAAAACCTCCATGACAGAACCCCTCTGAACACCTAAAAAACTCTTTTTATTTCTTACCTGTTCCTTGAGCCACCTGTTCCACACACGATAAAGTCAGTGGCGGTGCCAATACAGTGTAGAGACTTCCCCTTTCGTTAAGGATGCCAGGTATATTACTAAATTAAGTGATTTCACACATTTTCCTCCCAGACTATAGACATGCAATTTCCTTCAAGCTATTTCTCTGAATCTTCCAGTCCTCATATGCTAATATGCTTTGGCTTTTGGCTCAAATTATTAGGAAGAATTCTTTTTTCGCCTATATTTTATTTCTTTGCTTTCTTTGAATAATTTAGGGGCAGTTCATCATTTTCTCTCACTGGCTCTAATCTTGTACAGAGAACTCTGAGCGAACTGTGAGCCCAAACACCAGATTCAGGATGCTCTAAAGGCTGCCCTGCAGAGAAGCTGTGTGCAAAATAACAAGAGCCTCTCGCTGTGAGATCAACTAAGGCTTCTTGTTCATTCTCTAGGTTTTATGGTAGGATCTTTTGTGATGAGTCGCAGCCCTGCCTTCCCTCTGTTCATTTTTTGAAGCACTTTTGCCATAATCAGTCCTCTGAAGCACCATTCTTTCCTCTGAATTGACTGAGAATCTGGGTTAGAGTGACTGAACAATGTGACAACAAAGGAGTGATTGTCATCAGGTCCCAAGGATTGGATACGCTGTTGGTTACAAAATGCACTCGGACAGCCCAAGTTGTGTGCCAGATTAATATTTGATGTCATTGGACTTGACTGACTGTAACCGAAAGAGCTGGGGCCGTTGGTGGGAAAGTGGCCAGCTCCCTTTCACCGAGGAGCGGGGGGCTCACAGAAGCTGACAGCCCAACCTCCCATCCACCCATATGCGCTGACCGGCGTGAGCCATGACAATGCAAGTTTCACCATAGTTCACCACTGACAGGTCAGATTATCTTTGCACCCCCTAGGTATTGTGCGTACTTTATATTATCAGCAACTACTTTGCGTCCAAGAGTTTGGAGGATATCAGTGCATGGCTTGTATCAACAGTAGCTGCTCTCTCCCTCTTCCTCCTCCCTCCCCACTGCTCCTAGTCCCCGTGGTGGCAGCAATAACCCAGTTCCTGTAGGTGAGATAACAACACCCATACCTGTCCTCATTCAGTAGTATCAAGCGCGTCTGCTCAGCGGCGGGTGCTGAGCTTTGCTGTCAGGGACAGAGACCCACTTGTTGGGTGAAGGGAGGCTGGCAGGGGGAATCTGAAGGCTGCTTGTGCAAGTGGTGGGATGGCCCCAAACCAGGCTTCCAGGAGAGGCTCCCATGCCAGGATCCACGCCATGCATGCCAACACCAGGAGGAGTCCAGCTTGATGCTGCACAATGCTCCTGTGGTCACTGTGCAGCGCTAGGGAAATGCAGGCAGTCACACTGGAGGGTAGAGTTTGTCCCAAATGACATTCATGTATTTGCTATCACTATTCGTTAAGTCATTAAATAACACCTAGGGTACAGTTGTTTAATCTGGACCTATCTGCATACACAAGGCACCTTTACATAGTCCATGCAGGTATGTAGTCACCCGATATGCTCAGAAATCCTCCATTCCTTCTCATATGTCTTAGAGTTAAATGAAGAGAAGTGAATTTTAGACTGCATTATCAAAACTGTCTTAAATGATCCCATTTTGTTTGTCAACTGATCCTTTACCTTAACCAAAATACTGCTAGGCTAATGAGGATCACATGCCAGTGGCACTTCATTTAAAGAGGGAAAAATAAAAAGAGGAAGTTGGTGTTGTTGCACACAGATATTCAAAAAATAAATCAAATAAAACTTGGCATTGTAAATGGAAATCAATGGACTGCAAAATTGTATTTGTTCTAGCTGGATAGAGTACTTGCCGAGTTCCAAGCTGTTTGTCCCTAGCTGAGGGGAGGCTGGGTCTGCTCTGCTTGTGCTGCAATTGCAAGGCTATTGTGAAATAAGACTCGGATCTCTCCATCTTCAACGCAATTTATGCATCCAAAAACTATTAATCTCACAACATCCCATGAGACACAAATATTAGCCCTCTTTTACAGAGACAGTGAAAGGAGAGTGGATATTTTGTCCAAAGCCATGAAGCAAGTCTCTGTAGGAGTTGAAATTTTGGGCTCCCAGTCTCTTATTCTCTGAAAATTTGACTATGCCTGCCTTAAAATTCTTTCAGTATCTATGAACTGCAGACAGCATAGTACCTGAATAATAATGCTTAATAATAAAGCGTTGCAGTGGATGAAGATAGCAAGTATACAGATGCCCTGTAATTCCAAGTGACTTCTGGCTGGCTGTGAATTTTAGCTCATGATGCCTGAAAACGTCACTGAGGACCATGTTGTTTCTCATCTGCACTACACTGAGCTTGGCTGCTTTTCTGCAAGTCTGGTTCTTGATCTTTTTATAAATCTTAAGAAAACCATATATGACATGGAACTCTGCTAAACTTAAATAGTAGCATATCACCACAAAGAATTAAATAAAAATATTCCTGTTATGAACAGCCCATTACCACCATGTCTACAGTATCTGCTTTTTATCTTCTTCCCTATTCTGCAATGTTGATAATGATGACTATTCATATTATGCATATAAATAATGTTTCTTGTACGTTCTCATTGACCTACAGTGCATATAATAACCATAGAAAGCTAACTTGTTAAAAGGATTTTTATCACACAGAGTTGCATTAGTCCAAAACCTTCTAATACTATTTTACCAGGAATTTCACAGGCACAGTCCTGAGAAACAAAGCTTTTCACTTTCCAAAGACTGCATTTTTTAAATGCATCACCTTGAGGATGGAAAGCCAGTCAAATATACCTTGAAAGGCTGAAGAAGATTGTTTTCAGGCTGGAGAAGGGACAACTGGACAGGAAGACTGGCAACTAGAGCAAGACCTTCCAGCTCTGACAACAGGATGAAAACAAAAAAGAGAGACAGGTAAAATAAGCACATCTCAGTCTTTGAAAATTGAACAGGTGATGCTTGATATTAGAACAATGCAGCAAAGGATTATTAGAGCAAAATACTTTGCTGGCAAAGAACTCGAATGTTGAGACTTTCCACCCTGTGGCCCTGTCTGCAGGAGGTGCCTGTTCAGCCACCACCAGGACTGTACTACCAGAGTCCTGTCCTCTAAGACAGTTCTCCAGAAATTTTAACTGTACGGAGTATGCTATGCAAAGCAGTTATCAAAAAATAGATACCAGCTCTGTCCTTGATATTAAATAGGATCATTTGGATTACTGCAATCAAATATGAAAAAATAGCATTCATTACAAATGTGCATTTACATCCCCTCAATTGTAGAATTTATCAGAAGAATATCTCATTTAAAATTAGCATTCTTTAAGACTTAAAAATTAAATTGATTGGAGAATAATAACCTATCCAATTCTTTGCTGCTTTGAACTCCTGCATATATTTATTACAGAAGTCTATAAAGTAAGAACTTTTTCCTCAGAAATACGTAGAATATTATTCTTTTCCACCCGTATCAGTTACACTGCCCAGATCAGTTTGGGGCTGGAGTTATTTGGGGCTGGTCCCATTCATGTGAGAATGGTGATGGAGCCAGGTAATTCTTTAAATCAATGTTCTTGATTAACAAAGAATGCACAGAGCCCTTTTTCCTTGAACGTTTAAAACAAAGGTCAAAAAAGAATTGGGAGTTTTGCTTGCCTTTTGAAGTCTTTTGCTTGAAAGCGCTGTACCCAAAAATCCCTCTCTCAGCTTTTGTTTGGGGTCACACTGCTGGGGGCTCCTCCAGCTAGGTCTGAGCCTTCCTGGCTACCTGTCCTGTTTCTGTCCCTCTTCTATACCACCACAAGAAAATTGCCACATTCAGGTTGATCTCTACCTTAATTGGTACCCTAGCTGCTAGCCAAACAATCCTGCTGCTTGATTCAGATTCCTGAAGGGCCTTGGGGGAGCCTGTGTAGTGCTAATTGTTTCAGTTATCTGTAAACAAAAGAAAGGTTAATTATTCTCTTCTCATCAAAGGTCGGCATCCATCAGGAACACCAGCCCCAGCCCACAGGATACGCTGAATACTTTCTGAACCCCCTCGAACTCAGTCATCACCATTTCAATTGCTGCTCCACCACTACTGCTGCTTCCCGAGGTGGTTGCCTGAAAGCTGGGGCTGGGGTATGGGTTCACCCAGCACCAGGGGCTCCCCCACAGCTTGTACACCCTGCTGTCGTATCCAGATGCTGCTTTTCAGACTGTTAGGCCATGAGGACCTATCTAGGGATTGACTTTGCTGCTTATGCTGTTATCTCTGCTATGAACTAATGTCATCTGTGATGGCTTTTTCTCTGTCTACGGCTTCCTGGTGTGCATAACTAGACATAAGATTGGAAAAGCTGTTAAACAGGAACCTACCTAAGGCTCCTCAGCCCTGGGCCACATTGTGCCCAGATGCCACCTGCCCTGAACTTGTCCATGCCTGAACACTGCCATCCTTGTACTGTGCTGTCCAAGCTGGGAGGCACAAAGCTTTTCATTGCCCCATGGACTAACATGGAATTTATTTTCTTCTTTAGAGGCTGTGTAGAGGGAAATAATCATTTTTTATGGTTAAAAAAATGAAAAGTTATCTACAAAATATGGACAAGCACTGTCAGTCAGCATAAAATGTTCATAGAGTACATGCTGAAGCACAGGCAGATCATTTCTTAGGGATCATAATCCTTCTTTTTGTCCTTTTTGGTTCAGTGGTTTCTTATTCAGTTTCATGTCTGTTGGCAAGCTAATTTTCCTTCTATTTCAGAGGAAATGTGCTGAATCACAGATTACAGGCTGATCACTCCAAGGACGCCAAATGACATTTGTATGGTAGGCTAAAACAAGTGACCTTTGACCCTAATACAAGCAAAAGTCAACCATATGTACACTATACATACACATACAGAGCGTGGAAAAAAAAAAAAAAAAAGTAAAAGTAAAAGCCTAAGCCACACCACTGTAAAGATTATAAGTAACCAAGCAGAACAAAGGTCTAGCCCTAAATGCTAAAGATCAGTGTAACTTTTTATTATTGCTGATAACACACCGTGCCCCATTGTTAGGCTGAGAACTTTTTACAGCCCAACAAAAGCTAACAACCTGCTTTTATGTGACACATCTCAAAAAAAAAAAAAAAAAAAAGGTGAGAAAGTGCTCTACAAATATCATTACCTCCATTTCTCAGAAAGGAAAACTGAGCAGCAGAGGTAAACTTGCTTAAGGTGCTTTGCTTAGAAGTGCAGAATACTGCCCATGTTCCGGCCCAGAAATCAGAAACAATGATGGAAAGGCCAGCCTTGCTTTACGGGCACCCTGTTTATAGCAGGAACATTTCCTGAGCACTGCAAACACTAATTCAGCCCCACCAGCTGCGCTAAAGGTGCCTGCGGCAGCCAGGGCCAGAGCCACGCTGGGAGCACGGCGCGTGGAGGAGCCGGCGCATGGCCAGCTGGGTGTGAAATTACAGCACCGCCGCTGCTTCCAGGAGGGGATACGAGCCACACCGGTGGGCAGGGAGGCGGAGGAAGGGCCAGGTTGGGAAGGCAGCAGGGAGAGGGCATTTACTGAGTGCACTGCTGTTCGGCAACACTGGCTGGTACACCCATCCTGTGCCCATGGGCCTGCAATGCAGGGCAGGAGGCAGCATGGCACCGGCCGGCCTGCGGGGTGCGTGGGGGCACCGAAAGGAGATGGACCCAGCACGATAGCTCCCTGCACACTGCCCTGCTCCCAGCTGCTCTGGGAAGCAGGCACATGACGCCACGCCCTTTCGGTTTGGTTGAACACAGCTCACGGAGCCATTAAATGAGCATGCTGAGCCAGGGGCGGGCTCCTGTTTGTGGTGTCAGCCCGACCCTTTGCCTCCGAGGGCACGGAATCCATTCAGGAGAAGCCTCATGGTGCGAGGGCTGCGGGTGCTGCCCGCTCTGCCTGCCGGACCAGGCCCTGGCATCCCTCGCACCCCCAAGGAGTGGCGATGGTGGCTGCTGCCACTGGGCCCTCCGTGGGATCGCTCAGCCCTTCTGTTCTGCATGTGTAGAGAGGGAACGACCTCTCGGAATAACTCATTAACCCAAATTACCACCCGTTCTTATCTAGCTCTGCCGGCGAGTCGCACCAACAGCCCTGCAGGAAGACTTTGAGAGCCCAGCAAAGGTCCCTCCGTGTGGCTTCTTGGCCTCGCTGGACACCCGCCAGCACCCAGGCCTTGGTTTGACCAAGCGGCCTCCACAGGAGCACAAGGCTCGTCTCTCTGACGGGGCTCCTTGGTCTGCCTCCGCTTTACCCTGTACAAATCGCGAGCTGTGGTTTCCACGTTTAAATCCCAGCACCATTCACTGCAGCCAGCTACCCCTCGGCCTGCCTTTTAGCTCTAGAGCAGGGAAAGCAAAAGCAGTTTGCCTCCCGATAAGGATGTATGTGGCATGTGCATCTATATGTTGTCATGGAGATGCCATGGGATACATCGCCAGGTTTCGCTGGTTGGGTTTCTTCTGCATCACACATTTGTACAGAAATGACGTTTTTACTGAAATACAGTATCCAGCATTTCCCAGAGCATAAGTGGGACACAGATCTGTGTCAGATCAGATCAGGTCACCTCATTCATGGTAACTTGCATGGGCCTTACTTTTTATTTTCCACTTATACTGCTCCCGATTTCATACCCACATAACATCACCAAGTTCAGAGAATTAAATGAATCTAAAATAATGGAGGGGGAAAAGAAGCAGGCCATATGCAAACTTCTGCACTTCTGAACTTCTGCAAATACAGTGGGCCTGGAATAATCAATCAATGGCTGGAATTGCCCTTAAGGGCTAGCCTGAGACATCTAAAATCTCCATAATTTTCCAACTTTACCTGATGTTTTTAGGGTGAGTAGTTTTATTTCTTGTGTCCATCTTTTTTTTTTTTCTAGTAATATTCTCATAAATTTAATAACAGATATTTTCAGAGAAACATTTTTTTTTAATCTTTTAAAAGGAGAAAGAATTTTCCATTTCTAAATTATACCTTGTCCATAAAAGACAAATCACATGGCCAATGGAGATCACATTCCCAGTAGTGCAGTCAAGGCCTGTAATCAAACCAGCCAAGATCCTATGTACCTGATAATTATGCAATCAGAAGCAAACTTCAGAAGCCACCACCAGCTCACAGCCTTCAGTCCATCTTCAATTTGAGCATTGTTATAAAAATACCACCTTCATCTTCCTACATAACATGCTTACAGTATAAGCTTTTCTTTCTGTCTATCCACACAGTTAAACCTCTCACCTATCCAAGCTCTGATCTAATTGTGCTCAATATATATATTTTTTAATTGTGCTTGGAAGTGATCATCAGCTGTTGGCTTCCTTATGAAGTTATTCAGATTTGAGATTACTCTGGAGGACCTGCTGCATTTTCATACCACTGCTACTGCAGATCCACTGACTGAGAAAAGCTCCCTTGTGCCTGTTGACACGAATAATCCCCAGCATTTTTAATATAGGCTGCCTTTGCCAGTTGGCTGACACTTGTGCTATGCCATGAATAAAAGCTATTCGATGACAGTTGAAAAATGGATGTGAGACACTTGCTGCTATATTCCCTCTGCTGTATGGGAGCTATTCCCTATTGTTTATCATATGCAGGAATGTAGAGATGCTAAAGGCAACTTGAATGCAACCAGGGGTGACATGACAGTGCAAGACAGAAGAGGAAAGTGAGGCCCAAACCCTATTCCAATAGCCTGCTGCTTATTTATATTCCTCAAACAGCTTTGGTGGCTATAGGAACTTTAAGTCTCTATAAATAACGCATGTTTTAATGTCTCTACCTAGCCAAAGTGTGCCTTCACATCAATGTAGAAAAGATTCCTCTTGTTACCTGGCTGGAGAAAGTTTAGAGTTTTTGTTGTGTCACATAAGCAACAGGATTAATAACACATGGTCACTTACCAGCAGCTGCTGCTCTTCAACAGACCCATTTGTGTCTGTGGGGCGTGCACCACTGGAGAACCACAAATCCCTGGGCTGAAGAACGTGCACCCCAGAAACATCACGTGGGATGGCAGCTCAGGCACCTCTGCGCGAGTGCATGCAGGGTGTTACTGCTAGTCGGGGAGACAAAGACAGGGATTCAAGTCAGATTCAAAAGAGTGAGGGAGAGAATGTTTGGCTAGAGGAAAATGGAGACCCAGGTGTCAGTGGAGCACGAAAACGAAAGCAACATGGAACTATCTAAGAGCAAGACAAAATAAGTAGGAAGGAGGGATGACTGAAAAACAGACAGGAAAAGGAGCGGGAGGAGCGAGATCAAAGATAAAGTTGCTGAGGGCCTTGGGGGGGAAGACAGGGAAGTTTCACTGGAGGCTGAGGGAGATGTGACATGGTTGGGATATGAGAGATGGGATGGTGCATCACAGCTGTGGGGTGTTTAGCAGGAGACTTCTGAGCAAACCGGGTGGAAGAAAGCATGAGGAGGAGAGGGAGGACGGGCTGCTGCAGCATGAGCAGGTGTGGCACGGGAGGAGTCTTCTGAAGATGGATAGTAAGGGAAAGGTGGATTTTAAAGAAGATTTAACACATCCTAATACCTTAGGAGACAAAGCTTACAGATAATCCATGAAAGCCCTTTCATAAAACAATAAGAAACCACAACCAATTTTAAAGGATTAACAGGAAGAGAGCACGCCATATACTCAGCAGCCAGAAGTCCTTAAAAAACATATCCAGTGAACTGCAAAAGATATCAACAAGAAAACGGCCCTTTTCTACAAGCAGAGCATTCACTTGATTGCAGACCACACTGATCCTTGCCCTGGGTTTTGCATGTATTGATAAGGAATAGTAAGCAGACTTTCAAGTCACTTTGAGTTTTCTCTCCTGCTCGGGTCATTACCAAAGCTCTCTCTGAAAGCCTCCCACTTATCATCAGCTCAGAGCTGGAGCTGGCAAAGCACACCTGCCCTAATGACTCACTGCTAACAACCCGGCACCTTCAATATAAAGTTTCAAGCACCTGAAGTTAGCACAATGTGGGTGAGCTCTGCAGCATCTGCAGGCAGGCTTGGGTTTCGCAGAGCACTCAGCTGCTCCAGGTGCTGAGGCTTCATGCAAGGAGAGGTGGGATCATGATCCCACCACCTTCATAGCCAGCTCTGTGACAGTCAGGCCTGTTTTCTCCAGCAAATGGATGAGCCAAGAATCAGCACAAAACCAGCCAAAATGGCATGAGAAACATTGAAAGGAGAAAAGAATTTCTTTCCCCCCAAAAGAGGGGAAAAAATGGTGTGCCTACATAGACCTGGTGATTGCAAGGTGAGATCCAGCAACAGCATGAATCCATTATCTCCAGATGACATGTCAGGCAAAAACACTTTGGAAAGCTCTATTACCAGATCGGCTTTGGGGATGTGTGAGTAACAGCAACAGGCCATAATAATTATTTTTTTAAATGTCACTTGAAGCACAGTTTTCTCCTGATTATCACTAGAGCACATTTCTGGCACAAAGTGCCTTTGTACAGTATATCTTCGTAGTATCTGAAGCTAGCACTCAGCTCCAGGCAAGGATGCTAAAAAACAGTATATCATTTTGCTCTCGCAAGGGAGAATCTAACAATTTGGCCATCTGCTGCATTCCACACCAGTGACAGCTCGTGCTCGTGTTTGGTGATAGAGCTGGGGCTGGCAATGCAGTAGCAGCCCTTCCTCCTCATCCTCCTCCAGCCTCAGCAGCAGTACCCATTGCCACTGTGCCACAGCTCCTCTCGTGCCCTTCCCACCAGAGGAACGTTTCCCTCTTCACCTGAAGATGGATGAGCCACAGTGCTCCCTCTGTGCACCTCCCTGCTGCCTCGCCATACCCTGCAAATGGTCCCTGACCCTCTTGGTTTGCCCCATCTTTGTCTCACTTGGGCCATTGCCACTATCCACTTTGTAGGCCTTCAAAGGTGAAGGGTCTGGAGGGGAAGACGTGTGAGGAGCAGCTGAGGCCACATTGTTTGTTCAGCCCAGAGCAGAGCAGGCTGAGGGGAGGCCTCATGGCGGCCTGCAGCTCCCTCACGAGGGGAGCGGAGGGGCAGGCGCTGAGCTCTGCTCTCTGGGGACAGCGACAGGACCCGAGGGAACGGCATGGAGCTGGGACAGGGGAGGGTCAGGCTGGGGGTTAGGGAAAGGTTCTGCACCCAGAGGGGGGTCGGGCACTGGGACAGGCTCCCCAGGGGGCATGGGGGCATGCTCCCAAGTGGGCATGGCACCCAGCCTGCTGGAGTTCAAGAAGCCTTTGGACAGTGCTCTCAGACATGTGGCTTCATTTTTGGGTGGTTCTGTGTGGAGCCAGGAGTTGAACTTGATGACCCCTGTGTGTCCCTTCCAACTCAGGATATCCTATGACTCTGTGATTCTGTGATTCTATACCTGAGGTGGGGATGCTGCAGAGGATGAGGATGAAGCTGAAGATGTAGGTCCTGGTGAAACGATGCCCATTCCCACATCATGGCAAGTGGTCACAGTCAGAAGAGAGCTGCTCCTGCCTCCTTTCATGTAGCCTGAGCCTTCTTGGGACAAATCTGTTTCAGAGAAGATTGAGAAAGCAATTATGTGGCCACACTGTTTTTATCCTTCCTGCACACGTGAAGAGGGGATCTCACAATGTTATATCTCTACAAAAAACTGCACCCTGGCGTGGAGATACCCACCCTACCTTGCAGTGCAATGGTCAGCTCTGGTGGTGAGGAGCTCACCAGAGCTCACCCCAGCTGGGTGCATTTGCACCTTCAACAGGGGGGCTGCTTCTTCACCGTGCAGACGCACCTCTACAACTTTGCTGTGCAGGTGGCTGAGCCCAGAGAGGTTGCGAAATCACCCCCCTGGGAGATCTTCCAAAGCTGCTTGGACGTGGTCCTGAGCAACCTGCCGTAGGTGGCCCTGCTTGAGCAGGGGTTGGACGGGGTGGCCTCCAGAGGGCCCTTCCCACTTCAGCCATCCTGCTATTCTGCTGCAGCCCAGCATCTCCCAGAGCCCATGTAAAACAAATCAACATCCCTGCCATACTCCCCAGCCCCCGGGCAGCCAGCTAGCTCCTCCTGAGTGCTCCCTGTACAGCACGAGCACCACGGCGTGCCCACCACAGCTGTGTGGGGCTGCAGGTCCCCCCTTGCCCTTCCCAGCCTGCGCGCCCAGCCCTGCTGCACCCCAGCGGAGTGACGTGTATCAGGCTCCTTCCTTGTTCCTCCTGTCCTCCACGTCTCCCAAAAAGACAGCTCTCATCTGCTGCCAGGGGGTAACAAGTCTGACTCATACGGGCTTGCTTTCTTTTAAGAAAGATGGATGTTTCTGAAGGTCATAATTTTTATGGCTCTGATGTTCATAATCCTGTGATAGTCATGTTCAGCATCTGAGTTACTACAGCACACAAATCGTATTCGTGGCATCCTCAGAGGCCGAGTGCCAAGCTGGGAGCAGATAAACACATTGCACACGGTTTTTAAGCCACAGAGATCCAGAGCAGCTCTGTGCTCTCTGATACAGCGATTTGCCTTCTTTTGGCACGACAAACATCTTTAGCTGGTGTTCAACAGGAACCGAAGACCCAGGCACAAGAAGGCAGACCTTGGGCTTAGCTTCACAGCTACTTTTGCTCTGATAGTTTTGCAGAGATCTACATATTCATGCACGCTGATTAGCATGTGTTTCTTTGAGACAGCTCCTTCTCTTAGCGCTGATCCCCGCCGAGCACAGCGGCATTCGGGATGAATTCACCTGCGGGGCAGTGCCTCGGTGCGGGGGTCTCCGCGGGGCCAGCTCAGTCCGTTTTGGTGAACCATGCTCGGCAGCGGTGTCTCTCCAGCCTGGGCAGAGCTGTGAAGTCGGGGAAGTGGTCTGGGTCGGTGGAGACGATGCTCTGCTCGTCATGGGGAAGAGGACGCGCGTGCTGCCAGGCAACCGGCTCCGCAGCGCCCGTGCCAATGGCTGCGAGCACCTCTGCAGAGGCAGGTCTTCTGATGGAGCATCCAACCCGGGGCTGCTCGCTGCTGGGGGGCCCCCATCGCTGCCCAGAGCCTGGGGAGCACGCGGCAGCCACGCAGGGAGACGGGGAGGTGTCCCCCCCTCGCCTGCCAGGGAGCGTGGCAGGGAAACGGGTCCTTCCCCCCCCCAGACTGCCCAGTGCCCACCATGCCGATGGGGACCTTGCAGCTCTGGTGTTGGTCAGTGCTGCTCAGGAACAGGTCCTTGCTGCCCCGCGTTTGCACCGGCATGGGGAGGAGCTGCAGCTTTGGCTCAGGGGCTCCGGAGGGATGTCCAATGTTCTGGTCTTCATCTGGGTCTTTAATTTCTCTCCCCAAGCCCTGCTGCAATCTGCCACACGCAGCGTGACAACTGACGATGGAACAGATTTTACTCGTGACAGATATGCATACATATAAACATTCCTATATACATATGCATGAAAAACTCATTCAGTAGGATTAGGTAAAATTACCTTAGGGTGTGCAAAACAGCAGTGCCATCCACTGCGAGCATTCCCCTTGCTTACTCATTTTGATGAACTACTTTGATTCCTTCCAGCCTCTCACTCCAGGAATATTCTTGCATAAACAACGTAGAGGTCTCCCTATTAGGAGCTGCAAGAAGTTCCCTTGCAGTGATAATTAGGCCTCTACTATTTCATATCTCCCGAGGAAATGTTTATGTGGTTTCTCATTCAGCTTTTATTTTACAGCTTAAGGGTAGATACCTACAATGTCGAGGAATAAATCTTGTTCCATCCTGCTTTGTCCTTCCTGGGCAGGGTTTGGCCATAAGAACAGTGGGAGAGACATAAGTTATTCAGAGACACACAGATGACATGCACTCTCGACACTTCGCGCCGCTCAGACCCTAGAAATACCAATGTGAGGTGAGAGCAGGTGAAGGGAAAGGCAAGACCAGATAATTTATTGCAGCTCCCCCCTATGGCAGTTACAGATAAATCTCCGGGGATGAAATAATGTTTGCAGAAGAAGTTTGAAGCTGGGGGGATAGGGATCACGTCCCTTCCTGATCCCAGGAGCAATTTAATTGCAGTGACAGAGGCACTACAGCAGCAGCAAAGTGCCATTCAGAAACAGCATTTGTGCCCGAAACACCCTCTAATTTCCCCAAATTTCGTACCTTGGGCCTCTCATGAGACTGGTGGCACGGCTTTGCGCCACAGCTGGAGCACTGCCTCCTTGACCAAGCCTTCAGCAGTGCAAGCAGCCTGCACCAGGGCACAGCCTTCGATACCTCCATGCACAGCACTGCCTGATGCTCCTGCCAACCTTTTATTCCCTTGAAGAAACAGAAGGGGTGCAGGGAGCATGTCAGCACCCCACAGGCCCATACAGAAGCTTGCTCTTCGGAGTGCCCATGCCCCTGCTAAGGGGAGCATGGAAAAGCCATCAGAAGAAACACCAGGAAGGATTGGTGCACCGAGGTGCAAAGCAAGGCTTTAGGCTCCTGCCTCTGACTCCCGTCAGTCCAAACGAGAGCTGGGGGTGAGCTCGAGGGCTGTAAGGCAAACTGGGTCTCACCCTGGCAATAGGGAGTGCTACCAGTAGGCCACTGGGCTGGCCTGGAAACTGCTTTTTTTAGCAGGGTGACAATACCTGGCTTTGACAGCCAGCGTGCTGGTTTGTGTATGCGTAATCTGCTGCGATCATGTTATAAATCAAGATGAGACTGCTAAAATTATGTATGACCTCATTTGATAGATCATCTAATAAGGAATTTGCTAATGCAGTTTATCACTTAAAAAGCTATACGACTGCTAAGGATGAGTACTTTGCTGCAGCACATTTAAACCTAATTGTCAGAGGAGAAAAGCAAGCGGATTTCAGAGGTGAGTTAGAAGAGCATCCTTATGAGGATGATGTCTTCACTAAATCAGTGGTGCAATGCAGCAAGCAGGGTGGAAAGGACTCTCCTCCAGATAAAGGTACAGAAAGCTGCTAGACGAGGCTGTGCTGTGTGAGCATACTGCATGGAGCCACTGACCAGGAGAGCCTTCCTACCTGTAAATACCTGTATCCTAATGGGCATGCTTGTTTTTGTTGTTTGATCTAACGTTGTCTTTTATTGTTATAACATTTCAGTTCTGTTTCCCTGTCTTGCGAGCAGATCTAAAATCCCTGGTACACTGAAAGAAACTATCTGCCTAGACCTTTAGCTCTAACTAGCTATTCTGGTTATTGTGCTTGTCAGAAGGAAAAGAGTAATTGTTTTGCTGCTATATGTTACCATCCAATATTTTTGTTCTTCCAGTCCTGTGACTCATTTAAAAAGACTGAACATCACTTCCACATACACAAACAGAGCTGTAAAGCAGCTCAAGCCAATGAAACAAAGCTTGTTTTGCAGGTTTGTTAACCAAGTATTCTGTTCCAATCCCAGATTTATGATTAATATAGATGCCATTTTATTTCCTGATGATTTTATAAAGCTCATTCTGGGGTCTGAATGCCTGCATGCATTCCCTGGATGGATGATGCTGTTCAAAGCCTCTGAGATAAACATTAAACCTGCTCACAACTCTGTGTGTGTGGGGAGGGGGAGGTGTTAGAAAAGTGACGATTTTGAGCTCCATTTTAGGCTTGGGCAAAACGAGGTGGAGACACGAAAGAGCTTACAAGAGGCCATGCAGAAAATCGTTACCAGAGCCAAGGCTGAAACTCTGACTGCCCCAGTCCCCATCTTGGCTCCTGACTCCCTAGAACAAAGCTGGCAAATGTCCCCTTCCTACCCCCGAGTACATCCTGCTGCATTTGCAACCCTGCCCTAAAGGTGGAGCTTCTTCTTTTTCATGGGAAATCATTTTGTGGCAGAGATGGGGAAATCGGACATTGCTTTACAAAAAATAGGACGTGACCATTGGCAGAATAAGGCAGTAGGTAAATTTCATGGAGTGCTACTGAGTCAGTGCAGTAGGAGAAACCTCCGCATTGACTTAAGTGAGTAACCAATGATTTGGGATTGTACAGGTGCTACCGGTGTCACAAGAAAAGCAAAGACACCCCCGAAGCATCATAAATCCCAGGGACAGGAACCAAGCAGCGTAAGGAGGATATTTTGGTAGTCATAAATGAGAATCACGTAGGGGGAATCCTCATGACATTTGCATGGGAGGCCCACCTAAATATTATTAGGCCTCTGTTAATAATGCAGTCCCAGTTGAGCCGCTGGGATTGCTTCTGAGAGAACTGGAGTTTGCGTTTCTGCGTGAGCACACAAAACACAGCTGTGTGTATACATCTAACTGGAATGATTTATCTACAGAGGAGAAAAACACAAAGTAACGGCAATATCATCTGCCTCATTAAATGCCCGAGCTCTAAATCGGGGGAGCCACTTAAGGGGTAAGAGCGTAGTTCATCACCGTGCCACATCACTGTTTGTGGTTTTCCGCACCGACATTAAATGCTGCAAACTGAGTCAGTGGATTTTACATTGAAGACATCTCTACAACAAGCTGGACTCGGGGCACCTGCTCACTCACCCTAGACTCTCAAATAACCCCTCAATTATAATTTTCAGTCACAGCTGACATGGTTTAGGCAAAAGTTTCACCATAAAGCCCTCGTCAGTCATTCCTTGAGCCATCCAGTTTCTCAAGCTCTTGCCAATACCAAGATAAAATCTGACTATCAGTAACACTTCTCAGAGACCTGCCAGTCGCTCTGCGATGCAGCCTGCGGTGGCCAGGCCAAACCAGCTCCTCTGCATTTTATCTCCTCGCTGCCATCTACACAGCAAAGTGCAGGCAGCTCTTCTGAGCCCAGGTTATCACAATTAAAGTCCACTGGATATCGTGATGAACCTTATTCAAGACCAACAGAGAACAAAGAAAACAACTAAAGGTCCCAAGCTTGTGCCTTTGAAGTTAACACTTTTTTTCTCCAATGCACATCTATTCAAAATGCATGTTTTTCACTCCCACTGGGCAGAAAACCTTGCCATGTAGCTGCATGTACTATGCTTGGGCATATGGTTAGCAGTGCACTATGAACCTACACGTCATAAAATAGCACTTAGTCAAATTTTTTCTTAAAGTGCCACCTATGGGGCCAAAAATATCCTCCAGAAGACTTTGGAAATACATGTTGAGGTTGCTATCTGGTGCAACAGGCAAATTCTCCTGCTGTGTAAATCAGGAGGTGGATTGCTCTGAAAACACAAGGTAAACATTCCTAGAAGGCCAGAACCGAAATGCGTGATAGCGAGCATCCGCTGATCAGCGGTCAGAGATTTCACAGAGCACAGGAGGAGACCAGGGCCACAGCCGTGGTCATCTCTGAGGACCACGCTACGCTCCTTCGGAGGATGGAAATCCCACCCCAGCACGCGTTCTCCCAGATCATATGGGAGATCTGCAGCTGAGTCACTGTTAAATAGCAATGCAGAAATTTCCAAGGCTGTAAGCAGCAAAGTTTTGCAGACATCCCATTATGTTCGACTTACATAATCTGAGTACTTAGCTGCTCAGATAATATAGTGATAGAGCTTTGTGAAATTAAAAAAGAAAATGCCTCTCTCAGTTAGCAGGATAGCTGGAATCGAATTACAGCGCTCCAGAAATCTGTAAAGTAAGTCCCATTTCCTTCTTGGCTTTATCGGACATTTCCTAGAGGGCCTCGCTGCAGCAAAGATGAGACCTCAGCCCCTATAGCCCTGACATCATTTACACTGAACTTTGACTTCTCAAAACATTATCTTGCTTTTGGAAACAGAAGCCTCTGGTGACTCAGAGCTACAAAAGGGCAATGGTCAGGGTTCAAACAGCAGTCTAAAGACGTCTGTTTTCTTCCTGCTAAACCGTGAAACTCGTGTTAACTTCAGTGGGGATTCTTACTCTTGCCTGGATGTAGCAATAACATTTTGCAAAAGACAGGCAACTATTATCTCCAAATACCCTGAAGATAAACCCAGGCGTCTTGCACAAGTCTCTGCAGCAAGGAACTGCAGCTAGTGTGGCGGAGTAACGATATAAGCATGTTATACCTAGAAATGTTTCTTCTCTGATCACAAATTTTGGGGTTTATCTATGTTACATAAAGTACCAAGGAGTTAGATCCTCCACTGGCTTAAGTCATAGCTCTGTGAAGGCAAATGGAATTATGCTGATTTGTATTAGATGATCACATATTTGAAAAACATATTTGACCTAGATGGCTGATAGACTCTCAGCGAGGCTCTCTAGAGGAAGATAAAGGGAGTAGAAGGAAATAAGCCCTTTTAGAAAATAATACTCTCATGCTTTAGTAAGAAATATGCCTTACCTGGTGAAAAATGCACCCTGTTGTCATATGTACAAGACATTTTATCCTCTAATAAAATAAAAACTTGCGATCCAGAAGCAGGATGTGCAGACATACAAACAATACAAAGGGGTGCTTACTCCAGAAGTGTTTCCCTTGCACTGTTCCTGGTAGCTTTGCCTGCTTTCAAAAGAAGTAGCACCTCTGGTGGCTCAGACTCCGAGCAGGTTATCCGAGGACTCTTTTTTAAGTACCAGTGTACTTAGAGATGTGATTTATCGCGAAGGCAGACTATGCAAATGAACATACAATAAACTTTTGCAGTTCCACATTTTTTCCACTCCAGAGATTCTTCTCCCATTGCCTGACCCTTTGGTGCAAAATGCAACAGCAGCTTTGAAGCTGGTATGTAAACTTCACATGCCAGACAGAGGGAATGCTGAGGACATCCGTAGCTGAACAGTTTCCATGACGGGAAAAGACCACATTCATGTGAGGGTGGAAAATTTGGTTTACCAGCAGTCTGGCCATTTGCTGTGGAATAATTCATTCGCCACTGGCAGTGAGCAATGACTGCTTTATGTTGTGCAACTGTCCTTTGGAAAGCACGGGCATCCAGCTCCCACAAGCCCACGCAGAACTGAAAAGGGCAAGGAATGGGGGCAGAGGAATTCAAACTACCTGCTACCAGCAAGCAGACCTGAATTCCAACCAAGCACCTGCCATTAGAGCTGGCTCACAACAAAATCAGCATTTCCTTTGTGGAGTCTCGTATCTAAGGCTAGCCAGGGATGAGAGGTACGGTGCCAAACCAATTTGCTTATTGACAAGAAAAATCCGCCAGTTCTTTGCAGTAATAGTAATAAAAAGGTAGCTACCAGCCACGCTACTATTCCATCACTTTGAAACTGATGCTCAGGATGTGGTATTACTTTTTGTCTTTATTTATTTCCAAGCATTACTGCTTGGCAGGCAAATCTCTTGGACCGTGATGTGTACCCATCCTTCCAGCATCTAGGTTTTCACAGTGATATTAATACTCAAGAATACTGGAACAGACCTAAGATAAATGTCCCCCTGTCCTCTTTGCTGGGTCCTACACATCAGCTACTGCGTTGTATGGATGAAGAAATGCTCAGTCTTCCACAATTGGGTGGAGAACAGTTGAGGGAGCTCTCAAAGTGAAATGCTGGGAGCTCGCTGTATAGAGACAGGACGGACTACAAATCAAAGCTGCTTTGAGCCGCCTGATATCCTGGGCCACACACTGTTTGACTTTGCACCTGCAGCCTAGCCTCCCCGTGCTGCAAAGTGGCTGGGTGGGTGCAGCATTAATGAGGCCAGGATGAAGAGGTGCAGGCCGAATCGGAGTGGAGCTGGTGCTCCATCCCCAGGAGGAGCAGCCAGCTCTGCTGCAGGGCGCGCTCCCAGCGACCCAGGTGCCCTACCTCCAACACTCACCGCGCTCCCCCCGGCTGCTCCCGGAGGACAGGAAGGTGTTCCCTCAGGTGCTGTAATTTAGCCCTCCCAGGCATCAGTCCTGTGCACCCAAGCAAGGACAACGGGGTGTTTAAAGCTGAAACAGCCGAAGAATGTATTCAAGAATCTTTGATAAAAGCTACAATTTTATGCACCATGGAGCATCCATCAAGGAAATGCACGGAGCTAGTGCCACAAAATAATTACATGTGCAGAGTCCTTTGTAAACACAGCTTTTATGTGCATCAGCACAGCTGGGGACAGTGTTTAAAAATACAATTATGTAATGCATTTTGTGTAGTCCGTGAGCCATTCAAGTGATACCATCAGTTCAGCAAAATTACATGCAGCAGTTCTGTATCTATTGGCCCGAGCAAAGAAACATTTTTCAAGAGCATTATTATTTTTTTTTTCCTCCTGCTATGAAATAGATTTGTCTCTGATGCCTACGGGGAATTTGTGTCTCTGTCATTGGCCACTTTCTCTCCTCCTTTCACCAATGAAGGAGAAAGAAATGGGGAGTTATTTTTGGCCTTGCAACAGACTCCAGCATCTAAATCAGTTAGTTCTGAAACCACTTGGGGTGGTGTTGGTTCTCTTTTAATGGCTTTACAGAGAAGGAATTTGTGATGTTTGACTGCTAGCAAAAGGAAACAAAGCAGCTGTTGTTGGATAGAAGGGCAAAGCAAGGTTAAGACACTCTGTAATGAAGCAGGGCCCAGCCTTTAACACCAAGTGTGCAGCAAGTGATGAGCCGTGGCCAGCACAGCACAGAAGAGGCTATTACTAAGCCATACGCAGGCTACAGCGTGGTGGGTGATCTCTATAAAAATGCACACAGAAAACAGGCTTACAGCTGACACCCACCCCCCACCCCTGTTTATTTCATCCCTGTAATGCTAATAAAATATTAGCTGCAGAAAATGTACAGGAAGCTTTGCTTTCCTCCTCGTTTAACCTGATGTTGCAGCTGAGTTGAGATGATGCAACAGTAAAATTTCCGAGACAGTACTTAACCACTGCTGCTAAATGGTAGCGACACCATGCACAGATATTTATCTGAGACAAAAATAGAGCTTTATAGATACTATTTAAAGGGCGTTTTAAAGTCTTAAAGCTTTCAATGCTTTGTAGACAGTAGTTTACACGTCTTGGCCAAATCCCACCTGGAAAATTAAATTTGACCTATCAAAAACTTTGCAGGAGATCCAGCAGTTGGCTTTTGCATTTAAAGAGACCATTAAAGAAATCTGTACTTAGTTTCAGAATATGAGATCTACAGCTGGGAGTGGCGAGATAACTGCTTCTCCTATTCAGGAGCTGCTTGGCGCAGAAATAAGACTTGATGCTAATTTCTAAAAGTGGGATCTGATATCTGCAAAGAGATTCCCTCTTCTCTGTTAGCTATTGGGCCAGTTGTAGTATATGGGATACCACAAAAAGGAGAGTGTGGACCAAATCCAGGTGTCTGCATTCCTGCATGCATGCTAGCATCATTGAGATATAGAGAGAGCTCCTCGCTCACTCTCTTCCTCCCTAAGAAAATTGTATTTCTTTTTGTATTTCTTTTAGTGGTACAGCACTGATTAGAAGACAGAAGATATCACAGCCAGAAGAGTCCATCACCTGTTATGGCATGGCAGAGCCTAGTGAAACAGGAGCTGTGCATTGAGACCTTGTTAGGACAGTCTGTGATGCTCAACAGGACAGTGCTGTGTCCGAAAGATGGGCATGGACACGATCCAGCTATGTTTTTAAAAGGAAGCAAATACTACAGCACCGCTTGAAAAACATCCGAATTGCCATATATTTGATTACAGACCTACTAAACTATTCATGTCTTTCCTTCCCCACTGAAATCCCTGTAAGATACATTTTGTAGATGTAGCTCTTTGTGCTCTCTCTGGTAGAGTCTGCATATATGATCTAGATAAAGATTTACATAGTGCATGCCACCTCAGCTGAGGATTTACAAGGGAAGCAAGACAGCTATCACTCCTTTGCCTCCGTTGCACAGACTGCTGTCATATAGGTATGCTGGTGACCACGTTTCATGTCAGCTTACACAAGGAAGACGGGTCTTTCCATTCACGTTTACAGATGTAAGTGTAGGACATGCGTACTGAGCAGAATTTTTATATATTATTAGGAAAGATTGGCTTTGGGGAGATCTAAGCAGATAAACAGTGTCTATAACTAAACTTGAGGAAAAGCAATGTTCTGCATTTTTGAAGTAGCACTCAGTAGCAGTTTTTTTTGTTTTGTTTTGTTTTTTTTTTGAGAGAGAAATTTATCAACTTGAACAATTGCTTCTTTGCAGCACAAAGTATATGGTGTAGTCAGTCAAAATGAAACTGTTATTGCCTCCTACCATGCAGACAAATGGAAGGTATAAACAAACAGTACTTTTAAATTGACTTGCTAAGCGGAATTGGTCAGTAACCTGCTAAGAAATATTTTGGTGTGTGGTATCACCATCGAATGTGGGAGTTTTGTGTTTTGATGTTTGTTTTTTTTTTTTCCTGTAAGATGCAACATTTTATATTGCTAATCTGCAACTGTCAGTTTAAATGTGCTTGCTACTCTTGAACAAGACATGCTTAACTCCATTCCTGTAAACAGGGAGCAGGATTTTTTGCACATTGTTGAGCAAATACCCTCATAGGGTTATATGTCTGTAGCTTGTTTGCGCAGAAGGCAATACCTGTGAAAGTTTAGCTCAGGATGTATTGCACCAACCGGTGAAGACCAAATTCTTCTTTGTGTGTTTTATCCAATCCAACTAGAATGGTGTATCTGTAAACTGACTCGAAAGATTTACAGTCTTGGACTCTAAAATGCTATATTTACTACGTTTCAAAGGAAACACGTTAAGTAGAGTACTGTCAGCAGATGAGACATGGGGAAGAGGCAGGCATGGACAGGCAATGTGACTTCCTCAGGATCACATAACAGATTTGTAGAGGAATTCACAGCAGAGCCCCTGGCTTGTGTGCCACACATTGCTAACCGCTTCTCAGGTCCAAATTGCTTGCAGTCTGCCTTTCTGTAGAAACATCACAATGTTGCTCTGCCACAGGAGCAGCAAAGAACATGTTCATTGGACATTTGTTAAACAGATACGTTTTAAAGGTCTTAACACAAAAAAATACTTGGAAGGATATGTCCTATCCAAGTGCAATCAGCACAAAAATTATGAATTAAATGCTAGTAGAAAAATTTGATCAAGGAAAACACTTTCCAATTGAACCTACTTTATATGGCCAGAGGGAACTTTCAAAAATAAGTCTCAATAATTTATTTCAGTATCCACTGGGTGAAGCCGGGGTGTGAATTTTGGGGTAGAAATGTACAGACATCACATTGATGCCCTAGAAACAGAGGAACAATACCACTTCTACCTTCACCAGAGGAAGAAGGACCCCAGCATTAACATTTAGCATGGAAAAAAAAAAAGTAAAAATCCTGGGGAATCCTTCACACTGTGTCTGCAGATATTCCCAAGCAGCCACAATGAGGTTAGTGCTAGGTATATTTATTAGTTAACAGAATTACGTAGCTGTATCTAAAACTCTTATTACTTTAAACCAATCAATCATACTTAAAATATGGTACATATGTGAAACTGCTACCTCTTCCAAAACTGACAACTGCCTTGGCACGGCAGAGTAAGTAATACTGCAGGGTAAACAGTGGGATTTAGTCACATGTTCAAAAGAACATTGTAAGAAGAGCCATCAACCTCATGACCTTAAATTCCTACAATACTCTTCCTTTAATCCCTCATACTAATGTTATTTATCTGGTGTTTATTAAGGATTCAATTTAAATGTGGTTTCTAGTTTCAGGTGCCTCAATGAAGTCACCCAACTGTTAGAGATACTGCACAGCAAACTTCAGCTGAAATAATGAAAGCAATGGGCAATATGCACATAATCCCATTTCATTTCCCCATGATTCCCAGTCTTCCAAACACCACTGCTCAGCCCACATACATACTCGAGCTGTATTTCCTTTAAAAGTTGGGAGTGAGGGAAGCACTGGATATTTGGGGAACTTACATCAAGATACATTTTTTAGGTAAGAAGATATCAGCATATGGATTTCATGAAGGAAAAACACTGACCAAAATGCCATAGCAAGTCCAAATAGTTACGCAGAATAAGAAATATGAAACTGAAACCCAACTTGTAACCACATCTTGGTGCCATGCAGTTGCAGGTACTAATTTTCTTCACAGTCCAAATTCTCATGTACTTCCCTGACCATAAAACAGAAAGTTGAGAACATGACCATCTTGACTGGCAGACAGAACAGGTGGATGGCAGTTTTGAACTACTCAGAAACTACAAAAGAGACTCAGCCTTTGGAACAGGAGGTGCTAGTCAGCTTCTTCCATGATGATCCTCCAAAGCATCTGATCATCAGGATGTTTCCTACCACTCACTATACACAACAACAAGAGAAGTGGTGCTATGTCCTCTTCTCATCAAGAAGGGCGACAACAAAACAGCCGTTTTAAGGAGAAGGTGATAATCAACTTCTATACTAGGCATCATCACCTAAGAGTACTGGGAATGTTTCTTTCCACTATGGGAAGCATATAGGTGCATGTGGAAGGAGGTCCACAGGATATGATGGCGGGTTCCTAGGAGTTTTTATGACTGTTGGCCTAGACCTAGACACAGTTTTGAGTATCCTCTCATCTGGCACATGCAGGTGATACATTGGCCTGTTATAGATTCACAGAGTTTAAGACAAGCAAGGAGTATTACAATCACTTGTTCTAATCTCCTACCTATCACTAACCTGTTAATTTCACTTAGGAATCCTGCACAGAGCTAAATAACTACCTATTTAACGAAATAGTTGGCTATAATGCATCTTTTGAAAAGTTATTCAGTCTTGTCTTAAGGAAGAGTATATGAAGAGTCATTCCTTAGGAGGTTTTTCTTTTCCAATATACAACCATTTCAAAGCATAAGCAAAGTTTCTCATTTGAGCTTGGCTTAGCCTCAATTTCCAGATGGCTGAGCTGTTCACCACTTTGCCACACATTCTCTTATGCCATTCAATTTAATTTTGTGTATGTGTGCGACCAATACAGTATTACCATGAAAGTACTGTATATTAAGCAAATCAACTCTTGGTCTTCCTGATGAGACTAAATAGGCAGAGCTCTAAGCCACTCCAGCAGATTCCAGGACTCAAATTTGTTTGTGGCTGTCTACACAATCCTTAGTAATACCTAGGCAACTAATGTCTCAGGCATAAACATTCAACACAGTAAGTACAAAAAAAAAAAAAAAAAGAAATTGAAATAGAAAAGGAAGATAGGAGGAAAAAAGTGCGTGCCCAAATCAGCAAGTCTGCAACATAACGAAAGACAGCATTCAGGTCTAGACTTGTTTCCTTAAGTTCAAACCGTACCTCCTAGCATCGTTTGAATGAAAAATTAGGGAAATAGCATTTCTGAGGCTGAACAAAGCTTTTAGACCCCTCGCACTGTACACAGGACTGCTCAGCCACTTCACGGGACAGCGCTCAGTCTACGTCCGTGAGCGAAGCAGCGCAGGGAGTACAGCCAGGCCAGCGTCGACCTGGCTGGAGGGGTGGCTGTGGCAGCACTCTGCGTCCCGCTGCCAAGAGCAAACTGGGACCGCTTCCACCCAGCCCTTCCGTAGGTCATCTGTTTTGACCTGGAACAGAGCACTGATATTTGGGCTTCAGGCCGTGGCTATTCAAAGGACTGAGTTCATGTTTGCTAAGCTGTTAATTACTGTCCAGGACTTAGTGTAATACCAATGACACAGCAGGAAGTATACCAGAGCCTCCACTTTGCTGTTCTCCACCAGTACCAAGGGGACTGTAAACCACTTCTTACCTCACGTTATTCTGTTGTTAAAACAATCAGATCAGAGTTTCAAGAAGGAACCATCCTAGGAATGGCATATAGTTAAAAGAGAGGCAATTTCCAATTACTATACTGGGTAAAAGCCAGAGACCAGATTCAATTACCTTGCATTTTGCAGTTTACAATCTGTTGGTGCTCATTCTAGAAGAGGCTTGTTAAATGCTTGCTGGAGGCCTTCAAAATATACTTAATATATTAATATATTAATATTAATATTAACAATATTTAATATATAATTATATATTAATATATTTAATAATACTATTAATATTGCTGATATTAATATCAGTATATTAATATATTAATATACTTTACTGCTGAAAAAGAAGAGGTTCTCAGTCCAGAACCTCACCATAATGTAAGCCATCAAAACCCAGGCCAGACCCCAGCCTCCAATCAGAAACTCCACTTAAGCAAGGGTGGCATATGGCTGAGATTTGGCCCCATAAAGAAACCTCACAGGCTACTGAGCAATATCAATGTGAGCTCAGATTTGAAATGTGAATTCATCAGAGTACAGAAATCTGTCACTCAGATACCAACAGGTACACTGGCCTACTACTTACATGTTTCTAAATCCAGAGTTTGAATGTCCTCCTTCAATTTTCTTCTTTTCAGTATCAGGATTTCCTACCCTCACGGCGTAGTTGCTGTGGCACACCAAATCTCCAGAGCTAGCAATGGGTGTGTGGCAAAGGTGCTTGTCCTAATGTTTCCTAGAGCATATTCATGTTGATTGTTATTGGGAACACTCCCAAACAAGGCAAGTTGTGAAATCCAGAGGACCACAAAGGCAGTGAGATTCCCAGGCAGGTGTCCTTTACAAGTTTCTACTCGCACCTACAATACAAATTATCCTTTAGGTATACTCAAAAACAAAACAAAAAAAAAACAAGCAGCAGTGCTTCTTTTTGACCTTCTCTAGGAAGCCATATAGCAGTGATACATGAACTGAAAACACCAGTATGGGGTTCCAAAGAAGCCATAGCTCAGGCAAAACACATGGTGACTCTTGACCTGTTACAACAAAGCAGATTCAATGCAGAGCATTAAGAGTGACAACAACAAAAAAAAAGCAAGACATTTACATTTTTAAACTCATCCCAGAACTGAGTTCAACCCCCACACAGATTTATTTCTTCCCCCCTTTTTGCACATCTACTTGCATGGACCTTGTCAAACACCAGAAAATGTTGGTGTTCTCCTCCTCTGCTTCAGTTTCAGAAACAGCAGCATGCAACTCATAGTATATAAAGATGAGACTAATTTTCCAACAAGAAAGTCACCAGAATCAATAGATCATCTAACAACGCAGATCAAAGTGATCTAAAAAACTGTTTAAGGGACTAGATACCAGCAAGTGTTATTTCCATTAAATCTTGGCTATTAACAATGGAATAGTGTGAAATTAGCACACGCCTGAATGGGCCATTGTCCTTATATTGTGGATATTTAACCTACTGTGTAATGGTGCAGCACACCATGAAAAAATGCAGTTCAAAGTGGGCAGCTGCAACCGTGGATTTAGGTTTCCTCCTCAGATGCGTTCATTTTTTGTGTTGAGTTTACATCTATTTCCTTTAAACTCTGTGACCTCTTTGCTCTTCTTTCTGAATTTCCTTTTTTAACCTTGCCTTACCAAGTGTTAGTGAAGTTTCTGTTTTGTTTTGGGGTGTGGTGGAAGCCAAAGATACTTATCTGCTATTGTTCCCAGTAATAATGAACTCCTTACCATAACACGGGCTGAAGGGGCTTCAGATAATCAGAGAAATTTCAGGGGAAAGCATATAGTCCAGCTCAGGTTGCATGAGTTACTCCAAAGTCACCAGAGGAACCAGGTCATATAGCAGACAGCAATCTAAAACCCAGATTTGAACAGGTGTCAGTTGACCCTCCTGCCACGAAAAGTGATCAGAAGCAGCACCCGGGGAGGATGGACTGGAACGTGTCTGGGACGAGCTGCAAGCGCGAGGGCCGTGGCACTGCTGGCTGCCCACAGAGCGCAGAAGGATGCAGCAAGGAGCGGGGCCGCTCGCTCTTACCTCTCCAGCCCCTGGGGAGCACAGCCGGGGCACTCGGGCAGCATCCCAGAAGAGATTTATCCCTAAACAGGGGAGCCGAGGAAGATCCGAAGAGGAGAATTTGACTTGGGCAGTCTTGAGGGAAATCCCAAGGCAGTCCTGAGGTGGAACGAGGGGAAAGCGAGGAGTCGGGCAATCTCAGAACCGCGGCAGCCGCGTTATCCATCGGAATGGAAGCCACGTGCAGATTGGATGCGGGCTAAATCGGACCTTCTGAGCTATGAGTGTCATTGGGGAACGGAGCCAAAGGGAGCTTCGAAGCTGCGTGTTTTTAGCTAAACAAACTAAATGTTAACAGAAGGCACTGACACGAAGTTGGCGCTCACGAGGAAGAACTTTCCCTTCCTCCCCCCGGCGAGGCAGCAGGCCAAGCCGAGAGCCGATGATCGAAGGTCAGGCCCCGCTCCCAAGCCTCACTGCTTACCAGGATCCCGGCTGGAAACAAATGCTTTCGCACGACAGTTGCGCACGTTTGTAGGGGTTGCTGAAAGCTCCGCTTCAGTTAGCGCGGAGGCAATACACGCCGGGTTCTGGGCAGCATCAGTATGCCAGCTATTCCGAGTGGCAGCCCGTCAATACCCCGCTCCTGGCAGCTCGGCCGCGGGCACCGCTGGGAGCAGGGAAACCTCGCGCTGCCTTCCCGCACGGCGAGGGGGCCAGGGCAGGGACGCGAGCACTTCTGCCACGGGCAGTGCTAGGCTTTTGGGGTAGGCCGAGAGCGTTCGCTTCCAGGATTATCAGCTCGGCACCACTATCAGAGCCCTGTATTTACTGTAATAACATGTTTCCAGACTTGCTTTGGAAAAACACGAGCTTCTGCAGGTGAAAAGGCTGCTACCGTGAGCTTTGAAGGGTAACTTTTACCAGCCTTACTCAAGTGCCCCTCCTGCCAGTCTTAGAGGCCTGCCTAGCTACCCTCCCCACAAAGTTAGTATCTCCTTGCGCTGAAAACTATTATTTGTAGCACTTAAAGATCATGCAACTGGGGTCACAGAAATAATTATTTATACTTTGGGAAGGAAACACGCAGCACTTCACATTTCCTGCACAAAAGACCCTTTGGTTTTTCTCAGTTTGGATCTTGGCTACAAACTGCATTCCAGTTTTTGACCTTGAGCTGCCAGGAAGTAGTGTCTGGACTAGACAATAAGGAAGAAGCTCAGTATTTGAGTATGCGTGTGCTGTGTGCTTTTGAGGAGAAGGTCCTAGCCCCACTGATAAAAGAAAGCCCCCAGTGCCCATGGGGGATTTTCTGCTTCTATTAAAAGCTTGCTGCCTTGCTAGGAACAAGGACTTTCTTCACTGCTTGTCAAAGTTACTTAAGGAAAGAATTAGAAGAAATACTTAAAAGTCTGCCTAAAAGGCACCATACTGGTTAAGAGAAAGGCAGGGAATTGGATATTTTTTTTGGCCCCTGATACTATGCCTGGCAACTCCATGCTGCTGTGTCACATGTACACACCACTGCGCTTGGTAGAAAAATTACAAGAACTTAGCAAGGAAAGTGGCAAAATCATACATCTAATACAGGTGGGCTAAAACGAAGCTGAAGGGGAAATGAAAGATGATATATCCAAACACTGATTGTTAATGAAAACAATCAGTTAATGACTGTTAATGAAAAACTAAACTTTTCTTCATTGAGCTAAACAGTAGTGGGGAGTGAACATTAACCAAACTTAAGTGTCAAACTGAGAAATGAAGCTGTATTTTTTCAATGAATGAAATTAACTTGGGAGAGGGTTGGCACAAAGTCTAAGCAGAAATAAAGATCCACTTCAATCCATAAAGTAGGCTTTAAGCCATAGACTTCTCTCTTCACCAGGGCTCATTCTGTCCTTCAACTGGCAAAGAAAGGAATGGAAGGGAACAGAGGAAACCAACGCAACAGCTTCAGAAAAAATAAATAAATCTAAAGTTGGAAAACAGCAGCTCAGCATGCTTTGTGGGTTTTCTTCCCCCTTTTAAATTATTGCAGCATTTATTCCTCCACAGTGTATTCAAGTTCCTTGTATCCTCATCGCTTCAGAAAGGAATTTGAGAGCAGAGTGGGAGTGCACAGCTAAGTATATGATTTGGATTACCTGCGGCTTTCTCCAAAAATGCAGATTTGTCTCTATATCAGCTGATTTTGGATATGTGCCAAGTAAGTAGGTAACACATACAAGAAAGTCAGTAGCCCCATTCTTTTCTTCTTAGCAATTACCTCTTTCAGTTGGGAGCAAAATTTTTTTTTTGAGGCTTTGTCGTATCGCCAAAACATGTTCAAACACAAAATTGCTTGTTATGCAGCAAATAATCCTTACTTCATGCAGTATCTAAGACCCTACAATGACAGATCTCTGCACAGGGCACTTCCACACTTGTGCAGAACTTCCTGACTTCACTGAGGCTCTGCAGAGATGTGGAGCTCACTGCACACAGGGGCCACATCAGCAAAACACATCAATAAAAGTTTGCAGGCTACCAATAAACAACAGATTTCTATGTGCCTTCCTTGCCTAAGCAATGCCAGTGCAGAAAAACTGAAATGCACAGGGCAAAGTTTGCTTTCCTGCTCCCTATCAGGGCAAGGAAAAACAGGCTTTCACTTGCTGCTCTTCTCTCAGGTCTACCTGTTCCCATTGACCTTGAGCAGGGCAGATCATAGTGCAGAAAGCAGCACCATAGTTCAGCTTTCTTGAATCACCTGGTTTCCATGTGAAGTTTAACCTCATTATCAACCGCTCTCATTGTCACTCTCAAAAAAGGGCCCTTGAAATCCACAGGCTATAAGTTAATCAGTGCCGCAACTCCCACAGAGTGCTTAGTTCTGAAACAAAGATGACTGAATTTTTTTTTGCAAGTTTGTCACATTTTATTCTGCAGATTTAAAGCCATCATGCATACCAAACTCATCCACTTCAGTTACTTTGCATGTAAGTCTTGATTTCACTGGTTGTTCAGTATTCTGTATTCATTTTGTGCTCAAAGATGAAAACCCCAGCCAGAGTCAGGTCCTGCTGAAAGCTCTGACTCATTCTCATATTTCTTTTTTGCTCTAGGGCTTTTCTTTCTTCCTAACCTTTATATTCTCTCTCTTTAAGAAAGACTACGAAAAAAATCTTTCCCCCCATTTACTGATGCTAGTGAGAGTAATGGCTTTTGTTCATAGTCTTTATATAGCAACATCACTATTCTCCTCTGGCTTTTTGATGAAATAGCACACTTCATCTCATCACTAGTCACCGAAGTCAGTTGAAACAATTCTATGGATTCCAACAGGCATTGAAATAAGCCCTTACAAAAACCAACTTGTGTAGTTTTACTAAAATCTGTACTTTATATTCGGAGATCTTTTTGAGGAAAGGTTTTAATATTCAGATCTACTATCTAGGTTACAGAGCAACCCGTAGGCCCACAGCTGCCACAGTGAAAATAAATGGAAACATTTATTGATATCACACACGCATCTCACATGAGAGCTCTATTTCATCCCGTCTTCTACAACCGGGATGGGAAAGTGTTTGCCAGCTTCAGCAAACTAGTGACCACCACCAAAAGTCTTTAAGACATTCAACTAACCTGGTGGGTGGCCAGTCAGGAGGCAAAGGAGAAGACAGTCCTACCAGTCTACTCCTTGTAGCACAGGCTGTTGTAGGCTCTGGTCCTTGCTAACCTCTGACAGATGCACCAACAGCCCTCCAGAGTTAAGTGATGGCTCAAGTTTGTTCTTATTCACCTGTTAATCTGTTCTAAGGACAATCACAGCATTTCAGCTATGTTCCAGAAGTATGAGGTTCACGTGAGGTTTGTATCAGATGAAAGCTCCTGGAAGAGGCTCTTTTTTTCTTTAAAACATATGGAATTTAATCCTGTAATCTCATTGTGTGCCTGTGAGATGAGACCACTAACATCCAGCTCCTGCACAGCCCTGCTTGTGAATGTTCTTACGGCACTGCTCTTCCTTCTCCCTCAAAATCAAGTTGCTATTTGCAACATACAAAATACCTCAGCAGAGGATCAGCATTTCAAGGTAAGTCACTTCTTGTTTTTCAAAGCAACTTACACATTACATCATAAAAGCACTTTTGTGCCTACTGATCTTACCATAACTTTGGATATATCACATAGCAGCGAGCACAGAGTGAGGGGACTACACCTGCTGGAGTTGGTAACACATAACCTACTACTACTACACCAAATAGAGATAAGTTTTCCTCGAGCAGAGGATTATTCAGATTTATTCTTACCACATCCTTTTACAATAAGGTCATGACCCAACTAACGTGACTTAACTGTAGGTCTACAGCTTCCAGAACCAAAATCCAAGCAAAAGAAAAAAAAAAAAAGATGTCACTAACCTAATTTTCCCTCCTTGATCCCTTTTTGCTCCCTCCTGGCAAGAAAAACAGCCTCGGATTCTTTGGAGGCAGCATTACACAGCCCCCAGGAGCCAGCTTCGAAAGCAGCAGGCTCACCACCCCTGACTTCAAGCTGAGCCCAAAGCCTCTTCCCAGAGCTTCTGCTTTGGGGTCCTTTTACAAAATGGCCTTGCCTCCTTAACAGAGCACTTGCTGCCAGATCTCCTAATTTGTATGGATGTCCTGTATCTCCTAGCAAGCCCACTCCCCTTCTCATGTGAGTTTGTTGGCTCCCCTCATCTAAAGTAAATACTACAGTAGGTTCAATCCCCATACCCTGAAGGGTCAGACTCACCCTATGACGTGACTGAATGCAGATCTGTGCACAGGGCGATTTGGCCCCTCGGCATCAATCTCTCATTTCACCTGAGCTTCTGGGGCACGAACTGGAGCTCAGCAAAACAGACAGACGTTTTTAACTTGATACAGAACAGCCCCAAGGAACTGAGTTACTGACATTGCCTACTCACCCACCTAAATGCTTCACTGCATCAGAGTTGCTGTGACCTAGCTTTGGCTCTGGATTTTGAACTCTGGAGGCTGGGTTTTTCACTTGCTGCTTCAAAGGAACATAGCAAGCCTTCTTTTTCAGATACTGAACTCCAGAAGGGTTAGCTAATGTCAGGGGAAATCATGAGTCCTCTGGAAGTCTCTGAAGTGTGGGCACATCATGTGCAAAGGAAGATTGTACAAACAATGCAGTCAAATAAGTAAGTTTTGGCAACAAAACAGTCGTTTACTGAGAAAATAGCATACAGAGAGGAGGAATCAACTGGGAAGTGCTCCTTTGTAAAATTACTTGCCCAATTTCCATGTAAGCTATCAATGACTCTTGGAAATGACCATGGGGATTTCCAGTCACTGAAGCACTATCACCAGCTATTTCCATGCCACTAAGATGCCAAAGACCCACTGAACAACCCTCCCATCTTCCACACTGGTTGTAGGCATCTTTTCCACTATTTTCAAAGTGTTGACATTTTTAAATAAGAAAATTCCATCTGGCATGGCACTCTGTCCCTCTCCTCCTTTCCATTTCTGAAGCACCACAGGATCTGTGATTTGCCATTGCCACATGCACAGCGCTCAACAGGGATGCAGAGCAGCTCCAAAAAATAACCTAGGCACTCCTCTGAGATGTAAAGCCAACTCCCCCATCTCTGCACTGCCACTGCGGCACACAGTTCTTAGAGCAGGAGAGTCACGAAGACCTGAAGAGAGACTGTAGAAAGCTGCATTTCTGCCTGCCCTCCTGAGATATACTGGAGCAGGATTGCAAGTTAGGTCACTTTATTTCCACATTAACTCTACTGAATTGGAGTGGGCCAGGCACAAGGACTAACACAGGAATAAAACCTGGCCTTTAATCTAAACCCTGAGGCTTGACACAAGCATGAAAATGAAATAGTAAATACCGTTTTTAAAAGGTTCCATTTCCTTCAAATATATAGATGTACTTATCTCTGAGGTTGCAGCTGCCAGCCAAAATCTATCCATCTCAAGAGATGAATAGTAAGTGTGGTAATGAGATCATATCCTCTGAAATGAATTCCCTGATACTCTGTTTGTCCAGCTTCAATTCACGAATTCTGCACAAAGTGTTTCAGGGAACACAGTACATCTCAGCTAAAGATGACTTGTTAATAAACAAGACTATTTTATGAACACAGAAATTAGAAAAGGTCAATAAACAAACTATTTTAGTAACATCATCTGATTTTTTTTCCCCAAGAGAACAAGAGCAGCAAGTAAATATGTGCTTGTATGAAAACTCCAGCTCCACTTACTGTGATGCGGCTAATCAGTGTGCTTAATTGCTCTGGGGCAAGCCTGGCTGCATCAGCCGAGGATGAGGCCTCGCCTGGATTTGATTCACCATTGGGTATCAAAGATAACTATGCTAAAACGAGCAATAGTGATACCAAACACAAATAAGGTGCAGGAAAACTTGGCCCTCCTCTCCAAGAAATGCAGAGTGCAGCCTAGACAGACAGGTTTTGCATTTTTAGAAGTAGCTCCTAATTAAATCTTCCACCAGTAAGTGGATGGATGGACTTTTTTTTTATTTTGATTGTGCAATAAGCAGGAGAGCTTAACAGTCTGTTAAAACATTTTATCCCCTGCACAGCCATTTCCAGCCTATCTGCAGACTGCCTTTTGAGGTATTGCTGCGTTAAAAATGTTCTTGCCTGAAGGTATTACCACACTGTGGCAGATGTCACTGACTTGGCAGTATTTGAAGGGTCTATTAAAAGTAATGCAATTAATTACTTGGCTTGTCATCACGGCACTGCTTTTGAGACATTTAAAATGGTTTACTATTGATAGCCTAATCCTGGAAAGTGCTGAGCACCTCCACTTCCAACCATGGAGGCCCAGTGAGGTGACGGCTGGAGCAGGCTCCCCAGACACCGGCATTCACGGGCCTGCTCCCGGTGCTCCACAACTTGTGGGGGACCTGGCCCAGGAACAGGCACCGGGGTGGCCACCAGTGCTCGGAGTACTGAATCCTGTCTTAATTAATGGTTTGGGAAAGAGAGATTCACAGCAGGCCGCGGAGGGCCTGCACCAGAGCAGAAGCCTGACAGGATAGGAGCGGGAGAGAGGCACTGCCATGCTGGGACCGTGAGCCCGCTCCCCGTGGAAGGGACTGAGCACAACCTCTGGTGAAAACAAGGCAGGCAGTGAGGGAAGGGATGGAATAAAGCCAAGCCTGGGGAAGGGGCGTGAAGAAAGGTGTTTTACCCAATGTTTTAGTGTTTCTTTTTGCTTCCCAACACCCAAATCTGTGATTAAATATATATAGTATTAATTGGCAGTCTATCAACTTTGCTTTCCCCAAGTTGAGTCTGTTCCATCCACAATGGCAACTGATCTCTGTCTTCATCTCAACCCACGACCTTTCTCACTCCTGTTTTTCTTATTTTCTCCCCTGGCCTGCTGAAGCGGTGGGGAGTGAGCAAGCGGCTGGCTGGGATTTCGGATGCCAGCTGGGGCCATCCCACCACACTTAGACACCAAACCGTGTGGACAAACGGTGAATCATGTGCAGGGAACCAGGAGCTACAGCACACGTGGAAACCTCAATGAAAGACAGCAGCTCCTGGTGCCCACTGAGCACTGAACTCAGCCAGAACAGCTCTGCAAGCCCATCCGGCTGCATCTTATTTCTTGAGGAAGTATCTCCTGGGCTCTGCTATGTTTCTGCCAACACATTTGACTTCCATCGTGGGACAGAAAACACAATATAGCAAAGCGTCCTTGAAAAATTGCTGAGTTCTGCTATGTGACAGTAATGACAGCATCTATTGCCAATAAAATGAAAAGGAACAAATTCTGAGGGGGGGGGGGGAAAATCTATAGGCATACAGAGAATAAGTGAAGTAAGAATAATCTGTTGCTTGGGTCTCTGAAGCACAAATCTTTGGTTAATTTCAGTTGCTGATATTGCTGCTGTTTGTTTCATTTTAGACATACCACCACCAGACTAAAAGGAAGCATCAGATATAGGGTTAGATGATAGAAGATCATTTACACACAGCTTCTTCTCAAATTGATTCAAATTTTCTCAGATATGAGCCAGGTCATGCAAACTAAGATCTCTCTAAACACTGCAGAGTCAGAATAAATATGAATTTGAAATATGAAAAAAGGGGAAGGTCTCCAGATATCTCTTTCTCAGCATCCTCAGTGATATGGAAGACAGTAATTGGCACATTAACAGCAGCCACGTACAGTATTAAACTGGATCTTTTCTCAAGCGCTACCAAGGGCTGAGAATTATTACAAGGGAAGAAATATAATAAGTGCGGTTAAAGCAGAAGGAAAATACAGCACAAGCAGGTTTAGGACCTCACCCAAAAGCTACTGAATTGGGCAATTGAAGGGCAAAAAACCCTGGACTCAGTGATATTTTAGATTTTCCCTGAGTGAGAATGCAAGCTAGCATTTTTTTTTCTGCAGGAAATAAATGAAACCACAGATATCCCTGTAAGACCAGAGGCAAACCTGAAAAGCAACAACAACAGAAGTAGTAGAAAATTCTAGAAGTGAAAGCAGGGAGCTAGCTAGGCATGAATACGCCATGCAGCTCAGCAAGATAATGTATTTTTGACTGCAAACACACACACACACGATGTGGTGCTGTGCCACGACACCCAGGCCAGCTCTGAATGAGGTATGTGTGTGACCAAAACTTGTGGCCATGCTGGCTGGGCACCCCCCTCGCTCTCTGAGGGGGAGGATGCAGAGCTCAGCAGCAGGGAGCATAACAGCAGCGCGCCAGCAGGGCCAGCAGAGCTGCCTGCCGGCAGAGCCCTGACTAATTCCCAGCTAGAGGCAGGTCTCAAACCCAAGAATGCTTTCCTTTCCCAGCTCTTGAAAAAAAAATAAATAAATCACCTTGGAACCATCTATCTATACAGCCTGTAATGGCTGGCTGCACTGACTTGAAAAGCTAGCATTCCTTGTAGCTGCTAGATGACGTCCCAAACACTGGCTGCTAGCTAGAGCAGCATCCCCAGTGAGGTGAACTCTCAGTTGGAATAGGGGAAATCTGTACTCCGTCCCAAAGTGCACACCACGTGAGCAGGCTAGGCTCACCTGTGTGTCTGAACTCTGTGAAATTACATGAGAAGTTGATCATTTGAGCATCATTCTTATTCTGCACTGATTATTTTTCCTTCTTCTTGTGTATTGAAAGACACGGATTAACTGGAATTCAGTTGACCTGCTGTTGTTTTAGACCGAATCTTACTTGCTATGTTCACACAAGGTGGCACAGAACTAAGCAGACATCTAACCTAGACAGGCAGGCTTTTATGTTATGTAAAGCATAAGCAGATTTCAAAGTAAAGCTACTATTAACCTCTGCCTAATTTCTTCTAAAAGGATTTTTTAAAGAATTTGAAAGCGGGGCAAAGTGAAAGCTGTGTTTCAGAATAAGGCCTGTTAAGCAAAGTCCAGTGAGATAATACATCACTTAAGCATATTGCAATGCTCCCTTCATCTCTCTTTTCCACTAAGCTTGAATCTCTTCACATCAGGTGCTCCCTCTTGTACGATATTCTGCACACCCTGAAACAATGAGCCCTCGATCCCCAGAGTGCCCAGGTATTTATACAGTAGTAATAATCGTAACTATTCTGAGATAGAGGGTGTTACTCCAGGGAACATAGTTCACAGTGTGGATCTTCGGAGTTTACTACTTAATTTGGGAAACATCTGTTGAATATAAAGAAACAAGTGTACTGCTACTTTCTTCTTTCTTAATCACGTACTACAAGCTTCTTATTAGGGACATTCAAGTGACCTGTGTGACAAAATACTGCCTGAATGCTTATTCTTGTGGGCACTGCTACCATCACGCTGTCACAAATCCTGCTAGTAACATTACAGTGACATTTCAGCACCCTGCCAAGAGCAGACCAGAGAGTGAACTAGGACAGACAGTTTACTTCTTAGCAGTTTAGTCCGTGAATAATGACTCTGACAGATAGAGAACCCAAATTCCTCTTAATTCCCCACCCAATACGAAAAAACAGGTAAATGCTCCAGCTTTTCCCATCCTATTTCATCATCTACCAGCCTGAAGAGGGCTGACTATGGATCTCAGACACTGGAAACCAGAAGACTACCAGGTAATGTAGCACCTCTCTCCTTTTGTAAGGATAGGATCATTTTCTCTAGGTTACTGTATTCTAAGCATGTATAATGAAGCTAACATCATCATATTATCTGTTCCTCAACAGTGAGGTGCTCTACTGTTATGTTTTTCCCCGCGTTTGGATCAATCCCATCTTTCCTGAATCCTTGTTGATTCTTTCCTCAAATTTCTGTATCAATAACAACTTATCAAAAGTCAAGACTTCCATAACGTGGGGAATTCCAACGATGATGGAGTCCCAAGACCCAACGCTAGGATTTTCAACATTTCTAACAAGCTTCTGGTTCCGAATCAGCTACAGGTAAGCACAGTAAAGCACCTATCTGTTAAACATCTGAGCAAGGTTAGACTAGACAGGCTGTGCAGGGTGACACCTCAGGGTGAATATTGTTTTTTCTGTATTTTCCTTGCTCCTGCAATCTAATTCCTCCATCAAACTACGCAGGGTGCTAACCTTGCATCTGCATAAGATATTGACCAACTTCAAGTGGTACTCACTTCAAAATAGACTTTCAGCCCTCTCTAGAAGAAAATGTTCAAATTTGCTTTATAACTAAAAACACACAAAAAAAGAAAACAAAATACTGGTATTACCTTTCAAAGTGCTTTGATAAGACTTACATTGTATGAAAACATGTTCAGTTATAATTGGAATGAAATGCTTTTGGCTTGTCAAATTAAAAAAAAGCTTCAAAAGCTTTCCTTTAAGTTTTAAACAAAATGTGTCTGCTCACATGAAATGCTTCCATTTCACTCAATCAGCAATTTACAGCACCAAGCCTGTGTGCCTAAAAGAATTTCAGTTCTTTATTTAGTAATTTTGCTCTCGCCTTTTGAGCAGCTGATTATTTTTACTATTTTCTGCTAGTAAGTGGCACTTACTTAAACATGGTAAGCAAGGTACCACTGCACCATGACTTCATAAGAGAAGAATTACCTTACTGGGTACCACACAGCATGTGCAGTGCTCTGAATTAGATGAGAGTAATGTGGTTTAGCTTCTCCCCCACAGCCTTAGTGATTCTTGTCTCCCCTTAAAAAGTGGAACAGAGCCAGTGCAAATATTCACACAAAAAAACCTACATTGACAAAGCAGCAAGTTCAGATTTAAATGCAAAAATTCCCTTTAATCAGCTGTGCTTTTTGTCTTCACAGCCCCAGTATGTTTTACAGGATGAATCATTCAGTTTTCTGATGCCCCTAAGAAGAAAACAGCTTTTTGATACCCATCTGCCCAACAGGTTGGGCTGAGAACAGAGGTTCGTTTCAACTTGCATTCTTCACGTTTCATGGTGAAACTGTGATAACATACCAAACAAAGCATTTTTAAGGAATTCTTAAAATTGTACATGTCTGTTTTATGCCATTTGCTGTTCCCTCAGGTCCAAGTATGAAATCTGGGCTTAAATATATCTTCAGTACACACTTGTCTGTCCACATTTTTATGTTTTAAGGGAACAATCACTTACTTCCTATTTTGCAATCATGTCACTAGTTGGTCAAGTAATCAATTTGGGGGCTTTTTTAGCATAGTTTGGTTAAATCAATCTTTATAGCTATGCACAGTGAAACTGGTTTCTAAAAGGAATTTTGTAGGGATGTTTAGCTTTGAAAACAGACTAGGGAGATGCATATTCCATGCACAGTCCCTAGTGGGTAGTTCCTGTATCAGGGTGTCCTTGGCACAACTCTCAGAGAAGCAGGCAGACAGGCCTTCAAGTATGCCCTGGTGCCTCTGTGGCACAATAGCGTGGCATAAAGGGGTCCGCTGAACATAGAGTGGCAATTATGCAGTGCTGGACTTAGGACAATGCTACAACATGACAAGCTACAGGCATTATCAAACCAAAAGCCTTGAAAAATTTATTTCCCTGACTCCCCTCTTGGTGCTCTTCCCACAAGACAGTCATCTACCCAAAATGGGACTTCATCTGGTGTGTGCCTAATCTCAGTAACAGGGAAAGAAGAACACCAGAACAAAATATAACGTTGGCTGGATTTTTTTTTTTTTTTTTTTTAAAGCTGCAGCTCACTTCTTACTTCTCACATTTTCCACCCTTGAATAGCTCTGAGCAACCATACAGAGAGCAGCCTGCCTTTATCCTTTTGCAGATGGGACTGGGTCTGGCCTCAGAAGCAACCCGCTTTGTGGATCATTCTGGTATGTGGGTCCCAGATTCAAAGATTCTTTTACAAGTATAACACAAACGAAGGAAAAGGACAAAAAAGAAACCAGCCTACCCAGTAGCATCTCAGTTTAACAAACGTGAGTAACTGCAAGCACTAGGAATATCTATAGACAGACATGTCCATAGCACCCCTATGAGGTCCGTGCAAGTGGTAGTATCTTTCAGTAAGTCCATCTGTACACATACTACAGTTATCAGAAACAGAAGTTGAAAAAATACAACCTAGGTGTAGCAAAGCATAAGACAGATCCTCACCAGCAAACTAGGAAGTGAGTAAATCCCCCACTTCTGAACAATTCTTCACAATGACAACTCCCTCCTTCCCACGCGCACACTCTCGCACGCCTGGAGGAGCCGGGGGCGGGGGAAAGCTGAGCTGTGCAATGTTCTCTGGAAGCTCAGCAGACCCAGGCTACTTCCAATCAAAGGAGAGGGAGCAAGTTCTAAAGCCGCTGCTGATCTCAGCTGTGAACTGGCGCTATGCTCAGAGGCGGCCATGCACGCGTGCGCTGCCGAGATACGAGCCCACGGAGCCAGAGAAGAGGGCGTACGTGCATATCCCCCACCAGGAAATAAAAACAGGACAGGAGGGAAACCCCAAACCTACTGAGATGGCTTGCAGTACTGGAACACTAATTTGAACTGACGGGAGGCAATGACAGCCAAACCCAAGTGAACTGCGGTGGCTCCTGAGCACTGACAGAAGACGCTGAGAGTGAGCGGAGAATAAAGAGAGGAGATGCACAGAGCGGAGGTAATCCTGGCACTGCTGACATCACCATGATGTATGGATCTGAGCGGTTCCCAGCTGAAGATGCCTTGCAGCATTGGCTTTTTCTTCTCTGAATGCATGTGCTTTTGAAGCCTGGTTTTTGACCCTAGATATTATGCAGGGAAATTAGAAGCAAGTATTTCAGCAGAGGATTGAGAGACTTCAGCAACTAGCAGGAAAACACGCTTCAGGATAAGCTGTGTAGTTTGGCACATCATTTCCCTTCTGCTGCTACAGGATTCTGAACGGAGGTAGAAATTACCCAGTTACAGCCATCAGCCTGGGCCCGAATCCCTCAGAGCATACCTTAAATCTACAAAATCAGTTTGATGACTAGAAATGAATCCACAAGCACAGACCTTGCACTCTCTAGGTCCGTGGCAGCTCCCCTCTATCAGCTTTATCTAGCCTTTGAATATCATCATAGCAGGGACAAGGAGCGGAGGGGAAAAACACGTACTAACACGCTTGTGATACAAAACAACTCCAAGCAGAGGAAGGTTCCTACTGCCCTCTGCTGTAACACGTTTATAGAACTTCTGAGAAGGAAGTATCAAGCAAGATAGGACTAACACGCACACTACATATTAGATTCAGACTATGTCATAAACTGGTCTAAGTTGGAACAAGACAGCTAGAAACAGTAGGCTTAGATTTCTTGCTTCTCCTTCTAACTCTTGAAGTCCGCACACATTTTGTACATACACAGAAAACTGACCATACGCTGATCCCTTGCTACATTTTTGCTTTTGAGGCTATGTATTTTGGATTATCATACACCCATGGTTTGCAGTTCTGTTGGACAGACCATCACAGCCTTGACTGTTCCATCTTTCGTACGTTTTCTTCTGCTTTAACAACTTAATAGACGTTGACCCAGACTAACAAATTACCAGCAAGTCTCCCTAGCAAAGCGCACCAGTGAAGTGCACCACAGCACCAAAACCATACCATACTTCCACAGCAGTTACGTTGTCCAGACAAAACTTCACGTAAAGTGGTTTATACACATAAAAAGAAAAAACCCTGGCCGCAAGAACTTAACAGTAGAATTCACTACTTAAAATACGACAGCAATATTACTTCGGTTATAGATAAGGACGGATGCTGGTTACGATGCAATAATGATGTCTATTTGCAAGTTCACCCCTATATAAGCAATTTCTTTCTGCTCTTTTTTTCCAGTATTTCGTGTTCCTTTAAAGCTTGGTAACTTAAGGAGATTTTTAGAGTTACAGACTCATATAGCAAAACTCAAACAATATTTACTTCCATCCATTTTCTTCTGTGCTCTTTCCCTTTACTACTTAAACACTACCAAGACTAGATTGCCGAAGCTGGCTAAGATATATTGTGGTTTTTTCCCTTGGCTCACGGTTCATGCTAACAAAATCACTTGCTGTAGAAGAGAAGTTATATTTAGTGGTAATAAACAAGATGCAGCTACTTGATTTTTTTTTTCCTCCCTGAAATAAAACAGACATCACAGTGATGAGAGCACTACCAAAACATGGAAATTTTAGCTTAGAAACATGCATGTGTGAAAGAACGCGCGTATAAGTCGCACGTACAGAGACAATACGTAAATATACACAGAGGCTGAGATTCTCAATGCCATTTGGATATATTAGATGAGTACTTACCATTAGAACAAGAGGAATTGGGCACTCAAAACATTTCAGCAGATTTGAAAGTCCTCTGTGAAGTTCGGGATGCCAGCATTTTACTCGTTTGTAATTTCACTCCTCAAGTCTTTCCAATACTTCCACAAGCAGCTGTATTTAAGGAGTAGAAGAATTCTATGGCCAAGGCTGCAACACATGGATACTGCATAGCCAAGGGATGACCCAAAGATAAATCCCCACCTGCACATATCTGCATCCTAACACCTGGCTAACAAGATTCCTTGCCTATCACCCTCCCTGAATTGGGGATCGCGTTTCCCATGTGAGCTGCTACACCTTCAGAAAAAGACAACTACAACTCTCCAATGGTTTGAAGCTTATGCTTCTTTTTAAATGCTGCATTTAAAGGACAAACAATAGCTAATCAGGCATTTGAGTTATGGGAAATCCTGAGAACAGGCTGCAGAACTGAGTCTGCAGGCAACTGTACAAGTGTTAGTAAGATCAATAATATAAAGAATATATTGGAAAGGGCTGGGGACACTTGTCCCCAGAAGTCACAGAAGTCATAACGTTTGAAGAGCATCTGATTCTTCTTTGATATTTACTCTTAAATAGTGGTGCACATGATGGAAGAGCCTTCCATGGCTACATCCAAGTGTATATGCATGTAGCTGATCTTAAAACCAACGGCAAATTTGGGGGATGAAATAATAGGCCAAAATGCAAGTGCTGCTTCCAGATGCAGCCATGTAATTTTGCTGAGGTCAAAGGACAATGGAGAAAAAAAAAGTTTATTTTAAAGACAGGCATGGGTGGAATGTGTGACAAAACACTGCTTTGCTAAGCCCTAAGGGACCAACAGCTTTTCAAGAAAGTATCAGACAGGCAAGGGCTCAAGTTACCGTCTAGAGAAAGCATGCACAAAAGAATAAAGATGAGAAACAGTAAAGATTAGGACCAGCATACATGCACTGTGCTGACACATCAAAGAATCCCTACTTATGATCCTGATTTGGGTAAGTGCTTGGACAATTTCTTAAAATTCAGTATGCAAATAGTCCTAATGATTGAAAGGGAACTACTTCTGAGCTTAAAATTCAGTACACATTTTGGTGCTCCACTGAATCAGTGTTTGAAAGGATTAAGGACTGCTAATCCATTTAAAAGCTTCCTTCTACCTTAACTACCTGAAGAATGTAATCTAATAAATTGATCTGGAAGGCTGATTTATACAGCTGTTTCTACACCACTTTTAAATAATGCAGAACTATCAAAAGCTAATGCAACACCAGTCCGAACCCCACCTCGACTAACAGCTATTGGCTTTAAAAGCAGTACTGAAATTAGAGGATGATAGCATCACACAAAACAACGTTTCTGGTTTCACTTTCATCTCCAGTTGGTTCTCCCATCTGCACAAAGCCTCCTCTTTTGTACGATTTTACCCTCTAGAAAAAAAATACACATACAGCAAAACATCTCCGATCTTAAATTATATCCCATTAGCACACAAATGATGTCAGAGAGGTTGATTACCTAAGCAGAAGGTAATCTTCCCCTCCCTTTCACAAGCCAGTCTGACTGTTGAAACAAATTCTTCTTTGAGACTGATAGCTGCTACTGTCTGGGGACTCTACAAAAGCCAAGTCCATATGTGGAAAAGGCCACAATATTTTACCAACAATTATAAAGTCCCCAAATAGTGATGGGTGAAAGGCTGATGAAGCAGATTCTGCTCACTACTGGAAGTATCATAGAGAGGAAGGGAGCAGTATCATCTTATTTCCACTTCAGAGAGGAAATGAGAGTGTCTTTCTGGGACAGCGCATGCAGCAACTTGAAGATAATCAGGTTTACCTTGCAGTTTTTTCCCCTTCCTTATAGAATAGTCTCACAGGAGAACAGCCAGCTGCCTGCTTGAGTAAGAATTCTAACTTCTCAAGGTTGTGTTGGGACTAGCCCCTCGCAGGCATAACCTTCCTCATATACCTTACAGAGGTTCCAACAAATACAGTCCCTGGGAGCATGAAAAGCTCGTCACCGATGCTTCCAAGCCATTTTACTGAGGGGTGAGGAGGCAGAGACTGCTCTTCCCATGTCAGCGGACGTTTACAAAATACCCTACGCACGATCTCTAAATGCAGTTCCTACTTCTGCTACCTCAGGTCAGCTCTACTGGATGTCACCTGCCAAAAGACACTTTCCCTTCAAAGGAAATCCCTGCCTTTCAGGAGGAGGCAGCCTCTTGTAGGACAGTTCTCTTTCCTTGTAACCATCTCAAGATAAACCTAGGTTTATCTTCAGGTTGCTGAGGTTTCCAGCTCATCTTTCTTTCTTAAATATAGCATTAGACTTTGGGGCAACATTCCTAGAATTCAGCTCATACAGCTATCAGATGCAGAACAGAATGACTACAATGTGAGGAGCTGTTGGTCAAGAGCTTGACTAGAAGTTGCAACTTTAAGGGCAATTTATAACTATGCAAGTTGCATAGGTCACATTAAGCAGCCTCCTTCTGAAAGCATTTACTAGTCTTTCAGGATTCCCAGCCATGTCCACATAAGTAAACTCAAGATGGATAGAGAACAGAGCCAAGCATTACCATACAGCTGCTGTGAGATTTGATTTTTAGCCTTTGATATATGATTTTTACTTTGACACCATCTTCCACCTGTGTCAAAAAGCCATTTACCAGACGTCTATACGCATCTTTTCCATACTACAAAAGAGATCTTGCTGTGCACAAGAAGTTACGCCAAGAGTGAGAAGGCAGAGGATTTCTGCTGTCTGCAATTCATTCATCTTGCTGCAGACTTTTGTGAATACCAACAGAACACCTAGGACAACAGAAACAGATTGAGGTGTGGGCTTGATGCTAACAGACCTATTAACTAGGGATATCTATTACACCAATCAACTACTAAGGTTAGTTTCTCATTTCATGGTTACGTAGGAAGCGTCACGTAGTACGTGTCAGTTCTTCTTACGCATCCCATTGATTTTTAGCTAGGAGAAGACACTCACCTTTCCCTAGTAAGATTATGCCTAACCTCCTCCTGGTTTACACCAGTGGAAACCTAGACAGAAAGGTGTCAGAGCACAGAGGCAGCAGTGGGGTATGCAACAGTACCTGTGGCAGAGGAGCAGCTCAGGAAGGAAGATGCTGTTGGCAGGGCCAGTTAGGGGTGCAAAGGTTCTGGGCACCACCTCCTGCCAGGGCTCCTGGACTCCCATGGAGAGCTGGGCTTTGCTCTGGCAGAGCGCAGAACGAGGACAGGAGGCATCGCTACTGCTGACTGACCTCCCACAGGGTGGGCTCTTCCTCTGGGAAAGAGGGCTCAGCTGGCACAGGCAGCACAGCACACATCTCAGCCGAAGTCAGGCAGACCCTATTTCTCTTTAGCGGAAGTTCCAGCTGCTTTCAGAAATCCCAAGGATAAAGTACAAGCCAAAAGAAAGAAATCCAGATCCTATCTTTTAGCTTTGTTCCAAATGAGCAACTATAGCCCTTTTACTTGCTGCTCTTTTGCCATCATCCATGAAAAAAGTTGTTTGGCATGCTTCAATGAATACACACTCTGACATGCTTTTTGTTGGGATCCAATAAGAGTTCGCAGATACTAATCAGACAAGCTTTAAATGAGACTTTTATGTTCAATAAAAGGTTGATTCCATGCAGTTGTGGATAAACTCTGAGCCAAATAGATGGCTTTGTCCTCCTGTTTTTTTTGGATACCACTATGTTAATGATCCATGGGGTATTCCAGCCAGAATGCTGACTCAGTCGCCTGGCCTGCCTCAAAGTGTGACCATCACAGCACTGAAAGCTTCACGGCTTGGAATAGGTAGCATTGAAAATGAACATTTTTCCAGTGCCCAGGACACTTTGTGCATCTACTTAACTACCTGAAGGCTTTCCATGTCCATTCAACACATGTTGCATGGTAGGGATCAAGAAGTAAGAGCTCACAATTTAATCTTTACTACCATTACCTGCATGGAAATGAGGCTGACTCCTCCTCATAGATGCAAAATTGCTGTGCATGGGGTTTCTGAAATGAAACCTGGGCACGTATGTTTCATCTGCTTAAGAATTACAGGAATCAACAGAAGCCCCTTGCTTTTTTATGGAATAACATTTGTTATTTATTAGTGAAATAGTATTTCAAAAGAGTTAACAACTACAGAAAAAGAGCTGTATCCAGAATGAATAGTCTGGTGTCTACATGAAAGTTTTTCATTATACTGAGGTCGACAAACATTTAATATGCCCAACAAGCTACCAGATTCCTGTTCTGAAACACCTGTTAAGCAAATGGCTTGAATTAGAGTAGTATGTGATACAGGACAATCACCTAATGCAAGATATCACTTGCTTAAAAATTGATACTCATACTTGTCAACTAATGGTTAAATTTATCACCACAGATGAGATATTGACACAGGATAAACAGAACATGCTCGTGTGCCCAGGAAGCAACGGTAGATGGTACATGTCTACACTTAATATTCCTAAAATAAACCTTGCTTAACCCTTATCAGAAATAGGGTGCACACTGTCACAACAGAAGCATGAGAAGATAACATCTTAAATTAGAGCTACAGTCTTTGGAAGAGGAAGTGAAGGAAGTTTGGAAAAGTGCTACTACCAGGGTACACGGACTGAACTATTCAGGTGTTTAGACTTGTTTAAACTTCTTTTTCTAACTAACAGCATCTCTGCAGTTCTTAGGAACATCACCCGACAGTGATGAAGAGTGCCTGGTACACAAGCCACCTGGCACTGAAAACAGCCCTGTTTTTTTTCCGGTTTCCAGAGGTGGTTTTGTTTTCAATGCAAGTGACTCTTTCTGATGGACACTGAATTCCTGGGAAATACTAAGTGCTAATAGAAGATATCACCATTTTGCCAGAACAAGTCTTTGGTGGTGGAGAACGCAGGGAAAAAAGAGACCTGATATAAATGGTTTCAGGTAGCAATACATCTTTGGTACAGATTACAGAGCTCAAGCAAATATTTCCCCTTAAGGAGCACTAGAAGTTTCTGTATGCTATTTTCCTAAATTACTGCAGCTCAAATTTAAACAAGCTAAGGCATATCCTTTTAACTCTTCATATTAAAGGTCACCATCTACTTTTTTGGCCAGGATGCATGGCATCACACATTTCAGACGCATATGTTCTTGGCATTGTTCACGCTGTTGTATTGTTTATAGAACAATACTACCAATCATAACCACCTCTAATTGAACAGTTGTAAAATAGGTAGCCTGGATACCAGTAAAACACTTGCTAACACACCACAGAACATGCAAACATCACGTCAGGGTAAGTTACCTTTGCCATATGTTACTGCAATTAGACTGTATATGACAAATCTGTTTTTAATAAGCTTGGGTGTCTAGTGGGTGTCGGGGTGACTGGTTCTCAGACTTGCCACCCTCATTTCCACTCCAAGGAAAGATTCAGAATACGTATTCTGAAACCGTATCTGTACACACACAGACAAACTACACTCACACCTGCATGTAAAGGGAGGATGTCACCAGAAGCCACAAATGAATAAATACAGAGCAGAGATAATAGAAATATAAATGCAACTTTTCAGGATGAAGTGTGTTCATAAAAATAAAGACCAAGGCTTTAAGTGGGTAAGGAACTACACAAGCAGCTCATTTCCCACCAGGCCTACAAAACTTAGCACTCCCAAAACAGACATACTAAAGCTGGTTGAAGTCACACGTCATTTTTCTGCAAGGAAAAAAAATTCAGCCTTACTCAAACAAGAGGTAAGCACCAACTGCATCACAACACTTTTGTCTTTCCCTACAGGGAAACTTATGAAAATACTTTCAAATATTATTTAAAATAAGAGTTTTGAGTGTTTTCGAGTAAAAACTATGAGACGCCTACTTTCCAGTAGGCTGAGATGCCTGCTTCAAAAATACACACGTATCATTCCCATGTTCTCCACTCTCCTTTTTTTTTTTCCCCCTAAGTTGCACAAGGCATTATGTGACATCTCATTATGTGCCATCTCCTACATGGAAAGATGTACAATAACCCCATAACATGGGTTACTGACATCAAAGGTATGCTGCTTTTCTAAGGAACGGGGACATACACATAACAAATGGAAAATTAGGTTTCAGAGAATTACAGTCATGTGAAGTTTGTTGACAGGAATAGCAAAAAGCATCTCATGAAGTTTCAGAAGTCCAACTCATACCTCACAGGCATGTTGACATGGGATCTTCCACAGCTGCTAGGAGCACCAGGACATTATCAAGCGACTCCAGCGAGAAGAATGCACATCAGCGTGTTCATCCCCAGCCTTCATAATCTATCAGCTATGTGCAAGATCACTACAGCATGCCAAACAAACACCCTAGCATAGCACAGGTCATCCCCTGGTGCTAGTAACAAAGCCGAGCAAGGACCATGCTCTTCTTGTCTCACAACAGTACTGTTCTCTGTTGAACTGACTCTAAGGATTGAAGGCATCAGTTACAAGTAGAAACAGAAGAGGTTAATGTCCAGTAGCTGTTAGTGTAGGAAGATGAGCAGCTAATCTAGGTCAATTAGGACACTGTACATTAACCCTGCAGTAGGTCAGTGCTACTGTCAATGAGACAACACTGTTGTGAAGGAGGGACTGCACGTTTTCTGCTTCCGAGTGATATCCACGGGTCAGCAAACACACAAGAACAAAGCAGCGTCTGTGATATTGGCAGAGAAAGCGTATTTATTATTGCTCATTCTTTGAAAAGGTTAACATGAAGGAAGAAATAAAGAAACCAGATAAAGACTGAGCAAGAACCAAGATTTGGACGAGTTTCAGTCAAAAAAAAAAAAGCTTTATTAGGAAGTGCTGGCCATTGCTGTCCATATTGTATACAATACACATCAAGTAGGCAACTAACCCTGACTTCAGGCCTGAGTCAGGAAATTTGCATGTTCACTCAAATCCTCACAAGCACTTTGTCAAAGTCCCTTGCTATTTTTGTTTTCTACCATGACACTTATTTACCATAAAAGATTGTGATTTTACTTACTGCTCAAGTAAATGCCGCTTACAGACTACTTCTATGTGCAAAGGGGGGTAGGAGTATATTATATTTGCAGCACAGAACAAACATTTAGTCATAAAGCATTACTATCATCAGTTGCAGCCACTCAAGTTTTCTTTTTAGAAGAAAAGGACACTAGTCAAACAATGACTAGGGAGGTAAATGACCTATAAAAAACTTGTGTGCATAAATCATAACCACACAAATACAGTTGGAATAACTGTGTATGAAAATAAAGTGTCCAATCACCTTAAAAAAATCTCACCATCACTTCTCGCAAATAATTAGCTCTTGATTTAGACCAGTAATATAAAAATACTGCACTTCACCTAATGAAGCTTACTTGTACAGACACGGGTGACTAAGCAAGCACTGAAAAAGCGCTGACAGCAAACCTGCCTACTTGCAGTGGTACTGCCTGATGTGCTACTGCTTTTCTTATTTGTGGTACACAAATGCCACCTCCTGGCCGTTTTGATACCTCAGACAAACTTCTGTATCAGGTACTGAATGAGCGAGCATATTTCTTAGAGAGAGCAGTTCATCTACGTGATTAAATACTTTAATCCTTATGTTAGAATTTCTCTATTCCCAGCTAAAAAAAAGAATATGCAGCCCTGCATGGGGACATACTCACACCTGACAGGCATAAGTATGTGGCAGACAAGTGACTGCATGATTCCCAGCAGTGCCCAACAAGGTACGCTCAATCCTGTCTCCCCAAGCTGGCCACGAGCCTCATAACTTCATTTCCTCCTGACAATGAGGACAATGGGATAATGGGACAAGCCATTATTTGATCGCAACTACCAGATACAGCTACAGAAGCTGAACGCATTTTACAACTGAAACAGATGCATACTACTCATGACATGCAGATGCTTACAGGTGTTTATTTCAGCAGAAGGCCGAAAGGATCTACTTGTTCTGAACCTAGACTTCGCTGAAACACCTTTTTCAGAGTTATCACACCCTTCCAGCTTTACACATGCCTTATTGTCTGTACCATAGAAAAGCACAAGTCGGGAGGCCATGTAATTTCAAGTGAAGCCCCACATGCTGAGTGATCACAACACCTGAACTGGAATGGCTCAGCAACTGTCCGAACAGAACTATTTCCTGTGAAGTGGCCCACAGCCCATACATGGATGAGCAGAGACAGGCCCCTAGGGGAGCCAACAGGGCCTAATACTTTAGGGCGAGAATAAAGATAGGAATGAGTGGGCCAATACAAACTTCTAGCAGTTCAACATGGCCCACAAAGGGCTAAAACCTCAACTTACCACTGTGGCCTAACCACAGGGGCAAGAATCACACACACAGTTTTGAGGAAGACCAGAGGACCAGTCAGGATTGCGTATAGAATCCTTCATATAGTATGACAAAGCCCAGGAGGTAATTCTTTTCTATGATTTCCATGGCAGCTTTGATTTTTTTTCCCCTTAAGAATCCACAGATAATTTTAACAGACTTGGAGGTCTATCAGACTTACAGAAATTAAATCTGTACTTCTTACCAAGGGAAGCCTAGTTTCAATGCAGCAAGCTCTGAGCTATTATGAAGCCAAGCACTGTGGAAATATTCCAGTGCTGATCAAGAGAGAAGGTCTACCTATCAGACGAGTGCTGGATAAACATGCAGTAAAATGCCAGTTCTGCAGCAATAGCTTTTAATCCGCTGAGATTCAACCACTAGATGGCATCTGCGTGCTAGAGCAATTATGAAGAAAACGACAACGGGATGAGGAACTTTTCATAACTGCCTTTAAATAGAATTAGTACAAACAAGAGATTCAAGGAACAGAATGCATCTTCTTATCCTAGGTGGTAAAGGCAAGACAAAAGCCTCCACAAGACGAGTATATTGGTCGCTTGTTGTTGTACCTCTAGGTAAGAGCCCTAAGTAGAAAAGAAAAGGTGTTTACTATCAATCCTTCAACAGATTGGGGCCTTCAGCCTTACAGCCCACACTCTTAATAAGATCTAGTTTCCAAGAGATGTGGTAAAGATGTAATTAAGATACCCATTAAAATGTAATTCTTGTAACATGTTCCCTCTCCCAGCATTTCACAGAAATTGCACATTATCTTTGAGGAAGGTGCAAAAACCTGCTCAGGAATAGCAACCCAAAAAGTAAATATAAAATATTCAGGGGGTAGCTAAAGGAAAATTGCTGATTTATATAAGCCCTGATATTCAACATGAATAAAATCACAGAAATGCTGCTAGAAAGTATCCAGAGGCAGCAATGTGAAACAGTTGTACCTACTACACCATATGTAGGTTGGGACTTCAAAGCAAAATGGGGAAAATCATTACACTGGAAAATATTTACTCACCAAGGCTAACGTCCTTTGCACTTTTTTTAAAACTCGACATTGTGTGTTCCTCTGCATCATGTTAAGCTACAACAGTTTGTCCACAAGATACTTTTTTTCCCCCCTAGCTAAGCCTTTTACATAATTAGATGCATCCAAAATATTCTCTCACATCCTAAAGATTCAACCCTTTAGAACAACATGAGCAGGCAGAACTTTCTATCAAAGGTGGGAAAAAACTTCACTAAGTTATTCTGCTCTCTGCAAATGTAATTCAGTATTTTCAAATGATTTATCTGTAAGAGACTAGAAAACTGTAATCCTGCCTATTTGCTTTGCTTCCTGCATTCAACAGGAACTCAGAATAAGTTCAAACACTGAAACTTACCATTTGGGCATGCCTATCATATTTCAACAGGACATTCGTGTGCTGCTTGTTTGTAGAGCTCTGCCAGGGAATACTATGCTATTCTCATCTTACCTTACCATATAACTTTTATCTCCACCTGAAGATACAGAATAGCCTTTTCTGATCTTTATTAGCAGCTGGATCTAGTTAGCACCTGCTTTCTGATAAGGTTGCTCCAAAGATTTGAGTTTGCAGTACGCTAAACATGAAGCTTCATCTGCAGATACAGTTAAACAAGGCAGCAGAACCCAGGAAAGGGGCTGGGCCAGGCCTCATCTAGTGCACACAGACTAAAGCTCCAGCTGTTCAGGCTGCTTCAAGACAGTAACTAGTTCTCCTTGGAAGAGATTACTATAACCACATATTGGCAACGGTTGGGTGGAAAGCTTCTTTTGTTTTTTCATTCTCATGTCTTTGAACGTACAGGTATAGGGATTAACTGGAGTTAAAACAGAACAGTGGAGAACAGAATGAAATTTTGTCCTTATTACCAATGAACACGTTGAGATTATTTTAACAAGGAACATACAGAACAAATAACTGGATAATTTTGAGTGTTTCTTAACAACTTGAGGGATCTTCAAGGCAGTCCCAGTTCTAGAAATCCCCGGAAGATGAGAACCTGGCAGGCCTGTAACAACACACAGTACCAGATTTGCAGCTTATCTTGGTAACTCATTTATTGTCCCAACACTGACTTACTGTCATGTGGTTTTCGAGTGTTCACTCCAACACGGTTTGAGGTTCCTTCAGCTTTGATCATCTGATAAAAGCAGTAAGAAGAATGTTTGGTTATAAGCCCATGAGTTGTGTGCAGCCACCTGGTTAGATGCTGCCATCAAAACCCTGGTCAACCTTTGGAATAAAGCAAGCAAAATCAGTTTCTGAAGAAGCATACAGATGCACCAAGTGTGCCCTTGAAAAATGCTACTGCTAATTAGCAGACGCAAGCAGATTACAGAAGAGAAAAAACCATCCAGGGCTATGCCCAAATATTTCATGCCTGGCATTGATTCACTGAATTGCTTTTTGCTATTGATAAGCAGGACTACATGCATAGTATGGAGTTCTTCTAACAGTCAGGCCTCTTCAGATGCACAAAGAACTGGTATTGTAAATATGCTCCGAAACATGAACTTCAGCTCAGTTCTGTTTTGCATAAAAATTACACTATTCTCTAATGCACATGATTAGCCCACGTTGACTGAGACAGACATCCAAAACATGTTGTGCTGTAGTCACCTCTGCTCCAACGTAAGGAGACATTCTCTTGCTCTTGATGTTTTCACCAGTCTATTTGAAGCCAAATATTCACATTTAGCTTCATGTACATTACAAAGAAGATGTGTCAATCATAAACCATGTTACAATTCAAACAAGTTCAAGAGCAATACAATATCGACAGTATCACTTTGCTTCTGTGCTTTGCTAAGCTGTAATGCTAACTGTCGGGTTTGTGTAAAATGCATTCCTCTCTCACAAACCTGACAGCAAGGGAAGTTCCAGATACACCAGCCACGGAAACGACCCTGACAGTTTGCCAGGAAGAAATGAAACACCAGATTAAAAGCTAGGTTTTCACAACTATTAGCTATGCAAGCCTCCACAAAGAGGGTACCGTGGTTTTTTTTTTTTTGTTAACCTTTTGAGCTTTACAACAAAGGGCAAGCCTGGGATGCTCATGTTTGTAATCTACATAATCTTAAAATTCCAGCTACCCAAAACCGAGCCACTCGGGTCACTTTCAATTCAAACCATATTTGGTAGCAGCAATGTCTGTCATATTTCCATTACTAGAGAGAGAAAAATGTGTTTATCCATCCTAAACTAACCACCTACTGCTGCAGTAATTTCAGCTGTCAGCTTCCACAGTACGATAGCAATATCCTCTTGGACTTGAAAGATAAGCCACAGATGGGATCTCTTCTTCATATGAAGAATATCTTACTGCTCATCAACTCCTGTTTCTATAATCTTTTGACAGAAACGCAGCAGAAGACTGCACAGGCCCTAGGAGTTCTTGGAGACAGCTACAAAAGCAAGCAGGATATTTATCTTCAAAAGAACCTTAAAATAGGGATGTAGCATACTAACAACAAAATCCTTCCACAAAAAGGAAATAAAAATAACAAAAGGCCTTCCACAGGTCTGAAGACTTTCCAGCCACAGTTTCCCAGGAAAGTAAGAACAAAGCAATGCACTGCACCAGGATACTACAAGCAGTAGCATACATAGCTATTAAGTCCTCTTATGGATAAGATGGTACAAACTGTCTTCCTAATAGGAACATGAAGCTTGTTGACACCGAACAGAACATTTGCGTAGTCACGCTGCAAATTAGTTAGAATCACACTGCAAAAAAAAAAAGTCAGAAACAATGAATGAGACCATCTCAAACTTGTGTCTAGAAGTACTTCTGTGTGTCTAGATGTGGCAAACAATACAGCCCACTAATATAAGACCAGTTAGAATGTTTTCAGTGAGTCTATTTCCTACAACATTTTCTGGAAATAGATCAGATCAGCACAAACAAGCCTACCCATGCGGAGACAGTGCTCAGTGTTAGAGCAACATAATGATCACAACTATATTTAAATGTGTATTTCTTCCTCCTTTAAAGTAGCTAACAATTATGAATATTCCATGCGTAGAAAACATCGTTAAGAAGCATTCAGAGTAACTCTGACAAAAAAAGTCTCAGATCAACGATCAATCAATGTGGAAGACCAAAGAAGAACTTCCCTACAGAAACACCTCAAATTAGATTAAAGCAGATTTTTCTCTAACTCTTGGGTATCACAAAAAGCCTGTCAACCAACAAGGAAAAGGACAAGATGTTGTGTGCCATGTTGCACTCTACTATGAAACCAAGAATGGATATTACTGTCAGATAAAAAAGGGGTGTGGGAGAACAAGCAGAAATACTCCTCAGCTGGTGTAATATTTTTCGTCTCTTAACAGCTCATTCCAGAATACTGTTACTTCCCAGTTCACTAACACTGTGCTACTTGGCAGCATTTTAACCTTGTACAGACAAGATGCTTACATGAAAAAAAAGTTGTCAACAATCAGTCCATCAGCAATTTCCATGGAAAACTTTGAGCCCACATTGTTAGGCCAGTCTGAATTTCCTGGACATTGACTGAAGTAACCAAAAACTACAGGCAGCAGGGTCATTTCCTTTCTTCTCCTTAGTCTTGTCCTGCTCCCCCCCAGCTAGTCATTCATACTAACACTGTCATAGCATAGATGTTTTCCATTATGCAGTCTTGCCTGAAACAAGGAGAATTACACTATTAGCATGTCAATGTTTTGTAGAATCAATAAGGCATTCATCACTTTTTCCAACTTTTGGGGACTTTCAAAGAGATTTAAGCTTGAAAAGTGATTAAAATCCATGCTGTCTTTTCCATGTCTGTATCTCTATGAGATAAAAAAAAGCCTACCCTATGTTATGCTTGAAACTCTAGCCCCCAAACCTTTGACAGTTTAAAAGATCAGAAACCAACGTAGCTACTGTCTCACAAGGTCTGTTGCTACACCTCAAAGCATAGTATTTGAAGCCAAACTTTTCCATCAGATCTTTCAAATATTTAACGCTCCAGTAAGAACTGCATACGCTGCTTGCGGTTGTTGACTTCACAGATGATTAAATGAAAGTTATAAAAAGCTACTGATTTCTGGACCATCTCAATTACTTTACAAGAATTAATTTTATCAGAGCATAATTAGTCTCAGGTTCTCATTTCTACCTTTTTCCAGATTGGGCAATAGATCCACATTAACATTGTAAATGTAAGCTGAATTGGTACAGTAAGTTTTGTCTTCCTGACTTAGTTTTGATATTCCATACCAGAAACATCTGTAGAGGTTAAGATTATTAAACCCTGTATTTTTAACCTAGTATGGGATGATGAAGGATGTTGGCAGGCATCCCAGTCACCCAGTGGTAAAAAAGCAATCACTCTTTGCCAGTGATTGCTGCTATACAAAAACAGCAATTTCTTCAGGATACCACCACTACATCTGGCTTCATAGCGTAATAAAATTAAACCAAGAATATCCTATTTCTTTAGGACACTTAAGAATGCCTTAAGATTCTCCCCCTTGCAGCAGCTTCTGTAGTAAAAGTGAGCACATTAGGTACTCACAAACACAGCTTTACACCTGGACATTTCATACAGAAGACACTGTTCCAGAAACTAAAGAAAAAATAAGAAAGCATTAATCCAGCTGTTCGGTAACATTCCTTATAACAGAGGCTGGCACTTGGCAAAAAAACATCATTTTCAAAACTCGTAAAACCAAACCTCAAGTAAGCAATGACTGAAGAGCACGAAGTTACCTCATCAAGGTCTACGTAACAGATTTCATCAATAACCTTGTGAAGAACCAACAATACTCTCACTCACACTGCTGTCATCACTGACTTGCAAGAACAAGCATCTTTGAGCAGTACCAGATGAAAACTACCTCTACATTTGATGCTATGGAGTCAACTTGCTTCACGATGGGGTAAATTAAACCACTGTTCAAAACCACAGACCAATCCAATATAAATCAGTAACATATTAACATATATGCTACTTTAAAAAAAAAAAGCCCACACTTGTTGACTAACAGTAAACAGCAGTAAAAAGTAACCAGTCAGACTTCATTCAAATGAATTAGACAACTTTTACTAAATGAAAAAAACTACATTTAAAATATGCATTTAAAACAAAAATGGAATTAGAAAAGAGACTTAAATCCATTTTGAAGAACTTGCTCACTGTGTCAGAAATCAATATAACTCTCGCATTATATAATGTGCCAGTTCATAAAATGTAAGTTATCAGAATCTTCAATTTAACATTTTCAAAGACGATACTGAAGTCAAGAGTTTTACATCTACTGATGCACATTTAGAATGGTATAAATCTGCAGCCTTCCCCCAAATAATCTTACAAATTCAACAATATTCAGTAAAAGCTTTTGTATTGCATCCTAAAGCATCACAAATCTGTGCCTTTCATGTATCCTACTATAAACTTCTCTGTATCTCACCCTCTTGCCAATCTTTACCTTTTGAGAAAGGAGAGAACTGAAAAGAAATACTGCATAACTCTTGATCATGTACAGAAATTATTGCTACTATAGTACACTACAAAGCAGAAGTCTATACAATAGTATATGAAATTTGATCATGAAAATCCAAAGGATATAATCTTTAGTGACATAAGCCTTATAATCGTCGGACATTCATTTAGCAGTTTTAGCTCACCACTAGTCAGCCAACCCACTGTCCACTGATGAACATCCATTTAAATACACCCTCTTATGAAAAAGAATGTCAGCTGTCAAAGGCTTAGCAAATAAGGATCTTCATGTTCTGTGGAACTATGCAAGATGAATTCTGATGCAGGTAGGGAGTTACCTGGAAGCTAAGCATGCCAAAAGGTGTTTCATGCTAATAAAACTAAAGCCAAGGTACCACATAATCAAGTTACCAACTCATAGGCAATACCATTTTTGTCGTAAGTTAAATGAAGTGCCATAGCACAGTGTAATGTCAATAATTTAAAATAGTGTAGTGCACAAATTCATTGTGTGGCAGTTTAAGTTAAAAAGTCAAGACAGGGTTTTCTGTTCCAATTTACGTTGGCTGTCAAGCTATCCAGTCTAGGCATGTTGGAATTAGTTTGCCTTTTAATCACTACCGTACTATAAACTTTGCATTATAACGGGGCACATATTTGCGCGGCATTATTATGAGTAACATGAAGTTAGGGGGAGGATAAAAGATCAATGGCTGTTCTAAAAAGCCCCTTTCTTATTTCAAATTCAAAGAGAGCCAAGGAGTATGACTAGATACCATATTTGCATCATTCTAGCTACAAAATAACCAAAGTAAAAGCAATCAAGCAACAATAAGACCACATTACACAAATGGAACATCATGCTCTCATCTGGTTTAACTATTACATCAAGTTTTAACTGGGATGTTGGTCAACTTTAAAAACCGTGGTAAGTGTGAATATGTAGTTGCAATAGTTTTTTTTAATACTTTTTTTTAAACTATGCTGGATATTAGAACTTGGAGCTATACTTGTTACAATACAGTGTCGCACATCTTTCTACTAGAAAAATTAATAAAGATCCTTTACCCGTCTCTTTAAGTTAAACGTGTGACATCATAAAGGGTGTCAAATGGCTGGATGGTTTTACAGTGCACACTTATTATATACTGTAATATGGAGTTTTGTCCTTGACAGATCTGATGGTGTTTCTACAATATTCCTTTCTTCACCTCTTCTTCGGTGGATTAGCTGTGCGAGGTGGAGTGACCGGACGTCCAGAATTCAGTCCGCCATACTGGTACTTGGCTTTCTTTTCAGATGGTTTCAATATCTTAGAGAAAATAAAGAAGTTCTTTTGAGTCACTGACAGCTGAGAACATTTCAAATGCCATTAAGCCAACATGAAATCTCAATCAGCAGGAACAGGGTGGGGAGCTGGAAATCACAGCATGATCCTACAAGTTTCTGAATCCTATGTACAACAGCAATATGTAAAACTAAATCTACTTCTACTACTTCTAAATCCCTCTAGTTTTGCCATTACGCTGGGGTGGGGAGACAGTGGAGAGAAAAGGAGCTGAAGACATCACATCCAAGGAGAAATACAGAATAAAACCTGAACAGAATAACCGCACTGAAAGGGTGCCATTAGTCTGCACAATTATGTACTCTGATCATTAGGTATGACTAAAGAATCACCCAAGTAACACTAAAATGAGGATCTAAACAGAGGTAGTAACTAATACTTAGGAGTTTGGAAAACAAATCTCACGCAGTTGTCTGGGGAATAGTTGCTTTACAATTCTACTTCTCTGCCCACAGACATGAGCCTGCTGTGACACCATTTCTGTACCTCAAATGTATCAACCCAGTCTAACCATAAGCGTGTCAACAAGCAGATCAATTCAGTCTATACAGTCCAACACTTACAGGAATACTTAGTGTACAAATATATCATACCTGAAAGGAACACATCAGAGTTTCATCCACACTCATCATGCCCCCTGCATTGTCAAACTCTCCACAATAATTTGGAGCTGAGAATAGGGTGACCAACTGTCGTTTAGCAAAGAATTCATATCCATCTTCAACCACCTGTCAACACCAGAGAAATTATTCAGCTCTCAAACAAAAAGATACATGTTGAAGAAAAAGGCCAATCTTGAGGCAAACAGGACTTTTATGAACAGAATTCACCGAAAAAGTATTTTGTCTCAGCTTTCAAACAGGACAGGTTCAGTCATTTTTGTCTATATGGACAGTGAATGCCAAATCACATAGCTTCAACTGTCTGACAACTCCAACGTTAACTATGCATCAGCTTCCCTGTTTAGCATTTTTATACTTGTAAGTCTGATTATGCACTGTCACTTTACAGATTCCCAGCATATTATTGGCTATACACTGAATTTGGATGCGTTTGACCTGTTAGTTCAGAGCACAAAAGGTCTCGATACTACCTTCGTTGCAATTGAACCATGAAGTTTTACTTAGTCCAGTGTTGACTGCACAAATCTTAAGTGTAGGCTTTTGTCAATTTTGACATCTAAGAGCAAGGTGGTTCTGCTGTGCTTCCTCTAAGAGCACAATTCACCTTTAAGATAGAACAAGCAGTACAACATATCAACTAAGGATATTCCCCCTTCCCCAAAACAGAAGCTTCGCATTATAACACACAGATCAGTGCACATCAGAATACTGCTCAGTTTAGTCCAATTGCTGTGGTCTTTTGAAAGATGTTACACTTTTAATAGAGCTGAAGCAACTACATGAACACAGAAAGGAATCTTAATCTGCAGTTGAGAAATCTTAACATCTATCCTGCATATCAGTATTTTTGCAATAAAATTGTAAGAAGTATTTAAGTGTTCTGATAGGGTACCCAGTCTTAGCCATATCACAATTAAAAATCTACTTTTCCTTCACAGCATGCCAGAGCTTTTTAAGTCAACTAAATAATGAAACTGAAATGTTACACAAGAAACTGAAACCTGATGTCCATCTACGCAGGACACTTGCTTAAAATAACTTGATAAAAATTACAAACAAAAATGTGTACTTAAAGACAGCGCCAAAAATAACCCTGCTTTCTCCACATTTCAGCAAGTCAAACAAACCTACGCCAAAGTACTCTAGGTTACTGAACTAAAAGGCAGCAGTGCAAGATTTTATGTACAGGTTTGGAGAAACATTCAAAAATGTACTGAATACTTCCATGAAGTCAAGTAGAGACCATTTAAGCTGCAATTACTTGAGAACTACCTAATATTGAAGTGGAACAACTCTGCAACTTCAGTGTGGTTCCTGAGTTTACTTTGCCACTTTAAGCCTAGACATTTCATCTCTAATATTCACATAAAATAGTCTGACAGACAAACGAGATCGATCACTGGAGAAATCTAGTGTTAATATTTCACTTCATTGATATCAGAAACTCAGTTCAATATGAGACAACAGTAGGATGCAGCCTTATATTTCCTTTATTATGGACATTTTTCTTTTTCTGAAAGTAAAGCAACACCAACTAAGTTTAAATATATCCTACGGATAACCAACATCAAAAATGCATAAATTGTAGAAGGGAAAGTTTTAAGCAACAACAGCATAATTCATACCTGGTGAGCTCGACAGATCAAATCCAGATCATGACGATTCAGAAATTTACTGACCACATCAGCACCAAAAGTGAAAGAGACCCCACGATCATTTTCACCCCAACCTTGCACATCTTTGTCTGGGTCAGACCACAGCAGGTCACAGAGCAAGCCTTTGAAAGATAATGCAAGTGAAGATGTTAGTCTTAGGCAGTATTGTTCTACAAGTAAACCAGTTTTACCATAACTACCAGAGCAGATCTCCTAGGGGAAAAAAAAAAAACACAAAACCACACAACCAAACAAAAACCACCTTTGTAACAAATATAGCAATATTTGAATTTTGTCTGAGACAAAAGATGTCTGCAAAATCCTTGAGTAATCGGCAGGATTTTTCCCTTTACAAAGGACAGTACCTTCAGATGAAACAAAGTAGAGCCAAACATCTCCCTGAAATAATACTTAGTTGCAATATTCAGCATATTTACAGTGAGCATTTGAGGAGTTCAAAAATGCTGCAGTGAGTGCACTTTAAAAGACAACCATCAATTTCACAGCTCACCAAGCAAGCTTAGTCTGAAAGTCACAGCGAATTGTAGAATCCTGCACAGGACCGGTCAGAAATACCACAAACAAATTTGTACCACGAGCTTCTGAATGTCACAGCTTTCTTACAATACCTTAATAACCGTGACTAAATCAAAATTTAACAAAATTCTGGTAAATGGTTTCAAGTAGCACTTTCAGCTTGGTTGGACTACCCCTGACTTTTCAAAAAGCTTCATGCCAATCAGTTTGGAACCTAAATTCAAGTAATAAAAAATCTTTGTAATTTTTAGCACTGGTAAAGCACAGATCAAATCCAGATCTGTTGGCAGCACTGTCTGCTGCCAATGAAAGGTCAGCTAACACTGAGTTAAAACTGTGTACTGAAGAGGATCCTTTTGTTCAACTGCAATGCCTAAGGCCAATACAGCTGCAATACAAACAAGCCAAAGAGCATTCAAACTGTATCTCAGTTTGTATTGAACAGTACTTTCTTCACCTATGATGACTAACCCTTAGGTATTAAACTACTTAAGAACTTTGTTTCACAACCAAGAGGAGACACAATAGGCACTCAAAGTTTGATTTCCAGTTAAGCCGTTATTAGCTACACAAGATAATGAAGACACTTTTAAAAATAAAAGATCCTGCAAGTTATATTCAAGCAAAATCAATGTCAGAAACTCGTTGTGCAACTGGAGTATTTTGTCTTTATACACAGCTATCAAATGTTTTTTGGCAACAGTTACAGTTCCTCTGTAGAAGCTTGCCTTTATTTGATTTGCTTTTGAAAGATGTAACAGAGCAAGTAGAACTCCATTTTAAATATCTATCCAGAAATAAATTACTGAATACAGATGACATTTGATGAAAACTTACTGAAATTCAGTTCTATACTGAATATAACATTTTTCAAAACAATAGTTTCACTGCAATCCCTAGTGGTTTCTTAGCAGGAATTTCCAACTAGTGGCAGAAGCTGCTTGTCTCAACTGCTTAGGAAGTACTTCTCTGCCAGAGATCAAATAATGTTTCGGGTCATACATGGTTGTAAGCTAATTTGTCCTATCATCTTTTAACAGTTGTATAACAGAACCCTGCAACAAGCTTGTCCCATCTACACAACTAAAACTAAACCTTGCCACCCCAATAGGTTTATTTTAACATAAAACACCCACCATGACAATAGGTTAGGCTGGCTGGAAGAACACCAGAACACAGCTTTGAGATATTCAAGATTGCACAAAAGGAGCTAAAGTTTCCTAATAAGTGAATGGTCAGCAATGTCAACCAGAATACCTTGGCCGCACAAAATGCAACTACAAGTGTTACTAAAGCAAGTGATTTAAGTTGGAATACAGACTTAGATTTGAGCAAACAGCTTCCAAACCCCATGAAAAAGCCATCAAAATAAGAGGTCTTGAAACTGCAATTGACGTTGCAAAGGCTTTTTCCATCAGACTACAAGAAGCTATCGTAATGGTCTAATTGATCTAATCTTACCAGCACAAGCCACAAGAACATCTACTAGTAATTTCTACATCAACACAAGTGTTCATGAAGTAGCGTCCCTCTAGGAATGGATAGCTTTTAAGAATTCATAACTTTCACAGCAGCAAGACTGCTTCAGTTTATTTTCCACAATATTTACTTCCATTCAATAATATCAGTTGCCTTAAGTAGGCCCAAAAAACCAAAGTCCTTCAATGTCACTGTCACTTTTACCTCTGCTGGTAAACATCTGGCTATTGCTTCTGAAAGCAAAATGAAGACAGCAAATTTTGATCCACTCAGTAGATCAAAAGCTTTTTTAAAAAAAATCTGTGCTTATTTTTAGGAGGTACTAGGAATGCATGATTTCAGTGGAGTGTCCATGGAAACTGGAATTACATTCTGCAAGGGCATTCCTGAAGTGGGGGTGGCCCAAGCAGTAGTATTAGCCTGTTGAATAAAACTACCTTTTCTGAAAGATCTGATAAATTTAAAGTTTGACTCATTTGTACTGACATTTATGTTGATATGGAGTGAATTATAAATAGCATGAGGAAGAACTTGAGTATTTCTGTATTATAAATGACTACTTCATCTAGTAACGCATCTCAGTTTCAAGTGTGCATATACCAGCTTGTACTGAAGTATAGTTAAGGGACGATGGATATTAAAATCAGACCCTGAATTACTCCTAAGCATTAACACTGAACACATTACAGGAAGTAAAATTCTTCTGTTCCAAGGGTTAATTGTAATAATTTGTGTTTCCAAAAGCTTTAAATGTGATAAGCCCTCTGAAAGTTAACTTAAAATATTAGTTTCAACGGTAGTCTTAAAAAAAAATATACTATTGTACTGCCTGACAGTCTTTTCAATCCACTAGTAACAAAGTTTAGAATAAATAGGCCACTACAGAAGGTAATTAATACCATTCAAAAGATTATTGAATGCAAATTTCCAGTGCTTTCCGCACAATACGTGTACACAAAGTATAACTAATTAGCAGAAGAAAACTTCATGACTGGTATATTGATATAAGCAATGAAATTCCAATCACTCTGAAGTGACTATACAAATCTGAAGAGGAAGGAGACATTACTACTGGCCCCAGATAAAGAGAAGCCCAAATACTTCAATACTCAGCAACCTTTAAACAGTTATCTTCTTCGACAGACTATAATGTTTGGGTGTGCCTAGCCTAGTCAAAGCAAGAAAAATAACAAGCTGTTGAGTTTCATTTGATCTTCCATTAGATTTCTGAGTTTAAGGAAGGCTTGGATAGGATGTCTTCGTCTGTTATAACAAGCAATAATGATGTGGGCAATAACCTCTAGCAGTACCAGATAAATGAGCCATCATGAGGAACAAGACGCATGTCCTGCAAGGAAGTCAGCGAATACTGTACTGAGTTAATGAATTCAGTCATTGCACTATCGCCTGTACAGAAACTGATTAAACCTGTTTCATCACTAACACCAATTTACAGTAAATTCCATGTCACTCACCTGTGTCAGGAACATCTGTAGGCCTCATAATTCTCCGGATCTGCTCCATTGACTGAAGATCTGGAGACAGTCCTGTAAGTACAAAAAACCCAAGCGCTTTATAAACACATTTTACCTGTTAAAAAGGGTTCCAGAGAACAAACAAAGGTTCAAAGTCATACAGCACCCATTGTTTCCACTGTAATATAAACAAAACAGTTTTCTGCAAGACCATTAAGCTCCTGAACAGGACACAGAATAACATAACTGAAACTACTAAGAAGTTTTAACTGTTTTCCTACCGAGCCACACAGCCCAGAACTCTACAGTTAAGTATGCTCTCTTTAACAGTGCACTAGAGAGAAAGCCAGTACAATTAAAATGGATGCAGATTACCTTCTTTGCAAGCAACTTACTTTCTAAAAGCTACAGGAAAATACCCTACCAGCTTTAAAAGACCACAAGCCAAAGCAGCCTGCAGGTATGACTAAAATTGTAAGCAAGTTTCAATGTGCTACCACCCATCAGTTGAGCTGCAGTCACTGGATGCTGTCAACAAATACTAGACTTTGCAACTGCAATAGATCAGGAGCACAAAGGTAGTCAGTCAAGAAGTCATCTACTACAGCTCAGCTGCTTAGTCATTTATAAAACCACAGTACCTTGATGAGTCAAGTCATTTATCACACAGAACACACCTCTTTTTGCATAGTTTTGTCATATTAACATGTACTTACAGCCGAAGGATGGGGTTCCAAAGCTACTCTGAAGTGCTTAGGTATGCACTCCAGAACTGTTTTACTTGGCATACAGGCATGACAAAAGCCTACTAGATGCTCTGGGATCTTAACATGACCTTAACTAAAGGTATGAAAGTGAGCTGAATACTTAAGTGACCTACGACAAGTTCACCAAATAAAGAACGAGAGCCTGTAGTTCTAATGTGATCAAATGTTGTGTGTTAGCAAGCCATATCCATTTTACACAGTCCAGAACTTTGAATGTAACAGGAAATCTGTCACTGGAGAGGAGTCACCACATAAAGGAACTTCAGCTAACGTCCAGGTTTGGACAGTGGCAACGTACATGTTGGATCAACAATGACTCCAACACATTTGATGTAAAGAAGGACCTGAAGAACTTTCCTAAAAGTATTAACAGAAAAAGCTGAAATCTTAGAGTGGTTTCATGATAAAAGCCTTCTGTCCTCATCAGCTTGTTGAAGGTATCTTCATGACAATACCCTGGAGTTGTGAAAGGTGAATCTTTTGATGAATACTGTAACAAAGAAGTTTAAGCCAGTTCTACTTGCACAACAATACAGGGAGAGTAACATAAATTCAAACAGATAACCAGCTTTTAAGCTTCGACCAACCCTATCACTTCTCCCTCCCCAAACCTGACCCATTTGCATGCAGAGTACATTAGCACAAAGGTGTGTAGGTTCCAGGGAGCACCACACCCTGACACAGTAATGGGCAGTCTCACTGATGTTAGCACAACCAGTTTGTGACTTTCTGCGGGCTTACAGCTCTCAACATTTCGGGTTACACCCAAAATATGAAGTATTTTAAAAGAAAACTGTTATTACACACCATGTCTCAGTGCTGTAGCTATTAATTTTATTTTACACTGCTGTAAAATACCAAACGCCCACAAAACTACCTGCATGTTTGTAGACCTCTGTAATGATTCAAGAGGCCATCTTTCCCCAAGTATCATAATTTCCCTTGCACAAACAGAAATAGCTAACGTCTGAAATTCGGATCTACAGACAAGAACCATGCACGATCAGCATCAAATCAAAGAGCTAAGGCAAACAGGCTGCTAAAACTCGGTCAGGCTGCTCCCGCTACAGTGATTGCTGCAACCCATGTATTGAAAATAAACTGAAAAGTACACCATTGAATTAAGCTGTCTTGTCACATAATGACAGCCGAGCACAAAAAAGTACCATTCAGCACATTATCTTCTTGAAGCGTAAGAGCACACCTTCCCTAATGGAAAACTGAAAATGAATTGTCATTACTCCTGGCAGACTCATCAAGTCCAGGCACTAGATTTGAAACCACTCTCATCATGCAGAGCTGGTAAAGTGATTGTTACATATTTTTAGAGTGTAATCCAGAAAGCTCCTATGATCTCTCGGGATACGACATAGGAATATCAAGAAGACTCCCCAGCTTCAACATACATTCCATGTCAGGAATGTCACAAGATAGAAGATTTTCAAGCTCTGGGATTCTGTTTTTCTAGCATTCTACTAAACTAACACAGTTCTCATTTCTGAGATTAGATTTAATGTGGTCAGACCAATGTGCTTCATCAACATGATGCTACAGCATGGGCTTAATTTGTAGAAATTCGGAAGTTATCACAAAAAGTCTCTAAAGATTAGAACTAGCACATGGCATCACAAAGACGACAATACATACAGAATACAAAGCAGAGCTGGGAATGGTTATGGAATAAGCTTCAATGAAGTGAGATAAAGAACAAAGAAGTTATCTGAGAGGACAGCTTTGAGAAAAAAGCCAGAATATGACTTCTATGCGCAGCATGGAAAGACAGGGAAGAGATTTAATAAGGAGGGGAGGAGGCAAGCGAGAAGACTACAATGAAAGATCCTTTGGCAGAGCGAACATTTGGAGAAAGGGATGGCAAGAGAGGTTTGACTAATACTGTGATATTCAGAACGCCGAAGTCTGAGTAAAAAAAAAAAAGCTGATTTGGGATTTTAAGCTGTTGTAGGTAGCCTACTGGGGTAAGTTAGGTGCCTTTTGTTTACTATGTTATGCGGTTTTGCAAAGTTTTATTATATATCCCATAGGACAATATTTTTAAAATAAACTATGCAAAAATGCGCAATATAGTAAAAAAGGCACCTACCTTATATCTACCTGCTAGCTTCAACCTCCAGCAGAGTTGTATGGTTAGTGCTGCTGCCTCAGTGTTTATTATAGTAGTAACATCATGAAAAGGCGTTGACAATCCATGACTTCAGGGGATCTGGAATGCAGTTTTGGACAGGATTGGAGAAGAGTGGAAAAAGGGCAGAGCTTAAGTGCTGAAGGGCCATTTTCATTTAGCAGGAGCACACAGCACATTTAGTAAGCGTTTCACTTTATTTTACAGCTTGTGAGTGACAGTAATTTCAGTTACAGATGAAACCTGTACAAGTTTAAGGGACAATGAATAACCAATAAAACAGTAAATACTGTTCTGCTTTTTTTTTTTTCTTCACAAGAGGATCCTCTAAGTGTACTATGCATAACAGAAGTTTTCTTCCTTCCTTGAAGAGGTTAAACCCTCTCCTCCCTCCCCCCCAATAAGTTAACAAAGCTTCATATTTTTCTTGAAAATAACTTTCTAGGCTTCTTGCTTGTAACTCAGGTCTGAAGTGCACATAAACATTAAGGTATTTGTTTTTTTCATAGAATGAAGCATTCTACTCTACCTGCTAAGCATCCTTGATGACCTTCCACCACCTAAGCTTAATTATTTACCTGGAACGCCCCTGTATTTTGTCAACATTCATTCTGTTTCCCAAATAAAACAAAATACAAAGTGGTATAAGAATAGCAAAGGAACACTTCTTTTACCAGCTTTTTCTGAAAGTTATGACTTTTTTTAGCCATTGCTGATGACTTCCTCTGTGCATGTTATTTTGTATCTTACATTCTTAAAATTTTGAGATCTAGCTCATAATACAGGTAACAGGCCCTTAAAAAAAAAATAGACACCACACCACAACGATGAGAATGAGAACAAGAAATGCTCCTATGATAAAACAACCATTTCTCTAACATGCCAGTGCTACCTGGAGACCAGCACAGACACAACTGTCTGTATTAATTCTGCATTTAGAAACAAGATAATACCTCAGAGCATATTATGCTTAAAACTGATAAGCTTAGACTAGCAGGCACTGTACGCTGAAGCTTCCAATACAAGATGCAAGAGAAGGCAGGATCATTTTTATTGCACATTCCATACAGACAGAGCCCTTGTAAAGATACTCATGAAGAATAAAGGCAGAGTAGCAGTCATCAATACAACCTCAGTCTCAAGAAATCTCTTCAGGAATTTCGTGTGCACGCTATGTCTACGTCCCAACAGAGCTGTTCAGTCAAACTAGAAGTTTCTGCAAGGCTCTTACTTCCACTAATCTCTAATCACCTCACTGACAATGCCGTTGTGACACCTACCAGGTCATTTCTGGATCACTTGATACAAGGCAGCAAGCTGCTTAATAATGGAGGCAGTTGCAAGTTGCAAGAAGGTGGGACGGCTCTTTCTACTACAACAGTATTTGGAAAGTGTTGTCAATTGTTTGAATTGTGACAGGACTCTGCCAGGTCCCAAAGACCTGGAAGCATCACTGCCCAGAAAAATACAGAGTCTCCTTCTACAAAGAAAAGCACCTGAATAAGTTCCGATGTGGGCAGAAGTCACAAGCCTCTTGCAGACCAACAACAAACGCTTTGTTCACTACCGGAACCGGGCAGCACTGGAACAGGCGGCAGAATGTAGGTTTTCCAACAGGGAAGGTTCTATGGAGTCAGGGCAAGCCATGGTTGACCTGATCTAATGTTAGTCTTACTTCAAGCAAGAGGTTTAATTATGTGAGCAAAAAGTTCTCTTCCACCATCTTACAAAACCAGCTAAAGAGGCCAAGACTACAGAGCTGGGGTTACTCATGAAACTTGTTCTTTCAATTTACTGCTACAGCTCCCAGTGTTTGCTATCAGTCCGTGCAGTCCTAGCTACAGCAAATGAAGCAAATTAGGCATGAGTTCTAGTATTCAGTGTCCTTCAAAGAGGGACATATTGATGTAAATACTTAGACACACCCCTTTGGCAAAGGCAGCCACGTGTATCTGGTTAGGATAACACCTGCCCACTGCCAGGTGCACAGAAAAGCACAAGACATAATGATGACCTTTACAGACAATATAAAGATAAGCCTCTCCATCTAAATATCAGGTATGCAAATGCATGCTCCATTTGATATAATATTAACCCAAAGATCAGGTTAGACACGGCCTTTAAAAGCAGTCACCAACTTACCTCCGTGACAGCAGAAGATCTTCTCATCCACAATAGCTGCAATAGGCAGACAGTTAAAGCAGTCTGTGAAGGTCTTCCAGAGCTTAATGTTAAACCTCCGCTTGCCTACAAGAACAGTGCATGACATTAGGAAGAGACAGCTGTTTTCTTCAAGCCAACCTACAATACATATCACAACCTGACCATGGACATTACCAAAGCATCTTTACAGAGATCTATTCCAGAGTATTTAGGTTTCAATCTCCTGCAATAGTATTTCAAGGACAGCAGAAGAAGAAATATTTGAGTTTAACCTTATCTTGGTAGGTACTTTCAGAAAGTTTCAAAGAAGGTTCACAGAATATTTCAAAGAAGGTTCACATTATAATGAAACCCTTGCAGTTTAAGAGTCACTACTAGAAATGCTTCCAAAACACACAGTACATAACAGGCTTTCAGAAGGAACAGGCTTTGCTTACATTCATCATAGAATCCATAGATCCGATTGATGCTAGCACACTCATGATTTCCTCTTAAGAGAAAGAAGTTCTCTGGGTACTTGATTTTATATGCCAGGAGTAGGCAAATTGTTTCCAAAGACTGTTTGCCTCTGTCTACATAATCTCCAAGGAAAAGATAATTAGCTTCTGGCGGGAATCCTCCATATTCAAATAGTCGAAGCAAGTCTGTATACTGACCATGAATATCACCTGAATAAGAAAATATTTACCAAGAATTAGTGCAACAGTGTAAAGAGCAGACATATCAAGAACTTAAGTAAGCCAATCACTTTTTATTAACCGATCTTAAAAGAAATACTTTCCTTAAAAAAAAAAAAACTGGCAATACGCATCAGAAAGGTGAGAACCATGCTAACATTACAAATTTAAGTATTTACTAAAAGCAAGTAACTTACAATCTGCGTGGAAATGCTAATTATGAAAACCTGAAAAACAAAAGCCACACACGGAGTCTTCACAATTAAGCTTAAGCTTTCTAATCATGCTCTAATTTATTCAAATTAAAACGAAGTCTGAAAGAATGTCTAATTGAACAGTTACCTGGCCAGGAAGCCAATGTACTAAGAGAAAGTCAAGTCACATTATTTATTGCAATAACAGATCACTAAAGGATCTAGATTGACTGGAGAGAAACCAAACATTGTGCTGGCAGTGAGCACTTACTTCAAAGGTCAACTGCCTGTCCTCCTATAACACTGTTGTACTAAGATCCCCATTCCCTGGCATTCAGGGTAACTCCTTTGATGCAATTATTTATACAAAAACAGTACAGAGACTCAAAGACTGACAACCTTTGTAAGATATTCAACCCTGCAGAAGTATTTTAGGAAAAATAACTTACTCATCACACTGCCACCTTCAAAATTAAGCAGGCTTTCCATGAAATAGCTCTGTGCAGAAATTAAAACACCATGTCATATCAGACTAGCCAAAAGTAACCATCTGAGCTGCCCCTAAGGTCAAAGATAATACCAAAGCCACTCTACAGGAACTCATACAATGCATGTGATGTATTCCAGCTGACTGTAGAATTCATTACTGGAGTGACTGAATGCAAAAAATCCACCTAAGAAATGTTCATTACAGGCTATATGCCGATAATACTGACTACCTCCTGGTCCTTTACACTAAGCACGCCACAAATGTATTTTCACTTTTGTCACTTGTTCTGTGACAAAATACCTGTTTTTATTAAGCACAGTTATTCTCCAGTAGAGAATTTGCTTCCATGACCATACCATAAAACTAAAAAAGCAGCAACACCCCCACACCTACAACTTTTTCCATAATCTTGAAAAGGCATTCCCAGACCTGTATGCTCACCAGTTCAAGTCTTATAACTATGTACTCCAGCTACTAGTTGATGCTCTGTTCTTTATTTTTTCCATAATAAATTCAATACTTCCTTCTTCAGGCACTATCTTTTTTTTAAAAAGCTATTCCTTACTCCAGGAGGGGAATTATATCCTAATTTTCTTTTAATAATGATAAATATTATGCATTCCCCAATTGCACGTGCTCTGTAGTTCCACCAGCTAAAATCATTTTCACATGCGCTGCAACAAGAACAATTCTAGTCTACTTGATATTGGAAATCTCCAGGTTGTCATCAGAAGGAAACATAGAAGACTTGTCAACAAGTCACCATGATGTTGAGTCTAGTGCTCTGAAACTGTTTTATTAGTACTCACCAGACTTCTTCACCATCAGAATTAACTACCAAGTAAATAAATATTACGCTTATTGTCTCGAACTACTTTCAGTCATGCACATGAGCCAGAAGGACCAAAGGACTTATAGGGTAAAGTTTCTACATTTTGTAGAAACTATTTTGTAAAGGGACCACAGCATTTAACACTGTTCCATTGAAGGCAGTTGATAATTTAAAATACAGGTTCATATGGGCACAAGTTGAAGTCCATCAGATATGAAGCCTTCCGATAAAAGCTGCAACTATTTTAAAATGGACATTTACATAAGACTATCTTTCATCTTACGTTAGAACGCAGTCATTCAAGATGTAAAAGCTTATTCTGAACTGACTTGATTACAAGAAAAGACAGTCCTATAATGATCCCTCAAGCGTTGCCTGAATACACTATATGGTAGTTCAAAGTAGTACAGCTGCCTAATTTGCTTTGGTGAAAGACATCATCACTCTTTCACTTTGAAGTACATACATCTTTGACAATTGCTCTAATACTAAATGTAGATGCACCTGACGCTTCCATGTGCTATCACTTTGTTTACAATCTAATTTAAAAATAACAAATGCCTTATCTAACTGTGCATTTGCTACCTTATTGTGCATCTAAGAGTCCTTTCAGCCGTCTAGATTTTAAGAAGTGAGAAATTAACTTTGAAGGAGGCTAATTATACTTTGCAGACTTTGACTTATGCACAATATTTGAGTTTTCACCTTTCCTTTATCTAAGAATATGTAGAGACTACTGTAGTCTTTTCCTCAGCCTAGCATGAAGACAATGTGCTAAAGCTGGATTTTTCCTTCAATTTTGTGTTATTAAACAAGCTGGTCTGGTTTTTGTCTCCCCACCCTACCAAGCAATTAGTCATTTAAAAGTGACTTTGTCTTTAGTACTTTTCTATTCTTTTATTTTTATGTTTTAATAATTAGTAATATCCTCTCTTAATGTAAGGAAGATTGCTACATTAGGCCTGCCAGGAGGAAGCCTAGGAAGAGGACAATCCATCTTTGGGCATGTTAGTAACAAACTCAAAGACCGTTTCAATTTTAACTCTGACACTTTAAGCAGCCTAATTCTAGAAATTTACTGCTTTCTAAGGTTGTGTCTGCTGTGAATAACTTGAAGGATGATTACAAGTCTGTATTTACAATACTTTAGTAACAGTTTTAAACAAGCCTGCATACCTATTAACAACAGTGTACTTCTGAAGATGTCTAGCATATTATAAGAGCTTAGAGATGTAAAGCACAGTTTCACCCATATTTGATGACAATGTTGTTTGATAATACTTGCTATAAAGCTCAAGGGATTTTTACATGTTAACAAATTAATTTACGAATCTTTTTTTTAGATCGACACTTTCTTCAACACTATTTTTGAACAAGGACTAGGAAAGCATTCCATTTCATATCATATAAAGATCTTTGTTTTGCTTATGCTTTGAAGGGAACAAGTACAACAGCAAAGATTTGCTCTGTTTTTAAAGAACTACCTGCTTTTTGAAATAACGATCTAAGGAGTAGCAGCAGCTCCACGCAAGCAGTCCTTAGGGAAGTACAAGTGACAGGTTGCAAAATTAGCACCAGAAGAGAGCACAGGCAGCTCTTATCGGCTAGAGAACTTGCTCCTGAACAGTACCAGGAACAACTGTTAACTGCCTTTTCTTGACTTAATCCAATCTACATTGAAAATGGCATTTAAGATTGTAAAGACCTCAGTCACTAATTCGTACTGCCCAAGTCAAGGTCATTTGCCTATCCCAGTATCTTTTTCGTTGGATTTTCTTTCCATTCCAACTAGCATATTAAACCTATGTAGGTGTGTACACTTACATAGAATACAGATATATGAAGTTTACATACCACAAATTTTCAGAGGTGCCTCTAGTTCCAGAAGAATAGGCTGGCTAAGAAATATTTCCCGTGATTTTATGCACAAGCCCCGAACTTCTGCTTCGGTCATCTGAACGATCTTCCCAGGACGACATCCTCGTACTGAAATGAGATGTTTAACAATTAAGACAGCTAGTACACCAAAGTACAGCAACAGCTAAGTGCAGATGACCTGCACTTGAAGTCTGTATCTGACAAAAAAGTCAGCACACATCACCGTATCTACCAAATGTGTTGGAATTATGTATTCCAAAAAATTCTAGAAACCAAACTCTGATACTGTGGTAACAGCCAGCACTTAAAGGTCTCTGTGCATGCCTGCAAGTCAGGTTCCCAGAAGAGAACAACTTAAGCTTTGCTTTCACCTCTGTGTGGATAAATAGCAACTTGAAGTGTTTAAATAAACGATCGGTTTACGCTAGAGTATTCACAATAGGCAAAAAAATCCTAAAAATGGAAATTCTGAAAACGCTCTCACATTAACACAAAATGAACTTATTTAGGACCATTGAGTTCAACAGTTAGCTAAATACAAAGAAAAGACAACAGTTTGAGCTTTCAGTGGCTGAAATTGTCACATTAGGAATATCAAACTAAACTACATTGGTGTTGATGGAATCTTTATTCCTATATAAAGGATCTTGAGTTACTGGAACCTCTGCATCTAAACACAGACATTCCAATTAGCATGAAATTGAATTCCTATACTCCTAAGTCAGGTCTTCAGATCTATATTTAGTGCTCAGTTTTCAAGAGCATTCACATTACACTTCAACCACCATCCTCTGACAAGCCTACCTGCAGCTGCTTCTTTCCACAAATATCTGCACTTTGGCCCATCCAGTTCAGTTTTGCATCTCAGCACAACCCAAGCTTCAGATCCAAACTAATAAACCAGCATATACCAGTGTCTACAACAGGTCAACATCCTGTTCTGCCATCTGCTTCAGACAGAGCAACATTCAGCACTAAACAACAGGGGTAGCTACAAGAGAAGGTGGAACGAACCCATAGCAGTTCAAATCCAAATGTTTTCAAACTCAAACATATTAAGACATTGCTCGGTGAAAACATTAGTTGAATCTTCAGGAAGTCAAATATGGGATTTTGCTAACAGAAGTGCAAAAACTAGTTCTTCGCAGCTAAGATCAATTCCTCAGTTGCCCGTTTTCCCTATATTCAAAACAATATTAAGCTTGCACCTTTTACTTTCCAAAGGAGATCAATATCATTATCTACATTCTATAATGGGGAAAAAAAAGATACAAGGAGAAACAACCTGTTCTAAAGACAGCCAGTACCGCAGTCCGAACTGTTAACCTCAAAAAGCTCTGCTCCGATTTTCATCACATGCACATCTGACCAACCCAACACTGTGCTATGATTTTTATTTTTGTTTTTTTTTTAATAAGCACCAGATGTCTTGTTCAGCTGAGGTTAGGAAGCAGTCACAGGAAGAGATGAGGAGGCAGAAGTGAAGAATTATCTCAAGCATGGAAGATGTGAAAGCAGATCTTGGGACAGCCAGCTGGAGGGCCACTTTACCCGCAGCAGGGCTCCCTTGGAAACGCCTTGCTCATCAGAATGCCACCAGGACAGGGCCGGTACAAGTGGCGCTCAGGACTCCTTTCAGGGAAGCTCCGCATCAGTACCACGCGACACCTGCCATATGGTAAGTCACATGCTTTTAGCTAACAACTATGTTAGAGGCAGCAAACAGCTTTTTAGTAACTTTTTTTGTTGTAGAATGTTGCTCACGCATTAAGATGTGGGGTAACATATTAAGAGAATACAAGGGCAAACAGTCAACGTGATGGGAGAGCAAAAGCGTACAGGCTTCAGTTTCACCACATCTCAAATGTCTACTAGATGATGCACTTATGGATAGCCCTTCAGCCCCGAAGAGATTATTGGCAAAAGAAAAAACAGGCCTTGACAGCTTTGTGCAGGACTTGACTATTCGATTTGAGGGTACCAGAACGCTCCAACAATCTCCACGCTTTTCTAGTGCTTTGTTTGGGTAGCTTAAACAGGTTCCTTCCACAGATCTGAAGCTCGCTGCCTAGATGCAATAAGCCAGCACTACACAGAAAGCTCCCACCTGACAGAGCACAGTCCTAACAACCATTCCAATGGCTATCATTTATTGAAACGATTCTGCTCCATTTTAACCCCTTGGCTGTCTGATGCTTATAACACAAGATCATGCCAAAGAAGCATGCAGCCCAACTAACTGCTTGTCAGCCACATTTTTCTTCCGCAAACTATGTATTCTTTTAACCTCTTTTGATAAGCAATCAAGTTTTCTTCTGTGTTTAACTACTTTCATAACATTTTGCAACACCAAATTAAAACCAAGAAGCAACTTAACTGTGCAATTTACATCCTATCTAGTCTTGGACCTTGAGCCCAGGAAACCCCACCATATACACCCCCTAATGTTACCACCAGTAGCCCCAAACCAGAGTCCCAAACTGAGAGTGCAGTTCAAGAAGAGCACTCGTACTACTTCAAATAGCTCTGATCCAATCAGCAGTTCTTAAGACGCCAGACTTTTGCTTTAACTCCCTTTGAAACTTGACGGGAGGTTTAAACTTGCATCAATTGCTTTATAGGACTGAGCTTTTAATGCTGCTGGATTTTTACACTAGACCACGCAGCCCGACTTCACATCTAGCTACCTGCCACAGTCAGTACATCCAGCGCCATGCTGTTAGCTCTTGACTTTTTGCAGTAGAGCCTTGTACACTGCAGCCCCTAACAGACAAACCAATGCAAAGTCTGGCAACCCGCCACCATGGTCGGATTCTCCAGGTAAGCAAGTTGCTAGAACTACATCAAGCACATCACTCTTGAACAGGAGATAAAGCACGCCCAATGATCACAGTTACTTTCTGCCCCGGGAAGAAACCTGGGGCACCACACCATGATGAAGCCCTCCCCATGCCAGCAGGCAGCAGCTCCCCGCAAACAGGTCTGCTCAGCACAGAGTCTGGGATTTCAAGAAGAATAACCACCAATAACATGCTAAAGAGCAAAGAAGTTCTCCCACGGTCCCCGATCGTCCATAAACAACTTATGTATGGAAACATGAGAAGGTGCTGGGACCCGGGAAGCCTCAGCACGTCGCTGGATTCACACTGGGAGGTGTTGAAAGGTCAGCCAGCTAGTCATCTGAAAGGGCTGGGCCACACGCACACAAGCAGGGCCAAGCACATCTTTTACTGACTTACACTACAGCTAGAGTTTTGTTTGTGACTCCTCGACTCAGCTGGGCACTGCTCGGATTGTAAATAGGAGCATCTCTCACCATATTTAGTTTTGCAAAAGCCAAGTCCTCAAAACAGATTTAAGAGGAAGTTAGGAGAATCAGATCTAGAGTGTAAGCGGTGTTTTTCAGACTTCTTTGCAAATGGCTACAGGCAGCCATTACTAAAACTCGCTAGTCAGAGCTGCACGCACTGGGAGGTTTGCAGCTCATAAAAGGCTCTAGCAGCACCGGGAAAGCCACCCATTGCCAATGGCTGCCATTGACCCAGAGCAGGCACAGCACCTCGACATTAGATATAAATTAGTCCTCTAAGATGCAGAAACCGCAAACAAGCTTTGATTTATGTGAATACCTTCAGAAGGGACAGCAACTCCTCTTGTAATTCACAATCCCATGTGTGCAGTGCTGTGCCAGAAGAAGCCTGTGCTGCAAGAAGCTTAAACCATGGTGATACAGTAGAGAACAAAGAATTAAAAGCAACTCCATGCATTGTACTGTCAAGCTATTATTTTAGCACACTATTTCCTGTAGCAATCCAAGAGATGTTCTAATCACTATTACAGCGTTCTCAGCATCTACACAACCTTTGATAAGCAACCTTAGTAAGCCTAGCAATAGGAACTGGTCATTTGAGAACGGTTGCACAGTGCCAGGAAAGAAAAACTTCTGCAAGGTGTTTGTTTGCTTTACTTTTGTTTGTTTTTATTCCTCCAAACTCATTCCAGAGACTAGAACGTTATGTATGGCTACAAGGCAATAGTGGCCAGGAAGGAAACGACACCCAGGAGCGCGGTTTGAGAACTGGTTGTTGCAAGTTGTACGGGCATCGCTTCTTTTGCCATTCTCCTCCATGAAATGGAGGAAATCCACTAACCTAGTCTGTCATCCCGTTTCTGGGGCGCCTCTCACTTCAAGTAACTAAGCTCCTCATTTTGTGGCATCACTAATAGAAGTTTCTTCAATTACTAAATCAGCTGTGGGGCACTCAGCTGTCCTAAGCATTTACATCATGCTCTCCAACAGCATGTGCGTCCTGTTTTCTGGACAACGCTCATGCTTTTAGCAGAACATTAGATCCTGTATACCCTTCTAAGGATCAAAAAAACGAGGCCAGCATTGCTCCCTCTTCCTCTGAGCTCTTACTTTGTGGGCAGACGCATTTGTATGGCTGCACAGTAAAACACATCAGGGAGCTCATCTTTTCTGTCTAGCAGAAAGACGCAACAAAGAGGCTTAATCTAGATAGCTCCCCAGGCTGGAGGAGACATCCACTGTGAACTTGGGCTAGGTCTAGTGAAGGAATAAGCAGCTGGTTCTGCTTCTTTCGGCAGCATCCCCGGCCAAGGCATTTCTGGAATTGTGGCTTTCACATTCTATGTTCATTCTATTTCTCATTTCTATTTGCCAGAGCATATCTTGAACAAAAAGCAAACAAAACCACACCACACCACAAGACTGCAAGCAAGCAGTCGATTCCACCAACATCCCCCAAGTTGATATTCTCCCATAACATTCTCTGGAATGTTTGATGATTGGCAACTAACAGCTACAGCATTTAGCTGGCTGTCTCTTGTACCTCAAAGCATTTGGGAATATTTGACGAATCCTGAACAGCCTCTCCAGGAGCAGCCTCTCTAGGAGTAGAACGGATTTGGAAGCCAAAGGCGATACTACCCACTACTTGGGAGAAAAAAAAAAAAACAGTTCTGACAGTTTTGGAAACACATTCTCAAGTTATCTGCTCAATTTTTAAAATCTAAGTTATAGGTTTCCATGGTTTTTAAAGTTAAGTATCCTGGATTGGATTTAAAACGTCTTCCATTTTCAAAAGCAAAGCTTCTATTCCCTCAAAATATTTTGTTATTTAAATTGTACAGCTGTCACCCAGAAGTATTTTGCACCAAAATGACAAGAGCTATGCCAACAATACAAGTTTACAAAGTTTCTGAATTGCTGCAACAAAACTAAGGTTAACGTGGCTTTCATTCCCACAGCAGCCTGTGGACAACAGTAAGGTAACTCAAGCCCTGCCACACTTTGCTCCATTCAGTACACAGCATACTGCTGAACACACAGCCAGTCTGTACATGCATGCAAAGCCCTGTGCCTTTTGTAGGGTACATCATCTGAACTCCACACTAAAACCCAAAGAATTAACTTTCTTGGGAGCTTTTTTCCTGAAGGACTGCACTTTTCCATCTAAGTGGTCTAAAAACACTAATAAATTTGTCTTTACTGGATGCCCTTGAGATAAAGTATTTTGCTGAACAACACGATTGCTGTAAGCTCACTTTAACAGGACTTATTTAACATTAAACAAAATGACCGCAGAATAAGAGACTGCCCAAGCCTTTAATTTCTAACCAGGGAAATAACCAAACAAAGAAGTGTTCCTCTTCCCCCAAAAGTTGGATTTATATTCTTAAAATTCATACTACCAGTAGAACTAATGCTCAGGGAGAAGCAGCAGCAGCTACCTCAAGTTGCTTCAGAAGAAACCCAAATCAGCCCACAACAACACCAAATGCACCTACGTCAAGCTTCACCCACTGCATTTGCTTTTCATGGGCCGCCTGCTGCTTACTTGCACAGAGAGAGATTCCATGCACCAGCTTATGGTCCCAGACCTCCTGAACTACACACCATCCCAAGAAACGCTGGATCCAGGGCTGAAGGACAAGATCACAGCAGTTACTCCATTCTGTAAGTGAAACACTTCATCCTAATGCTTGTTATTGGCCTGCACTTACTGTGTTTGGTTAATTACACTTGAACCAAAAATCCATGCAACTAGCAAAGCATGAGGTAGAAGCCTCTTACTACGCTGTACTGTACGAAGTGGTAGCAAATTCTTTTCCAGTCCCCTTGCAAGGTTAACCTATCATTAAAGTCTCACACAACACAGAATTTCAACTTCTTTCTCAAAGTTTGACTTGAATTTTCCTCTAAAGCATCAGTAACAAAAATTCCTAAAACTAGAGAAAGGTGGGGGCTGATTACAAAGTTACTTTGTAACTCATGAGAAATAGCAAGGAGGAAAATTGCTTAAGTTGTAACAAAAAAGCCAGGGTTTAACATGACATTGGCATCTCCAACTCCTCAGGTACTAAATATGGTTATGTAAGATATACAGATAAAGGCTTTCTATCGAGATTGATATTAAATTGCCCAAAACCACAGAAGATGGTGCTGCAGAACTAAGACAAGGTAGCCTATGCTGTAAGACAAACTGTATGCCAACACTATGAGAAGGCAGCAAACAGGGTCGTTTCTATGCTAAAATGATGAGGCAGATACAGACAGCATGAGAAGCACCTCGGGCTGTAGCTCGCAGCAGCCTTCCCTACGCGCAGAGCCCTTCCCGAGTACAGCATCTGACCTCACTGAGCTACAGCCAAATATAGTATGCTTGGCTTCACCCTGCTAAACCACATACTGCCTTTTTTTTTTTTATTGTTACGTACCTACTTTTGTAGTGATCACTCACGAGCATTTAACTATCAAGGGTAAAAAATCCTCCTTCTATTTACATTAAATAAAGCAGCGTTGTTTTTTCTTTTACGCTGCGATTTTGCTGTACTCCAAGCAAGACTCCGAGACAAGTCAAAACTGTTGCAGAATATTTGAGTGAAACAGTAACTGAACCATGCAGGCCTAGAGCAGCACAGTAAGCGGACAGAATAAAGGAACACCAGTGGACATTTTCTGACACCAGGCTCTTCTTGGCCTTCAGCATAATTTTTGAAGCTAGCTCTCCCGTTCGTCCTGCACTTATAAAGCCAAGGATGAACGGGCTTGTATCTGCACTGATGTACAAGCCCAGCAACAAACACCATTCTTCCTTCTGCTCCTTCTCCCTGTTTAATACAGCACATACCCTCCAGGGAACAGACAGCTAAAAACAACAGTTTTCCTTCTCTCTCCAAAGAGACTATTTCAAGAAAATCTTTCCTTCGCTAAAAACTCCTTGTTGAGTTGTTCGTGTTTGTTTTCCTAATACAAGGGTTATCGAATGACTTCGCACCATATCAAGGTAGTATTTTTATTTTATAGTATTTTATTTTATAGTATTGTGGTTTTTCAACACTCATCTCCATAGTGTGTTCATGTTATTCTGCAGTGGATCACTGTCACGGCTTTGGCTGGGATGGAGTTAATTTTCCTCACAGAGGTTCACATGATGCTGTGTTTTGGATTTTTGATGAGAACAGTGGTGATACCACACCGATGTTTTAGCTGTTGTAGAGCGGTGCCTGCACAGAGCCAAGGATGTCTCTGCTCCTCGTGCTGCCCTGCCAGCCGGCAGGCTGGGGGTGCACCCAGAGCTGGGAGGGGACACAGCCGGGACAGCTGGCCCCAACTGACCAAAGGGATGTCCCACACCACGTGGAGTTGTACTCAGCGATAAAACCTGGGGGAAAGAAGGAGGAAAGGGGAGGCGTTTGGAGCGATGGCGTTGTCTTCCCAAGAAACCATGACGTGTGCTGAGCACTGCTGTCCTGGACGGGACTGAACACCTGCCTGCCAATGGGAAGTGGCAAATGGACTGCCTGTTTCTTTTGCTTTGCCCAGTAAGCTGTCTTTATCTCAGCCCAGGAGTTGTCTCTCACACCTTCACCTTTATGGGTCTCTCCCCACCCCACCCAGGGAGACTGAGCAAGCAGCGGGGCGGTGCTGAGCCGCCAGCCAGGGCTAGCCCACATGGACTACTCTTCTCTGCAGCTGCCTCTCTGTCAGGATCAGTTACGAACCCTGCAGAACCACGAGCACCACTACGCTATTACACCAGACCATCACGCTGGCTGGGCACGTTCATTTGTTACGGCAGTAACAGAATCTGAAATATTACTGACCATCATGCATGAGCCCAACAGCTCTGTAGCATTTAAAACTCAATTATTTCATAAGCATTTAAAGTTCACCTTTCATCTGAAAAACTGAGTCATATTCAAATTTCAGTCTTCGTCACTGTCTGCAAGACCTCTGCATTCAGAAGAAACCAAGGGCTGTAGCCTTCTTAAAAGACATCACATGACACAGTAAGAGCACTACACAACCGGCCTTTATTACGGCAGCTGCAAAAATCGCGCTTTTAGCTGAACGCTGCAGCAACATCCATTCTCCACGTCTGCCGCAAGTTTGACAAGCCTCTTACTGGATGAGCATCTCCCAGCCTTCGTGGTGGGTTCGGTACTATCAGAACTAGCAGCCCTGCCAGCCTCACCAAAAAATAATTTTGTTTTAGAGCAAATCCACATTACGTTCCACTAACTGAATTCAGATCATTATTTAATAGGTTAGACAGACTTAGAGTCTAGCTTTGTCTAGCCAAGGTAAATTAGCTTGTACAGCAATATAAATAAGCCTTCTTCACAGAAATCCAGCTTGTTTTTAAGGCTACTGTGTCTCTGTGTTTCCCCAAGTCCTCCCTTCCACATGATAACCTCCTTAGTGTTTACCGAGACAGATACCTATATATCTGAAAGAACAGAAAGTCCGGTCCACCTGGAGGTATTTAAGAGACATTCATTGCACAAACAGGAAGCCCAGCACCCAGACAGGAACACAGCAGTGTAACTTCACCACCACCCACAGCACTCCTTACAAGAGGCAGCACAGCTACTCCAGCACTCTTGCTTTGCTACAGAGGGAACTTTTCCACGCATACCCAAAGCTTAAGCTACCTTAGAGCCTGGCTTAAACGTAAGCCTGGTGTGCCAGTTTAGCTCAGCATTTCTCCAAATATTAGGGCATTTCCCACCAAGGGATACACGGTGTGCCTGGATGGGGCACAATGCAGCACGCTGCGCGTCTTTTGTGCTGCTGACGCTCGTGTGTGTGCTCCTGTGCATGACCTGAAGATCCATCCACCAGATGGCATAGCTGGGAAGGTAGGAAGAAAAAACACACACACACACACACAACAAAACAACATACTAAAGCTAAAAAGAGGCGATCATCTTTTTGTATACCGTAGCTTAACTAAGCCTAACCCATGACTCCAATTCTTAATACTTGCACAAGAAAAACAGTCCTAGGGCTAATTCAGTTAATTCACTTTTGTGGTCACATAGCCTAAATGTTTTCACTAAGCTACAGAATTTTGTGGTTACATGACCTGTAAATGGTTGCAGATCCATTTATACATGATTTCTCTATCAAACTAAATCTTATTACAAGCCCAAAGTATCTCCATGATCAGGCGCACATCTAGAAGCACCAGCACCTCCCTCATTCTTCCAGTAAATAAGCAGGAATGGGAAGTCTGAAGATAGAAGAAAAAAAGAGAGGACATTGCTACCTTCAGTCTTTAAGCATACATTATACACTTCGGCTTTATTTTCTTCCAAATAAAAGTTATTTATACAGTGCCACTAACTAGTAACCAAACACCAGACATATTGTACAAGAAAGTCAATGCATAACAAGCTCTTAGCATACCTTTTTATTCATTAAATCAGTATGAATTTAGGAAAGAACTCACTAATTGCAAGAACATGGAAATGAAAAAACTAGAGTCTTAGGACACTATCATCACGTATTAGGCTCAGCTAAGCCTCTCCAAAAACTGTCCCTAGTTTAACTCGAGAGCTAATCGGTCTGGCTTCCAGCACTCAAAAGATCTCTAAAATAAATATATGTTCAGGATAAGCACGCATGCACATCTGTTGAGGGTTAGTAGGGCGTTCTCAATTAATTCTCCCAAGCAGCCTGGCTATAAGCCACTTCATATTGACGTCTCAAAAAAAGAACCACATGGAGGGTAAGATGATCTATGTAGGTAACTCCAATCAAAAGGCAAGTGGTCTCGAGCAAACACAGTAAAAACAGTCGAGAACAACCCAATTAAGTAAGAGCAAGAAGACACGAGAGCTAGTACCACAGCACAGAAACAGGGTCACGAACCAGCAGCCCAATGACAACTGGAAAGTTTCTTGTTGCAGCTTTGTTGCATATTTGCTACCTTTAAAATTTATGTGCAGCAGCCACTGAGACAATCGCTGTTCAAACTGAAAGCTATCCATTTCACTTAAAGTGACCAAAAGGACTATACACAAACTGCCTGCTAACATTTCATAAAAATTACGTTTGATTTTTTTAATGTGCATTGTTTACCACTCAAAAGCCACATTTCCTCATTGTTTTAGTCCAAACTGAAGTGAGAATAATGGAGCCAACATACTTTTAACTAATTAATTGCTCCAGAGATAAAAGTCTATAGGAATTTTTCTGCGCAAGCAGCATGGGGAGGGATCCATACTCACTTTACCAGAACAGGTCAGCTAAGCAACAGCATAAGCTCCAGCTTATGAGCTGCCAACTGTACAAAAAGGTTTCATTGTGGAACACTACTATTCAACCACAGCTTAAAATACTGTACATTAGCAGTAAAACAACTAAAAGATGTTAAATGGAAGCAAAAATAATCCAGACACAATACACTTTATGTTTATTTTTCTCCAAATACACCTTGGAAGAATCTATTCCCTTTCAGATACAAGATGTTGTACAAGGCACTCCTACAACTGTTTGTAGGCGACAAGCAGAAAAAGCAGAAAAAAAAGTCACCCTGTTTTCCTAAAGAGTCTTCCTAATCTGCTCAGAGCAGGAAAGACTGAGAAACGGCTGCAAAAATACAAGAAAAAATAGAAAGCACAGATCAGGTTGCTCAGTCTCAGTGCAACCAACCATAACCCAAAAAACTAGAGAGCTGCAACACAAGTATTAATGGTGTGTGCAAAAGGTATGAAGTATTTTAAAAGTCTTCATCACCTCCTCTTAAACCATTCTATATTTAAGCAACTACCAGAAGAGCAAGGAGGAACAGTACCTCTTGACAACTGAGGTGTCTCTACAAAAAAAAAAAAAGACAATCAAAAAAAACAACCAAAAAACCCCATGACACCATACTTATTCATTGTGAAGTCCCCAAAAATACATGCAATAAAAGTCAATATTTACTAGGTTCTGTTTTGCTTGTCTGAAACTGACCTACTAATCTGGATTTCAACATCCAGAAAATGGGAAGTTTATCTGTAATAGTGATCAGAGATAAACTTTGACTGACGATCCCCGATGGTTCTTTCCATACTACACTACAGCACGTATCTTGAAACACAAACATGACCGCAGCTGCCAAAGCCTTTGTGGATTTTAAAGTATTGATTTTACTGTTTATAAATTACAGTTCCACTTCTAAAAAGAACAGCAATTACAAAGAGACCCTCAACGCCTTAAAAATTCTGCTCTGCGATAACTCAGCTACATAAAACTTTCAGACTTATAAAACATGTTTCTCCTCCAAAACTGTAGGTAAATTTCTTTCTATAAGCCCTCTGCAGAGTGACCCAAATGCGTGAGGTTGGTATCTCCATTTGTGGCAAGCAAGCAGGCGACCAGCACATCTGTCTGTGCGCGCACTCGCATCCCCGGCGCACCAGGTATTTGTTGAATGTGGAGAGGGAGATTAATGCCAGCACAGGCCTAGGAAAACCAAATATTCAGGACATGACTTCAATAAAAGCGAAGAGGGAAGCCCTGGGCTCCCCAGCAGCAGGGGGTCTGGCAGTCTCCTCGTTTCACAGGAACCCCCCAAGCCCCTTCACGGCCCCAGGAGAGCCCGGGCGGCTGCCCCGCAGGCAGGCAGGCAGGCTCCCTCCATGCTCCCACCACACGGGGCTTATCCAGCCGCAGGTCTCCTCCAAGGCCCTTTTATCGTTATTCTTTTATTTTTCAGAGGAGCACAGGCACTTCGCCCAGGGCCGGGCGGGCTCCCCGTGCCCCGGGCGAGGACCGGCTCCCCGCCGCCTCCCCCCCCCCGGCTCCCCGCAGGCTCCCCCATCCCCCGGCGGGCTGTCGGTGCCCGGACACCCTCCGTCCCGGCGGCCGCTCACCTTCCAGCAGCCGTGTGATGAGGCTGTCCACGTTCAGCTCCCCGTCCGCCATTTTGTGGCCGCCGCGCTCGGTCCCGGGCGGGGAGAGGGCGGGCTGGAGGGCGCCTCACGGAGGAGGAGGAGGAGGAGGAGGAGGAGCGGGGAGCGGCGCCCGCAGCACGGACGGCTCCCCCCACCCCCCGCGGCCACCACCACCACCGGTCCCCTCGGGCCGGCCGCCTCCGCTGGCAGCCCCAAGCGCCGCCGCTGCCGCCGGTCCCTCACGGCCGTAGCGGGGGGAAGCGGCCGCCCCTCCTGCCCGCCCCGCCAGCCCCCGCCTCAGCAGCCGCCGCCACCGCGCATGCGCACCGCGCACCCCCCTCCTCCGCCCGACCGCTCGCCGCGCAGGCTCCGGAGCGGGCTGGCGGGCTGCAAGGCGCATGCGCACAGCGCCGCCGCCGCTCCCCTGTGGGGTCTGATATCGGCCCCCGGCCGGGCCGTGAGGGTGTTCCGCTCCGCTGCTGGGACCGCCCGTGGAAGCCCAGTTTATTAAAAATAATTGAAATTTAAATTATTAAAAATATTTATTAAAAATAATTATAATCTCTCAGAACTGGAACTGTGCTCTTCGTAGCCCTGCCTTTAACGCAGTTGTCAAGAACCTCATAACTAATGTGTTTGTTTCACTGTGGACAGACCTGCTAACGTACTTTTTTGGTGATTTCATGTATACATATATGTATACATTTAAGATGAATGCTCTAAAAGCACGTTAATTTACATACTTGTGTCAACCATTGCTTGCCTTGCGTGGACAGAAAAATGTTTTAAAATGTAGGTGAGAACTTGTAGCGAAGCAGGACAGCACGCAACTACATACATACTGACAAAATACATACGGTGACTGGCTCATCCCTCACACCAAACAACCTGCAGACGTTCTAGAAAAAAACAGGCCACTTATTTATATGTCTAAATACAGGTGTCGATGTAGAAACTTATCTCGGTGAGCTCAAATGTGATTTTCTTCATCCATCTGTACAAGTCAGCAAAATCCTGTCACCTGTAGTAGTTTCAAAACCTAGTTTTTATCTTTTGATTAGGAGAAAATGAGGATGAGAAAAACAAAAGCAATTAGGACAAGGCGGGGCAGTGATTAGGCGTCAGACACTGGTAGGTGTCCAGACAGCCAGGTAAAAGAGCACTCTTTTGAAATACGTAGGCAATGATAATAAAGTTTCACTTGGATTCACTGAAGGAAGAGGAAGAAACTCCAGAGAAGAAAATTTATTTTGTATCTCCTTTTGTTGGCAGCGTACATGGAAATGCAATTCCGACTCGTCTGCTGAAAGCATACACATATCATACACATATCCTTATTTTCCAATTTCTGACAGTGGTGAAAATCTCAATAGCACATCAAAGCTTTGTCTTTCCTTTTTTTTGTTAAACTAGGAAAAGCAATTATTCAGCTCTTAAAAGGATCTTCCTTATCCTAACTACTTCATTCCTGCCAAAACTAATAGATACACTCTCCTGAGCTTTTAGGAATCGTCCCAGTTTCATTTCACACTACTGAAGTGCTGTGAAGGTTATTTTAAGCCACTGCAACATCAAGTTCAAACATAATAGTACATTATCGTAGAACATTTTGCATTGACAACAGAATAGAGATACGAAATTATCATTCCCTGTGACATAAATATACAATTAATTTGTCCTCAAAAACTCCAGAAGATGCACAACTTTCAGATACACTGAGCAAAACATAATTCCTTAACAACTGTTTTTACTAGGCATGTCAGCATGTTCCAGCAACAACTCAGCAACATATCATGATATCAAAATAATTTAAAAAGCAGATGCCGTGGAACAGAACATGCTGCAATAGAGGCTGGGAAAATACCCGACTTCTTCCTTCGTAGATCCTGTGCCCGTCTTTTGTTTAATTTTACCGCATCATATCTGAACCCACAATGACCTACATCACTCTTGACATTGCGTTCTTGAGGACATCTGGCACAAGTGTAACTCTCTCAGTTACGCTCGGGTGAACAAGGGGCATCATTACATGACGAGGGAAGCCCGCTGGTGCTACCCTTGGCATTGGAAGTATGACACCTCCCCGTCCACCTCCTGGCTCCCATCTCTGCTGCGTCTTGGCTCCCACACCGCATTGAGGCTTCTCTCCTGCTCCACGCACCCGTGCGTGCCCCTATCTGCACATGGGCCACCAGAGGGGAGGACAGTCGCTGTCCCTTGCTGTGCAACAGAACTCTGCAAAGAGTGCCCCCGCTTGCTTTGTAGCTTGAGCAGGGAAACGAGTATGTGACTTTCTTACTTGGGGCATAAAACTTGACAGATTCTGTGGTTTATAGTGGCATAATCCCATTGCAGCAAGTAGAATGAAAAGATCAGAGAATGAGGCCCATTGTCTTCTACGTTTCAGAAAGAAGTATTTAATGCGGACTGAATGCACTGTCTTTGATCAAGGGGAGATGTTCAGGAATTTCTGACATTACAGCATACACGGGTACAGACCAAAGATCTAACTGGTGATTTAAGTAGCAGGAGGAGCTGAATGTTGCTCATGCCTTTAGCAAATTCTCATTAATAATGCTCATCTTTCTAAATTTCCTTTCAGTTATTTTGAAATTTCCTCTTATGTCCACAAACACGGCTTTGCTGCTAACTTTCTCCTGCTCGGTCTCAGTGCCATTTACCCTAAGTACCCTGCATGCCAACTTTCCTCTCCGTAACCACATGCTGTCTCGAGGTGTCTTTTAATTCAGTGCTGTTCTGCTGAATATAAGACTTGAACAACAGAGATTTCCAAATAAGTTGGCAAGAAATTGTAGGTTAGTAAGAGTCGTTCTCTAAACTGTGGCTTCCTAGACATGAGTTCTCACATATTTTGCTACCGAGATGCTTATGTCCCAGCTACAGAGCTCTGTCTTAACATCTCGGATATTTCCTACTCTTTTCTGGTTACCTTACGTAGGCTCAGCCACCATGTTGACCACTATTTCCTCTTTAAGGTTGGTGCATGACGTGCACTTTTAAGTTATTTACTGTGACATCATAACCGCTGCTTTCAGAAACCATGGCCCCAGCTGCATTGTCCTGCTTGGTCTGTCCTCAGTTACTTGACTGAACGCACACGGCAGAGTTTGACACCTTTCCAGTCCCTACAGCTCGTTTCTGATGTGTCGTATCACCCTTGCTGAGCCTAACTTAGGGCTGGCTGCGGCTGCTGTGTAGGTGGGAGAAGCTGTGTGGCCACACAGTTGGTTTTCCATCATGTAATTAGGAGCATATTCTCCCTGGGCGGCGACTCCGCTGCCTCCTCAGTGGCCTTGTTCAGTTTCTGACTTGCAACAGGAGTTAGCGATCCCAATCAGCAAAGTTACCTGTTTTCTCAGGACATTTTGCTTACAAAATATTCACAGGTCCTGTTTTTTTATTTTATTTATTTATTTATTTATTTATTTTAAAACAGACGTGGCAAGAAACTGCATCCGGGTACTCCCAGAATAGACAAATAATGCGGATAAATTAGCACTATTTTGTTCCAAAACTTTACTTTCAGACAGGTGCAGAAAACCAAACAGATCTGACTCTGTAGCTCTTTCTGACCCTTTTTCTCACTTTCTCAGTATTTGCACTACAGCTGAGTAAATAGTAGGTTTTGTTATATTCTTTTCAAGATTTTAAAAATATATTGCTCTTCTACAGAGAGCTGAAATCAACTTTCCTGAGAAATTAGAGCAGGAGAGTCCCAAAATAACCAGTGGTTTGAATTCAGAGGCATGTACCCAGGATGCAAAAACTTTCCTCTGAACTGCAGCATCCCAGATGGGTCTCTTGGTATCACTTTTTGGCACTGCAGTGCTTTTTATAAATAATTAAATATCAGCTGGAGCAGGGAGATGAGTTTGGATCTATGTCGGATGAAAGCCCTAATCGTTCAGTGATAGAGTTGGTTCATCCCTCTTGATGGAGCTATTATAGTTTGTAGAAATAGTTATATATTAATAGAGTCAAAGAGGCAGGCTATTATTAAAGTAATATGTTGTAAATATTCTACATACATTTTACACTTTTTCCACTTCAAAGAGCTAATAGGTAACAGATTCACCCTCTGCAGATTCTTGTCATACATTTACTCGTGATTACCTGGGCACCTTTGGTGAGCTCTCAGTTTTAATTCCCACATTTGTAAAATGGGAATAATAACATATGTGAACCTCTACGGGTAATGAAGTGACATAACTGAAATATTTGAAATACATTATGAGGTCTTTGTTTGATATTCAGATGCATTTGCCATAATCATCACAGCTTTAGTAATGACTTTTTTTGATGAAAAAGACTTTTTCTGTAGATTCATACTGACCCTTGGTTCCTGTGAATGTAGCATGTCCTGATTGCCTCCTGAGCACACTGAAAGGGTAGGATAGGTCTGGATGTTACCTTATTTTCTCTGCAAGTAAACCAAGAAAGCAGCTTGATGATTTCAAGGACGACAAATGAAAAAGTGTTTTTTGTTTGTTTGTTTGTTTGTTTAAAAAAAAACACATAAATTTCAATCTGACTTGAAAGTCTCATTTTGGAAAGAGCAGAGACTTCTGCCCTATCCCAGTAGTTCCAGGCTGAGCAAGATCAGCTCTGCCTTGAATGCATGACGGAGAGCCTCCAGGAGCCACATGCGAAACCACAAGGTAAAGCACACACAGCACTACATATCACAGATTACTTCATCGCTCAGTGTCAGAACTATTTAAAAGCGCGAGGAGAAGTTTTTTATTATTTTTATTAGCGCATGATACAATCTCAGTTCCCCTGGCAGCCTGTCCTACTGCCCACAAACTATCAGAAATTCGCAACACCTGCTGTGGCGTTACTCCCTAAGCAAGGGAGGGGGAAGGACTTTGAAGGAAAACAAGGCAAATAATTTGGGCCTGCAGGATCTGCAGACCTCAGTTTGGGGAATGTCAGTCAAGCTTACTATTCCTCTGCACTGGAGAACAAAAATGTTCCTACCCTCCTCTTTCCCAGGGAGGAACAGCTGTGAGAACTGAAATTGTCTGTATCCATTTTCCTAAGTAAACACAGGAATATTTAGTTTCAGCAAAAGCAGATGGTTTGTGCCCTGTGAATATGCTGGCATTTGACACTAGCTGTCAGAGTTTCACAGAAATAAAATGTGTGCAGAGCATCAGAAAGGGCTTCTTTAAACTCTGGGACTCAACTCACAAAATGAAAGCTAAGAATGCAGTAATAATATCCTTACAAAAAATAAACAAAAAACAGCCTTTATCCAGAGATCTCAAAGTGCTCTCTAAATATTATTAATCAGACTACATAACAGTCCATGGAGTAATTAAATTTTGTTACGAGTTTCTCACAGGGTTACGCTAAAGAAAAGGTAAATGAGCTCCTTCGGGTTATGCAGTGAGTCATGGTCTCGCCTCTGTGTGCTCTGACCATCCACATTTCTCGCCTCTTGCTAATGCATCTCTAGTGTGCCGTGTCCTCATCTGTATTCCCAGGGCAGGATTGTTCAATGTGAAACCATTACTGTTAATAGCACAGGGACAGGACTGTGGTGTGTGCAGCATGCATTGCCATCGCTGGGACATCTGAGTGCTCTACGGGGAATTTATAATATGCTGAAGCAATTTGTGAACAGCCCTCAAACCTCTTGCTAATGGCAGTTGCAGTGGGTGTTAAGTGTCTGAAGATGTTTAATTATTTGGCGATTTTTATTGATTTGTGTTGTTACTGCTTAACATAACTCTGTAGTAACACGGCATCTCTACCAATCTGAAAGTGTTTTCCAAACAGTACATAAATAAACCATACAATCCCGATAGGTACACCATTTTGTTGGGCAGCTGGGAGAGGGATGTGGTTTGCTCGGGATAAATCCAAGATTTAGGAGTGAGGCTCCGGGGGCTGCAGACCTTGGAGTCACTGGTGGCACGTGGCCCTGAGCCAAATCCAGAGTGCTGGCCCCCAGTCTTCGCCTGCATGTAAAACCAGGCTTGGGACCCATTTCTTTTTACTCATACCTTCAGAGTGAACCTGCACACCAAAGCACATCACCTTTCTGGATCCCTGAGTAAAATGCGTATTTGTTGTGACTCACCGGGTCATGCCTCAAACACAGGCGCGAACCCCACGCGTGTCCCGCTTGCAGGACCCGGCTCGGGCCTAAAATGGCTCCTCGGGCGCTGGGTGCCGGTGAGGAGCCGTGGCAGGCCCTGGTTTCTCCTGTCATCTGCAGGACGAAGGGTGTGCCACGGAGCGCACCTGCCCTGCAGTTGAGGCAATGCTGTAATTTAATATACTCCGTGATCAGCATTTTAAGAGTTTGAATTTGCTATTTCTCCATTATGTAATTACATAATAATAGTAACTTAACTAACACAACGTACGTGGAGTTTTGCTGTTGCTTGTTATGTAAATCAGAGATATTTAGCAATATGTTACAAAATGGGTACATGTATTTGGGTGTGAGATGTAAGAGGCTACTTTGATTCACGAACAAAAAAAGTAAAAAGGAGTTGTTGGGAAAACCTATTTTATAAAGAAAGAATTGTTTAGTTGAATCTTATCTTGTGGCTTATTCACTAATGGGGAAACTGCAGAGCTTCCATGTATTAAAATTAAAAAAAAAAAAAAGCAAGCAAACTTTTCTATCTTTTTGAGAAATGCAGATTTTTAATTTAGATTCAAAAACTGGATGATATACACGTGAGAAATTTGAGGCTGAATTTAGATAAGGTAACATGAATCACTAACAAAACACTGGTGAAGTAGCTAATCTTTAGGCACAAAAGAACATTTATTTTAGTTGTTAATCTGCTTATAAGAAGCAGATATTCTTTAAAGTACACTTCAGAAGAATTAACAAGAAATCGAAAGTCAAATTTCAGTATCAAAATGTCAGCTGCCTTGCCTTCCAGCAAATTGTGACACATGCTGGTCACTCATCTTATTTGCGTGGTATTTTTAGTATCTCTCAGGTAATCTAATTTGTCCTAGATGTTCCCAAAATACTTTGTCTATGTATGGTAAGGCCCGAAAGAGCAGGAGCTGGGAGAGACCCAGAAAGCAGGAGCGTGTCTGCGAGCAACCTGGCACGCGGCCTGCCCCAGCCCCACCGAGCAGAGCCAGGATGGTGGCAGGAGGATGGGACGGGTGGTGGCGACCAGGGGAGGGGAACAAGCAGCCCCCACATGCTGCTGTGGCCAAACTGCCCCCGGCCATGGGCTAGCAGGAGGCTATGGCCCTGTGCCACCTGTCCGAGCCATCACACCGCTCCGATAAGGCACGCGTCTTATCGTGCCTTAGCCTGCCATCTGCAACGCACTGATAAGGAAACGTAGATGCTTCAGAAGAATGTAGCTAGGCTTAATTGAGGTCTGTAACATGTTTTGGACTCTCTACAAGCTGCCGCAGTGCAGCGTCTAAGGTCTGGCTGTCACAGAGCGTGTTGCTCCTAGAGCCGTCTTCATTCAACACCCTCTGCGTACTCACTCTTCCGACAACGCTCGCGTTCGTTATCCACGCTCAGCTCTGGTGCCATTGTGTTGCTTGGACACCTTCTAATTTAAATTTCATATTTTGATTCCTGGGTGATAACTTCAAACACCAATTTGCTTCTACCACGCTATACGTCCTTTTTCTTATTTTAATGAAACCTAGCAACCATATTGTAAATTGGAAATAACTACAGCCCATTAGACTATTGAAATCCCTGAAGATCTGAATTATTCACTATTAACAGAACTTGTATAATTATAGGTTAAGATATCACTTAGGCATTTAGCATACATCATCTCCACTGTTAATTTTTAGCTCTTGATCTGTATTAGTAACCTCAGCTTGCTAAATTAAAGGATATGCCTCCAATTAGCCTAAATTTAACATTCAAGAACACATCTCTGGTGGGATGATGCTCATAAGTTTAGAACATCCAGGCAATTTCAGCTGAGCTATTGAGGCTCTATCTCAAGTGGAAAATAAGATATTTTCTTATAAACACTTCCAAGACCTTCACAGGGGCAGAAGGAAAAGGGCAAAGCTGCATTTTGAATAAGGCCCAAAGCCAAAAGGCGTGCAGGTGCTGGTCTTTTGCCTCTGTAGAGAGATTCGGGACCCCTGTGCAGAGGCAGTGGGGTCAGTGAATAAGATTCCCCCCCCCAGAAAAAAAATAATAAATAAATATTGGGCTTGGAACTGGCTGGCACAGCCAGCAAAACATTGAGATACATACCAAGAGAGATCTGATACAGTTGGGAAAGTAATAGCCTTTTTTTTTTTTTTCCCCCTTTTTCCTTTAAGAGACTTGCCCTTGTTTAACATACCAGGCCTGATTAGGACACTTGTTTGTATGCTGTGCAGAAACACATGGTCTCTTCAGAGTCTGGTGATCTATAAGACACATTCTTCACGAGAGGAGTTTTGTAGTTAAGCAGTGTAAATCCCTCATTCAAAGCTGAGCTCCTCTGGGGGGCTGTCCCCAGGATTTTCAAAAATTAATGACTTTATTGAGCATCTTCATTACAACTAAATGACCAGAAAAGCTGGAATGACAGACACTTAAAACTTGACATACTCATCCATTAAAATATGGGCACTTTCTAATCAGAATAAACTTCATTTGGCTAACCAATGATCTTGACAACAGACCTCCAGCCACCACTGAGAAGCTGTAACTCTTCAGGTGGTCAGAAGTACTGCTGCAGCATCTTCGACAAGACACAGCTTGTCTTTCTCTTCTGAGAGCAGTGGGCTGACTTTCTGTTTGTTAAAGTATAAATTAACTCTTCTGTTTCCTCTCTTATTCCACTAGGAAGGAGGGTCTCCCAGTCATCCTCTGCATTTTATTATACTGTTTTATACCTGCCTTAAAAGATTAGCTCACTCTTCATCATCCTAGGTAATCACATTTCCAATTGTGGCAAGTCCTTTCAAAATATGGAGCTAGGAAATCACATGCTAGCCACAAGTTCGACTGTAAGTTTAAAACATTTTGTCTTGGCCAGCATTGAGAAAAGATACAGCTTTTGACAATGTTCTGTCATGCATAAGTTCAGTGAAATGAATGCATAAATTCAATAAAATAATTTTCAGTAAACATTAATGAGCTTGTTAAGGAAGAGAAATGCAGCCCTCTTGGTGGCTGTACAAATGTGACATAAGTATAATTCAACAAAGAGTTGCTAATATTGCCGAGTGTCTCCATAGGAAAGGTCTGGGCAGTAAGAAATCCTCTTGCTAGGAAATCTTATAAATTTATAATGGCAACCATAACAGAGGAGGGAGAAGGCACTAAACTGGAAAACACTATTAAAAATTGTAGTAGAATCCAAATTATTCAAAGCTTAGTCATGACTCTCATACAGCAAAGCTTGTTACAGCGTACGGATATTACTGAAAACAATCAGAATCAAAAGATTACACTAGTAATGCTAATGCCTGGCTTCACTGTACCCAGAATGAAAACAACAAAAAAGATCATTTTCAGATTACCGTGCGGTGAGAATGTTTTTTTTCCCCCCAATTTTCTTTCATCTAGAAGATTGAACTCTGTCCTATAAAGCCTTTTGTCACATACAACAGTCACGGTAGTGCATATATACTTATAGTCAGACCTCCAAAAATATGTACGTGCCTCAGTCTTAAACACATCTTCCTTGTGAAGCTAAATTCCCAAACTGTGATGCCCATAGTCACAGCTACCCTACCAGCCACTGAGTGAAGCCTTTGGTTGGTAAATCCTAGATTGGGTAAGTCCTCCATGTGCTCGCAGCCAGCACAGAGGTTACCGATACCTCACGTCTCCATTTCATGAGGATCCAAGATCTATTCATTCCTTTGTTCCTGCTACCAGGATTATTACCATGTCCGCTACAAGGAATATGCTGCCATTTATAAAATCCCTTAAGAGCTATGAGAGCTAGGAGCTCATGTGTCCTACTGCATGGCTCCTTGCCCATACCTCTCACCTAAGCCCCACGACTCCAACAGCCCAGCTGCACGCACACCGGCTTTACTAGAATGAGGAAATGTTTCTCTCTTTGTCAGGCTACCGCATGGGCCGGGGATTACAGCACACTCCGGGCACTGTCGCACATCTAGGAAATCCCATTTCCTGGGTGCACGCTTTACCTGGTAGCTCGTCCTGCAAAACTGGCCATCACCACCGCAGCCTTGTTTTAAAGAGCAAGTCCTCCTCCTGCCAAATGCTTAGCTATGAGAGAGAGACTCCCAGCCTCCTGAGCAGGGTGAGACCGTGGCGAGGTGCCAAGGGCTGCCTTGAGCTGGCCCTGTTCTGAGCTGGGGGATGGACCCTGTGACCCCCTGAGGTCCCATCCAACCTAAATTGCTCTCTGTGCCCTGCTGCATTGCACTACCTATAGGCTAATTCCCTGGTTAGCATGTGGGATTTTTCGTCTCCCTGTGGAGGACGTGATTCTTCTCCTGGGTCCTCTGGGATGTCTGCACGCCCCTGTATGGTGCTTTGAATGGCCCTACGTGGGCAGGACCTACTTTTCAGCCCTTGCAACGCGTCCGTAGGAGCTGCATAAGCAGGCAATCTGGCTCCATCCTCAGCCACCCTCCTCATGCAGGCTTATCTCTGAACCCTTGCAGACTTCTCTTTAAAGCTGTCAAATGTTTGAGGAGTTCAGGTCTCTCTCATCTACTCTGGAATTTCAGCTTTAATTGTTTAGAACAAAGACTTCCCACTATAACTGAACATCTTTTGCCTCAAGTGTTAGCTATCTCTGTCTTTGCATGATTGTTTACTTCAAAGATTTTAAAAGCATTTTCCCTTACACTCTTCAGATGACTTGCTAGTGACACCATTCGTGCATTTAGTTCTTTTATCTCATTAAACCTATGGATTTCCAAAATATTACTGGCACACAATCATAAAGGATTCTCTCTCTTTTTTTTTTTTTCTCTCCCCTCTGTTCCAATGGAAATACCTGCTTTCTTACTACAGAAAAAGTACAAAAGAGGTGTTTCTGTGTCCTAAACCCCTCTTGTCCCATCTGTACCCACACACTGGCCAGCAAAGGAGTAACAGCAGGCACGAGTAACATGGGGAAGCGTTAGGATAAGTCATACAAATCTAAGAAAAAGCAGGGCAAGGACTGATTTTTGCATGGTTTTGTGCTTGCCAGGGCACTGCTTTTCTGTTGTACTCTGTCTCCTGTAGTGCTCGATGCATTGGCTCAGCCTTCCCCAGATGGAGCAGTGTAATTCTCCCTCCCCACCAAGAGGGAGGCCCCATGTCTGACCGAAAAAGTGAGGTTTTGGAAAACAAATGGCACTTTGGTAAGCGTTTAGTAGACATTCTGACTTGAATCACCACCTAGCTCCTGTTTACACTTGAAAGTTTTGTCATGTTGGTGCAGTTGTACCAGTAAACTCCTCCTACACAATGAGAGCTTCTTGCCTGTCAAACGCATTCCAGCTTGGCAAGCAACATAAGCCATAACAACAAAACCACCTTTTTTGCTGGTGTAATTGTGTCTACACTCGGGCTTTTGTTGAAGTAGTTATGTCATGACAATCACCCTACACAACACAAAGCCTTGAAGTGCAAACCCAAATCTTAAATCTCGTCTGCCAAGCCAAATGTTATTGTGCTTTAGCACAATTATGGAAAACCAAGCTAGATTTGGTAGAAAGTGCTGACCGCAACCTCACAGTCCGTCTGCACGGACAGTTACGTTCCATTCAGCATTGTATTAGCTAACCAGGGATCCGCTGTGGTAAAATCTAATTTGGGTTTTAAATAGCTGCGGTTGAATAGGGACCAGCCAATCTGCCTTAAACTATATCACATATTAATAGGGCCAGGGTGGAATTTGCTTTATTTGAGCTTCTTTCTCACTAGCTTTACCTACGGATTCTTCCAACATACACTACTTTGGTTGTCATCTCTGTGAAGTTATTTTTCCCTTTTGGCTTTTCATATTCATTTTCCTTTTTTGACACCATGAAATGTAAACATATCTAAGCTGCCAATGAGAAAGAAATGTCTGTCACTTCGAGGGATACTCCATTGGATCTTTAAATAGTGACAACCTTAAATTTTTTTGAATGGTTTAAATTAAACAATTTACAAGCACTAACATAGTAGATTATCAGTACAAATGACATTAATATGTCTTTTTAGCTGAGTATCAGTTTCTAAAGGATGTCATTAGCCACACTCAGATTAGTTTTCCCCAGTAGACCGTAATTCAGTCTTGCGTTTCTAATAGTCTGCTGCATTTTAATTATTTTTCTTTCACTGAGTGTTGCTAGGTTTCCTCAACAATGCAAATGCTGCCCTTCAGAAAACAATAACAGAAGTTATTAAAATTGGCAAGGCTGGGGCCTGAAGAAGTCAAAGAAAGTTACTTATTAGATCACAGAGAAAAAAACAACGCTATCTTACACTTACAGCATGAGTTTCACCTACCCCAAGTCTGAAGTGCATCCCCCTCCTGAAGGACTGAAACCAAGTTTGCCTTGGCATCAGCCACAGTTTGGTGGTGAACCCAGAGGAGGCAAATTTAGGCCTCTAGACCAAATGAAGGAGAAACTTCATTTGTCCCTGAGCTGCAATCACTCCTGCAGCACAATGTGGACCTGTTCAATCAGCTTTGCTTGTTTTAACAAAGTCCATCATCACGCTTTAAGTACTAGGTAACAGATTTGTAGCTGAACAGTTTGCTAGTGACAGCCACAGCAGCAAATGCAGAGCTCTATGTCCTGGTGACACCACTGGCAAACATGAATAGACAGTGGAATTAAATTAGGGTGTTGTATCTCTATTGCAGAATATACCGGGGGGTTCCTCCATGCCTCACACTGGGTTTGCATCTCATCCCAGGCAGTGTTTGCACGGTGCCTAGCAAAGAGAGCCTGACCTCTGTGGGACCTCAAATAAAAATAGTCATCAGAGAGAACATCACCACCACCAGCTGCAAGAAGGACAAGCTTACAGGGCAAAACAAGGACCAGAGGTGCAGAAGAGCCCTGGCATGTGCTTTCAATCACAGGACATGCAGTAGATGCAGGGGCTGAGGCTTTCAGAGAACCGGGAGGGGACAGACACTTCTGATGGATTTCAGAATTGCTTTTTGACTACAAGAACAGTAAAGGAATAGTGGCTGGTATTCCACTCCGGGGCTCAGAGTCTCATATTAAATAATGAAATTCTTGCTTCACTACTCAAGCAAACACACCCGAGAGCATTTTTCTAAAAACAAACAAAAGTGATGCAAATGCAATTTTAATGCTGGCACTCAGCCTATGAGTATACTACACCCCTTGCTTTTGCGTGGTGGCAGGCTGAAATCAGAATATATATATAGGCATACATAGCTGTTTAAGGTCAATCCTGCTGGGCTAACAGTGGGGTTTTCTCTGACCATGTATTTACCATCTATCAGTGTCATCAGTATCACCACAGGAGAATATCATCTCTTCTTTGCCATAAGTGTTTGTTGTTATCCTCTGCAGCACCGATCGATTTCCCAGTAGAGATAATAATAAATAACTTTCGCAGCAGTGATACCATGCACCTGCAATTTTCCAAGAAGAAAGCATGAAGAAAGATGCCTAAGAAAAGCAGAAACTTTCTTCTTCAAAGCATCCTGTGTAATTTTGGAAAATAAACAGTGTAATTTAGGTGAAGAATTGCAAACCAGACAACCCCAAAGATTCATTAGTGCTGACGTGTCTTTTACCTCCGGGCTACCGCGTGAGTCTAGACCAGGTGAGCAGTGGCCACATGTTGTTACGACCTGACAGCCAAGGAGAGAAGAGGTGGTGGGAACACCCAGGGTTTGCATGAACGGCTGACCACAACACAGAGACCCAGCACCGAGCACTGTACGCAGGTTAAAGATCCCTTTCAACTCCCAGCGAGAAATAATCCCTTTTGATCCGGGTGGAGGAACAATTGCCCTGCTTGGGAAGCTAGCTGGCCTCGCTGTTGCCCATTCTGTGCCTATCGTATGAAAAATGAGTACAGGCAGATCTCCAGGCCGTCCAAATTGTCAGAGTTTGGGTCACTGACTTCAAAGTAATTACCATTATTTACACAGCAGAGGAGTCTGCCCAACAGGGTTCATATGCACTGAGGTCAGCCTGAAGATTTTTATGAATGTTACATATATTTCTTAAATATGACTACTGTAGATTAATTATCTCATTTTTTTAAAGTTACAAAATATGCTTCTCAAATTAATTGCATTGGATTTTTTTTCCAGTCTCACACCGTACTAGATTTCAAACCTGGAAGTTAATTTTATAGCAATAAAGGATTTGATATTTTACAGTGTTTTACCTCATTTTTGCTAGAAAAGTACATTTAAAGATTTTTTTTCCTGTGTATGCGTTTATTAATCTAGCCTCAAATTATGATGTTTTTGTCCTTTTCAACCTTCAGTAGCTAGGAACAGGACATACCGTGGTACTCAGGGAATTCCCAATTCGCTGCAAACTTGTACCTTTCCTCTCTAAATGACATGACCCATTCTCCCGATAGCACGTTTCCCCAACAAATGATCTGCTGGATATGAAATTGTATTAAACTGTAAGACAGAAACCTAAGACAAAGTACACCTGTCGTTGCAGATTACAAAACACAGACAGAACATCTTTTTAAACTATCTTAGGGGAAGAAAGACAGCTGCAGCCTTGTTGCATAACAACAGCCATTTTGATTGCTCCACAGCACACGAACAGCAATGAACAGACTTTGTGATTAATTAAATTAACTAATTAAAACCTCCTCCAACCTGATTTGAGCATTTAGTTAGTCAAAAGAGTTGTTTACGTCCTATACGACAAAGCAACTGGGGTTAGTATAATTAATTAAAAGTAATAGTGAATGGTTTGGAGGGTCTGGGGTTTACGTATGTTCCTTGGAGGGCTGAACAAGAGATTAAAAAAAGATTTTAAAAACTGACAGCAGCTCGGTGTTTCCCTGACCCCAGCTTTGTGTGCGAGCTGTAATGCCCCGGTGGCTCGGGCCTGCTCGGGTGCGGGTGAGAGGAGGGACCCGAAAGCCTCGTGACAGGGCCACCAGCCAAACACCCTGCCCGTGCCACTCCTCCGAAGTACGCAGGCTGGCAGCGGCGTGTGGGTGTTTTCAGTGCCATGGGGTATCCGAAGGCAAGCAAGGGGAAGGGCCTGGGTAAACGGAGGACTTGCTTCTCCCCATGGGGAAGGCGGAGTGATGGCAGAGGCCTGGGCGGCTCGTGGTCCGTGCGGCTTGTGGTCCGCGCTGTGATCGATCTGGACACCCCCAGTCAGAGTAATCAACAGCACCACGTCTGCTTCAGGTGTCCTTCATCAAGGTGCTCCAGGATCCCTTTTCCACCTCTGCAACTGCCATTACTACTTCGTACTAGTGAGGTGCCACACATCTTTTCACCTGCTTTGAGTCTTTAAGTCTTTAACGCATACAACATGAAACAAAAAACATCTCTTCCTAGCCACAGTAGTAAGGGATTTCTTGTCATTTTCAGAGCAATTTTTCAGGAAAGAAATATTTCCTTGGTAACAGAGAGACCTACTGATCTACTGACATCCATGTCAAATAACCCGACTGACCACGCTCCCTTCCCCAGGGCTCCTTCGTTGCCGACTGCCCCACTTTTCCAGTAGTTTAAAGATCCCCAATGGGGGGATTTTGTTTAAACATTTTGTTTTGTTTAAACATCCCCAATGGGGGATCTAATCAAGTAACACACAACTTTTCCAAGTAGCATTTTTCTCTTGCAAGCACCCATCTTGCCAATTAAGTCCAATCCTTTGGTCTACCAAACGGTGGACCAAATAAATGATTATATACTTTAAGAAGATTCAGTGCTTCGGACTGGAGCTGTGAATACAATTGGCTGAAGCGCACAACTGACTTTTGCTTCAAAGAGGAAAGTTCACTCAACTAGAAGTCTGATGACTGTAATAAAGGCAAGGTAAATTTTCCCTGGGTTGAATTTTGGTTTGGAAGAAAGGCATACTGAAAAACTCGCACAGGCATGCAGAATAATTCCATAAACTGAGAAAAAACAGTTTATTGGATAAGCATCTGCATTAATTTTTTATCCAGTCTTATTCAAAAGAAATTAATGTCTTTGGTACCAACAGATTACATTAAGATTAGTTCTGAACCTTTGGAGAAGATTGTTTTGGTCGGCTGTCTGTTTCTCAGCAAAGACTGACTTCACAATGAGGAAAAGAAGACAAAAGAGCGGTTCTGTGGCAGAACAGCACACGTGCCAGCTCCGTGAGCAGGGCAGGGAGAGGGGCAGGTCCCAGGAGAAGTGAAGGCATCTCCAGCAGCCCCGCAGGGTAGGTCTGAGGTAGAGGAAGAGCAGCTCGTTCTTGAAAGGTTTGGTATGAACAGAAGAGCCTTACAGACAGTTGGCAAAATGCTTCGTGCCGAGAGCTTTTGGGCCAGGATCAGGGTCCTAGATGTGGTCTTTCCATAAAGAATACTTGAAAAAATAACAGTAGCGGTGAAGGGTATACATTGGGACAGGGATAGAGAGCTGTGATAAAATCCCAATTATCCTGTTGCCTCATTCATTTTTTTTTCTTTGCTCTTCTTTTCCCTAAGTTTTCACTTTTTTCTCCTTCTCCCTTTCTCTCATTCACACTGTGTTTGAGAAAGTATTCCTTTCTACGGACTTCAGTGGGCTTTGGATCAAACCCTCCCATACATCTGTAGTTCATTACATTTTTTAACATACTTGCTTCACAGTCTTTGTGCCATATTTTGCTTGTTCAGAGGAAGCAACGTCAAAATTTGATTGTCTGGTCAAACTCCAAAGAAGAGCTAATACTCCACCCTTGCCAGAAATCACATGCCAGCTCAGCTCCTTCGTGCTTTAGGAAGCTAGCTTTCTGTTAGCACGGTTTTTCACTGCTGCTATGAGGCCACATTATACGATACAATAAATTGCTTGCCCCCAGAGAAAATTGTGATTACAGAAACACAGTGAATGAATTCTTTACTTCTTCAGAAAGCTGCTTCTAAAAAAAAATACAAAACAATTTTATAGAATCTGATGTAATTGATTTGGTGCTCTTTTGTAGTAATGTATGGATTCTTTATGATTACTTGCTTTTAGGAATGCTTGCTTTTTGAACAGTGATAACTATGTTACTGTCACTACCAGTGCAGGCAAAGGAAACTCGTGGCTCTCAATCTCTTGCCATCACGAGTCGCTCCTCCAGTATGCTGAAAGCATTAGGTGAGTTGAAATTTATGGCTCATCAAAGCCCATTCAACTTTCAGCAAGGAAGTGTTTTCTCTCCCGATTTAAACTTGTAAGTAACTACAAAGAATCAAAGGAGGAAGAATGACTCAAAATAAAGTAAAAAAACACTCAAAGATTGTTAGGACCCCATGCCAGGATTATTGACCTGAAGATAAAGTTGGCATAAAGAAATGATATACACTTCAATGTGGCAAACAGTAAGGTTAAAAAAAAAATAAATCCCTTGCCTATGTATACAGGATGGTGGGCTAGTCTAGCCTAAAATCCATGAGTCTGAAAAAGACTTGAGGTGGATAAGGAGTCTCTGACCCGGTCCTTTGGCCAAAGACATTTAATCAGTGGTTGAATGAGAAAAATCCCAAGTAAAGGTTTCATTTTTCTACAGAATTGATTACTTTTTGATTTTCTACAGAATTGATATTCTACAGAATTGATTACTGCTAAAATACTGTACACATTGAGACACCAACGTTGCCTGAGTCTCAGAGAAATGAAATGCCCCCAGGCATAATGTACTGGGTGTTTCTGCAGCTCTGCCAAGGAAACCTCCCCGGCAGGGGTCAGGGACGGCTCCAGCTCAGTGGATCTCAAGCGAGGGTTGTAATTAAATAGATGGGGACTTTGATACCTACTTCTTACTTTTCCTCCCCCCTCCTTTTCTTACCAGCTTTGGTATCAAAGACCTTCACCCTCTAAAGCTTATTACCTTGAACCTGGACTCAGAAGAAATGCATCCATCCCCCACAAACCCCAAGGGAAGAGGATTCTCTCTCCCTGTCTCATTACAGCTGTAACAGTACTGCTGCTGTCTCCCCTGCTTGGGTCACACCGGAAAAAAGCAGATTTCAGCGCTATCTGAGAAGGATTACAACTAGATGCTCCCCAACAATAACACTAGGATTCTCACTGACAGAAAAATACAAGCAACAGAAAATGCCCTTCAAAAGGCGCACCACAAATGAGTAGCGTAAGCAGGGGAACACACAGCCACGGAAAATGATTCTCATGTCTGTAACAACAGAGACGTGTGTCCCCTGTGTGTGCACATCTGTTGTGCAGTCCCTCTCTGAATATTTGCTGGCAGCGTTGTAAATGTCTGAGCCACTAAGCAGATTTTATCTTCAAAACCTGTGGCCAAATTCTTAAGAACACATTAGCATCCGTAAAATGACAGACAGGAGTGCGTGCATGTGTTTTTGTATTAGCTCATCAGCTTTGCTTTTCAAGAAAAACTATGATGCCCTTGCTTAAGTATTAGTGGAAATTTGCCTGAAAAAGAGCATGAACACCAATGGATTAATTTTTTTTCCTGACCAGTAGCTGCCCAGCAGTAAAAGCCTTTAACACTGGTTAATTCTGACAAAAGTACAAATTTTGCATGTTAGGGGTTGTGCCCAGAAGCCAGCAGCCCTGCCTCCTGCCTCCTCAGGCCCAGGATGCCTCCTGCTGCAGAAGGCTGCAGCTCAGCGTTTCAATTGTTCAGCCACGTGGAGGAGAAGGAAAAATAGCTAAGCATTTCTAAACCCTAGCTTATGTCAGCTGCTGGTTTTCTGGAGAGCATCTTTTCACCTTAAAACGCAGTCCGAAATAGTAAGAGGCTGCACAGCGGAGTACCGTATACAGAGGCGCTTAATGAAACCAACAGCTGATGGGTTTAGAAAGACAAGTTGTGTGCTCGGTTTGATGATGAACACGTTGTGGACGTTGGAGTAGGAGGACTTCTTACACTGGCAGCACCAGCTGGGAGCTCACTCACCCGGTTCCCTTCCCTGACCTTAGCTAGTGACTCCTGGCATTGCCTCGGGCAGACTGATTACCTCCTGGTAACACTTAGGAAAATCAGGTGAAAGGCTTTCCAAGGCTTTTTTTTTTTTTAGGGAGAATTATCCATTAAGTGAAATGATTGAGCTGGGATTAAGAGTGTTTCTAAAAATACCTTCTTGTTCAGTCACAGGTTGTTTGGCCTCGATGCATGAATTACTGGGTTAAATTACACAACGTAAGCAGGAGTTCAGAGCAGATGATCATAACAGTCCCTGCTGGGCTTAATATCCATGAATTAACCCACAGGAGGGGACAAACGCAATGAGATGGCTCATACAATTACTGGTTCTAGCTCCTGTCCCCTCTTTTCAAGATTTGTGAAGCAGCTCCCGAGCCACAGGAGCTTACAGAAGTGCATCACCCAGTGCTGGCTTAAGGCAGGGGTAAAGCCTCCACAGGACTTCACTGACTGAAGCTACGGGTACTGCTCCTTCTGTCCCAGCCAGCCAGCACGAGGCAGCTGACTGCATTTCAGGATTCACTGTACGCCTGTAATTTATTAGGCTGTCATCTCCAGAAGAAGCATTGTTGAAGAAGAATGACATAGTCCTTCCTTTTTAATTTATTGTCCCAATAAAATTAATCACTGACCTCCAGCTCCTAGAAAACTCCACAGAGGAAATCAAACTCTGAAGTTCATCCATTCTCGTCAGTGGCAAATGGAGCAAAAAGTGAATCATTGCACAGGCCTAGATGCAAAATATAAGTGACCTTGGAGCAGCAATCGAACTTTAAAAGTTCATGTTTCATAAAAAAAAAAACATCAAAATGAGTACTTGGAAAAGGCAATATTGATTTGGAAGCTTACACATACTTTAAAGCATTTTTTAGATGTAGTTTGCAGTTGTTCCAGGATGCAAGAAACAAGGAGGCATCCACCCAGGGCAACCATGATCTAAATAAGGGAGATGCACAGCGGCTGCTGTCACACGAATGACAATGCAGAAATCCAATCCAGCATTTGCTGTGAGTTGGGCACCCATTCAAAAGGCAGCTTCCAAGGAAGTGTATGATACATAGCCACGATCTTGTATGGGATGCCCTACATAAATCAGGGCATGCAATTGCTCTGCATGCTCCGGGCACACTTCCACCACCACTGCACTTGCAAGGAATCAGGGACAAGTGCGAAAGATTACAGAGAGTCCTGGGCTTGTGAGCTGAGCCATGCATGAACACCAGGATGGCTGGTCTTAAGCTCTCCCATCCACAAAGCTCAGTGTACAGGGCTAGGTTTGCCAGGACCTGGGAGGCTCATCCTCTCCTCCCCACGCTGTTAGCGCTGCTCAGTGAGCCACGCACACACTGTGTGAGGAACCAAGCAGCTTCTCCCATCACTCCATCGGGCAATGCTCTGCTTTGCCAACACGGATGTGCAAAGCCTCATAACTCCTCCTTATACAGGTTTTACTAGCCCCTGCATGAGTGAGGAGGGTATGACATGGAAACTCAACAGCCTTAAAAAATATTCCAGTGCCTCAGTTAGTGTCAAAGAGTTTTGAAGGAAGATCAATGCCAGAAATTTGAGATCCCATCACTTATTACAGCTGAGTCCATACCAGTGCTGCACAAAGCAGTCCAAGGCTACTCAGCTAAATGAGTAGGGACTGTAATTTTCACGAGTCTGTAGAGGATATGTGGAAATCAATAACATCATCCTAACTTTGCCACTAACTTGCTACGGTTAAGTCACTTATATTCTCCATTTTCCCTTATTCCTACATGTAAAAAGACAGTTTTTATGACTGTTCTTACAGAAATACTGGAAGATTTGCTTAGCTAATGTTTTTCCAACACTGCAAGTATTAAAGTACTCAACCCCTGAATTTTATCACCAGCATGGATAGTGAGAGTGCCAGCACTTACAGCAAAGAAGGAGACAAGAAAAAGCAGTTTTAGCAGAGATGGAGCTGAGATTGAAATGCGTTCAATCTTTACAAGCCAATTACCGTGTCACAACTTCATGTTCCAGCACTCGCCTAGAAGTCCAGACACCGTGGAGTCACACAAGCTATTTGTTGCTTTTCATAAACAAGAGAGTGATTCCCTCATCTCCTCAAACACATCTCACCTTTGTTCTTACTGGTTCTTCACATACAACTTACCATTTCATATTTTAAAGTCTCTCTTCATGACAGAGACAATGAATTAGCTCAAATGTCTTACGGAGGAGATATTTACAGATTTGGTTGATAAATTCTGTGCTTCAGACTAGTCTGGTTTTGCATGGCAGATGTACAGTCAAAAACTACCAAAATTATTATGAAGAGCAGGGTAAAAAACTCGGGTAGTATAAAAGTAGTTTCAGTTGGCCTAAGATGCCTTATACTCTGAGGGTCTGGCCACGAACAAAGAGGAAGCTTGCCAAACATAGCTTTTCCTCAGCGATCGTGTATCTTTCAGAAGCCAGTCAGGTCCCAAGTAATTTCCTCTATTAAACCCAGCTCAGGTGTTCCTTCCTCTTGCAGAAGCACTGGGAAAATGTACCCAACAGCATCATACACATCTGTAAAAGCAATTTAGCTGCCCAGGACCACGACTAGTATTTCCATTTGCACACTGTACTATCAAAGAAGCTTCATACCCACCTACAGTTCATAAGGAAACACATTTTTCAAAGCCATCTGAGCTGACACCTTTATCAGAGAACACTTTCTGACTCACTGAAATCAAGATCCTGTTCAGCAATAAAAATCATTGTAAAAAATAGACTTTGTGTCTTGCCCAAGACATGAACAGGCTTCAAACAATGATGAAACACACACAGATCCCCAGCAGCCTAAACTCACAGCATGGCACGTACCAGCAGCTATCTGTACAAGAGTAAGACTATCTTATACGTGTTCATAATTTTTCTTCTTTCATTGATTCCATTGAGATTAGACTATTCGCATGAGCAAACGTACGCATTTGATCAAATAAGCTTTTATGATAAGATTACATGCTGTACCAGAGTTTGCAAAAGAGCGCTGCTACCAGAACATGCAGTGCTCTGCCATCAACTGCTATATATCTATTAACCCATTTTACCAAACAACCTTGCCCTGCAATGCTTGTACCTGTACTCTGGTTTGAAATAACATTAAACAACATGGTCCATCATTAATACTGCTCTGGCTGAAATATTTTGCGCGCCTGCAAGTGATTTAAAAAAAGTTTTAGTGGGAGAGATGTGCGGTTGATATACTGAGGGTTTTTGCTTCCCTGGAAATGCACCAGATGCTTTTATCCACTGCACCTTGAAATACATCATTTACCCACCCCTACTCAAGCCCACTCACTTTTAATTGTCATACGTGCAGCAGCGTCAGCAGCATTGGCAGGAGTGGCAAGAAACCCAGCAGAAGAAATAACATCGGCAGCAACAGCTGTGGGATCGGTGACAGCAGAACCTTCTACCCACAAAAGTCTACCTTATCTATTTTAAAAAGTGTAGGGTCAACACTTGTACCAGCTGATATAACAGAAGCCCAACATAGTAGCATTGATCTGCTCCCATCTTTTCTGACGCCAACGATACGAGAGCCATTTACTCGACCTTGGAATATCAACATTTTGACCTCAAGTTCTTTGGGCCATCACCGGGCAACCTTCTCCAAGGATCAGGCGACTATTGTCCAATTTCTATGATGACATGAGGAATAACGTTATTTGATCTCACTCTGTTTATCTTTCTCAATCCTTTTGTCTCTTGCCTGCTCCTCCTGTTACCCAGCATACAATGTGCTCCTTAAGAGATCCAGGGTGCATTGTCTCAGGGAAATAGCAATTAATTATTAAACCTGTCTCTACAGCAGCCTTCCAGGTGTTGAGACAATCTGTAAGCCAAGCACTGATGTTTATCTCTGTAACATGGCACTACTGCATGAAACATGACAGCCAAACTCCTGCACAAGTTTTGTTGTTGTTGTTTTCTTCATTCTCTTACAGTGCAAAAATGTCTTTTTGCAGAAAAAAAAAGCCTGTGGTTATATACTCCCTTCTACCCTGTTTTGGGTGAGCACACATCGCTGCACAAAACCTCGCACTGATTTTAGTACTGTACTTATCTCCTCTGCTCTGTGTGCAGTCAGGAGCCAGGAACCTTGAGCCAAGTTTAGCTATGTCACCCACCACCGGCAAGGCAGCTGACTTCTTGCAGGGTTACACATCCCTACATATCATCTAGCTACTTTTAAGGATTGTCCTTGGAATGGGAATAGGGTGGGCAAGGGCTGAGGATCTGCTGCTGGCAATAAGCAAAATGGTGGGGTAAGATTTTGTGTTCCAGGTATTTTCAGAGCTGCAGTGGTCAGAGGAGCTGGTGGTGAGGAGGTCTCCTGAGATCTACAGACCAGGACAGGAGGCAGCCTGAGAAGATGGCTGTACCCCAACTGCACTATGATACAGTGCCAGAATTGCCTTTAACCCCCAGCAGGAACAATGAAGAAAGCCCAAATGTCCATTTGAGCCCTATTATGCCACCATTTGAAAAAAATAAAATAAAAAAGAGGCATAAAATTAGAGCATTAAAGCCAAACATGTTTTTTACAAGGCCATGGCAGAGAAATCTATGGGGAAGTGCCAAGCCTGGAAGGATTACAGAATGACGCTGCCCCCCAAAATAGCTTTTTGGATGGGAAACACTCATTAGTACATTTTGCCTTTATTACTCTTATTATTACCTCATGGTGTGTAATAACACACTAACAAACCCTCTCAGGGAGCTAAAACTATTGTCCCAATCACTGTGCAAATACATAAAAAAGCAAGCCATTCAACAAGCACTGTTACACAAGATTCCAGGTTGAGTGTCTTGTGGCCATTTGAAGGTACAAATTTAGCTTTTTGGACACTGATTAATGCATCTCCCTTATGAATAGTTTGTTATCTCTTAAGACGCAAATACATCAGCTACCTCCCTTTCTGTCACATGGCCTAAGAGCTCCTCTCTGCTCCAGCTAGCTGCCTACTTGTACAAGACTTGTAGGAATTCAATTACTTTTGAGCCTGCTCTCCGTCAGCCAAATTGAATCAGCCAGTGTATTCAACAGTTATTTGAAGTTGTACAGAGCACGATCACCTAAGCCTCATTTCCTGAGTAAAGCAGACTGGCAATTCCGACATCTAAGAGCTGATGACTTGCAATGGATGCATGAAATAAATGGGAAAATAAGAAGAGAAGATGGTAGGAAGGCTGGAGTTAGGTAATAAGAAGCTCAGCATACTATTGTGCAAGAAAATTAACATTAGTCACAGTCCAATGCTGGCAGCTGGTGCCAGCTAGCAAGGCATTTAAAGGAAGGGTTGGAAGCAGGAGGGGGGCAGCAAGGTGGGTTCTTGCCCCAGATTTTCTCATATATATGAGGCAGCACAGAGGGAGGCATCAAAAGCACTTGAGGGAAAAGTTAACCAGGAGTAGGCGGATAAGCAGAAGTGGTTGTGTCAAATTAGCAAGGACCAGCTGCTTACCCCTGGATTGAGCTGTGCTGCTCCAAGGAGACCGACGTGCCCCCAGCCTGGCCACTGTGGCTTGTAGGTCTTCCCTGCCCTGCCCAGGGGAGGGGGAAATGGAACCGTGTTTCCAGGCGCCTCCTTTATGAAGTCACAAAGCTTGGTGCTTCAGTACAGGAAAGGGGAGAGGAGCTAGCCGCGTGCTGAGAGACATCTCGACGTGCTTGTGGCACTGCTTGTGTGGTGGGACGTGTCCAGGCCTCACCTCCCCTCACGGCAGGTACTGGTAGTTGGGGTGGAAAGAAGCTGGATTTAAAGAAACGTGCTTTGCCTGTGGCACGTTTTGGCTGACACGGGCCTGGTGAGAAGGAGCAGACTACAGGTGCTGGTGGCTGACTGGTGGGATATGTTGGCCGCAGCGACAGAGAAAGGCAGGAGAGATTACAAGGGAATGCCAGGCTCTGTGGAGCCAGGACCACCCACCGGTTTGACTGTTTCATGTATCCATAAGGCAATGTCAGGTTTTACATTTGGTCGTTTGGAGACAAGCCTGGAACAGATAAATGTGAGAATTATTAGCTGAAGCTGTGCTGAAGCAGACATATGCTCTGGCTCTAGGAAACCTGCTCTCCTTCCTCTACCTGCATCAAGAGTAGGAGATGGCAGGCTCATCACAGCCATTTTCCAGCTCTCTGCTGGCAGAGCTGTCTTGTTCCAGGAGAATTTTTTTTCCACTGGCTAAGCCCGATGTTTTAAGGCCCACGAAGGCTTTAAAGCTGCTTACAGATGGCAAAGTGACCTTTTCAGATTGCAGACTCTGAGACTGACTCGTGAGCTGATAGACCCTGAACAGAGAGAGCAAATTTGCTTTCATATTTCTGAAGTGTCATGTATTTGTAAGTTATAAATAATAAATGTAGCACGGTCCACAGAATATATATTCCACCTATTTGATAATACTCCACACCTGTAATAAGCTTTTTAGCTTAAAATATTTTTGATCTCAACCATTATCTGAGGCCGCGGGCCTCAGAACCACCAATGCGATGGAAGGAGAAGGGCAAATACCGTACATCATGCTCCTAAATATGAACACAAGATATGGGGCAAGCCATGGGCAAACCTGAGCGGGTCCCTGCTCTTCACGTCAGAGCCCTGGCACCAACTGCCAATATTTGGGAGGAAAAAACAGTTCCCCTCTCCTCACCATTTCACTGAGCTCACATTTGCTGTGCCTCTGCTAGCGCTAAAACATTGTCACCGTAATGGCCGAGTTTGTTTGCTTTCTATCAACATGCTTATTTAATATCTTTTTCTTTTACTAATGAGTCAGGCTTCTTCTATGACACACAAGACATCCATATTGCATGAGGTGGGGGACCTAAGCATGGCTAGCAGGCTCTGTGTGTTTCAGTCGGCAAGCATGCTGTTAACAGCAATGAATAAACAAGCGAGCGAGCGGCCTGGGCGCCCAGATCCAAACCAGGAGCAAAGCACGCAAAGGTTAATTGGCAAAATGCCACAGCAGCCATTCTGCAGGGGGAATTTATGGTTTACAAGCATCCGAGTAAAAGACTGCTTTAATCGCCAGATTATACTAAGTACTTGCAAATTTTAATACAGTAAACCAATATTTTTTCTACTTTAGCATTAAAAAAACCTTTTAAAATATGGAATCATATCATATCATCAGATTCCTATAAAGCCCCCCCCCCAACCCCCAAGTAAAGCAGTAATATTATAAATAACACCACAGACATCTCTGAGAAACAGATATGGGAGGATGGGGGGGAACAATTCATCCCCCCACCCCCCCTTTATTTTTTCCCCTTGTGTTTTGTGTGACAGTTTGCCTGCAACCACTTGCCACACGGTGTCTGCACGGGGTTATTTCCTCCTCTTCTTCGGAGAAAACAGGAGGGCCAGCAACACCCACACCCAGTGCTCAGAGCTGCCAGGGCACGGCCCTTTTGGCTTCCACAGGCACCTCCACTGCCCGTCACACTCTTTGGGTGACAGGTTTGCCAAAATGAGGGAGGTGGGTTCAGGGAGCCCCCATGGGGGTGGTCCCCATGCTGAGGACACAGCACACACAGAATCCCACCAGTCCTGGGGAAGCTCCTGCAGGAGCCAGGCACAGAGCCTGGCTTGAAGCCTGTTGAAAATGGTATGCTAAATATCCTATTGTGCGCTTACATGGTATTTATAGACACCATCCATCACACGGGCCCTAAATGCATTAAGTCGAGATTCGCTTAAAGACTGGTGTTCTCCTAGACTCCTAAAAAGGGCTGAGAGAAATGAAATCATTGCAGCCCTCACCTCATTTCTGGGGATTCAAACAGGTCTCTGGTGCTCGGCATGCTTGGTTTACATCCCAACTCAGCCTCAGCTGGTGGTATTTGTCAGAGAGGCGACGGGAAGCACTCCCAGGCTGACCTTTTGGGCTAGTTGACATCAACCTCACCTTTGTGAATCAAGAGTCTGTGGGGTGACATCCATATGGGATTAACACAGCGTAAGACAGACTGGGCTTCAAAACCTTCGGGCCTGGCAAAGGCCAGCACAGAGCACACAGACTCAGCCCCTCCAAGCCAGCGTGAGCAAGTGACCTCCTACACCCCAGGTTAGCTCTCACCCCAGGTGGCTCTGACCGTAACTGATCACAGCTGGGCTCCCTCTGGTTGCCTTCAGCTGGAGGGAAGTCTGCAGCACGACGCAGAAAGCATATGTGAACTGCAGACCTTGTTCGAGGAGCCGCCGGCAGCGTTTTCAGTGTGGATGTGGTGGCATTACAAGGAGTGTTTGAGCAGGAGTGCAAGGGGGAATGCTTGATTTTTGGTCTCCTGAATGTAATTTATGCAGCCATAGCAGATGTCCCATAGCCTAGGAGACAGGGGCAGCAGCAGGCAGCACTGCTGTGCTAACCACTGGCGCAGAGAGCGGTAGGCACGGTGCCTCTGTGACGAGTGGATGCACTTACTGTCCTGACTTGGACTCTTAGCTCTCAAATTAATTAGTTAACCACCCAGCCTGGCTGCTGATGTTTTTAATTGCTTTTATCAATTCATCAGTGTTGTTTGCAAAAGTATGATATTACTTGTAAGACGTTCTCGAGAGAAGCAGCATTTCACATTCTGAGTGGTACGAGAAGCACAAGTTAGGCGTACGATAGCATGACTCGTTGCAGGAATGCTGCTGCTTATTCCCTGCATAACTGACCTACAAGGGCAGAGCAATGTTAGGTACCACGCAGTCCATAGATTTGCTTATGCATGCAAAACCTCCTCTGCAAATTTCAGCAGTGCCTATACCTCTTGTGCAAGAGGGTAAGCTGTGATGCAGTTTGCTTTCTCTTCCTAACAGTAATTAGATTATTTTTTTGGTGGTGTTTTGTTAACTGTGCTGCAGAAAGTCAAACCACAGGCAGCTTTCTTCCACAAAGCAATCCAATTAGTTAAGATTGTGGATGGATTAAGGTTTAATACTCCACAGAGATGCCTGGCTGGAAATCATTTAGGTTAGTTAGCTCTTATTCAGAAACAAACAAACAAGAGTGGAGGATAGCACCACATGCAACCTAGGGACTGGAAGGTGGAGACCAGCAGATAATGAAAGGTCTCTCCTTTATTATCACCCTTAGAAAAGGGAGGGCCAGATGAGCCGGGACATGCGGAGAAGGACAGGTATGTAGGTCACCGTGGCATACAGAAAGGCGCGGAGCAGAGCCTGAGCAGCCACCTGCATGCAGTGCCGGATTGAAGAAGAAAGCGGGGGCACCTCCAGAAGGAGCACTGGGCATGGATCAAGGACCAGCGGGAGGCCCCAGTCCAAAGGAAAATGAAACCCTGTGCCCAGCCTTCCTCTTCCTCTGGATGGCAGGTGGCCATCTTGGCCACTGTCAGGAGATAGCCGAGGAAAAGATCTTTGAGAAAGAATTCCTAGGATTGTGCAGGGTCAAAAATGGGGAGGGCAAACAGGTGCAGGGGGTATGCAGACAGCTGCATGTACAGCACGGGGGATTTCTTCTCCTTGGTCCCACTCGTCCTTGTGTTCTTTTGTCTAGAAAAAAGTCAGAGAAGGGAGAAGGGAAGAAAGACTTCTCTCCTAGGGCATAAAACACAAATGAGGCAGACAGCAGCGTGGTTGCAAAGCTTCAGACATTCATTGCTGGGAACGGGTTAGGAGAGATCTGAATCCAGCTTCGGCAGGGTGAGTCAGCAGCCAGGCTGCAGCCCCAGCTGAATAGCTTCTGTAGCTCTTGGAAATAAAGGTTGCCAGCACATAAATGCCAATCAAGTGGGCACGGCAGACTTAGACGTGATCGCATGAGATCATCCCAGAGGATCAGCTACTCGTCAGGAGCCAGGGAGGGCCAGAAGCGCCGACAGTCACTTCTCCACTGCTTTCTAGTGAACGCTGCTCAGAGCCACGTGGCTTCAGAGGGCACCACAGTTGTCACCTACCAGGCAGTTCCCTTGATTATACGGTGCCGTAGAGCGGTAATAGACGGCTATTTCCCTGCTCCGTGAGGTGGGTATTTCAGGACACAGCATTTTAAATAACTGTTTATACATTAACATCTCGCTGCAATGGAATCATCAAGTGTTTCTGAGGTTACGTCGTGCCACAGGAGCACAGACCAGGACGCAGAGCTCCCTGACCTCCGGCCTGGGTACCACAGGGTGCCACAAACCCCGCCGAAGAGCCAAGGGCTCAGCACGGCAAGGGAGCTGCTTTGGCTGCTAGCAACACGCGTTTTGGCAACCTTTAAATAGCTCGAATATGGCGGGAGAACCACAATGCTGTGAGCATCTCAATTGCAGCAGGTCTTCTGTCCTCATCAGAGCAACATCACTGTACCGGGTACTCTGCCGCCGCCAGGTCTGAGCAACGTGGTACCTGCTTACCAGGAATACCTGCCGCCACTGGGGCTGACAGAAGGATAAGCCCTCCCCTGCACAAATTGTGAGTTTGAAACGTGCACTGCAGTATTCGTTTCACGCTGGAATGAAATCTGAATGTTACAAGTCTTCAAAAAATAATTGATTAGGATTGATCATTATGCAGTTGGTTTTTGTTTGTTTGTTTAAATCTGCCTCGTGAGTTTTTGTGTTGCTATAAAAACAAACATTTTTCATGGAAAAAAGAAATGCCTCATTCCAAAACGTCCCCCAGATTTTAACCAGGACACTTCACCACCATCCAAAATGTGAATTTCTGTGGGCCTGTGTTTTTGCTGGCCTGCAGTGGCTGTAACTGGTTATTGTTTTTCTGTCCAGTTCTAATCAGTATAGGAATACCCAAAAAGACCGCAATGAAAAATTATATCACACTTCTGTATCATCAAAAATGTATTTATAACAACCAAAGATTGCAGTCACTAGATGTAGTTTATTTAAACCCAGGAGCTAATATGAGATAGCAGCAAAAGGCTGGTGTGCCGTAGCTGAGCCTATGCTAGAAAAACTGCAGGAAGAGCCAGGCCATCACGTATTTTCTTTTCTGGTGAGCAGCAGACCATATCAAAAATATGAGATTAGGAGCAGGCCGGTCATTTTAACTAACTTTGTACTTAAAAAATGGCTCGCAAGCAGCAGGCTTAGAGAGACCAGGAAAACAAAATCGGGTTCTATTATCAGCAAGTCAAATTGTGAAATGACATCAGGAACATTGCGAAGATTATATCGTGGATTTCACAACATTTGGTGCTGTTGTATACAACTCTGTAATTACATGAAAATTGCTACTTTCATTTAAAAGTAAAAAACGTCTCCAGCCTTGAAAGTTTAAAAAAACATTAACCAAGCACTCGAAATCCAAAAAGCAAACAGGGAAAAAGCACATCAAACTAACTATTAAAAAACAAAACTACTCAGGATTTTCCAGCAGATAGCTCATGATGTGTGGTGGTCTGAGTTCAGCTGATAGCTGCTGGCTGCTCAACTGGAAAAAAATTTGGCTTTCTTGAGGGAGAGGCAACTAAGAGGGAGTATCTGTTTTTATAAGATAAGAGAGTAAAGTATAATGGCCATGTGGCTGGTAGGAAGGAATATTTCTAGTTTTCATGTGTTTTTGGTGTGAGAGATGGAGCTGGGAGGAAGACTAGGAGGGGATTCTAGCTAAATCTTTAATGACAACCTTTTCACTCACTCCCTATCTCTCTGTGTTTCTTACACATCACCCCAGAAGTCTGCAAATACCTGGGAAATGCACCATTAACTGGAATACATATGTGCATGTATAAGTGTGCGTGCATGTGTTTTAAATGCCCGCGAGCTTTTTAGCCACCTAAGCCCTCATAAGAAGCAAGAGCCGCACCGTGCAGGAGCGATGGAGTAAGAATGCAGCCGCCACAAATCCCTCTCTAATCCTGCTTTAATTACACGGGCGAGCGGGGCCCTGGTGCTGAGGCAGCTCCGTGCTGCCCCGTGCTCCGACAGGCGTAAAGGAAGCAACAGCACCTGATGGCGCAGGGCTGTGCTGTACCGAGGGTGAAGGCAAGGCTATAATTAGGAAACCACTTTGTTGTGAGGCAGGCGGTCTAATGAAAGCAGCTGATGGGACCAGCTGACTGCATTTACATTGACAATAGCCTGCTAGCATCATGAGTTTCTGTCATCTCCCCCCCTCCCAGCACATTTCTGAACGTTCGGAGTGAAGTAATCTCCCCGCACCGTAAAGACTGAAATCTGTCTTTAAATTGCTCCACCGAGATCCATCCTAACTCGCGCAGCACAACGGCCACGGTGCCGGGGGCAGATCTCACCTCTGGCGCACCCACAGCAAACAGCCAAGGAAGGGCGGGTGCATCGCATCGTACCCTGGCTTCACACGCGCTCCCTCGCAACGTCAGGGAAACACCGAAAACGCAGCTCCACGGCAGGAGGTGCAGAAGGGCAGGCTCGGCTAAATCCTAGCAGAAGGTTGGGCAACAACACAGGGAGGCACTTACACACACACGGAGCGCTTCATCGCGGAGCTCAGGGTGCTTTTGTGAGCTCCAGTGAATTAATCGCTGCTCTGACTCTCGTGAGAAGGGTCAACATCTGCTGTCCCTCACGTCAGGTACCCTACACATTTTTTTCAAAGTATTTTGCACAGTTTGGCTTTGAGAAGCTAGTAACTCTCTTGTGTATGGTGATTGCTCTCTTGCTTTTCAGCTTAGCTTCTAGTGCCTGGGAAATACGTACAGAAAGCAGCTTGCCCTTTTGCTGCCCTTGATGTGCCCAGTCTGAGCCTACGGGGTTTTGGATCTCCAGGGCTCTCTCTAGGTCTAGCAGCTTGTAAAAGCATTACAAATTTACTACCCTTTTTAACCAGCAAAGAACATAAATCTTCCTTGCCATAAATGCTGATGTTCATGCAGGGAGAAATTCAAAGTGAGGCTGCAGAGAGAGAGAGAAACATTCCCCATGCGATGATTAAAGTGCCAGTTCACGAAAGCTGACGTCAGCGCATGCTTTCAGGGCAGCAGAGCACTTTGCATTTATCCTCTCCTTGTTTGTGCTCTATCTGGATGGGCTCCAGTGGAAAAAAAAAAAAAAAGAGAGAGAGAGAAAAGGAGAAGCTAATGCCTTTCTAATACGTTTCTGGATTCCCTCAGTTTCGTGCAGGGAGCAGGCTCTGAAGCACCTCACTTTTGCTTGACCCATTCAGAGAGATAAAAGAAACCAAAGGCAGCTGGTGCTAGCGGCCAGACTAAATTATAATCAGATTTTTGGAGCCAGGAGTCAGTCGGTGCAGCTCCAAGGATGACCGAAGGAGAACACGTTGGCAAATAACATAATCTTAGGATTCGATAATTTGCAGAGGCAACCCTGTTTCCCATCAAGCAGATCCATTCCAGCTCCCAATTGCTTTCATATAAAGTCATGGTGGTTCAAAGACAAAAAGCTTGAGTTAGCTACAGGTTTCTGCTAAAAATGGTCAGACAGGAGGATGAGAGCAAGCACAAGAGCAGCTCCCCAACTCTGGGCTGCTGTTTGCAGGTTAGAGGACGGGCAGGGTTGGTGCCAGGCTCCCTATTAATGCAGATCGCCCTTCCTGGGGAGGGAGCAGCAGCTTGGTGAAGGTGTGAGCTGGGGGCATGCTGGGGGAGATGCCAGCTGCGTGGGGGCAGCCTTCAGTAGAAAAAACACTTGTTTTTTTTTCTTTAATTCTGAGCTGTGGGAGTCGGTGGGAAAGGCTTGCCCAGTCAGTCAGGTCACACAGCCGCTGCAGCTGCTGCAGAGTGGTGCCAACGTGGCGTGGTCTCTTACTGAAGACACCTAAGGATAATTTGGCTGTAGAGCTACATGCTGGCACTGTCGAGCTGCACTGATGACAACCGCACACAACACAATGGCAGTCTCAGCCTGTGGTCACTCTCATAGCTGGCACAGTTACTGGAACAAACAGCGCCCATTGATCGCTACAGGAGTTAGCTCTGCAGGTAGGCTGCCTCTCAAGCACTTACGTAGCAAGTCTGGACGTTCTGCAATTGTTCAGAAGAAAGAACTTTTCTTTCTCCCTGGACATGCCGACAGTTTAGAGTTAGTTCCTGTTTCAACAATCGAGATGGTAATATTATAAAAAAAAAAAAAAAAAGGAAAAAAAAAGATAAAAAGATTCCAAATCTGTAATATTTTTCAACTATAAGCTTTCAGCTTAAAAGCTGAAAAAAAGGCAGACATCCTGCACTTCTGAAAATCCTGAAGCTAAATACTCTTTTAAATAGCTAAGTAACCTTTGAAATAACACTCTAAAAAGGAAAATTTCACTTTAGGTCAACTTTTTCACCATCATTTCTCTTCCACCAAGTAAAAAAATGGCAGACGAACTGACTAGCAATGCAAGAAAAAAACCCTCCATTTCAGCTACATCATTTCTTCCCAAGAGGATTTTTTTCTGCAAGAAAAATTCTGTCCCAAAGGACATAATTTCACCGTGTAGACAGAGCTGAGCTCAGATCCCTGGAAGTCCTGACCCTTCCTATTCTAAGCAACACATAAGGAACCCTCCAAAGCCGGGCAAGCAGAGGGTGCAACCTGCAGCCTCGCATCGCGCAGGCAGGAGGAGGAACCCGGCGAGCTAATTGCTGGGCGTGGGTCTTGCAAGTGGGAGCACGACAGGAGAGCAGCGCATTTCTCCCTGCTCTCCATTCCCCACCCTGCGCTGATCATGGGCTGGGCCCCCGCCAAAGCGCGCTGCAAGGTGCCCAGCACGGCACGGGGGCGTCGGGGCAGACCTGGTTCTCGGTGACCTGCGTGCCACGGAGCTTGCGGCTCCTCGCCGCCCGTACAGACTGCCGATGTTTTGCTGTGTTTGCACTCGGCGGGGAACACCAGGCATAAAACTGGCACAGCAACTAGTCGGCTGTGTTAGTGATTGAGTGATAAGTTGTGTAGTGGTTACACAACCAGGCTGTGTCTGTGGAGCCAGGACTTCTGGCTTTAATTTCCTGCTCGGTCACTGACTCATCGCGTAGCCCAGGGCACATCACTTCACCTCTCTGCACATAAATTTCATCATCTTTAGTAGGGGGGTAATAAGACTATCTCACAGGAATGTTAGGACACACAAATTACCCTCATAAATATTTGTAAAACACTTTAAACCATGTTTCAACAAAGGCATTGAATATTTAGTTGTGGGATAAGTAACAGTCAGGGGAATGTCCTAATTGCCAGGCTGGTTTATTTACCTACCGTGCACCACAGATTTCTGACAGCTGTACCAAAAGGATGTCTCAGGTAGGGGAAAAAGGGTGAAGAGGCTGTTTGACAAGTGCAGCAGGAGCGGCAGCAGCAAAAGGTCAGCTCATGCCACAAAACGAGTGCGTGACAGAGAGATGTTATGTCAAGGGCCGAGAGGCATTTGCGTCATTTTCAGCCCAGATTCACAAAAAGCTAATGTAGGTGACTTTTAAAGGGATGGAATACAGACGTCTCATCCTGCTAAGCATGGTCCAACAAAAGCCCACATGATTTCTCCAGAAGCTGCCGTCAACTCTGTTCTCGGATTCGCAAAGCATTGAGATACCTGAAGCTCTGCGTCTGCACATTCCCAGGGGTGTTATCTTGTTGCCTACCGCAAGCACCGTGCTGTCTGACCTCCCCCTGAGGCTGTCTGGGATTCACAGCCGAGGTGTGTCCGTGCCTCGGATCCCCAGAGGATCCGGGAGGGCTACTCAGGGTCATTACATGAGTCACGTAATTGCACAGTTGTGCCATTGCACATTAAGGAGCTGCTGCACTCCAGGCCCCAGAGGCTGTATGCGCGTACAGGTGAGCTGTCTGGGGGTCCCCACATCTGCACTGAACTTGGTGACTGCTGATGAAAGGTGAAGGCTAAGCAGAGCTGGCCGTAGAAATTTGCAAGGTGCATCCCTGATTTCTGTTGTCTGATCTATCCAGCTGCATCCTCCCCAGTCATTTCTAACTCCTGTGTTTTACTTGGATCCAAAAGCTGCTTCAAAGGATACCCACGGGCAACCCAGCAAGTAAATCCCTGGCGTGTGGAGAGCTGCTGAGCTGGCCAGTTCCTACGACTTTCAGAGAAGGCACTGACTGCAAGCACGAGCTGGTATAAGAGCACCAAAAGTACTTTGTCTCGTTCACCCACTGCAAAGACATTGCACTTTTTTTCTGAAATGGCCAAGGCCCAGCCTCCCTGCTGCTGTTGAACTGAACCACTGCTGCGCAGCCCCGGCTCGGTAGGTGGGGGATTATCTCCTATTGCAGCCTAAGCCCATTGGGGCCCTCAGGTGGTGCTTCCAGTCACCTAACCAACACAAATGGTAGCAAAAGGGTTTTTCTTCATGGCTAGTTTTTTAACACTAAAAGGAATTTTAAAGAATCTGTGATGGCTACAATTCAGACCATCTGAAAGTAAAGGCTACTTTCCTTCTTCGCATCCATAACCACTTTACAGCAGTGAGGTGGCTCTGTTAGATGTTCAGAAGTGGCTGGTTTCTCCAATTGAAATAACTCACCCTGGGGTCAACCCAGCTATCAACAGCAGAAATCCTCTACTGCCTCTCACTGAACCACGTCCACGGAGCACTGCTAGTCCAAAGGGACTATTAAATCCTTCTTGTAAGGAAGCAGAAAGCCTGGGGAGAGCAAAGGACCCTACCACTGAAACATGTTCATTGATCCCATACTCTGTCCGACAGAGGACATGGGCACATTTTCATACCTGACTTCTGTAAGTTCTGTAATTAGGAAAAAACAAAACAAAACAAAAACAAAGTTCATGAATGAAATTTTCTCAGTAAAATCCACATAACTTATTCTAGTTATGACTGCATTATGACTGACAGTTACAGAGGTCACGGGAATGGAAAGATGTAAGGCAGCTTCTTCCAGCCTCTAGCCAGCAGGTAGTCCCAACCATTTCTTAAATAAGCTGTCCCACGTTTCACTGGATTAACTTTCTAAAGTAGCTCAAGCCACAGTCTTTCTGTCTTTTCTTTTGGGTGATCGTTCTCTCAGATGGTCAAAAACAGAACAAACTCTGCTTTGTGCTGGGATGTTCATCAACAGCAGCTACAGTTTTCTGCACCTGTCAGGCACGTGCTGACAGTATTGCGTTTCAAAATGCATGAGAAAATCGCTGCACTCAGAAAGGAATTCAACAGGTGAAAGATGGCATAACATCTAGTGTCCAAGAAAGCTAAGTGATGGAAGGGCCAGTTGCTGGCAGCTAAATGGAAGATACTCAGCATGTGCTACATTTAAACATACCAGCTTCCTTCCCCTCCTCCACCACTCTCTTTTTTGGATACAGACTACTGCTGCTGGAAATAATTCTCAGGTCCCTGGATGTGCAAACTGTGTACTCAGGATAGAAATAGTTTAAACGTGATAGATCTCAGGAGCATCCCTCCCTGTGATGGTCAAAGACCCCAGAAACACATTCCATTTAAGTAACTTGTGATCCACCTTTTGGACAGTCTTTTATCTTGCTGTTCCCAAAATCTCAGATACATTCCTTTCAAAATGGCTAAAAAAGGAGCAAGCATTGCAAACCTGTGGTTCCCCAAGAGCAAATTCTTTAAATAGCTCATGGAAAATGAATAACCTGATTGCGGAGCTGTAAAAATCCAGGGCTTTTCCATGCCTGAGTGGTGAGATTACCAAAGCCCCTCTCTCGGGGAGGGGCAGAGAGGGGAGGTCTAGTGGGTGTAGTTGTTTGAACTCAACATTTTAGATAAATTCCCCTCAAAGTAACAAAATTCCTGACCGGGTGTCCCCACATATTACAGATTAATCAGCTGTTAAAATGATATCATTTGTAATCTGAATCTCTTCTCCCCTATCTCACCATCCAGAAACTGGTAAGATGTTTTTCTGAATTTTCCATCCCTTCCCTTAGTTATTGAGCATCTAAACTGGACTTTGGGGGCAAAATCACACTAGGTGAAACTCTTCTGTACCATCTGATCCTACAAAGCAAAATGCAGATGCTGTACCATGACAAGAGGGAGGTCCCTCGGCAGCAAAAAAAAGCGGCCAGAACTTCAATTCAGCTGCTGCCTAAGCTGTAGACAAACTGTCAACACTTATTAGGCTCTGTCACTTCTCTGCTTGAGGGGTGGATCAGTTTTACAAGGACAGGCACAGCACTTACCCCCGGCTGCCCCTCACAACCACCTGAGCTGGGCAGCGCAGCCTGTAGCCACAGCAGTTGCGTGGACAGTGACTGCTCGCTGGTTTCAGAAGACATTAGGAAGCCACTTTACACGGAAGAGGTGCTTTTCAGCAGCAGGTGAGATCGACATTGTCCAGAGTGAAATCCTGGACTAAACCACCTTCCGTTTCATGCATTTTTCCATACCGACTTGAAGTTCCTCCTATGCCTCTCCTCCTTGGTGCATCAGTAAGCAGTCCAGCCCACCCAGCAGTCCGGAGAGGGAAAATACCACAGGGCAACTGAAACCAAGGGCATGCTATCAAGGAAAAGAGGGAAAAATGGACAACGGACAGACAGGGTACACAGATTACATTCTGATTTAACGCTACACTGAATGCAGTCGGACTAAGATCCAGACCCAATAATTTGTCGTTCATTCCAGCTTAATGTTACCTCTGCTTAATGAGCACAGAGGGAATGCTTGGCATCAATATTTTCAAGGAAACAGTTTTGCTTGTAAAATAGCTGCAAACTGCATGATTCTTGATCTTTTTTTTTGTTTGTTTGTTTTTAAACATCAGTGCAGTTCAGCACATACTTCAGTTTACACAAGAAAGGTACCAGAAGATATTTCCATAGACTAAGTAAGGAGCCACCAGTTCCTGCTCCACCTCCTAAGGCTCCTGCTGGGGTAGTGTAGTAGAGCTCTATTGCACCCAGAGAAACTTTGGAGAAAAGTCTCCTGCTGCAGAAGCATCACAAAGCCAATAAGTATTATTTCCACCAGCATCCTTCAAAATGCTGGAGAGGTTAGAGCCATCTATTTCCCTCACTACCCAACTGGTGCACCTCTGATGTTTTGGCGTTCAGAAGCTCAGAGCAAAATTCAGCCTCCTAGGCTGAATGGAAAGGGGCTCCCTAGTTTTTCTAGCAGGGAACACCAGCATGAAACACAAAAAACAGATTTGCATCCATCTCCAGGCAGGAAGAAGCTGATGTGAGGCACCGTGCAGTATGTTGTAGCTCTTACTCGTGTTCTAGGACTCCCATTCCACTTCATGCATGCACACATCGTTTAGAAAGGTGTGTCAGCACTGAACTGCTCTTTTCAGCTTCCTTCAACATACCTAGCACTGATGAAAGGTTCTGCAGAGGATGTTTATGTTTTACAACGTGTCTGAGGTAAGGATGCCATGGAATGGACAGGAGTATAGTAGCTGTCACTCCTGCATTACAGTTTCAAGGTTGCATTTGCTTCCAATTATTGAACCAAATAACTACCAGCAGTTGGGATATCAGGTAGATGGTTAATGATGCACACTGATGACAGGCACAGGAAGAGCAGCAGAGATGGGCTGTTTGAGCTTATACTTGAGCTGCACTGAAACAAGATGCAGGTGCTTTTGTTTTGCATTCCAAATATATCCTTGTTTGGGGCTGCATATAGAGCTTCCAAACTCAGACACACCTGTGGATAGGATTTATGTAAACAACAGTCCTACCAGTAACAGTCCAACCTTTGAGAGCAGATCAAAGAAAGGACGAGTAGAGCTACAGCTCTTGAAACCTGACTATACCATTTGTATTTTACCCACCTCTTTTTATCCCTGCAAGAACAGTGAGTGAAATGGAAAAGGGAGGACTCTGAACACTTTCTATGTGTGCATAGTGAGCAGGTTTAGGAATCCCAGAACATTTTTTCCGCTGAACAATTTAATTTTCAGCTCATTTGCATTTATGGACTGGAAATATTGATGCCTCACAAAAAAATCACACCATTACAAACTACACTTTGGCTTCAATAAAATCAAAATTAAAAGTATTTGACATATGAAATAAAGGTTTTGAAAAACAAGAATACAAGGCGTCTATGTAGTATCATCCATGCTAGCAGGTTAGAAATTGACCTGCAAGTATAACACAAAGAATGTCTAAATACCAGGGAAGTTCTCCTCTGAACTCCTGATCAGAAGTTTGAAAAAAACTTTGCAAATTCTTCCTTGGAGAACAACTAGGGAGACTCCAGTCTGGGAGATCTGAACATACCGCAGGTCTCATGAGTGCCAGGCTAGGTTACCAGTATGTACCTCGTTTTTTGTTTAGATCCCCTACTCCGCTGCTAGTGAAGAAATTACTTCCTCACAGGAAGAGCCATTCTGGACCGGCTGCCATACAGCTACGGGGCAGGAGGACATGGGACTAAGCAATTTAGCCCTGCAGAAGTGATGTGCATGGCCCAACTCCACATCCAATCTCAGACAGACAGTGGCTTGCGTCCAAGGCAGTGGACAGGGTGCCCAGCACTGCACCATGGATGCTACATGGATGTTCTGGGTTGCTCACAAGTTGCTTGACGATGTTTCCATGGCATGGTACTTTCCTGTGTAGAATGAACTTAGCTGCTTCAACTCAACAGTCTTGCTTGAATCTAATATGCGAAAATGCTGTTTCTTCTTTATTGCACTTACTTTGGTATTAGGGAACACCAGGTTACAATCATGGACTTGAATCTAACATTTTATATACAGAGTTTTATAAGAAAAAAAGGGCAGATGTGCAAATAAGGTGCCAAAGTACATGAACAAGTTTTCTTGCTTCATGAAAGCAATTGTCAGCCTATGTAATATTCATGAAACCAAGAACTGCATCCCGGAATGAAAAAGCTTTAACACTTTGAATGGCATTGCCCACTTCACTGACCTGCAGAAGCTAGTCCTACAGTGCATTTCTGATCAATATTATTGGGCCCCCAAATCCCTTGGCTAACCAAGCTCGATTAATGTCCAACCATTTTTTTTATTCTCCTGTTCTCTGTGTCACACCAGAGAGCAGCCTCAGCAGAACCAGATGTTTGTTCCACTTGCTTTACAGAGATGTTGTTTTCATGTTCTTTTCTGTTTCGGTCTGTCGTCGGTGTCTCGTGGTTCTTCTTGACACAGCCCAGATGAGTGCAGAACCCACCAGGACTCCAGCTACCGCTGCCACAATGACAGCCCAGTAGGGCACCAAAGGTTCAGTTTTCTCTGAGTTGAGAGCTGAATTCCTGAATTCACTGTTTCTCATCGTGGAAAGAAAGGGTTTCTCCTACAAAGGGAGATCAAAGGTTTTACTGACCACAGCCACTTGGCAGGCAGCATTCAGACAATATACCATCACCCCTCCCAGAGATGCAAACTGTCAGTCTCTAGACAGACTATCAACTGTTTCTGCCTTCTGTCTTAGCTCAAACTATTTCCTGCCCTACTGCCTGAAAGTTCCTAGAAGAAAAAAAAGGAGAAGCCAGTCCAGAAAGAGCAGTGATGGCATCATCTCCAAATCTGTTTGCTGCAGGCAACCAAATAGAAGTATGTAGACTCATTAAAACTGGCTTAAAGTAGAGGCTTTCCACTGCAGTAAGGATAATTCTTTTGCATTAAATCCTCAGTATAATTTCCTATGTTTAACAAAATAGGAGCGTATTTTTGCTATTTAAAACCTTCACAAAGATATTCTTAAAAAAAAAAAAGTTATCCATAAGAAGAAAGAAGAAAAATAAAAGTGGACAAAGGAGAGTATTGGCCTCTTGGACTTTACTTACTGGGTTTGGACACTTCAGTTTTGATCTGTCATAGGTAAAGTTGTTGTAGGTCTGCTTTTCACCAACTGGCTCCATCTGAGGAAGGGAAAAGCAATAGTAAACAATGAGTTTTTTTCTCCTCAGATTCCTGACTTGGGTGGCTACAACTTTTCTTCCAATCTTTAGGTTCTTGCGTCAATGAAGAAGTGTGGGGGAAGGTGCATAACAGGAAAGCTTCCAAACATTTTAACATTCATGAACTAAAGACACCGAGAATCTGATGTACTGTCTGCAGAAAAACTCCCTCAGGAAGCAAGGAACAGGAGAAGCCTTTCCTCTTTCTGCACTAAGTGTAGGAGAAAATAACCTACTAGCACATACTCTGCTAGAACAAAGTGGTTCACTATACACCCAGGTCTGCCACATACATCTCAAATGACAGTATAAACCACAAAAAAACAATCACATGACAGAATTTAGTCACGTTACTAAGCACAGTACTGAAAGAAAGATGCTTAGGTGTCATGGTGGTGGAAGCAGCTTCAAAAGTGATGCAGAGTTACAGAGACAGGATGAGACAGTACCAACCTTTGCAGCCTTCACTCAGACAAATAATTCCCTGGGAGTTTTAGCTAAGGCTAAGTTCACAAGATTGCAAGAAGTGAATTAAACAGAGCCTTTTGTATCAGCAGTTGTCAGCAAAGCTGCATTAACCGAACATAGGCTCACTTTGAGTCCATTTCAAATGCAAAGTAAAATATGTCCAGGCTAATGGCACAACATCTGTGGTTGGCAAGGACTCCACATGCCATCCGTTACCATAGTTAAGCTAACAAGTAGAAGCTTGATCAGTCACGTTAACTGAAGTGTTTACAACTGTGTATGGACATGCTTGAAGTAATGACTTGAGGACTGGCCCATAGAGGACTGCAGAATTGTCATCCAGCAGTTCTGGGAATACAGTGCAGAGGGCTGCTGTTGCTTCTGCTGCTCCATATATACACATCTACTGTTCTCAAGTGATTGAAGTGTCAGCTGTATGCTGGAGAGAAACAACACCCCGACAAACCCAACACAATGTGGAGAAAAATTCTAACTAATAAGATTCCCATATGGAAACACTGGGAATACTTCCTCTCTCTGGTCTGGTAATACAAAATAGAAATAGAGACTGAAAAAATTAAAGGAAAGAGATGAACCAATGCAAGATGCAGGGTCTGGTGCCTTACGTATTAAAAATATGACTGGAGAAGGGAAGAAAGCTAGGAAGTGCAGAGAAGATGAGAAAAAAAAACAGAGTGCCAGGTTTTGCTGATTGCCATGGGGTCCTGCTGGACTCATGAGTCCTAATCATTTGCCCTGCCTGCTAGTTAATGTCGTGGAGACTGAATTTGGTAGTTTTATTGCGCCTCAAAGGGAACAGCTCAAATTCCGATGTGATTATTTGTAAGATATGTGGTTCATTTCCTGTAGTGTTCTGTCTGACTGCTTATTTGTCGGTAATTGTAACGCTGCCCATGCCAGACCCCTTGGTAAAGAGTCTGGCATAGAGCAGGCAAAGGATGATATGATGCAAAATTCTGCAGTCAGCTTTTTTTTTCCCCCACTTCAGCTCTGTGATCTGTACCTCAGGAGCAGCATTAGCTTCTGAGGTCTGAGGATGACAGCACCCTCAAACCCATGAGCGTACAGAACAATTTCTTGAAGAAACACATGGCTCTTCTATAAGGGCATATAGCAAACGTGGAGGCTTAACACAAGCTAAACATGCTGTCTGTGTGCTCTTCTCCTGGGCCAGGGGACCGATGAGGTGGATTTGCAACCAAAGGGGACCTGTTAAGACTACAGCATTTTCTGACTTCAGAGAGCAGGAGCACGCTTTGCCTTGCATGAAGCTGGAAGGGCAGAGATCACCAGGGTGAGGGAGAAGCTTCCCAAGCCATCCTCACCCCTGCGTACCCACGCAGCGGCCAGGCACAGTCTGGCCCTTTGTGTGTACTGACCAGAATCCATGTCATTTGGCCATAAGCCTACTGCTTGCTGAGCTTTTCAGGGAACAGAAAAACAATTCAGCCTCACAGTAAGCTTGCACAACCTCTCTGTACATGGACAACGAATGAAAAGCCGGGATGTGTTATAAGAACTAGATTTAACTAGGAAATAGTCCAATCAACACGTATCGACATCGCTCTGTGGATTGAATAGTTGTACTTTGCATTAATAAGAAGCCAATCTCCACTACCCAGTAGAAAGCTGTGTCAATATTCTTATGTGCGTAGGAAATGAGTGACAGCTGGACAGAATAAAACTCCAGTGGCTTAGAAAAAGGACTGATCGTGATTCAGGAATGAGTAACGGCTGACAGGAACACCGCGTGGCAACAAACCCACTTTAAGGCTACCATATGCCCAGGTACTGCCTCTTTCTTCTTGGACTTGCAGCCATGCACAATTTGGATGTTGTTTACATTTGCCAGGGGTTTCTGGGCCATTGTTAGCCCTGCTAAAGCTATGAAGCCTACCAGGCTGCCATCAGCTGGAGTACCAGACAGTGAAGCCTGACATAGAAAAACAGGCAGATTGGCGGAGTGTGTACAAATCTATTATTCAGCACAAGTGCATGCACTGTTTTCTATAATCCTGGACCTACAACTCATATGCTGTACTGGGCAACTGCATAGATTTCTGCCCTGGATTTCCCAGCCCTTGTGCTGAAGTTCATTCTGGAATATGCTGTAAGTTTCTTATCTTGCTCAAACTTTTAAGTAAATTGAAAATAAATTCTCCTCCATTTATGCCTGTTTCTTGCACAAACCAGGATACAGCACTTCTGCTTGCACAGTGTGTTTGGGAAGTGTTGTTCATGAGACAAGAGGAGGAAATGTCCCTGTGGCATGGAAATGCCATAGTCTTCCTTCCACTATGGGAAAAAACATAGTTCCAAAAGTGACTGTTACCGTGGAGTTATCAAGTCCAGCATATGCCTCTTACACACTGTGCCAGCACTACTCAAAAGTTACCATTTCCCCTAAAACTGCAGAAGGAATGTGACTGCAAGTAAAGGAATCATAGGTATGATTTCAGTCCTCCATTAGTTTCAGTGACTCTGCTAGAACTGCCTCAGATATTAGAGTGGGTGGTACAACATGTCCACACTATTAATGGCAGCAAAAATTCAATCACTTGTTTGTTTTCATAATAAATCTAACAGACTTCACTGAAGAAAGGCAAGCTCATTCAACAGATATTTTCAGGAAGCTGCAGGACTGCATGTTTAACTGGGCTGATTTTTGCTTTAGTGCATATTAATTACAAAATCAGAAGGGAATTTTTCTCCAGAGTACGCTGAAGCTCTTCTCAAGGTTTCTCATTTTGAATGAGCAACAGCTTATACAGGTTGGTGTTTTTTTTCTTTTTCTTTTTTTTTCAACAAAATTGCTTTGGGTTGTGTTCCCAAGCAATGCAGACTGAGAAGGATCTCAAGTTCAGTAGTCCTCCTCTTGTTAGCAAGAAACAAAATTGATATGCTCACTGTTTTGTTTTGGACACTTTTCTCGAACTTTTGTTGGGACTCCTTCCCTAAACACATGGGGATCTACTTTGTAGCCACTTACCATGTTATTCCAGAGAGCCATAGCCATCTCAGCATAGCCTTTTTCACTGAAATGAAAGCAGTCTGCAGCAAAGAAGCTCAGATCTGGCTTGCCATCCTGCAATAAAAGCAAAATACATTTTTAAGCTCACTTTAAGCTTTGAGACCTGACAATATCTAAAAGTGTATCCGAAAAGTGCACTGGACTTGCCATACTCCTTTACAATTTTGGTATCTTCCTAAAGGCAATATGCTCATGTTTTGACAATGCAGATGAAGTTCGGTGCTCCTAACTGTGGGCAGATTTCCACATCTTGAGATCTTTTGTGTAATGCATCCTGCTCAATTTCACACTGCAATTTCCATAACAAATCTAGACTTGTCATTAAACCAATATTCACAGCTCTTATGTGGACCCTGCCATTGAGCAATGCTCCACACTGAACAGAATTATTTAAAAAAAAAAACGGATTGTTTATTTTTGCTTGTTAAACTTCCACAGTTCAGACATAGGCTTAAAATCTTTCAGGTGTTGAAACTTGTGCTGAATTTCAGGAAACATCAAAAACTGTGGGTTTATCCAGCTGAGGCAAATGTCTGTCTTAGGGAAGATCTGCCTTATCACTGTCAAAATGATAACCATCCTTTGGACTTGAAGGCTGGCAGAACAAAATAGGGATGATATGACAAAGTAAGTATTATGTAAAACTGAATAGTTTTGGCCACGATTCATGCTGAGAATTTGTCCTTTACTACACAGAATATGCAGTGCTAGAGCTGGAGAAAAGAAGGGAGAATCAGCCTTTGACTTCAAAGGCTGCTTGCTTTTTCCAGCGTTGGGTGAGCTGGGCATACAACATACTTCCCCATGTGCTGGTTTCCATGTGAAGGTAATCTGAACATATACAATAACCTAAATTGGAAGAAAATTGTGGTGAAGGCCAACTAAGCCTTCCAACAGTGGAAGCAAAAGGGGACATGCAATTCAGATGAAGCTAGAGGGTGCCTACATGTTGTGTGGCCACTGCAAATATTTGTGTGCTGCTAGACTGTGCAAAGGAAATAAAAACAGTCCTTGCCTTATGGATCTTACTGACTTAGAAATCAAGACACTGGTCCTTGCATGATGGAAAAGAAAAATGGGACTCACCCTATCCAGGGGCAACAAGGTGTTTCGGAAAAATGGCTGCACAACAACTGCAAAGTCCTCACGCTGTTCGTACCGACCACTGTTGACCAGCTGTAAGGCTTCAGCCTATATGGAGTTGCAAAGTTAGAAACAGAAAAGTAACTCGCAAGGCTCATCTACCATTTATCAGCTATCATAAAAACATGCGTATCGCACTTCTTTCAATGTAGGTAAGCATAGCTCATTAGTACAAATCCAGCTGAATAGTATTAAGCAGTCCAAAGATTGGCAAAGAAAATAATTTGGAAGAGATTTTCATGAGCAAAATGCAAAGAAACAAGGATAATTTGAAATGTAAAGTTGCTTAATGGGGGGCAAAAAATGTATTTCATACCTCACTTATTGAAATCAGTGCTTCACAAGCACAAGAAGATTAAAGTTTACAGAGAATTAGAAAAAGGAGTATGACCAAAATTTTTAGAAGTGAAGGATGAGTTCAGAATGCCAACTTGAGACATTCAAAGCATGCTTAATTTTCCAGAAAGGTGTGCTTGAAATAAAATAATGCATAAGCATTGAAAATCACCTTTTACTTTTGAAAACTATGGGCACAGACATTCATATAGATAATAAAAACATATTATTATTACTTTCCAGCTTATGGTTATACACTCTAAGGCTCCTGGTCATGCCTCAGAACAGTCCTAGCCCCATTCCCTTAGCTAAGGAAAACATCCCCCTGGATAAGTTTATACAAATGTTTTCCAGTATGGACCCTTTGAGCATGGTGAAATTAATCAGACAACATCCACTGCCAGAGACAGAATGGAGGACTGGAGAACATACTGTGAGCTGACAGAGCAATCCTTGTATTCACAGGAATAATGATAGAAAAATCTTCTGCTCCAATGTCTACTTATAGCCTTTGTTAAATCTGAGTGAATCTTAAGCCCTGAGGCTATGAAAAGTTACTCTCAGATAGCAAGCTGACCCATGGTAAGCTATCTGTGTACTAACTCTCAGCGCATGTCAAAAGAAAGGAATATCAGGTTAGTTTAGTTCATTTTCTCTGCTAAGAGTTACGACAACAGAGCTGACGCAAGGTAATTTGTCATCCTTGCAGTGGCATGTTAATTCATGTGAGCTGTTCAATGGATTCATAACAGACACGTATCAACAAAACAGCCGTCATCAGTAACTCCTTTTCAGCTGTCCAAACAGCAACTGGAAAACAAAACCAGTTTCAATCTGCTGCCATCTCAGAACTGAGCTCAAATCACAAGGCAGGAAAGACTTGCACTGCTGCTAGCCAGCTAGCAGGCTAGGGTTTTAATTAAACTGTAGCTGAGCAGTTTCCAAGTCACCCCTCTCAGTTCTGAGGACGTGTGAGAGAAGAAGAGGAGTGAAAGAAGAGATATAAAAAGAGACACAATATAATATGACCAGTTACAGAATCAAGGCGTTACCTGAAAATCTCTGTTAACTCTCTTAATTTCTTGTAGTTCAGAAGAGTTTTCCTTGGGGTTTAAGAAACATGGGCAAATATTCCTTCAATGAAAGAAATACTAAAATTAAAAGCCAACCCAGAGCAGGCTATGCAGTGTTTCAGCAATGTGTCTCTTCAAGAAGCTCAGAAAAACTGCTCAAAGTTTATATGCAGAGAGAGATCCTCCTTGTCGACTTACGGAAGGACAGATACTTCAGGAAAAAAAAGTCCTTATTGACGTCATTTTCAGGGAACACTTGTCACAGACAGTAAGAGCTGCAATACTCACAACTCTTAAAAGTCAGACAAATGCACTTATTATGTCACACATTAGCAGCATATCGTGTTTTCCAATGAAAAAACACAACACTACATAGTGACATACAGCAGAATTTCAGAAATCTGGGGGTTTAAAGGTAGAAAAGATAAATTGTTCATGTGATCTGACTCCTCAGACTACTTTGTTTCATTCTGTTACCCCTAGACCAAGAGGTAATAACTTATAATTCAGTGAAATACATCCTCTAAGAAGGTGCCTAGAATGAATATGAAAACATCAAGCAAGACAGTCAATTCACTAATTTCCCCTCTAGTGTGTTCTAGCAGTTTGTCATCTCTATTATTAAAAATCCGTGCCTTACTTCATTTGAATTCAGTAGGCATCAGCTTCCAACCACTGGTCTGTTATACCTTACTCTGCTAGACTAAACAGCCTTTTTACGTCCATGCTGACTCCTCTGAAGGCGTTGCTAATTTCTAAATCTATTCCCTCAGTCTTTGAGATTTTGGTCTCCTCCATTTGGTGGGAAAAGGATCTCCTGGTCATGCATTGTGCACTCTGCAGCCCAACCTGCACCACAGGTGATGCAGCACTGAATGCAAAGAGAGGCGTCAGGGATGTCAGCCTGAGCTGCGGAGCAGTGAACAGCTAGGTGAAAATGGCTTTGAAGTTCAGTACTATGGCAATTGTATAGTGATTTATGCCATGATATGCTGCCTTAGAGCTAAGAAAAGTGATGACTGACTGCAGTCTACAGGTGCATGCCTTTTAGCTGAAGTATTGGAAGAAGTAATAGAAAATCAATGTGAACGGTGTTATTCATCTAATGGCAGCAATAAAAGTGGCTCAGAAAGCTCAACGTGGCTATCTTACTGTAGCAGCAGTTTAGACTGATCAGAAAAGAAAAAAAAAAAACACCAAAAACCACCCCCAAAAAATCCAAGCACTTTAAAGGTGAAGACCTGTTCTGCTCACTTACATTCCTGTCAGAGCGCACTCTGAAGAGCTTGCTGCGATCTGACGCAGTCCAGAAATCTCTAGTATCTCCACCATGTTGACAAAGACTCTTGGAAGCTGCAGGGATTATAATAAACAGACATACCGAGTCAGAGAACATGATACCACTACAAAGCGAGAACGAAGTGCCATCCGCAGGTCAGTGAGTCAGTGCAAACTCCACTGGCTGCAACCAATGGCATGTGCAAGGGTAACATATAAAGGGAGGGGGAAGGAGATGTATAGTGGATGTCAGCCAAAAAATCCCTGGCAGCTAGCACGAGCTAGCTGAAATGCTGCTTCACTCCCTGGGGCATTTTCATTTTCTCTAGGGTAAATGAAACTTTGCACAGTTGGTTTAGCCATCAGAACTGGCAGTAAGGCTGTGATATGTTCGGTCCATGGCAAAAACACCATGCAACACATTTTTCCTAAAACTGCAGCCCACTGTCGCAGGGTATTGTCTAACACAAGTTGTTAGATTGCTCCTCAGTGCTGCATTATGACTCCAGCTATTTGGAAGATAACCTCGTATGAAACAGGATCACTGCAAGTCTGTCAGAGCTGAGGAAAAACACGAGGGTGCTCGCCAGGAACATAGCTTGCTAGGGTATCTTAAAAGCTTACCTCATCATAGAAAACATCCAGAGCGTCTTGAAGGTGCTTTACATAGTTATGCACTGAATAGGTTTCCTGTATAATTAAAAAATAAATAAATAAAATTGGATCAGTCTTCTTTCAGTAATTAAGAAGTTTAACTGTTTTATCTGAAAAACTGAGTCCACAGACTGTCTATTAGCGAGGTGTCCCATGAGAAGATATACCAACTCAATGCTCCTTTCTCCTTCTGATGGCAGATATATTTTTGGATCAAGAGGTTTATTGCCACATGCACAGAGGTTGGCAGTGCTTCTATTTCCATGGCACTAATGTATTCACTTAATCTCTGCAGAAAATCCAGAGGTATAGAATAATTCTGGACAGAGTCTTTCCCTGATTAATGACTCCATACGCAACATCCTCAGATTTCACGTTGTCTTTTATTGGACCCAGACCACATTATGAACAGAGCAATACATTTCTCGGTTTGTTTGGTTTGCTTTTTTTGTTGTTGCTGCTTTGTTTTTGTTTTGGTTTTTTAAACTGCCAGTCTGGGGAAACTGATATGGAGGCAGCCAGACCCCACAAAACCCACTGGCGAAACAACTTTGTGAGTATAATTATAGAGGTGCAGCCATGGGGGCCAAAGAATGCCTGCAGCAGTCTCTAAAGGAAACTGACCATAACTGAGAGAATGATCCCCAGTTATCTCGATGAGCTGGGGCCCAGGCCCTCATAGTCTGTGTTACAGGAACCTTTTCAGAGGGGATGGCTGCCGGCAGCTAGGTAAGACATCTTTTTCACTATAAACTTATGTTATTTCATTTGGTGTCATTCTGAAGTGAGAAACAGGCATCCCCAGTAATTATTACATGGAGACGCTTCCCAGAATAAAGCTTCACTTGTGTCCCCCTAACAACACGCCAAAGACACCACACTGTCTTGATTACTTTGTCCAGCTGAGCTGGAAGAGCTCTTCTGTTTATATCTTTGTTCCATACGGGGCAGATTGATGGTTCTTAAATAATGCATTACTCTGGAGCTACAGCGCCCCAAAATTAAAAGCTGTGCACTTCTTGCTGATACAATACAGATGAAAGGAACAGTAGTCCTAAGTGCTTTTTAAACAAAGAGGAGCTTTGGCTCATGGAGGGAGAGAAAGGTTAAATTTCCAGGGCTGGTCACCTGCCAAGTGCCCAAACAAGCATGCCTGCTTCAGAGATACAAACCTTATCAAAGCAGTATTGACACAGGTCATTGCCTCCAACGAGGACAGTGATCAGCTTCCAGTCCTCCTTGAAGTTAATTTTCTAGTGGCACATAAAATAAACAGATTTCAGTTTCCATCGCTTAGGCATGTAGAGGTAACATTTACAGATGCAAATACAGAGGGTACAGAGAGCCCAGCAGAACAGCAGAAAAGGCATGCTGAGTTAAGACAGCAGCAGAAAAGCGTCTGTCTGGGGTTACGTGTGAGTTATTTGCTAGCCTAGCTGCAAGTCACCTTGGCTTCTGTAAGGGTATCCCCTTCGGCAGACAAGGACTGTCAGGGTGGCTGAGCACAGGACGTGCATCTGTGGCAGCAAGCGTGCTGAAATAGATGCCAGCTTCGGGTCAGGGACAGGCAGGGGACATTTGCCAGGCGCAGCCAAGTGCTGTGGGCAGCGCGGGGAGGAAGGGTCGCGGATGCTGGAGTGACCGACGCGAGCTGGGGAACAGGAGCTGCTGGGGATCCCTGCCAGCTGGGCAAGCGTTGCCCCTGTAGCCAGGAGGGGAGCGGGGTGCCCCAGGGAACAGAGCAGATTAAAATAGAAGAGTCCAGGAGGCCGGTGACTTCACTGAGCTCATATAAGGGCAGCTGCAGCATCCACGTCACCACAGGCTAACAATAGGCGCTGCTGAGAGCTGGATCTCATCAAAACATTTTGTAGCTTTCAGTACAAAGAAAGGAATCAAAGGCACCTATTTTTAGAGCGGTGCATTTACATAACAAACATCTGTGAAAGGATCCCACAAATAGAGGAAGGGCCTGGGAATCACCCATAGGTCTGAATTCTCCTCCTTCACCAACACCGCTCAGAAAGCTTTTCACCAAGAGGCAAAGTGTGGCAGGGACTTTTCCCCCTTCCTTTTAACGATGTGTAAAAAGCAGTGAATAAAACAAAGACCTAGAGCCATGTACTATTTTACTGAAGAGCCATGCCAGCTCCCTTCACTCTGCCAAACAATTGGTAACTGACAGTGGGGCTAGCATGCAGCATCCATCAGGAGTGCTGGCACACAGAGACACATGCTTTAACAAATCCTGCTTATGCAGTTCCCATTCAGCCCGAGCCAAGGAGCACCAGTCACTCCAATTCCCTTACAGGGAATACTCTGGAGCAACAAATCACACCCAGTCAGACACTCAGACAGATTCAGCCCACACTTGGAGCAGGATAGCTTCAGCTTTCTCCCACATTTCCCCCCTAAACCTCAAGCTAGAGCACCTGCTGCTCTGTTAAAAGTGAGCTGCCTTTTTGGCGGGCACCCCTTGCAGCCCTCAGCAGAGCAGCAACAGCAGGTTGTTCCCCAACACTAGACCCCCGGCCAGTTCCCCAAAAACCTTGTGACATGGCAGGGATTCAGCCCATCCAGAGGGTTAGTCTCTGCCCTGTGTGTTTGCACACTACCTGTGCGGATTTGCTTAGGTAAATGTTAATCTCCTAATAGTAATGACTAGTCCCTGGCACATGTATCTTGGAAAACACACCAGAGATAAAGACACTGATTTTTCTTTCATCCGTAAAGCACTCATCACTGTTCAAATGTCCCATCAATTAGTCATCCCCCAGAGACCACAGGAGCACTGAGGGGCAGCCCAAACATCCAACCATGATGTTTCTAAGGAACAGTTCACTTACCGAGCTGCTTCTCATTAGCTCCACCAACTCACGTGCTTGGGCTGACATATTGCTGTAGAGAGAGGACAGAAGCATTTTTGGTGCATGCTCTGAAAGCACATCATCATTTTGCTCTCCCACTCCTCATTTCAGGGACCTTTAGGAGCAGCAGAAATCAGTACAGAGAAAGTGATGCTTCAGATGGAAGAGCAAGCAGAAGGACCAAGAGCAGCAGCAGCGGCACAAATAATCTGATCCAAAAAGGCTTCAGCGAGGATGGCTGCCAAGTGGCGGGCAACTGGATGTATTCTACCCATCTCAGAGCTCACTTAAATGCATCTTGTTTGGAGAAAAACATTAATGCCCACATGTACAGAGACATTTAGCTGCATAACTCCTTTTCTAGTTGTGGGGGGGAGTTTGGTGCTTACACAGAGGCTGGGCACCTAACCAGCTTTCCTGACCTGGCCTTCAGTTCCTACAGCTTGTCACAATGCTGGAAGATATTGCTTGCACTGCGGAATTGCTGGGCTGGAGATTCCCAGCTCAGCTGTAGGCAGGATGCAACACCCACAGAGCAAAGCACAAGCCATGCCGAGACACCAGCTGGAGACTGCAGCTCCTGACATACTAGGATGCAACTGTGCTTGAGCCCTGCCTGTTTCCAGCAGCTACATAAATGTGGCTACATTATTTGCACTCCCAGAGCCACACTGACTGTGCTGAGCCTTTGCTCAGGGCACCCATGAAGTGTTTAGTAGCTACATAGGCTTTCCTAGCTACCCTGAAACTCTTTCAGTAAATTTAATGACTGTTAGAGGTGTCACAGACAGCCTTGGAAACAAATTCCCTGTGTATCCATAGAGCAGGCAAAGCATATGCAATACAAACTTTTATATATTTTGGTTCATAACAGACTAGTGGAGTTTTCCTTCGAGAAGGAAAAGGAATAAATTCCCAGCTGTTCATTCTCTTTGCACTACAAACAAGGATAGTTTTTAATGCCATTAGGGTAGCAGTGGGCCTCTACTTATTAGTTTGAGGCACATTTCCCAGAAATCAAGGGATAACCGAGAAATGGTCATGAACTTTTTCTCATTACACACACGGCCTGAGAACGAAGCAGGGAGCTGCATACCAAAGGCTAGGCAGAAAAAGGTACCAATAGAATTAGAAGCATAACTAAGGCATTGACTCAGAAATTCTGCACAGAGGTCAAATGAAGAAAGGGAGTTTGTCTCTAATTTAGAAAACTTAAAAATGAAATCCCCCAAATACTGGATTTAAAAATATATAATCAGTAATCAAACCACAGAAACACGTACAGTACAAGTAAATCATCAGCATTAACTCAGCCTTAACATACAGTTCAAAGATAATCTGCCAGTCCATCATTTCTCTCCTACCTGCTTTACCCTTTCTTGGCCACAATTGCACTTACCGTGCAGTGGCACCTTTCTGTGCAGCGTTGAACCCAGCTGTTTCCTTACTGCTACCAGTGGAAAAGCCAAAGATGTTTGGACTGAATTTTTTCAAGATATCTTAAAAAGAGAAGACACAATGTTCAGCCATCCACAGTACAACCAGCATTGTTGCTATAGACACACCTGCCTCGGAGACTTCAGTTACTGTGTCAACTTCAGTACAAAATTATTTCTCCCTGTGGCCTTGAGGAGCCAGGGCCTGGCAACCCTAAAATCACACAGCTCCCAGGGAATTCAGTGTTCTTGAGTTTGAGTGCCTGAGTAATCGTGGTTACTTCCCTTCACGTAACAGGAGCAGATGCCCCAAATGCAGCCCTCTACCTCCCAGTCCTCCAGCTTCTCATTAAGTTAATATTTATTGCAGAGAAGTGAATTCTATTCATGTTTATAGGCTTCACTGAAACCCTCAGCAGTGAAGCGTGGTGCCTGAAAACTATTTTGTTGTGTCTGTAGTGCAGTCTGAAACCTCTTTGCAGAGTCTCAATTACAGTGCTGTATACATGGTGAAATGTATTTTCTATTTTTCCTTAAACATGATGCTTGTCATGTTACATATCAGATCTTATTACCAACAATGTCAGGTATTTTCAAACTGCTCCACAGCACGGATCGTGTATAAACAGAAGAACCACTGTGAACCAATTCCCCTCTAATTTATAGTCACACTGACCACTTAGTGGTTTCTATGGCAACTACAGGAACCAGTTACACAGAATGCTACGACAAGAAATTTATAGTATTTTTAGATTTTTTCAATGTGATCTACCAATTCAAAGTCACTGGGAGAAGTCACCAGGAAACCACAACCTTATCAACAATCTTTTCTAAATGGATCGCTAATTGTTTCATAACTCTTAATTTGCCCACAGCCATTACAGTCTGTCATTGGAAAGCACAAAATGAAATAAAGAAGGGACAGATCTGGCAGGAACTTCTGCCACCTTCAGCACATTTACTCCTCATCATTTGTATCAAAAGGATGCAACCGTCACATGCAGATCCTGTGATGTGGAGGGGCTGAATCAGCTTTACAGCTAGGAAGGTCAGTCTGGGTTTCAGCTGTGACTCTCATGAACTGCTCATATCCACAACAGATGGGCACCCCCCGCTGTCTGGGAGGAAAGTGTGATCATTTCCAGATGTTTCCTAGCATCTACTTGGACTACTTTCAGAGTAATTACTCGCCTTGCCTTTCACTCACATTGGTTTTCCAAGATACTCACTAGGTAAAGTAGTTCGGGTCTCGAGGGTCTCATCACCTCCGATACTACAAAGGGAAAGAACAGAATCACGAAGTAGGATTAGTTCTGCAACCATCTGTCTTGCTGTCACCATATGTTGCTGTAGCAGCCCAGGAAGGTAAAAAGACTAACCTCAAACAGAACCATGAATATAAACCACAGGACAAGTAGGAATTCAGGGAAAGTACTGAAAGGAGATTTCGGATTAAATCAAGCAGGGTTTCAGCTAAGGTAGAAACTATGCCAAACTAGGAATTGAGCATACTGGAGAAATAATTTTTCATACGGACATGCTGGGATGCCCATCACAGAAAGGCATTTTTCCTCACCAACGTTGCTCTATGTGACCTTGTTGAAATTACATTTGTGTGCAGTTATGCATAGAAGAGAGACTGCATTAAATGCTCATTAACCACCTATTTAGGATTCTGCAGTGTTGATTATGAAAAAAAGCCTCTGCCTCTACTATTCAAATAACATCTTTGTAACAAGCCAATACTTTCTTATACCACCTCTGTCAGGCCCTCTGAGATGTCTATGCTTGCATATACATTTAGGGTGGGGGTAGAGTGGAGAAAAGAAAGATGAATAAACATACGCTTGCTTATCTACCATACGTACTTTTGCCTACATGAAATAGGCAGTTTCCTTCCACTCTACTGTGGACATTGAGACTCATATCCACCCTAATATATATTGTCGTTGCCCACTTTGTAACTGCAAATATATTTGGGATATCTTCACTGAATGTGCATGCGGTGTTCTCACCGTGTTCAGTGTTCATGCCAATCCACACTCACTTAGATTTTCTAGTGTTAGACACTGTATTAGATAATCACAACAACAGCAGCAATATTTTGAATAAATTCCAGAGGGACTAGTAGGAAGTTGAAATAATTTACTCATATTAATAATCTAGTACTGCCAGACGGGGGCACAGGAGCCTGCTGGTAGCAGTCAGGTCTGGTTAAAAAAAATAAAACAAGCACACAAACACAAAACTAACAACACAAAAATCACTCCCTCTCTCTTCCAGTTCTGACTCCCCAAGGCCTTAGCCAGCATAATCACTCTCAGCATCCTACCCTACCCCTGTATTTACTCTCAGCAGGGAGAAATTGGTTTGATAGAAGTAGAATTTAGCTACTACAGCTGTGTCAGCACACCCCTTTGTGTGGGACATTTCATTTCCATTTTTTTCAGTATGTAACTACTCAACCAGGTGACCTGCACTTTTAACTGTCTGTGGACAAAAATGCCGGAAAGGAAACTGAGCTTTTTTTTTTTTTTTTTATTACCTCCAGGAAAGTCCCCTCCAATCTGTTTGTAGGTCGGTTGAGCGGGCTCCTACAGCAGTCTGGAAAGGATGGAAAGAATCGTTTATAAAATACTACAAGGAAAAGGTGCTACAAGTTTAGATAGGACAGACAATGTGATTTGGAAGTGCTGATGGTAACATTATTCTGCATCCAGACATTTTTTTTTTCAGTATCTCTGTTACAGCATAAGTGTTCCATCTTCTTATTCCCCAGCATACACTGCCCCCAGTCAGCCCTGCACTGCATCTCCTACACTTCAAATTCATGGCCTTCTCCTCATATTCAAAAGCATTTCATCTAGTCAATAGACCTTGGAGCATCAGAGGAGATATAGCCCGGCCAGAGGACATCAGGCTGTAAGGCCAAAGACATATTGCTTTGGAACTACAACTCTAATATTAGTTTCAGCAACCCTGGGGGACCCAGATTAACATCTACAGCTTTCTATTTGTTTGGATTTTTCTAATGGAAAATGCTTCATTCTGGCATTTCCTGAAGAAAGCCGATTTTGAGAGACTTAATAATCCAGGGAAAAACACTGATGAAAAATTCCCTGCCAGTTTAGCTGTAAATAAATCAGTAGAGGAGCTGGCTTTTAATCTGCCAAGAAAACAAATCTTTGGTGCAAAACCCACTTTTCTCTTCTGGGACCCAGTCTGCTAGTCTAACACGCAGACTGAGTGAGGTGTAGGCAGGCTCTTTTTTTGCCAATACAGATAAGTGTGTCGGCATATCTTTTGCTTTCACTGTGCAATGGCGCTGAGAAGTTGGACAGTCCTTCCCCCTATTTGTGTCCTTCCCCCCCCAGCCCCAGCCCCAGCCCCAACCAGCACTACTTCCCATAAAAAATGTCACACCTTTCTGCAGCAATGGCAACTAATAAGAACCTCATGAATAATAGCAGTATGCGAATTGCCTTGCTCAGCTGTTGAGACAAAGTCCTCAAGCATCAGAGTCTGGCCCTTATTATTAGGGATCTCCGAGAAATTTCACGTATTGAAGAATGAAAATTTAAAGAAGAGATGTGTGCACTAGGGGGAGGAAATCAAGCAATTAATTTTAAGTGTTGTAGCCATGGATAGAAGGGAGGCTTGCAGGATCATTACTGAGGTCTTCTAAGAAAAGCTCAAAGCTCAGCAGGCAGGAAGCCAGGATTACATCAGGAACACCAAAATCAGTTTTCAGAGTTAATGAGGAGGTGAAGACATGCACACCTGCCAGTTGATAAGCCTGACCATTTGAAGGCTTTAGTCCATTCAACTCCTTCTGAACTCTACAGGAGCTGAAGCTGCTAGAACGAGCACCCGTTTAGCTCAGGAGTTACAATTCATGTTGACACCAATATTTGCCTTCATCCCATGCCAGAACAATTCTGTAGTGCTGTGTAACTTTGGAACTTTTTCCTCAAAAAACTTCAGTGCAGATCTGCAGTATTTCCTGTTATTCTTTTTCTGGGGCCTTTATTTTCTATGATGATTCTTTTCAGTGTGCATTTCTCAATACATGATATACATCATAGTTTTAACTGAGAGGTGCCTAATCCAGGAAGCAACAGCTGAAAGCAAAATTCTGATATACTGAAGTGTCAGAACTGTCTCAAGAGAGAAGCACTTCGGTCAGCTATCAGTTATTTCCATAGGAATTTACAGCAAGACCTCTTATTGCATGAAAAATGTCTCTTGCTTGTTCTTATGTCAGAAAATACTACTACTATAAGGGAGCCCTCTTCCTTTTCAAAAACACTTGAATAGATTCTGTGCAATGGAGAATATGATCCCATTTCTGTCCTGGCCTGAATTATTCATTACTGGATCATACAATTGCCAGTATCACTCAGATCCCTTCAGGCTATTTCTTCTCAAAGGGGCACAGGTAGATGAGCTTTGCTTTGCCAAGCCAAAGCAATTTGTTTTCTGCCTGACATGACCGTGTATAGGTAGAAATTGACACTTACTCTTCTCATTTTAAACCTGGCAACACAGCAGTACTTACAGTCAGGGAATCTCCCAGTGCGCCAATGACTTTGATATCAGCAGGTTGTAGCTCATGTACTGAAAGAGGTAGGAGAAGAATCATGATTAATGATAACTGACACAAAATACTATTTATCAGAATAAATAGCAGAATAAAGGTCCAAGTCATTAGTTCCAACCCGATGGTATTTTTACAGACTTTTAGGGAGAATGAGCCTCAAGTTCTATGTACCCGCTAGGCAAAAGGCAAAACTTCTTGCCATTTGCTTGAAACAGTATACTCAACCAACAAGGAAATACATAGACTTTAAAACAGCTTTTCATATGTAGGAAAAGAGTGAAAATGGATTAGATATGTTTAGGGTTTCTAAGGTTTGGGTCGTAGATCAATACTTCCCATTAGCAATCTGCCCATAAAACCTCCCAGTTATGAACAGCACTGCTACTGCGCTTCCTATCAGACAAGGCTCACCAGGTAAATCACACCTGCTGAGCTGCTAACCAACCTAGGCAATTTTAATCTGCCATGTTGCTATACATAATATATGGATTTGATAAACATAATTGTATTTATCCACAGAGAGCACACCTGCTGTGTTATAAAGCTTGTCATGTATGGCAGGATGGACTTTCCTGCTTTGCAGTTAAATATACTAGCTTTTATTGTTTACTTTCTATCTAAGATTTGCAGTTTCAAGATCTTATTGATCTTGAAAAAACAAAAACAAACAAACAAAAAAGGGTGAAATCTTTCCTATTCGGGATTTTAGCTCAGGAGTTCACTCTCACCTGATGTTGGGACACGACTGGATGGAGTCTGTTCCGAACAAGACAGGTCACTGCCCCAGTTCTGAAATGAGAGTTTATCAAATTGTGCCATGTTACGGTTAAAAGACAGTGTGGAATACATATATAATTTAATTGTACAGTAAAGGGCAAAACCAAATTCAAAAATAGATCCTATTTTGGTGCCTATACAGCTGAAGAGTCAAAGAATCATAGAATCGTTTAGGTGGGAAAAGACCTTTAAGACCAGTCTGTCCTCTTCTTTGTGGAATGCTGTCAAAACATCAATAACTTTTGGTGACATTTTCTAGCCAAAACATATCTTTTTGCCAAAGCCAAAACATATCATCTAGAAATATTGCTTATAACAAAGGCTTCATAAGAAGGATATATTTTTTTCCCTCCTCTATAGCCTGGGTGTTTTGTCCATGACCCAGGAGGTAGGGTCTTCAGGTCTGAAGTACCACTCTGTCTAAAGAGATACCAGATGTAAATCCAAGGAAAACAGAAGTAAACAAAAGTTACATTATATTCACGTACTACATTATTACTGCTTCCTGTGTACATCCCTATTCTTTTCCTGGAAGTTTTTGAAAATCGCTTGTTTCACTGAACATAAAATTTTAAGAGAATTTGAACCCTCTGATGTTTCAGAAAAGAGAACTGTCAGCCTCAGATTTTACCATACATTTGTAGGAGGTATCATAGCTATTATGTTTATTCCACCAATAATGAAACCAAGGCAACCACACATCACTGATATCTTGATTCACCAGCAGAGGCATCTGATGAAGGTGTTGCCCATGCTCTTTGGTAGTAAGCACCAATGTTAGCTAAGATGGCAGTGAGGGAAAGACTATAGCTGTTGTAATGAGCAGTCCCTGTAAGAGGAAAGATATCTGCTTATACTGATCTCAGACCTGACCCTACTTAGAGCAGGAGGTTAGACTAGGGATGCCTTAAGGTTCCCTTCCAACCTGAATTATTCTGTGATTGTACAATTCTACCTTTCAGAGAAAAACTACACAGACCAGTGGTCTTCAGAAAGCACAGATAGTATTAAAAAACGTCAAGACAAATGTGTCTGTTCTCCTATATAATGGTGTAATAGGCTCTACTATCAACCAGCTAGTTAAAGGATGCTTCCAGAAGTTAGAAAGGACTGCTGAGAGTATTTTTAGATCAGAGAGGAAGCTGTTCTTTTACTCTCTCTACTGCTTCTTTACTTTATCACTTCAAAACCTATTGCCATTGAGATTCAGTAAGTGCAAGAATTATCCATTAAAGGTATAATTTTAGCTCTACAGACAAAAATCCTATTTCAACATTGCAAACTATGGCTCGTTGAAACAATATTAGCGGTTGCTCTTTGCAGCCCTCAAGACTCTCAGCGATTTTCATAATTTAGTTAGGTATGAGGACCCCTGGTATGTCCAACTAGCCCCAGTCCACTTTGATTGCCATCCCCAACCATACTTGTATCACCAAAACAGAGCAACCCTTGCAGAATATCTGCGTGCCAGCAACTATTTGTCAAGAGCAAGTTACTGCCCCATTTCTTCAGGTCCTACACAAAGTTTGTTTCTGCAGTTTGTTTAATCTGCCCTGTGGTAGTTGCTCAGTCAGCATGGAAAGTGAATCCTTTGGAGGACCAGTCCCCGTCACCTCCTCTGCAGCTGGCAGCAAATCCAATAAGTAAAGATGACTGCCCTCTACAGGTTGAGCACACTTGAGTGCATGGAAGTACAGTGGCTCAAGAGTCCTCAGATCATTTGGGTACTCAGGATCCTAAATTCTCTTCCCATACTGTTCGGGATGCGTTAATGATGCACCTTGGGTGACTAACTGTAGAGAAAAATTTCAATACAATTGCACCAATTGATACAATTAATTTTGTCTGCCTTTTGGGAAAAGAAGAGTTTAACATTTATTTACATAGAAAACAACGCAATCCAAGATAGACTTCTCTGTCTGAAAACTGCTAATAGGTTATCACATTTATAAATTCAGGATGATGTGCGAACAGTCACCAAACAGGGACTGTTTTGCATAGTTTGTCTAAAATGCAGCAAAGTATGCAACAGTTACCTCTGCTGGCTCACTGGTGGGAACCACAGTTGGATGGGTGTAGTTGCTATTTTTATATGTTGCCAGGAAGGGTGTAGCCTGGGAGAAAGAAGAAATTAAAAAAAAAAAAAAAGAAAGAGAGAGAAAGAGAGAAAGAGATTAGGCAAAAAAAACCATGGCACAATCCAGAGCAAGTGACATCAAGAAAAACCAAAAAAGTAATTGTCTAAGCTGCAAAAGAGGTATCTATATTTTGAAACCATTCTCCTTACTTTAAAATTCAGAAGCAAGATTTTTGTTTAGCACCTTATGGCAAAAATGACATATGCCAGATCCTGATTAGCAATTTAACATTCCCCTCTCCTAAGCTTTCCACAAATTATTAAACATTATTGTCTGTTTAATTCTTTCAAAAGACACTGATGTAAGCTCTGGAGAAACCTCGACTTGTGTCAGCAGAGGGGAATAAAAGATTGACTACTATATGGTACTCTCTTCCCTCCAAAAGAGGCTATACAGACTGCATAGTTGGTTTTGTCCCCTACTAATGGAGCCTGCATTAATGAAGAAAAGCACATTTGTTTAGGCTAAAACTGAAAACACACAAATCAGCACGTTCTCAGTCAGTATTCACTGCACAATAAAAGGCTGAGGGATACCAGAGCAGGTACATTGATTACACCTGCTCATTCAGAGGTAAGCAGAGGAGGAAAGTTTTTAGCAAACTTGCCCCAGACATATTGAACCCCTGCTGTCTGCAGGCTGCACAAGCACGTAGGCCTGCCTGATGCCCAGCTTCCACAACATGGGGATATTTACCTGAGTCGGGCAGCTGAGGACAGCGTCAACCATGAAGTCAAATGAGTCAGCTTTCTGGCCTACAGGCTGTAACTAGGATGGACAAAAATAAATAAATAAGCAAAAGTTTGTAGCTGTCTCAGCTCATCTCACATTTGTATAACAATTCTATCCAAAAGAATCTAAACACACCTTTCAGTTTGTTGGTTTTTTTTAAAACTTTTTTTTTTTTAAACTGCCTGCATTTACAGACCTTGATTTACCCAAGGCTGAAATGCCTTTGCTCCTCAGAAGGAACATGGCAACTGAGCAACAAAACAGCAACTCTAGAAAGAAGTTTAAAAAGGGAAGTAGAGAGCTATGCTAGATCAGCTTAAACTCCAGGATGATTTTGGCAGGCACATGAAGTACCCTGGACTTTTGCCAGAAGGCGAGGTTGTAAACTCTGTTCTCTTGCATAAAAGAGAAGACACTAAGAGTCCCTCAGTTTTTATTGCTAAGTTGCACGATGGCAGCTCCAACAGAAGGCTGTTTATATGTAGAAGATTAAACAAAATTTAATTAGAGGTACTGCTTGATGATTGCAGGCAATCATTTTAGCTAAGACATTACCCCAAAGTATAAAGAAGTTACCATTTGGGATCTAAGATACTGCCTTGGACTGCATGCATACTCATACTGCACTACAATCCTAAGTAAAATGAGTTTGCTTAACCAATCTTTATGACTCATTGTTACCAAGTTTTATTCATTTTCAAAGGTAGTAAAGCTAAACTGAATTAAAGCTACTTTAATTCCTAGTAAGACTCTCACAATACGAAGGATTTAAAACACTTTTAAGTAATCCATTTTAAATTGGCATACGTAGTCACAATTCTTTATTTGGTGGTTTCTCATATCAGCCCATAGAAACATCATCCTTAGTAAATATCCTGACTTTCATGACAACGGGTGAAATAGATTTCAAGCTGCTCAGCTGAAATCATGACTGATTGATCACGCACTTACAGCACCCCTCCCTTCCCCACAGAATCTAAGAGGCAAGAGCTTCTAGGTTGTGAGCAGGCAGAAATTTGAGGGTATCTGACTAGAAAAGAAGAAACAAATGCTGGGGACCTATTACCATGTTACAGAGTTATCTAGGACTTCATTGCAATGTTTATTACATAATCTTAATGGTAGCCAGGTCTAGCTAAAGACTGTGTTGTATGCAAAGCCTGTCACCTTACCAGAGCATTCCAGAGAGCCCTGGCAAGCTGAGAATGGCCTTTCTGGTTTGGATGGAAGCAGTCAGGTGAAAAGTAGGAGACATCAGGATGCCCGTCCTACAGGGGAAAGAATAAAGTACATGTAAGTGCAGAAGAACTCACAGAGCTCCAACTTCAGATTGCTGAGGCCAGATCCGAGCCAGTAGCAGGAGGTTCACTCTACTTGTTCTTGCCACTCCAATGTGGAAAGCCTCATCAACTGGTGATATAAAGCATGCTTCAGCAGGTCCACTAGCTACCAGAAAACCTAGCTAGAAATGCTTATGTGCTTCCAAGGACAGATCCAGAAAGAAGCAGCAAAAACACCATTTTGAGTTTGGTATCTAGTCTCTCTCTGCGTTCTGTGATAAAGATGGGATCCTCTCCTCGGCACAACATCAGAACAGGCGGCCTCAGCACCATTATGCTCTGCTGTACTTTTGCATGTGAATGAGTATCTTATAGACATTGTACCGGAAGGAACAGAAGCCATCCATCTTCTCACAGTTGTGTCAGTTCTGCAAGCTTGAAAGGAGCAAAAAAACAAGTGCTTGAGAGAAGGCAGTCAAACTGACCAGTCTCCTTTCCAAGCACAGCTGTACTTTAATACAGATACTGGGACATCTGGAGGAGGTAAGGCTTGGACATTTAAATACCTTGGCTTTCATGTGAATATTGAGACAAGAATGAGTTTAGATCACAGATAACTGAAATAACATTTTGTTGTTGTTGTTCAGAGCAGTCCTCCCCCAAAACTTGAGCAGGTTTTTGATTCAGTGTGTCTGAGCAAACTAACGAGGATGACTACTAGCACTTGGATCTATATCTGATCTTTTGCCAAGTTTAGAGGCAGAGTTTTAAGTTCAGGAACATCTGAATTTTGTGAGAGATAAGAAAAGACACCACCCTGAACTTCCTTAAAATCTCAGCTAATGCTTGTGAGACTATAAAAAAGAGTTCAGAAACATTTTGCTTCTCCTATTTTTATTTTTGTGTTCTTCACCTTAGTACCAAAACCCCTAAAGGATGGCTTTTCACAGGAGCCAGCTTCATCAAAAAACAAAAAAATAAAAAAATAAAAAAATAAAAGCCTGGTTTGTTTTTTCACCTGTGAAGTTTTCAACCAGTTTTCTAAATTCAAGAGTTTTATCTGTAGCAGTATTTGAAACTCTTCAAACTTATCACTAGCTACTGGTTCAATAATACTAAGGCAAACCCTGTTCAATATTTTGCTGCATCTGCATTTACTTCCAGGTGAGAGAAGGAAGCACCGATCTACATGAAAATTAGCAAGTGGGGTTTCAGTTTCAGAGAAGGTACAGATCACTTCCTAGATTCATAGCTTGCTGGGACTTATTCAAGGAACTGAAATATAGTTGCCAATAACAGGAAAAAGGGCTCACTACATAAAACTACTATTTCCTCTAAATCATATGAAAACTCTTCTTTCTGTCAGCCACATAAGTTATGGGACATGAAGAGGAGGCAATGTTCTAGTCTTCAGTGAGCAATGCAGCTAGGTTGCTTTAAGGACTGTAACTTAATACCTCCATCTTTTATTAATCACGCTATATTTTTCTTTATATTTACATATCCTTGAGAACATACACAAACCAACCTCTTAATTTAGGTTTTGATTCATTGTCCAAAAAAGCAATTCATACTGACAGAACAATATGTAAAATGAAGAGCAGATATCTACACAAAGAAATCTAATCTATTGTACTACTAATCTATTGTACTAAAAATCAACAAGTTCTAATAAGAAAAGCACATGACAAGCTGAAACGATTTTGCATACTTTCTGTAAAGGTTAGATACCCACATTTAGTTCTTTGCATATGGAAGTCTCTTTAGACTATACCTGACCAAGAGGAATCTTTGGATTTCGGAGGAAGGGCTGAATGATCACTGTGAAATTTTCATGAGTGTCGTATCTGCCAGACTCCACCAGTCCCTGAACACCAAGCTGTAAGAAACCAAAAACAGCCACCAATAACCCATCAACATCTCTGCATAAAAACTGTTTTGTTGTTGTTGTTGTTTGCATTTTTGTTTCTTTCTTTTAGAGAGAGAGCCCAAGATTCATTAGGAAGCTTCTGCTTGTTAACTGAAATAGACAGAAACGTTGGCAAAAGGTAAGCCTTGTAAAAGTGGCTGAGAAGGCTGCAACACAATACTGCAGTTGTGAGGGACAGGATTTTGGTGACTGAACTCTCACCTGTCCATCTGTATTAGGAAACACTATTTTTCTGAAGAGATTTACTTCTGGTTTTCATCACATCGTGTTCTGGATAACATCGAATTAACTCCTGCTTAGCTCATAGTAATATTTTACCCCGAAGGGCCCTATGATTTGCTATAAACAGGCAGGTTGCTTGGTAATCAAAAGCTCATCTCAGCTGGAGGCAAAGTAACTGCACCTCTCTTAATAAACATACCTGGTAAGCTCTGACGGCTTCCCTCACCATCGTTAAATTTTTTGAGTTTTCTTCTCCTGTGAGAACGCAACTACACAGATAACTGTGGGAGAGGTTAGAGGAAAAAACAAGAACAGAGAGGATTAGATATTTTAGAATGCAAGTCATCCTTTGCTACCCAACATCCTCATGACATGGGAGTAACAAGGAAATTTGTACACTTGAATTTCTGTGAAAGTGTCTTATTGTCCATGCCATTGTTTACCATTTCAAACCTTGGCTTATTTTCCTTGGATTATTTTCCGCCTCACATGAACGATACTACTCTAATACCAGTTTGGTTTCACCCCCAGGCATATAAAGGTGAGGTACACTGTACGATGCCAGTTTGTCCCATTCAAGGCATCCAAAGTCCCTGCAGCCTGATAGAGAGAGACCCATGCCATTCCCTCTGGAACTAGAAAAGAGATCTTTGAAATTTACTGCCTGTATTATCTCTGAGTTGATACCTTTCCAATCAACAGTTCCTTTTGCCTTCCCAAGATACAGAATTTGTTCCTGTTTGGAGGATCAGCAAAGAATGTAAATTATTCATTACAATAAAGTCACTGAAACTGGAGATAGCTGTCCACTCTGCAAATACTTCATATTCCCTCAAAATGCCATAAAATCCAAATACTTGTAGACTTCAACCCCATCTTGAGGTACCCTGTATCAATAATTTTTACCCAAGCACAATGAAGTATACATTATGTGTCACAGGAAACCTGACAGTTCAAACCTCAATGAAATGCAAAGAAGATCTCCTTGTCTTTAAGTCCTAAATTCTAGGGCACAACCATCTGTACTCTTAACTTTAGATGCAGGAGCCTAACTTACTACAAACTAGTCATGTTTGGCAAATTTTGTAAGCTTGAGAGCTAAGAGACCATGGCAGCAGTAGCCCAGTGAGTTCTAAGTACCTAAATATTAACTCTAGATAAGGTGAGCCAAGCTTCACTAAAACTAATGATCTGTTAAGAGCCACCCTACTCTGAGATGTCCCTACTTTGAGGTCTCAGCTATTGTAAGCAGGTTTATGGATTAAACACATCTATGCTAATAGCAGCATGAAAAGGCCAGAACCATAACGCTTTCAGCCAGGAAGGTCTTCAGTCAAGTTGATTTACAGATCATATCCTCGCCTATCTTAACCAGAGTCCAAGGAATTATTATGCAAGTCCTAATTTAACCAGCCCATGAGCTTTATCCTAACCTTCCCTGGGAAGGACCACAAGCAGCCCAAACCAAAGCATAGTTCCACAAATGTACATTTAGCTTTAACGCAACCGTACTCCATAGAGCCTAAACTTGTCATCTCAATCCTGGAGCAGAAAGGCTACATCTGTTACTTTAGTCTGACCTCTTATACTGAGCCCAAGACTCTTTCTTGCCAGTGAATATCATCACCTTTGTCATTTTATATATCATCTGATGTGCTGCCTTAGCCTGTACCATTAGAGTCACAGTGAGATCTGTAACTGCTTTCTAAAACCAGAAGCACAATTTAAAACACTCATTTCTACCAAGCTTAATTCTACCCAAAACCTGGTAAGCCTTCCCAGGTCCAGATGAAATCTTAGTGCTACTAGCCCTTTTCTAGTCCCAGCCCCAAATCCCATGCAAGCCTTGCCTTCTCTGATGCGATCACTAATTCTAATCTCTCCGGTGTTAATCTAAGCAGCCTCACATGCTTTTACTCTTATCCTAAACCAATTGTTGCCATAGCCCAGGAATCCTAAACTTCTGCTTCTTAATAGTAGCTCGAAGTGCCTTATTTTATCTAACTATAACATCAGAAGTCCTCCTATGTCTCAGCTAAATTGAAAAAAAAATAATAAATAAAAAAAAAACAGAACAAAACAAAAACCCTACTGTTTAAAACAGGCAACTCAGTCCTCCAGACTCATAAACTTTGCCAAGGAGCATCTCTGAGCCAGTGCACCAACGCTGGCCTGCCATCACTTATACTCAATAGTCACAAACTAGTGTAAGAGCTGCCTGGAATACTTGCAGCCAACAAAACAAATGTACTTGGGAATCTCTTAGATCAAAGCCAAGATAAAGCAACCCCATTGGGCAGGATGATATCATCACTGGATGAGATGCCCATAGAACTGTAGTGCTACAGACATACTTCTCTATGATGAAAAGAGCATGGAGAAAGAACTTGCTTTATCATCACAAAAAATAAGTTCAAGTACAAAAGAAAGTCAAACAAGCCTTACTCTGCCATGTAAGTGGGGCACGGAACTTGAGTATCCACAAACAACTGTCTCAGAGGGAGGATGTCCATCACTTCAACCAGATTCACTAGAGCTTTTGGAACCTGAAAGGAAAGTCAGACTTCACCTTATAAGGAACTGGTTATACAACCCACAGTGCACTTAATTTAAGCCAAAGTCCAGCCATTCAATGCCCCTTCCCTTTCTCCCTTGTTGGGAAGAGGAAAAAAAAAAAAAAAAAAAAGGCAACAAAACCCACAAAACTTCAACTCTGCTGTTGATCCTTTTCCAAAACCACGGTTCAATGCTGCTGTCTCTCATTTCAAACAGCATCTCACTACTCTCAGATAATACATGAGCAGTTGCTCATATCAAAGTCAGCAGACCACATTTGGTACCAAAATGGAAGAAACCCATCAATCAATTATATACCAGTTCAAGCTACAATACCAGGACAATTTCACAGTACTTGCCTGTCCATGAAGAATATCAAGAGTTTCTTGAATTCTTCTGGTGAAATTTACAGCTGAGTAGTGATCCTGACAGAAACAGAACAGAAGAGATTATTGCTAAATGGGGACACAAGACATTTGGGTTGGGAGGATAAAGAATCACATTAATTCTTTTCCTTTTCGTCCATACAACACCGTGGTCAGGAGAATGTTCTTGCTTCTTTCTAGAGGCCAAGAATTTTATGCATATCAATTAATCTAAAATACAGAAAGACTCAGTCAAATTTTGGATTTAAAATAAACCTATATTAAGGTGTATGTTTAACCAGTCCACTGGGTGCTTTACATAAGGATACGGGAAGGAATCTAATCTGATCACATGCTAAAAAGCATAAATCAGGCAGCCACAGGCATGCTCAGAGCCAATTGATAAGCTCTCATAAAATCAGGTGAAATCATTGCTAGTCAAGGACACGGCTGTAAATAAAGCTATAATACTTGGTGGTAGCAGCAAAGATGCCTAGCAAGGCTACTGCAGAAGCAGCACATTTCCCAAGCAAAAGTGGTTGCAGGAGAACTGAAAGCACTCGCAGGAAATTTTCATATTTAAAGTAAGAGAGTAAGATCTGACAGAGAAAGGTGGCCTCTCCCCATCACCTGCCCACTCAACTCCCATGATCTCCTTACAGCAGCCCTAAAGGCTTCTTCACGATCCAGAGAAGCATAAAATTCAAATGAATTGCTGCACTGCAGCAACTTCCCTCATACATACCTCACCTGTCCCTAGCACTTTCCTACAATACGAGTTATGGAGTGATGACAACCATTGTAGGATTGGACTGATGGTAGTTCAAAGCAGTATAGCTCTTCCTTGGATATCTAATGAGGCCTTGCTAGCAGTAGACCAGTTACCAGATCAGGCAAAGGAAGCTTTTCTTCCCTTCCATTTTTTGCTTGTGGTCAGAAAAGACAGAAAGTGGTTCTTACCCTGGAGTAAGCCAGAGAGAACACAACCATCTTACTTGGTTGCTGGTAAATGTTGTTTTTTTTGTTTGCTTGTTTTTTAATCAGGGCACTGTCTGCAGCAACCTCAGTTGTGAATTGTATGTACTCCTGTTTTGATAATCTCTGTGAAGGCTCTAAGGATCTGTGGATTTCCCTTGATGTACTGATATCACAGTCCCATTACGGTTTTAGTTGACAGGTTCTAATACTCACAGGGTCCTTGCAATAGTTGCACAGATCGTTTCCTCCAATAAGCACAGTTATGATTTTCCAGTCAGCATTGAAGTCAATTCTCTGTGTAACAAAGAAGAAAATAGTAAGCACAAATTTCTTTGATATGCACTTGGCATCTTTGCAGATGGATCTATCATGTGAAGCAACACCTGTTTCTTCTTGTGCTGTAAGATCAGAGTCCCAGGCAACTTACAGAATCATTTTGCATTAGTCTCAGGAGAGTTCTTGCTTGGGTTGGTAAGTGCCTGTGAAGAAGAGCAACCAATGAGTGAACGATACACCCTTATGGAGAGCACAACATTGCACAACATTAACGCTCTTTGGACATCTTAAATCTGTGAGCTGTCAGATACCAGGAGAGTTAAACGATGAGGCAGTGTAATCCTCATTTTGCAGTAATCAAATTAAGTGTTCACATCTTTATGAAGAGTCATCATCAAATTGGATTTGAATACAGATTTTACTCAAGTTCAATAATTAATGTGGAACCATAAGTTTAGCTTTCTATTACACTGCTTAGCAGCTAAAATGACAGACACAGCAACACGTTTGTTAGCAGATGGCCTGTTCAGAAATGGACTACTATCAATCTATTCCTCGTGTACTAAAATGAGGAGGGAATCCCAAGTCTCAATATTTAACTGACCTCTTGAGCAATGTTTGTGTACGCACCACAGCTCACCCAGCCCTGTAAAGCTGAGATGTTTCAGAGTTCACTGCGTACACATCCCCCATTCCTGTAGCCTGCACCCCAAGTCAATACTTAATTTCAAATTGTGTAAAACAGCTTAGCACACTCTACCTTTCAAAGCAAATTAAAATTCCAAGCAACTTCCAAGATCACTTACACAAGATGACAGCCTTGCTGTTTTTCAATAGCTATGCTAACACCCTCTCTTTTGAATGTATACACAAACATATATATATATATGTATAAATACAAATGCATATGTATGTTTGTATGCATGTGTATATAAAATTGCTACTAATTCTGGGTTACCTTGGCTAAACATTTCAACCTTGTTTGACTGCCCTGACATGTTGACACTCAAATATGCATAGAAAAGAGAAAGTGTTTAGAAAGCTTGGCCTTCCAGACAGCTCTGGAGCTGCATCAGCCACTAGGTTCTTGTTACAAACATTTCTCTGACTGTATATAGAAGCATAGAATCATCAAGGTTGGAAAAGCCCTCCAAGATCATCTGGTCCAACCATCCCCCTACTGCCAATATCACCCACTAAACCATGTCCCTAAGCACCACGTCCAACCTTTCCTTGAACACCCCCAGGGACGGTGATGCCACCACCTCCCTGGGCAACCCATTCCAATGTCTGACTGCTCTTTCTGAGAAGAAATGTCTCCTAATTCGCAGCCTGAACCTCCCCTGGCCAACTTGAGGCCATTTCCTTTAGTCCTATCACTAGTTATCTGTGAGAAGAGGCCGACCCCCAGCTCCTCACACCTTCCTTTCAAGGTAGTTGTAGAGAGCAATGAGGTCTCTCTCCCCTGGGCCTCCTCTTCTCCAGACAAAACAACCCCAGTTCCCTCAGCTGCTCCTCACAGGACTTGTGTCCCAGGCCCTTCTCCAGATATCATATGACATTAATAAGCACGATACTGGTTTTGTACAATAACCAGAGAGTAGCTCTCCTTTGTAATGCTGTACTTGCTGTAGGAACAGGAGTTATTTCTTACCACCCTTCTTTAACCAAATACTTATCTAGCACTAACATAAGAGTATTTAATGGGGAATGAGCCCTCTCATGCATCTACTTGTGACAGAGGCACCCCACAGATGTAGTAGTTCTCTTCACCATTACCCTTATCCAAAGTCATAACCTACTTATTTATATCCCAAAACTATCACAAGTGGTCAAAAATTCCTTCTGTTCTTACTGTGGATACTAAGCTAGGGCATTGACTTCAATATTAATGCAGAGGAAAACATCCATTATTGAGCTGGCAGTCTGCAACACCTTTCATTTCTTTTGCAGTCACTGAAGTGCTGATGCATCCTGAGCCAACACAGTCAGTAAGATTGAACATTTCGAATGAAGCAGTGGCAGTAATCATCCATTCTTGAGCTGCAGCCTCCACCAAATTTAGATCTTAATCAACAGAAAGTCTGCTAATGGGAGATAGATATTCACAGTTCCTGTCACCTGTTCTCTCAGTCTTAAGTTCTTAGCCTCATTTTTTCCAAGTGCAATCAGAGACGTAAGCCAGGCTCTGCTTCAACAACATACTTTAGATACATCCTAAACTCCAGCATGTACTTAAGCACTTTGGCAATGAATGGGGGTGGGATCAAGAAAGTTTTGTCTACACTGCTACATTCAGTAAATAGCCCTTCAAAGCAGCCACTGGTTTCACTTTAGTAAGTCCTGTTCTTCAAAAGCTAGTGAGGGTGCAGAACCACCTCCTCTCAGAAAGGGCTCAGCACCTCTGGAAAAGTTTCCAGACTAGCACCCAGCAGTGAGACAGGCCAGGTAGCAATTCTGAAATATCAGGATCAGCTTTCATTCATGGACTATTTTTGTCCTCTGGGTAATAGGAAAAGAGATATTTTTAGGTGTTGAAGAATAAGTGCTGGACTGCATCATCATTCCAGGGCCAAGTATCTAAAACAGGAGAAACGTTTCCTTATGTTGCAATGCATTTCAATAATTAAACTAGGACGCATATATCTCCTCAGATCCATCACAATGTGATGGAGAAGAGCCCCAAAAGAGGCATCTCAAAGTTCAGGGATATTGTTGTAGTAGTTTACAGGAATTCTTTACTTTAGGATTTAATTGATAGAAAATGTAAGACAACCACCTATCTCATTCTTTCCTATAACAAGCAAAACCGCAAGTAATACATGCTGCATCTAGCAGCATGGTGATAAACTCTCATAAATGGCTCAATCAGAGCCATAATCCTTGCAAGTGTTTTACTGACACACAGAAACAGACACGTTCAGTCATCACTAGGAAACAAAATCCCTTCTCTGAGGTATGAGGGGCTGTAACATATGTCAGGAGACCTAGCAGACCATTTCTGCCAGGAAATGCAAGCATTTACTGAGATTACTAGCTTGAGTCAGAAGCTACTCAAGGTGTGCAGGAGAGTGATAAACAATACCTGATAAATCCTAACAATCATTGCTTAGATACAGCAAACTCAGACACCTCACTTGGCTTCTGAATGTCACTCCCAAGGCCTCTTTAAGAAGTAAGACTTTTTTCTCTAAACAAACAAACAAAAATATTAAATTATGGAGTTCTGGGTAATATCAGCTAACAATGTCAAACCCAGGCACAGTCTGCCAAAATCTGTGCCCAAACTATGACTGAATTCCAGCAGCCATCTGTTTCGCTAATTAAATAGGACTGACTCTTTCAATAAGAAGCCAGGGACTTCTAGGATAAGCAGTGTATCAAAGCTCAACTCCTGCAGTCTCCCAGGTGTGACTAAGATCAAAAAGCCAAATTCAGATGACTGCAAGACATCACAATTCCTACTAAATTTGCAGAACTGACTACAACTGCACAAGGTCTGCAATGCACCAAAAGCTACACATGACCATCAGTAATTCTTTTTTCTCTGGAGTCCAGACTGTGGCTGATTTTTCCTCTCTCTCAACCACTCTTGCCTGCCTATCCAGATGCCTGAGGCCAGTTATGGGAGACTTCATATAGTTTTTCTCCAAGTAACTCTTTAACAATTCACTGCATGTTCATTTTCTGAAAACATCCATGCTCTAAGATATTTATAGACAAATAGATAAATGAATGGATGTTGAAGAGAAAGTGTAGAAACCACCACCACCAGTTTCTGTCGATTTCTTGTTTATGCATTTCATAACCAGGACTGCTGGCTTCATTTGAAAGTTATGGTATGAAATAAGCCCATACATTTAATATGTTTTGAGCTAATTTTCAGCTCCAATTAGACTGGTTTTGCTTGCTGTTCAGAGCAAGTTGTGTCAGCATTTGAGACAGTTGAAAGGGAAGTAGATGAAGCATCCATCACCTGCAAAAGTAAAACAAAAGCTACATACTCAGCCTCTGCTCCGGGAACTGCCTGGTTAAGGAACGCATTCAAGTCACTCTCATTCCCAGTGCCAGTTGAATAGCCCTCGATCATAGCATTGAACTCTCGAAAGATGTCTGAAAAAGAAAGATGACAACGAAGAGAAAATATATCTGTTCCCCCCCCAATGAGATCAGCACTGTCACAGTTTTGACGGCACATTGCAGCTGCTGCAGCCTCAATTCGTTCCATCCACCAAAGAACAGCAAGAGGGACAACCAGCTAGCAGTGATGAGACAGCACGTGCTTACTGTGCCCTGCACTGCCACCAGAAGCTGACCAGAACTGAGGACTACCACGTCCAGCTCACTCTCATGTTGTAGCTGTTAAGGTCTACATTAAAACTATCCCAGTCATGTAGTGGTGACTTTGTGAAATGAGCCTCAGAGGGGCTTTAACTCAGGAGAGTTAAGGCAGGAGCTTGTTTTTAGCTGGAGGATCTGGGTCCACTTCACAACTGTACAACATCTCATGCTACTGACAAGTTTGAAGAAAGCCTCAGATGCGCGGTTCTGGTGAATTCCCACCACATTTTATGATCTCAATAGTCATTTCCAGAAGGAGGCAGACAGCAAATTTCTGAGCTGAGTGTGAAAATGGTCACACTGTAAACCATAAAAGCTACCTTAATCTCCAAGACTGAATTTAACCACATTTTAGTGAAGGCTTCGTCAAAGGTTGTACCTTGTGAATCAATTAATTGCTTATAACAATCAATAAGACATTCTAATGATATTCTTGTTAAATTCCACTTGCAATAATGGGCAACACACAAAAGGACAATTTATCAGTCCTCTTCAGATGAAAATATATTTTAGTTAATCCAAACTGAAACTCCAGTGGTTTTACATTAACAGTAGGCTGAGTTACGAGAAGTTGCAAGTTTCAGTGAAAACAAAGTTAAAATTATTCCATTCAGGTTACGTGTATAGCTACTGAGACATTTACCAAAGAGGTCTGCTCTCTGCAAACATCCCTTTTTGGAAAAAAAAAAATGTGGTAGAATATTTATTAGAAGTAAGTTTTAATTATACCACAAGCATGGACATAGCAAGCTTATTCAGAAATTCAAATAAAACTCACTAAGCAGTTTGAAAAGGGAGAAGGAAAAGGAAGGACAGAATTTTCTATCTGCTTCTCAGTTTCACTGATGAAGGAAACTTTTTTTCATTAGTCCTAGGACATTGTTTCTTTGAAAGGTAGGTCTCGTGAATTACTCTCAAATGGCTTAGAGGTCTCTGTAAAATTATTATGAATCAGCCCATTCTCTCTCTCCAGACTTGCCAACTAGATCTAGCAAAGCATTTACTTACTAGGTAGAGTTGTTACGTTCTCTAATGAGGCATCCCCTCCAATACTAAAATGAGAAAGAGAAATACAAGTCACTCATCTCTTAGCTGGACACAGACAACACATAAAGAGAAAACCTACTATACCTCATAAGAAAAGGTGAAGGGTTATTAATTTGGTAACTATCAAACTATCACATTGCTTGGAAAGGACAGAAGTGCAAGTGCTTTGGGGAAAATAGCTGAGGTTTCAGTGGTAAAGTTGCTCATCAGAAAAATTTATGTGCATGCGGCTCTGCAGAGGCACAGTTAATCATTATGAAATACCAGAAAATGCCTGAGACAGCTACATATTTGAATGACTGAGCCGTAAAGTACTGCAGATTTCAGGGCAGAGCTGAAGACCAGTTCCAGCCTCACAAAGCCGCTCTAAGGCAGCACCAACCAGCCAGTCCCTCAGATGACATATGGCTGAGGCATCAGCTCCTTTATCTCTTTTTCAGGCTTCCTGCATAGCAGTATGTTCTCTCCAGCTTTTAAATTGCTGGGCCACGCTGAGGCCAAACTCTGGCTTATGTAGAGGGGATAGGACAGCACAGAACTGCTTCAGTCAACGTCAATTCAGCTACATCGTCACCCCACCTCCAATGTCATCTTTTACAACTTTCTGTTGTATGTGGTAAAAGTTCTGCAGTTAAACTGTTTTTCACAGTTCTACAAAAAGTTCAGAAATGCCAAACTTTGAGAAGAACTCCCCAAAGCAACATGGCCTAATTTATTTGTTCCAGTGATTTTTCTCCAGTTTTGTGGATCTCCAACCCACCATAAAACTCTAAACTGTCACAAGTAGTTGAAGATAAAAGCGTGAGAGCAGTTAAAATGCAAACTGAAGCTCTATTGCTGAAAACATTGTGTAAATCCCACTTTGTGACAAATATTGGATCTTGATAGATCTACACAAGAAATGCTAGCCAGAAAGCAAATCTTTTTCCACTTTCTGACAGCTGAAAGCCCTGGAACATGTGGAAGATAATATTTTGCACAGGAAATAATGCACATATTCTCATCACCTTGCCTGAAAACTTACCTCCATGACAGTCCCCGGTATTCGGTGTCCAAATCCGTGAGATTGTATGAAGCAATTCCTGTTCCAGCCTGGGCATTATATTTCATAAACCCAATGAAATTAAAGCATAATAGTAATTAAAGCACAATAGTAATTCACACATTAGTCATTTTATTTACTTTTGAATGCAACTCTTCACAAGCTTTAGAAGACATCTGTTTTTTCCCCACCTTCCTCCTGAAAAATGCATCAATACTTTTTGTAATTATTTACAAGCATCATATTGTATATGATGCACAAAATAAATGATGAATCAGTGAAACAAAAGCTTTCTTCTTGTAGGTCTGGGTGAGCTGAGTAACTCATTTACATTGCATTACTCAAGAATGATGAAAACATCTCAAAAAACCCATAAAGCTTTCAGGCTAATAAGGAACACTATAAAACTCAACACAGAAAACAATCATATCTCAGAAAGAAGTACTGTAATATCTTTATTTGAAAAGTAATGTGCTAAATGGTGAGTTTTATAGTAGTATAACAGGAAGAAAGAAAGCACCCTCTACGCTTATACTGAAGAAGGGCAAGCTGGCAACTACATCCTTCTTTAACAAAATAAGGGAATTCAGAAGCAGAGCATCTGCCAGCTGTGATGCTTTAGTCTCATGTTAAACCTGGGTACTAGGTAGTACTTGACTATATCGCAATACCAGGCAGACTATTTGCTGCTATCACAGAATCACAGATTGTGCTACTTCAGATTAAATCATACTAATACGTCAAGTTAAAACCATACTAATACATTTTTTCTCCTCTGTATAAGCTTTATTGAGTTAATGGAATATTGGTGTTCAGAATAACTATGCAGGGGCCAAGTCCAGATCAGACAGCAATGCAAAACTGCTGTTTCTATGAAAACAGATTTTATTATCAGTTTCTACAGAATATACTTAGAAGCAGAATCACCTGCAGGGGCCTGAATATTGTAATATTGCAACTGCAGCTAGATACTAACTATCTTGCTTTGATCAACGTTGCATGTTTGCATAGAAATGCTGCTATTTATTTTGGTAGCCTCGTGCATGTAGAAGTTTTAGCAACATGCCTGTCAGACAGTTGTAAAAGCTTCATGGTTTGTAAGCACAAACCATGTCTTTGTTGTTAAGGCTCACATTCAGAGATCCTATATTTCAACTGTCTTTCTGCCCAACATTTCCTATGAGCTGGTTGTAAAGCTTCAGTCTTTGGCTGGTAGGAAAAAATCGGGCATAAACGTGTATCAGAATTTAGGATGTCTGTATCTTGATACATATTCCTTCCAGCCTGCCAAAGATAATCATCCTCAGCAAGAACTACACCTCAGTAAAGAAGTTAGCTATGAGTTAAAACAGGAAAAATAAACATTCTGAGTATCTCCTGAAACGGATAGTCAGAGGGTTCTCACCCCTGTTCATCCATTAATGATAAAATAAATACAACACTATTTTCCAAGATCCCTTAGTCACACACTATTCCAGAAAGAACTGAGGGAAAAGGATGGGTTCACTGATCTGTACCTGTTCATAAAAACTTCGAAACATTGGAGCCTAATGCTTGCATTAAGTCCCATTAATTTCAACAACATCTGATCTCTTCTGTCTCCAATTCAGCAAACCTTTTAAACACCTCTTTAAAGGATTTGTCTGTGTTCCAAATCATGTGAATATATGCGTGGGGGGGAACATAGTGCAGGAGAACTGACACCTTTCTTGTTATAGCTACTAGGTCTATTATCATCTGCAAATTATTGGATCTTTACATCTAGGTACAACAGCTATTTCACCTCCACCAGAGACGGCACGTGTTTGTAGTTTTACCAGGAGAACAGTAAAAACACTGTCTTCTTACCGTCAAAGAATCCCCAAGGGCTGCTATAATTTTCACATCAGCTGGCTTTAGGGAATGCACTACAAAAGAAAGAGATGCAGTTGAAACCAGATAGGGAACAGTCGTGCATTTTCATGGTTCCATATGTAAAACATTGTTGTGCATTCTGATGCTCAGCCATGTTGCTTTTGCAATACCCAGGTGATTAAACAGGAGCTCTCTCCAGCTCATCTTACATGGTTGTAGCAGTAGCACATGCACATTATCCAGCCCCTCGATAGTTAACGTTGCTACCAAAAAGACAGAAGAGCAAGGAGCAAATAACAATACATTGCAATCAACGTCCAACACTAAGCTAATGATAAAAAAAAAATGCAGTATTGTATAAACCAGCATACTAAAAGCTTTAAGAAGATAGAGAAGGAGTAAGGAGAAGATAGTATGAAGTTAACTGAAGAACTGAATACTGCTATATCCCAGACTGACATGCATGAAGCTGTGCTTCCAGTTCTCTTCTCTAAGATTTAGGTGGTATCACTTAAAAGCTGTGTCAGCACACAACTTTGGCTTTTCTTGCAAGATATTTTGAAGTTCTCCACTGTCAACGAGCTAAGTGAAGCTATTTAGAATGTTACTTCATGTGATGGTTTGGCATTATATCTGTTAAGTAGTTGCTGAAAAACATGGTATCTTTTCTGAGCAGTATTTTCACAGTCCAGCAATCATTTCAGCAAAAATAAAGAGTCATCCTGAAGGACAGTTGAAAGTAATTCAGTCTCCTAACACAAACCAGGTAAGATTACCTGAAGTTGAAGAAGGGGACGATGGAGATCTGTCCTCACATAGCAGTTGGCTTCCATAATTCTAAAGAGAAGACGAAGGATGAATAGCATTTGGCTAGGAAACACAGTCAGTAGTACCCTGGATATTCCTAGCAGGCCAAGTGGATAAACCAGAGCATGTTTAACGTGTAAGCAATAAGACAAGTCTTGGTTGCCCAATTCAATAGTCATATTCAGCGTTGTTTGGATTAGCATCCTGTACTGATAACTGTGCTGTCTGAGCATGTGTCCTTACAGGTGTTTCTGGATGTATTTTGCCTTACTCAAGGAATACTTTCCTGTTCTTTGCCCTTTGGCCAAAGACTGATATCACCTGTGGTACAAAGCATGATTCATGGCCATACAGGAACAAATGCAGCACAGCAACAGAGGGATGCTGATGTTGATACTTACTTGAGTTTGGTTAGCATATACGTAATTACTGTTTTTATACGTCCTCAGGAATGGCTCAGCCTGAAAAATCAGACAATCTGAGTCAATGCAAAGCATCAGGAAAATACAGGGAGATTTCCACTCCCCAAGCTTCAGTTCTTAGATGTCTGCAGGTGATTATCAACTTGATGCAAACAAACCCCGGGGATTAAAAAAAAAAAAAAAAGGCATTTTAAATATCCAATAACAGTGTAAACCTAGAGCACTATTTTACAGAGCCAGAATGCTCTAGGGACCCTGCTCACAGCACTCATGCTTTGCGTGGTTAACGAGAAGCTTGCCATCAAAGGCACTACCCAGGTTCATACCAGCCAGAGGTAGTTTCACTGGACTCAGCCAAGCCACCCTGACCAATGCCAGTGTTGCTCTATTTCCCTCACTGAAGAAGGTCTTTCATTCAACATGGATGCTAGGCAGACAAAAACACTCTGCCCTTGTGTTTTGGCTGACTATGATACATGACTGTGAGGAAGTTTACTCCCAGCCCTTCATCTCAGCTCACAGAGACAATGCTCCAGGCAGTTGGTGAAGACTCAAGCAGACTCCCAGCTACCCCCACCACCACCACACAAATACAGATACGCTTGCAATTTACCTCACTCGGACATTTGAGAGAAATTTCATCTCCTATTTGTTGATTATCTGTCTTCTTCCCTACGGGTTCCAGCTGTGGAGAAATGAGAGAAGGGGCAGGGAGGGTAGAGAAGAAAAGCAAATGAGCATCGGAGAGCAGAGAACTCTGCATTACCAGCTGCTGGAACCACCCCTACAGCACAGCAAGACAAACGCTGCTCACTGCACCTTCTCTGGTGATGTCACTCACTGCTGCTTTTCATACTGAAAAGTTTAATCCCCATATGTAACAAATGCAGTCTGATGATCAGTGCCAGGTGTGCTGTATCTCCCCAGAGAAGTCCAACACTCATAGCTTTAACGTATCCTGAGATTTATTGTTTTGATATGACTGGTTTAACAGTTGAGGTGACTTTTCTTCAAATGAACACTCTTTCCTTTTATAAACGTAATTAATAGTTTAGAAGAGAGAGGGCTAGTTGCATAGTAATTCCCTTAGGTGATTTTTTTTTCCTGCTAAGAGCAGGATGGAGAGGACAAAGTACGACAAACCCAACCTTTAAAGTCTTACCATGTTGTTCCACAAAGCACGTGCAGCCTGGGAATGAGACTTCTGGCTGAAGTGAAAGCAGTCTGGGGCAAAATATGAACTGTCAGGCAACCCCTCCTAAAGAACGAGATGGGTGTTGTCACAGAGGGCAGTAAAAGTGCAACAAGCTGTGCATTTAACCCCTGTGAAAAATCCCATCTGACCTCAAACTAACATAGCTGCAAAGGCCTCTGGGACGAAGAGAATTAAACTGGGCTGGAGAACACCAGTAACTCAAGACTGAGAAGCCCTTTGAGCCTTTTTAATATATGATTTCCAACGTATTAAGGTACACAGACCACTCCGACTCTGAGTACAGAATACCTGTGCACAGACATTGATCATACTCCTTATTTCCCCAGAGACTCACATATTATAGTCTTTCATGGCACATAGGTTTTTATACTAGAAGTCTTATACTGGAAGGGACTTTGTGATGTGTGGGGGATGTAGGATGAGTGCTCCCTGGTGAATACTTTGAACTTACATCTTCTGCACAGTTGTCTGTAATTGTAGGGGAGTGGCCTCAGTGTCTAAAATAGTGCCATCAAGGCGTGCATTGCTGTTGCCCATTATCTCCAAGTTATTCCGTAAGTGTTTTCTGCTATTTTAAATGTTACCTTAGCTGATTATAAGAATTATCAGGCCAGAATACTGCTTGTCACATTTACCAAAACAAGTCAGGACAATTCTGAAAAATCAGTGCTGCACTAGGATTTAGTGTAGGGGTTTTGTTTGTTTATTTTACCTGTGTTTTTGGCATGTTGACATGAGTCAGGAACGGCTGCAGAACCACTGTGAAATCTTCCCTAGTGTCGTACCTTCCACTCTCCACTAACTCTTTGGTTCTTTCCTTTAAGAGCACAAAAAAAAAAAATTGTCATCATTCTTTCTTTTACGCTCAGCTCACTGGGCCCCTCATTACTGTACATCTCATGCAGGCATTCCCTTTCCTCTGTGCAGAAACCCAGACATGACAGCGATTGCCAGCCTGTGCCAGGCAGAAAATGCAGAGGTCTTTTACAGAGACTCATCCCAGACATCTTTACAGCAAGACAGCCTGTGGATCGTTACCTGACTGACACAGGCAGGCATCGTGCTCAGTAATTAGGTTTTCTGTCAAAAAGATGTTCTTCCAGAGCTATTGAAGTGTTTTTAGTTTGGCTGGCAGCCCATGCCCAAAGTTCATTCCAAATTTATCACATTCTTTGACTTAATCTTATCTCCAACAAGATAAGTGATCAAGAAACTGCTGGCACACTGATGCCCTCTACTTTCTATGACTCTTTAACAGATTTTTCCTTATCTGTTTTGTTATTTTAGTGAACCAGAGTTGTAAAGATCTTGAGCTGATTCACATCTCCCTCACAACTGCTTTTTTGTTGTTGTTAAATCACAACTACAAATATGTCATTAAAACAAGTGCAAACTGCCCTCCAACTCCAAATACTCTCCCCTCTGTGGTCACTTGATTAAGTCCCTTACCACAGACCCTGCTATTATTGCACTGTTTCTCATTCCCAGTGGGGGAAAAAAAAAAAAAAAAAGGCAAAAGAAACCCACAGTACTGCTAGGAGAGAAGAACAGAAGGATTACACTAAATGTGTAAAAATAAATAAATAAATGCATTAGTCTTACCTGATACCTTTTGTTGAAATTGACCAACTGCTCGACCTCACTGGAATTGTCATCAAATTTCAGTACACAAGGGCACAAAAGCCTGCAGGACGAGAACAACATGCTGAGACCAGCTCATCTTTTTCCCTTTCACTAGCTAAAAATCTGCAGGGTTAAAAGCTTCTCTGGGGGGGGATTTTTCTGACAGACTTTTCAACGGTAGGATTAAACATCATCCCCGAGTTTCTGCACAGCCCTGATTCTTGACAAGAAACGTGTTTATTAGGGATAAAATCATGAACACAGGACAAGGGGGAGAAGGAAGGAGTGGCAGAGAGAAACCACGATGTCCCATTCCCAGCTCTTGCAGCACCTGTTGCCTTGCTAAAGGGACTTAGGGTCACCTGTAGCAGTAACAACACAGCAGGAGAGATGCTTGGAGTGAAGCTACCAGTCATGGCAATGGGTGAGGACAGGTGCTTTAAACCCAAGCTGCAGCATGTGGAGGGGGGCAAAGCACCAAACCAGATGCCCAGAGGGAAGCTGGATTCTTCATCCTTGGAGAGACTCAAAACTTGACCCGACACAGCCTGCAGCAACCTGCTCTACCTTTGATGCTGGCCAGGTTGTGTGCAGATGACACCCTGACTTCTCTTCCAACCTGAGCTATATTAAATTTCTGTGAACTCATGTTGGCCACCTTTATCCCTCCCTGCATACAGGTCCTCTAGCACATGATTTTTTTCTTCTGGCGCTCCCCATTCCTGGGCATGCCTCTTTATCACTTCGTGAACCCCAACGAGATCAAATGATTCCTTTAAAAAATCCTGTAATTTGCTCATAATGAAGCATCCCTGAGTAATACTTCTCATAGAAAATGTGGATATGTATAAAGTCCTTGTCCCTACCTCCAAACTTGTCTGAATAGAGAGCAACTAATAAAACAACACAATTCTACTTCTGCAGAACATTTGTATGAGAGGTAAAAGAAGCCTAAAATATATTTTCAGAAATATTTTAGTAATATAAGCAAAGCAATGTTATTGGAGATATAATCTCTTTTTAGGTTATTTGTGGCTCTCAGGAAAGACAAGCTTTCAAAGTCGAAAGTCTCTTTTTGTTTTTTCTTCAAATGGGTAACATGGCAGTTGGTATTCCACACAGGGTCATCTTAGTTCCCTGTAAACTTGGCTTGCTGTCAGCTATTAAATTCAGCATCGTGCTTGAAATGATGGGATAAGGTTATAAGTACTCTGAGATAATCTAATCTTAAGAGCTCCGCTAACTATCCTTGTCCAATGATTAGGATATCGAGACCCATGTGCACTCTACCACGTAACCTTTGTTAAAAAGAAACTGTGACTGGATGCAGAAGCACCTATGCTCTAAATTTAAAAGCTTTTTTTTTTTTTTTAAAACTGATTTCACCATAGAGTCCTTAAATCACACAAAGGGGGGTGCAAGTATGTTTCTCCTCTTCTGACACCTGAAATAATATAGTTCTACCAGCCGTATCAAGCAGCTACAGGTTCCCTTGTGAAGGACGGGGTCCAGGAGGATGAATTCGAAGCAGATGTTTTAGTGAGGCAGCTAGGTACAGGAGGGCCTGTAGTCCTCCTGTGGTTCTGGCCCCCAAGCTAGCTCTTGCACTCCCTGGTGCCTGGTATCTGGCACAAGCTCCTTGACCCAAGCAGCAAGAGGAGCAGTGGCTGCCTACACTCACAGGACAAGGCTGTTCTGTGTGCCTGTCTAGAAAAGCAGCCATTTCTTGCTTTTCTGACATCAAGTAAGCCCTGCCAGGAACAAGGCTAGGGAGACATGCCAGACCCTGCCTGAGTCACCACAAGGTCACTATGGCCCAGACCTGCCACTGCAATGACAGATTGACACTGACCTGGGAGGATTATTCATCCAAAAAGCAACAGGTGGTGTGACTAAACATCCCAGACACCTACTTTAGAGACTAACTAGCAGAGAAACTAGTAACCAGCAAAGAGATTACAGAAATCAGAAACTACAGAAGCAAGAAGGAGAGTTTTAAGATTTCATAAAGGTAATTCTGCAGATAAAACTAGATTAATGTAGGCAACTTAAACAAACAACAAACTATCCTACTCTTTTTTTCTATCTTTGCCCACAGATTGCACAGCTGAGTTTTCTGCTCAGGCTTGAACTCCCTTGCAGCATAAATCATTAAAATGGCAGCTCCATAAAAAGTGGTTACAGTGGGGCTCAAATACAGAAAAAGGTGGAGGTATTTCTAAATGCCAGGTTGAAATTAACGTGTAGGTACATGTGCATATACAGACAAAATAGTAACACATTTTTCCCTTTAAGAAAAGTTTCCCAAGGCGACCTTCCAGCCCTCTGTGAGCAACAGTGAGAGCTGTAAAATAAATCATCTTCAAACCTCATGATAATCCTTGGGCAGCTGACGTTTTTCTCTGCGTACAACTCGCGCAGGCTTGTTATGGAAAGCACTGTCACCAGATTCACAAACGTCCGTGGAACCTGCCGAGAGAATAAGCAAACCCATAGCCGACGTCTGGAGCACAGAGTGCCACCTCTGCCCTTACACAGCCGCAGCAGACCTCGGGTAGCAGCCTGATGATTCAGGCAGCTTGCATTATTTATAACAGAGGTGCGAAAAGTTCCTTCTCAATAATTAATCCCCTCATGGACAATACCCAGTTACAGCCCCTACCTGCACTGGCTATTTTTGTTTTAAATATTGATGCCTGGTCACTCGAAAATGACGACTTTGAAAAGGTCTAAACAAGTTGTGACAGATTCCAGCACGGCTCAGATAGCTGCTAATTCTTTGAGTAGTCTCACCATCAACCTCACCCTCATCTGCAGCATCAGAACCTCTTTTCATGACCACAGGTATATTTATTTGCAAAATAATCATAGAATCACAGATTATGATTACAATATATGAGCAAAGCACTTTCGACTCATTTAATATCATGTCTGTTCAGATTTGTTATACTTTTTGCATTATTTATCTGCAGCATATCAGCTAGAACTCAGCACATCCTTATTCATTCCGTAAAATATTTCTCCAGCCCTCTCTGCCTCTCACAGGGATTTTATTTTATTTATTTGTTTGTTTTGTTTATATATATATATATGCAACAATCTCTGGGCAAGGAACTAAGTTCTCAATCAATAACCAGGGAATGCATTACAAACAGGTCACAATCCCCACTCCCACATACTAGAAGAGTTTGTTTTACCTCTTCGTGAAGCATATCCAAAGCTATTTGAATATTATAGGTGAAGTTTTCAGGAGAATAGCGTATCTGTTGAAATAAGAGGGTTGAATTTTATTGTCAATCAGTTTACTCAGGCAGACTCAACTGATTGTCTGGAGTCTCTCACAGCAGTGTTCACATTTCTAATTCTTGGGTCAAGAGTAACAGAGTCTTATGCAGAACTTCTCTGTCTCTGCTTTTCTTCTTTCCTGTCACAGCTGCCTTACTCCCAAGAAAAGATCTAGCAGCCACAGAATAGCAGTGAAGGAGATTCAAATTCAGAGGGCATTATCAGTCATTACAACATCCTCCACCCCATGCTGGTTTAGACCACTCTTAAAAACATGGCTAACACCTCATTAATGGGGACCATCATTGGAAGAGATCAGTTTTTTGTAAAAGTAATATTATTTCTGCTGTATGGAATATTAGCAACATGCCTCGCATGTACTCCTTACCTCCTACAAATAATAACTGGCACAGCTGTGTCCTACACAGAAAAACGTAGGAGAGAAACTTTGTAGTTCTCTAGGAATTAAATCGCTTTACATACTTGCTTCTTAGCATCAGTCTCCCTGTACAGTTTGAGTGGTTTGAATCATCTAATTCAACTGTCTCCATATGACTTCTATTTCTTCACTCGTGGAACTATTCCAGAGTCAGATAAACTTCCTCATTAGAAACATTTCTTTCTTTCTCATTTTAAGCCTTAATTATCCTTGATTTTATTTCAAGCAGAAGTTCCCTGTGAGCCCCACTGGCTTCCTCTACAAAACTGGACAGCTCAGCTCCTTTATTCATTCCCTAAATCAAAGTTCACCAAAAGCATTATGGTTGGCACAATCTGTGGCTATGCAACATAAATGAAGAATCATCCTGATCTTCAGATACCGGCCTATCTCCCAGCCATCCACCCTTGTGTGCAAACACCATTTTGTGTCTGGGCAGGAGCAGAAAGTAATAATGGGTAAATTGCTCCTTCACTGTTTTATAACCATTTTATTGTGCTTCTTTGTTGTTTTTCTGATCTGAAATTAATCATGGAAAACCAAAAGTATGTGCTCTGCTGCTTGTAAGTAGATAAGACAATAACATTTCATCACTATCTGAGAAGTCTGCCACAGTCGTTCACCTCCTCTATAATCACATAGATCAAAGGTTATATATAGCATGCATACATATTCTATACTGTGTTGTACTACATATTATTGCATCAGCACAAGCTGTGGGTAAAACCATTCCCATAGCACTGAAGCTGGTAAGAGAGCACTAAGTGAGATGCTTGTATGACTGTGCACAAGGCAAAGGAAAAAGGGAAAACCTTGACAGTATCTTTTATCTACAGGTGGTAAAGTGATTAGACAGCAGAAAGTTATCTTACTTGACAGCAAAAGAAAGCAGCCACAATTATGTAACTTACAGGTGTTCTAAAGCTATCTCTCTTTTTATCATAACATTAGGGTGAACAAACTAAAGGTCTCAGCACAGCTGCATAGCAGAGCTGCAGAAATGAGACCTGCCTTATTTGTTCTCATGTGCTCTTGTTCCACCGAGTGCCCTCTCACCCAGTGCAGCGCGCACAGACCCAATGCCCAGGCTGGCCAAGATCACGCTGCAGGCAGCGAGTGACTTACTGGATCCTCACAGAACGCGCAGAGGTCATTTCCTCCTATGAAGAGCGTTACAAGCTTCCAGTCAGTCTGCAAATTTATTCTCTATGCACAAAAAGACACAGAATGAAAGTTACGAGGAAAAAAAGTCATAATAATAAAGGCTGGGCAACAGACTAAACACAAATTTCACATTTCTCAAGAGACCTCAGGGGACCTGTACTTCTCTGTCGCTTCACAAAAAAATGAATTTGTAGTCATGGCTTGACGTACAAACTACTATGATCTAAATAAGGTTTCTAGTATCAGTAATACTATCCAAAATTACTGGCTTCTGAAAAATAGTGCTAAAAAAATCCATCTGTACATATTTTTTTTTTTTAAGTAATATCTTGTGTATGCACTGACTGACTCCTCCTGCAGCTCTGGGAATACATCTTCATTGCAAAAATGATAGTATGTGTTTTACTGTGTCATAAATAATGCAGTTATACTGCTGGAAAACCCTGAAGGGCAACATATTTCAGTCTTGCTGTGAGAGAAACTAGATAGAATAGAGGGACATTATTGACTACTTAGCAACACTGGTTAAAAAAAAAAATAGTATTTTTTCTCTGAAAGCATTTTGCAAAGCAATAACCAATGCAAGGTAATTATGCTACAGTAAGCATATACCTTCTTAGCTTTGAGGAAAGGTTTAGATATGATTAGTACCATGTAGCTTATGTTGTTCTCGATACCTTGACACTTTTCAGTGCAAAACACCACTAAGAAAAGCAGCAATAGTACATCAGCCTCAAGTGGTTTGAAAGTATCTGTCTTCAAAGGCAGAAGGCAACATATCCCAGCTGATAAACACACTGTTCAGTAGTTTGGTCTCAAAATGTATTTATCCAAATTAAAAGAATGAGGGGAATAATTTCCTCCTGAGCTATACAGGTGTTTTAAAAAAAGAGCTCTTAAATCAAAGATGTGTTACCACTAACGTGAACATTCTTTCTAGCTAATTCATTAAATAAAAGGTTTTTGCATTCATTTCTTTTGTGTGATGTTTCCAAGCCAATAAATATGACAGAGTACTGTTTAGAGGCCTCGACAAATACTGGTTTGAATGAAAACTATCCAAACACTTCATTGTTAGCTGCTACCCCTTTTAATCTCATTCCAGATACAGCCTGAGTGAATTGTTGTTTACAAGTGCACAAAAAGGAAGGTATATGTAAATATTTTTACCAATATGTATTCACCAGAATATTTATACTAGACACGTACGCACAGTTACCTTGAAGGCTTCTTGGCTGCTTTCCAAATGCACAATTGGAAAACCAAAATAATATCACGTAACCTAGGTCACTGATTGCATAGCAAATTTGTCAAAATACAAATAGCAAACATTCAAAGCAGTAGTTACGTGAAAAATATGCAAGTAATCCTCAGCCTAATATGTGTTTTATAGACCATTATTCAAATAATTCCTAACAACAAATGTGGTAAGGCAAAAGCTAGCTGGTTACCAACTCAGAAAAGGGACTAAATAGTTTTTAAAGAAAAATAAGTTTTTCCACATGTTCACTCCATATGATTTGCCACTTGTAGAGGTTGCCCTCAACAACCAGCATGTATCTTCATGGCTGGCAAAAATGTGTGCTTACAAAGTAATTAATAGCATCATGGCAAAATCCTATCAGAGAAAAAGTTCTGTCATATTGCAGGGTGTTGTAGGTTGGGAGGAAAGGCAACTGCACTGAAATTACCAGCCAGTTGTGGTAAAAATGACAGGAAGATTACAGTTATCTGGGTTTGATAACAAGAAACCTACCCTGGTTTTAGCTAGGGTAAAGTTAACTTGCTTCCTCGTAGCTGATGTGGTGCTGTGCTTTATATTTAGAATGAGAATAAAGTTGATACTACACCGATGTTTTAGCTGTTGCAGAGTGGTGCCTGCACAGAGTTGAAGATTTTTCTTCTCCTTGTGCTGCCCTGCCAGCCGGCAGGCTGGGGGTGCACCAGGAGCTGGGAGGGGATACAGCCAGGACAGCTGGCCCCAGCCGACCAAAGGATGTCCCACACCATGTGGGGTTGTGCCCAGCAATAAAACCTGGGGGAGTTGGCTGGGGGGGACTGTAATTGTTCACGGCTTGGCTGGTCATCAGTCAGTGGGTGGTAAGAATCACATTGTGCACTCGCTTTATTTTTCTTGTTGTGGTGTTTTCTTCTCTCCCCCTCCCCCTTTTTCTTAGCTCCTTCTTATTAAGCTATCCTTATCTCAAGCCACAAGTTATTGCACTTTTAATTCTTTCCCAGATCCCACCACGGATGGGTGCAGTGAGCAAACAGCTGTGTGGTGTTAGGCCACCTGCAGGGTTAAACCACAGCAGTCCTAGCACGTGCTGGTACAAATTCAGTTAAGACAAAACTATAGATGATTTTGTACCGACTCACACTTGGCACTAAGGAATGCTACACTGTACACTGCTGCACACATAGCTTTATGTCTGGCATCAGCTGTTGGTCTGTTGTGCTGTTAGAAACAAATGATGCCACATAATTTCATTCTTCTAAAGATATCAATAAGGTGTTAAACTCACAGTATCATTCTTCATTCGATCCACCAGTCTTCTAACCTGTGCAGGAACATCCCTAAAAATTAATAAGAAAATTAATTCTAAATAGATATCAAGGTAAGGAGGAAAGCCAATGAATTGGCATCCCTAACTGAAAAAGGAAAAAACTGGGAAGCTCCATTTTTTATTATATGCAGGATGAGAGGTATGATTACTCAAAAAGACTATATTTTGAGACAATGATGAGGAAAAAAAGTGAGAAAACAGCATACAAGAGGCACTTGACCTCTTTGCAAATGCTGCAGTTACGCTTTTATAAACTGTATAGAAAATAACTGCACTACCACAAAACAAATGCACTGTGCTCATTCCCAATATCAGACAGATGCTATTAATACACACATCACTGAAGTATCCATGCATGTGTCAATGTTATTGCATGGCCTCAAGCCACTGATGCATGTTTTATAAGAAGTGTTCCCAAGAGGAAAAAAAATATTATATGAATTTCACTGAAGACTGAGCGTAGCGGTCTCTAGTTAATTCCCAAATCCGCCACAGACTGGTCGTAAGCAATTCGTAATTTTCTTCTGGTTTCTCTACATGAAATTGTGGTCCTACCAACAAGAGGGTTTGAATATACCTCTTATAAAACAGGAATATTCACAACAGGGATATGAAGCTTTCTGATTGGTGCCTGTAAAGTGCTTTGGTCTTCTTGGTTGAAAATATTTGAGAAGCTTTGCCTTTGCTGATGATTTATTTGATGGAGATAAGAAAAACTTTAAAGACTCCATCGCATTTCTCAGCCTTCCTACTATAGATGGGCTAAAGAATTACATTTGGGTTTGCCTATCAGCTTTATCTGCACTCTTGTCAACTCCACAGTTTGCACTTTTTTTTTTTTTTTAAGTTAAAATTGAGTTTTATAGGAAAACTAATTTTCTGTTAGAAATAAAAGTTTTCCTCTTACTCTGCCTTATCCCCTGCCACTGCTTGGTTGAGTGCAGCATTTTCTGTAGTCTCCCTTCCAGTGCCAGTGGAATACCCAATCAGGGATGGGTTGAACTCACGAAGAATATCTGCAGAAAAAGAGAGCACCCTGAAATGTTGCTTACTTAGCAGGTAACAAGTGGGGTTATAAAGATTAGATCTTAGTAAAAGAGCATTTAAATGCTTTAAGAGAGACCTACCAAAAACTTAACCTCTAAGCATAGTAAATGCGTAAATATTACCTTGCCTTCAGATTTCTGAATTTCAAGCATTCAGATATCATAGAATCATGGAGTGGTTTGGGTTGGAAGGGACCTTAAAGACCATCTAATTCCAACCCCCCTACCATGGGCAGGGACACCTCCCACCAGATCAGGTTGACCAAAGCCCCATCCAGCCTGGCCTTGAACACCTCCTCCATGCATCATGACCTAATACAATCACATGGGCTAGCTTTGCCTTTTTGCCTGGTAATTGAGGCTGAGTATGCTCAGGCAGGAGATACATGCCATTACATTAACTGGAGATGGGTAGGAATCAAATCCTTTAGCCTGATCTCCCCGAATGTGTTAACCCCAAAGACGTAGATACTGCTGTAGATCTTAGATTGCAAAGCAGCCTTACAAACTGTTTAATTCATCTATCCCCAACACATTTTAGACAGAATTATAACCAACAGAATACAGAAACAACCAAACCCCTGGGAATTACAAAATACACGGTTAAGTCATGCACAACAAATTACAGGCTGGCTGTTACACAACTTCTGCTCAGCACTGGACATTGAATACAAAGTGATCCATTCTGCCATGTTACAAATTGTAAAGTCTGTCTTCACTGCTTTTTCTTTTTTTTTTTTTTATTTTATTTATAACAGGAGCTTTAATAAACAACTCTAGATATTTATCAGGTTTACAGAAAAAAAATCACTTACTTGCTAGTGTTGTGACCGTGCTTATGTTTTCATTTCCTCCAACACTTTTAAAAAAAAAAAAAGAAAAAAATGTTCCAAAATACGATGGCCTTCTTAAGGTAGTGGACTAAGTAAGAGAGCTCCCCCTTATGAGTTTTCTACAGATGTACACAGCACGTTCTCTGGTGGTTGTTTGTATGAAGTCAAAGCAAGCTCTATGTGTGCATACCAAAAGGGTTGCAAATTAGAGACTGCAATAATCATAATTATATTAATATCCCTGTACACTAACTGCCCTTTCAGTCTTCACATCTTGTGGCATATGTTAAAACATTGCTGACAGAAATAATAGTTTTAAAAAGCTACCATTTAGCTATTGTTGTCCCTATTAAAATATTTATTACTTCCATTTCTAGTTAACAAACCCTTTGTATCCATAAAAACAAGTTGTAAAAGTAGATATTTCAAAGAGATAAGTACACTAAATACTTTTCCTACCTCCCAACTCCCCACCCCAATCTCACTTAGCTGGAAGAATACTACTAGACTGGTAAAATTCACCATCTTGTGCACTCTTTACCCTTCCTTACACTATAGGGGAAGCTTGTACTCTTTCTCCAAAAACATCAATAGAATATTATTAAAGATCAAAATCTTAAAAGTTGTACTTACAACTCATCTCTAGTACCCCTTTAATTTGGAACAGAATATTTTGAGGTGTTCTAGTACCTCTTCAAACCTCTATAGAGCTTCAGTTTCTCAAATGAGTAAGAAACGATGAGCAGAAAATCAGCCTGACAGGCCTGGTGTTAAGTCATACACTTGCAAATCAGTAAGTGAACATGATTACCTTTCTTCAGAATAGCTTTTGGACCTGTCTACTAAAGTGCTGCATAAGTAAGATTCTGTACCAGTTGATAAGCTGTTCTGAGTGATGTAAGCAATATTGGGAAAGGGTCAAAGAAATAGAGACTATGCATGAAATAGCAGCAGGAAAAAGATCACATTCTGCCTTTTTGTAGACCACTGATTTTAACTGAGACAAACAGGTCACATAGGCTATAATGGGGAAGAGCAGACAAACAGTAGAAATAGCAGAGACAAACACAGAACGCCTAAGTGGTGCAATGAGCTCCAGAAGCCCCCTTTGCAATTGTTGCAACAATGAGAGGAGAAAGGGGCCATCTTGATGAGGACCCCATTTCATCTATGTATACAGGCTTATGCCAGCCACACTACATTGTACTCTAGGTACCTGCTAGTTTTAATATTGTATTTGACATGAGTAAAAACACAACCATCTGTCTCCATGTAAAACTGTAGTCAAATTTGCTCTCCACTAGTCTCCGTTTGTTACCTAAAATCAGGTATACATATCATAACTCCAAGAAAAGGGGTTCCCTCCCATTGGTGGGAATTCTTGGGACTCACCTCCAAGAAATACCTCGGTACTGAGTCAGGACATCCAGAACGTCATGGGGTTTGGATGCTGCCCCATTACCTGCCTGGAAGCAGAGAAGTGGAGTTCACCTTCAGAAAATAAGAACTGCTACAGTAACTAGTTCTTTGACTGACCCTAGTGAAAGTAATTAAAGGGGATGTTAACGAGTCAAGCTACATCATCTTCCCAAAATATAACAGATCTTTGTTCTCAAGAGAATCAAGGGCTAAGGGTATTTCAACTCTGCTCCAGTGAATTACCCTCCTCTGTCAAATTTTTGATTAGAAGAAGTGAGGCAAAGTTGGTTGAGTGTGTTCAAAATGTTCATATAACTCTAAATTTGCATAAAGAATAAATAAGAAAGCAATGGTCTTGAATTATTAATTTATTGTAATGTTTGTCACATTAAAACTTGGTACAGTGATTTTGTCTTCCTTCTCCCAGTTTCCCCAGGAAAAGGGATTACAAGAGTTTAATGTAGTAATTACTACAGAAATAAGAAGCTTGAATTATGATCTGTGCAATGAAGCTGTTATCAATGATTGGAGAATCACCGTCAGTCTAGGAGTAAACCTTTCATGTAGTTATAGGAATGATGCTAAAAGATTCTTTATGTAAGTTATTTATTACACCTCATGATCTACCATAATTTTACTCAAATATTTAGTCAGTGTAGGTGGACATGGCTTTATAAACTTCGGTATTATCATACATATACACATTAGCTGAAGATTTTCTTTCTTTCTATTTATGCTGCTTACTAATGGTTTTGAAGGCCAACACCTTGAGAGCTGTGTAGAGTCAATAAGGAAAAGCATGCTACAAGTCCACTCCAGTAAGGTGTTTTTGCTGCTGTACAATCTAATCTTACAGTTCTTTCTTGTTCAGCACTCTTGTGGAATTTAAATGGGAACCATGCACACATTTGACCCATGGTCTGATTGCCAGTCAGTCAAGGAAGTATGGAAAAGAGTATGCAAAAACTGTTTGGCCCAATAGGGCATAATTATATGCATTTTCTCTTGGATTAAAATTCAGAAGTGCTCTTTCATTGCTTGTTTTAATGCTGGTTATCCAATGATCTTTACTTACTGTGAGTGAATCTCCCAGGGCAGCAATCACCTGAATATCTGCTGGTCTCAAGTTATGAACTGATAAAATAAAAGCAGCATTAGGGAAGGAGGAAATAAAGAAAATTTCAAATTGTGATGGTTATCAGAACTTGTCTTTAGGATGAGCATAAAGCATTACAAAGACGGTATTTTAATACACATGATGACATCGGCTCAGAATGACACTGACAGTCATCCAAACAATTCTTGGTACCTTAGTTTTACATTAGCTACACTGACAAGGGAGGCAGTAAGGTATCAGTCTTACATCTGTGTTGACTCAAGTTCCCTCTAACTGGTGGGAACCACTGAAAGGTAGGCACAGCTCCAGTACCAGCACAGGGCTGTGATTTTATCATCATAGCTTCTGAGAGAAGACAAAACACACCTGGGACAGGATTCTGTGTGGCTCTCTGCACTGACAACTTCCTGGCTTTTCCATTGTCATTTCTTTGCTTGCACGTGGAAGGTGCAGTTGCATAAGCTTTCACTGTCCCTAAGGGAAAACTTGCATCTTGCTATACAACTATTTATGTTGATCCAGAGGATTTTTAAATCACAGTCTATAGAATGCACTGCTTCAAAGAAAAATGTACCTTTTCTAACTAAAAACAGTTCCCGCTCCCCTTCTACCATCAAGTGAAGTGTCTCTACAATAAAATTGCATAAAACCATACCTGAAACTGGAACTGTATCAGAGGGACTCTGGTTGAAACAAGGAACATTTGTTCCATAACTCCTCTCCTAGGAAGAGACAGTGAAAGACTTTACATCAGACTCGTCGTGCTCTGGTCATGATGAACCATTTATGTCTCAGAGCATTATGTTAAGGAACTTCCTCCACATACTTTGTGCATATCCACCCAGCTCAGCCTTTCCTCAAACCATGCCAAAAACCACCCTCTGAAGGCAGACAAGCTCGGACTGCTCACAAATTGCATGGGCACGTCAACGCAGCACTGCTCTTGCGTACTATTAGGGCCACTTATTTCATACTCTGCACCATGCTACGTTTAGCTAAGCAACTGTTTGTGCATCCATACTCTGATCTAACTGAGCTCGCATTCTTTTGTGAAAGTCTGCTTGGACATCACCGGAATACCCCAACATTAAACCATACCTTCGCCAGCAGGCCACAAGCCTGCCTTCTAGAAGTGTGGCCCTACAACATGATGGCCATGCCGTTGGACGGCGCTGTAGGCCTACAGTGAGTGCTATGGCTGGGCAGTACCAGGCCTGCAGTACCCATCCAGATGGGTAGTGTTACTTCAGCTCTCCCATCTCTTCTGCTGACAGAAACACCCCCACAGTTTACTGTTAGTGAAGGATGACCGTTGGTACACCAGAGTAAACAGTGGCACATGACCCAAGGACATGCATTTGCTCCGTATCTCTCTAGAGCACTCCTCAAGGACGCTAACTTGGCTATGGAAATGGCATTTGTCTTGCCCTACTGTTCACCTTTATCTCCCCCCCACACACACACCTTTTCTTCTCTTCCCCTACACCGTAACTATTTCTAAAATCAGATTGGTAGGTATTGTATGCCCCTTGCAGAGGTCTATGCGCCATTAGTAACTAGCAAACAGATGGAGTTACATTAAAACGAGAGGAGGGATATGCATTACTATTCCAATGACATATAGTCCACTTTAAGTGCAGATGTAGTCCAGACACTGTGTTTTGAAGCATGAAGATGAACACTATGCCTTCCCTTTGTAGCTGTTTAGGAGTACCAAGTTCTGCTCAGAATCAGAGGACTATGACTAAAATATCATGTCTGTTTATTTCTGCACAGCTATTCTGCAACTATCTCAGAAAACAAAATAAAACAAAACAAAAAACACTTGTTTCTTTAGTTTTGCTACAGGGTAAACTAGACAAAATTGAACCCACACAGTAGCGTCACACCAATCTGATCTAGTTTCTTCCTCAGTAAAATTAAAGGGCCCCATTTCCACTGTCTTCTTATCCCAAGGAACTTAATATTGTTATCCATTTAAAAAACATTCTTAACAGTGAATACAAGACTTAATATAGGTTGGCTGAAGACCTCTGCCTTGAGTTATACTCTACAAAATCCATCAAGGATAAAATGTGCTATTAAGTGTCTGACCGACTATTTAGTCGAGCATAGAAGCAGAGCTTTTTATTCAGTTTTCCCAGGTAACGTTGTTTAATTAGGCTCCAACACAATTCCACCCACTTGCCCCACTCCCTGGAACACATTTAGTCCATTTGCTGTAAACAGTTTTACTGTACCTGAGATCTTTCTTTGATGTTTGATGTCTCTGGGGTAGATGAGTAATTACTATTTTTGTACGTGAAGAAATATGGATTTTCCTGCAGAAGTAAGAGCATTATTTTTATTATTGTTATTTTAAAACCAACAGTAGTGAAAACAGTCAGCTGATGTTACCTTCTTCTGGATATGTTTTCCATGAGAGGAAAATCTATACAATATTTATTTTTGAATGAAATTGTACTGGTGGAAGTAAGCCAGGTTAGACCTGAAAATTAAGCCCTGAAATGCCCTAGGCACAGCACTGCCTCTTGCATCAAACCTAACATCAGACAAAACAGATAATTCAATGTCTTTGATGCTTTAATTGCTGTTCAGTGAAGCTTTTTGATGCCAGTAATGTTTTATCACTATTAAATTATTGAAGTCAGTGCTTAAATGAAAAAACATTCAAGAACCTGTTCTTTGAACCTCAGAGATGTTCAGACCTTGAAGACACTACTGGGTTATTGACAGTTTCATGTACTAACATAGTTAAATCTGACAGAAGACAGAGTCAAGTCACAGAAAAGTCAAAGGATGAAAAATGTATGGATTAAATTTTATTGTTGACACAGTTTTTAATATTGATAATGCTTTACTCGTTATTCACAATTTATTATTATTTTTATTCAAAAGTCAGCTAATCTGAATTATCTGACACAGCAATGTGATTTAACCAAACTTTGTCAAGAGCTCTAGCTTTCAGAGTTTCATCATAATAGAACAAAGACTCTGTGTCAATGAGTTTTAGGAATGTTAAATTTTTAGCAGTGCAGTATCTTTGGGAAGTGCGTGTTTCTAAGAAATTCAGAAGACGACAACAATATTTGAAAGCTTGGAAATTCTGCAAAGAGTAAATAAAAATCTCACAGTAATAAGGAAATCCTTTTACCTGAGATGGACACTGGATCTGAAGCATTTCTGTGAAATCATAAGGCTTCTTCTGCCCAACTGGCTCCATCTGGAAAGGGACAGAACACAGGACTTGTACTCGTGCTGTGCAGGGGCGGGATGGGAGAGCAGCAGTAACTCAAAGGCTCTAGCGTCTCGCGTTTTCCATCACATTAATACATATTAAAAACTTGCTTTGCTTATGATTAATCTACATGCAACATACCGTACGCATACCTACAAAATCCAGGATCGGAAAACAAGGCCTCTCTCATGATCAGACTGTCATTCCATCATCATTAAAGCAACCATCCACACATTAACTCTGCTCTTGGGAATGCTGGCCAGCAGGCATTGATCTCATACCACAGCATTTGATTGCTTGCATTCGGGTTGCTTTTTATCAGCTCAACTGCAATAACTGTGGACATGCTCTAGGAAAAGTATAGCTCCAACCACCTTCATGATTCATTCTCTCCTTTTACAAAATGCAGTTCTTACCTTGCTGTGACTAACAAGTCACTGTTACTTTCCAGCTGGGCTGGGTATGCGAAGGCAAAGCGCCAGTTATCACAGATCCACTACTACGTAACAACTTTTTGCAGCATCCTGTCCATCCACACAAGCCTCAACTACCTTTTTTTTTTTTTTTGTCTGCTCCCAGGCTGTGAAAGCCATGCTCACTAACATTTGAAAAAGGCATGCTTGGGAAACCTTTCTTCAGCTTTCTACAGTTTACTATATATTAATCTATAGAGGGAACACGTGGACTTTTGTGCGGGAAGAAAAGCAACTGACTGAAACTTTGAAGTAAAAATGATATTATTGAAACTTTTGAGAAAATTCAGCTCTGACTCAGATTATACACTGAGGGCTTGTTGAAGTCCACACTGCTTTAGCTCAGGAGAAAGTACAAAATCCCTAATGTAAATGGAAAACTAAAAATAATCTAGTTGGTGCTACATTCGTGTTTCATTAACCCTTTCCTTCTGTCTTGTGAACACTACCTTCATGTACTCTTTAAGCTGCAAACTCATTTGACAGCAGTCAGAAACATGGAATGAATCAAAGATCACTCCAGTAATGGCTGTAACTCACTCAGCTAAAGCCTTCCTAATTTATCCCACTTTCCAGAACTGTTTCTTTTATCTATATTTACACACATACTACACAATAGCAAAAGGTGCACTCCAACTCTGCACAGAGGCTTGATAATATTTACATTTGCTGGCCTTTGTTTACCTTCCAACAAGATGGAGAGATAAAAAAAATTATTCCATAATTCATAACTCAGTACTAACAGCGCAATGTGGTAAATACCATGAAGAATCACTTCACCTGTTCATGCACCTTGCTGGGAGCTAATTAAATTGCAGTCACACCCAAAGGAGTTGGTCTCTGTTTTAAATTCCTCAGTGAATCTCTGCTCAGCTTGCACTACCAGCAGCTGCTGCCAGAAGCAGCAGACTACATAAGAAACCAGACTGAAGGCATTGAAAAATGCAGCAGTAACAGGCTTGACGTCACTGATATATTCTGGGCAGGGATGTAGTATTCTATTTTGGTTGTTCCATCAATGAAGATAACATTGAAAAAAAAAAAAACAACAGAAAAATAGGGAAGAGGATTACAAAGTCAGATTCGTTCAAATTAGCACTTGAAAGAATAGAGTTTGTATTTGCTTTTGAAAGATGAATAAAAGGAATATCCTTGAAATATGCAAAATAATGAAGCCCAGAGAGAAGATACACTGGAGACTGATACTTTCCCATCCTCACAGGACAAAAAATAAAATAGCTGTTTAACAGCATTCTTAAAAGGAAATATTCTGCCAGCACAGAATCACCCTACAGAACGTGGGACAAAAGTGGTATTTCATGGCTAGGAATGAATTACAAATAAGCATTAGACACTTGTATGTTCTTGGGTGATAGAACTGAATTTCTCCAGGAAGCAAATTGTTCCAGATTGCTCAGAGACACTGTTCTCCCGGGAAAAACCAACAGTTCCTATGCAGGAGAGCTGCAAGGTCCTGAGGTCCTGATCATAGGAAGTCAGGCACTGAGTATGTGTTGTGGTCAGCCAAAACCTACCCTGAATCCTAGAATGTCTGTCACAAAAGCAGGTTAGGGGCTGGTCTGCTCTGGAACTGCAGCAGTTTCTAAGTGAGTGTAAACCAGCGAGTGCAGAAGAGAGACAGGTGCAGCCTCATGCAGGTACTGTTCCCTTTCAGGTTCTTGCCTGGTTTCAGTTTGTTTCTCTCTGGGTTGCAGGATGTTTTCTGGTGGCCTCGTTTGTTACACAAAAGAATGCCAGACACAAGTGCAAGAGCTTCTTGTCCAAGTTCTTTACGCACATGAGAGGAGCATTGCCCTCTTATATATTTCCCCAGATAAAGTTGCAGGCATTTGCCAAAATTAATCAGACTCTGTTTACTTGACAGCTTTGATGTTTACCACAAAAACAGCCTCTCTCAGCCCTTCCTAACTACCCAATGTCATTTAGCTGACTGTTCTCTGATGTGCTTAGCATTTGAATTGCATTGCTCCTAGATAACTAGGAAAGTTTCAGGAAAATATCCAGCTATGCCTAAAACAAGTCTTTAGCACATACCAGCTCAGCTTCTTCTCAGCTAGACTGAAGTCCAGTGCTACTCCCAATTGCCGCTAGATTTTCAAGGTTTTACCCTTTGTCCAAGCAGCAGTTAATCATTCCAAGGAAGAGGCAGGTATGAAGCCTCAAAACAACGTAACGACATATGTCAATATAAGGACAGCCCGGCAGAAGCAGGAGGAGAGAAACACTCTGAAAGCAGTTTTTAGGCACTTCCTCATTCTGCTGTTTGCTGCTCAATAAATCATGATGTTGATTTCCTAACAGTTCCCAACAGGGTTTTTTTGCTTTTGTTTTTAAACGTTACACGGTCAGCATAAACTATTAGCTCTACTGAAAAGAATAGTGAGAGTGAGCCTTATTGGATAAGGACACTTGCCAGTGGGCTTTTTACACTGAAAGCGTCTTTCATACCATCTGCTTTTCTAAAATGGCAGAATACCATCAAGCCAGCTAAGGAAACCTACCCAGGAAAGTACCTTTCTGATAATTGCCAGCTGTGCTAAGAAAATTCCACTAAAGAGAGGCAGATGGAAAGCAGAAGGAAAAAGGAGTTGTTAAGAGAACACCACTGTTCCTTCAAACCAACAGCAACACGTGGCTTTGGCACATCTTGTTCTTCCTCCAGATCATCCAGATTGTCCCCTCTCTATAGGGGCCACTTCACACTGAAGAAAAAACACTGAAATAAACTAAATCCGGTAGTTGAAAATGAGGAAATGTGCACAGAAAAAAAAATGGAGCACAGGGAAAGAAGGCTCTTCTGACAGCAGAAACTGCCAAGAAAAACCATATCTGAAGGGACAGAAGGAATTTGCTGCCAGCTAAGCGTGAGAATTTGAGAGGGCACAAAAGAGAAACCAGTGCTGGATTAACTGAGCATGTTTGCAATAATTATCAAACTTCAGGAGAGAAATCCTCTCTCTCTCTGAAGAAGGGGCCCTCTCCCCTTCTTCAGTGCCTAGGTTTTGACGAAGCAATATAGCTGATTCAGAATGTGGATGATATTATTGTAACTCCTTGCAAAGAATATTCAAGATGCCTAGCACTGACATTTTGCACAAATTGAAATCAGAAAAGTTGGACAGCAAATGGCCATAGAAAGAAAAGATTTATAGGATATTTAGAAAAAAAAAAAGTGAAAATCATTAGAAGCACATGAAACCTGATAATTGCATGGTTTGGAAAGAGAGATGGACATTACTCAGACCTGGAGGTCAGTTTCCAACTGATAAGCTCTGGAAAACATAATAGATCAGTCTGATCTACTGATGTACTTAGACGAAACTCAAATTCTGACAAACTTGGTTCAGTTGGCCACAAACAATTCCTTCTGGAGAGGCACAAAATGGGCTGGCAACCTGGCAGCACTCTGAGCTCTCTCATCAGAAGTATACATTTTCTGCACTAGTTAAGAAAAATACAGCATTTCATTTCAAAAAATTGATGATGAAAATACTGAACTAAACAGATGTAAAAGGCCATTCATAGCTCATGTGATTTGGTCTTGTCTAGGTTTAATATTTATAGTGGTTAATATTTGTGGAAGAAATGCCACCTCTTTCTATAGTCTTAGAGATAGTGTTTAAGTAGTAACTGTGATCTCTGTAAATATCACCACCACTGATGGGGATACCAAGACATGGGCAGTTTAAGTAACTCACCCAGTTTCTTATAGAACTGACAGAAATAGAACATTTTAAAGTCAGACTACAGGAATCTGACTTTCAGTGTCTACTTTGCTTGTTCAGTTAGCGAAGCTAGTTACTTCATGAGACTAAGGCAAAACAACGATAAAGAAGCCAACATGAATCTTGTCATTGCATCTACTTTACAATAGAAGAACTGAGAAAGAAACTTTGACATCAGTATGAGGAGTGTCACAGATAACAGCAAAAAAGATAACTGGATGCAGCACGTTTGTTCAAGGTTGAAGCCTCAACAGCTGATCAACTTTTAACTCTGTCTCCTACTAACTATCTAAAGTGGCAGACATACATAGATATCTTTTATTAGAGTGACTGTAAAATTTTTCTAGCTATGTCATCTGGTTGAATAAAGGGCTTTTTCTTGTAAATTCTACTTCCTTAAATGATTAGTTTAATATCTTTGATAAATGATTACATTTAATGGTTTTACCAGTGACATAGACAATGGGATCGAGCGCATTCTCAGCAAGTTTGCAGATGACACCAATCTGAGTAGGGCAGTCAATACAACAGAAAGAAGGGATGCCATCCAAAGGGACCTGGACAAGCTAGGTAAGTGGGCCCACGTGAACCTAATGAGGTTCAACGAGTCCAAGTGCAAGGTGCTGCACCTGGGTCAGGGCAATCCCAGACAAGAGCACAGACTTGGGGGGGAGAACTTACTGAGAGCAGACCTGCAGAGAAGGACTTGGGGATTCTGGTGGACTAAAAGCTTGACATGAGCCAGCAGTGCGTGCTTGCAGGCATCCTGGGCTGCATCAGCAGAGGAATGGCCTGCAGGTGGAGGGAGGTGATTGACCCCCTCTACTCTGCCCTTGTGAGGCCCCACTTGGAGTGCTGCATCCAGGTCTGGGGCCCCCAGGACAAGAAGGACATGGGGCTGCTACAGCAGGTCCAGAGGATGGCCACAAAGTTGTTCAGGGGGCTGGAGCACCTTTCCTATGAAGAAAAACTGAGGGAACTGGGGATGTTCAGCTTGGAGAAGAGAAGGCTCTGGGGTGACCTCATTGCGACCTTTCAATATTTAGAGGGGTCTTATAAAAAAGATGGAGAGCAACATTTTGCTCAGGCAGATAACAACAGAACAAGGGGAATGGTTTTAAACTGAAAGAGGGGAGATTTAGATTAGAGGTTAGGAGAAAGTTCTTCACTCAGAGGGTGGTGAGGCACTGGAACAGGTTGTCCAGAGAAGCTGTGGAAGCCCCATCCTTGGAGGTGTTCAAAACCAGGTTGGATGGGGTTTTGGGTACCTGATCTAGTAGGTGGCATCCCTGCCCATGGCAGAGGGGTTGGAACTAGATGATCTTTAAGATCCCTTCCAACCCAAGACATTCTATGGTCAACACTACAATAGCATTACTACTGCCAGAATTAGCATAAAAAGAAAGAACACATCAGTCTGTATGGATTTGTTTTTAAGCGTGGTTATCTAAAAGGCAGTTGCAGTATAGACCTATTTCATTCATGCTTCAGACAGTAGCAGAAATAGTTGGTGCTATCAAATGAAAAGCTTAACACCACATGGACTGCAAAACAAGCAAAAAGTCTTATCTTAAATTTAACTTAATTGGCCATGCAAATTCCTTTTATTCTTGTTAAAATAACATTGTGTATTTTATAACCATGTGGTATAAGAAGTTTATTAGAATAAAAGAAAATTTTGAGCGTTTCTAAGCCAGAAGGAACAGTTATATCAACATCTTATTCAAAATCACTGGTACCAGGGCATAGCCAAACATAATATGCACTAAGCAATAAAATTCTGCTTTGCTCTGGTGAGTACAAAACCAGGTGCCTGCTTTTTTATTTAAATCTCATTCATTTTGGAAGGTAACTCCCACTCTTTCATTTGTCTCCATCATTAATTTTGAAATGCAAACTGCTCCAGCTGTATGTGCATACACTCAGTTACACATACAAATGTGTAAAAAAGTGTGTTGACAGCTCAATTCTGCAGAAGGAAACAGCCTCTTGCAGAATTGGACATTGTGTTCAAGCTTGATTGGGTCAGACAGGTTATATTTCTTTCAGACACCCTCTCTCCCCCATTGGAAGGGGCCATTGATGGGCTTTCCTTAGCTAGGTGGGACATCCCACTCTTGAAGAAGCAATGGGAGCTCATTAAGGCAGCCTATTGCCTTTTTACTGTGAACAACAGCAGCAGCAGATGACAGTTAATAAGGAAACCAACACTGTGAGTCTCAGTAAAGAGTGGGATGGACACAAGACAGATGAGACAGAAGAGTATAATCATTATAATCTCAGGTTATGACAAGCCTCAGTTGTCGCTGTGCCACTCTGCCAAAGAGGTGAGGCTAGCAAAAGGGTCTGCCACAGCTCTCTTATTCCCTGGGACTACCTGAAGGACTACTTTGAAAGCCTTTCTAAAAAGCTCTTCAGAGAAAGTAGCAGCCACAGAACAGAAAGATTTGTCCTGGAAATGTAGGGCATCTAGCATTACTAGAGAGCAGACTCTCTGCACAGCTGAAGATAGAAGTCATGGGATGTTTGTTTCCCACTTTCCTTCCCCTCCCCGCTACTCAAAGCCTGGCTAGTGTGGAGTTACTACTAAGCTTCTGTACTAAGACCAGTAAGTAACCGTGTCTGTGGTTCTACTGCTCACCATGTTGTTCCAGAGACACACAGACAAGAAAGTATAATCTTCTTCCAGTTTTTCCACTTCTGTCTTTGACATGGTGATGAAGTCATCCCTGTCCTGAAAGAGAAAGCATTTAGACCGTGAAAAAATGCTTTGTGTGAAGAGATAAGACATTCAGCCACGTAAATTCTCTTTTCACAAAGTAACTTTTTATATCTACAAGAATCATAATCATAATTCTGGTATTCATTTGTTGCAGATCTCAGTTCCTGGTGGCGTGTCAAGACAGAACACATGCTGTTCTTATAAGCGATTGCTGTACCTGTCACCATAAGGCAGCAATGAAGGGACAGCAGTATCCAAGAGCAGACTCTGCACAGCTGAGGATAGCAGTCGCGAGATGTTTCTTTCCTACTTTCTTCCTTCCCCTCCCTCCCTGCATCTCAAAGCCTAGACAGTGCGGAGTTGCTACCAAGTGTCTGTACCAAGTGCAGCAAGCCACAGTGTCAGCAGAAGACCACCACTGGAGCAACAACAAAACAATCACTATAGTGACATACCGGACATCAGGGAAACTTGCAGATGTAATCATATGAACAATTTGGAATAAACAATGCTTCCTCTAGCTAACACTTACAGGGGTTAAAAAAGGGGAAGCATGAAGAGTTTGTCTTAAGAGGGCATGTTTATTTTTAAATGAAAGGGACTGAAGAGTTTGGAAAATCCACATAGTAGCCTGCTGGTCAGGTGGCTTGCTATTACAAATCAGGGGAAACAAAGAAGGTAACTATGACATAAGACGGCATTGAAGGCAATAACAGCAATTTACTAAGAGAAAAAGTCATGTCATGAAAGGTAAGTCTGCCATTTTTACGTGGACCAATCATCAACAAAACAAGTCTGCCACAAAATGACCCAACAGCAAAGGAAGATTTTGCAACATAGCAGACCCCAGACTTCCCGGAAGACAAGTTTCCTTCTTACAGTCCACTCTGTTCTGATACTGAGCTGAGGGGAGAAACAGCATTAAAACACATTCAAGGAGTTGTTACAATGCCTAGGAACTGGACCGTGATTCACCACCAACATAATATACAAATAGCCACCAAGTGTTTTATGTTGGATTTTGATACCTTGCTGAGTAAGCCGTTATCTAGGAAGTCATATTTCCTCTCTCCTTTGCCAGGTCTCAGACAACCTTAACCTTTGAGCTCTCATTTAAAACCACCTGTGGTGAAGGATGTCTGACATTCCAGGCAACCCTATCAATATATATTTGCCATTGGCTATACTAGATACAAATTCTGGACAAAATTCATTTTCAGGATCCCAGACTGCATTAATCTCAGTGTATTTGCAGGGAGGTAATTCTACTTTCCAATACTGTTTATGAATCTTTTCTCTCTGCTGTTGTTTTCCCCTACCCATTTTTTAAATACTTCTTGTTACCCTCTTTTGGCTTTGTTTCCAAATAAACACAAGCATAATCAGGGGTGAATGAGCAAGGATAACTGCAAGGATAGAGAAAAACTAGCAGCATTGTCAGTTTCTGGCCACTTGTGATCTAATCTACAGATGTTCTGTGAGTTGATTTCTCCAGGAACGTACCATTCAAAAAACACAGGATCTCTGAATGATGCTGCTTGAACTGAGCTCCAATGTCAGTACCTCAATGTCTGATGCCAAGATGTGTCCTGTATACCTGACTATGCTTGTCTTCTGGCATTATACATCCTAGACAGGAAAAAGCCAGCTGAATATTGCACTCAGTCTCACCAGACACAATCCAGAAAGAATGGAGCAGCTTGCATTTACTCACCAGTCTGAGCAACAGATTCGTTTCTTGGAAAGAAGGCTGAAGAACAACAGTGAAGTCATCTTTTTGATCATACCTTGCAGACTCTAGCAGCTTTCCCCAAGCATCCTGAATAGGCAACCATATAATCAGATGAGTATTATTATGTAAAGAGTGTAATATATGTGCAATTCATTGGAGCTTAAAGTGAACTAAGATTATCTCCATCCCTAATAAACCACAAGAATCAAATTCTGTAATCCAGAACAAAGACAGTAATTTAATGAAATCTTCTTATGCAATAGTTCGAAACTCCTTGTGGCTGCAGGAGAGCTACCCTGAATTACTATCATTTTCTTTGAAAGAGTAGCATGCTTAGCAAGGAAATAAAATTTCATGCTTATTTGCCTCCCCGCCATTTTTAAAGGAATTCCAGCACAACTATTGTTGTCTTACAGAAAGTTTCCATCTAAGTCACGTGGCACCAACAGCCATGTTACAGAACAAGATAAACCATTCCTCTAATGGTTATAACAACTCCTGGGTTCCCAAGAACTACGGAGTCATTGGAAACTGGAAGAGACACTAAGGTCACTCAGGTATACAGAGAACTCATCTCCATTGTTCCTGGTGACCCCAAGAAACGCAGTCAGGATTGTTGCAGACATGGTAAATGGACAGTTTCTCAACTTCCTCGCTGCTATTTCTTCCTTAACTCCTCACTTCAGCTTAATCCAGAAAATGAACAGAGATGTCTAGCAATACAAGCACCAAGCAATACGGAATATGCCACACCTGATAGGACCACCTCAGTATGTTATCCTCTAGCGCGGAGTGTTCATGTACACAATTGCACTGATTCCCAACAGGATTGCTGCAGAGAAGAATGAAAAGCAAAGACATTATAAACTTTAGATAAATAGATAAACAAGACAGCACAGACTCTGAAGCCACTGACAAGCATGTACTGAAAATTAAATTATTGCATACACTGACAAAGCTATATGGAGTTGTATTTTTTTTAAAATGTATATAATCAGTGGTATCTATTTCCATGTCCAGAGCTTTGTACTACTGCTACGATCAAACGCCTATTCAGTTGACAAATATGCCAGACTGGGATTAGTACAGGGTATTGCAGGCTACCAGCATGCTCAGGCTTAAAATAGGTGTCGCACTGATTTTCAAATACTTCCCCTTCCATAATCACATACGAAAATTGCACACACTCAAAATACTTTCCAGAAGAATTTTTGCCTTAGTGTTTGTCAACAAGACCCCCATCTAGAAACATGGATGGAAGCTCAGTGCTTCAAAAGCTTATTTGTGCTAAAGGGTGGCTAGACATTACAAAGCAGCTGGCCAATCTCAGCAAAATTTCTGACCTACAGGGTGAGATCTGCATATTGAGTATTTCTGCAGTTGACAGGGTAATTCAGACCATCTCCCAAGGTAGAAGACAGGAACAACATAAGATACTTTTGAGATCAGCCTGGTTCCAACAAAGGTATATTAAACTGAAAATGCCTGGATAAATGAGAATTTGAGAAACCTTTAGTGGATCTTGCAGGTGTAAGCAGTAAGTACCTGTCAAGATTGGGAACTCTCTCCTTTTCACAGAACTCTAGCTAAACCTGTAAAATAGTGGTATTTCTGCTAAAATGCTTTTATTAGCGCTGGTGAGTGGGGAAAAAAAAGTGAATTCGGGACGTGAATCTTACCAAAGCCTAACAGGCAGGAACACAGAGTGCCATCTAAGAACCTCATACAATACATGAAGAGAATTTTATTCCTAAAAGTGGGGTTCATCCACTAATTCTGGTGTGGACAACACTTGTAGTTAGTGAGAAGCTAATAAAGGAAGTAAGTTTAAATCCCACTTATGTTCCAAATTTCAGTGCCTGAAGTTAGATACTGACATGGGATTGAAAATGTCAGGCACTATTCTCTTCTTAGACACTGAAGTTTCCTCTTTTGCTATGGGCTCATATTTTTCTTTGAGAGCACAGTCCAAAGATGAGGAATTGCTAACCAAATGCTGAGACCCTTATCTGGGAGAGGATCTGGGTCTGAGGCTGAGATGAGGCCAAGGGTTTTATACTTAAGCACAAAGCATACAAACTGATAGAACTGTTCAACCAGATAAACACAGCTTCAAGAGGCCATTGATAAGAAAGCTTGCTAGAATTCTCCATGCAATCATTTTTGATAAGGAAAGCTTCTTCTCTGCTTATGCTTGTTGTTATGCATGTGGTTATGCAGCAGCCAGACCTCTTGCTTGACTGATGGAACATCTCCCAAGCCATATATTTGCAAAACTTGTAAAGCACTTCAGAATTACTATATTAGTACATATAGTGTCTTATGCCACGAGCACAAGAAAAAAAATTACTGTGGAGTAAAATGGAGAGTAATCTCATCAGCTGTAAACTACTCTATCATAACTGTCCATGTGCACACTCCTACTCCCTACTAAATTGGGACTTAAGCTACTCGCACTTTTTTTTTACAAGGTGCTGAGAGGAGACGGATGAAAGCATCTATGCAAGCAGTTACCATAGAAGAATGGGCAAGTTGGATGTTCCATCCTACCATACCCTAAGCCCAAGCAGTAGCTCTCACATTGCCAAACAATGTTTTAATACCCATTATTCCTTTTGTGAATATTGTGAACATTGATACCTAGAAACTTAATCATTTAAAGAGCCTTCAGAGTTTCTTTTTCAAGTTTCAAGGAGTGGATGGACTGTACGGTCTTGTTACCATAATGACTGTATTGTGTCTGGCTGGGATGGAGTTAACTTTCTTAACAGCAGCCAATATGGCATTGTGTTTTGGATTTGTGGCTAAAATACTGTTGATAACACACCAATGCCTTGGCCATTGTTGAACAGTGCTTGCAGTGTTGAAGCTCTCTTTTTCCCCACTGTCCCACCCAGTGAATGGGCTGGGGTTGGACAAGAGAGGGGACATAGCCAGGACAAGCAACAAGCTGGCCAAAGGGATATTCCACATGATATAGCATCATGCTCAGAAATAAAACCTGAGGTAGAGGAGAAGAGGGGCAATTTGGCTTCCAAGGTCACTGTTGATTGGAGACTGGCTGGACATTGGTCCACTCATGGGAAGTGGGGAGTTATTACCTTTGAGTCATTTATCTCCCCCGCCCCCTACCCCCCTTTCTTTCATCTATTAAACTGTCTTATCTCAACCCACATCTTCTTGGTTTCATTATTCCTATTCTCTCCCCTGTCCCATTGGGGTGTGGTAAAGGGAAGTGATAGAGGGGTTGTGTGGGTGCTTGGCTACTGCCCAGGGTCAACCCACCATCACCACAGTATGTTATTGAAATGTGCTACCCAAGCTGCTGAGTTAAAGCACCTAATCCTCCTGGTAAATCTATGCCTGCAGAAACAAAGTGGAGATCTAAAAACGTTTGACATACTTTGGTGTTAAGGGCAGAAAGTTATTCAGAATACCCTACCTGATAGGTATAAAGCTGATGTATATACAAAGCTATGTGTTTGAACAGTAGTAGGAAACAGTATTGAAAATTTAAAGGAACCTCTGTTACCTTGCATTATTGGGATCTTGGCACGCAAGAAAGGAAGTTGTGAGCTCAGTGGAATCTACCAGATTTACAAAGGCTTTGGGAACCTGCAGTTATAAAGTAAAAATTACTCACATTAATACTAGCAATTGGAGATTAGCAAATAGCAATAACAGTAAATTACAACGTCTACAACGTCACTCGTGTTACCTCTGGGCTCGGATTCTACCTTCATAAAAATCAATGATCACAGTCTTCGCCAGCTCCTTCCTGAACCCTACTCCTATGCCTGCCATCTAGAATAATGTTAATCATCATTTGTGAAATACTTGTGACCATGACTTTTTGACTGAGACCCAAAAATTCACTTTACATAAACTACATGGCCACCAGCCAACTAAATTGAACTCAGATAAGCTAGGAAATATCATTTTTGTGGCAATGTACCAATGTAAAGCCTGGGGATAAAACATTCTGTGTAATAGCACAAGCACTCATGCATCCTGCCTCACCTCTCCCCGTAGGAGAAAGCAGCTGTCCATTTACATGATGATATTTCACTTTCACAAGTGCACATATACAGATTCTGGAAATAATATGGGAGGGAATCTGAAGCAAATGAATGCGTGAAACTCCACCCATACATAATATTTGTTGGAGTCAGCCTGAGAGGAATGAGTGATTGTGGCCTAATGCAATGAAACCGGAGCAGGTTTAGAAGGCCCTTCAGGCCTTCAATCTGGCTACACAAAATTATTGGAAGATGCTGTTGAACTATTTCAGATAAACAGTTAATATTCTGCTTTAGTAGTGATACATCCTCATCTAGCTCATTAGTAGACTAAGACTCACTGCAGAGCATTTCTCAGAAACCTTCCTAAAGAAGTAGATACATCCCAGCTCAGTCAGCTAGAAAACCTTTAGAAACACTGAGGTCTTAAAATTGACGAATAATGAGAGAAAAAATACATTTTAAATATATATATATATATATATACACACTTTTTTTTTAATGTGTGTTTTCCCATTTCACACAAGTTACCACCATCTATTTAGCAGCCTGTACACTGCCTAGGTAGCTCCATGCATCCAGCAATTAGATGTATTTTCATAAACACCACTGTTGAAAAAGGAACAACTTTCAGACCTAGACTGAAGTACTTTGTTATTAACGCAAATAAATTAAAAACAGACTGAGTAGTACATCAGCTTGTGTAACAAAGGATGGACAGGTAACTGCTTAGCTTTCTGCTTGTATGCATCAGATTTTTAAAGCATAAATTTTATGCTATATTTTATAAATATATAAAAATATACTTTAAGTGCTTATTGCCAATAAATACAACCAGAAGACTGAAGTTGATGAGATGTGTGTTCTAAGTCACTTGAACACTGGTACAAGCCACAGTATAGCAAGGGAGACTGGAAGAAAAAAAATAAAAATAAAAGGATACGGATTATTAAAAATTGATGAATAAATCTTACTTCTTTATATAAGAAGTCCAAGACCTCTTGAAGTTTTTCCAGGTTTTCCAACATGCAGTTCTCCTGTGAGATGAAAAACACCATCAAAACCAGTAGAACTATTCTACTATGTCATCTCAGACTTGAGATTACAAATCATGTACACATTTATAAAAGAAAACACGTTGTGCACCAGCAGTTTACATTACTGAATAGTGAATTTCCAACCTCCTAGAACCAGCTTCTGCTTTGGTTCACTATGGCAAGGGGTAGAGCTTGGAAAAGTGATTTTGTCACCTGCCTTGACTGCTAAACTACCGCAAGAAAAGATTACCGGTTGTGTGAAAGCACAGGAAGAGCACGGGTTTTCAGCACTAAAGAAAACTGTGATCAATTTCCAGTCATTTTGGAAGTCCATCATCTAGGAGAAAAAATAAAATAAAATAAAAAACTGAAATGAACATGATGGTAAGAGCCCTATTTGTCATTTTCCTTTCTCATGTAAGATTTGCTGTAGCTTTAAATCAGCAAGCCCAAACAGTAGCCCACTGCCTATAACCCTGGATACTTCAATCCCTTCCATCTGACTCAACAGCTTGCCCTAGAGAAAGCCACAAATGGATGGTTAGGAAGCAAATGCTCCCATTAAAGCTGAATGCATACCTCTAAAAATCTCAGGACAAAGCCAGAAATCACTGTGGCCATTGGAGGGTTCATTGGAAATGGGCAAGCACAACTCAGCACAAAGCCTGATGCTATTTCTTTCTATCACTGATGCAGCTTGATGACAAGAGTTAACATTCCTGAACTGCTGAGATCGGGTCATACTAGTGGGATGTAGACTGGAGCAAAAATCTAAGAACTACAGCCCTGCCCATCTGTCGTAAGTCCATTAGGCAACACTCGCCAGTCACAAAGAAAATTGCTTAGAAGCCTTCAGTTCCACAAAAAACTTATACTAAATCCATTCACGTACAGTCTGGTGTGCTGCCTTTACAGGGAACAGGCAACAGCAGAATTACTTTGGCAGTTACGTTTGCCAGTTATGTCAAGGCTTTTTACAAAATAACGTGCCTGGGGGTTAAGAACAGAAGAAAAAACAAGTACATCAAACTCCAGGATGGGAATTTCAAAGTACTCAACCATGAGTGATAATTCAGCTCTCACCAGCATCAACCACTGGCATCAGCCAAAGCGTATCGAGAGCTTTACTGGCATTTTAAAAAATACGATCCTGAGAGGCCAGGAGGCAGTAACAAACTTCCAGAATTCTAATTGTGGGTTGGCTTCTCAGAAACACCAACACAATTACTGAATCTAGTTAGCAGAGGTCTTTCATTCTTAACCAATGCAAAACAAAAATTCTGGCTTCCATACCAACCTCTTCAGCCACTCTGACAAACATAAACCAGGTGGGATACTTTTAGGAACAAAACTCCATACCTTAAACGGTACAGGATTGATTCTATTTACGTCAGAGAGACCGAAGTCTATTAACCTCAAGAAACAGCATTTTCTATTTTGAAGAGACATTTAAGTGGTGTTTAAGGTATTTCATCACACTTCCCCCCTTTTCCAGCTTGAATACCAAGCTCTCTGAACTGTTCTGTGCTTTAAGCAAACCTGATTCTCTTTCATGAGCTTCACTACTTCTACAGCTTGATCCAGGAGGTCTCTGAAAAACACAAAGAAAGAGAAGCTGTCAAGGCATCAGGAAGGGTAAAGCTTTAGCTGATTTTTGTCATAAAGTCAAACAACATTTGAAACCTCAGGTTTTCATCTTTTCTCTCCTAAATATATAAAGATTAGACACTTGTCTGAGCTAGACAGAGAGCTTGGGGTGATTAGCTCATATTCAGACATCTCACTTTCAGGTGCACACGTAGAGAGATGAAGACAGTAAACACAGATTGGCAGGCACATTCTAATTCTATTTGAGCTCAGACATTTGTTTTGCAGCTATAAAGAAGGAGCCCTGATGTTAAGTCAAATTTTCCAGACCTGAAAGCGCATCGGGGCTTCATTCCTTCTGTTTCTGAGAGGTGACAACTGACCCTCCACGGCAGCGTCTGTCCCTGGGGAGCCTTGTGCAGCCTCAGCTGGTACTGAGCACATTCTGTGTCCCATGAGGTGCTCCATTATCAAACTCATCCATCCACCACCTTTCTAGATATGAGTGAACTGCCCAGCCAGAAACCCCTCACACTTACCTGGCTTGACCCTCAGATGCCGGTCCCGTTGTGTCAGGCAGAAGAGACTGGTGCAGGACCGAGGGATTAAAACTGCTAATGAGAGCTGAAGGACAGGTATGGGTTAGGCTGTTTCTAGATACATGGGACTGCTACTCTGGAACTTCGCTATGAACATAGCTGAGCTAGACCAGAACATGTAAGACCTGGAGACCCCCTGGCAGGCATGAAGGACACCTGAGATGCTCTGCAGCTGTTCCTGGTGGTGGCTGCTCCTAAAAACTGGAGGTTTGATGTCTGAGTTTTCCCCCGCACTCAGGTCAGAAACATCCACCCCCCACCTCTCATGTCAGCCACAAGAAGCGTTGGCAGATTTAAATACAAGTGGCTGTAGAAATGAAGCTACTGAAAAGGGCCATGCAGAGACAGCTCCTGAAGCACTAAGGAGTTGCCAGTTTTTAATCCACTTTTCCAGCTAGTAGAATGAAGACACTGGAATTAAGACACTGGAAGGTTTGGAGGGAAGACCCTGGAGCTATCCACTACTCAACTCAGCATTTCAGTGGACCTGAAGGTTTTACCTGCAACACCTGTCAAGCAAGTCAAGGCTACCTTCACAACCAGCTCATGGTTGAATACATGTATGTGGTGCATCAAGGGCAGCCCTAATGTAAATTCTGAGCATGTGGCAGCAGAAGGAGCACTGGACAGGCAAATCCACACAAGATCACACTTGACTAGCGTGGGCAACAAGCACAGTGAAGACATGCCAGCAGGGACTGGGGCTACCCAGATGGCCTGTTCAAAGCCTGCACAGATAGCCCAGCCCTTGCTGCACTCATTCCCCCCCACGTGTGCCTTCCCTCAGGCTCCCCTTACACCCCTATGGCATGCTTGTGCTGAACCCCTGCTGCAGCCTAACAAAGCCCTTAACTAAATTTCAAGCTGGCTTCAGGTCAATTTGTTTGAGTTTGTGTTATAGCAAGACACACCTGCTAAAGTTTCCACGCTCACGTCAAGGAGGCTCTTTCCTGTGCTATAGAAAGGGAAGAGAAAACAGGAAGCTGTTATTCCATTTCTCAAATAAAAGTTACATTTCAGCAGAGCCCCAGTCTCTTACTACTTAAGCTACAGCTCAGATTGCATATTCACAGCAGTTCCTGAAATTAAGAATGAGGCCTTTCTCTCCCTAGAACCATCATGTCATCAGCTACTGCTGAGGAAGAACAGTCTTGGATCTCATTCTTTTCCCTCTCCACGCTCTGCACGTTGCAATTTTTGTGCTTATGCATATACACAAGCAATGCTAGGACCTCTCTGTGTGCACACACAAGTGGACACAGATGTTCAAGCAATCATTTAAAATTATTAGTCTTTTAAAGTTTGTCTTTGCAGGACCAAATCCTCACCTGGAATGCCTCTAAAGAGCTACACAGATTTGCATCTATGAGGTTTAACTATGTGATTCTTCCCACCGACTAAGATCTGCTAAAAGGGCAAGAAAGAAGAAAGTGACGTAGACCTTGTCCACAAACATTGGGAATCATTCAAGCAGAGGACAGGGTATTGGCACTCCTGGGTTCATTCTTTGCTTTGATAAATCTCTGCTTTCTGGTCTCTAACTAGTGAATGATATTTACTACACAGGATTAATTGTGGAGTAACAAGTCTTAATCAAGGTTATTGCAACCTTAAGATAATTGCATAGCTTGGCTTAAAAAAAAAAAAAACACCAACAACACACATTCTAAGTACAAAGAATTTCTGTTAACTAAGGATGGGAAAGGATCCAGTGGCTCAAAATCTTTTATATTTAAATGGGCTTTCTCCTTTCTAGATAACAACAATAAGAATTGCTTGTACCTAATTCCCACCTTGTGATATTTTATAAACTAGGATCATGACAGAAGTCGATGCTAGCAACTCATGGTTACCTTTGGAGTAAGTCTTCATGGTGAATACTGGGTCCTGGTGTCTGCAAAAAAGCAGGCAATAAGAATACCACTAAGCATAGGGTAAATTAGTTCTACACACACTGTTCCCCTACTGTACACCTCTTTTCTAAGCAGTAGTTTTCTACATATTCTTCTTCATTATGCTGCAGTTTGCAACAGACTTAAATTTTTTTCCAGAGCTATCATTTGCAGCACTTCCTTATTACAGTGTGTTCTCATAGTCTGGTAATTTTTTTCTTGGGTACAGCTTTCATTAATGAATTTATTACATATGGCTTAAAATAAAATTTGAGTGGCTGAACTCAAATTCAGTCAAATGAAATGCTGTTCTAAACCATATTGAATTTCTCTAATCTATTTCTTTTCAACAAGAGACATGACCTGAAGTCATTTAGATAATTTACATGGATGGCGCTCTGCCAACGTGGTGTCTGTTGAAAAAACCAACACCTTAACAGAGGAACTCCACTGATTTCAAATAGTCTAGGAGTAGACAATGGCTTATGTTTGCTCTAAGAAAGCAGATATTCATTAGAAGATCATTTATCCATTTTTCTATGGCACCACCCACAGGCAATAAAGACATCAGCACAAAAAAGACCTGGCCTGAAGGACCACGCCTCCAGTCTGAGAGTGAAACAACTTTCGATTTAAGACAAAACTTTCTCTTCCAAAGAGGGAAGTACTTGCAGGGAGTCCAGGAATGCTGTTTTTTTTTGTTTGTTTGTACGTTTGTTTTGAAAGCCCTTAAACCAAGGAAAAGTATGATATCTCAAGGAATACCATTTCAAACTTGAAGGTTGTTTTGTGACAAAGTAGAATCTCCCCTATTTCTTGGGATTTGTAGCCCGCACAATGGCTCCTAGTTTTTGCCCACTATATACATTTCTATACTTCCTCCCTCAAAGCTTGAGAACTGTGGTTAAACACTTTTAATTGGGCCTCAAATCTATTTCAGATATTTACTTCCAACTGTTAAGTAAAAATTATCCAAATCTAACTGTATCAGAACAGGTAGATCTTCACTCAGTGATTCATACATCAGAAGTATACTTTATCATTCATCTAGAGCTTCTGACTTTTAGACAGGAATCCAGTCTCTACAGGATGGAAACACTTAAATGGGATGGAAAATCTACTACATTTGTTGATGATTTGTCCTAATGGTGATCAACAATACTGTAGTTTTTTCCAGTTAGAGTTTTCCCAAATGCTTCTTCCAGTTATTCGATCTGTTCCGCTCATTGTTAGGAAAATCCAAGCATGGTAATCAAGTACCGTGGCTCTCTGCAAGAGCACTGTGATCAAATTTCCTCTTGCATGAAGTCAGATGGCTATTTTTGTACTCACAGTATACTGGAGCACTGAACAGCAGGTATTTCCAGTCTTCTTCTTTATTTCTTTTTTTTTTAAATGCCAGAAACCTTTGATGCTCGTGGAAAGTTTCATGCCCTAACCGGGACCCCAAATTACAGCATCAGCTCAATTCATCGTCACCTCATCGCAGAGTCAGAAAGGAGGAAGTGGGTCACGTTCAGCACACTTAATGCATGTACTTACTCTTTGCAAATTTCCTATTGCAGTGACTGCTGTAATGTCAGCTGGCCTCAGAGCATGAACTGCAGAAAAGTCGAAGACCAGGTTAGAAAAGAACAGTAACTTTGAAAGAAAGTTACATTCACCAGCATATTAAAATATGGCAAAACTTATTAAAATGATGCTGTAAGAAGTCTATGTTAATCTTTTTGACTGGCAGTTTTAAGACAGCCAGAAAGAGAAACCTTACTCAGGTACTCAGTAAATACTTCAGATGCACTGAAATGTTCAACCATCAAGCAAGAAGAAACCATAAAACACAGTGCTGAATGATTTAAGTAATACCAGCATCCTCAATTAGCATCTGAAGAAACTCAAGTACTGTTATGAACACACACACAATAAAAAAAAAAAAAAAAGGATTTCACACAGCTCACCCCTACTTCAGTCACATCCCACACACATAAAGCCCTTCAAAATAGCTGAATTCCTTCCCCCCACAGCCACTCTAAAATAATTGGCGGGAGGGAAAGCCTCTAGAAGGATAATATTAGACACAAACCTGAAGATGAAGGAGTCTCAGGTGGCATCACATGCTCACATGAAAGCTGGAAGTTTCTTAGAGCCTTTGACATAAAGAAATAAAATATGGTTGATTACTTATTTCCAACAAGGAAACTGGTAAAAGGAGGGGATATAGAAGCTCCATTCTCACGCAGTACCAAGCTCTTACTGATGTAACAGTGATTTAAAAGAACAGTTGCACCCCTGCTAGAAATACATGAAAATATAGACTTGGACTTTTCAAATCCACTCTTCCAAAACTCTACGCTTTTTGCTCAGCTTTCTTACCAATTCCCACATAGCAAGCAATGAAATATGCTGAACATAATCTGTTACGTTCATTGTTGTGAACCATGAGTGCTTAATCTGGAAGAGATCACAAAAACAGCTTCTGCACGCATCTCCACACACCGCGAGGTACACAACGTACACAACAAAAAGCCACAGATCTGGTATGCAACAGGAAAGGTAAAATGAACCAAGAGCATCGCCCATATTGTGGGTCTCTGGCAACTGGCACAATTCCCATGTGATCACAGAAAGTACTAAAGAGGGAAATAATGAAATAAAAAAAGACTTGTATTTAGGGCAAGGATGTGAGTGACGTGAATAAACTCAGCATGAGAGACAGCTGACTATCACTAGGAACAAAAATTTAACGCCCTCCTGCATCCTGACAGTAGTTATGATCCACCTCTAGTACCTCAAGAAAAAGATGAAAGACAACGATCTTCCGTTTCTAAAAGAGCAACAGAGCATCTAGGAACAAGCACTAACCACAGCCAACCTACGCACAGGATGTGCAACCTAATAACAAACGTTGCTCGGAGAAACTTTTATTTCCTGATTAGGTACTGTAGCCTTGAAAGTGCAGTACCACATTGCTGAGTCATTTGCTATGCACTTGTTCTTTACAAAATTAAACAGTTTAGTGCACTGAGCTCTTCTTCTGACGGCCTCAGAGGAAGCATCAGCCAGAGAGGTGACAGATACTGAAAAAAGGGAAGAAAAAAAAAAGATAAAGCTGTTCTTATACTTTACCTTTAGTTTCCCTTGTTCTTGCAGGAGATGAGCTGTCTGTCCTTTAAAAAGGTAAAAATAAAAAATTAAAAGAATAATGAATTGCACAATTTTTTAATCTTAGAAAATGCCTTCAGAAAACATAATAAACCTAAAAACACACAATCCTGAGAGCTGTAACCTTTCTCCTCTGCCCTACTTTCCAAAGGTGAGGCGCGCCCCAACAACCCAGTATATTTTCTTTTTTTGCTGCACTAGAATAAGCTTTTAGTTGTTATAATCAGATGACGTTTGTTGAAATTAGTGGGAAATTAGTGCTGAAATACAATGAAGTCATATACACAGTTGATGGACCTCATCCTCCAGAGGCACTGAAAACCCTTCAGCGTTCCTGTTTTCCAACCACTCTCCTCTTCAGCCCAGTTCATACGCTGCTGTCCTCCTGCATTATAATGGAACTTAATTTTGTTTCTCAAAGAAAGCAACCTATCTTCATTTTTTTTTTTTTGTAAAGTACAACATAGCTAGGACAGCTAATGAACATTTAATTCCCATCAAGAAAAAGGAGATTTTGCAAACAGCTACCAATGCACATGAGCCAACCCCCAATTTTTATGCATTGAGAGTGCAGCCTAGTCTTGCTCTGTACAAACTTAGGGTCATTTGAGCACATGTAAGCTGAAACTCCTTTAAAAAGGAACAATTCACATTAATCAACATCTTCCACATCCAGAGAGCAACGTAGCACTGTTGTGAGTTTGCCATAGTGATACAGAAACAGCGGCAATTTCTTTTCTTCCTAGAGAGTGTTGACAGACAAAATAGTCTGTGGAGCCAAAAGTCAGACCTGTAGGTATTTCAGTAAACATTATCCTCTTTTCTTTAGTATACACTTGGATTTGTATGCATAGATTTTGGTTTACCCTAAAATTCTTCACAAAGGTAGCCATGGGTCTGGATCCTCAGCTGAACTTCACAGCATGCTCACAGCTGTCCCTGCGTGCCACACCAAAGCCGTTGGGGTCCAGCCAAAACCTGCTGTTCCTAGAATAACTCTCCTTTAGCATTCAGAAGCCAACCTGGGAATATTTAGTCCTGCTGCATGCTTTCTTTCCACATCAAAAAGTAAATGGAGAGTCAGCTCAGGCCAGCAGGTGAGACACACCTGGGTTAGGACAGCTGGCAGCACAAGCACTGCAGGGAGGAAATGTGCCTGGCATGGGCAGGGGGCTCTGGGGTACCCCTAAACCTCCCGAGATGGGTACTGGCACTCGCAATGGTCAGCAGGACAGCAGAAAGCCACTGCTGCTCTCCATGACCGCCTCAGCCCATCCCTCGAGCCACACCACCCGTTTTCAGTAAATGTCACCAACGTCCACGCGTTATTTTTCCACTTGAGTTTCAGCCATGAGCTATTCATAAACTCCGGTTGGTTTTATGGTGTTTGGTAGAAAGTTGAAACAATTGCTGCCTGACTGCTGAGTAACATTTTATTTAAAATGTGTTTGCTCAATCCATGCTTTTAGATGACATTTTTACTCAGGGCGATAACCAGGACCCCAGCTCTCGTTTGAGATACTAGAGGCACACGCAATGAGGGGACTCATCTTCATCATGCAAACCTGTTGTAGAAATTCAGTATTCTTGAGATTTTCTAAAACACTAATTTCAATCGTATTCGAGAACAGATCCACAGGTTACATTTGGGAAGAAAGAAGGTCCAATCCCAGATTCCACGATTATGGGGGGGGAGGAAGTCTCAATATTTGAAAGACTTCAGAATAACCATTCTGGGATGCTGCCTCTGACAACAGCCAAACTCACGTGCTTAGGGAAAACAGCACAGAAAAAACGGTCTGGGGTGATATACCATGGAAGTATAACTATCTGTGCTTCTGGGTCTCCTTGAGCAAGCAATTACTTAATGCTGAAGAACTCCTGAGAGACCTTTCTTCCATGAATTTGCTATTTGTTTTTTGACTCATTCATACTTTTGGCTTCCCCACAAGTCCCGTGGCAAAGGTGCTTCATATTTAATTATTCTGAAAAAAATACCTTCTCACCAGCTAATAATTTGATCTGGCTTCTTGATGTTGTTCTTCCATGCTTCCACAAAATTCACCATTTTGCACATGCTTGTGTGTCATTATCATATGCCTATCCATCTTTCTTCCAGGCTAAAGAGTCAGCATATTTATCTCCTCTCATGTGGAAGTTGTTTCATAAGTCTGAATACTCTTCACCTTTATTCTCCTCCTATGTTTTTTCATATGATTTTTAACACGAAAAGGCTAGACAGTCCTCACAAGGTGAGTGAACTGGACTTACACACAGCATTAGAAATGTGTTTTTTGTTCTGCTCTCTCCCTAATTCCTAAAATTGTCTCCTTAACTGTTACTAAAACTGAGTTGATGTCTTCAGACAGCTACATACTGTGAAGCAGTATCTAATTTAGAGTTCACCACCATGCATAGCTAGAAAAAGTTCTGCCCACCATATGTATTCCCTTTAAGTTTTCAGTTTGAACATCCTGAGCAGTTTTGCATCAGCAAGCTAGCACTTCTCCTTATCTGATACCCAACTATGCTGAAAGCACGTCCCAGCACAGGTAATGCTGGGACTCTGCAGGTTGTGTCCCCTCTTTTCCCAGTTTGAAAATTCACAGTCCAATTCTTTATTCCACAGCTTTTAACAGGGTATCTGAAGTTCTTGGTCAAAAGATTTTTGGAAATCCAACAACCCCTCAGATGAACAATCCATGGGCACATACCCATTGTCATGGACTTTCTGTACCAATTCCACAGGGAAGCTTCCCCATTATATCACATTGACCCCGAGTTAGTTCATTCTGTTCCTCTACTCTGGTGTCACCCGTTTGCCTAGTACAGGAGCCAGCCTCACTGCTTTTGTACCACTACCACTGCAGGTCCTCAAAGCCTCCTAAAACAGAGCTCATTTTAAAAGCTGGTTTCACATTTGCCATTTTCCATTCCTGACACCAATGCCAACTGAAGAATTAGCTTGCACAACAGTTAACACATGGACACAGTTAACACATTTGTTTGGTTCACTCCCTTGGGCGACTATCATCTAATCCTGGCAGGCTTTTTGCTATTCATTATCAATTTGTTCACAGATTTGACAGTTTCCCTAGCTTATCCCCTCCACAGAAAGGTTTTTAGTGCAAGGCCTTTTTAAGCTCTTCTGTAGATGACACCAAAGGGAAAAAAAAATAATAGCCTTTCTCTTGGGCTTCAGCTTCTTTTTTTTTTTTTGTATCTATCAGCACTACAGATCCCATTTCAGATGTATTTAAATTAAAATTTATTATTTTGTTATTGCATTAGCAATGATTCCTAATTTTCCCATAGATTCATTTTTGGCTTGTCTGATTATATTTTAACTTACTAGAGCACACATTCTTCAGTTTTCTTTGTTTGCTTTGGATTTATGCTTTCCACAGGATTTTTTTTTTACCCCTGCCGCTTCCAATATTACAGTTACTCCCTTACTCTACCATTTAAATTCTAGTTTGTATTTCTAATTTTCTCCATCTCTCCCCTCCACCCCCCAAAAAACTATTTTTCTGACAATTTTTCCAAAACCTGGATAAAAGTTCTATTCTTTCTTCCCTTGCTCTTATAGTTTATCTGCTTCAGATAATTATTCTTACAGGCTGCTATCAATCAACATTTTTACTGAATTGTTTTCACAGGAACTCCAGTCTCCATGCATCTTTTTCACTAAGTTAAAAAGACAAAGCGCGATCATTTCTTTGGTTTGTGTTAAGAAAAAAAGCCTCCTAACAGTTAATTATTTATCAGAGCACCTTACAGTCCTATTCATCATTACTTTCTTACAGGCAGAGAGATGAAGCAAAGAGCTAATAAGGCCAAGACATGCACAGCATTCTTAGTCCTAGAGCACCTACAAAATTCAGTGTCTGGTACTACGTGTGGAATTCACAGACCCACTACAGAAAACAAAGCTCATCCACCCCCCAGCATCACAACCCCTCACTTTTTTTTTCCCCCTATATCAATTTGCTCAGACCATACAGAAAGTCTTTGGAAAAGCAGAAATCTGAATAATGATGCCCTAAGTGTCAGGACATTGCCTAACCCATTGAAACAATCTTCTACCACTGAAAAGAAAATTATCATAGATATGAATTTGGAGAAAACTTCTGTCTCTTTCTTGAATTTCTGCACCATTTTGGGACAGAGCTCACCATTAACCAATTATTTGATTATGTTTTTCTCATGAGAAGACTTTAGTGCCTGCCTAAGATGCAATTGTTTCCCAGAATAGTGGAAACCAAGGCATGTATCTTTATCTAAAATGATCAGACATACCACAAATTACATGCAAGATCACAGTTTTACTTTCATACTTTCTTCACCTTGCTTGAAGACTTGTGCTATACACCCACCTTGCAACAACTAAAAATATAAGTTCCTAAATACCGTGTAACTAGAATTTTCAAAGAACCTTTCAATTCTTACCTTCTAAGGAAAGCAACCAAAGGAAAAACAGGCCTAACAGTAGTTTCATGATAAGTGCCTCTATGAACAGACAACTTGGAGCGCTGTTGGTTAGCGTTTACGGCTGCTAGGAAAGAAATTCCCTTCTTTTTCCTCTTTTATATTCTACCAGGTTGATAACTCAGCAGCCATAAAATTTATTAGCCTCTTTACCTTTGGAAAGCAAAACAACGATAACATTCGCATTTCTTATTTCAAGGAGCTGTGCAACCTTAGTTTATAAACAGCCCCATCCATGGGTCAAAGGAGTAAAGTGGCACAGCTTCTCCCACTTCTCCACTAGGCACTCCAACCCAGCATTTTGCTCATCCTTTCTGTCCACGAGACATCAGCTACATGATTTATCAGAGAAGACTGCAGCTGGGAGCAGCAGTAGCTTTCAGGTTGCTGCCAGTGATAAGCACCACGCAGCACACCATGTGACTAGCAGGTGTATTTTATTGCCAGGGCAATGAATGAGCACTTAAAGACTTGCATAGTTCGCATATAGCAGACATGTTGTCCTCATTCTACTTTAAAACACTTTAACAGCTTGTTAGTGTCACACAGTGCAAAGCATGCAAACTCTCTCATGGGATATAACAAAATCTGGTGTCCTGTTAAGACTTCTGCCTGTGTTCAGAGAGAACCAGTCTCTTTGCAGGGGAGCTCTCAGCAAATACCAGCACTAAGGTCACACAGGTCAACTTCCAGCAGAGTCAAGGCTCTTTCCTGCAGTGCACAACACAGTAACTTATTAGTCTGTCTCTACTCAACATGGAAGGAGGCTCAGTTTCTTAGGCTGCAGGGCAGTTGAGGCCTACATAGCAGGACACATCCACCCAAAGTTGTGTTCTTCCTCTTCTCTCCTTTTGATCTTTCCTTGCCTTCAAACAGCCTCATGCTGCGCCTCTCTTCCACTAGATCCAGAACCACCACGTCCTTCTGAAAGCTGATTTATCTCACTGAAACTCCAAAAGCCTAAGTTTGAGTCCCAGAGCAGCGTGAAGAACAGACACACCACAGAAGAGCATGGGATTGTCACGATCTGAGCAAGGAGAGCAAGTCCTGCATCCAACACAGCTCTACCTTGCGCTATGAAACCCTGCCCTGAAGCGAGATAATGTAAATATATCCCTCAAAAAGTGGCTGAGCTCAAACACTTCATCAGGGATGTATCACCTCTCCTGGCACCTGAACCCATAAAGTTCCTGATAGCGGGAGAATAAGAAGAAAGGTACGGAGGGAACTAATGCAAAGCCAGTACGGTACCATCAGTGCTGGCAGTGGGCACGTTAGTGAAGACTTCTGCCTATATCCCATGGGATGAAGCAGTAGTTCTCCTTCTGGCAAGTTTTCCTTCATTGTGGCATTACTCATAGGTATCTGCCAAGACAAGGCACTGGTGACAAGCAGTATAGCTCACTCTGCCCTCATTATGTCAGAGAATGCTCAACAAACAGAATTTCACACTGAGCTGACCACAAAGTAGTAAGGTCCTAAGGCCCAGGCTGATCAGACTCATACACTAGTTTTCCTGATTTGAACAAGCACCATGACCTGACAGCTAAAGTGCCAGTTCAGGGCATACCATGCCTATAGCGCACCACAGGCACTCCAGCAGTGCAGAGGAATTTTGTATATACGCAAGTCAGTACCAAACAAGACAGCAGGACCGCATCAATGTTTATATTTGGGCAGTCAACCAAAGCGTCAAGTATTTGAGCATACATGCAGTATGCCCAAGTCTGCAAATCCCTGGCTACAACACCATCACAGCAGCCTGGTCACTTCTGCAGATTCAAAGAACACGCCCAAGTGACTGCCAGACTGCAACATTACACTCCCAAGCAAGACTCTGCTATTCCTTCAATTACAGCATTCAGAGCTAACCTCTGAAGAGCAGCCTGTTGTCCTAACACAAAGCACTGGGGTGTCCTCTGGTCTCTTCTGAGCTTCCTGACACCCAACTGAACCTCCTGCAGAGATAATAGGAGAATGTTTAAGAAGGGCAGCTGCTTCAGTAAACAGCTTAAAATGCTTAAACAAATCACTGACACCCCTGATATCTCAGGCAAGATAGCTCATCCTTCAAATGGCTTTTTATGGCTTTATGACTGAAATTTGATATTATTGGAGGAAATGCATTGGACATAGACCTTGCACCCACTTCACTTTGCAAAAAATGGGAAAGTAAAATTTATTTTGAACATTAACAGCTATTATGGAGAATAACATATAAGTAGGAATCTGCACAGATAGGAGAAAAGTTCCTCCACCCCCCCCCAGTCTCTAACCTCATCCCAGCACAAACATACCATAGGCTTCACCAGTACAAACAGCTGCTCACCTCCAGCATAACAGCATACTCAATTCTGAGAAAGAGGAGCATGTTCCACTTCAGGGTCTCACAACAAGAAACATAGTTTGACACCCTAGCTCCTTTGACCAGGAGTAAGGTAACGAAAAACTAGAAGCTTACACGCTGTCAGAATAACACAGGGACCAGCAGCTCCCCAAGCTAGGTTGAAATGGAGCTCCTGGGGCCATTGGCAGGGTTGGTAAGGCCCCAGCTGAGGCTGGTCAAGGCCATCATGGCCTGTAAGTCAGTATGGCACTGTGCAGATGGGAGTTATCTCTAGTGGTCTTTGTCATTAAGTACAAGGGTTTGTGGCTGTTTCATTCCTCAGCAGAAACTTCTCATTAAGTCTGAGAAACAGCCTCCTTAATGAACTGGAAGCGTTTAAAATTTTAGAGAGAAAGCCTCTTCTTCACTGTACATCAAGCAAAAGAAGGAAGGTAGCATTAATTCATACATTTGCCATAAACCACAGCTCCAAGAGTAAGAATTAAGTCTTTAGACTCTGTGACATGCTCCAGAAGGGAAATATCACTAACTGCAAGGCTTGTAAGTCTTCTGTAAACACTTCTTCCTACCACCCAAGCATCAAAATAGCTCCTAGATTGAATAGCAAATAGCAGGTGGCAGCAAAGATCAAAGAAGCTGGGAAAAGAGAGAAGAGAGAATTTTCTCACAGACAGAGAAGGTGTCAGAGATGAGCTGAAGCTTCTGCATCGCTGCAAGGACAAAGCTATATCTCTCAGAAGGTGTGGAGAGCTGCAGCCCATGAGCCAACCCCCAGCTGACAGCATTTAGGAATACCCCAGGAAACTGCAGCCACATAGCTAATTACTTAATGGTCTACACAGAACGTCTTCTGCCTTGCCTAAAGCACCTCCTGCTGCTGCTTGGGTGGGACAGGCAGCTGGATAGACTTTGTACCTGATCTTGACTGTGTTGTGTCAGTCGTCTTGTCATCAGCCCTGGATGAGAAAGTTGATGACACAACTGCACAGAAGAGCTTTGTATGGAACATGGTAGTTAGGAGCAGTTCTGTGCCTCTGTATTTTCTCCAGCAAATGTACCTGTTTCACATATCTAGGCCCAAGAGAGTATAACGCTACAAAACCAAAAGTCAGTCCACTACTACAGCTCTAAAGTGAGCAACACCCAAACGTATATTCAAATACATGCTCTCAAACATGTTAGTCAGAATTCCTGGCCCGTTGCTATGTTTATAGGTAGGTTATAATAATACCTAAGAGCTTCACCCCTCATACCTAGTATGGGAGCTATAGGTGGGAAAGTCAATGGATTTCTCTACATTGCCTTTAAGTTTTGCTTTATCTGCTCACTCAAATGGAGCTTTTTCCTGCATTCCTTTTCCTCACGCGGAATATTGAAAACCAGAAACCTTGACAATCTATTCATGTCCTCACCTATAGGACCAGTGTTTTAAAATACAGAGTAATGAATCTGTGGCTGCACCTTTAAAGAAAAACCAACAATATAGCACTCAACCATTCATAATTAAAGCCAAAATGATTGCCATCACACACACAACCTTTTACTGTATGTTAGGGAAATAGTTCTTTCAACTGCTAATAGGCAGAGGCCATATATCAGAGGATAATGTAATCACACGCACAGAACTATGATATTACACCAGCACAGCAGAGGACCTGTTGTTGAAATATAAAGCAGACTGATTCTCCATTTTATTTGAAGATTCGGCCTGTCTGTGACTTGTGAATGCTTCAGCTAATCCTACTGCCTAGCCACGGCTTTAGATCTTGAATTTTTTATTCAGGAAGCATATCCTTGCATTGTGCCATCCCATCACACCCCGACCTGCAATGGGTAGACCATTAGAGCAGTGTGGAACAGCTATGAATAAATCATATACCACAGTCAGACACGTTACGTTTCCTCATGATGTGCCATTGCCTTGTCTTGCTGCACTCCACGTTGCTGGTAAATTCAGTGCATGCTGCGGACCTAAACAGGAGATCTGCCACCACAGGAGAAGCCAGGAGTGCAGCAGAGGAGGGTCAAGGCATGAAGGGAGGCCGAGGGCAGGCAGAGACATCAGCCCCAGGGCAGGAATCCCGCAGCAGCAGGCCCGAGCGCTGCCCAGTTTAAAGGAGGCTGCTACCACCTGCTGGAGGGAGTGCAAATAGCGGAGAAGAAGAAACCAAAAGTTGATTTGGTCATTCCGGGCAGGAGCTGAAATACACCTCTCCGCACGTGGTGAGGCTACAGAAAGCGGACAAAATGCCTTCTCATATTTGGCTCTCCCCTTAAAACACAAGTTTCTGGAGCTGCTGGCAAGGAGGCTCCTAGGTGTTTCTATCGTGGCTTTCAGAAAGGAATACCTGTAAAAACAAGTGCAAACACAAAGCCTCAAATACACTTCTGAATGTGAATTTGTCTAAGCTGAGCACATGACTGGAGCACTGGACTCTTCACTTGGATATCTGGGATTGGCAGAGCTGCTATAGAGACTTGAACTGTGGCAATAAATAAGTATCAGTGAGATCACTGCTGAAGTTATGTCCATGTTTTGGATAAGCTGTGAAGCAGCAGCCGCCTGCAAACACCCAGCAGTAGGTCAAGGCAGCAGCATTACAACGAAACCTCAGGCCCAAAAAGTGAATGAAACTCAAAATTTAACCCTTATGCCTGCAGGGGGGCACAACCTCCCGCAGTGAGTGTGACTGGCAAGGGCGCAAGCCCTTTAGCCGCTGGCATGGAAGGAAAGCCCAAAGCACATCTCCATCAGCTGTGCCTGGCTCTGCCATGAGGCTGGTCCTACCCCAGCCTCCCTCTGCAGATTGCGGAGCTGGCACAGGTCCCCTGAGCCCCCATCACCTGTCACAAAAAAAATGGTGTACCCTTCTGCCAAAAGCTGGAGCTGCTCTTCACTGCCTTTTCTAGCAGCTTCTGGGCCTTTAATTTTATTATTAAAAATTAATAATATGACTGGAAACTAAAATTCAGATCTGGGAAGAGTGACACAGCAGCCAGTTTCCAGTGTGCCTGGCACTTGAAAGAAGAACACGTATGAAGTGCTACCCTCTTCCCATCTTAGCTGCGAGTCTACAAAGGCTGTCACAGCGTCAGTGGGGAAAGAAAGGGCCAGGGGCTGTACCCAGCAGGGTGAAGTGAGCTCTGCTCCCATCTTCTGCATGGGGAGCTGCCAGTGATCCCCACCCAGCTCAGGGAGAGCTTCTGGAGCCTGTCCACACCTACAGTGACACAGCAGAGCTCCCATCCTTGGACATGCACACCGTGTTGGGTCTGCTTCTTTGGCTGTGCACATAAGAACATACCCTGAGGGTGCTTTCAGGGTGAGTGGGCTGCAGATCATGCCATCGGTGAAATCCCCCCAGCTCCACAGAAGCGAGGAACCCCAGTGCTGGGTACAGGGTTGTCCCTCAGCTCGTCACTGCCTTTCTGCTGGTCAGCTGAGGCCCAGCTATGGCCGAGGGCGCCAAACAGCACAACTCAAGATTTGGAGATCCTCTGCAAAAGACTCTTTGCTCACATTACTGCAGCATGAGGATTAGTTTAAGTCTCTGGGCTGCAAGAAGACCAGATCCTTCCCATGGCCTCATCTTCAGCTGGCCCCTCTGTTATCAGATCAGGAGATAATGCTGGTTTCTGAAGAGCCCTGTTTACAGCCCCAGCCCCAGCCTTGGAGAGTCAGCCGGTGCTAGCACAGCCGTGAGACAGCAGCGCTGGCAGGAAGGCAGATAGCAAAGGAAGCAGTCTGTCCGCCTCCGATAGGCACAGTGATGGTGTTTTACAGCAGGGACAAGAAAATGTAGATTCTCTTCCTGTGAGTCTTGGGGCAAGACTATTGAGTCTCAGATCCAAAGTACCCAATTCTCAAAAACTTGCATGGAAATCACACACCTAAATAAATACCTCTGTGAATTTGAGCCCAGGTCTCAAAGTGCTGTGATTCTCTTTGAAATAGAAACACTAGCATTCCCTTTCTCCCATTCTTTTCCATTGGGTTATAAAATTCCTCGAGCAGTTCCAGCATTATACTGTTTGTATTCACACCACAAAAGGGCTCTTTTTTTTTTTTTTTTTTTTTTTCAGCCAGAGCTGTGACTGCAGCAACAGTGTGGGAAGCTCCTGACTCTCCTGTGCTCTCTTGAGCTCTTTCCACAAGAAGGTACCATGCACAGGCTCCGCAGGGTCAGCCTGTATAGGTCCCGCCGCACCACAGGCTGGCTAAGTCCACCTACCCACACCCTAAAAATCCTCTGTTAACCTCACTTACCTGTAGAAATCTGTTTCTCAGCTTGCCTCTACAGGTCAGAAAACATATCCCTTTGACCTCCATGAGGCAGCCCCAGCTGTGCTATATTCCTTCGGCATTATTAATGCCTGTGTTGCCCTTGAAATAGAGAAGACTATCAAGTGGTAACATAGATGGTGAGATGGGGAAGGGGGGGGGGGCGGCGGGTAAGGCTGCTTTTCCTCACAAGCAATGAGGCCTTTCGACCCTTCTTACTGCAGTTGCTCCAAACACAGACCATTGAATTTCAAGTTCCTGGCAAGTGATCATTTTTTGTCCGGATCCAGCAGAGGCACCTGGAGCTAGGAGCATAAGGCTCAGCATGCTCCCTTGACGTACTTTAAACACCACAAGTTGTGGCAAACGTGTCCTCCCACTGTAGTATTCACCATCTACACAGTGCTCTGAGATGCTCTCACCTGTTTTGTGGCTAAAAAAAGAGTCTAGCATGGCCTGTCCAGGTGCTCTGTGCCTTCTTGCTCGCCAGTTTTTTCACCTGGTGAGTGGAGCCACATTTGGGCAAGCCTGGGCAGTAACAGATTCAGTGCCTGCAAAGAAGTGGATTAAAAGGCCTTTGAAACCAGGAGCAGCTATTTTCCTTAAGGACCATGCAAAGGCAAGCAGCAAAGGCCTTCGCCAACTGTGCAGAGATCCTTGCAGAAGCTAAATTTCCTTTTGTGAGATGAAGAAATCCCAGGTGAACAACAAGCAACCACCACCAAGTCAGTCTTACATCCAAAGTCACGCAGCCCTCAGCGCTCCTGAAAGGGGAGCGGCTTCCCAGGCACAAAATAAATAGGAGGGGTGAGCATATAGAAACAAGAGATGCCAGGCAGGCACAGGAATATTTACAGTGCAGGTGGAAAGGAGTACCAGTGCTCCGCCTGGGGAACAAGGCCCAGGGACGGCCCACTGGCGCCCATGGCCATCTGCATGGCGAGGGCAAGGCTTGCTTCTGCCTGCTGTAACTCTCACAGCTGCCACCAGAGGACACCAAATTCCTGCAACATTTAGCTCCTGAGAACAACACGTTCCCGGCCCCTTTGGCTGGGAACGGGGAAAAACACTCCTATGGTTGTGGAGCAGCAGTTCCAGTCCTCAGGAGGAAAGCCCAGGCCGGGGGACCCTTGATGCGAGCTGGTGGTGTCCGCATGTGCAGCCACTGCTTTAGCTCTGCTCCTGCCCTTACAGCCAGAAACTGGCTTCAAGCTCGCGTATTTCCAGGGACTGCATGCTCTAAAGACCTGTAATAACAGAAAATAATCACTGATTCAAACCACCGCTAGATGATCGGAGACCAACAGCCACTGCCAGCTGAACAGATGCTCTTATTCCATATTTTCATTGAAAGAACCTTCCAAAATTCACAGCTTTGCCAGGCTTCATCCTGACATTTCAGCTGAATATTGCAAGAATGCCATCAAGTGCTGGAGGCCTTTGTTTTTAAGACGGAAAGGCTGGGCTCTGGAACCAGCTATGGGTGCAGGCATGGGCCTGTGCATAGGATTTTCTGAACAATTAATCTGCACGTTATTATTTCAAGTGATCTCAATAAATTGCAAAAGCCACTCAGAATCAGCTGGATAAAATTCAATAAAAACACAGCAAAGTACTATGATCGGGAGGGAGAAACTAAATTCGCAAATGAATGACTTGGAATAATTGGCTAAGCAACAGTATTACGGCAAAGAATCTGGAGGAATTAGAGTGGATCATGTAATAAATATGAGTCAATGGTATGCTGCTATTGAAAAAAAAAATCCTACAAAACATTTGTTTGGGGATATGCTAATGGAGTGTCATAAGCATGTCACGGAAGGTCATTATTATGCTTTATCCCGAAGAATGCTCACCCGTGCTAAATGTTGTGCCAAATCTGGGGCACTGCACTTTCAGAAAGACAGAGTAGACCAGCCAGCCCAACAGGAAGCTTAACCCAGGAGGAAAGCTGGATTGACTGGGGGAGCATTTCCAAGAGGGGCGATGAGAAGGAGGACAGCCTCCCCAAACACAGGGGGCTGTTCTAGCATGCGGCAAATAATGCAGATCTCTTTTCCCTGGCAGCCCAGAAGACACACAGAGGGGTACTAGACCAGTGTGGGACAAAGACAAGACACCAAGCCCGGTGCTGGCTGGGGTTTCATCCCATCAGGCAACTCCATTTTTCTTACTTAAGAGGGAAGGCATGCAGGTGGGGGATGGGAGGGATCACGAGTTTTGATGTGACAGCTGGTGACAACCTGGAAGCTTGCTTTTAGGGGAGGAATGGTCCTTTTAACACAACAAAGCGGCACACCCAAGAGTGCATACACAGACCACACCTACTGGAGCCAGCTTCCACGGGGTTGTTTGTACAGCAAGCAAAGGAGAAAATAAAGATTGGAGATGCAACTTCCTTTTTGCCCATTTCTCCCCCAGGTCATCCTGACCTTATGAATAGTGTGGCAAGGCTGTACATGTATCACTGCTTTCTGCAGTTCCTGAGGACCTTCCCGGTCCTGCTAGTCTCACAGACTCCCTCCACTTAGACCTGGTTTCCGCCAAGCACCTCAACGAATTTGGGCACGTCCCCATTCAGTAAAGGCCTTAAGCGCATGCTTAAATTTAAGCATGAGCTTCAAACAAAGCATGTGTTTAGCAACCTCTGCAAACAAGGCCTTAACCTTAAAATACACACATAGATAAACCGATTTTTCACTCCAGCTAGATTCAAATGCTTTCCTCAGGCTCCTTGAAGTCGAGTCTACCACCTCTCTGACACTGAAATAGATGCCTTGCATAAGAAGACTCTTGCTTCCTCTCTGCTGTAACTCATCAGCTCTTCCCTGCTCCAGGGCACGTACCTCTAGGGACAGATGAGATCTATTCCTGTTAGTTAGTATGCAGAGCTAGATCTCAGCAGCAGCGATAAAGGCCCTTGCACATCCTAGCTTGCTTGCTGATACTTCCCTTTTCTCTGGAATTCATACTCCTCGCCCGCCCTCGCTCCCTTCCCCCTTCCCCAGTTGCTCATACTTCTGGAAAGATGACTGAAGGCTAACTAATGAGTAAGACGCTGCTGCACGTCATCGCCTGTCTGCTGCAAGAAGGGGTGAACAAGTTCGTTTGTCCACAGGTTAAAGTGAGGTTGCCATCCAAACACAGAGCATGTAATTGGGAGACCAAGCAGTGGGAAACCTGCCCTCTCTTCTTTCTCGTCTGGAGCGTTTAATTTCTCTTGTTTTCTTCATTGCGTACACCACTTTATGCCTGCACAGCATCTTTCAAGCAAGGATCTTAAAGGACTTCATAGACCTTAATTAAACCTCATAAATCCCTAATTGATAGATGAAAATTCTGAGTCACAAAAAGGTGAAGGGATGCGCTCAGGTGCAGCACTGAGTCAGTTGCAGAGCGTGGAGCAGGGCTGTGGTGCTCCCAACCCCGTACTCCGCATCCTCCCCGCTCGACGGACATTATGGATGACGAGGATCTGCTTGGAGGGCACATTCAGCAGCTGCCTGACGCTGATCCCAAGGGCCAGTGATGAGGGACATGCATCAATTGCATTTGGCACTGCAGTGCCCCAGAACAGGCCAAGAGTGGAGGCAGGGGCACTGTACAAACCCGGAGCTGCAGACAACCCCAAGGGCCCAGCACCAGCAAAGGGGCGAGACACCAGTGGCAGCCTGTGGTGTGGCCACCACTGAGGGTCTCCTGATGAAAAATTTTCCCTGCCCTTGGCTGCTGCCCCATCTGAAGCCATGGAGCCCCAGCCAGCCCGCACCCTGCTGACCCTCACCCCAAGGCCTATCCGTGGCCCAGGGCCTGGATGATGGCCATTTCCAAAGCCTGGGGCAGCAGGCCCAATCCACCATGGACCTGCATCGCCGTGGTCACTTGGGGCACCCAGCCCACATGTCCCAGACAGCTTCTGGTCCTTTTTTGCCCTCGCTTCCCTGCCCAGCCTTTGTTTTTGAGTAGGTAGTGTGTAAATTGTGCAGGGCAGGGACCATCCCAGCTGGGCGTTTGCCTGGCACGGCCCTGGCCGGCCTCCTGCCACCTGCACTGGGCAAACAGCGTCAGGACGGCGCGGCCCAGCCCGCCTCGGTGCCGGTCCCTCTCGGTGGACGTTGTCACATACTGCTTTCCAATTATAGCCTTTCAGGCTGCGACGGCGGCATTTAATTGTCTGAGTTTTATAAACACTGCACGGCCTTGGCTGACGCCCGAGTTAATGATCCCCTGCAGAAGCGACTTTGGCCGGCCGGCTCCCAGCTGGGCCATCGCCACGCCTGCCGGAGAGGGTGAATTAAAAAAAGGAGAGGGTAAAAAAGCAGAAAGGTGACTTAAAAGATGATGCTGCATCTGAGGAAATGACACATGCCTCCCTCTTGTCTTCCAGCGATATGCAATGCTGCTGCCGACACCAAGGAGAGAAGGCTCAGCTCCGCAAAGCCTGCAGCAGCAGCCCTCCTACCTGCCCAGTGAATGGTGCTTGTAGCAGGACAAGCAGCTCCACTCACCTTCAAACTCAGGTTTCTTTCCTTTACCTTTTTTCTCCTCCTAATATCAACAAAGAAAAAAAAAAAAGACACAACAAAACCAGCCCTCAAAAATGCAAACAGAATGAAGAACCCCACAAGAGTAAATAGACAAGGCTTTTATGTTAATACGAGAGTCACTGAGAGCATCAAAACAAAGGAAAAAAAGATCTCTGGGTGAAATTTACAAACTGATGTAAATCAGCCTGCTGAATTTCAGTGAAGAGCACTGATTTTCCCTGGCTGCACACACAGAGTGTATGTATGTCTGTGTGCTCCCTCCCTGGACTCCTTCACTACAGCCTCCTGGCTTAGTGACACAAACTGCATTGGAAGGGGACCAGACGACACTTTGCTGTAATTTGTACATATGCACCACTAAAGCTCAGCATTTATATTTAAAAAAAATAATAATAATCGGGCGAACGCACAGCTGCAAGGCGGGCTGGGTAATTGTGCAATGCTGGGAACTCTTAGGTAGTTAATAATTATACTCAACCTTCGGTCTAGTTCCTAACAACACCCCTAGGCGTGTCGCTCTTACAGAATAAGGGCACACGCCCTGCTGTGTCTCCTTGCTTAACAGGAACACAAAGTACAGTAGTAGGAGGTGTTTCCTTGAACTCTGAACAATTGGACATTTAAGGATTAATTACTGTTAAGGAGCTTTGGACTGGCAAACACACTAACTCAGCTCTTGGCTGCGTCTCCCAGCCAAGTTCTCTCAGTCATCCTAATTAGACATTCTGATACCATCTTTAATTATATGATCTCACATACTATTTTTTTTTCCCTTCTTCTATTATTTTTTGCACCGAACCCCTGTCCTGTGCAGCACGCTGGGCAGGGGAAAGCACCCTCCTGGCAGCACAGCAGCAGCCGGACCGTGCTCCATTTGGACCCGAGGCTCTGCTGAGAGCCACCCAGGGGCTTTCACAACAGGAGGAAAGCACCCAAGCTGCTGCGGGCAAGATGGGACCTATGCTGTATTTGTCAGTATTGACTGCAGCCCGCCTGGAAAAACGTCTGTGCTGTGCAGCACCCTGCGCCAGCTGCCGTGAGTGCGTGTGCGTGCACATGTATATACACAGAGGCTCTCCCGTACACACCTTGATCTTGTTGAAACAACAGGAGGAGCAGGGTGCATGTTGTTAATGTTTTTCACCTCGGTAAACACCGCATCGCTGGGGCGATGCTCCCGCGTCCCGACTTGCAGCGCCTGGTGGTGCTGGGGGCCGGGCGCCTGCCAAAAGCCGCCGGAGCTGCTCCACACGCAGGCTGGTCCTGCTGCTCTGCAGAGTCCTTCCTAGGAAGGAGCCTGGCCGTGGCCAAGAGTCGCTGACTCGATGCTGCCTCGGCTTCTGCTGGCAGCCGTTTGCTGCCCACCCCTCGCGGCCCCCCCCTCCAGGGACGCAGAGGGAAGTTTTGGGTGGCGTGCTTTCATCTGAAACGCTGCTGCTGCTCGGCTGCGCTGGAAACTCAGCGCCCTGAGGTCAGCCGAGGTTCACTCAGCCGAGGAACTCCTTAAATGGCATAGTCTTGCTCAAAAGCCTGCTCTCTTTGTGGCAGTGAGCAGTGTGGGGACGGATGGGCCAGCACTCACTGAGACCCTTTTGTGAAGGCCAGACCCCCAGCCTCACATGGAGGTGGGGAAGGAGAGCGATGGCGCCGCCTCCCCTCGCCGCCCTGGCCTCCCTGCTTTCCCCAGGGCCAGCCCGCTCACTGGAAATGGCTCCAAGACCCACCCCTGCCTCTACCTGCCAGCAGAGCCGGCTGGTCTCGGCAGCAAGGCTCCCATGTATGCTTCTGGGGCTGGGGAGCCTGGCACATGCCCTAACAGGGGTTCAGCCCGTCCTCCTGGAGGGTCTGGGCTAGCCCAAGTGCAGCCAAATGCTTCACCACCTCTTCCAAAACTGGGGGGAGGAAAGGAAGACCTGCCTGTCCTGGGCCAGCAGCACTGCCCCACACAGGGAGGAGCCCTCTCCTCCCAGCTCCTTGGCGCTTCTCACTGATTCAGAGTCAACATAATGGGGCCGAGATGGCGCCATTGATCCTGCTGGGCAGGCGGAACCGCTGCACGGGAGGGATTACTAATGGCTTCTTCCCCAATGGCACCAGGCCACAGGATTCGGCCCCTCGTACGGCCCTGTGGTGGAAATGGTTCTCCTCCCTCCCCACCACCAGGAACATGTCCATGGAGCAATGGTAGGAGCAGCACTGGGAAATTAAGAGTTGGTGTCAAGTGGAAAAAAAAAAGAAAAAGAAAAACAAAAACAAAACAAGGACAGTCACCACAGGTAGTTGACACCTACCCAGCCACAGCAGCCAACCGTACTCTCAAAAGCCATTCCCTGGGAGGGTCCTGCCTCCAGCCCCCTAGGACAAGCAGGTCCATGTTGCCACAGACCTCCTACAGTCATGGTGTGTCTTGGGGTCTGTGGGTTGCCAAAACCCTTACTGCACAGCTCCTTCTGCTCCATGCCCCCACTGCACAACCTCGATCCCTGCAGCAACCAGGGGAAAGCTTGGACAGGGGTGATGGCTGCTGCAGCAAACCTCTTGCATCAGGGTGACAGGAGCAGAAAGGAGGAAGAGCACTGCTGCAGGGTGAGCGCTCATCCCAGCTGCAGGTGCCAACCGAAGAACATGCGCAGAGCCAGGGGAAGCACCTGAAGCCGATGTTTTGAAGGCGTCACTCTCCTTTCCTATTTCTTCCCTTTCACCACAGACAGTGTCACAGACAGATCTTCATTTCCTCAGCTGCCAGAAGTGCAGAAGGTAATTAGATACCAGTATGGCCTCAGAACATTGCTCAGAGTAGAGATTTAATCACAGTCCTCATGGCTCATAAACACGACATTGAATTGGAGGCTAGAAAAGACAGCTAACATCTCCCATCACCCCCATGACCTGTAGCAGGCAGGGAGGAGCAGAGGATTGCAGCTAAGTTCTCATCAGCCCAGGACGAAGGCTACGGAGGCTGGCTCCTGCTGTGCGGGGCTCTGGCATTGCCAAGGCTGGTGCTCACGCCTCACCCTAAGCCCTGGCTTTGAGAGGTCAGAGCAGGGCTGTGCTTTATGAACTTGGTAAATGTACCTTTCTGCCCATGTTAGAGCATCCAGCACTTGAATAACTTGAGCTCCTCAAAGGAAAAACACTGACCTATTTCTTCCTTCTGCCCAAAACAAACATTGTCTCCTGCCGTGGATGCTCACATCAATAACCACCAGCAGCAGTGTGTGTGTCATCACTGGGAGACGCTGATGAATGCTGCTGAGTCTGGGAGCCCAGTTAGGGTTACAGAAAAGGGGGCGAGGGGACCAGAGGCATGCTCAGCTGATGGAGTCTGCCTGACCCACGCACTCACCTAAACTCACCAGTTGTAGACCCAAATTTACCTTTCCTGGAAGCTTGAAAAACTTATTCCTGAGAGAGGAAAAGAAGTATGAGAGCCCACAAAAGGCAAATAGGCAACGGGTACTGGCACTGCCTATGAGCTTGCGGAGTTGTACAGTCATTTGTGGGATGCAGGCTGTAGATTACAGCCATGTAAGGCCTGTCTCCCTCTCTTCCCCCACACTAGTCTGTGGAACAGAGCATGCAAAATAAAAAGAGAAATCTGAGACTCACACTGTGGCATGCCGAACAGTTTACATTCTTGTCTGCCATGATATCCTCCTCCCAGCCTAGTTCTTATCTGTTTGACCTCACATAGCCAGCATCAGAAAAGCTGATATTTAGTACAGAGGAATTCTGTAGTTCAAATGTGATAGCAGTGCAGAGGGGAAGAGAAATATGCTTTCAATATAGTACTTCTGGACTACACAGAGTCAAAAGCAGAAACACAGAATGGTTGAGGATGGCAGGCACCTCTGGAGATTGTCTAGTCCAGCCCTCTGCTGAAGCAGGGCCACCTACCGCAGGTTGCTCAGAGCCACGTCCACCTACGTTTTGAGTATCTCTGAGGACAGCGACTCCGTGACCTCCCTGGGAGCCTTGACTTTTCTTCTTTGAGGAAAGTCTTCATGAGGTGTCTTGGATCTCACTGCACTAGAACACACATTAAAAACCTTCTTTTAAACCTCAGCCTTATGAGAGCGTGCCAGCAGCTTCCACACAGGTTGATGATCTATCTCCTGATTTTGCTCCTGATGCTAACAGTGGCCAAACACTGCTGGATGGGGGCCTCTCGTGCCACAGGAGGCAGAGCAGAAAACACGGCACCGTTGCAATGGAACTCGAGAACTTGTTATGACGAAATGAAACTTCAGGAAGATCAGGTCACAGTCATCAGTAGGAGTAGGACCATAAGGTATTTTTTTCCTTTTTCTTTTCTTTAAAAAAAAGTATCATTTGTTCCACTTCAGTGTATCTGATGCAATAACCATGTCACAGTTTTCCTCTGTCACATCCTTCCCACATGACAGTGGAAACATCACTTCAAACCAGCATTCTGGATGCTCTCCTTTCCCCCACACTCCCACTCCAGCTCCACTTGCCATTAAGCTTTCTTAAAGTTTAGCACAGACTTATTCTTTCCATTGGCTGCAGAATTTCTGCAGTGTTCCTGTAGCTGCTCATGCAGATTCTAAACCAAATTAAAGAAGAAGATGGAAAAAAATAAATAAAACCACCACGAAAAAACCTTCATGTGACACCTTGCTGTCTCTGGTATAATACATTCAGGTCACTCTTCTGGGATTGTTTTTGCCACAAAAGATCTACCCCAGGTAGGGTCTCCCCTCCATCAAAGAGCAGCAGAAAGCACAAGGTTAACTACACTAGAGCTGTGGAAAGAGACTTTTGAATGTGCAAGAAGGCCAGGCTGCCCTCACATGCTGCCCAGGGAGATGAACCACTTCTTGGAACTTCACTAAGAAATGTGACCACGAGGAAAAATCAGGGATGAGTCTAGTATGATGGGGAATGGACAGGTAAAAGAGAACCGGGAGCCTCTCTTAATTCACGTACTCTGTAAAAATGCCATCCGGCCATCAACTGATCACAACCCAGCTGTTGGCACAGATGGTTTTTGCATCCTTTCCTTGCAAAAGGAACAGGCAACCTCCCCTCCAGCACGACTCTGCTGGAGAGCAAACACTTTCCCCATGATAACAACCAGATCCCTCACTTGCACAACAAGATCTGAGCATGGCAGGGTGGGGGGAGGCGAGCCTGTTTAAGAAGGAGGGGGAATTCCCTACATGAACTGGAGATCTAAACCAAGATGGGGATGTCGGGAAAAACACAATTTCCATGTCAATGTGGTAGAATTCAGCCTCCCACAGCTAGAAGACTGGTGGGAAGCAGTTTGCTCAGCTGTGTAATTTCATCTTTCAAAACCAAATGATGGTAACCGGTGCGGACATTCCAGCACCTGTGAGCTAATGGTGACAAAAGACAGTCGCGACCAGCCGGTGCTGGAAGGAAATCAGGTGGGAGGCCCGGCCTTGCAACTAGCATTTGCAGTCAAACATCGTTAACCCCTTTCAAAGGGCGCTGCCAGCTTTCAGGAGCTCAGGGATCACTTCGGGATGGCAGCAGGCAAGCAAGGACGTATCCTTCTGTTAGCCATTTTTTGGGAGGGGGCGGGAAAGGGGAGATGCTGCCAGAGGAGCTGGTTTTACAGACTTGGGGCTGGACGCCTCTGTGCGCCAGTGTAATGGGAAAGCCCTTAGTGAGGCAGGAAACCCTTGAGGCACTCCCCTTCAGGAAAGCTTGTGTGTAGTAGGAGATAAAATAGAGACTCCCCCATGCCCGAGGCTCTGTGGAGATAGACATTAAAAGATGGATCCTTCAGCCTATTTCCTTATAATTGCCACCCCCCCTACACAAGAATAACTATTTTCCTTCAGCCCCACCAGGACAAGTGCATTTGGAAAAAGCCTCCCAAAGGCTCTCCCTCAGTGTGTCATCCTCGGCCCCATGGGGCACCCCAAAGCTGGCTCCAGCTCTACAGCCTGCACCGACCCATGCCGGCTTCATGTCAGCTTTCCTACAACATGGATTCCTGACCGCTGAGCTCACTTCACACAGGCGTGTGCACGTATTCCCCGTTCTGGTGACTGATACCTTCAGCATTCCCCATGACTTCACGAGTATTTTCAAGCACGAGCCACATAAGTCGCACCGACATCTCTCATCACCTTCCCCTATGGCACTGTGAGAACAGAGGGGTTAAAAAAAAGACAGAGAGGGAGAGGACAGGGACAGGGACCAGCAGGAAACCAAAGCAGACATTACTGCTAAGGAAACCCATGAGTAACAAGCAGCTTGGCCTGACGCCAGCTTGGCTAACCATGACTCACCTACCATCTCCTCCCCACCACTGTATTTTTACATCGTCCACTCCTAACCTGGTGTGTCTGGGTTCCTTCCACTCCAGAGACTGCAGCTTTTCCCAGGAGAGCCAGGCAATTGCATATTAACTTCCTGCTCACTGCCAGTGAAGCAACCATGGTGTCCACCCCACCCCAAGCTTTCAGAGCAGAAGCTGAAGCAGTGGATAAAAAAAATAAAATAATAAGGTCACCTCAGCATGGATTTTCTAGTTCTATCCCTTTCTTTTTGAAGCAAAGATGAAAGGATTAATGCATTATTTGCCTTTTAGCCCAGGTGGTCTGTTCTGCTAGCCTCTGCCCCATTTACCATTGTTGCCACTAACAGCTGTCTGGATTGCAGCTGCTCTAATGAAAGAAGCCCTGAAATGTGCTACAGTCGGGCACCTGGCAATGCTGTACCCATTTGTTCATATTGAAGGAACATGCAAGCTTTTAATTGTTCATGGCAAAGGGAGCTTTTTAATGACTTCAATTAACAGAGAGAGAAGAACTCCAGTTAGCTCTTGCTATACAAAAGAGTGTCCACAATGTCATTAAAACAAGATTTACAAGTGTCATAACTCTCAGCAGCATAGTCAACAATACAGCCAATCATTACAACTGAGCACCAAAGGAGAAGGGGGTGGGGGGGAAACCATCACACCACCTAGGGACGGGAAAGAAAGAAAGGAGTATGGGGGAGGGAGTGCAGAGGAAAAAAGAAAAGTCATTTTTCTTTTCAATCTAAATTGATTTTATTCTACAAAATGCTACTCAGTTAAAATTGTAAAAGCAAAACCATTTTAATATGTTCTTTCTTTCATAGCAGCAAGCTTTCTCTAACAAGCTTTTTGTTTTAGTGCAAATACTGTAGGCCTGTATTACAGTAAAATAACAAGAACAGAGAAGAGACAACACCAGAGAGAACACCTCAGAGCTGAGATTCTCCAGGACTGCAAGAACGATACCAAGATCACAACGAGCAAAGAAGGGTCCCAATTCAGCAGTCACCTTTAAGAACCTCCTTGGCAGAAACTATTTCACTGCAGACAAAAAAAGAAAAACCATGAGCTAAAACTTTTGAGGAAAAAAAGATAATGGTGCCCCCAAACCTTCAATTATCCTCATGGTCAGATACTAATCGCTGAGGCTTGATTCCACCTCTGACACTCGCTTTGCAGCAGCGAAATGCTACTGATGTTTTCAATTTCCACAGGAAAGTGGAATCAGAATCAGGCCCTTTCTATATCTGAGGATCTTAAAGTAGACTTTAGTGACACTAGTAACTTATCGCTCTAATAAAGATGCACTATCCCTTATTGATGTTACTTTGAACTACACAGTATATCAAGATATATACAACATTTTATCCTCTCACTGAGCAAAAACAATTGGATACCTATTTTCTACACATTTTAATATGGTTTTAATATCAAGTAACCACAAACAAGAAAGTGGAATAACCCTTTAATCATACAGGATAGGAGGGGAACAATTAAGTAAAACAGGATGGGATTTTATTATTATCTTGTATTCTGAGATTTGTCCTCAACTCCACCTACTGTTCACAGAGGAATGATAATGCATCTTTAGAAACATATCTCTTTTTACATTTTATACAGACAACAAAACCCAGAATCTTTTATTTAAAGAATCGGAAAAAAAATATTATCCTAAAAAAAGAAGAAGATGGGAGTACTTTTAATGCTTTCTTTATTATATCCAAGTCTTGAACAGAAAAAAAAAAAAGATGTAAACATGATAAATAAATAAGAAATAAAAGTAGATTGTTCCCCCCACCTCTTAAAATGTTTGACTTGGCCTTCCTAATGAAAATGAACTTGTAAGTGTCAAAATAATAAGGTTTCTTACATTTCAGAAGTCTGTTTTAGAATGAGAAAAAAAATCAACAACAAAAAGCAAAAAAGCAACAACCGAACACCAGGAATGTGAGTTGGGAGGATGTTAAATTAATGGCGGGCAGATCTGCTGGAGCAGGCACAAAATGGCTGCCTGCCAATAAATAATAAGATACCAGGGAGGGGGGTGTCTTAGGTTTGTTTTTGTTTTTGTTTTTCATTTAGGATGAAGGCCAGGTGGATCCTACATACAGTAAGCAGCAAAATTAAAGGTTCAGATGAACTAAATAGATCATTTAAATAATAATTATAAAAACACAACAGAGAGCTACTGTCCCCAGCAGGTTGGTCCCAAATCCCGTCACACCACAAGCAGTTTGAGACTTACCCAGTCTCCACACCTACAAGAAAGGAATAGATGAAAGCAATGCCACAACCAGGGAGGGGGAAGGAACAACGAGGGCAAAACTGGAATGGCAAACATCCCCTAGAAGCTGAATGTTTCCTTCAATGTGGCTGCTACTGCTCCTCCCAGTTGGGCATTGATTAACTTCAGGTGTTATTAGATGCTTCACTGGGCCAGTCACTAGGGGGTCAGCCTAACACCAGCTGAAATTCCCTGGGCCTTTTGCTATTGACTTCAACAACTTTTGGTTAGACGCTGGTTCTAACAGCTCCCGCATCCCCAGAGCATGCAGAAGAATGTAGAGGCACATTTAGGAATTCCTGTACATTTAGGAATCGTCAGGTAAGGTACTCAAGGAAAATACCATTTCAGGGGTGGGGAAGATTCCCAAAAGCACACCAGCAAACCTGAAAAGAAGTATGCAGAGCCAGACCAAAACAGCAGGAGACTTCAAGCTGTACCTGTCTACCAACAGCTAAACAAAGTTAAGGCTGATCCACAAAATACAGAAGGCAGGAGACCAGCGGTCCTAACACAGACATCCTCGAAGAGGCTTGAGGGAGAAAACGGGCAGGCACAAGGTGTTCAGGGCTCTTTCAGATAGCAAAGTGATCCCCCTTTCTCGGCAGTTTGAAATCGCTCCCATCAGTCTCACGGGACAGGAAAGGGGATGCTCCTGTCCTACCTCTGAGAAGGTCAATGACAAGTCAACAGGCAGTGGGCAAGGGCCAGCAGCAGCTCCTTTTGGCAACAATTCAGTGAGCTGAAGCAAAGGTAGGAATCACAGCCTTCCTTGGGATGCATGCCTCTCCCAAAGGGATTAGGAGAGGGTATGGGTGAGTGGCAAGGCCCTTTATTTAAAACCTTCCTGTCTAGGATGAGAACTTTCTATCTGGGGAGGAAAAAAAAAAAAAAAGCTAAAGTAACGTGTAGAGACCAATCTGGGGCTATCACAGAGGACTGGACCAAATGTGAAAACAAACATCTCTGCTCAGATGGCGTTTGGAGGCTGGCAGATACGGGGTTTGCGTGCAGGGAAGGCCACGCCTAAGGATTTTTTCAGAAATGCAATTGGATTATGCCACCTGCCTACTTGTCAGAGCTAGATAAACCTTTTCCTTCCCAAGAAACTTGCCATCACACCTCTAAAAGTGCGTGTGTGCCCAGCAGACAGATACGCAGCCGACAAGATGGTCAACATACCTGAACTGCAAGCAAAAAGGGGACAAGCAATATATTAAAAGATATTTGTTACGAAGGATCAACAGTATTTTAGAAGATGTTTTCACTGTCCCCCTAGGAGTTAGGCTTACCTAGGTCTGAGGAGGCAGCTGACTTCCTAAAGCCCCTAGCAGGAATGCTCCTGACCTGCCAGCTGGCCTCAAAAGCATCTGTATCACTTTAGGATTCACCATTTGTCAGTGCTGCATTCTGCCCACACTGGGTGGAAATGACATGTAGAGACATTTTATTGAGCAGTCTTAGATTCTCAATGCAGACTGGCCCAAACAAGCACCTGGCAGAACGGAGACAATTAGAGAAACAGTGGCTTCACCTAAAGTGACATCATCTACATAAAACCCCATGAGAACTGGATCCTCTGTGCTAACTATTGAAATTTGTATGTCTACTTTATTTAAAAAAAAAAAAAAAACAAAAAACACTGATTATCATTTAAGGACAAACAGACTCCTGTATCAATTTTACTTATTAAGCTCAATTTGAAACCTCTAGCACTGGTATAGAGATGGAAATGTTTAAGCAATAAAGGAAAAGCCTGAATTACTCAATCAGTTTTACAAAGGAAAAAGATCGCTCATATCTTTCTATTTCTGGCAGCTCTGGCAAATACCTGGGTTTAAAATTAATAATAATTGGGGAAAAAAAAAAGGAAAAGAAAAGAAAGTCTACCTTTACAGCCAAAGTAGTGTCACTTTGAAATGACTCAAGGAATAGGCATTGGCCAGGGTTTGAGGGAATCCAGCCCTGCTGAGCAAAGCTCTGGCTCCACAAGACTGAGCCCTATTAATTCCCAGCGGAGTTGGCACGGACTGCAGCAGTTTAGCATCTCACAGCACTGCCCCTGTCATTGCATATTGCATTTCTCCAGGTCCAGCCTGACCAAGAAATACCCATGTTTCAGCCAATTAAAAAAAAAAAAAAAAAGAAAAGAAAACAAGAAAAGCTCACATCAGAATAAATAGCTGCCACCACAGCTTCGACAGACTGGACTAAAGAGCTATCCCGTAAGCAGCTTAGCTGGCAAGCTGAGCAGTCCTCGTATGCACAAGGTCATGGTTCATCAGTGCCTTGACATCGCCAGGGCCTGAGCTTGGCTCCAAGCAGGAATAGGTTATGCACGGGACTGCTCTCAGTAGCAAACATCATCGCTAAGCCCAGAGGTGGCTGGAGAAGACAAGGACCCAAAGCTGAAGGAAGAGCCCCCTGATTGGCTTTGGATCTTCAGGCCAGTCAACCCCAACGAAACCAGATCAATTACATTGCAAAAACGTGAAAAGAGGCCAATGACCGAGATGCAAATAATGGTAATTGATTTTCTTCCAGCGTCAATTTGTCAGTCGCACCAGATGTTACCAGAAGCTCTGGTTTCGTTTGAGCAGGCCATCAGATCAGCTCTGCCACTGCTGCCCAGTCAGGAGCTCCTTGAGGCCCGTGCTGGAGGCTGGACCCCTGCCTTCGCCCCAGCTTCAGAAACTGAGGAGCTCTGAGCAAACACCACCTGCCGGTACCAATTGTGTGGATCTGTGCTGCCTTGTTTCCCAACAAGGAAAAACTCAGCGAGGGCACAACCAGGTGGTTTCACCTCGTTATCCGCTGCCAGTCTCCTGGATTTATAGCACACGGTGCCACTTTTTTGGTAGCATGGTCTGCAAATATGGCCAAGGGGAGGAGAGGATTTTACTAACAGAAAGAGATCAGCATCTGAGTCAGGAGCCCTGACGGGGAGAAAGATGCAATGCTCTCTAGAGAGCAGGCAGCCCAGGAAAAGTAAACAATGAGTCCAGCAGCAGATTTGGTATCTACCAAGTTGGGGTTAAAACCCTGCCAAAGACACTGGTAAGTGCCAACCCAGCAGCTTTTCTGATGCTACTTTGGCCCTGAGATGCTAACTTGGTTTTTGAGGAGCCCAAGGGGACAGATATATCTACTTTTTAAGAAAAAAAGGCTTCCACGCGAGCCTCCTGCTCTCTCTGTTCACTGTGTGTGTGCCACAGAGCACAGTTATGAGCTCTGCCCTTGCCACTGAGCCCTTGGGCTCCTCTTGGTCCCCCCACCAGCTCCTGGCCATCCCCCTCCCGCCCGGGCAAAGTTTCCCACAGCCTGTCCCAAGAGGAAAGATCCTAACAAGCCTTTAGACTTCAAAGCAACTGGATGAAATGTCATGGGATCGACAACATTGGAAATGATAAGCAGAGAGAGAAAGAGGGAAAGAAGAACTTGTAAGGTCAACTAACCAGAATGATCTAAGCACAGAGCATAACCGATCAGATCAATTCACAAAGGAAAGGGACGACTAGCAACTGTCTGCAGCTCGCCTTCCGTCCTGGCCAGGAGTGTTCCCCAAGTCCATTACGGTTGAGAAGAGGTTTCCATAGGCAGTCCCTACAGAGGGGACGTCGCCCTCTCCAAACAGTCCTGGTGCGTCAGTCCTCCCCTTGGCCGTTTCCTGCCCCCAGGGAGCTGACGTTGGTCCTCATTCTCCTTCCTGGAGCTGCAGCATTTCCCCATCCTTGTTCTTGCTGCCCTTGTGCTTGAACGATCCTGTGCCTGTCTCTAATCCCATGGAGAGGGGCTCCCCCCATGGAGCTGGGCGGGGGGTGTAACACACTGGCAATGGGGGGCCACGGGGGGATTACAATGCCAGCAAGGTGGGAGAGTTCAAGGAATCCGAGGACTGGTCACCGCTGCTGCTGCTCCTCCGGTGAGCTTTGGAGCAGGACTCGGACGGGGAGAGAGGAGACTCCTGATCCAAGACGTTGGGGTAGGTGAACACCAAGTTGGAGGAGCCAGGAGTGATGGCTGGTGTCGAGGTCACCACGATGGGAGTGTTGAGTGCCTCCTCCCCATAAAAACCTCCAGCAATGCTGATGGGCTTAATGACAGACCTCTGGGCTTTGTCAAGGACCAAAGAGGAAGATGGGATCTCTTCCTCCACGGGCTCCTGCTTCACCACCACCGCTCCGCTCGCTCCAGTCCGAACGCTCTGGAGGCTGCTGGATGGTGGGCTCCGGCGCTCCTCAGGGCTGATTTTGCACACAGGGCTGTGAGCCACCAGCATGAACTCCAGCTTCTCCTTCTCCTTCTGGAGCTCAGCGATCTCTTTTTGCAGCACTGACTTCTCCTCCTCCAGCACCTCAGTTTCCTGCAGACAAAAGGGGAAATAAGTAAGTATCAGAGACTCTGGCACCGTTCCTCACCTAGAACATGGCCACCAAGTCCAGTTGCCAGCTGGCATGGGCATATACGCCCCAGCCTCGTCATGAACCAGGCAAGCACCAGGTCATTGCTAGCTGAGTATTTTGAATTTCCTTTGTCTGCCGGGAGGCTATTCCCAAACTTCATCAATCTAAGGGTTATAAATGGTCTTCTCAAGAGCCCACCCTAGTTTTCTCACAGCCAGCCTCTACAAGTGTCTTGTTCTGTGGCTTAAGTAACACTTTACGCTTGCTGTCTGCCTGCCAGACACTTTAGCAGAGAGAACTCAAGATCACCTCTCATCATATTTTGTTAGGGTTAGGTCATGTTCTCATTTCCTAGACAGAGGTAGTATACAGTAATCTCTAAACTGTTTCCATTTTTCTTTCTGTAGCTCATATTCCAGATGAGATCTTGCCTGTGACTCGTACAAAGGACTAACATTTTCATTTCCACTGCATCATCATCCCTCAATGCATCCTAGGATTATTCCAGTTACCTTTCCCACATCACACTGGTGGCTCATAGTCAAGCTGTGAGCAATCAGTATCTTCCTGTGTGAGGAGCTCACAGAAGTACTCACCCTCGGTCCTTCAGGATATGACCTCCCAGTTTGTACTCCTCTCACTTGTAGTAGTTTAGTCATGAGAATCCTTAAATTCTTACTATATGCTGCCCTGCCTCCTCTACACAGAGAACACCTCCCAAATTTGAGTCAGCAGCACAGTTCAGTGGTGTGCTTTCACTCCTGTGATTCTTAATACCATCATCAAACGCAACCAACCCCAGGCTGCTTCTTAGAGGAGTACTGGAGTCTTCCCTACAGACTCTTTCAACACAACCCATCCTTGCCTCCTCTTCAGTCAGTCCGTTACCCATGCCACAGTTCTTGCACTCATCCCCACCTTCTCTAGCATAATAAGTTATTCCCCCCCTATGGCACCAAGCCATACGTCTCTGCAGAGCTTCCTTTGGGCAGAAGATCAGTTACCCCCGCCAGAGACAGGTTAGCCTAAATTACATGGCTTTGAGAGGTACACGTAACGTTGCCTCATTTTATCCTGCTTTCAGATGATCCTGAAGTCTTGTGTGCTTTTGTCCTCAAGGCTTTCATCTGAGGCACGCAGCGTCTTTATTTTCACATACAGAGGGAGACCAGAGGTAGGAAGATGCGTGCTAGATGGCAGGCTAGACAGGAAGAGAGCTCCTGAGATGCTCTGGGCAGCCAGCAGTAGGAGTTTAGGCTGCTGAGCCCTCACCACCACTGATGAAGGAGCAATGTCACTGGGCAGCCTTGGAAGGGGAAGGCAGCGTGTGTTTTGCAGCATCTTCCCCATGCAGGCTAGAAGAGGGAGAGCAATGCCCTGCGAGCTGGTCCGAAGGGTGAGCGACAAGGAGGGAGAAATGCATGCAGAGCACGTACCGCCTGGAGTTTCTCTGTTAGCTCTCGACGCCTGTTACGACACTTAGCAGCTGCCAGCTTGTTCCTCTCTCTCCGGATCCTTCGCTTCTCTTCTTCCTCGGGCGACAGCTGTGGGCAAGTGCCAAGAAAACCCACAATCAGATCTGAGCAAGGCATTCCTTGAAGTTTGTGAGGATTTAACCGCAACGCACAGAAAAAAGGCCTGATCCAGCAGGATGCTCAGCACTCCCCCTCTTCACTGATGTCAGCAGAAGATGAAAGCGCACAGTATCTCTGCGAGCACCGGGTCTCAGCAGAAGGGTGAGGAGAAGGCAGAGTGGGGAGCAGGGGGAAGATTGTGTAAGAGGACAGTGAATCTGCACCAAGGCCAAACAGATAAAAGATGCTCTGATTGTTTCACAACTTGGGTGGTACATTAAGCAAAACCAGAGCGCGATGTTGTAAGTGCCTCTTTCTTGAAAGAAAATATCTGCTGCTTCCCACACAAAAATAGTTGTTAGCTTGAAGGTCGGGGATGGGGTGGGGGGATTGAGAGAGAGAGAGATCAGCAGAGCTCTCAAGAAGTCTGTGAAGCAACAATTATTTATACCACCCCAAAATCTGACCTCAGATTTTGGAGCACTCAGCGAGATAACAGGCTGCGTTTCTCGCATCAGCAGGCAAGGCTCCAGTGATACCAAGGGCTTCCTGAGGCCAGCTGACATCCTCTCTGATGTAAATCGGGAGCAATTCCATAGAAACCCAGAGAGTTACATTCTTGCGACACCAGAGGAAGTGAGCAGGAGCCCACAAGACCCAGTGAGGTCAGGCCTAGCTTCTGGGGTTAGAGACAAGGTCTGATAAATCCCAGCAGCAGCAAGCAGCGTGCCCCACGCTGCGCCGGGCCCTTCAGCCTCCTCGGGCTGGCCGGCAGAGCACTTGTCAACAGAGAAGGGGAAGAAAACACCTCTTTTCATAGAAGCTTTCAGTTTTAGTATCTTTGGGGATGTCAAAATCGCAACAAGATATTCAACCCTTTCTACCGTCTTTTCTTTTCAGTGTTAGTTTTACTCTAACCTCATTCTGGTTTGTTTTGGTTTGCTTCATTTCCCTAATTTCGATCTTTGCAGTTTCAGGGAGTTTACTTCAGCCCCTGGGCATTCCCCTCGCTCTGTTCTGCTTTTTTTCCGGGCCCCTGTGCACGGTGGCAATGATTTCACCGGCAGGTACCCTTGTACAGCCCTGCCTGCCCGATTCCCTGTAGGTGTGTGGGGTTAGAGTGTATTTGTGCACCGGTATCTGCAGGGAAAAACATCAGGCGCACACACACAAACTCCGGGCTGACTTGGAGCCTCTGCAGACAGTTTTCAGGAGCGTTTTCGTGCTTTAGAAGCACAGATCTCACTGAAATACATTGGGACCAAAATTAGCCCTCCCGGGGCCTTCAGTCATTTCCAAGTTATCTATCTCAGAGGCTATGTTGTTTAAAAATCTCATCGATGGGGCTGAAGACGCTAATTTGGTCATGCTTAACAGCAGAACGGGTCTAAAAAGGAATATTCTGGAAGTGGTGCTGGATTTGTTTGAAAGCAGCTTGCTGTGGCACTGCCGGTGCCCCTGCTGCACGCGCTGGCTGTAGTTAGTCCCAGCCCCGTGCGCGTAGCCGCTGGCAGAAGCGTTCATCGAGACGGGCCCTTTTCCTACAAGGTTTTCCAAAAAGGCACTCGGGCTCGGCGCTCACGAGCACCAGCGGTGGAAACCTGAGCCAAAGAGTCACGGCGAACCGCCCGGGTCCCACCGTGGCACGTGTCTAATCAAAAGGACTCGGATGTGAATGACCCGCAATGAACGGCTTGCAAACAAGCCACAGGCCAGGAATTGCTTGGCAGGCATCCTTCTGCAAATAACTCCCAACAACAAATAAACCCGAGAATATGGTGATCTCTTCACGGCCAATTTGTGAGCACAGAGGCAGCGTTTGTCAAACAAATTAGCCGCTGCTAATTATTCCCCCAGTTCTCGTGAGAGCTTCCCTGGCGTTGGACGCCGGCCCTGTGGGAAAGCGGGAAGGCCGGCACCTCACCCAGCCCCAGCGGGGCTCAGGCTTGCCCTGCCCGGCACGAGCAGGACTTCAGCGGGACCTGTAGGTGCCCTCCACACAACAGAATCGGGCTGTGGATCAGAACAGACCTAAAAACCCTAAATGTAGGGCCGCCGTCTCGTTAGAAACAGGCCTCACGCAGCAGCTTGTTCGTGCACAGAGCGTGCGTGGCACGTCCGGTTACGTTCCTCTGTGGTGACCCACATAACTGCTGCTCGGGGATGATTTGGGGAGATCTAAATCACTCAGATTTTCTTTAGAAGGGCACGGGCAGCAGTGGGACCAGCCATCCCACCCGGCTGTGAGAATGCTACCAGGATGGCTGCGCCCATGGGCCCCCCGCCTCACCGCTGCAAAGAGGTCAGGAGATCGCATGCTTGCAGTGGGAGGGTGGATTTAGATCCTGGACATCCAGAAGGCTTTCTGTGAGACTGGAAGGGCTCTGGGGGAGCTGTTCGATGCTGGTTGGCACTGGTGGTTGGCTCTGGGGGAGCTGCACGATGCTGGTTATCACCCAAAGCGGGACTGGAGCAGCGCAGGTGGTCACAGCTCTGACACAAAACACCGCCTGATGTAATTTGGGGATCAGTTTTGTAAGTGACCTAAGTAAAGCTCAGGGGTTTCCTTCTGCCTGGAGCGGCAGAGACACTCAAACTGAAACCCAAGGCTCGACTTGAGAGTTTCACCTGCTTTTGAAACCGAGCCGCAACGCGGCCCCGCGGTGCGAAGCCTTTGATGGAGATTGGTTAAGTCGTGCCGCACGTTGAGGAAGCAGCAAGAAAACCACCCTCCAGCTCACGCCGTGCATCACCCTGAGAAACCCTCGCGCACGTACAGAGCAGGGGACAGACCTCGGCTCTCCCCATGGGGCCGGGAGATGCCGTGAGAAGGCAGCAGGGGACTCCCCTGGCGCAGGGGGGCCTTCACGCCCGCTGCTGACGTACCCTGCGTCATCCTCCCCACCGTGCTTACCTGCTCGTCCCTTCGTCTCCGTCCCACCGTGGTCCCGATGGTTTTAATCACGCCCGGCCGCTGAAGGGCCGTGTGTCCGGCCACCGAGGACAGCGGGGGCAGCGGGTGGCTGTAGGGGTGCGAGCGGGAGTAGGGGCTGGACATGGAGGTGATGACGGTGGGCTGCACCATCCACTGCAGGTCTTGGCTGGTCGTGATGGCGTTGATCGTGGGGATGAAAGCGCTGCCTGATCCTGGCATATCTACTCGAAATTTCTAGGAGGAAAGGCAGGGGAGAGAGAAAAGAAGAGACCGTCAGAGAAAGTGGAACACGGCACGTACTCAGAAACCAGCCAGGCCCTCAGGAGCGGCACCGGTGAGGGTCAGAGCGCTGCCTGAAGCAAAGGCACTGCTGCTGGTGCCCATGCAGCACACCCTGGGCTGCCCCCAGGCCTTGCCCTCGCCCAGCCCCATCCTGGTCTCCCCCAGCCCTCCCCAAAGCTGCCTCCCGCGCGGGCCCACCGCTCCTTCCGGCGTGGGGCGAAAGGGGAATTAAGGAGTTTCTAGAAAAACACTTCTCTGCCAGTCCAAAGAAAAGGAAGAGAAACTTGGGCTCTGAAATGCCGTTACCGAGCGGAGAGCAAAGCCTTCTACCCAAGGATTCCCCCGAAATTCTGGCTGGGTATGGCCAGAGCGGCAGCTCGCTTCTCGCTCGGTGGCTCCGTGCTCGCCGCGCACACGGCGCGAGAAAGCCGGCCCCGGGACGGTTACGTGCAGGGATATGTATTTTAATAGCAGCCTGTAAAATAGGTCTCAGGATTGAGATCGGACAAGTTCCCTGCAGCTCTCTGCACTGTCTAGACAAAACAAGGCAGCAGTAAAACCAAGGCAGTAGGTAATGATCGCCTCCCAAATATGCGTACACCTTGTTTCAGACGGAGGTAAATCCATCTGGATAATATGCTGGCACTGAACCGCCAGGAAAACAATTGCTTGTCCCCGGAGGGGCAAGCAGGGGAGAAGGAATGCTTTTGTCTCCGAAGAACTCCCTTCAGGAGACTTTCAATGGTTAGGGTAGGCTTCACAGCCAGGCATGCCTCGCTCACCGTGCAAGGGATGGGGCTTGTAGGACCAGCAGCGTGAAAGCCTTGCCGCGATCCTGTGAGGAAGGCACGCTCTCGGGTCAGCAAACCAGCTTCCCGGGGACGCGAGGGGCCTTGCATCAGCCTGACCTCAGCCCAGGTAAGCGTCCCAGATAAGGGACAGCTCTCCAACACAGATTTCCTTTTCAGGGTGTGCCTAGTCAAGCACCTTGCCCAAGCGCTTTGTTAAACCAAGGCTACTGCAAACAGTATTCCACACGCTGATAGCCACAGCGCTGGGGCCAGTTTTAGCCACAAGTCCAGCTGCCAAGGCCCGGAGAAGAGAAGATCCAGTTTGCACACAGACAAATGCCAGTTCGCAGCTTTGGACAGCCCTAGATCTAGAAAGAAAGGACAAGAGAAGGCAGGGATGCACCCGGTGAGGCGGGAGGGTGGCAGTGGCACCAAGACGGTGGCAGAAGCCCCACCAGAACCTGCGAGGCTCACCTGGAGCTGGGCTCTGGCACAGCCTCAGCTCACCCCACGCCTCTGTAAATGCCATCCTCATGGCCTCTCCCAGCCGGCTCTGGAGGCCCGGGGCTGCCAGCTGTAAACACCGCAGAGGAATTTCCTGGTGAAAAACCCCTTCTTTGCTCTGCCCAGTGTAGGCCGTGCCCCCACGGCACAGGAGAGGGAGCCTCGGTGCCTCCACAGCCACGACACCCTTACAGAGGGACCTGAGCCTCGCAGGAGGAAGGAAGCGCGCGGCTAGTTAAACCACAGGTGCTCGAGTCGAGAGACGCAAGTTCTGCTTCCAGCTCCACAAGTCACTTTTTTTTTTTTTTTAAACCTACCTGCGCCATCGCCCCTCCTGTACCCAAAAAGCAGAGAAGAAAGAGCCCTGCCTTCTTGGCAGCGACACCCGAAAGCTGTGGCTGGCTGCACAACGCACGCAGATGCCTTGGTGCTTTGCTGGGCACGGACACGGCTCCAGAGGAGACCTTCACGGCGGCGCCACGTTACCGGAGCCTCCAGCACCCTGCTACAAATTCCCAGCAGGGGCCAGGCGAGTCAGCCCCATCGCCAAGTCAGGCACACAAGGTACGAACGTCTGACACAAACATCAGGCTCCACGCTATTAATAAAGCGGCTACTCCGCAGGCAATCACTCTTGTGTTTGACCCGGGACTTTCCTATCCCCAGCACAGGTCTCCCGGTCAGCAACAGGGCTGCTCACTCCAGGCACATCCCTCTGCAGCTCCGCGGGCTTGCTTTCAGGCCCGGGGCTGACAGCAGGCAGGATGCAGCCCCTGTCTGTGCCATGCCCCATCGCTGCCACCAGCTTCCTTTCTAATCCCTCAGAATATCCTACGGAATTCCCCCAAACACTCCGAAGGCTGTATTTTTCCCAGATAACTACGGGGCACGCTGCTGTGACGGGCTAAGTCTTCAGATGCGGGCACTTTGGGCCACGGCTGGATTTTCCCTGCACCGCTTCCTGACCGGCCAGGCCTTCCCCACACACCTCACCTTCCCCACTAGGACACCGCACCGCCACCAGCTCCGCCACCCCAAAAGGCTGCTGCCCTCAGCTTTTCCTGCTCTGGCCCAGGAGAGGCTGCCGGAGGCACAGCTCCACTCTCCGTGTCGACGGCACCACGGGACAGACGCAGCACGCAGACGGAAGAAGGAATCCTTAAAAAGGCAGCAGCTGGACGAGGACCGAGGAGGAGTCCTGTTGATAAGGGTTCAAGAGCCTGAGCTCAGCCCCGGCTCTGCCTCGGGACGCCGGGCTGGAGAGCAACCGGCCCCGAGGAGGCTCCAGCGAGGCAGGGCAGGGCCGGGCTGCAGGGGCACGTCCCAGCTCGGAAGCGGCCAAGGGGAAAAAAAAAACAACACCCCAAAAACACCAGAAAAATCCACCCAGAGGGACTTCAACAAACACTTGATTATCAAATCTGGAGCGTATGGGACGTATCCCGTAACAAATAAAAGGCCCCCGACAGCTCGCCCGTGTTGAACATCCCCTGGAAGGAGAACCGGACACCGCACGGGGGTATTTCAGGGGAAAGTCAGCCAGTCTGAAAAAGTACACGAATTATTCCTATTAGAGTCTATGTTTAGCACATGGCAAGTCGGCGATTAGGAATACAGCGTGACACGCAACTTGAAAGAAAAATGTTCCAGTGCTGCGTTGCATGGGAAAAATAATTAAAAAGCATCAAAGTTTTGGCTCCGAGTCACAGTTTCCACTCAAACATGTGACTGATGCATCTCTCCTTGCTTTGGGAAAAAAAAAAAAAAGACAAGAAAAAATTTCTACAATGCATATTTTCTGTGGCGATAAAGCCCTGCAGATCCCCCTAGCCCAGGATCAGCAGAGCAGCCCCGTTCCTAGGGTAAAGGCAACGCTCGCATTTGATCCTAATCTACAACATCTGTAGGGATCAAGGGAAAGACGGCGCAGGGCCTTGAGAAATTGCCCAGACTCTTAAGGAAAACATCGCTGAGCCGGCGTCCCGCGCAGAGCCCCGGCGCAGGCAGGAACCCTGGAAACTGGGCTCTGGCGCCCGCACGCGAGCTGCCTGGAGAGGACGCGCACCACCAGAAAATAAGAGGGAAAAGAAAAAAAAAATAAGTTAAAAAAACCCAGCAAACAGCCATCAGCCCCTTCGGCCAGCTCGGGGCTGGCTGCCCACAGCCTCTCCCAGCCTCCTGGAGAGGGTGCCGGCCTCCGGTGCCCGGGCTGAGCGGGCGGAGGGGAGGGCGAGCCAAGGGCTTCCAGCTTTTTCGGCTTCCCCCGCTCGCCCAGCTCGTCCCGGAGCCGGCAGGGAAGCGCTGAGGGCTCCTGCCGCCAGCTGCTCTCCCTGGAAGCCTCCATGCTCGGCGCAGCCCGCAGAGGGCACCCACGAGATGCGCTGGGAGGCGGCTGGGAACCGCGGCGAGTCATTTCTGGTAAAACTTCTTTCACGCGAGGAATGTCACGGGCTGGTACGGTTGGCAAACTTTAGTACCGGACTTTTTTTTTTTTTTTTTCCCCTCCTTTTTTTTTTTTTTTTAAACGATCCTATGACTTGCGGACGCGGAGACGGGGACTGGCAGCGCTGCTCGCACACCGCCTAACACCATCGGGAGAAACGGGGCGGGGGGAGCGCAACTCCCCGAAAAAAGCCCCGGAGTGGGGATAGGGCGGCTGATGTAAACAAGTTATGAAATGGGCTGCGTTTGTATAACCGGCCCGGTTGTGTAACGCCTGCCACGGAGGTGCCGGCTTCAGGCGCGCGAGCCGCTTTTGGGGCGTTTTCGGCGCAACACCCGAAAAAGCGGGTGGGAAAGGAGAGGGGGGGGAGGCAAAGCAGAGCGGAGCCGCGCCTGGCAGCCGCGCTCCGGCTGGGGCACAGCGCAGCTCCCGGCCGAAATTTGGGGCGGCGAGGGCGAGAGCCGGCCCCGCGCCTCCCGTCGGGGACCCCCAGCCCCAGCCCCGACCCCCAGCCCCGGCCCTACCTGCTGGGCTGCGCCGCCGGAGTAGGTCTCGGGGTGTCCCGGGGAGCCGCTGCTGCCTCTGGAGGAGGTGTCGAAGTTGCCGGGGTAGTCCTGGTACATGGTCCGAGGTCGGGCCGGGGGGAGCCGCGTCCCCGCCTTCCCGCACCGCCAGCCGCCGCTCCCTCCGCCGTCTCCCCGCCCCCTGGCCGCGGCCGCCGAGGGGTTTGGTGTGGCTGGGTGCGAGTGTGTGCGAGTGTGTGCGTGTGTGTGCCCCTTACGGGGAACGGGGCTGGAAAAGGCTTTCTTGGGGCGGGAGAGGAAAAAAAAGGGGGAAAAAGGGGGGAAGGGAAAAAAAAAAGGAAAAAGGGGGAAAAGGGGGAAAAAGGCGGAAAAGAGAGAAGAAGGAAAAGGGGGGAAGGAAAAGAAAAAAAAAGAGAAAGAAGGAGGAAAATAAAAAAGGAAAAGAGAAATTAAAAAAATAAGAAATAAGAGAAAAAAGAGATAAAAGGGAAAAAAAAGGAAAGAGGAAAAAAAGGGAAAAGGGAGAGAAAAAATAGAAAAACGAAAGAAGATAAAAAATGAAAAGAAAAAGGGGGAATAAACGAGGGAAAAAAGGAGAAAACAGGCAAAGCCCCAAAATCAAGCGATCGGCAGAGCGGCTCCCCGGAGCGGCGCGGGGAGGCTGCGGCGGCAGGGGAGCGCCGAGCGGGGCGCGCCGCCGGGCTGGGCCGTGCCGGTGCTGCCGGAGCGGTGCTGTCCGTGCCGAGCGGAGCCGAGCCGAGCCGAGCCGTGCCCCCTATGTCCCGCTCCCTGCGCGCCGCCCGGCCACTGCCGCCCCTCCGGCGGCGCGGCGCGGCCCCGGGCGGAGCGGGCGGAGCGAGCTGCCCGCCCCCGGCCGCCCCTTTATAACCGCGGCCCGGCCGCGCTGCGCCGCTCTGCGCCGCGCTGCGGGGCGGCGGCACGGCCCCGCTGCCCGCTCCGGCCCCTATTATCCGGCCCCGCCGCGCCGCCGCCGCCGCACCATGTGCACCGCGCACGTCAAACCCGCGGCGCTGCCGCCCCGCCCCGCCCGCGCGGAGCCTCCCACCGCGCCCCGCTGCCCGGGGGGGGGGGGGGGGGCGGCCCCCAGCCCCGCGCCCCGCCCCGGCCCCGCGCCCCGCCGCGGCGCCCGCACCCGGGCGACCCGCTCCCGCCCCGCCCCCCCCCCCCCGCGGTGCCGCGGGGTGGCGGCGGCGGCGGCTTGAGGAGGGGTTTCGCGCCCCCCGCCCCCCCCCGCGCTGCCCGCGCCGCTTGGTACGCGCCGCTGTCGCACGTTGCCAAAAATGGGCATTTGCGTCGCGCTACGCCAGCGCGGGGTTCCGTGCCGCGGGTGACGCGCTGCGAGAGGGATTCCCTGCTCCGCGCCGCCCGGATTTAAAGGGGCAGCGCCCGCGGGGGGGGGGGGGGGCCCGCCGCCGGGAGCGGGGGGGGGGCGGGGGTCGGGGGCTGGCGGGGGTTGTCCCGGGGGGGTCCTGGGACCCCGAAACCCGGGTGCTACCGAAACGGCCCGCCCCACGCGGAGCCTGCTGCTCCCACGCCGTGCCTAGGGGGGCGGGGCACGGCCGCCTGGCACTGCCAGGCGTGGGGGCATCTGGGGACATTTGGGGACATTGGGGACATTGGGGACATTGGGAGGCATTTGGGACATTGGGAGGCATTTGGGGTGTTTGGGACATGGGGGGCATTTGAGGGCATTTGGGGGTGTTTGGGGCATTGGGGACGTTCGGAGGCACTTGGGGTGTTTGGGACATTTGGGGCCATTTGGGGACATTTGGGAGCATTGGGGGCCATTTGGGGCATCTGGGGACATTTGGGAGCATTGGGGGCCATTTGGTGCCATTTGGGACATTTGGGACATTTGGGGGTATTTCAGGACATTTGGGACATTTGGAGCCACTTGGGGACATTTGGGACATTTGGGGGCATCTGGGACATTTGGGGACATTCGTGGGGCATTTGGAATATTTGGGGACATGTGAGGCACTTTGGGGGCATTTTGGACAATTGAGGACATTTGGGGGTATTTCAGGACATTTGGGGCCGCTTGGGGACATTTCGGGGCATTTGGGGGTATTTGGGACATTTGGGACGTTTGGGGGCGTTTGGGGGACTTTGGGAGACTTTGGGGACATTTAGGGGCATTTGGGACATTTGGAGGCACTTGGGGTGTTTGGGAGATTTGGGGGCATTTGGAGCCATTTGGGACATTTGGGGCCATTTGGGGGCATCTGAGACATTTGGGGACATCTGGGGGCATTTGGTACATTTGGGGACATCTAGGGCCATTTGGGGCCATTTAGGGCCCTTTGGGGACATTTGAGGGCATTTGGGTGCATTTGGGGGCATTTGGGACATTTGGGGGTATTTGGGACATTTGGAGGCACTTGGGGCATTTCAGACATTTGGGGACATTTAGGGGCATTTGGGGGCATTTGAGGACGAGGGCTGGGAAGGTGAGCCCTCCAGGCCAGGAGCACAGGACCGAGTGCTCCGCAACACGCAGCCCGCGGAGCCCCCTCTCCCTCGCCTCTCCCCCGTAACGCCTGCCCCGGGGCTCCCGGCGCCCCGACACGCGCGTGTCCAACCCCGCGCAGCCCCAGCCGCGTTGCGCAACGCGCGCCCTGCTCCCGGAGCAAGAGGCAACACGCACGCCGGCCCCGTCCGTTCTTGCCCGAGCCGTAGACGAATCGAGACCAGCCCAGGTGCCAGGGCAGGCGAGGATGGTTGCGAGGCAAACGAGGCTTTGGCTCCTTGGATTTCAGCAGCAATTAGGAGGCTGAAACCCGGACCTGGGAACGCTCTCCGCGGTGTTTTTCCAGGAGCAGGGGATAAGGGCGCCTCCGAGCCCGGCGTTAGGGGGTCACCGTCGGCCACCCCCCGCCGCCTGCCCGAGGGGCAGGAGCAGACATGAGGCTGGAAGGGAAGCTCGCGTCTCCCCCCGGCCTGGCCTTCGTTAAAAGCGCTGTAATTACGTAAGCGGCCGTGATACTTCCCAAGACCTTCCTCCTCCTGGAGGGCCAGCGTACGTGTTTCCAGGGCTCTTCGGCGCTTCCTGACAACTGCGCTTTCGTCCGCACGAGAAGTTTGCTTTCGTGCCGTCTGCCCAAGTGCTAAGAGCAAGTGTTTTGATGTTAACTTCTGGGAACGAGCTCTCCAGCTACCACGTCACACTTAATTACAGTTATTTATTAAGTACTCCAGCGAGAGCGGAGGCTTTCTGCTCCAAAGCGGCTCCGGACGCAGCCGGGCACGCACCTCTCGCTGAGCAGCAATGTCCCAGCCACGCGGCCCGCGGTCCTGCTGTGTCCTGGTGGCCCTTTATGGCCTGGGGTGGCCTGGAAGGACCCCGTCCCCCCGTCCCTCAGGCAGCGTGGGCACTCCTCGAGGTGACCCCGGGCAAAGCCAAGCGCCGCTTCAAAGCAGAAGCAGCCTCAGCCCTCTCGGCGTGCTCCAGAGCAAAGGTCCTCCCAGCCCACGGAGGAGCAGGTGCAAGAAGTGGATTGGGACCGAGGGATTAGTAAGAGCGGCCGCGACGCACGGCTCCAGGCATTTTGCTGGCCTGGGGAAGCAGAAAATAGCTTCGGGAGATGCCAGCCTAGGGATGAGGGTGCTCCCTCGTAGCCCCAGCGTGTGCAGGAGGGGAAGGACGGGAACGGGGATCCCGCTGGCCGAGCCCAGGCCACCCCCCTTATCTCAGTAGCCGTGCTTGTCTGCCCAGCTCCAACCTGCCCCAGCGGGGCCAGGCCCTGCCTTGCCCTGCTCCAGTCTCTCGGGACGCCACCCCCGTCCCGCGGGAGCAGTGGAAATGAGCAAACCCCTGTCCCGGGAGCAGCGGAGCCCGGCCCAGCAGCGCTGCTAGGGCTCAAACGGCCAGAGGCACGCAGAGGATCAGCTCCAGCTCGGGCAGCTTGACCTTTCTGCGGGTAAGCCTCCCTCCAGCTGACGTGAGCGAGTTTGACACGAGCACTCAGGGGAATGTGTGGCCGAGAAGTGAGACTTACTTTCTCGAGCGAGCAATATCGATCAGCGCATCGCCCCGGCCGTGCCTCGCGGCGGCAGCAGGATTTCGGTGCAGCTCGCTCGGGAAGCGAGCGGAAGAGGCGGCTGAACACAAAGGTAAAAATAATGTGTGGCTGACCCCGTGAAGCGTCCCTTCTGCCTCTTTCTGCGGAGGCCCTTGCGCTGCTGCCAGCCGTGGAGGGAGGCGAAGTTGTGCGGCGTGTGCAGGAGGGGCCGCGGCGCCGGGAGCTGGCGGTGCCCCAGGTGGATGTCCTGGTGCCATCACCCTGCCAGCTGCCCCCAGACAGCTCACACCACAGAGGGGCTGCCGGGATCCATGAACACAGCTGTTAACCTCACGGGAGCACGTTCTGAACATCTTGCTCCTCGTCTTTTACGCTTACAGAGACCGAGCTGTGCGTAAGGCAGAGCGATGCTCTTTGCCCAAGCCCAGGGGAAGCCCAGAAGTGTCAGAGCAGGAACACGTGAGCCAGCCCCATTTGTCTGGTGCTGCATTTATCCTGATGACACTTAAGTAGCAGTAATGCCTGCCACATTCTCTGGGACACGAGGTGGAGACTGTTATTATGTACTATTTCTTAAATGCCCCGGTCTAAACACCTCCCATAATAAACTCCTGGTTTGCTCACCGTGAGTACAGAAGGGCATTTCTGAATGCAGCAGGGTGACCTGGAAGCACAGGTTACACCTAATCTACCTGCCAAAGCAGTCAAAGTTCTTTTAAAGCGATGCAGAGCATTACACCAACAGAAACACGGGCAGCAGCAAAACATCCCGAGCGCTTCCACTGCTGGGCAAGCTTTGAGAGGGCTACGAGGGTGCTCTCGCTGGGATGTTATTTCATCTTTGCACCACGGCCTGCACTTCTCTGTCCTCCGCCTTCCCTCCCTTGCTGCTATGTTTGGAAACAGGAAGAGAGCAGAGCTTTCTGTCTGTGGTCTGAGGGGATGACCAGGAGGTGGCTGCTCCAGACAAGGGCAGCCCCTGTCCAGCGGGTGCGTGCTGGCGTTTGTGGCACCACTGTTTACCCACCTGCCCTCCCTCTGCCTAGGGGCTGTTCCAGAAAAAAAACACTCTTGTTGCCTCTTCCTTTTCCACAGCAGGTTTCCCATTTGGCTCCTCCTTGGCCCAGCGGCAACAGAACTGTCTGGAGGCACAGGCTCTGTGGTGCCTGCATCCCTGCCTAAATCCTGCCTAAATCCCACCTGCATCCCTGCCTAAATCCTGCCTAAATCCCACCTGCATCCCTGCCTGCATCCTGCCTGCATCCCCGGCTGCTTGGCTGCAGCAAACCCACCCTGCAGCTCAGCCAGCCCGCTTCCCACGCGGGTTTAATAACACGCATTAAAATACCAGAGGATTCACAGCAAGAGACGGTGTTTGTGGATGCAAGTCGGTCTGAAGAGAAATAATGTGTGCTAACCTGCACCGGCAGGCCCCGGGTTTTGGCAGACACCTGCTGCCTTGCCCCAGGGGAGCGCCGGGGGGAGGCCGCCCACCGTCTCACCAGCTCCTCTGCCGTCATTCAGACTGGGGGTTTGGGGGCCCCACGCTCCTGGGCTGCCCGCGTCCAGACCGGCCCTGTCAGGCACATCCAGCCCTTGGGGCGCTGGGGCTCCGCCAAGCCCCCCAGGAGCGAGGGCTCCTGCTCTCTGCCGTGCCACCGTCTGCTAGATCGTGCTGTGCTGGCAGTTTGCAAAGCTGTCTATTATCAACACGTTAATAACCTTTCACAATGTTTAATTACTTGGAAAGGTAATCAGTCCTGTGGTAGCTATTTGAAAAGCATGCCCATTTCACTTGCTCTTGGCAAAGACTTGTGTTTTTTGTCTTTCATTCTCGCAATAAATATGTTACAACTGATCCTGCTTCAAAAGGCTATACCTATTTGTAAAACAAAGAGGCCTTCAGTGGCCTTCTGGGTATCGGCTCGGCAGCAGAGTGGCGTGCCACAGATCTCTGCTGCTGACATTATTGTGTATGGATTAAGGGAGACGATCCGTTTTTGGTTTATTGGGTTTTTTAATGGCTTCTCACTGAGGGTGCCTGGTTTGACACACACGGACAGGTATTCAGGGGTAGGCTCTTAAACCTGCAAGAGCAAAGAGGTCCAAGCAGGGGAGGTGGCCCCTGCCACTGACTGCATAGAAACAAATAGCCAGGTGGCCCAGCCCCGCAGAAGTGCCCCCGCTTGCTCAGTCATCAGCACCAACAGTGACACAGGTGCAGGCTGGGACAAGCGACAGCCATGGTGCTGGGGACAAGAGGAGGGAGCCGGAGGACCTGGTGGCTGCAGGAAGGGGACAGGCCACCAGACTGAGTGCCACCAGGCTCTCCTGAGGACAGCCATCCACAGCACCCCAAAGAGGTGGCAGGTCGCTCTCCTTCCACACAAGGATGCCACGACTCATGACACGAGTGGGCTCGTACACGTTGTCTGTGGGCTCATGACCCACGTATATGTGCAGCCCATGGGGACCTGCTGTGAGCCCCATGCTGGGGCGGGGTGGGCACGGGAGCTATTAAGAACAGGTTGACTAAAATTGTCCTTTTCCACTGATGAGCGGTGTCCTATCAGCCAACATGTTCCACTTCAGACAGTGAGGTGCTCACTCTGGGGAGAAAAGCATGAAACAGTTTCAGAACAAAACATTATTCACAATGGCAGCAAAAGCCTCTGGCAATTTTTCCTCCTTTTTCCATAAGTACAAGCATGTCCAAAAAAAAAAACAACAACCAACCAACAACAACAAAAACCCACAACGAAAAGCCCCCAGCAGCTTTCAAAGGACTGAGCTTTCAGCCTGCAGCTTTCCCCACGTGTAGGCATATTCAGAAATCTGGTCCGAGTCCTGCAGCCCATCTATGCTCGTGTTTTTCTCATTTTCTTGGAAGTCTTGACAGGTTTGTTTTCTTCTTTTTTTTTTTTTTTAAAGAAAAAGGAAAGAAAAATAAAAAGAAAAAAAAATAAAAAAAGCTTTTAAGAGCCCTGGGGCAGAAGGCTCTCACTTGCTAAATCACAAGGTTTGCCACATTGAAATGTAGGGACGTGCCCACAAATGAGAACTGGCTGTCTTAGCTCTTGTTCTTGAATGTTTGCCAGAACCCTTCAAACAACACGAGTAGGTTCAGCCACCTAAGCATCCCCGCGCTCGGGGAGCCTACTGACATGCACATTAACACACCGGGGGACCATCGGGTGCATTTGGCAGCCGTGTGGGCTGCCCCACCACAAGGGGCTGGGTGGCCGTGGCTCGAGGAGGGGATGCAGCCAGGCTGGGGGTGCTGGCAGGGAGTGAATGGCAGGGAACGGGACGTGGGTGAGCTTTTGAAGCCCCTCGGCACCAGAGCAAAGGCCCTGCCACTCAGGAAGGGTGTTTGTGAACCTGCTGTGGAGCGTGGACTTTGCCTCCGATGGCCAGGACACCAAAACTACATTTATCCTCGCCTTTAGGCCCAGGCAAACAACAGTCCCCACACTGCCCCACCAGGAAGCTGCTGAGAAGAATCGGAGTTGTATCAACAAGATGAGCGACCACTTCTATTTTTTCCCCCCAGCTTGCTTAAAGAACGGTGGTCAGAAGGGGCAGTGAGGGGCCAGCACTCACGGAGCTGAAGAGAGGAGTAGGAAAACACTGCCCCGACAGATCCTAAAAGCAATCTATAGCGCAGCCAACAGCAATAGGTGCTTCCTCAGCGCAGGCCTGCCAGCGAGCATGAGACCCAACCCTGAGCTCTCCACGCCATTCCCGGGCTGTATATCCTTATTTAACTTGGACAGCACACCTCAGTCCTCAACTGCAGATATATTTAGACTTCTATTTCAGTCACAGACTTGGAGAGAGACCAGATGTACACCTCAGACCTTGCCTATAGTCATTCCTTGGCCACCTCGCTCTTCTGCTAATGTTTATTTAAACAGATGAGGGGTGGAGCATGACCTGGCAAGGGTTTGAGAAGCTCTCTGAAGGCCTGTCCCTGTCCTGGGCTCTGGTCGGCCACCTCACGGCGATGGTTTGACCCGGGAGGTCTGGAGCAGCACCACGTCCATGTCCTGCCTCTCCTCAGGGAGCTCACGGCCTCCATTTCCCTTCTGCTGGCCACGGCCCCTCCTTCCCGTCCCTCCTGAGGGGCCAGGTCTTGCACCTCAGAGGGGTTCGGTGTTTCAACCAGGTGCACTGCTCACCCCAAGCTCCACCAGGTGTGGACCATACAGCAAGGCTGCCCCAGCCTTTACCTGCAGCTCCTGGTACCAGTTTTCCCTTTGGCTCTCCTCCGTGGGTCACTGAGCAGCTTTGAACCACAAGCCCATCTCTCTCGTTGGGAACTGCATGTTGTCCTTTCCTTGGGTTTCCAGTCCCATTTAGGTCGCCCTCAGCAAAGTGGCTGTGCTGGAGCTCGGCTCCCACAGCACCTAGACCTTTCCTCTGCTCTTCCTGACCATTTCCTCCTGAATTTCCTCCCTCCCCTGGCATCTGAGGGCCTTTGTCTGCCTGCTGTGCCCTTCCCCAGGAGGACATCCCTGCTCCTCTGAGGCTCCTCGCTCTGCATCACCTGAGTCTCATCAGTGCCCCAGGTCCCACCACCCCGGGGAACACCAAGGAAGAAGCACAGGTGGGCTGGGACATCCCAGGAGCTCCTCCAAGGCTCGGCCCACCCCGTGACAACCTCCGAGGTACATCCCGAGTTTCCAGGTCAAAGTCCCGGAGAGGAGCAGGCTCTTCCCTCCCGACGTCATGGTGTTGGGTTACGAAGTTCAGCATGTAAGTAACAGTCCCACCCACGGCTTCTTTCCACATAATTATGGTTCGCTAGATACCAGGAAAAGGAGAGCCCCTGCCTGGGCTGCTGACGTCTTTTTCCTTTCAGGTTCAATGGCTGCTTTATTGTGGTTGAGTTTTCTTCCTTTCTGCTGCTCGGTCTTTCTCTGACTGGAATCGTTCCCCTCTGAAAACTTGGTGACTTTTGCTGAAAAGCAGTTCTGCCACTTCTGTGGAGAGGCAGCTCGTACAAACGACACAGTGGTAGTTACGGGATGTGTGGTTTACCTCAAGACGTCACATCTCCTCCCCCAGAGAAATCAGGAGGGTTATTGCTCAAATTCGGCTTCGATTGTATAAAGGAAAAAAGCCCTGTGACTTTCACTACTACTTTTAATGTTCTAAGAAACCCTCATGCTCCTTCCCCAGGCTACTTCAAAGGGCAGCTAGCTGGGGCACGAGATGCTGCCCTTTGGCAAACCTAGGCACACAAAATGTGGTATAAAATCCCATGAGTCAGATTTCAGTATTTCCTACCCGGGGAAAGGAGCTATTGATTTTGGTGGGGATTTTTCCTGAGCAAAGGCTGGACAGAAAACAAGCAGCCCTCTGAGAACCAGGTTTGCCCTTTTCTGCCTCGCTGTTGGGCAGTTTTGGGGACCAGAAATACCACGACGTGTCTCTCTTGGAGGTGCGGTGCTGCTGGGCTTGGAGAGCGAGTTCTGCGCAGCGAAGGAGGGTGTGAGGGCTGGGGCTGCCGAGCAGATCCCCGTGGTCTGCCACAGCAAAAACAAGCATGGCAAAACCCGGGGATCAGCTCTGTGATGGGATTGCTGCAAAGTGAAGGGTAGGCAGGCCGGCCATGCTGGACACGCGCACACAGCGCACAGTCAGAGAGAGAGCTGAGAGAGGAAGCTGGCAAACCAGATCTCCCCGTCCGGCTGAAAAAACACACACTCAGAAGGTAAACAAATATTACAGCCAGTGGAAACACGTTCACTGCCACCTTCCTCACACAGGCAGCGTCCCTGTCACCAGACAGCCAGGCTGCCGGCATGCGGGCACGGGCGCCCGACGCAGCGATGTGCCCCGGGACGCTCCTCTCGCCCCTTCTGCTGGCAAGGACAGCGGCTCCTACCTCAGAAGCCACCCCTCAGGTTTTAACAACTTTTCCCCTCTGCAGACCCATGCCGAGATGAACGGGTATGAGCACAGCGCTGTGAAAACCCGAGGTGCAAGGTTTTACTCATAGGATGGATGGTGCACTCTCTGTGGGCTGTTGTAGCCCCAGCAAGCGTTGCACTTGGCTGCTGTGATCTGGAGGAGGGTAAAGGGTGAAAAACTGTGCTGTGGCCTTTTGCTCATGCCAGTTTTGAGAGTAAACCCCTAGCATTTGAGCAAAATCATGACTGAGTTCCCCTTAGATAAAGCTGTCAGTTCTGATTTCCAGCGCAACTGTCCGAGGATGGGGTCCCCAAGCAAGGGGCGGACTTCCCTTACGTTGATACAAGGAGGCTGTGTTGCGTACGATGAACGCAGGGTTTGCTCGGCAGTGTCTTCCCCCCACACGAAGTATGAAATATGGTGCTCTGGACCTGCCCAGGAAACGCAGCTGGTTTCCTGTCGGCGAGCCTGGCAGGGCTGTGTTAGCTGAAGACCTCCCTCACCTGCAGGTCGCTCCAGTGCAATAATATCTAGTGTTCGTACAGGAAACGTCCCATCCACTGACGAAAAGCGCTTCCCAAGGGGACGGCCTCCCAGCCGCAGGCCACGCGGTTCCCCACTGGCCACAGTGCAGATACTGCAGCTGGGTGCGGTGCAGGCGGGCAGGGGAGGTGGGAAACACGCTGGGGAAAAGGAAACCATTGCGACACAGCCAGACGGAAGAGGCAGGCGTGTGAGCGTGATGCAAGGACATCATCTCGTAACGCTGAGGTGTGAGCGTGGAAGGAGTTCCCCTTTCCGGGGACGGGCTCTGCGGCCCAGCGCGCTCACCCTGGGCGCCCTGTGCTGCTGGGGCTGGCAGGCTCCTCCGGCCGGCTACCTAACCCTTCCTTCCCTTGCTGAGGAAGTGCAGGGGACACCAATTTGACAGTCACGGTGGAAATATTTTGTCCGTCAACATTGTCTTTCATCCGAGCATCTCAAAGGCCTCTCCAAGTATTAATTAAGCTCACCTCCCCCCTGCCCTCAAGGTAAGTATGAATAATTATCGTCATTGAGCAGGATGGAAAACTGAGGTCACACTTGCCCAAGAGCATACAGCCGGCCGCAGAAGAAGAGCCATTTCAAGCGGCAGTCACCAGACAGCAAACCCTCCTCGGGCACCAGCCTCCGCCTGCAAACCGGCCTGGCCTGGCGGGCTCGGCTCAAGGGCTTCTTCCCCTTGAAGGTCACAGAAAAGCAAAGGGTTATTTTCATTCGAGGATGCACTGAGATCGATCTTACCGTATAAAATTTAGGCAAAAATGGCATGAAAATATGAACCCCTCATATCCACGTGAAAGCTTTCTGCACAACAGGAAAGGCATATTGTCTCATTTACCCCATATGCTGTGTTCAGCTCTTCTGCTGTTTTCTGTGACATCAATAGCTTCTCAAAGTAATGAATAGTAAATCTGGTGTCAAGGAATTAGGGGCAGAACTTTAGGAATATTTTAAACCCAAAGTGATCAAACCTGAGTATAAAACCTGTAAACCTGAGGTTATACAACTTTGCTTATGAGTTATTTTACTATTATGAACTTCAGGGCTTGGAGTGCTTTCATTTTCCTATGCCTCCAACCATTCTGTATCAAGGCGTCCCAGGTCAGGATTGCTTAGGTTGCAAGTTGAGGTTTACTTTAAAGTGATAAAAACTCACTGTCATCATCTAGTCTGAACTCTTGCACGGCCCAGCCCAGAGGAACTGACTTAGTTACCCTGTAGATAGCCCAACCACTTCCATCACATTATTTGGTTAATTTCCCTGGATGTATCTGTAACTGCTGAAGGGACTCTGAAGTTTCTCCACCTTCCAAATGCTGCTCCACGCGGCACGGAGAGGCTCCGATATTGGGCTTCTTGTTTGCAAATTCCTTACCTACAGGAATGTTGTGGGAATGAATATACAAATATTGTGAGATTCAAAGATATCAGAGTAATGTGGAGGGGAGTCGTAAATATACCTCATGCAGATAATAGCAGCTATAAATTCTGCTGCCTTGATCTGGCTTGGCATCGCTGCTTTGCAGAACTACTTGCTGTGCTAGTTCCTCCGTCCATGGCAAGCTTCACTATTTATTACTGATACATGGCTATATCGTTATGGTCTCCTTGTGGACGGTTCGGGATAAAAGCAGCCTTTACAGTTTGAGTTAGGCCCTTTCCATAGCAATGGCAGCTGGACAGAAGAACACCCGTACGAGGCCTGTTACTGGGTTAAATTCACCATTTATCTTGCGCCAGCCCTGCTTTCTGGTAAGTATCTTTTAGGCAGCTGTGTGGCCTCTGAGTCCAAACCACACTTGACACCTTAGCCACCGTAGATAGGGCCCCGAGGAACAAACGCTAACCAGAGCGAAGAAACCAAGTAACTGACTCTTTGTCGCAGAGGACGAAGTGATGGGGGGGAGGTTCTGGGACCCCTCTCCCTTCCTCTGCCTCCCCTCGCGGAGCTCCCCCAGCCTGGTTGCTGCAGGGTTTCAGCTGCGGGGCCGCCAGGTGGGACATGAAAACCCCACCGGCTTCAAGCCTCTTTGTCAAGCCACCGGTCACCCAAGTGCAGCCACAGCCGTGTGAAAAGCCACGTACACCTCACTCGCAATCAGGTGGACGTGGCCAAACTCTGTTCTCCTAGCCGATCCCTCGCACCTGCCGGGGCAGGGACTGTTCCCTCCTGGCTCCTCACAAACGCTACGTACCGCAAAGCTGCCAGCTGGGTAATGGGGAGGGGGAGCCCCGGGGACCTCTTCGCCAGAGCCATCGCCGGCCCAGTTCCGCGAAGTGTTTCAGATTGGTGCTGTCTGTTTCCAATTACGTCCAAGACTGTTTCTGTACTGAAAAGCCAAAGCTTTGATTTACGGGCTTTTGGACAAGGGAATGCAGTGTTTTTTATTATCTTTATCTCTAGATCTGTTCTTGTTGCTTGCAACGAACTTGCAGAGTCTAACACGAAGGTCTTTCACTAGGTTTTCCTATACACTCGGATGCTGAAATCCCGCATTAAGATTCGGGACAATTGCTTCTGCATCGGATGGAGAAGTCCGCTCGGCGCACCCTTGGGAGGAGGGCGCACTCACAGAAGTGTCCCCTCAGAGGACAGCCAGAGCCGGCCCCCGGCCTGCCGTACCCAGCCGTGCCACCGCTCAGCCCAGTCCTCAGCGAGGGCCTTGCTGGCGGCTGTGCCGAAGGTGGGACCGGGAGCCAGCCCGCTCCCGCGCCGCTCTGCACCAGACATTCCTCTGGCTGAAGTTTTTGCTGCATTGGCTTCCCACATATTTATCCTGACATCACATGGGCTGGGGCCCTTCCCGCTTCTGCCCAGTGTGAGCTTACTGTACAAAAATCGCTTTTAGAAAACGATGTCTCCCGTGGAAGGAAAAGGCTCAGATGCCGTGAAGAAGACTTTTATGAGCTTTGCCTCAATACTCGTTGTGCAACATCCTTGCAGGATTTCATTATTTATGATTTTATCTAGCTACGTTCTATGCCTAATAGCTCGGAGGTGCTGTTGATTAATTTTTTCCAGCCCTTTGATGTACCGGCAATAACTTGTCCACGTTGCCCTGTGTCAGTAAAGTGGAAATTGCCACGGCAGAGTCGAGGCGTGGTGTCGTGCGGTGGACAGAGCTGGAACCGCTGCCCACTCCCACTGCGGGATGAGGCTCCCCTGGCCGCGCTCCTGCCACTTGCGTTGCTCCAGTGCTTGGCTGATGGCACTGCATGCTGAGTCAACTCGTTGAAATGGGAAAAACCAAACCCAAACAAAGAAACGTTGGTATTTCATTTCTTTTTGCTAGGCTAGTGAGTTGAACTCGCTCTCTGTGCAAGCAGGTATGTACCAGAGCCGGTGCCGAGGGAGACGCGAAGGATCAGGCAGTGAGGAGTGGCGGGAGGAAGAAAAGGGAGAAGCAAGAGGAAGAGGAGGGAGCAGGGCAAGCGGGGGCAGGCTGCGAGATCTTCTCTCTGAGCCACACCCTACGTACGGACACTGCCGGTCTAATTCCTACTGTACTGGTTCCGACCTTGATGTTGTAACCCATTTCTGTGAATCTTTTCAATTAGGCAGTGATTTATTGGTTAGTGGGGTGTGTTTGGACAACCTCCAACAACAGACACGAAATGCATTACCATGCTGAGCTCTGTCCTACTGCTTGCAATGCTAAGGCATGAAATTTTTTCTCCAGGAAATGAGTCTTTTTCAAAGCGACTATAAGATTATATGACTAGGCTATCAAGTGATATAAACCTGTCCATTTCCAAGAGCTTCAGTGCAGTTACACCACTTACAGAAGGATTTACTTCAACATTTTTAGCTACCCCAGCACATTAGTTGCTGATGAACTGGAGGTCTTCCTGAAAAGAGTGCATTTATCAGCATAAATGGACCTCTTTGTTCCCTTATGTAGAGGTTTTCAGCCTGCTCAAGCTAAAGCGTTTGCCAGTTCAAAATTTATTATTTCTTGTCATCACTTCTCTTACAGTCATCACCTCTCTGGTATCGGTCCAATTCTGTGGATTTGTCAATCACCACCACAAAGAAACCCTGAGCCAAAATAAACCTGGCATGACTTGATTTCTGTATTACAAATGTACTGGCACAACTGTTGTCCACAAAATCTCCCATTTCAGCAAAGTGCTTGAAATCCCATTGACTTCAATTAATAAGTTAAGCAAGTGTTTAAACACTGTGTTTGAACTTGGGCCTGATGGCCATACCTTGGCCAACTGCACTCACTGTGTTTTCTTTTTTTCTTTTCTTTTTTCTTTCTTTCTTTTTTTTTTTTTTTAATAGTAGTTACACAGCTTTTAGAGGAATTTCCACATTTCACTTCTGTCAAGACATCAAAAAATTTGGTGAGATCAAGGAGAAATGAAACCAGATACTATATTATCTTCTGACGTTTTTCCTTGAGCAGCTGACTGTAGTAGATAAAGCATTAAGGATCCAAGGACAGTGAATGAAACAGTGAGGTGGCCTTCTAGGACACTTCCCTCTTCTTGAAGTTTTGGGGTCAAATCTTGAACAAAAAATATTACTCAAGCAAAACTACCTGAGGAAGGGAATTTCAGATAAGGAAAAAACCTGCAGATTCTGGACCACTACGAATATACTTTACTTCATGGCTGTTGGTGATGTCTGGCACTTTTATATTACATGCTACTCCTGTTTTCCCTGTATGCAATTACATAGGCATATCAGTGTAATGCATGGTTATTACAAAATAACCACAACATGCTGGGAACAGCATTTTATGCCTCTCAGTTGGACAAGGCTCATCTGGCCTTAATCTGATCTTTTTTTTTTTTCTTTCTTAAGGAACATCTTCTATTTTAAGGCTTTCTCTGTTTAACCAGTGGAATCTATGTTAATTTGACCCATATTAAATCAAATATTTTTCCATTATTCTCTTGCTGATCAAAGAGCTTTCAGGCGGTTTCCTGAGACACCGGCATACCTTACGGCTCCAGCAGGAAGCCAGCGTACCAGCATGCAAATGCTCCCCCGCCTTCCTCCTGTTGTGAAAGCGGCTGCGAGCCCCGCTGCCTCCCAAGCAAGGCTCAGCTGCTTCCCTCTCCCCTTCCCTCCCGTCTCAGGCACACACGAGGGCATTGCCGGGAAATTTCGCGGTGTGGGAGGAAAAGCCATTTGGTGCCACTCCTTATGGGTGCTGGGCACGAGGATAGGTCCCGCTGCAGCTCCTAACTTTGGGAATACGTTCCTCGCAGTACAAGCCATAGGGCTAAGCGAGGTGCTGGTTACGGTGGTTGGGACAGGCTGGTGCCCTGGGAAGGGGTCACAGCAGGCTCCCCACCAAGCAGGGAACCACCACGATGACTCAACAGAGAGTAACGGAGAGGTGTGGCTCACACCTCTTTTTTTTTTTCCTTTTTCTTTTTTTTTCTTTTTTCTCTTTTTCCATTAGGCTTGGCTACCTTGCTCACTGTTGATGTGAAACACTTGCTTTCATCCCCCCGACCCACCACAGGGACCCCTCTCCTGAGCTGTGCGCCCAGCCTCTCATCCCGCAGCCCAGGGGACGCTCGCCGTCCCTGCTGGCACGGGGCTGGAGGAGACGGCCCCGCGGTGCCCAGCCCTGGCGTAACTGCGCAGCTACTGAACAAAAGGGAGGCGGCACCTCGTCCTCCTCCTCCTCTTTGTTTCCAAGCAGGCTGCCCTACAGGAGCTGGCTCCCGCAGGCAGGAGCGGCTGGCTCTGCCTTATCAGACCTCGCCTCTGAGGAGGCTGGCGGTCCCGGCAGGTGGCGGGTGATGCCGGGCGTGCCCGCGAGCAGCCCTGCAGGCCTCAAGGAAGCTCAGGCACTTCCCCGCGAGCGGCGGAGGCCTCAGGTCTTGAGCCGCGGTGACTGAGGCCCGGGCAGGGGCATGGCCTCCAGCCTGGCCTCACCTGCGCAAGGCCTGGGCCGGACGAGGCCCGGTGCGGCTCGCACGGCCGCAGTCGGGGCTACCTCACAAGGGCGCGGGGAAACCTGATGAGCTAGCGCCTGCAGCGCACTTTGATGTCCTCGGATGAAAAGTGCTACGCCAACTACAAAGCCTTTTTAATGTTATAAAGCCAGAACTTCTTGCTACCTTGACTTGGCAAAGACGCCGATTAGATGTTATCGGTCTCGCTGTTTACACTTACAGAAACTGCTGCAGTCGGTTTTGGTCGTGTTTTGTTTTTAGAGTACCCGGGTGAAATGACAGAACAGTTAATTTGGGGGTCTGTTCCTTCTAACTTCAGGGAGCGGACAGAAGTGACCTTATATTTACTGTCAGTGAAGTGTGTAATAAAAAAAATAGTCCTTCAACAACAACAACAAAAAACTAAAGAAACAAACCAAAACAACAAGCTAATATATTTGGGCATACCGGTGTGTCCTGACTACACCTGCAGTAACTGCATGGAAAGGCTTTCCTGTCCGGGCCTGAGGAAAAAACATTGCAGCAGCCTGCGCTTAAATAACTGAGTATGCCTTACATTTCACAGACATCAGCCAACTCCCAAATAAGAGCCTGTTTGGGCCATGTCTCGTAAACTGCTGTTGTCTAACCCGCCACTAAGCCTTTCCTCACACAGCTTCGCTCAATGAAGCAGCAAAGCCCACCCTGCAGCCGGGCTGAGGCGCGTGGTGGTGTCACGCCAGCGGGCACGGCACCGAGCCCGTGCTCCAGCCTACAGCCGTCCGATGACCGGTGCTGAAATAGAGGACGAAACCGTGCTTCGCGGCCTCTCACATCGTGGGCGCAGCGATGTGCATGGCGCAGCGATGTGCATGGCGCAGCGATGTGCATGGCGGGGTGAGGCAGGCACAGTTTGGCCCTCTGCCTTCAGATGTTAAATCTCCCCAGCAGGCCTGCCCAGCGCTGTGTCTACAGAGACACTAGTAAGTTAATTACAAAACACAAATTACTCCTGTAATTTAGGAAACTGGAGCCAAAGGAGGTTCCATAACTCTGCTTTTCTCTCCCAGTTAACGCCATTTACTCTCTGCGTTTCCTTGCCCCTGCAGCCCCACCTCGCTTCCACCTTCAGTCTCTCAAGTGCAAACACAGCACTCAGAAGGCACGCTGCTCCAGCTGTCTCACACTTGGTTTACGTTGGATTATAAAACTAGAAAAGGCTTCATATAAACATTTGCTCCACATTTACAAGCCGTATTTTGCAGTCAGCCTCCCAGGACGGGAGAGTTTCACCACACTCAGCAGTATCGCTCCGCGGCTGACAGCAGCATAGCCGCCCCCCTTCTCCTTCCAGCTGCCATGGCTTGCTTGCTTTCTCTTCCTTAAAATCTAGATTTGGCCACAAACTCGGACATGATCACCTTGATAGCAGGAATAAGCAGATGCACACATAAAACACTCTGCAAAGTGCTTGTCGGGCTCTTTGCGTGCTGTCGTCATTCCTGCAGCTGCCTCCAAGTTTGGGGATGCCCCGAGTTGCCTGCCGGCAACAAGCAATTGCTCATAAGCACATTTTGGGTCTTTCTTACCGACAGCTTCTCCCCGTGCTCACCTGGGCGATGTTCAGAGGGCACCAGGAGCCTGTGTGTGGCACCAGGCACCCTCAGCCTCTCTGAGCTGAGCAGGAGGGAGAGAGCTGCAGCCGTGCTCAGGTGCAAGCAGCTGAAGGCAGGACTGTGCACAATGAAAGGAAACTGGGTACAGCGCCTTTGCAAAACCAAATAAACAACACATTTGGAGAAAAAAAAAAAAAAGGCGCTCGAGAAACAGCTCGCAGCAAAATGGACAAAATCCTTTCCTTCCCCCAGCAATAGTGGGTTGTACAGGCTGGAGTGTTTTCACACTGAAAGCATGGCAGCGTTTAGGAGATTTCTCTACAGTCTACAAATAAACAAAACCCAGGGAGTGTTTTGCATTCAATAGTTAATCACAGTTGGCTGAGTGTTTATATTTTTCTTCACTGTAAAGGCATTCTTGGTCCGCCTCCCAAACAGCTTGTTTTGTCTGCGAGATTTAATCTTGAGTGGCAGGACCAGGCGCAAAGACAAACCTCAAAACAATCCTTATTTTTCTATAGCAAGATGTCAGACGTAAAATGCAAACTTCCCTGCAAACAGACCCCTCAGGTGTGCACGTGTACAGACTCCTGCTGGCTTCCAGTCCAGCCTGATCCTGTGGCCCACCAAGCAGCTCACTGCACTCAGTTTTAACTCTTTCCTGCTTGTGAAATGCTCTTTAAATACAACGAAAGACCCCAAACAATAAGAATTCAATGCAGATTGGACCAGTTTCCAGCCTGAGACCCTTGCTGAAGAAGTGGCTTCTGTGTTTGTACCCAGAGCATTGGCTCCAGATGCCCAGCTTACTTTCAAATCCAAGCGCAGCTTTTTTTCAAGGCAACATCAAGGTACCTTTCATAAAGTTAAAAAAGAAGGGATGATGCAATATGACCATAGCACTTAAGTACTCAAGCTACTCTGCTCTGAACCAGCTCAGGCAGTTATTTAGAGCACCCCATTATAGAGACACCAGCTACGTTTTTGCAGTGGTCCCTACTGACACCAGACAAGTGACTGAAAAAGTATTGAATTTATGTCTTTGCACTTCTAAGATCTGAAAATAGTTAGAAACAGTGAACTTCTGAAATCTCACTATTTTTTTCTCGTTTCCTTTTCCATTTGCCATTGACTCTGAACTAGCTTTTAAGTTAGATAATATCAGGTTGTGCTTAGATCTGTATCACAGGTTTTAAAAAAGATCACATGAAAGTTGCCTGAGACGCGTGTCTGCAGGTCATGTAGTCCAGCCTTTCGCTTGAAGCAGGGCTATCCCCAGCACCAGGACTGCCATGGCTTTGCCTGCTTATATCTCAAAATTCCCCAAGGAGAGTCCCCAAGCTCTTGGTGGAAATGCTCTCTTCCCCCAGGCTGGATATCCTGGAGATTTTTGCCTATGATGATGTTGCTTTTGGAAGAAGGATTTTTGACAAGACTTCCCTGTAAACATAACCTGACAGAGCCTGATATAAGGAGCCATGAAACTCCCTGTGAATTCATTTTAGCAGCTTCTTGCAGCTCCTCATAGCCTCTGCATATAGCACTAGATGTGTGTATACCCCTGTTACTTCTTTCCTGCAAACGCTTTAAAATCGGTAGTTGTCGTTGTTAGCAAAGATCAGGTCTGTACAAATAGTGCTTGAGGTGATGCTGGTGATCTCCAGTGTTCTCACATTTTTTTTTCTGTGCTGCCTTCAAGTATATGAGCTGCTTCTTGAGTCTCCTTCACAGCACCTCTGGAGCAGAGAGAATAAATAACACTTCGTACAATAGAGTTAATGCGCGGACCTTTCTGCCAGAGTATGTCGCAGGGATGAATACACTGCTTAATATTATAAAGGGCCAAATACGTGATCCATTTCTAAAGCATCACAATAAAAATCAGGCTAAATGCAACAAAAAGGCCATTACAAATACAGAAGTGCTCCATGAAACCAGTCTAATAGATTACTGAAGCTGCATTGCAATCCCCCATCTCCAGCTAATACCAGAGGCAGGGAACGAGGCTCGCATGAGCCACGTCCCGACAGACAAAGCCCTCTCTTCGAACCAGGCACCTGTGCGTGGTTTGGAGCCTGTCTTTGCACAGCCCCTTCCCCACGAGCAGGCATTTATTTGCCCAGCTTTGCGGTGAGCAATCCACGTCGGTGCTGAGTCCCCAGCCAGGGGAAGCGAGGCCGGCAGGATCAGGTTGTGGGGGTTTTCACGCAACTTGCCCATAATTAGCCTCAAGCAGCGGCTGAGTCACTCACAAGAGACCAGGGCGCTATTAGAAACAGACACGCCATGGCCCAGCGTATAATTATACAGCCACCACCGTGCGGAAACTGCTCCATTAAGCTATCTGACCCCATTAGACAGGAGCTGTTATTTCTTCTTGGCTACGAGTGCCGCTGGTGCTCAGAAGAAGATGAGTCCAGCTCTCACAGCACAAACTCGTTCACCCAAGCTCCCCTCTTTCTTGCTGAAACCAGAAAATGCCATCCTGTCCCCTGCTTCACCCCTGGGCCACCTCGGCTCACGTCCACAGCCCTGAGGGAAGCGGAGGTGCTGGGACGCAGCACCTACAGCACACGGGGGACAGAGGGATGTGCGCAGCAAATGCCGTGTACTACGGTATCCTTTTCACTAGAAAGCAATACTAAAACAGCCATGGAAGCAAACCAAGGGGCTAAGAAATGCCCGAAACAAACTGTTTCTGCAACACAGGTTTTTATTTCAACATTTTGCTTCCCCTTCTCACAATGAGGATAGAAGAGTTCAGCCGGGAAGCTGACTGCGAACAGCTCCAAACCTTTTATGTTCCTCTAGGGCTGGAGATGCAACAAGAAAGTCTTTTGTCGCATTCACTCTCTGGGGCATTAAGGCAGCAGAAGACAGAGTAGGCTCGGTAGGCCAAAACACATAAGAAATCACCAATAGCTGGCAGGGCTGTTCTTGAGTTGCAGCTGGATTTTGCAGCTGCCTTTTCCTATCAAGGCTCAAGAGGCAATGCCCTGCTTCGGCAGCGGGACACAATTCCCCTCTGGCACAGCTTCCCTGTCGGGTGCAGAAAGGGCTCCAGCCCCAGCCGAGCAGCAACCCATCACCTCTCCAACAGGGAGCGGGGGTCCCGTCCCTAGCAGCAGCCGCAGCTACGTACAGCAACTGGACGAGCACCGGGCATTTCGCGAGCAGTCTGAGGAGCAGGAAAAAAAAGGTTGGGGTTTTTGTCACTCCTGGCTGTCCTCCCGTCAGAAGAAGCTCACGTGAGGTTTGCTGGGAGGGGTGCGCAATGCTTGTGGTGCTGCTGCTGCTGACCGCGCAGTTCAGAGAACGAACTGAAGGCTCCAACCTCGAGCTGCTGCTCCGGCACCAGCGCTAAATTCCCTTTGAAAGGCACAAACAACCTCGACGGCTCTGATTTCTAAAGAAATACTAAAAAAAAAGATCTTTTGCTGTGAGGGACAGTGGGGTAAAGGAAACAAGATGTCAAATTATAATCAGCTTGAATCATTTTGAATAAACACTGAGGAAATAAAATGTACCCTGCTTGCTGGCAGGCTAGATGGCTCACAAAGTGCTCGCTCCACCCAAATCGAGGGCTTGAAATGGAGTAGCGGTGGAATAGAAACCCCTGATAGCCTAAGATTTGCTTTTCACTGGTACGGTGTTGCCATCCTTGGGGACAGAAAAAGCATCATTAGCGTTTAAATAGAGTTTGATGAAAACATGTAGCACCCCAAGGATCAATTTTCACCACAGGCAGCTGTAGCAAGAAGCATTAATCCTTCACCCTCTCTGGTGACAAGAGAAATCCAGGGAGCCGTAGGAACAAATAACATTAGGCTTCTAGTGTGAATTTTGCTTTTCATGCCCGCAATTAAATGCTTGCTTTACTTCCTGTTGTTTAATATTGTATTTATTCTTTATCACTGCAAGAAAAAAAAAAGCATTTTTTTTTTAATTTGCACTGGGGACACATTTGAAGGCCCATATTGTAGACTCAGCAAGTGGCAGGGCAGCCGCCAAACCTCGCTTCCTTTGTTGATTTCTTGATGATTTAAGACCTATTTTCAGCAGCTGATCCCAGTCTCCCCCCTGCCTTTTTTTGCTTGGTAACTACCACTTTAACAAAATGGTGTTTGTGCAGTGCCTTGGAACCAAGAACTGTGCTTTTAAATCTAAGACAGGAAACAGAATAGGAAAAGCAGGACTAAAATCACCTACACGCCATGATTTTTTCCAGCCATGTGCTTCGAAATATTATTCTGCAAGAACTCAATAATCCTACGGTATATTAGACTGCTAGCCTTTTATTTCATACGTAGCTAAAATCGCTTGCACGTTTCTGATATTTGCGTTGTTTACTTTCCCCAGTACAAAGTTTGAAATTACGCTCTGAATCTACAAAAGTCAGTGGAAAAAAAATTACAAAAGCCCCTGTACTGATGATGTGCATTGTTCAGACTGCTACTGGCTTTGCCCACCAAAGGGACAAAATCTATTGTTTCAAAGTGCAAACAGGAAAAGATACAACCCGATCAATGGTTTACTTAGGGGCAGGCTTCCTTTGGAATACACTTTCCCCCTGCTGACGCTAAGATGTGCATTAAACCAAAATTCAGTGCAAAAAATGTACGCGATGCCATCAATGTGATTATCCACTCCTTTCTGGAAAGCACTGGAGTATTTCCTCACAATGATTCTGTTGTGGAGAATACAATGCTAAGCTTAATAAATAAAAACACTCTCTACGGTAAGGCTAATGTTTTTTACAGCAAATCATTCCACATTCAGTGTAGGCCCAGAAGACACTGGCATACATCAGCTTGCTTTGTTAAAACGAAAAACCTCACTTGCTAAAAATAGCAGCAACTAGACAGAAGAAAACAAGACTGTCCCGGAACATCACAGACACCAGGAGATGGAAACTGCAAAGGAGATGACTTCAGGGATTTTCAGTACCATTTAAGACATTCAAAACAGTGTTACCTTCAGGTTTAATGAGCATTACAATACACCCGCTGCAGAGAGGTACGTAATTTAAGGGAAGAGCATTCACTGGCTGTCTGTTTTGTCACAGATTTCATTTGCTTCACAGGGCAAGGACAGCAGCCTGTAATTAAGTCGTGGCCAGGAGCTGTGTCCGAAGCTTGGTACCTTCCTGCAGCACGCCTGTCTCACAAAGCTGGAAGGGCGAGAAATTAGATAGAGGGCTCCACGCAGCGCGGCCCTTTCATCTTCACGTACGGCTGCCACTCAGACTCGGTATTAGAAATGTATTTCGGACCAGCAGGAGCGGCCCTCGCGTGCTACTGCAGGTTTCTACCGCCTCCCCTCGCTGAGTCTGCTGATGCAGACGGAGCCAGCTAAGCCGCAGTCCCTACTTACTACTTGAGCGGGTTTTTGACCTCTGTTAAAAGCCCAGTCTTGTAGCAGGGAGCACTGCTGGAGGGAGACTGACCAGCCCCGTTCCATCCCTTCCTGCTTGAGAAGTCTCCTCGTGTGAAATCGCCTGAAGAAGGACTCGCGGCACCGCGCTTCAGTGCAGCCTTCAGTCTCCTGACTGATTCACCAAGGATGCTGATTGCCGTAAGTGCCAGACAGGATGAAAGCAAGAAAATACACAGAAAAAACATGCTTAGTAAGGCTTTAACAATGCGTAGGAGATCTCTGCTAATTCTAGCAATGATTTTTTTTTCTGAAAAACAGAGTCAAGTTTACTCCATATATGAATGGGAGGATGTTCCAAGGACGCAGATGATGCTGAAAATGTTGCTGAATCAGCAAACAAAGCATGCTGATCAACAAAGCGATGACCGGCACCACAGAAAGATCAATGAAGGCCAAACCACACGCAATATTGTTAACTTTTATTTATTCTTCCAGCTGCTTGTCCAGTCTTTTCAGCAAATTCACAAAATAAACTAACTTGGAATCCAGAAGTTTTGGTATTACCTCTAGCACAGTGGATGCAATGCATACAGATGAATAAAGGCTCGACTCTTACATCTACACTTTGAAGGACTGTCAGAAAGCTGTACACTGATGGAGAATAGTAAATACAGGCTTACTGCATTTTATCAGTTAAAATCATAACAGAGTAGAACTGAGGCTTTTCAGTATGTTCGTAACATTGCTGTTTTTCTCCTGTTTTGTTGTTCTAAGAAACCACAGGAATCAGCTTAGGTCCAACTGCTCCTTTTAATTGTATGTATCACATTATAGGAGAGAACGAGCTGAAAGTTTCATCCCCATTAAAGTGGCCATAATGGCTATTATCAGAAAACAGAATATAACAGAGTTAACTCCACCTTATCAGATTACAGCTCCTGTGGCTAACTTAAATTGCTTCAATCCATACTTGATTTGATATGAAATTATTCAGACTAACTCTCCTTTCTGATGTAGCATTTATACATAATCTTCCTTCTGAAGACCTCGCTCATTTCCATGTCCTTCCTCCTAACTCCCTACCTGTCCTGGTCTAACACCCACAAACCAACCTGAGAACAATCAGGAAGGGCTCCATAAACTACTACTGGGTGCGTCAAAGAGTGCAGGGTGGCTTTGAAATAAAGAAAATGTTCATTCAGAGCAAGCAAAATGCCATTTTTTCTAACCTGAAAATAGTTAGGCTTGCAGACTTTATCTCAAACACAAACAGATCAGTTTCTCAACCCTTCTACCTCATTTTTTTGGCCAAATAGTACCAGTTGCAAGAGGTAAAATTAAAACTGAAACCACTGGCTCATTTCTATACATGCTAGTGAGAAGTTGGTATAACGCTATTGAATAACATGAGGAATCACTGATTTAGGCTTTTTATATCCTCAAAGTAAATCATGGCTTTTGGAACATGTAGACCTTAGTACTAAAGCAGTCTGGAATTCTGAGGACGGAGGTGAAGGATGCATTTTTGGTTGAAAATGTGCATTCACTCTGAAGAGTCCCACTCCTTTTGGATCGTTTTGGAATTGCTAGCCTTTGAAAGCATCTTGGCAATTTCTGAAAAGATTAAAAAAGTACTGGTGCCACTTGGGCAATCAATTAAGTATGTAGAGCAAACACCGTGTTCATGGGGCAGTCACTGCAACACTGAATCCCAGACAGTGCTATAAAATGTAAGGTTCCAGGGATCTACTGATGCAACTTGAGTTATGTTTTTTCTTTTTTCCTTTTGAAGGTACTAGAGATTGTTACTATAAGACTGTGAATGCTTTTCCTTAGCTGTCCTCCTTTTCCCTCCCAATTCACAAGAGTTAGCTTATTCTTGAGTACGTGTGTGAGGCATTGATTTTTACCTGAAGAAATGCAGATCTGAGATTGTCCCAATGCACTAAACAATGCCTGTTTTCAGTCATTCGAGGTTGTTCAGCTATGTCTTTGCTCAACACACAAAGCCATTACCCTCCACATCTGCTGTAAGACTCGGTTTGCATGCAAAAGCCTAATGCGATGCCTCCACGGGGAGAATTCAGCCTCAGACCTTTGGAGCTGTTTACAGCCCTCAGATAATGCAGCAGCAGTCACATGGAGATGGGTCACAGGACAGAACGTGTCCCCTTTCTCAGTAGACTTGCAGAAACAACTCTGATTTTGTTTGCAGCTTGATTTCCAGCCAAGAACTTCAGTATTAAACATAAACTACAATTTTGCCTATAAACTAGCTAAAAATACCTGTAGTTTCTAGAGGCAACTAATCTGCATAATTTTTAATTATTAAGCTTCACTGCTCAAGACCCATCCATATCCCCTAGGTGGACATTCCACTGGAAAGCACTAATTCTAAAGTAAAATAACAAGTTTTAGAAAGGGTAGAACACTGCCAATCAATTAATTTGATGAGATTTCATTACATGAGCAGATAGCAGTGATATGGTGAATAATTTCAAATTAAATGTTTTCTCAGTGCCACTGTATCATCTGCATACTATTCATTTAGTTCCTTATATTTAGCAGAAGTGGGGCACATTTTCCATGTGCCATTTATAAGCAATGCAGACCGTTGATTTCATTCCTTACTGGAAAGTCCCCTGGTCTATTTACAAATTAATTCGGGAAGTGACACCGTGACTGTTAGCCCTAACTGGTGCGCCTGACACAAGCATGAAAGAAAGGATGAATAGGTGGAATTTTGCATTTGGCATGTCAGAAATAGGGGAGGTAATGTTTCCAGTTATATACACTTAAAGTTATTTCTGAGAAGACATGTTGAACTTAAGCATTAAGCTAAATATCTATAACCCTACATTATTTCATTAGTTATTTTCCAAGACATCATTCAGTCGTTTGTTGAAAATTTTCTTCTTAGCGGTATTTATCTTACTTGGAAAAATTATAGGTCTATGAAAGAGCATTATTTTGTTATACCAATTTATATAACTAGCTCTATGAGCATTTGTACTGGAGCACTAAAACTTTTTCATAAAAGCAAAGGGAGTTCATTAGTAAAACACTGAAAGTGTGCAACTGGAAATAAAAACAAAGCATAAAAGCACAGCATTTAATATAAGACGAGCTTTCAACTGAAATAATAATAAAAAAAAAAACAGCTCCAAACCCCTGCCATATTAATATCAGACCAACGTGAAAGGCACTGAGAATTGAACTGTGCAACTCATATCCATACCTGTGAGAGTAACAACCACAGTGAGATGCCAACATCCAAGGCAGAATATGGCACTGTACAGTCCATTAGGCATTTCTGGTACATACGGCAGTTTTAGATTTTCTCAGGATAAACTGGAAATGTTAACTAAATATACAAATTTCACAAATTTCTGTGAAAAAAAAAAATAATCCAATTAACACCCTCTGAAGACAAGCAAACAAGGCATGACATATAGGACACTGTTGGCACCAGAAAATGTTATCACATCAAAACACATGCTTTTAAATTTAATCCAGTAGATACATGAAGGAATGGCGGTGGCAGAGGCAAAGGGATGGGATGAATATCAAACACTCAGTTTTGAGCGTGCTAGCTGAGGTCATCAATTCGTAAATCTGACAGAAACTGAAGCTACCAAATCCATTTCAGAGGCTAGAAAGTATCAAGCCAGTCCAGCCCGTTTCCAGGAATTCTTCTTGCGTGCTGACATGCGTAGACTGAAGAAATCTGTCCAGTATCATCTCAATGCCCGAGGCTACCTAAAGCTTTCCATTAGCGAATGCTGCCTCCTGGAACTGAGGGACAAATGTTTTGAAATACGCCCTAGTGAGAAAAAAAAAAAAAAAAAGAAGAAGAAAATTCATGGTTAGGAGGGAGCGTATGGTGGATGTAGGTAGCCAAAGTTTTAACAAAGAGAAGCAGGAAGTTGCAGTGTTTCGCCCATTATCAGAACTCATAAATGGGTAGCGCTTTTCTTACAAGTGTTCAGCACAGAGCAGATCCATATACTGCAGCTTTCTAGATCCAGCAGTACTTTGTTCTTTAGCGGCCTCAACACAAACAACACGCCACACCTCTTAGTGTGGTCGACATCAGCGACTTGATGCTGCCAGAACAGCCTGATCCAGCATCCGTATTTTATCTGATGCAAAGTTCCAGAAATAAACTCTGCTATGCACTGGAAAATATACCTTTGAAAGGCTGTAAAAGTGAGAAATTCTTAGAGGAGTCTTAAGTGTGGTTATGCCTGCAGCATTTTATATCAGATTTTTTGATACAGTTGATGTTTACCATGTTTCTAGGATAATAATGTCATTTTCTATGTTAAAGAAAGCTTCACATATGGCAACAAAGGCCCAAAGACAGCCAAGTCAGTGGAGCAGCAAAATCATGAGGTAAAGTCAGAATATGTACAGAAGATAAGCTCTTCATCTGTCTCCGTACAGCAACCTCGACGCAATACAGAGTCATTGCTGATGGCAGCAGTTTATATAAGATGTAGAGAATAAATACTAACACTTTAGAGGAACTGTAACTCCTTTCAGTAGACACTGAAATTCAGAACATTACTCTATAAACTAAGATGTGCTTTGTATGCTTTGGATCTCGGTCTATCTTCTTTACAAATAATTGACTGACTCATAAGTCCATAAAATGAGCTGATCCGAAGTATCCAAAATTGAGTTTGAATTGTACCTTTGAGTTTATTGCACTGAAGTACTCAGCTGTGTATTGAACATTTTTGTATGCCTCCACGATGCCCTTTACCTGCACGTTGTATTAGAAGCTGCTTCACCTTGCTGTCTTTGCTTTTAGCCTACTGCTTCTGCACTGAACTTCCACTTTATCTTTTTCTCATTTAGTTTTCTGTTCATATCACTGATCTTTATAAATTTCTGCACAGGAAGAACCTCCTCCCATTCTCCCCACCAAAAAAGAAAAATCTGAAGCGAGAATAGCTGCAGTCATTCAGCTGCATGTTCATTATGTTACTGATTTTTCTGCTTGCATACCTCCTGAAGCAAACATACGCTGATCACCTTCACTATCAATCACAACCTCTATTTCATAATCTGGGTAGAAGTTTTGGCAATCACTGAACACCAGTCATACCTCCTCACATCTAAAAATGTTGCAAGATCACAAAAGAGAATGCTTCCCTCTCTTTGTGATGTTGTGCCTTGCAAATTAATTAAAAAAAAAAAAGCTTCAGTCAGCTCTTGTACAAAAGCTGTAAACACACATGAGATGCCGTCCAAAGGTTAAAAGAGTGATATAAAGTAAGAGCATTTCTGGACTGAGGAGTTGAGACTGGAAATGGAAAAGAAAAGAGGGACAACCAGTACACAAATTTTATAGCATACCCAAATTGTTATGTGTATTTATAGGATCAAAGTTCAGAAAGCAGCCCTTGTAAATTATGCCCACAGAAGTGATTGTTCATACAGGCACATGCATACATAAACCAGTTAAGATGGTAATCTGATTTTAACAATTGAATGCAAAATCTGTATTTGTGTTTTTACAGCATACATTTGAAACTGTAGCCTTTGTATGGCCCGGTCAGCTCTACATCGTTTTGCCAGTTCAAGGAGTATCACTTGCACAACGTCAACCACAGGATCTATCATCCTTTTATTTCTCCTTGCATTATCTGTCCTAGCATTTAATTACATTTCCTCTGCTTGCTTATTTTAAGTAGCTTCTTCCTTCCCCTTTGAGAGCTTCTTTGCAGACTCTTCTTCCATGCACATGCTCTTCTCACTGACTTGGTAAATGTTACTTAAATCTTTCCTCTTACATTTTCCTAAACTGTAAAAATTCTTAATCATTAAATGGGATATTAGCAGGAGTATTTGCCTACCTTCTATTTCTTTTCTGAAACACATCATTTATAGCATTTTGGTGCTTTGCATTAATATCACATTTACTGTGTTATATTTCAATCACCTTTCTCTTAGATAAATTCCAAAAATGAATACCACATCATACACACTCCCACACCATCATTATCTATACCAGTATCCTCTCTGTTCACTGGTTCCTGCAGTAGAGCTTGTATCCTTTGCTGCAATACTAAATCAAACACCTCCTTACATTCCGATCTAATGTACTATTTCAAGGAGAGTGTTATTTCACTGGTAGTTTGTATGAACCTCTTGGAGATGTTATATATACTGCAAAAATTACTTTAGTACTTCATAATTTGTAAATGTCTACTTTTTTCTTTCCATACATACTCTAAAGTATATGCTTGAGTTTCTCTTATCATTTGCGGTCTCTTCCAGACTGAAATAAATGTAGTAGCAAACGTTTAGTTGGGATATGTTCCTCCACTTCCGCCCCTCTCCCATGCTGCCCAGGTATCTGAGATTAAAGAAATTTGGGGGAAAAAAAAAAGTTCGGATAATTACAGTTCATCACACACACAAAGGAAAAAGAAAGAGAGCCTGCAAAGAGATCCAAAAGAACAACATACTTGATAGATTTGTATTAGCTACGGCATATTTAATCAGCTGAAGTGGAAAGAAGGGGAAGTAAGAGAAGGTAGGTTAAACTGCTCTGGTATTAATGATGGCTGCATATAGGGAGGGAATGGCAAATGTTAGAGAGTGTATAAAAGTAACAACACTTATTTTGAGTATGTACGATGGAGTGGAACAGGCAGCAGGGACATCACTTACTGTTAGAGTTCACTGGGCTTTTCTTTAAATCACATGACTTTTTCAATGGAAAATTGCATTTTTGCCCAGTTGAGAGCATTTTTGTGGAAAATCTACTGACATTTCATCAGGAGAAGAAAGAAAAGAATGAGGTGCTTTGGTTTGGGTTGACCTGAGAAGAGACATCCTGGTTTGTAGAACTAAGCCTAAACATTGAATCAGTTTGATGTTAACCGGCTTATCTGCAATTCAGCATCTCACAGATGATGTATCTAGTCACACAGACAAGGAAGGCCCTGGTGCAACAGAGGAGACAGAAGTACGAAGATATTAGCAGAAGTAATCTCTTCAAAGAACCCAGTCCATGGCAAGAATGATGGGATAAATCATCAGTATTTCTGTTTCCAGGAGGCAATGTGCTATTGCTAAGAGATGAATTAGTGTCACAACTGCATTTTCTTCACATGTTCCAGGCAAATTTTTTTTTAGAACTTTTTCCCTTCATCTTAAGTTTGGGGCAGAAACATATACTAAAACATTCTAATTTCCAGTGAAATGGAAATGCTGACTGCAGAAATTCCTAGTAAGTAGGAGCAGAACAAACACCTCTTACTATCTGACAATGGCCAAGTTTCATTTGCCAATCAACTTGTTCTGAGGTCAAAGCGTACACATTTCCACACAAACATGAACTTATTATTTCACACAGCCACGGACATATTATTTCACAGTTGATTACAAAATATCACTTTAAAAAACTTAACATTTTCAAAAGGACAATGCACTAACAGACTAGATGACAAAGGCCTCTCTCACATGGACTACTGTTCCTTTTAAAAAGGTTTAAGCTTTAAAATGGTTAAGAACATTTATACTCAAGTATCCTGTGTATATAGGCGAAGAGAAACTGGGAACGTAAACACAAACTTTGGAAAAAGATTCATTCCTCATATCCTATTCACACAAATTTATACCCTCAATAACTTTCATCTGTGCCACATCACAGGAATTTCCATACAAATCTCTCAGTTTTTTTTTGTTTCAGACACATTGCTACAAGATACTTTCAAGTACTTCAGAAGTGTTTCAAAATTATTATTTTTACATCCACTAGTAAAGTTTGCAATCTCTAGACAAGAGCTATTAAAAAGAATTCAGTAATTTGTGTACCTGTTGAATCACACTGAAGATGGAGAAAGCAAGCTTTGCTTCTTGATCTATGGTTCCTCTAGGCTGTCTCATATGCCAGAAATCAGCTTTTGATCAATGCTTTTTCTCCGTTTCAGGAAACACTGAGTTCCTCCTTTCTCCTGCTTTACTCTACCACGTTCCCAGTGGGTCTGCATCGCAATGACCTTACACCAAGCTAAGAACAACTGCATAAAATGCTCCTTCAAGTACAGAGAAACTGGTTTGCGCTAAGTCCACAGGTATTTTATACACGAGTGTTGAGTACAATGGTTCTGTATCCCTCTCATAATGGTTTAGATCTTAGCTTAAACAGTGTTTAAAGAGTTGTTTTCTTTTCAGCTTAAAGTGGGTGCCAATCTTCATCCGCATACAGGCACATGTCTAACTCTTTGTTGAATGTCTTACTGTAAGAATCCATTGTTTTTTGTCTCTTTGTTTCTGTTCCCTCAAATGGTCATTTTCCAAGTTCAAGGTAGTAAGTTATGGGGTTTCTATGGAAATTTTTCTTCGGCACTCCACAAAACAACACATTTTGCTGTAGTTAACCACTATATACACTTGATACGGTACATTGAATTTCAGGCGCTATGCTCAAGGACATCTGCTGAGAGTAAAGCACTTATCTTTTCTTCACCTTATTATCCAGTAGAAAGAAAGTCTTGCCATTGTAAATGGTAAGTATCTAAAAGAGGGTAGAATTGGATCACTTGTTGTTTACTTGTTTCTAGTGATATAAAACACTGTGGTGCAAGGTCTCCAGAAGCCCATGTGTATGTCTAAATCTAAGGGTAAGGGCTTGCAGTGCTTAAAACATACTTGACTCAGAATTCACATTGCTTTTGTGAAATTTCCTTCTAATTGTAATGTTTTTCCAGTATAACTTAGTGCTGGATTTTTAAAATTTAGTTGGTAGTTTTTTAGTTCATTGACCATTTAATAATACCTTTTGCTTTCAGATTCCTATGCTGAAAGTCTTCCTCTAAGATTTTAAGTTATGCAGTTGTGATCTACTATCAAACAACACTTTACATCCCTTTATTGTGAAAGCATTGTACCACGGTAGTGCACTTCTTTCCTTCTGCTATTGTTTTTGTTTGACTGGTGTTATATAACGATAAAAGAGTTGTCTATGTGTTTCTATTTCTCTTAAAACCTTCAGGTGGGAAATTCTGAGTAGATTCAAACACAGATTCAAACTCAGCGAGGGAAAAATAGCACACAAAATACCATACCAATGAGATTTCTGCTTTTTTTTTTTTTTTGGTCTAGGAAGGATGTTCATCATGGGGTGATGAATCATCTTCCTAAGTCATTCACAAAATATACTCCCCTTAAACTCCCCTTTTTAAGTGTGCCAAGTTTTCCAGCAAGCTGGTCTCAAATTCATCCATGCTAGCACTACTTGCACTCATATGTCTTATATATTTCAGCTCAGGATGTGGGAGTTTCAAGTGCCTTTTCCACCAAGGGATGATTTGAAGAAAAGGAGGAGGGTGAAGTAATCCTGATGGTCCGTATCAAGCACAGAGTCAGCTGTATAGCAACGTCTACTACCAGCACAGTGTATTCCGTCCTTGCACATTCTTTACTGGCAAGTGAAAACCCTTGAGCCAAAATCTTGATCTTTTCACAAAGACACATGGGCTGCTATTACTTTCTCTCACCGTATCAAGTGTATGCATTGCATTCCTTCTCATCAGAAGACAGCCTCAAGTTGTTATACTTGGGATTTGTCCAATTATTGTTTTTGAGAACAAACTTTATTCTTAAATACTATCCATTATTTCAATATTTTAATTCATTCTTGTACAATGTTTTAGTGTCTCCTGTGACTATGGTTTAATTCTGAAAGCATTAGGCTCTGCTTACAGTACAACCTTAGTATACTTAAAAATCATAGTAGCTATTATATTTAATAAATACATCACCTTTCTCCTAGTCTAAGCAGGGAATACAGGAAAAAAGTGGGATTCTTCTCCTTAACCTCTTCAAGATTCTGTATCTGATTGGGGCAGGTACTCCATAGTCATGCGGATCTCGGAGTAGTTGTACATAACCCTTTCAGGTCTTCTTCAGGTCTGCAGCGAGAACACCCTTCTCCTCAGCAGTCCTCTGCTATCTGAGTTGTTCAGTAAGGTTAACAGTGAATTTATGTTAGAATATTCTGCAAAAGCAATTATTTGCCCTGGGACTGAGGCGAGGACTAAATTGTAACCCTCTCAGCTGTATTAGATACAGTTGAGACTCCCAGGCATTTACCTCAGCTATTGCCCATTTCTTCTGGAGGAGTTGCAACTCTATGACTTGCATCATTTTGCATCTCGTATTTCTTTCCTTCTGCACCGTAAAGGAACTGCTGCAAGACATCTGCAAGTTTCTTCAAAGCCACAGAACCCTGACAGAAGAACAATCCAGTCCAAAGACAACTGATCTCCATAAATTAGTTAGAATAGCATCGTTCTACCCTCTTCCAACTAAATTGGGTGAAAACAGGAACTAAAAAGGGCGTAGGTCAGAGTAAGGGACAGCCTGAGGCACACTGATGTCTTTGACCTATTCCTCCCAGACTAGTATTATTATGCTGACACTTTGCAACAAAATCTTGTTATATAAATTATTTCTACAGCACAGCCATATTAGAATTATAAAAGAGCTTCTCCAGGCTTTATCAACGTCACCTGATTATTCACTTTTTGAAGTATAAAGTGTTTGCACAGAGTACACATACATATGTAGCGTGCCTTTGTATTTTTATGTTCCTGTTGCAACTTGTTTTGACACAATGAAAACTTGTTTTGAAAATACTGAACACCTACAAAAATCCCTTCTGGGTGCCAGACAACAGGATTTCTTCTCCCGTGACTACACAGGCACAGCCAGCTGGTTTGTTTCATGGAACCTCTAATAATTAATCTCCCGTGTAGAAGACGTTTACTACAATTCACCAAGTACTAGGATTTGCTGTTTGTTTATAATAGAAAAACGTCAAAGTTGCTAATGTTTTTTTCTTCTTTTTAGAATGCTCTCTTTTGAAATTCCATTTGTCAGGAGCTACCTAATTCAACACCTTTAGTACTAATTAACAAAAGGAACTTACATTAATAAATTGCTACCTTAATTCCACTAGTGGGTTTGTATTTGGGTCATATTCCATTTGAGTGCTTATTAGATCCTCAACAGGTGGTTATATTCCTCCTCCTGCATCTCTGTGCCTTGTGTTTAACAACGACTGGAAACCAGTGTTGAAATCTTCTGCAAGACCATTCTTTTAAAAGGCCTTGTACCAATATTCAAGGCATAGTTTTGTCTCCTATAAAACTCAAATGCGAGATGTTTAAGCATCTCTGCTGTTTTTACTTTACATAATGCATTAAAAACACATTTTTATTGGGTGAAGCATGTTATGTTGTCTATTTATTCATGGGTTCTTCCACAGCATTCCTCACAGGGCTAAAGATACATTAGCACTCACGATAGATGAGCACAATGCAAGTCTGCTTGCTTTCTTACGACAGTGGGGTAACAGATGATTAATTCTACGCTAGACACTTTATGACACAATCATTACAAGAAAATGGTTGTTAAAACAAATGATCTGACTCTGCAGATCTAAGATACTAAAACAGTTTAAGCGGCAAATACTTCTCAGCACAATACCTTTTGGTTGCGTAGTTTGAATCACGCTGTAACAGCCAGACCCACACAATGGATACTCTCCAAGTGGCAAAGGCTCAGGAACTAATCAAAGCCAGGCCTATTGTGGCATGCTGTAGACATCCAAAAGGCAACTGAAATCCTAAATCATCATTTGAACATGAACATCACAAAAATTTATCCAAGCAGAGCAGCAGAACAATAAAGATACCTTCCAGGATTTCTTTATCACTTCAAATGTACATAACGATACTTGGCCTGGATTCATATTTCTGAACAAAGCTTCTCGATGCTGTGCTCTTTGGGTTGTGGTTTATAATTTCCTTACTAGGCAGCTTTATCTATAGCAAATATTTTGCTTTTATGTGAAACAATGTTTACAGTTCTCCATTTTATACATCTCCAAAATTGGCGATGCCAAGCAAACATCTGAAGTGTTTATACAACAGCAAAACAATAGCTCAAATTACTGCTACTGGGACTGGCTAAACTCACAAACGTACAAAGGATTCAGCACAGCGCCATTACGCTGCTAGCGATTCTTTCCTGGGTGCCAAAAAAATCATCAAATAATCTCTCTTCCTCTTCCAATATTTCCATATTTCTGCCTTCTGCTTTTTTTTTTTTCCCCCCAGTCTACTTCCTTTTGCTGTGATTTACCTACACAGACTTTAGTAAACGTCTATGGCCACTTCTACCTGGCAGTCTACGCAAAGGCACTGACCGTGCATACAGTTTGAAGGACTGGGCAGTAATCAAGAGCAAACAGAGCTGGAGGTCTGCAGTGGGAAGCTGTCAAAACACTGATTTTTAAAGAAATACTGTTGCCTTCAGCTTGATTCATAGTACTATATGACAGAAATTTGTCTGCAAAACTGCAAACAAAACAAAACATGTGCGACCAAAACCATAACAGGAAATTGAAGTAGTAGAACTAGTGAAACTAAATGTGTATCTCAAGTTCAAACATTAAACTTCACTCCAGACAGCTGTTTTTCTGTGTTTTACTAACAATGCCTGTCACCTCTAGAATTTCTTGGGGTTACTGCCATTTTTAATTCAAGTAGCACAGAAAGGTGCAGGAAATAGTTATATTTAGACATATTTTTCAATGGTTTGCCGATTACAGAAATAACAGGTGGGTTTATTCCATATGAAGCAAACAGAAGTAAAAATTAAACGTTAATTTGGTTGTACTCTCCATTTGTGTCTCTGTTCCAAAAAACTATATTGATTTCGTAAATAAAGTCAAGAATTCAACATAGCTCTGCTATAAAAATTAAGATGACTCTGCTGCCTAACTTAGCATAAAGCAAAATGAATCTTGACAATCTGTTTGAATAGCAAAACCACCATAAATATAACAACCTGACTAAAGGCAAAATATAAAGGAAGGGAGTTCTAGGGAACTGCTGTGGAGCCAGGACTGTAGACCGTTATGTAGGCTGGCAATTAATGTTCAGCTTAAAGAAACAGCGTAAGTAGGGCTGCCACTTAGCAGAAGATAACTTTAGTTCCAAGAACGTACATGTTCCCGAAGGCATGAAACCCTACTGGCAATTACAGATGAAAATTAAGGCTACTGGACATAATCAACTGAATTCATTAATGAAACAGGCAATTTTCTGAATCATCTGGAAATCAAGATTTTGGTGTTTATTCCCTTACTGGTTTCTGACATATATATTTGGGAATTTACAGAAACATATTGCATAGAAACATCCCACAGATGGAGTCCTGAGCCACACACAGCAAAACGAACCTCTGCTTTAAAACAGTTTTATCAATGCCTTCTGCTTGCCAGTTCAAGAGATAAACATTTCACTTCCTTCACCTTCTCCACAATGTATATAAATAGACTTGCTTCAGTCAGATGAAGGCTTGTGGTCTTAGATCATAGCAACTTTGCTTCTGCTTTCTAAACTTCCATTTTCCCTGCGGGGATTACTCAGTGCTTGGGGTACCAAGTGTCTGCGGAGACGGGAGACGCTGGAATCTTTCTGTCACAGCCCAGTCACCCCGTTTCCTTGCCCGTGGATCATGAGAACAATATTCCAAGGACATCATGGAAAAATTCAATCTTCGTAGAGTCTTTCTAAACAAAGTGCAAATTCACATGAAATTTCCAGTCCTATGAGCTACTATGTGATAAGCCTGCTCTGTTTTTCCTACTTGCTGAAGAGCCATAGCCTTATTGTTCCGTTCCAGGTAAAGGTTAACTTCTTAAAGAAACACTGCTTAATACACCTCCTATTTCCTCCTATATAGGTTACATAAATGCACACAGAGAAACACTGCTGCAGAACAATTATTCAGTAGATTATTTAGTGTTGATGCCAGACCGTGCAACTAAGAACCTCTTCTAAATACAAAAGGCAGGGTGAAGAATGAGATGGGATAAGGAGGGTGAAAAGCAGAGAAAGTGTAAGTAGTAGCAGAAAGCAGAAAAGACTGGGCAAACCCACACTCAGGAGTGAGGCTTGCAAGGCAAGACAACAAATGGAGGGATTCAAGAAGCGAGGAGGTCACCACAGAAGTAATAATAGAACTTGAATGATCCTTAAGAGCATCCCTCACTTTTACTTCAGCAGCAGAAATGAAGGGTTACACCACAGATGTATCTGTAAGGAGTCTGACAACTAGCATCCCTGAAAACAAAGTTTGCTTGGAGGTGAAAGTTGTGATTTCCTCATGCTATGCACTTTGCTTTGCCAGATCGCTTATCAAAAGGGGCCGAAGGCAACATACCAAAACGTAAAAGAATCCTCCCTGGATATTCATTAGGACAAACCAGTCAGAAGGAAAGGGAGATGCCGAACAGCTGTGATTATAAAAAATATATTAAAAAAAAAAAGAAGCCATTTCTGTTCTTTGCTTATAAGACACACGCAAGACTATTAGAAGTAAGAGAAAACTATCAAAAGGTCAGAGATCTCTCCAAATGGGGAAAACAGACAGGAAAAAACTCTTAACACTTTTATATAAAAGTAGAATAATGCCGACCAAAAATGAAGTTGAAGGACAAACTACCTGACAGCCCTCCAAATAAAAAATAGCCAAATACTACAAAAGCCATTCAGGAAAAAAAAAAAAAAAAAAAGAATGCTCAGAAGAAATGAAGTCACAAAGAATAAATGAAACTATTTTTTCATCTAAGTTCACCACAGAGGTGCTTGAAGAGTTTCCCACACCAGAACCCTTCTTTACAAGGGACATACTGAAAGATTTGACTCATGCAGAAATGTCAGCCAAAAAGGTAAAGAACAAATCAACAAAACACACACACGCAAATCAGCAGGCCCAGATGATATTCACACCCAAGAGTTCTAAAGAAATTCAAGTGTGAGAAAGTTAAACTCTCAAATAGCTTAAAACCTCCTGCTTAAAACAGCTTGGTACCAAAGAAGTGTGACGTCAATTAAAAAAAAGGTCTGAGATTAGGGGAACTGTGGACCAGTAAATGTCATGTCTGTGCCTTATGAATTGGTAGAAAATATTTAAGAAACTATAAAATTATAAAAAGTCAAGAATTAGTGGACTTAAATAAATATGATACATTGGGTAGGATTAAAATTCATGCTTCACAAATCTCTGATCTTCTTAAGGTATAAAAAACACGTGGACAAGTGATATACACTGCTTGGCTTTCCAACAGGCACATGGGAAGGTTTTTCAATGGTTTTTAAAAAACTGAATTACCACAGCAGGAGAAAAGATCCACGAGTGGATAAACGGCAGGCCGAGATAAGGAAAAAAAAGATAGGAATGAATGATGAGTTCTCTCAGGGTAAAGTCACCTGAGAACTGCACCAGAAAGGGATGTGTTGTTCAACATATTCCTAGCATGACCTGCAGAAGTGAGCAAAAGAAGATGGCAAAATTTGCTAGTGGTAACAATTCGATCAGGGAAGGAAAAATGAGAGCTAATTATGAGGAGCTGCAGATGGTTCATGCAATAATGGGAGACTGGGCGATAAAATACCAGGCAAAAAGGGAATACTGACAAACATTAAAGGCAGATATGTGAGGAAAAAACCTTAATTTTACATACACAAAAAACAGAGTCTCTCAAATACAGATAATAAGGAGATCTTGGTGTTAAAATGTCAGCATAATGCTCTGTGCACAGAAAAGCAAGTAAAACATTATTAGAACTGGGATAAATAGTAAACCAGCCAATACCACTCCATCACCATATAAATGTATGGTGAACATACCATGAGTTACATGCAGTCCTCTATCTCAGAAAGAATACAACAAATAGTAAAGTTACAAGGAAGTAGGGCAAGGGTAATCAGAAATACGGATAGGCTTCCGTAGAAGGGAAAAGTGAGCAGAGTAGGAGAAATGGTGACAGAAAAGATATGAAAAGGCTCATAAAACATAAACAGTATGAAGGGGATCAGCGGGGATTAATTTTTTGCTGCCTCTTTTGATACAAGAGCTAGAGGTTAACAACTGGGCCTACTAGGAGGCAGGAATGCAAGAAGTTGACAAAGCTAGTTTTTCACACAATACCTTGCTTGCCTGTGCAATCCCTTGCCAACAGAGTTTTGTGATGATAAAAATTCACTTGGGCTCAAAAAGCTGTTAGACAAACAGAAGAAAAGCTAGGCAGGGCTGTTAAAAAAAACAAAAAACCAAACTGGATGTAGAAATCCTTGAATATGGTAGAATATGCAATAAAAATATCACTACATGCTTTTCCACGCACTTCCATGGGCATCTTCCACTGACTATTGATAGAAACATCGTACTAGGTTAAATAAATATTGAGTTTGAATCAGTATGACTGTTCTTTGTGTTTAACAGAGCAATTACAAATATTACTCAAAAGACAAGACAATAAGGCTCACCTGCTATTTTTACTTAGTTGTTTACTTTGTAATTGATCAAATAACAGTATTTACCTGGGCTATAAAACCTCTGCTCCTTTTCAAAACCACATATTTCTTTCTACCCATTTCTCTAAAGCAAGGGGGGACTTTTTTTTTCTTTTTAATCAGGTCCTAACTATACTTCCAGGATCTAATATAGATTTAGCAGCTTTGATAAATGTATAAAGGAGCTCTCTAAAGAAGCCAAAGCAGTTAGTTGATCATAGTTGTAGAACAACTCCCAAGCCTGGTTATCTAAGAACCACCTACATTAAATTCTGGCCTTTAATTCCTATAGAGCAGTTGTCTTCCAACAAGATGCTGTTATTTTCTACTTCTGTCAAGCGAACTCCTCCAATCTATTCTGTGCACTTCTCTTGTCAATATAGGAGAGATTTATTTTTTTCATACTTACTTTGTATCAAAACACACATACGTACAGTTCACATGCACATATACATAATGTCTATGCAAAAACAGAAAAATGAGTTGCCTAACAGATTTAATTTCTATGCATTCCCTATAGCACCTATACTTTTCAACTTCAAATCGTTATTTTTCTTCTCCCACAGCCAAGGCTTTAATGAGAAGTGACCAGAAACAAATACCCAGGCCCTTCTGTCTTGGCGGAAATCCACATAATGCATGACAGCACTGAAGATCCCTGGCAGGCACCTGTCAGAAACTAACATACCATATCTTAAGAGTCAGACTTAATTATCCAAGGAGACATTTAAAGAAAAGTACATGAAAAATATGACTCAATAAGTGTGACTATCATGTACGTGCACTATACAGTGTAGTGTATGCAGAAGAACAATGTAAAAATAAAACAATATCCTGGAAAAAATCTAATTAAAAGCTCTACTAATTTTGCCTTTATATCTTGTAATCAAAATCATGTTATTATTGAGGTTTGCTGGTAAATCAACTGGGAACATGTCACAAGGACAATTGCAACCATTAAATATTTTAACACAACGTAGTTTTCTGCATTTGCCTTTATGCTTTTCATTTATAATTCTGATGAGCTGACACTGCCACAGAAAATAAGAGTTTTGATTTAATGGTCTATAAAATCAAATTAACTTCTTTGTAAACCTCACATGGCTGGGTCACCACATCTCTTCTCGCTATGGCTGTCACAGCATATTGGCCCTTTTGCATTCTGAGAAAGAGCCCACCTGAGGCAACAAAATGTCTGCCCTATTGGATTTCAGGCAAGGAAATCACTTTTGTACTGTTTCCAATGCAAGACTCTATCGAAAACTAAAAAGTTAAACAAGTGACCCAGCTCAGCACCTGTTCCTTTCATTTGTACCCCACTGCTCTTCTCTGTAAAGAATGTTCTGCACCCTTCAAACATTCAGAGACGAATACATGCACACACAGAGCAAAGGATAGGTCCCTATGTTTTGTGCTTCTTTCCCCTGCTTTTTTTTTTTTTTTTCTAACTTGAAGATGAAGCAGAACGGAGCCAAAGACAGCCAAGGAAAAAGCTTTCTGAGGAGTGTATACATGAATGCAAACAAGTTAAATTTTAGAAATCTACTCTTTCAAGATCCCTACTGTATGAAACACCTACTACTACACATACACCTACTGGTGTATGAAACAATCATGTAATACATGCAAATAAAATGTGTTACTTTTACAAATAATGAGGGAATATACTGAAATTCAAAACAAATAACAAGAAATGATTTATTACCTTAATTACACCTATCAAGCAGAGATTACAAAAATGCTGCAGTGTTTACATGTAAACTTTAGAGTGAGATCCAAGGCATCATAGGTGGAAAACAAAAATTTCAAGGAAAGAGAGAAACCTGTTACTTTAACAGAATGCAAAATGTATCAAAAGATATTCTACCTAAAATGTGTAAGAATTCTCAGTTAATAGAAAATGGATGAATTGAAAACTGGGTTAATGTCAATACAAAAAAAATCATTAGGGCACTCAAAATATAATGAATGCAACAGCAAGCCCTTGAAATATTACAATTTGAGATTGTCTAAACAGCTATATGACGATGGGTCCCAAGGCCCCAAAACTGTCCCCTTTTTTCAAATATCCTTTTATTTGACCAAAAGATATATTTCCGTCTCCATACAAGGCAAGTTTAATGCTTAAAGCAACCATTCCAGCCCAACAGCTACTAGCACCTTCATGTGATGCGCATCTTCTCACTTCATGATATTCAAGGAAAGCATATTGGCGAGGCTGAAAATGCTACGGCCCAGTGCACCAGCCTGACACGTTCAGATCATAGCATGGCTGTGCTGAGCACAAACTGTAGCTCCAGCAGCGCCGGGGATGCATACGAAGCTCGCACAAGATGCGCCTGCATATAATCTTAAGCTGCACTTGACCTTATGGCACAGCAAAAGCCAATATACAGTTGAGAGCACTTGAGCCCTTTTAAGCTTTTACCCTGCCAGAGCACTGAGTAAGATGTAAAATTAACACCACAATCAGCAAACATCAGTGAATGGCCAGTGACAACAGTCATTCAGAAAGTAGTTTTAACAGCCAAGCTGGAAAAAAGAATACGAACCCTCAGGATGACTTTTTATTGTGATACCAGCTTTCCGCCTCCTGCTATTTTTAATGACGAGTAGGTAGATTTATGTAGGATAAAACAGTAAACTGAGTCCTAACTTGCTCTCCCTGAAGTGTAACCTAAGTCTCCAGAGCAGCACTGGATCGGACAGGAATTGGGCCAGAGTGCGTCTAAGAACTGAACTTAATTTGTATAAACAAACAAGCTTTATTTACAGTATTCCTTCATAAAATCCCAGGCTCAGAGTCTGCATGCTCTTTAAAGACTCCATTTATGTACGCTTGAATGCCTATTTAAGCAAAAAACAAGAGAGCTTTCCCATGGAAACCGCACAGAGATGGTTTACTTCACACGTACACCACAAACAAGGCTGCTAACTTTCTATAATTTACTGTATTTTCTTAGGCTTGCCATTGTACTTCAGGACAAAATCTTTTGGAGAAACTGCTTCCACAGGAGGCCACAGCCGGATGAATAAATGACCTATGAGAGGCAGAGCCTGAGATGGGAACTGAGAGGAAACAGTCTCTTGTCAGCTTGTAGGAGAATTTTAATATTTTTGGTTTTGCTGTTTCTAGCTGGAGGAACAGGTTAAATTTTCGTGTTTAGTTGAGAAATGAGAAATCTGGAGGCATCCGGAACCCCATTATTTAAACAGCTCTTGATTTGTCCCTTAGGATTAAATCAAGCCAGAGGGCAATCCTTTGGCTAAGACAATAGCAAAATTCAGTCACCAGATGCTATCTCTCAGTGAGGAATCCAAGCCAGTGGGCATCAAAGGAGACAGGTGATGTTAAAAACTGCTTACTAGGAGACAGGGAAAGAGAAACCCGAATACATGAAGTTTATCAGACAAGCATAAATTGGTCCAATTATTTCAGAAAAGAAAGCAAGCACTTTTTCCCTGTGAATGAAAAAGATTCTGCTAAACTGATACTCTGAGCATTTGCCTTTCAGATTTAGGTGATGTGTGTCTAAGTGTGAATGCATACAATCTACATCTATATGTATATATTTTAGGGGAGTAATTTTGCTCCTACTTGTAATTACTACTGATTGTCTCAAGGCTACAACAAAGGGTTAAGTCCTAACTTCAAAAGAGATGCCTACATCTGCTCAAGGGCCAGAGAGATAAGCAAGGATACCAAGAATTTCAAGTTTGGCCCTCGAGTTGAAGGAATTGGATGGGCTCACCTGTTTGAAAAAAAACTGTGAGAAGGCTGGGCACAGAACCAAAGTCCCTTTGGCATGAACTTATGACAGCTCTGCCCATGAATAAGCAGGCTGCATGCAGTTGCTGAAAAGAGGCAGGGGTTGCCAACTGAGGATGAGGAAATCTCTGAGAGACTGGTGGTGCTCCTGCATCCTGCAAAGCGATGTGGTATATATGCTTCAGTACATGACTGGACAGCTAATGAACTCGGGACAAGAACAACTAAAACTAATCCTTGATGGTGTCTTAGGCTGTGGTGAAGAATACAGTGTAAACTGACCCCTCAAGTGTCTGAGAATAAGGGTGGAGAATTTGGTCAGATACCAGAACATCAAGTGGTATATGTCCTGTGGACCTAGAACAGTAGGGCCAGAAAAATAAACAGAGATTTTTTTTGGTCTCAAATGATGCCAAGCACTTGGGAAACCATTTGGCTAAGAGGGAAAAAGACTACATATATGCGGAACGTAATGGACAGCATTTATAAACACAAGAAAGACATCCCTGATTTATCCAGGGCTAAATTTACTTCAGTTGAGCAGAGTTACATTGATTCTAGAGGCTGCGTCACATATCCTTCTTTTCTTTTTTACTGGGGATGAATTGAGTTGGTGTTGGAACTAATACGTTTAATTAGAACACTTTCCTATATACGCCTACATATATTCCCATATACTTGGTCTGTAATGTGGCTACGGTAAAAATAAAATAGAATGAAAAATTATTTGGTTGTGTTGAAACATGCTAGCCTATTCTAAGAAGCCCTAGAAAATATTTTCAACAATATTTACATAAGTACTCAATTGTGTTAAAAATGCTCCTTAAAATATGCTAACATGCATCATAACATCATAATTTTCTTGCTGTAGATTTATTTCTGGTACCTGCTGAGGAATCACTAGCTGTTCCTGCAAGCAAAGCGCTTTTAACTAGAGCAGCCTCTCTGTCTCTTTGCAGCTCAATGATAGTTATTTCAGACATTGCAGTATGCTTTCTTCCCCCGCTTCTCATCATCTTTCTCGTATTACGTATCCAGTGTAAAACTTAGATGCAAAGGCTCAAACATAAGAGTGAATAACCTCAAAAAACGTACATGTGATAGTAAGTGTACACATTTAGTGCTTTTAAAAGTACTGTTATAATACTTCTAAATTTCAAGTGCAGGGCACAGAAGCCCATTTGTATACACCCACTCATAAATGAATGCACTTAGCAGACAGAACATAGGTACTTGTAAGCTTCCAGCTGCAAAATAAGTGCATTTTTTTGACTACACAAACATTTTTTTGCAATACAGTCATAAAAAAAAACACAGTGATGCTTTCAGTTATTGTTTCATTTAAAAACAACAAAAAAAAAAAGCCATGAACAACAACGAACCAAAATACATATAATGCTCTGCTAGAAAAAAAGAAACAAATCCACAAAACCAAATCATACTTGATCAGGAAACATCTCCCCTGAACACTAGAGTATTAAAACCAAATGCTAGCAAAAAAAAAAAAAAGCTACTACAATGCATCAAAATCCAAAATCAAATGTCACTTGATGTTCTCCATACTACTTATTATAAAATCTGCAAATGCTTCAATCATCTACTGTCTGCTTCCATCACTTCCAAATTAGAATCAGTCTCTGACCTTGCCATTCATTTGATTTACTCAGCTTCAACTGTTTTCATTTGACTCTTATTTATGCATCTTTGCTGATTTGATTTAATGTTCCGATTGTCATTCAAAATGTTAATTCCAATATGCCTTATTATTTATGCACTTTGAGGCCTTATGTGATGAACAACTGATAATCAGTGTGCTTAGATTTGTTGCTGTTCTTACATTTTTATATTTTGCAAAAGCTAAATACAGAAGCAAGGCCACTACCCACATTGCTCCATCCAGGTGAAATCTGTTCTGCTTCATTAGAAGACAGGGATAGCACACAGTGTACAAAAGGAGCACCACTGCCCATGCTAGCGTACCCTTGCAACACAATCACTCTGGGAAGGCTGTCCTGTCATCTTAAATTAAAGGGGATACTAGGACTGAAGTGGTATTTACCCATGCCGAAATCAAGGCATGCAGAAAGACTGAAGAGGAAACAGTCAGAGATTCTCTGTTTCTAGCCAACATAGCAGTTAAAAAGAAAAAAAAAAAAAAAAAAAAGAGGGAGCTCTTCAGACTTTCAGATAACTTTCTCAAGCTCTGGTAGGACTACCTACTATGCTGGATTAGGGGTTTGCTCTACCTCCTCCTGTACTTTTGTGCCTTTTTATTACAGCATTATTCCATATCTTTCAGGTTTTTCTTCCTAGTTTTCTCCATCTCACATGTTTCCCTTCAGGGTCCCCCATACACCCACACAAAACCAAGGAATTACTTTGACTGACTGCTATTATGCAGATTACTCCTGCTGTGGGCTACCTCGTCTATTTGGTTTGGAAGCTCCTTGCAGCAGAGACTGTCACTACTCTGTATCATGCCTTGCAGAAATGCTCTTGTTTTGATCACTCCTCTGGCACTAGTGTTACGGGCATGATTACTAAGGTATCTGTCTATACGCATACAGGGGAATGCTAAGACTCTCTTAGAACACAAACAGTTTTAGCTTGCAGAACACTGGAAAGGTACAGTTACATCTGTGAAATTTCTAGCACCGGAATACTGTGTAACAAATAGCAGCCTGACTTACTTTGCTCTCTTGGCCATTTCATTGCCATCCCAGCGTGGGCTGTAAGGGTAATTCTTCTGGGCCTGGGAGTACAGCTGTCCACTGTTAGTGAAATGGTAGACTGACTGAAACGTTAGGGTTGGCTGGTCTCGAGGAAAGTAAAGGGGAAGGTCAACTGAAATAAAAAAAAAAAAAGGTAGTAAAATATACCATTGGTTTTTTTTTCCCTTTTTTTTCAGGTAATATATCATTCTTTTCTATTGATTCAAAGGCAATAGGAAAGGAGCAATTGATGATTACTTCTAACACACTTCTGTATTTCTTAACAATAATGAAGTCCATCGTATTGCTTAATCAATACAATTGTGTAAAATATTGTAAAAAAATTGCTTAGCTATTGTATTTCTATGTTAATCATAACACACCATGATATTGTTCCAGAAAAAAAAGCAGTACTTTCCTTTATAGTGAAATTTTCCCTTTCAAAAATACAGAAAATAAATTCTGATTATGCTTTCCATTCAATAAACAAATTTCTCTTTATCAGCTCAGCCGTGGCCAATTCATTTTAGTGCCCTCATGGACATCAAAAGCATCATAATTCTCATTTTTAAAGTGGTTAAGTGATTTGATAAATGATGTAGGAAGGTTCAGTCACGAGTTAGAATAAATCTCAATTTGCAGTCATCTGTTAGACAAAAAACCCCCACAAAACCAAAAACACACTGCAAAGTCATTAATACCAAAAATACCTCACTAAAAATAAAAATCAGAACCTCTTAGTTCCCTTTGCTTCACTGTCTCATGATCAGCTAGCTCTGGCAGAACAATAAAATAGTCTGCAATAGTTAATAATATGGTCAGAAATGTTTCTTTAGCTTAACTTCTGCATTGCTAGATATGTACTTAAGATTTTCTTGGTCTACTTTTAATTTCAGGAGGTTTCAGAAACCTGTAATTAAAGTGAGTTATCAAGAGACTGAAATAATTTATATTAGAGGTCTAATTTAACACCCAAATTAAGAGAAGAACGTGCATTTTTAAAGGTATATAGACTTGCTTTGCAAAGCACCCCTGATTGTACTCTTATCCTCCCCACTGCAATACTTGAAGTCAACAGGATGAAAGAATATTCCAATGGAACAGTAATTCCCTGTAAATCTACAGTTGTTTTTCCTATTTGGCATAGCGATGAGTTAAATAAATTAATAATGTTATAATTCATGCAAATAAGCCTGGTTACTCAGTTTTCTCTATTTGTCACTTCACAGTCCTGCTTAAAGAGAAGGGAAGAACCCTGAGTTAATAAGTAGGTTGCGACAACCCAAGTAGGAACAAAAAAAAGGTGTCAAAAATCACTATAAACAACAGATTTTAAGAAAGAGAAAGGAACATTACAGGACTGAACTCATCCACATCCACAACAAGATCTCCTCTCCAGTGCATTTGGTAATTCATTACATTTTCTCCTCCTAAATATATCATGGAACAGAGATCCCAGCAGTTCTTCTGAAATTGCTGCTCATGGATCGAGTTATCAGTGTAAGAAAGATTTCTTTTTTTTTTTTTTTTTAAATTCCATGCTATCATCTTACTAGTTTCTTCATTTTTCTAATCATGTCTGAATATTTGGATGTGCATCAGCAAAACCAGAACTCCCTTTCCCCTAGATTTCCGTCCAAGCTTGACAAGTAAATACGTTCGTAGTAATGAAGTACACGAAAGTGAATGTGATATCCCAGCTGTAGTCTCAAAATAAAACAAATCACTTAAGATCACAGTGTTTGCTCAGTTCGTGACCTGGCGTCTGAGCTACACGTGATAACTCCCCAAGTGATTCAGCTCACACAGCAGCTTCCAGCAGACACTTAAATGGTAATGACATGGGCAGAGCTCTGCTAATTTGAGGGCAGATCACTGATGTAACAAAGGTTAGGCTCCACGATTGCTTTGTCAAATTCCTCTTTATAACATGATTATTAAGTAGTATCACTGAAAAACATTGGCATATCGAGGCCATCTACCAGAAGGCAAGCTGTCTCCTCCCCTCACAGATGGGATGTGCATGCCTCAGAGTCTCAAGGACTTCACTGCAGAAAGAAATATGAAGCAACGCTCTCTGTTTCCACATGATAAATATACTTCTTTAGCTCGGAGTGCTTAAACTCTGTACCTCCAGTGCGTCTTCTCTTTCTTAAGCACCAGCTCCTTAAAGGAAAACTACTCTGTATATTGGTGTGTTTTATTCCCGTGTAAAAGGAATAACAATATTTAATAACACACTCGAGTAATAATTTAAACCTTATAATCTTTTTTTTTTTTTACTTGAGAATTTCTGAATTCATTGTCTTTCCCCTGACAGCCTCTGTCTACATGAAGGGGGACAAGTAGCAGCATTTTTGTCCCTGTTAATTAAAATATAAGGTTTGCACTTAAGAGAAAGCATCTAACATTAGAAACACTGTTTAAATGGATAATCAAGACATCGATGCCATTAGTTTCTTTGCTTCCATTTGTTATGACAAGCCTTTCATTTTTACAAATATTTTTTCAACAACGGTATCACCAAAATACAGAAGAAAACATTTGATTCTTTTATCAACCAAAAGCTGATTAGGAATTTTCAGGACTCAACTACATCATAAGCTGTTAAATCATATAATCAAATTAGAATTAAAACTGTGCATCCCACATTTGGCCAACAGCAGTATTATTCTGAACTGCAAGGAGAGTTTTGAATAATTTGATCTGCCTTTGATTTCTAAAACTGCTGTTCACCTAAAATTGCCAAACTCCCATTTTTCTAACCCAAGTGTTTCTTTAATACAAGGTGTGTGCTGAGTTCAGACCAAGCAAAAAAACCTGTCACTAATTTTGGAACACAACCACACCTAAAAGACGAGTAAACAGGAAATAGCCTTGAGCTGTAAAGCATTATACATATCTCAAGGTAGCCAGCTATTATTTCAGAAGTAGGAAATAAAGGCAAGAACTTACTTCTAGCACAGTGGATGCAAGTGCATTGACATTGCAAGTGTACAAAATGCTTGGATTTGGTGTTGGTTTACTTATACATGAAAAATAAGCAAATATCATTAATAATCAACACTAGCAAGGTGCATTGAAGATGAAAGGTCAAATTCTACACATAGTCACAATTACATTTTTAAGAGGTGGCACAGACTGATAAAGTTTCTTTTTATCTGGCTGCATATGCAATCTGACTCCACATCTGTGCATTAACAAAAACTAAGATCTGTCTCCACGTGATACGTACGGTGGCACAGGTAAGCGTTACCATAATTACATCCCAGGCAACATTCAGACTTTATCATGAAAAACGCATCACAGTTGAAAACAACACACCACTTTTGTAAATCCACACCTGAGCTACGAAAACTATAAAAGCATGCTTTGGTTTGGCATGGTAGTTACTTAAGACCTTAAGAACTACAAAAACGTATTCATCATGAATACAAGTACTATTTCCAAATAACAGCTGACTCACAAAGTACCCTGGTGATATGTCTGCAGAAAATAAGCAGATGACTCATGTCTGTAAATTCCTGAAAGTACCAATAGACCCTTTGCTTAGTCATCTTTTGCTTGGATGCTGGGTTCATGAGCTTTGTAAACTATAATGAGGGATCTAGCTCTTAGTAGGACTCTCTCTTTTTTTCCTCTCTTCTAAACAGTGCAAATTATCTCTCTAAAAATAACTTCATCTACGTAAGTGAGTCACTTCAACTAGCAAGCTTACACAAGTCATGCAGTTAGGCAGTAATATTTGGTTATGAAGGTAAAAATCTTGCTGTCAAACTCAGTTTTAAAATGAAAATTATGTCAGAGGAAGTCCCATTTACCCCTTCTCTCACAGAAATAGAAACATTTCCTTTGGAAAATGTAAACAATTATCTCATTCAGGAAAGTAAAGCTTTCTAATTCAGTTTCATGCTCAAAGTAATTTAATCATTATGATTTCTTACTTTGGCTTTCCTAAGCATCATATTATTAATATAAGAGGAGCTCAAAGAAGCAGGCTGGGGAAAGAAGCCAATACTATAGCAAAACGCTTACTTTCTCCTTTGTTACAATTTACAGACCATTTTTAAGAGTCAAGTTTTAGAGATCCATAGTGCCAGGAAAATCACATCTTTATGAAAGCTCTACATGAGTGCTGTTTTGGGTAATTAAGCATTGAGTAAATTCTTCAGTGATTGAACCCTAATTTTCCCACACAGTTCATAAGAAAGCAAAAGAACAAGGATTTGCTTGTTGAGAATGAGTCATGTTGTAAAGAAACTTAATTACAGTTTATAAATAGTTGAAGTTGCTCTCTTTTTGAAACAGAAGAAACTATCGAGAGAACGAAGACAAATTTGCTCGTCTTAGAATTCAGTGCATACGTATATTCAAAACAGAGTTATCTTAAAGTCAAAATCCTGATTCATTAATAGCTGAAAACCTGTGCAAGGAATCAGTAAGGTTTAACTGTTCATTTTCTTAAAGACCAATCATACGGAGATCTGGAACAGGTTACCTAGTTTGTTAAGCTTTTGTCAACAATGACACGGTTGACTGAGATGGATTTATTAACTCTAAAGTAATGTTTTTAGCATCGTATTTTATGGCTTTTTAAACAGCACAGAAAATGTGGAAGGGATGTCTTGGCTAAAGAATACTCCAGTGCTGCTATAGGGTTTCTGAAGGAAAAATGCTCAGAAAAAAAAAGGCAGCTTTATCAGTGTTCCCCTCCCTCCCTTTAAGTACTGGAGAGAATAGAAGGAAAAACAAATTCATGCTTGAAATGCATGCTGACCATACAAATATTTCAAAGTATTCAGATGGCAACATTCACAGGCAATTTCCCATATACAGTTCCCCTGTTCTACAGAAGCTGTTTGCCCACCCTTTGTGAGACAATGGGTAAAATCCAGACATTTGTTTTCACAGAAGTCAACATTTACTCTGGATGTTATGTACTATTTTAATGCCTGGATGATCTTACATTGGTTATCTTATTAACCTTCTGGCTGCTTGAATCTGCTGCAGTTTATTGCACCTGTAATTTGTTTTACACCCATAAACAATGGCTGATCTGGATATTTTACTGCCGAGCTTTCTAATTCTACAAGCTCTCGTTGCCTGCACAACCTTAATTCAATCTATACTTGCTTTAGGAGACAGCCTTCAAATACTGGACAACAAAGTATTCTTTCCGATTCAGTTCCTAGGCTGGCCAGAATGCACCGAACTCGATTCTGTTTTCCATCCCACTGCACAGGTTTTACCCCCGTACACAATATTGAAGCCTTGCTCTTAATGAATGTGTGTTCATCTCCTCATTAGTTTTTCCATGCGATGATTCTAATCCCCGTAAGATGACAGCTATGTAAAACAGTAAAAAAAAAATTAAAATTAAAATTGCTTCACAGCATCTCTGTGAGCTGAGAGGCTATTTAACAATTCCAGATGGGGAATGAAGGAACTAAGAAAGGATGGCCAGTGTGCCCACTGACTGCTGAGTGCCAACGTGTGGCACCCAACTTCTGAGATTCCTAACAGTTCATACTTCATACAGCCAAACACAACCCTTTCTGACTGCCGTAGCAGGTACATCAGAATAAACCATTAGTGGACACGTGAAAAGTTTTAAATGATTTCACCAGAAAAACAAGAAGGGTACAGGAAAGATGTGCTAAAATCAAATCTCCAGAGAACCCTGAACAGTCACAACCTGATACTCCCCGTTCTCTTCCTGAAATCCCCTGACTCACTCCTTATCATCCAACTTCGGCCAGAAACTGCCTCTGCATTCAAGTATTTCTGATGAAATCAGTCATGAAAACAGGAAATACATATCCCAGGCTCCAGAATTATCTCTGGATAGTACATATTCATCATCGTTTTGCTTGTTCTTTTTTCGGTTCACTGAATTTCAACATCCTCTCTGCTAGCCCAGACCTCTGCTTGCCCAGCTCGTGATGCTAGGAAGAAGCACTTGTGGATTTGAAGGAAGGGCCTCAACCTGAGAAGTTCCTTGAGCTCACACCTCTCCAGTTTTTATGAGGAGTTAATGTGGATGAGACCCACATAAATTTACAATGCAACTTGTTGGTAACACAGATACCACGCTATATAATAATGCTCTTGACACATCTATCAAGCTCTGTGTTAAAAGGATTTTGGCTGGTGGATTTTCTGACATGGCTTCTCCCATGGGAAAGCTGTTCCAGACAGCCTGTACACTGGGTAAAAAATCTTCCAACTAACTTCAAGGGAGAACAGCTATCTCCTTTTTTTTAACACAGAAATTCCAGTATAGGAAGCCTTATAGGAATCATACTGGTCACTGTACCTACGGACTAACCTGAATAGGTTCAGCCACAAGCATTTTGGGGACCGTAGTGGCTTAGCACAGATCTCTGCAGTGGCAGATTTCAGGCTCCTTTGCCTAGTGAATCTTTCCTCAACACTTTCAAGCTGAAGGCCTTTAGCCTACATTCTACTCGCGAAAAAAAAAAAAAATTAAAAATGAAAGGGTCAATTTGGCTCAAAATACACACAATTACAAAATACCACAGCTATCCTGCTTTGGTGCATAATGATGTAGCCTTACAAGAATGAGAGTAAGGATGACAAATAACATAACAATGCTATTAGCGTGGAACTTTGGGTTAACAGAGCACAGTCATACAAGTTTGATTCTGTTAATAGATGAGAGCAAACATCCTTCCTGGAGAAAAACAGGTTCTTTGCAGGAAAATGCTATTTTGAAAGCAACATTTCAAAATTTCAAGTGCAAAATGAAAAGCTGTTTGTGGAATTTTAGCTGAGACACTTAGGGCACTTTGGGTGTGTTGATAATCACAGCTGTTTTCAAAATAATTAAGTCTGCCATCGCGATGTGAAACATCCTCACCATCAGCAAAGTGAACACTTATAGAGTAAATAAGATGACTTACATACAAAATGCTTCCAAATATGTAAATACTATGAAAAAAAGTGACAACATTTTTTCCTTAGCTGCATCGGTTATATATTAACTGAATGCACTTTAGTAAAAAAACGGAAGATAAACATTGGAATGTGACAGGTTGTTTGTGGTAACGGAGCAAAGGCAGTATCTGGAATTATAACAATTTTGGTGAGTACATGAAATTGACAGCTCCTTCTTTTGTACTGGGAAATGGATCTGGCAACAGAACAGCTCACTAAGGAGCCAGTCCTGCAACAGCATTTGTATAATGATTGATCCTCATAACTCCACAAAATTTCCTGACCCTGACAAGTCAGCACAATATTCAGGAATGGGAAGGAAGTTAGAACCCCAGTGAGACGTTTAGAAGTTAACATTATTAGCTAGTCATTTGGAAGAATTCAGCTGGGATAAGGAAGGAGGAAAAATGCTGAGGAACCTTTTCCTGAGAACTGTTTTAATGTGTTACCTCCAGAACCCAAGGCTGTTACTGTAAGTGCTGGCAAATACCCAGTTTGCAATTGCTTTGGTTATGATCATTGTGACATCAAGGAATGCTTAAAGGAATATAATTTTCTTTTTTTCTATATTTTTTTTCTAGTTGGATGGGAATGACTTTCAGCCATTATCAGTCTCGGTGAGATTCAAAATAAGAATTGGTGCTTTTTTCAAAATTTTTGCACCATCAGTATGTCCCATCCCCTAATGTGTCTTATAATAACATAACATCTTTTACAGAAATAGCCATCTTCAGAGTCGAAAACACAGAAGTCATTATTTCTAACTCCACTGCTCTTAGATAGCTTTTCAATCTTTCTGAATAATGGAGACAATGACTTGTGATGGATTAAACTGTTCTGACACATTACAGAGAGTAGACTTGTTTACTTTGTGAATTTGTACGAATCTGAAATAAATGTATCATTTACATTTGTTTTAAATGAAGTACAAAACCCTTTCTTATTTAAAGAGAACTGCCTAACATTGCTGTATCTATCTTGTGGTTCTCACTGCATTGATAATGGGAACTACAATATAGACAAGGCACCAATGGCAACCAGATTTCTTTTTATGATTACTATTGTTTCTATTTTCTTTTGATATAGACAGATGATAAGGTTGTAAGAATATGTCACGTCTTTGTCATAACCAGTATCTGCTCTTTAAAGTGCCTCATCCTTCATTCAAAAATAGCATTTTAAAAAAATGTGACCTTCGGTTGTTTAAATACCTTAAGTTTCAGTGTCCTACAAACAAGGCTATCAAATTCTTTGTTTAGTCTTACAGAGGAACTAAGTAACAGATCAAAGCAAGAGATTCTTCAAACAGTTCTGTTACATTTTTAGACCATGAAAAAGTGATGTAACAACCTGAAAACTGCTTTTTAATGTCCTCTCTCTTTGGAGTGTCACCTCTCACCTCAACTGAATACTCTTGGACTTTAACAGCAAGACTGGACTACCTGCTAAAAATATCCCATGGAATATCTCATAATCCTATTCTGAGCCCAAATAAATGGCACAGTGGCCTCACAGGTCTTTTCCTTCTCTAATTCCAGTAACCATGATTACTTGAATTAAGACAAAGGCTTTTTATTTTTACCTCGTTAGCTTCAGCCAGTGACATCTAGTTTGCTTTATTTTTACTTAAAATTCTCAAAGATCTTCATTCCCTCCCCTTCCGTTTTTATTTCCTTTTATTGTTTCTGCCGTAACAGTTTCTATAGTAACTTCTCCAAGTGGTGATGAGATTGATGCTACTAAAAGCTGCCTCTCCTCTATGTGAATTGCATGAAGATTATACTTTAAATACAGTTGCAGTTGCTATCAGTGTAAAAAGCAATCTGTGGCCTTCTCTTGGCCCTTTTCTTCCTATTCCAGGCTGGTGGCCATAGCGTGTTACTGTTGGAGAAAAGGCGAAAACTTTTCTTCTTTTTTCACAGTACAGACATGATGCTAAATGCTGAGAAGTTCTACATTACTTTCCAACAGGGCATGAAGACTTTATGACTATTTTTACCAGAAAAGCAGCTGTGCAAAAACATTGGCTTCCCTCGCTAATACTTTATGAAGCTTACAAGGCTTGCAAATAAGTTCTTTTTCCTGTTTTCAATGCTGCCTGGGATTTGAAAGGAAACTGATTTATTTCATTCTCATTTGTGATCAGCGTGGTGCTATCCTGCAGGCCAAGAGTAACCTTTGCTGACACACTCACTGTCCTCTTCTTTCAAACTTAGCTCCATTCAGTCTTAGACCTTTCAAATCAGATCTGTTTAACCTGCCCAGCTTAAGTGTCTTCCTATTCCAGTCCAGAAACTTCCGTCAACTCAAGCCTGTATAGCCAATCTTCAATTTTATCTTCAGAACTTTAGTTCTGTGGAAGACAGCAAATGTATTATACAAGGTCTAGCTCTACAATAGAACATTTGAATACATAATTCCATTGCCAATGTGAAACCCAATTTGGTTTTCTAAAGGCTACAAAATAAGAATTGTGTTTTATTTCTAGAAATTTTACACCTCTAAAAATTCCATGGTGTTCTCTAGCACCTTGTTTTTTTCTCTGGCAGCATTGCCTACTACTAAACCCATGGAAGAGCCCTGTGAAACCCATGCTGATCCTCTCCTATTTGTTTTCTACTTGCTACTATGAGCAATTTTCAGTTTGCTATATCTCACCCCTTTAATGCAGTTCTCACCTTAGAGAAAAATTTCCTCTCTGAATGTGTATATCGGAATGTGTAGAAACAAGACATAGGCATGGAGTAAGAAGAAAAAGTACCAAGATCTGTACTCAAGTCCCAGCTCTGTCAATGACTTTTTGTGACCTAATTACTTTTTTTCCCAAAATCAAGTGTATAAAAGAGGATTATATCACTTCCCTATCTCAGGTATCTCTTGTAAGACTTTATTAGTTGTCTGCCACATACTTAGATATGTAGTAGTACTCTAGATAGATCTATTAGATAAGAAAAAGCAATATTTCACTTTTTAGAACAGTGCAATTTGAAAGAATTTATTACAAAACCTTTCAGTCCATTTGTTAAAGTACTTGTAGTTCCTGGAAAAACATCAATTAGTGCCTACAGCAATACACCACTGTTTGAAAGGTATGTCAGATATATGTGTTTCTCAGAAATTGAAAAGATACTATCCACAGCAAAGTGACATTTAAAAATACTTTTGCACTCCACCCATGTAACAGGCCACCATAAAATACCTGTACAACCCAATTCAGTTGTTTCCTGTTTGTTTCTGTCATACCAATTTATGAAACATCCTTTTGACCACTTTTCCTTTTTTTTTTTTTTAGCAGATTTTAAAATATGAACCTAAAACTAATTTATAGTGATTACAAAACGAATACAGAAAAACAGGAAAAGAAGAAAAGACCACCTCTGTTTTCAGGTTAACTTGCTTTGATTATGAATACCCAAATACAAAAATGCTCGTTCAGCTCATGCAAAAGTAAATACCCCAGATGGAATCAAAGGAACATGATGTTTAGAGTACTCTTAATGACAAACATTAAATTATCAGCTTTCAATAACAATTTCAAACTAAAACTAGTTGGCAGTGCCCTGTAGAAAAAAAAAAAAAAAGGAAAAAAAAGATCAGCAAAAGGTTAATTAATTTACCAAATGCTGCAATGCAGCTCTGGGATTAGCCCCTGACTATGCCTAGTTAAGTGTAGAACTGTGTGCTTGTGACTCGGGATACTTTTCCATCACACTGCCCAATCCACAGCTCTGCAGGGGATCTGCAACTTTCTTTGAATTCAGTTAAGTGATACACACCTCACTACATCGAGAACGTCACAGAATGCTTTATTTTGTTGGCAAACAATGTACAAAGTTCTGAAGAGCCCCCCCCTCTGCTTAGGGAGTATTTTGCTGTAGACAGAATGATGCGCTCAGGAACTTTCAAGACCAGATTCAGAGAAATACTGTTATTCACTAGAAGCACTGAGAGTCACAGGAAAAAATTGTCTCATGAGAGACACGTAGCGAACAGACAAAAAATTACTCTCAAGCATAACATTAGAATGGCTTTTGACTTCTAACCAGCCAGGTTTGCATCACTGGGACTTTGTTAATCTTCAGTTTCTCATTTAAGAAAGAAATGAAATCCCTATAATCTTTGCAGACTTTTGACTTTTTTTTGATTGAATTTCTCTTACTGACTCCTGAAACGTTTATTTTGTTATGCTTGACATCTCTGCTGAGCCATCTTGCTTTCCTGAAACTACCAGATGTTACTCCGTTTCCCTGTATCTTATTTGTCATGTTCTCTCTTTTTTCCTTCTCCCTAAGTTTTCACAGAGTCATTTTTTCACCTATGGAACAATGAGAAGAATATAATAAAAGCACTATATAGTAAGCACTTCAATTACATAAAAGCTCACAAAGCCATCAAAACATGTAGAAGCTATTTAATGAAATAGTCCACTCAACAATTGCTCCTTCCTCAGAAAACAGCTGGGGCAAACAACAGTTTATTTTCCCATACCTTTTCTTGAAGAGGCTTCTCTTTCACAATCAGACTAACTTCCCTGAAGAAGCGGAGCCAATGCAATCTTTATTCCCTCCACGGATTACTTTTCCTGAATTTTAAGTATTAATTGTGATCACTGCCATGCACTGATATTGATGAAGAGGAGCAACTCTTACAGACTATCTTCCTTTCAGCTTCCAAAAGCTATGTGAGCAAGTCTTACATGACAGAAAAAAGAAAAAAAAATAATTCTCAGGAACTACCAAACCCACTCAAATGATTATTCATACTCTAGCAGCACACAGGAGTCATTGAGCACGTTCCAACTGCATTAAACACTATATCAAAACAACAAACACTAGCTACTTTTACATTTAACATTTGTATTATTGTAGTGATATTTACATTTACATTTACCAAGACCTGTAAGTCCTACACAACGAGAGGGCTCTAAGGCCAAAACTACAAGCAGATTTAGAGGAATGTTTACAGGGAACAGTCTTCGGTTCTGGGTTTCAAATTGCTCAGATAAACAAGTATTTCTTAAACATTTTTATTATCTCAGTGGCTGTGGAGTTACTGTGTCAGGCATGTGATTTTTCAAATAAGAATCTGCAGAAGCGATTTCAAAAAGAACAGTAAGATCTTAGATGAAAGAAAATACTTTTGCCATGTCACATAAGCTCTCCTAAACCCTCATAGCAAACAGTAAGTGATCAGAAACACGTTCATTTAGGAAACATCTTCCATTTAAGACTTCATCAAACCTCCTTACTAGCCATTTACTACCACGAAATCTAACTTGTTTACTTAAACAGCTGCTGGAGGAATAGATGAAGGGGCTGATGAATGCTCATTAGCCCTGTTCTGTTGACTATCCAGGAGAGGGACCGTCTTGTTTAAAGGGCAGTATCATCTTAAACTACACCAGCTGCCTGAAAAATTAACACTTATCTAAATTCTAAGGATTATTGTTGCTCTACTGAGTGATTAAAATGGTATCTGAAGCCTACTGAGTTATTTCTGCTTGGAGAGGGAACTGATAGAATAAATTACTTACTTCTTCAATGCAATTTTGTGTATTTACAGGGAGTGGGCACACATTCCTCTTTCTCTGAACGCTACTGGCATAAACTGCACTTTCCTTGCAGTGTACTATAAACCTGTCTTGCAGCTACTAGCACTCTTTCCCAATGTTTTTTTCCTCTCCCAAGCTCCATTTGACAATGATGGCTACCAAAAATTCTTTCTCTTCACTCTTCCATCTGCCTCCTGTTTACTTTCTTAGGCTGTGGACAGATATGCTAATCCAAATCCAAAGAAAGCTTATGTGAGGAAACCCCAATTATTTAGCTCGGCCCACCACATAAGCTGAGCCCATTTTGTCTCAACTGCACTGGCACAAGCTGCTCTGCTGACACACGTCTGCAGATAGCAATAACCAACCAGGAATGCATCAGAAGCTGGCACTGATGACTTCTCCCAAAACAGTGAATACAGAACAGGGTGTCTGTCCACAGCCTGATACTCCCAGTACAACCTTCCATAACCCAATAATGCTCTGGGCCTTAAGATGGCTTCTCCCTCCCTATAGAAAATCCTCATTCCAGCTGAGATGCTCCCTATTTCTGTTGTATTCTTTGAGAGAGGTCACTGCAGAAGTGCACAGACAGCTAAGAGGGTGTACAAAACACTACTTCAGTTGGCACTCTCATGGCAAGAAAGCTTCTTAATTAGACTTTTACCTTTCATTTGACCAGCTTTGTGAACCTAACAGGTCACTGGTATTACCCGGTATAGAAGCTGCAATCCTTTAAAGTTAGCCAAGATCAGCGCAGCAAGTGTTCCCACCAACTTCAGCTAGGTCTGAGGTTGCATACAAACTTAAGATACAAACACTGGCAGTTTCCAACATTCTCCATCCCCCAACATATTGCTCAAAGAAACAAAAACTATTTAGTTTAATATCTGTCCTTTTCAAGACATCTTAAACAAATAACCACTAAGAGAAGAAGTTTCATTTGCTATTGCAATTGTTACAACTTCTGTCAATGCTTTTTGTGCCAATAACCTAAAAATCTCATAAGATAAAAATAAATCTTTGAAAAGTCTACATACATATTGGTTTGGCATCTTACTCTTGTGTCCATACCAATAAGACTCCTTAATTATGCACAGATGTGACTTGTATTTAGATACAGTATAAATACGCAGAACGGATGCAGGAATATGTATGAAGAAATATCTACCTCCAGAAACTAATCATAGCTGACTTATAAATAACTAGAGAAAGAAATCAGCAGTACATTGACATTTACTTACAAAGCTTCATTCTGAGGCTTACTCAAAACAGATATCAATATCAAAAGCATTAAGCCTGATTAATGATTTCCTCTTCCATGTGGAGGCACGAACTTCTCTGAACATTCATTTCTGCTGTCATATATTTGAAAGCACTTAGTTCTTACAAGTAAACCACTAAAACAACAGTTCATTTCACCACTCTTTGATCTAATATACCAACTTTAGCAGCTACATTAATCTAGTGATTAAGTTGGCCATTAGACAGTTGTGTGTTTTAATGTATAATGGACAGACTTCACTGTTCATTCCATAATTACTGCACAAATCTGTATTTTTTAGCAAGTGAAGCTGTTTTAAGGTTATTGGTCTTTTTGCACTCCAGAATGATTTTCCAGTTTCTCTCCTCCTTTTCTTTAACTAGGTTTACTCAGTAGAATTACTCTGAATGATTTCATTTCTAGTGTGTTTTACTTCCTAGTTTCCAAGTACGTTTGTAACTTTGAATGACCATATTGGCAAAAATCACCAAAGAAAGTTATTTTTGAAAGATCTGGATGCATCTTTTAAAGGAAATACAATTCACTGTAGGGTTTATACATCTTACAACCTCAATTAAACCTAAAACTTTAACAAAAAATAAGATGCTAGTAAAATTTACTATGGTTCCTTTCATTTGATTTGCCACAGTACTTGCTGTATACTGACCTATTTATTTCTCTCTGAACACTTCCGCTACATACTACAGTAAATATAAAAGGTAGAACAGTTTTCATCTTACGGCTATCTCTCCCAGACATTTTATTAGACGCTTGCTAAATATTCAACCATAATATACATAGTTATGTCAGTGGTTAAGAGATGAAAGCCTACATTACTTCACTCAGGAAATGAAGTACAGGTTTCAGTCCTTTCATTGCAATATCCTTTAGTGCATGGAACATAAATGTTTTTGCAGTGGATTGTTCAGCAAGCAAGTGATGCAATGACTTACACAGCTAAGCCACTGTATGATTTCTAAGGCCACAGGGTTAATGCATAGTGATAAACTATTCAGTTATAATTGTAGCGTTCATGCCAGTTAAATTGAGCACTCTGAATATTACTTCACAGTTAAAACTTACTCTGTTATTTAACAGAAATTTGAATTTTGATTACTCTGAAATCTAACTGATTCAACATTTAAGTTATATTATCCCAAGGCAAAAATCAGATCCACAGCACAGTATGTAGTTGAAGAGTAAGTAAAGATCTTATAAGGACAATTTTTCCAACTACATCAAGTTTTGTGTTTCCCCCCATGTAAATCATATTAATATAATGGAGTTCTTTTAATTTCATGTTTGCTGTTTCTAGACCACTTACAATCAGAATTCTTTGATGCCTAGAAATTTTATGTGATAAAGAGAAAGGCATAAATGAGGCCAATTGTAATGATCTCCAATACAACACAAAGTGAAGGATTTCTCTTAACAATGTCAATTCCCACTTCTTGCTTTAAAAGACCTGGATAAATTCAGATGTCTTTCAGACATCATTAGTTTTCCACATGAAAAGCTAACCCACAATCACAACCAATGTAAACTGAAATACTGCAAAGCTAAAGTGTTAACAAACACCAATGTTGCAGCTGCTCAGACTACGTGGTAATTAAAAAAAGACAAGAAGCATATTAAGAAAAAACAAAGTATAAGATGACTGAATTTCCCCACAAGAAAAAATCTTTCATACCAATGAACCCCACCTTATAAGGAAAAATAATAATTTCTGGTTACCATGTATAATGCAGTAACAGAGCCACACTCACCATAAAGTAAAGTAAATTTTTCTCCATAAAGTAATTCCTATATATTTAATTATAAACATCTATTTGAAAGTGATACAAACTTGATCAAAAGATTTCAAATAATAATCTAGCCACATACTGCATCAAACTAGTGGGCATTTCATCTTGAAGAGTTTCATTCTAGGAGTAAGTTTTGGCTCTCAACCACGGTATCTTGTTATTGTTCTTTTATAATGTATTTTCCCTACACTAAAGTGTCATTACTATCACCATCATTTCAGTAATTCCTGACAGTTACACAAGATTTTAGGTATTTCCAGGTTATGTATAGTATTGGTCCTCATTACTGACAGGTTATTGACATTTCGGTCAGGAGGAGTTACATCTGTGAGCTCAACCTTAAGTCAAGTTACCAGCACATCTTCCTGGAATGCTTTTGGTGCTCTGTAAGGCCAGCAGTACACCTCGCGAATGTGGATCCTCCCTCTTTCTCCAAGTACGATCAGGACTTTGCGTTTTCAAAGTGCCATGGTCACATCAAAAATACATTAAGCATTGGGTAAAAATAGCTAAAACTTTTAAATTGTTTCCTGCAATTGTACTTTTTCCCTTTTGAACTCGTATCTTCAAGAGGATAGACATTTGTGCCTGAGGCAAAAAGTTACTCACTGTGAACAAGGAAGCAAAAATCTTTCCACATCAGCAACAGAGTAAGCTTTGTGAAGCCTTCTGCATCATATTCCACCACGCCGCTATCAACAAGAAATACAAAAAAGAATACAAGTTTTATCTAGCATTCATACTAATACTGAATAAGATATATATAAATCTGGGATTTCAGGGTTTGGTGTTTTTTCATTTGTTCAGAAGGTTCCAATAATTGTTTTATTTATTAACAATTATAGTTTTCTAGCTAAATTTATGCTCTGGTACTGGAGATTCTTACCCAAATAGAGGCCATATTCATAAATATATTTTAGAATAAAATGAGACCTGGTAAAGCATCTAAATTGACTATAACTGTACACACACAAAATCCCTGCACGTTATTCAGTTTAAGAGGATTTATTAATACACTATTAATGGACATGGTAAAATTGAAACTGTACAGGCTGACAAAAGTTTAAATTTGAAAATTAAAAAGAGTACATATAAAGAATCACAGCACAACAGTATAAAATATATATATAATGCTTGTTGTGTAGACATTAAAAGTTTCAACCACCAAAAGAAGACATTTTCTAAGTCTGAAGCAGTATCAGGACTCGTGAACCATGCCACGAGTGAAATAAAATCAGAGGCATACCTGGTCCATTTCTATACTGCAGTTTGGATCAAATAATTCTCAGAAGAAAAAAAACCACAAGCTTTCATATGGATTAAGCCTACATCATCTCTGTCTACTCACACGTCCAAATCAAGTCGCTGTTATCTATCTACAGTTGTATAAAATTCGGGTACATACTAAAAACCACTTGTCTTCCTACCCTCCCTTGAGAGACTGGAGATTTGAAAAGCTCCTAAATATTCATGTCATTTGGAATCACCACACAGAAACAAAAATCCCCTCCTTACAATGAGGCAAAGCACTGCTGATCAGGCACTTGCTGTCACATCAGCTCCTGGACCTCTGTTCAAGCCAGAATTTAGGTGGAAGGACGAAGTGCCCACCTTTCACAATGCTAAAACACCCCAGATTCATTGATTTATGAATCGCTTGTCTCATCACATCAGTCCACGGACCTCTGAACTGCAGGAATTCAAGACGACTGAAAGCCCTTTCTCTCATGAGACACGCTATAGCTCCATGGTGGGAGCAGCTGGTCTCCCAGTCTTGCCTTTATGTCAAGCAGTGGTTTCTGGCTACTGCATGGCTTGGAACCGTACCCCACTTTCCCATCCTCCCACTTATGTCACCGCCTATTACTGTATGACCCCCTGAGCCCTATATTCGGCAACAAGCACATTTCTTTTGCACAGGGAGAAAATCCCTACTGTCCTTTTCCCATAATCAGCTGTTTTCTGAGTAAAATCAGATCGGCAACACGCACTGAGCACTGAACTTCATTCCAGTATTTCCCTGGAGGGCAAATCTATATACATCATTCTGCAGAAATGACCAGATTTCATCTGGATATCAGTTACAAAACCAAAGACCACGTGCAGGGAATAACACTTTCACGATGCTTCATAAAACAACGCATCAACGGAAAACTTACGTTCCAAAGTGACTCAGGAAGGCTGCGATGTACTCTCTTCTCTTATGGTATCCCTGAATAACGTATTGTACCTCAAAAAAAAAAAAGGAAGAAATCAATAGCTATAAAAACATTAAAAAAATAATGCTGCTTATTTGCCATTTATTCCTTGTTAATGAAGATTTACATGGTTCTGAATCTGAATCCTTACATTTAATTTGCATGATTTTCCTAAAGAAACCTAAAATGCCTTTAAAAGAAGAGTGGATTCTGGCACACAGAAAATCTTGTAAAGAAATTTCTTTACTCACTTCCAAGTAAAACTTAGTATTTCACAATATACTGAAGCACTGTTCAAGTACACAAGGTAAAGAGTGAAGAAAAATGCATGACCTTGCCTTGCTGAAGTTTAAGTATGAAGCTGCGTTAGGCAAAACGTAATTACCTGATGTGACAGATGGCTAAGTGTCAAAATCAAATTCAGGTTATAAAAAAATACAAATAATTTCACAGTGGATCTTGGGTGTTTTCTGAAGACTGTACCTCCAAGAAAATCTTAACACTAAACTTTTTCAGTGGTTTCATGCTGACTCAGGGAGCCACCTACTCAATTGCAAGTACCAATTTCTGAGGCATTCTAGGTTTTGAAAGGCTTCCATCCTGGCACAGACAAAATCTAACAATGCTAAACTTGGAAAACTATAGGCAAAATTCTCCTTGCATCATGTATGTTTTCTTATTGATTTGAATGGGGTTACTTAGCAGAATAGCGTGAACAGTGTTTGACCCATGACAGAAACAACGCTATGTTGCCAGGCTGAAAGAGCACCTGGTTTACAACTGGTTACTTGAAGAAGCTACACTATGGTTCCATACGTGATGCCTTATGCAAATCCCTTTGCCTTCCAGAATGAAAAAGTAATGCTTTAAAAGTCTTTTTTTCCTTACCAAACAGGCAAAGAATAGAAAGAATATTTTTATTGACCATGGCAATATTAGAACGCCTTGGCTGGCAAAGGCTTTCCTAAATTTTTTAAGAGACCCTGATACAATCATTGCTGTGAGCTATCTTGTACCCCTTAAATTATTCTGTTTATATTGAGGCTTATTTCATTTTATAAAAAACTATGACTATTTTGAAGGCTTTGTGTGGAATCTGAAATGTTATTTTGGGAAAAGAAAAACCTACAATAAGTTTGCTTAATGGAGTTTATTTAAAAAAAGGATAAAAACAGTCTTGTGTACTTGCAGATTTTAAAAACAGAAGTAATTTTAACAAACAAAAACACAACAAAAACAATTCCAAAGATAGATTACGATAAGTTAAGGAAAAACATTTTGAAGAACTTCTAAAAGATAAAATTATTTTCCTCGTTTGAACAAAGGTAAAAATCATGTGGAAATATAGATAGGAAGTCTGTAACGAGCAGATTCCTAGATGTTGACCCATAAGCTGTTTATTGAAAATTATACAAAAAATGGAGAAGCTTTCAAAATATTGTACTCAGTCTTTTTTGTTTAAACACTAAGCTAGCCAGAACATAACCTTTTCAGTACATGCAACCTTAAATAGCTATTAGTGTATGAATATCCAAGTAGACAGCTAATTCTGTTCATTTGGATGAGAAGAAAAATCACTGAATTCTCTCTAAGGCGTTCAAAATCTACAGTGATGACTATGGTATGAGAACTTTGATTCTTCTGACTAGAAAAATAATATGCAAACTACACATTCGTATTTAATAGCTAAATTTTATGTTACAATGCAATGTATAATACAACCGCATTTTATCCTGAACTGTAGCATATCACAAGAAATCCCACCCCAAGATCTGATTCCAAACATGCTCATTTATTTAACAGATTCATTATCTTCAACACGTTGCTCAGGTGCTCAACTGTTATCAAGAAGTTATCCATTGTATAGTTCATGTCAAATATGTTCTGCTTGAACTACCTGGCAGAAGAAAAATGACGTCTACAGAAACACTACAGTGTGTTACTGTAAACAGTACAACACATAAGGGAAAGGGAAGTTGAGTTCTCTTCAGTTATTTACCTTGTTTGTTAGTAGCTGGCATACTTGGGGTACGTAGTCAATAAGACAACCTCCACCAGGAAAGGCTGGGATGTGAAGGGCAGATGATCCTCCAAGTGCACTAGAAAGAGAAGTTAATTTAGAAGTACATCATATGCGCAGTTCCTGGGATTTGAAAGCGATTTTTACACTGGCCTTTTGCCCTAAATTTAAAGACAGAGGGCTATAATGAGGAAATGCATTTTATGCTGTGGTGATATAAAAAGCATTAAGCGATACCATCTATAAAACCAGGTTATACCACTATCCATTGTAATTCAACACCTTTAATCAAGAATATCACTAACACAAAGCACTGTATAAGGAAATAGGTTTTTTCATTATGAACAGTTACATTTCTTAACCCTCTTCAATCAGATGTACCACACTACAGTTAAGATACCTTGCTATAGCTGGATGAGACAATTTTGGGTCTTGGAATACTGAAAAAGCCACCTTCAGTCAGAACAGCTAAGAACAAACGCAGTAAGTTGGACTGACAAGTAATAGATGTCCAGACACAACGTCAGTCATGCCATTTATTCCAGTTTTTGGCCCCTCCAATACAAGACAGATGTTAAGCTAATTGAAGGCATACCAATGTCTTCAAGTGTGTAATGGAAAATAAAGAGAAGACAGAGAAAATCTTCTCAGAAGTGCACAGTGATAGGATGAAAGGCAACGCAGACATGTTGCAACAAAGGAAGGTCTGGTTAACTATTAGGAAATAACTAAAGAGTGGAAGAGGGGCCCCGAGGGCCTCAGGAATCTCCGTCTTCAAGGTGCTCAAAGCTTGGCTGAACGACTGCCATGAGCAACCTATCTAAACTGGCCCTGTTCTGAGGAAGGAGTTGGCCCAACTAACCTCTGTAAGTTCTCTCCAACCTAAATTGTTTTATGGTTATATTATATGATTCTATGGTTTTGTTCATCCCCCAAGAGAAGCAATGGGAACAAAGATATTCTTTATTCATATGCAATATACCAACTGGAAATCTGAATGACAGAGATCCACAGAAATAAGATTATTTCAAAGATGCATTTACGCTGCTCAACTAATTGCCTTTGTCATAGGATGGAAAACCGAAGCACGCCTGCTATTGCTGAGGATCTTAGCTCCTTCAGCGTGCAAATATCTATAACTTTTTATTTAAATTGCGTTGCATAAGGCAAAAACCAGCTAAAGTCCATGGTACTTTCTTTTAGCAGTACTGACCTAAATCATTCTTATAGTCTTTTACCAATCAAAAGGGATATGAATTTCCATTATGCACTGTGGTTTACATCATGCACTAAACATCCAGAACCTTGTTGGGTACAATTAAAAAGCTTCAAACGCTAAATTACTTTGTGGCCTTCTGTTTACATGCTGCTTCCATGAAAGATTAAACTGGCTGGAAACAAGGATCTTCTCTGCAAAACAAGGCTCTTGTTCTCCAGTGGGACCTGCCCTTCTATTTTCCTCAGTACTTGATAACGTATCACTTTGGTAGGTATAAAGGTCTGCAATCATACATCCCTTTGAAGGAACAGAGCCTAAATAAATAAAACTTGTAATGAGGTATATGGAAATCTGCTACTCAGGCAAAACAGTCTGGGTTCAGCAGACTGTTCACCACATGGAACAGTTCTGCAGGTCTGGATTTTGCATATGCAATGATGAAAGAAAAAAGCCTTGAGTACACCACAGCTACACGAAAAAAAAACAAACACTTTTCTCGCAGAAGTCAGACTTGAATGGGATTTTTTTTTTAAATTCAGTTTCCTTGCTGCTATTCCCTTACGAAAAGTACTCACATGGGAATGTAATTTTGCTGCTTGCAGATGTCAAAAAGAGCAAAGCATAACTACTAGATTATTAAGAAATTAGAACACATCTGAAAGGGTTGTTTGCTCTTAGGAAACTGAAAGCATAATGGGTCCATCAGTCTTTTATGTTGGAGAACAACAGACTTGTCCCTCCTGATATATTACCAGGGGACTGTGAACCTTACTTTAAGATGCTGGCTTTGAGTTTATCAAGTATGTCCATAAAAGACTCCAATCTCATACACAGAGCACATGGTACTGTCCATTTTGCATCCTGCCTCGTTTCATTCGCAACCATGTCCAAGCTCTCCCTCTGAGCCGAGATTCCATTGGAGATGCTCAGATGACTACACAAGAAATTACAGGCTCCTCTCTTGATTACAATAGCAGGCATGAAATTAGAAGAAATTTCTACCAGATTTCACATGCAAATAAAATGCAAACCCTCTATCATCAGGTTCCAATACATCTTCCAGACTGAATTATTGATTTGTGACTATAGGCTTCCCATTTTACCTGCACCCATATTCTGAAAGTAGTCAATTTACAAAAACATGTTGACATAAACAGGGATTCAAACCTTAAATGAAAAACAGACTGCTACTAGGTGTGGCTTCTGAGAAAGAGAACCCTACACAGAAAGAAGGCTGGAATTTCTAGTATAATTATCCTCTGAAAACAGAATAAAGCTGTACAAAATGTAATTTGTGTTCTGTAGAAATAATTATGGGTAGGGAAAATTAAGAGTGGACAGGCATCTTTGTTCCCTCTATTGGGTCAGAGAATTTGCTTATTAAATACTTTAATAAAATACTGCATTTGCACAGGACCTTGCCTCTGACAATCGCAAAACTTTCTATAAACACTTAATAATTAAGCTTCAACTGCCTTATGAGGCTGATGTTTATCTTTTATGTTTGAACACGTAAGGAAGCTACTGCCCGGTATTGGATTTGACCGTGTCTGTGCCATGTCAAAGGGACACACCTTCAGTACCTCAAGTGTGAGGCCCTGCAAGAAGCTATCCTTCTCAAGACCTTATAATAAACCTGAATCTGAAGAAAAAAGTGATTTAATGTCAAATAAGAAGCAGCTGCAATATGTGCAAGGAAATATGTAAAATAAAGAAAAACAGACAAGCGTAGCTCAGTATTTAATGTTCCTCAAGCCTAGTCAAAAGAAAGAAAATAAGAAAAAAATGTCGTTAGAAGCCTTTTAGAGTCAAGAGCATTGTTTGCCAAAAGATTCCACCAGTGGAAACTAAAGATTCCTGCACTTCAGACCTAATTTTCAGATAGCAGAGCCTCTTAGAGGATAAATCTTACATAGTCTGTGATTAAGCTTTCCTTCTTCATATCACTGTCATACACACTTCCCACAAACAAAACACATTTTTATACCCAAGAATAAAAACAACTTCAGTATCAGGTTTCATAACATTCATTTTATCAAGATGATCGAAAAAACATCAAGAGTTATGAAGAACAAATTATTATTTTTTAAACACAAGTAATTAATATTGCTCCTCTACAGCTGCCAGAGTAAGTCTAGTTTCAGAACAACCAAACAGAATTGTTTGATATTTACTTTTTTTTTTTTTTCCCCAGTAACCTGGTACTTTTTAAAGGCCAGAATTCTGATTCTGACTTTCTATAATTTACTATCATTTTGAAGCAACTGTCTTAGTGAATGCTATTTCATTAGGACTGGTACCGGATGAAGATAAATACATGATAGATCTACCTATCTATGAGATAAGGATGCATGAACATGTTGGAAGGCAGAGACAAAGATCTGTTGGCCTCGTCATTTTATTCACTTGCTGCTACGCTAAACCTACTGAGCTCTGCAAACCAACTTTGTACATCTGATCTGTACATCTTCGTACATCCTCATACATCTGACAGATCAGAGACTCCATTGCAGCAAGTTCCTGCTTTCTCGGGTTTCCAGTATCAGATGCAATGTGATTCTGATCCACCTTCAGTGAATTAAACAGGATTTTGTGATGGACTCCATACTGAATTCAACAAGAGCAGCAGTCAGCCTACATTAATAGCAGTTTTGTTCTGAGACACACTGAAATGCAAGAAGAGATAGCGTAGCTGGAGTATGTTTACATTTCTGCTGTTGACTTGTGCATTCCAAGTGAATTGCTCTGTCTGTCTCTCAATGAATCTATTTATTCAAGCCCGCATTTAAAATGCAAAATTCTTTCCCATTTGTTGATAGCTTATAATTACATTAAACTGTCTTTCTCAAGAAATGATCCTTGAAAAAAGATAAAAAGACATAGCACTATTTCACAGGTTTACAGAAGTGACTGTTCTCGTTCCTGAGTATTTAGCTGTAAAGAACCATTTAGTTCCCCTTCCTTAAAAAGGCCACCTACATGGGAAGACAGAAATTGCTTCTAAGTCCCAAGCTCAGAAAAGTTAGTGGTCAGGCAAGACAGACTTAAAGGCATGACAGAATATGCTCCTACTCCCATCCCTAGCCTACCCCTTCCCTGCAACTCTCCCCCATAATCTCTTGGGCCTGCCAAGCTCCCCTAAACTCCTTTCCTTCATCTCTTCCCTGCAATCCATTTTGCTGCCCCTTTTCTTGGAACAGAAAAATGTATGCAAGCACATCACCAGGACATTTTGAGCTGAATCTGAAAATAAGGATTATTTCAGACTATTCCTTACATCTTGCAGGGTCCTGCAAGAATACCAGTATCACAGTTTATAAAGTTATGTGCTGACACAGGTTATGGTACTGCAGATAAGCACCCATACACATTTCATACTCTCCATATGTTTTGCTCTAATGGCTTTTATCTGTTACCATTCTCTGTGCCCAAAATTCCATAAGCTTTTCTTTGAAAGACGTATCACAAACAACAGAACATCTAAGGAGATTTTTCAGGCTCTGAAAAGGAGATATCTGGCACAATGGTATTTATTTTCGCTCCAAGAGGGGAAAGACCGTGCATTTGTGAAGGAGGTCCAGAATCGTAAGAAGCATATTCCTGCATACAGTGTTAACATATTAAATAGATTTATTTCAGAACAAAGTGGTACACAATACTGATTACACTCGATGTTTATAATCCAATGTATTCTTTCTACAAATAAAATAAGAAAATGACAACTGCAATGGATACGAACCCTAGAGTTGAAGATTTGCCTAGCTTTGAAAATATAAATACACAAAAAACTTGCCTCTGCATGGAAAGATTTTTATACTGGTTCAAAATAACTAAGAGCTTTTCTCTCAGTGTGGCCAATGTTAAAACATGTCATATCTACTTACTAGTGATGGAAGGTAGACTTTAGACTCTATAGACTATAGCCCTTTCTTTTACAAGGATACACCCTTCTTAACTCTAAGTTTTCACCTGCTTTATTTTGAAACTGAAGCACGTTTCAGACCTACACAAGCATTTAAGGGTTTATTACTCATGATGGGTATAAGCAAGAATAGCCTGAAGCAGGTGGAAAGAAATTCCCTTCTTTTTGCTCTTTTTTCCTGATTTGAGACATTCATATTATGAGCTTTGATCTCCTTCCCTGTTCTCTTTCTCCTTTGTTGCTAAAGTAAATAGTTCACTTTTTTTTTTCTTTTGCAGTTTCATCATTTTAGTACATTACACCATTTGGCACAGGAGACACAAAGAACCACATCAAATAAAAGCACGTGACCACAAAAGCCTTAAGAACCATGATCCCAGATTCGTTGTCAGTTTACCATTTTTCAGACTTGCTCGACCATCAAATCCTCCCTATCACATTAACAACGTTGTGCTTTGCAGGAGATCTGGAATAGTGCTTCAATCAGCAAAACAGAGATTAACAATAAAATAACAGAACATTACTCTTACTACTGAGAAATAAGACAGTCTAGACTTGTGACAGTGCTTTCTCCCCTTTCTAGTAATACTCAATTTAAAGCAAATATAATTAACATATTGTTTGTCCAGTCATATCTACTACAAGGTAAAGTGTTATCCCCCCAGAAATTCCTACCTTAATTTTACAGGAATGACTTAAGAGACCCAACATGCTTCTATTTTTACAGGAATACGGGAGACTTTTTAATTAACTATTAACTATTTCTACTTCAACTTAGGTAAAATGGAAATGTATGTTTCCAGCTAACTGATATAATATGATGTAATGATGTTATTGAGGGTAAAGAAAAAACACAATCACAAGTAAGACCTAGAGGAAAAACTACACAATATCTATTTATTTGGAGAGAGAATCCTGGTCAAACACTAACTAAAAGTCTGGCCAAGTAAAGCCAAAAGGATAAACAACATCTTTCTTTCCTTGACCTACTAAAGGTTCAGAGTAAATACTTCTGAGTTCCTCCTGGCTGGTGACTGGAAAAAAATACGAAACAATCACTGTAAAAAAAGTGGATACTAAAAACAAAATGTATTTCAGCTTCACAGACTGTGCAGAAAACTGCAACTCAGGCTTTCTGAGCTCTGTTTGCACCTCTTCTGCTGACTTTGTATGTTTTAGCACGTCATTGCAAACCACTTTGCTTGCCCACCTACGATGGTCGGATGCTTACACTGAAGTACACTGAAGTTTCATAATCTTCATCGAATAGTATAAAGCTGTGGGATGAAGTCATCTGTAAGTGCTAACGCATACTGCTTTGTTTGGGTTATTCCAACTTTGGTATTCTGATGTAGGTAAAATTGTCAAAGAACAGTTTTCAGTACTACATTTCCCATTTTAGACAGGGTGGGTATACCAACAAAAGAATTAGATTAACTGTATAGAGTTTGGGTTCTAGTAAACTTTAACAGGTTTACACACAAACCATAGCTCAGGTGATGCAAAACTGAAAGACTTACGGGGATAGGAGCTCTGTCCCCAGGATTTTACTACTCCTGAGGAAAAAAAGAAACATAAAGCATGAGATGAATAGGTAGTTAACCCTATAATTAAATTAGAATATGTTTCTTCCCTTCCTTTATTCAGATTCAGAGCTGGGAGGGGAAAGAACAGTATAAAGTTTTGCAGCATAAAGCTTTCCCTACTGTTGATAGTATGAAAGCCTAAAACTGCCAGTATTTCCTCTGCATCAGCTAAACCAGGACTGAAGCGATTTCCTTTACTTAATGGGTTTTTATACGCAGAAACCAACCCAAAGGTTCTGCGTAAATAGGATCAAAAGGTTTCCACTGGTCTGTTAAGCAACAGCAAGCCTGGGCTGAAGGCGATGGAGCTCTTCACAGGCCTCAGCCCTCATCTTCTCTGAAGACACAAACCCATGCAAGGATAACGTTTATTGCCCAGCTGATGAGTCCCTCATGTCACACAGCTGTAGTTGTGTACACACGCTGTACACAAAGCCTATAACAGTCATAATCCCATTTTCTTCTCTGTGTAACAGGACCCACTTTTATAGATCAATCTCAAGCCTACAACAGGAGCCCTGGCCAGGCCGAGAGTCCAGCAGATCTGACAGCCCTCTGGGAACTGCACCGTGCCTCGAAACACAAACTTTTGGACAGCTGGACAGGAGGAGTCCAACTGAATGTGACAGAAACGATCAGAAAGGCTCCAATGTGTGCAGTGGTTTAAAATACAGGCTTATTTAACCGCTGTTAACAATATCAATCTATAAAGCAATGACCAGTGCAAAGATTTTGGTCGCCATTCATTCTGACAATATAAATACAAAGGGACAAATAAAAATGCAATATATTTAAGACTCATTAAAAACATTACAAAATCCTTCATGCTTAATACGTGGAATTATTTTCCAGAATATAGAACAAACAGGTGAAAAAAGAGAATATGAGAAGTTTCAGAGGCTATAAAAGGAGTGTGCTTGGCTCTTAGAGGGCCCAAAAATTCTGACAGAAGTCACTTTTGTTTTGAAACTTACTACACTTAAGCCCCTCTCAGTTTTTCCACACACACACAAAAAAAAAAACGCAAGGTATATTACAAATTTAGGATGCTTAGTCATTTCACAGCAGCTTGCTTTTGGAAAGGTTACAAATAAGGAGATGTTCATAACAAATAATGTCAGGACTGAATTTAAAGGCATTTCTTACGGTCTCAAGCAGAGGTTTTTTGTTTTTGTTTTTTTTTTCAGAAAGTATTAGGTACTAATATTAATCCTTCATCAGCACAGCATTATTCAAGGCAAATCTTTATAAGAGCACCTGAGCAAGTTGCTAGGTGCCTCACGGTTTAACCAGGAAGGCCTGGTTCCTGTCCCAGGGAACTTGCACAGCCCGACATTTTGCACCACGCAACGCAATAAGGAACTAAGCAGCAGGGACTGAACGGTGGGGAAAGAACAGCATGGGCTGCAATACGGAGACTTAAATATTTACAATGAAGAAAGATGTATTTCCAAAGCATTTTGCTTATTTCTTAAAGGATTCTTGGCAGAAAATTAAGAGAAGTTTCAGTGAGAAGTGAAGGAAAATTAAGAGTTTCACCACAGAGAATTAAATGCAAAGAGGAAATAACAGAAAAAAAAAGTTGTACAGTTGTAGGAAAAGGGCAGACAAATGAAGCAGCAGCAAAAATAACTGACCAAACAAAAAGATACAGATATGATAAAATACATGGGCAGATAAGAAAAGAACGCTACGCAACCCTATGAAAAAAACTTGAGAGTAGAAAGTTAAGATTAGAGAAATGATTCAAGACACCAGGAGAAAGACCGTCCAGCCTAACCTCCTGCGATCATATTTGGTACGGATCTCAGGAAGAAGAGCAAGTGTGAAAGAGGCTGGAGACTTGTCACACTAGGACAGCACAAGAGTTTGACTGAAAGACAAGGTGGATGTTAGCCCTGTTACAAGACTTGTTCATCCTGCATCAATTTGAAATGCCAACACAACAACTGAAGTGGTTTAAAATGCCACACTATCCCCATTTCTCCTTTACATGAAGAAGAGGGTAATGTCTCCTCTGTAATCTGAACATTTACTTTTGAATTCCCTGCTCTCCAGAAGTATACTTTTATAGGTATTACCTGTTTTGCAGACATATATACACCACCTTAACTGTGAATATATTGAGGGTCTTCTAAGTAGCAGGAAAAAAAAATACTGGGCATTGACTCTTTGCCTTAAGGAAAAAATGTTTCTAAATCCTAACTCAAAAGAACTAAAAATGGCTTACATGTAGCATGAAAATAGGAGCTGGAATTGTAAACTGTTGCATAAACAAGGAAAAAAACACCAGATCACTAGTATACTGTGAGCAGTATTCTCCTCTGGAACAGTAGAACTTAATAAATTAATGAAAGGATTGAGGATTTATTTATGGTGAGGATCACTGGAAATTCCTCTGCACTGAAACATGGGTGGTATGTTACACAATGCTTGTCATTGTTTAAGATACTGATCTGCTGTTTTATAATCCACTCTGCTTTAGCGATGGAGATCTCCCAAACAATCCCATTGAACAGAATATTTATCACAAATGTGTGTGCATCTTCTATTTATCCATAAAATGGATGATATAAATGAATAACTGATCTAAGATGGGTATCAGTTATTTTTATTTATTTTTTATTTTACAAAAATGCGCCCTATATACCTACTGTTTATCAATCTTTGGCCCTGCACTCAGTATCACTGAGCGCATGTACTATGTATTATGATTGTTCATATGGCAGGTGGTTTTTTAGTACTTTTACTAAGCTCATCTAACCAGCAGTGTCTCTATCATGAAGCAGAAAAATAAGTCTCAAAGCAGTGTACTACTCCACTGCCTTTCTTACCAGCTTCACTCACCTTTTTCTGAAGAACAACATTCATTTCCTATAATTTGCAGCCTTTTTATGTTTTATGACTGCACTTGCTTATATTGTTCCTTATTTTATGTTCCCTAATCTATTAGTCAAATTACAGTAATTATCTCTTATTGTTAATCTTTTCCAGATATTGCTTAATGCCTAACGCTTTCAGGGACACAGTCATTCTGTAAGCATGCTATTTTTCTGCCTCTCTACTAAAATAGTACTGTCTGTAAACTTAAACATATTAACAAAGCTTGTGGATCTCTTCTGGAGAAACATTCAGTGTAAGCAACATAATGTCCCCTGCATCATCAGCATCAGATTTGATTAGCTTTGATGAAGAACAAGAAATGCAAAGCACTGAAAGGACAGGAAATCTTGCAGAAAATTCTCAGAAATGAAATGAGAGCAACATGCTGGAAAACTTCTGGATATGAAGTTGAGCATTTGGGTCATCTATAAGAATGTCTGAGGGAGGCAGAAAGTTAGAGGGGTAAAAATGTTTTTCTTTCATACATCTGGCTTCTGACGCTGATTTCCATGTGTATGCAGCATGATTAAGGGGCATTCTTGCTCAGATCTTGAAATTGGCTTTATCTTATGTTCACAAATGATGTGGAATGCTACAAGTCTGGTCTGGTGCTCCAGCTACATTCTCCAAGAGGCCTAGTGAACTCAGGTTTTATGTAAGCCAAATATGTTCACATGTGGACGCAAGGCAAGAGAGCATAAGTTTTTCATGTAAACACAGCCACTGTGGTTTGACAATCTAATAAGAACCATGTTAAACCCTTATTCATTTAACAAGATGATATGAATCTGCTTGGATGGTTTTTACAACCCCTTTCAGAATCTTTACCACAGGCATTTGTGTAAGTGTGTTTTGTTCCTATGAACATAAATAATTCAATATTCACCTTAACATACCCTCTTTCCAAACAGAGGGAAGCAGGACTATGCATCGCATAACACAAAGACAGCCTTTGGTAAATGGGAAGAGTGGGAATAGCGCTCAGATGAAAATATTTGCAGTTTGAAACCCTGCTTTACATCAGATGTAACAAGGGCTCCTTCTGCAACATGACAGACATGGATCTACTTTAAAAACAAGAAAAGAAAAGGCAGAAAATAAAAACCTAGATGTTCATTGTGTTAGAATGAAGACAGGGTCCCCACTTGCACACAAGAAACCAGAAACTATCTTTGTAGCTTAGAGCTGCACTTCGCTTGTCAAAAGGGGAATATCAAGGTTTTTGTTTTCATTGATGCCTCTTCAGTTCACGAAGCAGCTTCATTAATGTACATATTGCAAGACAAAGACTGGAATGAAAATCCTTTTCACAAATATTCCCTTGTTACTTGAATACATTATGAATGCATATGGTGCATAAATCAGGCCTGAGGCAAATGTAAACACTTGCATCCCGTAAACTTCCTTCAATGCATACTCTCTTTCCTTAGAAACTGGAAATACTTATACAGTCACTGAAAGACACAAATTCCAACTTTACATTACTATACCTTAACATCTTTTAAGGGCTTGATTAATGTTACTTAAATGTTTCAGGGCTCGAGTGTCTGTCCAAGTTAAGTACTGAGATAATGGAGTGGCCTAACCTGTGTCTTGAAGTAGATATATTTACCAATAAATACAGAATTTGAAAAAAATTAGCCTTTTTAGTTGAAGAATGACATTTTCAGAAAGCTTCTCAGCTTTTAAATCATTACCATTCTGTCTTTCAATAAGAACAAAGACCTAGCTATTCTACACCTAGAATAGCTTCCTCATATAAAACTATTGCAGAATAGTTTTTTTTTGGGAAAATATATTAAGGCTTTGGAGTCCTATAGATACTGAAAAAGAATAGTTCACATCAAACATATTGTTATATTTCCTCAACCACCAGTCAGAGAAGTTTTCAATCAGAATAACAAAGGGATAGATTAAAATATGAAACAGCACAAACTTTGATCTCCCTGTCCTTCATCCTGGAACACATTTTCTCTGTTTTCTTTCTTTACTAGTTCTTCCTCCCTCCTTTTCTTTCAAAAATGAAAAGCACCAAGTACTATTCATACCTGTACTAGATGCATCAAAGATGACATTGTAAAACCAAATCTGCTGCAAATACTCTCTAAAATAAATGAAGAATGTAAACTAAGTAACTGAATGAGGCACATTCTATGAACTAAAATAAAAACTCACAATAGACAAGAACTACTTCAAAGAATCCATTCTGTCAATGGTGGCTTATTTCCAAGTCAAAGATCTACCACTTGCTACTAAAGATTTATTTATCAAAATAAATTATATAACATATTCCATTATCCTCACGTTTTATTTACACCAACATTTTGACACCTAACAATGTAATGTTAATGTTATTATACTGAGACTTCTAGATTATAGCCTGATAAAAACTCACTCAATCTGATGGGGACTATGATGTCTTGCCAGTATTTGTATGTGCTGTCTTTTTTCTATAAACAAATTATTTTATAAAGGAATACATATACATTTTTAAAAACTTTATTGTATGCAATGATCTCCTAAACATTAGCTTTTAATTGACTAGAGTTAAGTGACAGAATTCTTAACAGAATTCTTCCTTCATTCAAAAGACTTCAACAATTTAGCGACTTTTTCCCCGTTACACAATATATGCAACTAAACATGTTATTTATTCAGTCATAAGCGGAGTGGCTGTGAACACTGTCCTGTAAGTGCCCAAGATTTGGAAGCTGTTATAATTATATTGCATGGCTAAACAACAGAATGTTTACCTTAATACTTAATCTAATTTTACCTATCAGCATCTTACAAAAGAGAACTTATGCCCAAAATGAAAATATTCTAAGTTTTGGCCGAGAGTGCTTATATTCTTAACTGCATTGGTTGTTTCTACCAGTAATAAATATTAGTACAGTGTTGGAGTCTTCTGTGTTATAAATGCGTTTCTATATCCTGTATTTTTATTTCTCCAAAGTTTTTTAAAGTTTTATTTCTTTAAAGTCTTTAATGTAAGAAAGAAGATATGCCACCAAACAGTTCAATTTTGCTCACCATCTCCATACCTGTCACTGAATGGCATAACTGGCAACCTCAGCTTTCAGGAAGAACTCTTTCAAAGTTGCGTTAATGCCATTTGATAAATCACCATAACTACAAAAATAATTATGATAATATATTTATCGTAATTTATCATGTACTAATTAAAATTAGTACCTCTTCTTTTCTACATCTCTTCTTCACATGTGCATGCTTGAAATTTATGGTCTTCCACTTTAGTATCAAGTCATTAAATAAACTGCGATGGAAACCACAAATTCTGTGTTTTATTCCAATTCTGTCAATGGTTTCTGGAGTAAATGAGGAGAATCAGCCTCAACCATTGTTTATCAGTCTTTGCAGACTAAGACATATACATAGAGGTCTTGGACTTGCAGAGGCCATGCTAGAAAAACATCATCCTTGACCTCTGCAAGGCACTTACAAGACAAAACAAAAAATACCTTACAACTGCCAGCACCTTGCAATTTTAGTTTAACTCTGAAGGCTACATCTCTTTATGATATAACTCATAATTCAATGTTTGCTATGTCCTTGTGATGATTGAGTATGAATCTGATGTTCTTCTTCAAGCCAGGAAAGAGATGGCTAAGGGTGACAGAAAAACATGGAGGATCAGAAGACTGTTTAAAAATACAAGCATCAGAGTATTACTACATGTCTCTCTAAAATATCTTTCGTCCCACAGGCTGTGAAGTGTTTTAACAATGTATAATAGAATTCATGTATAGGGCAAAGACTGCTGCAAATCCATTCCTATACAATCCACAATACAATTTATGTCAGGGAATGAATACTTTACGTTAATAAAAGTAGAACTCACACCTACTTTAGAAGTTGAGTATGACCAGAATATCACAAGCAGGTCCTCAGCATCTTTGAAGGTAAGCTTTACTAGTGAGTCATTTTAGCTCACCCAGAATTTTTCCTCCTAACACATTGTCAACAAAATCCCTCAGATTCAAGTTGCCATGGTAGGTTACCTGTTTTCTCACTTTAAAAAATGTAAAGAAGCCACTGCACACTGTGTACACCATTTATCTGTAATTATAGAGGCTTGTGATTTTGAACATAGACAATTTTGCAAGGATTTTTTTTTACTATGAAGATTTGTCACTCAAGTTATTTTTGAATTGACTGAAGAATGTCAAAAATGAAACCTTCAGTACTATTTAAACCTATAAATAGTATTTTAGAATTCTAGTTTGTCTTCTAGGTCTGGGGCAGGAATAGCTGATTTGGGGCTTCTACATGCTGAGGTTACTATTTTGTTGTGAAGACTGAAGTTCTCAGAAACCATAGGCTCTTTGCTTTTTCTCCTGCTTCCTGTCTTCAACATACAGGCCATCATTGGATGTTTTTAAGTGAATTATAATGAATGCGTTAGCTCATGAAGATTTTAGGTCTGCTGCAAAGCTGGAGTAAAAAGGAACATAAACTGACCCTACAAGAACAACAAAATACAGTCCCGAAATTAAATCTAAACCTTCCTGTATATAGCCTCTGTTCATTTGGCTTCTTCTTCCAAATGCCTGTAAGGCCTTGCCTTTCATGACTACTACTATAGTTAGCGTTTCTTTGGCTGCTGGTGGGTTTTCAATTTCCTTAAAAACTGCAAAGGCTACATTCATACCGGAGAATGATTTTAACGATCTCCCACTTTCACATTTCCCACCTCTCACTGAGCTCACAGTGAAGATACAGTCCCAGGCAATTATACGTGACCAATTTCACTTCAGATTAAGAATCAGCCATAGGATTAAACAAACAAACAAAAAAAGATCAGTTGTTTGATCTTCTTCTACTCAGGCAGATTCTTATCCACCTAGACTTAAAATAAAAATTTGCTTAGAACAACAAGATTAGGAACCACTGTATGTAATATATTATTTCCTTGCAGGGAAAAAAAAAATCTGTCCTTAGGAAGGACAGTAAATCCAAGAATTACTCTTATTTTGTTCTTTTTCTTTAAATATGGCAGTTCAAACTTGGCCACTTGGCATGTGTGTATTTGATAGCTCGCACTACATAGATTTCCAGTTATTATAACCTTGAATGCCAAAGTGCTTATTTGAATATCTATTTGAATTCAATGAAAGCAAGGGATATCACCTTCACCAATATAACCAGCTGCATCCATATGAACCTCATACACACATTCATATATGAAGTACATAACAGTAAATCAAATATGTTGTTTCCAAAAATTCAGAAAAATTAGGAAATTCAAAGCTTTATCTCCCACATCAGTATTAAATTCATCCTCTTCTGCACATGTGGTATAACAGTGTTATGAATATTAATGTCATAACAACATATGGAAATAACTTATGAAAGGTTGATGAATTATGGCCTTAAAATGCATGAGTTTTATGTGTCTAAATAATAGCTATAATATTCCAAGGATGTAGTTCCTATATTTCATTTATTCCTGAATACCTACTTGTCAATGTTTACCTAAATAATAACATAAATAACATAAGCAGCATAAATAACAAAATTGTTCATGGACAACACAACTAAGAAAGTTTGGTTTCCAATGGACTTCTGTACTGCATAGGATTGATTTTTTTAACTGAGCTGTGTTAACACACAGTATGAGTTCACTCTTTATTAAACATCAGAAAAACCACACAGGAAAGATGTTCTAAATGTCTTTGCCAAAGGAAAAGCTTCAAATGGTGTTCATGCCTTGTAAGACATCAGAGAACACATTCAGGACACAAATCTTGACTGAAGAGAGTTTTTTTCTGATGTTTAACAAGGCATGAATTCTGACTGAAGCACTTCCTGGGATTAGAATATTCATGATTTATTTCAACGATGTTGATTCTCTATTCATAAAATAGTTGTACAGGAGCTTCAGCCTTTCCTTTAGGTGGCAGTAACAGAATCTGCCTCTTCTAACTAGTTATATTTAAGAAATTACAGGAACTTTGTATTTTCAAGCCTTCTATCTCCTACTACATTCTTCTGAAATTAGCCAACAGGCTCAAGAGGAGATTGTAGGGCAGAAATAACAGAAACCTACCTGCGTGCACAGACAACATGGATCATACTAATTTTACAGGAAAGAGAACTAATTTTCCTAGGAAATCAGATTGAAAAACTACCACGGCTTCCCACCACATCAAGTATCTAGGGAGGAATTACAATTCCATAGAAGTCCTTGGCATTCCTTGCCAACTGGACTGGAGCCAAGTTCTCACCCTCAGCCTGGGCAGAAAACTACACCGATTCCCCCAAAAACCTCAACACTAAGTAACCTGAAAACTTAAAAAACAAACAAACAAAACCCAACAACTGGTTAAACTCACATTGCACAAGCAATTCAGATAGACAAACAGTTTTTCATCAGATGCTTCCTGAATAATAAAAAAAAACACAACATAAATAACTTCATCCCATTAGGTAAATCATTTGTCAAAGCCACTGTTGCGAGAGCTTCAACAAATGCCTTCTTAACCACAGCCTCAGGACTACTAATATAATACTAATAATCTACTGTCTTTACCATGAGAGTACACAGGTGCATACTCAAAGAAACATTTCAAAACATGTTCATTAAACCTGAGATGCCAGAGGAGAGTATAACTCTACACAGGCACAGAAAAAACACATTGATACCTGTGATGAAGGGAAATTTCCACCAGTGAGACAAATATGTCAAAACCAGTACTCGTTTTAAGCAGTTATCACATATGGAAAACCTCAGAAAAATTTCTAAATGAAAGAAACAAAAGAAAAATATTTATAATGGAAAAGATGAGGCAATTTCCAACTGCAGCAAATTTCAAAGGTTCTGAGTTCTCCCAGCTTCCAGCTTTACTGGAAAGCAGGAGTTGCTTAATAGCGCTGAAAATATCTGACAAACTCTTTTTAGTCTAAGTTTAGAGATATGACCTTTTTTTTCCAAAGATTCAAAGCAGGAATCTATTAGTCTTTTAGTACAGTTTGGGACACATTGTGTATTTATTCATCACTTCTTGGGCAGGACTTACACTGTAAAATTTAAAAGTGTCCATCAGCCACCTCTGCCCTTTATTTTTTTATTTTTAGCTGGGAGCTTGCAATAGAGAAAAAGCTTCAGGAATTTTGGGTAGTTTCACAGTAAGTTTATTAATCTTGCTCAGTGGGTGGGAAAAGAAAGCAAATGATTCCACACAGGGACAAGAATGGCCAAAATACCAGAAGGTGGTGTGGAACTTGCCCATGTCCGTTGTGTACAGTAGAAAATACGGAAGTTTTAACACCGTTTCTTAAATTAGAACAGGTTTTTGTACTTTGCCCATCTCATCCAGTTTGAACCTAGAAAAACAAATACAAAATGTGTGTCTTGCAGAAGGGTCCTGTTTTGCCAAATAACCAGCTCTCCTTACGTATTATGCAAACCCAATGCAATATAAAAAACATCATACAGAGAAATAAAGATTGGCACGTCCTTGCTCTTCAGAAAACTCTGAGCAGGTTTTTCTGTACTTATACACTGAAGAGGGGAGGAAAAAAAAAAAAAGAAAAAGGGATCTGCTCTTGGAAATTTCTGTCTAGCAAGATTTTCTAGTAAAAGCTACTCATTATTCAATTTGCTACCTATCTACTGTAAAACAATTGCCTGTTACGCAAGGATAGTTATCTGTTACAGGACAAAAAACTCTCCAACACAAAGCACAAATGCTGTTGTTCACACTTACTTGGGTTTAAACTGCTTCCACTTTGATGAGCGTACTGAATACTCCTGGGAGTAGTTCTACAGCTCAGTTTTTTTTGCTTGGTTTGTTGTTTTTTTGCCTTAAGAAAAAATAATCTTATTTGAATTTTTCACAGGGAGGCTCAGAAGCTTGGTCACTCCAGTGCTGGTCATCTCCAGCACTGTGTTCCCTGTTCCAATGATGATGGGTACCACAAGGAAAAATTCACTGGAAATTTTACATTAACAAACAGTATCCTGAGAGCCACCTGTGTAAATGCCAAATATATGGTGAAAGAGGAGGTCAAAACATGCCAATACAAGCCAATGCATGAAGAAAACAGAGGCTGGCAAATAGCTCCTTAGTAAGGACAGAAATCACAAGACTCTGGTAAGATCAGGCTCACACAGCCTGACCCATAAACCACAGCCCTGACAACTGGAAAAACAGGAACAGTTCTCTAACATTCACTTCCATCAAGATGTCTCTTTTTGGACCCAGATATTGGTACTAACTTAATCTACTGGTGATACTGGAGTGCCAGGGTGGGAAGGCTTACACAAAACAGGACAGGGATTGGTACTGTGTTCTTCTGGAGTCTGAGAAGGTGGTTATCAAGGACTGGCGACATGACCTGCCACCATACGCACTGCATCCCCCCAGCAAAGTTCTCAGAAGTGCTTTACTCCTGCGAGGGCCTCCCTAAGTTTTGGGCAAATGAGTAATATCCCCATTTCAAAACCCCCCACCCCGTATATAGGAACACATACAGTACATAAAAGCTGTATTAATTTTCTCAGTAAGGGGTAACCTGTCTCAGAAATATACTGCAGCTCTTTGAAAGAGTCACTCTGAAGTCTGAGAGAATATTATGCTCGTATGGTGGTGTTAAGCCAGCTGGAGAACTCAGCAGTGACTTCTGGTCAAAACATTCATAAATGACCTGGTAAACAGGTGAGCCATCAGGTGATGTGTTATTTAGGGTACTGAAAACAAGTTCCAACCATGAAGAGTAATAAAAAGACTTTGAAGCAGAATGACCAGATGATAGCAAGAAATATGAGATTTAACACAGAAGAACATGAAGTGATGCACAGAACAATCCTAACTGGAAATATAAAATGATGGACTCCAAGCTGAACATTCAGCTGATCTTAGGATTATGACTGACAATTCAATTAAAATGTCAACTCAGCACTGCATAAAAAGACAAAAGAAAAAAATAAGTTGGGAATTATGAGGAAAGAGAAAACAAAATGAAGAGCCGGATTATGCCCTTTATTAAGCCATGTTCTGTCCACACCTACATGGTGCTATGAGTTTCAGTCTCCCCTCTACAAAAAATACATAAAAACACTCGAATAGTTTCAGAGAAGAAAGGAATTAACAAAGACATGGAATGGCTTTCAGGTAAGGAACAGCTTAGAGTAGTACTTCTCAGTCTGGAAAACAGAAAACAAACACAGGAGCAGGACGAGAACTGTAAGGTTGTGAGCGATGGGGAGAATGTAAGCATTGACTAGTTGCGTCTCTTGCAACACAAGTGGAAGGGCTCAGCATTTAATCATGCTAATAGGAGCTAGGTTCAAAACCAAAAGGACTGTGTTCAATTTTCAGCCCCTCACTGCAAGAACGACATCAAGGTGCTGCAGCACGTCCAAAGAAGAGCAACAAAGCTGGTGAAGGGTCTAGAGAACAAGTCTTACGAGGACTGGCTGAGGGAGCTGGAGTTGCTTAGCCTAGAGAAAAGGAGGCTCAGGGGAGACCTTATTGCTCTCTAAAAGCACCTCAAAGGAGGTTGTAGCAGGGTACGGGTTGGTCTCTTCTCCCAAGCAACAAACAAGGACAAGAGGACATGGTCTTAAGATGCGCCAGGAAAGGTTTAGGTGGGATATTAGGAAAAAAATTATTCACTGAAAGGGCTGTGAAGCACTGGAACAGGCTTCCCAGGGAAGTGGTTGATACAGATGTGGTGCTTAGGTACATGGTTTAGTGGTAGATTTGGCAGTGCTAGGTTAATGGTTGGGCTTGATCTTAAAGGTCTTTTCCAGATTGAATGACTCTATGATTCTAAGATCTTCACGCAAGAGGTAGTGGGGCTGTGCAATTCCCTGTTGCAGTATGTTCAAAGGGTGGAGTGGATGAGACTATGGAAGAAAAACTCATTCAGGATTACTGAATACATATCAAAGTCCTGGAGCCACAAATGGCTGAGGGCTGGAAAATGATTCTGACAAAATATTGTATATAATAGCCCTGTTTTTATAAAGTTTGCTATTATCTTCACTTGCAACTCACTGGGTTGAGAATTCAGCATGTCCATGTGTTCTTCTATTTGGGCACCATATTAATATTTAGATGCTATGGCAAGGTAATTTACACCAGTAAATTTTAATCATAAACATGTATCTATATAAACAAAAAAATAAAAGGATTGTCACAGTATGATTATTATATGATTAAAATAGATACTAATAATTTAACTGAGGTTTCCTTAAAAATGGAATGGAAGCGTAATCTGAATTAATTGGAGGAAAAAAGGCAAAACTTTAGAACAGTCTTCTTTTCTGTTCCCCTAGAGAAAGCTGTAAATTAACTAATTTTGTGATCAGTGAATTGAAAGGTATTATATCTTCAAAGATGTTATTGCCTTAGATTTGGTAAAAAGAATGAAATACTGAAATAAATAAAGCTCCTCCCTTGAATACCTCAACAGCTGTGAAACAATGACCTGACTTGTCTGACATGAACTCAGGCTGGGTGGAACACCTGAAAAAGCACCCGATCTGAAGGTGTAGGACCCTGCCCTCTTCTGCAAGTACAAGTGATATGCCAGGGATCATGATGATGTTTTAAAAAATGCACAGCTCTGCAAAATGTACTGTGCTAGCTTCCCCACCCCAGCTTAAAATACAATCCCTCTAACAATATCAACAGTTGCCTAACATTACATTTCACATACCATCGTGATTTGGGTGGCATGCACATGTTTGAAAGAGAATTTGAAACACTAACAGTTACCGTGATGAGGGAGAGAGATGTTTAAGGAGAGTGAAGGAAGTAAACTGAGAATCAAGGTTACAAAATGGCTCTATTCATTCCTTTGTAGGGATGAAACAGTACAAACAAAACAACCAAACCCAAAACACTGTTTACTTTGGGAAACAGTACGTCAAAGCTTCTCAAAGTAGGTGGAGTCAAATAAGGACGCACTTGGCCCAACGACTCCAACAGCCAGATCCCGTGCAACCCTACAGGCTGTTTGAAGCTGCTCCCCAATCTGGCAAGGCCGCTTGCTCACTGCATAACGGTATCGCTCTGCACAGGTACAGCTGGCTCTCAGAGCAGGGGAGGGGAGGGCAAGCTGATTATACCCCCGAAAGACAGTGGTTATTTAGGGATACACTCGTACCGTAGCGAATGCCAACCTACCGGCAATGCCAGAGTTGTGATGAGAAGACCCGTTACAAGCATTGCTGCTGAAGCCTCTTACATGAATATGTTTTGTAATTAGCCAGTGCTGCTGCTTGATTCTAGTTACACAGTTTGCTTTCAAACCACCGCAGCGCTGTGGGTGATTGGAGATACAGCTAGCTCTGCTTAACATTTTTGGCAGGTGTGGGGAGAGGGAGGGAGACAAATACAAACCTTTCACTTGAGGCAACACTCTTCTCTTTTGTTTGTTCTTTGGGAGAGTTACAATGCAAACCTATTAATAAAAATGCCTTGAGTACCAACTCAGGACCTTGAAGTAAAAATATTAGAGAGTACAACTACAAAGACTTATTTATTTGAAGTTTAAGTTAGTACCCTTCAATACTGAAACCCACAGTCTATGGGACACTTTTTGATAAGGCAAGCAGTACCAATAAAATGTCCACTATGAGCCATCCAAACTCAGGATAAAAACTCAAAGGAATCCTCTCCAAGCATGGGAGGTAAGTTCAGTAGCTACAGTCAAAGTCACTCCTTGGCTATTTCACTGGATGTTCAAACAAGACTTGTCACAATTACAGCATAGAGGAGACTCCAGACAGAAGAACTGGACGCTAGAAATTGAAGACTATGAACTCACTTCCCATTTGCCATTCAGACTATTTGCTACATTAAAATTGGATAACAAACAATCATCTGTCAGTTTCCCAGCCTTCCCTATCTTACTAACTTGCTACCAACTTGAACACTGTAAAAGGTTAGGGAACTGATATTGTCTTCTAAGAGACAGCAAAAGCTCCAACAGCAAGTCACCAGAAATTTCCTACCATGGAAGAATATGGACTGCATATTTAAGTACAAACAACCTCATACAAAATACCAATGTAAAAAAAAAAGGCATTATAAGTTTACAATAAAGACAACACCTGAAGGTTGATGATATTCTAGAGTTGCTTAAGTCAGAAGCAAGAGGATTCACCAGCCATGACACCTTACATTTGCAATTACCATGAAATCCAATGCTGAAAGGTTCAAGGAACACAAGCAGAAAGTAGTAAAGAAGAATAGGACTATTTCATTCTTTTCTGAGAAGCAGGCTTCCTAAAAAATTGTTTAGCCTGTTTGAGGCACCTGAGATACACAAGCAAAGACAAACTTCTCAAACATAAAGGAAGTGATGAATGATTTGCATCGCCATTCTGACTGACCTGACAGAGTAGCTTTTTGTTAGCGATCAATGATTGGAATGGTTATTACTGAAGAGACTGAAGGTCATGGTTATGCACATCAAACTTTTCAAGTACTGCATACTAACATCTAGATTATTCCTTGTAACTAACTCATAATAGTCTGCCAAACCAGTGACATGAAACTGGTAACAACTGATTTAGAGCATCCATAAGATTCAAGAATGATACCTTAAATATTTTCAGAACATTAAAGGTAAAATTGTTTGCGGGAACATCTAATTTTCATCTTTCAACTTGATAATACATAAAAAAAAGTGAAATGCACAGATTTAGTACCTACTTAGTGACTTCAAATTCAACGTATTAGTTGTGGGGGAAAAAAAAAAAGGTCACCCAGGTCTTTACATGTCAAACTTGTTCTCCTTTGGTTTACGCAACACCTCTTCCAAATTTCCTTTTCTTTGGAGAGCTACTTTGGAAGGAGACCTATCTAAAGCAGTGGTCAATACTTGGAAAAGCTATCTTCCCTTCAAGGAACCATGTACTTATTCAGTGTCTAATTAGTGTCAACCTGAAGAACATTTATGCAGACGAACTTGGTCAGGACTAAAAATAACTAATTGTAGCTCATCTAGCCAAATGCTGGGCAAGGTTAGAATTTATGTCCAATACACGGTATGATTTTTCTAACTTTGCAAGAAGAAATAAAATGCAGAAAATGTGAAAGCAAGCCAAGTTTGGAGAATGGCTGACAGCAAACTATTATTTATCAAGAACAAAAGTCAGGGTAGATGTTTCAAGATCCCAAAGTTAAAAAATAAAATATTTTGTTTAAAATTCCATACTTTGCCTTCAAAATCTAGTACTGTGTCATCTGTCTATCAGGGAATCCTCAGAATTGATCAATTTTATTGACTGATCTCCAGTATCAGGAATTTTCATCTTTCCTTCCATGTAAATCTCTGTTAAAGAGGGTGATGAAAGACAGACAACTCCAACGGAAGGAGGAGAGGGGGAATAAAAGAGCAAAGGTTCTAGCTGGAAAAAAAAGAGCTCTGTATTAAAAAAAAAGTCTATTAATTAAAAGAATTAGGAAGAGACTTCTGGACAAGGTCTGGCAAAAGGAGAGAAGTATGCTGCTTGAACAAAGTGACAGAGAAGACATTCACAAAAGCATCTTCAGAATTACAACTATGAGAATTTGGAGTGTGAAAGGGTGGAAAACAGAGGAGGGGCAAGGAGGGAAAGAAAAGGTTGCTGGAGACACTGGAGAAATTATGAGAGGACCTGCTCATAAAATATAAATTATGATATTTTTCTTCATTTTTAACTCCCCTTTGAATTTTGTAAACAGACAAAATAACTTTGTATTGCTCTTTTTTTTTCTTTCATAAGTTACCAAGATCTACTTAATGCAACAGATGTTTCTCCTCCAACAGGTAATTCTAGTAAGTACTATTCTTTAACAACTCTTTTGGATACCTTTATACCTTCAACATAAACCAGCATTTGAAATAGCTACAAGTTGTGACATTTCAAGAATCAGTCTGGGGGACTGGTATCCTAATAGAGGTCAAAGCCTCTTTAGCAGGTACAATATCAAGCTTTCCACACACTGGAATAATTCCAAAGGATCAAATTCATTTACAAAAGACGTTTGTCGTTTTTCTTTTCTGAGAATTTAGGTCTCAAGTTGCATAAGAAAATTTAGCAGTTGAACCTACAAAGGTGTACTTCAGCACTCAGAAGAGAACTGAAAACAAATTCATGCCATTTTTGTAGATATAAAAAGTGCAAATAAACAAAATCTTTGAACATCGTCATCTTAGTTTTTTCCCAAATTGCCTTTCCCAAATGCTCAGTATTTGCTCCCTATGAGCTCCTGGAATGTAATTTTGCCCTCTCAAATGGCAAATGGCTATTACTGTCATTTCAACACAACTACAAAGGCACAGAAAAGTAAATTTAGGTTACAGATTTTCCCATGTGTTCAATTTAATGGTACAACCCAAAATACAGATGCTACTACCATAAAGATGCTACTTAAGCTTTTTGCAAAGTTAGGACAAAGGGACAATTTGAGGTCATTTCCCCTAGCAACACACAACAAACTTGTAACTTTCCGTATGAACATCAATTTTAAGATTAAAGAAATGTATCAAAAAACCTTTATCAACTTCTCAGTTCTATTCTCTCAAAGGTGTGAGCACAGTAATTGGAAAATGTATGCTTCCTCAAACTAATTAATTCTTACTTCAAAAAAAAAGACAGTTAGGGAGACTGGAAATGCCATACAAGCAAAACTGATACTGTTTAAAAAGAACTCCCCCAAACTCAGCATAGTGGAAGCCACCTCTGAATCATTACTGCCTATCAGGTTTCCAGATCCCTACTCTCACCTCCTTTAGCATATTATCTTTCTGCTAAGCCTGAAAACGGGAAACAGATTCTCCTTTTGTCCTTTAGGATTCAAAAGTTATTCACCTATCTATCTGCTGGTCTAATAAAATCAAAATCTGTGTTGAGAAACTTACCACAAGACCAACTTTAAAATATTCCTTCAGAGGCTAGCAACAGTTTCTATGTTATTAATCCAATCAGACAGGTTTATGCCTGTCATCTTTGCCCAGATTTGAACTCCTGTTGCCCAAGAGAACAGAAATTGGTGATGCAGGAAGAAATGCTTAACTGTACAGTATTATTTACTTGTGGCTCAGCAATCAGTTAACCACATGTGAAGCTTTGCCAAGATGTCCTCCTACAACAAAGGAACTTCAAAAAATCTACAAAAAACAAACATAATCACCAGTAATTGACATGGTTTGGATGGAACACTATTTACCTACGATTGGTTCTTAAAATAGAATCAAGTATTTTTACAGGTTTTTAAAGATTGAATTAAATTAAAAGACTCTTCTGCTTGCCTTAATGTACAATTATAATCAGTTTGCCAATTGCAGTATCTATTTATCTTTATGTTACTGAGATATTCTAGCAGGGGTCAAGGCCTCGAAATATACCCAACTATAATGAATACATTTTTCATGGTGGAAAGAAATGTACTTCTGCATGTACTGAATATTTTATTTCATTCTCTTTAGAGCACACTGCTTGAATGACAACAGTGGAGATGCTAGAGGAACCTGTATCACATGTCACTGCACATAAATGCACATAGCCTCAAGATAGCCTACATAGCTAATACAGGGCATTGATTAAGGAGGATCAATAAGCAGGAAGACATCTTAGGTATAAAATTTGATCATGAAAGAAAGAGTCCACATTTCTAAGCCTAGCTATATTTATCTGTCACAGACTAAGATTATCAAAAGGAGTCTCTATTTGGTTCTAGTTTCTCAGTAATGCAATCTTTCTGAAATACATGAATATATTCACACATGAATACATTCATATGAATACATTCACATGACAGTATTTGGTAATAAGTGGTCTCAGAGAGGTACCAAAACAAAAAACATTAACATTTGTGAAAAAAATTATACAGATATTCAGATGAAAAGACAATTAAGGACTGCAAACCATTTGTATCAGTGCAACAGCACTAAGAAAATGGTGTATATTGTATTACTTGAATCATTTCAAGTTGAGCTTGGACAAAACATGTAAAGATCTAACAAAAAATCCCTGGCGGTACAGTTGTAACTGAGACATTTGAGGGATGTCTTGTCAAAAATAAGAAAAAATATTTACAGTTTAAACACTCACTAGCCACAGCTGCTGATTTGACCACTTTAAACATGCAAGTTCTCCTTTACTCCCGAAAGAACAGCAACAGGTTACTGTTGTAGGAGACTTTCCCACAAGTCTTCTCAAGTTCATTCTGTTGATCAAGAAAATCATTTCATGGCACCCACTATTAAATGACCATGCACATTCAGTACAAACCTAACTTGTCCAAGGTAGCTGAAGAAGAATATAAATAAATATGTATCAAAATGAAAAAAACTCACAAACCAACCAACCCCCAGAGCATCTCCTTTAATGGGCCACTTGCATAAAACACACTGTTCCTACAAGGCCTTAGCACAGCGTGCCTATAAATTCTGAACACCCCTACATTCTTGACTTTAAAGGGAGTCAGCTGGAGGACCTTGTTAGATATTAATTAACAAAAAACAGGGCGTTGCCTTGGTGAAAAGTAAACAACATTCCAGTTGCACACAGTCTGATGTAACATGGGTGGTTGCATCTAGAAGCTACCATTAAACTATTAAATAAAATATGCTGAACAGGTTGGGAGATGAACAAAAATAGAACGATAGACTTTCAAAGCATTAGTATAACGAACAAACCAAAGGTAATTCTACCTTTTTTTCTACCATTTTAAGTCTGCTCTGTTGCACATAGAAAATATTCAGCAATGCGAGTTACACTGCCACAATCATTCACTGCTCCTGACTAGTGGTCGTATTTTTTTAATTTTTATTTTTACTATAGTATATGAAATTTTAGAAAGGAAAATACAAATTAGTAGTAGTGTACTGAGAAGAGATTATAAGCTTTTAGTATACAGTGTTAAAAAAAAAAGACAAAGTAAAACAAGATTTCCCTGTATTGCATGCCTCGCTGTGGCAAGGCATAACAATACCCACAATATTGACCCAAATTATTTGATTTTTGGCCCTATAGTGCCCTACATTGCTCTAAATTACATCAAACAGCAACTGGTCTCAGAGGACCATGCATTGGTGACACCTGCCAGAATGCAGCAAAATCCTCATGCCACCACTTTTCGTTGTGTCAGCAGTGAGATGGGAACTTAATTTAACTTTATACCAGCTCATCATGACCTCCAGCCAGAGTAAATCCTGGTCAGCAAGATAACCTTAAACACGACCCTTCCATGTGGCTGGAGAAGCAAGATGAGACTAACTTGAGAAGCTAAAATTTATGGGAAAAGCAAGTGATGTTAAAAGAGCTTCAGCTACTGATCTGGAGTAAGAATGGATGAACGGTAGCTCACGGGTGAAGGGAAGAAAGGTCGTCGCATGACAACATCGCGGTAAACGGCAGTGTTATGACATCATATGGCACTGTGACGACAGACCCAGCCAGCTTCAATCCAGAGGGACCTGTACAGTGCTAAGGACTGGGCCTGCTGAAGCCTTGGGATGCTGACACCGGGTTTCCAGAGGAACATCTCCCCTGCTGAGGGCAGGTACAGCAGAGACGGCTCCTCAGCGAGGCTGTGGGATCTCCTCTGTGGGAAGCGCCCAGGCCTTAGCTAGACAAAGGCCTGGCTATTCAAAACCTGACCTAGTACTGGCAACAGTCCCATGCCAAGCAGGAAGCTGGGCTCGATGATTCAGAGTCCATTTTAAAGAGAAATAACGTTCAAAAAAAAAAAAGTAAAATAAACATTTTAAAGTGTTGTAAAATAAAGTTACTGCTTTCAAACAAACAGAGAACAAAGGCATTGCAGTCTGAGACAACGCAATGTTACTGTTGCGACCGTGCTCTGATTCTGCGTATCAGGCCATTAAAAGGGCTGTTCGGTTCTCATTGATCAACGAGTGCCTAAACTTTAGATAAGGCTTCCTTTGTCCTGAGGTACCTTCATCACTCAACTCTCCTCACAGTTTCTCTGTCAACAGCAGGAAAAACTGCTACCTGACGTGCAAAACTACAGAGGCTTACGTCTTAAAAATAATAAAAAAAAAAACATTTTCAGAGATCTGAGTAGAGTTATAAACAAACAGCCAGAACAGAAAACAGAACAGGGAGACAGAACTTGAAAAAGAAAAAAAACAGCAGCAAGAGAAACTTCAATAGCAGGTATGTGAACGAAAACAGAGCATGAACTGAAAACAAAAGGATTGGAGGTGGTAGGAATCAAGTTAAAATCTTCATTACAACTCGAGGAGTACAGACAATCTTTGAGCAGTGGAACAAATTAACAGGATCGCTATGTAATTACATGTACATGCCATCTAACCACTACGGAGCACAAGAAAAACAAAAAATATCTGGGAAGCCAACCAAAAACACGGCCTAAAGGAATTACCTCCACAAAATATCACAGCGAGCGCTACTTTCTCTAGAAAGGATGAAGAGCAGTGGGTTGCTACCGAGGTTAGCAACCTTCCAAGACAGACAAATGTTGCGCAGCTGTTTGGGTTATTATCAAATGCAAAAACAAAGCAAGGGAAGGAAAGAGAAGCAGCAGCCCCACTAAAAAGCCGAATTGCTTTGCACGCAGTACTTAACATATGGAATAAACAGTACTGAGGCAACACAAGGGAACAATTAGTATAAACGGTTTTGTAAATATCTTGGACAAATCCCAGAAGAGAATAATACCGAGGAAGACACTGACTAATTCAGAGAAGGGAAGGGGCCTAGATGGCTTTTCTGGCCTCCTTATGTCCTTATGTGCCCTGTATTTATATTTATATGCTTGCATTACCCAGCATATAGGCTATTTAAGGTCAGAAAAGCATTGCAGTAGCACAGCTGCCTCCAGCAAGCAAAGCTTGACATCACTAAACCACACAGAAGAGCACAGCCCTTTTATTGGCTTCAACAGCAAATATCTGCAAGCAGAATTGTTTCGCTCTATTTGTACAGGTTTTTCCACAGTAGTACGGTGTATCCAACTTTGGTACTAACAGAGTCTTGTTCACTTAAATTGTTAAACGGTTTAAGTTTCCCCCTCATGTACTATCAGTGGCCCCTGACCAGAAACCAGCTCCAAGAACTTAGCTTTAATATCCAACAAAAAAGAGAAACTACATTTTCATATACTCAAGTTTCAATTCCTGCCAAAATTTAATTTGGCTTTCTCTGTAGGAAGTTTGACACATACTGCATACGCATATCAAATACCACACATGAGATCTGCGACACAAATCCTATGATATTCTTTGTTGACACACACGTATGTTCTCCAAGCTATACATAAAATATTCCAGACTTTTTCCATTAACACACCGGCTACACAAATTGCCGAAGTAATGAAAGGCTGGAGTGGTTTAAAAACCCACTGAAATGGAAGGGTTTCAAAACACTGTTACTCCACAACATGGTTGATGACTGCCTTTAAAGAAATGACTGCACCGACCTCCCAACAACACCACCACCACATACACAAACAAACAAACATTCAAGTAAGGTGTGCCTTGCAGCCTACACCAGAGGTTTGACTCTCACCATCCAGATCAAAGGCCTGGTGGAGCACCCAAGTTCCTCCCCCTCCAAAGGCTCGGAGCTTCTTGCAGAGGAAATCAGGGTGGGATGTGGCATGTCGAACATCCAGGTCTTGCCCTGACACCAGCTTTTATTTGACCAGGGTGCAGAGGTGGGCCCCACAGTTTAGCTGTAGCATGTGACAACTCAGAGATAGCCAGAGAAATCACTGATATACAATGAAACCCAGCAGGGAGCAGCTATACTTTTTTTTGGTACAGAAGAGGACTACGTGTACAAGAACATAGTATTTTTCTCCTCAATTGATAACACTTCTCTACACGTACAAGGAGTATACAACTCCTCAGATGTAAGGTGGCCCACAGGCCACCTCTAACTACCTCTCTGTGTTTCTTCCAAGTTGTAGATGAATTAGGTCCAGCTGGTCCCCAAGAAGTGCTGGCTGTAGAGAAAGGAAAGATAAAATGTACAGGACTCATCGCATGAAGCCCTGCTCTGCGCCAGTTATGCTTTTAGTTGTCTCTGCCTTCTACAAAAATCAGTTTACATGTTTTTTAGAAAGTGAACCTACTAAATACAGAAACTCCACTCCATTTAAAGGATGACTATTCTGAGTTGCCTGAAATCTGAACTCTTATTTAAAGAAAGCTGAAGTTTAGGCTGATGCCTGTGTTGGGTTTCTCACTCAACAAATTCTTGTTATTTGATAGGGGGATTCCCCAAAGCAAAGCTCCTAGGAAAAATGTTCTCAATATTTCTGAAGGGGGATCTGTTATATATAGGAAAAGATTATTCAACACCAAGTTTCACAGGTGGGAACATGCTTTTTATACATACTTTCCATGCAGTTCCAATGTACAAGTGCAGAAAGCAATCAGAGGGCTTCCGTTAATACTCACGTGAGCAGAGTAGCTCCTGTAGTAACAGGAGGAGCAGTAGGATATACTGCGGCTATCTAACATGCCTTAAATGTAATCAGCAATAGAATGAATCATATTCTTGACAACAACCTGGGAAAAGGAAACCCCCAGAAACCCAGTAGTCACGTTGTAAAAATCAACCACAATTTATTTTGCGGAAATGGCATCTTCCTATGACAGATAATTAAGAAGATATTAAAACTCATTTAAAGCAGACCTTAAGCTCAAAATGCCATGGATTATTGGCAGACGATAGGGATGTGGAAAGCAATGAAAACAGAGGTGGTACTTAGTCCTGCTCTGGGGTGGAGAAGTTTACAGAAAAATAGCTGGATGAGGATGGTCGGATTCTGGCGTCAGGCTGGAGCAGGATCTAAGAGAATGAGCAGGGAAAGGAGGAAGCATGACATGTGAGATGCTAGTTGCATGGAAAAATGGTGTCTGAGGGAAGAGAAAAGAACAGGGAAGATGAAGATTGTGAAAACGGCTTCTCAGAGGTTCATAAATGCTCTCCTTCCCAGCCATACGTGCTGGAATATGCATTTTCAACCAAGCCAAGCTTATCGGATAGGATTAGACAGACCAAACAGGGTCCAGTGCAGGAAGCTGTGGACTATGAAACAAGAGACTTGGATTCTGCTACTGCCTCCTCTATTGATTTTCTGGGTGACAGCAATTTACATTACCTATCTCACTTTTGCTCTTAAAAGTACAACGGTAATGACCTCTGTTGTAGCGTATAGTATACATGATACGCATTACTAACTAGACACTCTAGCTAACTGAAGACATGTTAGCTAGTATCCCCAGGTAACTCTCACATTGTACTCCCATACTGCCAACAGCCACGGCCCAAAACCACTCCAAAGACCACTCGGCACTGAAACGAGGCCTTGTGGTAATCTTGAAGGATGTATTTCCTATTTTTTTTTATCACAGGACAAGGAGGACCTGAGGCTGAGATCCCTTCACCACTGGTGTCCCTCCTTTCCCAGTTTCCTCCCTCTCTGTGCTCTTTGATCCACACTTCCCGTGCCACCAAGTTACCGACTGAAATGGCAGCAGCTGGAATGTGATCTCCAGTGGCTCCTGCCAGCTCTCCGCAGTTTGGGGAAAGAAAAAGACACAGCAACAATCAAAACTGATGTGCTTTACATATCTTAATTCTATGCTTCACGTGTTTTAGAAGTTTATGTCTGAAAACCCTTAACTCTTCAGTTCCAAGTGTTCATAAGTTTGTCCTTACTGAACATTAGCATCTGGAAGGAAGCACTAAAAGTAGCTAACTTTTTGTTAACTGTTTCAAATAATAGAATAGGAAGAGTCTGAAGATAGAACACTATAAATGTGCAGATTGCAATTATAGTGAAGTTCTCTGAAAACAAATGACTTAGTCACCATATTCAGAAAGCAAGCCACATATCCCAAATATGCAAAAATCCGCTTCAGTAAAGAGTATTCTGTTACGAGATAATGTCACATTCTGTAGCAGTGGGTTTTGATTTACATCAAGAACTGGGAAAAATACACACATGGCAACAATAGCAGGTTCAAAAAATACTTGAGGAAACTTGAGTCCAGGAAACTGTAGAGTAAATGTACCTTTCTGTACTCAATAGCATTTGCTGCCAAGAAAAATTGTAATTAACTTATTGTAGCCCCTGTTTCTCAGGTTTGGTAATTAATATGCCGCTCGAACTGATACAGTTGAAAAGCAAAAGCTCAACTTTGATCTTCAAGAAAAATCCTCCATGACCTGCTCATGTGATGACATTTAAGGATAAATTGGCAAGAGTCTCTGACGTGTCAGATAATTTTAAAATCTGATGCAGTCAGTAGCTTCATCTTCTAAAAGAAGAGTTATTTCATTCCAAAGAGACAGTTTGTGGAATTAAGCACACTTAACAGAGAAACTTCACTGCTTCATTGTCATTTCCCTGCAACTCCTTATTTCATTTTTTTTTTCATTTTTTAAGGAAGTATTTTACAATCATACACTATAACTTAGTTCTAAAGAAACTCAAAGTTAAGTTTCCATACATACAAATTTCACAATTCTGGTAGGAGCTGTTTTTTTCATCGCTTTATAAAGAAACACCTAGTAAAGTACTTTTTAGTGTAACATTTAACCCCAGTTAACAGACCCTCCTGTTTGCTCCGTTACTGCCATATTCACAAGCCATAGGGTAAAAAGAAATGGCACTTCTTTCAAATTTCTCTGGTCAGCCTAACTAATTTTATAAAAATAATTTCAGGGAATTCACACTGTCCCCAGAATTGGCCTGCACAGTTCTTTAGAACAAACGGCCTTACATAAAATAACAAACAAAATGTTCCTATTAATTTGTAGGTAAGAAAAAAAACATCTTGCCACCTGTTTCAGACATTTTAGTACTACCATGGATACATTCTGCTCAGCAGGCTTCTTTTCTCCTACAAAAACATTTCAGGAAACAATGAAATCTGCTATGCATGTTCTAATAGGCTGGGGAAATATCTAAGAAAGACACTTAAGGAAAGACACCAAGGATGTGAGAATGGCAATGAAATACCCCCCAAATCAGAAGATCAACTTAGGCAATAGAAAAGCCAAAAGCATTTGCTTTCTCAAGAGAAAAATAAGTGCCTTCGTAAAACTAAAATGAATTTCAGTATCAAAGTAAAGGCCACACAATCTAAGCAACACCTAGAAAATAATTTACAAAAATATTCCAATTGGAAATACAGGGTAAGATTTCAAACCTCCAAAATACTGGCCTAGCTAGTAACTGAGACAACAGTAATTTTCAATGTCATCGCTGAAATTAGTTTTGACTAATTAAAAGTGCTTCTGACAATCTCATTGCACAAAGATACAAGTCTAAAGACACGGGCAACAGTAAAGAACCAGGAACACCTTTATGAATAACACTGTGTGATGCCCAAAAGAAAAATTACTTTGTTCTTTTTCCTCCCCTTCATTATCACTCTTTGTGGGAGATAAAAACACCTAGAAGCAGCGATCCCACAGTAAAAATGCTGAGGAGGATATTTTAGAAGAATACAGTTTTATAACAGTACTTAGAAATGCCTGTCTTAACAGGGATTATTACAATGAAATATGTTATAACGTATGACAATATAACATGAAACAGAACTGTAGGTTTAATTAGAGTATCCTGAAAGAAACTGTATGTATACTGGTGAAAAAAAGTGCAACACCTTAGTGGAAAGATTTTGTATCCAAAGAAAACAAGCGTGTTCACTGAAATTTCTGCCGAACATTCCACCCTAGTCAGAAGAATGTAGAAAAAGGGAGATGGGAGGGTTGTCTTAAAAACATGGTTCTGTTTTCTTTTAAAATTTCTTAATTTTTTATACGTATTTTTCTGCTTTACAATTGATTTCTTTAAGAGGTAATTAATATACCATGGAAAAACACACACATACCCACCTCTCAGGTTACAGAGCCTTAAGCATAAAGGTTGACTTTCCAAGAGAAACCTAACCAAACCCCTAGAATGACACAAACCGGTTAAAGTCTGCATAATCTGAGCCTCATCAGGGGACCTGCAATTCTGCTGTTATCATACAAACAAACTAAATGAGATGGAATTAAAATACAGGAGGCCCTTGGCACTGTGTTTTGGAAGATGTACTTCGCAAGGACTTCCAGCACACGCAGCTCAATGCTCTACCATATACCTTTAAACACTGAGTTCAAACTACAATAGTGACAGTGATCAGCAACAACTATCACACGTCAGTGTATAATGTGGCCTGTCAGAAAATTGTAATTGAAAAAAAGCTGTCTCATACTGCTGAAAAAAAAAATAAAAAAAAGCCAACCTATAACTTCAAACACATCAATGAAATATTTCTTTGAATCTTCTTCACAGCACAAAACTAAATCCTCTTCCTAACATTCATCTCCAAAGTCTTGCTCTGTGAATACTGAGCACTGGGTTGTTGTACAGCATATAACAGACCCCAAACCGCCCAGTATCTCTTATTCAAAGAAACTGGGTACTTCATTACCTAGCAACAAAATCAATCCACAGAACTGCCTCAAGTATTTCATACCTCAATGATTAGGTCTAATTGCTCGCTCTCTAACTGAAAGAAAACCATCTTAAAAATCTCACTATCTGAAACATTTAAGAACAGCATTAACATATCCAGTATTAAAGTGCCATTTAGATGATGGAAACAAAATCTTAATTCTTCTACAGTTATTTTCACTAATTGTTCTTTGTCAGCTTCGTGAAGGAAAAAAAAAAAGGAACAGCTGGTACAGCTGAACACCTGGGACAGAAGTACAACTCAATCTGTTTTGACTGTCAATCCCAGTCTACCCTGATCTCTTCTAAAATGTCAACGGGCCATCAAGGGGAAGCTGCAGCAAAACAGAAGGATTTTTAGGACACAGGAAGAGTTGCAAAGCAGAGCTAGGCTGGAAATCAAGTTGCTGTACTGGCTACAGTTAAAGAAGATTTGGATGATGGCCAAGTAGCCCACAGGAGATCTTACTGTCTCGCTGGTCAGCCCGTTACATGGAGAGGCACGACAAAGCTAGGCTTAATGGAAGATGAAGCCCTGCAAAGCCAACAGTCGTTCTGGCCTCCTCTGTCTGCAAAGATGCTCTGGGATTTGAAGAAGTCATGGACTGACTGCCTTGGCTGTCTGCTACCAATTCTATAGAAATCATGAACTTGGATGAGCAAACATTTTAACATGCCAAACAGAAGATCTCGCTTCTGTCTTCTACAGACAGATAAAAACGACGCGACTGATCATTTAGAGACTGTGAGCTCCTACATGTTTTAAAACAGTAGGCTTCAACCAGCGCCGTGCACTCACCCACCAGTAAGGCACACCGGCGTGAGAGGAGAAGCCCTTCACAGTAGCCCTGCATCTCCAACGCAGCAAGGCAGCCCTGGGCAGCACCGTAAGCGGAGCACACCGCATGCCCTTCCTCCTCCATCCCCAGCAGAAAGGATAGCTAAGAGCTGGGAAACACTTTAAAGCAAATGCACATGGCTTAATTTTCTCTTCATTTTTTTTTTCATCAGGGAAAAACAGGCAGAAACATTCAAAGTCGAAGAGTTCAGACTAGGTTCTTGTTATTTTTCCCTGTCCATATAAGAAGGTTAAGCGCAGTCACCGAACTTTGAATTCCAGCCTCAGTCACGAAGAAGCCTCTGGCACGGCTCCCAGACTAGTAAAAAATGACCATTTCAGCCCCTAAAGCATGGAGCCTGATCCATTAAAGCAAAACAAGTTCTCCTGACAGCTGGTTTTCTTAGCATATTCACGTCCGTGTATTTATCAGAGAAAAGCCCTCCAGGACAACAGTGTTTATTACAGGATTATTTCTGTGAATCCAGGGAACACAGAATTCACTGAGCAACACTGCTTCTATCCTGATCTCTTTTTTCTTAAAATGTGAACCAAGACGAACCCATTTTTATTTTAGTTTTTTAAACACGGACTAATCATGAAGAAAAAAGACATCACACATAAGGAAAAAAGACAAAAAAAAACCACAATAAATTTGATTTTTATCAAATAAGAACCCCTGCAATCCCCTTTAATGTGTAGCACACTGACAAACATTTTAAGCATTAATATAGAAATTAGCTGTTTGATCTCTCAATGATTCCTTTGATTTAGAGTCTGGTGACTTTTAGCAAATGGAAAACAAAGATATGACAGATTTTTTTTTAAATCATAAATTTCCTTCCCATATGAGTCTCTAGTATGCTTTCACAGAGAAAGATGATTTTGAACAAGCCAGATGCCTTCCGCTGAGAGGTTTAGAGACTTTATGACAAACGTATAGAAGTATGGCAGAGACATAACGTGCAAATAGCCCAGCAGTTCCTCATGGCGCAGAGGAAGCCTCGGCATACTCCTGTGCCTACCTAGCAGGAGGAAGAAGTCAAGAGGAGGCATGTGAGGGGCCTCTGGTACTGACACCGCTCAGCTCCGACCCTCTTCCCAAAGCACAGCAGCCGAGAGCTGGGGATGAACAGCATCCTATGAGCGCTTCTGCTCCCTGAGGAGGGAGGAGGAGGAGGACTGGCTGGGGACACACACTCGGGGATGCTGACAAGCACCGTCCTTCAAGTTGGGTGGCCCATCTGTGGGGTTTCCCAGCTCACCATTTCCTCCAGAAGTGTGCAGAAACTTGTTTTTATGATAGTACAGTTGTGCTGGGAGGTTTTAACAAAACGTTATCATAAATACCCCTCGTTTCATTTTAACTTAATCTCATTTATTAAATTAAAAGCAACTGTTACTGGCACTGTATCTGTTTGCTGATGCAGTGCAAAAAAGAGTAAGAAGAATTCTTAAAGAAAATTATAAAATGAAAGATTCTGTAAATGATTCCAAATTAAGGGAACAATAACAAGAAATTGCTGTTAATGCGTTTTAAACAATTGGTAATTAAAAGAATGGTTTTGAATTTAAAAGTTTTAATGAAAGAATTAAACTGTGCATAGTTATGATCAGCTATTGTTGAGATTTTTATAAACCAACATGCTTCCCATCCCTGAGAGCTGGTTTTGAGGTGGTTCTTTTGTTTGTTTTTAACTGTAAGATCTGGACTTTATTCTCTTACAGACACACACTGCATCACGGAATTCAACTGAACACTGATATTGACCCAAAAACGCAACAATACTTTTTCACTGCATTGCTACCTCCTACTAATAGATGACCTTTTCCAAGCCTAGCATCTTAGGTCCAAACCATAAAAAATGGGCATTTCCCTGATTTAGCAAATCTCTTTGAGAGTCTATGACAAAGAACAGTCAGTCTTACCAGTATTTTATTTACCATCCACCTAAAAATAGATCAAATGTACTTCACAATAGCACTTCAAAGCAGAACTACTATATTCACATTGCTAGGACTCAAATTCGCTGACAAGATCTGTGGGTAAGTATCATTTTTAGAAAATGCTATGTGGGAACACATGTTTATATGGCAGAACACAAAAGCAATGAAAGCTCTTGGGAAAGCTGGAGATAACTCACATTACACAAACAGACCCTTTACTCTTATTTCTCTCCAAAGCCGAAGCATTTCTATCTGAAAATGATTTTTTCATACATCTGGACAAAGCCATTCCTGATTGCTTGTTCTTCATAAGGTGAAAAGAGTCATTATTAACAAAATAATTGTGGGAATTTTATTTTTTCCTGCCTTATTGAATACTTGGGAATGCTATGTAGACAACTGTCAACTACTACTTACTCCACCTCAAATTCTGCTGCATAAAAAAATACACTAGTAATTTGCTTACATGGTGCTTGTAGATGCAATTATTGTTAGCAGCAGGAAAGAACTTTTATAAGCAGAACACAATTCAAATGTAACATGTCATGGCCTCAAGTCATTAAAACTAATCCTCAGGGCTTGTTGAGGCTTTTTGTACTTTTGGCAAAAAGTATAAAGAAGTACGCATTGTTGCTTCAGTTCCCAAACACTGGAAAGTTAAATATCTAGACTGTCAGCCTCTGCTAAACAGAACAGAGATTGGTTTTGGGAAAGAACAAAAGACAAATACATCTTTGTTATTATAGCTCAATCAAGCAAACACTGAAAACATACCTATACATTTTCTCATGGCACAAAATGTAGCCAGAAGAGTAAAGGAAGGTGCAGCAGCTCACAATCAAGCAAACCGACTTGCACTGAAAACAAGAGACATTATGCCATCAAACAACAAAAACTTACATTAACACTGCGTTAGGTTACTCCAAAAAGTAACGCAGTGAACCTAAACCATAACCAATCTCTCTCCCTCTCAACTCTTGGGTGCTATGGGTATCTAGGTACCATGATGAATACTTTACAAATACACAAGGACAGACTGAGGTAGAGCTATGCTTTCTAAGTGAAGTACCTCAAGGTTGATAGAGATAACATGAAGAGGTATGTCATGGAACTTGGTTTTATTGGTATGATTTTAAAATGACTACATAAGCTATAAAAGACAAAGCAATAACTATGTCATCAGACATGTCAGGTATGTACTAACACCATCCAAATACCCTTATGTTTTATTGCTGTACATGACGTTTAAAATCAAGTATTTTTTATGGCACTGAAAGAAAATGCAATATTTTTAGGAAAGCAAAGTGTGCCTTTTGTATTGCTACTCTGCTTTGCTACTCAAGAGGTTAACATCTTTCTAAAGACACCTGAAAAATGGGAAAATCAGCAGTGCATTCATTAGCACATGGGTCATCTACATATACCTGGGTGGCCTGCAATACACTTAAGAGTCAACATGTTACTAGAGCTAAAAATACAATGGAAACTAATGACAGCCCATTTGCTTTTAACAGTAGCTGAGCAGAAGAATCCTTGGGAACAGGAACAGATAATTACAGGTTTGACTAGAATTATGCCCTCGACTAATGTTGATAAAAGTGAACTGATAAACTATGAAAAACTAAAAGCTGCTAAATACATTATTCATATGTGTGTACGTTTGCATGTGCGTGTGCAACCTGCATTTTCTTAAATAAAAAAACAGGGAAGTCTTCTGTTTTTATCTTAGTCAAATCTTGATCTTTATTCTTTTAAACTGCATCCACCAGCTTATCCAGACCAATACCTTGTTGAGTAAAATGTCAAGATACCATGTCCCTTCACACACACCAAGTTCATCACTAAGTTGTACTAAACTGTGGCAGTCAGCATTTCCCATCTGTTCCCTACCCAGAAGTGTTACGACCAGTTCAAAGCAAAGTCATTGCGGTACGGACCAGAAAAACAAAGCATCACTGAAACAGTGTTAGATTAGCTTGGCTACTGAACAGTTGAAAAGCCTAATGTTGTTACTTTTTTTGAAGCAGACACTATGAGACTAAAATACTAAAGACAAAGAAGGAGCATTAAGACATTCTTACTTTCAGAAACAAGAGAAAAGCAGTTTAATGAAAACAGACTGATTTCTGATCCTCGCCCTTCCATTTCAGGAGTTCCTCAGCATCGTGTTTGCCAACTGCATTGTCCAACAAGCTTAAAATTAAGTATTTAGATATTTTCCTGGAAAAAATAAGTTAGTAAAGCTGCAAATTCCTAAAACACAGTTAATAAAGCCCTTCAGCTTCTACAACTCTATATTTAGAAGTGCTATATATATATACAGAGAACTTACCTATACATATATGTATACACCATTGCCAAAAGAAAAAATAAGCAAATATTGCCCCACAATAAAAAAAAAAAGGTATCAGTGTGCCGTAATGTAGGACACACTCAAAAATATACTGTTGCAGGAAAACACAGCATACTTTTCACGGATTAATATGGTACTACATGTGGCCAATGATGACGTTTCTTCATCCATATGTGATCCAGCCACAGATACAGAACTAACAGAAAGAAGATCTGTCATTCTTCCACCACACACACGCTTGCAGTAATCATTATGACTTTAAGCAATTTAAAGCAATATGACCTTATCACCTAGCCAACATTTTTTACATAAATCAAGAAAAACATGAAGAGTTCAAAGATGAAGTTGAAAGAACACTTCAGAACAAACTGTCTCACTTACTGTTCAATACGCGGGGAGAGATACAGCTTAGGAAAAACCTGAGTAGCTTCTGCATCCTCAAAACTAACAGAGAGAAGCGCAACATCTTCTCCAGGATCTTCATTCACATCCTATACATTAAAAATAATAAAGCGACAAATAAAAAACTAAGTACTTATAAACTTGCAGACAAAAACTAATAAAGTCAAATACCAATTTAAGAGATGCTTAAGTGAGGAATCTAAACAGTGACTGCCAAAAAATAGGCTGAAAATTAATATTCTTCATGTATTAGTACTTTAAAGACATTCTGTAGTGCTTAATTTCAAGCATCAAAATACAATTACTGTCAGCAAGTGTATACTAATGTAGCTCCTCTTTGGCTGAAATACATATTTCAGTAAAGATGCAGACTTCATTTTTAACAATTCTCAGTTAAACGCTAACATCAGACATAAATGCCAAGGATTTTTTTTTTAATGTTATAGTAGCATTGAATTACAACCACAGATTTTGTATTTGTTATTTTTCAAAGTATATGGTACAAAATTTTTGCTGTACTCAACTTCTATTTCTGTTGTAGACAAAGAAGTTTTTTGAAATTTATATCTAAAAGTCATCGCCCCTCAGTTTCCCACAAATCAGATCCCTGCATTACTTTCAGAAGGCTACGCACACTGTAAAAACTACTGTAAGAAGTAGTCTTGTTAAGACCTGACACTTCTCTGAGTCACAGACAGTACAAACAAGTGAATTTCTGCTCAACACAACTGCATTTGAGCTCCTGACCTCTGGTTAGGGCCATGAGTTGGCAGTACCATCGCCTTCACTTACAACAGGTAATAAATACTGTGCCACTTGCTGCTCAGAAACAAAAGTCCTTTAACATGTTTGTGCATATGTACACAGCGACTTGCCAAGATGCATTTGTTTTTATCCGTTCTGGAAAACTATGAGAGGAAACAGATAAACCAGCAGATCTGCACTCGGCGCAGGATCACAGTGGCTCAGTGTGCCCTGGTATGGTCTGTCACACACACAGCTGGGAGGAAGGAACATGCAAACCACTTAAACATTGTTCGGAGATCCTGCCCTATCTGGGGGAAAAAAGCGACTGCTGAGTGGTTTCAGGAAGACGATCTCGTGCCATTTGAAGCTTTGGCAGGACTGAAACTGTTAACGTCCAGAGAGACTAGCTGCGTATTAGCTGTTACGTGCAGAACACAACATGCCAAGAAACTTAGTGATAAGCTGCAGGGAAGAATGGGTCTTAAAAAAGCCTAATTGTCTCGCATGAAAAATGAGACAGAGCTGACAGTGTTTTCTTAAATTCTGCCTTGGTGTGCTGCTCACTTCTGACAGCTGAAGGAAGAGTGTACTCCTATAAAATGGTCACAGGCACACTTAGGCTGGGAAGGAAAACACGTTTTTAAACTGGAGTTGCAGGGTAACGCTTCACGTAAGTAGTGAGGACGAGAATTAACTGCATTCCTCTTGGGGTATGGTCAGGTTATGGATGGGATTACGTGACACGATGCCTGCACCAGCAACGGACAGGACCTCACGGCCTACAGCGCTCCTTTCGGTGTTGTGCTTCCAGCAGCCTACAACAGAAGAACCCTCACAGATGAGAAAGCTTTTTTCAGAAAGTGAATCAACCACCACCCAAACAGGGCAACTCCTCCCTAGTCTTTTCCCTGGTGTTTCGTGTATTTTCATCGTTAAGGAATTTTTTTCAATAAGGAACAGCTTTCACTCCTGAAGCTGGCTACGGCATTAACTGGCCTTTTTCTGATTAATTTGCTAATTGTCAATGAAATGAAAAGAACTATTAAGACACATTAAACAGTAATGCTAATGATTAAAAATTTTTTACTATAAGGGGCATTCTTCAAGAGATGACAAATATGCATACTCCATTCACCTGCGTATGTATACAGCTCTGTCAAGACCACATTCTTTTGTTTCTATTTTTTTTCAAATACCTTGTTTTCATGTTTTTACAGAAGAGAACCTACGTGCTTTTCACAAGCTATACGGACAAACCCAAATGTACTTAATCTTGCATTTAGTGTTAACGCCTAAGTTGATATGCACACTCAGTTTACCATCATGCATATGACCAGTTTCTAGAATACCACTCAGGTGCCTACTGATCAAAGAGAATCAAAATGAGGAAACAAAAAAAATCAGGTGAACACCAGTACAGCATCCCTTACCCTATACGCTATTATTACGCTGTATTCCTGCACTCACTAATGGCTACTTTAATATGGAGATTCATTCCAGAAAAATAAAAGATACATAAATAAACACGACATTTTTGCGTGTTAAGCTGCAACAAGCTGATGTGTGCATTAAGAGCACTAAGTTGAGATGTAGTATTTTTCATTTACAAAAGTAATACACAAAATAAAACTACTGTTGCCAGCACAGCACTGCACTACATTCATATAGCTACTGTCTCATCCAAGTAAAGAAATTAGCATTCTTCTCTAAATGCCACTTTTCAAGTCGATGTATACTTTTGGCCCACAAACCTGAAAAGTTAAAATTGTAGCTTTAAAAAAAAAGGCAGCACAAAACCAATAAGCATTCCTATAGGTTTTAAAAAGATGCAATGCGGTAACACCATGAAGTTGCCCTACCTGGTTGCTGAGATGGCCACAGATTTACAATGAAGTCCCTTTGTATTTGCCGCAATAGAGATTATCACTTTAAGACTTTGTTCCTTTTATTTATGCAAGGATCTGCTTGGTAGAACTGCATTCAACCTTAGTACGTCTGTTACAACTGCCATTTACAAAACTAAACTGAAAACACATGTCCCACAGATAAACTATGGAAAGCCTTTTAAATTAATAGGCCTTTTTGATGTTGTCTGTGCCAGTCACAGCTTAACTCCTTCAGCGATATCTCTTCTGGTCATCTCTACAAACCTGCTAATGCTAGGTGAGATGATGCATCTTTGTATCAGTGGGCAATGACATTGCCCCAGAACAGGGGCTGATACCCTTCCCTCACACCAAAGAGTCCAAAGGCAAAGGCTGTTTTCACACATCATCAAATTCCAGCCAGGCAGTGTCTTCCCCTTTCCCATCTCTGCATGCTGATTTCTCTCAAGGAACAGGCAACATTTCAATAGAGCAGCAAAGCAAGATTGCCCCTCTGTTTTATTTTTCAGTTAGCTTCAAAAGAAATAGTGACATTCAATTGCTTCTTCAAGACTAATCCCTTTTCAGGAAAAAAACTTTGAACTCAAATCACAGTACATTTTTAATACTAAAGTAGCTATTTTATTTTCATAAGTTGCATTTAACCCACAACAGTTACTGTTAAAGGATTTTTATCAAAACAACTAATTTTACATTTTTCAAGAAAAAATGATTTTGTAAAAATGAAGAATAGCAATGTCTTAAAAATTAGCATTCAACGTAAGAACTGCCATGTTAAGGTACCAGTTCCTACTCACACAACTTTTCCCACACAAGCCTTTACAGAAGGTATTATTAAATCGAACTTTCACAGAATGCGGCATACATCCTGGGCCACAGGAATTTTGAGGTTTAAAAATTGAATGTTGCTAAAAAATATATCTGAGATCATTAGCTAAGCATGTGATAATTGCACACCTATTAGATTTTCCACAACAGTCTCATGATTACCAGTAAAAAAAAATCTAGCCCACTACAATATAAAAGATCCAACATTGATTTTCATGGTGTCTTTCTGCCATCTTGCTATCCTGTTTTACTAGGTATTCCAAAATAATCTTTTCCTCATTTCAGAAGAGACCTATTCAAATCAAAGAGGAAAAAAACCTGACGCACCATTTAACATCAAAAATAAATATTTTCTATCTCAAGAACTGTGAGTGTTTTCCTATGTTTACACAATATTTGCACGGTGTGGGTTGATCTTTTTGACTAAAAGTTCCTGCAAAAGGAACTGCAAAATACATGTAGTAAAGCACTGTGGGTAAGGAATAAGATAATAATAACAATAAAAAAAGACTTTCAACTCATGTTTTGTTACTTTTTTTTTTTTTTTGGCTATTGCAGAGAACTGTTAGCAACAACTTACAACAATAAATAGTACTTTTAACAAAGACAAATGTAAAGAGAAAAGTCATGGTATTTCATTCTAATTTACCCTTTCTCTACTCAGCCAGTGAAGATGAAATATTCATTAAACATGCATGTTGGCACTGCAGGACAAAAGGCCACATGAAAATACAGATACAGAACAAATGAAAACAGAAGTTACAAGAACTTTAGATTTTTTTCTTCCAGAAACTTGAGGCAAAGACTTCAGGTATCACAAGACTTGAAAATAAAACTTTTAAATCCTATTTCTAATTGTGTCAGCACTGTCTAAAGAACCATTTGTTAGTTTTCATTCATATCAAAATGAGTTTACATTCAAAAGCAGGCTTCTTTGTTTACAGCTGCTGTCTTTGCAAAATCCTTCATCTTTTCATAAAGTTCGTATGAGTCGTGTATGAAAATTATTATCAAAAACACCAAGTACAACATCTAAATGGCATTGTTTTCTCATATCCTACCTACTGTAATTGAAAACTGGGAATTTACTGGAACTGACAATTTATTATGAGTCAGATGGTTGATAGCCAGTCCAACCAAAACATCTGCTCCGCACAGTCACAACTGCTATAACCCATTTCCTCCTGTGCCTGGAGTCTAACCAACTTGTACATTAGAGTTCCTTTTCCTTAAAGATGCAGATTCTGGAAAATCAGTTATTACCTTTTTTTAGTTATCAGCAGAAAAAATCACCTTGCAACCTTTTATTAGCGCATTCTTTCAATAAGAGGTATTTTTATTTGTGGCACGGAAGTGTGCTTGCCTGCACCAAACTGCAACGCGAAGCGGTTGGAGGCTGCATCTGCAGCAGCTCTCTCAGGGGAAGGACAGCTTGCTCTTGATGGGCAAGGACAACTCACAGCCTTGGGACTTGCTTTTCAATGCAAGTGGAAGACTTGAGAGCTATGGGGCATGAGACCAGGGGACAAGAGTATGCAGTGGGCTGGTGTATAAACCTAGGATTAGGAGCCTGGTGTAACCAGATCAACTGTAAAGTACGAATGAGGAAAAAAAAATGAGAATTTGGTAGAAAGAATGGGAAAGGATGGGCAGGAAGAGAGTATTGACTGGCTTTGGGAAGGACGAGCCATTTCTGGCCTGAGGGCTGTTGAGAAATGAGGAATGAGAACAGGGCTTCTGGTAGGGCTGCTAAATTTGTACCTTGAGCACAAACGGCAATTGGTCTGAGGATAAAAGCAAGGTAAGGAAAAGTACACAAAGTGCCCAGCCCACCGCATGTTCCCTGAGGTAAAGAGGGGCCACACAGATGGCTGATGTTGCAGAAGCCTCCAGGAACAGATAAGCTAGCTAAAATCCAAACTGTATGGGTCAGGCCAGATCTGCTTCAGGAGGTTCCCAGCCCCAGCTGACGATTGCAACCTCTTCCTGGAGGTTTCTGACCTCCCAGTTCTGACAAACGCTGAATAATCATCTTTGTGGTATGATTCTAACCGAGGGGACGGAAACCTCCAGCCGATGGGGAGAGGATGGGATCGCTTAAAATAATATAAGCGAGGAATGCACTCAATTTACAACTTGTGTGATGTGATGGAGCAGGAGGAAGGTGGAACAGAAAGGCTGAATGTGGATGAGAACGTGGAGGATTGTGGAGCGGTTGATCCTAACATCTGCAGCCAGCTTATGACAAGGTGAAGTCTCAACTTACTTTGTGGTACCTCTCAACCCTACCATTTCAGTCAGCTTCACAGAGTGTGCAATTTATATACCAGGATCCCTTCGGGAGAAAAAGGTCTCAAGAGGCGAAATACATGAGAATAGCAAGATATCACAAAGGTAATTTATCTTAGGCTGAAACTTAACCCGTGTGATTTTGCATGGCACATTGCCTATATTGGAACCATACTTACTAACAACTGAGAAGTGAACAACAGAATTTGTTTTTGAAATCAAAATACGAATTGCATCAGAGAAGAACACAATGTTATTTACTTTATTAGTACCAATGGGCTACTTGCATCACACTGCTTTGCAAAGTTTGGCCTTTTCCCTCCAAATGACAGCATGTGATAAGATAAAAAAACAACTATCAAATAAACCACAAGCAACTTGTATCCTTAATGCCTCGTAACTTCATTAGCAAGCTTTGATACAAGTAGTTACATGTTCTCCAAACCCTTTTCTGTATTTATTGATTTTCAAAAAAATAAAACATGCTAGGGGAAAGTAGGCAAAGGAATGTGAAGTGGCAAATGAGACTTAAGAAATCTGCTTCACTCTAGGGAGAATATGTAATTATTCCAGGAAATTCTTTCTCCTGTCTTCCAGGAAATCCACCAGGTCTGATCAAGGAGTGCTGATTCTTTAAATAGGATCTTTAATGAAAACAAAGGCAGTCACCTTGCATGCACTGTCCACTGTATTGAAAAGTTCCAAAAACAGTCCCTCTCCCAAGGTAATAAAACAAAACATTTGCCTAACTCAGGCAAAGAATGTGTTTAAGCTAATTAAGACTAATTCCTTCTTTAAAAGTTACATGAAAATCATAGTCCATTAACAACACTGCAGAATCTGAAGAGATATTTCTAGGACATTGTTTTCCTTTTACTGGATTTTTTTCATTAAAATGAAATCAAATAAATATCTTTTGAACATTGAGCAATACCTCTAAGTATACCACTGGGCATCAATAACAACATGTAAATCAAAAGATTTTTCTTAAAGTGTGAGTAACATCCCAAATATTTTGTTCTGTTGTTTGTTTGTTTTTGCTGGTGGTTTTTTGTTTGCGTTCAGACTTTTGTATGTAAATATATTGTGCTTCTTCAAGACAAGAATTTGAGGTGTGTTTTGCCTATACCATTTTCTTTTATTATGGTCATGGCAATTTACCACGACTCACCATATGAATAACTGTCAGAGTCTGGTAAAGAATGCTGTTCGGAAAAGCTTAAGAAAAAACAAAAGGTTAAATAGAATAACATTCTTGTCCATGAAAATTCACAACTTTCAAGATTCATGCTATTTAAGTGAATAAAAGTTAAGTTGTTTTGACAGCACAAAAAGTTGTGGTGATACTTTCACCGCAGTAATAACTGTTCGCTTAGGTCTGAAAAACACAATCTCAAAAAATAACACGGATGCCTCTAAAGGTCAAAAATATGCTTTGGTAAGGACTAGACTCAAACTTAGAATAAATAAATAAAAAAAGCGTGGCACAGTCTAAAAACGATACTGAGGTGTCCTTTCTGATGTGTAAATACCACTGATTTCAAGAGAGGTAAAAAGTTGCTAAACCTTCATTTTATAAACAAGAAACACAAACTACATGGGAGAATCATTTCATATTGACTGAATTATATTTATTAGCTATGTTTTAATGACACTAGAGTAGTGGACACTTTTTCATTTTAGGAGAGACGCAAGATGCTACTGATCTTAAATTTCAATTCATCCACTGAAATGTAACTACAAACACATTAGCTCTATCAGCTCTAATATCAGATATCACATTCGTATTAAAATAAGATTAAAACCAACAACACTTACACAGCTAGGAATGTCCATACAATTGGAATGAATTAGAATAAAAATAACAAAATGGGGAGAAACAATATTAGGAATCTAGATTGCTGGGACCTGACTTTTCATACATTCATGAATCACTGCTTTTGTTTGCTAGGACTTCAATTTATCCATCATTATAGAAGGGCGCTTAACCTCCTAATTTTTGTTCTGTTTAATTCTAACCTAATTTATAAACATACTAGCTAAGTTTTAATAAAACAATAGGGTATTATCATTAGAAAAGGATGTTATCCCAAAAGATCCCCCTATGACTATGATGAAGTTTTATAGAGAGGATACAGATTCAAACAGCACCATATCTTTCCTAAGACCTAAAGCAAAGCAATGATGCGTCTCTGCCATCACCAGCTGATAATGGGCTGCGCAAAGTGCTCAGAGATTCCAAAGCTCGCTTTTTATAGAGGTCACCCTGCCTCCTCTTAATCGGTGAGCAGCAGCGGCAGCCACTCAGACCAAGCTCATGTTGCCACATCTTGACAAAAAAACTTTTCATTCTAAAACCAAGAGCAGCACAAAAATGGTTCTCCGAAATGAAGGTGTTATTTCTTCTACCAGTACGCATACCAATTAGCTGCTTTGCTGGCATCAGTGGTGCTACTGGCAGAATAAAGAACAGCACAACCTGAGCCACAGTGTGAGAATCTGGCTGAAGGCACAAGACTGAAAATGTAAATGTGTCCTTATAAGCGCATATCCTAGAAAAATAACTGTTTAAAACTTGTTGTAAATAGTTATTGACTTTTTTTTTTACAAAAGGTTTTATGTCTGGTAAACATGCTCTTGAGTGCCTTAAAAAGCCATGTTTAGTTAGAAAGTCCTGGGTAAGCAGCAAACAAAGGACAAGTAGTATTAAAATTAATACTTGCACTAATAACATCCGTATCCTAAATCAGGAATCATTTGAGGATAGCAAGGCAGAGAGAGAGGAAAAGAAGACAGCAAGAAAGAGGAAAAGAAGCTCTACTTTGTTCCTTTGGGCATTGCATGTTAGTGACAGACATGCTGATCTTGTGCAAGTGCTAAGTTCAGTCATACGTATTACATATGCCATACACATTTGTGTATGTTTGCATTGTATGGAGGACTCATTTTCATTACTGTTTAGATGTTATCTATTAAATCGTTCACTTGAAACGATCAACACTGAAGGTTCAAGATTTACGTAGTGATACAACTAATTCCAGGACTGTCAGGGTTCAGGGACTCTCTGTACTACCTTGCCACATGCCGAGGCATTTCCTTGCTAAAATCGGACACTACAAGACATTTCTTTCACACCTATCTCAGCATTGCTATCTCCTTTTCACACTTTGAATACTGGGAAGAACCATATTAGGAACCAAAAATGCAGACCTACACACACCTTTAAACTACCCTCACATTCAAAGACAAAGAAACAAGATGCATTACACATACATAGATTTAGGCTGAATTACTTGGAACAACATTATTTAAAAATAAAGTACAGTTACAATATTTCTAAATGTGAAAAATACATTTTCAATGCTCTTAAGAAGCAAGCAAATAGCAAAAAAAGAAAACACAAAACACTGACCATTTAGATTACTTATAGCAGGTCACCGCCATGTGGTTTGTTTCTTTATAAATCTCCCAAAGCTATCTGGCCATTTCCTCAACATGTAGTGAGGACCCATTTTTTACCGTAAGCCCTGTGTTTTTAAGTTTGCTTTCAGAGATAAATATTTGGGGACATGTACAACTTGGAATTCAAATCCTTCACTAGGATTCAAATCTCTCAGCTCAGTTCTTGAGATGACTGGACTACAATTTATTCAGCAAGCAACATTCACATTCTTGTCCCCCATACTACTGATTTCCCACCTCTTTAAAAATAGTCATGCCCTTGCAGAGGCCAAAGAGCAGTCATCTCATGTCCCAGTGGAAAACAAGATCTGCTAATAAATGCCCATGTACTTAACTAGCGTGCAAACAGATCATTAATATACTTTGAAATAATCTTCCTGTCAAGCCAACCTCCAAATCTTCCAGCATAGCCTTTCTATACATAAATATTCATATTTTCTATATGTAAATTAACAAACATTAATGGCTCTGTACATGGCCCACGACTGAAAGAAGATACAGAAGTTCTAATCATATGGGGGGAAGAATGGCATTTCTGGAACCATGTTGTGGCTCAAGGTCAGAATAAGACTTTTTTTTTTTTTAAAATCAATTCTTTTTAATAAAAGCTTTTCTCCTGTCTCCACATATTCTTATATGTTCCCGGTCCAGTGAATATTGCTCTGTACAATCAGAAATACTATAGATTACATGGGTCACAACAAAAATGCCAGTGTAAAGCCATATTCTGAGACATGTCTTCAGTGAACCAGGAAGTACCAAGAAGATTTCACATTTGAAAAAGTGAATAATGAAAGCGCAAGGTAAAAGCAAGCAAAGTTACACTTGTTCAATACTCTTTCACTGTTGCAGCCTGGTAATGCTGACCTGATTTAAAAATAGGAAATATTTTCTTTTAAGAGAAGGTGCAAATATTAAAAATATTAACTGTTAGGAGTTGTTTGGACTATCGTTGTTTCCTGAGAATAAAAGGAATGTTTCATATTAAAGTCCATAGCACTTTTAATTCGCAAGCTATTTATTATGCATTCCTATTTCAAGTGTACAATATTATATTTCTTTTCAAGAGAAATCTATTATCCCTTTGTCCCCATATTACTCACACACCTACAGGACCTGAAAAGAGTGGGGTAGGGTTGGGGTCATATTCTGCTTCGTACAAAAAAAAGTGCAAGTTGGAGCATCCTGTCTCCTTGAGCCCCATCTGCATTCATCATTCCAGCAAACAATGTGCACGGTGTAATCATGCACACAAGGGTGTAAGTGTACAGATGTCATGAACAGCATCTTGTAAGAACTAGTTGCTGTAAAAAAAAAAAAGTTTATCCAGTAAAGAAGAGAAACACAGCTTTTTTCCTTGCATTTGTGTGAAGATAGATCCCATTACAGGTGATAAGCAGGGTGCCTGAATGAGCGATAAAAGCTGTCTTAGTAAAAAAAATGATTACAACATTGGTTTGTAAATTGTAAAATAACGTGGGGAAAAAAATCACAGAATTATTCTGTTTTACATATAAAGTCGCATTCTGTTCTATATTCATGGCTTTTATACATCGCTACCTTTGTAAGCAGGTAGTACAGGATCACACCAATGTCATGCAGCGTGAGCCCTAACAGTCAGTGGCACACAGGTACCAGTCAGCTGGTATCATGTAACAGCAGGTACACTGTAGTATTCTGAGACATCCCATACATTTGAAATAGTCTGACCTTTCTCAACAGCTGCCTACAGTCAGAAGAAACCATGGTGCTGAGGATTTGGGGTAGGAAGTAGAAATACTTTGAATAGCACAGAATCTGTAGATAAAAGAAAGGCTCTGAAAACATCCAGCACATGTTGATTTTTTTCTCTTGATGCCTAACATGGAGCCAGGAAGAAAACAGGTTTAAATAATTGGTGCGGACAGAACTATTGTATTATGGGGATGAACCTGGAATTATATTTTGGTATCATCTTTCCCTGCAAAAGGTCATGTATGGTAGATTACCCATTAAGTGCTATGTATACTCTTACCTTTCCAGCTGAAGTTCTAGAAGATCAGAAAAAAAAAAGTTCAGATTAAGATGAAGCAAAAAAAAAATTTGTAAATCTAATCCAACGCTCTCACAAAATCTGAAATTATTTGCACACATGCAACAGCACAGCATCCCAAGATGTGGAAATCAACAGAGCAGAACACCCTCTGTTCTCGGTCAGATATTCAGCTTTCCGACCATAAATCTGAGCTTCATGTTCTTCAGTAAGGAGGATGACATGGCCATACAAAAGGAAGAGCTGGATCATGACAACGGTTTGAACTGGAAGTTTTTTTACCCTGTCCTATAGGAGAGAGTATTCAATAGTTTTCTTTTCCTTTTGTAGTTTTGAACAGAGAATTTAAGAAATTAAAGCCTGAACACTTCACAGAAGTTTCCAGAATTCATGCATGTTTGATGTTCAATTTTAAAAAACTGATAAGATTTGCTGGGTAATTATTCACTGGTTCCCACCCCACTGTTACAAACACAGTGGAGTAACAAATGACTGCAACTGTTCTACTCACTTCTTCACAAACCTCAGTTCCCCTCCTGGCATCAGTTTCAAAAGAATGTAGTCCTTAGTTTGTGTGGTGGATGTATACCTATAATGGGATACATTATGATATTTCCTTGGGGAAAAAATGTAAAGAGTTTAAAAAATAGCTTAATAAAAGTGCAGATTTGGAAGTCACTTTAAAAATAAAACTGAATAAGAAATATTCTTTGCTAGCAGAAGGACATGCCAGGAAAGGAAAAAAAAAAAAAAAAAGGAGCCAATAATTAAGATGTCATGGTAAAAAAAAACACTAAAACCACAATGTTAAATAGCAATATTTAAATTTCTATGTACATTAGCAAGCTGCAAGTCTGAAACCATTGAGCCTTTCCTACTCAGCAGCTACTGACAAAACAGTTGTTTTTATCAGTGACAAAACTGTAGCCAACAGCATTTTAAGGATCAAGGGAAAGGGGAGATTTAAGTCACGTGCATTCTGGGATTTCTCTACAGCTGCCAAATTCAGGTCAATTCTTCTAATTAATCTTTTTACCATCAGCAACTTGCTTTTTTAGAATTGCTTCTACTGTTTTGGTATCTCAAGTATACAATTGCCTCTTTTTTTTTTTAAAAAAAACTTTATAGTGTTTATCTAGAAATAAAATATTTATCATCTTTTATTTCTGGGGTGCAAATACGTTAGAAGCCCATGCTATCTTGCTATTCTCTGAACATTAAGAACAGCTGAAATGTTGACCCACTCTTTTAATTCTGCATGTTGCAACTCTAGGGCAGTTGCAAAAGGAAAACCATGTGGTGCACACACACAGTTCCCAAACCTGCGCTGCCTTCCAATACAAAAATTTCTGCTTCTTTGTAAATCGAGAAAAATACTAGGGAATGAGCAAGGTTGATGATATTTTAAGTTAGACAACACATCTAGTTTCAAATGAAAAGGCTGTGAAAAAATGCTTTAGCCATAAAACATAGTTCATGTTTTAGCCATGAGATAAAGCTGTATAAAAGCCCATGCTAATTAAAAATGAATATATTAAACAATACGACTAATAGCAGCAATATGTTTTTACTGTTTAAAATCTAACAGGAGGATTTGATTCTTTGGAAAATCATAGATGAAAAGGCATACAATGAAACAACATCACATATAGAATCCCAGGAACACTCCTAATGCAAGGTCCATTTTTGCAAAACATTACTGAATATGAAAACTTGCTAAGTAAAACTGTAAATAGTAACAGAAATAGGTTGTGTACAACAACAAAAATTTTAGGAGCTGTCCGTGGAGTATGTGAATATTGTTCATGTCATCCCAATAAAAGGAACTGCTAGGCATCGATACTGAAAACCAACACCATTTAGTACTTTACTTTTCCTTTACAGCTGTGCAGACAACTGACCTTCCTTTGTATTAGCTTCATGGTGCTGCAGACTATATAGCCATGGGATTAAACTACAGCAGTTCTGCTAGCAAAGCAATAGCCATATGTTTCTGTTATGTGCAGTTCATTAGCAATGTAACAACTCATGTTTGAATGACAATTATAATAAATCTGATTTCTTCAAAAATATATCTATCTGCATTTTCACTGGTATCTGTAAAAGCAAGGACAAATGGTCATTTTCACAATGTACTTCAAAATCTGTTATAAATTTATGGTTACTCAATACTTACCTAGGCTTCCAGATTAGATAAATTTCATTGTAATCCTAGCACCACTGAAAACAATAAATCATCCCACACTTGTCTGTAAATTGGAGAGACGTGGATTTGACAGGTGGACCACTTCAGTGGATAAGGAATTGGCTGGAGGGTTGCACTCAAACACTGGGCCTGTGCGAACCTCATGGTTCAACAAGGCCAAGCGCAAGGCCCTGCACCTGGGTCAGGGCAGTCCCTAGCACAAATACAGGCTGGGAAGAGAATGGATTGGGAACAGCTCCAAGGAGAAGGATCCGGGGGTGTTGATAGATAAGAAGCTCGACATGAGCCGGAGATGTGAGCCTGCAGCCCAGAAAGCCAACCGTGTCCTGGGCTGCATCAGAAGCAGCGTGGCCAGCAGGACGAGGGAGGGGATTCTCCCCCTCTGCTCTGCTCTCGTGAGACCCCACCTGGAGCCCTGCGCTCAGTGCTGGTGTCCCCAGCAAAAGACAGACGTGAATCTATTAGAACAAGACCAGAGGAGAGCCACCAGGATGACCAGAGGGCTGGAGCACCTCTCCTGTGAAGACAGGCTGAGAGAGTTGGGGTTGTTCAGCCTGGGGAAGAGAAGGCTCTGGGGAGACCTTACAGTGGCCTTCCTGTACCTAAGGGAGGCCTGCAGGGGAGGGACTCTGTCAGGGAGCAGAGTGATAGAACAAAGGGGAATGGCTTTAGAGTAAAAGAGGGTAGATTTAGATTAGATATAAGGAAGAAATTCTTTACTCTGAGGGTGCTGAAGCACTGGAACAGGTGGTGAATGAGAGAAGCTGGATGGGGCTTTGGGCAACCTGGTCTGGTTAGAGGTGTTCCTGCCCATGGCAGGGGGTCGGAATTAGATGGTCTTTAAAGTCCTTTCCAATTCAAACCATTCTATGTTTCTATGATAAATCCAGGAAAACAAACTCAGACTGGTTTAATTTTATAATCTAAATACAGCTCCATAGAGTTGAATACACTGGAAATGGACCCTCTACTTTAGCTCCCCTAGGTACTCCCTTCAAAGGTATAGCTGCTTGCAACAATAAAACCTACAGTAGTGTCTAGACTAGTTTCAAATAATTCAAGAAATATCACTAACTGCAAGCCATGGTAAAGTGACCTATGACTGAATGTGTTAGAAGATTATATTTCATGAGAAGATATGCCAATTTAGTAACCTTCATCTTCCTTTCCACAAATTTATCATAAGCTCTTTAGACATACCCATGAAATATGCAGGTGAACATGTATGTTCAGGCTCTTTTAACAGCTTTAGTAGTTACCAGCTAGTCACTGCAGTAATTAACTTAAATGACACAGAAGATCTGTCTACCCTCTCCTTTTTTTTTTTTTTTTCTGCTTCCTTTAGGACCCAAAATACAATCTCACCAACTCTGGCCTTGCAGCCCAGACAGTTGTGTCATGAACAAGAACTTCCTATTAACTACAAAACTTGAGACCCACAACAAAACTTCCTCTCCACAGAGCAGAGCGGTTAATTGACTGGCAGAAACTACTCTTCGCTCTACTTAGACTTGGTGGAAAGCTCTCTCTAGATCAAACCTCCAGTTCTCTTGACAGGTTCCCAGGCTCTTTGCGAGCACATGATTTTTAGCCCCTATGTTGTCTCCTTAAGACAACCAATATCAAAACTTCTAGACTCTTCCAGTTTTCCAACAGCTGTACTTCTGAAATGGCTTTTCAGCTGGGCATTAACGCTCTCCCGATTTTATCGGTGACGCAGACATGAAAAGAAGGTTCCAATATTTTCTTTCTCCTCTCTGAAGAAATTATATAATTTCCTTCTCTCCTCCTCCACACTCAATTCATCACTATTCCAAGCTAACTGAAACAATTTGTAATGTGTTTTATTTCTTTATTAGTTTTCATGGCATATCTGATCTTTCTGGCATCAGACGTTTCCACTGCTTGAGTCACCTCCAGGCTGAAATATAAGCTGATGTTTTAAACACATCTGTCTTGGTTTCTCACTCAGAAGAACTGCACTTACTTGACACCAGCTTGTCTTAAGACTACCCTGTATCCAAATATATATGTTTATGGTAAATGGTTGTCTGTCTGTTTTTAATAAATATAAAACATATCCTTTTCTACTAGGACTATTCAACATCTACAGATTTGTATCTGTTTTCCTACCCCCAATACTTTTATTTCATTCATTCTGAGAGAAGATCAAACCCCACTCCATTAATCAAGGATACAGTGTTCCCAAATCAAGAAATACACTCTGCAGGTATTTTCCTATCTATGAAATTGGCTTCCAAGATGCTTTACATTAAAACTTTAATCTTCACAAGATTACTATAATTATTAGTTGCACTATAATAACTGGTTTTGTGGTGACCACATGTTTGATGGTCTATTGTTAAAAGAGGAGCAGTCCCTTTTAGAAGTCTTTACTATCTGGAAGGCAGATGTACAAAGATACCTGGGGAAAGTCCAGAGACAAAACTAAACATCCTTTTTTTTTTTTTCCTTATGTTTGTTTGCTTTGGATTGTAATTAACTAATTTCTGTAGACCTCACAACAAGTTATCCTAGAACAACAAAAGGAGTTACCTGAAGACCATTCTTTACCATACCAAGTTTCACTCTGGAACACACTAATATATCTGTGGTAATGTACCACCCAAATTCTAACTGTTTTGCACATACTAAGGGTTTCTCTGGGATAACAGATAATATTTACGAAGAACTGCTTTAGGTTATTTAGTAGAGTAGAAGGATTTGGTGCTAGGATGACAGTAGTAATGAATTTAAACAGTTCAATGCAGTTATGAATTGTTGTGAATTTTAGATCTTTAAAGATAAACCTACAAGTTAGAGGACTAAAAATGAAAGGAGGATAGATTTGAGAACATTCTGCCAAGAAGGTCTAGGACATGGAAATGAATCAACAAGGAACTGAAAGAAAAATACAAGGGAGATTCTCAGTTTTGGCAAAAAGGAAGAATTTAAAAACTATTCCAACTATATGTAAGTAAAGTTGTGAAAATTACTTCAAGAAACCACTTAACCACATACTCAAGTCTTATGAACAGCACCAGGACCAGCAAGCTTCAGTACAAGGTATGGTTTAAAATTAGGATTCAGTGTTTAAAGCCTTGGCTAAACAGTGAATTTTTACTTAAAATGTTAGATACACTGCATCAGTCCACTAGATACCAGAAAGATGTGTACCTTGATTCCCTGAACTCTTAGCCAGGTGACAGCGTTTCACAAAGCATCTCATTAGTTAGACAAAAGAAACATTTCATTAACTATGTAAGAAATACACATTTCTGTAGTAGCTAATACTTTCTGATATACTCCTAATGAATATATGCAATGTCAGTGTGTACATATTTGATGCACTCGAGCAAGTCCTCCCTGTTAACACCTACTGCGACAACATGCACCTTGGGTTGTTTCCCTAACATCATCCTGGATGGAGCCATAATCATGACCTATTACCACAACTTTGTAGCAGTCAAGATTTAGTTTTAGAAAAAAATAGGAAGTATACTGTTGAATATATTGTGAATTACACATACAGCTACTTTACCTCTAAGATTTTAATCACTATACATAAAAGATCCAGTCTAGATGATTTCTGACCACCACCAACTGATGGAAGATGAACAGACCTGTCCTATTTCTGACCATAACACCTCTCTGTCAAGGTTTACATCTTCTGTGGAAGGCTGGACAACAGCAAAGTGTCACATGAAGAGAAACCCTCCTTAAAAAGCCTTTGCAAAAAGCCCCAGGACAGAGCAATCTTTTGGTGGGTGAACATTACTTTATTAAATTGAACTTCAAATCAGTGTATCTGCTGATGAAATCCAAAGATGAAGATTCTCTCTAGTAAAATAGCTTCAAAGACTACCTTTTTATAAACCACAAACTGCCTAGATTTTTCAGCATTGCTTAATTCCATTATGATGTGTTCAACATATATACCCAAGGACTTCAGGTTTTTTTGTTCTCTTTTTCAGACTTGCAGACAATTTGGTTCGCAGCAGCAGAACAAAAAGTCTGTTTTTCTTCTTGTGTGTTCTTTGTTCTCTAACCAAGCTATAAAGTAATCCCACTTCTTTCTAATGCGCTCAATGACACACTTTCATTGCGCGAGAGAATTACTGACTTTCACTTTTTCTTGACTGTGCTGAAGATATATGCATGCAACTGGCAAACGCAGCTATGCAACCAAACTAAGTACATGAAACAACTGTTTTTTGTTTGCAGTTAAATGGAGGTGCTATTTTTCGTATCTCTCCATAAAAGCTTGATTATTTAACACTATATGTCTTCCAGATTTGGTTAGCCAATGGATTAAAACTTATTGGAGAAAAGGGGAGATCGTAACAGACACTCAATAAAATCACTTATATATCATTTCCTTTGGAAACTGAGCTAAAATTACAGCTAAATGAACAAACTAATTTATCTGAAATTCTGAAACACTGAAGGTAAACTTTTGATGTGACAATTTATGAAGAGTTCCTTCGCAGAAATGCGTAGTAGTCCTCTACTACTTCTAGAAGCTGCTGCCTCCAATTGAAAAGCCATTCCTGAGAAGGAAAGATGAAAGTCTGTATGTTGTTGTACAGGCAGATAGATGGCTGAGATGACTATGAGGGGTACATGCAGCAAGTCCACGGTAAGTTGTTCTTAAGGTTCAGTAAGCTTAGAAAGTGGAGATTTAAGACAGATGGTGAAATGAGTGTTGTTTGTATAGCTCCACAGAAAGTCATTCGTTCAGTTTCTGAGATACAGTGAAAACAGCTTAAGACAAAATGTTGTCTTGATTTACAGAAAGGTTAAAAACAGAACAGGAGGTAAGTCTGAACTGTAAGGGCTCAAAGTCTGTAAACACTGCAGTCATCATGTGGGGAGGATGGGAGTAAAATTCAGATAATATTGTTCCTTGATTTTTAATTGCTTTTGGAAACACAAAAACAGGAGCAATTAGGGGAAGGAGAAGCGAAAGAAAGATAAGAGTGGGCATAGACATTGTTAATTTTCATGAGGCTATAATATTTGTTCAATTGTTTTCAATTTCTTGAACAAAGCAGGTGAGGTCTTCTCTTACTGCTTGCTGAAGAAAATTAACACGATGCTATTGAAAACCATCTTCCATGGCTTAGTTATGTTGGTGAACACCTACCCCCTTAGAATGTACACTACCAGGCTGCAGCAAAAGTGTTCCACTTTAAATAATTTTCAGAGAAAAAACTATATATTTTTTGGTTCAAATAAAAAATATTTCCGTGCAGTGTCTGCTAACATGAATAACACAATCCTTTCTTCAATTTTGAGAAACTCTTCAATTTCACAATGTTGCTGTGAAAAGACTTTTCTATAAATGCTCATACATCCTCACCTGCTAACTTCATCATAGAAAACACACTGCTGGACTAATTGGTTAGAACATAGAAATGTGTTTCCTTTGAAGATCTCTGATACTGCATCAGATTAGATTTTGAGACAGACCGATAAAAAGCAATATATTCTTGAGACTTCATGCTACAGAAATTTATTTCTAATATGCATTACCAGGACAATGAATGGGACCACAACTTACATTTGTGACTTGGGAGGTAAGTGACATAATGCACTGACTACTAAGAGAGGCTCTTACAAAGATTTTTGGCACATTTTGCGATGCTCCTGATCAATTTTTTCAGATAAAGAAAGGTTTACTCTTTGAGAAATACATACATTCCCAGCCACCTAAACACTGTTCTTCACTCTTACATAGTAATAATTACTGTATTACTATTTACACTGTAAAATAATCCCACACAGTAATAATTTTACATAGTAATAATGCAAAGTCTAATAGGAGATCCTTGGCTGTAATTCTTTAGGGAACTTAAGCAATAGAATGAAAAACCTGGGCTTTATACACATGCTGCCACAAACCTAGCTCCAGTAAGTAGAGCAACCTCATGCAATGTGGGTACCTGGTGTCTGTTCACTAGGCTGGACTCATATGTCTTTTTAGAAGCCTATGGCAGTTTCTCATTGTACTTTTACATTAATTCCCACTTAATGAAGTTGGATTTAGCTAAACAAACTTAGGATGAAGAAGTTTAAATTCACACATACACAATTTAATGGTAGCAATTCAAACTACGCTTAAAATAGGTTAAAACAGTATTTTAAAGGTATCCCTAGGCTAAAAACAAACATATAAAACATATAAAACAATTCTTTTGAGTCTTTTTAGTTTGGCTGAAATGATTAAAGCTGCTCACTTTCTCCCTCCCTCCAACACTGCGGCATTAAAGAATGTTACTTAAAGATTTAAAAACATCTACTGAATGACAGCTCTTTAAATTGCAGAAAGTTCAACCATGATAAACAAATACTCAAATGGACAAAGACTAGCACACAGAACAGCCTGTACTCACCTATTAATAAGTAATGTACTAAATTTAGGTCGACAGCCACAAGAAAAATTAGCAGATAAAGCAATAATTTTATTTGATACTCCATGGGTTCAAGGTCACAACGACCAACTTCCTACTTCTGTTCTGTCACTAGCAAAATTTCATTAATCAGTATCCCAATTTCCAAAAGTGGATATTAATACATCTCATCAGTGACTGAAGTGTTATAGTGCTTAAGTCAGTATTTTTCAACTGTTAGATCCCAAGTGCAAAGTTCTGCATCGCTGCTGAAAAGCAAGAGCATATTAATACTATTTCCGTTAACTACCAGCAACTGGTTCCCAAAAAAACTCCCCCCCCAAACAAATTACAAGTTGCAGAGGCATTCCCAGTATAAGACAGCTTTCGCTGATATTTCAGCCTGATACTTGTATAGGAGTAATATAACCCTGAAAATAGGATTCATAATATTGATGCAGCAATACTGAGACAAACTGAAAACTATTAATGGTGAAAAAGACACCACTTCAAATGCTTTTACCTGTCTGAACCAGTTTTGCTGCTTTGACACACCCTCAATTTTTGTATATATTTATCCCTCTGAAACACAGAACAAGCATATAACACAAAGAAGCCTTTATATATAATGCCATATAATTACCCTTCGTATTTCAGATGGTTTGAAAATCTATGTTTATGAATATAGTTCTCTGATCATGTTCCTATTGACTTCAATGAGAGCAGAACACAGCTCTCAGAGAATAAAGAACTCAGTCATCTCTCGACTGGCCAAGCCTCCACAAACTGGGCCATTAGAACAGTTTTTCTAGAAAGGCATCTGAAATATTTGGTTTTAAAAAATTGCTTGCAACTGGTTTCATAACAGGAGTCATAATACTTCTCGCCTTGATCACTTTCCAGGACCAGAAACCTCTTCTTTTTTCTAACACAAACACAGGGAAATTAATCTACTAGCTAGTCCTCTCCCACAACATGAAGCATAATGTATATTTCTTTGCAAAACTAGGAAGAAAACCCACCAACCATAATGTAGACATTTGCTCGACACTCCAGGCAAAATATCATTTTAAAGCCAAAAATGAGATAACTTTTGAATCACAGATGAGCAGGGCCTCCCTCCTTGTTTCCAAATGCAAGTGACCTGATTATCATTACTGAAAAAAAACTAATGCAAATGTCTGATTACTATTATTCTCTGAATTTGTGCAAGACAAACTAAGGAGGTATATCCAGTGAAGCCGTATCAACATTCCAAAAAGTTATGTGGTAATATACATTCCTTATTTTGCACTTATTTATAAGCACAATGCTTTGTAGACATTTTATTGCTCAAAATCTACATATTGAATCTCCTATTCAGAGCATACTAACTTTCTACAAAGCACATGGTAGTAAAATACAGCTGAAATAAGGAAACTTTACTCTTGTTATCCCAGTCTTTTTTCAGAAAAAAAGACAAGCACTCTTCCGAATTCTTTCACTGCTCTTAAATTACAAGCACATATTACAAACACACTTACTGGAAAGCTGTCTAAATAAGCATGCAAATACCTCCAAATAACTGAAATGATTATACAACCAATAACGTGTTATGGAAAGAAATTTTAAAAATGCAATAAAGAAACAAAACATTATATGAATGTGAAATTGTATGTCACACATTTTGCCATTTTTTCGGTTTTCTAGAAGCATATATTTTCATTTTATGCATGAAAATCAGAGATTATGTTATTTGTCCTATCTACAGCATCCTGAACCCCTTTCCAATCCCCTGTGGAAAACAAAGCAGAATGTAAATTTTGTGCTTCTCAGTGCTTCACATTGAGCTGCAGTAGCTTCATCCCTTTGAGATATGGGAAGAGAAGACACTGACACTCACTCCGCAGTAGAGGCTTTAAAAATACTAACAGTCTTTGGGCTTCTGCAGAGGATCTCATAAACATCTAAGTCCTTACAGTTAATGACATGTGATATATGTATACCATACTAACCAGCCATATCACCCATGGAAACAGAAGGGAGCATACTTTCCTTTGTATGCACAACACTTTAGATCCCTTAAGGATAAGCTTGAGAGTAAGAAGAATTTTGTTAATATTGATAAAATTAGAAAGGAAATGCACCCCTAAAAAGTAAATGAAATTTAAAGACTGTAGAAGTGATTATACATTTTTGAACTTTTTTTTAAAAATAATTTCATTATTTCTTAAAACAAAAATGTATTATTTCCCCATCCTAAATAATATCAATATCCAGGATTTTTTTTTAAACAACTTAAAATTTACAATTACCTCTGTCCACCAGCACCAGTGGAAGCACCCTGAAAAACTCCTCTCTCCATCTGCAGGTTCCAGGAAACACACAATACAACGCTAAGTACCTTTACTCTTTCCACTTTACAGATAAGCTTTTAACCACTTGCAATTGGTAGCAACCTCCAGGTATGGGGAAACAAAACAAAAAAAAAAGCATCAGGCCTGGTGGTCACAGAAGGATTAACACAAACAGATAAAAACAAGTAACTGTCTAAAAATTAACTTTTTTTAAAAAAATCATGTTTCTGCAGTTAGCCAAACTTGAACTTTAAATATGTTCTTCACCTATGGCTAACATTTATCAGCAACAACACGTAGTTCATACTACCACTTCCCTGCCAACATCTTTTTTCAGACATGCTATTCCTTCATGTACTGTTTGGAGGGAAATAGTTCCCAGTAATAAAAATTCCTTCTGTATTTTTTTCCACTCCCTTCCAACTTACACAAAACAAGAAAGCATAACACACAGCCTTTTATGGTTAAAAAGATCCTGACCAAGGTTCTTAATGTTCTTGGACAAGTGATGCCCACATTACCACAACGTTTTCTTGACTTAACACAGTTTGAAGATGGGGATGAAGCCTTACATGCTCCAGGCTTAAGAGATTTGTTAGGAAGACAAGTCCTGACAGTCACGCTTAAAAGAATAAGGTCATTGATTAATCAGGGAAGGAGTCCGTTAAAATTATGGAATTAATATATTTGCAGATGGTTACTTAACAGGATGCTGCTGAGGTTCTGAAACATTCCTTTCTCAGTCAGCATTGATAAATTATTTGCTGTACATTTACAGAGCTTTCAGCATGTTAGAAGCTGGTTTGCAACTAATGGCCACATCAAAAGTGAACATTCCTGAAAAAAACTTAGAAATAATAAAATGAACATTTTCAGATAAATTATTCTCCATGTGATAGTTTTTAACGATCTGAATGCATACATGCACAGGAGAAATAAGTAAATATGCATAGACAATATTGTGAAAGTTTCAAACTAGTGTTTTTTAAAGTTTACATGCACTAAACTGCCACAACTTTAACCACAGTAAGAATCTCACTGCATTTTTCAAAGACTTTAAAATTAGAATATGAACAGATAAAATTTGTTACCACTTTCTGTGATTCAGAAAGCACCCTAAAGTATTTTGTATAGCTGTAAATATTTTAATTGATAGTACCTTCCAAAATTACGCCTTAAAACGATAACACAGATTACTCATCTTTCTTTACAAATTCAGACTCTCGCTTTTTCTGTCCACCCAGTATCTTTTCCATACCAAAATGAGCTGTTAAGCTCTCTTCATGCTGAAAACATTTTGGATTCTCTTTGCTCATGTGAAGGGAGAGCTACTGCCATCGCAGTAACAGCGATGAAAAACTCTGGAGGAAGGAGAGAAGGTACTGCAGCTTGACCTACCACAGCTGTTCTTGCTCCGATGGCCTGACTCGAGATGTGTTTTTAAGTGGGCCCTTGGATGGGCGTTCTTGTGAAGTGATTTAAACAAAGCTGATAGAAGAGGAGGTTGCACAAAGGAGTTTACAAACAAATTCAACACATTTGCTCAGTGCTAATCAAGTAAATATTCTGCTTAGGCAATCATCCCACTCCAGCAACATTTTTTAGATGATGAAAAACTTTCCAATGTCAGCAAGTTTTTTATTCCAATCTACGCATACTGGATTTTTGTTTGTTTGGTTTTTGTTTGTTTGTTAAAAAAAAAAAAAAACATTTAAATTGGTTTCAGATCCAGTGTATGTGACCACATTTTCAGATGTACCTCCAATCACTTTCTCCACCACCTTTCCCCATCCCATTTTCAAAGCTAAATAAAGTTCACAGAGGCTATAAGAAGATCAGCAGTCAGGTGGAGGAGACAGACAAGTGCTTACCTGGAAAAATACAGAGACAGATAAGTGCAGCTTGCCGTGAATGTTGGCAACTGGGGGGCCAACCAGCTAAAACAATTATCTCACATGTCAAATGGCTACATGAGGAACATGGGAGAACCAAAGGAGGTGAGGGATTAAACCCATATGAAATGGTGCTTCTCTATTTCTACTGCTCACAAACCAGGCGATTTTACTTAAAACATACATCTGTGTTTGTCAGGAAACTGCACACATCACCCTCCTCTGTAAGTGCAGTCCTACTAAGCACACTCACCTTTTGTCTTGCTGAACTATACAACAAAATTACTATTTTTTAAATCCTATTTGTTATAACCCTTCAAACCTACAAGACTGCGATTTTTCAATCTCATATGCATCTTTTTTCTTACTAGGCTTCTAATGATTCTCAGTTCTTTTCTGTTATATTAGCTTTGTAGTCTTATTCCTCTTTTTTATTCAGTAATGAAGGATTTTATTAATACATTATTTATTCATACACAGTTACTTATCTTACTGAACATTTTTGTGTTGCTCGTGTAAGGCTATCTACAGCATTTTTCTAGGTAAGGGCTATTCAGCTACTTTCAGAAGTTTTATAAATAAAGTAGCCAAAGAAAAATAACTCTGCAGACTGCAATACTGCCTTCCATGAGTCAGATAGATAATATATGCCTCCACATTGCTTTAACAGGTATAGTCTCCCAAATCTGATACTATCATTGCCTGAAGGCCTATAAACTGGGCTGCAGTTTGATCACACATCTTTTCAAGAAGGAACTGGCAACATGTGGTAAATAAGAAAAAGAATGTCTTCGGTTGCTGCCGTACGGTAAAACCAATGCTGCAAGAACACGATCCTGAAATGCCAGCCTTGTTTATTACACGTTCAGTTGCACAGCTTCTCATGGAACATTTGCTATTGCAACCAGAAGATTCCCTCTGGTAATTGTGCTCCAACATTTCTTTTGTTTTTGAGAGCCCATAAAGCATGCAGTTTTAGAGTTTCATATTATTAGCACCACAACTCTTTCGGCCTACCAAACAAGTTGCAAAAATCCTGGTTGTTCATCTTTCTTCCAAGTACGCTGCCTGCTCTAAATAAGTCTTTTTTTTATTACCCAGCATCCATCTACTTATTTCCTAGTCTTGAAATAACGTTTCAACGGTGGTTTCATATTTTAAATGCAAAAATAAAAACTTTGAAAAGCAACTTAAGTTACCATTCTAGAAATGATTATTTAATGCAAGATAAACAGATACTCTGTTCATTAGCTCTTCTGAAGTTGAGGTTAATTACACAGAACAAGGTAAATTACCACCTTTTTAATAGCATTTTACATACACTGTCAAAATACATGACATGCATAAAAACAAAATGGACATACACAGAACTATATTCTACCTAGAAAGCAAGCGTTCTATTTGTAAGCAAAGATGAAGACTGTAAAGAAGATCAAATTAAAATTTTATCTTAGTTACTTCTGGCTCAGAGAGGACTATCAGACAGCAAGTCAAATTTCACACACTGTCAATACTTGCTCTGTCATTTGTTTCATTTTTTTAATCGGTAAAACATTTATTGTGTTTTTCTGTAATGCAGAACACTGCTGTGCTTTCTGAAGTTTGGAAGGAAGGTATTGTGTCAGTTCTAAGCATCATAAGAGACACAGAGCTTGATGAAACTGAGTGCAACCTTAACAAGAGCCTGATAAGATATAATTGTTCATTGTCACTCATGTCACTGGCACACAGGGAGCGAGCATCTCACTCCTTTTAGAAATTGAAATTGAATGCTTTTTATTGCTTAGACCAATAGCTAGAATGTTGAGCCCTAGTTTTTTAATGCCAAGGCTTTTTGGTGTTGCTTCAATTATATAGTTTGGTAGAAAGAGAAAAAGCACTGTACAGTTTTGCAATGGAAAAGTTGAATTATATGAGTCAATATCATATCTTTGAAGTTACTGTCCAATGATAATAGGTGTCCATGATAACTAAAAACAACAGGAACTTAAGACACTCAAGCTCCCAAAAGAACAGTAAAGAATTTTAAGGAGAGAGAAATAAAAAAATCTTATCAGTAGTAAAATGGCCTATGAGGAAAAACTTCAGACAACTCTGAAGTCATACAATTCTCCTTGCTGAGAGCATTAATTTGTTTTCTTCAAGAAAAGTGTGCACAAATGCAAAGGACCTGAATGATTGCTCATTTGAATTGTGATGAATTGCTAAGTTTATGACAAGAGAGGGGAGAAGAAGAACACCATTCCAGTTAAGGCCTTGGACAAGCTCTCTATTCACAGCTCAGGATCCTGTGGTAAATTTGGGTACATCTTGTTCCTCTATGCTTCAAGTCCTGTCTAAAAAATAGAGTGTTTTTCCCCCCATATGTCACAATTACTGTTACAATACATAAAATAGTCATTTATATATTAAGTTACTATTTTAATCTAGCCTATGTAGATAAAGAGACAATACTTCTATGTGTGTGGCAAAATGGTAATCTGTGTAATTTGGCCTCCATTTGAAGAGCTAATCTAATCATTGTACAATATTAAGGTGAAAATTAAGTAACATACATTACTTTCAAAAAGTAATGAGTCTAAGTGAAATGAGATAGAATTAATGATTTTATCTAGGACACACTACAAATGCTAAACAATGAAAATAATAATTTGGAACAAGTGTGTTTATTCTCTGCTAACCAAACACATTGTCCTTAGGGTTCTTGCAAATGAGGAGCTGATTATTTACATACCATCAGTCAGTCATCAGTTTTAGTCAAGACATCAGTCACAGTTGTCTAACATTTTTCTAGACCCAAAAAAGATGTTACAGTAAAACATAGAATATCTGGTATCTCCAAATACATAAACAAGTTGAGATACATAAAAAGGTACGTATTTCAGCAGTGTATTACCAAAGCTAACATGAATAATAATGAAAAAGAAAGGTGACAGCTGAAGGATTATGGTTAGTTTAACTTCATTCGCTATTTTCCTTTAGCAGAAGTACTTCCTAACTATATTACGTGGGTATACTTAAATATTGTATGTGCACTCCATGCAGCGCATTATGTAACTGAAAACCAACATTTAATTCATGTACATCTTTTTGCCTGAATTCTGATGTCATGGTAACTGTTAATACCTATGCAGTGCACCTAATTGCCTACAATAATGCCAAATTAATCCTCCTCCCCACTGCCCCATCTCTCCCATGGACAGGCTGCTTGCAATGATTACAGGTCCCAGCACATAAAAGACATACAAGTTCTAGCATGAAAACTTAAATTATTGAAACAAAGAAATAGAGAGTCAACAGGTCTGAGCTTTATTTATCTTTCTTTCGCTGTCTCACTGAGAAGCTGCTGGACAAGGAAGTCTTTCCTTTAGCTTTCCCCATCAAAAGTCTCCTTCTAAACCAGAAAATACCAACGTGTATCTTACATAAACAAGCAACAACTTTTTTACATAGAAGTTACTGCAGAAATGCACAGCTTGATAGTGACATAAAGCACATTATTCATTAGCAATTAATGGAGATATGCTGTACATTCTTTTGGTAACATGGAGAACAACATGATGGATTTTCTTTACCTTATGCTTCATGATATTTTAATCAATTAAACAGAAATGTATGTGATGGATCATCCAACCTCAGAATGTTTACTGCTGAGAGTAACTGATTCAACAGTCAAGCTTTCATATTTTTGGCTTAAGCCTTTAAACCTATGAAACCAAATAAAAGCGAGTAGTGAAATACAGTATGCTACAGTTATTTTTCTAATACATATTAAACAACAACAAAAACGTAGACTGAGAGTCATCACAGTAGTTGGGTGTATTTGTTGGAAAGAAGTTACCAGTGCAAATTACGGAGGCCAAAACAAGAATGACTAAGCATCATATGAAATCATCATACATGCATATATTCATGTTAGCACTATTCTTTCTTAAGAAGACAGACATACTTTAGTAACCTGAGCCAGAAAAAAAAAATCACTATAGCAGTAAATAACATTTGTATGTAAAATTGACTTTAAAAACTCAAAACATGAGCTTCTGTAGGATGTAAGCTCTGAGCTGAAGTTTAAGGAAGACACCTAATAGTAGAAAGAGGCTGTGGACTCAACACTGAAATATCATTAACACCCTACCATCGTGCTTTATGTACTTCTATATTTGCAAATGTGATTTGCCAGTTAATGTCTTCAAAAAACACTGCTATGCTCATATCCTATGTTCTACAACTTCTTAAATATTTTTCCTTTAAAGAATCAGCAGCAACTGGGAACTGAAGAAAAAATTACTAATTCAAAATCCTCTATCCAGTTTCAGAACAGTGTATATGGCTTGTTTTACATAGTATGGGTGGACCATGACAGATGAAACAAGCACCACCATTATGTAATAACCTGCAATTATTTTTATGGCTATTGAATTCCATTCTTCCTATGCAATACATATAATGCTAATGTCAAGCAATAGTATAAATTACAAGCCCTAACAAGGCAGTAAACCTGAACCAAGTCACGCAACATAACATATCTACAAAATTTCCCACCATATGCAAAAAAGGCTTTTCAACTTCAGAAGCTTTTTTTTGTAAACTTTTTTTTTTTAAAATGAAAAATGAAAAAAACTCTTTCTACTCATCTCAAAATAGCAAATTAATAGTTCTATTACATTAGGAAAAAAAACAAAGAAATTTATATGAACACTGTAAGACTTAATATAACAATAGATATGGTAGCCCTTGCCTTCACTACTGCATTATAAAAATAAAATGTTTAAATATAACTGTCATCAGAAATACAGTTGATTGGAGATTGTGATTCACATTAAGATCATAACCTATAAAAATCATCAGCTGTGCAGAATGAGCTGTTCCAGTTGACAGATCCTATTAGCAAAATCTGCCAATGAATTACAGAAAAAGATTTTAAAAATTGCTTTTGGCTTTCAGCATATGGAGCTTAAGGTGCTCCTGACTCTAATACATTTTATGTGGTTTTAGTAACTACTTACTACAAACAAATCACATTGTTGTGAAAAAGTTAGTAGTAATAATATTTAGTGAGAACAATCAAACTGATCAGTTTATAAAAATCAAATATAACCTGTTCTGATTATAAATTATAGAGTTTTGCTTCCCTTGATTTGTGTGCAACAGATATTAGAATAAAATCATTAAAGGATGACTAATTAAATTGTAGTTTCTGTAAATATTTTGGAGCTTCACTGAATTATAGCAGTAACATTTTACTTTTAACCTTCCGGTGCTAGAAATAGTCCAGAATCTGTAGACTTCATGGCAAAGCCAAGAGGGCTGAATTATTCAGCAAAACTCTGCAAGGTTAGTAATTAGGCTGCAGTAATAAGAGTAGCAAAGAAGAATAATGCTTCTGTACAGTGGAATAGGTAAGATCTTACAGTTTTACCTACAGTGAACACTGAAACTTCCCAATAAGTATAAAAAGAAAAACAAAAACTTTACAACTAACACATTTGATGTTTTTAAGCTACTATAAAAAAACACACTTAAAAATATTTTATCGCCGAAAAGTCACTCTTTCTGGCAGTTTAAGATGTTTTTGAGTCAGAAACACTCCAAGACATGGATAACTTTAAAAAATATATATTTTTTTTGACTTCACATACTATTTAAGCTTCCCTGTTTGGCGTTTGTCTGCTTCTGGCAACAGAGTGGTAACTCTGATGCTGGCCAGAATATGGAGGAAAAGCACTTTGTTGATGGTATTCCATTAAGCATGTTCTGATGAAAAAACTGGACAGTAAAACTGGAGATTTTGGGGCACAGGCTACAATGAAGGATTCTTAGAGACAAGGATCAATGATATCTCTTCTTGATAGATGCCTTCCACACACGGGTTACATTTATTTTCATGGCCTCAAGATTGTACGATTTACTGGCTTCAGCTACTACAAACTGTTCTGTTTCAAACGCTGCCAGTACTAACTTGCACAGACCTATTTCTAATCTAAAATCTCAGTGGCTCATTATAATTGCATGCTATAAAGTTTGCCTTTAAACTATTAACAGAAGAAATCCAAACAATCTTTGACGTTTCAATATTCTGTTTAAGTAATTTAATGCTGGTACAATAAGTAATTTACTGAATATCATACTGACATCTATTTGTATAATTTAAAGTATTTGCTCAGAAGGCTTACATATGTCCTAAGATTAGGAATGTAATTCAGGAAGTTAACTTCATGCCACTGTCACAAAGTCTTTAGTAGTAAAAGATTAATAGCAATCTAGGTATTAGCTTAGAAGATCCCCATGGAAAGCATGGTCAAAGTATTGTGAACTGTAGCTATGTACTACTTCAGAATTACCTATGAGTCTTATCAACTGTCAGTTTCCCTATTTGTAAAAGAGGTAAAATGACAGCTGACACCACAGACACGACAAGCTTCAGAAGACATACAGGTCCATCACTCTACCCAACATAAAAGACATATGCACAGTATGGGAAGATATGTTAATGGTTATTTACTGCATAATATTCAATGCTATTTTGAGAAGCAGCTGCTCAGCACAGTATAAAAACAGGGTAGTGTAAAAAGGTGAGGTCAGGTTCTGGTCTCTAATTTCTTCTTGCCATTGACTTTGTGACTTTAGGACACTAAACATTAAGTTTTATTAAGCCAGCTAGCAACAAAATTAAGTTTAAAAGCAGAGGAAGGTTTTCAGTACAGGCTAATATACTTTTTCAGAATATTTAGTTCAAAAATTTGAGATAATTAGCAGAGGTATTTTTTTTTAAACAAATGTATTTGTATTTTGGTATTTGCAGCAATTTAACACAAACCTTGAAGGATGTCAATTGAATCAAAGTGCTAAATTGCAATAGTAAAGAAACTGGCCTGAAAAAGTCTCCTCTGACCCTTCATGCTACACTTCTGTTTGTTGTCTGCTACAGTTGATTTCTCAGACATACACAAGTAATACCGTCTTTTCACTGTACCTGGAATTTGGTCTACTTCGTAAACAGAAGTTGTCCTGAAGTCTTTAACAGACTTCCAAATGATGAAATCACAATAAGGAAAAACACAAATATGTGCTCTTATCTTTCAATTTGAACTTCAGGATAAACCTTTTCCATTGACAGTCTTACAAACAACTGTTTTGCCCCTGGCAATGTGTCTAGACAATGTTTATTATTTGTTTCAGTTCTGAAAGATATGCGTCGAATACAATGGTCATCACAAAAATCTCTTTAGAAAAAAGTCTAAGATTAAAAAAAGCCTTCTAAAAAAAATTGTCTGCTTTGTGTATTTCCTTACACTTGAAAAGCACAATTGGTCCAGATATTAACTATTCACCAGGACACAACAATCAGGTATGTAAAGATAGGAAATCAATACATATATATAATATATATATAATATATATATATATAATCAAATCATATAGGAAGGAGGTGGCAATCAGGGTACATATTATTTAATCAAAACCTAAAAAAAAGTGAATAAAAAATATCAACGTCTTGTTTTCAACAGTGTAACTGGCAACGTGCTCTAAAGTCCATTCACTCTGTGCAATTACGCTATAGGCACATAATCCAGCACAATTTGCAAATTACTCAGAGATGTTTAATGAGTTATCGTTGATAACTCATGATAACATAAGTCCCTCTGATTAAAACTGCAAAGAATAAAAATAAAGTTGGATGAGGTATTTTAGATGCTAAGGCTATTACCTTCATTATTACTCTGGCATACGTGGTATCTGTAAAGAGATAGATGTGAAGTACCAACTGACTTTCAGAAACTGTACATACAGTAAAGACTTCCATTTATCAATGCTGTCTCAAAATGAAAAATTATGCAGTGAACAGAAAGGAATTTAAGCCAAAATGAACGTGGTGATTGAAAATCCAACTCAAAAAAAAATGAAAGGGAAAGTATACTAGTAAACAGATACAGATGCAAATATTTTCCTGAACCAAAGCCAGGTTCTTCTCAAGTAAGAGAACCTTAGGGAAAGATTAACTGGTAATGAACCTTGCAGTAGTCAGAGCCACCAGCTTGATTCTGCAGTTGTTTAATGCTTAAAAGTTTCACTTATGTCAAACAGATTTGCATAAGAGAAGTAAAAGTTGGAACAAAAGGTCCACATTCAACTCAAAACCTTGTATGAAAGCGTAATTTTGTAAACTGAAAAAGATACAAAAGGGTGTCTTTTCCTAGATGTACATTTTCACTGTAAACCAACATTTCTTTCTCATCAGTTATTCAGCATGAAAAATAAAGCATGATACATTTTCTTTCAAATATGAAGGAATGCATCACAGAAACTTATGAAAAGAGATTGATCTGCTGCAGTCATTACTACAACCAGCATTGTGCTTCCTAATAAATTATATCCAAAGAACACTGAGTAGAATTTAAGAATTCAAACCAAGAGACTGTGCACTCTGCACTGCTCTTTTAACCATTTTTGTACTTTTTCATATACTCAGCTACTTTCCTTAAAACATATGCACACTTGAACTGAATTTTAAATTTAATGCAGCAAATGCCTTTAAATAACCTGGTAAATCAGCCTTTCCAGTACGTAACAGGCCAACTCGTGTTATGCCTTCAGTTTTTATTCATCATAAGGAAAATATTCTCACCAACAACAGTACAAAGTTGACAGAGCAAGATCTAATAAATGAGTGTATTATCAGGTTCAAAGATTCTGTAACACTACTGAACATTCTCACAGCTTACAACCTCTAACTCAAATATTATAGTTGTATTACATTATTATTATATAGTTATATTACAAATATTACAGTTATATTTCTAATGTGACTACCTAATGAAATAGATAAAAATTTCAGATGAGCATGACAAACCACTGGGGTGCTAGGAATGATCAATGAGGCAAGAACTATGGTCTTTAAGTATTTCAACAGATTTTAATCCAGGGAATATTAATTAAACATAAAAAAGATCCCGTGACAGGGGAAGTATAACACAGGTCTGAACTTTGTAAATCATTACAGAGAAGCTACTGCACATTATGAGACTGGCTACAGACTGGAACATAATTCAAGCACAGCATTCAGTTCTCCACTTTTAACATTAATACACTAACAGCCTTCAGTTACTGACTGCTCTTCCACCTTTCAGGATAATATATTGACAATTACTTCCTCCACATTAATGGATGCTCCATCATGTGCCATAATTCAGCAAGCAGCATTGAAGCCAACATAACTGGCAGATATGATTGCAAATAAATTCCTATTTCATTACAAAAATCAGATCTATTTATGTCAAAAGTATCATCCAAAAAAATACATGCGGATAGCTTAAAAAAAAAAAAACAATTTTTTTAATACCTCTGTAAATTTGAAATAGTTGGAGCATAATTATCTCAACCACAATCTCTATCTGCATTTATATTGTTGCCACATGAGATGACACTGATACTGCTGATGATGTCAGAATACAAGGAGCTAAAGGCAATAGGGGCAAAAGATCTGTGCCTGCTACAGCGTACTGCGTCATAGTCCATGCTGGAGCCTGAGTCAAACCATTCTTTGCTGTCAACAAACACTGCTGGAATAAAACTGTATTTCTTCTCCTGTGGCTATTCATCCAGACTAAACATCAGCCTTCTACCACAGACAGTTAACCTATTAGTTTGCATATCAGAAGTCTGTGTAAGAAATCTAAGGATTTCGTCAGTACGCTGTCCATCAAAAAGGACCTGCCATTTTAAAAACCCAGGTTATTACGTGCAAAAAAAAACCACTAATTTTAAAACTGTAACACCAAGACATTAAGATTTTAGAAATGTTAAAATAAAGGCAGACTGGGAAACTCTGATTCTGCGTCCTTCTGTGCATGCCTCCTCACATCAAACAATCTACATACGCATGCAAATAAACACATTCTCCTTCAGACTACTGAATCATTCAGTACTCAGGGTGAATAATGCTCTAGGAAGCAGTGGTGGAGCGCTGCTGATCTATCCACAGGATATCATCGTTGCTTACAGCAGGTGGAAGATGGTTAGTGAACATGATAGGGGATTATAGTAAGAAACAGTGTACTGACACGCATTAAAATGTTACTGTAAGAAACACAAGTATAAACTGTTTCTATCACAGGATTTCTACATGATGACAGTTACTGAAATAAATCATACACCACCTTTCAATCCCAAGTCTTGTAATTTCCTTAGAGGCTGAAAAAAGGTGACAGACAGCCCTTTGACTGAAGATATGGAATATACTGGCTATGCACGTCCTAAAATTCTTCACCAATTTAAAAACTGTTCCTGGAAAATACAGCACCCTGGACCTCAGGAAGGAACACGATGATAAGGAACAGGCATAGTTCATGATAGCCCTGCACAGCCTCCTTTTTTCCACAGTGTCTTTCAGAATCCTATCCCAAAAATTCTGCAGTCCAGGTGAACTGTTGCTGCACCCTCCTCCTAAGTGCCACCACTCCTGAAAAGCCCATGGCCAACCCTCTTACCTCTGACTTTGCCCCATCAAGTGAGTAGAGAAGGCCCTGATGAAAGACAGATGCTGCAACAGACTGAAAATATCTGGAGGCTTTTGAGAAAGGCAGGAACTCACACAGTGAGCATTCTATAGAAGTTAGAGAGATCACAGGAGCCTGAGCTCAGATTGCAATCAAAAATTTCAGTTATAGAATAGTTGTGCCTGCCTTTATTTTCATGGTTCTTAGCTTGAGACCCTATTTGGAGAAACACTCAGGATTCACACTTGCAGTTGTGACCTAACAATAGTTGAAGACTTGTAACAAAAAGATGAAGAGGAGGTCATTGGATCTACACTGACATTTTCATTTCAACACATTAGTTGCTAAACATTAAGTAGCTGCTCTCCTTAACAAATATTTAAAAGTAAAAAGCTGAGTAAGGAGTCAGACGTAGTTTAAAGGAAAGATAGGTGTTGGCAGCATCAGCTGACTCAAATCTTGTCTGCAGTAAGAGTTCTGGCACTTTATTCTGACGTTAATGTTAGACACATCTTTCGCTGTGTACTCTGAATATAGTAACATTGGCCTTGTGATGGGCTTCCACAGAAACTGATTGGAAGAGTGACTGCCCACCTGCTGTGAAAACCACTCATTTCAAATTATTCCATGTTGGTAGTTTCTCAGTTTTTTCTTTCCCAGCAAAGACAGAAATACTTTTTTCCAACTTATGCCAATACTCTACTCTCCTACATCCTTGCTAAAATTATGTAAAGTGTCTGGTCAACGTAGTGTTTATTTTAAGACCAATGAAGTAAAGTAATCACCAAAACCTTTAGTTTTTGTCATGAGCATTTGCTTTCATTCCCTGTTAAGAAGTGGTACATTTGGTTTGCTTTTCTGCTTATACTGTCAAGACTACTGGTGCAATTTGACTGTTGAAAAAAGCCACAGAGCACAGGTATTGCACGCAATCTTCTACAAGGCTCTTTAGCATGACAAGTGTATGTTTACTATCTGGTAAAGTGGCATTAAAACAACAATATGTCCAATACCACATTAGCAAATCATCATCTAATCAGGTTTAGACATGGTGCACTTGCAAACTCTTGGAGAGGAAGAGGGCAGGAAAGTAAAAATAGTTACTAAGAACATTTCAATAATTCATTATCTCTCAACAGACACTGTCAACTTAGACATTCATTTTACCTTGAGAAGGTATGTAGGAATATTGCTGAAATCTACAGGCAACTTCAAGAGGAAGCGAGCTGAGAATTCACCAGTCTGCGGAAAAAGCATAAGACTAATGAGAGCTGGTGTCTAAAACAGAATCACAAATTGAATGCACTAAGGATGAAATATTAACCAAAAAAATGTGTAGGAGCTCATACCAAACAGAAGGGCTGAGTTAAAAGAACATTTCTCAATGGAATTACTGAAGATGAAAAGAAATAATTTACAGATTCCACAGGTATTACATGATAAAACACTTTAAAACCATAAAACATCACTGCCGTGAAGCCTACAGCAACAAGTAGCCAGAGTGCAACAATGTGAATGACAAAAATTAGACTATTCTTTGTTAGGCCCTAAACACAGTTCTATCTTGTCTGTACTCATTTGTGCACAAAGGATCGGTGAGACCTGCAAATGATCTGAAAGCAAAGTTAAAAACTTGACAAAGTTGTAAGAACAGTCAAAATACACACATTTTCCCAAACACTGCAGGTATACATAACAGAATAAACTTTGAGTTGGGTAAGGTGAAAATGTATCAAAATGTTTGTTTTTTTCAGAAGACACAAAGAACTGAGCTAGAATGCTCTCTGCACTTTCTTTTCAGAAATATGCAATTCTTAACACTTAGAAAACAGTTTATTGAAAATTTGCCAAGCGTCCCCTACATGCTGCTGAATTTTACGCATAAAGTGTATGCAAAGGAAATGGAAAGGATTTCCTTTCTGTTTCATACACTTCCTTAAAGCCAGACTTTGTCCACCTGGTTATGAAGCAATGAAGTTGGCTCTTTTTGAAAAACAAATGGTTGTCTGATTTCCTCCTGTATTAATTTTTTGTCATCCCTATTTTGTAATTCAATAAAATAGCCATAAAGCAGCTATATTTGTCACACTGAATTGGCAGCACCAAAAGCATTAAACATTACTTTTTTGCAACTGAGTACAAAATCTTGAGACAAGTTTGCTTTTTCATTTTAATGCTGCCCTATTTTTGCATATGCATGCTACTTAGTTACATAGTGATCTGTAGGTGAATTTCATCTTAATATTTTAAATGCTTTGCATTGCCAGAGGAATCAACAAGAAAAATCCCATTACAAGAAACGTGCAGTAAACAAATTTAAACATGCGTACATACATAGTATATATTACAATTCTCATTAGAAGTGTGAATGTAAATACTGCAGTAGATTTATACAGGATCTTCTTTATTGTATATGTAGCTATGACCTTGTGGTAGGCAAAAACCTGCAATGTATTTAAATAATGGAATTATCCTTTCCAAAAAATGCAGCAGCAACCTGAAGAAGCAATCACTGACTTTTTGCGTACGCAACACAGGCTGCTTTGATGACAGCTAGGGCACCTGCTTTTTAATCAGATCAAAACAGATATTACAGATAGTGCTTCTTGTCCGGGCTTAACTTTCAAAAAAAAGATGTCATACATCACTGGCCATAAAATCCAGAAAATGATTTCTAGTAAAATAGCAGCTCGAATGGTCTGTTTATGGCCACTGAACATACAAATGGCGTCTGATCAAAACATCAGCTGCTCTGAGATGTGGAAGAAGGTAAGAACGTGCAGGCTAGGTTTTTTATGTGATTCAATCAAGATTATTTTGCAATGTACTACTGCCAGAGAGGTCTTGGACCCAGAGAGTGCAGTCCCTGCTCACATTGCTCAACATCCCCAAACCAGCCAGCAGCTGACCTGACATTACAGGTGAAATCAGATGTAACTTCTGGCCACAGAACTGAGAGATTACATTCAGGTAGCTAATGGGCATCTGTATCAGCTGGTACTCTGCCAACATGGAGCGACTACACTAAATAACAGTTTACCTCTTTGTCATAGTTCTTGGAGATACTGGTATAAAGGTACACAAGCAGATTTGTTCCATTTTGGGACACAGCACTGAACTCAGGCCTTTTCTTCAATGTCTTTTATTTATGTATTAACTCATGTACTTAAGATGATTTGTTTTCATAACACTGTGCAAAGTTCATTCACAAATGATTATTTCACAAGTCTGTTGAGCCACTACCTATTCTTTAGAGACAACAGTAACATGAGTTTCAATGAGTTCCAGAAAGCGGAGGTAACATTCAGTTCCTCTTGATTTTCAGAGAAACACCGCTATTGCACTGGTTGTCAAGACTTAACAAGAGAAGATAGTTGTAAAGGATAGAAAGGAGAACCACAGGTTAATGTCATAGTTTTGTGTTTTAGATATCCATAAACAAGCCTCTGTCACGTAAGTACCGTGTTCACAGAATCTCCAGATTAGACCCTAGAAGGTCATCTTAATAGAGAATATACTTTGAAAACAAAGCAGACTCTACAGAAACCTCACATAGCTCTGCAATCATTAACAGGATTTGCCTCAAAATGTCTTTAAGATTTGATTGAAGTATTTTTTGTTAAGATAACATTTCAAACACCAAAAAAAATCTTTACTCATTCAACACGGACTGATGAAAAAATCCAAAGGCTTTAGTAGATATGACTTTTCCATAAAAAGGAGAAAAAAAGTAGTTTTCTACAGTCTTGAGTGCAATTTTGGCAGCTGCCAAAAGTTAGATAAAATCTGAGTATGGTACAGAAAGCCTTCTGTGCTTCAGTAAAGCAGTTTGATGTTTACAGATGTGGCGAGTTGTTATTCTCTATAGCTGGCATCACAAACATTTAAGAACAAATATACTGATCTATAAATATAAAGATGTGAAATTCTCTCAAACAAAATTTTACTTGGCTTAAAATAAAAAGAAGCTTAGATGGCTTGTCTGAAGACAAAAGAAAAAAATATAAATACAAGTACTGTCAGTTGTAAACATCTTCATGCCACCTGTAACTTAAAGGCAATAGAAGTGACAAAGCTGAATTCTAGGCCCTGAAAAAAGGCGTTGAGAATTCAAATTTCAGATGACATCTATTTCAGAAGATATTGTTTCTGAAGACTAGTATACGTTGAGACTACACTGTTGCTGCAAGTAAGAGGAGTACATGTTCAGCATAAACACAATTATACATTTCCTGATATACCTTACTCCAAAAACTCCATGATAAATACATTACCAGTGGGAAAAACTGATTTTTGCAAAGCTTGCTCCATGCCAGAGAGATCAGTTTAAAAAAAAATAAAATCACACACTAACCAACATGCCTATGCTGCCAATAGCCTCAGTTTAGAAGACTGAGATGGTATACATGGAATATTTCTACGTAGCATGGCACATCGCCCAGGCAAAGGATGCAGTTTCAGGAAGCAGATAAGCCAGTTTAATGTCTGATTGTCATGTGAAGCCATGGCACTACCAAGTCACTGCTCTTGCCTGTATTACCTCCTCCCGTCCTTCTGCAGGAAATTAGTATTTTTTTTCCATCTATTTAGGCTCCTGGAACAACGTATCTCAGCTTAGACAAGTTCCAGAGAGATACAGACAACTGCAGATACCTATTAAATCAGCTCAACCTTAACATGGAACCACGCTCTAATACGCCCTACCTCTAAGCAGGGCATCCTACCCATGCAGCTACTCTGCCTCTCAAATCTTCATAGAGGTAAACCTTCCATGTAGCATTGTATTGTACCCTGTAAATGCTGCACAGGCTTTTCAAGAATTTATCATTTTGTCTATAAATCAGATGAACTAAGAGATCAGGTTGAAAAACAGTTGCTCACCTGAAAACCTGGTTCAAGCAAGGTAGAGGAATGACAGCAATGGACAAAACAGAGAGCACTGAGAGTAAGCTGGAGTCAAACAAGATTTATTCAAAGGAAACATATAGCAAGGAGATGCACACAAACTTGGTTTTCCAAGGCTGTTATTTATTAAAATAAATAAGGCTGTTATTTATTAAAATAAAAAGATCACTAAAAGCATTTTAGTAGCAATATTCTTACCCAGTTGTTCTTTTTGCCAGCATAGATTTCCATGTTTTCTCCATACTGGGGCTCTTCAAGTAAAGTCTGATATTCAAACATGAGACGCGAGCTCTCACGCAATCGGCTGCACTGAAATTGGTGATACTGCTGCACAAGCTCTTTCACAACAAGCAGGAGGCATTCAGGATTTGAAGGATTCCAAGAAGCTAAATTCTGTTGAATTATAAAATAAAAGAGACTGTATTCGTTTCCAGCAATAAAAAGATCAACACTCTCCCTTCCATATTGATACCAGAGGCAAGTATGCATGTGGAAGCTTGGTGACAAAGCTAAAACAGTATTACATGCAAAGGTTATAACATGCTTTGGAAGGAAACCAGGTCAAACAGCAAATGCAAGCCTTAATGTGAAATGAGAATCCATATAGGGACCTACCATAGAACAGGTAACTGGCTTAGTACCAGGCATAAATAGGCTCAAATCACTATACCATTCTTCCCTGAAATTACTGTTGCACCTGAGGACTTGAAAAGTCTGAATTCAAAAAACTAAAACTGATATGAAATATAAATGTATCAGATTAAGTGCAACCCTGTGTAGTATCTGACTCCAAAAATGGTCATCCAATTGAATATGCCAAATTGATGCCAACTATGGAAACTAATTATTCAAACAGTCGATACAGTATTCTGACAGTGACACAGCAAATGAACTCAACGTTGTGTTTACTTCACCTTGACTGTGTCTTTACTACCTTGTTGCATTCCCTTAATACAAACGCCATCCATACAGAAGTCTCTTCCATCTGCCTGGCAGAAGTTTTTATTGCAAGTTGAACAAATATCAGGAAACACAGGTAACAGAAAACAAGTGTTAATACAATTGAAAGTAACTTTTTCAGTAGCAATCTCCCAGCGCAACTACTCTAACATCAACTCTGACCGGCCTTCTATGCAAAACAAGCTCTAGCTGGGAATGCTTTCTGTGTTACAAGACATAGCTAACATAATCAGTGTTACACACCTACTTCTAATTGACCTAGAATGGGTCTCTGTTAATGGCAAATGAGAGCTCATCCTGTACTCCATACTGATAAGAGATAAGACAGTTCTGATGCAAAAAAACAAAAGACAACTCCAGACTGCAGCAAAGCCCGTGTGCTTTATACTTAGGTCCTCAACAGGTCTTGAAGTAAGCTCAGGAGATGTTAACAGCAATGCAGCTTTTTGTCAGCTATGAGCACAAGCAAAATTATTCTGTATTTCAGTAGATCAGACATGTGACAACAAACTAGTTGCAATGGGATTTTAAATTGCATGGATTGTACAACTAACATGAAGATGCTTAGAGATAGTAAAGATGCCTATTTTACAACTATGTTAAGATAAAATATAGAATTTTCAAATAACATTATCTATCAGTATCCAAACTCAAAGTAATTACACGGTTACTTTTCCCGTGGAAATTGCACACATTTCAGATACAAATTATATGCATAATATACATTCTTCTGCAATGACAAAAAAAAACCAACACATTCCTTTTAAAAGTCTTCAGTAGAAATACTGCTTTGGTATGTAGCATTTTCTACAATGAGGACAGAAAATATTTCTGTATTTTGAAGTATTTATCATAAAACTGCTTTGTATAAAAACATATACATAATTATGTTTCCTAGCCTAGGTTAAGTAAAGGAAAGAAGTTAGATTAAAAAAAAAATAAGTGTCCCCTAAAACATAAAAGCTATTCATAATTTGTGTAACACGGGTATCGATAAATACAAATGGCACAGGCTGCCCATAGAGGTTGTTGAGTCTCCATCCTCGGATATACTCAAAACCCAACCAGATGCAGTCCTGGACAACCTGCTTTATCTGATCCTGCCCAAGTTGGCTCCTTCCAACCTCTGCTATTTTGTGATTCTGTGAAGTGGTTTACAAAAAGATCATCAACTGAAACAGGATCTTATCAAGAGATGACTGCATAGTTCTGACTTGAAAAAGAAGAGTTGTGTACAAATTTTATCTTCTCATACTTTTCACCATGCACCTTCAGGTCTACAATGAAGAATACCTGTAGCCTAACAGCTACTGATGTGGCTATTTCCTTTCAAAAAGCTTACGGTTTTTCTTATCGTGGTTCGTACCATAACCCTTTGTAATGGTGTTGTACAGACTTCAGTATATGTGCATGATAAAAATACTTTCTCTTCCTTTATCTCTCCACAACTTAATATTTGTTTTCCTCTGATGTCATATGTTATGCTGTTATCAACATAAGTTTCATTTTCAGCATGCAATTTGTGATGTTCACAAGTCTAATTTGTAAAAACACACTGTCTTCTTCCTCGTAGATGGTAAGAGCACCTATAAAATGGGAATATTAGTATTGCCATATATCTGAAAAGGTGTAGAATATTCTGTAGTAACTGGTGAATGGGTGAGAGAGTAATGAGGTTTTTGTAAGCTTTTCATGTCCACACTAACAAATGACCAGAAGCCCTGTTCTATCAAATCTTCCATCTGCAGCTGATAAAAATTTACTCCTGACTGGAATCTGTTTAAGCTTATCCAATTCTACAAAACATTAGAGAAAATCTGTCAGGTAGACAGCGTCTTCTAGGAAACACATTTTTGTATCATGCAGTCTGAAACCAGACTGTGTATAACCTTAAATTTCCTGTTCCCAAGCTCCTGCTCAAATAAAGCATTTCCAGAAAGCCAGAGGATGTAATATGCCAGTATGTATTGATATCAGCCAGACAAGTGGGAATAACCTTTCCTCCTAATGACACTGCTATAACACAATAGAAATGTTCTGTCAAAGGAAATGACCAACAATATTTTAATAACTGACCTAAATGCGACTGTACCTTTTGTTTTTTAAATAACATTACACTACAGACCAAAAAAAGAGCAAGAGGAAATCCATTGTCATTTGTCCAGCCTGGAGCTGCAGTATTGCTCTCTTTAAAGAGTTCAAGAATGCTGCATTAAAAACAGTGTTTACGTTGTACTGCTTTACAGCTACAGGAATTAAAATGAATGATTTGACTCTAGGATCTTTACTAAATACTTTCCATTCAGCAACTGAAGAGTCCAAGTATGAACTGGTTATAAATACAGGTTGCCTAGAGAAAAACCAAACTACCCACCTAGTACATGCAGCAATTCCAGTGCATTCTCACTGATGCAAGAGTAAATACTGTGTCTACACAAGTTTTCTATAACAAGGGTTCTGCTTTAAACATATCTTCTTTTTTTAACTTTATAGTTATATTATTGTAGTACTTGCTACCTGGCAATTGGCCATGACATTTCTAGTCAGTTTGCTAACTTTTCAGAAGTACTGTTCCTTTCAGAAGATCTAAATTTATGATTTCTAAACACAAACTCCTCAGAATACAATGACATACTTATATGTGAAATCTTTTAAAATATCTTTAAGTGTTATTTGCCCTAAGCACTGCTCATTCATCTGAAAAGACTTTAACCATTTCACTGTTATCCAATTTCAACAGCATGGCAAAAACACGTTATATTGCTCTTTCACAGCTTCAAAGAGTACCTTCTTTTATCTTTTTATTTTTGAAATCAAAGAAAGTAAGCAACCACCTATAACATACAATGTAGAAACATAACTGAGGCAGAATTTGATGTTTATCAAGCTGATCCCTTGTAAAATATCCTAATCGGTACAGCTTCTGCATTAGTATTCTTCTGAGAACATACACAAATTTGTCACTTCAGTCAACGACAGCAGTGTCCCTGCAACGGTAAACTGGCCTCTTTCTTTAGAGATAAAAGGATGTTCTAAATAACATTTTATTTAGCAACATAGTATTGGATAGTACCATTTGGAAGTTGTTTTAATAAGTAAAATCTTAAACTAAAGGCTTCAGAGAAGATGAAAAAAGAGGCAGCATGTTTCCTTCATTCTGCCTGCCTGTTTGCCTTAAGCCTGCTTTCCAACCATGGCCAACACAGTTCTCATAAGAAACAATATTTTAAAATACTTAAAGCATAAGAAGAACAAAGTGAGCTTCCAGTGTTTCCGTGTTCCATGGCTTCAAGTTTTGCCACAAAGAATTGCATAAGAACTATGCTCTGAATGCAAATTCAGAATTATGAGAGTTTTAGTCATTGCTGCTTCAGAAAAATCCTGGACATACAGAAACACACATAACCTCATTTTCTACAGCCAGACTGCTAAAACCTGTCAGGTATGAAAAACCCTATTAAATAAATAACCAGCAAATATGTACACAGTAGAAGACATGTTATTTTCCATGGTTTTTACCTATATCTCCTGTTTTGCTCACCAGGACCTTTAATTTTGTCTCTGACAAAATGTATACTTTCATGTCATTTTAACCAAATCTCACATATGCTGGAAAGAGAAACATTTTTTAACTGACATTGCTATAAAATTGCAATAAAAATCAATTTTTTATCAAAGAATTGAGCACACTGACTGGAGTATTGACAGTATTCTAAATTACATATTTCACTCAATAAATCTTTTCTAATTTGAAATGAGATTTCTGCAGACTTTCCAGAGAGTTAATCAAATTTTACAGAACAATCAGTAATGCATTTAAAATAAAGAAATCCAGACTTGGATCCAATTCCTTGTTCTGTTTGCCAAGAGATATTTTTAAATGAACCCTGCAGTGAAAACTCTACCTTACTCAAAAGTTAGCCAGTAAAACAATATACAGCTGTGAACCAACTCATACCGTGCATCCACCACTAGTTCTGCATTCATGGCCATGCCCACTCTTAGATACACATCTCAGAGTGGCTGCAACCATTTTTAATATTAGTACTTTTTTTTTTTTTTTAACTATATTGTGGAAGCATTTGCCTCTCTTCTGAGCCCATGGATGAGGCTTAATTAAACAATTCTCTTCTGTCTAGGCACCAACTCACACTTCCATCCATAATTTCCACTACAGCTAGGAGCAATACCACACTTTAAATCTTAACTTAAACCTTCTAATTGGCTTTCAGCTTGCCAGACTACAACTTGTGTAACTTTAATTTTCTAAAAAGGGAAATTGTTACCTCATCTTGAGCAGTTTATTTACTATAGTAGCAGGTTAAAAGCATGAGAAGATGACTACGTATTTTTTGTGGAGCCTGAAACCTGGTGATGTCTTCTGTGATGGCTAATCCCCATTTTTCCAGTTGGTGAATTACTTTAAAACAGTGGGGTTACACTGCTCTACAGGAAAAGTAAGGGAGCTTGACCTTCCATATGACAGAGAATGGACTCCAGAAACTTCACTACCAACCCATGTAGCTACGGTCATACAGAAGCTGGCCACTAACTACCTAACCATCAGTAAGCATCTCACCAGAAGGAAGGTGGATATTCTACGGTCACGGAAGCTTCTCTGGCAATTGCTAACTTGATTCATCGGTGGATTAAGTTACAGGAAGAGGTCTTTAAAGAAATTAGTTATTTAAACCTCGGAGTAATTATTAATAGCATGTACATCCACTACATGTACACTACATCCACTGCTCAACCTCACATGTGCTGAATGGCAATATAAATGAAAATACAGCATCCAGTTACTATACAGAGACTAGAAGAGCATTAAACTATGTCTAAATTAGCCAAGTCCAAAGTGATTCAGGAAATCTGTTCTGAAGATTGCCAAATATTAAACAAGCTCGCTGAAGAGCATAAATTTCACTAAGAAGAAAACCCTACAGATTTTGTTGGGGACCAAAAGTCCATCTTCAAACTCCCTTGCTCTTGATCCTGTCTACTGACAGAAGCTGGCTGCATTATAAGCCAGCAGTTTGATAGGGAGAGGTTTTTGGACCATGAGATAAGACCAAAGTGTTGAGAAAAATCAATTCGCTTCAAATGTACATAAAGAGGCAGAGTTAAGATATTATAAGGCCACCCACAGAGAATGCAATCTACGCCATTTCAACAGCAATTCATTTGAATAAATACCAATGATACCAACTGGATTTCAAAAAGAGACAAAATTTGCAGCCAGACTATATCACTTTTAATGAGATCTTCATAGAGGTAAGACAAGTGAAACAAACAAACAAACAAAAAAACCAGTAGCTTCTCATCCCTTCTATGAAAGCCATGCAAAATTTAGCTTTCCAAGGTAGCCACAATGTTCAACTTCTGGCAAAGTAACCCCATTTAAGTTTTGTTTTGGAACATTTTGTGCTTTGCAGTCCTTCCTGTGTCCTTTCAAAAAGCTAATCAAGAACCTATGCAAACTACTCAGTGTCAGTGATTACCCTTTCCCCCTTTTCTTCAAACTATGAAGTGCATACTTTTCAATAAGCAGCTATTTCACAGCCACTGTCACAAGTTATTGCTTATTTCATAACTTCAGGCAATGTCTGCAGCAAACTATAATTCTACACTATCAGAAAGAAAATACGATAATTTCTAATTGATCTGAAGTTGTTTTTCTTTGAAATGTGTTTAAATATCCAGGTTGCCAGAATTTCTTCCAGGAATGTGATTTTAAAGAAGACAGATTGTAACTGTTTTTCCTGGCTATACTACAGGAAACAACAGCAAGATCTTATTTTAAGTTGGTGTACTTTTATATTTCTAAGCAAGAAATTAAGTTTCACAAGAAAATGTCAGTAAACAAAACCTCCCAGGCCTATAACAGTGGTAACGCATTTCTATACCATCTTCCATCTAGAATTACCATAAAGAATAATGTAAGTACAGATTTGCATTTTGTTTATATCTGCACACCACACACACGCAACTTGTATCCCATGGTGGCTTAAAAGCAATACCCAGGGTAAGTTTTTACCTGAAATGAGAAAGATCACGCTGATATCAGTGCTTACGCTCCATATAATTACAAAGGAGATATAGGTCCAGTGGTTACAGTATTAGTCTACAAACTGGGATATCTGGTTTCAGTTCCTGCTCTGCTACAGTCTTCATGGGCCACCACGGGGAAATTGCTCACAGAAAAAGGCACAGGATAATTATCTGCCATATGCTCACATCTTTCTATCAACAGATATTTTTCACAGTATTCACAGGGCTGGAGTGTTATAACAACTTTAAAGGCTTCAGTTTCTTAGCAGCCAGCACTTAAACATCCTACAGGCTGCAGTTTCAAATCAATCACTGTAAACCTACATGCCATCTACTTGTCATCCTGTTTTCACAGGTTCTTCTTATCCCCCTCCCGCAAAGCACCACTGGTACAACTTTCTGGAGTGATATACTTGAAATGATCATTTTTGGGCATAAGCAAACATCAAAGACTTAACATTGCATGAAAACAGTTCAACTCAGGAGCACTTCTGTCATGGTAAATATCACTGAAGAAATTACAGACCTGGTGTGCTCGACTTGCTGTTATGTACAACAGATGAAAAGTTTGCATAAAGCAACACTTGGGATAGTCTTTTTTTTTTTTTTTTTTTTTTAGTGAGAGGCTGTAAAAACTGGATGCACAAACTATACGAGCCTGTAAATGCTTTCCCAAAATCTCAAATACCTGAAGGCCTTGAATTAGCATGAGAGTATGCAGCAAGTGAACAACACATGAATAGAATATTAACAATTTAATTCTGCTTTCCATAAAGTACCTTACCTTTGGTATACCCAAATGATTTTCCATCATTTCTTCTACTGGCCAGACAGTGTGATTCTTGATTAATGATTACATACCCAATGCAATTCTAAAATAACACTTGGAAAATCTGACAAACAGAACACTCTTCAGAATTCACTGAGAATAAATGCATCGCTTCCTCTCAAGTACCACTCACCAGAAATAGGAGAGAACACAACTTCCAAAGGTTACTACAAATTACTCCTATGCCTTGCTGTGGAAGGCTGCTCTGGAGATGTAGGAACTGTGACACTGAGCCCAGAAGAGCATTTTGAAGTTGTGTACTCTTCCTGAAAGTCTGCTTCCGCCACAGAGCACTCTTACAATATAATCAGACGCTCAGAAGCTACTACTGCCTACCATCACAAGAGAGAGAGTACAATACTGTCTAATTAATCTTCTGAAGACTTGGCATGCAAGATATTTCTCATCCTATTTTGCTAAGGAATTACAGCAAAATCTGTCCCTTTCCAGATCTGCCGGTGGAGCTCTCCCAGACTGGGCCTTTACCTGCTCTGAGAAGGAATTTCTTAATTCCCTCAACACACAGATCCTGGGATAGGGACTCCAATCTACTCGTCATTAGTTAACCCAAGTCAGCACACAGCCTTGGGAATCTGTTACCATAGGTGGACATGTCTAACCAGCACAGCAAGTAAAAGAACAAAGCATTAAGAAAAAAATAATTTCAAAACAAGACACACGCACGCACATCTTTTACCTAAAGATCTACTCATCATGCATGGATGGCAGCATGAACAGGCCCAAGCTGTCAGACCCCAAGCGCACCAGAGAGCAGACCACTGCCTCCATATTCAAGCTTTACCTCACAAGGCCCTTTTAAAATAGCAAGTTTTTCACTCTTATCAGTTCTTGAGCTCTTCCTTTCCTGTGAAAACCAGTAATTTTAGCTACAGCTAATATTTTTGGTATGGTCCAGTAACGTCCCTCAAGCTTTTGTTTTTGGGTGGCATATACAGAACTGTTCCTTCTAACCATTCCACTCCCCATCCCCTCCCCAAATCCCATAAATTAAAATCAATGTATCATATTGTGGATCTCACTGGCGAAGCTAACACGAAGCATTTGCATTTTACTTCCATATTTGTACTACAAGAGAGCTTATAGAGCCTTGAAAATGCAGTCCCTGAAGAAAACACCATTTTGTAAAAGTGATAAGACACTGGAAATTATTTTTTTCTCTACTATATTGGACAAATTAACGCAAATGAGTGATCCCTTCTTGAAAAGCAGTATAACAAAAAACCCCACTCATTTGGTTCCATCATGCAAGTAAAAGCTGCATCTCTGTAAAGACAGGTATATATGGCAAAATTCATGTAAAATGATAATAACACTAATACTGCAAATAAAAGTTAACATGATGTTAACTTCAATGGTAATAGATTTCTGTAGTTATCTTTAAAAAAAAAAGAGCAGATATGCCTGAGGAACTGAGATGGAAGATAGGGAGGAAACGCAGGCATACAAGCATGTAAAGAATAAGTAAAATCAGGAGGTTTTGAAACAAATACAAGCTGAAACTTAGACCAGCAAAAGGTAAACAAAATATTGTTTGAATCTTCCTCCACGTAGGGAAATAATAGATCCTTTGAAAATAGCCTTGTGTGCAAAGATATTTCTTTGCCTCAGCAGTATCTTGTGAACGAAAGAACCTGCAGGGTCTTAAGCCATTCCCATGGGTAAAAAAATAAAATACAATTATAAGTTTTAACAGAATTCACAGCCTAGAACTTAATCAAATCTAAACCAGCATTATCAAAGAATACTTATTTCGCACTGACCTTCTGTAATCAGTTAATTTAAAAGTCTGTTCTGCTTGCATATTCATAAGCAATGACTGACTGTCTCTACAGAAAAATGAAACATGGCTCAACAATTTGAATTCAATAGGCATATCACGTTGAATTTAAATGTACACTCAATTCAGGAAGACTGTCCTAGATTTTTTTTGGTCTTCCTTTGAAAAAAATAAAACCCTGAAGATGTGTTTCTAGAAAACTAACAAGCTGTTGCCTTCAAGCCAAGCCATTTCTTATATTCTGGAGTTCTTATGAGAAAGTGGAGTGTACTGTGCCAGTAACATTACACACCAGGGCCAGAATCCTTTAATTTTTGCCAACTTCTCTAATACTAGCTTTGTTTTCCAAATTTTATTACAACATCGTTCAAGGCATGTACAATTACACTTCAATTATGTAAAGCAAAAAAAAAGAAAGTTGTAACTATATTGATTTTATCAGTTTGATGGTTGACAGAAGAATTATCAATACCAAAACTATTATTCTACTTGCAAACTTAAAAAAAAAAAAAAAAAGATTTTGCTTTCATACAACCAGCTTGGGATATCCAACCTTGTATTTTTGGTTTAAACTAACAACAATCTGAAAATCACTGAGATTAACTAGGATTTATTGTATTACACTTACCAATAGCAAGGTCTTTATTTTCTACAAAACAGATATATTATATATACACATATAAATACATAACCATATTTAGCCATATCACCCACCAAAGAAATGTGCCTCTCTAAATTAAAATGAATTCAAGATGAGATCCAGAAACTCGAGAGTCCGATGCTCCGGGCCCAAGTCTAAACTAAACAGACAAATTGAAAGAAACATACGCCTCAATATCTGTTTCAGCCTTTAAGATTTAAGCATCTTGTTATTCTGGTCCAAGCTTCTGGCCTATAGAACTGTATGACCAAAGAAAAGAAAGTGAGGTGAATGCACACAATAATTTTACATGAGTAGAATAGGACAGAGAATTATATAAGGTATCTAAGTCCCTTTCAGACTCATAAATATTAACAATTTTGGACAGAAAGAAGGAACAAAAAGAAAAGGCTAGCAAATAAATTCAGAAGACTAAACCAAGGAGAGAAAAAGGAATAATTTACCAACATAAAAAGACCTTGCAGGAAGAGGAGTGGGAAAGGCAGTAGGGAAAACATGTCTTCTGTCGTCTCTCTTGAATTCTTGGTCAACCCCACCTCTGCTTCCCAAGGAATCCACCAGCCTTCCCAGTACGATCCTCCTGGGGGATTTCTCATTTTAAACCACCCAGTATAACTACAGCAAATAAGAGGCAGAAAATCTGTGCCTGGTTTATGATAAACCTCTCTAGTCGGGTCAAGGAAACAAATTAAGATTCTCTGGGGGAACTGCATGGAGCTCAGGCACCAAAACCAGACTGAAATACACCCAAAATAAGGGTCTTCCAGGTCTGGCCCATACAGGAATGCTGTACTGGCATAGCTCCTTCTTACAAAAAAACAAACAAACAAACAAAAAAAAACACAAAAGGCTAAAATGCATACCATAAATGCCAACAATAATACCACCACCAGCAAAACGGTCCTGATGCTGGGAGAGTTCCTGAACAAAAGTACTCTTCTGATGGTATAAAACGTGTATAAGAAGGAAAGGGATAAACATGTTTTAGAATTCCCATTTGCTGTTGGAGAATCAACAGTAAATAGCACTGGATTATAAATAATCAAAACACATCTTGATGTATGAAGTCAAGAGATAAATGAAAAGTAAACACAAAAAAGTGAATAGAAAAGAATTTCAAAATAAGAAGAAAGCTTCAACGAAAATCCAGAACCCAGTCCTGCATTCCATTTCACTTAAACTCCCTGTGATCAATTTAAACCAGGGTAACTTAAGGCTTTTAGCGCAAGAGCGGTAGGTTAGTGGTCCAGGAACGGAATCCTCAGCTGACATCCCAAATACAACAAGCAGAAGGGATGGCAATGCTAAAGCAGTTCGAACTCACCCACACATTTCCCAGACAAATCAAAGAACTCTCCCAACCCCAGCTTTAAAGTCATATTCTGAAAACCATCATACTCCTTTGCCCTTATGTAGGGGCTTTCATACTAAGGTAACAAGCATCTGCACCTTTGCCAACAACACAACAGCCAGGCCTTTTAGAACAAAACTGTTCAAATGTCATTAGCTAATACAAGGGTTGGTTTTTTTTTTTTACTTCTGAGCATAGGAACAATTGATGCTGTCCAACAGCTGTCTCATGCACCTGATGGTGAATGAAGAACTGCTACAGAAGGGGAAGTTATTTAAAGGAATCACTTCACTACCTATTAAAAGCTAACTCAACAAGAAGGCAGTAACAACGATTACGATTTTGAGCACAGCCAGAGAAGCAATATAGCTTTCCTGACGGTCGTCATACGGCTGTATGATAAATACCACGGAGCCCAATAAATCCAAACGCAAGAACTTAAAATAAATATTGCTCTGTACAAGATACATAGCATGACAGCTAATACACTCAGGTAGCACAATTAGCTGAATCAACTGTACAACGAGTGAAATCTGTACCCACTATTAACAATTAGACGAGGGGAAACTATTTGCAATGCTAGCTACTGGGCTGAGAGCAGCAGTGGCCCATTTTCTGTAGTGCTGTGATGGCAACGCCCTCCTCCCACGTGAATGCAGCATACGTATTCCCACATACACTAGCCCATAAGGACACATTTGGGCTTCAGGAAACGTTAATGTCCTCTTGCCTCCCTCCCCACTAAGGCTAATGAAGCCTTTTCAATAGCAATGGGCGGGCAGAACCTTTCTGGGGTGACTAGCTGTAGACCTGATGTAGGATGCTAAAAAAACAAATCCTTAAACTAACTGCTAGCTTGCATCTACTACCCTGTCTCCTCTGCCAAACAGAATATACTTCAAAATCACTGGAAAAATGGGGTTAACATTTTGCATAAGCACTTCAGTTATTAACTGGCTCACATTAACAATCAACTAGGCTAACATAACAAACAATTCTTGTTACTCAAACTGGCGTCATTGTAATGAGCTCCAAATTAATCTCATCCGTACACAATCACTAATCTTGTTTTGTGCCAACTGAATTTCTAATCAGAACAGAGTGAATCATAGGTTGTTTTTAAAATACATTTCTAATACTTGTCATCCAAAATGAATAAACACTAGAGCAGGGAAGAACTTTTCTATTTACATTCTGAGAAGCTGATTTTATTTATGCATACTATACACGGAAGTATCAAGTGCATACTATAGCTGAGGATATTTTTAATAAAAATGAAAAGTAAAAGTTTATTTTTAATAATGCCTCAAGTGTGCATAGCATCACTAACCTAAATAATTTAGCTCTCACTGTAATTAAAACAGTATGACAAACTAAAATAAAAGGAAGTTGCCCCTCTAAAGTATAACACCGACCTCTACATCATTCTAGAAGATCAAAATACACAGAAACCATGCCTCTGACCAGCTGAGTAACTACTTCTGGAAGGCACACAACGAAGCACAGATTTTGCAGTGCTGAACTGAGACTTAGCCTGAGATTCACAGTGATTTTAATATCTGTTGGAGATACAGAAGCAAAGCAGAGTTTCAGCAGACATTTTGACTTCTGTAATTGTAATACCATTTCAACAGAAAAGTTGATTAGCTCTGCATATAGAGAAAAGAGTGCTCAATGTATTACCTCACTACTAGAACACAAACCCACCTATTTAGGTATTCTTTGAAAAAAACAACACAAAGTCCTCACGTAGAGCATCTACTTTTCAAAACGCCATACTTCTGGAATCTTGGTTTAGCTGCCTAGCAGCTGCTTAACTGAACATGTTAAATGCCTGTTATGGCATTTAGATGAAAACGTAACTTGAAGGTCTGCCTACGGGCATGGAAACCGCACGAGGGACTGATGTGATCTGCAGTACAGCCATTCACATTTCGGTAGGGAAGTCTCCTGACAGCATCTATGAGAGCTGCACAAGCTTGAAGAATCTAGAGTACCTGGTTTTCATTTCAAGTTGAACATAAGGCCTGACTCAAGCCGTGGAACAACATGTGATGACTTCTGCTTGACAAACAAGACATGCAGGCAGACGAGAGCAGTGCAGGAAGGCCCCATGTCAGAATTCCCACACATTCCGCTGCACGTACTCTTTCTTTACTTAGAGACTCCCTGGACTTGGTCCTCATTTAACACCATCTACGTGCTTTGTGAATTGTAGATTCCGTTTTGATTACCAGGAACTGGTGCATCAAAAGTACTTGTAGATTGCTCAAGATTAGGAGCGCAGAATTACAATCAATGTGCTAATCTATTTTTACTTATAGTTAGTAGAAAGGTATGTTAACACATTAAAAAATTCTGCTAATATCTTCAAATTCAATTACAATCATCTTCATTAAACAGCTCTGAGATACGTGGGAAAAGGGAAGTCATTAAAATACTGAGCACAATAAATGGGTTACTGTTAATGTAACATTCTGGAGAAAACAAGTCTGCAAACCATGTTGAACATTAAAAGGCAAATGCAAAAGCAAAAGATACACCATAGCTGCAAAGTGGAGATAACTTCTTCTGATAACATCAGGACAGACTGGAGCAGAATGACCAAGGACCTTATCAAAAAAGGTTACATTAACATAGTGAATACTATAGCAAGGCATAGTGACCAAAGAAATGCTGTTGGGTTGCCAATTTGTTTTGTTTTGTTTTTAATTTCAATATAGTCTAGTAAATATCTTATTATGCATCAATGAGTGAGTCTCCAAGCTGCTTTCAAACAAAAAGGGTGAGAAGTTTGTTCTGTACTTAAGCAGAAGAAAAGCAATGCTCCCAAAAGACAGACTTAATGAGCAACGTAAGAAAGAAAGAAAACTAAGGATGTTTTTATCCTTATGGGTCTGCCAATGGATCACTAGTACTAGTGGCTTCTCTTCACATGAGAAATACGGCACCATATCACACTTGGCAAGCTTCTCCATCTGAACAGTATTTCTGCAAGATGCCCCAAATTCTCTCTGAACATTTAGTATCTCTTTTGCTATTTGTTATCCATTAAAAAGTGCTCCTCTTTCCTTAACAACTGGAGAAACTGCTGCTACTATGAATACTTCTCAGAAGTTTTAACTTTGTGAAACAATAAAATTGGAAAAGGAAAAAAGAGTAGGACTGGTAAATTCAAGACTGTGAAAACAGTTCTAGAATTGTCATATGAAGTAAAACCTGTCCTAAAAATGAGCCTAATTAGACAGTTATTCAGCAGCACCAGACTCCTTCCCAAAGGAGTTTGCAAGCGTCACAGGAAATGGATCAGGGGAGCAAAGAAATATGACATTCACCTTTTAAAAACAAGAGTAAAGAAAAAAACACCTTGTGTGTCAAAAACACCTCAAAACAAACCTTTAGTAACAACTAGTAACTTCTGAGTGGGAGAAGCACGTTAGATGCATAACCAATGCTAGCTTCTTTAAACACGGCTTTACCAGTTTGGACTGGCAGTGAACAGCACATTTGAATAGTGAACAGTACATTTGGCTTCAGGCTGCGGTGTATTTTCTTCCATAGTAATATGATTGTGTAAAAATATTTTCTAATTAAGCTATTTTTTGACCCTCCCACCTTTTAAAAGTGCATTTCTTTGTCTTTTTACCAAACCCATACGAGCGGATAGCTCTGTCTCTGCCCCAGTGCTTCCAACAACATACATACTGGTTTTACCATTCCTCACGGGAAAACAGAATCGACATTACTGTACTACATTATGTTACTTTTTGTGCAACTAAATGCTTTTAAAAGACACAATTGGTGTTCAATCTTCTTTGCTAAAAGATCTTTTAAGATGGTCAAATATTAAATAGATATATTTTAAAAGAAACTGAAGTTTTTGTAAATGTAATCATCTTGATTAAAATACTTTAAAATAAAAAAACACATTTATGCATTCAACTTAAAATCACATTAGAAGTCAACTTGTTTATATTCACATGACAATGAGATAAAAGGTTTTTGTTTTATTTTTTTCTTTATTCTGCATTATTAGCAAATTCCTGTTGCTGAAGCTATTCTACATGTCTCTTTGCATGGTATAAAGTTCTCAAACAGTGAAGTACTTACATGCAAGGCAGAAGGATCTGGCAAAAATTCAGCATCTTCTCCAAAGATAAAATCCGGTGGCAGGTCAGGGTAGTGAGCATTGAAAATTATATCCCCTGAAAAGCAGTAAATGAAAACACTGTTTGCACCCTTATGTATGTGCTTATAAATAAAATATTGTATATGGGATACACATTTTATATAAAATTTGATAATGACATTTCAGGTACATATCCCTGCAATTTTTATAAAAAGATTACATGCAAGACAAGTATCAGATGTTTTGGGGGATGAAGTCAAATTCTTGAAGCACTGCTTCTTCCTCCTCTGCAAGCACTGTAACATGAAATAAATTATTGCTTCATATCTCAAATGGTAATTCAAAGGACTATTGATCACAGCCTCAAAACACTGAGTTAAAAAACTTTTCTTAAAAGTACCATATTTAGATTTTTTTGTTTTGTACATTGAGTAAAACTCAGATGTAAACTACTGAGATTAGCATTTTCAAAATACTGGAGCTTTTAAATTTTAGTAGCACTTACTCCCTCTTTTTGTCTCCATCCCCAGCTTTGAGGAAGAAAAACAAGCAGTTCAACAGAGGTCATTCCAATTATCCAAATTCTGGCCAAGAAAAATGCAGTATTGTGCATCTAACCCGAGAGGCTAAAATTAACTAAAAATAATAATAAAAAAAAAAACTTCATCACAGCCTGGCACCAAGTTCTCATCTTGCTGGTGTCACAAGATATACAATTAACTACCGATGTGATAGTTCAAAAAAATTCGGTTGAATTATTTCACTAGTAAACATACTTCAGAGTTTAGATAGGTCAAGAAAAGGTCACTTTCATGCGAGCTTTAAAAAAATACCACCCACGATTCAAGAAAAGCTATATCTAGCATCACTTCTCTACCTCTGAATCACTCTTTCCTCTTTAAGAAGACATGAATGAAAAACTCTGAGCTTTTGCATAAAGCAGACCGGTGAGGTATCACAAAGAGCAGGCATTAAAAGGAGGAAGTCAATACCTACTATGTGGTAACTTGTTCAAAATCTATATAGCAAGGTAAAATCACTCGTTGTGGTAAGGCTTATAAATGATTCTGTTCAGAGTAATTACAGCCACTTTTTTTTTCTTCTAACAAATATAAATACAGAAGTGGAGAAAAGCATTGAATTAACAAGTCTTACACAGCCACATTGTGTGCTCAGTAATGTCACCATCTCAAGACCCTCAATGTGACAGCTTTAATTGCCAATATTCTGTTAACATACAACTTGGCTCTACCTGGAAGCGAGGATGCTATAAAGATTAATTTGCAGAGGGTGAGGGCTCGTGACCAAGAAGCCAACAGTCAGTCTGGGGTAGGTATGCTCCACTGCATCATTCCGAAACCACAAACGCACTGATCATGCGACTCAGTAGAGCATGGCATGGGTTTCTCCTGTCTGCACTCCCACCTGCCTTTCACAAACATCAGGAGCACAGGCGAGTACGGGATGCATGAAAGAGTAGAGGTCTGCCAGTTAAAATACCCTATACAGTCAACATAAAATCACTCGTATTTAAAATAAGATCAAAATAGACACCAATCCTAGAGGAAACTACCTAAACTTGTAACAGGAAATACACCTATATTGAGAGAAAATAATTACTACGCTGCCTAAACTGTAAAACAACAATGAAGAATTCAGAAAAGTTAGTGGTCACTAGACTGGATTTTCCTACACCACCATAACTCAATCCTTTCATTGTATTTACTACAACTGGAAGAATCATGTAGAGCTCCTTACAACCACCCCATCAGTTTCCACGTACAGAGCAGACAATTCTTGAGGCTGTATGTTGAAGGAAACAGCACCTTAATACATTCTCCTTAACCCTCACAGACGAAGAGTTCAGTTACAAGTAACCCAGAATACAGCACAAAGAAAAAGCCTGGCCTGTGACTTAGGTAGCCCAATGTCACTCTGAAGGAAAGGACTGTATGTGTGCTTTCAACACGATGTTCTTATGTGATGCTATGTAACTCATTAAACATAAACTTTTGGTATTCAGTTGCTAGTTGAATGGTTTTCGTTCTCTGGATGTTTCCTTTAAGAGAGTTGAAGGAACCAAGTGCACATAGCTACAACTCAGCTCACCAGGAGCTGCACTCCAAGTACATGAATATTACAAAAAGCTGCTTAGAATAAGAAAAGGACCAAAATAACTGCCTATTTTTATGTAATACCTCCACATTCAATTAGTGAAAAAGTATTAAAGAACCTTCCATCATAGGGTGGCTCCGGGACTCTTCTCAGAGCACTGAGATTAGGCACACACTGCATTCACCTTTGCAAGCTCCAAAGGAACAGGTGAACCGCGAGGAAGCTATGGCAGCAGGCGCAGTGTGAAGGTTCGAGCAGGTACAAGCACTTCTTTCCGCCCTGTGCTCTCAGTTCTCCAGCAATAAGAAGTGAAGAGGACTCATAGAAGCTTCCAGAACACCACCGCATCCAGTGCTCAGGTATGACAGTCACTTAAAGCTGGCACTAACACTTTGATATGCCTGGTGGTGGATTTACACAATTTGGGGTTCAGGACAGCCGCACACTGCGGGCAGTGACTCCTGCTGTGGGAGCGGGTCCAACAGCTGGGGAGGGCACCCTCTGTGACCCCCTGAGGTGTGATGCATGGCCACACCGAGAACCAGCACCGAGGTCAGGCTCATCACGGTTGTAACTGGCCAAACGTGTCTACTACCTCTCTCCTATGCTCATGGCTGCTCTTGGCTACCTTCTTCTGTCACGCCCCCTCTTCCATTGAGAACTAGTGGCATATCACCCTGTATCAGCTGAGGAGTGACTACCTCTGCAGATATTTTCGTTTAAAAATTTTGGTGACCTATTGACATCAAAGAACTATTCAGTATAAATCCTATATCTGAGTTTTGCTCTTGTTAAATAAATAAATAATAATAATAAAAAAAGAATTAACTCTGCATTTATCAGCTTGCTTGGCTAGGCTATCATGCATAAATAAAAAAATGCATTTTTATAGTCAAAAGGTATTTAAGTAATCACAATGGCCAACTCAACAGTAAATATGATTTTACTTCACATAAATGTTCACACTAGTCTCTACAGTGAGACTGCAAAATGTAACGTGTTTAGTATTTTGAATCACCATCTCCCAGTTTGTCCTGGCCTAGTAGAAACATTTCTAAACAGCTACTTTATTTAATACTGACATGATATATGACATGTGGCTTACCATCTTCTAATAAAATTGTGCTGGGGTAAGAATGTAGCATTTTCAACCAATAAAGCCACTTGCAAAATGATTGTCCTCAGAGTTTGAGAATGGCTACCATTTTATTTTTGAAACTATAAATACCAAAAATCAAAATAGCCCCGCATTCTCTCCCCATCTTGTCTAAACAAAACAAATACCCCTTTCCTTGCATCTCCAGCTCTTGAGAACATACTTCCTCTGAAGTTTCAACTCTATTTGCTGTTATTCCCTTGACAGAAAGCAAACGTGTAGCATTTCAGGACATCAGTGACCACGTCCATTCCAGTTTAAGAACAATGCAGGCAAAACCTTCACACTCGGACCAGTTATCTCAGTTTTATAGACACACTAGCCAATGATTACTTCAATGAAATTATATTTCCAATTAAATAGTACTACAGAATTTAAAATTAATTCAATAAAGTTAAAGCCGTGAAGTTAAAGATAAATTAGAAGAAAAAGGGTGTTTTAGACATCTTTTTGCTTCTCACTATCCAAAATCCACTTCTCACTATCCCCTATTCTTCATATTCCCTCCTCAGGCAAATAGCATTAAATTTTGAAATATTTTACTTCACAGGATTTCAAAGGAAAAGTTAATGTGCTCCCAACAGACGAAAAGATAGAAATATTAATACTTAAATCTATCATTTTCTTTTAACACACACATGGAGTTCTTTTCTCATCTGTTCAGCCAAAATACATGTCTAACAAAGGGGTTAGAAACTCAGAAGTTTCTTAGATGCTTATAGCTGCTTTCCACTGGCCTATCCTATATGTAGTTTTTCCTCTCCTGATAACTTCACCTTTTCTTTTTTCTTTTTTTTTAAACTGTGCTGTAAATTTAGTAGTACAGAAAGATGTCATACTGCTAGTACCACAGCATTTACATCTCTGTTTACCTAACGAAGGCAAAAATTAGGAAGCAACACACCAGTTACTGACCTTGAAATCCACAGACTTTACTTTTGAAGGGAAACCTACATCCTTCAGAAATTCCTGGGGTCAGAAAAAGCTAAGTCAGCTCTAAATATGTAGAATGAATGCACCTCCACTGCAGCCTGGAATAAGACCAATTTGGATATAATTTGTATGTTGGATATCAATCCTTTTGGTTTTTAAAAAATGAAAAAAAAAATCCAAGTGTAATTCGATCACAAACTGCATTCGCAGGGAACAATGCTGAAGCAAGAGACCAGCCCTACGTGGAGAATCAGTTTTGGGAAAATAGAGAAACTGGCCTTGTTGAATATTAAGAAGACTGTAAGTAGAATGACATTATTCATGTATTCAGAATGCTAATCTATCTCCTTCAGTGGCCACACAGATTCTGCATAGAAACACTGATCCATCCCTTCTACAAACAAATTGTTACGTAAAGCAGCCCTTGGCAATTGTCTGTACAGGTAGAAAAGGAATCAGTTACTCACTGTGTTCTGTGACCAAGACAGTCAGCAGTATGAAAGGATTTAAATGAACCACTGGAGACCTGCTGACTTGTCACTGGATTTTACCCTAAAGGTTTTTGTTCTACAGGCTTTAAGTCAAATATAGTAATACGCTACCCATAAAACCAACTATTAATTTTTTGACAGAAAGACAAATAGCTCCTGAAATAACAATTCAACTTTAGCAAACACAGAACTACTACTGGAAGAAGAAATAGGAGCAACTCTATTTTTGCTGTGGTGTTGCTGCTGCCAAGCCATTCACTGTCAAGTAGAGTAAGATGATTATACCTCAGAAGCTCCTCTGAAAATGATCTGTTGAATAAGGAGTTCGGCCCACATGGGAGGGCAGCTACCCTCAAATGGCATCTGGGAATACTGCGGGACTCCTGATCATCTGGCCATAAAATACAACCCTACTACAGTAAACAATGCATACCTTAAATTTCTTACCGTTTTTCTTTTTTAAGCAAAAAGTCAGAACTATTCCGGAAGCTTAGAGACATCTGATAGCAAGGAACTGTAATGCTCTTAAGCTTAATTTCTTACTTTTTATGTGAATCAACATACCAGCTGAAGAAGGGCACAGGAATCAGCATTAAAGTCTCAACAGCATTTCTTAAAAGAAAAACAATTTTTAAAAAGTTTTTGTATATAAAAAACCACCTTTCTTCTCTGTACTGCTATTCCACCACATGCAAAGCTGCCAAGGAGCCTGGGTCAGCTGTCTAACTGTGTTGCTTATGGCCATTTGAGATACCTCAGGGCATCTGGGACATCTATGGCAGATATAACGTGTTTTTTTAATGAGATCAGTGCCCTGTGGGTCAGCAGCTGGAAAGGCCAGGCAAGATACTCTCAGGCACCTCAGACAGCATTAGACACCTCTAGTTAGGCAGCTGAATCAAGTCCCACTTCTTCAATCAAGACATTGTAAGAAAAAAGACACAGGAAGGACTTGTGGGATGGTTATTTAGTTCTTAGGGGGGTGGTGGGTGGCAAAGGGTTGTGGTTATTTTTTATTTCTTTAACTTCAACTGACAAATACAGCTATAAGGAGGGGGAAAAAAAGTTCAAGCCAGTGTACAGAGAGAGACATAGTGCTCTGTCATAAAGGGCTGAAGGTGGGCAAATCTGCAAAAATGAAGTAAATGAGCTGGATCCCAGGCTGAACAAGAAAGCAGCTTGTTCTACAAACAATCTGAGCTACTCGCATTTAGGTAGCTGGGCAACTGCCTTCCCCAAAACATTAGTACTAGAAGTGAAGAGGACAAAAGAGAGCAACAGATAATACAAGAAGAGATAAGACACTGGTAGAAATTAGAGACAGACATCACGGGAGTTGTTGGTAGAAGCAACATCGGAATTGTAACAGACACGGGGTAGCTGAAAAAAGGGAAGTGAAAATGAAGGACAAAAACACCTTGAAGCAAACAGAATGCAGAATCATCAGTAACTGGAGCCCAAACAGGAGCAGAAAAGAGAAGAGAGCAAAGGAGAAAGGCACTACTACAACACAAATATGGGGGCCTAGCCTAAGCCTCCCTAATTCCACACTTGTAGGTATATAATGTAAGGTCATTTCTTTTGGTGAAGAAATATACTATTTAAGACTTTTACCTGCAAAAAAAAAAGTTCGGCCCATTACGTGCTCAAGAGAAGTCCAAAACGCAAGGAGAAGTGTCAATAAGAGTAATAGTGCTAGACATGAAAGTGAATATTTAAAAGCAGAAAGTATTTAAAGCTTTGTAGTCTAAGAGGAAATAAATATAAAAAAAAAAGACTAGATTATCTCTTGATGTTTCCCATTAGTAACATTCATTTGACATTCATTAGCAGGTTCCCAAAGAAAGAATATTCATTACCCTTACCACATAAATTAAGACTCAACAATTCTTTAGAAAACACATTGCCAGGGAGAATCTTTGGTACCTCGGATGACCCAACAAAAAGACACTTACCATGCAAATAATGATATCACCTAAGTATAATCTAAGTATTTTGTAAGTATAAAAAAGTTCCTTCCGGTAAGAGCCTCAACTAAACCACAACCTGAGCTAATGACCTAATGCTGCACAGAGGGCTGACATACGCACTGCAGCAACCTGGTTATGCAAATCTTAACTCTTAAGATCACTTGCAAAATCATTTTTCCAAATGTTTGCTGGCACAATAAACAAGTGTTTAGCAAATAAAATTAGCAAAGCAGCTTTTAGAAGGGCAACAAGGTCAGGTACTCCTCTATATTTTTCATTTTCTGTTCTTCTTATTACTTCCTTAAAGCAGAAAGCCACAGGAAGACTAGATAAACTTACTGAGATACTGCCATCAAAGGAAGAAAACCAACTGAAATTCTACAAAGTGTACTATGGGGAATATTTTAGACCAGCTAGTAAGGCAGCAAGACAGTGATTTCTCATTCTAAGGATTGTTACTGAAATTTCTAAGAAGCTAAGAAAAAAAAATCAGGAGCAAAAAAGAAGAAACAAAAAGAAAAGCTAAGCTTCAAATGAGACAAAAGAAACATTCTTCAGGATGAAGGAAACCTAACAAAGTGGTAGCAGCAGAACCCTGAGCTGCAGTCTACTCACAAGAACAGTGAAAATCAGACAGAAGACGAAAATACTATAGTTCAAGAGGCCACAGAAAACAGTAGCATCACAAGGGCAACACATTGTTTAATCACCGTTAAATTCCAGATGACAGCACTCAAGGACAGAGAGAGAGGGAGACATCAGTGCCTGAAAAAGAAAATGTGAAGAACACAAGGGAGGGGGGAAGCAGGGGGAAAGGGTCAGGTTCACTTAGCAGCAAGAAGCAGCAAAATCTTGAGTGCAAAATTAAAACCAAAAGCAAGAGATTCCAGGGTTCATTGGAACAAAATTGCAGTGACCAAGCAACTAATTCTTAATGATGCATTTTAATTACAAATATTATTCAATAAAGACTATGAGAGCTTATAATCCAGCAGAAATTCTCAGGATAAGCAACGACATCTGCCTTGATTTTTCAGCAAGGAAGACTACTATGTCTAAGAAGTACGGAATGCTTCACCTCAAAATATGCAAATACTTCTCCAGAAATAATACCAAACTTTACTCAGCAGATATTCAGTATGCAATAAAGGACATACTGGAATACACCACTTACTCTAAGTTTTGTCCCTGGAACACAGATTCAACCTTACTACACCTTACACTGATTATAGAGTATCATGGACACTTGGTCTTCTTAGAATTTAAACTCTTACTAAGAACTTTAAAAATAATCAGATATAAAGAAAAGCAACGAGTTGAATGCAGCAGCACTGAGTCCTGGATGGCTTCATTAAAATACTAACATTGCTGTCTGAAATCTACCAAGAAGCAGCTCAATTTTTCAACCATCCTGGCCATAAAAACACAAAATTTACACTCAGTTTTCTTCAGTAAGGTATCTCTGAAAACATAATTTGAAATCTTTTGAAGTATGATGGAAGACTAATTTAATAACCTAATTTATCTCCAACACTGACATAACATTTTCTCAAGCATAAAACTGTGGATAACCCCAAGCTCTTATTCCTCACTGGAGTTAAGTAACTGGTAATAACATTCCAGAAACTCAGAATAAATGCAAAAGTGAAGTGAACACGATATCTGAAAAAAATGACTATTTAGTTAACTGGTGCTCTATCATAGAGTCAGGAGTTCAACTCAATTACCCTCATGGGTCCCTTCCAACTCAGGATATTTTAGGATTCCATGGATCTCAAGAAATTACATTAATTGCCAGCAAGGCACCCTAAGCCACTGGATATTTGATGTTACTAAAGCTCAAAAAAACAATTATTTTATACTACAGGTAGTCAGCCACTGCATTGCCCGCACGTACACTTTCTCCTTTTTCAAAAAAACCTGAACTGCCTGGTCCTTTGGAAAACAGGCCTGTGACTATGCAATTATACTTCCCTAAAGTAGCGTACCAACAGTTTTCAGCATGCTGGGATTAATACTTGGGTACTTGTACAGTGGCAGCGGTTATGATTGATGATATGCAAAGATCTGATCTGTTGCAAAGAGGATGCAAGAGAAACCACAAAGGAACTACACATTTCAGCCTGCATTTGGTACCACATAATGAAGGCCATACACTGAAGCTTCTGAACATTTTCAGCCAATCTTTTTATTCTAGCAGATTTCGCAACCTTCCTTTGCAGAAATATTCTGCCCTTAAAAGATAACGTATCTAGCAACAGCCTACAACAAAGTATCTACAAATCTTTGGTTACACACCATAGCAGTCTTCCCCTACCATCACTAGAGATCTGAACACATAATTCTTCAAGCTTTCTTGAACCTGCTGGCATCACTTTACTCCACATGCTATGAGACTGAACGACACACAGCATTTTCAAACATGTAAGGCTGAAATGAGGAGAATCATTCTCCATTGAATTCATTGCTACTATTAGGTACCTGTGAAAGACAGACACTTGTTTAGGCCTCTTTCTACATTCAGTTGGCCATAATGTTGAAATATGTAGCATGATAAAATTGTGCCTTTTATTTTTTTGGGAAGGTGAAGACCACTAGCATGACAGTTGTTTTATTTAATTGCTTATGAGATGTTCAAAATACAAGAACTGTGAGAAAAGAGGATTTCTAAATACTGAAGTTTAATGTATAGTCCATAATCATATTTCCAAATACTGTAACTGCAATATAGTCATTAGGTGTATTGGTATTGTCTGTATGCCCATGTCCTTGCCTGTGTGCATTTTAATCTACTAATTCTCTCTTAGGAATTAAGAACATTTCTAGCCACTACTTAAAAGCAAGTAGAGACTTGAAGCTCTCAGAATATAATAACAGGTCCCTGTAAAATGATAAATTAGAGGGTTACTACAGTCTCATAGAAAATGCGGTAGCATTCTCTATAGCAACGTCATGCAATAAAGCTTCTTCACTGCATCTTGACTGTAGCCATGAAACAAGTCTCAAGTAGAATCAACTACACATTGTAGTACACACCAAGATTGAACAGATTCAGTCTGCCATTCAAATTATTTGTAAGTTTAAAATAGGGACAAAAATTCCACTTGCTACAGTAGTAGCTTCAAATAATATGGCCTTTACTTACTGAAATAGGGTCATCCCCCATGTTTCATACCCCACCCCCCTTTTTTTTTGTAATAATTGCTAGCTAGGGCTTAATATACCATTTTTCTCTTTTGGAAAAGAATTAGATCTCTTGAGCCATAACTTTGTACTTTTAGAATAGAAAAAATATTCATAGTAGACTGATAAAGGAACCTAGCTCATCTATCTCACAAACATATGCACAAATTTCCAGACCAACTTCTGAGAAGAACAACTTTACTTATAGGTGCCAATTGGAAGCTTTTAACGTACTTGTAACGATAAGAAGTTTAACTGCATCGATTTCCATTCATAAAGCAGAAGGGTTTCTAGTGCACTATGTAATGAGAAGAAAAACTACTACAGAAGGAATACAACACTCTTAATATTTAAAATGTCTTAGAGAGACATAGCATGTGTATGATGCAGTCTAAATGGATTTTATCTAAGCAGTAAGAGTTTTAAATGTTTAATATTTCTGTTTACATTAAGTACTTACTCCTCCAGATAGCAGCTTTTCACAGAATTGCAGGATACTTGAGGGTGGCAGATGTGATAAATTAGACACCTCTGGAGGCTGTATAGTTCAATCCCCTCTGCTCAGACATAGATCTACTACAGCAGGTTGGTAAGGGTCACGTCCAGTTGAGTTGCAAGTACCTCCAAGGACGGAGACATACAACCTACATGAGCTCTCAGCTCCGCTTCTGCTGTTGGGCCACACTGACAAGTAAGTTTTTCCCTAATATTCGGATGGGACCTTCTGTATTTCAGTTTGTGACCATTTCCCCTGGTCCTTTCAGTGGCCACCACTGAAAAGAGTCTGGTTCTGCCTTCCTTATTTCCTCCTCCCCACCCCACCCCCCCAATCAGGTATTTATACCCATTGCTAGTATCTGCCCTAGGCCTTCTCTTCTGGAGACAAAGCAGCTCCAGCTTTCTTGGACTCTCCTGGTACAACAGATGCAGCAGTCCCTCTATCATCTTCACGGTCTTTTGCTGGACTCACTCCAATATGCCCATGTCTTTCTGATACTGAAGGGACCAAAACTGGACACAGTACTCCAGATGTGGTTTCACCAGTGCTGTCCTAAATCTAAAGATACCAAGCTTCACATTTTACTTTATCTGAAATTCTTCATCCTCTCTCATATTTCAGTTGTTAGACACAAACAGCACAACTTTACCATTTTCCATATGCAGATTATCAACAACTCGGGCTTTTAGAATATAATTTTCTATCTTCTAAAACAACAAAAACCCCAAAACACATAAAGCAAATATTATTCTAATCATTTGAACCCAAACACAGACTAACTGAAGATTGAGCAAATAATCCAGCACAAGCAGGACCTCCAAGAGGAAGCCAGATTTAAACACAACACTAAATCAAAAAAGTGAGTGACATCTCTCTAATCTGGTAAAACATAGCTGTTACTATTTAGACATACCTAATAAAACACCAGACTGTCTTTTGCTGTATCTTACTAGAGAATTCTTCTTATAAGAGAAAGAAAGAAACAACAGCAAACATATACAAGTGAGACTAAAAATGGTCATCATATTGTCTTAGTCATAACATTTATTAGAAAAATTGGGGAGGAGCTTGTGACTTCTGACTTTTGGGATTCATGTTTTCAACTTTGTCACTATATTAAGGAAGGCTGTAAACTTATCTTAAAAAGGTATTCTTACAGTTGATTTTTTTTAAAGCTTCATCTCTAAGAAAACAAAATGTATTTCAAAACTCATAAAATTATTTACAGACACAGTAAAACTCGACAGAAGACATTGCTGAAAGAACGTCCAAGATGCAATTACGGTAGTTTTAAACTTACATTTGAGTGTTTCTCCAGCATAAGGGATATGCAGCTTAAACCGATCACAGCTAGGTCCAGGAGTCAAGGATGTACAGCTAAAATGAAGATAAGAAAAGAATGTTTTAAGTTGTTTTTAAGTTGTTACAGATGGCAGCAGATGCTAACGTTACTCTGCAGCAAACAAACGACGGACAAAGTAACGATTTTGTGAAGACTAAAAATACTCATCCTTACAATTTGGGGAAAAAGAAAAGGTAGGAAGGATGCAGAAGGCCCATTCACTCCTGAACAGCAGTTCTCGCAACATCATGAGAAAATTTAGGATCTGTGCCAACAGTTCTCTTTCCCATTTTAACACAAAACATACACATAAAAATGCCCTGTTTTGAGGATGTTATTAGAATATCCACTAAGCAAAGCCATCAAAGTTCTCTATGATGTATACCATTTTGCAAATGACAATTCTTTACATATACCATAATAACATGGTTGCACGCTCTCTGTCCTGCCATCCTGACACCTGAGATTAATCTTACTTTTAATACATCAACAATTCAGTCATTTTCACCTATTTTAACCTTTAGTTTCTCCCTTCTGCAAAGTCTCACAGGAAGCCTCCAGGTAAGCAAGTTGCAGAATCTGCTTGGCTCCGACAACCAGGCACAGAGGTTTGTGATCTGTGACCAGCTGACAACTCCTGCGTACCTGAATACTGCAATGACAGTTGGGTCCCACGGTGACGTGCGAGCATTTTACCAGCAGAAGAGTGACTGAAACTGTTTAGGGTCTAGGCTAGAGATGACTATTTCATACCTTATAAGTCATATACCAAAACCAAAAATCTCAGCTATACTGAGAAAAATGACGACATGAATTGTTTCACCGGCAGGAATGGCAATGGTCCCTGGAGCTCTCACCACTGGAGGCCACTGGGCACAGGACAGGTTCCCGTAGCATAACTGCTGGAAGCCCTTAGCAGTCCATTCCTTTCCATACCCAGGCATCCTGATTATCCAGCAGTCTTCTTGCCAGTCTAATAACATTGAGAATTGTTTGTAGCCCCAGCACAAGAGCTACACTTGTTGCAAGCCACATAAAGCTCACAATGAAAGAGAGGCTGACTAGACAAAATAAACAGTGAAAAGAAGTTAGACAAAGGTAAAATAACTTCCCAAAGCTCAAGTATCAGATCACTGGCAGAGCTGTAATACAAACCACTGACAACATCATGAAACAAACAATGTGTTTACTGGGCCACACACACAGCCAAAGCAAAAAGAAACGAGTATGCCAGAAAGCACAGAAAAAAATCAGATCCTACACTGCAGACACAACACAGTAACTCCTGCAGCTGTACCTGCCTTACTGCAGAAGCAGCAGGAGGACAAACAAGGTATTGCTTGTTTGCACTAATACATTCGACGTGCCATTTCCATCAGACACTGCCAGTACAGTCTCTTCTCTCTTCCAGCTTCCTAGGGAAACTATGTGCAGTGCCTTCAGATTGTTTGCATTCAGTAAGCTACACTGACAATTTAATCAAATTTGTGCCCTCACATAGCTTCATCAAAGAGGAAGCCATAGAACTACAGATAATTAATTTCACTTACGTTTCCATAAAACTAGACAGAAAATCAGCAATTCACTTGTGTGCACCTAGAATCTAACACAGGTACAATTCACAGCCTGGATTGGTTCAGCAAGAATACACTGTGCTATCTCAGTATCACAGACATGAGATAACTGTCCTTGCAAAGGGAAGCAACAGATGTCCTATCTTCACCCTAGGAAGGTTTTTGCAATGTCTTGTGAGAGCACTGTGCAAAACAATCTACAGAAACATGATTCAGATACAACTACTATCAGATGTGTACAGAGCTTGCTGAAAGGCAAGTTTCATGAGAGATTAGTTCTCATCTTGCTTCATGCAAAGCGCACTGAGGGGGGGGGTGTCTTCTGGCAGAACACTATTCAGAACGTCATTGAAAAGCTCTGACAATAGAAAAGAGATGTTTTTTAAACCTGCAAATGATGCCAATGTGAAAGGGAACGCAGCATGCTGGATGCAGCACCAGAACTGAAAAATATTTTGATTTAATGTGCTACACTAATACTTTTTGAATTACATCTAAATATGGCTTAGCCAGAACAAAAAGTATCATTGCCCTCACTGGGAGTAAAATTAGCTTCTGTTTAAGAACATGCAAGATTGGAGACCCAACACAATAGAAGTAAGGGAACAACATTTTTTCAAAGATGCGTTTTATTAGTAGGTGAGAGCAGCAATAAAGGAATGCCCACTGTTCGAGTGTTTTAATGGCTGTGGATGAATTTAACAGCATAAATATGAGAGTTATTATCTACTTTCAAGTCATTCCTAAGGCTCACATCACATAAGGCCAATTCTAGGAAGCATACAAAAAAAAACTCATTTACAAGTTCCAAACTGTATCTGCAACATCAGTTAATATTTAATGGCAGCTTGTTTCAAAGTATCACAGGTCACAGTTATTTTTTCCACAGTAACATTATTACTAGCTTTTCAACAGAAAAAAAAAATCTGATCCTACAATACCCTACGATCTTTCCGCACAATGGGCCATTTGGAAATACTTAAGGAAAGTACAATATTCTTTAACATTAAAATAAAATAAAGCTTGATTTAATGGTAAATGTCCCTAAAAGGAATACTAAGTATTTTTCCTAGATTATTATAATCCACTAGAGATGTTTTAAATTTTACAGGTCTAGAAGTGATGAAAAATGACAGTATTCAGGTGTTGTTTTTTGTTTTGTTTTGTTTTTTTATTTGCTGTTAGTGGTGATGTGTTTTTTTGTTGTTGCTGGTAGGTTTTTTTGACAAATTACACTCTCGGATTAGGCTGCGAAAGAGACTTCAAAAACTGCAATAGTCTGAGCAACCAAGCATAAAATCTTACATGCGTCCATTTGGAAAGAGGCAGCTACTTTTTAGTATAAACAGTAAAAGAACAAAACTCTTCAGGCAAATCACAATTTTGGTACAACTAGCAGCCTGTCTGTGGCCATATTTTTACCGAAAGTCAGAAATAACGCCATGGATATGGGCATCTCCTCTTGCCTTATTTTCCTGAATGCACGGAACCTCACATAATTACCTGACCCAGAAGCTCGGCCTCTATCCTCTCCAAAACGTAATATTTCACTTTTGATGATCCTTTTACTTAGCATGGCCCCCACAAAAGTGACACTGAAGAAGAATGATACAATAAGGTCTTTTAAAGACTTTTTTGTTGTCCCATCTTCACAGGAAATTGATAGAACAACAATATCTGGTGTTGAAAATGAATTTCAGAAGCTGACTTCATCTCATGATGAATAGACATGCTACCTATTCATGGAAAACATTACATTGATTTGCATACCTTCATCGAAGTACTTAATGTTTTACATAGGAAAGCCTTGAAGCAGAGCAGTAATTAATGTTCTGATGCTCAGAGCAGTGATATGAATGTCTTCTTCCCAGAGTATTTCAAAAGCATCTAGAAAGGCAGTTCTAGTTGAGCTTAACAACAAGGTTCTCTTACACCAATATATCACTAATTGACTATTTATAATTTCTGTTTTGTTAAATATAAAAAAAGGTTATTCCCTGTCTTTCTGGGCTACTTTAATGTTTTACAAGACTGAAGCCACAATAAAGAAGACTCTGGTATCCCCAGATTTCAGTAAGACTCTCCTATCAACTAGTCATCTACAATAGTCATCTAGTCTAGTCATCTACCTGAAAGCGTTCTCAAGTTGAGCAGTTTTATAGTACCTGGGCCCTAGTAAAACCTTATCCAAAAATAAGTTCTACACCACATCACAACTAAACAAAAGCTCAACTACTTACCACCTTAATCCTTAAAGTCTGGAGATGACTGGTTATTCTATAAAAAAAAAATATATAAAAAAACCACTTCTTTATATCCTTAAATATTATATTCCAGTCTGAAGCTCACTTTTAAAATCAATCCTAAAACTCTGCTGCTTAGAATCATGTAATCCACAGCAAGTGTTCAGAATCATCAACAGAAGTACAACAGCTCTATCAAAGAAACATACAAATCTTTTTTTTTAAACTGGTGATAAAAGTGTATGAGTCAATATTCATGCCAGATTTATTTGATGACTATCAAACTTCTTGATTAGAAAGGTATGTGATGTGTTTAGTGATTCAAGTCTTTGTTTTCCAATCATACAGAAGCTTTTATGCCACTACCACCTGCAGATAAATCATCAATAAATTTCACTGTGCAACAGCAAAGAAAATTAGACTAAGAATCTGAGCCACTATGATTTCAGGAACTTGATATTGAGGCTGCCTAACCTGAATAGCCAGAGATGCAAAATCTCCTTTAATCTCACGATGCTTAGGTTGTTACAGCTGCTGTCCCTGAGGAACAGTATTTGTTTAGATAAAGGACAACATTCATTGTTCACTGGGCTATTGATTTAAAAGCCATATTTTAGTGGCAAACACTGCTAAAACACACACAAATAATGAGCAACATGACAAAGGAAGTTGTGACCACTGGCTGTACTCCTAACCATTCCCAGCTCCAACATACCTAATACAAGTTTCAAATAGCTCCTGTATATGCCATAGAAAGACAAAAGACACTGTTAGGGGAAAAGGAGGTCAAGTCCCTTCCATGATGCAAGAGGCCGAAGAAAATGAGCTTTGTGTCAGCAACAAGGAGACACAACTCAGCCGGGGTTCAGAGGCTGAAGGTTTTTGTCAGTAAGAGTCAAACAGCTCAGAGGCAAAGACAGGCAAACCCCACTCCTTGTTACTAACAAGACCCTTTCTGGCTGCGGTTATCAAGAAGCAACCACCTTCAGTAGCCAGCCAGTAGCCTGAGCAGAAACCACAGCACCCTGGCACACAAGCTAGCTGCCACGGATAGAAATTTTCTGAGCAATGAAGTGTGAGTGTCCCTGATAACAGGTGAACTGCCATGGTTTATAATAGCAGCAAAGGAACTCTGGAGCTCGACCATGTGTGTCCCCCTAGCAAAGGCAGAAAGAAGAAAGTGTTGGTTGTTTTCATATTTCTTTTTTTTTTTTCCACAGGCAGCAAAGTCAGAAGTCCACCAAAAGCTCATATTCCAGCATTTGCCAAGAAAAAAAAAAATCAATGTTAAGATTCTGTGGAACAGCCTTCGTAGAAGCCTTTAGATTCTTTCTTCCCATCTCTGTAGATGGGGATCTGCTCCAGTGTTCCTTCCTTGAAGACATAATACTTCATCCCATTTAATTAAGAACTAATTGCAACAGATGGGTAAGTCATCAACAGAACCATTAAGAATAATTACAAGTGGGAAGGAGAGTGAAAGGAAGGCCAGCAGCAGGTGACAGTTTTAGTTTTATTTTTTTAAAGGGATCAGAAAACAGAAAATTGGTGGAAATCACAACTTAGAAAGCTGACTTGAATGGTAAAAATCTCTATCGTAGTCCAACTCCCTATCACACACAAGGCACAAACCTTTACAGAGTCCTGCAGATACACAAGAGTAGCACCGAGCAGCTGCTGCTGAAAAAGAACAGACCTAACAAAAATTCTATCAATTGGGCAAAATTTGAAATGGGAGAGATATTCTAATCAACTAACGCTCAGCTTCAGTTCCCCTTTTTTGTACAGGCATACATATTATATAACATGATAGAAAGAGACTTCCATTTAAATGATAAAACTGTACACCACCGCTTCTGAGAAATATAAAGACCCAGCCACATTTAGAGTGATTGCTACTTACATGTATACTTTCTTTAAAATATGGAAATCACAAACCTGAATCAAATTTTTAGGAGTTAGAGACACTGTTTTCGTAAGACTCATTTGTACCCTAGCTGGTTTGCTCAAACGTAGTATAAAAATTAAGCTATACAAGAGGTCTACTCTTGGTATTGCAAAATGATGATGATGATGTTGATTTTCAGTCCTGTTAGCATGGGTGATACTCCGTAATTGCAATAGCATTTCAATTCATATTTGGGAAACTCCAACGTGTCACCAGATACGCCAAACATATTCCCAACAAGACCTTCACCCGCTGTAAGTGCTAATTTTCCTATATATACATATTCATGTTTTCTTGTATGCATTGAATCTTAATTGGGACCTTTAGAAAGGAGTGGGATACTAGGCAGAACATATAGCCTAGGAAAACCACCCCTCACCTTCCCACTGCACCCATGGGCATATTCACCTTTTATAAAGAGTAAAGTTCAAAGAACTATTTAAAATTAATTCAGCTGCCAGCAACCTGTTTTCACTAAAAACAATACACAAAGGCATCTAATGACTACTGTCATTAATAAAACAAATTATAGCAGCTGTATCTCAGCAGTAGATGCAGATTTGCTTAATGTGAATGGGGTCTTTGCCAAAACAGATGTTGCAGGCAGGGAAAGCTTTGGGCCTGTTTCTAGAACTTCAAAACTTTCACATCTGCCACGATCTTGCAGTAGCTGCCCTGCAGTCTCCCAAAGTACGGCTGCCTCTGCCAGAAGCAGACATTCAGCCCAGCCTCTACAGGGAAACTGCAAAGGGGGGAGATGAGCAAGCGCACCTATATACATTTTGAAATCACCTCAGAGAATTTCTACATTAAGTGAAAGCATGCACAAAGCCCAAGACTGTGATTTGGTTAGTACCACAAGTTCCTGTTCATTTTGCCTAGGAAGGCTGCTTTTAGAACATTTTTTCCAGTCACAGTACAGGTTGGAAATGGCCACCACAAAAAAGAATAAGGAAGACCGAGTTGCTAACCAGCACCAAATCTAATATACTTGCAAGTCTACTTGCAAGAAAAGCTCTGAAGAGCAAACTATCTCAAAAGTCTGCATACGTAAAATCCCTAAAGTTTAGGGTTGGAGCTCTCTATTGTTGGGAGCCAATTATGATACAAATTGAGAAAAATAATTAACAAGCGACAAAGGAAAGCCACCAACAAAACATGCTTTAGAAACATCTATTACAATCAAACTCATTATTTTTGTAAGCAGGATCTTTTCTTTTATACTCTGGTAATTGACTGCAACTTCCCTTAAAAACTACACACAGTGCCATACTCCCCAAAAGAACGGTAAAAACCAGAAAATGGAAAATGTAATGAACAAGCAACTGAAAAACTAACAGGAACTATTATTGAATTGCATATTGAATTGCAATGGGATAACACTTGTAATACATACTCCAGTGGAGTAATGTTTTGGTTAGTAAACTAGCAAATTCACAGCATCATAAACTACCCTTCTGTTAAAAGTTCAGGCAAAGAAAAGGAACTACTTTATTGTACTTTAAGACCAGCTGTATCCCAAATTCTTGGAATTCATAAGCAAAGTTTTAGAGAAGAGCACGAAAGAATATGCACCCTTTGGATTTACTTTATCTTCTTTCCCTCCTGTCAAACTCAAACACTTGTTTCGTATTTCCACAAGTGCCATTTGATTATGTGTTACTTTTTAATGAATTAGAACTTAATCATCTCTCACGTTCTACTGCTCAGTAATGTGAATTCAGTTTCTGAAGAAAAAAAAAAATCACACAAGGTACGTTTTCACTTTCATATTACTCAAACAAAACAATTCTTTGCCAAGTATGAAATTACAGTCTACCACCTGGAGTTTCATATCTTTTCAGTGTTCACAGAAAGCATATTCGTACAGCAAGTCTCAAAAGCCAAGCTATTATAAACCTAAGTTTTATTAAGTCAATTAGTATTGCTCCCAATACTGCCTGTAGTAGCCATAAATGACTTAAGAAAAAAGAATCTGGGAGTCTTTATTTCACATCGCAGAACTGTTTAGTTTACTGGAAAATGTAATGAATAAGCATTAGGAAAAAACACAAGGACTAAGAGCATAGTCCATGTATATTTATTTCCTCCTTTAACTAACCAAACATTACTAGGAGGGGTCCAGTGATCCTATATCCTTTCTTTTAACGTTGTCTTTCAAAGTCCAAATCCAACTGTATATTGTCACAGCTCCCTGGTCACAGATCTCTAATTATGTCATTTGCTGATTTTATAAACTCTGAGAAGAAAGAAATTAGGTTAATGCAGCAAACAAGAATTCAGTTCTTTGGATATGAAAGTTAGGCTAAGCAAGGATCACATTTTGAAATTCATAACTCCATAGCTTTCAGCTGCATATACATTCAATGGGGCAACTTTAAAGTGCATCTAGAGGACCTAATATTAATATGAAATATTACAGAACTGAAGACACAGCTGAAAGCCTGTTTTCCGTTGAACAAAGAAATGACCATCCACAACAGAGCAACAAGTACTCTGTCACATTTTTGGTTTAAAAAAATAATAAAATATTGCAGGGATTCATAGGAACACACTTCTTTCTTTTTAGGGAAATATACTTTTTTTTTCCCCCCCATCTGCTCCATAATAGAATTTTGCGATATCCTTTAGTTAGTTAAATTTCATTGGGATTCTTTTATTTTACAATAATAAGAACATCCAATCCTAGTGGTCTAATTTTCTTTTTTCACTCCTGTACCACATATTAGGAAGATGAAAATCTGTGAAGTATACTTCCAAGTGAACTCATATCAATTCCCCTCCCTCAGGAAAGACAAAATAGATATAATTCCTGTTAATGATTTTTTTTTCCTATGGATTACTGCAGAAATTGACCTTTATCTCAAGACTGAAATCAGTACCTTCAATAAACATATCAATTTCAAGAGCAAAAGAAACTTTTTTCACTTATATTAATAACTCTAAGCATTCTTTTCAGATGTTTACTTCCAGTTGGATGATAATCGCTTCAAGGTATGTCTACACTGTGCAATGCGATGTCAAGAAAATGCCCAAGCTGCATATCTCAAGCAGCAGTGTAAAATATCTTAGGCATAACACTGCATTGGTGTGGTTATTCAATTTCCAGTTGAACTTGCGATATTGTACCAACTTGAAAATCCAGCGCTGGACAGTTACCTGAACTGTCAGAGAAGTTCATTTCTCCATAGGTCAGGAAAAAAAGCACCATGAGTGATGCTTCCAGAGATCCCACGGCATTCATAAGGCTGCATTTAAAAGGGCAACAATAGGGAGATGCCAACCAAACTGCCAGCAAGAAACTCCTATAACAATGAAACTCTCCTTTGAAGAATTTTATTCAGTCTTACATAATGATCAATATATTGTATGAAAAGGCCTACACTGTATTTGATTTCCCACACTGTTAGAGAATGGTTGTGTAGTTAGACAATAACGTACAGATTCTGTTTTTAAAAATTAGTGGTTTGCTTCATTGTTACTGACTCACAGAAATAGCTTACAGGACCATTCCCGTTAATTTCTGCTTGCTGTGATATAAATGTGGCAGAATCAGATCTTAAACGCTGTTGCATACTGGTGCGTTGAGTCTCTGATGATCTCCTATGCTATTAAAGCACCTAAACTTATCAGAAAATGAGACCAGCAAACAGACTAAGCCCAAAAAGTCATAACCTTCAGCTTCATTACAAACGTACATTAGACTTTTAATGTTATGCCATGTATGTTTATATGCACATGAGAGAGTCAAGCATACATGAAGTGTAACTGGATACATAAGGCTGGAAGAATTTACCAACCAGCTATCCAGGAACATATTCTTCTCTACTCAGCAGAAGAAAAAAAAAATTTAAAGCCAGTTGTTCTTAGCTTCTGATCAAATGTACCATACATGCAAGATCCATGCTACACTAGAGATCTGTCCAGCTTAGATGCAGCATTACTTTTTAATGCATGTGATAGAAGGGTTTGGAAGATAAAGAAGTTGGACCAGGTACTCAGCTGTTGTTGTTTTGATACTTAGCAAGTTCTCCTAATAGTTAACTTCACAACAAAGAAAAGTTTTTTCTTCCGCTGTGATGCACAAAGCAGAGAATTAAGACAGGTATCTGCTATAACAGCAGGAAGACCTGGACAGATTTACAGCATATTAACAAAACCTCTGGCTTTCAAAAAGCGTTCCATGAGTTACCGAGGTACAGATAGCCATGACATACATTTAAATAAATTGCTAAGGTACTTCTTTCCAAACATATTTGGCACACACATTAGTATTAGAACACATCAAGCTCTCTTTAAACAAATTATAAAAGAAACAGTTGGCATCCGTACCGGAGAGTTTCTTCTCTTTCTTACCGAAGCACAAAACTGGTAGAAACTATATGCAGTTTCTGCTAGGTCAAACAAGAGGAAGTCACTCGTTGTCCCAGCCTAATAATACCAGCAAAGACATACTGTGCAGAATTTAAACTGAACTAACCTGAACAAAACTGAAAAAAATGTCTCAAATAAGTCCAAGTTGCACAATTAAATAATACGATCTTTACTTTTTAAAATCATGTATTTACTCATAACACTGAAAACTGACAAGCACTTCTTTTATTTCCTCTGAACAACTTCCAAGCACCTTGTTTAAAATTGGTGTTAAAAATGCTAATATTTTTGGAGAGTATTTGCAAAACCATTAGAAAATTTATATGAAACACTGAAAATTTAATTAAGACATTTACTTTTTGTTCTTTCAACATTCAGATACAAATGCAGAAGAGAGCAGTCCTGTAAACAGTACATCTTCTTGGCCCAGCACAGAAAAATTCCCAACCCTCTCGCATTGTCCCATCAGAACAATAGAACAGGCTTCAGCCTGCTCAATTTCACTTGAAAAACAAAACTGATAGTAGTACAAACTACCAGTAATCAGATTCCTTGTAGTGAACAAATACACTCGCTATCAGAAGCAGTGATGAAACAACCTACTCTGTAGAAAAGGTAAGTTTGACTTATCCAATATAACAGTAAAGAACACAAAGACCATACCTTCCCCAGAATCACAGAATGGTTTGGGTTGGAAGGGACCTTAAAGGCCAACTAATTCCAACTCCCTGCCATGGGCAGGGACACCTCCCACCAGACCAGGCTGCCCAAAGCCCCATCCAGCCTGGCCTTGAAAGCTTCCAGGGATGGGGCATCCACAGCTTCTCTGGGCAGCCTGTGCCAGTGCCTCACCACCCTCAGAGTGAAGAATTTCTTCCAAATATCTAATCTAAACGTTCCCTCTGCCACTTGAAAACTGTTAACACTTTCCTGTCACTCCAGAGTCCCTCCCCAGCTTTCCTGCAGGTCCCCTTTAGGCACTGGAAGGCCGCTATAACATCTCCCTGGAGCCTTCCCTTCTCCAGGATAACTCCAACTCCCTCAGCCTGTCTTCATAGGAGAGGTGCTCCAGCTGTTTATCATCCTGGTGGTCCTCCTCTGGACTCGCTTCAACAGGTCCATGTCCTTCTTGTGCTGAACGCAGGGCCCCAGAGCTGAAGGCAGGGTTCCAGTTGGGGTCTCAGAAGAGCAGAGCAGAGGGGGAGAATCCCCTCCCTCGTCCTGCTGGCCACGCTGCTTTTGATACAGCCCAGGACACGGTTGGCTTTCTGGGCTGCAAGTACACATTGCTTTTGTTGAGCCGGCAACCAACATCAACCAGCACCCCCAGGTCCTTCTCCTCAGTGCCGTTCTCACTCACTCATTGCCCAGCCTGTGTTCATGTTTGGGATTGCTCTGACCCAGGTGCAGGACCTTGCACTTGGCCTTGTTGAACCGCACGTTGTTTGCGTGGGCCCACCGCTTGGGCCGGTCAAGTCACCAAATCCCTTTAAGTATACATTTTACTCACAACATAATTATTTAAAAAACTTTTCATGGTAATCACATTCAAAAGAGTCAGACTTGTTAAACTTTGTAAGCAAACAGAATGCACATGAAAAAACCTACCTATGCATGGGAATGATGGACTACGAATTTTCTTGAATTAATGGAAGTAGAATCTTTCAGTTTAAATCAATCAAAGGCAAATGATAAAGTGAAAGCTTTAAATAACTGCTACAGTACTGTAATAGTATTTCACAGCTAAAAAATAACGTTAAATATGCATTTTACGTGAGTATTTTATGAAATACTTTGAAAAGGGAAATGCCCAAAAGAAAGGGAAATACCAAAGCATATTGCAGTCTACTTGATAACACAGAAAGGCAAATCATCACTGGGAAGCGGGGCAATAAAGTTAAAAATACCTTATTACAGCTTGATAGTGAATGTGCACGTTAAAATCTATTCCAGGTAGTACAACACTCTTTCTGACCCCTCCTCGTGTAGATTTCTTTCAAGAATGTAACTAATTGTAAACATAGCTCAGTATCGGGAAAAGAGGCAGAGATCAATGGAGAATCAGACAGATGTAAGGAACAAAGTACCACGATGACTTACTACAAACCAGTTACATAAAAATTCCACAACTACTTTCATCACAAATATGAAAGAATTAAGTATAACCAAACAAGTACAAAAATTACAACTTTGTTATGAGTAGATATCTACAGAAACAGAATCTTAACATCCAGAATTTTAAATCATTACATTCATTTTGAAATTCCACCTGGCACAACACATCAAAGTAATTAAAAAAATAAAGTTTGTTGAGTAAAAACAGGCTTGCAGTGTTATTTAAGGCTCTATCATGGGCTCTCAAACAGCTGTATGGAAAAAAAGTTCTCAGAGGCAACCACCACCACAGATATGTCTCGCACCACTGTAACAAGCCATAGGAAAAGCAGCTGCATCTTAAATAATTGGATTCTACATTATACAAGAATTAAACAGCCTTTAGATAGGAAAATGTCTTCTATTTCTGAATTACTTAATAACCGCTTTTCCCTATTCAACCTCTTTCCCATGATTAATGTATGTATGTATAAACACAAAGAAAAATGCCTTAGCCATAATCCAGCTGGTTACATGCAGATTTTAATATCTAATTAAGATGGGTTTCAAGGAGACACCACTGGAGATTAACTGAACCATGCAGTCTATGGCATTGACTCAATTGGCAGCAATATTTTCTTTGGGTCTAGAACAAGGTAATATCCTATGCAAGAGTCAAATGCTTTGATCCATTCTGACATCTGAAAGAATGTCTTTTATTAACGCAACAGAGATGCCTGCCAGGGTTTTCTTATCATCAGAATCAATGCTGCTAAAGGTGCTGTATTTCGCATGTGATCTAACACTAAGCTTCTATTTTTGTTCACTGTGGAGCCCTTTTGACAAGAAAAAAGATAATAACCCTGCAGACTTGATAAAATTCTACTTCAGGTAACTACGCACCACCTAACTTTTTATTACTGTTTCCATTGAAAAGTCTCCTTCTTTCCTGGCATGCCATTTTGCTGAGCCCAATTAAGGGGTACTCATTTCTTTATGCACCGTGCATCAGCAGTGGCCATGTAATTCATGTGAACAGAACTTGATCCTGAAGGCCCTACTCACAGATGTAAATCTGTGTGTCTGATGAGACTAGTACTGTCTAACGAGTTTGTAAAACACACAGACATTACGGAACCGTAACGTGTTATTATAAATTATTTACATACTCAAAGACTGCAAAACAATAGGATTTCCTTACTGTGATCTATTTCTGTCCCACACTCGGAAGCAAAGCAAATTAACATATCATAATTCAAACTTTTAATCTAACATCAGCTCTTTACTACAATTTATAACACACAACAAGTCAGTCTTAGCAACAAGTTAGAACAACCGGAAAGTAAGTTCCTTACTAAAAGCATCTGGCACATAGATTGGCTCTTCAAATAATTAAAGACTTTATATATATTTTTGCCACTTGCAAACCAAAAATCAAGTCATATGATAGGCTATAAACTTGGAACGCGATCTTGCACCAATGAAAGGGCAATTCCTTCCACTTCTGAGTTGAGAATGAAGAAAACAGAGCACTGAATAGGCAAGGGGCTGGAGATGTTACTGTACTCAATATGTTGCCATTATTCCTGTGAACCACAGCACCAGCTTCTAAAACTTAAGAATAGAGAATGGATGGATCTTCAGTCTGTATATTTTGTTACACATTGTGAAGCCCTGGCTCTCAGGGAAGTGGAGTACCACATTAACCCCTATTTTGCTATCAGAGTAACAGTGTGGTACATGGCAGTGAAGCAGCCAAGCAGTTCCTTGCCTCAACCTTCTCATCAGTATCAATGCAACCAGAAGCTTCCAGAAGTCTTTGTTTTCAACGTTAAGAGCTATCAAGATGACCACCTTAGAGATTTTACCACCTTAAGGTTATATCAATTGTCTTATATCAATATATCAATTGTCAATATCAAAATATCAATTCAATATCAAAATATCAATTGTCTTATTATCAATAATCTTCCACACAACCTAAGAGTTAAATCACAAAATATCTGCACATTCTGTGATAAGTTTAAGCTAGCCTGTGGGGAGATGTTCCTTTCATATGTCAATAAACGTAGTCACCATTCCAAGTAAAAGTTTCTACACTGACAGTACTTACAAATGGTCACATTCACTTGAAGTCAAGAATTGCTCTTTATTTAATTTCAAACATTTTATCTAGTGCCTCTTCTCACCATCCAGTTCCACTTTCTAAGTGCAAAGCCTGATTCAGCACCATTGAAACTGAAGGGAGTTTTGCAGTTATGATTCTGAACCTCACCCCCATTACTCTAACATAACTGCTCTCCTCATTTCTCTCTGTCCAACCTCTACGTTCTTACACTTCTGTTTCTTCATGCCATTATCACCCACATTTGTCTCTGCCTCCTACTTCCTCAAAACTGTCATTTTTCTTTTTCCAAAAAGCTTAAAGTAGAAGTATACAGGAGTCTGAATAATTGCATTAAGTCAGGATAGGACAATAGAGTAGACTAATGGTTTTCAATCTTTGGACACTCAGAGACCTACAAAGGTCTCCTTTAGAAGCAATACCCAGTGGCAAATTTAAATCTATCAACAACTTGGGCAAGTTTGTGGTTTTTCTTGTTAATCAATTGACTTGAGCTTCTCAGAAAGTCTGTGGATTCCCAAGGCTCTTATGCCAAAGGTTAAAGACCACTGAAGTAGATATCGAGTTATGCATGGGACTTCTCCAATTCTGTGATGCACCCATGTTACGTTCTTTAAGTAATTTTATACTGTTCATCTGCTAAGTGACATCATAAAGGAATAAATCACATGGAGCTTCCACAGTCATACATAAGTTCAAGACATTCTACTACAAATAAGTCAATAATTTCTTTGCATCAAATAAAAACCTTCCCTAAAACTGCACATACGTGAAATTTTACATTTTAAAGAAATTTCAATGAATTGTTTGCTAATGACCCATGCTTCAGAATAGCACTTTAGATAAACTTAGTTGCACAAAAAAATAACACCTTATTCTCAAATAAATGTAAAACCTTGATTATGCTAACTTCAGCTCCTAGCAACCTCAAGCTATACAGAAACCTCAACGTAAAAATGAGGTGTATTTCTGTGTTCCAGAAAAAGAAAAAAAATATTTCTAGCACTTGCGTATAGCAGAGCCTATGCCTTTAAACAAGACGTGGGACAATGTCTCTCAGGGGCTGTATTTGCACTCTACATTCCATATTCAATACAGTTACTACAGAATTTGAATCACTGGGTTTGGCTGACAGGCACAGCTGGGGGCAGGTTTTTAGTTTAATAAACCCTTGGAAAACATTCAAGAGTTATCAAAGCAAACTCAAGATCACCGGCTGAAAACTTTAGACACTTACTAAAAAGGCCTCTGAAAAGTCAGCTAGAAAACACTGCTTTATTTTTATCTATTATTTTAAAGGCAACATAAGCAGCTAGTGGGCACTGAGCAAAACCCTTATCTACGTCCTGACAAGCTGATGCCTTCATTACCAGACTACAGCCGTGCTTTCTCTCTAGTTTTGTTTTTTTTGTATTCCTTTTTCACAGATACAATAGGAGCAATGTAAGATAGCTACCCACTCAGCCTTCTGAGATCAGTTCAAGAGAAAGCAAGGCCGAGTATGAAGCAAGAGTTGCAGATACATAACTGCTCAGCCTGCCTTGCATAATTCGCGAGCCTAAATGCCAAACCAGACAACACAAAGTCGGAGCTTCTTAGTCCTCCAAGCAAACCTGCACTCCGTCACAGCACGTTAAAGAGGAGGGAATGATTCTTTTCAAACTAACCATAGAACTCAGGCCTCCTTCCCGAAAAGTCATTGTAACTACCGGAAAAGCACCTCCCAAACTGCCCACGGAACCCTAACAAAAGGGATTACAGAAGCGCATTAAACTGTTTCAGTAGAACTGAACTCTAAACAATAGTGATTTACGGTGGTTCTCAAGATCTATTGGATTAAGCTATCATTCAAAATGATACACAAACAGCTAGCTTGCATCAAATGGTGATTTAGACACCTTAAGCCAAAATAATTTCAGGCTTTGTACTCCAGTCTCAAGGAAGTACCTCCATCAGGGATGTGGTTAGATGCCCCACTCTGGAAGAATAAAGCAATTTCTGATACCTCTCATCTGAACAATTCTTTATCTGCCACCTCGAGAGCCTGCCCTCTCTGCACAACATCCAAAGAAAAAGTCTATGTTTAACATTTCACTTCCCCCACGTATTACTCACAGAGATTACACATCAGAGTCCCTTTCAACATGTGGACCCCAAACTTCATCATCTTCTGAGACCTACCAAGCATCCTTCTAGAATTAAAGCTAAAAATAGTAGCTCGGCCTATTTCAAACACTACAGCCTACAGCCACTTGACGTACCGATCTCAATGAAGGTCAGATAAAGGTGGTTTTTTTGTTGTTGTTTTTTTCTTACTTACCATATTCATGACTGTGGTACGGTCATACAAAATTATCTTTGAGATTTTAATTTACAGGAAAGATTGAGTAAGCAAGTGATAAACAAAAGGAAAAAGTGTTTATAACTATCTTGCTGCTGAAAACCAGCACTATCAAGTGGCAGCGATGGAAGTGTCTTAACAAGATTATTATTGCCAACAATATGACAAATTAAATTCCATAAAATACAAAATGGTAATGAGAAAAAAAAAAAATCCAGATAGTATGTCACTTCCAGATATACTGGAAATGCTTAAATACTTGTTGACCTAATAAAAATGAGTCCTGAAAAGACATCTGAACTGTTATTAGGGGTTGGATGTTCTTTTTGGATAGGAAACTCAAACACTTACCCAGATTTCAAGTCTGTAATACGTAAACAATTAGTAGCATCCAAGCCTACTTTTCCATTTCTGACCACACTGGAAATGAAGGGTGAAAGAGCAGGAGAAATTCTGTTCAAGGCAACTTCAGGTGACATTTTAGGGCGTTCCTCTTTCCTCTTGAGCTGTATAGGAGTAATAAGGGAGAAAAAAATTACTGATTGCAATGGAACCAAGGGCTTCGTTGTGTCTCCATATTCTCATTTGTAACATCTAATACAACTACAATGGGTATAACCATAATCAGCGTTACTTTTACAGTACTCCGCTAGGTTGCTACTTACAGTATTTGAGGTTTCCTTCAAAGGCTAGCACTGCCTTTCTTTCAGTGATATCACCACGCTCTGAAAGGCATCCTCAGGCACAAAACTCATCAAGAGCCTCATACATACAAATTTTAAGCACAGCTTTTTCAGAGGTGCTTGCAATTGCATGGCCTTATGCTAAATCAGTTGGGCCACTAACCACACTAAGAACCTGCTGCTTTTTAGATGAAATGCAGACACTGAGCACGCTGGTAATTTAACCCAGTCCCATGCAGAAAGGCTAGACACTGTGGACTACAACAGACTGTGGCAGGCGAAGTGGAAGAAGAAAAGGGTAAGCAACCTATCAAAACACAAATGTAATACATTTGATCATGTTCTTGGGCACTCAGTTCCATCTGAAAATTAACTGAACTTCGCAGTTTCACAAAAATGCAACCACAGAAAAAATGAGTGTAATGTCATAATGACAGTGAAAAGTTGGGCAGAAGACCCAGTACTTAGACTCTGACCATTAGTGGATTTTTTTTTAAACCCATTCAATTGAAAAACAGCCCTCCAGACTGTATTTACTTCCTTACAAAATTAGAGACATGACCCACTAGTGGGTGGCACCCGTGCCCATAGCAGGGGGTTGGAACTAGATGACCTTTAAGGCCCCTTCCACCCCAGACTATCCTGATTCTATTCTATGACTTAACAACCTCCTAATTACTCATCTACATCCACAGGTAACACTGCATATGGAGTGCTGCATTCACAGTACTTCTCTGTTGTTTCTAACTTTCCGTTTACAAGCATTAGTTGGTAACTAGTGGATATTTTGCAAACTGATCGTTCCCTGTAACTGGTAGGAACATTAAACATTTGAGTTACACGTTTTGTTCTTATGAAAGCCATTCACACTGAAGTAGTATGAATGAACGCTCAACAAAGAGGATTTTATCCTAGCTATTCTGAATAAAGCAAAGGCCACGCTATTTCAGAACAAAAATAACAAGAATTTCCTAAAAATAGCAATTACCTTTAATACACTGTTTTTTACATTTTATGGCAGCTAAAGAAGCTGAAGAGTGAACATCCATATACTAATGTAACACTAGCTCTCTTCACATACATGATTTACCCTGACAATGGGCAACAACTGAAGCTTGCTTGGCAAACACCTATGGCAATTCAAGACGCTACTTCACATTTGTTACTCCTCTGCCCTAAACGACTGCCTACTCACCTTTATCCTTACCTAGAGAAGCTGAGAACACAAGCCCGGACTTGACCCATTTCAACGCAAAGTCCAACAGCTTAGCTTGAATGGGTAATGAGCTTAAACTAAAACGCCTGATTTTGTGCAAGGCTGGCTAAAACTGGGCACATTTCATTCCACCAGCTCTACTGCAGGGAGAGTAACATCAGGCAGAGGGGACAGCTGGACTGCTGAACGTTTTGGAAGCCGTGAGAAGCATGCTGAAATTTAAGTTATCCTTCTAGCGTTTTATGCGCAAAGGTCTCACAGGTGGTTCTGCTTATGTGACACGTTTTGAGGGAACTGTGAATGTTATGAGGGTAAGGCCACAACACAAAGAGAAACATGTGGGGACAGAAGATGAATAGGCACCTTCCAAAATGAATTACGGGATGAGATTCTTTATCTTCCCATTAATAAAATCTGCAGATATCATCAAAACAAGATGTCAGTGACTCCCAGGCATGGCTCCTGGTTTTATTACGCCGTTTTTCCAGATCTGTAATATCTCCCATGTAACGAGCCAGTTAACACACAGTACTGACAGGCTCGCTCTGGGTTCAACTCACGCGTTTATTTTGTAAACAGCGGGCTTTACAAACCATAACAAAGCAGCATAACTCCTGTAAAGCTCAGCCCCCACGCACAGCATTTTTCCCCCCAGCGCTACTGGGAAGAGCGCACAAACCAAACGAACCTAGAAAGACACAGGACATTAAAGCTCGCCAGGCTGCTTCCCTCCCGGAGCCCGGCACCGGGAACCGCACCGGGGCCAGCCGCAGCCCCGCAGCCCCGTCCCGCTCGGGGTGAAGCCCTGCGGCCTGCCCGGCCTCCAGCCACGGCGGGCCCGGGGCGCCCCCGTTCAGCCCGCAGGGAGCCTCCCCTCCACCCCCTGGGGGCTTTTACCCCCCGGAGGGGCACGACGCGGGCCCGGGGCCGGCTCCCCCCGCTCCCCCGGGGCCGCTGGAGGCGCTGCGGGCCGCCCGTCCCCCCCCGCCCCGGCCCCGCCATTACCTACGGCCCCTTAGCAACGGCCGCGCCCGGCGTGCGCGCCCCCGCGCCCGCCCCGCCGCCCGGCGTGCGCGCCCCCGCCGCCGCCGCCGCCGCCACCACCGCGCCTCCCCACCCCCCCCCCCCCAACCGGGCCGGAGGGGGCCTCGCCGGCGAGCGGCCGCCGCGCTGCCGGGGTGGGGTTTTCCCGCCGCGAGCAGGCGTTCGCGCGGGGCAGCCCTGCCGGCGGAAGGCCCCCGGCGTGCGGGGCCGGGCGTTGCCATGGTGACGGGGGAAGCGCGGCGCGGCCTGCTGCGGCCTTGGGCGCAGGGGGCAAGGGGCAGGCCCGGCCCCATGGCGGCCGCGGTGGTGGTGGTGGGATCCTGCGTCACAGACCTCGTCAGGTCAGTACCCGCCGCCTGCTCGCCGCTTCGCCGGGGGAGCCGGGGGGGGGGGTCCCGGCCTCGTTACTGCGGGGCCGGGGGGCTCCGAGGCGGGCAGGAGGCGGGCAGGAGGCAGGCAGGCGGCAGGCCGCGTCCCGCAGCGATCTGCCTGGGAGACCTCCGGCTCTGCCGCTCCCCGTCTGCACGCGAGTCTGAAAGGGTTTGCGAAGGTAACCGGAGGTGGTCGGCTGGGGCACCTCGGTTCAAAGCACTTGGGTCCGCCAGAAAAGCGAGGAAGAAGGCTTAATGTCGGAAAGAAACTCCAGCCCGTGAAGAAAAAAAAAAAAAAAAGTAGGTTAGAAGTTGATTATTTACAGACTTCATTTCATGGGACAGTGAGAGAGAGAGAAAGAGAAAGCCTGCCGAGCTGTTTGCAGCCATTCAGATCAAGAAACGGAAATAAGCCCTCAGGAAACCAAGCACCTCTGCTTTTTAAACTGATTTATTTATTTATTTATTTATTTTAAGGAACGTCTTCATTCCACTTGATTCATCTTCTGGGCATTTTGCTTTCAGGAGGAGGTACTTGGGCCTCATTGTCATTTTTTGGTGCGTACGTAGGGTTTAGAAACTTTTTAAAAAATAAAACAAAGTTTTGGTCCGAGCAGCCTGGGTTTTATAATGAATACTAAATATCGAAAGAATTCAAACAAAACTGCAAGAGTTGGCAACAGCGCAAATGCTAACCTAAACGGCCCGACCTTGTCAGCCCCTGTAAACTTGCAAACCAGTCCTTTATTTGCACTATATTAAACACATCTGGTTTTAAACTATGTACGCAGACTTGGTTAACATAGGATTTAAAAGTATATGTGTCTGGACTGCATCAGCTTGCTCTGCTGGGAATTCTGCAGTAAAAAAAAAAAAATGCAATTCCTCAATGTGAATCAGCAGACAATCAAAGCCTGTGGGTCAAGAAAGTGTAGAAGGCGTGATTAGAAGGTTATGCTGGGGAGTAAGTGCAATGTAGTCATAGACGTGCACTGTAAAAACACTTTAAAAATCGTAGAACCTTTGTCAGAAAGATTTAATGCTTTATGTAATCTGCAGCACGCACTGGCAGTTTTCCAAGTGGAATAGTTGTGTTGTAAGTCAGAGTAAGATATTGGAGAACCGATCTTGACGTTAAGTGTGTGTGAGCGATCAGATACTTGTGACGTTACGTTGAAAAACAAGGCATGATGCTTTAATCTCAAGAAATTCCTTTTCCTATCTCTCTAAAATGTGGAAAGAAAAAAAAACTTCAAAAATTGCCTACCGCTTTAAGCACTACTGACCACCATGGGCCTGGGTTTTTTCTTAACAGTTAAACAAAACAAAACAAACAACGCCAACAAATAGAAAGCTCCCATGTTTTTTTTTTAGCTTCAGGTTTGCTGTGATGGAAATGCAGGCACTTATCTGAAGGCTCATTAGCTGGCCCTACTGTAACTAGAGATTAAACCGTGGGTTGTAGCCATAGATGCTGTAACACTGAGATTAAGTGGTTGAAAAAAAAGCTCTTTCGCTCTTCAGTCAGCTGAGAGTTTCTTAAACTGAACAAATGCTATCACAAGAATGTATCTGACTCACCAGTATTAGCCTCTACTTAAGGAGCAGCGAAGGACTTTTTATTAGTGATAAGCTAATTTGATTCAACTGGAAAAGAACGGCCAGCCTCGTTCTCTGTTACGAGCACAGGATTTCAGGCACTTCATAAACTCGGGAAAAGAATGGGTTTAAATTTAGCTGGCAAGTGTTCAGTCAGACTGAAATCTCCATTTAATACCTGTGTAGACAGAGTTTGGATGTATCCAGCGTTTCAGAAATCTTGGTAAAATGACCTGAAAGCGTTAAGCTGTGGGCAGGGATGCCTCTAAGTGGGGAGCAAAGGAGTGAAACAGGGAATGATAAGCAAGCTTTATTAAAAAAACAGCCAGATTAGGACTGATTCCAGAAGGGTTTTTCTTTACTGTTTTTATGCCTGCAGTGTAGGGAGGCTGCATATTCTAGGTTTAAAGCTAGGGTTCATTTCAGTGGGGACAAAAGAGCGACGGATTTTCATGAGTTTCTTATTTATGTTGAGGTTTTAGCTAGGAGAAGATGTGGAGAGCGAGGCGAGCGTGCTAACTGCCCGTCTGTCATCCGCTGGAAGAGACTGAGTAAACCTCAGTAGGAGGGAGAGTGGTGTGAAGGAGGTCAGGCACATTTCTGGACACGTTGCGTTCGACGGGCTTATTCACCGCTCAGGACTGAAGCCTGTTTTTCCTAGAAGATAAGCGCGTTGCCAGAGGTTAAATGCTATGTTATAACTCGAGCTGGTGGGGTGCGACGCTGGCTCTCCAGAACTTCACCCTCGTTCTGGAGAGCTAGAACCCGAGGGTGGCAGACACTGAGGGGCAGGTATTCCCAGGTCTTCAGAGGCAAGGCGCCAACAATCCAAAAGATAAGCCTGAAGCTGCCATCGGCCATGTGGTAGCCAGACTCACCAAACGCAAGGAGTTACCATCGAATGTTTTTACTCAGCGCAGTAAAGCGATGATTTGAAGACGCGTAGTGTCTGTGTGCAACGGGAATGTGCAATTTGAAATTTGCTACGCCTTACATAATGAATGAGAAGGGAAAGAAAGGGGACCTTCTGTTGAAGACAGCATTCGCATGTCATTTTGAGAAATAATCAAATTCAGAAGAAAGGGTAGTGTGCCTTAACGTTCTTTTAAAGGGAAGGGGCCCAGCGGTTTGCTTTTAAAATACTGTTCTCATTGGAAATTCTTCTCTCATTGTCCTGTAGCGCTGCAGTGGCAGAATGTGGCTTTTCTAAAGTGAACTTAGTATAATCAAAACAGCCTCACGTACATACATGCAGTAAACCACACTCTTTTGGCTTAATAGGACCAGGAACAAAACATACTTGTGGTCACAATCACAATCAACACTTCATCGGCAATACCAGGCAATAGTAGTAGAAAACAAAACCAGCATTATTCTATATGATCTAGATATCAAACCAGACGGGTGCCGTCCATAGTATTATTGAAACAGTTTCTCTTCTGACTCATATTTACAGACTGGTCGTGGCAGTGGCATTTTAATTCGTATTAAATCAGGACAAGACTAAACATATAAACCAATGAGAGTCAGACACACTAAAACAATTAGAATAAACAGGAGAAACTTTGGCATGGCAATTGAAAACAGCAGAAGCAAAGAACAAAATGTAAGATGGAAAAAAAGGCCTTGGATAGTCACAACAGCAACAGTTTTTCACTTGAATTCAAGAGAACAAGACCACAGCCCAAATATTGGAAAACTACGTTTGTTAGGATGTTCACAATTTGAAATCTTAGTTTTTGGTGGACCTCTTCCCTCCTCTCAGATTGCTTTATTGCCTCTAGGGAATAGAATTAAAAATTTTGGCTTCCAGCCCCCTGTTGCGACCACTGTCGTTAGTAACTTCTACAAAAAGCAAACTGATTGACTGAAGGTGCTCAGTGAGAGAAGAACAGGATGGTGGAGAAAGCACCGAGCTGCAAAGTAGTGTGTTGCCAGACTGGACAGTAGTGACAAATGTGCAGCTGGAATTAACATCCCGGAGCAGCCAACGGCTGCGTCGAGTCATCTTCCCTAAGAGCACAATCTCTGCTTGTGCAAAATGGCAAAGGTACCTCTGCGGGGAGATTCTGCATCTTCCTCTTAAGCCTCTAGTGGTGGCTACTGTCAGCAAAGTGCTGAAGTAAAGGACTCCCTGGCTCCTTGGAAATCCCTCATCCTAAGCTCTATATGTACTTTCTTCCTTGAAATGCAATATTTGGGACAATGATTTCAGGCTTTTGCGGGAATGTGAAAAGGAATTTTCGTATGTTTCTTTTGAGGTAGTAGGGAAGGTCTCACGTGTGCCTTCATTTTCTCCTTTGCTTTGTTTCCAGGTCTTTCACACATGTTCTCATTTCCACCATTTCTCAGACATGCACAGTCACCACATTTTAATGTTTTTATTCTTGCTTTCATGTTGTTCTTTTTTTTTTTCTCCTCTTCTGCTTCTCCTAGCAGCAGAGAAAAGTGTTCTAGAATCCTTCAAATCCATTTCATTTGTGTTTTTGTTTTTATCTGTAATGCTTCCCCTGCAGCAGCCACTCCTCATTCTAGTCAATCTGCCGTTGCCAGCAGCATGGGAAAGCACAACTGTGAAGGAATACAAGCTTAGTCCAGTTGAGGAAATTAATCTTTTGGATCCAGAGAAAGGCATCAAGGCATGAGAGAATGTGTCATCTGTGAATTGTTTGGTTTATGTAATAGTGAAAAATCTGGGCTTGATTTCAGCGCCTTCCTTCCCTCCTCTTCTCTGACCTAGCAAAGTTTGCCTGTACAGCACATGCAGGATGCTCAGGCTCTCTGCTTTGGTGCTCTGCCCTGGTTTTAGAGGATCTAAAGTGTGGTTTGGGGCAGCTCCCCTTTGCCTTCTCTTCCCTGGCAGAAAGAAAGCTGTATCTTGGGGTCTGAAAAGAAAAATGGGGTAAAAATCAAGTTGATGAAATCCTTAATAATGGACTTCAGGAAGAAAATTGTTCCATTCATGTGCAGGTTTGAATACCAGAAATGGCTCAGATGTTGCTCATCTGATGCAGGGCCTGATCGATCCAAAGCTCATTCGTGTCAGAAGAGGCTTTTCAGTAAATTGTAATGCGACATTAATTAAATTGCCCCCTAAAATCTAAGTGATCGGTTTATTCTAGGGTGCAACACAGTTTAATGTTTTACTGTGCTAAAAGTATTGGGTATCACAGTCCAGACATGAAAAGCTTCCAGCAAAGTGCTTCTAACAAAACAATAAAATATTAAAGAGGTGAAGCAGGGTGGGGAGGAAAAGGTCTGGATGGGTTTTACTCAAATTAACACAAGGTATCTAGGCTAAGGCCACCAAGGGCTGTTTTTAACCCATTAGAAGAGCCGCGTTTGCAGCCAAGTTTACGAATCACAAGGAAGAGACAGCGCACCGCTGAGCAGAGCTGGCACTTTCTGAAAGAAACTGCTGTTTGTGTAGCAGAGGATGCTGTCTGAGGAGGGCCGGTCGTGTTAGAACACCTGCTCGACACTTGTCTTTGGCTCTTATCCAGGAAAACGTTTTTTTTTTCCCTTTCTTAAACGGAGACGTGGAAGTTTTAAAAGCCTTGGGAAATAGGGATGTTAAGCTGATCACGCAGCGTCTTTTAACTTAAGTGGAACTCAAGTGTTGCTTTCTGGGTTCCATGTAAGTGCAACCTCCCTGCCTTTTATTTGGCCTCACCATTTCGAGCACTGATCTCCTGCGTGCTGCAGTTAGGTGCTGTCTTCCCCTCCGAAAGCTACCCCATTTCAGCAGTCACTAAGGAGGCTCTCATGTTTTAGACTTACCTACTTCAGTTTTAATAGTATGTATTTGCTGGTGCTTTTGAGCTAAAGAACACCCCTCGTGGTACTGCAGTCAGGCCTGCACGACATAAATGCCGTAGCCAAAGTCATTTCTTCCCGTTACTTGTCCTCCTGCTCACATGGAAAACATTTTGGAGTTTGGGGAGCAAGAGTGGGTGGAGTTGCCTTTGCAGAGAGGTAGGAAAAAGGTTTTGAACGGGCAGAAATGCCAGGCAAGGCATGAGGTTTTACTGCAGGAGGCGTGAAGAAGCTGCGGAGCTGGGGCTGAGAAACCAGGCAGGGAAGCTACAAGGCTAACAGTGACAGCTCCCCAGCTATCCAGAGGGCCCCTGTTTTTCTGCTTCTCTTTCTGCCAGCCCTGGCTGCCTGCTTGCTTTCTGCAGCTTTCTCACAGGGCTGCTTGGCAAGGTGCAGAGAAAAGCTCTGCTCTAGCCCTGCTATCTTCTCCCAGCAACAGCATTTTGGAAGATCCAGCACCCAGTAAGGCCTCTGTTACCTCCTCCTTCCCATGAATGAGTTCCCAGATGTCTGCTTCTGCTCCTACCAGCTGCAGTGTCTGGTCTGGTTAAGTTTGTAAATTGCTTTGAGATCCTTCGAGATGAAAGGTTCTCCTTAAGTGAGATCATTATCGCCTTCTACATTTCTCCACTCCCTGTTCCCAGCTCAAGCTCTTTTCTCATCCCAGCTCAGGGTCCTGCACGGTACTCAACATTCCCAGCTCACGGCAACACGGAGCTCACCCACAGGTTTCGGCTTCCAATCCATCAGTTGTTTGACGCCTCTCCGGTTACTTCAGAGCTGAAGGTTAAATATATGGATTTTCCTGAGCTGGTGCCAAAGTGCTTAGCACTTGCCACACTGAGAGCGTACTTCTGAATTTGCGTCTGACTTCATGTTATTTTGTGTGCTTCAAGAGGCTGTATGGTTCTCTTCCTCCCACTTCTGAGGCACTTACTCATTCTAGGAAGCATTCCAGCTCCAGTGTTGTTCTGTGATCCTGCCCTGCGTTCTCAGAGCCATGCTTTGTTCATGCTCATGTGGTTACCCTGTAAGCCTGTCAGGGCAGGGATTTCGCTCCTGTCTGCAGCGGGTTGATGGAGAGGAACCCTGACGTGAGTTCAGAGGGCTCTGTGCTCGAAAATCCAGAGGCAGTGATAGGGTGCTTGGACAGGAGAGCTCCCACGCTGCTCTCCTCGCTGTCGTCTTCCTCTTCTGTACTTTACCCAGCTAGTAAAGAGAGTGTTTTCACTGCATAGTATCTCTGGGTGTTTATTCCCAATGCCATTCACATTCCTCTGAAATTTCCCTCTTTCCTACTAAAGTGAGGTCATCTTAAACCTGTGTTTATGGTACTGCAGTCATTTCCATGGCAGTAGACTATGATATCATCAGCGGAGGATTATGCCCTTCCTATGTGTGTTAGCAATTAAAAATTATGGTTTGTGAGATAAAGCTAATGTTTACCAAGCTTTTAGGTTTAGTCCATATGAGGCAAGGAAACTATTGCTTAATTCTCTAGAGAGTTCACTTGGGTAATGGAGTAAATGAATCCAGAAACATTTTGATCCTAGCAGGTGATAAGTTTTTGGGGGTGTATTTTCCAAGTGGGAGAAGAAAATCAGCTACTCCATCTTGCGTTCTCTCGCCACGCAAAGAGCACTTGTCTGAAACACTCTGGCACTCCTCGCTGGTTTGTGTTATTCAGAGCCACTTCTTGGCTTCGCTCACAGCACCGCCAATTCCCAGTCTCATGTGACTGGCATTTTTCCCCCTTGGAGGTCAGTAAGCTATTAGACACTACCCACAAAAGTAGAACAATGCGCCTATCGGCCTTCTCATCTCTTTAATGCGTGCCCTATTTGCCAGCTATCGGTAGCTGAATCTCTTTGGTGAGCCTTCCTCAGTATGTGTGTGCTTGCTTGTGGTTTGGTGACAGCAGAGGCTGGTTTCACCACCGTGATGGCAAAATAAAATTCATTCATTTGAAATGAGTCCAGTGCTAGAGCAGTTGCTACTGCTGCAAGATGCAAGTGGTGGATTCACAGCACTACTGACTTCGTCCCTTCAAATACTTAGGATTTTTTAAGCCAAGGAGGTAGAATTTCCTAAACAAGTGCGAAGAGAGAGGGAAAAGAGATTAGATAAAAGTTTCCAGAGAAAGGAGGTCATCAGTCGGGGTGTTACAACGTGAGACAAAATTGGTAGCCGTTTCTTTGGTTATGTACTTTCATTACAGAAATCTACTTCTCCTGTGCGCATTTCGTCCTGCCTGCTTTCCCACATAATAGAATTGAACTCTCATAAAATACCTGCTTGAATAATCTGGGGCAGAGCGTTACAAGAAAATCTCAAAATGCTGTGCCCTAATTACATACAAGACTTGCTTGTATCCATGTTCTCTGAACATCCAGGATGTGAAAAAGTTCTCCCTGAAATTATTACCACGTTAGATGCTACCGTACAAAAAAGCTCCTTTTCCCACTGCAGATCATGGAGACAGAACCAGGCGATGCCAGGCTGGAATGGAATAAAGAGAGAAGGAAAGAGAGAGAGAGAGAGAATTATTGTATGCAGTTTTTTTGGAGACTGAAGTGCCACAGCGGACCTGGCCCATATTTACTGGGCATATAGCGAGGTGATCGTTACAGCAGCCCCAGCGTCCAGCTTCCCCATCGTTCTGCATTCGTGCTGAGGCTTCACCTGCCTCTGGAGAACCCAGAGTGATCCCTCTGTATGAAGACAATGAAAGCCAGAAAGTACTAACCTTATGATCAGGGAAAGAGGTTGTTGGGATAAAAGCTTTTTTGCCATTTTTCCGATATCAACGCCAGGAGTGAAGGGTCCGTTTTAATTTCTGCTACAGGAATTTTGTCTCAGCACTGTGCAAATAGCACGTGGCCATTGCTTCCCATTATAACATCCTCCTTCAAAGATAGCACAACTCTGTGGTCTTCTGCTTTTGGTAGAGTCCCTGGATGCTGTGCAGTTGCAAATAATTAAATGCAAACCAGCAATGCACTGGATGTTGGTATTGTCGGTACTTCAGGGTGTTCCTTGGGCTTCTGCTGTACTCTCATGACACAGATTGGATACTAGGTTGTTACTGTGTCTATAATTTCTTGCCCTGCTCTTTTATCATATAACTTCCACAGTTTTTTATTGTTTCGGTGATTTTCCACACTCTTACTGGAAATTGTCTTTTTGACTGTTTAAAATAATGCATTCCTTGCCTTTTCAGTCTGGAGCTGTTTGCCATGCAAGAATCACTGCAGTCAAAGGGGAGCTCTTCTAAAGAAACTCCTTTGAAAATATTTGCCACAATAAATACAATTGTTATGTATTGCATTTTAACACCCAGCACTGAGGCTATTGTATTTTCTCCCGCCTTAATGAGCCACAGAATGATATGATTAATACTTCTGTTCTGTCTTGTTAACGAATTACTTGCTGGCTGTTCTCTTAATGCAAATAGCTGTTTTCCTAGATGCATTTCGAGACATAAATGTCTTTGGGTAAATTTTAGTACTCCTGACGCCGAAGAGCTGCTGGCACAAATCAAAAGCTGCAAGAAAAATCGTACAGAGTCGACGGTAACAAATTTGTGTAAAACCACTCTGGGCAGGCATATATATGCTGTTGCCTCTAGCAGCTGTCTGAGCTGTTCCTTCCATAGGAGTTTGCTAGTAAGGTTTTGTTTGCTTGTTTTATAAAGCTCCGGTCGTTAGCCCCTCTATCAGGCTCCAGTAAGTTATCTGATGCTGCCGTCCCCGGTTCCTTCCCAGCCCAGTAACATACACTTGGAGCCTGGAGAAGACGCAGAAAGATTTTTCACCGGTGTGTTGCCTAAGTAGTTGCAGCTTTAGAGAACACGTTGATCTTTGTGACAACTAATTATAAAATAAGAAGGTGGTAATGTTCCCGAATATATCAGTTGTGTGCTCCCTTATGGGTTTCATTATTTCTGCTTTCCATTTCTGACTTTAGTCCATTTTTCTCCCTTTTTTACCCATACTAGATCAATAGCATGCCATCCCTCAACCATGTATGATTTCCTCTTATTTGCCTCCACCTCTTGTTCTTATCTTTCTGCATCATGTTCTTACCGTGCACTTGTTTTTCATACTGCTCTTTTCCTGCCTCTCATCTTTCCAAAAATAACATTGCTTCCAAAGAATCATAATTCCCTTTTGCTAATTTACTCTGTCTGTCACTTTCTATACTTCTATCGTCTCTCAGGTCCCTGTTTATATAAAATGCGTAAAACTTGATAGTATACACAGCAGAAAGAAAACAAAAGATGGAAAGGAAGAGAGATCAAGTTCAGTACTTGGGTGGAAAGGCAGGCATTTTCCAAGTTCTCAGCTGTAAGGAGAGTGAATATACCTTCTTCCTTCTAATTGCTTGATCCCGTTAATATTATTCATTGGGAATATCCTGCTAGTATTATTCAATCTTTTTTTTTTCTTTTTTGGCCGGGCGGAAGGAGAAAATGACCTGTTGGGGAAAAGCAGCTGCTGGAGCTCAGTGCTCTGTATCAAGGCAGTGAAAAGGAGCAGATATTCCTTCAGTTTTCATTCCCCATTGCTCGTGAAATTCTGGGCATTACTGGAGACATGAGAGTTGTCTGCTGGCAGGTGTAACAAGCCAGGGGTATGCAGACTGACATCTTCCTGATATTTAGAGATCTGTCTTTCACAAGGGAACTTAAATGGTACAAAAGGTGAAGGCAGTTAGGTAGAGGAGGTGCCTGCCTGCCCTGGCTGAGGTAGGTGTTGCCAGCGAAACTCCAGCACCCCCTGCACAGTGCAGATTCTCATATTTGCCCCACAACCTTCATGTTATTGTAATCCAAGGCTGTAGGAGATGCCTTTATAATTAGATAGAATTTCAGGTACAGCTTTTTAGTGGTAAATCAAGGGTAAGCTAGTTTCAAAGTAAAAACTTGTCTAGTGAAAGCATGAGAATTTGGCATATTACTTATATGGATTGCCTTTTTTATCTATGATAAATTGGGTCAGCATACGTAAACTAAGTATTCTTTTGTTTATACTTTTCATTTGTGACCCATCTGGATTCTGTGGGAGGCACTGTACTTAGAAAATTGATGAAAAACTTCTTATTTGTCAAAATTATTCTCTTGGGTACAGGCTTTTAGAGCAACTTCTTACTGGAGAAAATGAATAGCATTTGGATTGTGCTGTACTGTGTCTTGATGACTGTGTAGTGAAAACACATCTATGATGTTGCTTTTAATATTGTAGTTCCTAAAGCACAACATGCTTTGCATAAAATCCCAATACATAATGGGGAGAGCAGCGGGGAGCAGGGAAGGGCAGTCCTTTTTATTTTTACCTAGAAAAGACAGAGGACCAAATTTGTAAGGGGGTCAGCAGGCAATCTTTTTTCTGCATGAGTGAAACAGGCTGCTCTCCAGCCTCCCGTCCCCCTGTCTGTATGTACATCCAGGGTATCCATATATCTAAATCCATCCTTGGGCATGTAAAGATCACCCTTTGCTTGGGTTGCAAAGGTTATTTTGATTTGTGTTGTTTTTTTCTGCTTTAAGCCTGGTATTTCATCATGATACAACGTTCTGTTCAGCATAGGAACCGTAGGCAGCCTTCTTCAGTCCTGGGTGAGTACAGTATGTTTCAGACAGCCTATTCTAACATCACCATCACATTGCCTTGAAAATAATTATGTAACTGCAGTTCCAAAAATAATGTAATCGAGAGACATCAATGAAGAACAACGTGGGAGGGAAATAAAGTTAGCGAGTAGTAATTTTGAAAATTTCCACAATCTTTCCTAAACACAAAACAGATGTTTGGTACGAATGAAGGAATGTTTGTTAAACTTAAATATCTGAAGATACATTCCTGTTTGGTTTGGGGTTTTGAATCTCTTCAGAGCTTCAAGTTCAGAATCACACATTCCACAGATTATGGAAGCATCACTGTGCCCACCTTTTCCCAAAAAGTTAACTGCTAGAGATGTAAGGAAAAGCTAATTGTTCCATGAGAAAACTTCTTACTTTTGGCAGTTAGTCCAATAAATAATTCCTTTGTGCTGAAGTTTTCATGCTCCTAACATAATTTAGGAATTTTGATCTCTTGGTGATATCGTCATTTCAGTGATGTGCACCACAGTGTGCTACCGCAAATGCTTCAGGATATTCATCTGGGTGCCTTCTTTGTTACATCTTTTAAGATCTAGTGCGGTAAAATTTCCTTCTGTGCAGTGGGTCAGCAGAAATACTCATTGAAGTTCTCGTTGAAGAGCCGTGGACATCCGTTCTCATTCTGCAGGTTATGTGTTTTGGTCTTTTTAAATTGAGGTTGTGATTGCACAATGATATTTTGGAAGAGTCAAAACTCATATAAGACGATACCACTCTTGAAATCCTGTAGTCTCAGCCATTCATTTCATTTTCTCCCATCCTAGAGATTTTCACCACTTGTGTCAGGTCAGCTGTTGATCCATTCAGTAATGAGATCTATGAAATAGTCTGTCTTTAAAATAGATAGAAATATGTTTGATAAAGTACCTCTTTTCCCTGATTGAAAAGATTCCTGCTGCTCTGCACCAATTCATCATTCACTTGTTTGCACTGCAGTGACAGACTGTAGTTGTGGAAAATCAAAGAAGTTTTTAAAAAACCCTCAGCTGGATGATGGGGTAAAGTTTTTGCAACTCACACTGCCACGGTCCCTCAGCACTGTCCTGTGAAGGGATTGTTCTTTAACCCTCAATTATTTTTCCAGGTAACAATTTGGGTGGTATTTTTCCACTATTCATTACTGTGCGCTAGAGCAGGCACCAGACCATCAAACATACAAGAAATGATAACCAATAATATGAATTTTCTGAAAAGTTACCTTTTGTTAAGGAAAGACTTGTCACATTCAGGGAAATAGGGGGAAGAATGCCTAGAATATTTCCTATTATTTCTAATTGTCTCCTAATGATTTTTTCAATCATTAGAGATGTGAAGTGAGACTAAGAACCTAGAACCTGATAGCCCCGTATTTAAATCAAGCTGTAGTTAAGTTCCTGAGGTAGTCTCTTCACAAATCCTGAAAAATGTCTACCTTCTAATAAGATGTTTTAGTGGATTATTAAAAGGGATGAAAGCACGACCGAGTCAAGACCATCAGATTTTGAAAAGAACTGTGGTCTTTTTGTCTCAGCGTTATGGATACTTTCCCATAGAACATGTTCAAATCTTTAAAAATTATGCGAGACAAAAGAGACCAAGGCTAAACCAAAATGTTAAGCCAGATCCAAAAGAGGTCGGAGGCTTTTTCACCACAATGATGTACTAATATTCCTAGTTAGAGGCAAGAACTGTTCTTTCCTTTGTATTTGTCAGCTCAGAGGATCATGAAAGCCCAGCAAATTGTATGTACTAGACAGTGGCTAGTTACACCTACTCTAATCTCACAGGGATTTTCCCCATTCTAGGGAATTCCCAGGAGGGGAGAAGGAGCCAGTTTTGTTCAGGGGTTCAAAGAGAAGAGAATCAAAGCTAAATTCTAGGCCTTTACATTGTGTTCTGTTTTATTAAGACACTGACATGCAGCGTTTCTGCTACTGTTTTGATACCCAGGATTATCTTCACCTTTCTTCAGGAGAAAAAAAAAAGTTTGAATTTTTCTTTTGATGACATGACAGTCGTCTTAGATAACGTGACATCCCATCTAACGTACAAATTCTCTTCCCCTCTGAATTGCCTGATGAGAGCATTGTTTTCTTTTTCCTATTTTTTCTGAAGAGAAATGTCAATGTAGGTTTTTTTTCCACTTATTTTCCTTTCTCATGCACACCAAAACCACGTCCTTTCTCAGGAATACACTGATGCTTTCTGCTTTTCTTCCACATACCTGCTGAGCTGAGCATACCGTACTCGTAACGCAAACCCTCGTTAGGTAGCATTCGGCGTTTTCAGCATAGAAGGCAGCACGGCTGGTGCAGGCAGCGTCCCCTCACTCACCTCCTCCTTCGTCCCAGCCCACCCTGCCTGCTGTACACCAGCTTCGGTCAGTTTGCTGATCCTAGTTAAAATGACCTGGGGGGAAAACCACGGATTTTGTATTAGTAAGCTCCCTGAGCAATAAGGGCACTGGAAGATAAACATTGGATAAATGCTACTGTATCAGCATGGTTTTGCAGCAGCTTAGGCTGGTGGTAAAAATGCATCTTTGTGGTACTCTCATGTGTTGAAAACACTGAACAGACACCGGTTAGGTGTCAGGAATCGGAAGCAAACCATGATTAATTTCAGGATTAGTTTATGCAAATGCTGCTTCTGTACACCTTTCCCTTCCCTTCCTCCTTCCCTCAGACTCTTCCTCTGATTACGATCTAGTCACTACTTAGACGGGAACTGTTCAAGAAAACCCAGAATACCATGGAAAGTGGCATTAATGACTCAGTAAGTTGTACTTTCACCTCTGATTCAGTGCTTCAACAAGGTAGTAAAGGGTTCTGTTCTTTTTCTAGTGCTGCCCTCCTTAAGGGACGTCTATCTAAAAATACATGTGCTAACCAGCTCTAGCCTTTAAGGGCACTCATGGCACACACTGGACAAAGGGTTGAAGTTATTGCAATGGCAGAATTCTTACTTGTGTGTTCTTATTTACCCCAAATCCCTGGAGCATGACTGGATGTAAGATTCTTCGTTTCCCATGAAAACCCGTGGGTAGTGTTGCCATGTGCTTCCTACATTTAGATACCATTTTGTAAAAATTCTTGAAATTTTGAGTGACTGTATTCCTTTATTTGTAATGTCTGAAGTGTTTCAGGATGTTCCAGTCTAAAGTTCCTCTATAAATATGATTCAGTAGTACTGTGCACAACTTGCAAAACATTATACAGTCATTTTATGTCCCATCTAGTAAGTGTCAGGGGATTTCAGGTTTACTTTCTGGTTACTGCTAAGATACGAGATCAATATTCTTCATACCATTTATCCTCTCAATGCTGAGCAGAATTTGTCACACGAGCTGAGAGCAGTCTGTTGGCTAGTAACTTAAATTTAGTTTTTCAGGTCAGCATTTTCAAATTATGTCGAAGTTGTAAATAGCTTTACAAAACATTTTATGTAACAATTCTGAAAACCGGCGTGACAGTTTTTCTAATTAACTTATTTAGCCTAGTTTTGGAGTAACATTAGCTGTTTCATCATTTTTAGGCCATTATGAGTATTCTTTGTGGTACCATCAATAAGCCAAGAATTTATAGGGTTCCTTAATCATACAGATTACTCATCATTGCCTGCTCATAACAGAAGCCTGAAATGCTCATTAAAATTGTCTGATGTGAATCGAAAGTTAGTGCAGTTGCAGAATTAAATGACAAGAGAACAACATTGTATGGGGGGGGGGGGGGGGGGAACTTGAATACCTGTGTCAGTGAAAGTGAAACATCCAGGCTATATATAGAGATCAGGGCTTTGAATTTGTTTAATATTGAAAATACAAACAGGCTTCTGGAGAGGAGAATTGTTCTGAAAGGATCAGCGATCATGCCTGAAATGCAATGAGGTGGGTTTTTTTGTTTACAGTGAGCTACAGGAACTTGCTGTGTGTTCCTGCCTAGTCTGTTAGCCTATTTTTAAAATTGGCTAATTACAAATCACTGTTCCAACTTGATCCTTTGCCCTTTGCCTTGTGCCTTTTCATCAAAACAATAAAAAAGGTGACCTTCCCGTCTTTGGCAAGCTGTTGGATTCCCACAGGCAGTTGTTTTGCTGTCCTACTTGAAACACCGAGGCCCGGATCCTCATCTCACCAAGCCTGTTTTTTCACCAGTGTAATTACTTTGCTTTCGTTGGAGTTGCTTGTCGATGCCAACATAACTGAGAGAAGAATCAAGTCGTGGTCTAGCCACTGTTAAAACAAGAATATGTATGGCTGAACATGCTTCTTGAAAATGCATATGAACTCAGAGCAGCACTATTAGCAGATGCCTGCTGGGATGTCACAATTGTTAATCTTCGTCTAAAAATATATTGGCTTTTTGTGGAAACAAATTCTATTTAGAATAAGCTATAATCTCCTAAAACACCCTAAGGAAGGAAGATGAATTGAGACTTGATACCATTCTACTTACTGTAGAATTTAAATGAGAAGACAGCGTGTGCTCGTGGATTGAGCTGATCTCTATTTTTGGTTTTGCCACTGGCTTCTTGGCTGACCCGAGGCAAAAAAAAAGGCAAAATGACTTGCCTAAGTTTCACACCCACAAAACAGGAATAACATTGTTCTGCTTTTTAAAGTGTAGCGAGATCTGTGGATAAAATGAATTATACAAGAGCTGCTATTACTATTTCTTACCAAGGCTGAGTGAAACAACTCCCCTTTGCTGAATGGCACACAGTTCTGGAAGTACACATGCAATAGCCTGGCACTGACTGCACAGGAGCTTCTCCCTCTGAGTTTTGTGGCCCTCCTTCCTTCTCTGGTCCCCAGCCACCGCTATTTTGGCTTCTGATGGCACATAAGCTGATGAAAATAGCAATAAATTATAGATGGTCCTATTAGTAAACATTAGTTATCCGCCCTCATTACACCTTGTTCCCTGACACCTAAGTTGCTGACTGTTGTAAACAAGCTGCCAGATGCTGCTGTGGGCAAACTGTTTTAACTTAGCAGCCTTTTCCACCTATACAAGGCACTTACAAGTCTACTTGTAAAAGGCTGCTACATTTTCATTTAAAAAAAGCTTAAACATTTCCTAACAGAGTGTTACCTTGCTCTAAATCTCTGGAAACAAAATGAGTGCCACTAGATGTACTTGGGAGCCCTTCTGGGCTCCCCGTCATTGGACCAAATGGGTTCAATTCTCTCCATGTGTGCCGTGAACTTGTTTGTAGCTTAACAGATAGAAGGAATTCTGGTTTTAGACCTTGTCCCTGGAACGTATAGCTTGAAGGGGCAGAAACTTGGGGAATCCGAGTGTTGCAAACAGCGCTTTGAATGACGAATTTTTAATAGAAGGGCCAAAAGTAAGCTTGCCTTTTGCATTCAGAGAACTTCTTCCCCATAGGTTCGTGGTGTTGTGTCTTTTTTTCAACTTCTGCTGGAGATAGCAAAACATCTGGTAGTGTTAACAAAATTACAGTTCTGTTTTGTTTTGTTTTGTTTTCCAAATGGAAATGAAACCAGACTGTCTTGAATACACCCCTGATCGGTCTCCACTTGTATTAGTGCATCTGGTTTGGGGCACCCATCCCCAGAAAAATGTAAATGTAATTGGAGTCAGTTCAAAAACCAACAAAATGTTAAAAAGTTGCAAAGTTTGATCTAAAAACGAGAAAAGTTGAATATGTACTGTGGCCTGAGTGGCAGCAGAGGGGAGGAAGGTTTTGATAATGATCTACAATTTTCAGGGCTGTAAACACCAACAAAGTGAAAAATTACTTAGGGTGGTTCAAGAAGGTATAATTAGCTGTAATGAAATTAAATGAACAATATGTAAAGTTGCACTGAATGTTACAGAAAAACAATGTGAACAGCAAGACCTATAGATTTATTATTTATCTGTATTGTGTTAGCACCGGGGAATCCCAGTCAGGGCTCAAGAGCTTCTATTCCTGTAGAAACATGAAACAAAGACAACAGAAATGCAATCCCTCTCCTGAGTAATAAACGAGAAGCTTGACGGGGTGGCATGTAAGGGATAAACTTAAACTGGTGGTTTGTGGAATAGAGACCCTGAAGGGTCTTTCTGTTCTTTTTTCTAGTCTTTTTTAATTTTTGTTTACTGGCTGTCGGACCGTTTAGGATTGTAAGAATGTAACTCTTACTTTGAAGATGCTTGCTATTTTCAGTCGTTAATGCATGTAAATATTGCTTTAAATTGGAACAGCCTTACCACGCGATTGCCAAGAGCTGGAGAAACTGTCCTTGGACAGAAGTTTTTCATTGGTTTTGGTGGGAAAGGAGCCAATCAATGTGTCCAGTCTGCTCGACTCGGGGCCAAGACCTCGCTGATCTGCAAGGTAAGCACTGGCTTGCTCTTGGATTACAGCTGAACTAAGTGTTCATGCAAACTCCAGTAAACCTTTAGGTATCTTACAGAAATGGTGGTTTTGTTTGTTACTCTTTTGTTGTTGTTTTTTTTTGTTTTCTTTTTAATCCTTCTCTAATTCCTGTTTCTTCTCCTTATTTCAGCTGTAAATTTAAGCATGAAATGTGACCAGGAGGCTGTTCTGAAAGCACTGCCAGAACCAAAGAGTAGTTGGCTAGAGATCTGGCAGAAATTGCACAGAAAGAAAGGCTGCAAAACTTCGATTGATAGATATACCATGGAAAAGAGAGTTGGGGAGAATTTGAGATATTCAAAATTCAAGTGCTAGCCCCTCCTCTTTATGCTCCCCAGCATTACAACTATCAGGGCTTCAGTGATGACGTTCAGGTGCTAGGCACTGTAGTCAACCTGCAGTTTACTTTGTAGGTGATTATGAAAATCAAATACAGGTGAGATAGTAACAAATTCAGGAAGAAATATAACATATCGTGCTTCAAGAATTAAATTGTTGTCTAATTACTTGAGATTAGGATGGGATGTTGATATACAAACTGTATCACCTTTGCATGCTATGGGAATTTTTTGCTTACTTCTCTGAAACTTTTGATGTACAACAGTTCTGAAGACTGGCTTACAGACCATCGGGCTGATCCAGCCTGGCAGATGCTATATATTTACAGTGCTTTTCTTTGATTTTTGCCATTAAATGCTATCGGTTTTGAGTGATCATTACTAAGGTTAGGATCAAATTTTATCTCTCTGTAGCCTTATTGTCTATCCGGTACTAACTGCAGATGAAAATTTAGATTGACTCGACACACTTTGTTATTGCTATAGCTGGGGGAAGATGCTAAATTTGTTGGATCATTGTCTGCAAGGGATTTTTTAAGGAGTACTGGAGACATCTCAGGGAAGCCTTTCTTATTGGTTTCCAATTCAATATTTAGGCTAAAGAATGGTACCTATCAATCTAAATTATACCTTCAGGCATTTCTGTGGGTCATTATCACTAGTTGTTGTTCTACAGTGTTGGTTTTTTTTAAGTTGTTTGTTTTTTCTTTTTTTAAAATTTATAGTGGGGATGTTTACACTTCTGTAATATTGAGTATAAATTTGATCATCTTTGCATTCAAGAATGATCAGATTCAAATACAAGATGAATTGGCAATGAATTCTCTGCTAACATTTCCTGATAAATGTTAAAGGTTTTTTTTCTACTGAAAGTGTGAATTTTGTTTTATTTTTTAATGGTCTAAGCTATCTCAGTGAATACATGTTTTTGGAACCATTTGCATTCCTAATAAAATTTAGCAGTTAGTATAATTTCCAGTTACTTTCCAAAATCGTATTTATGCTATTTCAGAAAAACGTAGTTGTATTTCTTTTTCTTTCTTTCTTTCTTTCTTTCTTTCTTTCTTTCTTTCTTTCTTTCTTTCTTTCTTTCTATTATGTATTTATGGGAGAAAAGACTTAGTAGAGAAGGACAGATTTCTCATATAAGTTTTAGCCTTTTTTATTTTTTGTTTAAAAGTTAATATTTACTTTTTAAATTAAAAATGCAGTTTACAGCCTGGCAAAACAGTCTCGTCTCAGAGCAGTACAGTCTTTTAGCTGCACAGCTCAATAGGGCACCATATAAAGTCATTTGCTGAATATAACTGAGAAGAGTCAGGTAATAATGTGACATTACAATTCAATTATTTTTACTTTAAGAAGTCATCTTAAGTATGCGGTGGTTCTTAAAGCCAGGTTGCCTTTCACACACACTCTGTGCTCAGTACATGTTTATGTTTTGGTCATAATTCCCAACATGAGGCAATTGCTTCTGCAGTCTAAAGCTGTGGGAATGGAATCAGTATTAGTACCAGAGGGACATTCCACTGGAGTGTGGCATCCTTTTACAAGGACTGTAATTTAGACAGAGGATCTAATCAACAAGAGGAGACATAAGCATCTCAGGTCAAGTGACAAGACATTCTTCATACCTGAGAGCTTTAAAGCGTAAAAGACAGGCAGTGACTATCTGTTGATGGTTTGAGAAAGGGAATTTTAGGATGACTCGTAGGTATAACTAGAAATGCCACAGAATGCTGTAGATTTTAATTTAAAATCCAAATACTGGGTTTGGCTAGTGGAAATGCAAATGCTATTCTATTTCCTGCCTGGAAGCCAATGGAAGTGACTGCTGGTGCTCTGGGTTATCAATATCTATCACAGTATTGGTCTTAAGCTCCCTTACTCAGTTTGCTTGGTACTGTAAAACACCATATTGATGGAATAGTTGCCACTTCAAAAGACAAGACAGTGGTTCCGAGAAGTGTGCAAGGCTGCAGTCAGGGAACTAACAGACCTAAGAGAACAAGTGGGTTGTTCATGTTGAGACAAGAACCCTGTTGCAGTACTGAAAAATGCACAGAGGTTTTGAGGGGGGTCCGAACTCCCCATTGTAGTGGCAATTACCAAAAAATCTGCTAAGTATCCTAGATAAAGAGCATGGAAGAAGGTTGATCTGAAAGCCATTGCATGTACTGTAAAATGGCCCAGTTTTCTTCTGACAAACGATTTGAGATGATTCTCACTGGTCATTGCTATCGCTAGCCTGATAAATGCATATACTAAATTCTACTTAATCCCTGGCTGCATTTGATTCCTACTCAGGAATAGGAAGTGCTGGACTATGATGCTGTGTTGTCTTCTGTCTTTAGACGATCTCTAAGCCAAATTTAAGAATAAGTGCAGTAAACTCAAATAATTAATTGTAACTAATAATTAATTGTAATTAATTAATTACAAATAATTTTCACTTAATTGTAAGAAGTTAGATATATCTAAGACACAGCCCAGAGTATAATGGTTATCTCCAATTGTTTTTTCCTTTTGTATTAGTCTTACTTTTGTGTTTAGTACCTGTTTAATTCTCAAAACAAGAGAAAGAGTAAACTCTCAGAAAATGTGCATATAGAATAAATGAAAATTTGTTAAGAGGTACATATTTTTATTGTAATTAATTTTCAGGTACAGATGAGTTTGATTCTCTTAAGCTGCTAGAATTTTAGCTGTTACACCAGTCAGCTTTCCTAGGTGCACATGGAAAACTTGATGGTAAGCAAGGAAAACCCAGGTTGAAAAATACTGATGTAATTCTACTTTTCTAATGCGCAAACCTTGTGACCCTCATGCTTGTACAAACTGCTTAAGAAATCAAGAAAGAAGAAATGCTACTTCAGCACGCGTAATGTTCTGTGGTCAGCAGACTAAGACATTTAGTTTTCTATTCATCCAATAGTCCATCTATGAGGGTCTGAGCAAAAGCATAAAATATTTAAAACAATGTTAAATAATTTGACACGGTCAGTAAATATGCCTTTAATCTAAAATGAGCCTGATGCCCAGTACTCTGCCTTCCTTGAGGGTAAAGCCTGAATGGGAAGATAAACCCTTCAAAGGCACTAGGATTAACTGGGTCGGGTGCTGATGAACTAACATGGAGAAAAGTTTCCAGAGGAAAAGGACCTCCATGGAGACCCTTCCAAGGGCTTCCCTCCAGCACTGAGATCCCTTGCTGTGAGCAGAAGTGCCGTGGCTGATCTCAGTTGTTACAACAGTTGAACAATAAGGGGTGTCTGTCTGTCAATTATATAGGATCCAGAGCAGAAGGAAGCAGTTTTCAGTTGAGCTTCTGGGAAACGGTTACGAAATACTTCATTTCTGAAATAACTGAGCAAATCCTGAGATTTGTTGTAGAAGCTCTGTAGCAGATAGGGAGGGAGAAGATGATACCATCAGGTGGAATGCATTCCAACAGTACATCTGTTAGGCTGCAAAGGTGAGCACAATTCAGGTTTAAATTGCAGATGGCTGCAGTCAGCCAGACAAAAGCAGTCAGAAGATGCAGCTTCTGACAACCCGCCCTGTCTGGCAAACTGGGAGTAGTCAGAAATACAGACATATTCTAATATGCAAACAATGAATAGCACAGTGACCAAAGAAAATGTTTATGTTTTTTTTTCTTTTTTTTTTTTCCCTCCATTTGTTAGAGGAATGTTCCATCTGGATAGACTGTTTTAACCTACATTGATGTCCTCCTTTGGTAAAAGATCGGGACCATCCCTAATAATGCTTTATAAAAATCCCATATAGAGGTTGTAGGAAATGAAAATATGTTTAAAAACATGGATATGCAATACAGTAAGTGGGGGGGAAGGATCATCTGTCCATTTGTGACACTTTCTGTTTTACAACTCTGTACAGTTTGTGGAATTTTGCAGGGTTTGATTTGTGTGATCACTAGCTAGTACTCAGGTCTTCTCAGAGCTTTCCATAAGACCGAACTCATAAACAGAAAGATTTCTAAGCAGGCTTTAGAGGCAGCTGCTTTGTACTTCCTAACAACTCAAATACAGCGTTAGCTATTAGTGTTGTTTTATGAGAAGACAGGTCATTATTTATCATGCAATTCCTTTGCTGTCTAGACCATGACCAGGATCTTGATCTAGCTTCTTATCTGAAAGATGATTTTTTTTCTCTTGCAAACATACTTCCTATAGCATTGGTCAGTCGTTGATACTGATCAGATAGATGTACAAGTTGCGCTTGGAAGTGGGAGCACAAACTGTGAGTGCTGAAGACATAGGCTAAGACTGGTGAACTAAAAACTGTGTTGGCTTTATATACTAAATGCTATTTTGGCGTTAAGTAAGTTAGACCTTTTTTTTTTTTTCTCTCCATATACCTCACCTTCTTTTTTCAGCTTGTGTAATGAAACAAAACCAAATGTTTATTACCCTGAATAAACAGCAAGCAGAATTCTGTTCAGCTAAAAGGATTAGTGGAACTGAAATTACAAGCTTTTTAACTTGCTGTTAGAAAAACAATAGAGCATAGCTTGACTCTGTAACTCAACTGGGTCTGGTGTTGCTGGATAAAACAAACAAAAACATGTTGAATTCATAAATGGTACATTTAGTACTGAGAAATTACAGAAATCAGCAATGCTGTGTTTATAGTCACTTTCTAGAGCACAGCCACTGATGTTTTTCCACCAAGAAAACTTTGAGGTAGAAAATTCAAAACATTAACTGCAGTTAAGAGGAACGCTTAGGTTCCTTTCAGTTCAAAATTGACTAATGACCCAGGAGTACAAGATTCTGTGCACTTCCAGATTGTACAGTCCCCAGAAAGCTTCAGTTTCAAGGGAACATAGTGGTTGTATGAGAATGAAACTTGAATATAGGGACATGGGTGGAGGCAGTGCGTAATAGAGGTGGAGAGATCTGCAGAACTGTATTCCAAAAAATAAAGTGCTGCAAAATAGAAAGTGTTGTATTCAAATTGCATTAGAGCATTCTGCTGCCTAAAGACGATCTCACCTTTCTGTAGATAAAACCTGTCTGTTTATCTTCTGTGTAGGTTGGGAAGGATTCCTTTGGCAATGATTATGTTGCAAATTTGAAGAAGAATGGTGTTTCTACAGGTAAAATTTTACTTTAAATAAGCCTTTTGAATTATTCCTAAGCTTTAAACATTGGTAGTGGAGGATTTCTTATTTTATTGCTTTATTGGATATGTCTGTAGTCAAAATCAAAACTACAAAGAATTGTTTTGACACAAATGGGAGGAATGAATGAGTGTGGGTTAGAATGTGGGGACTTCTAAAGTCTGCTGTACCACTAAAAGTAACATTTAATGTTATTACCTCTAAATCTCAAATGATTACATCAGTGCAAGTCACTTGAAGATAACTTGCTGTTATGTGAGTGTTTAGGCTGGCACTGATGATGATAATGCCTGGTGAGAAACTGACAAAATCCAGTCTGATTATCCTTTCTTTATTTCATGTTGAGAGGGAAAGGGTAAAGTGGAAATGCATTTGTCAACTCCATACATTTCATCTCTGCTCTGTTTTTTAAAATGATGTCCAAACATTCTACAGAATGCAGCTGATGTTTGTTAATACACATATACACAAAAATCAATGTTAAAAGGCTTTCAGGAAAAAGAAAAGTTAAGCATTCACAATATTCTATCATATTTGCACCTTTGTAACCCTAATTCTTTCTCTTGTGAAAATGTATTATTGTGTGCTGCTTAACTACATGATCTTTTGTCTGCAAGCCCCTTGTTTCTGTCAGTGTGGACAGAGTGGACAGATAAAATCACTAAGTGGCAATTCAATGTTCTGTTCAAGTTTTCTGTTTAAAGTGCAGCCACCACTTTCATTTACTGCATTATTCAAATCCTGCTTTAAAGAGAGAATCACTGGTATTTTGTGGGCTTTTTATTATGCTTGTCAGTATAGCATCTAAATATTTCACAAATATATAGAGAGGCTTATTCATTACTTGTCTTCCAACTTAGCAAGCAACCAGGCAAGGATACCATAAAACTAGTGTCTGTTAGTGTCTGTTATAAATCTCTCTCAAACGGGCCTACCTCGTGAGTAAAGTCTTCGCTCATGTAAGTAAAGTTATTATGATGCATAGCAGTTAATGAAAATGTATATTCCACAGACAACCTTAAATCTCATATTTTCTGGTTTAAATGATTGATCTTGTAATCTTAACATAAATTTTTAAATAGTCTTTGCGTCAGGAAAAGGGAAGTGAAGGAAAAATCTTCAGAAATGTCATTGTATTGCACTTCATTGATACCTACATAGATCAACTGAAGGGTTGGTCTGAAGTAAAGACTTCTGCTGGTTGAGTTAGAAATATCTCAGAATTATGTTAGATTGACATCTCCATTGGTGATCAGCCCTGGAGGATGAAAGCATGTTCTGCTGGTGAGGCTGGTCTGGGATCCCAGCTTGCATTCCAAGATTTGGAGGCAAGGATGATTCAGTGCACACAGATGTTTTCACATGGGACTGTCATATGTCTTTCCCTGGCTTTTCATCCCCGTTTAATCCTTGTCTAACCTATCCCTGTTATTTTCCATCAGGATACCGGGTACCGGATGAAAATCCTTGCCATAATGCCACTTTTCTCCACTTCATATCCTGGGTCCTTGTTGTATGGCTTCTTCATTTATGTTGCTCTTCTGTTTCTTAACATACCACCTGATCCCTTTTCTTTCCAATTCCAGGCTGTTTCATAACTTTCCCCTTTCCCAGTCTTCCTGTCTCCACAACCTATCAGCTACCACCAGTGCTACACAGACTGTTTAGACCTTTACTGATGTTACTCCCTCTCTCTCCAACTCTAGCTCCTCCCCTACGTTTGAACTGGGTAGCTTACTGCTCACGCTGCATATTTGCTATGTGAAGGGCATTGACAGCACAGAAGACACAAATTCTCTGCTTTCCATTCCAGTGTGCAAACCTAGGTCACAGTGAAAAGAAGCTATAATTGCAAGGAAAGTTCTGCTCTGATCCTTGTAACTCTGAGCTAGATAAGGGAACCTTCAGGGCAAGTAACTGCAATACTTGTGCAAATCTGCATAAGCATGATGTTGTTTTTTTCATCCTTGTTCGAATTTGAACTGTTTTTTAAATATCTTGAGAAAGAAGCCAACCCTTGCCCAGCCTCAAGTCCATGCTCTAAAATGCTCTAAACAAAAGGTCACTAGAATTTACCTCAAATAAAACAGTAGATTTTTCTTAGATACAGTACTTGGGAGAAGAAAACTGAACTTTTCTGACAGTTTTTTACTGCTTTATATCTGAATAAATCCACTGTTGTAGAAAGCTTTGGATCACTGGTTAATATTTGACAAATTATCTGACAGCTGAAAACAGGTTCTTATACTAGTAAATATTGAACGATCTTTATAATAGACAGTGCTGCCAGCCTCACTTCTAGTTGTCTGAATAATAATCCCAAGAGGAAACATATAGCCTCACCACTGCCTTCATAATACATGTTAATACTTCTCCTGAAATGCAAATCTCCAGAGAATTAAATGCTGTGTTATGTTAATATTTTAGGTTTCTCCAGCTTTGACTCTATTGTTTTATTGGATAAAAGAAATACTTCCATGTAGGAGTAGAGAGTGCCTGAGAAAGCTGTATAAATAACATGCTTTCTCTAAAGCAGAGATGTAGCCAAATTAAAGAATGTTGGACTCGCATTTCTGTTTTGTGGGTGTAAATTAACACTTTTTGTTGTTGTTAGCTTTTCTGGCATTGTTGCACATGAAAGAGTAATTAGCATTTTTAAATTGCTGGAGGTTATGGGTTCATTTCAGATTTAATTCAATTAAACTGAATCACATGCTATTGGTTGAAAGTAATGTATTGAACTAATGCATGCTCTAACTTTTCCCTTTCTAAGCATTTGTAGGTCAGACTACAGAAGCTGCTACTGGAACTGCTTCAATAATTGTCAACAGTGAAGGTACATTATTTCTACTCTGAATTGTCTACTTGGTTTTGCCTCTACAGCCATAAAAAAAAACAAAACAACAACAACCTTTCCCATGTCACTGTTAACTATAGAAATATTTTTCTACATCTTTTGTCTTTTTCATGATCTTATTCGTATTTTGTTGCATTTAGTTTTATTACAGGCAACTTTGTAGAATGAGGTGCCTAAAGGCAGCAGAATCAGACCTTTAGACTAGCAATGTAACAGCCATAATTCAGCCAGCCAGCTGATCTATCCAGTTTCACACCGGCCAGCACACAGGGGATCAGAAGAAGGTTAAAGCTCTCCTTTTCCACCACAACTTACGTAGCACTTTTACTGTGAGGAATGGGTTTGCCTCCTGCATGAGTCATTACGCCCTGAATCAGGAAATGTAATTGTCCTTAGTATAAGTAGAAATATTTACATTGTTTATGTAATATTACAACAGTGCTTGATCCCAGGTTGCATCTGCAGTGATGAATACACGATGAGATGACATTATTTGTTTTTTTCTGTGTCATTTTTCCTTAGCCTGTGCATTTACTCCTATGTTGCAGGGTAAGAAGAAAACAAGAGTTAGCTTGTTTCATGCTCTTCTTCAAGATAGCTAAATTATCTTCTGAAAACTTTCTGTTTATCTTTTCTTCAAGCAAGCTCTTAGGAGAAGCACTTGTGTCCAGATCAAAATTTTAGAGCATAGGACCAATAATGTTTATGCATACATAACAGATTAAGTGTGATTGAATTAGTTCGCTTTGGTGCAGCTAACAACCTTCATTTGAATAGTTACCACAACTTAGCTGACACATCAGTTTCACAAATTCCTATGTAACTTGATGGTACATTGGGCTACAGCTCAAGATGGGAAAGGAAACATGACTGTTGACTCCAGGAGCAAAGCTGGGAAGGAACTGTGACTAAAAGCAAGTCTACACAGGAACATTCAGGAAAATTAAGCAAATTAGTTGGAGATGTGAGTTTAATTTTCTCGAAACTAGATTAATCAAATGCATGACAGCTTTATTTCAAAAATAAGGTAGCTGTAATACACCAAATAAACTTGATACCTGCCTTCTCTTCATTTCGGTCAGCAGATAAATTACTATACCAGCTCTTAAGATGTGCTGCATGTGGTCACTACTGTGACCATCATAAATGGGAAAGACAGTGAGAATCCAGGAGAGCACATTCTGAGGCCTCACTGCTTTGTACATGTAGATGTAGACATGTTTGGCACTAGATTTGCTGTCCAGAATAGCTGATAAGAAGCAGTCTTATTACTTCCTAATTCATATGCATGCCAAATAAGGTAACCATGGTTCAAATCTGAACAAGCACAGGATGACCTGTTAAAATGAATTTCTGAAGGATAAGGAACAAAACCATCTGGTTGATATAAAACCTTTGTAACAATTAGGAAAGGGAAACTGACTTTTCGATACCATTAGGTTAGCCTTACCTGTTAGTGTCAGCGTGAATGGTCTCCAGTAGTCTTGTGATTCACACAATGAACAAAATAATGCATAATGCCATGCAGTTTGTTTCTTTCAGAAACTGAAAAAATCCTAAATTGAGTTACCACTGGCCTCAGATTTAATTTAAAATCTAGTAGAAGAGCAAACCTGGTCAGAACTATGCTGTAAAGCAAACAGATGCACCGAATTGGTAATGGTTCTGGTTGTTACTTCTATCTAAAACCATCTGGCGCCTGAATTGACTAAATTGTAATAAAATAGCAGTACTTATGTGCTTTGCTGTTGCAAGAGACACCTTTTTTTTTTTTTTTTTTCTTGTAGAAACCTGGCTGATTTGACCTAAACAGGTTTTACAGCACTTTTCAAAGGGCTTGTCCACACATGCATGTTTTACCACAGTAGTTGTGCTGGCATAGCTGAAACACCACAGCATTCAATGCAGATACTGGTGTAAAGCAGTTTCTGCTAGTTCAAATTATACCTAAAAGAGAAGCATTTGAAAGGGGTGTGTGCGTGTTGGTTTGTGTTAAGATAATGAGGCACAAATAAAAACAAATAAAATTGGTATCTCTTTAAAATGTGAAGTTTTAATTGCTCTGTTTTCATGTACCTAACCTGCACTTCATCTTACCCATTCTTTACAAGTACTGATACTTGGGAAAAATACTAGCTCCAGTCAACTGAGTAATATCACAGGCAGGGGTGGGAGAGATCCTTAAGTAGAGGAAGCATAGTATGTTGAATGAGGGAAGGCAGAGGACAAGAAAGCTATGGAGAGCAGAGTCAGAAGAGGCTCTGAAGTTCCCCTTTTATTACCTGTGGCTGTCTAGCTGGCACTGCTGCTGAATTTCTGGGAAGAGTTTTACTGGTTACTGAATTACACAGGTGGAACTCTACTATTATTTTAATTGGCAAAGTAATAAAAAAAAATGAAAATTATCAGGTGCATTTGATATTCTCAAAATTGCATTATATTCTGAGACAAAGTGTAGTTTCAGTAAAAAAAAAAAAGGGGGGGGTTAAATTCTGGCTTTAATGCAGAATGGTGGGGAGATGGTTAACAAGTCCACAGTGCTATGCTGGTAAACATGCAACCCAGAGATGCTGCAAAGGTTCCGCCTGGGCTGGTCTCAAAAATTTGTGCAGGATTTCTTTTCTGGAACATGGTACACCACTTTGAACTCCAGCTTGTGCTTCCTCTTTCAGCCTGCCTTCTTTCCACTGGCTCAGCCACTTACCACACCTTCTGCTACTGGTGTTACTGTATGGTTAGAACGATAAAATGATGATATGCTTTGTGCTTCTGTGTACACACACGGAAAGGAACAAAACCTCTTCATGGATATTTTTTTTACATAATTCCCTCTAAAGTTTATTGCAGCTTTGTCCTTATCTGGTACCGACTGCTGACCGTGCCATTAAGCTGGCCTGACTGGGCCAGTAGTTTGAACCAGTCTGACAACTTGCATATTCACTGCAAAAATTCAGTGGAGGGACAACAGAGATAGGCAGGTCATGATTAAATTGCTCTTGATTGCTGCAAGTTAGAACTAAAGCTCACCTACACAGAACACTGCGAGATAACCCGCACTCGAGATAGGCATTATGCTGACTTGACGATAAAGTTATTAATCATTCATGAACAGTAAATAGGCATTTTTCTGTAAGTGAATGTACTTTCAATACCAAAGCACTAGTAGTGTAAAAACATTCAAAATATGTGTTTAGATAAGGCTAAATAAACACGGCAAACTTAGAATATATGTGCCAGCTTGATTGAATTATACTTTCCAAAGAGACGATCTTTGTTTTGAACCTTCAGGGTTATGAAGAAATGTCACCTGAATTTTTATAGAATTTCTATGTGTGGGCATTCATCATGAATGTGAATGTGTTGTGTACAAGACTATTCAATGCATCTACCAAGTAATTGCATAGAAATTATTGTACTATGACACACCCAAAACTTGCCCTCATATTCATGAACTGTGTGATTTGGCAGCAAATGTTTTCCTTGTAGCATTCTTTTCTGGTCACCAATATCATCTTTTTTTCCCTATGAATTATTATGCAGAAGCTCTATAGCTATTGTTGTATTGTTTGAAACTTTGGTGAGCTCTGAGCACTATTGGTCGCTTATAGGCTCTTCATCCTGCTTTAAAAAGTAAAGTGAGGATTGTTGCACTTTGGTGTTTACTGGTTTGCCTTTGATTTTTCCACTGCCAGTTCTCATCTGGTGGCATATGTAAAATGATACTTGTAAGAAAAATGTAGCTTGAGTTATCCATCCTTCTAAGAAGTGACAGCAGCAGGTTTAGAAGCCCAGCCGAGAACGGTATTTACATATACGGCATTCATGCTGTTGAAAGTATTGGTTGGACCCAATCCCCATCTGGTGTAAGCTTGCATAATTTTATCAGCTTTATTTAGCTATTCTGGCTTACAGCAGCTGTGAGCGTGGCCCTTAATATTTTAGCTGACATCTGCAAAACTTACAATTCTATAGATGCTCCCATCAAAACAGAGAACTTCTAGTCTAAGTCAAGATATTTTAGAATTAACCGTAACACGGTGAATATATTTTCCTCATTTTTAGTGTGGGCAACATTTACCTCACTTGAGCTGTTTCAAAGTTAGGTGTACAGCTTAAGGCTTCATCTACAGTTAACAGAGACACACACAGGTGTTTCCAGACAACAGTTTGTGTCCTCCTCAAACAGATATCTAAGATAGCTATGAAAATACTTGTCTTTCCTTCTTGTTGAAGGCAGCCAGAAAACTCTAATCCTTAGAAATTAGTTTTTGTAGAATTTTCTAGAATGTAGAATTTTTTGGAAAACTTGAGAAATTAGTTAATGTTGGACAAGATGAATCCCTCCCCTATTTGCCATCTGTCTTTAACTCTGTTGTCCCTGGTGCTGATTTCCCATCTGATTTCCCTGGCAAGAAATAATTGCTTTCGACAAAATGGGTGCTGGTGATACAGAATTCTGGGTTTAGTCGTTAGCGCATGGGTCCAGATTCTGCTGTCGTGCGCGCTCGTATAAATTTCTGGGGACTGTTGCCATTCGCAGCCAGCGTGGTGCATTTAGCTAAGAACAGAATGTGGCTTTTTTCCTACAGCTTGAGTTAAGCCAGTCCGGGCTGTTACACCGCAGTAGGTACTGCACTTCTCTGGCAGGTAGGGTTTGCTTGAAAGCAGAGTGTAAGTCTCTGACCTTTTGTTGTTACAAAGAAAAGCTCCTGACTGTGATCCAGAGCAGCATGGACTACCTTGAATTTGCACATATAGGTTTAAGCAAACAGCCTTCCTTATCGCCTGAGGCCATTAGCTCTAAAGTCTAATAATAATATACATGTCAGTACAGCTAAATAGTTTAGCAAGATAATGCAGCAAGACATGTAGATAAAGTCTGAGATTCTAGGTAGCACAGAGTCCAGGCAGAAATTAAATATATTTTTGTTGCACTGGTTTCCTGTGTTTTACTGTTTGTACTGCTGTACCCTATAAGCTTTCAGCATATATGCTTGGCAAAATAGGTGCAATTTGCCTTTGAACGTTTCCTCAGCAGGATTCAGATATCTTTGATAGCATTTACTTGTTGCAGAAAGTTTTTTTCCTTCCCTTTTTCTTTTTCTTTTTTTTTTTTTATCCAAGATGCCCATCATTGTCTGTTGAAAAGCAGGGCGTTGGCTTTAAATGCTGAGGTTTTGCTTTTCGAATGCAGCTGTTCTGTACCAAACCATTGACAGCAGAATTGCTTTGGAAAGCTCGGGCCCCTCCCTCTGAGATCATTATATTATTCTTTCCATTGTCCTGCTTTCTTTTCAGAACACATTTAGGGAGACAAGCTTTGCACGTTTCATATTCAGAGGACTTTGAAGTCCTATTCAAGCAAAATAATGTATTTAAAAACATAAATATTTATTTACAGAGTAATTCAGTTCATTACAGAATTGGTAGCCTTTAATGATTGGCAGTCCTTAAAGGAATCTTCAGCGGGGGCGGGCTGAGCCTGTAAATCAAGGAACAACTGACTTATTGAATTTAATACCTGAGTGATTAATAATAAATTTTAATTTGAAGGCACCCATGCCTGAAGGTCTCTAGGTGTTGTAACAGAGATTAAAAAAAGAAACAAAGAAACTGCAATAAAAGAAGACGACTTGCATGTCTGAAGAAAAACAAAAAACTATTTGGAACCTACGTAAATGAACCTCCTCACCTAACTGTAAAGCAAACTACGAGGCTGTAAAGGATCTTAGAAGTGCTTTGAGATACTGCCACGCTTGGGCACATACAGCTTTGCTTACAATGTTCAACTGTCCAGTTTTGAGTTCAGACAAGTCTGTCACCGACCTTTTTTATCACTTCTGGTAAAGCTTTCTGTACTCGTAGTCATTAGCTTTCTAGTCTTTCCTTTCTTCCTTTCTTCCTTTCTTCCTTTCTTCCTTTCTTCCTTTCTTCCTTTCTTCCTTTCTTCCTTTCTTCCTTTCTTCCTTTCTTCCTTTCTTCCTTTCTTCCTTTCTTTTCTGTTTTTGCTTTGCTTTGCTTGTGATGGTTAGGGGCCCTAACTGGGAGTGTTGCAGGTAAATGAAGCAAGCCTTTCCCCTCTGAAATTTAAGGACATGCATAATTTTCATGTGAAAATATTCTGTTTCCAGCTGAATGGAAGGTACAATTTTGAGTGATCACATTAATGCCTTTCTCTTCAAATGCTATTGGAATATTTTTGGAAAATACAAGTATCAGCCTCAGTGTGTGTCCCGTATCTTCACTGTGATTGTATAGTGCTTCCTTAGAGTTCATAAGAAAACACCAAAATAAGAGTGGGGAAAGTCCATACATGACTTTTCCTGAAGAAACATATACACTGCATTTGTTGTGTAGTGTTGCAAGTGTTAATCCTGGGATTGATTATCTTCTGAAATCATTGGATATTTGAAAATGCCAGAAGTCCAGAAGTATTGATTTTTATTTTTTATTTCTGTGGAAAGCAAATCGAAATCATCATCTCAACATATTGAAGAAAAGTGATGAACTGTTTTACATAATATATCACAAAAACTTAATGTAAAAACACAATATTTTCTTTTTAGGGCAGAATGTTATTGTCATAGTCCCAGGAGCCAATCTGCTTTTAAATTCTGAAGACCTGAAGAGAGCTTCTGATGTCATCTGTAAAGCCAAAGTGGTTGTCTGCCAGCTAGAAATATCCCCTGCTGTTTCTCTTGAAGCACTGAAAATGGCACGTGCCAGTGGAGGTAATTTAACATAAGCTATTCAGTGTCCCTCATTTGTGTTGCATGAAAAATATTCTTTATCATGCTTACTAAATTAAGATCCCATGGTCTATTCTGGTTTCTGTCATACTAGTTGTATTTAGAAATGAAACAATAACCAATAAATTCATGCTATGCTAATGAAAACTGAATTCAGTTTTAAAATTCTGCTATGTTTACCTTGAATGGCAAATCAACCCCTACTCTTATAAACTCCCCATATATGTCTGGTACTGCCTTTTCTCTTGTTTTCATGCTGCGACTAAAGACGCTGTGATGTCATTAGGTCAGGAACTATGGGCCTGATTGATCTTATTCCAGTACAGAACAAGAATAACGAATGCAAGTCAGTTAAGTTCCACACACAATAAAGTAATGAAATTACCTCAAAAATAGACTTATGCCCTTGTTCTTGTAGCTTAGCAGTAGTTATGACTGTGTTTTTCTGTGTAGAAGTTAATATCCTTAAACAGAAGTTAACATCCTTAAAGTAAAAAAAAAAAATAAAAAAAAAAAACTTTTCTCTTTAACCAAAATTCGTGGTGTGACTTGGCATGCCACCATTTAGTAGACACAAGGTCATTGTCTGTGAAATTATCAGGAATTGTTAGTGTGCTTACTTTTAAATGTAGGCCCTTGTTCCTTCAGTGTAGCATGTATCTGGATGAAAGCTGGATTTTGCTTGAACAGGATGGAGTTTCACTCCTGACGTGAAGTTTTAGTTGTTTAAGTGCCTGTAATGCTTTCAGTTACTCGAGCACAATTACCACAGTATTTGAACAGCACTAAGTAAATAATTATGCAAGTGAGGCATCCGTATGAGTTTAAAAATATATTGTTCTCATCTATCCAGAAGATAAGACTGGGAGGGGACAGCTCATAGCATGGTCAGTTGTGCAGCAGGTCGGGGATGGAACTGGGGTCAGAACTAACTGGTTCCTTGCAGCTGGGCCCAGACTTGCTCCAGCAGATCGTCGCACCTTGGGCTTGTTGGCTCGACAGTCCTCTGCTGCACCGAGCACTGTTGTGCACCTGTTGTGATCGCTAGTGTTCATGCACTAGCGAAGACATGAGGTGTAGCAGGACTTTATGCATCATTTTCATGTAGTTTATGCTGATTTAAGCAGTTATGTTAGATGCAAGGCTGAGAGCGAGTTGCTCTGTAAGTGGTAATAGTCCTAAGCTTTATAAACAGAACTGTGTGCACGGGGAAAAATATTTTGGCTTCTGTTTGAAATGTCAAAACTGGATTCATACAAATCTAAATAAAAATTAAAAACTTCAGTTAACTGAGTAGCTAGCACCTGAGATACTTAAAATATGTATGTGGAGGGGGAAATGAAGCTCGCTATGTTTTTTTCATTACATTTTTATGAAAAGGGATAAAAGCATTCTTTATCTAGTGACTAATGGAATATAGTTGAGTCATGAGTCAATACCCATGACTTACTTTGTCTACTTCTAACTCCGTGCATAGTTTTGGTACAGTTGCTTCACTTTTTTGTCATCCTCTTACGGCAAAATGCCAGCCTGTGACAAGAAATCCAAACCTGATACACAGAAGAGGCATGCAAGCATTTAGCAACTGCAGAGAGCACAACATATTGAGAAGACTTTGTAGTAAGTACTGGCCAGCTATAGTACTGTGCTGTCAGCCTGCTATCACTGTGCAGCTCTCATGTCAGGAGAGTTTTAGTTGCTTCTGCTTTAAAGTAACAGGCTACACATGTTCACATGTCATGTGCAGTCAGATTTAAGTAAACAGCTGAGTTTGTAGCACTGTAAAAATCTATCCTTAGCCAACTGTAAATTGTTAGTGCAATTTCCCTTCTTTTAGCCCACAATCCACTCATGTATAATGCAGTACTGGATGTTAGGATGTGCACTAGACTATTTTTGTTCAACAGATGCATACCCAGATGCCTCAAACCACTGTTTCAAGGGGTTTTTTTGCTTGTTTTTCTTCATTCTTACTGAAAGAAATAAACAATAAGATGGAGAAAGAATGTGGATGCACAAGCAAAACCCCTTTGCTTCTATTCAGTGAACATCACCTGGGTCTGTAAGCTAGAGATGGAGACATCTCGTCTCCTGACATCCTGTTATTGTGGCACTGATTATTAAAGATCTTGTGACAGTCTTGAGGGGAAGGAAAGCAAAGAAGGAAGAAAGAGTTGTGAATTATATTAAGTGGGTATAAATTGTAGTGGAAATCTGACTGGAAAATTCTGTCTTTTTTTAAGGGCTGCATGCTGTGAAGCTGTGGGTGCTTCCAAGAGGGGGGACGTTTCATAGATGGGCAAAATGTTACTGTATATCAAAGTCTGTAAAGCAGTTTTCAGTTTCTATAATGCCAGACTCTAGAAAAGACATCTAATAACTCTAGCCTGTTAATATTGAAGGGAAGAATGGAAATGTATCAAAACCAGGGCTGGAAGAAGACTCAGCTATTAATTTTACATGTCACTTGCAAGTAAAGGATCTATTTTTCATGTGCTTCAACTTTTTAATGTTGGGCTGCAATTTTTCATACCAGCTGTTTTTCTGTGGTTAAATTATTTGTAAAATTTCTGCCAAAGCATAGTGGTTGCAGAAACCAGGCCATGGAAAAATGCCTCCCACTCTACACACTTTTAAAATGTGTATACTGGCTACTCTAAAACTTACTTGAGACTTGATACCAAGGGAGATTTCTTTTAAAGATAAGCCTCCACAACAGTATGGAAATCTGCCTGGGTTATGTGCTACCTGGGTTGTCTGCTACCTTTCACATAACAAAGATTTGAGAAAATGTTTAGAGCTTCCCAACTAGCTTCCCCTGAGAGTCCGTCCGCACAGGGAGTTGCCCACTCGGATAGCATGACTTTCAGTGTAGTTCAGAAAAGACAAAGCTGGGCTGGAATGGTGTGGAGGAAGAGTAAATTTCAGATAAGGGAAGCACAAGAGGAATTTGCTTGATGTTTTGGGATGGCAGAGGAAGAAATGAGAGAAACTGAAAGGGGAACCACAGGGGAACAGAGAATAGGATTTGCTGAATAGGGATTGGAATATGGAGATAGAGGTAGGGAGAAGACTAGCACTGTGGGTACTGGAAGTGGGGAAAAAGAAAGCATGGGAGAGTAAAGAGGCAAGGTGTGATGAAGATTGAGTGAAAAAGGTTACTGTTGCATAGTGCTTATGCAAGGGTACATAAAGAATGGAAAATAGGTGAGGAGAATGGATCCTGGCAAATGACAAAAAAGAAATTGGGCAGAAAATAATTTGGTGTTCCTAAGTGGGACCAAGCAGATTACCCTGTTCACAAGCCCTGCTCTTCTTCACAGACTGAAGGACAATCTTGGGGTTCCTCCATCTCCCCCCTGCTCAGCAGATATTAAATATGGGAGTGAAATAGTAGCAATGTATTTCACCCTGTTCATGATGAGTCTGCATTACTTAAAGCCCAAGCTGGAGCATTGCCAGTGCTGTTCATGACCCACGTATATGTCAGTATGATGCCAGAGAACTGATTTTGTTTTTCACTATGTGCTGGTTCTTTTGTTTGTTTGTTTACCTAGGTAAGTATACCTTAAATATTTATGTTCCAAAAAAAAAAAACAAAACACTTTATTAGGGTTGCACTTTATTAGGGTTGCAATTCAGAAAATAGGAAATGCAAGAGTTAAGGTTGCCTGTGAAACCTTAATGTGTCTCCTTTCTGCATATGTATTATGTTGCAGTCTTTAATTATGTGATCACATGCTGTTTTTCAGTGGTATGTGATCATATAATTAAAGAGTTTATTATAATACATACTGTATTTTAATAATATAAGGGAGCCAAATTAAGATTTTACTGGAAATCCCAATTCTGGCATTTTCTGACTTCTGAATAAATGCCTTTGTTGCTTTAATAAGACTCTTTTTAACAAGACAGGTAGAGAGGCATGATAAAGTTGTACAGTCGCAGGCTAAAACTTTCAGAGTCTTAATCAAAAAGGTTATCCTCTAAACTTCTCAGTACCGAGATGTCAGAAGTCTCTGAACATCTTTCTCTCTGGGGGGTTAAGTGGGATTGAGAAGTGTTCAGGGTGTCTGAAACTATAACTACTACTTGGTGCTATAGATCAGGATCTAAATAGGCATTTAGGGCTGAAAATTTAGGAATCCAAATTGGAAGATTTGATCACTTACTATAAGGAGTATTTCTAAAGTAAGAGAGTATGCTTTATATAAAAACGATGGTCGTGTGGTTAAGACACAGAAATATTAATCATAAAATTGGCAAAATGAGAAACCAAATCTGCAGACTTCCTGTGTTAACAGTGAGTAAGTCACTTATACTCTGTCCTTATGACAAACCTTTCCTACTGTTGCACAGGGCCTTAGGCTACAGTTTCAAGTTTGTTAACTAACTTATTCTACTATGACTTAAGTTAAGGTTTAGCTCTGCCAGATAACATTAAAAATACACAGCACCTTGTCTACACTAGAGTTTTACAGTATGGCAGTTTGAACAAGTTAGGTAACACATTAAAAAGCGTGTTTAAATCCTTGTCTGGACATGTCCTTCATTACTCTATACCCCTGTTTCTTCATGTATAGAATGCAGATAACAACACAGAAAAAGTTCTAGAACTAAATCCAGTCCTGTAATACTTATTAAAATCTTGCAAGAAGTATCATCAGTTAAACAAATTGTATTTACTTAAGACTTTTTTCCTCGGTATTTTTTTAATTAATAATTTCTTGCTTATTTTTCCTGTTATTCTTCTGTCATGTTCACATCATGTCAGGTGATTGCACATTAATTAGATAGGAATTTTAATATAATAAACAAAACGTTTAGCAGTCTATAAAGGGAAGACAGAAAATGAGAGACATTTGTGTTTAATACTAAACTCTGGGGGCTGCGAATGTAATCTTGGAAGATACTAGCCACATTGATGTTCCAGTTGATGGCTAATGAATCTAAAATACTAGGAATTTAGACCTTTTTCCTTTTCTTTTTTTTTTCAGTAAAGACTTTATTTAATCCAGCTCCAGCCCTTGCTGACCTAGATCCACAATTCTATACTCATTCTGACATCTTCTGCTGCAATGAAACTGAGGTAATGATGATATGTTGCACTAGAGAAGGAGTTTCAAGCAGTAAAATTTCAGAGGGATTCCGTTCTCAGAAATGCTGCATAGGGAGCAGAAAAACTAAGCCGTGCTCCTCTCCCATAGACCTTCTAGAGGTGACAAGTTTAATCCCCGACATAGCGAACAAAAAGGAGTATTCCTTTAGATTGCACTCAAAATTAAATTAATCATTTCCAGCGGGAAAGTTGTATCTGGCCTTCCTTACAAGTAGATGAGTAAAACAAACCCATAAAAGGACACTTCTAAAACGCTAGTACTGAGTGGTAAATATTAAAATAGATCCTTGTCCTTGTTCTGCGGTCCCTTGATATGATTAGCAGGAATGCGCTAGCCATAGTGTTCTGACAGTTTTAAACTCGCTTGCCAGGAGGTGATGCACGCATGCTGCACTTTATGGTAAATAGCAGCTTCGTATGCCTCTTTCTGTCAGATCTGTTTGCAGTGAATCTGTTTCTCTGGCCCTTCAACTGAATGTTTTCTCTTCTCTTTTTTCCCTCCTTTCCCTCTCTTCTCTAATTCAAGTGTGTTATTTCTCCCAAAGCAAATTATTTTTGTCACAAGAGACAAATTAAGCTCTGCTCATAAGGCCTTCGTTTGAATTTCCTATTTATTAGCATTATGCATGCTGTGTTCCTTCCTCTCACTCTCTCTTTATATAAACAGGAATGTGTGAGAAGCAACATAGTAGATAGAAGCCATGCACTGATCATATTTAAAGTTATCTCCAGCAAACATGATTTCTGCAATAAGCATGATACCTGTGGGTGGGGAGGAGGGGGCAGAGCTAAGAGAAAAGTGTGGCCCTGTTTTCTCTGTGTGTGTTTTTATTTGTTGTTTTTTTGTTTTGTTTTGTTTTGTTTTTTGTCTGATGACAATGTCTGTCAGAATAAGCTCTTCAAGGCTCAGTTACCCTCTTTTGAAGTTTTCATTAGAACCCATTTCAAACCATATCAGAAGTCCTCAGTTCATGAGTCTTCTAGCATTTAAGCGCTTAAGTAACCCAAATTGACATCTGATTTTTATTCTGAACAGTTCAGTACGTGTCTCCAATTTCAGATACCCCAGAGTGTTCAGGAATTAGCAGAATAGCTGTTTTCCTGCAAGGTGGGAGATGCTGTGGTCTCAGGTCTCTGGAAGGCAAAGTTTCCAGTATAACTGGTAGCAATATCAGTTGTGGCTTAGACGCTAACCGCCATCGGAATTCAATTATATGTGATGGTGAGAATGATAAGGCAAAGTATTTATTCTTTTTCAGGACACCCATATGGTGTTTTCTTCAAGCTTTCAGAAAACACTTATGCCTGGACTATGCCCCTGCATTGGCTAAATGGTGCTATGGCACACATTTGGGGCTGAGAACACCCATACTCTCCCACCGATTTAGTAAATGTCATTCGTTGTTTGCTTTTTTCATAATGTCACTAGTTACTTTTTTTTTTTCCCTGAGAAAACTTACCCCCATATGTTAGAAACAAAACTTTGTTTTTCATTACTCGTCTATTCCTGACTTTTCTCTCATTGCTCTTTGCAACACACATGTTAAAGTTTTCCCTTTGTTATTGCTAGAGGACAGTCTTGAAAGAGACATTCTTTGTAAAGTTTAGCTTGCTGGAGCCAGTGTGTATTATTACCACCACATGGAGAAAAGAAAATTACTTCTATTTGGAGAACAAGAAATACAGGTGTATAATTATAATAGATCCCTGCTCACTCATCCACCTTTGTACCCACCTGCAGAGCTGGGGGTACAGTTTGCATTCTTTTCTGCTATTTTCTTTTAAAAAGTAATTACCATTTGAAGATGTCTGGGATCACTTTGTGCACAGGCAGGTACAGAAAGATGCTCTCTACTGTTGAGGAGGCTTATCTCTCCTGAATTTATGGAAATGGTAGACCTATGGAAGTTCTTGCCAGCCATATCACAGGAGCGCAGACCGGTTGTGGGACTTCTACAACATATTCTGAGAACACAGAATTGCACATAATTGCACATTTACCTTTGCTTTTAACAGTAACCTTTTCAAATTTTGCAATGAAATCAATTACATTACCATGACTTTTAATAATCAATTACGTTTGACTTCATCCTCTCCATGTCTGATTTATTATTGAATTGATGTTCAGGGATGAACTTTCGCCATTTTTCCTCTCTTTTTGCTGAGAATAGAGGAAAAATGAAGCATTTGTTTTTCTTATGTCACAAGATTGATTTTTTTTTCTTTTAGTAATTGTTATATATTCATGTGCCATCTGTTTTCTGTTTTCTTTCATGACTTTCTTTAATTTCAAATCACTGTAATGTATGCACTTGAGAAGTTTTATATAGAGATAAATGTTTACATACCCAAATAAAGGTTACTAGTCACATCTCTACATGGCATTTAAAAGCAATAAGTTAATCGCACAAATCTTAAAAAAATGTTGATTTTTCTTTCAAAATATATTAATTTTATCCATTCAGCCAATTACATCTGCATTTCCTTCATCTTCTTAAATCAAGAAGTAACTAATAGTTTAATGGTCCAGAACATGTACTGGGAAAAGATTGTTATACCTTTATTTTCTTCTTTCCCTCAGTATCTGCTAGCAGTCAGTCAAAAAAGAGGAGCTGGATAAGATAGACCTTTGCTCTGACCTACTGTGGCCCTTCTTATTTTGTAGATTTGGTGTTTGTTTTTGTTTTGGTTTGGTTTCGATTCTCTGTGGCCAAATTTATCAAATGTACTGCTTACAACTGCTCTCCTGCGATTCTTGGTTTCAGCTCCATTGTCCCTCTCTAAGTCTCAAATAATTTCCTTCTAGCCAAAAGCCCTAGTTATGTTTGAGCCTTACCCCTTTTGGATGCCTTTTTTCTATTTGGTATTTTTAGGTACTATCAGAAAACAAATAGCTTATTTCTACTTCATCTTTAGTAAGCCCTATAAATAGCTCTTAATTTTCTCAGGTTTAAAGATGAACTCTTTAGAGCTATTCCGGTCAGCTGTTTCTAAAGCATTCTTTTATAACACAGACATACGTGCTAAGACAAGATTAAATTTACACTGATTCTTATTGTTGCTTGGTATGGCTTTCTTATGCAGTTAAATTTACAAGTATTTATCATATATTTTTATCTAAATGCCCCTATCTTTCTTGTTCATCAAGAAATACCTTTAAATGATTACGCCCTGTACTTTGTGGATATCAAGTGAATGATATGTTTGTAACAGAAGATTATGTTAGCTGTAGAACAGAAAGCTAGCCATTCAGCTTAAGACATTTCATAGACTGTGTGGAACGTTTGTGTTGCTAAAGATGAGTAAAAGGGGATAGTCCTTGTGATTAGCTGAATTATTACTGAGTCAGAAATTTCTGTTGTCTACTTCCACAAAGGTCAGCAGCTTTAATCTGCAATGCCTTTGTCACAGAATAAAAGTTTAAAAATGCCAGCTACACTTTCAGACAATCATGGGATTTCAGGTCCCAAACATGTAAGTATCAAATGCATCACGCTTTGTACTCTGTTCTTCATTAAATGCTTTAGGATTTAATGAAATCTCATGCAGTATCTGGTGTAACAGCACAGCTTGTTCTTATGGATTTATGTGCTACAGAGAAGCAAACAAAATTATACTATCAGTGAATTATCTACCATTAGTTTGTCTAGAAGGCTCTTCACAAGCTGTTCTTTTCACTCTTGCTTGTTGCAATAATATTTTTTTTTTTATGTCTGACACTACTTTCTTTTTATGTGGTTCAGGAACACAAAAACTCAGAACAAATCTTGCAAGGTTATCAGTTCTTTCTTTGCTTAGCCTGTAGTTCAGTTTTATCTTTTCCCAGAAAGATCAAGCTTGTTGAGACTAGTTTGTTAATTCCCAGATGCAGCACAGCCTAATCCCTGAGGTTTGTGCAGGAATGTGCTAGTTCTCCATTCCCTTAATTCTTCTAATGAAAAATAAATGTATCCAATGTCATCTAAGTGAAAACCAATGGTTGTTCTTCTCAGTCATCTATAAATGTTGAAAAAGAGACAACCCTGTACAAGATGAGCTCTTCAGAGTACTTACAATTTTTTCCCATGTATTTGTGTGCTTCCTTGCTGTAGTATGGCTCTAGGCACAACCACAATGTCAATACAGTTCATGTGTTGTTTTTCTTTTTTAGTGTGTGCGTGCAATTACATAGCCCTGCAGGTTAGGAACCAAAATATATTGCATGTCAGCAATTTGAATTTGGTCCTAAATGTTTTGAAGAACAGCTGCTTCTCCGTTCAAAGAATACGAAAGAGCCCTTCAGGAGAAGGAAAACTCCTAAATGGTTGCAGCAAATGATTTAGTGTGTCGAGCTATTTTGAATGCAACACTGGGAACTGTTTTCTTCCTAATGTAAAATGGGTATCAGACTTCTGATCTAAATAAGAAAGGCCTAGCAAAGATTTAATTAAATGCTAACAGAATACTTTGGTGTTTTGATGGTAGAAAGCAGTACATCTAAATATAAATTCATTGCAAATTTTGTTAAATGAAACTGCAAGATACATAAAAATAATACAAAAGAATAGATAGGATCCTATTGTTTCTTTTTAAGTGCTGTTGTCTATTAGTTGAGATTAAATAATTTCTGGAAGAAATATTAATAGTGGGAATTCTTGTTAATGTATCCAAAATCAGTAGACAGCACTGACTTCTACAAGGGCCAGAGAATATCAAGCTTATAAAACTGTATCAGTTTAGGACATTTAAAATACTGCTTATTAATATAGAGGGGTTAATAATAGGGATAGTCTTTATTAAGAAAATAATAATTGATATCTCTACTAGTCAAAACAAAAATAGGTCCTTTAGAATTAAATTATTTCAGAACATTTCATGAATTTGCCTTTTCTGTTGTAAGTAAGGGAAAGCTACTATTTCTTCATTACACAGAAGTTGCTAGTAATTCATAGTATATTTTAATTTGAATTCCAACTTTGTTCTAAACCCTATTTTATCAGTTTCTGGAAAGTATGAAATTTCCCATATTTAGTGTAAAATGAAAGATGTTACTTTTGGGAGGGGAGGGAATAGCTTCAAGCCAATTCATTTCAATCAGTTTTTAATTATTCTAGCATAAGTTTTTTGGCATGTATGTATGTAAAAAAATTGTAATTTGAAACAACTGGAATTAGCTTGGCTTGTGGCCTGATCTTGCTTACACACCAAATCTGTCTCACTACTTCGTTGGGACTCTTCGTGTGTTAGAATAAATGAGATCAAGTTCTTGTTCTGGCATTCTCAAAGAAATCTCTTAAGGTACAAGCCAAGCTTGAAGCCAACTGGCTTACGGTGTTTAAATACTAAAAATTAAAAATACTTTAAATTGTTGTATGTAGTTTTAGATAGCAAGCTTTAAAAAGTGGCAGTTTCCCTATTATTATTTGTTTCTGTTCCAGTAGTACCTGGCAATGTTTGCAAAGTTGTATTGTGCTAGGTGCTATGTGGACACTAAAGAAAAAGACAGACTGCTCCCCAGAGAATTAACATTTCTTGCCATCTAATACATATAAAGGATCAGAGGATCATAGAAGGTCAGAACAGACCTCTGGAGATCTCTAGTCCAGCACACTGGTGAAGCAGGGCTTTGTCCAGTCAAGTTTTGAATCACCAAGGATGGGGAACCTATGACCCATTACGGGCACCTGCTCTAGTACTGCATCACCCTGGTGGTGAGGAAGTTTTCCCTAATACTGGAATTTCCCCCTTGTGCCACTTGTGTCTAGTCTTACCCCTTTGCAGCTTCAAGAAGGGTGGCTTCCTCTTCTCTATTTCCACCCATTAAATAGTTGTAGCCAGCAATTAGACCTCCCCTTCGCTGTAGGTTCTTGAGGCTGAACAGACCCACGTCTCCCAGCCTCTTCTCATATGTCCTGTGTGCTGGCCCCCGACTCTCTTGCTGGCCTCCCACTGGATTTGCTGTAGTATGTCAGTGTCTGTCTTCTGCCAGGGATCCCAAAACTAGACTGTGCTAAAGATTTGGTCTCACAAACGCTAAGTGGAAGATCCGGCACTTCTCCCTGAAAGCGGCTGTGTAAGCCACAGGTGGCCCCAAATGCACCACTGTTAGGAACACTTGGCAGAGGTTCATATCATAGTTTCATTATCACTTTTAACCAGTGTAAACTAGTGCTGCCGTTGAAAGGAGTCAATTGTTTTATTTTATCTTATTTTACTTTGGGGTTAATTTTAACACGGTTCTGCCTTGCAATCCACTTTATTTCCTGGCCACACAAATAGCTGTGCTGGCAGAAGAGAATGGGCCGTGTGGACAGGAGTGGAAAGGAAAGCAGGACCATTTTTTTCTGTAGCAGTGCTGGTTTGTGTCAGCTTACTGTGATTAGACTCTACAGCCCAAAGAGACAAGGAGAGTTAATGAAGAATAATGAGGAGTATGGCCAGGAACCTTTGTAACAGTTAAATGTAAAAGCTTCAGTTAAATTTTTCTACTACTTGTGTAAACAAAATTAAGAAAACTCTCTGTAGATTAACTATGTAATATCTGTCATAGTTTTTTTTTTTTTTTCCTGACAGCAGGTTTGTGGAATGTCCTCTTGCTTTAGTAGGGCCATTTAACTGAGGAGTTTTGTGAGACTAGCTACAGAGAAAATAAATTTCTTAATTTGCTGTTCTTTTGTACAGTACTATGGCAAATGTCCACACTGAGCTTTTAGTATTGTTATTTAATTTTTTTCTTTACATAACTATTAGTTATTTCCTTCAATTGTACCACAGTTTGTTTGTTTTTTAAATAAGATTCTACTGAAGGGAGGAACTTAAAAGCTCACCACAGTATTTAACATCAGTTGACATTTACCGCAATCTCTAATTATTGGCACAGAATCTGTCTGGCTTCTGCTGCTTTTATGGTTCTTCCAGCTTGTTCCAGTGTTTTTTAGTTTTACCATCCTGCTGTAGATGAGTTAGATGATAATGGTTTCAAGCAGTTGAAGATCTACTTTTATACAGACTCTGTCTGGTTCAAAATAATTTTTTTCTTGGTATAAGCAGGATAAAGACAGAAAGATTTCTGCAAAACCTTTCACGTGTCAGCCCCAAAACAACCCTTTCACTACACAGCCAAAAAATCCTGTTGGCTTGGGACACAGCTGTCACAAAGAGGGTACAACATTACTACTAAGCAGACAGAATGTGTGTTTCATTAGGAAGACTATTATATTTAAGTACTTCATTTATCTTGCTCACGAGCGTAGAGAAGTGTAAATACCAGCTAAGTAAACCCAAATTAGATTGACTATTTCTTTTCCATAACCAAATTCACTTTTTTTCCTGAAGACTTTGCAACCTGTGTAGAAAGTTTGGAATTACTGCCCATCATGAAGTACATTAGAAATTCATTTGGCCAGTTTCATTCAAGGATTTGCGTGAGCACTTTGTTAATGCCTTTTTATTCTTGTGCTAGGTGTTATGAATACAGGAACACATTGTTCTTGCTCCAGAGATCTTAAAATTCAAAAAAAGACTCAGATGTTTTAGACACTTAGATATTAGAATAGAGTATATGTATATTAATACCATTTATTATCTAGTCCTTCCAAAGCCATTATTAGTGTACTGTTTCCTTGCAAACCTTGCAGGAAGATTTATTCAAAAACTTGGGTGAGATGTTTTTTGAAACAAATTCTCTTATGTGAAAATACTTTTATACCCTTTTAAAAACTTAAATAGATTTAATTTGCCAAAACAGTTCCTACTGCAAGAGAATTTGAGCAGTGTGGTGACATGCCAAGGAGAAAATGGGGTACGTTTAGTTCCCTTCTCATAATCTAAAGCTTATTGTATTCTTGCCTGGGATCAGTGTGGTTTAAAAGAAGTAGTTTTAAATTGTGCATACGTGTTACCACACCTTGACCCTGCAGCATGAGTTTACCCACCAAGTCCCGCCACAGCGCGTTCTGCCTTGGAGCTATCAAACCGACAGCTCCCAAAAACGACTGTGTGTTTTTCCCAGTAGGGACTGCGGGGCTTGATCCTCTAAGTTTGAAAATTAAAACCAGTGAGCACTCTGTTAATGATAATATAAAGCCTTAGCCGCGTATTGGCATACGCTGGCCCTTCAGAGCCTAAGGGTGGCTTCTCTGTTCTGGGTCAGACTGAAACACAGGAAATGACAGTGGCAAGCTGTGAGGCCTCTGACTCACAACTGGGGGCGGCTTGCTTGGGATGGCTGTAGTAGTTCCTGTCCCCAGCTGTCTGCCCGGCCTCCCCTTACATGACAGGCATGGCCTGTACATCAGGGGGCAGTTGTTCAACCTCCACGATTTCTAGTCCGTTTGGGCAAGAAATATGTGCACTGATTTCAAGCTTCTGTAACGCAGAGCAAGGTAGCTTGAAGTATGCCAGCAGCTGCTTCACGGGAAGCTGAGCTGTCCACGCAGCAAGGTCAGGACACGGAGCTGGTGAAAAGGTTCCAAAGTTGTCCACTGAAAATGAGGCCCAAGACTGTGGAAGTTATGCCCAGTTAATAGGCGATTATCTGAAAATACTTCAGACTCCATTTCTCAGGATCCAGCAGCCTTGTAGTGCAAGATAAAATAGGACTTCCCTCTTCTCAGGCAAGCAGCATAAGATTTAGTAAAGACAGCAATATATGATGTGCCAGTTTACTTAAAATTGAAGGCATACTCTAGTAGTCAGAAGGAATACTGCCTGCTAGAGTGTTTCAGATAAAACTCACTGTATTTTTTCTTCCTTTCTTCCTGTTCCATTCTTGTCCTCCTCCCTTCACCCTCTTCAAGAAGAAGTAGTACATGACATTGGAAAATGGGATGCCATCGAGAAAATGTATGAGGTGAAGAAAAGGATCTTTCATTCTGGAGTCTTCACTGCAGATTTTTGGGAAATTTTGCTCTTAGTTGGGTGGAACTAGAAGAGATTGATTTTAAGAGCCAACTGGGAGAAGTTGACTTAAGGTCACCATCTGTTAGACAAAGAGTTTATCTGTGTTTGTACAGAGCCAACACAAAAGCGTCTCAGCCCTGACAGAGGCCTATGGACATGTCCATAACACAAATATATAATAATCTTGTAATGGGCCTTTGCCTAAAGAGAACTTCAGATAACTTTTAGGTATTCTTATCTAAAAATACATACTAAAGTAAACACAGTGGTCAAAGTTGAGCAATTTTGTTTTTTTCCTTGAAGAGATTTTCCCTAGTGATTTCTCACTAGCTGAACCCTGAGAATTTAAAAAAGGTTTCTCATTTAGCGATAAATATCCCCCAAGAATAGTGACTGAGTTGCCATGTAGCATTTTTCACATTAGACAGCAAAATGCTTTTGCTAAGGCTATGTCATTGTGTCCATTTCACAGATGAAGAAACTGAGGCACGTGGGAGAAATGTGATTTATTCAAAGTAGCATGCCAGGCAAGTCGTAGAAGCTGGAACAGAACCCATGCCTCCTGCGTCTCTGCCTAGGCTGCTCTCCGTTAGTCTGCTGTGCCTGAAGTACACGCTGATTTCAAACAAGGAGCATGACATAGCTGAATATCAGCGTAGGAAGTAGTTTCTTAATCATCCCATAATACACATTTTTTAAATGATATTAAATACTGTTTTCAGATGCAACTGTTGTCCAAAAATGAATGCTGTCACATTATGATTTTCGTTTGCGTGGGTTATTTTCCAGGCAGAAATTTTAACGGGCATCCCAGTTGGCAACCTTGAAGATGCTGGAAAGGTGGGACGCATGCTGTTAGAAAGAGGGTGTAAGCTCGTAATTGTTACTCTTGGAGCAGAAGGCTGCGTGATGATATCAGTAGAAGAACCCATTCCAAAGCACGTTCCTGCTGGGAAGGTCAGAGCTGTGGACACTACGGTACGTTTTTGTGGTTTAACTGTCTTGCTTTGGAAAAGACTGCTTAAGCACTAAGGGAAAGCAATGAGTAATCAGCCAAATCTTTGGGCACTAGTACAAAGGCTAATTTATGATGTGAAATTGATATCTTGCTTCCAGCCTCTCATATATTAAATGTCAGTTCACTTGAATTTTATAGTCTGTATTGTAGATGTGCTAGAATTATTATACATACTGATAGTATCTCCATGTTCCTCTTTACTGAAGTCAGTACCTGTCTCTGACTGTAATGTGTGATGCCAGTGGCTTGAACTGCAGTCCTGTTTTTTCACCTTTGCCCAGTCATATAATTCATGATGTCCAGAACTCTAGTGTTGTGGGAGAAAGGAGATATTACTGCCCTCGCAGCCTGAAACCGAATGTTTGGCTCTTCTGACACAAGCATGAATTACTTACCAATCTAGCATAAGGTGCATCAAAGACATAATTTTTACAGAATATAGTATAAAACCAAACAGTTCTTGCTGCTTCACGACTTAAATATTTTATGGTGGTAGGTAAGGAATACTTGCTCAGAGACATTTTATTATTTGCCATTAGGGTATCCCCAGCAAAAAGGAAGAACAGGATAGGCAATAGTTAAGATTGTATTGCTATGAAAACCTTACCACATTGCACATATGGGGCTATTTTGTGTTCCTAGTATTATCTGACATAAATCCAAAATAATTCCAGTGGAGTTACTGAGAGCAGAGCAGGTCACGTTGTATGTACTAACTATACATTTAAATGCCTGTTACAATAACGTCATATTACATATGTTCTGTTACAATAATTCATTAAAATCCTGGAGATTTTACCATCTGGTGCATTCCATATCTGAATTGCATTAATAATAACTAGTTCTTGTAGCATGTTTTTTTATCCATGGACCTCATACTGCTTTGCAAAGGAGGAAAGCAACAGCTTAAAAGATGAGGAAACAGAGGCAAGAGGCATAGGGGACTGAAATCACCTATCTTGGTAGCGCAGTGGCAGAGCTAGGAGTAAAGTCTCTTCTCAAACAGGAAGTCACTGATAGATTTGGACTGTGATGTGTTGATACTGTGGAAGGTTTTGCTTCACTGTTAAATTTAATCCTTTTCAATTTAACTCTGAAACAGGGATACTGTGGCTTTACTCTCCTCCTTTGCCCCTTTTGTCTTCTAGAAGTCTGAACTTGAGTTAGTGCTGATTTTGGAATGTACTAAAGTTCTGGTTAAGGGAGGCATCACCGTACTGTACTGCACATAAGGCACTTACTTTGTAGGGGACTACAAACACCTACCCGCCTCTGGCTGCTTTTGGCCCAGAAATAGACATGCCAAGAGAGTGAAAGGCAGAGCTCCCAAACCTGCCTTGATGCCTGCTAAGAAGCAGGATTTATTGGCATGGGAGCAACACCTTGCAAACTTGGCCGTATGGCTTCTTGCTCGGAGTTGGTAAATCCACCCTGTCAAAGCTCAGTGTATGAGTCTTTCTTTTTAGTGTACATCACACAGAAGTGATGAAGAAAAAGCATGTGTGATCTGCTTCTTCAAAAGAAGCAGAAAATTACTGCCAGATCAACTATTGTTTGATATCTTAAGATATTTGCTGCTGTTGGATTAAAACAGCAATACTGAAACCACACACTGTGGCTGAAAAGTGCTTTTTATCTTGCCTAGCAGTTCAGAGTTTCATGACTGAACTAATTTAATGCTCCTCTTTTTTTTTTTCTCTCTCTCTCTCTTTTTTTTTTTTTTAAGTAAAAGTAATTTCTTTGAGTTTACTGAATCCTTGCCCTGCCTCCTTGTGGCCAACAGGTTATTGGCTTTCATATAGCAGAAGATTTTCACAGTTAATTTTGTTAATCTACTTAAATACCAGTGGGTTGTTTTCAGTAAAACAGCTGTGCTCAGTTTACTCTTGCAGACTGAATGAAAAAAGATGTGTTGGCCTTCCATTATAAAAGTCTTACACTGCTTAGACTGATTATCGCTTTGCCTGAAAGCAAGTGGTTTTAAAGCAGCCCTTCTGAATAACAAACAAAACAATGTCATCCTCAACTAACCTGGATAGCTCTATAACTAAAATAAATACTAAAAGTTCTAGTAGGACACATTGCTCTTTTCATGTGCATGTCTGCAGTGGATCCTTTCCCCGGGGAATAAGCTCAAGCTGTAAGGTAGCAAGTAAATACCCATCTAAAGAGTAGTCAGAGCTGGTCATGCACATGCTCTTAGCCCACCATTTAGCCCAAAACAAAATTTGCTACCTTAAACAGCCCTGCCTTCAGCATCTTGAGGGATCAGGCAGTAATTTTTTAAGCAGCCATAATGCAATCACATCTGATTATATGTCCGTATCCATATTGGCATTGCTTGGATCTGCTGGAGGTAAAGTTACTGTCAGACAAGGAGTTAAATGATGTACGAAAGCCATCATAGGATTTGCAAAAGGTTACAGAGCCCTTATGAAAACAGTATGCATTAAAATGGAGTTTGCAATTTAGAGGATATATATATAAGACACAAAATGAACCACAAAGGCCTATTCTACTGTAGAAAGTTTCCCATAGATACTGCCACTGACAGAGTCGTCTCTGCAGCACAGCTTCAGTCCTGATCATTTTGTTAACAGAAATTTTGAAATTTTTTTGTGAGAAAATATTTAGGTAGGTACAGACCCAAAGATAAAGAATTTGAGCTCCTTGTCCCAGGTAGTGTGCGTCCCATTTTCTGTGTTCATAGGTTTGTCAGAGAGACTAAGGGCCAATAGACCATAGAGCTCGAATATTCCTCCTAGCCCGTGAGATGGTTAATCTAAGAGTTTATTGGCAGAACACTGGGAAAAGCTGGCTCCATCTCCCGCTCTGTGGTGGAACATGAATCTTCGAGATCGAAAATCTGGCATTTCTCACCCACACTAAATCAATACTATAAAGGAAAAAAAAAAAGGCTTGTTGATTTTTTTTAGCACTAATTATCTTAATGTGGGCTTTACTAATGTATGCAATGCTTCCCATGACTCTTAGCAGAGCTCTCCATGCACAGTCCAAAACTTGTAGAGCACGAATAGTCGTTTAGAAGGAAGTTTTGCAAGACATGGTATTGTAAAGCTGAAACATCTGTTTCTCCTGTTATAACTCAATAGTGCAACAAGCTTTTGTTAAGAAAATAAACTTTCCCTTCATTTTACTGGCTTCTGCTAGCTATTTATATTTGCAAATTTTGAAGAAAAATAAAAATAAGTGAATTATTGAAAAATGATCCTCAAATTTTCCGTATGAAAGAAATACTTGATTAAGCCCATTAGCAATACCAATTCGTATTTGAAACAGATTAAATTCGTAAGAGACTTGACACATAACATGTAATAATATATAGATAATATAAGAAACCGAAAGCATACATTATAATCTATTTTCATTACTTTATATAGTTGCTGTAAAATCTACTTGACTACAAGAAGTTAAAAATACGCATGTATTTTTGGTAGAAGTTATTTCTACTTTATATGAAATTAGGTACATGAAGCTGCATTAAAATAGCCTTGAAAGATAATTATGTAATTCCATTTATATGACGCTTCTTCTTCAGTTGGTAGCAGCGGGTTTTACAAACCATTCACAAATTTGATAAGCATTTCATGGGAATCAATAATATCATGCCCCCATCAGCTTGCTGCCGGAGCACAAGCACAGCTGAGGTGGAGCGTGGCAGCTGCGTGCAGGCACAGCTGTGGGACATGACCAAACACCGTCGGGTCAGAATGGTACTGGAGGTGAAGCGGATGATCTGTGCGATGAAGCACACGATGAACCTGGATCGGGACATCTGCTGCTACCGTAACCCTCAGCACCGTGTCCCGGCAGAGGCGTGCCCAGCCTGCCGGCGGGGAAGGCCGCCTCATCAGCCATGTTGGGGAGCGGTGCTCCGCTCCTTCTGCCCCTTCGCCCCTGCGATCCCCCTCTGCTTCTGACAATCACGCAAAGTGTAATTTACAGCACTATTTACATCTATTTACGTTTACTAATTATATTCCATTGAAACTGCCAAGAAAAATTTGTCAGAAGAATGTAATTACCCAAAGCTGGAATTTGGCCAGCAGTGAGATTAGTTCCCTTCCATCTTAGCAAAAAAGCACGATGGGATCTTGCCGAGCCTCAGAACTTCAAGTGGCAGCTGCGGACAGAGCTGAGCCCCCAAGGTGCTGCCAGGTTGCCACGCTCTATGGAGGAGCAGAGGCCTGGCTCGGCCCTGGCACATGCAGGTGGGACTGGGGAAGGCCTTCGGGACATCTTGGAGCCCCGAGTTCTCGGCCTCTGGGCTGCAGAGGGTCGGCCGTGCCGGGCCTCCTCAGGAGGTAAGGCAGCCCGTGGCCAGGGGCTGCTCTCTCTGGGGCAGCACCCGGGGGCTCGCGGCTTTGCTTTTCTCTCTGATTGCTCCCTGCAGGTGAAGGTGGGCCTCCTGTCTAGGATTCATGCTTCGAACCACAGGGTTGGCACAGGATGTATCTCTCCTGTGCAAGGCATTAGTGGAAGTGGGGTGTTCTTGGACTCAGCGAGCCCGAGCTGCCTGCTGCCAGTCCGCATTTCCAGGTTGCAGCACTAGGTCACTCTGAGGAGGGAAGCACTCCAGGGTTTCTTTTTGTAACCCCTGGTTTGCTCCAGATCCCAGTTTGGATCAAGAAGCTGAATAACATCCATACATGCTTGTACCAGTTGGGGTGACTTTGTAATTTCCATCCCATCCTGTCTTTTAAAAACACAGTGCAGTTGCTCTGCTTAAGATCTCTTCGTCGGCTTCTACTCAGCCTCTAGGTCTGCACATGCAGGTGTGTGCACAAAAGTCCTGCATTTGCATGCTTACAATCCAAAGATAAGGAATCTGCGTATCTGGCTTCGGCACAGATGTATTCTCTGTACAGGCAGATGGAGACGCTTGTGCGCATAATATTTAGATGAAAATTTGGAATCACTTTTCACAGTGGTGCCCTGGCAATCACAGCAAGTCCATGCTGTCTCTTAAATGAAGAACTTGGGATGTTTAACTTCTCAGTGTTTCTAAGCACTACCATGAAATTTCTTGTACTACCAGCATCTTCCCTGTCTGGCTGTGCCTTTCAGGTACAGAGGGTGCACAACCTACTGCAAAAAGCTGAGGAGATCCAGGTTGAGGTGACATGCTTATAAACAGAGAACGCATTTATGAGACGTGATAAAATTCACAGTTTAATCTACTCAGTTGTGCCTGAAATTTGACACGAGCATATAATTCATTCTGTACAGTCCTTCTCTGTACAGCATTCTCAGAGCTGGATGATACACGTTGTTTGTCATAATCATAAATGTTACGATTATTTTTTCATGTCAGTTCTCCAAAAGGAAGACTCATTGCTACAATGTGAATTTGTCATCAGATGTTTTATGTTCAAATCTTATTAAGTTTCCCTCTGATTTCTTATTACAATATATTAAATCTGGCTCTTTTATGATGGAAGAGGATTAAAAAGGCTGCCTTTGAGCAGTAGAGCGCTCACTGAGCAGCTTTGTGTTGAACTCTGAAGATGTTATACAATCTTTATTTTAAAAGAGCCTCATATAAGTGTACAGCTATATAATTTTAGATATGTCACAGTATTCAGGCCTGTGCAGTAATTGTGGTCTAAAGAAGGCAGTGTGGTTTAACGATTTGAACAAAGGACTGAGTAAGAGTTGCAGGGCTCTGCCAAAGACTTGCTGTAAATCCTTGGAAGAGTTACTTGTCTTCTTTGTATCCCAATTTATCTATCCATAAATTGGAGCTGCTATTAATGTAGTGCATGTAAACCATGAGGAGTCTGTTAGAGATCAGGACAGAACCTAGGAGGCCTTTTTCCCAGGCTTGTCATTTAACCTCAGGCCACTTGTGCTTCTTTGGGGGCTTTACAAACTCATTGAAGTTCTTTTGCTTGAAGTTGAGAGGTCTTGTCTGTAAAAATATGGTTTACACTAAAATTCTCTGACTTAGCTGTATCTTCTGGTTTGGAGGAAGCCTGAGCCAGAGGAGTGAAGTGGACACTGAAATAAAGCCTTAGAATATAAATAAATCCAAAACAGTCCTCCTAATAACAGCAATTCTTTGTCTCCTGACTTTGTGGCCTAACGTCTGAGGCTCAAGGGGATATAAATACAACACTCCGTGCAATGACTAATTACTCAAAATTCTGTGCATCAGCAGAAGTGGGACTTGTGGTTGACTCTAATATTATCAAATGCCTTTGCTATTTAATAATCTTGTAGCCATACATTATTTAGCATGCCGTTTGCACAAAGAACAGTGATTTTATTTCAGCTATCTCTCAACAAAGTAAAAATGCAGCTGGTAGTAAATGAAGCATTTGGCAGACAATGTGTCTGATGTACAGTTCTGCAACTTGCTAAGAAGAGAAAAATGTTGTTGGGTGTTTAACCTCTTCCTACCCAAAGATGTAGTATGAAGGAATAAAGTGACCATAAAGGACAAGGTCTTTTTTTTCTTTCTTCTTTTTTTTTCTTCTTTTTTCTTTTTTTCTTCTTTTTCCCTTTTTCCCTTTTTCTTATTTTTTCTTTTTACTTCCTTTTTTCTTTTTACTTCCTTTTTTCTTTTTATTCTCATTCTTTTTTCTTTTTCATCTTTTCCCTCTTCATTTTCCTTTGTCTTTCTCTTTCTTTCTTTTTTCTTTATCTTCCCTTTTCAAGGAAAGAGAAAAAGTTACTTTTGGGCGAAAAACTTATCTATCAGTGGGGTTTATTCACGCACCAACACAGTGTAATTATGCCCAGAGTGCCCATTAGCATCCCACAAACCAACAGCATAATAGCTTCCTTTCTTTAACGTGCAACCAAAATAGGTTAATAAATAAGCCTGGTTCCAGTCATAGCCCACTTTCTGACTTAGTCCTCTGCATTCCCTCGTTTACAAATATGGAATCCATTGAATTCTGGAACAGAAAAACCATGAGGAATAAATTAATCTGCCAGACACTCAAATCAGCAATCTGCACTGTAAATCTATTTAAAGCTGCATCTATTATTTTCTGAAGTTCAGCTGAACTGTGAAAGGGCACATGACTGAAATCACTACATTTGAGTTGACTCACAGTTAAGTGTAGATGAGAGTTGCTTGGCTCATCACAATTTTCTGCTTCTGATTCAGGCCTTCTAAACACACTTCAGCTTTTGAAGACTTGGTCGGTGGCCTAAGTGTGTATAGGTATCCGGTGACAAGAGGAACTGCATGTGTTGCGTCCATCTGCCTTGACTGCCAAATAAGAGGTGGAGAGCTATTACTTTTGCAAGCTGGATGCTCTCTCTTTCCCAGTGAGAGAAGAAGGCTGTATTATCCCCATTTTACAGATAGGAAGGATGGGACTGGAAATGTTAGCAATTAGGTGCTTTGAAGCACCGGCTAAAAATCATTCTGCTTCAAGTTACGTAAGGAGTTGGGGTGCCATAGCCAAAAATGAAGCTCCGACATGTATTGTCCCATGCTGCTCGCCGAACTTCTACACAACATTGTCATGGGAGGAAACACTGTTTATCTGCCTAGTAACTGTCTATTTTAATCTGTAAGTACAAACAATGTAAACAAAATGAGCAAACAGAAGCAGGCTTGTACCGAACAATTTGCAGCCTTGTTTTCCAGTGGAAGATTCCACAGACCACCCAGGCTTTGCTCTAGTCCTTTTCTCAACCACGGAGCATCTAATTAAATCCCTCTCCATTCCTGACTCTAAGTGGAAGAGAGCCTACAGTCCTGTATGGTTTTCTTTCCAGATGGAAATGCATAATTTAACAGAGATACAGCTGACAGGGAGAAGTGGGCCCAAAGCAGTATTAGCATTTGCCACAAATTGCTTTAAATTACAAGGGGATACTTAATGAAGATGTAGACTAGAAAAGAAGATTAAAACCAATATTTAGTTTTCTAAGATTGCAGAGTGCCAGGCAACAAAAACCTCATAGTAAAACTGAATTTCTGTCTCAGTTACTGTAGTGATACCAAAAATTACTTGGTTTTGCTGCCAAGGAGCAAACCATCAGTAGCAGGTCATCACATCTTGTCCCATTGTGTCCTACAGATTTGTTCAGTATGCATGTATGCATATACATAAAGTTGCTAAGCACCTTACATTGTTTGCTACTTCTGTACTCGCAGCACAAGGTCAAGTACTATTCTTACCTTGGTTTTGTAGATGGGGAACAAAAGCACACAGGGACTGGCTGGGCTGTGGCATGCGAACCTGCTTCCCTTGATAAAACCGTAACTTCTTGTCTGTGCTTCTCTTCAAAGGAAATTAGCCCTGGAGAAAAAATGTTGTCAGGATATCATCTGTCTCGTTACTAGAACTGGATGTCATCATAGATGTGCACATAAATGAGAAAGTAGACACTAGCTGCTTGGCATCGGATGCTTCTTGAGGAGGCTGCAGGGGGGTTGTGGCAAAATACTTTGGACAGGTGCTTTGGCTCCACTGCTGTCATATTGAGAAATATTCCAGTGTGGAGGTTAACCCACTGGTGAGTCTGGAAAAGAAAAAGTAGGGATACTGGCAGCAGTTATGCACCAACCCAAACATTTGGTGTGGGGGCCGGAAGGCAAGAAGCAATCAGCATCAGGGCTGAGATTTGGGCCTGAGATTACATTCTGATGAGGGCTGAGGAAGCTGAATTCCAAAATGTCTTGAAGCTGTCTTTGTGCCATCTCACTTCTGGGCTGCTTTCATAAATGAAGCAGTGGTGGTATAATTTATACGGGTTGAGAACTGATTAGGAAATCTTTTACTGCTTCTCTCGGGCTAGCTATGGCTTGTAAAACAAGTCAAAAACATTGCAGCAGAATGTGCCGCATCCCTTTTCTTGATTTGTTCTCCTCTCCTTGTCTTTATGGTGAAGCCAACACGGGGTCTCCACCGAAAGGATGTTCTCAGGAAAATTCAGTCCTGGACATGCAGTTCACCCTGTGCTCAGCGCAGATACTGCGCCATCAACGCCAGCACACGAGACATTGTCCATTGTAATGGTACATACTGGGCTATCTGATCTGCACAAAGAATGGAGAGGAAGGAAGACCAACCGTGTGCAGCCATCCTTTCTAATTAAATTCCTGCAGTTAAAAATAGCTACTGGGAGCTGGCGCTTCTGGCACATCCAGAGCGTCACCTTCCCAAGTATCTTTTTCTGGCCTGTGCCGTAGGAAGTTGAAAATGTGAACCACTGTGTAATAGTGCAGCATATTCTTGGCATAACGACTCATCGTTTTTTACCTCTTGCATTTATGGTTAGACTACAAATACCGCATGCCTCCTTTTCTTCTTTAGAGCTGCTCTCTGCACAACCAGGTATTATCCTGGTTGTAGGACATCAACTCCTCATCTTCTCAGTTTGTCCACATTGGCTCTGACTGTCGTGAGAGGGAAGGCAAACCTGCCTCCAGAGCCCGTGGCCTGCTTAGTTACCCAGAAGTGCCAATTGCAGCAATGTTCATACTGACCTAAGACCTGATTTCCCCCAACAGTTTTTTTCTCTGGTAAGTAATTTTGGTCACTCCATAAACCATAAAGGTTTGCGTTGGATTAGTGATATTGCATAATTAGGTTTTCAAAAGAACAAGAACAGAGAAATGAGAATAATGGGGAAATCGGGCTTCTTGCTTTTGCAAATTCTAACCACAGAAAATGCCGGGTTTGTTTCTTATCAAGGGTAAAGGAATCAATCCTTTGTAGCCTGTCCCGGGGGCAGAATGCATGTTATAGCTTCAGCTAGGCAAATGAAAGGAAGCTAAAAACACAAGTTTTGGTGAATGATGGCAGTAACCTATGGTAATGTGCTTAATGGACAGTTTTCAGTTGACCATAATGATTTTGTCACTGCCCTCAGGGTTTTGTTTTGAGTTTTCTTGTGTGTAGATAGACAACTAGATACAAAATCAGCTGCTCTAGAACAACTCAGCTATAGAAAAGCAGATTCCCAAATTCTGGCAGCAACGCTTGTCACCAGCCACAAGGGCTCTAAGGTGGATTATTTTTATTATTTTGAAAGTAGAAACAGATCCAGAAATACAGGGAAAAGGTAAGGAAAGTCTCTGGAAGTTTGTGCCTCATTCCTGGTATCTAAGATTCTGTTGCTGAACCCATTAAGGGGGCAGTACGTTTGTTGGAAAGACCCACATGTTACAGGAAAGACCCAATAAAGGTTCCTTTACAGGGAACCTCCTGCTGAAGGCCATGAGCAAGCGGGGAGCCCCGTTTTCTGCCCCTGTGCCCCGCACGTGAAGGACAGCAGAACGGGTAGCGGGGAGCAGAGCAGCAGTTCTGGCTTGTGGGTCACATCTTGCTGAACTTCCAGAGGGGAGATGCAACCAGAGAGCTCGTCAAAAAAGCTCAGGCAAACTTGGTAGGAAAAAGAATGTGGGGAGTTGGCAAGAGGACAATGCGAGAGTGAGCTCAGACAAAAAAACTCCTGAAGTTTTGGGTTTGTTTTTTTTTTTCCAGGATATGTAGTTCAGAGGTAGGCGGGAGCAGTGGCCAGCCAACAAAGGCTAGATACTGTGGTTTTGAAAGAGGCATTCGAGCATATGGAGCTTTCGTGCAAAAAAAGAATGTTTTTTTGATCAATTCCAGGCGAGATGGCAGTTGTGTCATTCTGAGTGCATCTCGTCAGATTACATGGGATCACTAAGAGACTTTTGGCATTTTCCCTCAGTTTGAGAGAAAAAAAAACACTCATGTGGCCAGTGAAATGCCCAGCAAGGAGATTTCCCCCGTCTGACCTGGCTGTTAGATTGTGGGGTCCCGAGGTCCCGTCAGCCCCTGACGTGACACTGGGTGACACAGCTGGTGACAATTTGGCTGGTTCTCTCCTAGCTGGGGAGCTCAGCGGGGAAACCCGCTGCCAGTCTTTGCAGCGTACTATCAGAGTGATGTGATGTCGTCTGGGCAGGGCTTGGGCTCTAGTTTCATCTGCTCATTAACTGAAATTGGTGAATTAACACCGAAGCGTGAGCTTTGTTGGGAAGAAATTACAAGTTGGCACGAGTGTGGTGTGAATAATGAAGGGAGTGAAGTGCTTCTCAAGGAAGTGATGTAAGTGGAGCTTGCGATCAGAGCAGGAGAGTAGCCGCGTGTTGCTGAGGCTTGACAAACCAGTTGGAGAGGTACGAATCAGCCTTTATCCATCCTGAGGAGCTGCTATATTTAGTGCTGAGCTTCCAGCACGGCTCTGCTTCCACCCCAGCTCAGACTTTGGGAAAGGTATCGACAGCTCCGGTAGCACGTTCAGCCGAAAGGCCGTCTCCTTCCCGTCAGCAGCAATGTCTGCGTGTGTCCCTGTTGTTGACACGTCTTGCTGTATCTGCTGTTCTTTGCAAGAGTGCCGCTGGGGAGAGTTGGATTGAGCTGTCGTGTAAGGAGAGTTTCGCAGCACTGTGTTTTATATGTCATAAGCTTCCTCTATGTACTTGAGAAAAAGAAAAAAGAGAAAAAAAACATTCGTGGAGGGTTTCCTTTGCTGTTTTTGAGTTTCTCTGTTAGGTACAAACTTCCAGTTCAAATGAAAGCAGGTCACAGATCATAGCTCAGCTGTGAGACCAAGGAAGAAGCAGGCACCAAGGCAAAAGCTAACTGAAGCTTAAACTGGAAACTTACACAGAAGTGTATCCTGAATAGAAATGGTCCTTGCCAAAATATCCAAATCGCTGTGGTGCGTAGGAGTCAGAGTAGTGGTGAATTGTCTGGTTGATGGGAATCTCACAGGTTCAGCAGCACGGAGCCATTGCTGTCAAGGCAGAGCCGAGGATCCTGGTTCGGTGTGCTTACTCCGTTGTGTAATAAAGAACTTTGTCACCTCCCATTAATGCTATCTGGAGTTGAAAGGAGTTTATACGAGCATCGCCACACTGAATTGTTTTGATGATTCAGAAGACAGAGTGCTCCCTGTGGGTGAACACTTTGTTGGCTTCCTGGAGTTGGCTTGTGACACAGAATAGCTTTCTTTCCCGGTGCTGAGTGACATACCGGAATACAGTTCCCTGGCACAAGGCAGCTCTCCCGTCCTCTCTCCCAGGTTTCATCAGCGTGCACTGAGAGAAAGCCATCACCTCGCAGGCACCTTGCAGTGCTCTTCTTGTAAGCAGCAAGGCAGGAGCTGCTCTGTTCTGGTCCTGACTGAGAGCCTAGCAGAGCTTTGGGCAACTCGGGGGAGAAAGGAGGTCCACTTACTAGTTTTGGATGCCTCACATTTGGGGTTCCCGGGCTGTGCCTCATTTTCAAAGGATGGGTAGATCGCAGGGCTCCTCTTATAGTCCGTGCTGATCAGGACCTCCGAGTTCAACCCGCAGATGTGTCCAAGTGGGTGTCCCTAAAATTCTTGTTCTTGACTTCAGTTCGTTTCCCGTCATGTGAAATGAGAGCAGTATTACCTACCTCCAAAACAGCTGCTGTACAGGGGCTTTGAACACGCAGAGTGGGACTGTCTGATGTTACCAGATCTCTACTTTCAGCTGTGCTTTTTAGATGGCATATAAAAATTGCAGAGTTGTGAATGTTGTATGTTTTATTTCCAGCCTTCACCACAAACCAGATAACTTTCCAGGGGAATTCATGCATCTGTAATGCTTGCCTCTGATCTTTTTAGAAGCAGCAAATAACTAAATGTAGTAGGATGGTTCAGAAAGGGAAGAAAATGTATGCAGGAGGCCTTGCATCGAGATTAATCTCTCAGGAATGCAGGGGGTTAACGGTCAGGCCGATTAATCACTGTTAATGAACCATCAGGAAATCTGTCAGGAAGTGGGTAAAAATTCCTGACGGCTGATGCGAAGCGTTGTGTGGTGTGCTTTGGTTTTGATGTTTCCCAACGGAGAGCCTGCAGTGGGTGCCGTTGGGTTACCTCGAAGTTCTCAAGGCCTGTGGAGGGCCGGACACCGTGCTGCCCTTGTTCAGGACCCACGCAGTGCCCATGCAAGCGCACGGCAACATCGATGCAAGAACGGCAGGGACCGCTCCTTCCCACAGCTTCCCAGAACAGGCTGGAAAAGATACAGAAAGGAAATGCGATCGTTCCTCATCCCTCCAGCCTGAGCCCCAGCGCGCGGGGGGGAGCGGAGCAGGCGGCTTTCCCCGCGTGGCCGAGGAGCCAGAGCATTAGGGCTTGGATACGCGGCTGAGTTAATGAATTGCTTCGTGTTGACCGAGGGTGAGGTTTCACAGTTGGCTCGAGCTGATCCAAGATCACGCTGCTGCCGACAGGAGTGTTTCTAACCTCTTTCTCCTTTGCCCTGGCCTGGCCGTGCTGTGGGAATCCAGCAGCTTGCTGGGCTGGGTGGAAACGAGCGTTTCTGGGTCAGTGCTGGCCAGCCTAGCCCTCAGCGGCCGGGGGAGCTGCTCTGCCTCGCCGCCGGGCTGCACAAGCGCAAGGCCTGAGGTGGGGGAGCGCGTGGAAGCGTGAGACCAGGATAAGGTATGAGTAGGGACTGAGCCGTTCAGACTCGGCTCCAGTCTGTTCTGAGGCTGCAGTCTGAATCACCGGGAGTAAGGGTGCACTGTCAGCCTGCGGCGAACACAGCCCAGAACGTGTCAGCTTACCCCTCCCGCGGTGTCGGAGCTGCGGCTGAGCGCAGCCCTTCTGCACAGGGCCAGGAGGAAGGGGCATGGTGGGGCGTAACCATCCCCCGAGCCGTGGGCTGGGGGCGCAGACCACATCAGACAGGAAGGGCAGAGGGCAGGAAGAAAGGACCAGGCCAGCTCCACTGCCAGGGACTTGCTCTCTGCGTTTTCCTTTGCCTTCAGGCAGCACGTTGGAGCTCGTCTTCCTGACAAGGCTGCAGAAGCGCCCCGCTTCCAGAGCACGGACTGAGCGCAGAAACGCGGTCATGATCCAGACCCTAAAAGTCTGAGGCACAGAGCGCCTCTCCCAGCACTTCTTTCTCTTCATCACAAGCAGCTTTGCTGTGCTCCCAGTCTGTGCTGCTGCAGAAGCCTAGGTTAAACCTAACAAGGTGGGCCCTGCGGTGTGTTTCAAGCTCATTTGTTGCATTTTTTTTTATTGCAAAAGGTAGAAGTTCCATTCTGAGGACTTCTTATCTTTTTGTTCTAGCTGAAAACTCCATGCACAGATACAGGAATAACTGTGCTAGTGGAAAAGCTCTCTGTAATTTCTGGCATTTCAGGCTTAAGAAGTTTGGGTCTAGGAGTCTGGCCCTGTGAGCACAGCTGGACAGAACCCCACCAGCGTCTGTGGGGCTCCCTACAAAGACAGAAACCCTTCCATGTGGGTCCAGGCACCCCAGACACCACAGGAGTAGTGGTCCTTGTTAGGCCTCAAGCTTGGGAGATCGTTTGACGATAGTCAAATGACTTTAATTTCAAGACAGTTTCAAGACAGTGCAGTTAGCTTAATTTAAAGACTGTCTTAATTCAGTCTGCCAGAATATCTCTCCAGCGAAACATAAGCAAAAATCGGGGAAAAAATATTAAGCCCCCCGCCCCTCCAATCGAACAAAAAAGTATTGCACAGGCAAATAAATGAAAAAAATCAAAAAGCAGCCAGTACTATTTCTGGAAATAAACAGTTCTCCATCACATAAGGGATAAACATAGAGTGTTTTAGGGAGAAGGAAATCATAGAGACCCTCCCAAAATGCCGTATAAGTGATTCAGCCACCATTACCAAGGGGTACTTTGCTCCCTGAGCATTTCATCTGAAATTCTCTCTCAGCTGAGACATAGACCCCCTTGGCACAAGAGCGTCTGAACGTATCCCAAAAGGCTGGAAACGCTTCCCTGCTTCTACAAGTAACCATCAAAGCCCAGCCCCATGGTTCCTGCGTGGAGACAGAGGTTTTCCCTGCTCCCACGGAGATGTCTTTGCGGACGGGTATTTCTCTATTATGTGGAGTGACTTGTAGTTTGGGTCCAGGGCAGGCAACAAGGAGCACTGAGCAGATGTGACACAGAGGGGTGTCACCCTCGGCATAATCCAGTGCCGCAGTGTTGTGGACTGATAGAAATAAAGCAGGAATTCTCCAAGGCCTTCGTCAGAGCTGGGCATCTCTGTATGGCCGTGTATTTAGGCTGCGCTAAGTCAGTGTAATCCCCGGGCTGCATTTGTTTGTGCGCTGCTGTGAAAACTCCTAGGAGACTGTAAACATCATTGCAAGAAGTAAAGTTGATCCTACATTAGAATGCAGTTTTTGACAGCTTTTGGATTGCTGTTTTGACTTACTCACTAAATGAAGAGTTTATAGTTACAGGCAGTACAGGCTTACAACGTCTTAAATTGAAAGAATCCATTTAACATACAGAGTGCACACGGACTGCGACTTCTGGAAGAATCATCCGAAGAAAGTTTTCTGAGGTTCAGTGACAAGGTCAAGGCTTCAGGAGCCAGCCCCTGCTCCGATTCCTGCACTGCTGCCACTACACTTCCCCAGGAGGACAGGCTGGGAGGGCAAAGGGTGAGCAAGAGGTCACCCTGGAAAAAGGCAGTGCAACTGCAACAAGACTGTGAGCTGTAGCTTTTGCCTCTTGGCCTCCAAATATTTCTGGTGAACAAGTCATCTGATTGTATAAGTGAAATGCATCCTATTATGCTGGGCATGACTGATTGAAAAACACTTTACTTGCTGGAAAGACTGGTGAACAATATAGTTTCCACTTACAAAGCACTTTCCATAAAAAGCTTTTCAGGGTAGCATCATATAAAAATAGACTAAAGTTGTGAACCAGCTTCTGACAAATCAGGGCTAACAAAAGCTAAGGTATAAATAGAAGTGTTTTCGTGGGTTTTCTCTTCTCTAGAGTCACAGAATCTCAGTCAGTGCTGGATTGTAATAAACAAAAATGCCCTTTTCCAGACACAGAGGAAAACAAGGACCTTCCAGACTAGTGGCTCAGCATATAAATAGGTTTTAAAAACTGCTGCAAAACCATAAAACTTAGTCAAGACCGTAATATTTGCATTTTAGAACTAGTCACACCATATCAGACCAACTTTTTTTTGATCTAGTTCTTTATTTCATTTCATACAAACTAGCATCTCTTGCTTTACGGAAAGGTTAAGCAAGTTATATTTTTATAATTACGGAATGAATTGTCTCCAGGCACTCAAGGATATGGGGATTATCTCGAAGTCTGCAATGTATTAGGATTCCTGGAAGACAAATGCTGAAGAATGTAAAATATTACAGATCCTGTGTTTGTAGTTTGTCAGTGGGCGGGATAAATGCGTCTTCCTGCTCATTTTCAAAATCATTATTCTTGCAGAGTACGTTGTATTTTTTTCGTGTAGCATGTTTTGGAACAGCTAAGTATAAACCCAGTATTTGCTAATCCAGAGTTAAGCAAGCTAATCTTGATTTTACTCCGAGCCAGTTCCTCCTGCTCTGTGTTGACCTTTTCTGAATCCACCGAACTCCACATAGTTTAATCCACCCTACCAAGGAGGGACGGTCTGTTTCTGTAGGCCAAAAATAGTTCTTTCTGCAGCCGAATCAGTTCTGCTGTTGCTCTCGACATTGTGTTTGATCAGTCGCATCTGCACAGACCAGAGGCAAGGCTGAACAGGGTATCTACGTAATCAGTCTGATACATGCCGCTGTTCTTGGAGCAGGAGCTCCTCTACTGAAACCACCCCCCACAGAAAATGCTGACTTACTAACAACTGAATTTATGATATCCCTGGGGTCTGTAGTAGCTGAGCTTTAGAGATACTGCTTCAGTCTGTCTATGGAACGTAAAGATTTCAGCCAAAATTTACTTTTATCAAATCCTTTTGTGTACTCTCCAATCATCCCATAATCTTTTCTCTTGAAAAAAAAAATACAAGGACGCCTTTTTCCACTCTGCATGGCAGTCTGCTGCTCGTCCCCTTTTCCATCGTTGCATCGTTTCCATCCCACGGCCACCGTGACTTTGCCAGGAGAACTTGGGTTCCCTCTCGCCGTCACCTAAATTAAGGCATGCCTACGTGCCGTTAGTTTTTCGCTGCTCCATAGCGAAGCAATTATTTGGGGTGGCATTCAGTTATCTCCATTAACAATAACGATCAAAAAGACAAGATTCCATCCCGTGCTGCCGCCACGTGTAGTTTGTGCATTTGACACCAGATATTGAGAGTATTCCTCATTAAAACAATATTTGGCCGCTTGCGTTGCCCGGTAATCAACTGTGTGAAAAGCATTTCGTGTAAAAACGACGAGCCCTTCCTGCTAGCCCTGCGGCGTAACAGATCTGCTTGCTGAAATTCGACTTCTGTCTGTAACAGCAGTGCCAAAGTAACTTTAATAATTAATCATGCGCCGATTAGATTATAAACTCTGAGATGGGCCAAAGATTTTTGTATTATGCATCAGACAAAAGCTACTGGCAATGCTTAACCAGCAGTCACCTGTTGCTGCTCCACCTGCCATTGTGGGAGCGCTCTGGGAAGCGGGGGAGAGACAAAGGCCCAAGAGACCTCGATAAAAGCCTGCCCCGGCTCTGCCCAGCCGCACGGCGTGTTGGAACAGCTGCTGCCACAGGAGCTTCGCTTATTGACCTGGTGTTTGTCAAGGCGAGAGCGGACAGCATCCAAAATTCAGGCCTGGAGCGTTAAGAGGGGGGTTCCCTGGCTGGACCAGCAAGGCAAACGGCGCTGAGCAGGGCGAGGGGAGCGCGGCGTGGCTGGGGGCAACGCGTACCCACACTCACCCGCTGCATCGGGGCTCCTTCACGGCCGTGCTCTGCCCTATCTGCTGCTTATACAGATTTCTGTGGAAAGGGTGGTGGGTTTTATGGTATTTTTTGTTGTTTTTTCAGGAAAGATATTACATACAGCCGATTTTATGGTGCGCATGAGTGTAACAGTGAGAACCACTAGAACTCAGAATTGGAAAATTACTTCCTCTCCGTAATTTCCAGTTAGAAGTTTTGCTCGGCTCAAATAATTGCATTTTTCCAGGCCCTTTGCTCTTGCCCCATGACTCTTGGGGCCTGTTGTATCCTCAGAAGTGTTTATTACAACTACAGAGGCAAACCCCTTAGCAGAGCTAGTCCATATGCAGCTTCTTAGATAAGTAAGATATTACCAAAGCATACAGTGTAACACTTTTCCTGGTATAAACGTATGCTTTAGAAAAGGGCCTGAGAACGAGCTTCGCCATACCACTGAGAATTGGCCTCAGAAATCAAGCCAGCTTTAGAGAAGGAGCGGGAAGGGACGCTGTGGAATGAAATGTGCCAGTCAAGTTAAAAGTGATTCATTTTGCCAGTTGTTCAGTGCGCTATAGAGCCCTGAGCATCGTAAAACAACAGTTATTGTTAAAAAACATTTGAGAGGCAAACAGTTGTCTTCCCCTGCTGGTCAGAGCACAACTCGGGGCAGCTCTCATCAGTGACAAGATCTGGGGACCGGAGGCTCGAGAGCTGCCAGAGCCCAAGCTGAACAGCACCGCCCTGCAGCCCCTGTAGTCAAACTCTGCACAGGTGGCAAAGCTCACCCCAGGAATAAGAGTGGCTTACATGACAGACACAGCGTAGACCTTCATTAGCGGGACCTTCTTAATGAGAAACAGCTAAGGTCTGGAGGCATCAAAATGTATCATTCTGTGACTAGGAATTTACAGACACCACAAGCCACATGGCTTATTTTTCCCCTTTTCTCTGTCCCTTCTACCACTGCCCTTTATGAAAAACAGAAGTTAAATGAGAGAAAAATAGCTTTAATGAAACCTTCAGGTTGAGAAATCAAAATCGACATTCCAACAACAGGAAGTTTCAAAAGCAGTGTTTATAGCAGCACGGTAGCCGAGCTGTAGCACACTTGCCTTTCTTTAAGCCATATTGTGGCACGTACCTTGATTGAACAGTGGGGCATAAAGATAGTATTATGGCATTAGTTTAAAACTGCAGCATTTCCTAGGCAAGGAAAAGTGAACTGAACTCTACTCCCAAACAATTTCCTGACTCCTGCAATCAGTGCTGCAAGTTTCGTCTTTCCAGTAAACACATCTGAATCGCTCCCCTGCGCGAGGAGGCTCTAACTTGTTTGTTATTTTATTCTAGGGAGCTGGAGACAGTTTTGTGGGAGCACTCGCCTTCTACCTGGCTTACTATCCCAAGCTACCCATGGAGGAAGTGGTCAGGAAGTCTAACTGTGTTGCCTCAGTGAGCGTCCAGGCATCGGGGACACAATCTTCGTATCCTTACAGGAAGGACTTGCCTCAGGACCTTTTCTAATTGATATTGTCTAGCTCAATGTACTGATTTTATCTTATCCCAGACTGCATTATTCTCCCGACTGCACAGATGTTCCCCTCCACTGACTGGAAAGAGCAGGAAAGTCTCTTTGCTTCTCATTTGAGGAGTCCTGTTAGCTCCTGTTCTACGGTTGTAAAGATGGGGCAGGCTGGTTATCTTTCAGACACAGCACAGCAGCTCTCTCTGGCCCCACATGCAGCCTCCGGGCTGTGGCCATCCCCCAACACACCATCCTGCAGGGGATACAGGCAGAGCTCACAGCAGCACAGTCTGGAGGGTATTGGGCCCCTGGTAACATTTTGACCTGGTTTTATCAGAACTCGAAGGGCGATGCCAGCACTGTGCTCTGCAGCCTGCCCACCCACGTAGGGTCCTTCGTATGGGAAGGGGGCTGAGAATGCTGCTGAGCTGACCCTGAAATACGTGTCGAGCTGTATTGCCCTAAACAGAGGTGGGACAGCTAGAGAAAACCCTCCAGCAAATCCTGTCAGAGATTTGGCAACCTACTTTCCTCACGTTCAGTAAAAATCCAGAAGTTAAAAACTTGGCCTGCTTACCTGGCCTGAAGCACTACAGCCCTATTAGCCCTGCTCACGGCTTATCCACCAGCACATCTTGTTCCACCAGGTTCCCACTTCTCCTTCCTGGCCCAGGAAGGAGCTGGCGCGGCGCTGCCCCTCCAAGGACTGACACCACGTCGTGGTCACTACTGTTGAATCTGCGGCTGGTAGGTTAGAAAAACTTGCGATCCTGCCATTGAATTCCTGCTGTGGAAAATGTTAATTTTTATTGCCTTATAAAACAATAGTTCCTTTGAAGATTACAGCCTCTTTCACAATGGAAAACACAGACAATGGGATTTGCTATTTAATTTTTTTTAATTGAGTACTGTAAAAATAACTCAAAAGATAAATAAATGTTACTGTGATGATCTATGTCCAGACATGAAGAATTTTCTCTCTCTACATTGTTTTATTCACAATGGCCTTCAAATCACAGGAGACGGTGATCCCAGTTCATTTCCTCTCTTTTCAGCCCATGCTGCAGGATTTCTGAATCAGCATTCACCCGGTTCTCCCCCCGAACTATCCTCTCCTCGTGCATAAATCAAGCGCAGTCATTGTTCAGATAGAGCGGATTTTTCTCTTCTCTGTGAAGAGGACACGTTGTTTCGCTATAGAGAAGAAAAAAAAATCTATTAAGAACCCTGAAGTGTTAAGACCCAATTCAACAAGCCTACATCCCTTTCTCCTGGCTGCCTTCGCTGCTGACATGACCGTGGAGCAACCACGGCTGGCGCAGCGCTGCTGTTAACCAGCTCCTGAAGGAGCTGAGCACTGCTTTCGCTTTACCACATGTAATTTTTAGCTCCTAAGAGGTCCCTTTTACCTCTGTGAAAATAACCATCAGGATTTAAGTGGCTGAAAACATTCACCAGCTGCTGTGTGCGACTATTCTGAGTCACAGCTGTTTGATGTAGGGACAAAAATAGGTTCTTACGGCTTTCTACTACTCTCCAGCTCCAGAGCCCAAACAACTACGGATGACAAGCTGGATCTAGGCAGTCTCACAGATCGACTGGAAAGTGAAACGGAGCCTGCCTCCAACACCTGATGCAGATGTTATAAAGTCAGCTCGGCTACAGGCTAAGCACAGTCGACGCGGTACTGCAAGAATGCGGACAAAGCTTTGCAGGGCCGTCTGAAAAGCACCGCCGTTCCGATTCAACTTCAATATTTGTTCCTTTGAAAGTGATGCAAGGGCAATCCACGCAGTAACAAAATCGCTCCTTCCACATAAAAGTTTCGCTTTAAGAAATCCTCCAACTTAGTAACACGTTCTGCTGTTGCAGTTAGGAGGTAGTGAAACTTGGGCACTACTGCCACTACTTCACCAAACTCATTCTGTGGAGGGCCCAGGTTTTTGAAAAGTACAAAACATAAGGTGAAAATGCATGCCAAGTGAAAATGCTTCCTAACATATTCCTGATGTGAGTTGGTATCTAGACTCAAATTTACTTCCCTTCACACATGCAGCACTTTCTCACATCAATTTCTCACTTGTGTTCTAGTATAGGCTACAAAGATCAGAGCTTTTTTTCTTAATTACTTCCAATTTCTTACTTCAACAACCTACTACATGTTCTGCAACAGAAGCACTACGTAGCCTGAGCTCTCCAGTCTTCACATTTCCTGCAAGTCGTGAAGCTCCTGGAGGTACGTTTTGCACAATGTTCTCGTGCAGTAAAGGGAACACTAAGTTAACATTTTCTTATTCGGGGAACAATCCCGGGGATCTCCGATTCCCCTGTGTATGAAATTCAGAAGGAAGGCCATAGCCTCTGTCAGCAGGAGTACTTTGATGAGTGCGTACAGTTTCCCCAGTAGTTTCTCTCACTTGACATAAAGCTCCTGGTCTGTTAGATCTGAGTATGAAAAGGTTAATTAACTAACAACAACAAAAGCCTGCACCACATAGCTCCTGGTCATGCATTATGTCATATACTCAGAGCTGCTCAATACATCTCTTCATGCTAGGTTTAAATAAATCTTTTTTTGCACCAGCTCCCCAATTTCTAGCCTCGTCTGGTTCAGTTTCTGAGTTTCCCCAAATTAATCTTTATAATGTTAGCTGCAGACTGCCTCCTCCCCCAGAAACATGAGCTCTGTCAGCTTTCAAAAAGCTTTGTGAGTAAAAGGCATCTTGTCAAGTACTATAACTCACCACCAAATCAGATTGTTAAATGGAGAAAATTTGCAAGGACCAGAGCAACATAAAACAACCCACAAACCGTTATCTAGAGAGTGGTATCATTCGGGGAGGAGGAAAAGTGCTTCTTTCTTTAAAAGAAAAAGTCCATTTTGTAAGCGATGGGCAAAATTTATTGTCTGGAGAACCCACGGCAGCTGAACAGAACATTTCTATTGAAGCACGCTTCGTGTCTGCTTGTTGGAGGTAGCAGTCTAGCAAACCACACAAAGAAACAGAATGAAAGAACTCCTGTGTCACTTTGCTTTGCCACTGACATGTGGCATGGCTGTCATCAAAGACTCTGAAGTGTTGGGCAAGTCCTTACTTTGTTTCAGCGCCACAATCTGTAAAATGAGGGTAACGTTTACTTCTCAGTGGAATGTCATGAAGAACAGCAACTGTACAGTCATCTGAGTATCAAATGTGTTATGACATACTCTGCTCAGATGGGAAAAATCCTGTTACTGTCAAGCTTTTACCCCAGACAACCAGAGCAGCTTACACAGAGCGGGCTGACTTCTTCCCCAAACCCTTACCGATGGGATCGTATCTCAGCAGGACCAGTTTGTCCTGCAGTCGCAGTCTCCTGATGTTGAAACAGTAGCCAGTCTCTGCTGCGCTCTTCATCCTCACCAGAATGTACCTGAAGTCACAAGGGAGGCGTCTGCATCAGTGCACAGCACACAGCCACGGCCGGCCGCGTGTCTGGCGCGGCACTGCCAAGTGGACAAGCTTTAGCGTAAGCAATTTGTCACATAATTCATTTCAACTCCACAGATGTTGTGGATGGGACCTTTAAAATCATATGCTACAATTATTGTAACACACAAAAAGAGCCTGCTATCAACTATAAATTCCAGCATCAAGCTAAAGTAAATAACTCTTAAGCAGTACACAAGCCCAGAGAGAAGTAGCTCCTCCATAAAACAGGGTGGGGGAGTGAGGGAGAAGAAGAGGAAAAAAACAGGAAAAAAAGAAAAAAAGGAAGAAAAAAAAAATCAACACACAGTTGAGTCACTACAGCTTAAACGATAATGGAAAGAAAGGAAGGATGATGGTAGTTAGAGACGTTCAGGCTGCAGATAGTGCCGTATCTCAGACTATCACTTCCACATGCAGAGAGGAACCGGAGCAATGGAATGGAACGAGAGGCACGCAGAAAGGAGAAGCAGAGCTCCTCGGTGCCCTCCGTCCCTGCGGAGGCGCAGGACCTGACATTTGCCCGGCCGGCGGGAACCCCCTCCCCACCAGGTGACGCTGGGCACATGGAGCAGGCCGGCGGTGGCCCCGTGCCCCTCACCCTGCAGCCGTTCCAAGGCCTGCACGGCTTCCCAGAAACTGAGGGCACCTTCTGCATTTCAAAGGAAAGGTCAAGGCCTTTAGCCATCTGTAAATGACATCTTTCTCTGCCACTGCGATAAAGGTTTGGCTGCACCTCTGCACCTGGGCACTCGGTTCACTTTCCCGGATCCGCCTGCTTCCAGTTGGGTCACACCTCACCTTGGCGAGACCCCGTCCTCCCTCACTGGCACAGCTCTGCCCCGTGTCCTTTCCGGAGCTCTCCCTTTTCGGCTTTGCAATGTCATTTACTGTGAGGTACACGTAAACAGGGAATCACCAGCTTCCCTCCGACCAACTGCCCGAGCATCGTCTAGGGATCACCCCAGTGACTGCCCTCTCCCGTACGCCGCCACAGGTGTGATGTGCGGCACCACCACCCGCACGGACTCCTTCCCCTGCACCTGGCCCACTTCCTCAAAGCCTCTGCGCAGTTTCCCCTTTTGGGGGGAATCGGTGGTATCAGTATGACCAGGCATACTGAAATTCTTGCGCACCACATACTTCAGGCCAAGTCCTTTCTGAACAACACGCCTCGTTCGTAAAACCTGCTGCCCAATGAAGAGCTGTAACTGGGAGCTCAGGCAGAGGAGAGCTGTGGAAAGCTATCGGGACTACGGGGATAAAAACAGGGGGAAGCACATAAGGATAAATAATGTAAGGAGATGAAATATTCCTGAACTATACACAAGACCACACAAAGAACAGAGGAAGGAACAGCAGGAAAAAAAAAGGCAAGGAAAAAGATAGCACTATATTAGCAATACCATTTTTCACCTCAAGAAAAAATCTTGCTTTGCTGTGTTTGTTTCAGCAGAAAGCTAAGATATCAAACTGCCCTCTTCCCTGTCACACGTGCTTGGAAAGTGACCCCTTAGTTTCTAACCCTGACAATTGTGCAGAAATCCTGTATGAGAAGAATCTCTTCAGACCCAGCAAATGGATGATACTGGCTATTTTGGGGGCTGATTCTTAAAAAATTCAAAAAATGTAGCAGAAGTCAGTTTCCAAGGCTGCGTGGTACCAAATATTACTGAGTTGCACAGAATGCAGCTTCACAGAATGACAAGACAGAAATGTATTGATACAAATTTATCAGTTTAGCTCCATGGATTTGTCTAGCTAAATTCATTATAAACAGCATTTTGGATCCAAGTCACTCTCTCCATGTGATCTCATCTCCTTGCACCCATGCTGTTAGTGTGCTGAAGTATATACTCTTTCCTTCCTTTCACAACCCTTAAAGCACATCAGCTTTCTTTACAGGTCAAAGGGCTGTGTAATTTTTTTCTGGAGCCCACTAACATCTCCCCTGAGCTGAACTAAAGAGCAAATCAAGATGTCCAGAGTACTGAGTGCACCCCTTCTGCTCCATCACGCAATGTGCTACGATCGGGAAGCCTCCCGTGCCCTGTCCGCGAGAAAGGTTCAGAGCAGCTGCCGTAAGTCCAGCCTGCAAACAGCATGAAGGTCCCCACGGTACCTCAGCTGGCCCCACCTGGCTGGAAAAGCACCAAAGGTAAGCAAGAGGAAGATCCCGTGGCTGATTTACAGCTTCTCTTTAAAGCATAACGCACCAAGGTGTGCTTCCCCTGCACAGGGCACTCTGGGTAAGTGACAGTACATAGGACAAAACTCACCTTTGCTGCAATTTTAGAACACAAGTGCTTTTTTTACACCACTCTGTACCTACCCATGTAAAAAAACGTGTGGAAGGACAGAAAGGACGCAGCTAGACTCGAGGGCTGCAATTCTGTCATGTATGTTAGGGAATTCTACACAGGTCTGATATTTTGTAACGTCACTTGCTACAGGGGGGTAGCAGAAATCAAAGACCGGTCAGTAAAACATCACTTACTTTGATTTGCTCTTGGCCACTGTTTGTTTGTGCGTTTGGTTTTTTTTTTCAGCATGAAGAAAAGAAAAAAGAAACAGTTATTATTTTATTTCTTTTTATTATGCAATACACATAAGGGTACAGTTTCCTACCGCCTGCCCCTGCGATAACCCCGGTCAGACGGGCAGTACGGCGGCACTCGGTGCCGCAGGAGACACCTCACTGCTTGTCAGGCAGGGCGCTCAGGCGCCGGAACGGGCTGCCCGACCTCTCCCCGAGCACCCCCAGGGACGGTGACCCCACCGCCTCCCTGGGCAACCCGTCCCAACGCCTGACCGCTCCTTCTGAGGAGAAATGTCTCCTCGTTCCCAACCCGAGCCCCCCCGGCGCATCCCGAGGCCGCTCCCTGTAGCCCTGTCGCCGTTTATCTGCGAGAAGCGCCCGGCCCCGGCCCCCCCCCCCCCTTCAGGCAGCCGCAGGCAGCAGCGGGCTCTCCCCTCAGCCCCCGCCCCGCGCGGCACGCCGGGAGCTGCAGTGGCGGCGCGGTGCCCGCTGGGAGCTGTAGTCCCGCCGCAGGGCCCGGCCGGGAAGGTCACGCTGCAACCGCCGCTTAGAGCCGGGACCCCGGCACGGCACGGCACGGCCCTGCCGCCGCTCCCCGCCCCGCCCCGCCCCGCCCCGCCCGGCCCGGCCCGGCCCGGCCCCTCCCGCCCCGCCCCGCCGCACTCACGAGCCGCCACCGTGAGGAACATGGCGCCGCCGCGCCGCCGAGCCCCCGCCGCTCACGGCCGGACCGGCGGAACCGCCTCCGGGGGGCGGGGCGGGGCGGGGCTGAGCGGCGGGGCGGGGCGGCGGCCGGTAACGGCCGGTAACGGTCGGGGCGGGCGCGTGAGGCGGCGCTGGAAGGGGACGGTCACTGGAAGCGCTTGTCCTGCTCTGAGCGGGGCTCGGGGGTTTCCTCACGTCTACAAAGTTCACGATTTCCTCTCCTCACATCTCCAGAACTCGCAGTAGAGCCGTGGCTTCTCCTCCCTCCCTCAGCGATTAGATAAACTGTTAATGAAGTAGTTTGAGTCCTTGAGTATTTAGCAATTAGGGCAATAAAAATGGCAGCTTGACACGTTCAGGTGGAAAACAAGACTTGGGCATAACAGCACACAGCTCATTTGATGTTCTATGGCTTGAAAATCACAGGATCACAGAGTGGTTTGGGTTGGAAGGGACCTTAAAGGCCAACTAATTCCAACCCCCTGCCATGGGCAGGGACACCTCCCGCCAGACCAGGTTGCACAAAGCCCCATCCAGCCTGGCCTTGAGCACCTCCAGGGATGGGGCACCCACAGCTTCTCTGGGCAGCCTGTGCCAGTGCCTCACCACCCTCTGAGTGAAGAATTTCCTCCTAACCTCTAATCTAAATCTCCCCTCTTTCTTCGTTTAAAACCATTCCCCCTTGTCCTGTCATTATCTGAGCAAAGAGTCGCTCTCCATCTTTTTTAAAGTCCCCTTTAAGTAAACACAAACAGCCGGCCCTACAGGAGACAGGAGCAAAATGGCACCTCAGGGAAAGCAGTGTCACTCGCATCAAGCACTCACTTGATTTCCCATTCCTTGTTTCAACTCAATTATTTCCAAATACTTTCTCTTAATGATACATTTCAATCTTTTCCATTTGGCCTTCGAAAATATAAATCTAGTTGTTACATAATCTGCCCATGAATATCAGAGTGAGAACTTGAAAACAGTCAGGATGCTAAAATGTGAGTGCTGTAAGACTTCTCTCCGATCTGCGCTATTGCCTCAGTCAGAGCGCAGACTAAAATGGATTGGGATTGCCAACCTCCTGACTTCACTGCCAGGAATATAAATCAACATTAAGGAAGATTTTTAAATGAAATAGCAAGTTAAACATTTGTACAAACACATCATCAAATAGAGGTTATACTGCCTCTTTTTAAACCTCTTGCCTGCTGGCAAAAATAAAACTGTTCCAGTGACATTTTCTCTGCTCTGCTGTGACAAGGGCTGCATAAATATAGACACTGTGGATTAGAATAGACTTCAGCAATCTCCAACTTCCTTTCTAACAGCCTCTCCTGCAGACAGTTTTCCATAGCTATGGGTGAAAAACAGGGAGTCTAAAACTGGTATGTATGGCAAGACGGTGACAGCATAGCACGTCCCTGATGGCAGCAGTCAGAGCTAACCTTGGGGGATGAGACATGCTGGCTGGAGAAAAGGAGAAAGAGTCAGGATTTCTGACCCCAGCTCCCATACACGTTTCTTGTGTGGGCTAGGATAAGCCATGTACCTTGAGATCTTTGATGGCATGTGCAGTGAAAATGCAAATTTTTCCTTCAACTTTGCCTAGAGAAAGCAAGAAGTGTGATGAACTGTAATGCCAGCCTAGATAATTCTGATGCTTGCTTAAAGAGAAGTCACTCATGTCTCCAGTGGAGAAGCTGCTGGTGCCAAATCGATCAGTGTCACTCAGAATCAAATGCGGCAGCTTTTTTTTTTTTTTTTCCAGCTAGAAAAACAACAATTTGTCATGTTATAAGCTAACTGATTTTTTCCATTTCCACGCTTTACAGTTTAGGCTGAGTCCTCTTTTACCTCCAGGAAGTGAGGAGATTGCTGCTTTTTGCCAAGAAAGTGTGGTCAGGTTGCTGGCACACATGGGGCAGGCGAGGGACTGGCATCCAAGTCTGGCAGGGGTGATGCTTCTTCATGTGTGCATGGCTCTTCAAGTAAGTCACCACTTGAAAAAGAGGAAAGGAGAGAGGGGCAGCAGGCTAAATGTTTGCAAAGTAAATATCCTATCGGCATTATATTTTTATGTGAGTTACCGTCAATTAAAGCATGCAAAAACCCAGTGCTTGAAACAAGAGAATAACGTTCTAAAGTCTGGGAAAAGCTCCACCAGTTTGTCCTGGTTTCCCACAAAAAAAAAAAAAAAAAAAAAAAAAAAAAAGCAGCTAACTAAGCCAAAAAATGCACACAGCTTGGTGGACATGGTTTTAAAACAGCCAGGCTGTTTTCTCCTATCCTTCTTGCTTTCCCTTCCTCAGCTAGTTACAACTTAGCAGGCTTCTTGCTGTCCGCAGTGCTACACAAACACTCAGTGGGCACAATTGTACAAATCACTCATCCCAGATAACACACGGATTTTTACATTCCTTCTGCATATCTGAACCCATTATCCCAAGAGGGCCCAGAAGAAAGTGGGCATTAGCTTAATGCAGCTCTGAAAGAGGAACTGTCCAGGTCAGGAGACTGGGAATGATGGAAAGAGCTGTCTTAATTGCTAAATCACTTTAAGCCAGTGACCAAATCCGTTTCAGCTGCTGGCCTGTTTGTGGCCTGTTTGAAGTGAGCTGGCTGTGGCTTTTAGCCCAGTTCTTAGAGGTGTCCGTGTCACAGTATCAGAGCATTTGCTAGCAGTCTTGTTAGGAAAGCCAGACAACCAGTGGGCTTGGATGGCTCACTTCTTGCCTCTGGAACTCAGGCCCCCTAAGTCCAATGTGGGGCACCCCCGTGTGGCACAGCTCCATTTTCGGGGCTGTACCTGTTCCTTGCTTATTCCCTCCAGAGCTCCGGGCTCTGGATCTGTTCCTGGAGCTCCTTTCCCCAGCACTGACGTCATTCACATGTAAGGGGGGAAGAACAAAGACGGCACTCGCCTGTTTTCTTGTGTGATTTTTCAATACCCATTTCCCAATCCCAACCTCCAAAGTAACAACATCCTTTCAAACCGCCCCCTCTTGAAATGCCACAGTAGCCAAACAGCTGCAAATCAAAACACCTTGTAAACAAGTGACTGAAATCCCGTGGGATGCCCGAGGGCTTGGGCACGTCTCAGAGTGATTATAGTTCCTGCTATACAAATTGGAGTCCATGTAGCACAGTTCGTGCCAACTCCGAGCTCTTGCTTTTTATTTTTAGTCCTGTTTGTAGAGGGGTTCTCATGATAAAAAGAATGACGTTTGGTATCAGTGATACACTGATAAAATTAGATAGTAGCCCAGAAGTGATCATACGAGTAATCCTCCCCACTGAAACTTTTTCCACAGGATCTGGGATCCTGTGGGCCTCGAGAAAAGCTTTTCTCTGGGTGAATTTCAGTTCTCATCAGCAGGCAGCTGAAAAATTGGACTCACATGGGATATGTGTGGTGAGTCTCACGCAAAGAAATGAATGTCATTGTCATTGCTTATGCCAACAGCTGGGACCAGCTGGGGCACGAAAGACAACATTGTCTACATGTGTACAGCTGATCAAAGGTTGTTTTTAGCAAGCCTCTAAACCTTCTTCCCTTTTTGGGCCAGCAGAGTAAGGCTTTTGACTTCCAAGCATGGTGTTTTGTACACGGAGCAGCTGAAGTCATCAGCAGGGCTCGGTCCTGAGGCTTTTTAGTCCCCTAGATGTAAGTCACCCACACTGTTGCTGAAGGCATTCCTGTCTTTGGAAGAAGAGGCTGTCTACAGGGAGGATGGGGTAGAAGGTGCATTAGGTTACATCTCTAAAGTAGATCTCTCAGGAGAACAGAGTCGGTTCTTATTTGTTTTGGCTTTTTTTCTAAATGTTGGATTGCTTTCATTTTTACCACGCTGTAAAATAGGAAAATACAAGATGTAAACTGGTCAGCAAACACTCTCTATTGCTTAGGAATGTGTGCAATTCAAACAGGCAGCGTACCTAGTGCGCCAGCAAATGAATGTGGGATTGGTTGCAAATTAGCACAAAAGGGATTTAGCTGTGGTACTGTGGCACAGAGTTTATCAGAAACAAAGCTGTGAACCCATAAGACCAGTTACTTTTAAGCAGGATATGTAAAGGTGAAGGGAGAGGGTAATTATGCACTGTGAAGGTGGTGTGATGCTGACAGATTTTTTTTCCTCCTGTAGCTTATTGGAGGAAAATGGTTCAAGTGCCCGGACGTAGTTCATTTTATACCAACGAATCTCTTTGATTGGTTTATAACTCCCATCACTTCTTGGCAAGAGAGGTGTCTTCAGCTTTAAGCTGGAGCTATCGGTTCTAGGGGAGAAGAAAACAGGCAGGTGCAAGTGTGGCAAGTGGAGGTGGTCCTTACCATTTTTCAGTTCTGGAAGAAAGTTTTCTTCTAGAGAACTAGGAGAAGAATAGGGCTTTCTGCCTGCCATGGCCTCCCTAGAGACTTTCTCACTTGGAAGAAGGTCACAGGGTTCAAAGCTGTTTCTCAAGTGCTGCTATGTAGTGTAGCTGTGATGTCACGCATCATTACAAACATGTTATTATTTCATTCATTGTTTTGGGAAATGATGGGACTGGAACAATACACCCACAGAAGTTCCCTCCCTCGTCCCAGCAGGCTCTTTTGTGAGTTCCTTATGATCTGTACCTGGCTAAATGATGGCTGTCTGCCTATGTCTGGTAATCGTCTGTCTCTGGGGAATTTGGAGTAGGAATATCGATGGGTTTTGTAAAGGGCGTAGAGCTGGAAAGGAGGAGAGGGACAGACATTTGTGGTGTTGTGGTTTATCAGCTGCCTGATCCGAGAACTCCAGGCTGAGAAGGCCCCAGGGCTGCATTGCTGCAAGCACTGAATGCACCGTCGCTCCTTTTTCTATGCGTTTGTGCCTCTGAAGCCAGTCAGTCATTTACACCTGACGGGACAGCAGAAAAACAGAGTTAAGCGGGGCAGTGTTCCATTCACTAATGTCTGCTTAGATCAGGTTTGAGCTAGACTTGGGATCAATACTTAAAAAAATATGAATCATCATGCAGGAACAAGTGCTAGAAATGAGGCGCAGCAAGGGCACACATAAAAATCTGTCTGAAGCCATAGGCTCTTGCAAAACCATCTCTGACTAGTTCCCTAAACTTTTTTTTCATCTGCTGTAGTCTCTCTCTACCCATTTTACCTCAAAACATACAATTTGAACATCCCGATGACACACAAAAAGCATGCGGTGACCTTTGCGCAGTCTCTGCAAAGCGATTGTCTTTCCTCCTGCTGTTTCGTAAGCACTGTCCGGCCTTGCTCTGTCACATCCCCGGACAGGAAGAGATGTTCTCTCTCCTGTAGAGGGGAGGCAGTCCGTTTGGTTAACAAGATATGCTCTAAACAAGTATTCATAGGCGCCTTTTATAAGGGATTTGTTGATCGGCGAAGATTTATGTACACTCCTGTCACCCTTTAGCCCATCTTGAACTTTTCGGTGCTGTTAGCTCAGCCAGATAATTTAAAGGTAGCTCAAGCTAGCTGGCTGGAAATATTCCTTGCCTGACAAAGAACAAGATATTTCCCCACATCGTTAGATAGATCAAAACATACTTCAGCTGCCCACAAAACAAAGCTAGACTGAATCATATGTTTTCACCAAAAGTTATCCTACCCAAAGGAACCAGAAAAACCTTTCAACATTTTTTTTTTCCTCCAGCTCTTACAACAGAGGCTCCAACCTCACCTTTACAGGAAAAACTGCTCTTTCCAGCCATGATGATCGATAAGAGACTAGGTGTTGCTCCCTAAATGTAACTGATTCAGTCACTCCAGTCCAGTTCATCAGAGGTGCCTTGCTATCTAGTCTCACCTCATTAAATGTCCAAGAGGCATAACTCCCAAAGAATCACGTAGGTAAATATGATGAAGATGCGGTCCATAGCACCTGACCTTAGACAAAATTCCTGTTCAAACGTTCTGCACGCTCACACAACCCGCTCCATACTCCAGATGGAGTGGGAGAAAACGGGTGGGTTGATCTTCCCAGCCCTGCCCTGCACCAGCTTCTGATTACCTAGTTCTGGGTAACTGAGAAGATCCAGATCTCACCGCTTCCCTGGTACAAAAATACTCTTGCATCATTTTGCAGTCATGATGCTCCTGGTGAAGAGTGCACATACTCCAGTACTTAGCTGCCTGTAGTGACCTCGTGCCGGTATGAAAATGATGGTCTGGGCACTTCATGCTAGCAGTGAAACAGAAGGGTTTACTGGAGAGGGAGAAAATTTGTATGTAAAGTTTCTGCAGAGCTAAATCAATTCCCAGGGTTTTTTGAGCTGCTGAACAGCCTGGGGTAATCATTGCACTTCTCTGTTTCCAGTTCCAGCCTTTTCTCTCTTCTCGGCAGGGACTGTCTTCTTCTCCGTATTTGTACAGCCTCTAATTTTGCAGGGTCCCACCCCATCTGAGCATCTGCACCAGTATTGTGGTATTGGTGGCCCTCCGCTTGCAGGACAGTCTGCAGGACACCTCCCCAGCTGCCCTCCCGCCTGCGATACCTGTGGGTGAAATGCAGGCAAACGCATTCAAGTTAGACATAAATCTGATGCCAACTGCATCTGGCAACTGCTCTGGCACTGCGCAGGACTGCCCCAGGATTTCTAGTTATTTATAATTCAGCATCAGATTGGACCCAGTTGCTCCTGGTTAGAGATCTTTTTGCAATAACAAACTAAGATTACATGAAGAGCTTAAAAAAGAATTTCACCCCTCCGGGGCTAAATTACTTCCACTTATATACAACTGTCATATCTTTAAAGGGCAAATGCAGAAAGCTAACACTGGAAAATATAACTCTACAACTGAGATTATCTGCCTGCCCTCTCTAGGCAATCACATATCATATCTATAAGGCCCTTCGTAGCAAAAACCAAAATTCAGGCTAAGTGGATGGAAGATTTATGTACAGAGTAGGAAACAACAGCTTGGGAGGAGGTGTATTTGAATGCTAGAGCCAGTTACAAAGACAAACCTCAAACACCATACGACTGCTTTTACATAGCATCTCACTCATGTCTGGTAAAATCACTCCTTGCTCGCCCAGACTTTGCAAACTCCTAGTCACCAACTGAGAAAGGCATGGTGACGTACACGTTACGGTAGCATCCGGCACTGACAAACAATCCGCTTCCATATGTAGCTCAGGATCCATTCCAGACATTTTAGAACTGATGTGTTTTTCATGAAATAAGAATGGGGAAGCAGGGGAATAAAAACCCTCTGCATCAACTTACCTGTCCCACAGGAGGCCTCATGCTGATCAACTCACCTTCAGTAAATTTAATCAGGAGCAGAGCTACACGAGAACATGAAGGTCATGCGTTCTCTACACTTTTTGTGAGTATTCCCAGTCATATGATGAGAGAGCAGTCACGCTTCACATAGTGGCTGTATTTAGCTCTGATTATATACCTGGATTAATAATTGAAGCACTTAACCCCAGGGGGAAATGTATTTCCGTGAAGAACACAGAAGCTACAGTGGGGGGAGCTCAACATGTCAAACGCCAAGACGTGGAGCTGCTCATAGCCCTTTGTTCAAAAGTTTTCCCACAAAGAACATTATTGTCTCTTCAGAGGCCTGGGGGATGTAGGCTTTATTTTCAACTTTCCTCTTGCCCCTTTTTTAGTGATAGCACAGGAGAAAAGTGGAAAGGGAGAAAGGAAAGATGAGGAAAAGAAAAAAACATTTTGCACTTTTTTAAAAAATCAGATAATTTACATAGAAAAGACTGGGTTTCACATTTTCATCCAAGAAATGACAATGTCCGTGTTTTTCCTTGTTATTGTTGTTGTTTGATTGATTGATTTTATTATTTTTTAAGTTCTGCCTATGGGAAATATCCCCTGTTGAGGCCTTTTTTTGTGGTTTCTTTTTTCCTCTTTGTGTGTGAAGTTGGGGGTCAGCACTTCATTGTCTTCAGAGAACAGCACGCTGAGACCAGTGACTAACTGGTACCTTGACAAGAAGCCTAGCCCGTTCTTCAGCCACAATAATATCTGCCATCTCCAGCTGCTGTAAATGCATGGGTGGCTCTCCCCTGGGTTTGGGCTCTGCACGGTCCCTCCCAGGAACGATATGAGAACAGACTTTCAGAACAAGTTGCTGAAAGGTCTCCTCCACTGAGAGAGTTAAAAAATCACTGCCTGTTCATGTCTCTTTGTTGTTTGCTTCCCTCTTCCCGTCAAGTGTGCTGGTGTTTGATATCACTGACTTGATGGGCTGGGGGATTTTCTGAAAGAGTCTGAGATGATTCTCTGGGGTGCATGCCCCTGTTGTGCCTGAATTCCGCCCTGCTTTTACTGCCAATGAATCCTCAGCGGCCTTGATTTTGGCCCTGTGTGGAAATGCTCAGGCACAGCAGTGATGAGTCCAGTTTACAGGGAGTCGTGTGGTCCCTTGGTCAGCCATGCCCGGCTGTGCTGGAAGTGCGAGCAGCAGCAGGTTGGTCAGCAGTCCTTCCTGAGGGCACTGCTGTGAGGACGGTATGCTTCCACTGACTGCAAGGGGAGCTAGGATTCTGCACTTGTGGATGGAAGATGATCTACCTTACCTCTACTCTGTAGTAAGCACCGAAATCATCATGTGAAGTGAAGTGCGAGCTGTCTGCTTTGCACAGAGTGGCAGTGAGGCAGAAAGGGTAAATGAGGTATCCAAGGGCTTTGATAACATGAGGGTCGGAAGGAAGTTTAGTAATAGAGCGTTCCTGTCTCCCTATTTCTGTGTTCATATCACATGCAGCTGTACCCTTTTCAATAAAATCCCAAGATTTAGAGAGACCAAATCGCTGTAGGCCTCCCTGGTTCATTCAGTCTGATGCAATTTATCATTTAACCTTTTTAAGCAAATCTACCAGTTGCCAATCTTGGCTTCGTTTTGTCATTCCTAGAGCGGCTGAGCAGAAAGGTCAGACGGTATGAAATACAACAGTAGGCAAAGGCCATTTCATCGATTCTGATTGTTGCTTAAGAAAAGGAACAACTTGCAGTCAGTGATGCGGTCCCGGATGGGTAGGGTGTGTAATTCTTCACAACCCTGCTGCAATTTCACGTCAACAGAGAGGGTCGAGTAGCTGCCTGCTCTGCTGTGTGCACTGACATCGCTTCTTGCGAGGTCTTCTGTCTTCCAGAAGGAGCCTGCAACTCACTGACCGATTGGCAGAAATTAGGTGGGAGTAGCTGAGGATCTTGAGCAAAACTATTCATTTTCCAGTAGGTTCGTGGCTATATAGAAATCCTGGGCAGTGGAACAACGCACTTACACAGACCGTCTTCCACTGCGCATGCAAGGAACCCTTTGTATCCACTGCATATGCAGGGAATCCTTTGCGTGCAGCACTCTGGCCAGTTTGTGCGACCACTCTTTGACTCTCATGCTTGGCTCAGAGGTGTCATTTGTATAATGCTGCGCCGTCCTAGCCTCTGACTCCCACAGGAAAAGACACCCGTTCCCTATTAGGAATGAGTGGAACAGCCCTGGCAATGACTCGGTCCCAGCAGCTCAACTATTTTGAAAATCCAGACTAAAATTCCCCAAACTAATTGGTATTCACTAAATCTAGGGTCGTCAGATGCCTGGCTTTCTCCCAAGCTCTTTGGCATCCCGAGGAGATTTCCCATTGATTTCAGTGAGTTTGGAATTCTGAGTTTCAGGGAGGCAGTTTCAGCTTAAACAAGGCGTAAGGAGGTTGGGGTGAGGCCTGACCTCATCCCATCTGGCCTCAGGTTACAGAGACTCATCAGCTACTAGAGACAACTGGGAGAGATGTGCTCTGCAGACAGCAGATGAAATCGTGCCTCTTTCCGTCAGCTATAGGTTGGTACGGGACCTACAGTTCAGATCTTTCAGTCGAACGCCTTACATTAGGGCAGACCTCCTGAGTGGTCTCAGGCAGTTCATTCTCTCTGTACCTCTTGGCAGCTCTAAGGACAGTTTTATCTCCTCACGTATTAAAAAGCTGGAGGTCTTTGAAAAGAAAGCTTTATACAAGTACAAAGAATGATTATATTTCAGCAAAGGGAACCCACTGTCAAAGAAATCCACACACACAGCCTTCTGTCTTCAGCAGTCCCTCTCTTCTTGCCCAGTACGACCACATTACCACATTACCGACTGTCAGTTCTTGAGCATCTCAGCCATTGTTCATTCATATTTATTTCAGCTCCAACTAGTGCAGAGTCCAGAGGCTAAGAGCTTTCTGCAAGATTGGTTTCAAGTAGATATGCAAAGAAAGGCAGCTGGGCAGTGGGCCTATTTCCCTTCCAGCAGTTTTTGTTATGATTTTAGATGTGAAATCCGCTGATGGGGTGGAGGCTGAACTGATTTTCTGAACTGACTTGTTCATTGATATGAAAACCTCCTATTTTAAAATGAATCAGACCAAACCCTTACGATATTATCCCGTGACCCAAAGAGTGGCTTTACACTTGGCCACAAGAAGAGTGACATTTTTTAGCTACATGGAGCTGAGATTTCTTCATGCACTGACTCCATTTATTCAACGAGTGACGCACAGTCATGACTGAAGGAACTAATTACCAGATCAAGCAGCCTTGTTTAATCCCTGTTATAGCCCTTAAAGCTGGGCCACTTTTAATTTTTATTTATTTTTTAATTCTCTGCCAAAATCTATTTTTAAAGTTGTTATTGCTGTAGCTGCCAGATATGAGGATGCAAGTGCCTCCCCCCTTCTTTTCTAAGAGAATAAGTGAGTGGGATCACACGGGCATAGATTGACTCTTCCAGATGAAGATCCTAAAGCACTCTGCAATCATTAGTTAAACCTCACAAACCCTTCCTGAGACAGTACGAACCCTTCCTGAGATACCACTAGGTTCCTTTCATTGGTGGAAGGCAAAGAAAAATAGGCAGGGCAAGGGGCAAGGAGGATTTCACTTCTTGAGGAACGAGGGGAGTGAAGGTGTATCCTGTAGATGTAATTCTAAGCGATTTACTCAGGGTGATGTTGTCACTGGGAGTCTTCCTATTGATCTCAGTGGGTTCTCAGTGCCCTGACTGCCGTTCTACCTCCTTCCTCTCGGTCATCATAAACATAATAAGAGCTTGCTGAATAACATTCAGGAATGGTGTATCAGTACATTCAGCCCCTTACCTTCTGCTATCAGTTTGGAGTAACTTGCTTGTTCGTTCAGAGATTACAAAGTGAGAAGAAGCCAGTGTCATCATTAGTCTGAGCAACTGCTTACCATAGGCTGCAGGATCACACTCACTTGCTTTTCCTTGGAAACACTGCATAACTTTCAGTTTTGTTTGTTTGCGAATGGAGAAATCCACCACAATCCTTGCATAAACTGGTTAATTATTCTTACTTCGAAAAACAACATATATATTTATATTTTTCTAGGTGGGATTTGTCCAATTTCAGTTCCCTGTCATGGTTTTATTTATCTGTCTGCCAGTTTAAACATTTCTCCATTATCAGATCTCTGCTTTTAAGTAGGAGCTCAGAGATCGTGATCTCACGATCAACCTTCAAGTCAACCCTTCACCTGATCTGTGTTTAAGCAGATTGAGCTCCTGGAGTCTTTCACTGTAAGGCACATTTTCTAATCCTTTAATCAGCGCAGTATCTCTTCTCTGTACTTTTTCCAACATGTTATCATCCTTCTGGAATTATTCACAAATAACCTTTTCATTAGTCAAGCCATTCTTCAGATGGTTGAATAATATTTGCCTGATGCATTTACAGTAACTTTCCTATTGGTTGGTTATATTGTTTGTGAGTTGTTAACACGAACAGCTGCAGAGGTCTCTTCTCCTACAGCTCCACTGGCCGTAGAAGACAGTTTCATGTGTTGTTAGTCCTACTTCTGGACAAGCCAATATGCCATCTGCCATCAATCCCAGCTGAGCCACGCTGAAATACCAACATGCTAACGTGTAAAAATGTTCCTACGTCTCACGATAGAAAGGGAGATAACAAACAGCCACTCTTGGTTAGCTCAGCCCTTCTCATTTCCTGCAGATTGCCAGAATCCTTTGGTATGCAAGAAATTCTGAGAGATACAATATTATATGTCAGCTATACTCCTGAACTGAGGAACTCCTGAAAGAAGGGCATGTTTATCACCTCAGAAAGCATCATAAGTAGCTGCTTCAACTGATGCTAGTTACTGTATCTTCTTAACCTCTCAATCCCAGTGATTTATCTTAGCTATCAAGCTCCACGGTAAGTGATTGTCCTAGTGGGGTATTTGCGAACAAACAGAAGGCTGCTGTGACTTCTGGGCAAAAATTCATAGTATAAAAGGCTTTCCTCTTTGAGAACGTCCTCAGTCGTTCTTGTTTACAACCGAAAGGGCTAGACGTCCACAGGAAAGCTATGCCTCTACAACAGTTACACAAGTTTTAGCTCGGCTGAGTATAAAGTCCTGTTTTAATTACAAATTACCCTGACTCCTTTCTCCTTGTCTACAGTGTTTTGCTGTTGTTTGCTGCAGTGAAACAGGCTGTGGAACTTCCCCTTTAGCTTTTCGTTAGAAAGCCACTTGTTCAATTTCATGTTCTAGGGTTCAGCTGAATTCTCCTTCCTTGCCATCACATGTTTCCACTGAACACACAACTTGGTGAAGAAATAGCCCCTTCCCTATCCTGCAATCTCCCCTGACCCTACCTCAACCAGACAGGCAGTTGTGGTTGTGTTTGCTCTTGGTCTCTGAACCATTGAGGAAATACAGCCCGATCTCTCTTCCCAGCTACATGACACTCAAATACCACCAACCTCTTCCCTTTCCCCTCCAAGGGAAAATCAGGATGATGGAAAAGCTCACATCGCTGGCTATCACTCTCCTGCAGTTTTGGGTCCTCTGAAGCAGCTCTCAGTGCCATCAGTATGTTAAAAAAGAGCCTCTTTCTGCTACTTTCAGCTAGAAGTTGAGAAAACCACAGCCACCTCCAGGCTTTGATCTTGAGCCAAAGCCAATGACAGTCTCCTTTGTTCCCCAGTTCTTTTATTTTTGCTTTGATAGACACAAGTGCTCTTCTCTGTGCTTTCCCTCTTCTCTCCATTCCCTCTTTTCTCTCCCCACTCCCTTGAACTTGGCTGGGAGTCTGCAACCATTTTGTCCCTGCAAGAGAAAATGCTTCATAAGTCACCAAGACAATACTGGGCCAAGGGAAGTGGGCAGACAGAACCTAGGTGATTTGGCCCTACACGTTAAGACAATGGGCTTTCCTGCCATTGTTTCCCATCAGTATGTCTTACTGCAGGAGGTCATGCACACTCTGTCCTGGAGGCTAAACATGCCCAAGAGGGAAAGGGAAGGGCCATATCAGACATCTGGGGCCAAAGACAAAGCAATTTGTTAACCACATGTGGCAACAAATGAAGCTCTGAGGGAGGGGACTCCAAATAGCAAACTGTCTCCAGATGTTCAAAGTCAATTCAAATATGCCACCTACTGGACCTGAGCTTGGAGACTTGGTAGAGATGGGGCAGATGGCACTGAAGAACCAGGGAAAATGCGCTTCTATACTCCTTAGGGTTTTCTTGTAAAAGATGGTCCTTCCCTCACCTCTTCTTGACTCTGTATTTTATGGTCAGTGTCCTCAACCCTACTCTGCAGAAGTCTTTCATATGGCCAAAAACTGAAGAGAACCATGCAGATTTGGGATGCTCCAGCCTCAGGCGCAGTGGCCTGTGCTTAAGAGGCACTGAGCAACCTTCACACTCATTAGTTTTAAAATATTGTGTGCTCAGCACTTCTGGAACATTTCATGTCTTACTTTCTTGGCCTCTGAGGTAACCCTGGGCGTGACAGAGAGGAAGGTGAGCCATTTGCCCTGGGTAGAGAATGCAGAGAAGTCGGTGATTCATTACCTTCCTACACATCCCAAGGTAGTGCAAGTCGTAATCCCCTAGGAACCTTGTGTGCTGTGGTTCTCATGGAATTGAAGAAGGTAGAATTGAGGGGCAGATCTGAAGTATTGCCTGTGGCTCGGAGCTTTTTCAGCGCGCTAACTTGAAATACTGTCTGTGCTGCTCATCAGCAAATGCAATCAAAGGAACAGAGAAGCCAACCTAATGCTGAGGCAGGTAAATGTTCTTTCATACCTCTTACGTGCCACCAAGGGAAAAGCATCATCGTTACAAAAACAGCTGCTATTTGTTTGAATCCCTCCCTAACATTCCTGGTAGATTGTTTTGGTCATTTACGTTCCAGTTCTACCCTAAAGCTTTGCCACAGGGTTTTGGGCAGGAGTTCAAGTACCTGGCAGCTGGAACCATGCCCCTACTAAGCCACCTAAAGACTGACATTCCAGGCCTCCCCTCATGGAGAAGAGCCTTGGTCCTCTAACTGAGCTTCAGCATCCTGAGTACAAAGCCTGTCAGATTTCATTGTTAACGAATGAGGAAATAAATTTGCTCTAATTATTCTACGAAGAGCTTAGATGGAATTTTACAGGGAAGGAACTTTGTCTAGAGATTATAAGGGGGAGACTCTGAAGCAGGACTCCCAGGTTTTATTTCTGATTCTGCCCCTGGTTCATTGATTGACCCTGACGAATGTTATATCTTGGTTTCCCCCACCTGTAAAAAGGGGTAATGATATCAAACTGTCTGACATGAGTGGTTTTAGGCTTGATTAATTAACAGCCGTGAAACAATCTGAGTTCTCAGTTGGAAGATGCTCTAGTAACGATCAAAGAAATATCTCTAAGTGCCTTTGGTGTTTGGCATTCTCATTCTTTTTCATGTATAGATGACAGCCCTCAATGAGAGAGAACAGAGCTTTCAGTCTACTGACTGGTGCCTGGGCATTAAGGAAAACCGGTGTGTAACGGACTAATAAATTCACTGAAACTGCATTTCTTTTCAGGCTGTGAAGAGCAAGCCAGCAGACTTTTGCTCAACTATTTGTTAGTGTAAAATTTTCAATGAATTCTTTTATGCAAACATTTATTTATTTTTTTTTTCTAAACTATTCACTGTATCTTTGGAGTAGTTTCTACCTGTGTGGAGTGATTGGCCAATCAACTCATATGGTTTTGTGTCTCCTTAAGTGGACAACTCCTGGGCTCCCAAATGCCTTTCAAAATCATACAATCACAGAATTGCTCAGGTTGGAGAGGACCTCCACAGGTCTCTAATCTAGCTTCCTGTTCATCAAAAGAGGAGGTCACCTATAAGATGAGAAGAGGTTGCTCAGGGGGGTTGACTCCTGAAAATCTCCAAGGATGGTGACCGCACAACCTCCTGAGGCCTGCTCCACTGCTGGACTCTCCTCATGGTTAAAAAGCTTTTTCTTAAAGCCAGCTTGAACCTCTTTTTTTCAGTTGTCTCTTGTCCTCACACCATGCACCACAGAGCCTGGCTCCATCTTCTCGGCAACTTCCTTGTAGGAGCTGGCAGGCTGCTGTTCGCCTCCTACAAAGCCATTTCTTCTGCAGGCCAAACAACTCCAGCCACCTCCGCCTCTCCTCACAGGGCTCTAGCCCCCAGTCATATTGGTGGTCTCTCCTGAACTTGCTCCAATTTGTCAGTTTTTCTTGCACTGAGGTTCCAAAACTGGATTCAGTACTGCAGTTTCATCTGAGTAACTTGGGAAAGGGGATAATAACATCTCTCAACCTCCTGGCCGTGCCACTGTTAACACAGCCCCGGAAGACTTTGGCCTTCTTTGCCACCAAAGCATATTGCTGGCTCATGTCCATCTTGCTGTCTGCCTGGGTTCACAGATATTTTTCTGCAGAGCTGCTCCCCTGCGCATCATTCTCCAGCCTGTACCACTGCAGGGGCTCTTCTTTTCCCCGGTGTGGGACTCTACATTTATCCTTGCTGAATTTGGTAGGGTATCTGTCAAGCCCATTCCTCCAGGGCCCTGCACTCCAGTTCCTCAACTGCCCCCCGCCACCCTCATGTCATCTCACAACTTGGCGAGCTAGCACTCCATTTCCTCCTCCTGATAACTGCTAAAGACATTAAATAGGACAGACCTCTGCGGTACCCCACTTGTCGACAGCCCTCAGGTAGAATATGACATATTACCTATTACTCTCTGAGCCTGACCATTGAAACCAGCTCTTTACCCATCTGATAGTCCACCCATCCAGATCATAATGTCCTAACTTGAATATTGTGGTAGACAGTGTTAAGCCTTGCTAAAGTATTGGTAAAATGCCTGCCAAGAAATTGCAGTATTAAGAAAATAGTTGCATGGATTGTATTTACCTGTGTGTGTGTGTTTCTGTGCAGGCTCTTTTTGAAAACAGCCTTCTGAACCATTGTGTGCTCATAGTCTAAAAGCCAATGCGATAATGAAGTGAATTTGTATCTTAGAGTACAATTTCTTGAACATGTGTTGTGCTGTTTTCCACTCTGTGGTTTTCCATTTTACCTTCGACCAGGATTTTTTAAAGCAACTGTCTTTGTCCTTACATCCAACTCCAGTCATGAGTCAAACAGGACCTCTGCATTTGACTTTGACAGAGCTATTTCTAGCCATAAGTCATTCTCTGAAGATTTTCTATCTCTTAACATCAAAAGGAGTTCTAATCTTTTTAACCTCTGCTTTCCACAGTAAATATCAAACATATGGTCCACAGGAGATATGGACCACCAACAAAATCATGGGAAGCTCATGGACTTTGAGAATGGATGTGAGCAAGACGCTCCAGAACAGGATTGGCTCCATGCCCAGCCTGCGTAGGCTTGTCAACATAAGCAGTATGGATCCCAGGCACCATCCACTTTGTATATATCTAGGCTTTAAACTTAAACCAGATCTCCAGCTTCAATTGTCATATCCTTGCTACTGATGTCCTGCTCCATCCTGTGCCTGTCATCCCATCTCCTGTTGTTTGGAGAACCAGCACAAAGAGTTGTTTTCCCCTGACACTGGGAAATTGAGGCTCGGTGTGCTCTTCATAATCTATCCTTCTTCTTGGTGGTAACATTATTTTTCTGAGGAAGTCAAGAATATGCCTTGAGTGCTCCTGGGGATGCAGGGCAAGGTCAAGCATGCAGGAAGGAGGAGGTTGGCCATTTGGGGGAGAAAGAGTTCACTCTTTCTTAAAGCCCTAAGCCGTTCAAGGAGGATGGTGCATGATGGATCTGCTCTACAGTGAAATTGGAGCTATCCTCCCTGTTATCTCAGTGGCTGCTCCTCAGCTCTGGTGTGGTCACACTCAAGACTGTAGTTTGTAATGGAAAACACGGTACCATCACAGACCCATGGCACGCTGAGGTGTGTTTCAGACTGTCACGAGCTGGACAGAGGAGACTGTCTGAGCCTCTCATCCCTCACCTGTCAGAGATCTCCCATCCAGGCTCAATACAGCTATACACAAAGGCTGGTGGCAGAGCAGCCAGGCCTGGTGCTAGAGGACAGGCCTCCCCCCTCTTAAGTCTACAAAAAACTCCAAAATCCCATGTTTGGGCAATTTGTCGAGCTTTCCCTCCTTGGACAATGACAGGTATGCAGTGACACCCAGCCACATAACTTGGAGGAAGTTGTTTGTTTCAGACTGGCCTGTCAGCTTGTGCCTGAGGACCCGTGTTGGGCAACGTGCTGCGGATGCATTGTCCAGGAGTCAGGCAGCACTGCGGTGATGAAATAGAGCACGTGAAAATTACCATATGGGAAAAATGCAGAGGTTGGTACTGGCATCTGACACAGCCGGTGCAGCGTGGGTGAGCGGATGGCTGGATGTTGTTTCTAGCTGCTCTTCCACCCAAAGTGCACCAAGGACCTATGTAAACATGCAGCTGCCTCCCTCTAACAGTACTCTCATGAATGTCATGGTAAGTATTATTTCCATTTGCCAAGAGGTGCAGAATCAGCCTAAGGCTGTCCACGGGGACGTGGCAAAGCCATGTTATGACCCCCAAGGCCCTGAATTTCTGTGCAGTTAAAGACTGAAATCCTTCCCTTACCAATTCCATGCCACAGCACTCGGTGACAATCAGGCAGTCACCTGAAGGCCTTAATGAGGCCTTTAGAGTCCTGCAGCGAATGGCTGAACTTACTGTTGGATTTTCCCATCTTATTTTCTGTCAGAGAATCAGATCTCTTGTAACAACCTGAGTTGCAATGTAGGTACTGCGATATGTTTTTTATGCCAGGGTTATTTACCAAAACTGGGTCCTGTTGGGGTCAGAGGGGATCTCGTCGTGCAGCCTGCCTACCCTCTCTAGAACTGGCTGATCCCCAGTCCCTTCCAGGACAGAGTCAAAGACGCTACTTTGCAAACAGCCTGCGTGTGGGGAAGGGTCCTGCTCTCCGCACACTGGGGACCACAGCCGCTGACCTGGCCACCGCTGTCAGGCGAACACGGTGTGCCTCTTGGACGAGGTGCGGTGACAGCCAGGAAGCCCCGGGGAGCTACAGGTGCTGACGACACGCTGCAGATACCGGCGGGTTTGGGGTTTTGCCCGGGCTGAGTGGCCAAGGGCAGGAGGAGCGAGAGCAGCCCCTTTGCCCCCGCTATCCGAAGTGTCGGCTGCCCACAGCCCAGGCTGTGTTGCCATGGAGACATTGCCCTGATGGCCCGCGATTTCTGATCGTTTCAGTGAAAATAATTTGATGCAATCAGCACAGACGTGGGGTTTGCTCTTACCACACGCCCGCACAGCTACGCACACTCCTGCAAGCATCTTCTTTGTGCCACAGTTTCAGCAAGCGAGCAGGCGAGTTTGCTTGTAAGGCACAGCGTGGCATGTCAGCCAGCGGGGATGGTTACAAACATGGCTTTCTCCGGCTCAGATTAACAAGATCTCCTCCTGCTGCTTGGAACAATGTGTTGTTACCACAACACGACATCTAGTTAAGTAAAGAAAGCCAAGCTCCATCCACCCAAACTTTAAAGCTTTCCCCTCCCCGTCACCACCAGACTTTTCTCGTCAGGTTCAAATTATTTGCCAACGAGTGGTGGAAAAAGCTGGTGCTCTGGTTTGGCCTCTGTTTGTTTGCTTCCCCAAATCACCAGAAGGTAGTTCTGGGAAGCTAACATAACGGGGTGTAAGAAAATGGCGTTGCCCTGTAGTAAAATTCAGGCTACTTCCTTGGAGAGCTGGGCCCCGGTGCTGTCTGTTTTGTCGTACTCCACTGCGGCTCCACTGCCTGGGCTGATGTAGCTGGGTGTAATGTTGTCATTTCAGGTTTTGGTGAACTGAGAGCAAAATCCCAGAGGCCACAGGCGGCACCAGCGATCCTCAGAGGACGGGCTGGCTGGTCACCTCTCTGCATCTCAGCCCGCAGGTGAGCTACGCTGGGAGGGCGGCGAGAGATGCCTGCTGCTTGCTCTTACTACGGCTCTTGAGGGAATCTGCGACACGTTTGCGAGTGAGCCAGGTAGTGGATGGGTGTTGTGCAGAACTTCAGTCTCCCAGTCTGTCAAGCTTGAAAGTTTTTCCAGCTTTCAATTTTGTCTAGAGTTTCTCTCTTAAGACTCCCCCCTTCTTCAAACAGAGCCTCAACTCTGGCTGGGTCCCAGAGATAGATACCAAATGGTGCTTTTTTCCCTTTCTTTTGCTCTTTCTTCCTTCTCGTGAAGCTGGCAGACTCTCCAAACACACATCCAACCAACGCACAGTGCATTCGAAAACAGGCCATCTGGCTGAGCACTCCTTGAGAATGAGGAGACAAGAAAAACAACCCTCTTGGAGCTGGCAGCCGAAAGGCAGGCAGCCCGTACGGGGACTTGATCTCGTGGTGCAATCCAAGAGCCGTCCAATCCAAGGGCATTGCAAAAAAGCTCTTTCCTAATGAGCAGAGTACGGCTGTCTCCAGAAGCGCTCCAAGTCAACAATTTGAGTGGGATGCTGTAACTCTCCTCGCTGCACATGTGCTCATTAATTAAAGCCACTTTGGAAGATGCCCCTGACACCCCCGCCGGGGCTGCCAGCCTACCCTCCCCGAAATCCTGCTCGCTGCTTTGCAGCCCCCTGCTGGGCAGGGAACTGCAGATCCCCAAGGGAAGGATGGGGCCATCAGCATCCAACTCCTAACCACAAAATGGACCCATTGCATCGCTGATGGGCAGCTGCACAGGGAATACAGCGCTGGAAGGAAGTTGCACTCCATTGGCTTTGCTGTCTTTTTTTTTTTTCCCCATCTGAGTTTGGTAACAGCCAGAGTGCTGCAGGCATAAAACTGCTCTGGGAAGGTCAGCGGGCGACAGGAACAGAGTGATCTGAGCAACCCAGTATTGCAATCCTTAGCTATTTTTCTGATGGTTAATGACGAGGTTCGCAGAATTAGGGTGGCTGAGGTGAATGCAGACCTGTTAGTAGCCAAATCCCTCAACAGAAGAACAGGGAGCTCTCACTGAAACCAATAGCACACAGGTTTAAAACAGAATAAAGAAGTTACATGACATTAGGCAGGGAACTTCTGGCAGCTGCTGGCCCAGCAGGTTCCAGAAGCAAACACTATCAGCAGGCTCCAAATGGGAATAGACGAATTCCCAGACAGCAGATCTCTAAATGGACGCTAAAGGGAATAGGTGGGATGTACAATCTAGCATCCCACCCCAACAAAGGTGAATGCCGAGGAAATGCAAGGGGAAGAGAGAGGGAAGAGCCCAGGGCTGTGCGCTGTTCCTGGACAGCCTCTCCTCCCCAGCTGGGAGCAGACTGCTGGGCTGGGGGACCGCTGCTCTGGCCCAGAAGGGCTGCTCTTCGGTTTTCACTGAGGGACTCAGTCCCTCTGCCAGCCTGGTCTGAAGGTTATATGAACAGACTGCTCTGCCTCTTCAGATTATTGGAAGGAAGCTAGAATCTGATTTGGGGGGGAAGCTGGATTTGTGGAATATGCTTCCATGAATGTCAACAGTCACAAGCCCTGGCTTAATCTGTTTGGTCTCCCAGTAGTTACGTTTCACACAGTGACATTTCCACGGGTAGTTACAGCTCTGCATCTCTGGATGGCTATTTCTCATGTTTCTGCTGTGGCTTCCTCCATGCAGTTGTGTTTCCAAGCTCAGGGACTGAAGCTCTTGATATTTTGACTTTATTAACTCAAGAGTAGAGGTCTGTAAATGAAAAATTGCTTGGTTATGTTGAAAAAATATTATAGAGGACAGACGTAACCAGTGCAGGGCTTTAGGAACCCTGTGTTCCTCCTTGCCACTAAGGTGTAAGAGACATTCGCAGCCTCTTCCTTTTATCAACATACAATTTAGTTGTCCCCAGCTGACAAAGATGAGGTACAAAACTGAGATTTTGCATCATTATGTTTTTATACCCACTGCTTTATAAGATTTAACGATGACAGGGAGATGTTCCCAGACTGAAAAGAAAATAACAAACAGGGATTTGGTGAAGTCAAACATACCCCTTCTTCTGCGGTGACCTAATTCAAACAGCAGTGACTAGTTCAGGAAAACCTGGAAGTGACAAGTGATAGAGAGCAGAATGAAGTCAGAACAAAGTCCAGCACTTCCAACTCTAAACCATAATGGAGCAAACGTAAAGAGTAACTGAGAAGCTTTAGTGTGAAAAAAAAATGGGGGAAGGGGCACAAAAAATGAGAATGGACCCATGGGACGCTGAATCTCCTCTTCTGCTGTCATGATATCCTACAACTGATTGAGATCTGTCTTCAGTTTTTTATTCCCGTTGTTCCTCTTAGGAGGTTATTCTGAACTTCACTCTGCTGCTGTTTTGAAGGCTTCTGCTACTTTGCAGCCCAAATTTATTTATGACCAGTGTATACTTGTTTTAAGATCTTTCCATTTTAAAACTCTAACCTGTTATTAGCCACATTTAGTAAAAGTTTAGGGCATAATTCCTTTCCTCCAAATGTGTGTTCTGTTATGCTAACATTGTCCCTTTCCTTTTTTATTTTTAACTTACAGCAAAGCAGAATAATACACAAAGACAAGATGAAACAGATGTTTCAGGCCTACATTACAATTCAGACAGAAATTTAAATTAGCTGAAGACATCAGAACAAAATGCTTTTTAAGTGCTTCTGTGCTATCAGCTACTCAAGGGATAGTTACAGGTAATATGCCTTTCAGCGCCTGTTGCTTCCCTTACAGCCTTTGATGTGATCTTATTAAGAGAGATTCCCTTTAGGAATGTGCTCAGAGCACTAAGCCTTGGGAGCTTGGCATCCCAGAGACCAGATTCCAAACTTGACTGAGATATTTGTGTAAATAGGACTGTTGACACACAGAGAACATTGGGATATATCTCAAAGTTGTGCTGTATGTGTCATTTGTGCTTTATATTCCAATAAAAGATTTACATTTCTGAATTAGTTTTTCTTCAGGCCGATTCCAAAATTAGATGTAGAGAATGTCCAAACTAACTTCAGTAAAAAGGATGCCAGTTGGAACACTTTTCTAGTGAAAAAATGGGTTTGAAGAGAACAAATATTTTCATAGAAAGTGTTTGCTTTCCTTCAAACGTGACCCCCTCTCGTAAACCCAAAAAGCTTAAAAGCAAAAGAGATTTGATTGTTGGCAATTTTGGGATTGTTCCCCTCCCATTCCCTGAGCATTTTCCAATGGAAAATATTCAGGGTTTGGGTTTTTAGCCCTTTGCTAAAATGTCAACATTTTCCAAAGGGTGAAGGAGGGAAAAAGAGAAGAAAAGAAAAACATGTTCTGACCAGCTCCAGTCAGAGCCAAATGGCTCAGTCCTGGATTTGGTCAGGCAAGTATGCTGGAGGGGAGAAAATGGGAGTGCCTTGGTTCCAAGCGCAGTCTGGCTGGGCTGAGGACTGTGTATCACGATCCATTTGTATGAGTCATTCCAGTCGACATTTCACCAGGGGAGTGTGTGTAGTGGCTTTTAAGCACTTCAGGTCAATATGTTAGTTGCAAACACTGCCTTGCTGCTTACTACGGCCACTCTGGCTCTCTGCGTGTGTGTGGGATGCACACAGGTACATTCTGTTCGAGTTCAGGTCCTCCAATATTTCCATGACGTCTCTAACTCACAGAGACAACAATAATACCTGGCACCTATCCAGACCTGTGAATTCAGCTCTCTGCCATTCATAAAAGAGGAGCAAGAAGAAAAATTTAGCCTTCAAAAGCCCCAGCCAGCTACGGAATAGGGAGAAGCGCTGGCAGAGCTGACATAGAGGCTGCTAAACTGCCATCCTGCTTCTGGTGGGAAAGGATTGGCTTCGTTTCCCCAACGTGCTGCTGACCCCCAGCTGTCTCCTCGGTCTCCAGAAAGCTGTCCTGCTGCACTTGGGCACCTTCAGATCTGATGAAGACCAGGGCCATCTTTGCTTCTGCCTCTCCAAGGTGTCTCCCAGAGCTGCAACGGGAGAGCTGGGGCATGGTTGCACACCCAGATTAGGTCTTTGTCCCCCTCTAGTGACTTGACTGAAAAAGAAGTTTTCTGAGGGCTACTCCCTGCAAGCAAGACTGTCATTACTTTAGGCCAGGATGTTGAATGGTTTCCTTTCTCAAGGCTAGCAGGACATCTAAGCACCACTGGCAGGTCATGTAGTTATACGCACTAAGACATTATCCATTACCAATGTAAACAGTAATTAGGAGCTTGACTTTCTGCTCTAACAGGCTGTGTGTGCCTGCTTCCCTCCCATGGAGGCCGGCGGTCACAGACTTCAAATGACGTCCCGCGCTCGGCCCTCCAGGAGACCCGGCCAGGTCCACGGTCACCGTGCAAGAGCTCAAGCAGCGGGGCTCCCGTGCCCAAACACTTGCTGAGTCACAGCCCAGTCACCCATGCGCTTCGCGAGTCGCGTCAGCCATCTGTCACCAGCACATCCTCCTCGCCGCTCTGTGACTCCATGGGGAAAACAACAGGAGGCAGATTGCATTCTGCTGAGAAGCCAGGCTCTCGTGCATCGTGGCGCTGAGTAACCCCTGGCTTGCCTTCTAAGCAGCGGTAAAGCCTTTGGCTCCTCTTCGTTTGGCCCTTTGTCAGGGAAGAAAGTGACATTCAGGTTCAAACGCCGAACGCTTTGGCTGACTAATGAGTGACTGCAAACAAAGCAGACTCAGGCAAGACATTGATAGTATTTTGCAAAAACCTCCCGGCTACACACAAGTCATCTACGCCGGCCTCCACGCCGGCGCTCGCCTCAAACCAGAGTGTTCAAAAAACCAGCAGCTAAACACAGGGAGCCCTGCTTGCTACAGCCTCGGCCCCTTCCGTGTCAGCTAAAAGGTGCGAAAGCGGGGTCTTGGGGTGCCCCCATCCCGGTTAACCTCCCTCCCGTGCTCTCTCTTGGTTCTGCCGTGCTGGGGGCGCATGTGGGGGCCCGGCCCCGAGGGCAGGCCGCGTGTCGTGCCACGTTCCTCCATCGCCGACCAGCTGAAGCCCTGCCCAGGTACGTGAGCCAACCGGGGCTTGTGCAAGAAGCTCGGCGCGGGGGGGGGGGGGGGGTTTGCATACCACGTATTCACACAGGATTTCACAAACCCTGTGCGGCACGCCACAGCCTTCACCGCTGGGGCTCCCTGGCCTCCTCTCTTGCGTGTTTGAAAGTCTGTTTTCGCCATGAGCTCCCCTCAAGGACAAGTCACCCACACCAGCAGTCTGACCGGCCTACTTCATCCGAAGGCGATGAAAGAGTGTGGAATGGATGTGGCCTTTTTTTGTTCTGGAGGGGAAAAAAGAAAAAAAAAAGAAGAAAAAAAAAAGTGAACTCAATGCCAGGCACAGCTCCCGGGCTGCGGAGTTCAGATCGCACTCGGAGCACATAATTCCCATTTGTGCCTGTGTGCACGCAGGGCGCGGGTGGGGGCTGGAGGGGGGGGTGACTATAAGAATGTAATTGTCATAATTTAATCCAAAACTACTTCTTGGAAGAAAAAAAAAAATAGGCCAACACAAAACAGCATGTTCAGTTATAAACACCACATGAAAGAGCCGTATTATGTTCTACTTGGTAACTGGCATCTAACTTTAATGTTTTCAGCTGCCCACTACTGGGCCAAGGCCTTTCCAACCTCCCCCCCCCGCCGCCCCCCGCCAACAAAAGCCCCCAGCCAAACTGCAGCGCAGACACCAGTTTCTGAGGCGAAATTCCTCACAGAAAGTTTGTTACGGGCAGAGGAGGCGGGCCGGCGGCCGGGAGCAGATAGCCATCTGGGGCCCGCGGCGCTCCCAGCTGCGCCGGGCGCATCTCCTGCGAGGCCGTAAAGACAGCGGGCATGTGGCATGCGGGATGCAGAGGGGGTTGGCGTTGTTTTATTTGGTTTGGGTTGGTTTTGTTTTGCTTTGTCTTATTTTATTTTGTTCGATTTTGCTTTATATTATTTATTTTATTTTATTTTATTTTTAATTATTTTATTTTATTTAGTTATTTTTATCAGATTGCCCATCACCGGCCAGTGTGTTCACCACGGCCACTCGTTCCTGCTTGACTCGATGCCAGGCAGGTTGGACGCAATCGCAGCCAAGCAGGAGTGGCAGCGGGGCCCTTCGCGCCCTTCCCTTCTCCTCCCAGGCTTTCAGCTGGAGTGAGTCATTTCGTGCAAAGGAAGCACAGTCATCCAGGCTTAGGTCCTCAGAGGTGCTTCCCTACTTAGCTCCGGATGACACTTCTCGGCCCCGAATGCTCCCAGGAATGCCAGAGAGCTGACGATTAGCGTTGCATTTCTTCCGCCCGAGCCCCCGTCCTGCCTGTGCGACTGGGGGATGAGGAGGAAACACGCTCTGAATCCTCGCCATCCCCTGGGGCGGGGTTGCTTTGGGGGTCTCATCCTAACTGGAGGCTCTGCGAAGCATCTGTTGGAGTTGTTGCGATAGGATATCACAGAATAAATGCCTTCTGCTTGAAGAATATGTTTCCTAGCTTCACGCTAACCTTTATTTTTCATGGGGCTGGGTGACATTATTAGCACCCATGCTTGCTGCTGAAGTGAAGCATCTTTGTTGTAGCGTGGGCGGGAGATGGGTTACAGTCAATATGGAGCGGATCTAGAGAATGGCTTCTGTTATTTACTTCTTTTCTGTTCTTGTAGGATGTGTGGCACCGTATAAAGAGAACTGCTTAGCAGAATCTAATTAAAAACTGAGTTGTCACCCAGGCACCCTTGGGAGACTTTGCTTGCTTCAGCTGGGCTACTTCATCCATCCAGCACGGGTCTTCTCTGAGGGGATGGTCAACGACAGAGTGCAGGGCTTGGGGGAAAGCAGTAAAAGGGGAAAACTTGCTGTGCCCAGGTGTCTGAATAGAGCACCCCATGGGCACGGTTTCCCCCGCCGGATGGAAAAGTGCTGTTCTCCGCTCTTCCATCAGCCCAGGGGATAAGGGCTCCTGCTGTGCCCCTCGCCCGAAAGGTGGAATTGAACCACTCTGTCGCTAGACAGCTACAGGTTTGAAGCCTGCACCCCAGACCACTGAGGGTCATCCGGGCATCTAGCAACCGCAACGGCTGGCACATATAAAGCCAGGGGCACTAATTTCCGCCAGGTCAGGGCGAGCACCGCCGTGCCGGACCAGGCCGTGCTGTGCCGAGCCGAGCCGAGCCGAGCCGTGCCCCAGCCGCTGCCCGCCCGGCCCCGGCCCCGCAGCGCGGCTCCCGCAGCGGGCAGGCGAGCTCCCGGCGGCCCGGCAGCGCCCGCGCGCAATATGCAAATACCCGGCCGCCGATTGGCTGCTCCGCGCGGCGGGAGCGGCGCTTCCCAGAAGGGGCGGGGCCGAGCGGCGCCTGAGGGGGCGGCGGCCGCAGGCCCTGGTGCCCCCGGGGGCTGCTCCCGGGGGGGGCCCGCAGGGGCACGGCCCCGTCCCGCACGGCCCCGTGCCCTGCCCTGGGCTCCCCCAGCGGCAGGCGGCTGACCTGCAGCCGTTTCCGTGGTGCTCGAAATAAAGCTGGGGGTGCGGGGAGGTCAGGCAGGGGCTGGGACGCTGCCCCTGCGAAGCATCCCGCAGGGAAGGCTTGCAGTCCGTGCGGAGGCGCTGCGCTCGTCTCCCGCAGCCCCCAGGACTTCTAAGCGAAGCCTGGCTCTCGCGGCTCGCCACCAGCCTCCCCGCGCTCTCCAGCAAGGCTCAGCCCAGTGCTCGAGGCCAGGTGGAAGCTAACAGCCCGGCGGAACGCTCCCGCCAAGCAACCGCAGCATCGCTCGGAAGGGCCGGCTCCTGAAAAGCCCCCCCGGGTCTCACCGCCGGGACGCGCTGAGGCAAAGAGCCCAGCGGATCCCGAAGATCGGGCAGGGCAGGAGGGTGCCCCAGGAGGGTCAGCAGCAACGTAGGAAATGATGCCGGAGACCTCGGGGCTGATGGGGAAGCCGTAACAAAGACGTTTGGAGAGTTTTGTCCTCGGCCGGATGCTGTTCCGTCTAGGTTCAGGTCTGCTTCTGCAACGGAAGCCCTGTCAGCTGCCCACTTCCCCAGCACGGCCTGAAAATAACATTTCCAGGACCTCTGTGTGTCGGGTTTTTTGGGCCTTTGTTACCTGACCGCAAGGGAGGACCGAGGAGTCGCTGCCCCTACAAGGTCCCCCGGTGGCGCGGGAGCTGCTGCCCCGCTTCGTGTGGCCGCCGCAGGGGTCAGCCCCTGCTCCACACCTGCCTGAGCTCCTTCGGACAGGTCTTTTTGGAAGCCCTCTAAGCGCCCGGCTTCATCTTCAGACCAAGCGTCTGAAAATCTTGACCCTTCGCCATTTAAAGTATGGAACAAATTCAGTTTATCGGCTTAATGATGGAAAAGCTCTCTCCCTCTCCTCAGTAATGCTTAATTAAAGCATTTCTCGGTGTCTTTGGACCTAATTCTCCACCTTATGCAGACAACTGCACTATGCCAAATGGGTGCAAAGCACTGCCAATTTCGGTTTGACTCAATGCCCGTTCCAGTTAATGGAAATCCTCCCACGGAAATCAATGGGATTTGGTTCAGGCCCCAAAGTCAATGGGGAATTCTGATCTGGCAGTGTTTCGTGCCCACGCTGCACCACTGTAAGTAAATATTCAAGGTACAAAGCCTTGGAGAATTTGGAAAGGGCATTGTGTGTGACTTCTGGGGTGGACTATAGCCTAGGCTGTTAAAGCAATGCATAGCGCCTAAGACTATCCAGTAAGGAAGACTTAAAGCAAATCAGTCTGAACTTTTCCCATTAGGTTTTTGAAGGGCTCTTACCTTTTAAAAACATGCTTTTTTTCCCCCCTTTTGTCCCAGCCTGACGGAACATGCAGGCGTCTTCGGTGCTTTGTTCTTCCTTCTTTTAACCACCAGAACCCGATTTGTGTCAGAAGAGATAAGCCTGCATCCCTCCTGTATTAATAAATAACTATTTGGTGCAAGGTGGGGGACGAGAAGGGCTGTTATTCTTAGCAGCAGCAATGAAATTTCAGCAGCTGATGACGTCAGTGCTAAAATGTCAGCGTGAAACAGGCTGGAACAAATTAAGAGCACAGCGTCGTCACTGCGCGAGCCACGCTGCCCTCCGCAGGGACTGTGGTTGGACGCTGCAGATGCAGCACAGGGGACGGAGGGACAGAGGCTGGGGGGAGCTTCTCAGAAGTCTTCAAAAAGCAACAAGTCATCTCAGCCCCAGAAAGGTCAAGGAAGATGCTGTCTGTGCATCCCTGCCCACTTCACTGCGTGAGCTTACAGCAAGGGAAGGGCTGCGTCTGCAAACCAGATTCCAGGAACTAGTACAGAAAAAAACAAATACGACTGGCCCCCTTCTAGTCACTTAGCAAGCCGGGCTAACTCCTTCTCTGATGTCACTCCTGTGACTCAAAGCGAAGAGGAATTTGGCACGAGAAGCCTCTTGTCATGATGTGCTGCTTAAAAGAGGCTGACGTGCGTGGAGCAGAGGTGATCCTGAAGCGTTTTATCACTTCACTGAACTGTGCCACTGCATTCGAAGAATACCTCCAAGCTAACAAAAAATGCTGAAGTCAGGCAGGGTGCACAGAGCTTCGATCAAACCGGCTGAAATTCCACAACAGCTGCACTCATCCCCGCTCTGGGCAGGCTCTGGTTCAGGAAGGTTTTTTGGCTAGTCTTGCGGCGCGCTGTTAGACCCAGCGCGGCCTCAGCGCAGGGCAGTGGCTGGGAGGTGGTGTCTCGGGGTCCCTTTGAGCCCTGCACCTCTCGGCCCTGCCTCGTCTGCAGGGCTCGCTGGGCTGTGCTCTGGTCGCGGGTGGTAGGGACGGCTGTGACCACCCTGCATGGAAGGCTGGAGAGAAGTTGAGATTTGCTGGGTCAGTGTTTCTAGAAAACTAGTATCGGTGACCAAACCGCTCCGTGTCGTTGCGCTGCAGAGCTGCTGCAGAGCTGGATGTGGTTACAGCAGACAGAGGAAAATGCACGGAGACATGTGCTTATCTATCAATCATGCCAGCTGCTTCTGGCATGCAGCGACCGGCTGACCACAGTAAGGAAAAGAGGATGTAATCAGTTAGCAAAGGCACTCCTTTCTCAGCAAGGACGATAAGGATTATTGGCAAGGCCACAGAGAGTTACGGGAATAGAGGAATTGGCGTGCTGAAGTCACTTCCTATCAGCCGGGAGTCCCTGTGCTCGGAGCATTGTGTTTGCTTTCCTATTACGGCTCTCGGAGTTTGTCTGCATTCGTTCAGGCTCACAAGAGCACTCGCCCTGTCTCGGCAAACAGAAAGCTCTCGGCGAGGCTGCCGCAGGCTTTTATCTGGGTTTGGGAGCAGGATCCGGGCCGACTGTAAGCACTGTAAGCAGCGGGAGTGATTCCTTGCCACATCCTCACACCAGCAAAACGCCTTGCTGCGGAGAGATTTGCCCCTACAAAAAACAAAACAGGCGTGACTTAATCAATGCAGGGAGGGGGCCCGTGCCAACAGAAACACGCTTTTGCCAACACAAACCGCGCTGCCACCGGAGGGGCAGGCTGGTGAGCGTCAGCAACCCCCCTCTTGTCAGCGCGGTGCCGGAGGGGCAGGCAGCGCGGGAGGTTCCCCGCCGGTGAGATCACTCAGGGCTTTGCACCTCGGCGCTGGGGCGAGCCCCCGCCGCCTCACCTCCCGAGGAAGCGGCGCCCGTGCCGGCCGCACCTGTGTCAACAGAGGGTGTACGCAGGCTGGATGCGGGATCTGGACGCGGGGCCGGTCGCCGGAGCAGCCTGCGGAAGGGAAAGCTGCTGCGTTGGAGGGAGTCAACGCAGGTCTCGCCGCTGTGAGGGCGCCTCGGGAGTAGCTGGTGTCCTCTCAGGGGTCTCGCTGCAGCCTGGCACTGAGATTAGCGCTGCGTTCCTGCACCGCGGCTTCCTTACCAGGCAGGCCGGAGAGCACGGGCAAGGAGGAGGCGATCAGGGGCCAAGAAGGAGCGCGTTGTCCCGCTGGAGGCACCTCAGGGCTAGCGAGGGGACCGGTAAAAGCAGGGGAGGCGACAGGCCGAGTGCTACCTGTACCGCGACTTGTCTAGTCCGGATTTCCTAGAGCTTTGGGTGTATAGGAATTAAATGTCTGTGTAAGGAAAATAAGACTTCTACATTTTGTCTCGTTCTTTTGATGTGGGTGTGAAAGCGATCTCTAACATGAATCCTTGATAGACAGTCAGTGGAGAAAGGATGAATCTTTCCTGAATGTGTTTGTAAATATCTGCCTGTATTGTTCAGGCTTACCACTGCAGGAGACCCAAGATGATCTGTGATTTCTGCAATCTCATCTGAGAGAGCAAGTGAGTGATTCCATGTGGTAGAGACACGCAGCCTGTGACTCACAGCCCTGAGTCAGAGCGCTGGGACACTTCAGCATTCAGAAACACTAGTAGTGACAGAAATCAGGGTGATGAGCAAGCAGCTGTTACTCATTCTCAGCTGGACACCGTGAGCGTGTTTGTACCAGTCGGTACGGCTCTGGATCTTCTTTGTCTCCTCTTGCAGACCTGCAGTCATCTGGAGAGCGTGGTGACACAGCTCACTTAACATGTGCCTCTGGGCAAGAGATGATCAAGTCTTGTCTCTGGCTCCCAGACTGTCCTGCTTGACTCTATTAGTCTCAGCACAGAGCTATCACGGTAATGTTCACTTCAGATTACTTCTTTCATCTCTGGACATCAGCTCACGTTACGGACATGGACGCACTGATCATCTCCCGGGGTTAGGCAGGATCCACATCCCTATTTACAGCCGGGGGAGCTGAGGCACTGAGCGAGTAGGCAACTTGCTTTTAGTGACAAAGGAGATTTGTGGCAGAGCCAGGACAACACCAAACCAAACCAAACGACTCGGGAGTCTTTACCTCTCCTGATCTCCAGCCACCGACCCGCATGCTCCGCTGCATTCCTCTCTTGCTCGTGAGGTGGCAGTTTGGATAAGAACAAGTGCCCGGGAAGTCCCCCTGTTTGTTCTGCCTCGGCCCTGTAATGCCTGTGGAACTTGTGGACTGAATTCTTTTCGTGACCGTCAGCTCTGGTGCGGGAAATGATTTCCGAGAGACAAAGGCTCGGTTGTGTGTGTGCACGTGCGTGTGTGGCTGGGAGAGGGGAAGAATAAAAAATCTATTTCCAGATGGTTGAAAGGACGCATAGCACTTTGCTGTTGGCAAAAACAACCCCTTTCATTTTCAGGATGTGTAAGTCACAGAATCGCAGCTGGAAAAAACAGGCAGAAAGAGAAGCAGTGAGGTAAAAATAAGAATTACTAATGAAAAATAGCCCCGCCGTTATTTGCAAATCCGGCCGCTTTCTTTTTATTTAAACAGGGGGGGAAACATGTTTGCTGAAGAGGATCTTTGTAGAGCAGGTCCAAATGTGTATCATCGCGTTTTCTTGTTAGCTTCTTTGCTTTGCATTCCCAGCTCTAGCCTCACAGGAAATTCGGTCCCTGGCAGGCTTCGGCTCCAGACAGGAAACGTCTTGAGGAATTTCTTCCATGCAGGTACTATATTTGCTTGGAGGGAAAGCATGGTGGAGATATTTACCACGGCTGGAGCTAACTCGCAGGATATTATGCATGTTGATTGAGTCGCTGGGAGTGATCCCTGTCTGCAGCCACCAGCAGGCCGTGTTTAAACAAAGCGTGCTGCCCTGCCTGCCTGTGGGAAGATGTGCATCAGAGCCGGGCCTGATTCCCCTTCCTCCGACAGCAGCACGTCCCGGCCGATGTCAGAGACACTCGCTGATGTCGGAGTGCCAGAGAATCAGGTCTGGGCAGCAGGTTTTTAGCACACGACGGATCTACCCTTGTGCTATGCGCCTCTAAGCGGGTATTTTGGCAGGAGTGCCTGCGCAGGGCTGCGGGCTGGTGCGTTTTGCTCGCAGGCGAAGGGAGGCCCCGCTCTCGGCTTTGTGCTCTGCGGGGACCGGGCACGCAGAGGGCTGAGCTGCAGCCCCGCGCTGCCTTTCCGATGAGTTGGAGGTACCGAGTGTGTCCCACCGAGGGGCGAGCCTCCTGCACCCCGGGGGCTCATTGCACACTCTCCCACCTTTCTCTGCAAGCGCAGAGCAGGGTTGTTCTGCTTATGAGTCCAGAGGAGATCACAGCAGCCTAAAAAACAAGTGCCATGCCTCACCTGGCTCTGCTTTTTTGGGGTTACCAGTGATGTGGGGGGCTGACTGTTTCCTGATGCACCCAAAAGAAATATTTCTTCCTGACCAAAACTGCGAGTGCTTTCCAGTCTTCATTGCGGTTCTCAGGACACACGGTACGTAGGGAGAAAGAAAGACTGATCAGTCTCAATCACGGTCTCCCAAGAGAAACGTGAGGGATTAAGTACGTGGCTGGGAACGGTCCTGTGCTGGCAAGGAGGCAGACTGCATGACCCATCTCAGAGATCTATGATTCATTACGAATGCACAGAGCGAGCACGGAAATGTGTAGTAACACGCAGTGCTACCTTACCTGCTATTACAGCGCAGCCTCCAGCCAGAGACGAGCCGGCCACGGTTACAGGTGTGCCGGGAACGGGCTTTTGCTGTGGGGAGCAATGAAAGGCGGACGAACCTTCAAAGCCTTGCAGGGTCTCTGTTCCACCCTGCCAAGCCACGGAAACGTAACTGCGTGTGCACTGGTGCGGCGTGGATAATTTTTTTTTCTGTTTGTTTCTGGGGCAGGAAGTGCAAATGCAGATCCTCCCACTTAATGCTATGGGTGGAAGAAAAGATTCACAGACTCCCCTGCAGTGTTAGTGAAAATACAGCTTTGGCCTTTGGTGCCCTTTGTTACATAAACACAAGGAGCGTAGACATATTAATCACCCTGCCATTGAGGGAGGAACAGAGCAGCAACCTCAAATGCCACCCACTCCCCATTCTCGCTCCCATTTGATGTTGCTATTTTAAGCCACACATTATTTCCTGCTGTGATTTTATTTTTTTTAACCCAGCTTCTAATTCTGGCTCTGAGGTAAGCTGTGACATACGTATCCCTCCTCTCCCCCTCCCCGCCTTCCTCCTCCCCCGGCACCCACGTACTCTTTATCGCCGTCTTTTAGAAACTCTCTCCGTGCCTCGTAAGCAGCCGGATCCCGGAGGTTAGCTATTGACTGCCCGGAAAAAAAGAAACAAGAACAAGAGGACTCATCTTCTTCACGCTTTTGGACTTCAGTGCAAACGATAGCGGGGCCACGGTTTGCAGGGCAGGCCGCTTTCAAGTCCTACCAGAGCTGTAGGGAGGATGGTCCTGCCGGGGAGAGAACCCACCGATGGGCCTTGGCCTCGCCCCGGTGCTCATCTGATGGGAAAGATCCCACACCGGCGGCACCCGCTTTGTGGGGCTGGGGACGCAGGGCAGAGCTCAGCGCCCCTGCACGTGGCGTCTCTCCTGAGCCTGCTTCCGCATGCGGGTGGCCAGCAGATTCCTAGCCCCAAGGCAGGGTGCCCCGGGGCCTCATCCCGCCGGTGCCAGACAGCAGCTTGTGCCTCCTTGTTCTGCCACCTGCACGTGTCTCCTGCGGCTTTCGAGCAGCTCAGCCCCGAGGGAGGCTGCGGCTGTGCCAGGCCGGGGCAGAGCCCGCGTGGAGCCCACAGCCCCAGGACGGGCCCGGTGCAGCGGGCAGGGGCGGCTCTGTGCCCTGTGCTTGTGCGCGGCTGATAAGGGCTCCGTCACGCTAAGTTCGAGCCCCGGGAGGAAACCTGAGGCCTGCTTCTGCACCGCAGCTGAGGAGTGCTGCTGGTTTATCTGTCCTCTTCCACACGCACTCGCCCCTTCCCTCCCTGCCAAGCAGCCCATCCCAAAAACCTCCTCCGCCTGCCTGCTGGCTGCTGCAGACGCATCCCTGCTAGCACACGAGAGGGCTGGGCGGCGGGCAGGCCGGGCCTCGCTTCCAGATCCGGGAAAACAGAGAGGTCTGGGCTGCCCCCAGCCAGCCCCGGTGTATACGCTTCACACAAACAATCTCACGCCTTGCCCTTCCTGTGAGTTGCTCTCGGCGCTGCTGCACGTGGCCCCCGTCTGCCTGCTGTGGCAGCCGTCGGAAATCCCAGGCTGGGCGCCCAAATCTCCTCCGCGCTCCCCTTCCCCGGGCAGGGATTCCAGCGATGCCCTTTCTGAGGCTCCCCGAGAGCGGCAGAGGCAGGGAGCCCTGTACCAAGCGGTTTGGTGTTAGTCACAGCCGCTGGAAGGCTTTGCCGTGCTCTCACCAGGGCCGTTATTTGTGTTTTCACAGCTTGGCTTCCACGCGGGTCCCTCGGGAGGGCTGAGGATTCGCATCCCGTCCCAGGAGCGGGGGGCACGCGAGCTCAGCACGTTTGCACAGCGTATCGCTCGTTTGGAAGCAGCGAGGAGAGGACTGCAGCCCGCACAGCCAGGCCACCACGGCCCTCAAACCCTTGCCTGCAAAGCGCTGGCAGCGGAGTCGAGCATGCCGATTTCCAGCGCAAGGGAGGGAGGGAGGGAGGGCAAAGAGCCTGGCTCACGAAATGGAGTGATCACACCAGAATAAAATGACTGGTTTTTTTCCAGCCTACCGCGTCCCCATGGGCAGCTATTTTAAAAGTTATTGCAGAATAGCTTATCCCACAACAGCGGTGCTGGGGAATTTCCCCCCGGGAGACAAGACCTCAGAAAGGATTCTAGTAAATGGCCTTCACAGAACATCGCCCCGTGCTGGGGCGTCACGCCCAGCAGCTGACAGCGCCCCGGGGGAGCCGTGTGGGATGAGGACGGCTCCCCAAGGACCCGTGCCTCTGGCACAGCCGCTGTCCCCGCTGGCACAGCCCCTCAGCCCCTTGGTGGAGGCCTGTGCAGAGGAGGGGAGAGCTGACGGGACGACGTTGGCTCACGCCGAGCTTCGCCCACTTGCCGGCACCATCTATCGGAGGCCAGCGCTGGTGTCGGCTCTGGTGGCCACTGGCACACCAGGAATACTGGGAAGGAGACTGTGGTTTCCAGATAAAATCACTGTGGGGTAGGGGCAGCGCAGGCAAACTGGTGCAATGGGCCGTATTCGTCGTGGCACTCTAGGTATGCGATAAATAAAAAGACAGACATCTTGCAGTTTGGTTGGCATGGCGGGACTAAGCATTGCGAAAAAAAAAACCAAAAACAAAAACAAAAACAAAAAAACAAGAACGACAGCAACAACAAAGTTAAAAAGCCTGACCAATCCTGAATACCCACAGCTAAGCATCTGGGAGTGGAACAAGAAGTCCACGAGGCCTGTGGGCTGGCTGGTACATCCATGCAGCCCCAAAGTCTCTCTTGCAGGTCTGGCCTTCACGATTGTAGCTGCTGGCCGGCCACTGCTCCTCATCCCAGCAGCTCAGCCGTGGCTCATCCATGCCAGGAGAGGCTTGGGAAGATGTTCCAGCAAGCTCTGATTAGATCTGCTCCTCCCAGGGCACTTCAGCAGGGTTTGCTCCTTTTTCTCATTCCACACAAGGTTTTAAAAGGCTGTGTTTGTAAACAGCAGTCTCCATCTCGCTGCCTCCAGGGCATTGGGCTGAAGGCCAGGGAGGGATCTAAGAGACGACGGCAGACAGTTTTAAGAGGCGGTGGCGTCCGATCGCCGCCTGGGAGAGGGCACGCCTTGCAGTTAATAACCACGGTGTCGGGAGTCACCTACAGTACCAGCAGGTCTCAGCACTATTTCGTGGCTCCCTGAGGCTGAGCTTGGCTTTTACTGAAATGACCTCTTCGCATGCTGAGGTAAACGCTGGGTGTCCCGAGCCAGCTCTGCCAGAATCCACGGGGAGTAATGTTGCCTCAAATGCCTGTACGAGACCAATGCCCCGTGATGATAAAACAACACGGCGGACATGTGTTTGCACTTGACACAGTGCTGGTTAAATATTCACCTCGTTCCACCTCTCCTTCCCACAGATCGCTTTGGAGAGCTTGGTCACGTACGGGGACGTGGGTTCTCCTGTCCTACCGGGGAGGCAAGGGCCTGCTGTGGCTTGGCGCCTGGTCACCGAGCACAGGCCAGGTGAGAGGCCTTTGAAGAGGATCTGCCCAAGCTTCCCAGGCTCCCTTTGCCTCAGTGCTTTCAAAAATTGGTTAATGATCACCGTCATTTGGCGCTGTGACATTGTGGAGCAGTGACGAAGCCCTGCCGCTGCGGGCAGGCCAGACCTGGGGGAGTTAGAGGCGGGCCCACCTCTTCGCGCCCGCTGCAGCGTTGGTGGGCGAGGGAGGCAAGGAGCGAGCTCAGCCGAGCACAAGCCTGAGCCTGTCGGTGTGTCCAGAAGTGCTTCTCCCCACATACTTTACCAGCAGGCGCATGCTGGCACGGGTTTAGCTGGAGCTGCAAAGCTCCCAGGAAGGTGAGAGCCTGGAAAGCTTCACGTGGTCTGGGCAGAGAGGGCAGCACCAACGCCCTCAGCACACACGGGTGGTCGGGGCAGAGCTATACGGCTGGGAAGCAGCCCGTGGTCCAGGCAGGCTGTCCGTAGGGGTGTCCTGCCTGCACCTGAGCTCATGCTCCCCTGTACAGCTGCAGCTTTTGTGCCCTGCATCCCGAAGGCCTGGAGCTTGGGTTGATCTTGTTTCCCGTCGGGGTAACTCCACACTGGACTCCTGTGGCTTCGCAGTGCGCGTGACAGCGGGTACCCGGGCCAGGCGTTACACCCGTGCAAAGGACTCGGCTGTTCCCGGCACTGGGAAATCAGGCCTGGCTGGTGGGGCCGCGAGAGGAAGGGAAAAGCCTTAAAGGATGGCTCCTTTAAGGGAGGAAGCCGAGAGGGCTGTGAGGGAAGGGAGCTCTGTGTTTTTCTCTCAGCGCCTCAGGGGCTGGTTACTAAATTTGGTTACTGGGCTTAAATAATGCAGCGTGGCAGAGCCCAGTGGGTTTGAACATTGTCATATCCACATAATCCTCTCCTAGGTGGCTGAGATCTCTTGTTCTCTGCCGCTGCTATCTGCACAGGAGTTTGAATGCGATGTGAAACATCATCTTAAATAATTATAACTAGCAGAGAAGAGCCAAAGCTGCAAAGTCCCATCAATTTCCACTGTGCTCCGTCTATCTGTGTAATTTCTAAGGTGTCAATCACCAAAGCATCCAAGCACTGTCTCATCTGGACCCGAACTCCGTTGGTGCTCTTGGAGGCTTGAACCTTAGCATTTTATGCAAGCCCATCTCTAATGAGCAAGCACAGGGACAGAGCTGCATACTGCGGGCAAACCAGCTTCTTACTGCTGTTGAGGTCTTTGTGATTTACTGACCAAAAGTCCAGTGGCTGGAGGAGTCAGGACCTCGTGGTCACTGCAGCCCGGGAAGGATTAAATCCTCTTCCCAGCACTCAGGGAAGGCAGGGGCAGGTTTACCAAGGGGGGGCAGGGTGCCACATCCCCTGCCCAGCACGCTGCCCAGCCTTGGGGCGAGATGCAGCCGCCCCTCCGTGTAGGTCCAAGGCTCCCCGTGCAGAGACGAGGGAGGAGCATGAGACAGGAGCCAGCAACCTGGCTTTGCACCATGCCGGAGAAGGGGGAAGAGTGTGATGTCCCTAGCAATCTCCCAGCTGACCTACTGCCCCATACTTGCTGCAGACTTTGTGAAACACATCGAGACGTGCCGGATTACCGCCCACTGCTAACACAGCGAGTATTAACAGTGGCGAAGGGACTCACCCCGCTGAACATACTGAACATGCTCACCTGGAATGAAAATGGATTAAGCCTTTCCTTCATTACCAGGGAAACAGTATTTGTTTCTAATGAGAATCTGACAGGTACAGAGCTACTTCCCTCCCTGAGCCGGTGTGACACTTGACAGCAGGTTTTCATGGCAGAGGTTTCTGGGAGAGATGCTTTCCAAACCCCATTTGCAAGCACCACATCTGAGTCCCTACAGAAGCGCAGGTCCTCTCCCCACCTCCCCCATTGATCAGCCCTATCCTCCTTCCCCCATGACTGCCAGAGTATTTTTAGTGATGTTGAATAAATACATGTTAAATATTTCCCCATTAGTGACATGTCAGAAATTAAAATGACATTAGCTGGAAAGCCTGCAGCAAAGCCAGCTTCATTTAGGGCACTTGCACACAGTCACCCAAGAAGCTAGGAACAATGCTAGCACAAAAGTCCTTTTCCTTTAATCCGTTCTTATTCTCTGCAGACCCTTCCTGCTCCTCTCTCCCCATAAATCCTAATGCTATCTTCTTCTGCTGTTTACTCATCAACAATCCCCGAGCCTCCCAAGCTTTACGCCTGAGAAGAATCTCTGGGTGATGAGGTTTAATCCTCTGCAGTCACAGACATCACGTTAAGACATTTCTTGAGCCCCCCAAAAAAGGCAGTTGGAATTTTATTTGGCCCTTGCTAAGTCCACTGTATGGCAACTCCAAAACTGCTTCCATAGCTGGAACTTCAGTGTATCTGCGGTTAGATTTTTCCATCCATACCCACAACTGTGTTCATTTTATTCCATTTAATCTCCGCTCTTCCATGTACGCTGTCTCCTCACCTCAGCTAGTCTTCGTCCCTGCCCTTAAGCCATGCCCACTGTCAGGCACCCTGCTCCTTCATTTCAAACCCTATTCCTCCCTAGGCACCATGCCTCTCCCCCACTGCTTGCGTTGCTTCACCTTTCCCCCACCCCATGCTTCCGCCCTCCCTTCTCACGGCTACCCCTCCTGTCCTTTTCCTTCTCTGTGCCCCTCTTCAGTCTATCCTGCCTCCGTGTCTCATCCATCTTCCCCAGAGATGGACATCTCTGCTGTCTCTGGTGGTTCAGGCAAACGGCTCGCATCTTCTCCGAGTTGCCCAAGGCAGGAGCTTGCTCTCCTCTGATACCACTCCCTCAGGTGCCTGCTATGGATCAGCTTGGCATCCAGAGCTTGAAGCGAAGCCTGCACAATGCTAACAGCCCGTGCACCTTAACAGGAGAAGGTCAGCTCAGGAGCTCTGTCACGAGGGAGCCCTGGATAATGGATGAGGTGAAGCTTGAGGTGGAAGACACTGAAACACTACAGCTATCAAGCAAGCAAAAATATTTATAGCTGCGAACTGCAGGGTGACTGATTGTGCAGGGCAGGGAAAAGCTGCCATTAGGGAAGAGGGAAATTGCAAAACAAACATCCCCTTTGGGTATTTAGTAGCACACCCAAAAGATTAACATTGATTATAGCTCCCTAATAAGAAGCAAGATACCATGCTGCTTTCATTAACCAGGTGGGTTCTGAATCCTCGGCCGCTTCCCCCCAGGTATCAGGTGAGACATCAGGGCTGGCATTCCCTGTGGCATAAAGTTAGGCTCTGCTGGTTAGCAAGCTTATCCTGAGGCCCTACTCTGCAAAGGTAGTTAGGTTTCAGGCAGCTGACATTTTTTAGATGCTTAAATCTTTCAAGGCTCTGAGCCTTAGGAGCTAAGAGGGCGACTACGAAACACCAGACTGCCTGGTTCCAGTCTAGTGAACGTCAGTCCTGCTGGATAGATGTTACTGTTAAATATCTGCACGATGTCAAATCCTTCTCTGAGGCTAGGTCATTCTGCAGTTGCCTGATGTTGCCCCTCTTTACCCTTTCTTTCTGAAGGAGTGGGTGATAGCCAGTGTCAAACTCCTGATAATGGCTTTGACAGACCTGTGTGGAACCGAAATCGTTTGACAGCTATTAATTGATTCGGACAAGCCAGCCTGCTGCTTGATGGGTGTTTTGTTTCACGTGGGGGGGCGGGTCGGGGACACGGGGAGAATTGGTGCCTTTCCCAGACTTGCACAATGGCAGGCTTGGAAGCAGGCCCTGTGCAATTTCAATTGCTCCGAGTTGCACGCACCGACTTCGGGGCTGCTCACTTTTCATTGCGGCAGCGGAAGGAGGTGCAGGGAGCAAGCTGGCTGCTGCGGCTTGGGTGCCGTGGGATTTTAGCAGTTCAGTGGCCTTTTCGTACCGGTTCTGAAGTCACAGCTTTCCCAACATTTGGCAATCAGTAAGGGTTGTGCACAGGTAACACTTCTGTTTCATGGCGCAAGAGGCCTGCGGAGACAGGAGCAGGAAGAAGAGATTGAAGAAATTGCTTCCTCCACCAGTCTCCTGCTTAATGACCTGCCTGAAGAATTACGCAGAACTCAGACCCTTCCTCCAGGTCAATGCTTCCCAGAGGGAAGGGAGATATCTCAATAATGGAATAGACTCCTTCCGCAGACTTGCAACCAGTCCTTTATTAATGACAGGATCTGATCCTCCCCTCCCTCCCAGCTCAGCACCTTTAATCTCTCTGGAACCGAGCCAAGCCTCTCCGATCTAGGAAAGCAAGGGACTTAGCTTTCTCCAGTGAATCTCTGAGCCAGGAGGAACAACAGCTCTGATGCTCGGGCTCTTCTCATCGTTTTGCACCAAAAGCACACTGCCATCAACGTGGGGAGCTACGTCTGTGGTGTGGACCAGGCTGTGTCCTTTATGCCCCACACATCTCATTAAAAAAACAGCAGGTGGTTTGGCCGGAGGTTCTTAGAAGAAGAGGTCCCAGCAGAAGGCACCAGAATTGAAGAGAGCGTATTTAGTGGGGCTGTGGGGATGACTCCTTGCAGAAAAGTGCTTTAGAAGGAGGTCAGCTTTGAGTCCACCTGCACTACACCCAGGTTTTTGTGGGCTGTGCCACACTGCGCTGGCTATGCCGCTGGGGTGCAGATGGCCCTGAACTGAATAACATAAAAATCATTACAAAGCACTGATATTCCCGTGTACATATCACCGCTGGAACTGGGGAGAGAGGGAAGACTTCCTCCCTGCCTTTTTGTTTTTGCACCACCACAATCCTACACAGAGCTGGCTTGCTGTGTGCCGTCATAGCTGTGATTATAGAGCACAGCTGGCCAGCATCACTTTCTGATGGTCATGTTTTAGGTCAGTCTGGAGTTTGAGCACCTGGGATTTGATTAAAAACCCCTGTGACGAGGAAGTCTTTAAGAAGTTGCTCCACCAAATTTTGTAGCTTAGCAGTTCTGCTGGAGCAGGCAGGGGTGGCATGGTGGGTGCAGTCCTTTGCTGTTTCCAGGGGCAGAATGAAGCAGCCCTGTCTTTAGGGATTCAGGTAAGGCTGCTGGGGAAAGCCATCCCGGGGGGAAGATTCCAGCTGCCTGAAGAACAAGTAGTAAAGAGAGTGGGTGTGAACAGAAGTGCCTGAAGCTGTTTTATTATATGCCCAGTGCCTTGCTCCCCAGGGGAGAGCTCTAAGATAGCTGCTGGTTTGGCTGGCCCCTGCTCTTTAATCTCAGTGTGCCCAAATGGGCCGGGGGCTTTATTTTTGTATTATGCCTTGTTTTCCTCCCACTCACTAGAGCTTTCCTCCTATATGCCTGTGGCTGCTTTTGATGCTTCTCTCCCCTCTCTTGGCCTCTCTGTTGGGCAAGCTTTGTGGTTTGCCACCTTTCCTTGCTTCTTTTCCTACATCTTTGATGGTACAAGAAAGCTTCTGGTTGTTTCTCTGTTCGCGTTTTGCTCTCTGTGGGGCTGTGTTTGATGTGCTAAGAAAATAGCACATTGGCTCTTTTGAGTCTTATTCAGTAGCAAATTAAACATCTAATAAGGAGCGTTTCAGCAAGTAAATGCAAGGAATAATGTAAAAAGAATCTGTTCATTCTTCATATTTCTCAGCGTCATGAAGACAAAGATATTTGCTATTTCCCCTCACGATAAAGCTATCGGCTGTATTTACTTTGTACTCTGTTCTTAGGTGACAAATTTTATCTGACAATTTCCACAAACCTTGCCAGTGCTATTTATTTAAATAAATTTCACATTTGCTGCTGTGTAAAAGGCAATTCTCCCCATTTTGCAGCTTGGGGAGCCAAAGTACTTAAAAGCTAATTAGCTTTTGCAAAACTGAAGCATAAACCAGCCTTAAGAAAGAGAACACGAACCTCGCAGTCCTAACTTACCCCTTTCATCACCTTAGTTAATGGTGTGTTCTCCACCTCGAGTTAATCGGCATTCTGATTTTACTTGAGGTCATGATCATAAGAAGATCTGATTGTCTTTTTAAGTATGTATAATTAAAATGTGTGCCTACATAGTGACCTTCATCACAGTGTTCCAGCCCCTGTGCAGGTGCTAAGATGCTTGCTGCTGTATTGAAGATAATGAGGCTCAGGGGTTAAGAAATGTGACCAAGGATTTGGGAAATAAAAGCTCATCCTGTAACCTAGAATTTTTTGTTCTTGTGGCCTTGTTCTGAGCCTTAGACAACATTGTTTTCCCCGGTTGTTTCCCTCCCCCATCAAGTTTCCTAGGGTCTGGAGGAGGCGGTGGCACTGTGCAGGTAACCTGCCCACCTGCTTGCTGGTCACCACAGTGGTGACAGAATTACACAGACCAGGCTGTGTCCTGGAGTTTGGAAAACAGAGATTCAGCTAGCTTTTTTTTCCTCTCTTATGCTGTCAAAAATATGTGATCACCCCTTTTCAGTAAGGGAAACAGAGCAGCTGCGAACAGCAAAACACGAGTCGGGACTGACTCTGTACTGTGCAATAGGTCTAACGTGCCTTTCCTGGAAAAATCCCGTTCTGCCATAGGTGGCCTGAAGACACTGCCGTATGACGGCTGCGGCGTTTCCAGTAACCCAGCAGGATTTGGTGGGTGGAGGAAGGGGAAGGAACTCAGCGAGCCCTGACAATTGGAAATTCTTGGCAGGGACTTGCACACGCACTCTTGCGAGTGGCCCCGATGTCCCAACTTTTTTTTTTTTTTTTTTTACAAGAAAAGGGTTGCACCGCAGCGAAGGGAGCCCGGAGCGGGGTGTACCTGCACCCCGGACCCGTGTGCTCGGTGATGTGGCGGCTCAGCCTGCGCTCCCCTCTGGCGCAGCGCCGCTGGGGTGCCGGGAGCCCTGGGGGTACCCCTTCCCCACCCCGGGGACGCGTTTTGGGGGAGCTGCAGGCTCCAAAACCGGGCACCGGGCCCCTTGGGGTGGCCCTGCCGGGAGGTGACAGCGCCCTGTGCGCGCGGTGTCCCCTCGGCGGGGCGCTGTGAGGCGCAGCCCGGCTCCTCGCCCCGCCGAGCCGCCTCAGGGCGGGCGGCCTCGCCCCGGCGGCCGTTACAGCCGTTGCGCGGGCCCGGCCGGCCGCTGGTGCGGGCCGCTGCTGCCCCCTGCCGGCCGGAGAGAGCCCGGGCGGCTTTGGGGGGGGGGGGGTGAGGCGAGCTCCGGGCCCCCGGAGGGCTCCCCACGCTCCGAGGGGTGAGCGAGGTCTCCGTGACCGGCCGCGCCCGGCTCTGCGGGGAGCCCCCGCTGCCGTGTGGGGGTGCCGAGTCCCGGCTGCGGGGCGCATCCGCAGCTGCTTTGGGTGAGGGAGCGCGCTGCCTGTCGGTGCACGCGTATGAGCGTGTCCCTGCAGCGCTGCCACGGAGTGGGTCATTTCCTTCTGACTCAGCGGCGTCAGTCACCGAGTGGGTCGCTCTTGGCTCGGGCCCTCGGCTGTTGGAGACACTCTCGCTCACCCGTGGGGTATGGGTAGCGTGGAGATGAGGCTCGCACTCCTGTTTGCAGGCCTCCTAGCGCTGACACGCACCAGCAGCAGCTGTTATATATTCCCCCTGGCATGGTTTGCTGGCTGGCCAGCTTGTGTGCCATCTCTGAAACAAGGTGACTGGATGGACAGGGGGTGTCCTTACAGGCAAGGTGGGCACGAGGAGAGCCCTGGGCTTCACGTTCACGTGCAGCATAGATGTAAGACCATGCTGGAAATTCACACAGCAAATCTCAGAAAAAGTCACCCTCCAAACACCGCTAAGCATGGAGGAATGCACACTCCAGTTGTGAAGACGAGTGCGAAAAAGTAGCCCCAGGTTTTCAGTTATTCAGAATAAAATGGTCTGGGAAGGCAGAAACTTGAGGTTAATGTGGAAGGGAGGAATGAAGACACTTGGAAGTCGGGACTGCTGATCGGTAGTCAGCCAGCCACGTGAACGCCTATCCACCACGTTCCTGCCAAGAAATCCTTCCTACACAGGCCAAACTTGATGCTTTTTATTTTTTCTTGATATAAGTACATAAAATTCTACAGAAGTATATACAGATAGTATATAAGTGTATGCATAGATACTGTACGTGCATGTGATACAGATTCTGGACACATCGATGCCAGCAAGTGTTCTGGGGCGCTACATCTCCATTGCCCATGAAGTTATTAGCTGATTCCTGTTAATTTATTCTTGCCATGGGTTTGGTCTGTGCCAGTTCACACTCTTCCAAACAATTCCCAGGCATGGCTCAGGGAGTTAGCGTGGGCCAGGGGCCGTTCCCAATAACCACTTTGGACCAGACCGTCTTGCTCGAAGGATGAAAGAGTTTAATGTTATGGGTGCAAGCCATCCTGTGCCAGGGGCCTCGGTGCCAGAGAACAGTCCTGGGCACGTTTAATTTACTGGTATAGACGTAGTCTAGGAGCCCAAGGGATTAGGCAGGGGTTTAAGGGCTGCATGCCTGGACTTACATACTTTATTTCTCCCAAGATCCATTTTATGGGGCATTGCGTTTTTTTGTGGACATGGGCCTTGGTTCTTTAACTCTTCTACCACCTTAGCTAAAAAGTATGGACTCCTGGTGATAATGATCTTTTTGAGTTTTGTTTTTTTCCTAAATAGCAGACACTGTGGAAGGTAAAATGGGTTGTAATTACACAGTTGTATTATCACTGCCATCATGACAGTGGCATATAACAACAGTGAACTCTGCTTAATTAACATTTTTTGTTATATTTTTAGGAACAAAGGTACCCAAAACATAAGAGGCGAAAAAATAAAAAAACGTATGAAACAGCAATTTTTCAAAGGCTGGCTAATTTTCATCAGGCTGTGTAGAAAAGAGCTTTCTTTGCCTTCAGGTTAAACCTGGAGATTATAAGATTACGCTAATTTTGCTATATGAAATCATAGAAGGACTGGATAGATTTTTGCAGAGGAACACCACTGCAAGTGTATTCAGTTGTACTGGTCCTGGTGGTGTAACGTCTCTTGGGAATGGTGCTGTTGAATTTTCACTGTGTGAGTGGCATAGAAAGGTGTCTGACAGCTGCAAACCTACGTTTATGTGGAGGAACATAGCTTCTTTGGTGAGGATGACAATTACAGTGCTCCAAGTCACCTGACCCACCTGTCTGGTCTAATCATAGCGCTATTCTCGTACCTCTTTCTGGCTGTTAACCTCTCTTACCATAACTTGAACTTCATTTCTATCAATGTAGACACCACATTAGCATCAGAGTACCTAGGTCAGGGCTCGGTGACGAGCACTGACATGAGCGTCTCGTTACCTGTGTGAGTCTGGTCAGTCTGGTACTGCCCTAGGCGATGCGTGACTTGAGTACCCATCTGTCTGTCCTGACCACAGCCTGCTCAATGTGCGCGTACGCATTGGGATGGCTCTGACGCTGTGGTGATGCTTGGCTATTTTTCTTGTTCTTTGCGACACAGCTATGTGGGTCTCCCAGAGGCTGAATCGCATGCACCTGCTGCATGTGCTCCTACGTGAGGTGTGAGCAGGTTCACCTGGGGGATCTGATGCTGTGTGTCTGGGCCCATCGCCCGCCTACCAGGGAGCCAGGACACAGCTGAGCAGGAAAAGTTTTTCAAAAACAAACTCCAGAAAACCACCCGTGAATACCTCTAGCAATGCTGGCCGCGGTGTGGAAGCTAAGACAGAGAATTTGTTTCTGCATTGCCTCACCCAAACGCAGTCAGGCTGGGCAGGGGCCGTGCTGTCGTACCCCTTGAGGGCCAGGACCATGGTGGCGGGCTGTGACAAGTGCAGTGCCCCTCTCACAGCGCTGGGCAACGAGCAGGCAGCCCTGGGTGGGATCTGGGGACACCGTCCCGGGCCATAAGCGCTGAGGAGGGCGCACGCAGAGCCTGGGACCGTTTCCCTGGCTGCCTGCCTGGGAGACACCCAGACCTTTGGCTAATAAAGCGCAGCTTCCTGCTAGATGCTTGCGTATGTGCTCGTCAGCCCGAAGCGGCTCCTTGCCGCTCTGTGGTAATCCCAGTTCCTGCCATCGGCCCACGGGAACGCGGAGGCAGAGCTGGGAAAACCCCCGAGCAACGAACCCCCCCCCCCCGGCCTCCCTCCCTGCCCCGCCACGCCTGGGTGTGAAGGGGCGAGCGGGTTTAGAGGCAAAGTCCTGGTCTCTTGTGCCCTCTGGGGTCGGCTGGTGTATAACACAGGCAAAATGAAGCGCGAGCGGCTCTTCGCAGGGTTTCTCCCGGCCGGACCCTCCGCAGGTGAGGTTTGTAGGACGGGAGCAGGCCGTGCCTGTCGTGTCAACACCGACCTGCCAGCCCCTGCCTCTGTCTGACAGCGCCTCCCGGCTGAGAGGCTTTACCCTAGGAGCAAAGGGACGTAAGGGAGGAGCGTATGGTAAAATTCCCGTGAAAATGCTCCGCTCCCATCCCTTCTCTGCCCTTTGTCTTCGCCCATCCCTTCTCCTGCCCCCTTTTCCTACCATTTTTAGCGTTAGCGTGCTTGCATGCAGAGCTTGCTGTTTCTGATCCCGAACTCATTTCTTGCCTCCCAAGGCCATTTTCATCCTTGTTTATACAGCCATGCTGCCTGGAGAACTGTTCCAACTGGGATTTCTGGTGGATAGCTTGCCAATAACTGTCCTTAGTTCTAAGAAACCGATAAAGGTTTCAGCGTTTGGCCCCAGCTTCTAGAAGAGCCTGGGGAATGCACAGATGCAGTGTGCTGTCAGAGTTCAGAAAGCAGAGGGTAGATGACAGGCTTGTGATTTATTCTCGTCAGAGAAGCCTTCCTTGGCAGGTTTAGTGATCTGAGCTTTTGAGGCAGAGGCCAGGTTGTTTTGTTCTCTTCCTCCAAGTGCCATTTGACTTGGATGCTTGGACCCTTTCTGTTGGCTTCTGGCTGGTTTGTGGCCACAAACCCTGAGTCATGAGAGCACTCTTCATTTCTACAGCTATTTAAAGGCCGTATGTTTAACTTCCAAGCCTTTCTCTGAGGATTCTGCTGTGTTTTTACTGCTGCAGAGGCCTCAGGCAGTACTCATGTATCTCTCCCCAGCCTTCCCTGTCTCACTAAGAGCATCTCCACAGCACGAGTTCGCACAGTGGCTTCAGTGGACACAGAACTATCGTCCCCCAACTGATGAGCTGGAGGTGGGGTGTGTGAGGCTGCAGAGTCTATGCTGTTCTGTGAGACATCACTGGTGTCCGGCTGGTGTTTTCTGATTGTCTGATGGAAATTTGAGAGCTCTGGCCAGGCTTGCATGAGGCATTGTGGCCAGGAGCCCCCCAGGCTGGCTCAGCCAGGTCACAGCGTGGGTGCAGCCAGGCTGTGCTCACGGAGGCACCCTGCTCACGCTAGGGATGAACTGCAAGGCAGCAGGATCAGACTTGCTCCTCCTGGAAATTCTTCCTGGAATTTCTTTCCCCAGTGATATGAACATGGCTTCCCCCCCCCCTTTCCTTGGAAGTACTGAAACTGCTCATAAAAGCAGATTTAGATGGGGTGCCCAGCTAGAGGAAGTGGGAACCCTCTTTGATGTTGAAAGCTGTGTCTTGTTTATACACTTGGTATGAGCCCAGAGGCTGTCTGGGCAGCTGGGAAGTCCCAGAAAGGAAGTTTCCCCCATCAAACTAGCAACCATAATAATATTTTACCCTTCTGCAGAGAGTGAGTGCTCATTTCCTAGCGCTTTTGCTTCTGCAGGACCCTGGGCCTCTTCTCTCCGATGCTGCCCTTCTAAGTACTGTAGTTTGAGGTTTCTTGTCTTTGACCTAAAGACTTCAAGCCTGAGGCAGCTGATGAGAGGCTGGCCCTCTCTGGGGGGTGGGATGTGCAGACTGGATGGCCCATTCATCTTTAGACTGACTGCTCCTTGCTGGCTGCATGGCAGGGCTCAGAACCACTGTGTGATCCCAGCTGGGGATTGTTACCATTGGGGTGTTTGAAAAGAAATAGACATCAGGTGGTTGCAGTGAGTGTATTTGGAGCAGAGGAGGTCGGAGACCCTTTAGCCAGAAGTCATGGTTCCTTTTCGCTTGCCATTTTGAGGACCCAGGCTGCCCTGCTGTCCTGGAGCTTCCAGCTGCCCTGAAAGTGCTGCCCATGCACCCCACAGCCCCGTGGGTCTCATGGGGCCCTGTCAGGGTCCCCTTTTGCAGAGGAACAAATTTTTGCAGCACCAGCTACAGAAGCGTGGTGTAAACTCTGATGGCAATGCTGTCTCTCCCTAGTTCTCAGTGCATTAGCCACATGCCGACTTTCCAGTTGGCCCTAATCATTTGCAGGGTGAGAGCAGGCACCAAGGGGATTTTAACAGGTATGGGGCTGCCCAGCAGTGCTGTTAAGAGGATCATCTCTTTCTTACTGCACTCATGTGGCCTATGCTGGCATGGTCAGTGCTTCTCCATCAAATAGTAGGGGTCATTAATTTCAGAACACCTTTCTCTTCAGTTTCTCTTCTGCTTCTTTCCCACTTGTGTCAGTCAAACCAACATCCACAAAAGCATGCGCCCTAGATGGCTCATCACTCAGATGCACCAGGCATCCAAAAGGGAACAGAGACCTGTCAGTGTCAGCCATCTGTGAGCACTCCTTCCTGACACTCCCTGAATATCCAAACTGTGTGTGACCACGGCTGGCTCAGTTTCGGGTCGGATTTGCCATCTGTTTTGTAGCTGTTAAGGTAACGGTGGCCTGTTTCCACCTGTGGGCACCTGTAGCCTTAGGCAGTTGTGAACGACCCCTCCGCTATGGGATCTTTATGAATTGCTTGCCCCATGCTCCTGCTATGAAGACCACGGTGGTAGAGCTCAGAGAGCACTTGTGTCAGAAGGTGGTTATGGTTTGTGAGGTGGGGACTCTGCTTAGAGCAGCCTCTCTGAGGCAGAACATTGCTCAAAGGCAGAGTCAGAGATGATTCCTTCTGGAGGAGCCTACAGGCAATCCTCACGCTGTGAGGAGAAACGCCCCGCGGTACCTACTGTGAACGGCTGGCGGCTGGCTCACGGACAGAGCCCGGTGCCCTTTGCCATGCGGAATGCCCCAGCTGCCTCAGTTTCCTCAGTTGTACTGTTCTGGGAACAACGCTCATGATTTTTATGGGCTCCCTGCCTTCTACCGACTGAACTGCAGCTGAGGCAGCTGGTGGATGGCCCTGCTTGGTGGCACCGTTCAAGACGTGCCCGGCTTTGGGCCCACGTCTCCGGGCTCAGCTTTCACCCCGCTTCTGCCTTGCTGTTCTCCCTCCCCATCGCCCCTGGCAAGCGGATGCTCCTTCCGTGCCCGGCGCTGGCTGCAGCTCTGCTGTTCCTCTCGGACATCGCCCGCAACGAGAGGGGACGGATGGACGGACGGTTTTTTTCCAGCTCAGCCATCTCCTTCTCTTGGTGTAATAAGGGGCGATGCCCAACAGGCGGCACTTGAGCCTCTTCCCAGGCGGCGCACGCTCCCGTTGCGGCACAGGGGGAGGGAGGCCGAGGTGGGCAGCGCAAATCCCAGGTGGTTTCCAGGGGTGAAATCAGCGCCCCTTTCCTCCTGAGAAGGCTTGGCCGGGCCTGCCTGCTGGGGCCTTCCGCACCCACACGCATTCCTGATCTCACGTCTCACGCTGTGAGCGGTACGCAACGGGGAGCGCGAGCTGCAGGGGTGCTGGGTTGTCCTCCCGGCACGGTGGGAAACAGCTCGGAGGGGATCTCTGTATTAAACTGATCCTCGCTGCGTTGTCTTCACCCGCCCTGCCGGCCTCCCCTGCTGCTGGTCAGGATTCCCGCAGAGGAATGTCTCTGAAGGTGGGCAAAGATGCGGCACCTCAACAGCTAATGCAGTTCTCCAGGAGTGTTTTCTCCATGCCAGCAGCAGGCAGCGACACGTGGGTTTGGTGGAAGTGAAGCAGGATCCCGCCACAGCCCTCTTGCCCTCTCTGTCACCACAACGCAACTTGTTCTTGCAGGGGAGGCTTTGCCACCCGCCTCCCTTCGGCTCCTGGCCTGGCTGCCAGGAACTTAAACAGGTTTTTGAGCAATGCTGGAGCAGGCACGTGGCCTTGTCATAAATGTTATGCAATGAATTTTTCATGTTTTTATCAACTGACCACAGGAAACTTGGCCTCTCTGACTGGGTTTGAGATTTGGGTTTGGTTTGAACCCAGTGTTCAGATCAAAACTCCAGGAGCGAGAAACCCATAGGAACCAAAAGCCAAGCAAACTGATCACATGAAATGCTTGGGAAGTGAAACCACTGAATTTTGCATAGCTCCAGCAGTGTGATCCGGTAACAGGCTGGGTTACACTCCGGGGTAGTCTGGGATCATGCAGCCAGGGGCCAGGAGGTACGGCTCGTGTTCTTGGATCTTCCACGGCTTTCCACTGTGACCTTCAGAAAGTCAAGTAATTTTCCCAATATTAGTTTTCTCCATTGGAAAAAGGAGAAAACTTGCTCCTGGAAAGTATTTTGCTATCCTTGGGTAGAAGTTACATGGTAATATTCTGCAGCCCATATGTGTTTCTGATGCATGGTGCAGCGGCATAACCCGCTGTGCCCAGCTCGCGTGTCGGGCCTTGTTTGTGGGGCAGGGATCGCATGAGGAGGAAGAGCTGTGGCAACAGGTTGCCGCTCTTCTCTCTGCAGGGGCTTCTTTTACTACGGGGCCCTGCAATTGCTTGTTGCTGGCTGCAGCAGCGCATCCCCGTATTGCGTTCAGAGGAGATGCTGGGTGCTGCGGATCAACGGGGAGCTTGTGATCTGATCACAGCGCTTCTGGCGTTGTGGTTGTGGAGCTGTGGGGTGAGAGACAGGCCGTGGTGCCGCTTGTCGTGAGCAGCGCTGGCCTGGGAACAGGTTAAGCGGCTCAGCAGTGAACCCACTGGGCTGCGGTCACTGCTGCTGTTTTGCACCTCGGTGGGGTGGCCTGAGGTCAGGGGGAGGCTGCGAGGCGTTTGTGGGTTTGGGGCAGGTTCTGCTGGTCTGCTGCAGGGAGCTGCTTCAGCTTCTGTCTGTCCGGACACAAACAACCAGGCCCTGGAGCGTGCCTGTCTCAGTGGTTGAACCCGGAGAGCTCGAATACGGGAAAGGGATCGTACCCAGTAGTTTAAGCTGACTGTGGTTTATGGGTCGTACCTTACAGACCATTACGGGTGAAGCCACTGGCTCCAGTGCCTGAATAAGGAACAAATAAAGGCCTGGGGAATTTGGCTTTATATGAAGAAAAAAAAAATAATCTTAAGCGACTTTCACCAGGGTAAGAAAATGGTAAGAGATTCTCAGTTGTCAGGCTTTTGGATGTACCTTAGTTATCAGCTAGGGGTCAGGAGTAACTCATACCTCACAACAGATGCGCTGTTGCGTATCTATATGGAGGATTTCTGCTTTCATCTGGCCTTTTATTCTCTCCTCTTAGGGGCAGGATGCCAGGCTACTGAGCTGGTATATGCAGTTACCTGTTTTCCTGTGTTCATGCAGTAAGGAAACAGAAGAACCTAGAACAATGAACGGTGACTTGGAGTCTTAAGATTGGATGGTGACTTCAATTTGGTGTGAACTGGGGGAAAAACAGGTGAAGATAAGTCCACAGTGTGAATGCAGAATTCAGAGAGCAAATACAGTTTAAGAAGTGAGTTAGTTTACTGCTGCAGGCATCTAAGGTGGCACTACTCAGAAAGGCAAGGAGGTTATTTTCTGGCTCAGACTCTGCCTGTTGCAGTCCTTCAAGAAGAATACTTTGCTAACTGGCCCTGACCTGAGTCCCTTTCCCTTAAAACAAAGATATTATTTTTCTTTTCTGCAGCATGCAGTTTACAAATGCTCTTTCCTTATCTTGTTACAGGCGTGCTGGCTGAGAATGGGCAACTGATACGTTAACCAGCCTGTGCTGCTCCAGAATTCATACGTGAGCTGAGAGAGCTCTCCTCAAGGCTTCCGAACTCTTCCCAGGAGGAAGGCTGGGACAAAAGGCTCTGCTGGCCCCAAGGGACTGGTAGCGGGTGAAAGGAGCCTTTCACCTAGACAGGGGGAATTTATATGGCATGGAGTTGGCAGTGCCTAAAAGCCCTTTGTTAGTTCTGCTAGCTAGTGCCTCTGTGAAACCTGTCGGTGGCTTCCTGTGAGTTCAAAGTGGCTGGAAGCATATCGGTCAATCCCCGATAACTTTCCTGGCTGTTTTGCCGGGGAGGTGGTGGGGAACTGGCCGGGGACACGGGACGCTGGAAAAGCGACTGCTGCAGCTCCGTAGGGCGGCTGGTGCAGTAGGAGCCTACGCCATCCTGGTCGCACTGCAAGGAGAGGCGGCGGTGGTGGTTTCCCTGCTACTAGAGGCCTTCTATAAGTTGTCTGGGTGACCGGAGGGACTTGAGGTGGGATGCACAACTGCTCCTTGTGGACCCGTCCCCCGCTGGAGCAGGGGAAGGACGGGTACCTCTACCTGGGGGCAGGCTGCAGGCGAGGACCCAGAGCTGCAGGATGAATGAGGTGGGAAGGGCCCTCTGCAGGTCTCCCTGTCCAACCCCTGCTCAAGCAGGGCCACCTACAGCAGGTTTCCACGTGGCTACTGAAGATCCCCGGGGACGGAGCCCCCGCAGGCTCTCCGGGCAGCCCTTACCGGCGCCCCCCCCCCAGCCCCGCAGCGCGTCCCGCTGTCCGGAGGCCGCCCCGCTGCCTCTCCCGGCGGGCCCCCCCGCTTCACAGAGCCCTTCTCCATCCCCCCGTCCCCTCCCGGGGGGCCGGGGCTCCTTTAAGCGGAGGCCCGGCCCCGGCAGCGCCGCGGCCCGCCCCGGCCGCCCAAGGGGCGCCGCGGCCCCGCTGCGGGCAGAGCGCGGGGCGGCCGCGGCCGTGCGGGGCCGGGAGCGGCGGGGGGGGGGGCGCTGCCGTGAGCGGGCCCGCGGCTCCTTGCGAAGCGTGGAAGGAAAAACTAACCCGCCCCCCCACCAAAAAAAAAAAAAAAAAAGAGGGAAGTTTGATATTTATTTATTATTATTATTAAGGTTTTGGGAAGGGGGGTCCCCGCCCGCCCCCCCCCCCCCCCCCCCCAGCCCAGCCGCTCGGCACATGCGGGTGCGTGCGTGTGCCGAACCCCTCGCCGGCTCTGTACCATGCTGAAGGTCCTCACCAAGAAGCTCAGGAGCCAGACCCTGAACGAAATCCAGCCCTTCCAGCTAAAGGTAAGAGCAGGGCGCGCTCGCCTCCCTTGCTTTCCGCGCCGGACAGGTCCCGAGCGTCGGGGGTGGCAGCGGCTGCCGGCTCCGCACGCTGCCTCTGCTGGGCCGGCTGCCTCTCGGCCGGGGTGCCCAGCAGGAGCTGGCCCGGGCTGCGTTCCTCTCGCTGAAGTCCCGGCAGAGCCCGCTCCGGCAGGTAACGGCAGATGCGTTTGGCTGTTTTTCAGCCTGCAAGTGTTTGCTTTTAACGGGGCGCACGTTTAGCAGCGGAGGCAACTGCGTGTCCCTCCAGGTACCTTTGTGTGCGTGTAATCTGTAGCCTCCCAGCCGGGCTAGAACCCCCCTGTGCTAGGTACTGTGCAAACATGATTTGCCTGAAATGCCTTTCAGCTCAGTATTTGCATTTCTCTCCCTGCTGGTCCAGAAGGCTGGAATCTGAGCTGAAGTTTGCAGTCTGGCTCCGTGCATTCACCCATGGCTTTCCCAACTCTGCTTATGTCCTTGTTTCGCATTCAAACGAAAAGCTGGGATCACGGATACAGGATAAAGAATATCTAAACCTCTCCTGCCAAATGCATGGAGGAATTTCTGAACCGCATGCGATGGGGCAAACATGGAGTCACGATGAGCTTAGTTACAAAAGGTTACCGGGTTTGATTCAGCAAAAGTGCTGTGAATCGAGGGGTACCCCCTCAAATCAGCAAAGTTCCTCTGGACCTGCATCAGTGCTGCTGGAAGTGTAGTGCCTGGCCCCAAATCCAAGGAGGGATGCGGGAAAAGTGGCAGCTCTCGTTGCCTGGGATGGGGGCTGGGGCTCCATATACCAGGCTCTGGTGGAGTCTTTTGTATGTGTTACACAGAGGCGGATTGCAGCGCGTCTGCACTTCTGCACGGTCGCTCTGGACAGGCTGATGGCAACTTTGTTAGGAAAGGTACTGATGGTGCCTCAAAGTTTTCTGTGCCTGTGTATTTCTTCGGTAAGATCCTGTTGTTCTAGGGGAAGGCAGGCTTAGATCTTGTTGGAAATAAAATAGATGTTGCTTTGTGGTGGACGGACTCAGTGCAGAACACCTCTGTGCAGAGGCAGTGGGGGATTTCTTTTGAATGCTGTGTTTCTGGGGCTTGTGGCTGGGGTTGCCTCCTTTAGCTTAACTGTCTCTTGGAGATGCAAGTTGTGAAACCATGAGATGCTCTGGTAGGAGCTTTCAGGGATACATACAGACTTCAGGATGCTTGGGGGCACTCAGGGAAACCCACAGGAGTGGGTATCTGCAGCCATTTTGTTCTTATGAGTGCCAAGGTTTTGTGCTGGAAACAGGTGGTCTGCGTTTTTGCAGGCTCAGCTGAGAAGACAGACTTAAGCTTGTGCTGTCACTTGCAAGCAAGCCTAACACATAGCCCATGAGGCTGCGCTGCAGCCTGCCGCGGGGAGTGGTACGACGACTGGTATACATGCATACGGGCAGAAAGCCAGACTTTCAAACTCTGGGTTTATGTGTGTTTTGTAGGCCTTTGGGGACCCTGTGCAGCCACCTGGTCTTATTTGAGCTTTGTACCGGCACAATAATCACTTAACAGAGCATGCAGTGCTCTGTCGTAGGTGTTGGGCCAGATCTCTTTGCAGGTGTGGACGTGGGAGAGGTGCCACAAGCGGTGAGCAGCGTGGGAGCTTCCCGTGGCTGCGCTGTGCGTGGAGCCCGCAGTGAGTCGGGATGTGCTGCACCATCTCTGTCCTGCCCTCGGATGTTTGCGGGGCTGCCAGGCACAGGCTGGGCTTGTGTCCTCTCAACCGCCTCATCTTCATCTGTGTCTGAGGTCTGCGCAGGTGTGTGCATATTTTGGCATGCATGGTATGTGCCTTGTTTAAAAGGCCCCATCCTGCTGTCACTGAAACCTAGTGAAAAGTTAGGTGTGAGCATAAAATCAGGTCTGCAGTAGTGTAAATGGGGAATAAGCAACTAATTTGGGTTGGGTATGTACTGATCTCCATCTACCACCGAAACCAAGAGCTTGCTGAGCTTTAAAAGCAGTGTGGTTAGCAGCTGTTCTCCTTCATTACCCACTTGCTTTCGCACTTTATGACCTTTGTTGGAAGTTCCCAAATTCAAGGGAAAACAAACTGCTGTTGTGTTTCAGGCTTGCAACAGCACTGCAACCAGGCAAAGTCCTGGGAGACTGTCCTTGGGTAAATTGTCAACTCATTTTTGTAAACTTGGGAGATTTGACTGACCTTGGGTTGGCATCCAAACTTTGGGAACCTTTTCAGGATGAAATTTCTGCCCGCTCTAAAGATCTCATTTTGGTACTGTGTCCTGAATTGATCACGTGTGCCTGTGATGGGTCTTTCTAGTCTTCCCCCCCCTTGCAGAAGATGAGCGGTTGCCATTGCCTCAAGTAAGCGAGTCCAGGATGCTTTGAAGTGATAGTAATGGACTTTTCTCTTTTTTTCTTAATAATGGCTATGTGAGTGGGAGCCTTACATCTCAGCTTGTTGTTCTATCTCTTGCTTCCACGGTCTGGTGTTACTTGCTAGAGATTAGGCCAGATTTGGAAACCTCCAATTTCTGTCTGGCTTTTAGAAATCGAGTGCCAACAGCAGATCTGAATGTACAGGTTAGGGATTATCTTTGATAACAGGTGGCATCTGGGTCTCTTCCAGAGCAGGCTTTGTGGGACAGGAGAGAGGAGTGAGGAAAGGAAGCTGTGCCACGCGGTAGTGACATGCTGCAAATAAGGGCAGTGGGAGAGGCCTCAAGATCTGATTTTTTTAACTGTTTTTCCAGTATTACAGCCTAGTATTTTTTTTTCTTTCATAGCTTTGGACTGGTAGCCCTTCTTGAAACATAAGTCAAATTGTTTGGGGCAGCTTTTAAAATGTGTATCCTGGGGTTGCAGTTTATGAGATGCAGTCCTGATACTGAGCCCTCAGAAGTGCTCTCCAGCCGACTCAGTGAGCTGTCTACAAACGAAACACCTTGTTCATCCCCACAACCTGGGGCAGGGGTTCTCAGACAGATGCATTTCTTCCAGATCCCTCATCGACTCTTGTGTCCCCGTGCAGTTGTGTAGTGGATCAAGTGTAGGTGTCTGTTTTGTAAGCTTTGCTTGCAAGCAAGCTCCTTGGGGCAGGGAGCATCTGGTTGGAACAAGTCTGCACATTGCCAGTCAAACTAAGCCCTTAATTAGTGGCCTTAGGTGTTATCAGAATGAAACAGTTGGATTGTGGTGTATAAAATCAACTGGCTGGAACATGCAGCTTAAGAGAGCTTAGTGCTTTAAGGGTGGCAATTCCATTCCAGCTTCGCCGTCAACACAAACAACTTTGGAGGCGATGCAACTGATGCTTTAATCCATAGAAGTTGCCAAATTACTCGTGTATCGGGCACATTCCTCTTTGGCCAGGGTTAGAACTGCTTAGGACGCGTTTGTCGTTTCCTTAATGTAGATCAGCGACATGAAGTCACACGTGAGGCTGTTCTGGTGACAGAAGTGCGTTCTCTGCTGTGTAATTCTAGCCCTACGCTTGCTTAACAGGGAAGTGCGAGGCACTAACAGAGCCACCGCGGCGGCTCTCTCCATGTACCCTCGCAGCCAGTACATGTGCGTGTGCAGCGATGGGGACCAGCGGTTCACGTCAGGTATTTCTGCTGGCGTCTGCATCTGGGGGCAGCTCTGAGACTCGGTCAGGCTGGCTGGCCCCGAGGAGCCCCTGGGAATTGTCCCGATCCTGTGTGAAAGGGGATCAGTCGGCCGTGCACAGCGAGCCTCGGGCTTGCAGACAGCGGCTTGTGAGTCACCGTCCCAGCAGTAGCTGGTTACTCTGCAGAGCAAGAGCGCTAAAACGCTTCAACTTTTTCTTCTCAGATCAGAAAGGAGCAAAGTAGCATCTTTATGTTGACGCACAGTGGGTAGACGCTCAAGGATTAGTTTAAGGGCTCATGCTTTGTATGAATGAGGGCAGATTAATTTCCTTCTTTCTTTGGGCTGGCTGCCTGTCACGTGCTCGGCCAGACACTGGTCTTCAGCCTGGCTGAAGACAGCTTGGCGCAGGGAAAACTTAGCTTCATCAGTCCCCCGTGGTGCGTGAAGCTGTTCTCTCCTTTGCAGGTTTTCAGCGCGTCCCGCTGAACAGGTTCGTTGCCGGAGGACTGTTTTACACCGAAGCTTTACTATTCCTCCTATTAACACCTGGTAACGGTGATAATTCAAAACTGAAATGATGTTAGTGAGTTAAAAATGCTGTGGTAGATACTTAGCTGTGGCAGAACAGAGCAGCAAATCCCAGCCACTCAGAAAGCTTAAGTTTCTGAGACCTCTGCCTGAGGCCTTGTAAAATAATAAGTCTGTAATTCTTTCTACTCACTTCTAAGTTCTGAATCTTCAAGGTTTGTCGTCTTTTCTGTGCAGTTGTCCAGCACTGATAATCTGTAACTACTTAGTTCTAGAGAGTGGGACTTCAGAAAAATCAGATCTTATAGATATGGCGTAAGGGGAAGTTCACTGGGGTAGTTCAGTGAGACATTTGCTCAGCAGGCCTTGTTTACGACTTATTTGAGTCTAGCCTATATTTTCATATACGATCCCCCCCGCTGTCACAAAGAAATCTCATGATTTTTCCTCTTTTCCCCAATTCTTGGTTTTATTTGAATGAAAAATTGAATTCTGAAAATGTAATCTTGTGTGTTTAACTTTTGCTCTTCAGTGAAAACGGATTAATCCATTTCACTTCGCTGGACAGTGCAGTTCTACTTAATTTTCTGCTGTCGTGCATCGTCTTACAGCTCCTGAATTTGTGTTGCACTGTTTGGGATGTTAAAAGTTTTCTCAAGCAGAAATATGGCTACTATTTGAAGTGAAAATAGGAAGCAGACCTAGGTAATCAGTTATTTCTTTTATGGCTTTTGCAAAGCAGTGGGTTTATGGTTTTTTGTTTGGTTTTTAGGTACAGAGCTTACATCCACTTAGGACCTCTCTGTGCAGCGGTGGTTGGCCCTGGCGTGCCAGTCTGGCCAGCTTCTCCGGCTGTTCCTGGAGCATGTCTGGGGTCACAGAAGTGTTACTGGGATGCCTCAGTATGGGAACCAAGGGCTGCGTTCCCTTTTCAGTGGGAAATGCGCTCCCACCCACAGTGTAGGCAGCGCCAGCCCTTTCTACCCCCACGCATTTATCTGGAGCCCCCCGTTCAGTGGGATTCGGGTTGCTGGGTGACCCAACTCGTCCTAGCAACCAGCACCGCAGGTATGTGTGCGCTCGGGGCTGGTTTCTTCTGCAGTAACTCTTGTACGTGGCCGTGGGCAGAGCCCGCTTGTCCTCTCGGCACCGTTGGCCGGCGCAGCTGGCCAGCTAAGCTGTTTTTGAATAGGCACCAGCACCACCCACAAGTGCTCAGTGCGAACACCCAGCCGAGGATTTAGAGAAAAGTCAATTAGTCGTGACCTTTATCTGTGCAGAAAGCATTCCCTGTGAGGTATGGGCTCTGCTGTGACACAGCCTGCCTCCTCTGCGGCCCAGGCCGAGAGGTAAAGGACGGATGGCCCCATTTGACAGGGTGCCTCCGGGCATTTCTCTGCTCTCTTCTGTTCTTGCTTCCCAGACCCATGGTAACCTCCTCCCTGCTTTGAGGCAGTCTGGCAGAATAGGGCTGCTGCCCCACAGTCCCCTTGGCTTGTGTGGGTACAGCATGTGAGGAGCTCACATCGTAGCCTCTCTAGTCCGGCCTTGATAGCCTGATGGAGAGTGAAGTACTGTGGGCACTTGTTCCCGGTGGGCAGCCAGCCACCATCCAGGCTCGCCGTAGAAGTAGAGTCCTGCTGCAAAGCAGTTTGCCCAGGTGTGGGCTGTGGTGCTGGGAACAGAGATCAACGTCTGTTCTCCACTGGAATGCATCTTCCAAGGAGAGGTGTCCCTCAGGTTTGGTGGGCTGCAGGGTCGTGGCTTGTGTTCCTCAGCAAGCTGCCTTCATACGGGACTAAGATGACTGGGTTGGTTTGTCATGGTGCCTGGCAAACACCTGGGTAAAGCCCTTTGCAGACCTTTCCTGGAATTGACTCCTAACCCTTGTTCTAACATCCAACATCAGCCCATATGTGAAAACCTGAGAGTTCAGAGCTAGAAACACCTCTGAGGAGAAGAGTAACCAGTGCACGAGCCTAGGAGCTGTAAGGAGGTTTTAATTAGTAATATCTCCCACTTTGGGCATGGATGAGGTTTGTTGCCTGACTGCAAGGCAGATGGTCCTTATCTGAATTTAGATTTATGAAAGGGCCTAAGATACCTGGATAAAGTACATCCAAGTACCCCAGCATTCATGCATATCCACAGTGAGAATAGACAGACCTTGATTTCTGACATTTCTAGCGAACAAACTATATTGATTGGCCCTGGGTAGCTGATTAATCGGTTTGACTGGGCTACAAGCCTGGTTTTTGAGCCACTAGTTTCAAGGAGAGTGGAGAACTCAAGTTGCTAATGGCACAAAGACCCCTCCTCTCCTTTTGTTCAGAAATGGGTCTTACCCTACTTCTTCCTAATGGGGTCACACTGTTTCTCTAATGCAGGTGCTTTGAATTTGTTTGTTCTAAGGTGATGTTCTTACTTCTTGGCATCAGAGGTCACAATCTGTCATGTCCTGCACGGGTATGATGAGAAGAAAACTTCCTTTGATTGAACGGGGAATTTCCCGTGTGAGGAAAGCTGACCAGTGGTCGGCTAGCTACTCCTCTTTGCTGAGAGGGTGTCTAGATATAAGCTGGGAAAAATATAAAATAATCTTCCCATGTCCTGTTACCCAGTTATTGCGCACAAAGCCAAATGGTTGTTCCAGACAGTTGTCTGCAGCCAGCCTGTTTGTGTGCGTTTTATTTATTTCATTCCAAAGAGTTGGTTATTCAGAAGAAATGAAGAAAGTTCTGTGGCCAAAGGGTAATTAACAGGAGAGACCAGTGGTATTTGGTGTAGAGCATATGAAGCGACATAATTTAGAGGCTTAAAAGTCAACTGCGTCTGTGTGTATGTACAGATATATATATATTTTTGTCCCATAGGAAATGCTTTACTCTGGCTCTGATGGATCCCATAGTTCTTGGCAAACCCTTCAATAGTATTTTGCAGAGGGCTGCAGTGCGATGCAGCTTCTCTGTTCTTCACCTGAAATGGTGCTAGCTTAGCATGCAGTGCTTGGCCACTGCATCAGTGGTTCTCTGTGGTGCGTGAAGTGAGCTGGTGGTGCAAAAACTCTGTTGGGTTTTGTTCTGTGCACCCACTCGTGCTGCAATGCTGCACGTAGGTGCATGCTCTGTATGGCCTGCTCCATACATAGGGGACTTAAGAGCACCCATCCCACGTTAGACCTAGAATCCATTTCCCCCAGTGTCCTATCTTCTCTTGCAGTGGCCAGAGGTGCGCACCTGGGGAGGACTTCAAGAACTGCAATATGCTTTGGTCTCAGGGACTTCTCAAGACAGAACTGCTCTGCCTTAATGTGCCAGTGGACTCGTTTATCTGAACTTGTCCAGGCCCCACACCCCGCCCCATGAACCTATGTATAATCTTTGCATCCAATGCTGTGGCAAAACATGCAGAGGCAATCAGTTTCACACTAACTGTGTTGCTGAAGGATAACCTGTTGTTTGTTTTGAAGCTGCAGCTTATTAATGTAATTTTGTGCTTTCTGGCCCATACATTGAAAGAGAGGGTAAACAACGAAATGCTGTATTTGTGCCACTCATCTGTAGCCCATCCTTCCATGGGCTGGCTGAAGAGACCACCACCTTTGGCTAGATCCTCCCAAGTGGGAACCTCTGGGAATCCCTTCGTGCCTATCAGGAACGGATCTGGTACACACAGAGTCAGGGAAAAATTTTGCATTGTCCTACGCCTTCCTTTAAAGACATCTGACCAGCTGGCTCTTGAGGGATGATCCTACGTTACTGGCTTGCTCTGTGGCGAAACGAAGCAAGCCAGGTATAAATCCATGGAGATGAAACAACTTGTGTCTGCGTGCGCTCAGAAGGGTTAACGTGGGATTTCTAGAGGCCGAGAAGCCTGAAACGTCTTGTGTGCTCCAAATGCGTTTTCCAGCCTGACTGTAAGGCATTGTTCCTTGTGTTTGCAAATCTGGCTAACGCAGTTCTGTATGGCTGAGCAGAGGTGAATGTCAAGCGAGGTCTCCCAACACAAGCAGCCTCCCCTCGGCTAGCGAAGTATCTCATGGCCATGGCAGTTGCCCTCTCCAGGTCTTGAGAGGAGAGAACGGAAAAACTGTTACCAGACGTGCTGTTTACGCCAGCTCCTGTCAGGCAGCACTTCCCTGGCTGAGGAGACCCACGCAATGCTGGGGAGGCTCTGCGAAGCGCCGGAGAAGCTGGCCTGTGCTAAGGCCCCTCGTCTCAGCGCCGCAGTGTCACAGCCGAGCTCGTCCCCTGGGAATGCTGTGCGAGCTGGGAGGAGCGCCTCTAGATCCCTGCGGGCTAAGCAGGAGCGGTTGGTGGTGTGAGCAGCCATCTCCCGTCCTCTCCTCCCCATACATGTGTGCTCTAAGGTCATGTATGCTATAGGTGTCCCTCCAGGTCTTGGTGTCCCCTGTGCTGTCCTCCCCTCACGTCCAAGAGAGTTGTCAGCCCACGATAAATAGTCTTGCTTTCGGTCTGTGTGTGGAGTGGAGGCCCAGCAGCAAATGGGCTGGAAATCGCAGATGGAGCTAAGTCACTGGGTCGTCCTGCAGGGTGGGTGAGGCCCCATGATGAAGGTGGAGCTGCAGTCTTTAATCCTTCAGGCTTCCCCTTGTCTTTCTGGCTGCTGTGCTTTGTGGTGTCAACACTGCTGAATAGCACAGCTCCCGCGGGATGGGAGCCAGGGGAGTGCTAGGGCTTGGTGCTGGGAGCTGACCTCCCTGCTAAGGGGTCTCTGCAGCACAACTGTTCTGCAGGTTGCTGCTGCTTTCTGCCACGTGCTCCTGACACTTCGTTTTGATGTTGTTTTCTTTGCTAGTTCCCTTCTGCACTATACACGTGAAATGCAGTCTCCGTGCATGGTGTGAGAAAGGTAGCAGGTGGATCCTAGTCCTCCAGGAGAACCCTTGAAACTTGGATGTGATTGAGCCATAAACCTCATTACTCATGGCTTTGCTGATGAGACGGATTACCAGAAGTGGAGAGAAAAATAGAGTGTGGCACCATCACGTTGAGGTGCCTGCTGGCTGAGGCAGGGCTGTGCTGGGTGTTTGCACTGAGCACAGCCTGGCTGGTGGGAGGAGAGGAGGAGGCGTGCTGAGACCTCCCGGGAAGAAGTGGCACATCTGGAAGCTTCGCTTGTGGGTGGAAGTGGAGGAGTGTATGGCTTCTGGTACCGCAGTAAGGGACGTAAACCTTAACCAGCCTCTTAAGCTAGTAACGTAGGGGTAGCTGTAAAAAATTAATAACTGTAAAATGTGCAATAACTGTAAAAATATTGCTACCAGAAAGGATGGTGCGCTTCACTGCATGGAGCTGCAGCACTCCCCCGAATCCCACGCTGCAGAAGCAGTAAAGCACAGTGCTCTGGGAGGATGGGGAGGAAGTTGGAGGATTAAAGGCTGTACTTCCACCTTTGCTGCCGGACCCCATCCACCTGTTGCGTGAGGACTGCAGCCACTTCATTCCATCTGTAATTCCCAGCATTGTCACCTGTTAAATCATGGCCCCAAATGGGGCTGCAGCTACGTTTACTCAAAGAGATTCTGTTTTTTATAGTGGCTTTGAAGGTAAATAAGCTGAATGAAGTTCTCTAACATCTGGGGTGTTTTGGGTACTCTTTGTGTTCTGCCTAGGAGGCTTTTTTAAGTATTTTTCAGTTGCTAGCAGTCCTTTTTGTGTCCTCTCTCACCACCCAGGTTTTGCTGGTGGGAGCAGCATGTGCGTATATCAGTGGTGTCTGTGTTGGTGGTCTCTGCTGGGTAGATCTGGGCTTGTTCTAGTCTTTTTGCATGTACTGACTTTTTGGAGGCTTATCTTGAGTGGAACTTAAAAGGGTTATCTTGGTTGTGCTGCTCTAACAGTATTCATGAAGAGCTTCTGGAAACGTGGATGTGGAGTTGCCAAGAGCTGATGGAAAAGACTATTGCTGCGGTTCACCTGATCCGTGTGTGTAAGACCTGATCCCTATCTGTTGTAAACCAGCAGAGCTCAACTGGAGACATCGGCTGAATTCAGCTCCCTGTGATCAGAGAGCATCAGACGTGTGCTGCTCCTGGTGACTTACGGAGCCCACGTGTTCACGCACCGTGCGCTCTTTGGTGCTCCGTGCTGTGCTTCTCCGGGGCAGTGGTGAAGCACCAGGACTTGCTGTTGTTCTGTGAAAGCCCCTGAAGTTATTATTTTTAGTCATCCCCTGCAAAATGATCTCAGCTTAGTCCTGGGGAGCAGAGGCGGAGGTTTAGAAGTGGATGTCTGCAGATGCTGACAGCTGCACGAGAGCTGATGTGGGGCAGCTGAGGCAGTGCAGGGCCTGGCTGTGCCGTGTGGGTCTGCTGCAAGTTGTGCTTTGGTCAGCACAGCCACGGCACATGCCTTTGCGTGGAGTCCTCTGTTGCACTCTGCTTGCAAATGAGAATCACAAAGCCCTGTCGTCGCTGTAGTTCTAGTCAGGGTTGGCCACCATTGTAACTTATTTCCAGGAGCTGTAGACAGTAGATAACATGAACTCGCCATGCAAACAGTACCTTCGAGGCACGCGTACGAATTGGACTCCAGAAGGATGAGGGGAAGGAATTGAAACCAATGAGGAGCACCCATCTCCACACCTACCTGCTGCTGATGGCCTCTCAGTTCTGTGTAAGCCCGGCATTTTCGTCCCTTAAGATCCAGGTAACTCCACCTCAGCCTGTTCTTCTGGAAATCAAGTTCAGTCATTGTATGAGAGAACAGAAGCTCAGTTTCCATGTTCTGTGGTTAATTATTCTCCCCACTTGCATCCTGAGAGTTACCAATCACTATGTCACCACACTTGCTGGTGTCTGTGTAAGGTAGGCATTCAGAACAAAAAGTCCTCTATTTGCAACCTGTGGTCTCTGGAGTGACTCTGCCTCCCTCCCCCAGATCTGGGAAACCACTGGAGGTTAAGCAGGCTCTAGGCAGGAGGTGATATCTGGCTGTGCTTGCAGCTTTCCTGCAAAAACAGGAATGGCTTTGCTGCCTTTGGTATGGGACAGGCCTGGAGAACATGGCGTTGAGGAGTGCTGTGTCCCACCAGCCTGCCGCCAGTTTCACTGACTCCGCCAGACAGCTGCTCTGTCAAGCAGGACGGCGCTCAAGGGTAGGGAACCCTGGGTTTGAATCCTAGCCATTTGCTAGGAAACGGCTAAAGAAGTTTGGAGGCAGAGCTATTATGAAAAATTAAAAAGGAAAATAATAGTAATAAAAAAAGATTGTTAGAAGGATTTTCCGAAGTAGGACTGTTATGGTTGGAAACCTAGCTGTTGAAGGACCCCAGCTGTAAAATCCACATGCAGTTAGGGCAGTCATATTTCACTTGTGGATGTTTGAAGGCTGAGCTGTGCTTTTCCTCTAATCTCTAACTCTACTGCTTTTCTTTAGGAGAGAGGAAGCATTACAGCTTGGTTTGCTGGCATTAAGTGGCCCTTGTAATGCTGAGTATCTCTAAAATAAAAATTAAAGGAGAGCTTGAAAGATAAAGAAAGTTAGATGTTAATTTGAACGTCTGTTTGACTCACTCCTTCCCTCTTCCTCATGTTGTTCCATGGCATGTAACTGCCTTCCAGCATCTCATAGTCTCGTTTTCCCACCCTCTAATTCAGAGTTTCTCCAGTGCTGTAATTGGAAGGATGGCACCTCCCTCAATTCAAGATCAGGCAGCGTCCCATGGCAACTGCTGCAATTGTTGACGTGGAAAAATAACAGTGGGGATATTTAGTAAAATGTTTTTAACTGAATTCAAGTAGGATGGCTGTGTCTCTGGCAGCTGCTCTGTAGGTAGTGTGGTAGGGAGAAGGTGAGTACTGAGTACTGGTTTCATTTCTTCAAGCTGAAGTCTGAAGAAGTGGAAACTGGTTCCCTGAGCAGAAATGCAAGTAAGTCTTTGAGCTCATCATCCCTTTCTGCTTTTGTGCCAGGAACCAGTGACTGAGACCAGCTCAGCAAGGTCTCTTTCCAGGGCACGTGGATGGGGCTTGACTTTACTGCAGAGCTTCCCTGGGGTGCTCCAGTGAATGAACCTGTGTAGCAAGCGGCCTCGTGTGCGGTAGCACAGGCAGCATCGGCCTCTCCCAGGAAAGCGGCCTCCCCCGAGGTAAACTCCCGGCCTCCTCCCAGAGAGGGGTTGGGAATGATGCCCTCCGGCCTGCATGCGTTTGTGGTTCATGCTGGAAGGAGGGGAACCCAGCTGCTGCTTTGGCTGGTGTAGGGAAAGCCCTTAGCTGTGGAAGAGCAGGATTTTTCCAGCTTGAAGGGAACGAGTTCTCTCAGTTCATTTCCCCCCTGCTCCTTTCCCATCACAAAATGGCTTGTGTCGAGGATGTGTTCAGGGGTTCAGCAGTTGCATCACTCCTGCAAAGTGTCAGAACAGACTGCGGTCAGCACAGGGGAGGAACTTCTCTGTCCTCCCCAGCAGCGTGGAAACATCCTTGCCCAAATATTTATCCCATCCGGACCCTTGCTCACAGAAACGGCTAGGCAAACCCGTCTGCACTCACTTCCACGTGCTCCAAGGTGTGCTGCCCTGCTCACGGATGCTCGTCTGCAGGCTTCCAGCCCTTCAGGCTGCAAGCAGTGAGCTGTACGTTTGTCTTGCCCGCTCTTTGTGCACACAGCCTCCTCCGTGCCGAGCCACCCCGCTGGTGTGGTTTAGGATGGTGCAGCCCGTAAGCGAGGCCTGGTGGGAAAGATTGGTTCCACCCTGGGAGTGAGAGTGCCTTTCCTTTTGTAAGCTCTTAGAAGTTCTTAATGGAATTACTTCTGATCATATGATAGCAAGTTAATTTCTCTTCCTTAAGCAAAGACCAAGAGGAACTGCAGTTTAACAGGATGTTTCTTTATTGTACAAATACAGCAGTATTTCAGCCCTTTAGACTCTAAGGGTGACAGGGCCTTTTAGGGCCTGGGCGATTCTGGCCGCAGCTAGTTATCATTACTCATCTGACAAGCAGCAATGTGGAGGAGACAAAGATTTTTCTGTCTCTAGCTGCTTCTTACGTCTGCTCGTTTGTCTTTTACGTTAAATCTCCCTCAAAGTTACAAGCTTAACACTCGTTTCTCCTTAAATGCCATCTGGCCATGCTACACAAGCCCGTCTTTGCGCACTGGAGGTTGGTGTGATACCAAGTGCACGGGGCAGTAACGTCAGTAAAGGACCTGGCCGTAAGGCTGAGATCCTCATCAGCAGGAGGCTGCTGTCTTTGAACTTCAGATCCGACATGTTTCCAGAAGAAAGACTGGAGGGTGGATGGCACCCACGTTTGTTTTTTTGGCTCATTTCGTGCCACGGCTTGTAAACACTCACATGTCCATGTGAATTGGAGATTTTCTTTTCTTCAGTTGTGCACATTGCAGTACAGAGCGTACTGGGTACGGTCGTGGGCAGCCTGCTCTTGCTGACCCAGCTCGATCGGGGCTGAATTAGAGGATTTCAGGAGGTCCCTTCCAATCTAAACAGTGCTGCAATTCGTATGCTGCGAACAAATCATGATCTAGTGGGATCTCTGACATGTGAAGATCAAGTTTTCTGTTATCGCAGTGTCACAGTTCTGTGTCAGTGAGGCAGACAAGGCTGTGCTGTCTCGGACAGAAGTACAGCTGTGGCTAACCCAAGATGGAGAGCTTTCCAGGCAAGTTGGAGGCCATAACACAGCACCCCTGTGTTTAGTGGAATACTTTTGAAGAGACAAAAGTTTCGCTGTCGAAACCTAGGAAGAATCAACAGAGAGAGCATTTATCTCCAACTTGTCAGAGCGTCAGTCTTTGACTCTCTGTACCTTTTATAGTTTCTGCAATTTTTTGTTATTCGTACAAATGTCCAGTCCTTTTTTTGATCTTCCCTTAATCTTTGCCTGTGCGGCATGTGATGGCAAAGAGTTTTATGTGTACAACTTGAACTCTGAGATTCATGTTTGTCTGCTGTAAACAGAATGGTTCCCTGTTAGGGTTGGAACTTGGGAGCTAGGATCTCATACGTGAGAGCTTGTGGAGGTTGGAAGACTTCGTTTCCCAAAGCCAGGATGTAATTTGTGGAAAGATTTTTCTAATAAAAGGATAACTTAACAATGCTAAAATAGAAAACCTTGCTAAATGATGAATGTGGGGGGAGGATGGTATTTCTGGTTGAACGATGTGAGGACCAAGCAGGAGGGTATTTGCATATGTGTAACCCACACAAAGTCAGAAATGAGAGGACTCTTTGAAAGGTAGTGCAGGTCATGGGACATCAGAGGCAATGTGACTTCTGAGCATTGTCATCTTTTTACTTCATTCATGCATAAGCTCCACAGTTGCTGGATTTTAGGGCTCTTTTGCAGTTAGCCTGTGCTGTATATAATGAAAATCAATGGGTATTCCAGAACAAGGGTATAATAAACCAGTAGGAATAAGGGAAGAAATGAAGTCTGAGTGTCATGAGACGTGCTATTGGTGTGATGTTCTTCTGCGGGAGAAGATGGGTACTAGGAAGAGTGGCTGAATAGATGTCTGTAATTGCATTGGTTCTGAAAAGCACTTGATATGTTGCTCATAAGCACCTGCTCCAGTAACCAACTGCGACTTGCTTTTTTCCATGGCTACCATCAAGAGGTTGATTAGCAAGGTTGTTGGAGCCCTTTTTTTTCTATGAAGCCTTTTCTATTGTCCTACCACTTTAATTTCTTTGCTATATACAGTGGGACCGAGTCCACAGACTTGGTTTCTTCTTGTTTGTAAGAGGGTTTCTCTTCCCAAGGCGACTCAGAGGGGTTTAGTTTTGGGCTGCCTGTGTGACTGGGGAGAACGTAGCAAAGACTAATTATCCATGATGAGATCAGGGCCAGCTAAATTGCACTTGTACGGGGAGGACTGAGTGTTTTGGAAGCCCAGGACCGGTGGAGACACGGACCTTCAAAACATCAATCATTAACTTCAATCTAGCTCCTATTGTAATCATCTCAAGCCAGCGACGTTGTGCAGTAGCTCTGGCCTGTACATGCTAGGTGTCACTGCCTCTTTTTGGGAAGCAGTGCCACGCTGTGTGTCGACACTTACACAGTGCAAAAAACAGAGCTGGGAGGTTTCCCACGTAGAGACCTTAAACCTCCCTGAAAACCCTGCGGTGTCCAAATGCTTTTGTTGTTGTTTTTGCTTTGTTTTCACGTGGAAGCGAGCCACAAACTGAGGTCGGTACCTCTCAAGCTAGAATTGGAGCCCGAGCTTATGCACTGGAGATGAGGCCACTGTCCAGCAGCCATCATGATGGCACCTCAGTGTCAGCTGCCCCTGTGAGCTACCACGGCACAGACTGGGTATTATACCTGTTCTGGGGACAACTAGAGGCCTGTTAATTTGGCAGTGCTCCTCAGCACCAGCTGCCTTTGCTAAATAACTCGGGAGTACATACAAGAAAATTGTAGTTGCGGTGGAAAAGCCACCCCCTGCGTTTACTTCAAGAATATTAGAAATGGGGGTAAATCTGGGCTACTTCACCCATTTGTGATTTGACAACTCAAAAAGTTGCTTAAAGACCAGTAAGGTGGGAAAATATTTTCTGACTTCTTAAAGGGCAATGTAAATATGGAAGGGTGTAAGGTATGTCTTAAAAAAAAAAAGTGGCAACAGACTTCTTTGGGGCTTTTTTAAAAAAAACAAACCTGGAGGATGGTGACAAAGTAGGTGGGTTGACTTCATGGTGTCAAATTTAGCATCAGTCAGTGTTTCTCTGCTGTTCCTGCTATTTCTCTGCATCAGCTGTACATGACTTTCAGTCACAGGCACCTAGTTAAGCGTAGTTGCTCTTTTGGGTGTCTGGGGGGCTGAAATGCTCCAAGGACGTTTCCCTAGGAACAGTGGTGGAGAGGAAACGGGTCCTTGTCAGGGTAATGGTTGCTTGCTGCCTCACCTTCTATAAAAGCCAAGCACGGCACATCAAACACTTTTAAAATGGAAACACAGCATGTAATCTTTTAAAACCTATTGCCACTGGATACTGCTGTGGGCAAATAACTTGCAAGACTCTGACAAAGCTAAGAATGATGGGGATGTTTGTTGTTATTCCGGATAAAAAGGCGTAAGGGATAATAAAGCTCATCTTTGCAGTGATCATGTTGTTCCAAAACTGTCTCTTGTAAATGTTTTTTCTGAAGTATTGCATTTTCCTTTGACTCACTTGGTTTTGGCACTGCCAGAGCCACATAGTGAGCTGCGTAGCTCAGAGGTTTGGTCTGGTGTAATAACTTCCAGGTATGCTGCATGCAGCAGAACAAAAGTCACTTTAGGAACAAGGTAGGTAGGGTTTCCTCTATGTAGAGCCGTCTCTTGCCGAGTTTCTGATCCAACGTGCAAAAACTTCAGCTCTCTCAGCCCTTCTCAAGAGGTAGCTACTGAGTTCAGTTACAGTTAGGAAGTGTTTAGATTAAGCGGTATTTGGGTATGCAGTAAGTGGCGTGCTCACGTCCATTGGCTGACCCAATGCAAATGTTTCTGAAAGTCCCTGACAGACAAAATCCACGAGGTGCCATTTCTCTTGGAGCAAATATTTAAGGGTGTTCGGTGGAGCTGTAAGAAGTGGTAGTGGCAGGGAGAGCATAATGTTGTTCACGCTTTTATTTCTATTACGTTCTTCAGTCGTGCTGTAGGAAAGCAAGATGTCTGTTCTTTGGTGGCTTACGTGTGCGGCTTCAAGGGGGAAATGTGGGTGCATACATAAGATGGCAAGAGATGCAATAAGATGGCAAGATGCTGCATCCACATGGGTGCCTTGCATGATGATAGTACTGTTGAGAGGATGTCTTTTTTTTCTGTTTTTCTTCAGAGGTGGGTTTTGGAGATTCAGTTGTCCCCGTGATGTGGATGTGGTAGGCCGTGGTGGTTATAAGCTGGGTATCTGGGGAGCTGCGAGCAGGGTACGTTCGTTGTGCCTGGGGGGAAAGAGTTGGTGGTGCAGCAAGGTGGAAATAGCGGTAGGCTGCGTGTTTTGTGTTGCTGCAAGTAAGAGGATGTGATGGGAGTTTGAGGTCGGGAGATGAGGATGTGCATGTGGGGAGGTGCTGTGGCTGGGTGCGTGCGGTTAGATGGGGGGGATGCCTGCAGGATATGAGAGGGGCAGGAGGGGGAAGTGGATCGGGCAGCAGCAGGGCAATGATCAGTGTTCACGATGAAGCCTTTTCTTTCTCCTTGCCCCCTAGATCTCCTACCCCCCAAGTGATGAGGACAGCGACGACTCTGAGGGAGAGAACCAGGAACTTGTTCAGATCGACAGAGGTAAAGGGACAAGACAGGAGGGTCCTGGGATGCTACCTACAGCTGAAGTGCATTTTGCTTTTCACTTGGGTTCTTGCAAGTGCCTCCTTCACAGTCCCCACTGCACCCCCAAACAGATACATTGAGTCAGGCACCTTGAAGTTTTTAGGACCTCTCAGGGAGAAGCTGGTGGAATCAGATGCTGCAGTCACACTTTTATTACCAGAGATAGATATTGTTAACCACACGTTAAGCTGTCAGTACTACAGATACAGGGCAGTCAGCTCTCCAGTCAGGTCAGCATCAGAGCTGGGAGTACAAATGGATCTTCTGTTCCATGCTTGTGCATCTCAATCATCATTATTCAAAGCTTCATCTTCTTGCCAGTTCCAGTCTTGACCTTCCTTTTTCCCATCCACCTGGACTCGCTTGTCTGATTAGCGCCCTTCCTCCCTCCTGTACCACGGGTATTGGGTAGCTCTGTTTTTGAATCTGGCTGGAGATTTTTAGAAGGGAGGTTTTGGACATGGTATGAAGCAAATTAGAGCTGTAGATGAAATCTGTGGTAAATGTATCTGCTGAGTTATGCTACGTCTCTGCTGTTTGTACATGACCTGATTTTTATCACAGTTTACCACAAATTCAGGTGGATCTTATGCAAGGGCAGAAGTCGTCAGATTCCTGACCCGTAGGGCATGTCCTGTCAAAATTCAAAGTTTTGCTTCGTATACTTACCCCAGAAAGAGTTGAGCAGAACAGGTAAAGCAGTCCCAGGTTGTGGCTGAAGGCAGGCTCTTTTATATGTCAAGCTTTGTAATAGGAAGAGGGCTTTTGTCTCCAGAAACCAGATCTCTCCTATCTGAGCTACAGAAGTGCTGCTTGTAGTAATACAACTCTAGGTGCTTTCTCTGCCCTGAGAACCGGTCACTAGAATTCAGTGTTTCTAGCGAGAGGTCAATGCCTAACAGCACGTTTGTAAGACCGTGTCCTCTCCACCTTTGGTGGGCAGCAAGTCCATGTCCTTGCCGTGCAGCTAGGCTTCCAGTTGACAGCTTACAAGCAGATGTCTACCAATAAGGACTAAACAAAGACCTGGAAACTTTGAGGGGGAAGCGTTCATCAGGGGCATTTCTTATGTGGAAGAAAATGTGGAAAACAGCTCAGACGTTTGCTTGGAAGGAAGTAAAGAAAATGGGTCAGGAGAGCTCAGTCCCTGTTTATGCCGTGGGACACAGATATACTGTCATTCCTCTCTCTCTTCTTCCCACCAGAGAGAAGAAGGAACTGTACCTTGACCCCTCTGGCCACCAACCAGCTCCAGAATCAGGAGAACCAATGCTGCAAGGTGCGGGCCCTTTTCCATGCCAGCCTGGATCGCCACAGCTCAGAAGAGGAGCTGGAGCGCATCAACCGAGAGTTTGCTGCTGAGAAGAGGAAGTGGTCCCAGGTCAGCAGGCTTGCCTGCTGCAGTGACAGCAACAACACCTCCTCCAGTGACGAAGAAGTGAAGAACTTGTGCGCCATGTCCTTCAAGCCGGTCGCAGAGCAGGCCGATGGCCTGCACGCCAGCCCGAGCCCCGTGCTGTTCAGTGCCTCCCCTCCCAAGAGACTCCAGCCTCTGGTGCGGAGCCCGGCCTCTAGACCTTTAATCTTCACGAGCGTTGGGGCAGGCCTTGAGCAAGTCATGCCGTGTAAGAGACATCGGCAGGGATACGGGGATAAGGTCCGCAGGCCCAGCCTTGACCTGGAAAAAATGCAGCAGGTAAGGCAGAACTTGACAGGAGGAAAGCAGCATCACTTGAGAGAAGCAAAGATGGAAAAGCGTTATGGAGGCAGGGTTCAGTAAATTCAGAGGATTGCTTCTTGTGATCGTGGCTTCAGAGGTGTAACTGGTGCTCTTGCTACAACTGAGCTGTTCTCTTGCTACTTGCTACTCATTAGGAGTGCAGCACCCACAGCGTCCAGTTTGTTGTGTGACACAGGACCAAAATCGCTGGAGATCACTTCAGGCAGGTTACTTTTGCTGCCATGAGCTTACCCGTACCTCCAAAATGAACTAACTCCAAAATGAACTAATTGATCAGGGGTGTGTAAAGAAATACCTGAGTGGTGAAAGTAGATGTGGATTTGATGATAGGCGTCTGAGTTTCTTGACATCCTTGGGCCTGGCCTTTCCTGCTCCCTAGGAGTTTTACAGCCTTGTGAAACTGCTTTTTATGTTCCTAACACTTTGCAAATGCAGACTGTTCGCTCTAGGTGCAATTACTCTTGGTTTTGCAGGACTTCTTTAGGGGGCTGGGACTGAGGTGCATCATGCCAGGAGTTTGCCCCGGCTCTGCTGAGGAAGGTGCACAGGGGGGTGGGCTGGCCTGTGCAGTGCTCATCTGGTGCTGCTCTTTCGGAAGGTGTTGCTGCAGAGTTAGTATTGCAGCTTGCTCTTCATTATTTGTTTTCCTTCTTGCACTGGTAGAGCATCAGCTTGAAAGAATATCTGCAAATGTCTGCTGCCCCTGGTAAACTGCAGTAAGTTAAAGACATAACTGTCAGCTCAGTTTCAGCTCAGTTTCCTCTCACTAGGGAAGAATTTTGCTGCCTCTGGTTGGTTGGATGTACTAGTTTTATCCCCATTAAGAGTGCCTCCTTTAAGCCTATGAGATGGACCCACTTATAAAAAGAAAGGGCTAGGTATTTATTTTCCAAGGTCTGTAAGACCCCTCCGTTTCCTCGTTACATAGCCGCCTGTTCTCAGTCCTGCTGGCAGCATGCATACTATGAACACACACCACGCAATTCTGTTTTCAGTACAGTTTTCTTCATCGCCCTCTCATACCTTCTTGCCAAGTCTCTGCTCCCAGAACATTGAAAAGGCCCGGTCTTGCATTTCGCATCACCCAGATCTGCCACAGATACCGACAGACTTTAATTAGTCTCTCATTCTAACGAGAGGAGACAAAAAAGCTGAAGAGCCTGTGCCCAGCCTGTTTTTCAGAGCGTGTGAGTAAATGGAGAAGTTTTTCTTTCTGCCCAGGTGCTTTCTCTGATTTGGATTCTGGGCATAGCATCTACCTGCTCTGCCCTTAGTTCCCTTCGGCAGTGTCTTTGGGAGGGTGCTGGCAAAGGGCAAACTCTGAGCAGGTTGGAGGCTGATTTGAATAAGCCTTCCAAACTGTTGTGGGTTTTCTGGGAAACCTTGTAAGGATGACTTGCTTTCTGGTTCGTAGGCTAATCTCTGATTGAGTTAATCGTAGCAATGATTTTTTCTGAAAGAAGTTGAAATCTAGTCCTTCTCTCATTAATAACATTTTTATTGTAGATGTCATTTCCACTTCTAGGGTGTGGAATCCCTGTTTTAAAAAAAGGATATTAAGCTAATGGCTTTTGATGTTAGAAATGTATGGGGTTTTTTTGGGGTGGGGAGGGGGCATTATTGTGGGAGAACCCACGCAAAGTGAGATGCAGCCTGAATTTTGTAACAGTCTGGTTATTTGTATTATTTTTATCTTTTTAAATTGGTTAATTTTCAGCTGGTATGATCCTGAGGCTTTATGATTCTAGATCAAGGAAGAAATATAAAGTCTCATTCACTGCATGTCTTTGCTTGCCACCTGTGCTTGTTTTTGCTGTGAAAATTATGAGAGAAGTGTTGTAGATTCAGACTTCTGCTGACTTGTTTCTTATGACAGTGATGTGAAATCTGATTTTGGTTTTGAGTTCTGCCACAGAACCCTTCTGTGAAACTGGGCAAGTCTTGCTCAGTATCTCTACTCCCCACCTGTGAAACAGGAGCAGGACATTTCTTTCACGGTCTGTCTTCGTGCTCCAACAAAAATGCCTCTTATTAAATGTCTGGGCAGCATGTGGTTTTTAGTCATGAAAACAATGCAAATGAGCAATGATAATACTAACGGGCTGCTCGGAGGCTCCATCTGGGCCCCGAGCATCAAGCCGTTCTTGCTTTGTGATTTGTATCCTTGCCGTCTCACGTGCTTGCCCGCAAGAATACAGCTGATAAAGTTGATCAGATAGAGACCTTTCTGAGCAGCAGATGTGGTCGCCGCTCTCCTCCCCGAGCCTTCCTTTGCATTCCTGTGGCTCCATGGAGCTGACAGATTACACGGTATCAGGCAAGATGAATTAGTTTTAGAAGCAAATAAGTTCTCGGATGAGAAGATGCTTTTGTGCACGTGCTAGGGCTGCATGAGGGTGGGTGAAAAGTTGGTGAGTGCTTTGCCCCTGTATCAAGTTGTGCTGTTTTTGTTGGTTGGTGATAGAAGACTGGTCCAGAGGGTTGTGGCATGGAGCAGCTCTGTGTCGGGGTGCTTCAGCTATTCTTAGGGTAGAGCAAACAAGGCAGCTTTTGCGGGAAGACCAGGGATTGGTGGCATGTGTTGTCCAAAGGCCTTTTTGTGTTCCGGTGGTCTGATGGCTTTTGGTAAGGCAGGGAAGCACGTCTGGGAGAGAAAAGTAGGTTGGGGGCAGTCTGAGTGCGTTCAAGGGGTTAGGGTATCGCTGTCCTTCTACCTCCATGGCCTGTGGATAAATGGAAATCTCCATCACCCGGACCTTTCAGTTCGGCCTCCCTCAGCAGGAGAGGCTGCGCAGGAGCAGGTTGGAAAAGTCCCATTCTGGGTAGGTGCCAGGCCACGTGTTTCCAGCTTCATAGGCCAGTGCAATCCTGCCTTTTTCTGCCCCAGCCATCAGTTCGGGCGATTGCCGGGCCTGTTTCCCACCCTGGCTGGTCAGCTGGCCACTCAGCCTCTTCCCTATTAAGGCTGAGCAAGGGGAATTCAATGCGTGCCTTTCTTCACTTCTCCAAAGGACTGGAAAATTAGCTTAGAAGACTTTTTCTTTCCCTTAATTGGGCTGAAACGCCCTGGCTCGTGTGGACGCCCGTGTTGCTGCAGTGAATGCCCTCGCCCAGCTGCCCCTTGGTCGTGGCCCTTGGACGGCAACCTCATTACACGCAGGTCCTGCTGCCAGCCACTTGCCATTTAATGAAGGCCGTGTGTGTCCCAGAAAGACTGGCACCCTGTTAACGTGGGCAGATCTGGCTTTTTTTGGCTGATTCACGAGGTCAAGGAGAGCAGGGAAATCCTTCGGTGGCTTGAGGTGGAGGCACCAGGGTGCACAGGGGTGGGCAGAGGTGTGAGGAGGTCCAGGGTATTGCAAAGGCTGCTTGGAGCTGCTGAGCTTGTTCCAGGGGATGAGATTAATTGTTCTTGACATGCTGTGTAAGGGGATAGAGAGGAAGCAAAGGGCCTTTCCTCCTGTGCCATTTAGCACGGCTCGCTGGAGCTCCTGTGACTTTCCAAGCAGGTGAAAGTAGATCTCAGTGCAGCGTGTGCAGGGAGGGAGATCATAATCTAAGGAGGGCGGCTTTGGGTTGGCAGGAAGAGAAACCTAAGTTGCCCTCGTTTCTCTGTGGGCAGGTTGCTGGTAGGGAAAACATCACTTTAAAATACAAAGCAGAGTCTGCATACCTGGGTACGTTATGCTATGAAATTATTAGGTAGTCCTGAGCAAGTGAAACGCTTCTGTTATGATTTAACTGCATGTATGAGTAGATAGTATCAAGCACCCGTTGTCTAATGGAGGCTTAACGCGTTGTTTAAAATGCTTTGAGACCATAGGATGAAAAGGGCCAGCACAGAAGAGAACATACCCTGTACTAGCACGTGGATTTGTCACTGCAGACGCCGTACTCTTTTGGTAGGTGGATAGTTTCAGTGCTTAACGGGTGATGAAAACTTTGTCTTGGCTTTGTCTGGTGGCCTGGGGCAGCATGAGCTCTGATCAGGGCTTAGGTGTAATATCGAGCCCAACAGTCCTTCTACCGGATGCTTGAATATCAGCATTTTGGTTGGACTGGGCCTGGCAGGGCGATCAGCACCAAAAGCTGGCTTTCAGCGTGATACTAGTCACACAGAGGCTACAGGAAAGCAAGCTGTGGGCTCTCACCCTACCATGGAGAGCAAGGGGAGAGCAAGGACCAGCGTGTGAGCCCAGGTACTTGGGCTTTGGGCTGGTAACGCATCCAGGGTGAAATTTCAGATCCTTAGCACAGCTGGGCTTTGCCCTTGCCTGCCTCTCCGGGACTTGACAAATAGCTTCCAGACAGAGAACGTGTGAGCTCGTGAGTCCTTTTCACCTCTTGGCCTCCCGTTTGAATCCAGCCCTTGTCAGTTACTGAAAATTGTTATCATCTGTTCGCTCTCCTGAGCTCGCCTCTCTGTGCTCGGGGGATGCCGGAAAACCTAGCGCTGGCGCTGCTGATGCTTTCGGCTCTCCCTCCATGCTGGGCCTCGCTCTCCAGAATGACCGAGCAGAGCTCAGTGGCTGTGCCGAACGTAATGGCTTACGCCTGTTCCTCCGGGGCCCGGTGCCAGCACGTGTCCACCCCAGGTTTGAGAAGCTGGGCCGCAGCAGTTCTTCATCCCTCAGCGCGGTAGTTTGCCTGCTGAAGCAACGTAGTAAGGAAACTGTTGCAGAAACCGGTTGCGCCATTACAGAGTGAGAAATCTACCTTCTGGTAACCTCCTGCAATTTTGCTTTTATTTTTTTACCCCCCAAAATGCTCAGCAGCAGCTGTTCCTCTGGCACCAAAGCCCCTGTCCGTCTCACCCCTGCCAGTATTCGGTGAGGAAGTAGCCTGTGAAACAAACGCTGTGCTGCAAGGCAATCCTAGCACGGGAAAGTCTGTGGACAAAAAAAATGTATCAGACTGCTCTAGGATATAGTTAGGTGGCAGGAGTCTCTGGGACTCGGGACGCGTGCCACGTGAATGGGCAGCGGGCACAGCAGGGGTGTCTCCTTCTTTGCCTGTTTGAAGGAGGCGAGGAGATGTTCTCTTCTGTTTTGACGTCTGTTGTAAGGATGCTTTGGCTCAGTGCCCCCCAGCTGACGTCTGGTTTGCTGATGAAGGCATTTGCAGTCCGATGCCTGCAGAAGGGAAGGAAGGAAGGGTGCCCGCTGAGAACACCCAGGTCTGGGAAGCAAGGGGAAGGCATGGGGAGCCCCACCCTGCCCGGAGGAGGCGGTTGTGCCTCTGCCAGGCAGCAGATATCTTGGTCTCTTGCTGTGCATCCCCGAGCGTGCTCTGGATGGTTAATTCTATCAAATCCCTGCGAAAACACGCTGTAATGGAAGTGCCAGTGTGCTGCCAGGGCTGGATGAATCAGAGCAGGGTAGAGAGTAACTCACGCAGAGTTTAGCCTAGCTGCTTCCTAGAAAAGGTAAGGGTTTTCTTTCCTTTCCCGAAGGAGGTAAGTGATGTCTTCACTTCACTGATGGCAAGGCTGAAGTTCACCTGCTGCCATGGTGGCTGCTTCTAAATGCCAAGGGCAAGCCAGGTAGGCTAACCCAGTCCTACTCTGAAGCTTTCAGCATACATCAGCATGATGGAGGTTAGAGCAATCTCATGGGGTGGCTGAGGTTCAAAGGGACCTCTGGAGGTCCTCTTGTCCAACTTTCCTGCTCCATCAGGGCCACCTAGAGCCAGTTGTCCAGGTCCACGTCCAGACAGCTTTTGAGTATCTCCCAGGAAGACTGCACGGCCTCTCTGGTTAACCTGTTTCAGTGCTTTGTCACCCTCATAAATGTTCTCTGATGTTCACGCATGTTTCAGTTTGAACTCATTGCTTTTTGTCCTGTCACTGGGCACCACTGAGAAGAGCCTGGCTCCATCTTCATTGTACACTTCAGGTATTTGTAGACATTGGTAAGATCCTACCTGAGCCGTCTCCATGCTAAACAGTTTCAGCTCTCTCCACCTTTCCCCATAGGACTTCTCTCCAGCTCCCTAATCGTCTTCAAGGCCCTTCACGTTTCAGGTGTGCTGCTAGCAGGCTGCCATTCTGATCACACATCTCTCCTTGGACATCTTCCACCACTGTGTCAGCCCAGGCACAGAGTGTTGGCTCGTCCATTTCTAGGGCCAAACATTGGTGCTGTTCTCCCTTAATCCCTTCCTTGTTTTGCCTGAGTGCTTTTTTGATCTGGTTTTGCAACACGTGCAAAGGGGCAACAGTTCAAGAGGGAGATGGATGAGTGAACCAGCGTATGGGTGCTTCTGTCTGGAAATACTCATCTGGCTCTTCTTCCCCAGATATCTAGCCATGTAACTTCACCACCTCTTCCTGGAAGCCAGCCTGCTGGTGAATATAGCTATCTAGACTGTCACAGGGCCTAGGTGCTACCTGGGCTGTGTCCAAGCATGAGCCAGGAGCGAGAACATCTGTGGAAACATCTGAAACCTGGTTCCTGGAGGTGCTGCTTTGGATCTTGAAGGAGAGTGTGGTTACTGGATCGGTCGGAGTGATTTGGAGTGTGCTAGAGAGCTTGGATGAGGCAACACAGGGTAAGGAAAGGAAATTAGATGTGGCTGAAGTTTGGGAGAACGTATTGAGAGATCTGTGGGATAGGAGGAGGAAGAGGAGGATAGGAATGAGTAGAAACAACTGTAGTGTCTTTTTTGTATTAAGGTTCCCGAAGGGACAATAATAGCACCTGGCACCAGAGGCAGTAAATTATGAACCCAAGGTTAAAGCCAACGGCTTATCATTTAGATTGGCAGGCTTGCTGGCTATCTTCCCAACCCTGCTGTCTTTCTTTTTTCTCTAAGCTCTAAAGCTTGGTAAGAAGGTATTAGGCTAGAGCTGTTTCTTTGGCTGCAGACCAGGGAGAGATCAAACGGGCATATGGGCACCACTGGCATGTGTCCTTGGGATGTGACTAAAGGGAGATGTTCTGGGTGATGCTGGATAATGTGAGGCCTCAGCTACTGGTGTGACCGTGAGGGGTAGGTGGGCCTGGAGGGAGCGAATGGGGGCAAGGGAGCCTGTGGTGGGCCATCCCGGGGTAACTGGAAGAGGTGCACTAGCTCAGCAAGTGAAAAGCAGGCAGTGTTTCTTTACTAAGATGAACCTGAACACATCACCTCTGAGCAAAAAAACAACAAAACAAGCAAAACCAGAAGGTGCTCCCCTCTGAAAGTGGCTGCCAGAATCTCTGCACGTGAACGGACAAGGTTGGGCTCCTGACCTCTATCGTTTTTATCTCCCTCAAAGCACCACTGAGAGTAACACCTCCAGAACCAGCAGGAGGCAGAGCCCAGTGCCCCACGTCTGCGGGCAGTGTGGTAGGTGGTGGCGGGCTGCCAGCAGGCCCCAGAGAGCACCTCTTAGCAAAACCTGGAGACCCTCACTGCAGCAGCGACACAACGGGTCAAAATCTGGTTTGAGGCGGGGTGAGTGGCCGCTGCAGAGCGGGCTCGGGGTTGGATGCCCAAGGGTGGCCATCCTTTTGGCGTGTATCTGTGCTGTCTCTTGTGTGTTGCCTGCTGCGGGCCCTTTTTGAAGAAGGATTTCCAAAGGATGTTTTGTTTCTTGTTTTGACACAGTACAGTACAGAAGGATAATGCTGGCGCGCTCTCCCTCCCTCTCTCTCTGAATTCAGCCCAAGTAGCCTTAAGGGCCTGGCGGATTAAGAAGTTTTGCTGCAACCTGTTTATACTTTTCAGCAAGACCAGTTAATAGATGTTGCCTGTAAGTGAAGGTCAGGACCTTCTCTACAGTGCTGTCCTAGAACAGAGCAGGATTATCCTCCTCTCCCTCGTCCTTGGTGTGTCTGGGCTAGAAGGAGTGCCTGGGTTGGGTCCCAACGTGGCTGTTTTGTTGGCCCGATACCTCTCCCTCCCCGCTCCTCCCTCAGCATGTGGCTCATTGTGATACAAATATCTCATCGGCGCCTGGGGAGGGAAGGAGTTTGCAGGCGGCTTTGCCATATGCTGTAACTGCCCGTGTTGTATTTGGTCTGCGGGTGAATGGATCTCTCCTCAGGCATGACAAGATACATCTCTGGCTTGTGGCAGCAACCTCCAAAAAGGAGAAAGCCTTACAGTTAACTTCTTGAGAGGATGGGTGAGGTGAGCTTGGGGAGATTGGCTCTTTGGAGCCAATTCCTGGTGTAGTCCAGAGAGCATGTGGCGGTGGTGTCAGTCTTCTGATCGCTTCCCTGACTTTGTTATATAGATTGAGAAACAGAAATGAGTGGAAGAAAGGGGTTAGGCCTTTTCCTTTGTTCCTCCCCAGCTGCCACGACTAAGTGTTGAATACCAACTTAAGCACTTAGACCAGTGACCAGGCGGCACCCACAAGGTAACAGGGACTGCTACTGCTTCAAAAGCAGCCTGCAAGAGGCTTGTTCAAAGCCCTACACGAAAACGATGGTAGCAAGAAATGGAAAGTGAGAGCCTGTTTTACCCTGGCACTGCGTAGCCCTATATCTCTTAAGTTAGGCCACGTTCCTCGTCCAGCTCGTCTTGGCATTGGTGTTGGAGAGGTGGTGTTGCAGGTGTGCAACTCGCACCCTGCCATGTCCTGGTGGGGCCTGCAAGTGGGAGGGAGGGAGGTGGTGGTGTGGGTTTGGACATGGCAGAAACAGAGCAGTCTTGTGATGGTGCAGATTAACTGACAATGCCAGGCTTTTGTGCTCGGGTTTTGCTACCACAGACCGAAAGCAGGCAGCTTGTCCCGGAGCATGTCTGAGACTCGAAACCACAGCAGCCGTTAGTGTTCAGTGGGCAGAAGCTGGCTGAGCTTTTAAGGCCAAGTGTGTGACTAGAGCAAACACTCTAGGAAATACTGTTTTTTGAGAAGAACTTTGGTGTGGTAAAATAGCCAGCCTGGCTGTCAACAACACAGCTGTCCTTGGCGTGGGCTGGGGTTGAGCTCTGATTTTCTGCCTTAACTCTGAATAGTCTCTCTATTGTTGGCTCACATGAGAACCGCGCTGCTGGGCTCTGCTCTCCCTTTCTGTAAGCCTGTTGATGTCGGTGGGAGTTTTGGGCATTGGTCCATTGCTCATCTCGCAGGAAGAGGCACTCAACAGTCATCTACTTCTCATGTAAACAGAAAGAGTGTTAAACCAGTGTGGATACAACTCTGAAACTCTCTGCCCTTCTCCAAAAACTCTCTGCCCTTCTCCAGAGTTGTGTTCCCAGACTGCCAGCTGAGTTGTGATTGATTTTGAGGAAACGATGGTCGATAAGTCAGAGACCTCTGGCCCCAGCTGGAAACATACAACTACATTTTTTTCCCTAAATGGAAGGTTTGAAAAGCATAGGTGTCCTGAGGACCACAGGTAAATTAAAAAAGCACAAATTAAGATAATTGACATAAACCCTATAAAGTTTGCTGGTTTTCCTCACTGAAAACGATCCTTTTCAATCTTCTGTTAGACTTTGCTTGGTCATTTAAAAAACTTTCCATAGGAATGAATTTGCAAAGCTCAGGATTCTCTAGAGTGTTAGAAACTTAACGTAAATGAGAAGTCTGTGGTCATGTCTATGCTAGGACAGAAAATTTATTTTTGTTTCTAAAAATATGCTTATGTTTTAAAATCCTCCCATAGCCTTGCAAGGTATAATTTCACCTTAAGTTTTATCGTGGAAAAACTAGGTTGAGCAATTATATAGAGGATGAAACCCTGAGTTATTTCACAAGTCGCTTTGCAAGTACTGTAGGCATGCTCGTTTTTGACAGCATAGATAAGTCTTTTGCCTACCTGTGGAGAGTTTAGAAATTGCCTATGTTGCGTGTTGCTTCACAGGCTCGTCAGACACTCCTACAGGCTCTGGCATGATGGTGTGTGGGGGTAACACAATTAAGAAATGAGGAACAGGTTAACAAAGCATTTTCCAAAATTCAGTGCTAAGGAATCCATATAGTTCCTAGGGATATTTCTACTTATACTAAAGCAGGGCCAGTCAGATGCGTGGTTTTCTTACTGCTCTAAGCCTGTACTTGTTCCATTGCAGGGGATGGGGTTTGCAGCTGGGGAAACCACCACAGGTCAGGGAACGCCACTGGGTTTGTTCAGGAAAGTCTGTTGCTGCTGTTTGTACAGGAAAGACAGACGAACCTCACACAAGAACATGGTGTACCTGCTTAGATGATAAGGCTCTGCACTGAGCATACCTTAATGAAAGTCTTGAAACCTAAGCTGCGGTGCTTTGTTCAGAGCGCTGGTTGAAATAGCACAGTGGCTGTGGTACATGCATTTTCATTGTGGTTCTGAATCTGATGCACTATAAAATGAAGCTCTTAACTTGTTGTTTTCAACTTAATATAATTTCCTGTCGTTCCCTGAGTGGCACGTCCAGCTCTATTACTTTCTGAGTGTTGTTAGAGGAATGAGTGTAATTGTGAGCAGTGGAAGTGGTGCTCTTGGAAAATGTACTTTGATCAAATAGAGATACTTGTAGCATGGCATCTTTTTAGTATTCTTGTATCTCTTATTTATACACCTAATATTCTTCTCAAATCTGTGACTGCTACAAGAATGTGAGAAAGGTATTCTTGATGTACTAATCTTTCTCGTCTGCATTTTGCAGCCTCTTTTGCTATGGGCAGTTATGCTGAACATCCTATGGAAAGACCGTAGAGAGGGGTGAAACGGTAAACCACAAGAAGCTGAAAAAATCTGATTATCTCGTGATGTGGCTGCTGGTGGGGTTAGAAGTAGAAAGCAGCAGTAACTACCGCTGCAACTTTGAGACTTTTCTTTGTTGCTTGGTCCACCGTATAAAATGGTGCTGAGCTGAGACATTGGTTCATTTGCTTTCCAGATGCAAGCATCCCAATCACTCAAAGACCCTCAAAAATATTCATATAAATGTGGTATAAATTCTTGCTTTTATTATCAACCTTTCTCTCCACAGGGAATCGTAATGAACTTGGCCTTGAGACATCCAGGTCTGCCTTTGTACTCTGCTCTTTCTTCTTTTAATGAGATGATCTGAACTTTTGCCCTTCTGCAGTGTAGCGGGTGAAAGAGCTCTCTTGGTCCTAGGATGTGACCATTCCATAAGCATGACGGTTGGGGAAAAAGGAAGTACAGAATTATTTTTGTGTTAAGATTGATGTGCACGGTCATGAGTACTGGCACATGTTATACAGGCTCCAGTATGTAGCTTACAGGCTGTTAAGTTGAAGATTTATTTCCAAGTATTTGCAAAGTGGATTTTGATGCAGACAGTGGAGTGGCATACGTAAAGTCCACAGTACTCGACCTATTTCTTCATGGGTGCAGCTCCAAGGGTGGCTGTGCTCTGCTGATGCCTGCTCAGAAGTATAGTGGCCTGCTTCTGGCTCTGGTCTGGCATGTCACTGCTTTTGCACAGGGGAGGTTCAAAAAGTTGGCAGGAGTGATGTGTCACCCATGCTGGCACCTATGGACAAATGGAGATGCTGAAGCTCCGTGTATGAAGTGTCCATGTAAAGTTCTGCTCGCTGAACTGCATTGCTCCTCACATGGGAGGGGTTTCTGTGTCATCCTGAGCCACCTGCAGCCATGAGGATGTGGACAAAGGGGATGCAACAGGGTATCAAAGTCTGGTGCCCATCACCAGCTCTGAAAGGAGCCATATACCTACTTAGAGGGAAGGACGAAGCACCGGGCGGGGACATGGTCTCCTCTGAAATCCTTGCTACTCACACGGATACAGGCCTAGGCCAGCCCTTTCAGAGCTGGCGGGTCAAACTCCACCACAAGCTCTGAGCTTCATCCCACAGACGGCACCCCAGGCCCCATGCCGCAGGGCAGGTGCGGGCAGGCACCGCTGCCTTGGGACCTGGCTCAGGTTGTGGGCATGGGGAGAACGGTCTCTGAGCACAGTGGTTAATTACATGCTGTATAAGTGGATTAGCTCCCTGGAGTAAGAGGCCTTTATCCTATTAGCTGGCCAGCCACTTCAGCACGTTCCCTCCTCACTGCTGTGTATGTGAGGTTCAGCAGGGAGAAGTAGCTGGTAGAGTGGAGAAGGTGGTAGTGGTTGGGCCACCTCATCATTTCTTTCTGTGGTTATTAATGCTCTACTATTGCCGCTTCCTGGATATTTATATGAAGACAAAAAAAAAAAAGAGTCTCTCTGGTCTGTTAATCATCTTTAGGCCTGTAATTTCTAATATACTACTTAGTTATGTAAAATTTTCATGTGCCCTTGGAAACAAATGGGATCTCACAGATAGGCATAGTCATGCGAAAGGAGATGCTGAAATGTGCTGCGGGGCTGTGCAGACATGACATACATGTGTGTGTTTGTGTCTTGGGAGCAGAAAAAGTGGGGCTCAGTACCCTATGTTCAGACTCTGTGGAGCCCAAGCAAGCCCCATGGCTTAGGATGTTTGCTTGTTTGTTTCTTTGAGACAGGCTTGTTTTGGCTTCCCGGAGCTATTTATGCAGTCAGTCAGCATTTGGCTTGTTCAAAGTTTCTCCACAAATCCAAGTTCTCGTCTGGAGGTAGGACCTTGTGTATTTTCTGTTTCAAGTTGCCTTTGTGAGTGCTCCCAGCACCTTGAGCCCAAGGCAGGGGTTCCTGAGGGGTGCATCTGCATTGCTGCAGATGATGGGGGGCAACTCTAACTCACCTTTGGAGGCTTCCCTTGTAAAGAACAAGCTGTGTTGTGTGCCTTCAGTTCCACTGAAAAATCCTTTCCATGATTTAGTGCAGTGAGTATATCCCACATTGTCCTATTTTGAGAAGCTCCACCAAGGCCAGCCTTCTAAGGATCCACAGAAAAGGTGCATATTCCAGGTTCTGCCCAGACAAACCTATTGATCTCCACTGAATGTCTTCTGTAGTGGATTAGAGATAGGTACTGTATGCTTTTATACCTCCTGAAAAGTCCATTTAGCTAACTGTACTCTTTAAGGTACGTTTTGGGGCTGGCAAACAGGCATTCAGGGTTAAGAATTTATCCTTTTAGCCATAGATACTTGATCTCACCATCAAAACCATTCAGGTTGGCTCTAAAAACATTAAAAAAAATCTTAAAAATCTAGAGACCTGAAACAATTGTGAGCTGTTTTTTTTTCTTTTGCTGCCCATGCGTTACAGCTATGCTTTCCTCTGCCGGGCAGAACCTGTGCGAGCATGCACTCTTCTGGAAGCCTGATGTCCCAGATGTCCGGGCTGTTCGCTGTCTGTCTGGTATGCATGAGGCCCCGTGGCTGGCCCGTGAAACCACAGAGCCTTCGGAGCGTCTCGCAGTGTTTGCAGTTAGCTGAGGGTGGTGGCAGGGTCATCCGGGACACCCTCTGGTAGTGCCTGTGTCCTTTGGGCTCGAAGCAGCCATCTGTGAATTCTCTTCCTCTTTGTGTCCCTGTAATGTCACAGCTGACAAGTCTGTACCTTTCACTGATATTTTTGTTTTTTCTTCTTTCCCAGGGTATACAGCTGTGTGACTTTCAGAGCCTTCTCTGTGTCCTCCTGCTTAGAGGAAACTGTTTACTCTATTGCCTGACTTGTGCTGATGTCTTAACCCCTTCTTGGTGCACTCAGGAGACGGGGTTTAAGCAGAGAGCAGCAGAGAGGTCTGGGGCTGCCTGTCCTGAGCCCCCAGCACTGCTGTCTCCAGTGCACTGCTGCCAGATAAAGCAGCAGGAGGCAGAGTGCCTTCTGCCCTTGTTCTGCCCGTGGCAAAAGCCCATGGGGAAAGGAGGGCTTTGGAGTCACATCCAAGCCAAGGCTTTGCAAGCTGGAACTACAAAAGTGAGACAAACTATAGAGACATCAGATGATATGTTAGACTAGGCTGGACGTTCTCTGTAGACAGCTTTGGAGCCAAGGCCAAGAATGAAGGGACAAAATGGTCACGTTGGCAACCCTGAATTGAAATCCTTGTAAGCTTTTTCTCAGGAACTGCTTCCATGCCTGGCAGCTGTGAAACCAGAGCCCCCCTCTCCCTTTGCACCCCTCCTCCCTTCCTAAGCTCAAATGAGCCCAGCATTTGAACTCTGGTGACTTTGGCATGTGCAGATGAGTGATAGGGAATTAATGAATCCTGCCCCTTCTTTTTATTTTTGTTACTCCACAGGTGCTGGTGTTTTCAGTCAGGTCCATTTCCTGAACAAATGGAGTTCTGCATTTTTTTCAGGCCTCAAAGAAAACTCAGCAAGGGATTTGGGATTGGCGAGGAATGAATAGATGAGCCATCTGATGTACCCTGCAGATCAGCAGACTTGGACTCTGCCAGACCAGCAGGGGAAGTGGCAGCTGAGCCAGAGACGCTCCATACAGAGCGTTCAGTTCCCCCATCCCCAAATTCAAATCAAAGGGCTAGTGATAAAAGTGCCAGGGCAAATCTGGCCTGTTGATTTGTGTCTAGGGAGACAGGGCTTCCGTATGGATCCAGAGCATATCTGGAAACAGTACACCACAAAGATGACTGAGGCGCAGTAGAAAACCATTCACTTACAGACAGGCTGGAAGTCTGTTTGCCTAGACAATAACTGTGTAAGTAGGTAGCTGTGTTTGCATTAGCTGTGGCTCCAGCGTGATATTTAGGGAGAGCTTCAAAGAGCAGCTTGTAAGCTCAATAATGTTATCTGCTTTCTAGGCCTTGGGAGTGGTGGGAATTCGGATGCTCTGCCAGGTGGCAGACCTTGCTGGCCAGGCTTTGGCTCAAACTCTTACATAGTGGGCACTGACTAGGCCCAGCAGCCACTCTGCTGTAATCACCTGTGTGTCTTTCCTGATTTAGGTTTGACTGGCTTGCTCTTGTTCAGAGTGATCCCTTGTGGGAAGACTTGCTGTTCCTGCAGTTAAAACTGACCTGTTATTCAGGGCCATCTCGTATTCGCTGTTGGTTTTTACCACCCTCTCTTAGTAGTGACAGCCAGACCCTTCCCAGTAATGCTCACAATGGGGTGACTAATGACATCATGTTGGAGGGGATTTTGTGACCACAGAAGTCATTTTGTTGTGGCTTTCATGGTCTGCTCTTTGCCGAGTGTATGATCCCAGGCAAGTCCCTACAGTACACGTTTTTGGAAGGTCTCTTCTGCTTTATTTATTATTTGAATTTATTCTTAGTGATCACTTACTAATCAGCGTTTCCTCTGCTGCCCTGTCCAGAGGCACTAAGCAGGGCTATTTTACACTAAAATAAAGGCGTTGGGTTTGCAGCACTTGCTGGGCGCCTCTGATAGAGATGAGGGCCTTTTATGACAGTGTTCAGAGACTAAATGCATTGTTTTGAAAGGGTTTCAGATGGATTGAGGATAAATGTGGCAAAAAAAACCCCAACAACTTTAGTGACTAATTCGATGGAATATAAGGTAGAAATAACTTCCAACAAAAATTAAGGCTTTTCAGGATATTCCACGGTATCACCACAGTTTACAGCCTCTGGATGCTGGGATTTGTTTTTGTAGGAAGAGACTGTTGGCCAAACCACTTGAAATAGCTTGCATTTTAGAGTGCCGTGAGGCTATTTGACTTCTGGTGGAGCAGCGTCTGGCCTCTGACATGATAATTGTGATTTAAGGCGGTGGCTGAAATGGAGCCGCCTCATGCTGCCCTGCTGCAGGGACTGGGTGTGTGGACATGTTGGGTGATGCTCATCTCCTAGCAGCACTGCTCAGTGCCAAGGAATTTAAATAAAAAGTCCATTGTCAGCCTATAAAATAGCTTTAAAAGTCTTTTGCTTGCTCCTAGCCCATGCCCTTCCTTTAATTCAGGGGCCTCCTGCCTCTGTGGCCCTCTGAGCCGGCCGCCCCGTGCCACAGGGTAAGCTGGAGGTGGGACCGGAGCAGGAGTGCTGCACAGCAGCCATTTTGTGCAGGGCCTGGCCTCCTCAGCCCCCCGCACCCCTGCCCTGTGCCTTACCCCCCTGCACGCTCTCCCTGCCTCAGCCACGGCAGGCAGGGGCCAGGCCCAGAAGGTGGCTCGTTGGGTTTCTGTTGGTTTTTCTCTTTATGGACATTGCATCACTGGGCATGGTTTCTTTCTTCCCGTGTTCCCTTCACCTCAGCCTTCTGCTGTGCCCTCAGGAGTGCAATTTCTCTTTACGTTGTAATGTTTCCTGGCGCTTTGTAGAGCTTCCTCTTTCAGTTCTTTTTTCAAACAAAGCCACATCATCTATGTTTATTTCTTGTGATAGACACTCAAGCTTTGACTGCCGTGTTTTTCCTGTTTTTTTTGGAAGACTGGGGACAACTGGGGAGCTGGCTGGTAGTGTTAACAGCATGGAAGCAAAGCGAGTTAGAGAACTGAGGAGACTTTATTTTTTTTTTTTTTTTAAGTCTGCTTAAAACTTTGTGCTGTCAAAAGCTTTAAAATGCCAATGAGTGTCAGACATCCATGCCTTCAGTCAAAGTGTACCCGTTCTTCTGTTGATGGTCCTCAGCAAAACTGAAGAAAGGCACAATGGTTGTCCTGCTGGATGTTCTTCTAAAAACTGGGTTTTGAGTAAGGTTACAGTACATCTAATGAACACAGGCTTATTTTATTATTATTTTGAAATGTTTTTCATTAAACAAGTGAAAACTTCTGGAAAATCCTCTTAAGTTGGAACGAGTTGGTTGTGTATCAGTATGTAGCATTTCATAGAATCATTCAGGTTGCGAAAGACCTCTAAGATCATCTAGTCCAACCTTTAACCTATCCCTAAAGACCACAACTAAACCATGCTACTAAGTTCTAAATCTACATGTATCTTGAAGACCTCCAGGGCTGGTGACTCAAAATTAAGTGTGCTGATTTAATATAAATTAAGTGATGGGTTAAACTGAACTGAAAGTTCCTATGCGCTCTTGCACCAAATCAACTAAACTTGTTTGTGAAAAATATTAATATCTAAGCTGCATCCACCTGTATACAGGTCCTTAGGTTTAAAACTACAATCAGATGATAAGGTTAAATTAATAATAATAATAAAATCAGCAGGCAATAGAACTGTTGCTTTGTCCTGTGGAGGTGGTGAAAATGAAACCATTACAAAAACAGAAACATGCATATAAAAAGCAGATGTAAAACGAAGGGCGTTTATTAATATACAAGCTGATACTTTGCACTGTACAGTGATTCAAGAGATTGTCCAAACTTAAATATTTGAAAATTAAGCTGTGATGCCTGCCTTTGAACTGTTCATTGTCAGAGTTTTTTAAATATTTATTTTTGAATCACAGTAGTGTGATGTAAATTCATCCTTCTTGAGAGTTATGCTATTCCTAGAATGACCTTGCCTTAAGAATACTTGTATTTTGTATGTTAATATATATTACAGTCCTCTTGATGACACAGTAGCTTGTGTGTGTAAGCAAATACATGCATGCAGCACTTAATGTCTGGGTTAGGTTCAGAACTGCTCAAATCAGTGTTAGAGGACTTCAAGCACTACTGCCTAATTGGAGATTTCTCCTGAAGTGAGGCTGAATTAGAGGGCTTTGCTCTGAGAAGGGGCAGGGGTGGTGTTTCGTCTCTGCTGTCAGTGTGGTATTTTGATGTGCCAGGGTTGTGCCACGAAGCTACGCATACCAGTTAAGGGGTTCGTTAGTGTGTTACTTGGTAAATATGCAAGCCTCTAAATGATCACTTCCAATCCCTGCAACTTTATCAAGAGGGAGGGAGTCACTGGTTTATGAGCAGAGAGCATTTGTGTAACAGGAGGTGGGATTGGTGGGGGAGGGTTCTTAGCCTGAACTGATTTTGCTGTTTTCTGGGAGTTTAACCCTAAAATGTTCCAATTCCGCTGTATTTTTAGAGTGAGGCATAACTTTTGTGCCCTCAAAAAGACTTTCCACATTTCCTTAGTCATGTCATTTCCTCCTTTTAAGTAGAAGCCACAGCAGATCGTAAAATAAACTTTCCATCATGTAAATAATAGTGCTCCCAAGTTGTAGGTCTCAGCTCTGATGCCAACGGTTCTGTTTGAGACCAGCGGGAGGGACTTTTTAATTGAAATAGGGAGGCTGAGCACAGGCACTGCCTCTCTTCCTTCCATTTCCTTTTCTGCAGGTGGAAGAAAGACTCAGAAACCAAACCCTACCGTTTATTCTCAGCTCTGCTACTAATATTCTCCATGACCTTCAGCAAATCTCTGCTCTTCTCCACGGTGTAGCTCTTGAAAAATAACACGGGGAAATAAAACTACATTTCCAGATTGGCCTGGTAGTTAGGTATAATCCCAGGGCTACTAAACTGAATGTGTCACCTTTGTTACAGGCTGGTCACTCCTGGCTTTAGGCTACTGCAAGTCATGTAGCCAAACTGATGGTACTTCATCTCTGCCTGCATCTATGCAAATGGGAGTTAATGAGTTGCTGCCTCTCGTGGCTGGCTTGTCACGTGGAGGTCTCCAGAGGGAGTCTGAGGAGAGGCTGCCGTGGAAAGTCCCCAGCTGTTGCTAGGCTCCACAGCGTTGCTGTTTCCTCATCCAAAAGTCTGCGTTCAGGTTTGGAGAGAAAAGGGATGGATAACCCTGTAAAGATGCTTAGCTTACTGTCTGTAAAGCGTGGCTTTGCTATGCTGGGTGCAGAGAGCCTGTGGCTACAAGTGAGGTGGAAGCAACTTGATTAGATAGAATAACATTCAGTAACTGGCTGCTTATTTATTCATTCTCAGCTGCAGGATCATGTGGCTCGCTTGTTCTCTGTCCCTTCTGTTCCTCCCGCTGTTGTGTCTCTTCTGACACTTTTGGACCTTTGCAGTGATGCTTGAAGAGTGCAGCACAAGTGGTGGCGGTGTGCTTCCAGTCTAAGTGGATGCAGGAAAACCCGTCTGTTACAGACGGCCTCCTCTGCTGAGGCCTGTGCTCTGCTTTTACAGCCTGCAAATGCAGGGATGTCATGTTTTGATTTTACTCCTGAGTCCATCAGGAGGCACACCAGAGATCACCATTAACTAATGCAAATTGTTAGGTAGGATATTGTGCTCCTGCTACACAATGCAACCTCTCTGAGCTGTAGCAAATAGCATTAAGATCCTTATATGATTAAAGCTCCTCATTGACAGCATCAGCAACAAGGGCACCTCCGTTTTCTGCCAGAAGCGTAGATCTTAGGATACAGCTGAGCACTTGAATTCCTCCTGGTGGAGTCTGGCAGCTTGTCATCCACCCATGGCTAGTTCAAATGTTTCAGTCAGTCTTTGTCATCTTCTCTAAAGGTAGCTGCACAGCTGTAATTGCTGTCTCTGTTGTTCCTCCTTATTTGTCTTAATAAGAGGCCAGGGTGCACACATGGAAGGTCTTGCTGCCTCTGCTAATTTGTAGTTCGGGAACAGTGTGTTTTGTGGCACCCTTATGGAGTCCTCAGGGGATCTGTGGATGGGACCTTGGTGGGGGTTGGACTGGGAGGTGTGTGCTTCTCCACTTTGGGCAGGGGATCCTGTGGTGCTGCTGAGGCCTTGTGGAATGCAGTGTCACAGCCTTGCTCCTCAGTCCGTCGGGGTTCAGCCAGTTTAGAAGAAAAGCTTACAGAGAGAACAAAACTTCGCAAGACCTCACAACTCTTCATATTACCCTTCTCAGCACCCTGTAGTTTGTCAGCCCCACCAGGTTCTTCGTGCTCCTCGGTGTTTTCACTGAGTGGTTGTAGGGGGACTTAAAAAAAAAAAAAAAAAAAAAAAAGGCAGTAACCTCCCGGTGAATACCAGACTCACAGTAACTGCCGTGCCGCATGGCTGGGAATAGAGCCCTGCGTTTTTATAGGAATTCTCTGAGAATTCCTTGCTCAGCTGGACAGCACAGGCTTGGGTTAGCTCAGCCCAGCAGTTCCCTGTCTCCTCCTACCTGGTTTGTGCAAAGACCTGTTGGTGTCCTTTCAGGTAAGACGCCTTGGGGCTGCGCTGACAGGGCAGCCTGTGCTTCCAGTGCAGACCTAGGGGCAGAGGCATCAGCTGTGGCCACAAGTGAGTCCCTTGATGAATAACAAAAGGCAGCGCTGGGATTCACCTGCAGAAGGATTAAAAGAAAAATCTCAAAATCCTTACAGCACCTCTCTTCATCCCCATGCGTGCTTGGACAATGAATTGCATTTTTCTCAGACCCCGAAGTACCCATTTTCAAGTTTCAAGATGTGCTGCAGCGTCTGTCTTTTTTCCAGACACACATGCACACTGCGAGCGTGCTGAGGGATGGATTTTGGATCAGGGAGGCTAGTGTATGTAGAAAGAGTGTGTGGGTTTCCAGTCCCCTTTCCAAATTTTTGGTGGCTGTGTGGATTAGCACTGTAAAAATGTGTTTGTGGAGCACAGAATGACAGAAGCTGTTGGAGGAGTGGGATTCCCACTGCACAAGTATATTCTACTGGAAAAAAATTATATATTTCATCTGAGCACTGTCTTCAGTGTTTTTTTGGTTTTTTTTTGTTTTTTTTTGGGGGGGGTGCTATAACTGTATTATTTCTTTTTTAAAACTTTGTATTTCCAGTCTTTTATTGTTACTTTTATCTTGTCCTTTTACTGGAAAAAGCAGGAAGACTGGAAGACTACAAACAAAAGAAGCAAGGAAATAGGAAGATCTCGCTATTTACTGTCCGTGTTAGGAGGATGGTGGGATGTTTTTCCACAGGTCTTCTGTCGTAAGAATGTCATCTGAAAAACACTTCAGTTGCTTTGTTAAAGTGTGTGTGTGTGGAGCGAGAAGTGTTTTCCCACCCTTTACACGGCTTTCCAAGTAGAAATTGTAGAAAACAGTCAGGAGCTAGGAAAATCTATTATTTCTTTCAAAAACTGCTGGAGAAGTTTCTTCCTATCGTGTCCCCATCACCAAGTTTTTCACTATAAAAAATGAAGTGCTTTTAATGGAGAACGTGTTTTCTCTTCAAGCCTTGTTTTTCCACTTTGAGTATTTTTTTGGATTTTTTTTGAGGGGAAAGAATGATTTTATTCACTTGCCAACTTTCAGAGCGCTGCCTCAGAACTGGGATAGAGCTGCAACTCACCCGTGTATTTCTGTAGTTACACTGAAGTAATAACTGTTTCAAGTATGTCCTGGTTGCTAATTTGTGTGTTTCATGTGTTATGATGACTTTAATGGTTCTTACAGCATATAGCAAAGGGTTTTAGGGCTGTGGGCAGGTGCTTTTTACTTCTTTTGTAATTTGAAATAAACATAATGAAAATAACTGTTAAATTATGGGAACGTCCACATTTACATTAAATAGGCTATGTTTTTCTTCATAAAAGGAAGATAAATTCACCTGCTTCAGGGTGGAGTCTAGCCACCAATTGACAGAAGTTAGGAAGAAAATTCCTTTTAGGCGGTTGTTTCATTTCCTCCTCTTTGGCATTCCTTGTACTTCCTTTTGAAACCTGGGGTGTCAGCCACTGCCAAAGGACTCTGTCTAGGCTGGGCGAGAGAATCTCAGATTCGGCTGATTGCTTGATGGCCACTTCTGGTAATTCTTAGTCCTGTCTTTCATATCTCACTTAACCGTCCATCCATCCATCTTGTTTGATAATTAAATATTGATGAAAAGAGGCTCCCTACAATCTCTCTCTTTCTGTTCCCTCATGCTACTGCTACTAATCCCTGGATTCTAATTCTCTTTCAGAAAATGCTGCTCAAGAAGAATTGTGGAACGAAGACTAGAGTAATTAAAATTCGTGTAAGTTGCCCTTTACTGGTGCACTTCCTTCATCTTTCCACAAATATCTGAATGTGGTGATTGTCTTCAAACACCTACACCTGCAAGATTATTTCTGGAGGTTTTCTTTGGCTTGATCAGCTGCATAACAGAAGTTGCTGATCTGGAGTATATAGACTGTAGTAGCAATTTAGGTTGAGTGCTGATGAAGCTAATCATACAGAGGCATTTTCCATTTTGGAGGCCATGGGTTCAAAGCTTCCTTGGAGCAAAACTCTACGTCTCCTGTGATGAACTCATACTGCTATGCATAGCTGTCCTGTAGGGTGTCGTTTGGATCCTTCTTGACCAAACGTGCTGATCTGGGGTGGCAAGTGGTGTTTGGCAGGAGTGAGTGTCATTGGTGGTAGACAGCTCCGGACAGGGACTGTGACGGTGTGCTGCAGTGGTGTCTGCAGAGTGGTATGGGATGTGGGACTGGGAGACAAGAGCCGGATGAGAGTGCTAGATTGCTTGGATGGCTTTGCAGCTGGGATGGCAGTGCAGTGTCTGAGCACCTTGCATTCTTGACTGCACACACATGTAGCTGGTCTAGGTTTGTTCCCACTCTCCTGCTTGTACTTTGTGCTGTCTGCACCTCCGAGTCTTCGTGTCTAGTACCCCACCCCTGACTTTTCAACCACCCCATCTCCTGTGTCGGTACCTTGGCTCTCTTTCAGTCAGCGCTGTATGGCACTGCAGGAGAAGTGTGTATGACCTTGCACATTGCAGCCAAAACAAGTGCCTCGGTCTCCTGAGCCCCTTACGATCCTCCACATATTCGTGATATGCAGGCAAAACCAGCTCGGGGGGAAGAAAACAGATATCCTTTGTGATAAAAACTACTGCAGTAATTATAGCCAGCAACGATGTCTTGCAAGAAGGGTGAATGGCAGACTGGGATCCCTTGGGGTTTACACTTTGCCTGGCAGGAAATGGGGCTGATGCCTTTGTGTACCCAGAAGTGCTAGCATGTGTGTGTATGCAGCTGGGGAGTGCCCTTGCCCACCACCGTTTTGGGGGTGACTTTGGTTATTTGAGAGGCGGAGGAGCAGGTGGGGCTGGCTAGAGCAGGAGCAGAGCTGGATGGTGTGTCTTGGACTCCTCGTGTACCTTCTACCATAGCACTTCATGACTTCCAGCAGTCCCACCGTGACCTGATCCTTCTGACTGCACAACAAACCCTGATCTGTTTTGTATTCTCTTCTGCTCCTCCTGCCTCAGTCGTTTTCAGTGGAGCTGTCTCCTCCTGTACCCTGTGAGTGTTCCCCAGACGGTGCCTGTCCTTCAGACCTATTGGCAGTCTAATCCTGTTCTAGTCCAATGTGTTTATCGCATTCTTTTTACCCCTGCCCCATGTGCTTTCCTTTTTTTTTTTTTTTCTTGGCTCTGCCTGGGTGTCCCTGGACTGGGACACCGCGGTGGGGTGGTTCCCCAGGGCCTGAACTCATTACTGCGGCTTTCTGAGAACCCCTGGAGAACCTGAGAGACAGAATTATCCCTTTGCTCCCTACTGAGCTCACGTCAGCTCACGCTGAAATAAACAGCAGAAACTGAGAGGACACCTTTCTGACAGATGGCACGGCATGCGCGGTTCTCTGGCCAGCCTTGCCGAGCTGGGACAGCGCTACCTGAGGCGCTCGTGCGGTTTCCGTGGCGATAGCGTGTGGTACTTCAGTCTCCGTCCTGGTGGCAGAGCTGTTAGGTAGAGGAGCGTTTTTGCTTCCATTTTTTCAAGTGATTGTGGGAACTTCTGTGTACACAGCTCAGAGAGGAGGCAGCAGGCCCCTGGCTGAGTATAGTGCCTCAGCTCTGGAAGCAGCTGAGGGAGGTGGATACCTCTGAAGGGTGATGCTGTGCTTGCACACAAAGGGAAACCTCAATCCAGGCGGCAAGACGTGCTTGGCACAGCGTTCCTTCTCAGTGGTGCCCCGGGACAGGACAAGAGGTAATGGGCACAGACTGAAACACAGGAAGTTCAGGTTGCCCAGAGAACTTGTGGAGTCTCTGTCCTTGGAGATACTCAGAACATGCCTGGGCAGAGTCTTGGGCAACATCCTGCAGCCGACCCTGCTCTGGGCAGGAGTTTTGGACTAGAGCCTGTTCCACGGGCACCTGCCAATCTCAGCCATTCTGTTATTTTTGGCTTTTGCCTAGCCCTCAGAAACTGTGAGCACACCAGGCACTTTGGTACACTTGGGGGGGGTTCTTCTGAGCTGAGGCCCTCCTGAACATGGCCTCTTGCAGAGTATGGTAGCAGGAGGCCAGGTGAGAGGCCTGCTTCTCTGCTGCTGAGGCTTGGGTGACACAGGCTGGCCGTTGTGACTGCGCCGCTGTGATGGGGGTGGAAGAAATGGAGTCAGATCTCCTCACAAATGAGTTGATTACAGGAGGAACCTGACAACTGTCTGTGTGTCTGAATAAAGAACGTCACCATGTGAACCAGGCTGCTGCTTGTGTCGGTGTAGCCCAGGGAAGCCCTGATGTACAAGCGCTCTTGTTTCAGTTCAGGTGAAGAGCATCCAGCCTCTTACTGACCTGAGGTGGGCAGCGACATCCAGACAGAGTAGAACTGGATGGGGATGCAGTGAACAAACTGATCTGAAGGGCAGGCAGAGAAGCAGTGTTTTTGCAAGGGATGTGAATCGGAGATCCTTGCTTTCTTCCCATGGTTCTGCTGCTGGGTACCTTGGAGAATAAAGGATTATATATGCACCCTTGTTTTTCCCTCCAGTGTGAGGGTGATGGCGGCAGTGACCTGCCAGCCAGTAGGCATGCTTAGCGCAGTAATGTCAGTGAAGCATTTTCATGCTGTTCTTGGTGAGGACGGTGTCTCATGTGGTTGTGAGATAACACATGCTTTTAAAAATACCCTCCTCCTGACTGATATTTTTATTGCCTTGATGTCTTGGGGCTTTGCTGGCATGTCAGGACACAAGGTGATGCTCTCTCCTGCGTCATCCCAGCCGTGCTGTTCTTCCTTCTTCTGCTGGAAGACCTTCCCAGATGAAAGTCAGACGGAGGAGCCCTGTCTTTGCTCTCTGGCACTGGAACACTTGTTTCAGCCCTTGGAAATTATCGTGCTCCTAGAGAGCCTTTCTGGAGCAGGTGACCCAGGCTGGCTTTTGCTTTTCCATGTGCTGTTTGAACGCTAAGATGCCACCTTGTCATTGTTCCCTGTACTTAAGCTTCCTGGGGGCCAGCTCAGATCGTGTTAGGCTGCAGCCTTTCCACTTGCTCAGCAGTTCTTATGTGGGATGATGAGACAGTGATGTGACAAGTCTAAGAACCTAGAGGGATTCAGACAGGTTAATAAACTTCCCAAATGTGCAGCAGCTCAGTCATGTTTGAAACGTTTTGGGGAATAACAGCTTTGAGAGGTCAGGGCCTGTAAGTGAGGAAAAAATGTATTAAAAGAAATCTGCCTCCTGTCCCTCTGCCTGCCCGCCCCCAGTAAAGGATAATGGATCAGGAGAATGAGGCCCTGTGGGCAGGCACACAGAGACAAATCAGAGGTGACAGCGTGCGTATGAAGTATGGATCTGTGCATAACGGGTGCACGTAGCATAGCATGCCTCAGCGCAAGGTGAGGGGTCGGTCTCCGTAATCTGTCTGTAATTCCAGAATCTGTCCATAATACAAGTCTTCAGTTGTCCGGAGCCTCTTGGGGTGAGGGTCGCGATTCTGTCACGTATCTCGTTCCTCCTTTACGAACTCCTGCTTGCAGTCTCTAAATGAGACTGATGGAGCTTATCTCAGGAGCAGGAGCTGGGCTTATCTCAGGAGCAGTAGGTGGGTAGAAGACACAACTGGCAAGCCCCTGGGTGTCTTAAGAGCTCTTGTTGGGACATGCAGAGAGAGAGTAAGGATTTCAAGGCCAATCTGATAAACTGCCTGATCAGAGAGGTGTTTTCTGCTATGTAAAAAAACAAAATAAGAATTTTAAATTGGAACGTAAACCTCCTGTGCTCTTGCCTTGATCTTATCGGTGCTTGAGAACACCCTCCGCCTGGACATGGGCCAGATCCCTGGAATGACTTCCCCATCTCTTATCTCTCACGTCTGTATCCTAAAAGACCACTGCAGAAACATGCTGGGTTTTCTTCTCCTGAAACAAGGGACCTTTTCATCTTGGAGCCGAGCAGGAGATATGCTGGCCTGAGTTGTTTTGGCTGAGCTGTTCACAAATGCAAGGCGTACTAGGTGACAGTAACGTTGGTGCAGACCTCTGGCTCAGGCTGCACAGTAAGCAGTAAAGATTTCACAAGAGGTCAGAAGACTCTTTTTGTGTGTTTATCTATATATACATGTATGTTGCCCCTTCCATTGCAGGCTCCCAAGGTGCTTTGCAAGCATTGCTAAATATAACATCCCAGAGGCAGATAAATAAGGCAGATAAATATGATTGCAATTTCAGAGTGGGTTAAACTGAGAAACCAGCAAAGATTGTGACTTGCTTTAAGAGAGTGTGAGGAAGGCTGAGGTTTCAGCTTTGATCTTCAAACCCCATTCCTCGAGCTGTGTCCTTTTCCGTACCGTATCATGCAGTCTAAACAGCTCCGATATCTCAGGCAGCGGAGATCCCAAACTGCAGCTTCCTGTCAGTTTGTCCAGCCCTCCTGGTTGTGTTTAGTATGTGACTGAGTGCCTAACCCAGAAGCTGCCCTTTAGAACCAGGGAGACTCACCTTCTGGCCACTCGCGTCCTTGGGTTACGTGCTGGGCACTGTCCCCTCGTGGGGATTTTAGCGCTCCAGTTACCTAGGCAGGCTTTTGTCTCCTGTTGGTGGGGGCATCTCCGCTGAGCAAACTGGAGAAGGTCCTCTGCTAACTGAGGGCACGAATGTCCTTTGGCCTGCTGGGGAAACCAGCTCCCCCCGTGCTCCTTCCAGCCAAGCCACCTAGCTGCCTGCTGAAGATCTCTGTGCAGTGATGGCAAGCCCTGGAGAACACCAGGCCTTGATCTGAATACTTCCTGACAAAAAGACTTTGTCCAGAGTTTTCTCGGTGCGGGGAAGGATGGAATGCCTCCGTCTGTTTAAAAACTAACCCAAATATCTGGCTCCAGACACTGTTTTATTTAGCACTGCCTTTATTGGATCTCATAGCAAAGGCTAACCAGCCTTCAGCCTGTCCGTAGCAGCTTGAGGAGGGACTTTCACGTCTCTTTCCTTTGCTCCGTTAAAGAAGAGAATGTTTATGGCTGCCTGCTTTTCATAAATTCCTGCCATGGATGCCCTTGCACCCGTTAAATCATGTAAGTGCTTGCAGAGTAGACACTGTGGAATAACCCAGAGCTGTGTGATCCGCGCAGCACTGGGAAAGTAGTGAGTGGTTGGTGAATCAGGGTGCTGAGATCCTGATTTCAGCTCAGCCCTTGTCTTGCAGCGTGGCTAGGGTTGTGAGTATGGTTTAGGAGCAAGCACAGCGGGAGGTGGAGAGGTGGTGAGGACAGCCTGGAGACGCGCTGCTCTTGGGGCAGCCCCGTGTGTCCGTGGTGGCTGTGCTGTGGTTCGGGGCCAGGGAGTGTGGCTAGGAAATGGGTTGTGGGGTGGTGAGGCATGTTCTGCTGAGAGAGCTGGGTTTGGAGGCTTTGGGGTTACACCTGCGTGATGGAGCAGAGAGAGGAAGGCAGGGGACAGCAGAGGGTTGCAGTGGCCCTGCCGCTCCTTTTTCTGGCGGAGCTTCAGGTCCGAGATGGTTGCTTGGGCACATCTTTTACCGCTGCATCCAGGCCCACTGCTCCCCTTTGTTTGCATGGCTGTGGGAACCTGGCACCCGTTCCCACTCCCAGTCCCCAGCGCTGCAATCCTCCTTTCCCACACACCTCTCCCATAATACGCTCACTTCCTGCGCTTGGCTTCCACGGCTGGAGCGGTTTGTCCAGAGGCAAGCGCGCTGCGTCGGCATGTGTTCGCAGCCTGCTCGTGCCAGGATAATTAATACTCACTTTGCAGCGTTAATTTGGGCTCCCTTTAAGTTGAAAGCAGCGCGCTGCTCTGTGCCGGCCTGCCTGGCCGCAGGGAAGAGGGTGTCCCTGGCCTCCCAAACGGGGAGCAGCACATGCTCGGGTAGGCACCACGTGCTGACATCGAGAGAGGAACCGTGCCTGGGGCTCCCGGCCCAAAATGAGGAGGCCGATGAGGACAGCCTGCTGCAGTCGCTCTGGAGGCAGGGAGGATGCTCCTGCCCCCCAGGGAAGAAAGGGGAAGCTGGGGATTCGTTCACTTGTACCCAAGAGATTTGTGTGGCCTTCAGACTGGGATCTTCACTGGGACCCTGCGATGGTGAGTTCCCAAACTGGAAAACCTGCCCCTCTGAATGACCCATCTGTGCCTTTTCATCACACACCCTCCGTCCTTCAGATTGTCAGGCAGGCGAAGTCAAAGCTTGCAGTCAGCTTTCTCAAAGACACGTCTCAAAGATGTGTGAGAGAGGAGAAGAAAGGCTTGTTACACTGGTGCCAGCAAGGGCCTGGAGCTGGAGCTGGCCCATTCCTGCTCTTGGGCAAGTGACCAGCAAGCGTTTGCCCGGCCCTTTGAAGTGCCTTCCAGAAAAGTTCAGTGTTGTCTGCCTGGTGGCACCTCTCTAAGTCTGGTAGTTGCCATCTGACAACTCCGTACACACATTTGCAAATGTTGGATGGGATTTTTTTTTTCCTTCCTTTGTAAGAGGAACAGCGAGGTGTTTGTAAACTGTTGAACTGGTCTCTGCGATGTGGTTGCGCAGAAGGAAGTAGGTGTCGGGCAGCCTTACGCTGGTGGAGGTGACAGGCCTTCCTCTCAGCCTTGTAGGGAAGGGCAATGGAGAAAACAGAAAAACAGGGCTAACTGCAAAGTTTTGCTCTTCCTCCTTAGGACAGCAGTTGGAGTTGATCTTTTTCTTAGAAGAGAAAATAGAAGAGCGGTCCTAAACCGTTGTTGTCATGGTCTATATCATGGCTGTCCCCTGAAGTTGAACTGCACGTGAACCTGGTGGTGATGGAGAGACTTTTGAGAGGGAAGGGGCTTGCCTTTGGAAAGTTATTTTTTGAGCTGTTCCAGGTTTGTGACTGGAATAAATTGTCAGAGGCCTACCGGAGTTAATGAAGAAGCAGTTAGATGTGAATTGCTGTTCCACTGGAGAAGCTGGTCCTGCTCGTCAACGACTGTCTTGAAAACTGCCTGAAGCCAGCCTGTAATTGAAAGGAAATTACTTCTCATCAGGAGGTCGCAAAGCACAGAGATGTTATTCATCCTGGCTGCCTGCCTGTGGTTTACGTATTGTACTCCTGCTTTACGCGGGAGAAACTGAGGCACAGGTGATGAGAAGCTGCTTGCTTGGGACCGTGTCCAGGATTAGAGACGTGGCTCGGGGGTCCCCCTCCCTTGCTCACAGCTGCTGGTTTCACACATCAAAGCTGCAGCGTCACCAGTTTCTTTTCTAACAACGTGGCGTGGGTGAAAGGCAGGAGGACGAGGTGGAATTAAAAGCACTGCACCTCTCAAGGCTCTGCCGTGGGTCATGCAGCCGTTACTCCCTCCGTGCCCTGCCCGAATATCGGCAGTGCCTCTGGCTGCCCGCTCCTGGGCAGGGCGGCTGTCCCCCAACTGGGCAGCATCGCGGGCAGGCGCCTGTCTTTGCCAAGGCTCCTCTGGGGATTTATTCCTTTCCACGCGGGGTGGTGGTGGGAATCGGATGCGCCTTTACAACTTGCAATTACATGGTGCCTTTCATCCCAAAGGACTTTTAACAAGTGAGTCTACGGGCTGCAAAGGGATCGTTCACCCACCACTGAGAGGCGTCCACCACTGGAAGACAGGATCCTTTCAGCGGAGCTCTGCAGCGTTTCCCAGCCCCCGGGGCCCAAGGATAGCAGAGAAGGGACTCCTGTGCTGGCTTGGCCCTGAGTAGGGAACGGGTTGGCAGAGCGCACACGCTGATCCGATTTTGAGTCCCGCCAGGATCCTAGAGCTCTTATGAAAGAGAAGCAAAGAGTATTAAGCAGATCTTTGTTTTGTATCACCCCTAGCACACCACTCCCTTCTAGGACATTGTTGTGTTAGGTAACTTCATTTTTCCCCTTCCTCTGGGGATTGTAATTCCCACATCTGAAAGTGTGCTTGGAGCCATGCTTGCCTTTGCTTTGTCCAGAGAAGAGAACCACGTTTCCGTGGAATTATGAGTCCAAAATTAAGTTATTTCACAATCTGCGTTTTGGACATTTTCCCAGACTTCATAGGGGCAAGGGAGGGGTTTCTAGGAGCAATGTGGTTTTGTGTTAGTAGTTTACCCTTTACCTGTTTATCTTCTTCCTCTGTACTTCTTCCTTGCCAAGATGTACAGTTATGTCCCAGATGGTTTATGGAGCAGTTGCCCGTGTCTTTGGTTTTCTGAGGGCTGCTAATATGACTGAAGTTCTGGATTTCTTCTGTGTCATTTAATCTCCTTGTTCTTCTCTGGGGCGCCTGCATCCAGTCACAGTCCATACCATCTTTAGGTGTGCTTTATGTTAACGTGTTTGAGATATTTCAAGCCAGCTTGCTTGTTCACCAGGTTTTTTAATGGTGGTAGTACAGGTGGTGACTACGGTACAGGTTCGTAAGTTGAGTACATGTGGGAAGTGTGTGTGAAGGAGGGAACCAGGAAGAAGGGGGTGCACGGCTGGAGGAGCGTGGAGGAGCAACGAAGGAAGCGCAGGTGTACCGGGGGAGGAGCGAGGTGTGCGAGAGCAGGTGAGCGTGCATGCAGGGCCACGTGCGAGGGGGGCACGGCACGGGCGTGTGTGTGACAGCGCGCACCCAGGCGCGGGTGCCTTCCTGCCGGCAGCCGCGTGGCTGTATCTCAGGCTGTTCTCCAGCTGTGTAAATACATTGCCTAACAAATGGAGGGCTCTGGTTAATGATTGCCGTTAGCGCGGGGCCCATATTAGGCTCCATTTTGTGCGAGTTACCCGGCTGCCTGGATGCCATCGGAGTGAACGCAGCCGGCTTTAATGTCAGACGCGCGGCGTTCGCGCGCCGAGGAGCCTCTGCAGGAGCTGGCCTGGGGTTGCTCAGCAGGGGCTGCCAGGCAGGTCTGTGGCAAGCTCCCCGGGGCCTGCTGCAGCAGGGGCAACTCAAACAGCCTTCCGCAGAAGAAGCGACATCCCCGGCGTCACGGGCCGGTGCTGGGCGCCCAAGGGGGAAGGGCAGGCGGGCTGGGAGGCTTGCACTGACTGCGGGGAGGCAGCTGGCCCAAGCAGCGGGGCGGGAGGGACGTGTTCCCCTGTCTGGCAGCTGGCCCCATCTCTCTCCTCATTCTGGGAACAGACCTACGGAGCTTTGCCTTGCACTGCTCATCAGGGCCAGACCACCACATGCTGTGATCCCAAATGGTGTCGTGGACTAAGCCAGAGCAGGCCTGGTCATCCCTAGAGCAGGGGTACGAGCTCCAGAGAAAACACGCGGTCCAGCGGGAAGAGCGGGGCCGTTTCATACTGGCGCTCTTTCTTCCCTCCAGCAAGGTCCCTAGCAGAGGAGATGCCCTGTCTCCATTTATGGAGCAGGTGCAAGATGGACTCGTACTGTTCAAGGTTATGAACAACTGCAGATCAGGCAGGGTCTTCTCATGAGGGCAGCTGCATTACTGCCTCTCCGACGCCTGCAGTTGGGCACAGGGCACCTTCCACCCTGCTGTTCCGGTGGCTGGGCTGTCAAAAGCCATCATCTTGCTGCCACTGGAGAGGTGCCACGATGAGGAGGCAGGATTGGGTGCACCCTGACCTTAACTTGCAGCGGCCTAACTGCCTGTGAGTCTCTGCGTCCTCCTGTTTTCTCGCATCCCTCTCTTGGCCGGGCACTCGCTCTGTGCCCGTCTCCCTCGCGGAGCCCTGGGAAGGCGCTTTGCCCCCAGAAGGCCCAGAGGGCAGCCCCACAGCTCCTTCCTACCCAGAGCCTGGTGAGTCCTGTGGATGACTTTCGTCTGTTCTCTGGACCCGTCTCTCCCCAGCCTCTCTTCCATCTGCTGTCCGCCAGAAACGAACTGATTCAGCTGCCTTCCCTAATCCTGTCTGGCATTTCAAAATGGGGGGGACTGCCAGGTTCTTTGTTCCCGTTCCCTCTTGGCACTGGCAGGGGACCTTCTCTGCTCTGCAGAAGGACAAATGTGCTGATTTATTCTGCCCCTTAGCTTTGAATAGGGGTTGCTACGTTACCCCACAGCTCTGGGGCTTGCCAGAGCACACACCATATATAACCCCACAGCAGGTGGCTATTGAGTAAAGGCCCTTAAATCTGCCTCTCTTGTTTCTTATGCTGCTGGCCAAGGTGTCAGGGGGATGTAGCAGGGCATGATTTGCTGGCTGAAACTCCAGGCACGGCTGATGCCAAGCACCATGTTGGCATTTTCCATTCTCAAATGCCTATCTCAATTCGCAGAGGAGGGACCAGCTAGGCAGGAACACGCTGCCCACGCTGGCTTTTAGAGGCCCTTTCTGACACGAAGGCTGCACCCTGGGGCTGGGCTGTGACCAAGATCCTGGATGTAGAGGCTTCCAGATCCTCCTGCACCCAAGGCCAGGCTTGGAAGCTTTCATCTGGTGTGAGTGTTTGGGTGAGCTGGATCATTTGGGCAGCTATCCAGGAAAAACTGTGTGCACCTGTCCTATGATGACAAGTTAAAACCCATCCAGGGTAGAGGCAGGTGGTACCCAAACATCAATGCGCTGTGCTGATACGTGGTTGCAGCTGTCTGAAAGACCTGGCTTGGAAGTGCCTCTGTCTTAGAGGAAACAGCAGAGTTGGTAATTGCTCCTAAAAAGCCTAATTATTTGAGAAACAGCCCCTTAGTGCAAGCTGGGTGAGGAGACGCTGTGGATCTTGCTAGAAAGGGAGTGGAAAAGGCAACAGGGAGGCATATAACGCCCAAGCCCAGGCCAGCTCTCTTGCTGGACCTTTTCCACTCTCCGTGAAAACAAGTGACAATTCCCATCAGTGATGGGAGTGAGATGAGTGGTGGGGCATTTCCATGAGTTTCTGGGCTGCTGGACTTTTCATCAGTAGCTTGCACCTGTCTGTTGGGAATGAGCTCTGCAGGAGCATGAGTGCCCGGAGAGCAGTGGGACCTCTTCTCCTGGCCAAAGAGCATCTGCAAGGAGGTCACCCCCATTGGTGCTTCTGCTCACCTAAGGAAAAAACACAAAGTTCCTGAGATCTAAATGGAAAACACTTTGTATGTTATGGGGTTGAAAGGCTAATTTGGTATTGTTATTCCTCTGGGATCCACGGGTCCCAGGAAGGTCTAGTGGGGAGCAGCATTCCTGTCCTGTCACACAGTGCGTGGGTATTTCTGGTCTCCTCACTTCGGATCAGCTCTGACCATGCTCTGAACACCAGGAGGGGAAGGGGAGAGAATTATCTTTGGAGGCCACGGTGCAAAACCAAGCTGCAGAGCCTTCAGGTGGGATTCTTTTGTTTCCCAGCCATTCCTCACTGACTTGTTCTGGGAATGTGTTAATTAAACCACGGGTCAGACAGTCCCAAAGCTTTACAAGTAACGCCAGCTTCTGTCAGTGCTGCATGTGTGTATCCATTTCACAGCCAGGACTGTTCTGGGAATCTGTCTTTATTTTTTTCTTTACGTGTAAGCAATCCTCATTCAGGGAAATTCCCTCCCAGGAGGCCTGGAGAATAACTGGTGTGAGACAGAGAGTTGGCTTGGGTGTCACCTTCTAGCCTACGCTTAAAACCTAGGGAAGGCCTGATTTCCAGCAGTGTTGAGCATCTGGCCCTTAGGCTGATTTCTACAGGAGTCCAAAGAGCTCTAGAGCTTCTGAATTTCAAGTCTGCCCACAAGAGACCTGCCAATCTGGAGCTTACCCCAAAAGCCAGTCAAATGCTTCTGGGTGTGAAGTGATTTAAGGAGAAAGAAAGAGCAGAGAGGATGCAGATGGATGGGAAGTGAGAAAATTTAAGCATCAAATAAAATCCATCGGAGCAGAAAAAAAAAAACAACAGGTAAGGGGAGGTGTGGTAAATGGGATGGGAGAAGAAACAGTGGTGAAGCCTAAACTGTAGAATCTATAGCCAAAGCTCTGGAGGATTTCAGTGTCTGGGACTTCATGGACTGAGAAAGGGTGATTCGTAAATTATTACTGGAGACCTGTTGAAAAATAAGACTGAAGAATGAGGGTTCAGAGATGGCCTGGTTTGCTTCCCTGCTCTAAAAGTGTAGATCCCTGCTTCAAAGACAAGAGAACCTGAATTCAGCTCTTCTATATGATGCATTCTGGCAGTGATGCTGTTGGGACTCTGTGTCTCCGAAGGCATTGCTGATTTCCTCACCCTGTTCCACATACCTGAGTGGCTACAGGTGCCGTGAATCCCGGTCGTGTGGATTCCAGGGACTTCGATCTTGAAGGGAGGTGGCATGCTTTTCTCCTGAGGCCTAGGAGCAAGGGTATGTGCTAGTGCTGTTTGCTCTAAGTACAAACATGACCGCCCATTCAAGGGCGGGGGTATGGTTGTACCAGAGAGGTGGGGGCAAGACAAAGAATTTGAGGCAAAAACTTCACTGCTTGCAGCTTACATGAGTGCTGACTTCATCCCTCTTTTTTATTCCTGTGCAGAGCATCAACGGAGGCCGCCCGCCACCCCACTTCGTGTATGATCCATCCACCTTTGCCTTCCGTTCCCTCAGCACCTTGAAGCCTCTGAGCCCGATAGCTCCAGTGGAAGAACCGTCATGTGCCTACTGAAGGAATTTCTCCAAAAACCTCAGGAACTATCAACCAACCGCCTGCCGGGCAGTGAGAAGGGACGTGGTGATGCCCAGGGGGGTTGGGTGGGGGGAGAAGGGGGCAATGACACATCTTTGCAATACAGTCTGGCAGCAGGAAACCTACGGCTTTGCAGCAGTGACTGGTTTCATACCATTGCCACTTCTGAATATTGGCAGTTGGAGAGATTTTGTCTTTCAAGGGCAAAATGAGACAGGTTCACAAACTGCAAGGGCAGCCACTGAGGCAAGCACATGGATGTGGTAGTTGAAGATATCCCTGAGGGGTTCAGGGGCTAGTGTGGTCCACATGGCGGCTGTGATAAGTGATCAGGTTGTGACACCAAGTCCAGTCAATTTTCCAAGAGTACTTGGGTCTACAATGCTTTGATGTAGACCTGGCCATTCTCCCAGTCAGAAATGAGCTCAGGATTGGAGACAGAGGCTATACAGGGCTGCCTGCAAAGCAAGAAGATCTCTCTCTGAGATTATGATCATGTTCACCTCAAGCTCTCTTGAGTGGAAGACTCCAGGAGAGGGATGTGGGACAGGGTAACTGGAAAATGTACTTGCATGTTTCAGTTGCTCTACTGGCAACTCAGTAATATCTAAAATAGGATTTAAATGGGAGGAAATTGTAGAATGGGGTATAGAATAAGATTACGGAATAGAGGGTCCGTGTTCAGCCATCCACAGGAAAAGAATGTCCACCTTCACTCTTCCCTGGTATCACCAGGGAGAAGTGGTGGGGTGATCTGTGTGCTCTTGGGTCTCCTCTCTGTTGAGGCTGTCTGTGTTTTGTGTTATGCAGCATTTGTCATTGTCATGCCATTGTCCCAATACTCTGCTGCACCTGTGGTGATGCTGAAGGCAACTGACATCACCAAACTCAACCAAATCAAATGTGTCCAGCAAGTTTTCCCCTCCCCTGATAGGCTGACTATTAAATTCAGATAGACACCCCCCCCCTTCTGTACCAGTGGAGCGAGTATTCCCAGATGTAGCATGGAGTGGGAGGAAGGGGTCTTTGTTTTGTGGTCACCTGTTGGTGGAAGAACCAGGAGGGGATTTTGAATGAAGCTGAGGGACAGTTCTCCATGGACAGTCCTACAGGAGTTAGGACAGCGCTCGGCCTTTTTACCACTGGAGTTTGTCTGGGGTCTGCCCTTGAGGCACGTGGGTGCTTTGTGCTATGAGGCAGCAGCAGCTAATGGGAGAAGCTCTTACCTGTCATGGTGAGGCAGAGGAACAAAACATTTCCTCTTGCTGCATCAGATAAGTCTGCATTGCCAGCACCTGGTGAAGAGAGTAACCTCTTTGTTTAGGCATTCCCCACCTTGAGCCTGTATCTGGCTGGGTGCAAGTAATTTACTTGTCTGGATCATGAGGAGCAACTCTGGGTAATGTAAGATCCATTTTAGTTTTAGATCTGTTCTACTATGAAGGTTTTTGATGGCACTCTTTGGATGAGACCAGTGGTCAGTCTAGCTCTGAGTAGGAGGCCACAGAGCAAACCAGCATGCATGGTACTTTCTGGGCCCTTCACTGAGACAACTGGGGAAAAGCCTGAAGGCCACCAAGGCCTGGGGACCTGAATCCCCCACCACTGCCCTCCTCCCTCCCCAGGCAGAGCGGCTGGGCCAGGCGGTGAGGGGATGTCTGTCCCGGGGCTGCCCCAGCTCTGCCTGCTTCGTGGCCCCAGGCCATCACAGCTAGGCCACTGCTAGGGCTGCTTGGGTTGGCTGGTGAGGTGCCTCAGGCAGAGTGCTGTGGTTCCCTGCAAAAGTCCCTTCTTCCGACACAGGCCCATTCCTCTACTCATTCCTCTTGTTCCTCTAGAGACTCGGCTTATCTTGTTTTGATGGCACACCTCAGCTTTTTATCTGCTGCCAGATGGAGCTAGCCAGGGCAGGACGGGAAGCATCACCACCTCAAACCAAACCCCCGTGCTCATGGGAAGAGGCAGCCGCAGCCTGCTACCCATCTGAAGAGGCGCGTTCCCTGTGCAGATGGTCGGGGCAGCAGCCCCCACGGCCCCGTGCTCTCTGGCTTCCCTCAGCGCTGCTGAAATGGGAGCTGCTGAAGTGCTCAGCCCTGGAGCTGCGTTCTGCTGGTCCCCGGATGCTGCAGGCTGCCTTCCCTGGGGGGCCCATGGGTGGGAATGGGGATGTCCTGCCAATATTGTTGCCTTTTAGTACTTTTGTAACTTTTCTCTGTCTCTTCTTTTTCAATCAGAAGGAAAAATAAAAATAATGAAATAAAGCGTAACAGCTGCTATATTCACACCTCTGGTGGGTCTCGTGTGTTTGCTGTCTTCTGCGTGCTTATGGGCAAGGGTATAGGTGAGGCTGGGCCTGGTGCAGAATATTGGCCCTCACTGGTGCTCCCTCCAGTGAAAGTCCCTTTGGCTTTTGAGTGACCTGCCTCTTGCACAGGGATTGAACATGACCTTGCTGGAGACCTCCATCCCACAAACAAAAGGGTGGGTGACCCCACATCTGCTCTTGTACTTGTGATTTTATCCTCGGTAAGTCTTATACCTCTTTCCCAGGTTTCTCAGCAGCCCATTTGTTCACAGCCAGAACACTCATGCTGCTTTTGTCAGCAGCATGGCTCTAGCTCATCCTTTCCTCAGGATCTTGCTCTAAAAACACTATCTCAGGTACTCGTAACCTGCATTCCCCTCCCTTGCTATCTCCCTGAACTAAATCCTGTCTCTTCCCTCATGCTCCTAGCAATTTATCTTAACCAACATCTCACAGGCTACTGCCTGAAGACCTGGCCCCTTTTTCAAGGCCCCACAGAGATACTGGCTTAATTTCCCTGAACAGCCCTACTTAGGATCACTCCCGGGAGGCCTTTCCTGCTCCTCCATCCAAGCTCCCATCCTCTCTAGGCTCTGTGCCATCCCTCTTATCTCGCAGTCTCCCCTCTCTGTCAGCTGCAGATCGTTGTTAATTGGCCTTGGCCTGTTTTCCACGGGCTGTAAGGTGCACTTGTTGGCTCCCCTGGGCCCTTTGCTCCTACCTCCTGTACAGAGTTGCTGTTCTCTGTGGTGTTTTTTTTCCAAAACAGCCTGCCTCTTCTGTGTGTTTATCTCCGGGGCCTAGACGTAGTTCAAGAATTCACTGGCCACCACAGCTTCATCAGCCTGTTCATCTGTAGGCCTCTACCAGACCAAGCTCGTTTCCGAGTATAAGCGTATAGAGGGGTGTGCTTATGTTGTATCAGCTGTGCTCTGTGCTGGAGTCCAGCAGGAAGCTGGTGTGGTGCTTCATGGGGTGCAGCCAGCTGCGTGGCCTGGGCGAGCTGGGCCGTAGCGCTGTTCCTGGTGCCCTCAGGGCTGCAGTCGAGCTCTGCAGCGTGTGTTTGGGTGACATTAGGTTGTGCCCACCCCTCACCTCTCCCTGCAAGCTGGGCCTCTGTGCTAATGACAAAACAAGGCAGTTTTTGTGGTAAAACAGGATGGTAAGTCTTGATGCAGTAACAGCTCTGAAGCTAAAAGAAAAAAGGTTAGTGGTATCCCCTAAGCTCGTTGTGGTACTTCTTAGTTATAATTACCAGCATACCTTACAAAGAGGGTTAAGGACATCAGTCTTGTTTGGATGCTGGACCCTGGCATGGGGGAAGGCTTCCTGAAGACCACTGAGGAAGCCATCAGCAGAAACGAGACCTGTGGTCTCCTGAGGGCATCTCATTGCTGTAGCCACTGTGCCCCATTGCTTCCTCTGGCATGAGGCTTTTCACCTTCGTGGCTTCCAAAATACCTCATATAAATGCTCCCCCCACTGCTGGTTGTGAGGCTGTGGTGTGAGCAAAGCAACTAGTGAGTGTGGTCAGCTTGGCAGAGGTCCCTCGGGCCCTTGGGTTTGTTGGAGCTCCCGGCTCCAGGGCGAGTCCTCCCACCAGCTTTGGGTTGTGGCTGGTGGGAGGGGAGCCTGTAACTTCTAAGCTGAAAGCTTTCTCTGCTCTGAGCCGATCTTGCTGGAGACGTGCAGGTGTTTCCCTTCAGAGCAGAAAACAAACCCTGCAAAGAGATGAGGGCTGTTGTGCCAAGGTGCAGCTCAGGCGGCCTGAGCTCAGCTGTGTTAATCATCTGTGGGAGAGCGAGCGGGGACAGGCGGCTGTTTGAAGAGCTTGCCCATGGCTTCTCTGAGATTTAAGTGGGACCATTTAGGCTAATACTGTTCTCCAGTTAAAGTAAATTAATCAGGTTAGTGCTGTTGCCTTATAAAAATAAAAGAACGGAACTGAGCTCACAGCAATGGCAAAACAGGTTGTTATATGTGTAACCTGGGAGTTGACCGTTCCCTTTGCAGCCAATGCACAAAATCAGCCCTTCTGCATTGTCCGTTTTCTTATGTGTATGTATACGCATACACACACACATGATATATATATACATATGTATGCATGTGTGTTTCATTGGACTGCAGAAATCTCTGCACTCTTACAGTTGCTCTCAAGCAGAGTGTCCTGTGCCCACCTGGGTCTTTGACAGAGCTCAGTGTGAAGCTCACCTTGCAGCATACTCACCATTTGTATGCTAGAAAACATGATGATGCTGAGAAAAAAAACACACCCCACCCTGTTTCCAACTGAGTGTTGACCTACCTACCAGATTGACTGGGAAAATGGGTGAAATCAGCAGCTAGATTGAGGCCATTGGCATGTGACTGGGCACAGAAACAACAAAGATGCAGAACTTCCAGTTGGATGGACCATATCCTCCAAACAACCCAGGGCTCTCCCTTGCTCTTTCTGAAGCTGCGTAACATGTAGTGGTAAGGCACAGGGTGGAAGAATGCCTTTAAGGGCATGTAGCAGGTTAGGGTTGGATGGGGCATGCTCTTACAGTGTGGCTGTATAGGCACAAAGTGCATTTATATTTATGGCATGCTATGCATATTTGAAGTGTAAGGAAGCTTTTGATGACTAAAGGCAATGGGCATGTATTCAAGCATTGGCAGGGAGGTTGCCCCATCTGGGGCATGGGCAGAAAAGCTTGTGCTGTGTTTGCAGGTGTCTGCAGGTAGTGCATATTACATATACGTTACATATGTGAAAGCAGGGGTTGTGACAAGTATTTCTTTGCTGTAGCTGTGGTCTCAACCATTTTTGGTAACCACTGGCAGACTTCTGCAATGTTCCATACTAGTACTGTATAGGAAAAGAAAAAAAAACAATTATGAACTCCTGATCTGTGTCCTTGAGGCACTTGGAAGTTTTCACCATTGAATTAAAAAGAAAGAGGCACCTGGACGACAGTGACTCAAAACAAAGCTACCTCGTTACAAAATAAAGAGTGATTGTATGCACTGTTCCTCCTCAGACAAGACCTTCAGGAACATCAAATAAAACTAGCAGGTGTCAGGTTCAGAGCAAACAACCGGAGGCAGTTCTGCGCGGAGTGTGGGGTTGCACTGGGGAACCCTGTGCCACAGGATGCTGCGGCTGCTAAATGTTTACCTGGATACAGACATGAAAAGAAAGAAGGAAAAAAAAAAATCCCCCAGGAAACACTGCATGCACAAATGCCATCTCCGGCTGAGGGAGGCAGAGGGGTGGGAAGGTCTCCTGCGGTAGGTCGCTGCGTGCCAGTCCCGTCTCACCCTTCTCCGGGACAGTCTTCACTCCTGCCAGGGTCCGAGGTGGGCTTGTGCCTCCAAACAGGCATGTCCACTTGATTTCTTACAAAGCATGCTCTTCGTGTTATTAACAAAAGCAGTTTAAGCATATTTTGTTTTCTCAGGCATCCTGGGTTTATAACAAATGGTCTGGGTAAAGCCTAGTCCTATTCCATGGAGGCCTGGGGCAAAAAAACCCATTCCCCTCCCAGGAGGAGGTGTGAGGCCTCAGCAGCGACTTGGCCCTCACCTCTTTAACGACGAGGTTGGGGATGACCTGGTGCACCTACTGAGCTGCTCGTGTCAGGGAGCAGCCTGAGATGTGGGCCGCTTGCTGACCTACCCGCCTGGCTGCGGGTGGGCTTCCTACAGGTCCGGGCTGCCTGGAGCCCATCGTGTCCCTCACCGTGGCCAGACCAAGCCTGAACCGCCGGCAGTGGCTCGGTGCTGATGTTGGCCACAGGGGCACAGCCCGGGCTCAAGTTTCCCACGTATCTCCCCCTTATTGGGTCAGGTGTGTCATGGGAACAAAGTGAGTTTGGTCTGAGCACTGTTTCAGGTTTATAATACGTATATTATACATGCAAAATACTTTTGGAGTGTAAGAAAAACTCTGGGCAAACGTCCTCCAGCGCCTGGTAACCCCCATGCAGCGGGAGCAAGCCAAAGAGGATGCAGCCAAAACACCAATGCTCTGCAGAAGGAGAGTAGCATCAATGTCAAGAACTACATTTCAGCATGTTGGTAGCTCACCATTTCCTGAGCTAGATTTCAGTGGGCTTATTCAAGAAAGGGGGTGAGGAAATAGAAGGTGGAGGCGCTTTGGGAGCTAGCGAAGGCTGTAGCTGCAAGCCAGCCTGACAGGACTTGACCACATGTTTTCAGTTAACCCGGGACAGGATGTGCAGATAGCTCCGGACACATGAGGAGCCCAAAAATCTGTTTTCCTTTTTGTGGCTGCTCACATCATTGCCTGCTGTAATAATAGCTCCGTCTGTTAGTGGGTTGGCCAGTATTGATTGCATGTTCCCGTCTGACACGTTCACAGCGTAGTAGCTCCAAGGTCAAACGAGTGGAGGAATCGAAAGCCCCACGAGAGCGGGGTGCCAAGTGGGGCGATGAATGGAGACAACAAAGCCCCTTTGACAAGGAAAGTATGAGGAAACTTCTACTGAAGGATCCCATGAGAACTTTGCTGTTCTCACTCTGGTATGTCCTGCAGAGACACCAAAGTAGGCTAGCCAACACTGCTCCCAGGCATCTGTCCTCAGTGTAGGGTAGTCTTGGAGCATGCTGGCATCCCACACCAGTGGATCTCATGGTCTTTGCTGCCCGTTGAAGGGTGGTGAGACTTCGGTGCCCTGTATTGCACTGCTGCTGGTCTGAGACCTGTCCTTGTCTCCTCACGGCTCTCCTGTGTGTCCACTTGACTCAGTCCTCTTTTTCCCTGGCCTCCATGAATGCTCCTCCTCTGTCTGACCCATGTCTCTTTCATGTCTTCCCATATTTCTTCACTGCCTCTTGGTTCAGGTTCATCTAAAGCTCTACTTTTAACCAGCCCAAAGGCTTTGGTACTGGGGTCTTGGTGCAAGACAGTGGTCACAAATTTTCTCATCCTTGTTCCTTTCCTTGCCCACCTTGTTTCAGTCATCAGTGTCAGTGACAAGAAAGCTTTAATGCAGACAAAACTGTATACCCTGCCTAGAAATGGTTGAGGCACTTTTGCCTTTTTTTTTTTTTCCTCCCCCAAAATGATATCCACCATGAGTGGTTTTGTTGCCAACAGGTGACGTTTAGCAAAGACCTCAGTGAGGATCTTGCTCAACAGAAGACTGCCCAGCAGACCTGGCTTCGGGCAGTGCGACCAAGCCACATACAGCAGGGTGAAACCCTGGTTATATAAAGCTCTTTTGAACCCTGAAAACCTTTGTCAGACCTTCAGCGTGAAGCATTCACAGCTCCTGTTCTGAAAAGCGATGTTTTGTCCTCTCCTAGCTCTAAACACTTCCCCAAAATAAACCCACTGCTATTTACCGGCATTGTTTTCTTTCTTGTGTTCAATGCTGATAAATAATCAGACCCATTATATTATATTTGTGTCTGCGCTGGTAGAAAATAATTACAACAATTACCACCAAATCAAAATGCTTCTGTTTCTCCTGGTGTCATTAGCATGTCCCAAACATTTTGTTCTTGTGGTTTAAAGTGCAGTAATAACCCAGTCCGAGTGCGACACCCGGCTCGGCAGCGCTTCCCAGCACAGCAAGCTTCCCGGCCGTGATTGCCTCCGAGATGCTGCTAATTTTCAATCACGGTGTCAGATCCTCTTCTACCGCAGGGAGAGCAACTGCTTAGCCTGTGATTTACCCAATTTATTCCGGTAATAACCAGGCTGGCTGTGTAGCCATCTGTCTGTTTTACGTGCTCCTCCTGCCCCCAGCCTCTGCCACCGTGCAGACAGAGCGGTGTCTCAGTCCTTGCGACAGCGGGGAGAGGAGGCATCCTTTCACCCCGGTGATGAAGGGGGTCTCTGTGTGCTCGGAGAAGGGCACCAATGTTCCCCTCTGCCCAGAAACAGCAAGCAATGCAGCCCCTCTCTTGTGACCTCCGGGCGCTAGAGCTGCCAGGCACGCTGCCAGCAGGGCTGCTCCCTGCATGTATTTTCACCAGGCAGGGAAGGAAAAACCCATTGTAGGCAGGGCATGGCGGGTAAGCAAGGTCCCAGCATCACTCTGGCCCAGGCTGGGAGAGCTACGGTCACTTTGAGAGGAGGAAACTGAGTCAGAGAGCAGTGAGGGGAAGGACCTGACTCTTGTGACAGGCTGAGCTCATCCCTGCTGTCCCCTGCTCCTGCTGAGGTCGCACAGGGGGAAAGAGCCAGAGCCAAGGCTGGAGCCCAGGCTACAAAGCCCGTTGCATGTCTTAGACCCCCAGGAGGACCAGGATCATGTCTGTGTTGGGCACATGGCCGTGGGCAGGATGGAGGGCTTGGATCTAGAGATAGACACCTGAGTCCTGCTTCCCATTGCACGGAGTAAATCCTCCGTGCTGCAGTCATGTATCTGAGGGCAGAATTTCATCTCGCAAAGAGAGTGAGTGGAAAGACAGATGTTAGCCTGAAATTGGGTCCGTAAATATGAAAAGCGTCATGATCGCATGCCTCTGTCTGTGAAGATAAACACTGTACTGACTGGATCTTTATAAAGCCTTTAATTGGAGAGCCAAGTCCTCCGTGCCCTGTGTAATGTTATTCAAAGAGACCTGCACGCAGCTCCTTCAAAGCAGATGTTAGACAGGGTACAGCCCTAGATCAACAGTCATTCAGGATCAGAATTGTTTGAAACCACTGGGTAAAATCAAATATAAATAGAGCAGAGAGCATTTGAAGCAATTACGATCTCGGGGGAGATTCATTCCCTGTAACAAAGCCAAGAAAAGGGGAGACGATGCTTTATTTTTGTAATGCAGTGAGGATGTGTAGAAGCTGGACTACTCAGAAAACTCTGAGCAGCACGTATGGTTCGTGTTAAATCACCTAAACTTTCTATCTCTGTTTTCCCGTGGATTTCAATGCTGTGGTGCTCTGTGGACTGTAGCCTTGTGATTGCCTCTGGGAGACAACACAATATTGGAGGTAAATAGGATTTGTATACTTCCTGAGCACACCAAAACACTGAATTTTCCTGCTATTTTGGTAGTGCTATAGCACTGCACAGACAAAAGCCCCTCACTTTGAGGAAATCAGCAAATCATTCAGGTCCTCAGAGAAACCTGTTGGTAGCACGAAGGCTTTGCCCTGCATCTCCAGAGCCCATCTGGATGGTCCCGCTGCAGGGATGTCATCTTCCCTCAGGGGTGCAGGGTGCTTTTCCCTGGCTCCCAAGGCTGCTTTTCTATAAATGAGGCATTTGCTACCAAATTTCCTAACTGAGCAGTTAAGAGGAGAACGTGCACTGTAATTGTGGGTCACGGGAATCCTATCTCCTTGTGCCTCTGCCCATGCGCTTTTGGCTTAGGGCAGTGCTGCCCGAGTGCATGACTACGAACAAGGTATTTAGTCAGGCTTCACACCTTGCATCTCTCCTCCGGGCAGCTTCGTCCATGTGCCAGGACGTGTGACAGCTGTGCCCCTGTGCAGAGCCCAGAGAGGAGCCTGAGCTGCACGAGTGGATGGCATGGTGCTGGCATGGATGGATGGGTGATACACTGCGCAAGAGTGGAATTGCCTTTCTTCCCTCTGAAAAAGCAAAAGTCTCTTGATCCTTTAGTTGCTCTGCCCTCCGCTCTGTGTCTGATAAATGACCTGGGCTTGTCCTGCAAGGAGCAGGGATGAAAGCATGCAGCACAAAGCTCAGGTTGTTTATTACGTGGGGGCAAAATTAAAGTGGTGAAGGTGGACCCGTTGCCTTTGTGGATTACAGGGTGTGATGCTGGGAAGTCACCTCACGGGTAAGGCAGGCTTAAGGAGACTGGAAACCCCTGATGCTGCAGTGCCCAAAAAGAAATGCAAAGCCAGCAGCCCATTTTGGTCAAATCAGACATCCCCTTGGGAAAGCCTGCCCAAAGAGGAGATGCTGCTCCAAGAGCATCCTGTGGCCCACCGGCTAATGACGCTGTAATCTGTCAGAGCATGGGATTAACCAGTACACTATTACTGGCCCCAGAGACTTCAAAATCCCAAATAAAGCCCCCAATTTCACAGCCCTGTCTTAAAACAAAACAAAACAAAACAAAAAGATTAAAAATTGCAGTTTGAAGTCTGATTGCTTATCTTCTATTTCGGTTCTTAAAACCTTTGGATACAGCTGGGGCACGTTTTCAGCTTCCCTTCGCATCGCAGTTGCAAGGTCACAATAATTACTGCTGAGAAGGGAGTTGCTTGGTTGTTTATTTTTTGAAGGAAACTGAGATGTTCATGTATTTACATTTACGGGGAGGGGGGGTTAACAGTTCTCCAGGCCCCGAGAGTTTGTTAAAAATTGCAAGAGCCACTGATATGATAACAGATTAACCTCAGACCAAATTATGTGTGTGGTTACTGATCACCCCGTCTAAATGAGTGGAGTTGCCTTTTCAAGGAACCCTGCACGTTTGCAGATGTGCCGACAGAGCAGCGTTTCCACTGGAAACTGTGGCGAGGAAGGAAAAAGCGAAGCGGATCTCATCGCCCAGGAAGACTGACTGAGAAACAATCTGGTGGTAAGCCAACCTGTGTGCAATAAGCGGTGAGGCAATGACAATGCAGTGAAGGCCAGCGAGGAAACGTGAAGCCACACGTGGATCTGCTTTGCAAATGTGCGTCCCTCCCTGCAGAAAATTGCAAAGAGCTGTGAAAAACAAAATACACTTGTGTTTCAGCTGGGGACAGAGGCAATAATCATTGCAGTGAAGTGGCAATAGGGCTTTTGGTTGGACGTCTCAGCTCCTCTCAGAAGGAAGACTGGGCCACGCTTTGGTCGGGGCGACTGGAAGCCAGGACACCAAATGGCCGCCGGCCGCCTCTGAGCTGCTGTGGGGCTGAGCAGGAGTTGGGGGAGACCTCGAGGGAGGCCCCACGGGGCTGCCTGTGCTTCACGGAGGCTGCAGCTTTGCGTGCTGTGGTCCTGTCCTCCCCTTCTCCTCTACCAGCTCTTCCATGGAAAAGTGGAGAGTGCGCCCCCGGGAGAGGCTCAGCACAAAGGCTCCTTTGAGGGAATTCAACAGCGGCATTTTGCTGGGAATTTATGGCCTCTAGATACTGCTCTGGATTTGAATGCAGAAGAAGGGGCAGGAAGAATTGAAGAGAAATAAAAAGGAGGGACAGCTTGGACAGGACAAAACAGGAGCAGCCCGTGTGTCACGCTGGCACCCCGCATCGACACCTCTGCCCACCACACCCAGCTGGTGTCTGCGGAGAGGCCCAGAGGAAGCTCCTGGTTTGTTTTCCCCTTTAAACACAAAACGCGTTCCCTTAACCTCAACCCAAGGAGAAGGCAGCTGCTCTCGGCAAGCGGAGCCACACGAAGCGTGCTTGCTGGAAGCGTTTTGCCTTTGTTTTTCTGAAGGCGGCCCTCAGCGCAGCAGTCCTCGGCTCCGGCCGCTGGCAGCGCGCTGCGCCGGGGCCTGTGGGGCCTGGGGACGCGGGGACCCCCAGGGAGCTATCAGAAAGGGAATTTTGGCCGTGGTCCACTGCCCAGGCAGGAGCAAACTTAAGTAGCAGTGTAGAGGAGAGTGAATATATGGGGTTTAGAGCCCTAAGGGCTGGTTTGCTCTGTGCGGGGTGGGGGAAGGTGCAATCAAGGACTGGGAAATCTTCCCAATTGCCTCTCATGGAGGTCGGTGTCAGGAGGCCAGACTCGCAGGTGGGGCGAGAACCTGGCAGACCCCTGGTCCTGCAGGATTTGTACCCAATGTCCTGGGCAGGCCAGGTCTGCACAGGAAATTGCCCAAGCAAGGCTAACCCCTGGGCTATCGGTCGTGTGAGCACAGATGACTTAAAAATGAGGTAATGAGACCTCACGATACCACACCTGTGACCAAAACCATGAGCACTCCTCTCCTGGGCCAGCCAACATGTAGGGGCTACCAGGTTGCACCCAGAGCAGCCACCCTCACTGGAGTAGAGGGAGTTGTGTCTGATTGACACCTGTGAAACACTTTGGGGAGAATTGTAGAAATATAATGATCCTTCTGCTTCTGGGGAAGATTTCCCAAAGCTCCTGACTGATGCAGTCCAACTTCACACTTCTCCTTTGCCACTTCTGTTGGGCAGACAGCACCAGGTGCTGTCAGCTGGGTGGCAGGGTTAGCTGACCCCCTTCCCTCGGGTTTAAAACAGAAAATCAGGCCCTTCAGAAAAAAAAAAATCCTAAAAAGAGGAAAACAATAAAAGAATCCAGCAGTTGATATTTAAGGTGTTATGAGCTGCTTTTCAAAGCCTGTGTTTGCCCGAGCAAGAATAGAGGTGCCTTCCTCAAACAAAGCTGGAGAACAAAGCACCGTCCCCCGAGTTCGGGGTGCTCTGGAGGGCAGCCACACTGAAACTGTGATTAAGTGTTTTGGGCCATGCCTTTCACTGCAGCCTGCCAGATAAATATTTACAGCTGACCACGGAGAAGTGGGGGGAAGGAGAGGAGAGACATCTGTAAATTCTTTGGAGCCTTGCCGCCTTTTAATTTTAATTATTTTTTGTTGCTTTTCCATCCACAGATCATTGTCTCTTTTTCTCAGCCCACGGATCACTAAAGAAGAGATTTTTGGGAGAAAGAGTTTATTTCTAAAGCCTCAGGAGCCAGATCCTGGTTTTAATGACTGTGGTGTAAACTTTAGAGCTGCGATAAACCAACTTTGTGAAGAGCAGACAGCAACCTTTGGTTTACTAACCAGCGTGAATCTGATGTAACGTTATTGATCTCTGTGGATTTACTCTCTGTCTCCTTGTCTCCTCCCTTGTTTTTTTTGCAGTTGTCCTTACCCATGCAAAATCAGTGCCTATGTGGCTGTAATAAGCCAGTAAATCATGGTGTTACACCCACTTCTCACGGGCTTAAATGACTCCCTCAGTTTGGCCTCTATTCTGAAAATAAAGCAAGTCTTCGTGCCCAGTAGGACAGCTGATTATCAGCAGCACAGAGCACAGGCTCTGGAAGGTGTCTGTAAAGTCCTCCAAAGAGAGGGCAACCAGGAAGGACTTGTGGAAACGAAGGCCCTCAACCCTGGGGGCTCTCTGCATTTTGACGTACGAATATATACGTCCTGCTCAGAAACATATGCAGGAATCTGTAGCTATAAAAGCCACTGCACCACCCTGTAATCCAGCCCAGATGTGCCTCTCCTTTCATGGTGCACTCAAGGGACCCCTGTGAGCCGAGGCGGGCAGTGATTGAAAGCATTGTTCAGATTTACTCACCCAAATGAAAAGAGACCCACAGCAGACTGCTCACAGAGGTCCAGAGCGAGGAGGCTGGTAGGAAGCATTGGCTTCAGGAGGGGCACCAACGTGTGAGCTGACGGATGCTGGCCCGTGCTGTTATCAGATGCCTTCTGAGGTCACCCGCACAAGCCAGGAGCTGGGTGAGCTCTGGGCCTCTCTGAGCGACAGGCGTTAGAGTGTGCAGTGCAAACCCTGGTCATGCTCGAGCTCCCAAAGCCTGGTGCAAAGAAGGGTGCAGACAGCTGGGCCTCTGGTGATAGATAATTCAGTGGGGCTACTCGCCTGCTTCGAGGCTTTAAAGCTGGGAAATGGCATCTGAGAAATGAGATGCTGGGCTGGACTTCGATGCTGACCTGTTTGGGAGAACAGGGGAACGACTTTACGGTTTGTTGTGGGTTGTACTTGCAAGTGAGCCACCAGGATCTCCTCCTCCCCACGTAGTAGCTTATGCGAGGACGGACGGAGATTTATTCCCACTCTTATCGGTGACCTTCTAAGTAGCCAAAAAGTAGCATTTCAAAAACTTCGGCACTCACTGCAGTGTCATCTGGGAAGTTGCTCTTTCTGTTAGTGTCATAAAGCTGCAGAGCTCTAAATAGAAAGCTCAGAGGCAAAGGTCTCGTCCCGAGGGCTCCGCAGTCTCAGTGCAAAGACTACGGTTATAAAGCCAGTCACAGAGTCCAGGAAGTAAATTTATGGCTGGGAAGATGGATAAATAATACGCCAAGATCAACAGCAGTGGTAATGTCAAAGTGTACTGAGTGGAGTTACTCTGCTTTTACAGCGCTGTGACCGCTGGGCAACCTTGGACGTGAACATGCCAATTGCTAGAGCTTGCTGAGGCGTCAAGGCCCCGGCGTTTGCTCCACCACCACCTGACGACCCGAGGAGGTTTGGGCTGCCTTAATGGGAGGGAGCAGAGACCGACTTCCTGAGCACAGCCTTGCTCGTGGGGTCAGCGCCGGGTTGTGGCAAACACTGGGGCTTTATAGTCACACTCACGCGTTACCTCCCAAAAGCTCCCAGTGGTGATGTTACCTCGTGGAGCGCTGACAGGGCTCTAACTCTTCATTTGTAGACCATCTGGAAGCCTCTCGGGCCTCCAGATGTGACGGGAGTAGGACAGGGCTTTGTATAGCTCTTGGGTGTTTGAAGGAGACAAGAATGAAAATCTTTACAGATTTTTTTTTGCTTCTCTCAACTTTCCCATGCTTTTCCTTACTTCTGATTGATTTTCTTCTCTTCTCTTGGTCTGGAAAGTAAAGTCACTTCAGTGTTTATTTCATTTTTTTCCCTGCCAAGTCTGTTGAGCCTGTTCTAGGTCATCCCTGCTAGTGGCTCACACCAGAAAGTGGTGGAAAACCATTAGTGGAGATGTTTTAAAGAAGTCAGACAATCATATGTTGGGAGCAGTGCAGGGATAGCTGATACTATCTTGAGACTGTTGTTGGACTAAACAATCTCCTGAAATCCTTTCTAGCCCTGATTTCTGAGCTTCTCTGGTCCTCAGCAGAGAGCATGACAGCCAGGACCAGGGAATGCTCTTAGGTGTTTCCAGTGCTCACCATGCTTTGGCATCTGCTTTGTGCTCATGGGCATCATATCTCTGCTGTGTGGCAGCCAGTCACCACTGCGCAGTGACTTGGTGTGCTGGGATGGCACCTGGGGGCAAACTGGGAGCAGGGAGGGTCAAAAGGGACATCCCTGTGAAGTCTATGCCACAAAGAAGATGTGGGCACTGTTTAGTCCCATACTTACTCTCCACTTGAACAGTTTGAAAACAGAGTTAATTGTCTGGGGGAAAATACTGCCCTCCTCATCTCACTGCACATCCAGACCCTGCACTGTGCCACCTGATATACAGGAGACAAACTTACCCCATTTCCTAACCGTTGGGATTTTCTCTTTGAATACTTGTGAAGCCCCAGATCTTGGAGCTCTGTGATTACACATGGGTCTCATCTCTCCCTTCCTCGCAGCAGTGGTAACCGAGCTCCTGAGGGGAGAGGAGAGCTTGTATGTAGCCTCAGAACAAGGCAGCAAATCAAAGAACTCAATCCAGGGCCCAAAGCACCAGTGGAGAAGAGGGAGCCGGGGGTCTGCAGCCCTGTCCAACCCCCTGCCCCATCTCCTGGTGCTCAGCCAGGTCTTCTAACTCGGCGGGGGCACCTGAGGCAGCCAGCAACTGTGTCCATGCACCTCAGCACTGCTGCCTCCTCGCCCCAGGTGTTTAGCTGAGAAGCAGCTGGAGAGCAAGCGCTTTGGGGACGGCTGAAAGGATCCTGGAAAATTACCACAGGGGGAACCCATAATGGGCAGCGTGGGACACAGCATTCTGCTCAGCCCTTCTGTCTGCGATAAAGCACCTGCATCTGCCTGAACACCGGTGCTTTCCTCCCCCTGCCAGGGGCAGCACGGTGTGCACCCAGGGGATGGGGAGATTTGGGGATGCCCCGTCAGGCCGGCTCGCTGGAGCGTGCGCTGGGTCAGGTTTCAGGGCTTGTGCTCTGCATGCATCCGTGTGCTTTTAACTCACTCAGCAGTCTTTCCATGAAATTAATTTGTGTCAGATGAGGGGGTTTTGTCCTTCCTTTGCTTTTTGGAGGGCAGGGGTTGGAAGAAGCTGTTGATTCAATAAGTTGCAGGTACCGCCTTGCTACTCCGGCCCCATGGCTGTAAGTGCCTGGTGCAGCTCTTCCCCAGGCAGCAAGCTGTGAGGGGCAAGCTCCTGCTCACAGCTTTGGGCATAGGTGGCAGGAATGAGCCTAGAAAAGCATGTTGGTTGTTGAACTGCATTTGGGGATCCTTCCTGCTTTCTTCTCCCTTGCCTCATTCACTCCTTTGGGTCCACGTTTTGACACACTACTGGATCAATGCATTGGCAAACTGTATCTCCATTAAAAAATGTAGGGGAGAAACTGAAGACCTTGTTACTGAGCAAAAGGCAATTGAGCAGGCAATTGGGCAAAAGGCAATATGGCAGCAAGGAAAACAGGAAATTGTCTAAGACCTGGCATGGACGTTTGAGCTGGATATTTCTGCTAAAATGCTAATAAGTGAAGCAGTGTTACTTAAATCAATTGTGGTCCCAGAAACGAACAAGTTAATATGGAATAAAGGCTTTTCTACTTCTTGGAGCTGCTTCAGGCTCTCTTCAGATTCAGGAAGACAACCTTACTTTAAATAAACTCATCTCACTCTTTGAGCCTGCCTTCATATAGGCATGCAGCTGAGCTCCTCGCCTTCAACAGAAGTTGGTATTCTGGAGTTTGAATCATGGCTTACAGAATGGCAAGGAAGAGAGGGAGGCTGGATTATCAAGAAAATAAGTAAGAGTGAGAGGAATTTCCCAGGAATTCACACTAAGCACAAACCATGGATTCCTCTTACATGACTTGCTTTAAATTCTTGCCCCAAACGGCTAATCTACAGCCATATTGCTGGTCCAGGGAAGCTGCATTTAACAAGTACATGGGTGATGAATTGGTGATCAATGCTTTGTTCATAAATGCTTTGCGTCCCTTCAGCTGGGTGGCTGTGGGAGACACATGGACTCAGATGTACAGCTACTGCAGTGTCAGTACAAGGCTACAAAGAAGGTAAACTGAGGAAAAAAAACCTGACTGGCTGTAAGTTTTCATCTCTGAAACAAAAAGGGTGCAGAGGCTGTGAATGGTGTCATTCAACAGGCGGAGGATTTCTGCTTGGAGAATGATTTGGGATGAAGAACACATAAAGGGGCAATGAAATTGTGAGCTGTTGAGACAGAACGCTCGAGTGGCAAAGTCATTGGTGCCTTGTTATTTTTTCACTGTCAACAGCTGTCCATGAAAACCACAGGCAAAGTGTCCAGAGCAGGCTTACACAAAGTATGACAAATAGCTATTGGCCTTGCTTATTTTGCTAGTTCAAGGGCAGAGATCTATGTAACAGATCTCATAGATGTGACCCTGCTAATGGTCCCTGGGGATATGAGAAAGATATCATGCAATAAAATGTCTTTCCTTTTCTCTCACTGTGCTTTAAAAATAAACAAACGTTAAAATTGCTTACAACCACTTCCTGTCCCTTCTTCTGAACAATTAATTCTTTCACCGTGACTTTCAATTCTTCTGTTTATCAGTTTTTGAGTGGTCACAATTTTTATGATGTTCTTTCACCAGAAAGGCTTTGTGCACATGTGTGTGCTCTGTGAGGTTGCATATTGTGTATTATGTCCAGCTTGGATCTCTCTGATGTCCATCGTCACTGGCAGGGGAACAATAGCATGGCAGGTTCAGCAGGATGTATGCGCGTACGTATGCAGTGGAGGTACCGTGCTGCAGATCAAAGGGAAAACGAATCTCTAAAATGTTTAGTTTATAAAGTATATTGTTGTTGCACTGCTGCCCAAGGTCTTCAAAGGGGCCCAGATTTATTGCCTCAGCACAGTTCAGAGATACTTGCTGCAGATTAAAAATGGATGAAATAGGAAGGGGGCTAGGCGTGTAAATTACTGAGTAAAAATAGGAACTGTACATTTGTTTGCTATATGAATTTGGGTTTTGTTTTCTTTTCCCCTGCTGGTGTTTTTTCCCCTCCCCCTTTACGTTCGTTCCTTAGAGCCACGGGGTCAGGTCTGTGCTTTCTTGTGTGGCCACATGGAGTATGTCCTGACAGCTCTGCTATCTCTTAGGTAGAAACTGAGATTATCCAGGCATGGCTCTCGGAAAAGAAAACTCACTACAGGCAAATCTGCTTCGCTTTTATTACTGGAGGTACCGTTTAATCTCAGCCCCTGACTGTTTCTCTCCCCACAAGTCCTTTGCTTGGAAAAAAGTTATCAACTCAACACATGACAAAGAAATTAACTCTCCTTTCTGGCCACAGATTTTAAAGCACTAAAATATGTCTTCTTTTCATCTTTCCTTGCCTGCATTGAGCTTTTTTCCCCAGTTCCAATGAAAAGATAGAGGACAGTTCAAGCCATCATGGTCTGACTTTGCCCAGGAAAGGAGCAGGGTGCTGGGTGCTCACACCCAGCACTAAGAGTAGACCTTAAAATGCTTCTTCTCGCCACCTCTTCTTGATAACCTCCTAGGCAAAATGTGCTGGCTGCGCCCTCACTGGGATGCTGTGTATAGTTTGCAAGGCAAAATCTCTGTGTCATGCATTCAGTATAGACAGAGCTTCCTCCTCCAAAAGTTCACACTGCAGATAGAGAAGAAGATCACAAGGTGGGAGATATGAGTCCAGAGAGGGAAAGTGAGGTACTAAAGGATTTTGAACCAGAACTAGCACTGAGCCACTTGTGGCCCATTTATGTCTGCAGTCACCGAGCCATACTGTCTTTGTCAGTTCTTTGAAGTTCTCCCTGGTCATCCAAAACTTCATGCTCCACAATGTAAATTCCTCTATGCAACTCTGTGTCTTTTCTAGCAGCCCTACAGAATGTTTTTTTAAGGGCCAAGATTCAGGATCCTACATCCTCTTGCCCCATGTTTGAGGGGAGAATTGCCTTCATGCTAAATGTGAGCCCTAGCTGTGTGACACTTAGAACCACCACTATGAAGAAAAACACGTCATCCACACTGTGACCCTGTTTGGTTTCAACACCCCCAGTTTGGGATGCTTTTTGCCAGTGGAAGACACAATTGTGCACACTAGGAGCTCGGGGATGTCAGCTAGCATCTAGTACCTCTCGGATGAAGCGCTGGAAGCGATGCCCATCTTGCCAGTCACCAGGGACCCCACTCAGCTGTGTTTGTGGTGGTTAACCAAATGGAAACTCACACCAGATCCGTCTTGTCACCTTTTACCTCTGCATCCTGCCGTCAGCTGCAAAGACCACCACACACTAAAAGACAGTTGTTTCCAGTGAGGTTTGTGTATAGATTTTAATATCATAATTATGGCATGTAAACAAAATACCACTTCGTTATTGAAACCATACTGACTGAAGCCAAGCTCCCATGTGAGAGATACATCTGAGTTTAATTGCTGTTAAACCTCTGCAAATGTACTCTCAGTAAGGCACTGGTACTATTTAACGCACAGATCAAAACAACTACTGCAGCCTAGAGCTGATGTTGGAGATGAATCAGGCTGGGTTTCAGCCATCTCACTGTACAACTGATTGTCAGTGGGATGCTCAATGCATTTTGGCAGCTGGCAGGAATGTGCTGTGCCCGAGATGTCCACCTCCAACCATCGCTCCTGGCCTCAGCCCCATCCAGTGGTTTTACTTGAGCTGTCCTCCTTGTGGGAGCTCAGATGAGACGTAATTCCTCCGAACAACCCGGCACTGGGCTCTCTCATACCTGGCAATATCATCACAAATGCCAGCAGAGCCGCGGGCCCTCTGTAAAGACAAGATGGCGGCGGTGCTGGCCTTGTGTGGGATGCCCACGCCTCTGACAGCCCTGCTGCCTCTGTGGCTGCTCTGTCACTGACAGCTTGGTTGCTGGGCTCTGCTGATGACATCTGGAGCTACAGCATATACAAAAGACTATACAAAGCAAAAACATACACACAAGAATGAGATTAGGTTCTTTTGAGCCTCTTCCAGGCCCAGCCTCCCCCAGAGCTCGCTCTTTGCGATGTTTTGTTTCACGCACTCAGAGGAAAAGAGCTTGGTTAGAGAAGAAAGGAGAGGATATTTTACAGATTCATCAGACCTAGATCTGATCCAGGTGCTGCTTCCCAGGTCTGTTCAGAAGGGCCTGGACCAGGGGGCAGTAGCAGCACGGTGGCACTGCTGGGGTCTCGGCTCGGGAGCTCCCGGCCATGGCACCAAGTGTGGCTGCTGGTGAAGAAGGGCAGAGCACCCCCAGACTGCATTTCTGTGCCTGGCCCCGCTGTCCGCCTCACCAAATGAGGCTACTGCCTCTTCAGTAGTGAAAACGTGGGGTGCTGTCATCTTCATTTTTGCAGGGAGCCTCAAAAATATCTGAACATCAGGCTCCCAGTGAAATCCATGAGAACTGGAAATCAGGCAGGCCCGTGCTCCCACACATGGCAGTTTGGGGGGGGCTCGCCTCTGCCCCCCACCTGGCCCGTGCTCCCCTGTGGCACGGAGGGCCAGGGGGGCTCCTGGGGTGGCTAAGGGGGAAGGCTGCGCTCAGAGGAGATGTGACATCAAAGGCCTGGCCACACACAGCAGTAGATATTCTACAACTTCTTCCTCCTTTTTTTTTTTCTTTTTTTTTTTCTTCCTTTTAAATTTTTTTTTTTTTTCACAGCAATGGGGTGCCACCCTTGTTGGTTTTGGCAGTTCCCAGTGGGAATAATTACATTGTGCATGCCTTAAATTCCCTCTTTTGCAATGACAACTGGATGCAATTTCCTTAGAAGCCTCACAAATGAAGCTCTCACATGGTTGGAAGCCATTCAGTGAGTACTGCAATGTGTTCAGAGGTGGCTGCCTCTCAGCAGGACCCCAAGTGATTTCTAGAAACCTTTCCATAGCCTGTCAGGCTTTTTGGGACCCACTGCGTGGGCAATACACCGAGTCCTGGGCAGGACCTTTCAGCTAAATGCAAGCTTGTCATTTCTACTCTGCAGAATACCGAGATAGCTTGGTTGGAGGCTCACGCTCATGTAAGACAGTGTGAAATGCAGACTTCAAGTTTTAGAGATTTCACATGTGTTTGGGATTTGGCTCAGGAAATGCCAAACCAGAACCGAAACCTGTGCTTGAGGTTTGATTCTGGTTCACACTTAACATAAATATTACTCCTGCTGACCAAACATTCCCCTGAATATCTCCACAGAGCGAAGGACAAGTCTCTGCAAGGTCTTTACAACACTGTGGCCTGTGACAGCAAAGGACTTGATACAGCCCAGCGGGTCCCTTCCATTTGTATTGTCCTGTGGTTATGGAGCAAGACTCACCACAACGAGCTGCTTAGGGAATCCTGCACATGGCAGCAAAAAGCTCCAGCAGCTGGTGTTGTGGGAATTACTGGTGAGACCACATACATGTGCACTACGGTGGGATGTTTGGTCAGAAGAGGCAATAATCTTTTTGATCCCGAGACATGGAGGAAAGGATAAATATTTCCTCCAGCAAAAGGCTGGGGGGCATGGAGCAAAATGGCCTTCTGGCAATGGGAAGAGCCACCTCACTCCTGCCTGCCTGCTGTGCTCTGCTTGAGATGGGCAGTATATGTGCTACATATTATCCAGACTGCTCCTGTTACCAATGGCCTGCGAAGTCCTTCATGCCAATGCCCCACCAAAACGCTTGAACAGCGAGGGACAGTCTGCAGGGTGCTACCAGCGTGCCTCTGGGTAGCTAATGAAAAAGTATGATAACCAAAGAGACTGAGTGAGTCCAGCTCCTTCCATGTGAACGTCCGAGTGACCTGTGAAACGTACGGCCAAGGAGGAAAGGAGGGAGGATGGGGAGGAAAGACAATGCAGCAAGGACTCAAAAAGCAAGGTCCTGGGGAGGTAGGTGACAGATAGAGGGGGAACAATGTGTGTTGTGGTTGGAAGGAAGGGGTAAAAGAAAGAGAGGGCACAGTTGTGTCATTTGTAAGAGACATTTAATTCCAAAAGCCCAACTTCCTCCCTGTCTGGGGAACACAGCAATTAGCTCAGTTATTAACCAAACACTTAGGCCTAGCTGGAAAGTGCAGTGCAGTTATCTGGAGCAAGTGAGGCCTGACCAGCTCACCTCTGCACTTGAGGCAGGCTGGCCACAGGGAGGACATGAACATTTCCACCAGGTCTCTGATGCCCCTGGGGGCTCACAGGACATCTCTGTGCGTCCAGGCCTTGGGTGAGAGCCCGGGCCAGCCACAACCTCGGGAGGCTTGGCAGGCAGACCGGGGTGACGAGATGCCATCTCAGACCCTGAGCACAGCTGGCACAAGCTGCCTGGAGGGCAAGAGCGTGTGGAGGGGTGGGCATGGCCTGAAGGTGGGGCAGCGGGGCCATTTTGGGAGTCACCCCTGGGCTCTGATGGCCCAAGGGGCTGCCGACCCCATTTCTTCCCAGCCTCTCCCTCAGGACTTGGTAAGCAGCACTGCCTTTCCAACAGCTGGGCACAGCAATGGCACGCAGCTACTGTTGTGTTCGCGTTGATGTTTTTACCATTTTCTGACAGCAACAGCGTCCCGGGTGTCCGTATGGCAGGGCAGCCACGGCTCCTCATGCAGCACAGCATCTGCCAGCCCGTGGTGCCTGCAGTCCACCAGGTGTCCGAAGCTGCTCAGTGGATGGTGCAAAGTGCAATACAAACTCCTCCTACACACACATTCCTACGCATGCAATCAAAACTGGGGGGAATGCGAAAAAATAAACAGACACTCAAAGCTGAGCTTAATTCTCCCTTGGATCTAAGCACAAATCACTGCAGTGACTGCGCCTTTAGTTTATTCAGAAAGGGCTGGGCAGAGCTTTGAGTAAAACACATGCAGAGATGCCGGCCTAATGCACATAAGGCGCTGTGGAAACTATGCAGAAGGGGCTGGGAGCAAGGTAAGCATATGGTTTTGTGGTGACCCAGGTGCTCAGAGCCAAACCCTGCCCTGCCATCTAGGACTGTACAATGCCTGAGGGCTGCTGTTGGCCTTTGAGGAGTTCATCAAGGCTGTGTTGTATTTCTGTGGGTGCTGCAGGCTTGTGTTCTGCACAGTACTGCAGGCTGGTGCTGTGGGATGCTGGTGGGTTAGGTTTTATGGAGAACGGGGGACAAGGGAAAAATGTCTCAGCATCAGTAGATTCAGTAGAAAAAAAAAATCTTTCTGTCTGCAGGGTGGGAGAGGGAAGGTACTGGCCATACTCAAACCCAAGAACAGCTACAGGATGTGATGTCTTTCTGATCCCTGCCATAAGTTCCGTCTAGTTTGCTTACTTGCTGTGGAAAGGAAATTTGTCCCAAAAGGAGGGAAGCAGGGTGAGTTGTCTGTGATTCTCTCCCATATCCCTCAATGACTGCTTATGCTTGGATAGCACCACTACCCACCCAGTCATCAAAGCATCAGGTACTGATAGCCCAAGTCCTGGCCTGGGGCCATCACAGCCCAAAATAGAAGAGTTCACTTCGCTGTGGCCCTTGTGAGTGTTGGCAGTATTTGGAGATGCAGCCCCGTGCTGGTGGTGCCTGTGTGGTCTAATTACCCTTTATTGCTACTCTCGCCTGACTGCTTACTTGCATGTTAATTTATTTGTCCCAAGATGCGCCTGCGCATCTGTTCCTTATTTCCTGTGTATGCATTTGTTTTCTTGCTAAATGCTGAAAGGAAAGGAGATGAAATGTATTGAAGATCTTGATTTACAGCTTCAGTCTTTCCCTAAATCTGTTAAGAACTGTGTTCTCATCTCCCCCTCCTCTCTAACCTCCCTGATGGAAGGATGACATCCAGTGAAGGCATAGCAAGCTATAACATGGACATGCAAGCAGAGACAGACCCCTGTTACTCTACCAACCACAGCAGATAATGGGAATTATGGAAAAACAGACCCAACACCTGATCCTGGGTGTATTTCTTGCAATATCTTTACCCACTATTGCAGCACTGCCCGCTCGCTGTTCAGTTCTTCCACCAACCCTCTCACATCACGCCGGGGCAGATGACAGCACAGGCGATGTGCAGGGGCTAGCTCAGCATGCAGCTCGTCTAAAGCAGGTGAGAGCTGCTGTGATGAGGGGCTGGAATCACCTGCGAGAGGGCACATCCAGGAAAGGTCGCTGGGACAGATTCCCCTGCACCAGTGCCACCGAAGACCTGCATGAGGAGTAGCAAGCTGTCTCCTGGCAGGAATTACACCACTCTTGAGCTCACTGACCCATTTCTCCTACGCTTACCCCAGGCCTTTCCTCACAATGCCGCTGAAACCATGAACGTCACGAGAATGGCATTTCTCAGCTTCTGGAAAGATCTGAATTTTATGATGCTGCCAGTTTGAACAGGCTGCGCTTAAATCACTCGCCTCACTTTGACACCTGCCTGGGCTTGGGCTGGGACAGGAAGCGCTGAGACCAGCTTGTGCCCGCCAACCACCCTTGGCTGCTTTGGGGCATTTTGCCACCGCACGGCTCAAACCTGCGTGTGCTGGGGCCCGGCGGAGGCAGGAAGAGCTGGAGGACCTCTGGAGGAGGCAGCACAACTGGTGTTCTTGCCCGGGCTAAGTCCTGTGGGGGAAATGGAGGGCAAACACCCCTCACCTTCAGTTTCGCTGGGTGCCTTTGAATAGCCGCTCCCTCGCCCACAGCACACAAAATCTGCCTGGCAGGCTGGCAACCGCAGCATGGAGGAGGGAGGGATCCTGCGTGCCCCTGGTGTCCCTCCTGGCAAAGCCAGCTTGAGCTATTCATCACAATACACGAGCTGTGGACCTCTGCAAGGTTTCCCTGTGCCCAGGCTTGCCCAAGGGCACGAGCCCAGCTGAACCATCCTCTGATGCCACCCGAACCCAGCCCCTGCATGGAAAAACACTGGCTGTGCCACAGGATGAAGTGAAATACCGTTTCCCAGCTTAACAGAGAGATTTGTTATGTATACAATGAATTACCAGCTCTTTCAGTGCAGTAATTGTTCACACATTGTTTCTCTGCCTCTTTCACTGTTTTTTATGATTCATGCTGTTTGGTTGTCCAGTTGACATTTCCAAAATGAAGTTTTTAAGCCCCAGCCTTTCTCCCCTCCCTGCCCCCCTTTTTGTTTGCCTGGTTTATGGGCCTGAGAGAAGTGTTTCCAATCACGATAATATCTTCATGTTTTGTTGACAAAAGGTCAACCTAGGAATAAGTCAAACTGGTTTTAGGAAAAATATTTGCTTATTTAGTAAGGGGATGTGTGTTGGAGATCAAATTTATGAGGGTGAAATTGAGTCTGGTTATTTAAAGGACTCTGAAATAAGAGCTTCCCACCCACTCACCAGGGGAAGAACAAGAGCTATAAATTGCTTTAGGCTGGAGGGAATGTAGAAATAAACTCAGTTTCTGTGCAAAAGGTAATAGGATCCAAAGCAAGAACTAAAAACAGAGCTTAACTGACAACAACCCGTTCACTCCCTCACACACAGCCCTCATTCCACACTATCACTCCTTACAGAATAAAGGTCATAATTTTCCTCAACATTTGAGCATCCACTTCCACAACAACCATCCTCACCCACTGGCCAGACACCTACTTGGGACTCACAAGAGAAAAATACAGAGGTTTGGTCCTGGAAATCTGTTTTGTAGCGTGCTTTTTTGAGTTTGACTTCAAATTATAGTTCTAAATCAGATATTGGGAACACTTCCGTGAGCTTTGCCCATGCCAAGAACCCTACCGAGGGCCGGAGGAACCATCTCTTCATTGAACTTTGCACGAGCAGCACCGCTGAACAAGTACGTCTGGAGGATCATGTTAAAAGGACTTTTCTCGTTTCGTTGAAAAGACAAGCAAATAGCGCAACAGGTTAAGTCTCAAAGAACATGAGTTTGAAGAGAGGAGGTACCATATACATAAATATTTTAAAATATGTATACTTATATGCACATGTATACTTATATGCACGTATATGCGTTTGAATAATTGAAGCTGAAAAAGACCTCCAGGGGTGATCACGTTTAGCACCCAGAAAATGAAGCCAACTTAGGTGGCGTTGCTCAGGCCCTTGTCCAGCCAAGCGCTGAGCCCCTCTGGGCATGGAGACCCCACACCCCGCTGGGTACCTGCTCCCTCTCATGGGGAAGACTTTTTCTTAATATCTAACTGGAATTTTCCTTCCTGCAGCTTCTGACATGCATATAGGCATGATTTCTTATGCTTCTTCTTCTTCTATACAGCCAACAGACAGCAAGCTAAGCAAAGCCTTGGTCTGGCCCTGTGCAGCTCTTCTTCTTCCTAGTAAGCTCCGAGTGGCTGCGGAAAGTCTGGCATTTTCCTCCTCCTCCTCCGGCTTTTGCACAGCTTCAGTTCCTTTGTATTATTTAGACATGTGCCTCCCTCATGGCTCGGGACATGACATTTCTTTCCTCCTTAAACATGAAAAAAAAACCTGCTGGTCAAGTCTTGCTGATGCTGGATACTTGCTAAAAAACACAGCAACATTAAACAAGTCTCTGCACATGGTACAGAGACAAATCGCTCTTATAGAGTTTAACTGGTTTGGATATCAGCAAGTCACAGGTAGGGGGAAGGGAGACACAACAAGAAAATCTGATTTGCTGTAAATTCTGTATTGTTTTTAAACAAGATAGCGATATTGGCTGTAGATACCTGCATCTCTCTCTCTCTCTGCATAGCCACCACAGAAGTTTTCCCATAGTCATTTCAAGCACAGTTTGTATTCTGCCTTTTCCTGCACAAGAAAGATCCAGTCATTCTTTCGACTCTTCCTCCCCCCCCGAACACCACCAACATCTTCAGGGGGTAAGATACTTGATGGCACCTTTCAATCAAAGAAACAAAGCTCTACACAAACATGGCAAAGTCCTAGAGCCAGTGCCAGCATCCCTCAGAAAGACCAAGATTTCACTCTCCGGGTACATCTGCATTTCTGTGAAACTGACCACATTTTACTGCTGGGCAAATTAGGCAAGGAGAAGAAAATGCTGTAGGAAAGTCAGAGGTTGCTAGTGAGTCAGTAGTTGATTATGCCTGGGCCTGAGCCTAAACCTTTTAATACTTATCTACATATTTTGAACAGCAGAAGAGAATTTGCAGATCATCAGCGCTTCACGGTATGTTTCCTCATGTGACGGCTTCACAAGCACAGATGACAGTTCTCAGGCAAATCTGCTAATTTGGAGAGAAAAAACGGTTTCGTCTGTTCTGCGGTGAGACACCTGAGAAGCCAAGAGGGCTGTTTCAGGAGGAAGCACAGAGAAGGTCTGTGTACTTACAGCTGTGCTTTCAATGCTGGAAAATAAATCATCTTTCTGTCACAGACCCCATTATAATTACCTTAGCATGGAAGAGCAATGAGGATGTTCCTGACTTGCGGGTTGCTGTTTCTTGAAGAGGTGTAATGGGAATGGGGTGGTTATTTATGGCTGGGGAGTAAGGAGATGAATGAGTAAGTTATGAGATTTCACATCAATATTCTTCCAGCTTGTCGCAAAGAAACGTCATCCCACCCTACCTTGAGATGATGGCTCTGTCGTTTCCCCCCTGAAGAAACATAGGAGAGCAGGGACTTCCCTGACTCTGCTCTGGTTAGGGAGAAGACGGCAGGGATGTAGCTACCCAGTTCCCTCACCTGATGCCTGCTCCTTCTGCCTGTTCAGTACCAGCGGCCTGCTCAGCTCTGTTCAGAGGGCATGCGTACCTCCTGCCCAGGGCAGTTTGCAGTTTGGGAGCCGACCCTTCCAGCTGATGCCTGGCTGAGGTGGACGCGCACCCTGCAGAATCAGCACGGGGCTGGATCTAAACCAGGCAGAACCTGGCTTACCCGGGGAGTTGGCTGCTTTGGCCTGCGCTTGATGGCTCTCTGGAAAAAGGCTTTGAGAGAAAAGGGGCAGCTGAGAGACAGGCACCCAGCTAAAGAAATATTTGGTTCAGGTTCCACTGCGACCGAAAGCCCCACTCAAAACCTCAAAATACAGATTCAGGTTCAGTTTCTGCTTGGGGAGGTGAGGGTGAGGAAGAAGAGCATGGTTCAGACTGGTTTCTGGCTCAGTTCAACCCCTTGCAAAATCATTTGGGCAACGCAGGAGCAGGGCAGAAGGAGGAAGGGGATGTTCTGGAGCAAAGATACGGTGGAGGTGGGCTCGAGGATGAAGATTAATGAAGGAAGTGGCTCAGCACAACGCGATTCTGCCCCATAGGGGAAACTTGATCTGAACTCAAAGTATGGGAGAAGCAGTGGCAGAACAGAGGAGCACCAGCAGCAGCAAAACAGGCCAGATTCAGTCTGGTGGGGGAAAAGACACAAGCTCAAATGGAAAGCTATTTTTTGAGGAAAGGTTTCAAAACGTATATGGTTAAAAAAAAAAAAGGTGTCTGCTAGTCCCTGGATTCTGCACAAAAATAAATTAATCCATTGCCAAACACAAGAAACTGTAATGACCTACTTGGTAGATCTTTCCCTTTTGGAACTGACTTGACTCTGCTCCATTTGTATTACATGTGCCAGCTCTTAAGATTTCCTTACTTATGAAGACTTTGCAGTTCACACGGACAGTAATTTTTGTCAGAGTCTATATGTTGCATTTAAACCAAAGTACTGCACATGTTGTGTGCTGGCCATGTGGCCAAGACCTCAGCAAATGTATCTTTATATAGAGGGTAAAACATGATTCCTATAAAAAGTGGGGCTCAGTGCTTTTGACTCGAGACTGTGGGAGCTGCTGAGCACTCGGACTGTGTGTCCAAGTGCTCTCATCACTTGGGTCAGCACAGGTGGGTTTTGACCTCCTATCCCAGCAGCCTAACATCAACACAGCTTCCCTTGAGCAATAGTCTGCCAGATGGAGTCATATCATATGCTATTCTTAGCAGGAATAACTCATTTCTAGGTGTTACAAGAAACTGGATCTGAAACAGGTACTCAGCATAAACAGACGCCTCTCTTGAAATGCCCAGACTGCAGTTTCAGCAGACTGCATCCAGCAAAAGCATAAAGTTGAGTTTCAAGTGGTTTGACAGGTCAAAAGAGAAAAACAAACCAATATATTCGTGTTTGAAAGTGTGCATACACCTGCGTATACATCCACCCAGCTGCACAATCAACAAAACACTTCCACGATTTAAAAGCATAATTAAGCAGATCAGGCTGATATACAGGCCTTCCCTCTAACTTAAAGAACACTTTCCACATCGTCCCTCACATTCACTCTGAAAATGAGAGCTCCTAAGACAGCACTTCATTCTCAGAATGTAAAAAAGAAACCTAAAACCCCCATATCATGTCTACAGCTATGTGCGGTGTGTATGCGTAATTCTGTGCCCCAGAACAGCAGAATGTGCTGCAATACAGATATCAAAATATATAGTTCTTTACGCACAGGCTGCGAACCAAAATGTCTTGCAGCCAGCTGCCCAAATATTAGGTGCTCATGGACCTTAGGGCATTGATGCCTTATAAATTTAGGAGTATTTATTAGGTGAATACAGAACTGGAAGTTTCGTAGCTGTGGAAAATAAGCATGATAATGAGGTAAACACATGTTGCAAAGAAAATACCAACTAATCGTGTGATCTGTGCAGGAAATAGCAGCTTTAAGCAGTCACTTCTTGAACGCTGGAGCAAGGCCTGGCGAGCTGGCTACAGGATGGCACACTTGTTAATAACATCCCTCTGTGTCCTGAAGTTTTTTTCCAGTGCTGCAAACCCAGTTTCACAAGTAGGTAACCGAAAGGTGTTTTGCTCATTTGAAGGCTTTGGACGACCGTGTGAATGCTCCTTTTCATTCCAGAAAGCAGAGCATGGGCATAGTGTCAGTTTTCTTTAGAGAAATGAGAAGCAGTATTTTTCAGGGGCCCATACACACCCTCAGTTACAGCTGGGGTTCCCTTCTTGCAGACAGAAGAGACTTGAGGTACAGTGAGGTCTGTGCATCATGAGCTCCATCTGGAGGTTGCTTGTTCTAATCTGTGCCTTTTGAAAGGAGTGGAGAGACAATGCAACAGTACTGGGTCAAAATCAGCAAGCTACTGCTGCAGGAAGCTCACAGAGCACTTGCTTGGGGTGTAGAGCAACTCTCTGATGACTTACGCCAGATATCCAGTCCTGGTGATTTTGCTCAGCGCTGCTGTGAAGCTGTCAGCATGCAGAGATTCATATGGAGTCTTCCACTGTTTATTTAAGCAGTGTGAATTCAGAAAAAAAAAAAAAAAGTTTTAGACAGGGTGAGTACATTTATACAAAGTAAGAGAGCCTTGAGGTGGGCTCAGACTTTCCACCCAGCTATGGCGACAGTAAAAGCTGCTGGGGGTGGGCTGCGCAGGACCCTGAGGCCTATCACCGTTCTGAAGTTACAGACCAAAAGGGGCCTAAAAGCCACCAGCAATCATCTGTTTTTCTGTGAGCCTCACAGCACCTACAGCAGCGAGGGCTCTGCCTGATGCAGAGCTGCTGAGCGGGGCAAATGAGCTCCGTGAGAAACTGGAGCGGGCTGTGCAGAGGGGAGTCACGCTGAGGGAGATCCCCTTGTCTGAGGGTCTGCTGCGAGTTAATACGCTCGTCATCCTCCTGTCCAAGGGCAACATACGCTGGGGGATTATTAAGCCAAACAACTGTTCTGTATTTCCCCAGGCCTCTTTCCTCCTGTGACACAGTGAACATCGTTATGGCATCAGGGGGGCCAGGACTGCATTTGGGGTGAGAAACTTCTGTGAGCTTTGTCATACAGTCTATAATCACATCCATAGCTGTTCATATTGTTGCCACCTCTGCTTGCTGCTTGACTGGGCACTTAATGTGGTCAGGAGAATAAGGTGCCCCAGCCCCAGGCCGCTGTGCAGGTCTGGGGGTTGGTTACAGAGGCACAAGCCTTAACTACTTAAAAAGAAAACACGACATGTTATTCAGCTATAATTTTACATGAAAAGTGCAGGATTTATGTGGGAAAAGCATCTCAAATAGTCCAAAGGCTGAACCTGCTGAAGTTTAAGAGCTGAGCTTCTCTAGCACGTAAGGCCACGAGCTACAATGGCAGCTTGGTTGTCAGCCAGCTGCTGGGAGAAAAAATGGCTGTGTAATTAATTGCCCAGGGTGGTGAGCTGATGTGCAGAGAAGTACCCAGCCTGAGTTTACATTTCATAGACTCCTTACATTTTTTACCCATGAAACTAAGCAGCCTTCTCCAAGTGTTGGGTATCGAGGGCTGCATGGGTTATTTCCTCCATTTTTTCAGCACCATTAAGAATCAGTTATGTAGGCCTTCTTCCATGGCAGGGTTGTAACAGGGAGCACAGCGTGCTGCTTAGGAGAAAAAGCAGTTCTTGACACATACGCAGACCATCAGGAGAAGATCTTTGACTTGCAACAAGAACTGGTTACTATTGCCAACAGGATATAAAAATTTTGAGGGAGGCTTGCAGAGCACACAGGCATAAGATTATAGTGATGACCCATCACACAGGCTGTGAGAAGGAAAAGGGGGAAGGCTTATAGCTGTACAGATCCCTTCTCATATACTGTGGTGGCCTCTCCTTGCCTGGCCACATACTGGTTTATGGCTATCTTTAGAGGAGAAAGAGATATCCAGTCTCCCCTATTCAGTGATGTACGTACCTGGCTGAAAAGGAAAATATTCAGATTTGTCCTGTTAGGTGGTGGTGGGTATCAAGCACAAAACTGATTTCTGAATGGCAAGATGATCACTGATGGGGTGCCAACAGCTTTCGAATGGGTGATTTTTCCACAGCTAGTACAGCTACCATGACATTTACTGGAACCATCCTCTGGGGACCACCTTTGGGTATTCGTAACACACAATGCAACAAAAGATGGACCACCGACAGAGAGCGGGTTTTAACATCAGATCTGTATGGGAGCACAAGTGAGCTGCTATGAAAAGAAACAGATGGGGAGCTCATGGGCTTAGCCAGCACCAACTGCCCAGGCCTTGATCCCCAGAGACGTGCTTGTTGGCAGCAGGGCAAATGCAATTTGTCTGTATTACAAAGCAGCCTCCCAATGAAAAGATACAGCTTTGTGCATACTATGGTTTTGGTAGTTTCTATCCTTTCATAAGCAAAACTAACGTCCCCTAGGGAACCCAGAAGTCATTGTTTTGAGACTTGACATGCTGACCGCCTGTTTTGGCATGGTCAGAGTAAAGGTGTACCCACCTGGTGGGCTCTTTTTTTCTGTTTCCCAAAAGGATAAGTAGTGAACTGTTGTTTCTCCTGTCCTGCACCTGTGCAGGCCCTCTGCATCTACAGTGATTAAAATAAAGAGCCCTTGTGAACACCTGGAATTGAACTAGGCTCTGGAGAAGGTCTGCTGAGATTATAGCGTAAATCCAGATTGCAACAACCCTAAAAAGAGCATGACAGAGCAGCTCTATCATCAGGAGCAAGGAAAGGGTGAGAGAAACCAGGCCTGTCAGAAGGTGCAGAATGTGGTCCATGACAGGAGACCAAAACCACCACCTCTACTGCTTTTGCTCAGGGGCAGCACTGGGCTGGAACGGATCCCTAGGCAGAGCAGGGGAGGGCCCAGGGGTGGCTGGGCAGGGACAGCCAGGCCCAGCAGTGCCCCAGGGGACCAGCAGTGCCCCAGGGGCCCGCAGCCTCCTGGTGGCCTCCTGGCAAGGGCCCTTGGCCCTGGGGCAGGCTCCGCCTCCTGGCACCCCAAGCTGGGCCTGTTCTCTGGTCCCAGCAAACAGGGCACGCGATCCTGCCCTCTGCCTTCATTCAGGTATCTCCATTCACATGTAAACTTCATCCATTTCTTGAACTCCTGCTAAAGTGCTAATCCAGTTTATACCCATGCATTTATGGATGTGTATTTAAATCATTTGTGTTTTTTTCTAAATGTATGCAATATGTACGCAAGTACACATCAGAAGAGGATCCATGCATAATATATATATTTGTACCCTCCTTCAGATACCTATATCCATATACACAAGAGAGAAAAGCATCTATTGTTATATATTAGCATTTCCTGCTCCAAAGGAAATGGGCAGCCAGTCAGAATGGGCTGTCTTTTGTCATCCTTTGATAAGGTGCCTACTCACACTTTGAACCTTACTTTATTCTTGCCTATAATATGCTTTGGTGCCAAAGAGTTAGTTATGAAGTTACAAACCTACATTCTTCATAAAGAGCTGAAATTGCATGAAAGTGGCTTTTTGTTCATGGGCTGTGAGAGGTGAAGAACAGGCTACAGTATAAGCAGCCTTTCGCAGGTTATCCTTTCATCGTTTCCTCTGTTATCCTCTAATTTGAGATGGGCAGTGCCATACTCTGCAGTTCTTCTGTGCTTCTACACCTTTATAACAGTATTCTCCTCCCTCCTAGTCCCCTTCCTACCAAGCATTCAGCAACTGTATTCAAAAACCTCCATCAGGGAGGACTGAAACACTTTTCTTCTTGAAGTAGAAGTCTCTGCCCGTCCCCCCCCCAATGAAAAATGTGAGTTTCGAAGTCTGTTTGCCCTGATGATATTTTCAAATAGCAGCAACAGAAGCAAAATGGTAGTGTGTCTCATTTTAATTGCCTAAAACCAACATGAATGAAATTTATCAGTCCTGTATGCATGGAGTTGCTTTTTTTTTTAAATATATTTAAAATACTTTTTATATTTTTATTTACAAAAGGATAAACAAGTCTGTGGTTTCACACTAAACAAAAAAAGAACAAGGCTAATAGCAGAAGAAAGAGACAGAAGAATGCGTGGGCTCAGGAATCTTTAAAAAAGTATTTGGAAGACAAGCAACAGAGGACACACAGGGATGGCTAACAGCCAGCATGGCTGGAATCGGGTCTGAAAAAAACATCTTTTATCCCTCAATAACGAGTGGACTCAATAAAGAGTCCGAAGCAGAGCAGTCCTTCAAACCTCAGATCTGCTTTCTGGAGCTTGAAGCTTAGTAGCCATACTTTTCGTTGAGATGAGTCTTGCCATCACCGCTCTGACCTAATGGACAAAGACAAAGAGTTACTTTAAAGAAAAAACAAATGAACATAAAAACAAACAAACAAAACAACGTAAGAACCCCACAACCAACCAACCACCAATAACAAACAAAAAAAACACCCCAAAAATTAGTCCAATACAAGTTTATAGGACAAGTATTAAATAGTCTCTAGGCAGCACCTGTCAGATAGGCATAAAACCCAGACAGGATATTACAGTCCAAATTGTCTTTTTATTTACAACTTGTCTAACATTACTAACACTGTCAAGATTACATCATCTATTCATGCTTTATTTTTTTTCCTAGTGTACTCATTATGCCAACTTAGAAGATAAATCTGGTTATTAGCAGGTAGAGACAGGAAAACGAGCTCCCTCTGATGGACACAGGTTGCTTGGCTACACTAGATCAGACCTCTGTGTTACTGAAGCAGGCATTTTGCTCCAGCTGATTCACATGCCAGGAAGGCTTCACCAGGTTATAGTTTTTCTTCACTGAAATTTATTCTCATTTTTCTTATTGTCTTTGGAACCTGTCGACATTATCAGGTTGCAACAGCTTCAACAAAAATTATAATGATGGATCTACCAAATGAAAGCTAAGCTTTGATCTCACAATGAAAACTTAAGTGCAAGAAAATGGATTTTCAGTTTTGGAGCCACTGCAAATTCAATACATTGTTAAGAATAACCCCACTTAACTAAAAACACTCTAAAACTAAAATTAAAAAAAAAAAGTTCAATTTTAACATGTACTAAATGTGTGTATCAATTATTCAGCATCTTCAAAGAGTTAGCAAGACTTTTCTCCAAAAACGACCCAAAGTCTTTACTGCAAAAATCTGCAAAAAATTTTCATATGTCACAGGCTTCTATGAAAATTGAGAATACTAATATTGCTGGAGCATTTATTCTTGGTGAAGCTTTGAGCTTTTCTTTTAACTAGATACCTGTATCGGTATACGCAAACGGAGTTAGGTCTCTCAAATGTTACAGAACTGAAAGACAAACTTCAGGTGCATCTGTCCACTGAGATGAAGCTGCTACAGATAAGGTCAGCATTTCACAACAAGAATTGCATGGAGATACAAGAAATAAATATGGGGCATAACATGCCAAAAAACATCAGGTTCTCAGTAAGTATTCCCACATTACTTTTTCCCCCCTCAACGCATTACAAAGACACCCTGACTACTTGTTAGGTATATTCTCGAGTTATAGGAATAAAACCCAAAGAAATGGTCAATACCTGCAGGAGGAACCCACATGCAGTAGTCTGGGTCATCATCTGGGTAATGTGAAGAAAAGAAAGGTGGTTGGACCTGCAAAAGGAGAAAAGATTCTTAAGGTGCTGCACCCTTTCAGCAATGTGTCACAGCCACTAAGTCTCTCAGTTATTCAAAAGACAAATGCTGAGCAGTGTGGGTTATTTCTACACGGCCATGGACAAAAAATATAGTTCAGAGGAAAGAAAAATATATAGTAAACTCTCAAATTGATCCAATTTATTCCCAGTATAGTCACAGAGCCATAGAAACATTAGTTAGAAAGGACCTCTGGAGATCAACGAGTCCAAACTCCATCTCAGAATAGGTCCATTGCCAACACCAAATCAGGTCATCCATGGTCTTCAGAGAGCAGATCTGGGCAGACTAGTCAGGGGAGATAAATGTAATGCAAAACTCTACAGCTTTATTGAATAACAGAAGCGTATATGACAACTTTTGGTTTCAAAGAGATCTCTCCCACTGCTTTCCACAGCTCCGCTTCTGGACAGTTTAATTGCCTCATCCTAATGTTTGTTACTGTCATTTGACACTGAGTTTCTTTACACAGGGAAAAGCTTTAGAGTAGGATTTTTAAGAAGTGCTTTAGTGATTTCAAAGCACAATCCCACCGAAAACTTTAGTTTCAAGGTGACTTTTGAAAGTATATAAAGTATATAAAAGTTCAGCTATCTTGTCTTTTGAAAAGCTAAGTTACCCTTATACAAGAAAACCCAATTTTTTCAGGTCTCACTGGCATCACTGAAATGTTTAAAGCAAACAGAAACAGGTCACTTGCAATTCAAATGTTGACACAGCAGTGTCTTTTTATCCCCAGCTTTTTAAGTTTTGCCACATTGGCATCATTTTCTCAAGTTTTGTTTTCAACTACTGCAGGTAGCTAACAAAAAAAGTCTCACTCTACAGTTTTTTGATATTTTAAGAGCTCAAAATGTGCCCATCAGTGCTCAGCACTGATTTGCATTACTCTGTAGTATCATGACAGTCTTAAGTTACGCAGTTGAAACAATTTTTCATTCCCTCAAAAACAAACAAAACAAACAAACAAACAAACCTATTTCTCTTCCCCAAATTAACCTCTAAAAGAGTTTGTTTGTATCACTAATGTTTGGAAAACATTAGACTGTGGAGTTGAACAGTTGTTAAGTATGACTTGTGAACAGCCACTTAAAAAATAGATTTTTCCAGTTTTGCATTATTCAAAGTTATTTCTCAAATATGAAAAGAGAAAAAAACATAAGGAGAATTCTGCTTGATATTTTCCATGCAAGAAAATGAGCCCAATGGTAGACAGGGCATGTGGAAAAAGTGATTTGTAATGGGAGCGAGAACACAGCTAAGCCATCTGGTATTTGGGGAATGCTCAGTGTTAGAGTGAACTCTCTGCTGATGGGAGGTGCTGACTTGACTGCCTTAGTGTGAATGCAGGAGAACAAGGCAGCTTCTCATAGAAAGGGTATACACTGGGCTCTAACAGAGTAAATTTACTCTTGCTTTCTTTATCAACGTACTTTAGGCCAGCAACAAAGAATAATACTAGAGGCTGTGCCTGCCCAGTCCTTGGGTCCTCTGCCAAGAGCAGCAAGAGCAGCAGCAGCTAGCGCACACATGCTTCAGGGAGTTACGTTTCTTTAAGCAGGTGGAGCAGGACTAAAATTCAATGGTCACCACAAAAAAACGTCCTAATGCTCAGAACTCATGGCCCATCAACTACGGTAATCTTCTTTGATGGCAGCCAGTGTTATGGTGGGATGCATTCTGAAGGGAAGAGCCTCACAATAATCACTAGGCTAAGAGCATGCCGTCAGAGAAGTTTCTTCCCAATTCCAGGAATGCAACCACTACCTGTGTCCCAAAATGTGGAAAGCTCACATACTTTACATTTTGCTACAAATCTTATGAATGGGAAGCACATCACACACACTCAAATTCAATAATAATTGGGTTGCAAAATACAATAGTCTTATTAGATATTTCTCTTACCATATCTTACAGAGAAGGAAGAAAACTACAGTTTTAGTCCAGCATGTTCTGTGCCAGCCAATACATGTTTCCCAAGCTACTCTCCATGGAAGTTTTGCAAAGTCACCTTGAAAGCCCAGAGAGCACCAGTGTTCTACAACACTTGTGCTACAGGTGAAGATGCAATTCACAACAGCTTAGCATCAGCTTTGCCTAGTGAAAAGCTGGAAAAAACAATTCTGTGTTTCAATTGAGAACCTTTGTTTATTTCCTACAGCTTCACAGAACCCCTGTCATGCTTGAAATGCTCTGCCTTCTCACTGGAGACTCCAAAAGCTGTGTCCAATGGTAGTGTGTAGTTCTACATTTGGGAATCACTCAGCAAAAAAGCACTACCAAAGGCCCACTCAACCCAATTGTTACTATTTCACTAATAAGGAGCCGACTAAATGATTCCTTGAAATTCTTAGGCTCTAGGAGTCACAGTATCATAACTGACCTTGCTTGAGCTATTAGTTTTCTTAGCTTTCTCGGATGTCTCTTCAGGTTCCTTGCACAATGCCTCAGATGCTGACAAAAAAAAATGTTTTATGACACATCATAAAATGACCAATTCTATCACAAATAAGCTTATAGAAAACTCACATAAAGATGAATACTTCCAAAAAGGAAATCCAAGACAACTCACTGCAAAACCATTCATATTTATGACTGCTGAACATCTTTTTGTTTTCCATAGATCTATTAACTCATGCTTAATACACTCGCAGTCCCCAAACCGAATGCAGTTTTATGAGGTCCTCTATTTGGTATTCTGCAAAATCCTTTTAGTTAATGGCAGATGTTGATTTTCTATGAGATACTCTCTATCTGTAATCACTACAGTGACTGATTTAGACATAAACTGTAGAAAATGTACAGAATCAACATCCTTTAAAAAAAATCATTTTACAGTAACATATGTGAGGGGAAGGCAAAGACAGAAGTATGCCTGGCTTTTCTGCCGCTTAATCTATGAAATATTGACTTTTTTGAGTTAAGTCCATGGTTATTATCATAAGGACAGGAAAACATACTCTTAAGACTCTGAGTTAGGAAAGAAGAAAATTCATACAGATCTCCTCCAGATGTTCATTGCACCATACACTGCCTACATTTTGAGAATCTTTTTTTTTTGTGTGTGCATGCGTACGAGCAGAGGGGTCATCTGGGTCATTAAGAGTTAACACTACAGAAGGACAGAACCTTCCCTTTACGAAGTGACACGAGCTATTACTGCAAGAGAATAAGGGGAAAGAAGCATTATGTTTATGCTCCTAAATTATAACAACTTTTATTCTGCACATTTATTAAAAAAAAAAAGAATCTCTCTGCAGTTAGTGACTACAAAAAAGCAAGGAGATCTGAAACAGCTGAAATGGCTTGTCTTTGCCGTACATTTAGCACTGCCCAAACAGAACAATTCTTCATTTGAATTCTAGATTCTTACTTTAGACTCTACAGTTAGGCTTAGGCTCTTTCTACTGACAAAAAAGCAGTAACTCCTTTAGGCAGTTTCTGAACCTACATGCTAGTGTACGATAGCCTCCAAACTGTACAGCTCACCTTGAGATTTCTCTAGCGAGGGTCCCATCTGAGATTTATTTCTTAGTATCTTTGGCTCAGGCAGAATATTAACCCCTGTAAAATAAATAAAAAGGAGTATTAGGTGAATGCTCTGCACTAACTCTGATGAGTAGGAGTGCTAGCCTCCCTGAGAAACATTTTTGAAGGGAACTCTGAGCTATGTTTGTTTCAGGAAGAATTCTTCTCTTAAAAGTTCTCTAAATTCCTTCATTCAAGTCTATCACAATACACTATTAAAGGAAAATTTATGACCAGTTAAAATATACTTTTCAATAGCAACCTGTCCAGCATTAGGACGAGAAGATAGAATTTGGTTTCTGTCAAACACACTATTTATGGAGAAACATCATTACTAAGATTTTAAATACATCAAGTTAATATATAGAAGGATGGGTTACAGATAAACCACACAGATGCAAAGAAGATGCTTCTTCCTTCCTATTTTTAAAATTATTTTTCCTCCTTACAAGCTGGTCTGAAGCTTTACACAGGCATTTGTTTTCTTATTAAGTCACTCCCCCTGCCAACAACACATTGCATTTATTACCATATGGACACTCAATCTAAAGAAAGCAGGGCTTATCAAAATAGGACCTTCCTTGAGTCCAGGAGACTTACTTCTATTTTACCAAAAGCATGAAAATATGACTGCCAAGTAGAGTCCCAACCTGAAGCAGGTATAACTTTCACCTGTTTCTCATCTGTTTTCACCTAGACACTGGGTTCAAGGCAAAATTTATGGAAAAGCTATATACACACTGCTGGAAAACCTGTGACACAAGCTTTAGGAGATTCACATGGCTCAGGAAAAAAAAAAAAGTACTTATAGACTCAGCCTCACTACTGGAAAAATCAAAACCCATGCTTACCATCCTGAAGGGATTGTAGCTTCTCATTATTGCACGTAGAACCATTGGGATCATTAATTTCTTCTCCTGTTTCTTCCTCTGTTGTTATTTTCATTTCCACATCTGATGCTCTGCTGTTTACTGCATCTGCTTCCTGCTCCTCCTCCATTTCTTCCTCTTCTTCCTCCTCCTCTTCCTCTGGTCCATCATCTTTCATTTTTAACAAGTTTTCAGGGATAACTGGACGCTTATCAGGCAATTTCTGCAGGACAAAGACTTGTGCATCAGTGCCAGAACAACATGAAAGTAGATGTCACGGAGATTCATTACAGGAGAAAACAGGCATGCTACAGTCACAGAGGCAGCTGGTAGGGAAACACTCACAGGATGAAGAATAGTTAGGTTTTAAGGAAAGAGATTTTGGTAGAGATGGAAGGGGAAAAAAAAGATGTTCAGCCCACAGGCGAGAGTGCAGTCTTTTCATAAAAGGGACACTGGAAGCTGAATCAATCTTGGATACGATCTTAGCTAAAAGATCATGAAAAACAAAAGAAAGTAAAGGACTAGCTGCTGATGTATAGCAGTCATTCAGTCTGACATCACCAGACTGCCTCTACTTGGATCAATGCCTTTTAACTGCAGCTGTGCCCCAGAAGATTGATTGCACGAGGGCACAGAATGGCTACTGCTGGCAGCAAACAACATCTGGCAGACACTGCTTGCTGCCCCGTGCACTCTTCCACTCCTGTGGGCTTGCTCCTCCATGCGAGATGACATGGTTGCCACCTGTAGGCTCCATAGCCTCAGATGTCTAAGAACTAGTGTCTGACTTGGAGCACTTACCCCTAGGCTTCCAGTTTTCAGCTTGAATTTGCTCCCTCCTTTCATTGCACCGAAGAGAGGCAGGGCAATCTTTTTAGGCTTGCTGTCTGCTTCCAGACTGTAACTCCCACTCCTAATAAAAAATAGTTACAAAGAAAAACAGTATTTAAAGTACCAAACAAGTCTTATACATACGTATGCAAAACCCCTGCAAAATGGAGGTGAATATATAAAAGTCCTTCTATTTCTTTCAAACTTGCAGCATCCAAGGAGGATGTTTCAGGATATGACTCCTCCATACTACGTGCATGCTGCAGGAGTCAGACACTTGCCATAACAGAAAGAAAAAGCAAAAAGAAAAAAAAACAACAAACCACACTTATCAGACTCCCTCAAATTCAAATACATAAACATACATATATGCATAATATATCTGTAAATATATAAACACAGTCAGAGGCTGAACTTCAATTTAAGTAAATTAAGTAATTAAACCTCTAATCAAGTTGCCACTAGTAAACAATGAACCCAGCACACACCCTCTTGAATTGCAGCAGCATTGCTAAGCAGTAGCTGAACAGCCACTGCATTTGACTTCTGGATATATTTCACAAAGTGATTTTCATATTATTTGAAGTACTGTAAAACTCTTCAGTTCCTTTTGGATGGAGGTTGTAGTACAAAAAAAAAAATATATATATATGTATGCTGACACCATGATTCCAGCCCCTTCTTGCTCCTCGTCCCAGTGTAGGTTCAATTTACTCCACTGTTGCTGTGCATCTGCCTCAACCTCAGATGCAGCAGTGGCCAGAAGGCACAGAAGCTTGTTGGAGAGATGAACTAGGAAGCATTGAAGGCACTGCTGCCTTTGCATTTGGAAAACTGTCTACATACTGGGGGTGCAAGATTGCCTATGAGAAGTAACAACAGTGGAAGTAATTAAAAAAAAAAAAGAAAAAGAAAAAAAACAACAAACTTTAGCCAAGACTTACGGGGGCTTCAGCTCAGGCAGTTCTGTAGGCTTGACAAGCTTTATTAACCCTTTCAGTCTCTGCTGCTCTTTCCTCAGTTCAAACGATCGCAAGTGAAGTTTCTTTCGAGTCACGTTGTCTAAGGTGCACCCTGACTTTATTTCGGTCATGAATTCATCCAAGGAATCTTGAGCTGCTGGCTGGGACTGGCCTAGGCAAGATAACGATAAGACACATATTGTTATACTCAAGTCCTACCTTTAGAGGATAAAGGATATATGAATGACTATCCTCTCTGTGAGATTTTTTTGAATGGTGAAATAATGGAGGCTGATAGCCCTAGAAAGATGAAAGCTTTTCTCTTAACAAAGTCCAGCAGTAAATCTTAATCCACTCAGATGAAAAAGCCTCTCAAAATTGAATGTTTCTTTATGAGAAAGTCTGTCTGCATTCTAGGTTGCTCATCTCAATTCAAGATCTGCTGTCCCTAAAAAAAAAAAAAGAGGTGCCTTTTGGGTCCTTTTTATAGTCACGGACTAAAATAAACACAGCTACAAGAAATCCTACAACACCACATGGGAAATCCCATTTTGACTTTCCCAGGATGTTTATGTAACAATGTCTGCAAACCTAAAAATGAAATAACTGACACATGATGCTGTCTTCCACTCCTGAATGACTGAGTGCATATGAGAATAATTGTATATGTTAAGACAATCACACAAGATTTATCTTTGTTTTGGTCTGATTTTCTAACAGAAAAACACTGCTCTGTATTTGAGAAAAACAAAAAGACAGTCCTTCTACTCCACCTGACTTCAAACAAAAATATTTCTATGCATATTTAACTAATTAAAATAAAACTGGAGGAAAAAACTCTCTAACAACAAAGAAAAGTAAATACACAATTCTAACACATGGATTTAGAAAACAAACAGAAGAACAGGAAAACTCCTGAAGCACTGTTCAAGCCCAAGAAAGGAATTTTATATTTTTCTCAAAAGTAACTTTGAGACAAAGAAAAACGTTGTTGTTAGAATTATATCGAGCTTTTTGATAGGCAGTTTTCTGCCTTTTATTGTTATATAAAGTTGGCAAATCTGATATTTATTTGTGGCTTTAATACATGCACAAGGATAATTCTGTGACCAATGAGTTATTTTTAATTCTGTTTACCTTATTAAGAGCATATATTTGAGCAGTTTTACATAACATTTAATATTTACACAAATGTCTAAGACGACTAACATTTTCAAATGCACTTAACTGAAAAGAGTATTTCTGATCTAGAGAAAAAAAACAGTTTTCACAAACATATGAAAGCCACGACAGCAACTGAAGACATACAGGATTGATAGGCTCTGAAAGATAAGAGCATCCACCTCCAACCAAATATAAATGACAATGAAATATGTTATAAAAGAAATTCAGATACTCTTCTTTTTCCTAACTATTTTGAGCTTAGACAAAAATGATCAATGAAAAAGCCTTGTTAATAAACAGTCTGAACCACCTCACAGCCTAGAGTCAAGAGGAGCAGTCATTTAAACATCAAAGGTAACATTTCATGCTTGGTCAGGTAATTTGGAACAATTAAAGGAACTGCAGTTCTACAGCTCACCATTTTAGCCCCAAAAGAGTGCATGAGCACTTCACTGATCTTCAGAGATTCTGATCACTGTTCTCGCAAACAGGATTCTCTGCCTGATTCCACCAACGCTGCCTCAGATCAGGTAGTTGAGCTTACCGGGTTAGTTAGCATTCAGCATCTGTTGCAGCACTATTCCACAATGCTTAAGGAAAATTTGCTATTGCTAAGAGGTGAATCAATCATGGCTATTATACTTTACATTCGGGGGGGGCGGGTTGTGGGGGAGGGAAAGCTATAGAGCTTTTTACTGCACCAAGAACTTATCAATTTTCTTCTGAACAGGCAAAAGTGAGACTGAAGAGCTCTGTGTGTTTGATTTTCGTTCAGTTACATCAGTAACAGAGACACCAAGTCAGTCCATCAGTAGTTAGTTCTGAAGAACTCTAAAGAACAATTTATGAACTTTCACTGAGATCTTTTCAACAATCACTTAAACTCTCCAAGTGCTTGGTAAGAGGTGTTGCAATTTAGCCTGTCGTTCACTCACTGGTCCCACTACACTCTGGCCCCTAGGCTACAAATGATCATTTAGAGCAAGCCGAAGTGCGTTAAGGTTTCAGAACCGTATGGAATACCACAACTTTGCCAGACAGCTCAAGGGAGTAATAAGAGTCACCCGTGATCAATACGCACGCTCCTGGCTTATACTTGTATTCCTCGTCTGTAATTAAATCTGAGAAAACACAAGTAACTAGAACACACGCACACAAACCGATGACTGAACATTTGCTACGTTTTATCCTGGTCTAGTTTTAGGAAATTTGCATTCGAAACTGAATCACGCTGTATTGCAATACCTTGCAGGCTGTTGTTGGGCCTAGTAATTAACTGATGAGATTTCAGTATTTCTAAGCCTCTAAACCAGTTATGTAACCAGTTACAATTCACCAAGCCATGATAACATATCATTAGAATTATATGGTGTTAGCACAAGTCTACAAATGAACTGATTCTTGGTTCTTTCTAGTCTCTTACAATTGTTCTTGTTGAGAAACAGTAACGGAAGAAACAAAGGCTTCATGACACAAGTGCTTGGCATTACCCGTCATAGGCAATATAAAGCATTAGCTTCTCCTACTAGTTGATCAGGAACTACTTATCAGTAAAGTCATGCTGAAAACAATTACTTCAAAGACAGTGAACTGACCCATCAGTCAGAATGCTCACTGGAACAGTAAGGTTTTCTCAACAGCGATCTGGTAGAATCAATCACCAACAAAAATGCTCATACAAATGAGTTTGGGTGTAGCATTAAGTAAGAAAGAAATGTGCCCATATAATTCACAAAAGATAGCACTGCTGTCAGATTGCTGCTAGGCTTCTTGAAGAAGCTCTGACAAACAGATGTTGCAGCCTTTATTAAAGTCAACTCTGTTAGAAAGCGTTTTGTATGATGAACCAACCTAAATACGTTTCCTTCATGCCTTCCTTCCACAAGACATCATCAGTAATTTAAAGCAAAACGCACCTCATTTAGTGTGCTTTTAAATCTAAGTTACTAGCAGGCACATTCCCCACTTGCTGGAAAGGCTCTGCCTTCACACACAGACAATTCTAGAAACCTGAATGGCTCCCTCATAAGCTAGAAAGCTCACTGAACACGTGAGCTAAGCATCGACTACTTTAACTCCACATTTCTCTTTTCCTACCTTTTCAAGGTGTATTTGCAACAACAGAAGCAAAATAAAAGATACTGTCTTTTCTCTGCCACTTGTTTGTTCTTCCCTTACAGATGGTTTTGGAGGGAATGGAAAAATGTGGTCCTTGAAGTGGGTCAGTTTCACTATAATGGGTAGATAAACAGTAATAATGCCCACCCTGTTATGCTCCAGGAACTTGTATACTCTCCTCCTTATCTTAGACATGGGATACTTTTGGAGAAAGCCGCATTCATTAGCAAATGACTACGCACACAGTACATAACCAACTGGATTAAGAGCATTAAGTATCTTCTCCAGATAACTCAATCACCTGCAAATCTTCCTGCCTCTTTGTGGAAAGCAGACATACAAAAAAATGCATGTAAGATGCATGATTCTATGATATCTGTAAGATAGATTTTCTTTTTTTTTTTTTTTAAATGGAGAACACTATATTCAGAGACTTCACATCTTACCTTTCCCTGAAGCCTTCAGCTTTTCTGTTATCTCAAGGAGCTCGTTTTCAGATTCCTTTAGCTTTGCGACCTATGAGAGAAAAGATCTCCTAAGCATATGCTTTAACTTCTTTAAAATCTCCATTTAAGAGTTCCTCAAATATCCTACCACATTATCTCCATTTTATTTTTTTTTTAATTTCTGATCTCTGATTGGGAATTACTGGGATGAAAAAATAATCACAGAATCATAGAATATCCCGAGTTGGAAGGGACCCATAAGGATCATCAAGTCCAACTCCTGGCGCCGCACAGGTCTGCCCAAAAGTTTAGACCATGTGACTAAGTGCACAGTCCATTCGCTTCTTAAATTCAGACAGGCTTGGTGCAGTGACTGCTTCACTGGGGAGCCTGTTCCAGTGTGCAACCACCCTTTCGGTGAAGAACCTCTTCCTGATGTCCAGCCTAAACTTCCCCTGCCTCAGCTTCACACCATTCCCGCGGGTCCTGTCACTGGTGATAACGGAGAATAGGTCACCTGCCTCTCCACTCCCCCTCGCGAGGAGTTTAGATTGTTCTTAAACATATAATATACATATATATATATAGTTTACAGTAGTATACACTATATATAGTGCATATAGATTGTTCTTAAACAATGCATCAAAAATTATTTGAACAGTATGCATATTTATGTTTCAGAAAGTCCTTTCTCATAATGCTTTTATACCACTGTCATGATCCTCCAGCCCGCCCTACTCCCACCTATTTGCTTCTCCATACACTATTGTCTGTGTAGGACTTTTAGTTGTCATGCTCGTGTCAGTCCAGTCTGCTTATTCTTTGAAGCAGAATAAGATCCTTCTTTGGTATGTGCCCTGTGAACTTGAAAGCTTGCAATTATTATCTAGTGCTTTAAAGCAATTTTATGGTACCCTGTTCTCATTCATCCACTGTTGTGATCTATCAAGCAGAAGGCGATATTACACAGACAAAAAAAGAAAGGCAGTATGCTTTCACTGTAATTACCACTTCTTTCAGATATTTATAGATACTGTGAACAAAGTAAAAAAAGCTCTATTTAAAGTTGCAAAATTCTCCTGCCTCTCCTAGTTTATGACAAATTAAGTCTTGTATGCAGCGACAGAACCTCAAAAATCAAACGCTGGTCTCTGGAGAAGACAAACCACAAGCAGCTGCAAACTACTTTTTTGCAGGCTGACTTGGCCTTAAGCCATGAAAATTCCTGACAACAAGGTATTTCATTTTTCACAGCCAGTTATCCCTTTTGCTTAAGGTAGCAGATACGCATCAGTTAGTAGCAGTAACAATGATGTTTCTGTGATGTACACTAAGTATTAAATTGAAGTAACAAATCACTCTCTCACTTTCTGTTGTGTTTAAGAGTTTAAGGTTTCTTCTATATCCCAATTTTTTTTCCTCTCAAAACCTTTAAAAGCCTTTGGTGATTCTACAATCACCAAATCTAACCCCATTCCAATTTATCTTGTCCAATTAATAGATAAGGGTCTCAAATGATACTAGAGTTCAGGCCAACAAAAATAAGACCTGGGGAAAAATATATATATATATATATATACACACACACACACACATATATATATATGCTTTCCTTATTAGTAATAAGACATTCATGAAAGAATAGGCCTGGCATTTCATAATTCTTCTTACCAGGGAGTCATAAGTTTCTGGTTTTTCTTCTATTTTACCAGCTTTCTTCATTCTATTCAGTCGCTTCTTTTCTACAGCACCAGTTCGATCAAGGAAGGTGTCATCGTCACTGTCATAGAAGTCCTCATCTTCCCAATTCTTTGATTTCCTTTTTCGAGATACTGGGAAAGGTTAAGAGAAAAGGTCAGGAACAAAGTGACATACACTGAGAAGTCAAACAAGTTCAAGATAGCAATCTCAAACCCCTAGAGTTTAGGGGCTTTGAGAACCATCACAGCATTTAACTGGTTATTTACCTGCTTCTTGCCTCAGCACTCCCCTAGCATCCAGTAATCTGCAAGCTTCCAATGCACACTGTACCATTGCTTCTTTCTTCTTTCCTGAATGGAGAACCTCTGCCACCAGCTGCTTCCCTGATGCATCATCCACAGGCAACCTGTTCCGTTCAAAGGATCAGAGAATAGCTCCAATACATACAGCCTTTCCTGGATGCTACTCAGATATTGCATTTGTCATGTCGACATTGTTCTTTCCACCTCCCTCTAGTCTTTCTTTTTGTGGGGATTAAATATTTTTACATTTCATTTGACACCCTACTAGTCCAAACATGAGCACAGACTTTCTGTATTTTTTTTATTTCACTAACCCAAACAATAAATCTTTTTCCATTTGTTCAATTGGGATTACAACAGGTTAAACATCAGTTACGAATCATTTTAAGCATCACCTTGCATCCATGCAACACCAGTAACAAACACGTTATGCCACACTGAAGCAAAGGTTTCTTAAGCAATGAGACATACATGTTGTACCTATCCATTTGAGACCTAATCTGTTGATTTAATTCTACCTCACCTTCTCCAGCCTAATATGAGAATTATGTTAGTTGGCTCTGGAAGGAACCCAACAAAAACTGCTTTATACCATCAAAGAACTGAAATTGGTACAGAGTAGAATATTTTTTCCCCATTAGGAGTTGAAAGATATTGACTCCTGGTTTCTTTTGTATTTCAATTTCATTTATTTCTCAAAACATGGGGAACTGAAAGAACCCGTTTCCTTGCTTTACCAATTTTCACCTCTAAGGTGAACACCAAATGCTGGCAGACCACAAAGAAGTAAAGACACTGAACTAGGTAGGCATTGATCCTTGACCTTCTTCTTCAGTATCAGGACTTTGGTCTAATTCCAGCTGGCCTCCTTGGCAAGCATGATAGATAAGTGATTCCCTCAGCTTTTGTTTGTGAATACAATCGAGCCAGATTCTACACACAGAAATGAATGAATGGATACATACTTGACCCTGCATAGCCAGCTATTGTGCCCACGATCGTCATATTCATATTCTAACTCTTCTCCTAGAGAGGAAAAGAAAGAAAGTTGGTGTAGTTACCAAAAGTGAAATAAGCAGGTACAATCTTTACAGCTGAGGAGAACATCAGGGTTAGACAAAATAGGCATGATGTTCTTGTGGTATATCAAAGACTGAATGTCTTTTTTTTTTTTTGGGCCATGGGATCTTCAGTTCATATTATGCTCATTTAGTTATTTTTCACAATCGAGGTTTTTTCAGATCAAAGATCTGTAAGTGACCTGTTCGGGAATACACAGTTAAAGAAAAAAACCAACCTTGTACCTTCAGGTACTAAAGTAAATGATACTGAAGAATGGACAGTTTGCAATCTGGATTCACAGATATTGTTTACCACAAAGGTTAATTTTTCATGTTAACAAATATACGAGTCATCAGTAAGCTTTGCTAGCAACCAATGGAAGCTTAGGCTAATTCAGTATTGCTTTTTTCTTTTAATACTTTCCAATTCTATCTCTGAACAGCACAGCTTGAAATTTGATGGTTTCGGATTTTTTAATATAGCTTCAAAAGATGGATGTGGCTTGACAGCCACTCCAGAGGAACATAAGATGCCCTCTCCAACTCCCAATTTAGAAGTTAAGAACTAAGTCTTAGCTCTTCAGTGGTGAGCTAAGTTTTTAAAAACAACCCCCTTCTCCCAAAAAACAATGACCAAATAAAAAAGCCCCACCCGCAATGAAACAGAAAAGTTTAGCTTTCACTCTTTAATTTCCAAAGAAAAATATGAGCACAAACACAAAACTTGGCTAAACAAAAATAATTTATAAGTGAAAAGTACCTTCTCTGTCAAAAAAGCCCTGTAGGGCCTTCCTAGGGTCTTTCATATAGAAGGCATCTTGTACATCCTGAAATTCAATAGCAATAGGGTTTTCTTCAGCCTCATCCTCCTCAGCATCCTCTCCTGGAAGAACAATATGCAAACAAGATAGTGAAATGTTAGAATTTGAACACCAGTGTATTTCAACTACTGTCAGTTTGAAAGAAATATCAACTACATCACCCTAAAATTATTTTTCTTAACTTGAATATTGGTTCTGCATCCAAACGAAAAACCCCACTCTTTTGCTATTAGTTCTTCCATTTTAAGATACGGTTTTGCACAGAAACATCACTACAGTTTCAGCACCTTCAAGGGGTTTATGTGCTTACACATTCTCATTTACAAACAAATCATTTTGTACCGAAAAGCTCGTTAATTATAATTTATCTCACTCAGATGTGGAATTCCCGTTAAAAATTTAAGGACAGGCTCACTGCACAGCAGTCTCAAGCAAGTAAATTCAGCCTCTCTGGCCAAAGTGTCAACATCACCGCAAGAACAAAATACACAGCCTAAACTAAAGTCTCAGTTTCCTTTTTGAGGTATAGATAAATTGCTTTTTCCCTGATTTTAAAAGAAGATCTAGTAAAGTTCTTGCCTGGTATGTTTCGCCTACTCACAGTACTTGTCTTTTTAAAAGGAAAAGGACTTTGTATTTGTACTCAAGAACACCACTGTTTTGGACAATTAGCATCCAGCTGGTACGTCAACCCTAGTATTCCTTGAAAACTCACTTAAAAACCTTCCAAGGTGCACCAGCTGATGTAAGCATCAGTACTTACCCATTCCCCACGAGCAGCTCATATCGGTGTTCTGACTGCTCTCGTTTCTTCTCTCCTCTTTGTCATCTTCCTCATCAGAGTCTTCTCCCAACATTGTCTTTTCCAGTTTCGCTTGCTGCTGCTTGCGCAGTGCCTTCAGCTGAGTCACGGTCAGCTCCGACTCGGACTCCTGGTCCTCCTCGGGTCCCTGTGTCACAAACAGTAACTTTATAGGAGTGTTTTGAAAAGAAATAGTTTCAACAAGACATGAAAATCACACACGATAACGTTTATAGATCGTAGTGCCCTTCAAAAAGCGCTCTTCAAAACATTTGTTATGGTTTGCATGCAGATATATCAATTTCAACATCAAGAGGAGAAGAAAGAAAGAAATGAGCATTACTTTATACCCGCAGGCCGCTCAAATACAACCGTAAGGGGCACGATGCAAAGATTTCGATGGAGCACAAGGGAGCACTTGAGGAGTGAGCGGCTGACCCCCCTACCGCGTTGGGCACCCCAAGGCCCTCCCGACCTCCCCAAACCTCCCTCGGGGCACAGCCGAGGCACAAGGCCCCCCAGCTAAACAAACGCCAGCGCTTCCCCCGGCCCACCTGCAGCAGGAAGAGGCGGGAGCTGCCGCCGAAGCGGAGCCCGTGGCCCACCCGCACCCGGCAGTAGGTGCGCGGCGGCACCCTCGCCTTGTTGAGGAAGGTGCCGTGGGTGCTGCCCAGGTCGTAGACGTAGAAACCGGCGGCGTCGGAGCCGTCGGGGGAGCTGCCGGGCCCGCGGTACTGCAGCACGGCGTGGTGCCGCGACACCGACGGGTGCTCCAGGGCCAGGGCGCAGCCGGGCAGCCGCCCCGCCAGGAACCAGCTGCCGCCCTCCAGCCGCACCGAGCCCAGCACCACGCCGCCCTTCAGCACCTCCAGCCCGTAGCCGGCGCCGGCCGGAGGGCGGCAGCCCCACGGCGGCTCCTCGTAGCGGGGGGCTGGCGGCGCGGGGCCGGGGCCGGGGCCGGGACCAGGACCGGGACAGGCTCCGGGTCCGGGTCCGGGGCCGGGTCCCGGTTCGGCTGGCGGCGGGCGGCTCGGCCGCTTGAAGCCGGCCGCCTCCGTCTCGCCGGGCTCCGCCATTTTGTGGCGTCCCTCCCGAAATAGGGTCCTCCGCGGGCGGGCGCCGCGGCTGGGGGAGCGGGGAGGCGGCCGCCGGGAGGCTGCGCCGCTGCTTCGGCCGCCGGCAGCGGGACCCGGGGCGGGGAGCTGGGGGTGGGGGGCGGCAGGCGGCGGTGCTGGGCTGCGAGCCGGGAGCCGGCCGCTCTCCTTGCCCCGGGGGAGCCGCTTCGGGAGCGGACTGGCGCCGAGTTCCGGTGGGACGGCGGCGGAGCACCCCTTGCGGCCTTCCCTGCCCTCTTCCTTCCCCTTCCCGTCCCCTCTCCCTTCTTTTTTCCCTTCCCGTATCCCTGCCCGGCTCAGGGGCGCTGTTCGGGCGGTGGGAGAAGCCCCCGCCTCGCAGCCGCTTTGCTCTCTTCTCCCCCCCTTCAGGAGAAGCGGCTGGGTGGGCCATTAGGGGAACGGTGTGCCCCGATGCCACCTTAAAAACTGCACTTCTTGCTGTGACATTGAACGTTTTGTTGCCATTCGTAACTTGCTTTATGCCAAGCACCAGCCCAGCTCCAGGCTTTGCTGCTGTCCAAAGCCTGGAGCCTCCCCCTGCGACGGGACTTGCGTGCTGACACAGTGTTTGGGAGCCTTCCCCTGGGCATTGAGGACGGGGACGTTGCCAGCGTAAAAATGCTGCGGTATTGGGGTGAGATTCCCGTTTCGTCCAACCAGGCCAATTGCAGCTCCTTCGACCTGCTTCAGCGCGAGTTTCGCACCGTGGAAGTCCAAGACCCTCCGCTGCACCAGCCGTCCGCCAACAAGCCCCGGCCCACCACCATGCTGGACATCCCCTCCGAGCCCTGCAGCCTCACCATCCACACCATCCAGCTCATCCAGCACAACAGGCGGCTGCGCAGCCTCATCGCCATGGCCCAGGCTCAAAACCAGCAGCAGGCGGAGGGCATCAAAACCGAAGACAACGAGCCTCTGCCCTCTTGCCCGGCCTCCCCACCTCTCCCCGATGACCTGCTTCCTCTGGACAGCAAAACCCCCAAAATGCCGTTTCAGCTGAGGCACAGTGACCCAGAGAGTGATTTTTACAGGTGTGTTGGTTGGTATTTCTTTGGGTTAGTTCTTGGCTGCAGCAAAGCGGAGTGTTTTTAAATATATATGTGGTTTTGTCGATTTCCTTAGGCCGAAGGGTCAAGCAGCTGTGTGTACATAAAAAGTATAATAGGCTTAAGAACAGAAAGATTGAAAATTCTCCTGTGTGCATAACGTGCAAGCTGTTTAAAACAAACGTGTTTTCTTTTTCCTGTCTATAAAATGTGGATGTGTAGTGCTGACTTCTGTCTTCGTGTTTGTTGGCCCATTAGTTGCAGGTTCTGAGAAGTTACTTTGATAACTAATATTTGTAAGATTTCAGTGGCCGAAGGTCTGTGATGTAGCAAACCACCGTGTTTCACTCTGTCAGTGCTTGGTAGTCTGGTCAGATGTGGCAGTGAGTGTTGATGAAGGGAAATTCTCTCTCCAGTGCTGGCTCCACCAGTCAAGGACTGGAGAAGATTGGAAACAAAGGTTGCATTGCTTCTACCTCTGCAGCCAGTCTTTGATAGAGTACTACTGCCAGCTCCTCCCCGTCTACGCCTCTGGTGAGCGTGAACTTCACAAGGATGTGCTGCATTTCTTGCAGAATCTCATGATACTTCGTAGGCTTAGCGTTGAAATTCAGGGATTAATCCTCAGTGTTTTTAGATCAAAGACTGCTTCAATGATCGTGAAGTAGGAGAGAACACATTTTATTTCTTCAAATGGGGAAAATCTGCAGCAGTAAAACATTTTATCAGTTAAATGCCTCAGAGCTTTAATGGCCTGAGGTAGCATAAAACACACTTTATTGTAAAGTGTCTGTTTTGGTAGCATAGTCTCTGAATGGTAGAGCGAGACTTTAGTGCTGGTTTTGGAGGAACACCCTCATCCTTTTTGGATGAATGAAGTAATTTGCCAAAAGGGGTGAAGGGAAATCCAGTCCTGTGAGTAAACGTCTGAGCCCTGTGACTCCTGCTCTTTCTGGGACTGTGGTTTGTAAGACTGAGGCAGCCATGTGCACCTGTCCTCCCTGGTGGTTTCAGCTTTAACTTTAATTTTCTGTGGCCCCGACCTTGTTCTGGGGGCTGCTGTGTCTTTTTGCTGTCCCTTGAAAGTTTCTGAGGTGTGAGTAAAGAAATGTTATTTAACAGTCAACCACATGGGGGAGTTTAAGGACTAGATTGTGAAAGCTTGATAGACAATTTTAAAATGAAATGTTTTGTGGCTGACAGGGTGGATTTATAATGGGCTATGGTGTAGACTAGAATTTAATTGTGTGCTTGCTAAACCAAACACATTTATGCTTTTCCAGGAGGCAAGATTGCCATTGCATGCTTGTTTTTAACTGTTTTAAGACACTTTCATAAAGTAAGAATAGCACTTACTGCTTTATTTTACTGCTATAACTATAAGATTTGTTAGTGCTTAGCCTTAGTGTTTAAAACGATTTAGGGAAGGCTATTCTTCCCCTTGATAAAACATGATATTACTTAGTTTTATGCTGCCTCCTTGTGTGTCATTGTCAGAGTTACAGTGTTAGACTAAATGCACATTTTAATTCTGTTTTCTTTGGTAGTAATGTGGGTCTCAGAAGCAGTGCGCAGGTATATTTGAACATAGGGAGAAAGGAAGATAGGAGTTGCCAGTCCAAATTAGACCACAAGTTTCTTTAATATAGCCATGTCCTCTTTTGTTTCCTTGTTCTTCATTTTTGTCCTTTGACCCCACAGCATTGTCTCTTTTTTTTTTTAGTCAGTACCTCCTGCCCCGCCCCATACCTGTAATCCCTGCTCCCCGAACCTTTTTGAGATGTTAAGGAGGCAGAACCTAATTTACTGCTATTTTTCAGTTGTTCTGGTCTTTTCAGCCTCCCAGAAATCTGTACCAGCAACAGATTTAATTATGACAATGTTCCTTTTGTGCGTTTTTCCAGGCTGTTGATAAATGTGTTGAAAAACAAACAAACAAACCTTGACTCTGGCACAGATCCCTGAGGAAAGTCCTTGGCTTCACAGTGGAAATCTCTTATGTACTTGCCTGTTGATGGCTTTGGAGGGCTCTAGCAGGCTTGTGAAGCAGGTTTTCTATTTACAGAATCTGTCTTGACTTGTCCTGAGCGTATCGTCTTTACCCATGTGTCCTCTAATTCTGTTCTTATCATTTCTCTGAATTTCTCTGGTGCACCAGAATATATCGGTCTTCCCTGCCTGTAGTTCTTCACATCTTTTCTGAAGCTATTGAAAGAAAGTGTTTTCACATTTTCTACCTTCTGGTCCTCGTGGGCCAGAGCAGTTTGAAGCAAGAAGTGACTCACCACAGCTATTCAGATATTTCATCCTTGAATTCCTTTAGTGTTCCTGGGTGAATTGCCATCTGGTCCTGGTGATTTGCAACTGTTGATGTTACAATTCTTGGAGTACACAGTAGGGGATTAACGTTTGATTTTTGGCTGGTACAGAAGCAGAAGGTAAACTTGAAGCATAATTGATGAGGAATGAGTAACTGTAAACTTGCAACCAACATTTCAGCAGGAAACTCTTACCATAATATGGCTGCCGGCTCTTCCTTCTTCAATGTTCACCTTCCCCCAATAGCATGGATCCATTGTCAAAAGAAACCTACTGATTATGTGGCTCTCCGGATGTTTGGTTTTTTGTGTGTGTGTGTGACTGGTTTCCTAACAGATTTCTGTCATTCCCTCACTTGTGTTGCTGACCACATCACGTATGTGCTTTATTTGAAAGATTATCTGTGAATTGAATCAGGATGTCGCAACGGGAAGACAGCTCATGGCAGAAGGTCTGCTAGTTAAATTTCTGTGCAGAAGTAGGGAAGTGCACGTCGGTGGGATAGCAGGGCAAATGTGGAGAAGGGTTTGGAGCAATGGAAATCAGAGCAGGCAGAACATGCTTATCCTGCTGGACAAAGCATTTCAGCGTAGCTCCTAAAGTGTCTGGTGTTCTGCATTGTCCCACTGGGACAACTTATGTTCCAAATGTTACCTATTATCTGTTGGTATTATCTATTGAGCAGTTTCTGTTTGTCCCTGTGCATCCTTCTGTAGATGTAGCTGGGATATTTGAAAACAGGCTTATTCAGGATGAGGTGGAAAGAGGCCCTTTTCCAACAGAAAACTTAGTTTTCATTTTGAGTTGGTGTGCTGTTTTCTCTGATACGCTCTCTGACAAGTACGATCTTGTTTTTCCAATATTCTCCTTTATTTTCTTGTATTGGGGAAGAGTGGCTGTGAAGTGACTGTGGTGCACCTCATTTGGTAGAAATTCAACTCCACGATGTAGTGTTTCATAAAACTGATGTGTTCGTAGGAAAAACAATCCCTCCCTCCATCTGCTGCTGGCTTATGCTCACCTGTGAGGGAGCAGAGCACTTCAGGCCATTACTGCAGGTGAGCGGCTCTTGATCCTTGTACTGACTTAACCCAAACACTTTCCCCTAACAATGTTTGCACAGCAAACGGACCATGAGCTCTTCTTTTCTGTATGAAAAAGGGCTTTACAGGGGATGAGCTTGGGTGAGTAGATTGTAGTGCCTTTGGGGAGTGGCCTTGTGTCGTATTAGCTGACTGAAAATGGAGTGTCTGTGTTAAGTTTCATACTATAACCTCTGTAGAGATGATCACCTCCAAGTCACAGACCTAACTGCCAGTTTTGTCTCTGGAGACAGAATTTTGGGGGTTAAAGCGCTCTTGTTTACTTGCAGCTACGTGACATTGGTAATATAGGTTTGGTTTTGGGTGGTAGCTGAGTGGGGAGCCCTTTCGGAAAGCAGAGGGTGGCATTCTGAGTGGGAGTATTGGAAGGGTGCTTTTGGAGGTGCTGGGCATTGGGGTGAGGTCTGAGAGCAAGGCTCTTTACCTGTGGTGATCAGGGAAAAGAAGCTTGCTGGTGCTTTTGAAGAAGCCTTGCCATTAGACAGCTCTTCTCAGCTTAAATGTGCCTTTTCTGTTTATTTGCAGTCTTATTAGGTGGTACCTGGAAGTTAAAGGAGATGAAGCAAAAATCATTTCTCACTTGCTGTTTTCCATTAACGTCTCTAGCAATATTTTAATTTTCCTGTCTAATCAGGATTTTAATCATCTTCCTCTATTGTTTATCATGGGAAACAAGAAATCAAGGGAAGAAAGAACAAGAAAAACAAAACAAAATTGATTGACCTCACCAAAAACGAGAGGTAGGGAGTTGGATTTGAGTAGAGCACCTAAAATTTCTTTTCTCTCCGTCTTTAATTGATTAGATTTCAAGTTGATTATATCCCTTTCAGCACAGTGACCTAGCTGCATTTTAATGCTGGCAATTAGTTTCTTTCTCCTCTAGGAGTTTAAAAGAGATATGACGTTCTGTGCTGCTTCTGAGCAGTGATGTGCGTTGCTAAATGATCGTCCTCCACTTCAGAAGTGGTTGAGTATCCTGCTTTGGCCTTCCAAATTCTGTGTCTAGTTTAAGTTTGCCCCTAGTGTTTTGTGTGACTCGCAGACCGTTGATAATGGCTCTTTATTTCTGTCTGCATTAATCATAATCTGGTGTTCGGTGGTTTTGGTAGCATAAGCTGCTCTCAGCTGATGGCTAGTGGACAGCCAGGTTCATCCTTTGTGTTTAAAAAACCAAAAGTTTCCAGTTTTTAGGCATAAATGTTGATGGTGGTTTTCTGGTTGTTTTTGTGATTTTTTTTTTTTTCCCCTTCTCTGTTGTGACCTCCTTGTCCCAGTGCTGTGTGAGACATATGGCTCTTTGTGAGCTGCAGAAGTCTGTCCCTGGGAGGTGTAGGGGAAAGTTAGGGAGATGTAAAAACAGCATGGATGACACTTGGGTTATAAGGGAACTGGTGATCTTTTAATTCATTTTGTCAGGGCACCGACTGTCTTCTTTCCACAGTAGTCATGTAATTGAGTAGGAATGGGGATGCGAGTTGTTCTCCAGCAATTAATAACTGGGATGAATCCATGACTGGGATGCACATGCTGTTCTTCATACCCACTTAGTAATAGCGTCATCTGCAACTCTTAATACGGTGTGATTTCCATCCCTCTAACCCTTTACTTGAATAAGCAGAAAGTGCGGAGCTGAGCTGGTGCTCTTGAAAGTGAAGCTCTGGGATTTTGGTCCTGATGGCTCTGAATTTAACCTCTCATTTTCACTCCTCTGAAATGTTACCTTTTTCACTCCTGTGTTTCAGTGGTTTTCTATAGGTCAGCCCTGAGGATAAGAGCGAGCTGAGGCTCTGTGACCCAGCAGCTCAGCGAGGCTGAAGGGCACCCAATGCACCTGTTGGAGAAGCAAAGCAGTGAGAATTTTACGGAGACCAGTGCCGCCTTCTATGCAAGTCATCAGTGCTGTCTGTGGGCTGTTTAATCAGGCCATGTTACTGAGAAGTTTGTGCAGTGGTAGGAAACTAGCATATAGGGAGGGCGAGGGGAAGTGCCAGGGTGGGCTGAACCAGATGTTGGAAGAAATTGATCAGAAACAAATGAAGGGTGAAATTGTTAGCGTTCTTCAAGTTATTGATGCTGAGTGGAGTGGAAAAAAGTGAGTAAATACCATACTTAGTAAAATGAATCTTGATTTTCGACATCAGCATCTGAAGACAGTATTACTGTTACGGGCAAATAAATCACGTGCATTTAATTGTAAGTCTGGAAATCTGGTAGAAGTATATTTACATTTCTTGTTAAACTGTCTTACCTCCTTTTTTTTTCCTATGTGGAATTTGTTTAACTCGTCTTGATGAAAAACTTGCTTGCCTGACTGTAACTGAGTGATGTTTGAAATGCTCCTGCCAGCTGTTCTGTCTCTTCTGTCCTGCATTATCACTTTTTCCCTCCTAGCAGCACAGGGAAGAGGGGCCTCAAGCCCAAAGGCAGGGAGTGCTGCTCTGAGGTAGGACCTCTCCAGGCTTCCCCAGGGCTTTGTGTTCACCTCTCCTGTTGCCTACAGGGATACTGCTTCCAGCTTCAGGCTTCGTGACTGTCAGAAGTAAGGGTAGGGAAATGGTCATAATGGCTACAGCGTAGCTTGATGAAGTGTGGGTGAAGATGTGTGTGCCATTTCTTGCTTTTTGTGCGTGTCCTTTGCATTATAAATTCAGATCTTGTCTATCCCAGAAGCCTTTGTATCTGACTGTTAGGCCTATGACATCAGAGATAAGGAAGAGAAATGTAATTAACTGTGAGGGGAAATGATTTGCATTCATGTTATTTAAAGTGCCTTTTTTTGTTTGTGTCAAGGACCCATTTAATTCACATCTCTAGGAGAAAAGCTCTTGGGTGGGAAGGGAATTGCTTGAAGGTTCAAAAGATTTGCATCCCATATTGATGAATCACACGAGGATTCTTGTGGCATTAGAAGTGAAAATGAGACTCAGCAGTGCTGATTTTGAGGGAAGGGCAAGAAGGGAAAGCAGATAAACCCACAGTAGGTAGGGTTCACGTGTAATGGAGAAGCTGTGGTGAAGCCCAACCAATTTGCTTTCCGTTTGTAGAGCACGTTAGTACTGACAGTATCTCTTGAACTGGTATATTCCGTTTGGTTTTGGAGGCGTGCTATTTTTCTCCTTCCTGTCTTTCAGAGGAAAAGGGGAGCCTGTGACTGAGCTGAGCTGGTCCTCCTGCCGGCAGCTTCTCTACCAGTCCATGGCCACCATCCTGGCTCACACAGGCTTCGAGTGTGCCAACGAGAGCGTCCTGGAGACCCTGACAGACATCGCCCACGAGTACTGCTTGAAGTTCACCAAGCTGCTGCGCTTTGCTGTGGATCGGGAAGCTCGACTCGGGCACACGCCGTTCCCGGATGTCATGGAGCAGGTCTTTCACGAAGTGGGCATTGGCAGCGTGCTCTCGCTGCAGAAGTTCTGGCAGCACCGCATTAAGGATTACCACAGCTACATGCTACAGGTGAGGAGAGCGGTAGGGAGCTCACAGCACCAAGCAATGTAACCCCAGTACAATTACTTATTCCTGTAGCAATGCTGAGGTAAAATCATATGAGAAACCCTCCTGGGTCATCAAGGAAAAGGGAAACAGGATGGTTTTTGGCAGGCATGAATGGAACACACAGGCTAAGAGTGCTGTGCTGATGGTTTGGGTTTAAGAGGAGGCCCCCAGCTCCTGAATGGCACAGACTAAAATATCAAGTAGAAGTAAAGTCAAGACTGACTGAATTTTCTGCTTTAATGGGATATTTGGCTGCTTATCATTTCATAAAACAGGTAAGCAGACAGACAAAAGTTACTTAGGTGCACAGTGACTTGTGTTGGCTTAAGCTAGGGGTAGTGCGCTTCAGCGGTTAAAATAAAGGATAGTACTGCACCGATCTGAGTTGTTGAACAAGAACTGCCTTCTACTCTAGAGGGGACTACTTCTGTGGAGAAAGGAGAGGAACTGTTAAATCCCCTAGTTTTTCTTGGTCCGGGTATTCTGTGAACTTAAATGTGCATTTTATTTGATTGATAGAAGACTTGCAGAAATGCACGGACTTGATGTGTGAATTTTATATCTATTTTATATTTTATTTTATTATTTATTTTATTATTTAATTTTATATTTTATATCTATTCATCAAAAAACAAGCTTTGGATCAAGTAGGTAGCCCGAGACCAAAGGCAAAACCTGCCATGTCTAATCTTTCCCTTCCTTGTCATGTTATCTGAGAGTACCAGTTGATTCATCTTAGAGCAGCTCCTTTGTGCTCCTTCTTATCCCAGGGTTGGCACCTTGTGGCTTACAGAGGTAGTATAAATCAGAGACACCTGTAAGTGCATGTAGTATGTAAATTGTGACGGCCTCTTGAGGTTTGTGCATAGAAATAACATCATCAAGCTCTGGCCTTGTTAAAAACGTTTTTGTTCAAAAGGACTGATTGCATTAGTTTAAATATACTCTCCTGTTAGAGGATTTTTTTTCCAGTTTGAAAGGTTGTAGAGCACTGAATGTAGTTAACAGTTGCATCCTGATACCCAGATGTTGTCTCCTTCTGGAATTTGGGCTGTCTGTATCATTTTGCTGATGCAATTCACTCTCATCCTGCAGCTGGTCATTGTCTTATTTGTTCTGTTCTTCATGCAGGGCTGAGGTCCACAGCAGCCTTTGTGTTTGGAAGCATGTCTAGAAGGGGGAAATGGGCTTTGCTATTCTTTTTTCTTTATTGCTTCTGCTATTTAAAAAAAAAAAAATGCCTTGGGCTTTTCCTCAGCTCAGTTCACTGAATGTCGGGATTCAGAGATACAAATAAGTACCTGTTAAAAGCAGACTAAACCTGAAAAATCTTAATTTAATTGCTTAGAGTTGTTACGTTTCTAGAAGCAAAAAGATTGTTCCAAATCTCATTCCTGTGTTTGTTTCGCTTGTCTGACTGGAGGGAACTGCATTTTTTGCTGTGACTGTGACAGAAGATAACTTCTGTAGTTACCGCTAGCAAAAACCGGTTAATGAATATCTGATCTGCTTGCTTGTTAGTGCTGGAGTAAAACTTAGTACTGATGAACAGGGGAAAGTCTTATAGGTAAAATCAAAGAGTAAGGTTGAGGTACTTTGCTCTTGCTTTTTGCTCCAGTTAAATTTCTGGGCCTCCTCATTTCTGTCTGTGGAATAAATCTGCACATATTTATCAAGCAGATGTGTTAAGGAATTCAAGCTCTTATGAAAGTCCCTTGATAAAGGATAGAAGGTGTTCTTAAAGGGAGAGAAAGTCTTTTTTTGTGCAGCTAGGTGTGTAGTTGTTCAGTCAGGTCAGGCCTTAATAATACTCCGTGCGGAGAACACACTGCAGTGTAATTGTCATCAGAGTCTCTGAAGTCACTGTGACCTTTCTTGCCTCTTTTTCATCTCCACCGATCTTTGACAGGTTAGCAAGCAGCTCTCTGAAGAGTATGAAAAGATTGTCAACCCTGAAAAGGCAGCAGAAGACACAAAACCAGTGAAGATTAAGGAGGAACCTGTTAGCGATATCACTTTCCCCATAAGTGAGGAATTGGAAGGAGATCTGGCTTCTGGTGACCAGTCTTTGCCAGTTGGAGTCCTTGGAGCTCAAAGTGAGCGATTCTCTGCAAACTTGGAAGTAGAAGCTTCCCCACAAACTTCAGGTAGAGGTTTGTTGCTAGTGCTGAAGTCAGTCCCTCATCTTTTTCATATGATCCTGTTTCTGTTTTCAATAGCAGATTCAAAAGTGAGGAAGGGGAGGGAGAAGAAATTCTTACTTTTCAGTAGGAAGATTTATCTGAGGGAAAAACACTTGCTTACTTCCTAAACACAAAAACAGTGAAATATATCAATTACCAGGATTTGTTAAGTATTTACTCTGTGGATCCTGCAGAGCATGATGGTTTATATAACATTGATTTTGGTGGGATGGTGAACGTTCTTAGTTTTGTGATTGGTGTGAGAAAGACTGTTTCTCTACAGATGACGAGCTTTGTTGTTTTGTGTTTGCTGCAAATATGAGTACTGGTGTCTGTCTTCCAGTCTGATGTAACAAAGACAAAAATAACCTTTGGATTTCTATACCAAAAGAAACCAGAGTTTTATCCTGCAAGTCTGCTGTAGTTTGCTGCCCCCATGGAAAGCTATGTGTTGGTGTTGAAGCACACTGTTGGCGAGCATGGGACAAGCTGCTGTTGCTGCTGTTCCTTTTCTGAATCTATATGCAAGGTCTGTTCCCTGCACCATTCAGTAGCACTAAGCTTATGGAAAACAAAGTTGACATTCTTTATTCTGTATAGAACCATCTGAACTCTTCCAGCCCCTGCAATAATTAGTGTTTCACTTTAAAACATGATTAAAAACAATGAAGTCTGTTCTCCTATTTATCTTTGCTTATGCATTGTGTATTGAGGGGTGAGTGTACCTCTTTTAGTTTTTTTAAAAATAGCATATTCTGCTGAGTTTAAAGAAAACAAACCCACACAAATCCATCTGATGTATTTCTGGAAGCTCATATTGTTTTCCATTGTACCTCTGAAATGTAAAGTGCTGGCATTTTTGAGGGAGAGGGAATAATGGGCTCTTGTGGCCCATCTGGGGTTGCAAGTGATTCATCTGGAAAGCTTGGTATTAGCATCTACCACCTGAGACCCAGAGGTTAGCAAGATAGCTGTATTCTAAATGCTTCTTGCCTATCTGATACCAAATTGATGTTTTCTAATTAAGGATACAAGTGCTCTGTTCGTCCCTGAAAATCCCTCTTCACTTCACAAGGGCCTTTGGAAATCTCATCACAGTAAGAAATCCCAGTCTAGAGCTAGGCAGGCGGGAGCATGTAATATCACAAGGAGGGAGAGAGAGCTGCTGCAGTTAGGACACCATCTTGGATGTACAAGTGTGAGACCTGTAGGGAGGGTGGCTGCACAGCAGTGTCAGAGGGCAAAACTGTCATTTCAGCCTTCCCTGTTGTGCACGTGTTTCTGCTTGTGCCAGGGGACACAACTGCGGGCCAGCTGCTAATTGTAATGCAGCTGGGGAAGTGGAGGCAAAATTGGGGATATCTTGTTCCTCCACCCAGCAGGATAACAACGGAGCATTAGTTCATTTGTAAAGTACTTGGAGGTTGAAGTGCTTTGAAGATGAAATGTCCAGCGTCTCTGCTTAAGTGCTGCTGGTCATTAGTGACACTCTCAATGACAGGAGATGGAGCTGAAAGGGATGGGGTTGAGCAGTGAAGAGCAATTGATGAGAGAAAGCAACAGTAAGGTTAGTGAGCACCTTTGATTATTGCGTAGACTGGAGCTGCAACTCTGTGGAACTGATAGCATTTTAATGATGTGTCCTTGTTGTTGAGAGGAATACGCTCACTTGTAATTAACATAAAAGGGACTTTTCATTAAGGCAACTGGACATCAGCGAGCACTTCAGTTCTGGCTTGTTATCTAACTGCTGAGCCGATGTGGGCTGCGTTGTCTGCTATTGCCACAAAGGTCTCCTAAGCCCTGGTTTGAGCTAAGCTGCTCCGGAAAATTCCTGACTCCTCCATAAGGGAAAGTTCACAGTACAAACGTGACGGGAGACTTCTTCTCGGTGTAGCTGCTGGTAATATGGGACTATTGCCAGTGGCGTACTAGTGGTAGGGAGTAGTAGTAGGCTGGCTCAGTACAAGAGGTTTGGTTGTGCTTTCAAACAGTTTGAGACACAAAGTTTAGAAAACTTGCTAAAACCTGGCTTCTTAGTTTGTTTTATTTTCCATGTGAATTTAACCCCACACTAGAGGGATCAGATTTAGAAGTGAGAGAAGTTTTCAGGCTTTGTTCAGATTTGGGCTCATTAGGCCCATGTCAGCAAGGGGCCCAATTAGTGTGTTTTTAATAGGATTTTTGTCTCTCTTAAAACTGTAAATAAGCAGAAATAATGCAATCTATAATTACTGCTCTTGGGGACAAAACATTTGCTGGTTTCAGAAAGTATGGTTTCATAATCTTGTACAGAATATCCTTGATCTGCTCAGATTGCACACTAGTCCAAATGTGAAAAAACAAACAAAACCCATTGCACCTGTGTGGATTGGCAAATCTTCCACCATGGAATTAATTTAAAATGGGAAGGTTCCTTTCGTGTGTGTTTGTAGCCAGCTATGTGCTAAAAACTTACAGTTGCTGCTGATCTGAGTTATGTCTGAACAAGTCTTAGAGTAGTTAAATGTTTATGGCCTATATTTTGAACCATTCTTTTTCTAAGAAGGCATTGGATTTGTGATTTGCAGTCTATGTCCTCCCTCAGGTCTGTTATCCGTTGCTAGAAGCTAGGAGAAAAGAGCATACAAGTGACACAGTGAGCAGGGATTTGTTAGATTGCTAAGCCAACCTTCACAGGTGTCCTGAAAATGTTTGTTGTCCAAGATCTGAGAAGTCATTATGAATTTTTTTACATTTGTTGTTGATTTTTCTTTTTACGTTTACTATTAAAAAAACCCAATACCTATTCTGCGTTACACAATGCCAAGAAGGCGCACAAACATAAAATAGTGTAGTTTTATCTAAGCCATGTTACAACGTTGTTGATAGGGTACATGCATGAAAAGAGTGCAGTGAAAGAGCAGGAAGAACAGATAGGTGGATGGTGGTAATCAGAGGAAGGTCATGCAAGTAACCTGGGTAAAAAGTTTGGTTCTCTGTGTTTTAATTAAATTATTTTAATCATTTTAAAAAATCCAGGTGATTCCCTGGACTCTTTAACCTCCTTCTTTAAAAAGGTGACCTGGGATTCACAGTCCGCTTGTTTCCAGACTTACAGCCTCCTTGCCCCAAGTGCCCTAATACCCTTCCTCGGTTCGTTCCAGTAAACTACAGCACAAACTATTCTTGTGGTGAGCTGTCCTCTGGTAGCAGACGGGGTGTCTGTGAGGCTGAGCCAAGAGGGTTTCTTTCTGTGCTGCTGAAGGGTGGATGACACCTCCAGGTACAAGGAGGCAGTCAGGCTGGTGGCGGACTGCAGCTCTGTTACCTCTGTGTTTCAGTGCAGGAAGCTGTGTTTGAGACTGTGTTTGAGACTGTTCATCTACCTAGTCCTCTGCCCTCTTCCCTGCAGAACTAGCAAAAGTCCAGTGCGGTTGACAGCTGAAGGGAGACTGCTGAAGTTGCAAGGGATGACTTCTGGACTGCCTCCCAGTTCTGCTTGTACCGGGTCTAGTCCATGTGTTCTTGGCATGCTTGTTGAGATGCTCCTTCCTGGAGAGTGAAGGGAGCTCTTATTTCATGTTGTTTCTAAGTTGTTATTTCTCATGAAAAAAAAAAAAAAACACATGGAAGAGTGCTATGAAAGGATAGCATTGGATTTGCTGTGAAAGCATTGGATTTGCATATATTTTAGAGCTGCAATTACTGGGTTATTTAAAAAAAAAAAAAAAAAAAAAACCCTGACATTTATTGTTTCACACTGCTTGGTATTTTTTTCTCCCCCAGCCTATTTCACCTGGAGCTTTGTTTTTACTGCTTCACCAGTGCTACTGTCCCTTGTATCCACTTAACATTTGTAATTTGTCCTTCTACTCTCTTACTAATGCATGCTTTTTCTTTCTCTAGGGGCTGAGGTGAATGCTTCCCCTCTCTGGAACTTGTCACAAGTGAAAATGGAGCCACAGGAGAACGAAGAGGCCAATGTACATGGCCATGGGGTCCTAGGCAGTGATGTCTTTGAGGAACCTATGTCAGGCATGAGTGAAGCTGGGATGCCACAGAGCCCCAATGGCTCTGAGAGCAGCTATGGTTCTCATTCTGCTGACAGTCTGATGGGATCCTCACCTGTCTTCAACCAGCGCTGCAAGAAAAAGATGAAGAAGATGTGAAAAGAAGGGGCCTTTTTATTTAGCCCCAATGGACGTGAAATGAGCCAACAAAGTACTGTGGTGGCTATGATGTATAAACAGGGCTGGCCCTGGTGTATGAGAGACCTTGCATGAAATTATTACGAGGGGTTTGATGTGTACTGCACTTCTTCTCTCCTCTTGGCTGGCTTCTGTACTCCATCCTGGCTCATCAGGTTGAAGATCACCATATGTGTTTGGTGTCATGGCTTGCTGTGGCAGATTAACGAGGAAGTCACCAGTGGAAAGTAGCTGTGAGGAGATTTAAGTCACAGAATAGTTGAATACTTTGGGTTGGAGGAGCCTCTTGATGTTTTTGGTCCAGCCAAACCAAATAGAGCAGGTTGCTCAGGGCCTTGTCTAGTTTTGATTTTCTGCAAGGATGGCAAGACCAAACTTCTCTAGGCAACATTTTCTAGTATTTGACTACCCTCACAGGGGAAAAAATATATATATTACATCTAGCTGGAATGGTCAGTGTTCGATCTTGTGTTCATTGCCACTTGTTCTGTCACTGCTCATCTGTGAGTGCAGTCTGTCTAATCTGTGCATTAAGTGGTTGTAAACAACAGCGAGGTCTCTTTTTAGCCTTCTCTGCTCTTATGTCTGAAGAGACCAAGCTTCCTTGGCCTCTCCTTGTCCCGTACTAGAGTCCCCTACCCATCTTAGTGGCCTTCCAACAAAATTGCTGCAGTGCCCTTCCTGTAAGGGGGAGCACAGAAGTGGATGCAGTCCTCCAGATACAGTCTCACAGGCACTGTATAGGTAGAAATGATTTCCCTCAACATGCCGGTCACACACTTGCTAACTGTTGCAGGCAACAGGATCATCTGAAGTTGGGTAATTTCTCTGCCTCTGGGGAGCCTTCACTTGTGGTGACCTGGCAAAGATGCTGGAGGGTAGTCTCATGGTACCATCAGGTAGCTCCTTCAGTGCCTTCATATGCATCCTGTCTGCTCGTGTGGAGCTGTGAATGTCCAGCTGGCTGAAGTTCTTGTTAACTCAGTCTTCCTCTGCGTAGGTGATACTTTGCTCCCATACACTCCTCCTGGTAGATCCCAGGGACCTTGCAGGCCTGAGGGCAGACCTTCCGCCTAAGTGGAAGTGTTGAGTGGTGGTAAGTATGTCAGCCTGAAAGTACAAAGCACTGCCTTTGTTACCAGGCGTCTGCACTGTTGGACAGCAAACCTACATTTTCTTTAACCTTTCATTTGCTTCCAGTGCACTTAGAAAAGCCATTCTTCACATTTCTTACCAGTGTTGACTCCAGCTGAACTTTGGCTTTCCTAACTGTCTGTGCATGCCTGGGCTGTGCCTTCGTTTCCCCCCAGCCAGCCCATCCTCACCTCTACCACTGTGTAGTTTTTTCTGTACATTTGAGCTCAGTCAGGATTTCCTTGATCATCTGTGCTGGCCTTCTGTCATGCCTGCTTTACTTCCTGCTCATCAGAATGGACTGTTCTACTTTCAGAAAGCAGTCTTTGAAGATAAGGCAGCACGCTTGGGAAGCCAGGGCTGTCCCTCATGAGATCCTACGAAAACGTTTCTCAAATAAACCAAAATATGTTGTCCTGAAGGTCCAGAGCTCTATTCACCTTGTACACATTTCTCAAGATTGTAAATGCCACAATCCCATGTCTGCTGTAGCCAGGACCTTCATATTCTCCAACAATTCTTCCTTCTAACTAACAAGTCTAGCAGAGCTTCTTCCTGATTTGATTTCTTGATTGTTTAATCAGGGAAGTTGACAGCCAGCTGTTTAAGGCAGGGTTTTCCAGAGAGTGAAGCAGCATTTACTGTTGGTATGAGCCAGTACTGGCAATGCAAGCTTTTCTTTCACTCTTATTAAATTGAGTGTAGGAACTTCAGGCCAGCTGAGGTTTCCTATTCAAAGTTGCTATCTTGACAACTTAGTCCGAAACAGAATCTATTTTGCTGCTTGCTTTTATGGCTCAGCTGACTGATGACAATTGTTTGTTCTGCACAATCCTCAGTCGATCAACTCAGTCTTTAACTTGATTCAGTGAGTATCTCTCAAAAAAGCTGGAATGAACGTGAATCAAGAGTGAACAGCCACTTAAACTGGCTTTATACCTGTAACCCATTGGGATGTTTGAGGGAGATTTACCAGACCTCCCATTTGTCCTTACAATTGCAAGTTTATCTTTTGAAAGAATGAGCTCCAGGCATAGTATTTTTTGTTTCTGTATAACATGCCTAGCCTTAATTCTTTTTTTTCCTAACTGTATTTCTCTTCTATTTTATAGAAGTGGAAGACAAACATTAAATTCTTCGATGTCTAATAAGAATGCGTGACTGTAGGCTTTTATGGACATTGGAGTTAAAATTGCCTGTCAGAGTTTTAAAGGCTCCTCCTGGGAGGTAAATTGTAGCTATTTGGAGCCTAGTCAGTAGCTGAACAGAGGACCAGTGTATCAGGAAATCTCTATTTTGATTCCCTTTGAGTCACCATTAGGGAAGCTGCAATGTCCCTGTTTTCTCAGCTGTAAAAAGAGAATGGTAGTATTTGCCTCTTAGATGTGTGTTGGAGACTTATTTTCTTTAAAACAAAACCAAACCACTTTATTCCTTGAGAGAGTTTTGTGAGAGCTGTAAGCTTTTCTCTCATTTGGGTTGGACTGTTGCTGGCTGGAGTATGCTTCGATGGATGTTGAAATATTAGTGACCTATATGATATTAGTTTTAAGCAAAACTGCTTATCAGAAACAAGTACAGAACAGTTGTGCTATTCAACTGCCATGATACAAGGAAGGCATTTTGGGTGGTGTCCTTTCACTGAGCTTTAGATATCTGCATCTAGATTTGTTGCCCTGGGCCCCATCTGCAGCTAAAGAGAAATAGTCACTTTTAGGTGAGCATTCATCTGACCCAGAAGCAGAAGTCTAAAAGAGGTCAGATGAGTGGTGCTTTACAAGTGTCTGTTTTTCCACTGTGTGCCAACAAAGTGAGTTCAACTTGACTACCTCAGCTGAAGACATCCACACCATCAGTATCTTCATTAAGTGACCTGACTTTAGCCCTCCCTGTCTGGGAATCAGAGGAGACTTGGTCCTGCTGGGCAGGTGCTTTTCTTCTACACGTTCAGTAGTGCTTGCTGCTGAAATTGCAGTACTGATCTAAAAACAGACTGCCCGTCTTACCTACAACAGCATATCCAGGGTTCTCCACAACATACGTGAAGTGCTAGACCTGGGCCTCAGGGTTCAGCCTGGTTTGGCTCCTGTGTCCATCTTTGATACCGCGTGAGAACACCTGTAAATTGGGCCTTGTAGCAGAGATGCTTTGCCAAGCTGTTGTAGTTAAATATTTTTGAGTCTGAGACATCTAAGCAAAGTCCCTTGCACCATTTTCAGGAGCTAGAGGACAGAGTGGCTGCTGTCAGCATCACTTGCTCGTTTTCAAGACTTCAGGTGGGCTAAAAATGAAAATCCGGTGCTCTCCAGGGCTTTAGTTAAACCTCTTAAGCCTCAGTCTTAAGTGCTTTCTTTATATTGCTCAAGTACAGATGCTCTGTCTTACTTTTAATCGCGCTTTTGTATTTCACATCTCCTTTCCACACCCATTTCACCCTGTAACACACACTGCAACAAGCCAAGCCTGAGTGCTTCAAGTATTTAAATACAGTGGATATTCACCCTCTATTGATTCAGCTGCGTTGTTGCAATGTAAGAGAGATGTTATTGATTCTCTTTAGGATGCTTGTTTATGCAGAGATTAGAAATGCATCAGCATAGCTTGTACATTTAAAAAGTGATTGCAGGGTAAAATCTGTACCTCCTGTTCACCATTATGCTGTGTTGCTTCTGGCATTTGTATGCTGGACACTTCCTTTTGTGCACGTGGAAGCTTTACCTTCTGGGTGAGCCCTTCGCTTCTGAACATTTGCAGGCCTTAGATTTACAGTGGTGTTCATCATGCATGAAATAGTGAAATTTCAAATGTAGCTTACCAGCTCAGATACAGACAATGTGCTTTTCTGATGAATCAAATAAGATTTTACTAGGTGTTGATGCAGCCTTGGACAGCTAGTGAGGTGTTCATTGACCATGTAATCCCCAAATTTTAAGCCACACTGAGATTACGCAATGGCTTGGAATGAAGCTGTGCTCTCAGAGTTGTGGTTTTTTTTTCTGGTTCCAAGTAAAGTGCTCTGCTGACCCACCTGCTTCAGAAGTTTGTAATTTTGTTGGTTCTTTCATCTTTCTGCTTTCCCTTTCCAAAGGTACACAGATGGCAAATTGGAATATTGAGTGTTGACTGCGTCCATGTCCAGTGGCATTGATGTCTTTAGGGATTTATTTTGCCGTGATTTAAATTGTTGGGAACTGTGATATCAATTTAGAGAGCAAGATCTGTGAATTACTAGGCTTTTGAAGTATTTTGCATGGGAATGATACAGGATTATTGCAGATGAGAGAATGCTATGTATCATATTCCTTTTTCCCTCTAGCAATACCTTTTTATTCCTTTTGAAGAGTTTTGCCTGGCATCCAACAAAGTTCACTGTGTAAACATCAGTGTGACAACTTTAGTATACACTTGTAAGTCAGACTGTGCTACCTAGCGATTTAATTCCAAGACCATCCATACTAATTTGAATATGCATAGTGCTGTGCAGAAAAAGATGTTTCCTGCATAGAAATTTACAACTGAAAAGGAAAATAAGATTAGGTAGGGTAGGTGAGGCCAATCTGATTACGTGCTGAATTCTGAGACTGATGCACATGTTATGTGTGAAGGGTATTTTAAGTAAAATGTTTTTGTACATGCATGTGAGTGAAATATGTAACTTCGCTTGTGTTTATATGGAACAAAATTGCTGGGAAATATTTTCCTCTTCTTTTTTTTTTTTCTTTTTTCTTTTCTTCCTTGCTCTCCTGGAGAGAGTTTCTTTGTAATTTTAAGAAAATAAAAAATTCTAAGAAATAAAAACTCTAGAGGTTTTGTGTATCTTTTTGTTTGTTTGTTTGCTTTAAAGCATGGTATAGTGAATGCAAAGTCTTGGAGTTCTGTCTACCCTAGCATGGAATTTGGAATAGACCTTTTGCAGACTTGAGTATGCTACTGCCATGATATTGGTATTAATATCACAACTAGGCAGATGAGATATTATTCCAGGATGGGGCTAGAGAAACTGGAAGTCTTATTTTTCATGGGTGCCACTGCTAGTGAGCCCCCAGAAGAGAGATTGATACCGTGGTGCTAATGTTGGTATTCATCTGGCATAAACAATTTGATATTCCAGAACAACTACTAATTACATTACCAGATTATATACAAGTCTACTTGTTCTACATACTGTTATTAAAAAAAAAAAAGACTGATTTAGACTGCAGTGACTGAAGAAGAGGATATTTTCCCTTCTGCTCTACCTGCTGCAGTAGAGCTGAGGAATGATGTTTCAGATAGGGGCCTATGTGACCTGGCTGGGTGAGAGGGAGCAATAAGAGTAGTACAGCCAATCTCCCCTTTTCCTGAAAGTAGTCTGTCCACACAGCTGCTGTCCTCTGAAGCATGCAGTGCTGAATTAATTTACCTGTCCAAGGGGAGCCTGGGGTGTGCCTTGCATTTCCCTGACAGCACCTGGAGGAAAAAGACAGTAATGGCCAGTTTGGATTGCACCCCGCTGGATTAAAGCATGAGCCGCCTTCTGTCCCAGGTTTACGTCCCTCTACTCTAGTGACTTGAATGTCCCCAAGCTGCGTCACCTCTGTCCTGGAGCCAGTAGGCTCTCAGTGATCCTCTGAGTCATGGAAGATGTTGTCAGCTGTGTCCCCATGGACATCAGGGTGGGGTGGGTGTGTTCCTCTTTCCCTTTCAAATGCCTGCTCTGTTCTGCTGTCCTGCTGCCTGGCAATTCAGGGCTAGGCCCTGCAGCCGTGAAGAGGACACCTAAGCCTGTGGCCACCGGCCTGGTAGAGGTGCCACCCCCTTCTGCAGCATGCCCCTCTCGGCTCCGGAGAGGGCCCTTCTCCCAGTGCCACAGTGCTGGGACCAGCTCCGTGTCGGGCTGCGCTGCCGCAGCCCTGAGTCCACCAGCTTCTGTGAGGCAGAGCAAGCGATGGCTGAGAAGGTCTCAGCAGGGCACCTGCCAAGCTTTCCTGTGCCTGTGACTTTTGCCCCCTGCCCAGCTGCGATGTGCTGGGGCCGGTGGCCTGCCGGGCTCGTGGCCGCGTGGTGGTGCTGGCCGCACGCCGCGCAGGGGGCCGCCGGCAGCTGCAGAAGCATCCCTCTCCCCTCCCCAAAAAATCCCCCAAACCCCAAACCATGTCATTTTTCACGGCGTCTTTTATATCGGAGATTAGAATCGCCTCTGTTTGTTGCTATGGAAACGCTCGAGTGAAAGAAAACGACCTCATTATGATTTATGATGAAATCTCCTTTGGGGTGCGCTCGCTGCCCTGACGCCCTTGCTGCAGGGTGAGGGGACGCCCAGCCCCGGTGTGGGGATCTGGGGAGGGTGAGGGGGTGCTTGCCCCCTTTGCACCCACCCTTTGTGGTTTGCGGAGCTCTTGGGCTCTTCCCTTTGGGCTCGGCAGGTCAGAAACAGCCCCTGCTGCTGGAGCAGCCCCTTCCCTTGGAAATCAGCTCACAGACTGTGGCTGCATCGCTTCTGCGCCAGGGCCGTGCGTGCCTTTGCTCTGGGAAGGTCACTGCAATAGGAACAGGGCCCTGTCAGCGAGCTGGACGAGTGGTTTGAATGCCATGGGGGGGGTCTCTTTTTTGCTTCTGGTGTCTGGCAGGGCCCTGGTGTTCCTTCTGTGTGCTTTTCCCTCAAATCTTGGCTGCTGCCCCTGAGCCCAGACTGCCCCTGGAGCTGTGCCTCACCCTCAGCTTTGTGTCCCATGCAAATGTCCCTGAGCTGCTCAGCTGGGCTTGCCCCAATCTCTCTTGGTGGAGGGAAGGACATTGCAATGTGGATATGCTTTGAGAGAAGGATGCTGAGTAGAAAGGCTAAGCGTGGTTGTGGTGAGCCTTTGGGGAGGAGACCCTCTATCATCTTGTCAATAATAATAGCGTTACACGGTCCCCATGGCTCATCTGTCCCCTTGCCCATGGAGTCCATCTGACTGGGAGGCAAGGGAGGAGTGGTATACAGGACTGTGGGGAAACTGAATTTTCAAGTCATGTGCTGAGCTAATCAGGGCTGTTATTAGCATTGAGCACGTGCTGATGGACCTGTGAGAGGCCGTGGAGGTTGGTGAGAAATGAGCAGCTGCCTCCAGGACCTGCTGTGACTGCTGGTGGCTCTTCTCAGCCTGTTGTGGCTGGACAAACTGGTGGCCCAGCATGGCAGCGTGTGGCTTCCAGCTCCAGCACAAAGCTGTGCCACCCCTGGTGCCTCCGGGCTGCAGGACAGGGAGAGGCAGGACTTGCAGAGGCCAGCAGGCTGGAGGGGCCCTGCTGCGGCCTGCGGTCTCCCTTTTTGGCAAAGCTCTTTGGGAAAGATCTGCTAAACAGAAAACAAGGCCTACTGACTGCCACTGCACCTCCTTCTCCTCTTCAGTAAGTACTAGGGCACATTTTATAACTGTAGGTCTGTTTTTTCCATTGGGTTGTACTCAGGAAAATGTCTCCTCCAAGCTGCCACTCCTCCAGCATCCCTCAGGGAGCACAGGGCTGCGGGCAGGACTGGCCCAGCGCAGTCCTTGGGCAATGAAGGGTTTCAGCACGTGAGGAGGGGAGCTTGCACACACCCTGTGCACACCAGGTGGGAGCCTGTGTGTGACCGTGTATGCTGCCACGCTTCCCCACAGCTGGCACTTGCTCAGCGGTAACCCCATGAAAGATTTGCAAACTGAAGAAGCTTAGCCTCTCTGGGCTTTGCTTTCAGAGCAGCGCGAAAAAGGCTGGAAAAAATGATAGCGTTTGCCAATACTAGCACAAACAAGCAAATAGGAAAAGCAGACTTTTTCTTATATTTATTTATTTTTTTCCTTTTTCTTTTCTTTTCATGTTATTTTCCAGCCATGGAGCAGCCACAATATTGGTTTTGGCATTCCTGATCTTGCTGGAGGAAATTTAGTGTTCCTGGTAAGCGGGATGTGTCTGCTGCTGCTGCAGCTGCTTTGAAGAGAGCGATGCTGAACATTTAGCAAAACCCCTTTTCATCTGCAAAGCCCAGTACTGAAAGGACTTAAATGAATGCAACCAGACCAGTTTAACACTCTCTGTCTTCCCGCATTGTTATTCTCTCGACTCTTGTAATACCATAATTTTGCTATTATTTAAGTCAATATAAACTCTTCTATTGTACAGCAGTCCTGAATTTCTCTAGCAAAGAAAAGAAACAAGGAATCCAATTGCTGGTTACTCTTCATGACTAAAGAAAATAACATGAAATAATTCTAACCTAAAAAGCTTGGTATCTGAAACCATCTTCTGAGACTTCCTTATAGCCCATAAAGAAACAAAGATGCAACTTGACTTCCCAGCATCATGGATGGCCACATTGAAAGTAAAGTAGTTGCATTTATAGTGTGCTATCTGAATTAAACTTGTCTGTTATGTCTGAGATGTCCCAGCTCTATTAACTATAGGTGCCCCATAATACAGAGCATTTTTAAACACGTAGGTAGGATAAACCATAATCATTTGTCTACTGAATTGATTTTATTGAGGAAAAGAGTGAGCAAACCGGTTACGTCTCTTTATATCCAAATCTTCCACTATGACTTCAAAGAAACTGTAGAAATTAAATGAATAAAAAGATGCTCTCCTTTATGTATTCAGAGCCGCTAGCCTAAAGCTCAGAGACTTCCCTGCACTCATTTCCAATCTTTAAAAAATGAGCTTTGCACAACAGATCCGTGGGAGCTCCACAGCTCTCAGCAATGATTTTATTTCCCTCTTCTCGCTGTGCCTTGCGATGCTGTTGGCATTCTCAGTTTTGATAAGCTGTGCTCTTCTTGGTTTGGGTGCAAAAGGAACAGAACCCTCTACAAAAGGCACTAACTAACGGCCCGGTCCTCCCAAGTGCACCTGAGACAATAGGGAATTAAAGATGCCTGGCCTTACAACTGCAGGCCAGAAAGGAGGATGCTTGTTGGCCTGGCACAGACCCTTAAGCGTTGACTCTATTTACTCTGTTTTATAAATTCTGTATGAGCCTGACATCTTACAGAGTCTCAAGTGGTTTCAGAACCTATGGATACAGACTATGGTGCTGTCTGTGGGAGTTTCTAGGATACTTTAATGAGACAGAGGTAATTTTGCAGAGTCATGATGCAAGTAGATGTGTACCCGTGAGTGCCAGTGTGGGACTGTGAAAGAGCTGAAGTTTCTTTTTTTGAAAGGCAGATGGAAGAGACAGTGACAGTCAGCACAGAAAATCTGTGAGCAGCCTCACTCGGAGGGAAAGCATCAGCTCTTGGAGCGCCTATTGAAAATTCGTACAGTGGTGAAGGATCTAAAAGTGAAAAGAAAGGCAGTGAAGAGAGAAAGATGAGACAAATTCTTCTAGGAACTGTAAAAGTTAAAAATGACAAGTTTTGATTTCTCCATCCCCCCTTGCCCTGAATCCAGCTGCGTCTCTGAGACTTCAGCGATTCAAAGTGACCTAAGAAACTGAAGAGAAGGAGAGAGCAATGTATGTAGGTATGTATTTGACAAATGCTGATACAGTTAGTATTTGTGTATGTATTTATCTATGCGGAGATGTACCTACTAGATATATATATGTGGCTTTGCAGTTATCGTCCTATCATTTATAGCTCCTAAAGGATTCTGAATACTTCCTTCTTCTGTAAGCACGTTGGCTTTGTGGGATGTGTGACCACAAGGGTTTTGGGTGCTTGAGATAACCATGTGGTGCTCCTTGTCTTTCATCCAGCAATCCAGATAAGCACACGTAATTTCAGGTGTATGAACAACAGGGTGTGGCTGTGCTGTGAATTATGTGTGTACCTCAATGCTTTTCTGGATAAGAACTGTACAGCAGAGTAATAAGCAAAATTAAAAAAAGCTCATCGTGCTAAATTTAGATCAGGATCTGCAGTTCATCTCTCTGGACACCTGATGCCTCCAGCTAACTGGCACGATTGGGCTGCTCCAGGAATGATTTTTATGTTCCACCGATCTGACAGCACCCGTCATTTTCATATACACAAGTGTCCATATCACTAAATCACCTCTGCCATCGTTAGTGCTAATTGGTTCCCTTGCTGTACCCTCGGAGAAATGTGAAAAGCCTGGATGGAAGCTGAAGGCCCATCTTCCCACCAAACGACACTGCTGCACGTTCCTGGGACAGCCCGTGAATATATAACAACTGCTGCCTGCACGTTATGCGCCCAGGTCTTGCTGTGGAGAGGCTCTCAAAATCTAGGGCTGTTACTCTTGTCGTGTTCTGTCAGGACTGAGCTTGCCCCCACAAAAATTAATACAAAGTTTGCTAGCCACTAGCAATGATTTGCTTTCAGCCATATTTTTTATTTTTGTTTATTTTTTTTGCTAATGGATGCTCATGTGTGCAGCCTGGTGCTCTGGGCAGGATCTGGTCCCTGGTAGAAAGGAGAGGCAGAACTGGGACATGAGGGGAGTGGGAGCACGGGCGTGTGATGGCATGAAGCCTGACTTTTTTACAGAACACACACCCCTCATTTAAGCTGTGGCATGCTTTCTTTTATGTCATACCTTGTGATGGATAAAGCAAAGTTAATAAGTTCTTGGCATACTGAACAGAGCTCACACAAGAGTAGGTCTTTTTACAAAAAATTCTGTTCCAAGTAATTTCTGAGAAATCCAAAATTATCCCTGAAATTCTCTGGTTTACATGTAGATGTTCAGAATGCAGTCCTGAAACAGATCTTCATTTCTGAGTGATATTTTTTTAAGACCAAGTAAAAATGCATCCTGTGTCTTGCAAAGATATTTTTGTATAATTTTCCAAAAGGAACAATGGGTTTCCTACCTTAATAAGGAGAAGAGAGAGGGAGAAGGGGAGAGAGAGAGCTGCAGCCTATAGTGCATGCTTCAGAAGTGGGTTCCACTATTTTAATTTCCTTGTAAGAATTTATATAACCAGAAAACCTTGAAATCCGCTTCTGGGAAGGGGGAAATGGAGCGGGCTGTGGAGAATGGAAGTGTCAAGATTTTTTTTCTAGGGAAATTGAGGGAGGAAAACCAGAGAATCCTACAACAGGAAAATAGCATTCGTTGTCTTCTGTTACTTTTGATGCCACCCCACCAAATACAGCAGGGTGCCTAAGGGAAACAGAAGTAACCAGAAAACACAGAAATCATTAGACATATTTTCAAAACCTGTCCTTAATTGAAGCTATTTATATTCCCTCTTTATCTTGTCAGTTCTAGGCCCTGAGGGTCTTCCTATCCTTTCCCTCTCAATGAGTGTGGGTGAATTGTGGCATCCTTTCTGCTCTCCTCCATCTTCTTTAAGGTCTCTGCCTGGTTGCCAAGTGAGATGCACATACATTTGCTATCTGACAAAACACAGCATCATTATTCCATACTTTGCTCTAAATCTTACGTGTCAATCTCCTTCCCGCTTTGCAGGTTTTGTTTGCATAAATGAGCAGACTCCTACCAAAAGAATCTGAGATGGCAGCTCTGAAGATTTTAATCCTCTTTTCATCCACAGAACAAAAATAACACAGCAGCAATGTGCCTGGGATGACTGCTGTGCTGGCTAACACCAGGGACCGAACTGGGGAACTTCCACAGCTTAAAAGCATGACCCTTTTTATAGCCTGAGCTGGGGGCACGAGGTCTGTAAGAGACCTGTAAGCTCCAGGGTCTGGACATGAAAAGGAAACTTTGGATCACAGGCTGCCTTCTCGGCTGCATGAGTTTCCTCCAAGAGCAAGCTCTTTCCAAGTGTCTGGGCTTTACAGCCTTGCAAATCCCATGCAATTCGCTACCTAGGTGATGGCAGTCATCTTACTGGGCATATCAGAAACTGTGATTTAGTCCTAAACTAGAGGAAAAATAATCCTTAGGTCATGTTATTCTTTTAGATTCTCTGGAGATGCTACTGGCAAATTCTCTGGGCTTGTTCTACAGTAATATTTCTGTCATGGTTACCAGGTTAATTGTGCCTCTGGCTCTCCCACATCTCATGCTTTTGGCCTTTAATTTCCAGGCCTTTAATCAACTGGATAGTCCTCCTCCTCCCACGCCCTGGCTGGAATCCCCTGTGCAGCAACAGAGCCATCCTGCAGCAGGTCTAGCTCATAGCTCCACAGAAATACAGAGCTGGTAGTGTTGCAGAAAGGTCCTGTTGCCCCTTGCCTTGTCTCAGGCAGGAACACCAATATGCAAATCATTCTGTGCCCCAGCTTTGTCCTCCTCCCCACACCTGTAAAGCTGTCAGGTTACTGAAGGTCCCTCAGTCCCTTGGGAAGCTCAGGACCACCCCACAAGATTCACATCTCCAAGAAACACAGACCTTGTCCTCAGCCCACGGCCAAGGGTTTTGGCTACCCTAAAAATGACACTGATCACCAGACCCTTCTTATGCTGGAAGGAAGAGAAAGGTGCCAGCGACACACATCTCAGCCCAGATATGTGTGAGTTGTCGTGCTTATCATTACCATTGTTCATTTGCTGCTAAGCAGGTGTTAGCTCAGAGAAAACATAAAAGCTGCATTCTGTATTGTTTGTTCCTCGTTAAAATGATCTGGGCCCCTGTGGGCATGTGTTGTCTTAATATTCTGGTGCTGAGAAGTGCCACATTTTCATAATGAAAGCTGTTGCAGGAAAGCAATTCCAACCTCAGATAAAAGGAGAAGATTACACTTGCCACTCGAGTTATGGTATTAGAACAACTGATTTTATTTGTTTTCATTTCATTTTCCCTGTCAGCTGCTGCTGAACCTCTGTGTAGCGTTCTTCAGAGATGTTAATTGTATTTTGTGTGTCTGGATCCCCCTAAGAAATGACAAATGTTTTCACTCACAAATTAGATGTCTCTTTTCATTTAAACACCAACAAGGAAAGCTAATTTAAGAATGGTTGTGCCGTTGTTGCAGCAAGAGCCCTGATGTATGATAGAAGCTGATATACAGAGTTAGGGACCTGGAGCAGCAAACTCTGCATTGGGAAAGTAGATCGATGAGATACTCATTTAATTTTTCCCTTAGCTGGTTCACAAGTGAAAAAAAAAAGGTCACATGCTTGCAGTTGGGCACAGGAATAAAGTAATTGTACTTCAGGAGTACAGTCATGTAGTTTATGTCCAGTGTTGAAGCAGACACAGCAACCTTTGGACAAAGTTCCTGGGGACATCTGTGGGTGTTTTGCCTGAAGAAAGATTGGAAGGCTTTTTCTAAGTCATGAATGAATGTGAAGGAGGAAAGAACTGGTAAATAATGTGCAAATAGATGGGGAGAATATTGAGTATAGCATGGGATATTAGGAATATATTGGTAGTATTACAACCAGCTGAGTTGCTGAAAGGAAAGGGAAGGAAGAACAAACCCTGCTCTTCTGGCAGAGGCATCACTGGAAATTCCCCCAACAGGAAAATCGTGCTACATATCCACCTGAGTATAGTCATTTGGCTCTGAGAACTCAAGCCCAAGCTTGAGCTTCACGTCTGACAGCAATATGGACAGGTATTTCAAGAACAGATCCCCTCCCTATGCTTGCTACTAGGACTTCACAATGGCCAAGCAGAGATGCAACACAGATGCTCAGAAGGTGTTAATAATTCTCTGCTATTGGTGGAACTGATAAAAACAGATACAGTAAAAGGATAATTGCAATGGACATTTCATCAGATCTGCTTGAGACCTTTGTGGAAAACAGTGCCTTCATGAGTAGGGTTGCCTCCTTGGCTAGAAGCCTTACACTTGTACAGTTTACATTTCCTGTACTTTGTCTGTGCTTCATGTGTGCTGGGCAAGGCAATGCAAAACAATGTGCTTCATTAGGTCTCTGGCTACCGTTGGGCAGAGTCAAAACTCTGACAACATTCATCCCTCTGGCTCCATGACTTATTTGGATTGGTGAAATTATAATATGATTTCTATGAGTGCTGAGTATTCAAGGACCTCTAGAGAAAACAAAACAAAACAAAACAAAACAAAACAAAACAAAACAAAACCAAACACACAAACAAAAACAGAAAACAAAAACCACAGAAATGACAAGTTGTGTTATTTCTGTATTCAGTCACAATGCTTCACATAGACTTGGGTACTTGGAGATCTTTGGAAGGCATGAATTGGTTATAACTGATAGACCCCATATGTATCCCTGTTTTACAGACAGCAAAAGATGTCGGACTGCCAAGACGCCATAGAAATCACCCTGGAAAAGAAAAAATACCGGCACCATGTGAACTTTCCTTTCAGGCAGCTCCTCCTTCCTGCCTTCTGATTCTGTGTGGCCAGATTGTGTATGGAAAAAGAGCATGTGGCCATCAGGGAGGCAGTGGAATATCTCCCCCTCCTTTGCAGATCAGCGTCCCACATGTTTCAGAGTTCTCCTCCCATGTGTTCAAGGGCTGTTGCTTCTCATTCGCAGTTTTTCCACGCTGGTATGGGTGTTCTCTGAGCAGAGGCAGCTTTACAGCATTTAGCCAGCCGACACTTTCTGATAGGCTTTGTGCTCCCCGTGAAAAGTGCAACAGTCCTTGACCAGAATCAGTCACTGTGTTCATCAGTAAATGCTCGAAGGTGACTCCAAAATGCATGTCCTATCCACATTTTTTTTGCTTCGGTGCTCAAGAGAAAAGAAGTCATCCCACAGCAGGACTGCCAGCTGCTATGGATCCTGTCAGGCTGCAGCCTCAGCTTATCCATTATGGAACAGGCTTTCTTATCTGTAGGCTTGCCAAACAAGTTTCTAACTTCATATGTTTATCTTTTCCTGTGGATCCAATAACTTGTCGAATGGGAAATTCGAAAGAATTTAAAGCAGCCTTGGGCCCCCCTTTTTGATTTGTGCCCGGTGTAGCACAGGCACTTGTGGAGAACGCGGCCTGCTAACATGGCAACCAGCACCTCACGCCAGCCTTCACCAGCCAGCAGCTGTGGGGACAGGGCCAGCCCCACCACGAAGGCCAGGCTTCCTGTGTGGTGCAGCTGTGTGTTCAGCCGATGACAGGAAAGAGTCACTGAGAGCGTCACTGTTTATTTTCTTATGCCAGCAGGCAACAGACAGGGCTGCAGGAAAGCGAATTCTCAGCGGAGACCTCTTTGTCTGCCTGCAGCACCTAGGGCGGGCCTCCTCAGACACTGAATGCACACAGCATCTCCCAGCAGAGCCTATCTACTGTAAGCTGGAGTCTGGAAATTTTACCTGTGCTAAGAAGCATCTTCCTCCAGAAGTGGCCCTACTGCAGTCCATGGAGCAAGTTCCTACCTGAGTGAGTAAGGCAGGCAACAGCTGGTCCTTAAGAGCTGGGAGACAAAAGTCTAGTAAGCAAGCTGATTAGAGCTTATCTGCATAAAAATGGAAATGAGTCAGAGAGGGGAGTACCATATTGGAGTGCAAATGCAAGCAATTAGCTCAAAGCCATTACTGTAATGGCTAGAAAGATTTTTTTATTTTTATTTTTTTTTAATTATCGTTACTGAAATGCATTAGCAATGTCTTTTTAAAAAATGTAAATATACACAGTACAATGCCATCTCTCTGCCAGAGCATGAAGTAACCCCTTTTCAGTGGTACGTGCAGAGGAGCCTGTGGAGGCTCTTAACCATCAAACACAGCAGAGTACAGAGGAATATGAATGATGGCATTACCAGGGAGCACTGGAGGAAGACAGCTGTGATTGTGTACTGACACAAATATTTACTCAAATGGAAAGCTGAACTTTCAGAAAAATTTCTAGAAACACCTGTCCCACAGTTCCCACCTTCCTGGCCTTGACCTGTTCTGATGCCTCTCTTCCCCAGAGCAGTGCTTTTCTCTCCATCCCCAGCAGGTCCTTTGGAGGATGCCTGGCTAAGGCAAGGGACACATGGGTCTCATCTTAGGGTATGGAAGCACTGGGGACTTTCAGGGTCCTAGTTATGTGGGGAGTGGGTGTCAAATACAGTGGAGGTCATCTATCGGTTTCTGTGTACTCTTGGACAGCCTTGGATTTTTGTTTGAAGTGATTTTTACATAACTATTTCTCCACTTGATCTAATTAACATTGCTGAAGCATTTGTGAATATGTGATTGAAATAGATGGTCAAGGAATTCAAACCCTTTTTATGAAAATCACAGAAATCATCTCTATTGTATTTCTTTGAGGAGCACTGCGATGGCTGAGATAACAGCACGAAGCCTTACCCATAGGAAACCAAACTTAAGCACACACAAGTGGTTCTCAGGTATCATTCAGTGACGATCAGTCCCCAGAGGGAGACACACTGCCCTGGAGTAAAGCAGACAAGTTAGCCATGTAACTTAATCCAGTAAGCATATTTTTCTGGTGCTGACAGAGCCTAAGACATATAGGAGAAATGTTCTTTCAGTGAGTTTGGAAGGTCTCCATGCTTTCTGAGCCCTGAGCATCACTTCCTAAATTATAAATTTGGGACCTAATCTATGCCTTCCTTGGTAAATATTTGCATTTAAAGGATTTTAATCTTGACTTTTAGGCCAAACTCTGCCTTTGAGAATGTGCTCAGGGTTCTCGCTGAAGACAGCAGAATTTGGCAAGGTCGAGATGAAAATGGCTGCAGGCCAAATCCCTGCAGGCAGGGGAATTCACTGAACACCGTGCTAGTGGAAGTATCTGGTGTGTGTGTAATTTATAGCTGCCTCCAGAGACTTTGCTGGGCTTGAACCCGGCCCACAGGTGCCATGGAAGACTTTGCCTGCTGCAAAAGGATGCATCGTATTTTATATGTGTTGTTCTGGATTCAATGAGGTGACAAATGTAAGCTTGTTTTTTATTACCGTGTGGCTGCTGTATTTCTCACAACTGCTTATCGAGGGATGTCTGACAGAGACAAAAAGCCCTGATTTGTGTGTTCCTGTAATTTATATGCAAGGCCATTCTCTGTAATTCTTTCAGAGAAATGACTGAAGACCTAGGCCCCACCAGCTCAGCCTTGCACCCATTTCTCTGCTTCTGTCCCCCAAAATGTCATGGGGCAGGACAGCCAGGTGCTCCTTGCTTCCCTCAGGCCCTTGGTACATGTGCCAAATTTTAGGTGTGCAAGCAACACCCCCAGCTTGTGATTCTTTACATGGTTGTGTCCATTTCCACCAGCCTCACATCACAGACCAGCAGCAGGCCTTGGGGCAGCAGAAGGCCTTGTGGCCACTGTGGTAGATGGACCAGTGCAAAGCCAGTCTGTGCCATGAGGCATCTTATATTCATATATCTTATATATGTATATATTTATGTATCTTATATATATATATAATTATTATTTTTTCTATGAGGCTGACAGCTGCTGCCCCTCAGGGATGCTGAACACAGGCCTGAAGTCACAGCTATGTGAGGGAACCCAGCAGCTATGCTCCTGGGAGGTTTTGGCAGGAAGTAGAGAAGGACAATGAGCCTGCTCACCTCTTGTAGCTTTGTTAGGCACACGTCCACTCGGTTTGGTGCCATTTCTGGGCTCTGGAAACAGGGACCGATTTCTGTGATGGGACTGCAGTGTGGGCACCAAAATGTTGGTGGCTGGGAATGAATTTCAGGGTGAAAAGGGATGACTTTTCTGAGATACCTTAACATATGAAGAGCAGAACATCTGCAGGAAGGGATCTCCCATGAAAAGTTCTTCTAGGTCTTTGGCAGGTGTTAGCTGCCCTGCACAATTTAAATGAGATCAGGAGTCTTTGCCAGATGCAAGAACAGAGCTCGGCTCATTACATGCACCACAGACCTTCAGAAAAAAAATACTGACACTCACTTTGACCGGAGAACCCTGCAGGAGTGGTTCTGGAAAGGCTTCACGAGTCAGTATGTGGACTGCTGCTGGAGCAGGAAGCAACGGGGTGAAACAAGCCCAGCAGGATGCAGTTCATTTCAGCTCAGGATGGACATCAGTTACTGACACGGCCCATTAGCGGAGCCGTTTGTTATACCGACTTAATCGAGTTTTCAGAAAGAAAGGGGGAAAAATAATCAATATTCCCAGTTCATTTTAAAACGATAAATAACCACAGGTCTCTCTCCTGCCTCATTTGTAGTACCACTCTTGGCTGGGAGAGCGAGAGGCGCTGTGCTGGGCTGTTTGGCCAGCAGGAACAGGCACTGCGAAGTGAGCGCTTTTCCTGCCTCCAGGCACAGAAAGAACTCCCGCATCCCGTGGGTGATGCATGGAGCCGCTGCAATATCGTTCTTTGACCTCAGCTTTCACATTCATCATCACTCCTAGCTGCAAGCTGCTTTTTCAGCTCTGGACATTTTAGTATAGCAGGCCCAGTCTATGGCCATGGAAATAATTTCCTCTACTCATTATGTTTAAAGGAAGCCTCTGAACCAGAAACTCCAATAGTTGGCGCAGGGACTGTGAAGGCAATAAGTTAAAACACCTACTCATGAGCGTGCTCCTTGCCTCAAAGCTTGGGTCATTTTTCGCTTTGCAGAGCACAGGGACTGCACGCATCCTGAGATGCCGCGGTCTCCCAGAGAGGACAAGCAGGAACCCCCTGGGGCTGGTCCCCCCAAAGCCCAGAGCCGCGGATGTGGATCTGTCCAGATCAGTCCCAGCATGTGGGCTGACTGAGTGTGTAGGGCAGAGGTCAGAGAGCATTCCCTTTACACACCCTCGCGTAGCATGAACTGCAGCATAGGAAACATGACTGCATCGATCAAACATGGGGTATTTCCTTTCACAATGCTTCAACAGTGCTTCCATTTCACTGCTATCAGCTTTCAGCAGGTTTTCTCATGAGGCTTCCACAGTTCTTCAGATATCATGGGATCGGCTGGGAAATCATATGATTAATAAAAAAAACACTAAAAACACTAAAAGTGTTTTTTTTTTCTTTTTTTTTTTTTTCTCGAAGATTCATTAGGCTTCTAAGTCTGTTTTATCTCATCGCAAACACAAGGAGAAGAAGTGTCTTGAAAAATATAAAAGAAAACTGAAGATCTAGGTGGTAGGCCTTTAAGACATACTGTAAATATTGCAGAAATGATGGTGCGCTCACAGCAGTTTGTGAGAAAATCTGTCTATTTAAAATACAGCCTCTTAGTGCAGGGCCATAATTTAGTCTTGTGCACGTAGAAATATTCTGTAAGTGCTTAACAAATTATAGAAATAATAACAATTAATAATAGATGAAACCTGAGAAAAGATGAATCACTGCATTAGAGAACACAGTGAAATTCTTCTTTGGTTTCCTGTCAAGGATCCCGGGCTGACAGCCACACATGCTACTGCAGCATATGCTAGAAAAATACTCTGAGACAGGGCTTGGTCACGCAGATTTGCTTGATGTAATGGGATCTGGGCCACGGTAGGACAGTCTCACAGCTTGCTGAGCCAGGAGGCAAGGGCCAACCTTGCAGGGCAGGGCTGGGCATGGTGTGGTGCTGGGATGGTGTCTCACCCAGCTCTGGGACGGAGCGAGGTGTGTGGGAAGGAGCCTGGGGAGACTGGCTTACCAAGGGGGAGCTGAGATGCCCCAGCACAAGATGAAACAACCAACTCCTGAGCACCAGATCAGTGTGGGTGACCTGGAGGACTCTGCAGGCTGGAGAAGTGTTCACCCAGAGTTTTCCATGGGAAGATGAACAGGATCCATGTGGACTTTACATCAGCCTTATGTGATGTCTGTACACCTTCCTCCTCCCGGTGGCTATGGGGGAGAGCCAGCACGTCCGGATGCTTGTGTGCAAGCAGACATCATCCTGCATGCTGACATCAAGGTGCATTTACCATTAGAGCGAGTTTATCATCTGCATGGAGCCTACAGCCCACTGTGAGCTGTGTGCCTAACACAGATCATCCCCTTACCCTCGTCTTGATGTGAACTCAGCATTCTCTGGTCCCGGAGGGAGTTAACACATCATGCAGGTGCTGAGCACAAAGAACACATCTTGGCTTTTCCAGCAAAGCAGAAATCCCAGCTAAACAGCTAGAAAGTCTGCCCAGGGCACACCTGAAGGCAGAAAAATCCAAAGATCTGTAGAAACATTGGATGTATGCTAGCATCGCCCTTTCCACTTTTAGCATCCTTTTGGAGACACGTTTCTGCTGGGTTGTTCACTCTGAAACAAACAGAACTGTACTTCAGGGATTGATTTTCAGTTATAGAAAAGGTTCTTTTTGCTCTCTTGGAAATGTAGAGGAGCCATAAATTAATAATAGGTTGCATTTTTTGACTACGTGAAGTCCTCTTCACATTGCCAAAGTGATGGTCTGAGTTTAAGGATGAGCTTTAAACCTAAACTGCAAATTGTTGTTCTTCTCTCTGTCATCTTCTCCGCTTAGCTTCAGCATATGATATCTTGAGAGCTGGCTCCATCCTTCCTCAGTGTTTGGAAACTGCTCAGCACGTGTGGCAGGCTGCTGTAAACATGTGATAAATAAGCACAGCACAACGGGTTGCAGCTTGGGCTTCAAATTGGTTTGAAGAGACAGTGGGAACATTGCCCAACTTGGGGCTCGCTATCTTTCAAGTGGACAGGACTTTTAATGAGAAATTACAAATACAACAGGCATTGGAGAAGATTTCTAAGCTGGCCAGTGATGCAGTGAGATTTTCTCACTTCCCCTCTCTTCTGTTTCCTGATGAAACTCTTATATTTTTTCCCATTAGAAAAACCTCTGTTATTACATAATGTCTCTCATATTTTTTTTCCCATTAGAAAGTTCTCTGTTATTATGTAATGTTTTCTTCTTTTCCTCAATTCAGTCTATATGCTATATTTCAGCCATACAGAAGTCTTTAAGTATTTCCACTGTTCTTCCACCACATTTAGGCAGAAAGCTCTTTTCCCTCAATTTTCAATGTAGTTTGCATAAAAATGGCTCTAAAGCCCTAATTTCATCTTTTTTTTTTTCTTTTTTCTTTTTTTCTTCATAAAGTGGAAAACTTTCCTATACCTTTGTTTCCATTCCACCTTTTCCTTCTTTATACCCAGGAGAATTTCTTTTCCTTCCCTCCCCTGGGGCAGACCTTTCCATTAGGATCCTCTCCAGACTCCACTGCTGCTCTGTTTTTCCACTGATACCCTCAGAGACTTTTAGCTGCAGGTGGTGTAACCAGTAATGGAAGGAATACCAAATACACATCACTATTACTAATGGTTACTGCGATTACTTAGGTTGATGAAATACAGCTGTTGGCAGACCAAGAGCATCCAGCAGACCCTGTCTGTGGCCAAAGTCGCCCCTGCCACGCTTTGCACAGACACAGGGCAAAATGGCAGCTATTGCTCCCAGATGCAAACAATCCCCGCTTATACGATGTCCTACAACACAGAGAGGGGTGACACCACGAAACAGATGTGCTTGTTGTGGTTTCAGCATCGCAGGGATGGGAGACTCCCCTGCTGAAGGACGTTTCTCCTTCTCAGCTGAACCCTGGAGCAGAAGTGGCCTGCAGTGGACTGTAAGAAGAAAATCATCTGCATTTAAACATCAGCTGGATATAAGTTTGCACCACACTCAATGAGGACATCTGTCTCTGCCTACCACTGCTGTGCTCACCCTGGTCCCAGTTACTCAGGGCTTTTCATGCAACCTCTTTGTCAGCTCTTAACTGTACTTCAAGGGAGGGAGAGAAAGAGAAAAATTCTAGGTTGTTTCCATAGCTGTTTCTCCTTTCCCAGAATCTGAATGACAATCTAACAACAAAGTTTCTATTGTCAGCTGTTCCTGAGAGGAGGGGATGAGGGAAAAATTTCTTGAGCTTTCCAATTACAAATGTAATGATCTCCGCAGAACAAAACGCAGAATCTGTCTGTAATGCAGACAGGTTGAAACAGAAGATGTAGAAGAGAAATAATAGAAAGGAGAGCATAACACACACATAGAGAGATGCTACTGACATCTATCCCCCAATGATTCTCTGTCATTATTTGCTGAAAAACTCAATTTACTTGTTTGGTGATGAAAAAAGAAAAACAAAACCACAACAGAAACAGAAAGAACCATGCATATGGAGAAGTGGGATGTTCTTCCCCCGCCCACCATCTCCAAGGTTTTGGGAAAGCTGACCCCTTTCACACAGCTGGACGTCCTTGTGGATATCCTATGAGATGTAATGTCTAACGACAGGTAGCAGCTGTCACATTTTAATTTTATCAGTGTTGTTATTGATTGTGTCAGTCCTTGGACCCAATTCCCACTTCAGCCACGCTAAAAAAGAATGAGACCTTTGCTCTGCAGCTCCTCTTGGGCTGTCAAGGGCTTGCTTTGGGCAGTCAGGTTGTGGACCGTCTTTCCCATTTCCCTGGTTACAGGAGGCATTTGCCCAAGTCTGGAGGGAATATGATCAATGTGGTAAAACTGGTGCAGTGCACAAGGCTGGAAGTTCCTGGTCTGGTTATCTATGGCATTTTGGGTCTCTTCTTTTTAAAACTGAAATAAAATCAGAAAGCTTTTCCTTTCCATTAATTTTGCTTTACCCTATTTGTTTTCCCGCTTCCTGAGGGCTTTTGTAACCAAGCATTTCAGACTGTTTGACTTACCAGGGGCATTTGTAGACGATAAGCTGATGACTCAGAAGAGCAGTTAGTGCAACCAGCAGAGACACCAGTAACAGCATGCTTTTGCTAGAGTGTTTTGTGGAGAAATGTTATCTACTTAGACACTCTTTTTTTTCGTAAGTTTGCTTTAACATTTCTTTCTCTCTCTTTTTTTTTTTTCCTTCTAAAATCCCTCATCATGTTGTCTCTGCATGGAGGGGCTGTTCCCACCTATGCTGTACCAACTGTCTAGGGCAGCCCTACTTTTACAGCACTGTAAAAACTGGAGGAGTTTGACTGGAGTGCTTAAATTTGGTGCCTTTGATGTGCTGAAGGGTAGGACCCCTCCACCTGGCAGTGGTTAAAGGCCGTGGTAGTGCATGGGAGAGGACAAGGGCACCACGAATTTCACGACTAATCATGTAAAGCAGAAGCAGTGTGCACTGGGGAGGAGAAAGTGAAAAGGTTGCTGATAGAAATGGATAAACAGATGCCAGGTGAAGCTGCTTGGACACCAGGCAGCTTTAGCGTCACAGGGGTGAAATGCCTGCTTGACCTCTCCACCTCCTCGTGTCCAAGCACATTGGGGTTAAGGTTAAGGGCTATAGGAAGTTAAAACAAGCAGGAGCATTCCCTGTTCTACTTTTGAATGAGAAACCTGAAATGAGCTGAATACAGACTCGGGCGTCCCGGAGCCAAGTTCCAGAGAGCAGCGGGCATTTCACAGAGCTCCTTGTTATATGGGTTTTCTGGTAGCATGGGTGTAGCCTTGCTACCTTGCGAACCCTGGGTGATGGTTTGAGTGTTGACTCCGGGAAGTAAAACTTGCATGTGCAGATATGTCCAGTCTTGAGAAAGGGATATTAGGGTCACCATCAGCTACCACAGTATCGTAGCTATTAAGGACTTCCCAGGGGTAGATAAATACTCTGGCACAAAGTAAATTGATTCCCTTTCCTCTGCCTGCATCTTCAATAGCAGCCTGGTGTGGTGGCCTGTCCTGTGGTGGCTGGAAATGAATGGGCACTGCTTAGTTTGCTTCATGTCTACTCTTCCTTTGAAGATTTTTCCAGCCTGCTTTCTGAAATGTGGGGAATTCCAGGCGTTTCCATCCTTTTCTTCGTCTCACAGGGATGTGCTCTGTCGTTGCAGCCAAGTGGGGAGGGTGAATGAAGCCAATGATGCCATTCTACCTGTAAAAAAAATGGATTTTGTGGATTTTTGTCACTTATTTTAGTTTGGGAATGCCTCTGACACAGGTTGAGAAAACCGAAGAGAGTCTGTATTTCCACCAGCAAGACTTGCTGGCATAATTGCAACTTCATGCCTCTGCTGACCAGCCCCTGTCACTGCACATGAAGCCTTCAGATGTGTGGAGTGACAGCTTCTTTGGGCTCTAGCCAGAGGACTGGGAAGCACTTTTTCCCATGTGTTTTAGTTAAGCGGAAAAGAACACCCTTTACACATAGCATGGCATGAAGCTTGCCTAATGAGATCTATAAAAGCCAGGGTCTCTTTTTGAGTGTTTCAGATCTTGTCAGCTCTTGTCCTGGAATATGTGTAAATCTACACTAGAGCCCTACCAGTGGCTGTAATGTTGTATTTGCTGTTAAAAACAAATCTAAGTTAGTTTCACTTGACTACTGCAGAAAAAGTCAAGTCAGAAAAAAAGGCAGTTTGCACCCACCTTGAGCCTTGTGTCACCATGAGTACACTGCTACCTGAGGAAGCTAATTAAAACTTTGCCCTGGTGAATCTCTTTGGAGACCACAGAAACCATCGTGTCTTATGTGCATGGGCTCTTCACCTGCCCCTGATCTTCTGGATCAGAGCAGTTCCCCAAGACACGATCCTAAGGGGGATCTTAGCCTCTTGCTTCTAGATGGGGATGGGTGTATTGCAGCCATCTCCTGCAGGGAGGAGAGGAGAAGGTGACAAAGGGAGAGCCAGCATCCCTTGGCAGTCGGTGCAGACCTGCTCGTTGAACCAGGGGACCATCAGGCAACATCCTTCAGCATGGGAAGCAGAGCTGGTGGACAGGGCTCGAGCCATGGCCACAGGACACCAAACAGCACATCTATCAGTCCCCCGGAGCACTGGTGGTGGCTTGTGGGTGCCAGGGCCCAGGAGTGGTGAGTGGGGATGGACACGTAGGTTTGTCAGCAAGGAGTGGTCTGGGCTCACAACCTGAGCTGTTTTTTTTCTGCTTAGTTGAGGTTGGGTGCCATCTAAATAGGTTAAAATCCTGTTTGCTGCATCTGAGGCAAGTGCGGTCTAAATGCTCTGATCTCTAAGGATGGGATTTTGGCTCCGAAACGTAGCCCTGGTTAAAATGCATAGATTTCGTGGCTTTCAGGCTGCTGCTGGGGATGAATTTGTTTCAGACTTTCTGCTGTACTGCTGTGAGCTCAGTGCAGCCACGTTGTGCAGTGCCGGAGAACTGCAGAGGATTAATGGGAAGTGAAAGGGATTCAACCCTAAGGCCTGAGAAATTCTCCTCTAATGCCAGTTTTCCAGCTGAGCAGTAACTTGACTTTAGTGGAATTACCCCTGATTCACACCAGCGTACATAGAAGGTCCTGGAAACAGACCAAACCTATGTTTGACTTAGCTTCCTGCTGACGTTTTAATTTTCCAGTACCAAGGGTGAGTTAGGTGCTGATCCTATTTCTTCTCAAATCCCAGAACACAGGTCTGTGGAAATACAGTTTGGAGTTGGGCCCCATCTCTGCCAGTCGGTCCCACCTAACTTCACCATCCATCTCGAAGAAAAGCATAAAAGCTGAACAGCCAGACTCTCCGAGGGGAACAAACGAAATTTGAAAAATGTGTTAGGTTTAAGATAAGAGATGTAGACTGCAACAATGAGAGGTTTACAAGCCCAGCTTGCTTTGTTAATAAGTTGAGAGAGGAGACATCAATTCTTTTAACGTGATTTCTGCCCTGGTAATGTTCCTTTAAGAAGCATGAGGCACAGTGAGATACTGTAAGGTTTCATTCCTCTTGATGGGGTCTTTGCTGTAAGCGTTGTTATTCTGATCAGCTTTGACATCGTATAAAACAGCACTTATTCTCCAAGTAATCTGAGAAGCTCTTCAGAATTCATGAGGTTTAAGTCCAAATAATTACATTTATTGATCTCTGCTATGTGAAGAAAATTTCCAATTTATTGCAGACTTGTTTGGTGTTAGACCTCAAATTAGGCCATGTCAGGATTTTCTCTTTTTCTGTCTCTATTTTTAATGCTTTATTTTATTTATATATATATATATATATATTTATTTTTTTGGGGGGGTCTGAGATTGTTCATTTGATAGCAAAAGCTGTCAAAAGTGTTGTCACTGAGCAGGGAAATTAAGGTGCTTGGTGCTGTCAGCAAGCCCTGGGCCAGGGCAGCGCCTGCGGCAGTACAAGAAAGGGGTTTAGGTCCTGCAGTGCAAAGCCTTGAAGCTCTGCTCCCCACCTTGTTTCAGGAGGCTGGGTGCTGACTGCTCTGATCCCTGGAGAATAAAACGGGGCTAGTGCTTCCTCCAGTCTGGTGGGGGTAAAGCCCAAGCACTTGGAGATCCCCAAATGCATCCTCTGCCCAGAGGCTTCTTCTCTAGGAAAAGGAGGCCTCAGTTCCCTCTGGTCATGCCAGGGATAAAGGAGAATCACCAGTATGGCTTAGTGGTAGGTAGAAGATCCATCCATGCTACGTCCCCATCTGGATCAATTCCCAGTGGTACCAGACCTTAATCAATCTTTGTTGGTCTGTGGCTTCATTAAACTACGGGTGGACTAAAGGTGGGCACAGGTAGTCCTCAGCCCCATGTGCCCGCTGCCAAAGGACCCCACAACCCCAGTGAGGGACAGGAAGACTCAGTGTCTGAAATGCAGATGTAGTCTGTTAGATCACACAAGGTCTGCTTCTGCCACCTGGAGTGTCCCTCTCACCTGGTGAGGGTTGGGGCGTGCTTAGGAAGGCAGACTGTAGATGGTGCTGAAGAGAAGGATGCTGAACAGAGTTTGCTGGCTTGGAATTTCAGAAGCCAAAGCTGGGACTGGGGGTTTGTTGGCAACAGCTTAATAAGTGATGCCTTTCCCCAAATAAGTCTTTAAATTTAGATCTCAGTTTGATAAAGCAATCTTCACATACTTTTTCAGGGCACATGTATTATTTAAAAAAACATTTATAAAGGATTAATGCCCCACTGACACAAATCCCTATCATTTCCAGTGCCAAGAGCCAAAACAGTCCAGCTTTTTCTAAGAAACCCTTTTCATCTGTGTGTTTATCTCCAAATCGGGCACTGGGAAAAGTGCTAGAATCACAATCTTTTGTTTATCTACAGGAGTCCTTTGTTTATCCAGTAAACAGGGACAACACAAGGAGCAGTAATGCCATCTCTGCCCGCGATCAGTCTATCCTTTATCTTTCGCATATAGTTAGTAAGTTTGTGCAGAGTATCTCAAAGCTTTTGATGAATTTATGCTTATTTCCTTCTTCTTTTGCCATGCAGGCTGGTTGCCTGTACCTCTGGTGTCTTGGGTAGGTATCTGTGAATTGTCAAATGCGTCTGCCTTTTGCAAAGCATTTGTGTATCTGCAGGAGTTAACAGCTGGAGGGCTGATGTGGATAGAGCTGTTGTTATTCTTCCTTGGCTGACAGCTGTACAAGAGGGAGCACCAACACTGACTTGCTCTGCCGCCCCGCAGTGGGCTTCTGGCGGCTGTCCCCTCTATACTGATGGCTTCAAAGCTGTGGGGCAGCCACGGGTTTTGTTGCTCCTTTAGCTGGAGCAGGCAGCATTTACAAGTAGGGCTCGGTTTTGGCATCCTTACTCTACAGAAGGGCTGGCCGAAGTCCGAAGCTTTTGTGGGGAGCACCCACTCCTACCAGGAGAGAAGCAAGATGCTTGTATGGCGCCTTAACCATTGCTGCTCTTCTGGCACATTTCTGGAGGACGGACTCATGTCAAAAACACCATCTTCAGCTGTTCAGGGCCAGCAACAACCTTGCCGGGGAGCTGGGAGAGTGTTGGGGAGCGGGCACCCCGTCTTGCCCCATCTGAGCACCCCTCGTGTAGCCCTATTTCATTCACTGCCTGGGGTGCCCTGGGGGGGTCCTTTCCCTGTGGGCTGCTTGGTGGTGCTCTTCCATGTGTCACTTTGTTAGTCAGAGGGGGAAATCACAGCAGGGAGGAGCAGGAGGTGATAAGAGGGAGTGTGTGCCTGTGGTGTCTCCCTCCCATGGGACAGCATCCGCACCTTGGGCAGGTGAGAGCCCTCAAGCTGCTTGCTGGGCTCCACCTCAGCTCCCGGCTGGACTCCTCATGCTGGAGGAAGCCAGGAGGGTGGGGAGGTTTCTCCTCACCATCAATATCACAGAAAGCAGCCAGTCATTAACAAGTAAGGTTTCACTGGCACCTAAGATCTTTGCAAATTATTGTTGTGTGCTGCTCCTCTCCTGCCCTTTCCTTTCTCTGCGCGCCTTCCCGCCTGCCTTTGATTCAATAAATCAAAGCTTAGTGCCAAATCTTGTTAAATTCCAACTTCCCCGTTATTCCCTCTCTGACCTTTGGGAGATGAAAGTTTGGAAATGTGTTTAATAATGAGGGTTGTGATATGTGAATAAAAGACACGAGAAATGTAAACTAGGACAATGATCAAAGACGATGCATTGGCTCTGATGAGGAACTATATTGTTGCTAATAGGGTGACCAAACCAATACAGAATGATGGCAAAAAATATCTACCATATTGCTGCCAGAAAGTCTCAGCTGGGTTTCGAGGAAGCTGAGGGGAGCATGTCATGGAGAGGGACCTGTGACATCTGCACTTCTCGTCCTTGGTGGCAGGGCTGGGTAATCTCAGCTCTTGAAGCAGATGAAGGGCTAACATGTACGGAGATGGTGAAAGATATCCAGTTAAGCTTTCATGAAAAATACTGGAAGTATTAGTCTTTTTTTTTTTTTTCCTTAATTAAGAAAAAGTGAACAACATTATTTATTTTGCATTTCTTGTTTGACTGCCATCTTTGAAAATTAATGATACCAGGTTTTTAGTTCCAACTGTTTGAAATTTCTCTTTCCTGTTCTTCCGCTCATTTCATTTCCATCATCTTTTTTTTTTTTTCTTCCCCCTCAGTTGAATGAAGGGAAAATAATAGAGGAGTGAATCTAATCCTCCACTGAGGTCTACATCAGAAATGATGAAAGAATGCGCATTTTTAAATTTATTAATTATTTATTTTCAAGCACCAAAAAAGGGGAAAAAAGTCAATTTCTTCGAGTTATCATTCAAAAATAGAAAAAAGAAATGTTGACTCACTCGAATACATGTGGTGACAAATTTTAACGCTGGGTGTTAGGCAATGCTTGGGAATCTGCAGATGATGCCATGCCCAGGGGAGGTGCTGACATGGTGACACCAGGGTTTGCCCAGGTCCTGCTCAGGCAGTGTCCCTTTGGCCTGGCTAGCCAGCGGTCCCATGGCTGCCCCATGGCCCTGGTCTTCAGACGTGTTTCTCCCCCATTGTGGAAGACATTGGCCACTTTCTCTTTGTCTGAACTTTGTGATTTTGCACCTTCAGTGCCTAGAGTGGTCCACAAGCCCACCACTTGTCTCCTGTTGGTGCATGGTGCACACCACAAAACACTTCTCCAGCCCTGCAGGGAGCACCCACTGGTTTGCAAACAAGAAGGTGGCAATGGAAAAGAGGGGCAGTATTTTTGTCCTTCGTGATGGACTCACCCTTAACAAAGGATTTCCCAGTTTTCAAATCCAGTCTTTTTAGCACCAAATTTAGTGTTCTGTTTTTGGTTTTGTTTATTTTTGGTTTTTGTTCTGCTTTCTCCCCTGGACATGGTGAGCAGCTGACCACTGACCTTTTTCTAAAAGTTTCCTTTTTTTTTTTTTTTTTTTAATTTTTATTTTTAGACCAAACAATGCTGTGCCCTTCACCACCAACTTTCGTGCCACTTCCTTAGCCTTTGTCTTTATTGTTGCTGTCTTCTACATTTCTTCTCTTAGTATCCTCATGGCTGGTGCACTGACCTGAATAAAAGACACCAGCCCAGCCTCAGTGATGTGGAGCAGCACAGAAAAATTTCCCCTTGGTTTTGGAGATGACACACAATAACGGTTGCAAAAATGAGACTGTGTTCATCTTGAGTTTGTATTTCACTGTAATTTCAAACAAATACCTTTAACTTACCAGTCATTCCCTGTCTGAAGTCTCGGTATTTGTTTTCTTCTTTCCTAGTTTAATATTTTATTGAAGGATTTATTGAATTATGGCTTGTTGATTTCATACCATTTCTCCAATTTACTGAGATAGTTTCGAATTCAGGTCCTGTTCTACAAATGTCCTCTTACCTTGGACTGATCTGCAGATTTTGTAATTCATGCTGTCTTCCGTTACTCAAGTTACTGTAAAAACCTGCAACAGAGCCAGGATGAGGACAGATTCTTCCAGGATTCACAAGAAATCTTACACCAATAGTTCACCACTAGTATTTTTTTTCCCTATCTAATTGCAGTTATAGGGAATTTCATGTAGGCCAGTGCCTTCCACATTATGAACTTTGAATTGCTGATGAGCTGCAAAGCCACAGAACATGATCTGCACTTGATCCAAGGAAGCACTCCCCCTTCCTATTAAAAGTCTGATAGTAAATCCAGACAGTATTTGCAAGAGAATTTACGACCAGTTATGAACAAGGACCCCAAAAGCCAAAGTACTGAAAAGCTAGGCTGTACTGACTTAATTTGCTTGTGGCCATGTGGGACAATATTGAAAGCTGTGCTAAAACATATTTCTACCACTTCTTCCTTACCCACAAAGCTAGTTACCTTGTCAAAGAACAAAATTAGTTTGCTCAGAAATGAACAACTGATTCAATGTTCATTTTGTTGAAATGAATAACTGAAATGTTTTTTTTTTTCTTGATAAATTCATTATGTTGAGTTGTTTTTTTATCCATTTGTTTTCCTTTGGGTTTTTATATATTGATCAGGTAATAGTCTGTTCTAGTATTTTTCCAGGGAGAGTTAACTAGTATGTGTTTTTCACTGATTTCCTTTTGCCTTATTTTAAATAAAGATATTATATTTGCCCTTCTTGAATCTTCTGGGATCACTGATATATCATGAATTTCAGGGATAATTTCTGAATGGATCAGAGATTTCTATAGCGGGTACCTTCAATGTTTGAGGGTGGATTTCAGAAGGCACTGATAATTTGACCATATCTCATTTATCTCAAGATTTTTATTTTTTTTTTCTGTGCTCTGGCTCGCGTTTCTGTCTCCTTGTTGGAATTAATTTTTGAAGTATGTTATGAAGTCTGAAGCAGAGATGGATGAGGCTACTGCATCCTACTCTATATCAGCCTCTGTTTCCACTTTTTCTATTAAGTAGTAGACTGCATGTTCTCTTTTCTTCTGCCTCTGCTGATACCTTAGCACTTTTATTGTGGTCTGATGCCCATTACTAATTGTAATTAATTCTGTGCTTTATCCATTCTGATTTTTATGCCTCTATTATTCTTTTACGCTGGTCCTTAGCTATGTGGTCTAGTTCTCACTTCTGCTGTAATTTCTTTTTGATTTTCAGGTCCCTAAAGAGCTCTTGATGCAGCTATAATGGTCACTTACTCTGCTTCCCATCTTTCTAGCACAATAGGATAGGTTACCATTGTGCTTTAACATGGTCTTTCTCTGTAACTGCCAATTTTCTTCCACTCCTCCATGCAGAAATTCCCTTCTCAGGAGACCTCATCTGCCGTGTTGCTGAGTTTGTTGGAGTGTAGGAGGGAGAGCCTGCATTTCCTTTGGGCTCCTGCTAATTCTGCCTAGCTCCCAAAGAACAAAGGGTGCCAACATTTCTGAATTATCTGCACCCAAATGACTTTCCAGCTGAGATTTTTAACTACCAGCTACCTGCTGACTGCAATCAAGCCTAGAAGAGCTGCTCCACCAGCACCTTCCTTCACTGCTTGAAACAAGCCCCCAGAACATTTGAACAACCTGGCACGCTGCCTGTCTCAGTTCTGCTCCTGTTCCAATGCTTCTAGTTCCATTGCCAGCCACAGTTCTGCCCTTTTACTGCACCTGTTAATTTCTAAATGGCAAAAGGCCAAGCTTCAGGTTTTGCTTGTTGAGATGGGGTGCAGCGGGACTCTCTCTTTGTCTCATCCTTAGTTTTGTCTTTCTGCACTTGAGGAAACTCAGTGATTGGCTTCTTCCTTCCTTCCTTCCTTCCTTCCTTCCTTCCTTCCTTCCTTCCTTCCTTCCTTCCTTCCTTCCTTCCTTCCTTCCTTCCTTCCTTCCTTCCTTCCTTCCTTCCGCGCTCCTCCACCTGTTTTCACCCTGGCCAGTCTGTACCTTCCCACCCCAGCATCCCTGCTGTGACTACCACCAGTGACGTGTTGTCACTGCCATTCTTCCTCCCCATAGCTTGTGCCCCCAAACATGTAGGGACCACAGATTGCACACAGGTGGGGAGGCGAGACGGTGGGATGTGCTTTTGTTGCTTACGCTATGGATACACCCTTCCTGAAGCCATCTGTGTGGGCCTGGGAACAGAACTGGGTCCTGTAGAGAGCTAAAGGGCAAAGAATGAGTCAAAACTGTCAACTGTTTTTCACACACGATCTGTAAAACCTCAACATTGCAGTGTCTGCCATGAAATTTATTGTTTTCCAATAAACTAAAAATGCTTTGGTTTACAAAACAACCACTTTCTTTTTTATTTTTCCTTCTTCTTTTTTGGAAATTGTCCAGTATGTTTACAATAACTCTCTTAAAACATAAAGAAAATTATATTTCTCTGGACAAACGTGTATTTTTCTGTAAAATGGCTTTGATATAAAGTACTTAGCCAGCTCTATAATTTAGTGACTTCCCTTGGCTAAGTACAACTTACCCCTCTTCTTTTTCTTTACTTTCTCTCACCAGCTATTCCAGAAGGTGCCTGGACCCATCTTACATGTCCTGTGATGCTACCAGCTGCATTTCAAAAAGCCAGGTAAATATGTTTGCCCTTTTCATTCTCAGATCAATTGTATCCCTGCTTCTATGAATATGAGCAGGAGGGAGCAACTAAGAGAAGAAGAAACAAATATCCATACCCAGAGTACTGCTAAGTGGAGCATTACCTTCTCCTCTCCTTGTCTCTGTCTTCCTGGTGCATATCCAGGAGAGGTTTAAACAGGGCAGAGGAAATCAATCCAGCGGGGTGGGAGACGGAGCAGTACAATCCTGTTCCCTACAGGACTGTGTGATGTATTTAGGTTTGCCAGGCAGTTCTGCTGCTGAGCTACCTGTGACTGCTGAGCTGGCAATGCAGGTGTCCCAGTACTGCCATGTCGCTGTCCTGGCCATGACCAGGAGGCATGGACAAGGTGAGGAAAGTGTTCATGATTTTTCATTTTTACTGTAAGTGTAACTTCTTCCCACCTTAGTGAGGTCTCACTTTGGGGTCTGGTGATTAGCTCTGATCTGGTCGATACGAGTTTGCAATTTTCTCCACCAGTGACACCTCCTTGATGCCTCCAAGAGTTACTGGCCACGGGGTCACCTCCGTGTTGAGCAGCCCACTGAGAGCTTTGTGTTTCCTCAGTCTGAAAATTAAACATTTGGATGCTGGTAGCTGTTCTGCTGGCAGTTCCTGTTAATGATGAAGAATTACCTATTATGCCAGCGTTGGGCGGCTTTGACAATTCCATTACATATTACTAATAGCACTATTAATGTATGGCAGCTTATCCTCGGCGTTTGTGCGCGTGTGTGCATGCATATATGTGCGGCCGTGTGCGGATGCCCCAGGGAGGCCGGGCCGCAGACAACAGATCTGCTGGCAGAATGCAGCAGCCGCTGCGGCCACTTCTCCCTTCCTCCCGCGGGGACACCAGGCTCGAGGGCACTGCCTGGGTTTGCCTCCCCCAGGAGCAGAAGTGAAGCTGAAGCTGACTGCTGGGAAAGATGCTGATCCCTAGTGCTGTGGCATCCTCTGCTGCATGGTCTGTCTGTGACTTGGGAAGCTAATTCCTGTTGCCTGCTGTTGCTCAGTCCCTCTTCAGCTCTGCTCCCCTTCTCTCCTGGTCTTTACTCTTTGATCTTCAGCTGAACCATTCGATTTCTGGAACCTGCCTACGTGCTAGACCTCCTCCTGGGCACAGTCTAAAGCAATGGTACAGGGCTGGCCAAGTTATGCGTGGTGGAACTGCTTTGCTTTCCCACCTCAGCAGCAACCTAGCTCATAGGATTAAAAAAATAAAACAAAATTATTGTGGTGCTTTCATAGCATAGTGGATGTTGATGTGATGTACATGTGACTAATGCAAAGTTGACCCCCATTTCAAGGTTCCCTGCAGATTGCACACACTCAGTCTGAGGGAAGGGGGGATAAGCAGGACTGCAAGCCAGAACAGTTGGGTTTTGTGTCCCATTGTTCCCACAGGGAAAGCAGGGACATAACTAACCTCCTCCAGGCTGCCCTGCTGGTCTCCTGCAGCAAGGTGGGACAGAGCAGCTGCTGCCAAGCAGGTGAGGTATCAGCCATACAGAGAAGAGGACAGGGTGGCTGCTTTGGTTTACTCACCTACGGCAGAGGGAGAGCTGGCAGGGCTGCCCTCAGGGCTCCGGCACTTGCTGGTATCATCACAGCCCTGCAGAGGCAAGAGCACAGCCCTCTCTTGCCCTCCTGTCTTTCTCCACATCGCTTTCACCGGGAGCCATCTCCCCCTGCCTGGTATCATGCTGGCAGCAGGGGAGCCATGCCAGCCCACTAGTCCTGGCCTGGCCTTTGCTCTGAGCGTCAGGCAGCCAGAACAGGATGAGAATCTCACCCTCTTCTCCCCCAGGGTTTGTCTCATCATGAAATACAAAGGAAGAAGTTTATGAAGCTTCTGAAAAAAAAACCCTCCCTCTCTTGTCTTTAACTTCCCACTGCTTTAATCCTAGACCATCTGCAGGAGAAATATGTTTAGATATAGCTTGTGCATCAGTGCAGGTGAATTTTTCTGTGCCTTGAAAAATGGGACAATACCTTCCTACAGATATTGATTGTCATTCCACATCTATGCTGTCCTCCTAACTTCAGATCAATTTGTGCTTTACCAAGTGGTTTGATGTCATCTTATGGCAGAACGCTAACTTTTTCCCTTTAAGGCTATTTATCTCTGTCCCTTTGTAAGGTCAGGGAAAATCACTGTACTCTGGCCCCCCAAAAGTAATTCATCTAGTGGAGGAAATGATGAGGCAGTATTATGTCTGGCAGCCTTTTTAAACAAGTCCTCAGAAACATCAAGAAAAACCTGATAGGCTTGGGCAGGGAGGGGGGAATTGAGGAAGTTACAGGAGCAAGTCTGAAAGCAATCAAGGGAAAGCTCAGAGTTTATATTCTGGAAATGTTCCCTCTTCCTGAATATATTTGCAGACATCTTTCACTGTTACTGAGGGGGGAAAAATTAATAATAATCCAAGCAGGCTCCCGAGCGAAGGGTGGCCATGAGTCTGAATTGGAAGGATAATTTATCTCCCCTGCCACTTTGAAGCCTTTTAGCCTGGGGGGGATCCCTTGTCTAATGAAATTAATTGAGTGCGTCTGCAGCCTGGGTACTCCATCTGAATTCCAGTTTCCCCCTCGCTTCGAAGTTGCCAGGTATCTGCTCACCTCCAAAGTGACCTAAGTAAATGCACCGTGTGTCAGTGCTGCTCCTTCTCATGCAAATCACAGCCCAGGTAGTGAGTAGTTCCCGGCTCTGCCGCTGCCTGGCCACGCTCTCCCTAAGCTCCATGCACAGAAGGCAGCCAAATGTTAGAAAAAGTTAGAGAATAAATTCTGTCCCAGGCTATTTTTAAATGCAAATGTCACAGGGAACTTCTAAACAGCAGATTGCTGGAGGGAGGAGAGCGTCACTGGGAAAAGTTTGCTCTATTTTCATCCTTTCCTTACACTGTTTACCTCGGTGCTAGCTATTGGCAGTTATCAGGGGTGTCTGCAAGAGCAAACTGGTCAAAACAGTAAAGAAATCAGAAGATAGAGCAGACCCAATTAAATATAGATAAAATGGGAAATGATGGAGCCAGCGTTTAACTGAGCAAGAGGAAATGGGGGAGATAGGTGACCGGCTGTATAAGTTACCATAGAAGGGTGTCATTTCTTCCTTTTTCTCCTGCTAGAGCTCCACAAGAATGCCATAGTCATTTGAATATGCTCACATTTCTTTTAATTTAATTTAATTAATTATTTTTTTTTTTTTTCCTGCAGCCTTCTTTTACCTTCCCCCACCAAGCTGCATTCAATTTCTCTGCTTTCCCTTCAGAGCGGATTATCTGATTTTATACAGATTTAGTTGTACGGCTCCGAGATCGCATGAAAGTGCCAGCAATATGACAGTGGTTTGTGTAGGCATGAATGCAGTATTATGTGGATAGCCAGCGGCCTGGCTTCGCCTTGAATAGATGCAGATTTGTTATGTATAGATGTGTGCTTATTTGCTGAATACTTATGCCCTCGCAGCTCCGGGAGCTTCCAGGAGGCAGTTGTGTTTGCGTGACAATCTTGTTCCCAGGGAAGAATAAAGTGCTTGTGCAGAAGCTTTGGCCCTTAGGCTGTCAGATGAGGGAGGTTTTTCTTCTTGTCATGTAGGTTGCACCAAAATCAAGACTGAGCAAACCAAACTCTGAGCAGCAGAAGGATGATATTTTTCTTGGTGTTGTTTTATTTCCTACTGTCTTAAAGGGACTTCTAGCTGGTATGCGCCCCTCCACCAGTGAAAAACAAGACGATATTGATAGCAGGCATGTGTTAGCTTCAGCGGGAGCTTGAGGCACTTTGTTACAGTGAGGTGGTGAGGTGAGTGTCTGAGTCTGCACATGCCCTCCTTCTTCCAAGGCCTGAGGGTCTGCAGTCCTACCTTGTTCACTCCTGGGGCAGCCCTTGCTGCTCTGCTGTGCCTCAGCCATTCCGTATGGATGTGTGGCTCCATCCATGCACAGAAATGTAGAGATCTCCTTCCACTTGGTCATTTCTTTGCCTTGATGCTGGAGGGTGCCCTTTGTCTTGGCCATGTCCCTCAGGGCAGACCCTCAGAGACCATCAGTGTCTTTTGAGAGGGGTGGTACAGGGGGACACTGCCATGGCAAGGCTTGACAGACAGGTGCCTTGAATGCAAAGATTGATGGTAAGAAAATAAATGTTTCCTTCCAAGGTAGCTCAGGAGTTCATTTCTCTGGGCTTGAATTTAAGCCCTGTCAGTTGTACAGACACGTGGCAGTTCCAGGCTAGGCCCAAAGCTTGTTAAGTCTCATTGCAGTGCATCAAGTTTCAGACATCGCTTTTTCATTTAATAAATCTTTCCTCACCTGTCACTCCCGGCCTTGTCCCCATCCCAAAAGGCACCACCTCTGGGAGCAATTAAACCACAGCTCCTTTCCCGTGCCCGCATCCTGCAGGGTTCACGTGCGTGAGCACGGCGCGGCTCTGTAGGGATTCCCACTCAGCCTGCCCTACGCTGCTGGGGCAAGGGGCCATCAGCAGTGGGGGCTGTTAGGCTGGTTTTGTTTTTCACCTCACCAACACTTGCCTTGACTGAAGCTTTACATTTGCCAAAGGTCCAGGAAAATGTGACAACCCTCATGAAAAAACCCTCTCCCAATTTTTTTTTTTTTTCTCGGTTAAAATGTAAACAAGAGAAAATGATGCAATGTTTTCACATTATATGCACTCCTGTATAAAGCAAACATATTCTTCCCCAGTCAATGTCTAAGCAGAAAAAAGGCCACAGAGAACTGGCTTTCATAGCAGACATAAAAGGTGCGCTGGTGCCCTCTGTAAGTAGAGACAACGTTTGATCTATCTGGATCTACTCTGCAATGAGTGAGAGAGCTTAATGGCAAAAGACTCTGCCATCCCAGAGAGCTTCCAGCTCCTGATCCTGAGCAAGCTCACCTCAGCTCCAGGAAAAAATTGCGGTGCTCTCTTACGGAGCTGCCGGGAGGGAGGTGGTGATCTGCCCTCTTGCTGCAGGGATGTGAGGACAGGGTTGGGAAGTGGGGTGGAGGAGACTTACGGGCTCTGCTGCTCCATGGCAGAGGAAGCTGTGGGACGTGTCCAGCAGAAGGGAGTCCATTGCCACAGGGGCTGGAAGTGGGGAGGCAAGAGAGCAAGTGGCCCTGAACAGGCTCGTTCTTCAAGTCATAGAACTCTTCCTCCGGGAAAAAAACATAGAAGTAGCAAGGAAAAAATAATCTGAAGTGCCCACCACAGCCCCCATGCATATTACTGTTGTCTGAAGCCTTCTGCCTGTTTATTTCTTTCCACTTTCCAAGCAGAAAATAGATCTGGGGAGATTTTACTTGCTCATGCAATAGCATCTCAGTGGTCTGGTGTTACCTCGTGCTTGAAGGGAACGAGAACAGGAGCCTTATCAGCATTTCAGTGTTTTGCCTTCCCCTTCTCTCTCCTGTTGTCACACACACCCCTCCAGGGGCTGACCACGGGGAGGGGATCAGAGCTCGCTGCAGGTTGTGCAGGGCTGTAGCTGGCTGACTGCACGTGCAGAGCACAGGCTCTGCAATCGGGGCACCCTGAGCAGCCTACAGTGGCACGTGAGTAACAGGGAACAGTAATGATTACAGCTGTCATTTATAGACTGAGAGATCACAACAAAAAACTAACGCTTCTGAGACTTCCAGTACAGCTCCTTGGAAAGAGAGTTTTAGCAGCCAAGCAGCTTATTCTCCCAGGGACAGTGTGGGCTTGCTCGTGCATCCCTGCAAGTATCGATACCAGACCATGCACCTCCTGCCTGTGACACACATTTTTAGAGCTTATCCAGGAGGCTAAACCTGTCCCCTCTTCCCTCCTTTTTCACCTGTGGCAGAGGACTAATTGCTCTATTTAAGGGCATGGCTTACAATTGATCTTAGGATGGGTAAACATAGTTTGGTACCTGGGGAAGGATGCTCCTTTGTCCTTGCTGAATGCAATATAGCAGTGAGGTGATGTTGGAAGTGTCTACATTTTTTTTTTTCCTGGAGACCTCACTTCAGAAGCTACCCTGGCACACAGCAAACAAGTACGATCTGACACAGTGGGGAATTCAGCCCGTGAGGTGGGGAGGGTGCTGAGGAGGCTTGGGGTTGGCAATGAGCACTGCACACCACCGGCTGAAGAGCGTCAGCAGAACTGAAAGGCAGCATTTGTAGGGTTTGCTGTTCGCACACTGCTGGGAGTCCTGCTCCCATAAGCAAAATCTCTGAAAATTAATTCTGGCAGAAGTGTATTTCTCCCTGGGAAATGGGATGAAGGCTGACTTAGCATGGGAGGTCTGATGGAGCCTGGCCAATACCTGAAACCAAAAGTAGCATATTAGGAAAAAAGCTTTAGAAAGAGGCTTGTGGAACTCAAACTTCCTGTAGCAGAGGTGAAGTTTAGCCAAGCATTTCTCCAACTCTGTTCACGGCTGTTGATGATCTTGCCTGCTCACATAGACCCTCCACTTCTGCAGCTCTTTGTTTCACATCCAAATTTTAGAAGCTAGAGCTGAATATGAGGGACACAACCCCTCAGTAGCTACAAATGATGTAGCATCTTGAAGTCAGGCCTAATGCTGCTTGTTTATGCTGCTGGTTTATACCAGCCCCCCAGGTGACAGATGGGCGGGAGTCATCCTCAACATGTCCCTCTGAGTGAACAACATGGGATGATGAGAACCTCTCCCTCTCCTCTTCCTCAGCAGCTCTTCATCAGGTCTGTCAAGAGGAAGAGCATTTTTCCTCACAAGCAAGATGTTCCCAGTGGCCCACACCTATATAATCACCTCTGGGTGGCTGCGGTGAGCAGTACTTCAGGTTATTTGGGAACAGCAGAAGGGAAGCGTTCATCTAGCTGCCATTTAGAGCTGATGTTTCACTGCTCACTCCTGCAGAAGCATCCAGAGTTTAAGGAAAAGTTGCCTTAGCTAAACAGTAAGCCAAGAGCTGAGATCTGTGAACCTTGATGCCTGCAGTCCCCCTCCTCCTTGCTCAGCAGTGGGGCAGTCCCATCGAGTCCCCATCGTGCCCACCCCATGGAGCCAGCAGGAAACTCTGCCACAGCTGCTGGCAGCCACCGCCTTCGGGAGAGAGACATCTCACAGCAAATTATGATGAGACAGGGTCAGGGCATGCACCATTTTTGTAATGTCTCTTGGTACTTTCCAGCTTTCCAGCAGCCAGGAAAACAAATTGCCGCCGGGTACAGCAAAGGTCAGGGTTGCCATCAGCTAAGCGAAATCGCTGGCTGTAATAGTCCCATCGACATTTCCCTCTGCAGCAGCTGCTGTCAGCACAAGGTGCTGTCATTAGCTGTGGGCTGGGCTTTTGTGGAAGCATTTTGTATTTCATTTCAGCGAGTGGCACTTCTCACCTGTCATGTGCTTGGTGAGCTGGTACTCACGGTGCAGCGAGGACAGAGAAAGAGAAGCTCAGAGCGATAGCATTCATTACCGGGAGGTGCTGGGAGCAGCCAGATGGGCCACAGCTCGCAGGGTGGCAGGAGGAGAGCCCAGCTGGTCCCAAGAATGGTGAACAGCTCTACAGGTGTTCACCATTCCTCCCTGACAGGCACTAGCCAGGGGAGTTAGCGTCACAGAGTATGTGTCCACATTGCTCCTTCTCTGCTGGGAAGCTGACTCAGTACTACCCCAATACTTCTTACCCTGCACTGCTTCCCATTTTACCTTTTCCCCATGCCTGCTTGTTGCTGTCATGGTTTGGTCAGCATGAACTGTGCAGCTGTGTATGAGCAGCTGAATCCAGGGGTAAGATTCCCCAAAACTCAGCAGGGGCAGGTTATGCTCATTGGCTTTTGGAAGACCACTGGCAGTGGCGATTTATTCTGAGAGTAAGATTTTCCTCCTCATGCCTGCAATGTCACCAAAATATCGACCTTAAGGTGTGCAGTTATAGGCTGTGGCACTGTTGTGGCTGGATGGACTGTAGAGACCGTGCTGCTCCCTGGGGCTCCCAGCATGGTCACAGGGAGCCACCTGCTTTTCATCCCCTGGGAGACGGTCAGGAGGATCACTTGTGAAATGGGGAGCTGGGAAACATGAGCAATTCCACATTTTCCCTTGATAGCCAGGCTTTGTTAGATGACTTAATTACTCCACCTGGAATCAAGCAGCCCGGAGTGTTATTTTGTACCGAGCACCATGCAGTGACTTGCATCAGGGCTAAACATAAGCTGGGTACTGCTGCTCTGAGCTGGTAGCTTGTTGCCTGGTTTAAACAACCCCACAAAGTGCAGGGCTGGCCTTAGTCCCCCCAGCCCCTCTCACTTTGGAAAGTGGCCGTCTGTGGGTACAGGCTGGGCAACTGCAAAGCTGTGATATACCCTGTGCAATGAGGTCTTTTTTACCTTTTACATAGTGTTTGAGAAATCATACTTGTACTGTTATTACTAAGTCTGGGGTGCCTTTAATATCAAATAAAAATTTCTTACCTAATAAAACAGCCCAATGAGTTGCAATTGTGTATTTAGCATCTAACTGAAGCATGGCATCCAAAAATTCTTATTTGCTTTTCTCCCTGCATCATCCTCCCTCCTTCCCTGACGTACTCCTTTACCTGCCCTCGCTGCTGTGCTCTCTTTCAAGTCATTTCTTCTGATCTCTCTGCTGACTAATTAGAGAAACAGCCCTGAGAGGCACCATGGCTTTCAGCTACACATTACAGCTGTGTAAATTCGCTTTGACGTTCAGACAGCCTCGATTTCTCCCTGCCTGCAATGGGAGTCAGTGAGCTGGAGAAGAGGAAATTGTTTGCATTACACAGCTACGGCAGCGAACCAGCATGTGCCTTGTGCCGCAATGGGAAGCGCTTTGTGGTTTGACTTGGCGGCTGGAGCAATTGTAGTCTGGGTAGGGACCAGCAGGCAGGGAAGCTGAGTGCTGGCTTTGGAAAAGGAGGTCCCGGAGTGTGCGTGGGCTACAGGCCTGTGCCTGTGGCTTGCAGCCCCACGAGACTGGACTGCTTTGCTGGGAGAGGGGCCAAGCATTGCATGAGCTGGCTCCACCAGCAGCCATCTGAACTGCAGCGATGAAAACGCAGAGCCCCTGGTTGGGGGCAAGAGGGGATGATGTTAATTGCATGTAATCACCTTCATTTAAGTGAATCTCTTTGGTCTGTTTTATTTGATGTATGCTCATAATTGCCCCATTTGGACGTAGGAGCTATGAAACTGCTTCTTAACTATGGTCATAATTCACCTGTCATTAGAAACCTCATGAAGAGAGCATTACCACTATGTCTGCAGATAAAAGCTATGCACACGCGTATGTGTGGTTGTACACAATCGTACCCATGGTAAGAGAATATTAACAGGCTTACAAAAGCCTCCAGTCAAAATGGAGGCAATGCCAGAATTAAACCTGCCCAGACAACTTCCTCTGGGGGTTTGTGCACCCTTAATCACATCACCTCATATTCTGTGATCCCTTTCAGGCTTCTGGATAGACAGTGTCCATTTAATGAGCAGCTGTGCAATGTTTTGCTTTACCATCACTGCTGAAGACACATCCCCTTTCCTTATTATTGGGAGCTAATCAAGCCCTACTCTGAAGACAGAATGAATCATTTCCACTTTTTTTTCTTTTTTTTTTCTTTTTTTTTTTCTTTCTTTTTTCAGCAGTGTTCACCACTGATGTAACCAAACACTTCTCTCTTTAATTTGTCTTCAAATGATGTGATGAATTGAACTGGGGTGCTATTTTCCACTCTTTGGAGCAAGGGACCTGAGTAAATCATACAATCATAGAATCATTTGGGTTGGAAAGGACCTTAAGGATCTGGTGTTTCCAGTTTCTTAACACCTAATCTAAACTCTTTTGTTTAAATCTCTTCTGTTTAAAGCCATTATCCCTTGTCCTATAACTACACACCCTTGTAATAACTCCCTCCCCAGGTTTCTTGTAGGTCTCCTAAGAATACTAATAATAAGAAAGGTAAGCCAAAAGGGGATGCTAGTTTTGGATGCCCATATGGGATACCCAGAACACCTTGTAATGTGTCACAGGTTCTGTTCACAGTGTAGCACTACTGTTGCCTGCAGTTGTTTTTTGTGTGTTTCTGCCAATCAGACCCTCAGATAGTGTACCAGGGAGCCAGGAAACATCCACATGCATATGGACTACTTTATGTTCCTGTGCAATGCCCTTTTGTGCTTGCAATCACTGTCTTCATTCTCTGCAAATTTTCCAACTTAAAAAAAAAAAAAAAAAGAGAGATACAGACACAAAAATTTTGGATGAAAAGGGAGAATGAAGGGGCATAAGGGACCTTGTACAAAATCCTTACTGAGTTGAAAAAATCAAATTAAATTAACAAGCTAGGGACTGTTTTATAATTGTGCATAATAGGTTGCACGAGCACCTTCATTTCTAACATTTTCTGTCTTTTGCATATGTGAATTTGAAACCATAAGAATGCTCTTTGCAAACAGGTGTGCACATGTGCATGCAAGTATGTGAGCCATTTCCTACGTTTAAAAATAAAGTAGCTGAAAACAAGATTTCCATCACGTAGCAATACAGTACTGCATATGAACCATCACAAGGCTTGGGGCATTTCACTTGCACAGCATGCACATCTGCCCCCTGAGTTAATGGAGTGTCTGAGGAGAGAAGCAGCTTGTCATTGTCAGCTTAAATTCTCTGTGGGGGAAGAAGAGAGACCCAGTTTTTCCACGTGTTCTCAGATCCTTCCTTGCATCACAACACAGCACCAGTCAGGAGTATGGGCTCCTCTTCAAGGTTTTCGAGGCCAGGTGTTTTGCTGGGTGCAAACTCTTCTGACTCTTCTGCTGGTGAAAGACAGAAATTTTATACCCCTTTAGTCTGCCATGTCAGCAAAAGGGAGAGCAAGCAAAGGAAGAAAAAAAAAAAAAAAAGGAAAGAGAGAGAAAATGCACAAGAGTGGGAGCTTTCTAAGTGCAGCTGAAGGTGGCAAGGGATCTGTGATCTGAACTTCTTTATTCTCCATGCGGGGCTTGCTGAGTATGTTTCAAAAGCACACAGTGTTGGAGGTTTGATTTAAATGCATGTTATTGCTGGCTGGAATGTTCATTTTATATGGAGAAGAGTCTTATTCAACTCCACTGGTGACCAGGCGTCCCAGGGCACATTGACACATTTGTGAACTGGTTAATCAAATCTACATGGGAAGACATACGGTAAGCCCTAAAGAAAACTGTACCTGAAGCTGATGTATTATATTAGGAATTGACTTGACAAGGTGTTTTTGTTTAACCTGTTTTTCATAATATTTGACAGTGAGTCAGTGAATCCACTGAAGCACAAGTTATATTGCGAGGAGAGTCTGAAACCCCATGATCCCACTTCTGCTTTTTGGTCCTTGCTAGATAATGGGGAGAGGGCCCTGCATTTGGATGAAAACATTCAGGGGTATTCAGCAATGAAGTGATTGTGAACAGGTTTTTCAAATCATTTTATCTGTTCAACTAGTAAAGCAGAAGTTGTCAGACCTTGTCAGGACTACGTTATGATTAATGTACTAAATGGTTTTCATGGGTATGAGAGGTTTTCAAGAGAAGAGTAGAAGCCTCACAGAGGATGATTCTGGAATCACTTTTCTTCCTTTCACCTGTAGTCAGTCCCGTTTGCATGTCTTGGTTATTATTCATAGTTATTTTCACAGGTTGGAGGCTGCTCTTGGTTCCATGTAGAAATAATGGCAACTGGAGCTAAAAGTCCAGTTATGGATACAGAGAGACTAGAGTAAGTGCAAAAACAGTGATGGAGAACAAGGCTACAAGCCGTGGTACTTCTCGGTAGTGTTGCCTTTCCTGGGACCATCCTGTGGCTCCAGCAGGAGTGTTGGATATCTTCCAGGGGGTATCGCTGAAGGAGCATGTTTGAACCAAGATTATGGCTGCTACTTGGAGGACATATATGCAGAGATGGGGGAACAAGGACACGAGACAGTTGTGAGAAGTGTGCAAGTCACTGAGATGGCATGACAAGTGAGAGAAGTATTGTGAGTAAGGGGCCGAGAGAGGACATGGCAGGAGGTTTGAGCAGAGACGTGAGCAGGGCATGAAGTGTGAAATGTTTAGCTATTCGTATCTTGAGTTCATTATGGAAAACGATGTTGCCTAAGGAGATGAAGACAGCATCACTGATGTCAAGGGGTTTGCTGCTGCATGGTATTAAATAAATCATCTCCCTATTTTACTATGAGTTTTCAGGTGTTTTTTTTTTTTTTTTTCCCCTGATGTGACCCGAGATAACTTTAAGAGTCTACTTGTGAATAGCTGACTCTGTTGCAACAGACCAGGTTTTCTCTTCCTGTTTACTCCATCTTCACTCTCTTTCAGCTCTTTAAGATTTAAATTATTGCCTGGTTTGTGAATCTCATTATGTGTCCTCTGTTTCTTGGAGACATGCTTATTGTGAAAAGTAAAACTGCAAGGAAAGTTTATTTCGAGAGAGCTGCCACAAGCCCCCAGGAACCATTCAGCACTTTGCACAGAGACTTTGCCTCCACAGGAAGTCATCTCTCCTGGCTGCTCTACAAGCAGTCTGGACAAACATGAAGAAGAAGGGCACTACTCTGCTACTGGTAATGAATAGGGTGCCAAAGAACCAAGGAGTCTTGAATCTCAATAGGATCATCAGGTTTGCTCATTTTTAGCTAGAAGATTTTGGAGTTCTGCATCAGATTTGAGTCTTGAATGGGTTTTGCAGTAGCTGCCTCCTGTATCCTAGATTTGACAAAACCAGTGAACTGTAGTTTTGAGAAAGACCATTGAGCTGTTCTGGATGAACCTAAGGGAAAGAAAGAAAATGCTGTATTTTTATGCCCATATTTCAGTTGATTTCCAACTCTTCAAAATACTAGCACTTGAAATGGAACCTTAGGTAAAACTTACCTGCAGATAAATTGCCTCTTTTGAAACAAAGCATGATAAAACAGTCAGAGGTCAAAAAATCAGAGAAAAGGGAGGAGGCTATGGGGGAGCTTCTGGGGCAAACTTCCCTAGTGTTTCCTTCACTCATATATATAACCCACAGTGATGCTGAATTATGGGGAGAAGAATCTTTGTTTTATGTTGCTAGTAATAATCACTGGATATGCATATGAAAATACAGGTGATCACTGTAAATTTGAAACAGTGTTGGTCTCATTTTCAATTTTATTTTGAGATTACTTTTTTTCTCTAAGCTGTTTCTCTCTGGCTTACCTCTGAAATATACATTTTGGAAGGTTTTGTATTGGATGCCTATCTCAGCTTGAACAGAACTCATTAATCTTCTGTAGCACTGAACTGAAAGGATTAATGAAAACCTCTCTTCTGGATTTTCAGTTATTTTGCTCCTTCATTTTTATTTCTAATTTCCAGTTTGAATTAATAGTAATAAAACCCTTGGAACTCACCACCTGCCACCTAATTAATTAATGATAATTTTCCAGGAACTGAATAGCTCCAAGGTTTAAGTTTTAAATCACTGGTGAGCTTACTGGGAATCTTGTGATCAGCAGGGTGCCTCTCCAAGCCAGAGCTGGTGGAGACACACCATTACATGAGAGCCTCTGCCACCCTTATAAATAAAATCAAGCAAGAATTAAGGTCTGATCTACTCAGGTTGTAACAATAAGCTTGAAAGACTGATGCAGCTGTCTGTTAATTCTTGCAGTTCAGAAAGGAGATAAAAAGAGACCAGCATTTTTTCAGAAGTCTCATTGTTTTTACAATTCATTTTGTGATTTCTGGGTATTTAATCTCTGATTTTTGAGTTTCTCAAACTGGCACCCTCAAGATTTATTCAACATTTTGGTCATGGTGCTTTTCCAATCCAGGCTGCTCATGTCCTGTGCAAAACGACATCAGGCAAAGCAAAAAGGAATGGGAGATCTCAGTCCAAGTCTTAACCACAAGGTATCAATTTATACCTTTTAACCCAGAAGCTTCAGGAAGTTTGCATTCACACTGCAAAGGCAGCAATGTCTGCTTACTTACAGGACAGGAGAAAAAAAAAAAAAAGAAAGGAAGATGGACACCTCAGCTACAAATTATCTCATCTCCAAAACAAACTCAGGAGTGATAATTTGATTTGCACCAGTTGAGAAGCCTGCTTTTGGCCCTCACTGCAGTTGGTACAACTTTTTTTTCATTTGCACCGAGCAAAGAAATTCTATTAAAAAAAGTGGTTATTAAACCTGATATTTCAGGAAGGCTGGCTTTTCCACCTGATAATTGCACCTATGTATTTTCAAAAGTGGCATACTTCAAGGCTAAACACTGCCTATGATTTCACAAAGGCTTGTATTACGGTGGCAGCTTTGTGTGCAAACATTTGCAGTTAATTGCAGGAAATCCGAGCGTAGTGTCAAGGCTAAAGAACCAGGTACAAGTGATTTACACTTCAAAGATTTCCCAATAAACATCAATTGAAACATCTTACTCTTGATTCTGCTATCACTTATAGAGGTGTAAACGAGGAGTAATTTTATTGAAGGCATGAATGCCAACATGGTACAATGCAAACTCCCAAAAGATGTCTTTGCTTTAGCAGAAGCCTTTCTGGAAGTCTTTGTGATTGGAAATAAACCATATCACTTAGTAGCTAACAGAGACCTCTCCCAGTGTGTTTGTATTTATTTGATGACATCCCTTCACACAAATGTGGTTTATAGAGGGACTCCAACAGAGCCCATATGTATGACTGGGATAATGATTTTTGAATCAGGTGCGAGAGTACCAACTTTCTCTGTAGAAGACCTGATGGGGAAAACATCAAGGGACTGTTCAGTGTTCTCGTTATTAATTTAAGCAAAGGTTCTTGTCAGCTGAAGGGAAAACAGAACTGAACGGGAAATGTAAAATGAAATGTAAAATATTCTCTTAAAATGAAAGCCATCTCTAAACCACGAGGTCTTTGTGTTGACAAATGTTCACATTTTAAAGCTCTTATGTATAGCTCCACAAGCTGCAAAGCATTAACCTCAATGTGTAAATTCTGATCTACAACCTGTTGCAGCAATATCAATACTGGGGCATGGCAGTGGTGTAAGGGGTGGGGAGGCAGATCCACATTGTCTTGAAGGAGATGCTTCAGCTGATCAAACCCTTCAGAGTTCCCACCTAGGAGTGATTCTGCTTTCCGATCTTCCAGTGGATTTGGATGGATTATCAGCGTACAATTTATTTGCAGGTTGCTGTTCTCTATTCTGTTAGAAGCTGCCTTTGACCCTCCTGTGTGAGTAGATGGCTTGTGGAGCAAGTTGGGAGTCTTCTGTGGAGGAATTGATATCTTGGTGCAGGATATTATTATCTGGCCTTGTCATGTAATGTTCAGGGAAGACGTCTGAGGGTGAGGTTTTCTTCTTAAGGGCAGAAGGACAGTCCTGGACAATGTACGCATGAGCTAGTTTTTCATTACTTGACTGGTAAACACAGCTATTTTATTTACAAATACCATAATTCAGTGAGCTTGACATTTATTTTAGGATGCTTCTTGAGAGACAACATTTGCAGGTGCCTCAGAAGAATGAGGTGTTTGGGGAGAGATTTTGAATGGACTTAAAAACTGCATATGATAATTAAACAAATTTGACGCATGCACAGGCACAGTATTTACATTTATAGACTATGTGATATTTACTTGATTGCAACTGCGCCTGAATAAAGAAGACAGGGAAATTCTGATCTTCCCTTCTTAATAGGCATTATCTTACTACTGCCTAGTGCTCGTGCAACAAAATGGGAGTCTGGAGGCAGGAATAAATCCCTCTTTATTATATAATTCAATCAATTTAATCTGATGGATAGTTCAGTTGGTGAGCCTTCTGCTGCATGCTGTTGAAAGGCCTGGATATCACATGTGATTAGCGGTGTGTAAGATCAAAACATTCTGGAAAGATGTCAGGCCAATATTTTTTTTTTCTGAATTACACCTCTGTCATTTTCTCTGAGTGTTTCAGTGACAGCAGATCACCTAGCACTGCCTCGTGTGTCACTGAAATATCTTGTCTTTTCTTTGAGATACAACCTCGTTGCTCATGAGCTGCGGTAGGGGGGTCACTGGAGAGGTTGGGCACAGCAGAGAAATGTTTCAGAAACATCATGAGGATGCTGCAGCTTCTTTTACCCCTCAAATTACCTGTGACATTTCATTTAAAACCTAAGGTGCTGTAACAGATGGAAACCCTCGCTATGGTAGAGGTGATAAATATGCAGGACAATCTTGGTGACAGAAAGATTTTTGAGGTTAATCTCAGGAACTGGAGAGCTGTGGGCAGGGTGGAGAGGCAGGGATACTCTGGGGACCTCTGATCTTCCTAGTGTGGGCTCTCACACCCCCGTGTGCATTCCTGCCGTGAAACAGAGTCCTCCTGAGGCACCACCAGGATTACTTGGGCCTCTGCTTCCTGTTGCTCAGCTGTCACAGAGGTGACCCTACTAGAGTTATGAACCTAAGGAGGTGCAGGGTGAGTCCATGAATAATGGTCCTCCAAGGGGGCTGTGGAGCTGAGGGCTGACTGCAAGGGACGACAGCCTTCTCGGGGAGGAACAGATGCCTGAGGAGATGACTGGAGACTGCAGTGGCACCGACGCTGCCATCTGATAGGTGTGATAGGATTTTTCAGCTGTGACTGGCTGAGTGTTGAATTTCACTTTTTTATTAATATTACATATAACTCTGAGATTATTTTCAAACCGTGAGTTGATTAATTATATTCTCTTCCTAGATAAATTTACCCCTATAGTTTCAAAGAAAAATGTTATCCTTGGTTCTTCCTCTTAAAACATGCCACTGCATAAAGCTCTTTGTGCAAATTGGCCGTGGCAGTTGTATTTTAAAGCAGATATATGATTCTTACATACATGTACAGAAAAATTGTCAGTCAGTGTGAACGGCTGCAATCTGATTTACCTTATCTTACTCTCTGGTCTCCAGCTATTAAATTGCCTCTGAAGACTTCAGGCCAACAGGTTTTCTTTTCAAGCTTTTCATTAAAATTCACCTCTTCCTGGGTTCCTGCAAGCTCTGCTTTCTCCCCAGGGATACACTCACTGCTGAATGACACTACTCTTTTACTGCTAAGTAGAATATGAGCAAGATGGAGACTCATCCTGCCAAACCGGGGCACTTCAGAGAGCCCTCGCTCAATGCACTGGTCAAGTCCTCCATCTGCCCATCACTTTCCCAACCTTTAATGTTGCTTGTGAGGAAATGACATTATACTGGATAAAAAGCTTTCAGGACAGAAGGTTCTTCTTTCACTTCCCTGTGAAGCAAGAGGCACTCTTTCTGCTCTGATAACTAATAGTATATATGCTATTGCACATGCAGACTTGTTGCTGTTGCTGTTTATAGTGCAAAGCCAGATTTTGGATTACTGCAACATCGTCTGTTCTGGTGATGCAGCAGAGCAAAGCCTGCCAGTCCCATTTATTGTGGAGTAAGAACATGTTGGGTTGAAGGGACTTTTTAAACATGAGCCAACACGAGACTGGATGCCAGGCACACCCGTGCCCTGTTACTGACTCCTCAGAAGGTCCTGAGAAAGTCATCAAGTCTACATCTGCTCCTCCCCTGTGTACATACAGAGACTGCACCACTTCTGTCCCTAACGGGGGAGCAGTGAGGGCTAATTAATAAATATTTGTAAAGTGCTTTGAAGATGAGGCCTGCTACATCTTATAATTACCTGATACAGGCCAGATCCCAGAGGAGTGCTCCAGATGGCTGGTGCTCCATCCGTCACCCCTGCTGCTGCTGCGGCTGCTACGGGGAGTGATCCTCTGCTCTGCCGGTGCAGCAGATGGGGAGCCCCAGGGGGACGCACGTGGCATTTTCTTGGAAGTGAGATTTTACTTTTCTAAATGAAAATCATTTTGTTATCTCTGCGAAACTGGATGTATGAAGTCTGTCTGTTTCCCTTTGATCTGCACTGCCTTGCTTTCTTCATTTGCAGCCAGACCACTGGGCTGAAAGGAGCACAGGAGAGGGGCAGTTGGAAGGAAAGGGGCAGTGCCTATCCCAGCTCTGTTTCTCCCATGATGGAGGTCTTACGGAGGAGCTGATCTCCTCAGCTGCCTTGTTGCAAAAAGCCAGGAGGGATTTCTGGGTTATTTCACATGACTTTCTAACTTTAACAGCATCAATTGTGTGGCATTTAAAATGGAATAAAAATCTGTGGATGCAGAATGTATCGTGCACAATACAGCAAATTGCCCCGAGCATGTGGAGCCTGGCTCAAGTTTCTTTCTGGCTTCCATATTATTTATTCTGCCATACCAAGACTCCTCACCACAATTACAATTGCTGTAGCAACACTTTTATCTATTTATTTATTTATTTACTTATTGCCTTAGCTTTAAAATCTATCTCTTAGTGAGCTATCTGTGATGCCCAGAAGGAAAAGAATCAGATTGTATAAAATCTGAGGGACTGCATTCTGTGATCAATGTGTTTCATAAGAAAGGTATTCAGGTAACACATGCAGAAAAGTTGGGAAAGGATTCTGAGACAAGCCTAGGGGATGATTAGAGAAAACATCTCCTCTGGGAGCTTAATCTGTTGGGTTTTCCAAGAGAGAAGGTTAAAGTGTGGCTTGAGCAGTCTGATCACGGCAGTCATTTAATTTTCAGGCTCTGCAGTACAGACGTGCACAGAGGTGTCTCTCTCAGAGCTGAGGTGAACCACACTGGAGAAGGACCAATTTCTCATCCTGACAATACAGGAGGCTCAACCAGATGCAGACCTATGGTCTGGTCCACCTTCAATCAGGTGGGCATCCATGAGACAAAAAGTGCCAAGGTCTGGAAGTTAAAACTGGCATGGTTTATAATGGAAATATTAAGTAGGTTTATTACAATGAAGGTAATTGGAAATAGGAGTGATATAAAAGGAACATAGTGAGTTCTGTCCCATTGTAGACTGGAAAATCTAGGCAGGATATTTATCTTTTAGCATTGTGTCTGGTCACACAATAGTGAATCTGAGGAAGTCCTTTGTCTGTTGGTAAATCAGAGGCCAATTTGTATTATTTGGATGGATTCTTTATGAATCCATCCAAATGAATCCTTGTGCTGTTAGTTCCTGTGAAAAGAACCCCAACCTTCGGGTGAAACTCAGTAAGCAACAAAAACTATGTGGGTCAGCAAACTGCAGATATTGGTAAGAAATGTTGCAGCAGTCTGGACTGCCTGTAAACATTTGCAGAGAAATATGAATGGGACTGGGAAGCTGTTTTCTTCAGTATGTCAGGAGCTGACATGAACTGGAGTCTTGTGTTCTGGGAGACGTGCCCTCCCCAGCAAGGTTGCAGGCATGGTTTTGTCTTTCTGTGCTTTCCTCCTGCGTGGTCCCATGTACACATGTGGGCCCAAACACTGAATCTGAGCCCAGCAAATGTGCAATAATAGCTAAAATAGCTAAATCTCTGATCCAGCTCATGGATCAGAGAGCAATGATGACTAGCAAGTGCAAAGATCAAACTTAAGAAGTGTCACTCTGGGTGTGAAACAAGAAAAGAGCAGGGTACAGACACTGGAAGCCACCAGAGAATGCTGGGGTAGCTGTGCTACCCCCTTGCCCTCCTGCATCACATGTGAGCTTGGTTTCCCTTTCAAGCTGAGAATTTGCATCTTGTTTCTGATCAGCTCTCAAAGCCAGTCTTCTGTTGCTGGTTACAGGGCTCAGCAAGCTCATTTTTCCCATGTTATGCTTTGCATTGAGGGAGGATTTCATGTAAACATGCACAAATAACTCATTATCCTCTTCTAGGGCTTTCATTAGAGCTCCCCTTTGCACACCCTGCAGAAAGGTTAGGCTGCCTGATTTACAGGGTCTACCACCTCTTGTACTGACCAGTATTGTCTCGTTATTTTCTTGCACTTACTTGGGTTTGACCCATTGTTTACTGTCTTGGACAGTTTGGAAAAAAAGACCAATCTCCATATATGAAACCGTCAGAGTACTCTACTGAAATATTTATTACACACTGCGTGTATAGGTTTGTCTATGTATATTTTCATTCATCTGTGTCTATACATACAGAGTCCCCTTTGCTCATTCACTTTTATAAATGGTCTCATCCTGAAGACATATCAAAAAAAGGTCTGGTACAAAACTGCTCCCTGATAAATCCCAGACCATCTCTCTGCTACCAAGAGTGCCTTTTTGTATATGCTATCACAGTTTATCATTTTGATCTTCTCCTTCCAGACCGAAACTTTCCTTCCAACCCCCTCCCCTTCCCAGGGTTAAGTACACTTCCAAATGAGGCCATCGGTTTGCAGATCTCTTTTCTCACAGAGCCTACCTATCTGCCAAACATTATACCCAATATTTTAGTTTCTCTGGCTTTTATCATTCTTTCTAACAACATCTGCTACAGACAATTAAATTGTCTGCTTAAGTATGCTCTTTGTGGCCTTGTTGCTCTGTTAATTTTACCTTCACAGGCCACAGTAATGCAATTAATATCAGATCCCATCTGTACTGATACAGCTCCTTGTGCCTCCGTCTTCTTCCCCAACCTGGTAAGTAGCAGAAAGTATTTCTTGGCAGAAAGAAATTTCTTGGGTCATCTGAGATGCAAGGAACGGGGAACCTCCACCTGGAGGCAGGGGCTCTAGCTTTCTTATCTGCCCACCAAAGCTGTGCTTGAGGCTATACATAATAAAGAAACTCCAGTGACCTCCTTCATGAAGGGCTTAGGCTGGGGCTGGTTTTGGTGCTAATATTGTTTGTCGTCTTCTTTGCCACCAGTGCTCCGTAGCAGGGACACAAGGCTCCAGTTTCAGAAGTGAAGAGAAACGTTTTCAGCAGCTGTCTGTCCTCGTTACAGCCTTAAAGTTGTCAGAGAAAGGGATTAGGGCTGTGTCGTTTTCAGTTTTTGTTACCGTCTTTGTCAAGAAAATGAGTTGTCACAAAATCTCAGGGTCTGATCTCTTCTCATTAGGTGTGCTTCACAGCCCGAGACTTGGAGGGGTTGAAATGAGAATGGAGATTGATGCAGAATGAGTGAGATCCCACTGGTGGCTACCCCAGTGGCAACCTGTGTATTACCAACTCCTGATCTTGCTGGAATTTAGAGATGTGCTTGAGAAAAAGAAGGCATCCATTCTGGGTTTGGGAGCCTCGAAATATTCCTTAGGGCAAGGCATAAATGAACGCTGTAAAAACAATCAAGCGAAAAGACAGCACCATGAATGAGAGTTTGCCTCATTTGCATATAAACAATGTCTACCTTAGTGTGTGGACAGAGATATGAAAACACATCATTAAGCAGCTCCTTTGAAAATGTGGTGGACAGATAACATGAGGTTTTAGTTATCACTAATTGAAGATGGGAACGGGGCCTTCCGTGTTAACAGTCCCTGGCTCCAAAAGTAATTCTTAAAAGTCTGAGGCCACCTTTGTTTGGAAAAAACAGTTATTTATCCAACAGAAGTGGTGTGTGGGAGAAGCTATCAAAGCCCAGTGCCTAGAAACCTGCAGCCCTACCTCTCGGGACTTGCTATACCACCTTTCGTGCATAAGAGGTTGTGCCCATTGTTGCAGGGCTGTAACTTAATTGCTTATAACACCATTTAAGACTAAAAATTGATCAGGGAGCTGGTACTGGCGTGAAAGTATATCTAAGCATTAAAGAAATTGCCACATATTTCAGAGGTATGTTTAGCTCTTAGCTGTCTTCATAGTAGCTCAGGGATCCTTCCAGATGGAGCAGTGATAGGTCTGCAGTCACTCATTTTCAGTACTCCAATTGCAACGATAACCTGACTGGTGGACATAAACAAGCCTTTTTAACTTCAGGTGTCTAAAACCTTGACCTGAATGCATGTTGTAGCCTCACAGCTCTCAGTCACGACAGCTATCATGATATGAGTACACTTGCTCTTTTGAGATGTTAACACATGGATGCCTACACTGAGGTGTCAACTCAAAACTACATCCCACAGATCAAAACAAAGCTGTGTGATTTCTTAGTCTTTCCATAGAGTGATCAGAATGAGTTACCTTATTAAAAAAATTAGTATGACCTCCTGTATTAGTATGACCTCCTTCAATAATCCTGTCCCTCTGTTTTACCTGCATCCTTAGGGTGTTTATACTCCATGTCACGTTATTGTTAGCATGGTTAAGCTAACACCTTAAATGTTCACCTATTGTTAAAACTTCTATAAGGCCTGTTGTGGTTAATGCCTTAGTAAAGCCTTTATCTGAGCAGCACAGGAACTAATCAATGCTCCAGCAAGACCAGTGCAGCCACTGAACTTCCCAGCTTTCACAGCTGATTGCTGATGCTCTGCTTCTACAGATTATTGCAAATTAAGCAAGAAAGAAATCTCAACTCCTTCTTTTTCTCCTCAAGCCTCTTGCTAAGACCATCCTTACAGTAGGACTAACCAGAAGCAGTGCAAATATAGGTGCACTAAAAATAATCAAATTCCTGAGCCTCATCTATCACTAATGCTTCAGAGAGCACCAGTAAAACAGACACTACAGCTGTATGAGTAATCAACTTCTGAACAATTTCCAGGTGATCTATGCAAGAAAATAAACCGTAAACTAACCCTGTAGATCAGGTATCACCAGGATCCAGCCTATGCCACTTTTGGTCAGGATCCCTTCTGCTTTCAGAGTCATAGTCACCAACCTAACAGTGCACTTAAAATCTTTGAGGCACTGAGTTCAGTGCATAGAGTAGGAAGAGTTTTTATTTCAACTATGGTACTGATCACCCTGCAATTGTAAAGCATGGCCTGGGTGGGAAATCCTACACAGGGTTTTGAAAAGGAAATTTGAATAGCCTGTTTTTTTTTTTTTTAAAAAAAATCCAGATTGGTCTGTTTAAGCCCTAGTAGAAGTTATAGTCAGCATTTTCTAAAAAGAAACACTGAAGAATACATTTCCTTCTTGTATTTTCTTTGGTCTCTATTTTTAGTGTAAAAGCTCATTTTAGCAGATAGGAAGGGATGTATATTTCATTTTGCTAATACTGTTTTGGCTATTGTAGACCTAGTGTTAAGGCTTCGAAAGTAAGAGCTTAAAAGACATAAGTTTCTTGCTGGATCTTTAAGTCCAATAGACTGAATCTGAGGGCACTTCATCAAGGGGATTTTTTAGTGTATCCATATCGATCATCTGACCATTGATACATTTTAAGTGAAGTTGAAGATTAGAGTTAAGGTTTACTTAAGGGTGGATAACAAAAGAAGGATGTAAATCCTCTTAATCTTTTAGCCTTTGCAAACATCATCCCTCCTTCTTGGTGCATATTCTGAAAAAGATGCAACACAGAACTGGAATCCTTACTCTTTACTTTTTAAAGGTCCAGTCATTAGCCTAGGTTTCGTAATTTTGTAATGAGCACCAAAATAGTGAAGTATCACGTACACCCTTCAGATACAAGTGTTCATCAGCATCCAGTGAAATCAAGAAGATTCATCAGTTAGCCAAAAATTATTTGCCCTTTCATTTTCAAACTATGTACTTAGTTTCTACCCAAACTTCAGTCTTACATATAAAGAAAATCTCAGTACAGTTGCCTGAAATTTGGTAATCCTAAACTCTCTTGCAATAACCACGTGTACCACAGACAAACAAGCAGAAATCTGGAATCCCTCAAATCTTATTTTCCTATCCTCTTATATGAGCACTGACACCATTATGAGCTAAAAATATGAAACAGGTGATACTATCTGCTCTACAGCGTTTCACAATTAATTGCGTGTCATTAATTACGTTTGACTGATTAGGTACCTCTGAGGTAGGTACCACAGAGAACCTGACAAGAAACCTATATTTTTGGGTTTATTTACATTTCTCTCTCCTCCTCTTCCCATCCACCACCCTTAATTAAGCCTAAAAATGATAGCTGGGTGGCTGATACCTTCACTGAATATACTGACCTTCTTGACATGAATTGTGAACCGAGAGAAGGAAAGTAAATTTTATCCCCCAAAACAAGTACTCCAAAACACTAGTTTTGAAAGACCTTTAGTGAAAAAGGTTAGCTGAGGAATTCAGCAAGTGAATAAAAAATTGCAATAGAAACACTGCACACTACTGCATACATATGTATGAATATGTCCCAGGATGTAAAGAAACACCGAGAGGTAGCCTGCCTAGCAGGAAGAAACTTTCCCTAGATTTCACCATGGTCTGTTAGCTCAGTGATAACTGAAGACAGATGGGCAGGGCCTTCTCTAAGCATAAGCCACCAGTCCTTGCTGATGGCATTCCCCACTTTGGGTTAAGCAGGTTCTGAGAGCTACTCAGGCTTGCTTTTAGCGAGCCTACCACTGTGTTCATTCCTTGCTTGTGTTGTGCGCACATAAAGGTGACCTGTCCCTGTGCCAACGGTAAATGTGGTGAATGTCCCTGCTGACACCAGTCCTCTTCCTAGCTCAGCATACCATGAGATCCCCAATTGGCCATCATGTCCTCTCCTGTTTCAAACCTTTGTTTCTAAGTCCAAATTACAGTGTAGCCTAAAAATTGAGGTTGGTACTAGCTGCACCAGACAAAGTATTTTATTTTATTTTTTATTTTTTTGAATTCACACCCACACAAATGTCCATACTTCTAGCCTGGCTAAGATTTTGTAATATAATGGTTTTGCAAGACTATAGTACTGCACTTTTGCTGACTTCCACCTTCAAATGCTTGACATCCTACCCTTTGGAAGGAAAGGCCTGGCAGAGTGAAGGACATCAGGTCCTTCCTATCATCCAACACAGGGGCCCAGGAGCGAATTCTGTTTCTGCTGGTGCAGCTTTGGCATGGGCAGAGCTGCAGTCATGTATGAGCACAAAGACAAGCAGAATTGTTTCAGTGAGAAACTCAGGAGTACTTCACAACCTCAGACTTAATTTCCTTTGATTAATGCCTTCATTGTACTGAAGCAATCAATATGCCAGTCTGGGGGGAGAAGAAGGACAATTTTCCCTTCAACACAAAGACTTGGGAATGAACAATGACAAGTTCAGACTGATTGATCCAATAGAAACTTCCATCTTCCTCTAAATGCTGTCTTGCTTCACTGAGAACAAAGTGATATGCATGCACATAATTAATAAAGTTAATAGAGTTTAGTGCCATTCTTAATATTAAAAACAACTTATTTATAGAGGTGAAATTCAATTCCTCATGTTACTTCTGATACAGGTACATATCTTACACACTTGATTTTATCATGTTAACAAATGATTAAGAGCCAGTACCATCATACACTAATACGGTAATAAACATTTATGTGGGATGTGTTATGGATATAAACTGCCACGGTAAGGTAGTGAACCAGTAGCTGCAGCCTAAGTTACACACACACACAGGCACAGAAAATATGAAATGAAAAATGTGTTGGGAAAGATACTGCTTTTTCAAATGGAATTAATCTCACTGTGTATGTTATTACTTATAAAACATAAATGATGATCTTGACAATGCAAAGCCCCCATCCTAGAATTACGTGTGCTTTCGCTGATTTACAAAAAATCCACAGAGCATCAACAGCTCCTGTAGAGCCACTTGTAAGTACTGCACACTTTACAGCCTTCCTGATTAGACTGGCAACATGTCCACAGAGCTAATCCTGCTGAAGAGCCCTAACCCAGCTTCAGCCAGCTTTTTCTTTGGGCCAACTCCCACTGGAAAATTGGAGTTCTCCAACAGGCCAAGAAGGGTAACAGATCCAAGCTGCGGAAGGCCCATCTGGAACTAGAAGTACATGAAAGAGAAAGGCTCTTTCATGAAATGTCTTACCAGCTACTCAGCTTCCCTTGGGGTGAGGTTACTTAAATTTAATCACTTCTGCTGAAAATTACCTCAACAGAGTGATCTTGAGACAGATCTCCCTAGAACACATGGCCCAAACTATTAAGAACTGTAAGGATAAAAAAGCATTACCATGAATTCCTGAATTCCCCTAGGCCTAGGTAGGGCTTGAACAGCTCTTGCCCAGTGACACCCCAAACCCTTAGGAAAAACTCCTGCCCGAGTCAGCTCCTGCAGATTGGAGACCACAGAGCACTCTTCAGTCCATTATTACGGGTGCTTCCCTCTAAGGTCTTTATTTCTTCCCTCTGCTCTGCTGGATGTGACCTACTTAAAACCAGCTCCAGAGAGGAGGAGGGAAAGCTCATGTCAGCCATGCAAATTAGGCTGATTTATATTCTGATGCAATCAGCCACAATCACGAAATCCACTTAGCTGGGTGAGGACTCCAGCTACTTTGTTCAATTATGCAATTATCATATTCCATTTAATCCCCAAATCAATTCCTGTATTTAGAATTATTTAAGATGCTTCAGCAATTACACCCAATTAGGTTCTATCAGTAAAGTAAATAAATGCTGCGACGTGCCAATCAGATGGATGCAATGGCAGCTGAAGGGAAAGAAACTCCCAAGTCCTGTGCTGTGGGAAGGATATAAATGACTGCTTGGGTGCTACAAAGCCCTTTGCTCCTGTGCTGGTGAGATGAAAGCCACACAAGGCTAAAAATGTTGTTAATATTCCATCACTTCAGTGATGTGCCACCTCAAACAGCTGTAAAGGTAATGACCACTTTTTTTGTTGGATCCCTTGGCCATTTCATGGTCAGGATCTTCTATCCCCCCTGTAGAGGGGGAGTTTCAGACCAGTTTCAGAAGAGCGGAGGCAATCAAGAGTAGGCTGTCTTAGTATAAGTGACCAAACCTGTACCAATGATGTGTTTGCAGGACTGCCATGCAGGTTCTCTGGTAGGATGGGGTAGGAAAGCATCTCCTCCAGCCTTGTGTGATCTTCCTTCTCCACTGGGCTGTTCCAGGGGCTGCTTGCTCACTCCTGACTTCACTGAGCCTGCAGTTGCAGATAGCCTGACGCCACTATGAACGTGCTTTGCTATAGGAAGTGGTAACAATTTGGAAAATATCACCTCTATTTTTTGGACATTTTGTGTATTTCTTGTAGCTGTTACTTCATATCAGCTTGGATATCTGGCTTTCAGGGACAGAAAATGATTTATTTAATGACATCCCACACTGCCTTGCAGAGCAACAAGTTTTAAAACAGGGACTGTAATACCAAAATACATCTTTCTACAGCTTGAACTGAAGAGCAATTCCCCCAGCTGGTAGCATGAGCAAACTATTATCTCTCATACAGTTTAAAAGAAATATGACGTGATGTATAAAGCTACACTGTTTCCACTAAAAAGCAGCTTTATTTAACAATAAAGGTTATTTTATCATCTGTACCCGTATGTTGCACTGAAAAATGACAGACCTAAATGTCTGGACAGCATCTTTTTTCATCTGCTGAGCACCAATGCCATGCAAAATATACTTCACCTGCAGAGCTGCTGGGGGGGGGAGGTGGGATTAGCGGTGAACACCATGTAAATGTGAGCTGAAGTAACTGCTGCAAACTGTTAGGTTCAGCAGAGCCATTACAGCTGCTGGGTTTAAAGGTCACTATGTAGTAGCCTTTGATCCTGGCAGAGAGAGTGAAGTGTCAGCCTTGTAGCTGGGGTCCAGGGCTCTACCCCTCTGCTCCCACCAGCCCTGGCTGGTGGCTGGTGCCCTGGCTTGCTCTCGGCTTGGCTTGGCTGGGGACAGATGCTGGGAGAAGAGGCTGCCTGCAGTCTTTCTGATCAGCCCCCTGTGCACAAAACCCAGCACATGCCCATTTTTGTTGTTTATGTTTCTCCTGGATAAAGCAAAAGAAGCCTGAAACTCTTTTAATTTAAGCTGGTATAGGTCAGGAATGACTCACTGGGCTCAGTGGGGTAAATGATATCAGCAATCAACCTCTTTGTACACTGCCCAGAGCATGTAATTAAGTAGCTAATGGTTAGTAGGCAATTACATTTAATCTGTGTTCCTGTAATTTGAAGTGTTATTGTGGGGGAGATTGTCTTTTGCTTTCAGCCTTTTGATTTGTCTTCCTGTTGGAAGTTGAGAAACATTCTCAAGTGAATGCTCTGCCTGCAGAAGAGTGGGCTTTCTGGCCATGGTGTCTATTGGTTCCCACCAGAAGTCCTGGACAGCCACTGGTGAACAGCTAGGTGCAAAGATTTGCTCCTAGAAGTTCAAACACAGGTGGGAGGTACCTTCAATTCTTGCATTTAAGAGAGGACTTAGCAGAAAGGATGTTTTCCTCAGACTTTTGGAGCAATTTCCAGTTTTTCTCTGACTGAGCTGGCAAAGGATGGTATTGGAGCCAAGGAAACACAGGGGCAGGGCACAGAAGGGTGAGGGCATCTTGACCTTAGAAGTTGGTCCTGTGCAATCTGACTTGTGACAGGAGAGGAGCCAAGCGTGTTGCTTGTCCACATTTTTTTTTTGTGTGGACAAACAACAGATTTGTTACATGAAAGATTTTCAAAAGAAAATTTGGGCCTATCAGGAGACAAGCAGGAAAGAAGAGTCATAAATTAAGAAACTTTTCCAAGACCACAGGGAAAGTCAGGAAGCAAGATATCCCAACTTCTGCCCTTTTTGTGTACCACGATGAAAGAACCTCTGCACAACAGCGCCCTGCCAGGAACCATTAGCTGGTTCCTGTGCACATCTGATTGTGATGCAGCAGACCTCAGCCCGCTGAACAGTGGTAATCTGCTGCCACGCTATTATGTCATGGATTTCAGGAAACAAACAGGCAAGCTTGGAGGCAGTATTTTTCTTTACAAGCCCCACATCTACCAGAGTGAGCAGCTGGAGTGTTAACAACATTGTGATTTGCTGGCCATGGAGGATGGTGAACATTATAGATGATGTGTTGAGAGATATATTATGCACTCATCCACGTCCTGTGGATGATGCTGCAGTTACTTTGGTGTAGTTATTAAGAACCAGCCCAAATGATATTAATAGAATTACAACATTACTGCTTAATGATACTGTGCCATTTAAAAAGCATCAATAATGGCAGGATGACATTACATATATAGATAAGCCATTGAGTGTCAACAAACTAATGAGTTATATTTATATCCCCTTACAATAATGTTTATCGATGTGGTTGTGGAAAAAGAGGGAGACTGTATGTTTTATGGGCAGGCCTAATATTAGAACTAATTGGAGTTTGTGAGCCAGAACATCTCCCTGCATTAAAAATGTCTGCTGCAGAAATCAGATTCTTTCAATGGCTTTGCTCTGAGGCTCTTTGAGGGAGAATGCTTTAAAGAAAGAAATGTGGAAATGACTGATAAGTCAAAACCCATTTTCCCCATGCATATTCTTTCTCAGTTTTGCATTATTTTGTCCTTCTGAAACAATGAGAGAGCTAGAAGTTTCTCAATGGATTCAACATTTTGCATGGCTTGAGCTAAACTAACACATCCTTCTTCCCTGTCTGCAAACTGTTAGGAAGACCTCTCCTGAAATGATTATAAGAACTGTGGACCTAAGGACTTTATAAAAGCAAGTTAGGAAGACTGGCAGTGAAGCACATTGTAGAAGGTGTCTCCTCAGACACCCAGCAGCATCCTGAGCTGGACACACCATTTCCAGCCAGAAATCCTTTCCCAGTTTGGCAGACCTTACTGCCTCAGTGGAAAGAGAACTGCTGGTATCAGGAAGGGTTTTGTGTGCAACTTGAACCTGAGCCATTTACAGATGCAGCTGAAATGTATGGGGATGATCAGGGCTTGAAAAAAGTGAGGCAGTTCTTAACTAGCCACTGCTGAATACATAAGGCAGTCACCTTAGGCCTATTAAATTTTTTAATCACTAACTCAATGCATGAACCCATGAACAGCACCAGGGAAGTGCTGGCACTTGGGTTACCTCTTTCTTAGGGAAGTGTCTCAAAAATAGGCTGTGGAGTTTTGCTACCTCTCCTCTTTGTGAGAACAGAGGAGACGCCTGGAAAAGAGAGGATCCTAGGAAAGAGGAGATGTGATTTTGAAGCTCTTAAGCTGAGTGAAGGGTGTTGAGTGCCTAGAATGCCAAATGTCCACCCAAATGGGGTTGTAGGCAAGACGGTCTTGCACTGAGGTACTCTGTTGTCTTCTGAAGTCACTCAATGGTTGTGATTTATATGAAAGGATAATCTCACTCCATTCAGAGGCATGTGTTTCCATGACAAGAAGTGACCTTATGTCTTATTTTCAGCTAGACAGGTATAATATAAAAGGACAGAACAATCTGTGCTATTTTGCAATGCCTGCTGCCTCTGCACAGAAAACAGGGAAAAACTCTGGAAATTAGGGCTCCGAAGCAAACTTGTCTCCATGGTAGTGCTCTACCTCTGCAGGATCTGATGGGGCATCCAAGAGCTGTTCTTTGTCGTATGCTTGTAGGGGGACATGTGGGAGTATTGGTCAGACTTATCCATGGTTGTTGGCTTTTCTGTAGTGGATCGAGTGACTTCAAGGTAAGAAGGAAACCCAGTCTTTGACTTCTAATATTGTCAGTCCTGTGCTAAATTTTATAAAATAAAATGTCACCTGAAGATGCAGGTAGATTCCATGAAAATCCTGAGAAAACCTAATTGTAAAAGGTTCCTGACAGCAATATCTGAACTGACTACCTGCTCAGCTTATGGATCCCACAATGTACCAGAGCAACAGCACCCTCGGAGGGGAAACAGCAACCCCCAATCTGCTTCCATGGGTTGATTTCTGGGCAGCTCATAGTGTCTCATCACTGGTACAAAAGGCTCTAGCTGGCAGGTATGTGCTCCTTGTGAAAGGCTTAAGATATATGGATGCTGTGTTAATGTTTGACCTTTATCTCTGTGTAACAATGGGGACATTTATTACAGCTTCCTTCACTCTGCACACATTTCTATAAAAAATAGTGGGGCCCTGCACTGGTGCCTCTAGTTTTTCCTTGTATCCGAAAAGTGATTAATGCAACAAAGTAGCTAATTAAACATTTTGTCAGTGTGGCATTCAGAAATAATTGAGATTTCTAATGATAGCGCCGTGATAAATGAAGGAGTTAATGTATTCTGATGGCACCCAGACAATACGGATGAAACAATCAACCCGCATCTTGGTTCCTCGTCCGAGTATCTCTGTTTCCCCTCCCTGAGTTCATATTACTTCTCCGGGCAGAGCAGATCATGGGGCTGAAGAAGCTGAGATCTGCCACAGCTGGGTACTGCAGCAGGGACACCCTGAGAGCAATAAGCAGCTGTTTGTGCTCTTCCCTGCTTCTCAGTGTATCTTGCCCCCAGGAACAGAGGGATGCAGACGCACAAGCACAGGTACCACACAGCCAGATAGACAAGAGGAAGCAGAACTGCCAGCTGGCTGGAGCAATATGAGGCTTTTATTTTTTTTTTCTCCTCTGCTGCTGACAAGCTGAAAATAAAAATCCAACTGTGGGAAGGAAAGGGTATCTGATGAACTTTAAGGGACAGAATCTGCACTGCTGTGCTGGTGTAAATACTGGCTTGGTCTGAACGAGCCACCCTGCAGATGCACCTGGGCATAACCTGCTGCAGAACTTGGCCCCGGAATACTGTAGAGAAGCAGATTTTGCTGCAGCTGTGGGGTGATTTTGCAAACAAAAAGTATGTTAATTAAACTTTGAACAGCGTTTTTATTAAGAATCTGTGAGTAAATGTGGTACTTTATCTCTCTCCTGGTGTGCACATGAATTTAATGCTTGCAGAGTGTGTTGGCAGAGTTGGAGGCTGAATTCTGATTGTTCATGGTGTGCTAATCCTGCCCCCACTGCTGGTGCTGTCCCCAAATTGTGCCCTGTCAGCATCCCAGGACAAAGAATGTTTATCCACAGAGGGGGCTTGGCCTTGGGAAATCAATAGGATGATAATCATGCCTTCTCCATTCCTTTTCCTCTTTCCCTCCTGACACACTAATTCTAGATTTCAAAAACTTTTCCAGGCCAACACTTCAGTGAATTTAAGCCCATACATGAAAAATGGTGCTTTTGACAAATCAGTATTTTGCAATGAAAAGCTGATTGCACTGAAACATTTCCTGACCAGCTGTAGTGAGGACAAAGTCATTAATATATGCCTTCCAGCCTGCTTTGTTTCAGGTGTCACAGGAAGATAAATGCACTAAGCTTCTCCCGCTTCAGGTGATGTGCTCAGTTGCTACTCAGCAGGGATGTGCAGGGTTTGAGACCAAAAGTGATTGTGGAGATCCAGGCAGGAGCTCAGTAGCTGGAGGTGGTTGATAGTCACTGCTGCTCTTGGTCAAACACGGGCTAGAACTGCTGCTGCTTTCAGAGCAGTGGGTGTGGGGACTGGTGGCTGGGAAGGGATGGTGCATCCTGCTTTGGGCAGGGGTGGTTCTGCCTCTCCATGCCTTCATCCGCCAGAGGTAAAGGATGCTGTTACGGCAATAGCTGGCAGCTGCTGTGAATGTTAGTGTTGCAGGTTAGCACTTTTCTGCAGGCTTTCCTATGGAAGATGAAGGTAATGGCTCTCCCTTTGGTCTTCAGGGGTCCCCAGAGATCAATGCAAGCTCGTGTGTTGTCACGGTTTGTACATTGTGGGATTGGAAAGATGTGACCATGATGAAAATTCACTTTCCCTCCTCCCTGTCCCCCCACCCCCCCGGCCTTGCACTTATTTCTAAAGATACCATGATGATTGCAGCAATGTTGCTAATTCTTTGCATTTGAGACGCATGGAAGAATAACAGCAAAAAATAAATAGAAAAAGAGCCCTCAGGTGCAGAGTCTTAACATTAAAGCATAGCAGTGTTTGGCATTTGCTGGTGTTTGTCGTATTCCACAAACATGATTAACACACTGCACTGCACAGTCCAATGCAGTGTCAGAACAGAGGGTTTTGACAAAGTCTTCAACTGCATGTCCAGGTGAAGATTTGACCCTGAGTGATCACAAGCATTTACAAGGTGTCAGGTGAAAGGCTTTATTGAAGAAAATGCCTTAACTGAAGACATGAGGACTCCCATTGTTAGCTTCAGGGCAGGAAACACTGAAAACACAAAGTGAAACTAAAGGGCAGCACTTCCTGAGGCAACAAAGCACATATTTTGTTCCACAGTGCGTAACAGACCCGTGGAATTAACTGCTACAGGATAGATTTTTGCAAAGGGTTCAAAGGACTGGTAGAGCCAACGGTGAAAAATAAAGTTGTCCATTTGCCAGAGCTGACTCTGTCAGAGATGGCATCCACTGTTCATTTACCATTTATCCACGAGGAACTTCCATCTTTAACTGGGGGTTTCACTGCAGCAGATGCTATACTGGCACATGGAGAGAGTCAGTCCCAGCTGCATGGTATTAAAAATCTACATCACATGCTCAAAGAAGAGATGGAAGTATTGGTAGCCAAATGCCACTGTAGTTCCTTCTTTTCTGTACTGTTTTTTGACATTTATTTATTTATTTATTTCTAAGCAAAAAGGGGCTGTAGAAGAAACTTTCCTTGTAAATAATGACATATCCAAAGAACGTTCAGAAACTAGGGACTAGTGGAAGGACATTACTTTTCCTCTGACATTGCAGGTGGTTTTTGGTAGAGACTGGACAAAAGGCACTGTAGCATGATACAAAATTTTTGTTTCTGTTTATAGAAAGTAAAACATGGGGAAAAACTGTGGGGAAACAGGGCAGCAAAGACAGTGTTCATCAAATAGTGTTTTATTTCCAGTGCTGACCACTCTAACATTCATTACCTACTGTGATAATGAGACTGCTTTTAAAAAGTCAGGGGGCTTTGAAATGGTAATTGTGGAGGTCTGTGTAATATGTTTTCAGTTGTTTAATCCCTTAGGATTAATACCAAGTATTAAATATAGAATTAAATATAAATATATACTGTATTCTGGGCAGAAGCTGGTGCAGCCAGCCCAGCCTTCCTTTGTAGTTCCTCACTATGTCACTATTCTGCACGTGGGAGGGCTGTGCCATGTCCTCAGGAGGGATTAGGCCCCATCAGAGCTGGGGAGGCACCGACAGTTGCCCCATGCCCAGCTGCTGCCGAGAGGAACCCATTTTGGAGCTGAGCAAGGCACAAGACATTCACCCATCCATTTTCAGCCTCCAGAGTTAGTTACAGCCCACCGCAGAGGTACAGTCTGTCTGAATACCTCTCCCAGACTGTTTATTCAACACAAGCTGAGAACAGACACTTATAAGGGGCGGTTCTCCTGGCTTTCTGATGTCACTGAAAGCAGAGGGAACGCTGGAGTGAGTTGGGAGCATGGGAGTAGAAACCCAACACAGATACGGACAGGAGCCAAGGCAACTCATCTCTGCCTGGGACAGAAACAAGTCCCCAGGCCTGACATCTGAGCACTGCCTGCTTTCCGTTTGAGCGTCCCAGGAGACCTGAGTTGTCTTTTCCTCACAGGGGGAGGCAGTCTCAGCAGAAAAGTGCCTGATGCTGAGATAATTTGAGGAAATGGAAAGAAGAGGGCTATTTACCCGTCTGGAGATGCTGTTATTTTCAACTGCTATAATTTTCAACTGTCTCAATGAATTTAGGTCAGAGAGCCTTCTATGCAGCTTAGTCCAGACGATATCAGGCTGTAGAGAGCACTTGTTGGGTGTCATCAGGGTAAGGGTGATGGCATTTATAAGTACTTCTGTTGCTCCACATTTCATGTGCAGACACTCTCTGACATGACGAAATGTGACAAAACATGGCCAAATGTGACCAGACACAGCCCAACCTCCATGCTCTGGCTGCCAGCAAGCCTCTGAAACTGGTCACTGCTGCTTTCTTTGCTCCCAGTGAACATGGGGAGAAAGAGTTTAATGTCTCCTCTGTTAATAAGATATTGCAAAAGGAACTAAGCATCAGTGGAAATAACAGAGAAGATTTTGGTGATCTTATTAATGGGGACATCATGATTAGTTTTAGAGGTTGGATATAGAGGAAGTTAGAAGATGGCACCCAGGCTTAAGACTGAGAGTTCACATATGGGATTTGCCAGCAGATAGTTAACTGGTTGCTATCACATCTGCTAGATGGTAAGGTCTCAGTCTTCCAGTGACTGGGTGACCCCTCAACAAAAGGCTTTTTTTTCCCTTAGAGGGATCTCCAGTGCCAGGGTGCTTCTGTCTCCTAAGAGGATAATTCATGTGAATAAGCACATGTGAACCTAGCAGCTGCCTTTCCCCTGACCTGAGTGTCTCTCCTACCAATGTTTCTCTCCCCTTCCCTCCCCTCTTTTTTTTTTTTTTTTTTTTTCCTGGAGTCCCGATCTGTATCTCTGCCTTTAAATCTCCTTATCACTAAAAGTGATCCATATCATGTGATTCTCCTGTCTGAAGCGAAACCATTTTTTTTTCAGGACTCACATGTGCCTCAGGCATTGATCTGGTCTCATCTCAGCTGGCTTTGAGAACCTCTCCATGAGGACCAAGCACAGTGGTTCTGGCTTGAAGCAGCATGGACTTAAACATGAGCCTTGAAGGCACAGGCTTGCTTGGTGTAAAGGCCCCTTAAACATGCACATACATGTGTGGGTACACACGCCCACGCACGCCTGTGGGTTTTTTTCCTCAATGAGTCTTTTTGTCTGGGGAAAAAAAAAGTCTTAGGTAAACAAAACAAAACCATCAGATAATTATTGCATAGAAAATGTGCTGCACCAGAAACCTAATTTCTATCAGAAGACTAAACCAATGGGAATTCTTCTAGCAGCTCAGAGAAGCTTCCTGGCTTTTTATTGATCCTTTGAGTGATGAGATCCCTACTTCTGATTCTTTCCTTAATGCTATTTTTGGCTGTTGCATATCACCATTAGGGCACAATGCAGATTGAGGATTAGCTTCTTGTGTCTGTAGTTCAGACACAAACTTCAGGTAGAGCCTTTCTCTTTCTTTCAGATATAATCATGAATATTCATGGCTTTGTCAAATACTGTCCAGGTGTTCACCTATAAATATTCACAAATCATTGTTGTGTGTGAGCATAAATCTGCATCATCTAAGCATGAATGTGAAATTGTCCAGATAGATCATGAATATTCATTGTTTAAATAGACTCTGAATTGCCCATAAGCTGTCTCCCATTTTAGCAGCTTGATCTAATGGCTCTTTCACAATGAGTCCGCAGCTTTACAAGTGACTGGTCAGAGCAGAGACAATAAAATTTATCATCGTGCACAGTGGTTACTCATGATGTTCTTTCTGATCAATGTACAAGGCAAGCACAAAGTCATTCTGCATTTTCCTTCTCAGAGCAGAAATGAGCAGGAACATGGTCCTGTGAACCTCCACCCCAAATTCCAAATTGCATGTATTCACCCTTAATTTTCTCTAGGCTCCACCTTTAGAAGTCAGAGCAAGACTGTCTTTCTCCTAGAACTGCAGACAGTATATGTGGGGCTTTGTTACTTTGTAGTGCTGTAAAGGACCAGCTCTGCTGCCAAGCAATGAAGAATTAACCCCAGAAACTCTAGAAGAAGGGCAAGACCCAGCTAGTTTCTGTGGTTGTTCTGGAGCTATGGTGGAAACTAGGAGAAGGGAATTTATTCCTGGACCATTTGAAGGCTATTTGCTGCCATTTGGAAGTCAGCAGTAGTAAATAATATCTTGGCATTTTTTTTTCCTCTCTCCATCCAGAGCCCTTGTCTCACCTGATATGTATCTTCTATGTTTTTTTTTTTTTCTTTTTGTTGTGGTTTAGCCTGGCAGGCAGCTGAGCACCACACTTTGGGATGTGGGAGATAATTGGAAGAAGTTAAAACTCATGGGTTGGGATAAAGACAGTTTAATACGACAGAAAAGGAAAGGAAAACAATAATAATAATAAAGAATACACAAAACAAGTGATAAATAACGCAATTGCTCACCACCTGCTTACCCATGCCCACCCTGTCCCCAGGCAGCTGTAGTCCCCCCCAGCCAGCTCCCTCCGAGGTTTTATTGCTAAGCACAACTCCACCTAGCGTAGGACATCCCTTTGGTCGGCTGGGGCCAGCTGTCCTGGCTGTGTCCCCCCCCAGCTCCTGGTGCACCCCCAGCCTGCCAGCTGGCAGGGCAGCACGAGGAGCTTGACTCGGTGTAAGCACTGCTCAGCAACAACTAAAACATCAGCATGTTATCAACATTATTTTTCTCAATCCAATTTTTTATCAATCCAAAATGCAGCACCATACCAGACACCATGAAGAAAATTAACCCCATCTCAGCCAAACCCAAGACACTTTTTAATTGTCTTCCCCCAGAAAGTTGATGATGGCTGGGTGACTTGTAAGCATCTACCTGTAGATGTCTAACCTTAGAAGAGCTGCTCCCACTTGCCTCTGTTGCCTTTTGGTGTAGTGAGTAGTGTTTGTTCTTCTTTCCCATGAACTGAGGGTAAGCACTTTACAACATGAGGAGTTTAGAGACGGAAATAGTAAAACATGGGAAGAAGAGGCATATGGGTACTGTAGATATATTGCTAGAACAACTCAAACTGCCAGAAATGGTAGATCAGAGCTTAGCCCAATAAAACTAGTGTGAACTTGACTCACTGACCCAAAATTGTGGTCAGGTTTGGCCTTCCAAGGTGCTGTTGAGTGAGAAACAGCATGAAAGTGCACTGATAGTAGATCTCCAAGCACAATACTGGAGCAAAATCTGCCTTTCTGCCTTGCATATCTTGCAGGGTTGCAGTTTTATTTTTTACCTCTGTCTTTGGGAGTCCAGGAAGGCAACAGCCACAGGAGCAGGGGAGATGAGATGGTACATGTGTACACTTAAGTTTTCAGCGCCCAGCAGTAGGTATCAGTGACTTCATTGAAGAAATAATCCTGGAAGTTCCTGCTCCACTGCAGTTTACCTAAAACTCACAACATTCTGGTTGCCTCCACCTCAGATATAACCAGCATAGCCAGCCTTTGCATTTCCTTCATCACTCCTGCTTTATTTCCTCTGTTAATGCTCTCTGGGTAGTGTGGGATGGGAATCACCAGCAAAAACACAGCGGTCAGGCTGGGTGAACTCCATCAGAATTCCTCTAGCGCCCATTTACTTTTGTCCTTGAGAGAAAGGACAATTGTGCTATGTCAATCACGATATTGTAAAAGCTTGGAGTCCTTGAATGCTGCTGCCTAAAAATACACAGATTTTAGGAAATAAGCTACCAGCGTTTGTTCTGACAACACAATACTTTTAACGTGCTTTTTCCTTGATGGGGTCTTTCTTGTGGAGGGACTGATTGTGGTGGATGTTGTCTGAGATTGATCATTAATTAAATGTTAATATCGGTAGCAATAACAACATGGTAGAGTTCAGAGGAGCATGTCCCATCACTGGAGGAGATATGATTTACATGTGAAATGAGAATCTTCGACCTAGATATCAGTCTTACCTAATTGCTAATGCCATTTGTTTTCTCTCTCACTGCAGAAAGTCAGGATGCTGTATTTCTTAGTTCACTTTTCTGTTTTAAGGAAGTGTAATTGGGTCTGATAGAAAGCAGGAGGCAAATACAGATAAAATTCCTAGATATTCAGTCAGATGCCTGTTTTCAGGATCTGCTTCCTTTGCTCCAGCTTAAATGACCTGTTCAAATTCTTTCCTTTTTTTTTTTCTTTTTTGTTCATTTACAAAGATGTCTGTGCTTTGTGCTAGTGATTTGCTGAAAACAAAAAAATCATAAAAGCTTGGACAGACAAGAGACATAGGCCTCATTGAATGCAAGGAAGATACTGTTTGGCACTAAATGGCACCACTTTGTGTGTCACCTTTGGCTGACAAGAGAACAGAGTGGCTTAAAATCCCTTCAGGGGAAGATAAGGGTCAGGGAAAAAAAAGGAAAAATGGTCTGAGACAAAGCAGAGAAGAAAAGTTTACTAACTCATGCCTGCAGGATGGTGATGTGCTGAGTCGCTTCTTTAAAGAAGGAACTCCAAAAAAAAAAAAAAAAGAATAAATATAAAAAAAAGAATAAAGATTAAAAAAAAAAAGCAGTATCTTGTCTTCAGGGAAAATGCTTATAAATTAAAGCCCACAGGAACAAAGATGATCCTGACGGGACCCTGCTCATGCCCCTGGGGGCCACCAGCTTTAAGGTATGTACCTACAGCACCAGGATGGAAAGGGCTGCGTCTGTGCTAGCAATTGCAAACTGTTCTCAAGAGCCGTACGTGACTTGGATGTGAAGAAGGGCAAGGATTACACCTCCTTGAGATTTGCAGAGCCTGAGCAGTGTAGATGCTAAGAAAATATCATTACTTTTAATAATGTGTCATGTTTAAAGTGGCTATCTCACGGGTCACTTCAACAACCTCAGAGAACACTTGGCTGTGCCTAGCATGCGACAACTTGGGCTGGCAGCTGAGGAATTCTGCATGTCCCCAGAAAGGAATGTGACCTGGCAGCAGTTGGGGTGGAGGTTACCCAGGGTAGTAAGTCTGGATGCAAAATCTACTGTGGGTGTCACCATGGCAGCATCACTACTTTGCAAAACCCCATTCAGGACCTGTTAAAGGGGTCAACACAGAATGCCAACACAGAAACAACTGTTGAGCATAGCCTGGAATAGAGGACTGAACCACAGCACGTAAAGGTTATGCTGTACCTTTCCTACCTTATTGTACAAAAAAATGCATGGAAAATATTCTCAACTGTGCTTAAATCAAGGACTCCCAAGCTTCCCTTTTGGGGAACTATACTCAAACCAATAGGTTGTTAGGGAACTCATTCATCATATTAACATAAACCTGTAGCAATGACAGCAATTGCTATAAAGATAAGGGGAAAAGAGGAGGCTGCTTCTGAACATACTTATACAATCCTGCCTGTAATAAGGTGCTATTGTTTTTGGAAAACGTGCACATCTCCTTTGGCCCCTTTTCATTCACTGTGTTCTAGTCTTTCCTTCTTCCAGTGGTGCCCCCTTGGGGGGAGTGAGGTAGCCGGAATTGCTGTGCCCCCAGCATGAGTCTCTGCCCCTGGGAGGAAATCCAAGTCAGTGTGTTGCTTGTTCCAGTCAGAGCTTGCCACATAGCATCCATGTTTCTGGAGCATTACACTGAATATGGCTTCTGACCCTCCTTTCATTAACATGTATTCTCCTCTCTCTGTGCTCAAGCCCATGAAGCTGTGAAAAGGGATGCGGATAGCCTTCCTGCAGAACAAGCTGTGATGGAAATGACCCATTTAACCATTAATCTAGAAAGTGTAAGAAATCTCCAAGCCTGTTGAACCACATGCGTGGTGATGGGGATTACCCCATTCTTTCCCTAGGAATAAATATTTACAACTCCAGATGGTGCCGTATACCACCAGCAAATGTTTCTGCTGAAGAAGCTGCTGAGGTGTTGAGTGCTGATTTAACCAGTGGCAGGATGTTGCCTACTGTTTGCTTAAGATGGTATTTTTATGAAGATAAAGTGTCACGAGAAAACTTTAGTTCGTATTCTCTGATGTCTTCCGATGAAAACTACTGCTCGAGTTTTCCCAGGTTCTGCATGCACAGGGGCATACGCCTCGCGTGCTCACCTTGCACACAGCAGAGCTGTAATTTGAACATTGTTTCTGTGCTCAAACCGATGGAGAGCTGAGGAGGAAGCGTGACATTGACAATGTCCTTTTAACATTTTGATTGGCAGGTCTCTACTTCCTGCCACTCACAATACCCAGAGAGGAAGCTATCTCATTAATAACAAAGAAAGAAAAAATTGAATGCCACTGTCTCGTGTTGTCTAGGTGCAAGTTATAAGCCTTTGCTGACATCTGCAAGGCGGAGTAAACACCTGCATTTCAATCACTGGGAAGGGCAGACTACACTCGTGCTCCCCAAGGCTCAAAATTCAAACCATCACTGTAGGGGAGTCCTATTAAAAAATTAAAAAACAAGTCTAAGACGAGAAGGCAATAGAGCCACCCTGCTGTGCTCACCCCCAGGAAGAGCAGTCAGGGTTACTGGCTGCCAGGCTTTTAGCCCGTGGCTTGGAGCGACTCAGGCAGAGCATCGCTGGTGGCTTGTAAAAGAGAGGTTTACTTTGCTGTGGAGTGCATGTATATGGCCTGAACGGGACTGCAAGGGTACCTGAAAGGTGAGTAGCTTCAGCAGCAAGGAGCAGAGTCCAGACTGATGCTGACACTGCTCAGAGGAAGAGATGAACCTCAGCTCTCCCCAGGAGCATGAGCACACAAGGTATTGCACCTTGCTATGGGGCACGTTGCTGGGCGCTGCCAGAACACAGTGGGGCAGAGGCAGAATGGGAGAGAAACCACCACAGGAAACAAGCTGATTCAGATGCACTGGAAATATAATGCTTGGTTCCTGCCTGCGAAGGCAGATGGCAAAGCCAGGTGCCCTCTGACAACCTCTGAAACAGCATGTGGCACATAACACGAGAGAGAAATGAAAGTCCCTCGAAGTGAAACTGATGAACACGGAAATTAAAACTGAAGGCAGAAGTGAGGAAGAATTGCTGAATAACCCTTTGGAGCTGGCACGCTCAGACGTGGGCTGAAACTCTGGGCAGCGAGCTGCAGACATGGATGCCTGTAGCAGTCCATGCAATGCTTTAACCAAGTTGTCTGTTTTTATTATGGTGCCCTTTATAATATCCTCCTTGCTCAAGTTTCCGGTGGCACTTCTCTATTCTTCAGACCAAAGCAGATTCAGCATTTTTTCCCCCCTTTTTAAATCACGAAGTCCCAATTCCACTTTAGGGAAAAATAAAATAAAAACTTACCTGTTCTCCTGATAGTTTTCAGGTTAATCTTCTTGGACTACTGTTTTCCTCCCTCTGTAAATAAATATATGAATTCTCAGGTGAGCAGCTGGAAGGCAGGGGGTTTGTTGCTTCTCTTCTCAGGGTGTTTTGCTCAATGGACCTTAGCACATGTTTTTCAGTCACCATTCCTTCTCTTGGTATTCCCTTTCATCTCAATCATAAAGACAAATAGAAAATCTTAAAAATATTTCTAGGATGGAAGACAGCAGCAGCATGAAAATCTTGGAAAATTAGCCCCTTTCTCCACAGCATAAGCAATAGAAATTTAAACTACCTTCTCCCCACCGTACTGATGTAGGCAGATCATCTCTTAGAAAAAAATGTTGTGCCCATTTGCTTATGGTTTCTAGAATGGTTTAAACAACTTTTTAGTGGTATTAGCCATGTCCGTACTAGAGGGGTTGGATTGTGTCATTATCCATTTCAGACTAATAGTGCTAAATTGAGGGCCACAGTGCAATGCTAGATTTGAGCCTGTATTAAGTTTTTGGGTGGCAGTGGTGTCCAGCAAGTGGCCATTGTTGTGTTCAAGCCCCTTCACAAGCCTGTACTTGTGCCTCATTTCTCCCACTTGGTTTACATGATGTTGTCCTCTGGGAGGGGGTTCATTCTTACTAGGGGTGTGGTAGGATGCTCTGAGCTGGGGACTTTTGGCATGGCCATTTTATCCATCAGTACCTGTGTTGTGTCCCACAGGCTGGTTGCCAATCATATGGACACTTGTTTCAAGTCAAGTCAGCACAAGATCAACTCCTTGTGCTATTCAGAGCTTTTATTATTAACTTTTTATTTTTATTTTTATTTTTTTTTCCATTGCAGAACATAGTGTAAGCAGTGATGAGTTATCAGGGTCTTCTGCTGTTAAACTGCTTTATTTTCTGTATTGAAGTTCCTACTTCCCCCACAGTCCCTGCTGCTCTTCCTGAACTACAAAAGGAAGCTTCAGGCAGTGCCACGGAGTAGGGGTAAATAATAACTTGTAAATTAATCCCAAAGCAAGGTGACTTCAGTTACAACAATATTTTCCACTCTCTTTTTTTGCTTTAATGCAAAATGAAAGAGATCCACACCCCAGTGGAAAAGCAGGCTACTTTTTGAAGGCACTAATACCATTTTATGGTACCATCCCTATCTTTAGTGTAAGAGAAAGACCTGAAAAGGTAGCTGTTGTATTACCTTACGTGCTTTGTATAGCAGCATGGGTTCTCTCTCTCTGTTTCCCCTCGTTTGCTTGTAAAAGAATTTATCTTCTCTTAAACAAATGCCAAAGATTAAGCTAAACAAGCACCATATAAATAAATGCCAAAGATTAAGCTAAACAAGCACCATATTCTGACCCTGCTCTCTAGGTCTCTGTGAGCCCCACGGTCCCAGTGGGTGGGTTAATCATGCATCTCGAGGCCATCTGAGTCTTGCGTGCTGTACAGACTGCATGATTCCCTGGGCTTGAGTAGGGCTGGGTGCTTAATGAAACCCTCTGTCTGCAGGTCAGCTGTGTGGCAGGAGGGCAGGCAGGTACACAGCTGTATTAATGGCCAGCTCGCTGTCTCCTTACCGAGTGGAGAGAATGAGAGAGGAATAGCTCTCTTCCTTGGAGGTGAAAGCAGTTATTTGGGTGAGAGCAGCAGGAATGAGAGCACCCCAGGGATGTACCCTACTGCACAGCTGAAGTAGATGGAGCGTCAAGCCTTTATTAGCGGCTTGCTTTTACAAAAACAAAGGAGCTGCAGCTATACCAGCACTCTAAGAGCATCAGTGCACACAGTGGCATTCAACAGAGCCTACTTTTAACACTCTTCCTGCCGCAGATAATATAATTGCTGGAGAAAACCAGACATTAATAAGGTTATGGGGTCACATCTCCATCTAGTGTAAATTGTGGAGGGCCAGTGGTTTAAAAAGCCTCATGTCAGCTTAGAGCATCCTGGTGGCTGGCCTCAAGGCTGCTGCTGCTGCTGTGTCAGTTCCCCAGGCACTGTGGCTAAGCCTGCAAGAGGGCAAGAACCTCTTGAACTTGCAGACCACAGCTGCTGGGCACTCGAGGCACCTCAGACAACCGCAAAAAAAGTGTTCGTAAGATGAAATACAAAATTCATGAGTCCCTTTTGAAAACTTTGGCTTACAAAATGTGTATACCCAGCTGGCTTGTTTGGGATGTCTCTTACTTCTCCACTTACCGAGACAGGTGGGTCTGGGGAAGGGTTGTTTGCTGGTGCTGATGGGAGCAGAGAAGGGCCTGGAGTATTTCCATGATCACACTGGGCAAGGTGAGAACATTCTCTGATGTCTACTTCTGCTGATGCAGGCCACTCTCTGGACTTACCTGCCTTTCACCACCTCCTGCACAGACGGCTCATGTTGTCTCTTTTATATCTCTAACATAAGTGTCTCTCAGCATCATGCCCCCTTTCCTGTGCCAGTTGTACAGCAGAGCTGAGCTGGGTGTGAGCATTCAGGTCTGACATCTTTTCCCAGAGACACCACAAGGCTGGGAGTTGTCAGCTCAGCTGCACACACCCTCATTTCCACTGGGGGAAGTGGACCATTTTCTCCATCCCATTCCTATCTCTAGTGCTAAAAAGAGGAAATAGTGATGTTAGTCCACTCACCTGCTCCACTTCCTTTAGGAAAGTAACTTCTGATGTTCTTCAGTCTCTGTAGTACCAAGCAATAAAACCCACCCCCCCACCCCTCCCCTTTTTTTTTTCCTCCTATATTTATAAGCTGTAATTCTTATCTTGTCACCCCCTGGAGTCCCATGGAGAACACCACAACCACAGCTTCACGTTCTCCTGTGATTCTACCTTCCCTCCTGTGATTGCAGCTGTTTCTGTGCTAATTACCCTGTCTAGCTCAGTTGGTTGAGTGCTTCTGTTATTAAATAAACACTGCTGTCGTATCAGCCTCTGGTGAATTTCTGGAAGAACTACCAGAAAACTTGGAGCATCCTGCTGCCTCTGCCTCTTGTGGGATAGATATGGGAATATGATTTAGAGTTTGTATGTTTTTATAATAACACATTCATCTTTTTACAATCACTTGTCAGTGAAGGTATTATCGTTATTTTTCAGTTTCCACTGGACATCCATTCTTTGTTGATGTTCAAACTTCCTTATTTCATAAGGGTCTGTATTTTCCATGTTAATGTTGCTCAACAGGAGGGTGCATTCAGGACACTTCCCACCTATTTAAAAGGGATAAAAACCAAAATATATATTGTCTTTCTATAGGATAAAGAAAGTCTCTGAAAAATGATGGGCTTCTATCATCATCTACATGTAGATGTAAAAGTAAAAGGGTTACAAACACAGCTCTTATTAGTTTCTACACCCAGTTTGTGTAGGCTCAACTCAAAAAGGCCTTTTGACCTCCTTTTCACTTGTGAGTGTGAAAAGCTTTTGACTTGGTCTGGCAATGTTTGACTTCTGCTTTCCAAATTAATTTTCCAAACACAGGGAACTGGGCTCAACCTCTTCAAGTCGAACCAGCATCTGATAATTTAACCCAGACGTTTTTGCACATCGTTGCCAGTAAAATTTAAACCAACCTCTGGAATTTAGTGGCTAGCTCCAGAGCTATTATGTGGCATGGCTGGTTGACTAATGAGAAAACTTGTATGAATCTGTTGTCCTGAATGAGATTCATTGGATATTCACAGAGGCACTGCAACTCATTATTCACCAATATCCCAGTGGTTGCTGGGAATTTATGAAAATGTTTGCAAATAGTAAATGCTCAAGAATACATTCTGGAAATGAGTTATTTGCTATTTGTTATTCACTGGTCTCCTGGCTGGAAGCATATCTCACATACAAATCTCAGCCAGTGAGTCTAAGAGCAAAAGTTATGCCATATGACTATTCACACATCATGAGTGACTGGGAATCAAAGTGAGCCATTTGTGAACAAATTACATTTTGAAAATTATTTATCTGTACTAACTGGCAAAGATTTATAAACATGAGTTGAACTAAGCATGTTTGGAGCAAGTCAGTGCTTTTCCCTAATGCTTTCTTCATCTGTCCAAGAATTTCACTTTCCATTAAGATACATGATATATAAACACATAAAATTTTAGTCTCTTGCCTGAGCCACTGGGAGAAAACTCTTCAAAATATGAGCAGAATATAGCCAATGCAGTAGTGTATTCCAGAGCCCACAAATAACCCAGTCTCTGCAAGACACATGAATTATCTCATTTATCTCAGTTGAACCCTGAATGTGAAACTTGAAAAGCATAAGAATGGTGATGACCAAAGTAGTATTTCACTTTGATAGTTAGTATTTCATTGTTTATTAAAGACTGCGTGAAATGTGTGCATGGGGGATGGTCACATGAAAGACCAGGAAAAGATGGAGCAAGTAGCGATTTACAAGTAGGATGAGTCTGTTAGAGGAGCAGAGCTTGAGAATGTTTCCTTCATTTGAGTTTCCCATCCTCAGTCCCTGCTTATGAATATTGAATGCTTTGACTAGTTTATGAATCAGCACAAGCACACACACACACAGAGCAAAATTGGGAAAATGTTTGCTTCCATGGGTTTTATTTAACCACCATTTTCCTTAAGACATAACAGAACCCAAGGTACATAGAGGAATTGCCAAAGAGGTGTAGCTGCTGCAAGTCTCAAGGGAAGCTTACTTTTGGATATTACTTCTCCTCCCAGGACTAGCTAGTGATAGATTTAGTCCCTGAAGGACAGATCATCCAAGGAGCCAGTTCTCATGCAGCAGCACTCTGAACCTCTTACACTCCTGAGAGTTTTGCAGCACGGCACTACAGTGGATGTCAATTTGCTCATGTATTTCTGTTGCAACACAGTTGTATCACATCTGTCTCAGCAAACTCGCTCATTGTTTTCAGGAAAGGGTAGAAGTGACCCAGGAACTGTTGGAGGCAGGAAGAGCCTCCCATGAACTTTGGGATGGGACACAGCAATTCCTTTAATGCTGGAGTATTCCCTCACTCATGGCTTGTATAAATAATGTCAGGCTGGCCATACAGAAAATCTCTTCATGTCCTTGCAGTCCAAATTTGATTCACAGAAATTCTCTAGCAGGACTGGGGTGAGGTGGGGATAAATGAGGGTCAGGAGATGTCCTACATTCACATCTGAGCAGAGGCATAACTAGAAATTTGATAAACATCTCATGCATCTTCTCTTCTAATTTATGAGATGGAGTCCAGTGCTGGAGATGTATCTGCCACAAGGGATCGTGCAAAACAGAGTGCCCCCCTTGCACACAAGTGGTGTGTAAGACTGTGTTGTGGGAGGGCAGCCACCGAGGTAAGACAGAGGACAAGGCACCATCCCAGCTGCCAGGGAATGTGAGGCAGGAGGCTGCTGGTAGAGGTCTGTGGTTTGTGCACAGCACTGTGCAGCTGCAGTAATGGTGCTGATAGTGAGAGGTGGCAGAGTCGTGTCTGAATACCACTGCTGGTGGACAGGAGCTGTGATATCTGCTACTGTCTCTGGTGGCTTCTCTTCTCTAGCTTGTTCTGATGATGTCTTCACCAACCCACCTGTACAATGAAGGTAATGTCAATTACCCATCTTTTGGGAAGGGAGAGGAAAAAGGCTATGTGAAAAGCAAGCTAAGGAGTAGTTAGTAAAATGTCAGGGAACACCTTATGAATAATTAGTGTAGCAGCGAAGCGAAAAAGATAGGAAAATCAGAGGCTTGCGGTGTATAGGACCAGTCAGAGGAAAACACTGTGAAATGCTGGAACAGAGAATGTACAGAAAAGAGAAACATCCTTTCAGAAGTCAAAATGAAGAGGTGGATAAAAGCTGTCAAGGCTTTTCCATCTTTAACTTTTTTGTTGCAATGATGAGTGACTGTTTACCCTCCTGTTGTTGTTTCCATTTCAGTGAAGGCCACAACACTTTGGGTATAGCTGGGGAAAAAATAAAAAAAAATAAAAAAAATGAAAAAAATAGAACCATCTGGAAGTAACGAGTCAAGGATAATGTAAGATGACAGTAATTAATTCTTCAAAATAAAATTCCACAAGAGGGGGAAAGAAAACAAGAAGAAGGAGAGTTGGGAACTAGGCCAGCTGGGAAGCCCAGGGGATGACTCTGGGAGTGTACAGAGGAAAACCAACCTGTTAGTCCCTCTGTGCAGCCTGCTGAGGGGTGCTTGTACCATGAATGGTACTGAGGAAACCACGGGGACTTGTAGCCTCCTGGCTCTTATGGAAACCCCATGGACACACTGACTGATCTGTTACCACTAGAAGTACCCCTGTTACCCCTCTGTGCAGACCTGAAGGGGGCAGGGAAAACGAGCACTCTGAACAGAGAGCTTTGCTCACCTTAGTTCTTCTATCTTTTTGAATAAAGGTTAACATTTGTAACATGCTTTACACCTTTGGAGCTCTTTTCAGATTGGAGTGAGGTTTAAAAATAAGCCAAAATACTCTTAATTGTGCATGTAGAAAACAAGCCAGAAGGTTTGTAAGAGATTTGATCAAAGTTGTGTGAAAGGTTCATGACAGATATAAGACAAACTGCACATTTCCAGATGCTCAGGCAAGGATTTTTACTGTTGCTCTTCCCTGTTGCTTTCCCGTGTCTCACTGTTTTTTAATATCAGCACGTGATAGCCTGGGTACAGCAATATGCTCAACATGAGGTGGGAACTGCCTGAAGCAAAATGGAGGCTGAAGCCACTTTCCTGCTAAGGCCTGAAATTTCAAATTCTTTTGGAAATCCATGCACACATTGAGGGGAGGACCAAAGCTACTCTGAAAGATCTCAGCACAGCATTTGTGGTAGTAGGTTAAGTTGCCTGCTCTGCCTGGGAGGCATCACAGAAGTACAGGCATCTGTGCCATGTTTATCATCTTTAGGCAGCAACTTTCATTTGTTTGGTTTATAAAAGAAGGTTTTGGGGATACAGAAGCAGAGCAGGTTCTGGAAATTGCTACACTGACAAATAGCCTCTCTCCCTGCTCCTGACCTCCTGATTGTTCATGTTGCACATATGTTAGCTTGTCTGGCTCTAAATCATTCTGATATCTAGCCTGCTTAGAAACCTTAGACTTCATTTGACTTTAAAAAATCATAACACTTCTCTTTATAATTCAGTGTTTTTTGGTGACTCTCTTGTTGTCTTGTTGATGACAGTTCATGGTTGGATAGTGAGGACTTTTTCAATATATTTTTGAACAATTGTTTTGTTTTTTTTTTTTTCCTCTTGCACTGTAAGTGTCACCAGACAGATCTTGCAATATTGCTGTGAAACCTTTTCAGAAATCCTCACTTGCTAGGTTCTCTGCTGGTGAAACATTGAACAGATGCAGACAGGTAATGCGGTCTTCTGGGGAGCAGCAGCAGGGAAAGATCCTGATTATTAGTTAATATTATGTCTTGAACAAAGAGTTTGAAAGAAATTGCCTGTTCTCCAGTACTGGTGAAGCGGAGGCAACCCTTAGCCCAAGTAGCAGAGCAAAACTGGTAGTGGGGAGCTGAGGAAGATGGTGTGTCCAGAGGGTCCTGAGGAGTTCCTCACCATAAAACAGATTTTCTTGTTTTTTCTTAAAACAGGAACAAATATTTCAAGTTTAGCACTGGACCATTTGTTATGTCAAGCTGCCCTATAATTATAATCCAGCTGATATCAAGATCTTGCTATATGAGTATTTTATATGCTTATATTAAATGAGAGCGTAGGACTAAAGCATCTAGAGTCTGGGCAAGGTGGACAGAAGTTTGGAGTAAGATCCAAAAGAGATCCCATCTCATTTGTCCATGGAAAAGGACCACGCACACCATACACCGGTATGCACTGAGGTCTAAACTCCACCTGCAATTGGAAGAGCTCAAGTCAGTACGTACAACAACCCTTACCCTGGATTGCCAGAACTGGGTACAAGCCTGAATCAGCCTCAGGATGCAGACCTGTGTAATTTGGACTAAAGAAGTCTCTCTGAGGGCTGGCAGCAGTTGTTTGCTATCATTTGCAATGCAGATCAGTTACCAGAACATCCTCTGGTAAAAAAACAGAGCATCCTCTGGTAAAAAAATACACACCTTACATTTATTTATTTCTCAGAGCTTAACTGGTTTTGTTTTAGAAGAGTACCAAGAGGATGCAACAAAGAAGATGGGTCAGAAGGAAAGATACTGAAGCTGTGAGCGTGCTCTGCATTACGGGAAAGGTACTTCCAAAGCCCACTGATGGGCATGATTCATTTTTCCTAGTACTGCTTGATGCACTCAAGACTTTCACATGAAGCTGACAGCTATGTTGTGCAGATGTCTCAGATACCGGAGGCGTTTAGAGGACTACTTTTAGGCAACTAAATCGGTACCTCTATCAGCACAGTGTTGTGCTGCACTGAGGGTCTGAGCAAATTCCACACGCTGCAGGGTGTGCAGTGTGGATTGACCCTAAGAAGGTGCCCTGTTCCCCCAGCCCATCCCCACGGGAGCGGGCAGACAATGGAGAGGCTGTTGTGTTCTCAGGTCTACTCCTCCAGCAGTTGCCTCCTTCTCTGGCAGCCCTTCTCCTTCCTGCTCTCTCTCTTGATGTCTGGTGTTCATGCCCTGCGGTGGCCACAGGTTGGTTTTCTGAGTGTGGAAGAAGCCAGAGCCATGCTGAGCTTCTCCTGAAGGATGGGGGTGTCTGAGATGGGTGGCAGGGTGTGCTGCCAGGCCAAGGAACCCTAACCTTGGGACAGGTCTGGAGTGGCTGTTAAGGAGCATGGCCAAGGATGAGTGAGAACACAGGCTCCGTAAGTTGTGCTCAGGATCGTGCTCACTCAACAATCTCCTCCAGATGTTGGAGGCGCAAAGGTGACTTCTGGCTTTCTTTGTCCCCTGCTATTCTGTGGATTGCATTACTTCAGGCACGGCACAGCTTACTGTTTCCTGCCTTCTTGTTTTTCTCTTCCAACACCAGCCACCCACTCTTTTTGACTCTTTCCCAGCCTATTTTAACACCAAGTTTTTAATGTCAACATAGAGACAGAAGATCCCTTATTCCTACCCCAAAACGGTTGGAAATGTAGCCTCGCCCCATACAACCTCCTCTCTCAAAATCATCAAAGCTAATAGCAACATCACTCTCCTGCATCCTGCCTGCAGGTTTTGGTTCCCTACAGATGGAGTTTTCATTTAATCAAGCTCAGACTGAATGAAAGCAGCACTATTAATTAAACAATGGCCCATCTGGTGCATCGCAAGTGTCTACAATACTGGGAGATTAATATCAATTACATCAGAAGCTGAAGGGATGCTAAGACCTGCAGAGACACATTGTTTGGATTGTGTTAGAAACCAGACAGAGGAGGAGTATGGTCCTGTGGAGAGATCTCTGGACAGGGAGCAGAGGATGCTGGATCCTGTTAGCAGCTCTGAAGCTGATATTCTCTGTGTGGTTGGAGAAGTCACTCCTGGGAAGGTGAAAGTCAAGGAGAATTTGATGCATCAGTCCCAGGTGTAATTTTGAAAATACATCCTGTGTTGCTGTGCCCCAGAGTCCCTCCACTGTTAGATGCTGTAATACTATCCACTTTTCTCCAAAACACACTTCAGGAGCTACAGAGAAAATGGTCTACATGGACTAGGGGTAAAAAGCTGGAACATCTGTTTTCAAATCCCAGTCTGTAGTGTTTCAAAGTTCAGTGTGTCATTTCCTGGCTCCAGCCCAGACACTTTCCTGTTATCAGTTAGACAGTTCTCGCTCTAAACTTGTACTTTGGGTAAATGTTGATTTGGAAACCAGATTGTGTTTTCTACAAATCATATCCCAGCCCACTGGTGCGGCCAATGCTCTCCTGTCTTTTCTATGTCCATCATTCTGTTATAGCATCCATCCAGAAATTCAGGACAGATGTCACATGTGCGATGAGACTGGCATGTCTGGCACTAGAGCTGTACAGCTGAAATACAATCATTGTGGGACATTTGGACCCCCACTTTTGCCTGTGGTGGCAGTGGTAGGTGTGTGTGCAGTTTAATCATGTCCTGGGTTCACTTATGAGAGCACAAGGAAATAGGATTAGATTTTTTTTTTTTAATAATAATAAAAGAAACCAGCTCTATTGTGTTATTTTTAGAGCAGCTAAAGGCAAGCAGTTGTGTGCGGTAAACACTGAACACCTGTGATGAATACCTATTCAAGCAGAGATGGAGAAGTGTTACTTCATGGTAAAAAAGGAAAACCTATGTCTGAGACAGCAGCAGTTACAATGCATTTGTTATCAGATATATGAGCTTTATGTCTTCCACGTTTAGCTGTTCAGGGATGCTAAAATGTTACAACAAGTGCTTCTGGACGCAAAGTCTCCTGTTTAAGACCCTGCCTGACAGCTCATACCAGGTCTTATTCCCCCAGAAGACAAAGCTGATTTCCAAACACAGGTCTGCAGACTTTTTGCTTGAACAGAGATTAAGTCAATCAGATGCCAATACTTTCCTATTTTTTTTTTCCCTCCCTTAATAGATTTCAATAATTATTTTGGCTTCGGGCTGAGTAAATTCAATGTCAGACATATTGGCTTCCTACACTGTAAAGCTGCTTTGTTCCTACACTGTAAAGCTGCTTTGGCCAGATGGAATAAAACAAGGGTGGGAGAACCAAGCTGGAACAAATAGAAACTGTCCCAGCCCTCAGATTTAATAATCAGCCTGGCTCGAGAAGGTTTGGAGGCTACAGGAGTCTTTAGATGAATAAACACCTATCTGCATGTCCCCTGGGCTGAAAGGCTCCTCACAAGTTTCCTGTCCCATATGAGGCCACAGGTGGGCAGATACATTGGTGCTTCTTAAGCAAGTGCTGCCCCTCAAAGCAGAGAAACAGATTAATGAGCTGGTCACACAACTTTATGCTGCTCGGTGCATGGAAGGGGTCTCGATACTGATTTTCACATTTGTGAAAGCTGTGAAAAGAAAGTGTCTTTGTGGTTGGTTCTGCAGTCTCCAGCTTATACTGGATGCTGCTGCATGGGACGTAACTCTTACTGGGATGCACCTACAATTTAGGGTGATCTTTCTTTGGGGAATGGGATATTGAAAAGGATTTTGATGCAGCTGTTCATATTATCCTGCAAAAACAAAACAACAAACAAACAAACAAACAAACCTAGCTTAATTTCCTTTGTTTTTCAGGGGTTGAGGATGTAGAGATGTCTCTTCAGCAACACAGATACACTTTCTTTTCTTCCTTTGTTGCAGTTCATGGGAATCTGGAGGAACGCATGGGTCATATTTGCAGCCCATAGAGCTACCAGCCCTCCTCTGACACCTGTATTCAGGAGAGAAGAATTGTCTTTGGGTTGACACTGGGACACTTCGCCATGGTTGGCTTGTTCCCTGATCCCCAATTTTAAATGTAAATTCTACTATTTTAGTCTATTAGTAGCTTTCTCCTCTTTTATTTTATTTTATTTTATTTTATTTTATTTTATTTTATTTTATTTTATTTTATTTTATTTTATTTTATTTTATTTTATTTATTTTATTATTTAATTTTATTTTAATTTCATTTTAATTTCATTTTATTTTATGGTTTATGCTTCAGAAAGATGAAAAAGGAATGTTGAATGAGAACTGCCAGAACAGTTTAGAGGAAGCTCAAACACTGTTTTCCTGTAATGCTTTCTCATTTGTGCTATGGGGTATCCCTGAGAGTAAAAACTGAACAGGCAGTTGTAGCTGAGAAAACCTCCAGGGACAGCTTCAGGAATCATCTAGATTTAGAACCACGAGGAACAAAGAAAGTTGACCTTGTAGATGCCTCAGACCTATCCAGGATTCAGGGAGATTTCCAGGTTAAATCTCCTGTAGATCTAATGCAAGGCAGGGAATGCAAAGGGCAAATGTTAGCTCCAGCCTAATGGTGTAGAACTGAGAGGGTTAATTATTTTCTGCTGACCTCATAAATCTCTGGTCAAAGCAGTGTTCTCAACTAAGTGAGCTTAAGGTCTCCTTGGCAGAGATAAGGGATTGTTGCCACCCCTGAAATAAGATTTGGGGATGGGACACATCCATGTGTATCTTGTTTGCACATCTGTCCCCATGTAAAATCTACATGTTTATTTTTATTGATGCTCTCACAGTTTGACAAATACATTTTTCTATGAAGAGAAACATAATTAACTTAAGTCATTTATATTAATCAGAAGGGGAAAAAATCATGCAAAACGGGTAATTTTGCAAAGAACAAGTCGGGTAACCTAATGAATATAGATGATGCTGATTTATGTGTTTACCAAAAAGTAAAACTGAGCTGGGGGGGTGGAGGAAGAAAACAGACCAGGAAAATGGACTGTTAAATGATGCTCTATGATTTTTGTGGAGTCCTGCTCAGGAAGTGTTTCAAATGTAAATGCAACTTTTCAGTGTGCTTACTGGGACTAAATTACTCAGAATGACAAACCAAGACATTATTGGATTCACTGTTTCTAAATGATGGGCTGACCCTCAGTCCCACAAATGAGCCACACTGGTAAGTGTTTTTAGTTGTTTACTCAGCTGGGAGTTGTAGGGCACAGCCATATCGATTGGGAGCTCTTCTGGTGTCCTGAAGCAACATTTCTGTAAAGACTCTGCACAATTGCAGGAGGAAGGATTTGCAGAATTGCTAGGCGTTTTGGTCACATGGTGGTGCACTTTGTGCACACACTTTAAAATCAGGCCTTAATAAACCAGGCATGTTCTGAATGCTTATGAGTCTTGTCTTGGACAACCAGTGCAACTTTTCATCCAAACCGAAGCCAGGCAAATGGAGCCATGTGCGAGCTTGAGCATGCAGATTACAGAGTCACACTCAGCCTAGCTAGTGGGTGACTGAAAGGGCTTTGTCTTAGGGGCTGTTGGAATGTACTTGCTGATACTGACCAGATAAAACTCGGATTTCTGCTCTTGTCCTGGATTCAGATGTTCTCTGCAGAATCTATCAGGAGAAACCTGACCCTGATGAGGAGCCTTGATGAGCAGGCTCCTTGGAGGTACCAAAGACGGAGGGATCAATGGAGCCTGACCTCCAACCTCATTGCTAGAGACCATCCTTTAAGAATCAAGCTGCAGCATGCTTGTTAACATGGCAAAGTTTGTTCAGGTCTACTCTAGCTTTTCTGTAGTTTGCAGGGTTGTGGAGGTGAAAGCTGGCACTAGTAGTAACCATACTTAAGCAGGAAAATATCAACTGGATATGCTTCTTTTAACACTGAGGTTAGTGGCATTTGTGTCCATCCCACTAGATACCTACTCCTACTGACCCCACAGGATGAGATGGAATAAGTCAAGTTCATCAGCAGGCTATTACCACTCACCACTGCTGATGTGTAATAGGTCCTGTTTTTTTACCAGGGAGAAGGTGCATTTTGCCACAAAGCAAATGCAGACATCAGACTCACTGTCTTTTCTCTAGGAGGTGCATCAGATACTTGTGGGATAAAACATAGGGTTGAAATGCCAGTTGTGAAATCAGTGACAAAATTCCTATGGGCTTCAAAGGTGTCAGACTCGCCTGTAATGCACCGGCTAGTTTTACAGCCAGATGCACAACACATTGAGGGGAATTCTCTCTGATCCCATTTGATGCCATTAAGTGTGTATATGGAAGGATTTTTGCTAAGTATATACGTACTGAAAAGTGTCTTGGTCTTTTAAAAAACTGCTAAACCCAGTAGGAACAAAGGATTTACCTTCAGAGATACATCTAGCCTAGTATCTCAGACCTGGTACAAGAACTTGATGCTCCAAGGGAAAGCTAAAGAAGCCCTAATGTACCCCAACAGGCATACAATAGACTCTTTCATGTTTCCTCTTTCCTAAATAAAAGCAAGGGAAATCTGGGCACAAGGCTCTTCTTAGCCTCAAGTCTCCAGGAGGAATTATTACCTCAAATATTCAATGCACTTTTATCAGAACCTGTCACAGTTCTGAACATGGCAGTCTCAGATTCACAGCTTTGTTTACTTGGGTTGCCTAACATGGCTAGATTTGGGAGTCATATTTTATTAATCTTTTAAACAATCAATAATTAAAAGCAATAAACTTTGTTGGAAAGCTGCTTTTATCCCAGAGTATTCCAGAGAGGTTTGCAGACTGCATTCAGGGAGCAAGGGAGCACAGAGCCACCTCTATGGTAGCACATAGCAGCAGTTTAAGGCTGCACAGTTTGATGTCTGCTGGAAAGTAAATGAAAAATATTACTTACTACTTCATCTTCAGCAAAAAATGGGGGGAGACTTAATATACTGATCCTCAGTAATGTTTCTGCAAGCATTTGTCCAGGACTGCAAAACACTGATACTGCTACAGTAAGAATGGGACTTGAGTGCTACTGGAAGTAAATTTAGCTTTAGTAAAAATCGCACGTTCATAGCTTTTAATTGTTGTTGCCTGCCCTCACTGGTGTGGGATCCAGCAGATATGGGTGCATTCCTCAGCAAGTTTTCCTCAGAGCCTTCAGCAGGAGGCAGCCCATGGCACTGAGGTTGGGACCTCCAAAGGTTTAATAGGAAAATAGAGCAAACATTTCTCCCAGCAAGGGCTGTCGAGCACAGGCACCATGTACCATGGGAAAGGCTTGTGCCTCCATCACTATTGTAATCCAGACTGGGTGTTTTTTTAAAGATCAGGACAAATGAATTAGGAAAGCCCTAATATCTCTGTGATGTGGATGGCTGGACTGGGTGATCAGGGTGTTTTCTTTCTGGTTCTGGTGTTTGCAAAATACCTCAAAGTTCAGGCTCTCACTTCTTTTGGATTCAAAATTGTTCTGCACTCAAAAGGAGTGATCCATGTCAGTGGTTAATTTTCAATACAATTCTCTTTAATGTTGTAGTTCAGGCTTTTTTTTTTTTTTGCGCAGATATGTATTAGGGACTGTCCATTTTTTTCTTCAGCCTCAAAAACTGCTGAATAATTTTCTCAGGGAGTTCTAATGAAGAATAAAATAGAAGTGCCACCCATAGGCAGAAAACAGGCCTGGAAATCTTAATTGGAAAACTTCTGAATATTATGAATGACTGAAAGCTATGTCGCCTGATGGTTTTAGGCTCTTTCTTGAGAGGATCTGAACCACTAGGGCATCTGTCACTGTCCCAAAGCCTAGCTCGATTTGATTAAGATTTACAAGGTGTTGTAAGAAGTATACCCCTCTGCTAAGTTCTCTTATATCCATGTATATAAACATGAGGAAGAGATTGCATGAATGAAAAAAACTGGTATATGATGCGGCATAAACTCTGGCAACTTGGACTATTAAATTATCACATGAGACACACTGAATGCAAGCCTCTTTCTGCACCTCTGTAGGGTATCTTTGTTGATGTTTTTGTCTGGTGCAACCACACCACTGCAATTTACACCTGTGAAAATCTTCTAGAGAAAACCTGAGCTTCTGCTCTGCTGCAAGCCATGTCACTTCAGGTATACTGCTTTTCCTGCTGCTGTTATTATTATTACTATATTTGTTCATTGCAAATGATGACCAGAGGTTCAGGACATACAGTTATATATAGGAACCTCAGTACCACCGGACTCTTGGAACAGAAACAGACTAAAACAACTCAGAGATAAATTCAGTGCTTTGTGATTTATGCACATTTGCAGAAGTCTTTTGCAGAGAACTGCCAGTCTTTGTCTCACTGTTTCTCATCTGCAAGTAAAGAATACAAGAGCCCATGAAAACAGTCCCTTCCGAATGTTATTGTTGCAATAGTGATCGTTTTTCCGCAAATATTTAGCTCCACGGTTGTCTGTCTCTTCCTTTCAGCAAACACAGAAGTGGCGGCGTGGTGCAGATAGGCGATGCTGTCTGGGAGTGCTCTTAAGGCACGTCTGCTCTGCGGCAGCCTCCCACATGCAGCTGGGTGGCAGAGCGTGGAGTGCTCTGCTGTCTTGCACAGGAACGAGGGTAAGACTGAAGCTGAAAAAAAAAAAAGAAAGAAAAAAAACAAACAAAAAAATCTTTTTTTTTTTTTTCAGAATAAGTTCTGGTTAGATAATTGCTGCTGTAGAGGCCCAGCTGCATTGCCTGAATTTAGTTTTCTCTCTCTTTAAACGTTGCCACCTATTTGTGTTCCTGCTTTCCCGTGATCCTTTGATCGTGGCCATGCCTTCACCTGTTCTGTCCTTGAATTTCTGTACATCTGAGAAAACTTTTCAGTACATGGTATTCAGCACTGGGTAGCCTCCTCCCTCTCAGGCACTTTCATCTCTCCTTTGAACCTATGTTTCCTCCTGCTCAGCTTTTGTTTCTCTGTTTAGCATCTCGTTATTCTGAGGGTCAAGGATGCTGCATAAAACCAAAGGGTTTATGTGCTCAGTTTCCCATATGGAAATTTTCAAGGGGCTATTATATAGCCTTCCAAAGGATACAGATTGCAAAGCAAAACATTGCTTTTGCTTTTGAACACTGGAGATTAAGGGTACGGGCACACAAACACCTTATGTCTTGCCGCACATCAGCAACTTCACAGCAGCTGCCTATGCATAGGATATCTTCCCTTTGTGCATGCAGAAGGGCGTGCCATTCTTACCACAGGGAATGAGCTGCCTCTCATTTACCATAAGTTAAGAGTGTACACATGCACGTGCAATCATAACAGTGAGGCTGGTGTGCTGCAGTGGGCTCTCTGCCTCCTTGTGCGGTGCCTCGTTCATCACAAATGTGACCCTCCGTCGTGCCACTGACAATCACACATAGCCTTGAACCCTCCTTTTCCTTCTCCTCTGGTCCCGTGCTGCATCGTACTGACTCCTTTTGGTGTTGTCTATCTTCTGCGTTCCCTATTACAATGGCAAGGGGAACTGCTCCAGTAATTTCTCATCTGAAGAGAAGAGCTAAGAGTGATAACTAGAGTACAGCAGAGCTTTTTATTTCCGGAGTGTTTTGTCTCCTCCCCTCACTCCCCGTACAGATGTCAGAAAACTGTTGGTAACAGAGTCTGGAGCATCATTTTCCAATCCAAGGAAAAGCTGCTTGCCTGTGCTGAAAGCAACATTTCACCCATTACTTACAGACAAAGTGCCACGCTAAGGTACAAGCTGTTGCAAAGGAAAAGTGATCGTATTTCTGTAGACACAGTGCTTCACACTGTAACCAGACTAAGGGGCCAGGCATGATCCCAAATGACACAGGAAACCTTTAACTGCAGAGAGAACTTAAGGACTGCAGATCCTTTTGTTGTTTTCCTTTTCCATGTGGTGTATAGTTTTGGCCATCACTGAACAGACTTCAGAAATAAGACTCATTCCTGAAGACCTGTGATCATGAACTCTGCTGGAATTGTATTTATCTCGGTAGACTTACTATCTTGGTTAAATTTCTGTTTAGAAAAAGATAACAAATATTAGTCAACAACATTGCCCTGAGGAGATAGTACCACCTATAATGGGTCATATGTCTTTTAAAACACATTTCACAAAAAGATGGAAACAATTTCACCATCATTATCTTAGCTGATTTTGATCATATTAAGACTTCACACTTAGAGCCATGTTTCTTTTGTAGATCTCACATTATTGTGCAAATATGAACAAATAATACTGTCATTTATATTTTACAGAGGAAAATTTTGACACTAAAGGTTCTTGGAGTTATTTCTGGAGATAAAACCATACCAAAATGACCTAGACTTTGAAGGCACTTCTGAGTCCAAATGTTACTATAGCTATAATGCAATAGAGTAAAAAGCAGCTGAATCTTTGGTAAGAAACTCCAAAACTTTGATGTTTGGCTCCAGTGTCCACATTTGGAGACTCTTTCTGGATGGTTTCAACTCTGTGGATCTTTCTGGTGCTTTGTACATGAGTGTTGTCCATAGATCTCAAGTCGATACCTCTCTATTTATTAATTTTGCTATTACTTAATGTCCAGAAAAGCTAATAAATGTACTGAGTATTTCCATAGCATTCCTTTCCTATGGAAATAATTGCTGTAGCTGGCAGAGTGATCCCTGGCAGTGCTGGAAGGCTCTGTGTGCTTTGGACAGTAAGACAAGAGCCATCAGTGTCATTCGGAAGATCACGTGTAAGAATCTGCAGTAGTACTAGGGAAAGGCCGGAGATTTTTTTTTTTTTTTTAGAAAACTCACCGATAAATTGGTCTCTTGGTAATCAGTGGACCATGTACATTTTTCATTACTTTTGGTTTTAAGGGTTTTAAAGGTAAGAGTTACCCTCTTTAAGGGTAACTATAATTTCTGAAGTTATCAGGGGTGCTTTCTCATAGGATGTTTTAAAACTATACCTATATCTAGAGCTTCACCTACAAAGTGAGTTTTAACACTGTCTGCCAGCAAAATAGGATCAACAAATTCTTATCATCCTTGTGAGATGCGCTGGACCAGCTGTAAACTGGAGGTGGGTTGGTGACCATTGAGGGGCTTTTGCCATCAGAGAAGACAGGCTCATCCAGGACTGAATAAGCAACACATTCATATTCCTGTACCATCACTCAGATATTCTCAGACAATTAAGCAGGGGAAATGAATTTAAAATTGAATACTCTTTGGTACAGCTTCTTGAAATTACTTTTATTAATCAACATTGATTTTTAAAACATTTTTTACATAATAGTGTCATAATTTTTCCTGTTAAAGAGAATAGTGGGGAACCTGGCGAAGGCTGGGGAACTAATGAATCTGATTTTGTATTCCATGTGCCGTGGCCCAGAAGCCAGGCTGTGACAGATTTCTTTATTGAACCTTCCGGCAGGCTTTTTGTGAGAGTCATTTTGTAAATGAGGGTTTGTAAGCCGTGACCATGGAAAAGGATCTTTGTCCATAACAGTGAATGGTTCGAGGGCCTGATTAATAGAAGTGAACAAAGGCTTTCACCTTGAAGGTCATCTATTCAGATTTAGCCCAATCTGGCAACTTTGCTTCTCAGAACTGTAAGGGATAGGAAGGATAAGACAGAAATCCAGGCACAAAACTGCACCACAAAAGTGTACACTGGGGGCAAGAGGGAGAATGCTCACATCATTAGGGCCGCCTACTATACGGGATTAATTTGTCTGCTAATCTCCCTAGGGACCTCTTGTGTTAGAAGGCTCTGCACTGCCCATTGGAGAAGCCTCTCTCTCTCGCTCTGTGGTCTCTTTAGGGGGCCTAAATGGATTAATCAGCTGAATTGGTTCATGTAAATACTACCCTAAGTGTGAGTCCTAGTGGCAGGCTTTCTGGGAAGACTGAGAATCAATTGTCTTGTCACTAAGAACTGTTTCTGCCATGCTGTATGTGTTGTGGCAAGGCAAGTTGCGTGCGCTGGGAGTCCAGGAGCTGTTATCACCTTCTTGGCACAGGCATTTCCTATTTCCCTTAGTTGCTGTGTCTCTTTCTAGCTTTGAATTTCTCTGTCAGATTTCTGGACAGAAACTGCTTCCTGCAATCATGCAGTGCCTGGATCATTGAAGAGAGATGATCCTCTTATTGCCTCTGATTGCTATTACAAAAGCAATATGTTGCGCAGAGGATAAGGAGGAGATAATTTCACCGGTGCTGCTTGTGCTGCCTCTATTTTGTGAACAGATTTTGAACTGTGTTAGGACTACCAAGAAATGAGTGGTATAGGGATGTAAAAAATCTGTTTTCTTATAAGCATGCAAAACCTGTAAAATTTTGTTCATGAAATGAAGGATTAACCCCGAGAAATCTATGTATTCAAAGATTCTGTGCAATCTTTAAACTTATTTATACATACCTGCTGGCCTGATTGGCTAGTCAAGAATTCACTGAAGATTAGGAGGAAAAATACATATTTGGGTTCTTTCTTGGATTAGTGATACATCTAGATGTTAAATGGGGAGAGGATGGAAGGAGGAAACCAAATGAAAATCATACGATAAAGTGGAACTGTAGGAACTGGGAGGAAAGGGCGATAAGGCAGTTTATTGCTGTTTAAGCATCAGCTAATCACTCCATTAATCAGAAAATCAAAACCAGACTGCAGGATGATTGGGTCAATTCACTAATTCTCATTAGTGGTGAGAGGGAAGAAATGACGGGGGATGGCTGATGTGCCTTCCCAGTACTGCTTTTCAAGTGGCTTTGGACAGAATAAAAATGTGTGAAATAAGGGGTGAAGTATGGTGTATCTGTGGCTTCTAGGACAGAGGGGATGAGGGTTTCTGCATAGGACTGGATAGAGTAATTTTTAAGCTCATCTCCCTGTTTTAGGTTTGCAAGTGACCTTAGAGACCACTGGAGCCATGCCTTGAGATGAGCTTACCAGGGCCATATGTGTCTTTGCCTGTTGAATGCCTTGATGCCAGGAAAACAAAACTGTGAGTATTGTTATCTTAATGGCAGTGGAATAAATCCTTTATATCAGAGGGTCATGGCTCATGGATTAGTGTTGGAGGCCCTGGCGTTAGACGCTAAGATAGTACCTTCAGAGAAATCAGTGCATCCATGCAGGCAAAATGAGTTTTACTTTGTTTACAAAAGTGATTATTGCTCACAGTGGTATTTCCTAATGCTTCCCAAGCAGTTTTTATTGCATACCTCCAAAATGCTGTATAAACTTTGTGAATTTAGCTTCAAAATATGCTCTGCTCTCCTTAGCATCTCCTCCTGCCCACCCTTGCCCTACTTTTGTATGTGATTATGGAAGTTAGGGCATGAGTTGCAAATTGTGAATTTAACAGTGTACCGCTCACAACTGGAAAGAGCTGCCAACTGCTAATTATTCACCAAAAAAAGTTCATGGATGACTGTGAATAACAGGTACATCTGAGAGTTTTCCAATCTGCCCCTGGATAATTCATAAGCCCAGAAATGGCAACATTCATTGTATGATTTATTTGTTGTGAATTGTTTACTTGGCTCTGCTCCCATGTCTATAACACAAAGCCAACAACAGTGGAACCAAAACAGACTTTCTCATGAGATATCCAGAGCTTCCTTTTTCAAATCTAGCCAGAAAATACAAGAAGAACAGCTTTTCTTGTGGCATTTTAGTATTTCCAGCCCCTGCTGGATCCCAGAAGGACGGAAGCAGTGGAAAAAATAAGAGAGAATAAACAGAGAAGAAATTTCTTTAAAAAGATCTTTCCCAAAAAGAAATTACTGGTAATTTGGTAATCCCAGTAATCCCATCATCATATCAAGGCTGTGCTTGTGTGTTGTCTTGCAGGAAACTACGCTGGGCAGTCACAACATTCCCTTTGGGACCTTGTGAATTTTAAAGTCTCCAAATGAAACAGCAGAAAAACATGCAGGGTTGAAGTAGAGTTGGTACCTGCATGTGTCCTGAATTATCTCTCGTATGTCTGCAGATAAGTAAAATGCATGCAGTCAGGATCCTGTAGCAGCTTGACAACAAAACATAATTTAAAGGGAACTATGGAGGTCCAACACTGTGTTAATTGTCAAAAATGAAGCTGGCCCTGGGTAGCCTCCTTGTCAGTTAGGTCTACAGACCTCCTCTTGGCTCTTCAGCCACAGAATACTGTTCGAGGACTGTCAGCTCTAGCTCTCCAGGGTGGCTCCAAATTGTAAGAAAAAAATCCAAACCCTAAAATCATTATTTTTATTTACAGTTAAAAAATCTTATATATTTTGGGGATGTTTAGTAGTTTGGGCTCTGGTTATTGAGCACTCTGTGTATACCGAGGGCCATATTTTCACATCTCAGCAACTATGAGAGCTAGGCAGACTAGAAGAACAACAAAAAAGATCCATCTCTGGACTCCAGGAGCTGGAGCATGAAGTAAAACACTGGTTTTATGAAAAGTGGCAAGACCAATCCCTGTTCTTTCTCTGTTGGTTGGCCTCATATGACATTTTCTTCTCTGTTTCCAGTGTGTGCTGTCAAAATATTTCATTCCTCTTCAGTCTCTGTGGTGACTGCAGATGATCCCAGCTCCTCCCTGGACCCCTGCCTTGTTTCTAGTTGAAAAGCGTCATGCTTTTAGGTAACAGATGTTTGACAGCCCAAAGAAGCCACCTATAATGAGGAAATAATCTCCTGAAATTGAATGGGAACATTAGCCTGGGCTTCCACATGTCAGATCTGAGAGAAAAGGGGAAGCGTTTTCGCTGTGGCCTCAGGCAGATCCAGGTTGGTGGGGTTGCCATAGCAATCGTCATGTTTATCAAATCAAGGCCTCTGTAATGAAACAGCAAAAGATGCAATTCAGAGAGCATTGAAAGTAAAATATACATATCAGTGTGTATTATGTTGCAAGAAAAGTGAGCAAGAAGATCGAACTGTCTCGGTGGTTTATGTATAAATGAAAAGACAGAGCCTTCTTTTGCTCTGAGTAACATAAATGACACATTTGCAGTGACTTCAGTGTCAAGAGGTGATATTGATTAAAATACAAGTAGTATTGTGGCACAAGTGCAAATCTCAAGAGGCATTTAGATGTGCAAAATAAACTTCTATTTAGTTCGTGTTATCCTGTGTTGGTTAATGACATCTTCTCCATTTCTCCAGTTTTCATTGAAAGAAATAGTCAGGCAACCAGAAAGTAGTGCTAATTTGGGCCTTTGTTTGAGCTGAGTGAAATAATCCATAAAAGCCGTGGTGGCTTATTACATAAGACAGCATTTGCCTATAGAATATTGATCGCCTCGTGGGAAGATCCAATTTTAAGATCAAGAAGATTGGAGCTATGGGGTAGTAACAGATGGTTGCTATTTTTTTTTTCTTAATTCTTGCACTGTTATTGATAAAAGCACAACCTTGTGCTATGCAAGCTAGTGTACCAATTGAGCTGGTTGCAAAGGGTAACAGGGTCAGCCCCTTGTTCAGTCAGGGAGAAGTATGATAGATTTGACTGGAAGAAATTGACAGCTCCAGGCATCCAGTTTGTATGAGAGGTCTGATGGAAGCGCTAAGATGTCTGATGGAAGTGTCTCGGCAGGTTCCATGCCTGCTTGTGCAAAAGACACTCACATGGCTTGTAGAGTGGGTGTTTGCACACATTGCTGCCTTAATCTGTCCTGGAAAGTTTCGTGATGGAAACAGAGATAGGGCTGTGTGTGGGAGAAACTGAAAGCTGACAGTCAAGGTCTGCAGAGGCACTGTCTTCCTGAGTGACTACAGAGAGGTCTGGAGAGGTTAATAACACACACGGCTAAATAAGTCTAAGACATGCCCCTTGAGTATAATGTTATAACTGAGTAAATTGCACGCTTCAGAAAATCCCTGCTTACATATTTAGCCACTGTTGGCTATGTGTCTACTCATGTCCCAGTGTGTACGTGTGAGTGACTGGAATAATTCCCAAGGTTAATTACTAAACCCACCAAAGTTCTTGACTCATTTGGAGCTGATGGAGACCACTGCACGTAGTCTTCAAATTTATCAGACAAACATGATTATGCTGGCCATGACACATGGCTTGACTAATAGCATATCAAACTGAAAACCCCTGCCTTGAGATGTGTCTCGGCCACAGGGAAAGTCTCACACACCATAAAATGGCAGCTGATGTGGGAGGAAAGTATTGCCCACCCACTGGATATTCCCCCTGCTGTCTTGCTTTTAAGTTACATTGCATAACTGGTAACTGCACAAATGTGTGACATTGTCTAACTTGGAAGCTCAGGATATATTTGCAAGTAGTTCTTCCTAAGCAGGTTTCTGATTGTAGGATGCAAAGCAGTCTAGTTGGCTTTGTCAATAAACAAAATGTCATTATTATCTTTGAAAAGATGTCTGAACCAACTGCCAGTGAACTTCCACCAAAGTTTTCAGTGGGAACAAGAGTTGTGAACAACCGGGGAAGAACATCTCCAAAGCATCTGAGAAGCCCAAGGCAATGTGCTGATCTAACATCCCCTAACCGCCTTTGCGAAGACGCTGTCAGCATAGCTGCATGTCACTGAGCTGCTGCCACACAAATCAGAAGTTCCTCTCATTGGCTCGCCTCCTGAGTGAGTTACTGTCGGAGCTTCATGTCCTCACCTTTCATTGCATGTTCCTGCACCCCCCACAAATGTCCTTGTTAAGAAGGTTTCTCCAGGAGGAGCTTTCTCTCCCTGAAGTGCACATCTTTTAAAGTCTGTATTCTGACAGACACACGCAAAATTGCAAACCTGTAAACAGATACGAAGGCTGGGCAATGAATCTGTCAGTTCCAAGGTTAGTTAATTTATAATCTGAAGGTCTTTTCCACTTCTAAGGCAATAATTATTATATCCTTAAAAAATGTGATTATGTTCCTGATTCAACACTAACTTAGGTGTGCAGTTATGGACATCCCTACTTAATAGAGCCCTTAAATATATGATTAAATCCTGCTACAGCCCACTCTTAGGAGTTAAGCTGAACTGGCACTTAATTCATTACTGCTTTAATAGACCTTCTACAAATCCAATCTAAATATGAAATAATGAAGCAGGAAGTACCATCCATAACAACAGAATGATGACATTTATTAACAGAGGTAGTCCTGAGTGCAATCTACGTTTAGAATAGATTTTCCTCTTTGGTTAAGTGGAGCTGCACCTTGGCTGCCCTGAAACAGTACTGGCTGCAGCACCTTTGATGTTAAATTTCTTGGCCTCCCTCCCATACCACCGCAGCTGTGAGCAAGGGGGTGGTGGCAGAAGTGTGGTGCCAGACTTTGGGTATCCCATTGGGTGCTGAGCAGGCCCCTGGAGATAATTGCAGAACTCAAGGGGATGCTCATGGGGCCTTCAGCTCAAGACAATGATGAGGGATATCCGTCATCAAGTAGGGATGTAGCAGGTGTGAGCGTCACCTACCTCCATCCCCAGATACTGAGGGATTCCCATTCTGTGCTCTGCCTTGTGCTTCAAGCTCTTTGTGACTGCTTTGCTGATCTCTGTGCTTGGGCTTTGCTTGTTGTCAGAAAGGTATTTGAATGGCACAGCCTGGGTGTCAGACATCTGCCCAGTTTATATTTGTAGAGATTGTAAAATATTTTAAAGTGGGAAAATGGTAAACTGATTATAAAGCTAAGGTAGGAAGACCTGACCTAAGAAACTTGAGAACTGCTGATTTAGAGCAATAAGTTTCTTAAGGAAAAGAAAACAAAGGAAATGAAATCACCTTTGAAATCTGGACAGGCTTTATGATGATCCTTTTACAGTTTGAACATGTGGGTGTTTCACGTAGTGGGATTTGGCAGAAAAGCCAGCTCAGCTTTATTTACAATCTCTTTATCTACTGGAAGACCTGCTGCACTTTAGCAATCAAAAAAACAATGTAACAATGTAACTTTGACAATTATTTAAAAAAGTGAAGAAAAGTGAAAAGGGAAAAAAGTTAAAAACACTTTTTTTTTGCTTTATGCTAAGTTTGTTTTCATACTTTTTTTTTTTTTTTGGTGATCCCATGAACACTCTGCATATATCTTTCCTTGCTCACAAATATCAGCACCTCTTTTTTATGAACTGTTGTGAATGGAAGAGGTTCAGTCATTTGCTGGAGCGAGAGGCATTTGCTCTCTTTAATTAGGAGCCAAACTGCAGGAGTCAGTGCGTGCCAAGGAGGAAGTCAGACTAATGAACCTCTTGCGTTGTTCTAATAAGAATTCAATGCAGTAATCGAGGACAGGTTATCTAGATGCACACAGCTTATGATATAGGCACTGGTGGTGTTATAAAGTGAGGGAGGTTAAAATCAGGCAGATAGTAATAAAAAGAGGTGTCTCCCATCAAGGCCCACGGAGACACCAGTCTGCAGTGGAAGGTGGTGTAAGGAGAGGACAATACATATCTGACAGCTGATTGTGGTCTGCCAAGCCACATGCTCCTCGCCCTGGATGAGGTCTGGTGGCCAGCGTGGGACTTGTGCAGGGAGAATGGACACAGCTACTGTGCCTCTCTCCAGCATCCGCTGCTCCCTGCTCCGGAAAGAACCACATTTGCTTGCTGGGCCTGGTCTGCATGCAAGAATAACTCACATTCAAGACACATAGTTGTCCCTGTATGATGCTGATTACAGCTGGGATCACCTGTCCTTTCAGTAAGCTCAGTAAGTATGTCTTCTCTGCTGACCATCACTGGCCCAGGCAGCTGCACTTGTTTCCCAAGCCTGGTTGATGCCTTCTGGCTCTAACTCCCATGATTTATTCTGCCTGAGTCTGAGTTATGTCCTTAATTCCTATGAAGACTTAAGGATATTATGGACAAAATACCCTAATGATTCGGGGTTGCTGTGATTTACAATCTTAATTTGGTCCATCTGTGCATTAGGATGGATTGTAGGCTGGCCTGCTGTGATTTTCAGTAGGATTTCTGCTTCATTAGTGGGTGTGATTAGGCCTGCCTTGTGGGGTCCCCTTGGGTATATTCCAGTCCTCAGATGGCCTCTGAGTCTGTGAGTCTGGGTACAAACTTTGTGCCTAGAATGCAGATTAGGGAGAGAATTGGTTGCATATCCACCCCTTCTCATGCCCTGTTAACTGCTACAAAGAAGAAAGCTGCTATATTCCCCCCAAAAGTGCCTGGTGTGGATAATCAGGGGAACAGGGGTTTTGAGTGCCTCTTCAGCTAAGGAAAACACAGCTTACATGAGTTCCTTCTTTCTCCGCTGCAGAAGCTGGGAGGAAAAGTCCACAGCAAGTGTCATAGGGAACTGCAGAAGATGGTGGGCACGTTCATCATGGTTGAGTCAGTGCAAGGCCCGGAAGAATGGACTGGATGCTGTCTGTGCTGCAGACACAAGGCTCTCATGTGATCTCAGGCAGACAGTTGCTGTGTTTTCCACATCCTGCATGCACACGATGAGAGCTGTGGAGTCTGCTTTGGAAAATACAAGAAAGAAATCAGCAACTGGACTCCAAAGCAATTAAAGCACTACAAAACCTTGTGTCCCCTATCAAATCAGGCATTACATGTATTACCACCTAACAATGGTGGGCATTTCAGAGATAATTTCTCAGTGTATCAGTTAGCCATACCCATGGGAAGTAACAACACCAGTTATTTTCTCAAGATTTATTGCATATATCAATTAACTAGTTTTTACAAACCACTCAGATGCTGCAGTGATGAATGCTGTAAAGAACTCGTGATTAATGTTGTATTCAGACTAGGTCTTCACAGTGTACATAAATAAGGCCTGGGGCTGTACATAGAAAAATGAAGAAAAAATGAACTACTGAGCAGCTGCTGCAACAGGGAGCAAATCCACTGTGCACTCCAAGTGGTGAGGGTGATCGGAGGTGGCATTTGTGGGCATGAAATTAAAGACCACTCCACATGCTTTGCCCACAGAGGACTGAAGCAAGCTTGCACAGACCTCTTTTTACTGTTATCTTTGAGCTTGTAACTTTACAATCTTTTAATTCATTGTGTGATTTTTTTTTTTTTTATGTACTTGTACCTACATACAACTCAAAGAGCTACTATTTGTGTCTGGGTACACTAAGTATATTAAAAAAATAAAAGAAGAAAATGGCCCTCTTACATAAAAAATGAATGCTGGAAATCACGTGGCTGGTAGTGACGTGCTGATGCAACCTTGCCAAGAGTACTGTGCATTAAGTGGCCCTGTTCAGTACTCCCTGATATAATATTCCTTCCCAAGTCACTTTGTGTAGCCTCTGTATCCAAACCCCTCCCTCCTTCAGCCCTGGGTATCTATAGGATCATGTGTTCATGTGTTGAACTAGCAAACAGGAGACAGTGAACTTCTAAGCCTGAGGTTTAGTGTTCATTCCCAAGGCTAAATGAGACTAGGATGCAATCTGGCTGAAGTTTAGGTGTTTTCTGTCCTGGTTTCCTTACAGGTGCATGAAAAATGTGGGGCCAAATAATCCAGTAGTCTCCCAGCCTCACAAAGCCTCAACAGGACAGCAAACGGGACATCTCACCTGCCAGGAGCTTCAGGTGTTGTTTCTCTGCTAATGCTTCTGCTATAGCTCTTCCTGGGAGATCAGACCCCAGGGTGGATTCCTCCCTCTTCCCTGATGTATGCACCCTCTCGCTGCACAAGAACTCAGCCCTCTTTTGAACAAACTAGCACTTTGCTGTGGAGGGAGTCCAACCTATGCTAAACTACAGCTGGGCCAATCAGAGTTTGCCAGTTTGGTTTAAAAACAAACAATCCCATCTAATTTTCTCTATGTATATTTTTCCTGCATAGTCTTTAGCATTGCCATGGCTTTTCTATAGCAGCAGGAGGCTATTATCTTGTCAACAATGTTCTATTGCATTGACATTATCTCTTAATTACACAATTACTTTGTTATGTACTGTAGTACGAGCAATAAAACATTTGAAGCACTTCAAGCAAATATAGTTTTAAAGGTTTAAAGGAAAAAAGACCCACAACCTTGATTCAAACTGTCTGCTAAATGTAAGTACTTTTTCTTTTGCTCTTGATGGATTAAGGAAGTAATTGTACAATTAGTGCTAGAAAAAGGTGTAAGTAAAATGGTGATGCTTGTTGGGATTGGTAAAACAGTGCTCTTTGTCTTGTTATCCTGAAGTACGTGTCAAAAGAACTGGACTACTTTAATCACATCACTCCTAGTCCTGTCACCATGGGACCCCTCAGAACTGACCCAGGTGCCCCTAGCTCATGCTGTGTAGCTGGAGCTGTGCTGACAGCACTGCCTCTGCTGCCTGCATCGCTGCGGAGGGCAGCCCTGGGTATATGCAGGGTTACCTCCCGCCACCAGGCACACATCTGCAAAAATTGATTTTCATTTCAGAGGAGCTAACTGGGATACCCTCACTGGGGTAACCCAATGAGATTGTCCCTCATTGGCAGCTCCTTCATACCCCAGACTTGCTCCCAGCAAAGTCAAAGATACTTTATTACTGACCTTGAATGAGAACAGGCTCAGGATGCTGTAGCTTAAATAAACTGGTGCATTTGGCAGTTGTTGTATTTAAGAAACAAATCTCCTTAGCCCCTTAAAAGTCTAACACAGCTGACTGTTGGACTTATCACTTTTTCCTACATCCCTTGCTTTGCCTCCTGAAAAAAATCAATATTCTAAAAATAAATAAATAAGAATACAGTGCGAGCATCTAAATTGAAAAGCAGCAGTTGGCAGAGCCATGCATCTTTAATCTGGATTTAGTCAGCCAGATAGAGTGAAGCTTGGCAAGACCCCTCAGGCAAAGCATTCAGCAAACGTACTGCACTGCACTTGAGAAGTCCATCAGTCCTTTCAGCTACACACGTGTATAAAAGGGCCACGAGGTGGGAGTGCCTCCAGTCACTGCTCCCACAGCTCCCCTCAGCCTCTCTCCTGGGGTGACGGAGAAGGATGGCTGCTGACTGAGGCTTTGTGTGCCAACACAAGGAGGGGAGCAAGCTACTGGAGGTGGAAAAGATGTGGGAGAAGTCGGAGGAGCCAGCTGCAGGTGCAAACAGGTGTACCAGCCTCACTCAGGTCCTTGTGTTGCCATAGCCCCTCTGTGAGAGGCAATGTGTTTGCAAAGGAGTTTCCTGTTTCCAAAGAGGGCGTTTTTTGTTTGTTTGTTCAGTTGTTTTTTTTTTTTTTTTTTTGGGGGGGGGTGAGCCATACACAAAGGATTTGTGGGTGGTGACTTGAGCAGAACTGCTTTTCTTGTCTCACCTGTAGCATTCCTAGCACTACTGGCCAGGAAGGGCACCAAAGAATAACAGAGAGACGGTGCCAGCTGCACAGTACCTCACCCACTCCCATCACCTGGGGATCTGGGGACCTTTTTCTGTGAACAGCTATTTCTGGTAATCACAGAAGGATATCATAATGCTGCATGATTGGAATAGAAAGAGAGGGAAGGTGCAAGTCTGTTATAGATCACCCAGGAAACTACTAACAGCAGCACTGAAGCACTATCTGCCTGCAGTGACTGACGATGAATAAGGCAGTGAGTAGAGCATGTTGTCTGTTTCCTTCCTTGGGCTGCTCAGCAGGTTTGCTACATTGAGTTGAGCTCATATTCACTGGCTGTTTTGCACTGAGATGTTAACCAGAGCGGGAGATGAACCAGAGCTGCACTGGGGTTTGAGGTCTCAGCGTTGGATGTGGGTCGGGGCCCAACCAGGATTTGCAAAAGTGTGAATATTTTTAAGAAGGGTTATGAAGGCAGCGGATATTAGCGTTTCTGGGGTAGGAATCTCATGCATAGAACCAGCAGGGACGAGTGGCAAAACCAAGAGGGGAATGTTACTCCTGGCACACAAATATATTTTTCCTCATAGCTCCTGGACCATAGGTCATGAAGTGGATGAGAGCTGCTTGTCCATCTTACAGATCTGTGTCTAGGTGGCTGTGTGTTATATTCACCAACTGCTCTGGCCACACTGGTCTATGACTCTAAAAAAAAATATTTTCAGAATAAGATTTTTGTGTTTGCTGCTTTTTGGACTGATGAAGCTTCAATGCCAGAGAAGTTCAAAGGCAGCAGGTGCTGAACTCTTTTCCTTTTTTCCCCAGAGGGATGCGAGTATCAGCTCTCAACTATAGTTTATGCAAAATAATTCCTTCTGAATGACAAGAATAAATGCTTTTCAAACATCTGCATGAAGAAGAAAAGCAGGAGATAACAACAATCAGAAAGATGGGGGTGCAAGGGCAGCACAAACATGTAAAAAGCCTGTGTATGCCTGAGCAGTAAGGGGCATGCTTCTCAATCCCCATTGCCATTAAGTGCTGTGTGCCACAGAGCAGTGAGCTTGCTCCGCTTCACCTCTGTGGTACTGCTGTTCGGGTAGGCTCTGCCCTCCTGTCCCTCTTCTGCATCTCAGTGGAGAGTGATTTGTAAATATTTTCCAAGACATCTCATCTTTCAAGCCTCAGATTCAATTTGGTTTTCAAATTTTCTTCATAAGACATTATTAATTTTTTTTTTTGGTAGTTAGAGATGTTTATTCAACTGCAAAAAACAGTGCTTTGTATTTTTTTTAAAGGCCATCTCAGATGGAATTACACTATTTGGCTTTAAAAAATACATATTTTTAAAAGGAAAATATGACCAGCTTTGATGCAATTTCATCCTGTTTAACTTTTTAATCTAATTAAGAAATGCAATGAAAAGCTTTCCTGAGCAATATTCCTGCCCTATTCTATGCTATTGTATTTTGCAAGTTCAGCACCTGTGCTGTTGTCCAGCAACTACCAGCCCTTTAGGATCACAGGAGAACTCTGTTTTCCTCTGCTCTGTTGTATTCCTCCTGCATAGGGCTTATCCTACAGGACAGCATAAGCAATACTTTTTTACTCTCTTTTTTCCTTCTTCACTCTTGCAGAGTGCCTGCCTTGCCCTGCTCCCACTCTTTTGAGTCTTTCTGCTTTGTCTGCATTTCTGCGAGTGAATCATTTTTTGCATCTGTTTTTGTGAAAAGGAAAAAACAAAGCAAAACAAATGAGCTCTGTGAAATGTCAAGGAGGCTGTTAAGCAACAGTCTTGAAATCGGCGCCTTAATTGCATCACTAATGGGAGTTTTTATCTAATTGAAAAGCAACGAAGTGGATCTTTTTTTTTTTTTTTTTTTTTGTAGTTTCCATTAAACACTGCCTGAGAAGTGGAAAAGTGAAGAGAAGCCTCAAAACAAATCTCTGCAAAGGCTGGGGGGTCTCGTTGCAGGAGAGCTGGACGTGCCTCCTCGAGGATCTGGCTGCCCATCTCACTGGCTGTGGGAAGGAGGCACTGATGTTGCCTAAAAAGCCCTATGGGAGGTTTCAGCAGCGACGCAGAGTGGGTGGTGGGCACCCATCGATGCCCTCTCTTATACTCCTGGGTCAGTATAATACCCACTAAGGAATACAGAACAAACCTCTGGTTTCCCCGTGGTTAGCGGAACTTGTTTTCACATGAATTTTGTTGCTTGACATCACCTGCCTGCGAGTAGCTGATGTGGGCAGTTGCAGTGTAAGCTTCCTCTTTTTAATAAACTTTACTGAAACCTTGGACTTTAGATTGAAATGCACAAAAAACGATCTTGCTTAGGATACCTATGAGCTCAGGGTATGTCAGGCTTTCTGTGTATGCCAAGGGTGACTTGTACATATACAAGGGCCTGGACATTTCTGTCAAACACTGTCGTTATTTATTCCAGGATGCACTGGAGGTGCCCTCCCTCTGCAGCTCCATTGCAAAATATGTGCACAATCAACACTTCTCCTAGAAGAGATGTTAAGCATGTGAAAATTGGGCTGTACTTGTACAGTTAGTCCTGCCTTCCCATCTCAAGAAAACCTTGTTGGATTCAATCAATTCCACAGCCACCAGCAAGCTGACAATAAAACTAAAGACTAGTTTCCAGCCTGCAGCAATGGCTCATACATCCAGAATTTAATAACTTGGCCTGTTGGAGGAGTTAGCCAGGTGGGATTCTTGCCCCACCTCTCAGTGCTGCTCTGGGAAAGAACTGTGCTATTTCTGGGGGTTTACTGGGTGGGAAGCTGATGGGAAACGACAGTAGATGGAAGCGTGAGTGACCCCCCTGGTCTGGTAGGTTGATGTCTTTGTGCAAAGTGGCATTAGCAATCTGGCTTTGGAAAGGAGAGGGTTCCTCACCAGTTAAAGAGGACAATTTAGTAGCACTTCATGTTCTTTTGTAGTGGTGCAGATGACCACTTCAAACCCAGGGATGATGGAGATTCAGCACCAGAGCTTAAGGCTTGACTATGTCTGCTTCTACCAGATCAACTTAAAGGAAAACCCTATGGTTTTCTTGCTCTTGGGTGTGATTCTGTCTTAAAATACATGCCACAACAAATTGTAACCCACTGGAGGGTTAGAATTTATTCGCACTCATATTTCAGAGTGCTGGTGGTGCAAAAGTGAAACAAATGGTAGCCTAATTGCACTGGGTGAATATGAAGGATCAATTCAGCAAACAAAACAGGCTCTGATCTTGTTAGAACACAAAGCACATTCAGAGAATAATAAATATCTGCCATTTCAGCAGTTTGTTTTATTTCTTGAAGGTCTCTCTTCAAACTGTACACAGAGAGATCGTACCAGGCACCTCTTTGGCTATGCAAGTTGTGTATACCCTGTCCTTCCTAGCAGCCTGTCCTACAAGTGCTGCACGATTAACCCAAATCAGATATAATCACAAATTAAGTAATTGAATCACAATTGTCTAGCAAATGCTTCTCAGTTGTCCAAGCAAAGGAGAACAGATTATCCAGTGAACTGGCTACCAGCTTGGAAATAATGTAACTCGCTGCGTGGAAAGCTCATGCAAATAATATTCTTCATGGAAAAGTGCCCTTAGTGATACTAAAGAGGTAAGAAAATGTGGGATCTGTGTCTTGTTTGAAATGCCTCTGTGTCAGCAGCAGGCCCCTTGTCTGCAGCGATACACTGGCGATGGCTTGTTAAAGGCTCCAGTAGAAACACACTATTTACTTTTTCACCTGCACCCCTTCCCATAGTAGTGTGCTTATTTTCCTGAGAAATATTTCTCTCCGTCAGCAGAACAGGCTAAGCAGAATTTCATAATAATTAATAAAAATGACTGAGCAAGTTAATTTTACTTTTGAAAAAAAAAATCCCGATTGGGATAAAAAAAATGCCGATATCGTCAGTCTCCTCAAATTCTGCACGATTACCTTTTGGTATCACTGACGTTTTCCAGCAGCAGAAATTCTGCAGCGTTTCTGAGAGAGAAGCTGCTGTGCCCGTGTCCTCCATGCAGCATGGCTCCATGGCAGCTGCCAGATGTGCTGCCAGGAGTCTCCTGCTACCAAAATTTTCAGGCACCACTGCCGTGCATCGTGTCCTAATGCTGGGCCACAGAGGGGGCGGCTGCTGTTAGGCTGAGACCTGTGCCATAGGGCTGGGATCCAGGGGTGGTTTTCAGAGAGCTTCCTTGAGCTGAATGTTATGGATTGTGATTTTGAGACAACCTCTGCCATTTCTGGGAGTTCTGTGGTTCCAGCTCCATGGTTTAGAAAGCGGCTGTGCTCAGGCACAGCAGGACACAGTGGTGGCATGGAGGGGTCTGCTGCTACAGGGCACTTCTCTGTGGCATCCGGTCAGCGTCTGTCCACAGATGGCCTCTGGAGGTGAAGGCTTGGCTCGGGCTTCCACAGACTCTTGAGGTTCTTGCGGTGAACATGGGCAGTTTCCCTGCCAGTAAAAAGGGAAGTCCTAGGATCTAATAAGATGTACTGTTTGGAGTCTTGTGACTAGTCATTCCCCTTCCTTCTTTTTCTTTTTTTTCCTCTCATTTTCAGTGGGATATAGCAACGAAAAAGGAAACAATAGTACAGGTGTGTAAATTAACTTTTTTTTTCTTTTTTTTTTTCTTCCCATTGGAATATGACTGAAATTACATGCCTCAATTTAAATAAAAAGCACTGTTTGAGGAACAGAAAATGTCCTGGAGACTGTTTTTCGTAAAAATGAATATCCATTCTTTCTCTTGAAAGTTGTCTCAAGGAATATGCTCTGTTTTGGGCTGGCTTAAATGAGGATACATACAAATATTCCACCCCAAAGTGTGAATTATGAATGTTTTTATGTTGCTGTCCATGATCTCCCCTCTGCTGTCTGACATCTTTCCTGTACAGTGATGCTGCCCTCGCTATTTATCATTACAGTGCCACAGAAGTCCCCTTACCCTCTCCCTGTGCAGCACCATTGCCATTGCCTTCCTGCTTCCTCTGGCACCCCAAGGTGCTCTCCTGCACCTTCCTGTCTTGGCACAGTGGTCAGTGCTTTTCAAGAGGGGATTTTATCATCTGTGTTGGCCCCGCTACTGTACACACAAATAGCAATAATGGTTTTAATGGATTGCCTTGGACAAGAGCAAATTGGATCCTGTGTAGAAGTGTCTTCAGCGGTCTCTCTCAAGCTGAAGGGCTCAGCCTACAGAGATGCTTATGACAGAAGAGCTATTAGAAGGGACCTGGCAAGAGACTCATTTTGGAACTAATAGTAATAAAGGTAAAGAACTAAAGCAGGGAAGATAGAAGTCATTAGGAATGAAGAGAGTTATTTAAGTAGAATAAGAAGGTATTTTGGAGAACTCAGATTAGTGGAGGAATGCTGATGAAAAAAATGTATCTACGTAAATAGGCTTATGATTAAAAGCTGAATTAGTGAACATAGTTAAGAGGATTAAAAAGAAAAAAATAAGCTAAATAGTTGAGATAGTACTAGTGTAGGGACTGTGAGCAGGCTGTGGTTTACCAGCCTGCAGTGTTTACTCTGCAGAGAGCGAGCACAGAGGAGCAGGATGGGCAGCCGCCTGTCAGCACTGGGGGTTCCAGTGGTGGTGGGCATCTCCTGGGGACCTCTCCTACAGGCACACTCCAGCAGTGGTGAAGGCTGTGTCCAAAATACAGGGCAGACTCCTTTTGTGGGGTGCTAGGGGATGCCTCGGGTTCTGGAGGTGGAATTCCCTTTTTGTAGGACCTCTTAATTTCCTTCTGCTGGAAGTGGCATCTCCATGTGTGGTATTTCAGTAGACACCAGGACAGTACTTTCAAACAGGACTGCTTGCATTTATTGCCATTCTCTTTTCCAGATAGGGATTGGGACACTTACTGTACATGGGTGTGTATTGATGGTAGGCTTCACCTAGTAGTAAGCAAGAATTTATTGGCATCTTTTGAAGAAAAGTACTTTAGAGGAAAATCTGGGGAAAATCCCATTAAAATATAGGCAGTATGTAACACCCTCAGTTATTAAGCAGTTTCCTTTCTCCTTTTCAGATCTATCTATCTATCTACTAGAATTGTGTTGCTGGCATTAGAAAGTGGTCTTTGACAGTCCTTGGGAGCACCTGTGTCCCAGCCTTCCTGCAGCAATCATTTACCATGGTATAAATCTGTCTCTTTGTGTAGAAGGGGGTTGATTTCCAAGTAGAGAGCCATCCTGCACAAGCATTGCCATGACTGCATCCCTTAGTCACTGCAGTGCTCATACGTTGCAGAAGCTCCTTGGGACTAGATTGAAGAAGAAAGTACAAGTCCTGTCTCTTAAACAAAATGCAATACTGACAACAGTTGGACTCGTTTTATTCATACCTGTTAGACTTAGGGTCCAAGCCATTAAAAGGTAAGCTTTGAGAGTAGTTACCAGCAAGGAAGCCTCTGTGTTTATATATGGGCTATCAACACAACGTATGCTCATACAACCTTTGTGATGGTTTGATCTTTGCAATAATGAACACTATTGTGTAATAAAATAAGGGAGAAAGGTTTTTCTTCTCCAAAGTAACCTCAAATGTTCATGCTGAAATGCAACCTGCAATGCTTTGAGTTGTCCAGACATCCTAAGAAAATATCCAAAGAACAGCAGTGGCAAGCAGTTATGGCAAGCACACCAGGGTATAACACATCTCTGGTATTACACTTCCCCTTTGATGAATCTCAACCTGTCTATTTGCTGTATTGGTTGCTCAAGGTTGTTCTAAATGTTTGTGTTAAACTCAGGGGAAATAAAGAGATACATAACAAAAGGAGGACTTCAGAGCAAACAGACAAGAAGAAGGAAAAATGGTCAGGATGAAGGACGAGGTGCGAGTGTGCCAGAAGATGAGACTGAGGAATAGTTTAAAGGGCCTGGAGGCAGCAACACAACCTCCAGTCGCACCTGCAGTAGATTTTTCAAGACCTGGTGTCACTGCTATGATGGTCGTGCTTCACTGCTAATGCTGTAAAAGGCTGGTAGCTGTGAACAAAGGCCGTCCTCAAGTTCAGCCCCAAATTTCACTTTCTTACGTGTCCTGCATTTTATCTTTCTTTGGGAATTGTTACTCTTGCATATATCTACATGGGGTTGTTATTCTCATCATTTACTGCACCTCATTTATCCTCACAGGCATTGCAATTACTGAGGGCTGAAGCTTTGCTGCTACTCCAGCTGCTTTGCTGCTTTGCCTGTCCTAGGAATATGAAGTACTGGGTTCCAGATGCACATGGACCTATAAAGGCAGCTGGAGGTGGAGAATGCTCTTCTGGGGCCACCTTCAATGCTTCAGAAGTAACTTTTTTTTTTTTTTTTTAAATTTGAGGGGGGTGAAAACAAAGTCCTGTGAATGCTTTTCCCTCCATAAAAGAACTGTGTAGGGACATTTCTTTTCAAATCGAAAAAGCTTATGGAGGACTTTTTATTTTTATTTTTTCTACTAGAGCTTATTTCCTGGCCTGATGGGAGGGTCCAGACGGCCTCTCAGAGATCTTCCTGCCAAAACAAACCCTTAATTATAACTAGCGGTTCCATGAAATGTTTCAACTTTGGCAAAACACTGCACTTCAATAAAAACGCTTAATCAAAAATATTCTGGCTGGCTTTACATATGTGGTACTTTCCGTTAGCATTACAAAAAGAGTACTTTCCGCAGAGCTACTTATGATCTTAAATTATCATTATTCCAGCAGTGAACACTCTCCTCTTGCAGGCTGGCCCTGTAGCCCAGATCCACCAGGGCATACATAACGAAACCTACAGCTTCAGCAATGTGCTGTAAGACAAATTTTGTCCCCCAAGTCAGCCTGCCCCAGAGGAGAATCTGTCCCCTTGATTTGGATTTCTTTTTGCTGCTCACTGTTCTGTGTTCCTCTTCTGTGCTATTATTACTTCTTACTCCTGTGTCCCCACTCGAGGAGCAGCATGTACCAGGGAGCAGAGTTTTTTCTCCTCCTTCAGCGAACCTGTTTGAGACTTCCATTTCTTGCCCTGCTTGTTGATCCAGCGGAGCTAAGCTCATATCCCTCATAATCCAAGGTGATATGGCAAGGCTCTCTGGGGACCGTCCCTGCACACTGCATGAATGAACAGCCCTATAAATGAACAAATAGTTTTCCACCACTTTAACTTTTCTATTGAGTCGCTCAGTTCTTGGAAAACAAGGACAATTACTTTGTTTCAGCCTGTAACATTGAATTCAAAGAGCTCTTTCTTCCCCTGTTCTTTTTAATGACTGTCACAATAAACAATCTTTCTCATCAAGAGGTGTCAGAGCTCTCCTCCCAGCGGTAGATGTTGTGATTCCTGCACTCGCTGCAGCTGTGAGACCAGGAGCACCCAGCGATCTCCTCCTGCACAGAGCTGGTAACATCACTTTTTGGAGAAATCCATGGATTTTCCTACTACAGGTGAGTGCCACAGCGCTGAGACTGAGGATCAGCCTCACCTGCTTGTCCCTCCTCTGTCCATCCAGCCTTTTGCCGCTTCCACCTTGGCATAAGAAGTCCTCTATAAAGGGACATTCAGGCAAACAGCAAGCAGTCCTGTTTTATAGCAGGGCTAAAATGGTTTAGGCTTGAGCTTGAACCTCTGCTTGATGGCCTCAGCTTACCCTCCTTTTGGGTGCAATATCTTATGGAAAAGACTGCTAGGGCATTTTTTTTCCTCTCTAATTATGCCATGCAATAAACACAAATCAGAGTGCTTGAAGCTGTCTTTTCCCTTCCTCACCCCAGATCTATTCTTTTCATTGCTTTTTTTTTTTTTTTTCTTCTCATGTATTTTCTTTCTAAGCACTCTATGGTGCTCCTTCACCCATCCACACACACCTGCCACAGCTGTCTTTCAACCAGGGGATTTTGGAGGGATTAAGCACGCAGACAATATTATCAGTGTCCTGTTCCCTTCAGCGTCCTAAAAAGCCCTATCTTCTGGTATTTGCATATACTTCTCACTGTCTGCTTGGAGTGTCTGACCTGCAGAGAAATTTTGGGAGAAAGGATCTACACCTGTGTGTAGCTGCTGGCCAGCCAGTGCTTCAGAGATGAAGCTGGGATGCTGTGAGCGGAGCTGCAGCCTCAAGTGGCACTCTCTGCAGATGGGCAAGCCAGCCTGGATAAAGGGGAACAAAGGCATTCCCTCCAACCCAGAGCCAAATAAGAAGAAATTCCAAATCAAAAAACAAGCTTTTTGAGGTTCGAGTAAATTTAGTTTTCCCTTTATTTTCTTCTCCCCTACTGAGCTTTGACTGGGATGGCACCAGCAAAGGATTACAACAAACTCTCCATGACCAGGCAGGCAAGCACAGGAGGCTTGGGCAGACAGGAGGAGTGTCCGAATTTAGTGAGGCCGTGACACACAGGGTGCCCAAACCTTTAGTCTGCCCTGGTGGGAATTCTCACAGAACATGACACCCATCCCCTGAAGGCAAAGCACCTCTGCATCTGCTGCCCTTATCTCCTGTTGCTGAACCTCCCACTGTCCTGCACGTTTGGTATTCGGTCATTCCTTCCACCTTGTTTTGTTGTGTTCCCATAATAGCACACCCATGTTGTGACACCTTTCCATAAGCTACGATAGGCAGAAATCAGTCTGGGATCCTCCTTTCCTTGTGGTTAGCTTCCTGTGTTTACAAGAAAGTGGAAATGCAGAAGAAATTATACGGGGATTGGCAATATCTGAAAGGTCCTGAACATGGGAGAGATGTCTACAAAGACTCAGCCCATATGATAGCATCTCCACCAGTCCCCTGCCGCATTGCGTGTTCTGAGGTGCAAATTCAGTCCCAGTTTACACTAAGGAAAAACATTTTTTTTTTCCCCAGCTACCACTTTAATTTCCTGAGGTGACCTACATGTTGTCTCCATCATGTTGAGTTTATCACACCTCATCTTTGTCTCCCCGAACTGATCATGTTCATTCCTCGTCTCACCTGAAGCCTCTATCCTATCACTGTGAGAGAGGACATTTTCTCACTTTTTGAGTCTCTAGCATACCTGTCACCTTGCTCATCAGAGCAGTGGTCACAGCAAGCCTTCCTCCTGCTCCCTGGGTTCCCCCCATAGCTTTTCTGCCTCTGTGCCTTGCAGCCTCACACGTGGTGCACGCCTGCAGTTCTGTGTGGTGTGGCACTGCTCTGATCCTTTTAAGACGCTTTGCAGCAATCCTAGCCATGTAAATGATGTGGTGCAAATGGTTCCAACAAACAAGCAAATATAACACCTATTTATGCTGTTCCCAGAGTAGAGCAGAGAAATGGAAACCCAGTAGACTCCTTGGGTGCATCCTGTTCTTTTCTTTGTGACTGAGTGGAGGGTCAGAGTGGCCACTTGATCTCTGTGGACAAAACACATCCAGCAACACATCCAAAACACATCCAGCCATAAAGGTCATAAAGGGTCAGAGAAACATGCTTTTCTGCTCACCATCCCTCCAAATTCTGCAGAAATCTCTTTGGGATGTTATTGCTCTTTTCTGTGGCAAATAAAGGTCACTCTGCTGGGTGTTGTGTAACACTGAGGCATGAAAGCAGACTGATGCTGCCTGCAGACCTGTGTGCCCAGCAGAGATACAAGGCCCACTGCTGCTGTCACCTCCTGCCTGGGCAAGTTCCTCCTCAGGCTGGTTAATAAACACACGCTCCTTCCAGGAGCGGAGGATCGTGGCCTCAGCCTCAGCACGCAGCTGCTGTGCTGCTGCTGTGACAATAGTGCTATTGTGGCTGGGAGGAGATGATGCTGTTAGGGGATTCATTGAGCACGAAAGGCTCTGAAGTCTGTGAGATCTGAAGATAGCAACAAACAAAAATTCGGCATAAAGGCACTCTCCTTTGGGGGTGTGGGAGAGAAAAATAATATGATCTAATAAAAGCTGTTACCTTTGGTTCCTGCATAACTTGCCTCTCCAACACAAAAGCAGACTAAAACAATCTAGTTTGGCCAAGATGCAGGTTTATCCCCACTTAAATCATTGGACTATGGGCAATTGGAAGTGTTGGAGGCAGCAGAAGTAAATTGAGAACAGCTGCTTTCCCAGTCCTGGTGCTGCTAAAATAGATTAGCCTCTTTCTCCCTGTGCCACTGTTGTACAAGGCCTGTCCCCATTCATGTCCTTAAATGCCATGCCTTACACACCATGTCTGCAATTCAAGCAGCCTCTTTCACAATCCCCAGCCTACGTCTGACACATTCATCCACAGAGTCTTGCTCCCTCTTCATCACATCTCCTGCTTGGGGTGCTAAGACCTGGCCTGGGCAGGGCATGGTGGGGTTGACTCCTTGTTTTCCCTGTCCTGTGATGCCATCCCAGGGGGATGTGATCCCATCTATCACGTATTACACAGGGGCTGGCAAAAGGAAAGGGCACCTGCTTAGCTTGTCATTGGCGTAGGAAGAAGCTGGGGTTTGTGGTTAAGGGAACAAATTGGGGGTGAGGGATTTAATACAGATGTCCAGATGGCCTCAGGAGAGTGACCTCCAGGTGGGCCTGCTCCAAGGCGGTTTTCTCCATCCTGTTGCCTGCATCACCTCCTTGCATCAACATGCTCTGAGAGCCTAAGTGCTACTCGTAAGATGCCTGGGCAATTGAAAAAAAGCAAATGCCCTGTCACTAGGATCACAATTATCTGCCTACGACATTTTCCACTTTTGCTGAAAAAAATTGAGAGCACCACAACTGTCAAAATGGATGAACGAATGAATGAATGAATAAATAACAGATGGAAATCTCTGCTTCAGTTTGTCAGGTGCTGGAGCAAGAAATTTTCCTGCTTATCACAGTCTGTGCTGCCTCGTGCCGCACAGTGCTGACCCCACACTCCTGCAACACAAAAGAAAAGATATCCCCCTTCTGAGAATAGTTTTTGTCATTGCAGTCCTTTTAGGTTCTGGATTTGTAGTTCCAAGATGAGAAAAACCATCCCCCTGCTCCCCAACTCATCCCCTGCCAAGTTCATCATAATCTCCAGGGAAGCTTGAAGATAAAGTGGGATTTGCTCTCAATTTTTATTTTTATTTTTTATTTTCCCCCCCTCTGTGATTGGAAGTCTTCTGCATTTCTTTACTGTTGGATTAAAAAAAAAAAAGATGTTTTCATATATTTGTGTTAAGTTGTTTTTCACCCCATGCCTCCTTCCACATTTTCTCTCATTCCTTCTAAAGACAGCTTGACTGCGGGTGTGAAATACAGTGTGAGGAGCCTGTACGCTAATTTCCTTGAAGTAAATCAAGATCCCCGTTGCTCCACAGTCGTTTTGCCTGAGCTGTTTATGTAGCTGTTCATAGGCACAGGCCCGGGCTGTTTGCTGGGAGATTCAGGACGCAATTGGGCTGTCAGTCCCCCCTTCCCCACTGCTTCAGTGCAGCCACTGCCAAGCTTCGCCAGGGTGCAAACCAGCCTGGCTTTGTGCTGAATGAAAAATGCAGCCATTATGATGCTCCTTTTCATTTCTCCAGGGAGAGCTGCAGCTATCAATTATTGGGGAAATTGGAGCTATCTGTGGGGCACAGGGAGCCTTATCTTTTGCATGCCACAGACTGCAATGATATGAACCAGGAGTCCCTTAGGAAAAACACTGTTATTATTTAAAGAGCTATCGGCTGTCATTGCCCTGCCCTTCGCTGAGGTCTCTGCAGCTTTCTGATTGCCTGGGTGTTTAGGTTTACACTGATTTATTGTACTTACATAAACTGGATGAGTAATGTGTTTTCCAAATGGCATTTCCCCACCCAGCGGTAACCCCCTCTTTGTCTGCTGGAGACCTTGGGTGCTGTTATTCTCCCTGTATCCATTTTGGATTGCCTTGTTTCTCTGGGACTTCAGGTGCATCTCCAGTATCCCCAGGAAACTCTGCTGCTTTCAGTCGTAGCACAGCTGTGGGCACTCATGGCTGTACAAAGAGCAGCACTGGAACAGGGGGGCAGAGAGTGTGGGATCTCCACTGCCTGAGATGCTCAAAATTCGAGTGGACAGGGCCCTGAGCATCCTGCTGTAGCTTTGAAATTGCCCTGCCGAGAGCAGGGATTGGAGCAGGCAGCATCCAGCAACCCCTCACAGCCTGAATTATTATGTCCATCCTTCCCCAGGAAAGCACCAGGGACTGGAGGGGAGCCTTGCCCAGATCTCCTCTGCCCTACTCACTCTGTGGGGGAAAGACTGCTGGGAACAGAGGTCTGAGAGGAGGGGGAATTCAATTCCCTCTTCCTATTAACATTACCTGATGTAGCTGTCTTTTCTATTTGGCTGGAAAATTTTCCGTAGGGAAATACACATCTTGCTTTTTCTGGACTGCGTTAAGCCCAGAAGTCCTGTGCAAATGGCCTAAATGGCCTCCATGGTTGTATCTGGGACCAGAACACGCTGGTCACACTGTGCATGTGCTACATGGAGCAAGCATCCAGATTTCTGACCTGGGCTTTCCAGCTGGATGCCTGGCATCTGGACGTGTTGCAGCAACCTCTCCCACAGCCACATCCTCTGCTCGCTGCAGGGGAGCTGTGCCAGCCTCTCCACGTGGCAGCAGTGCTCCTGAAGCTGGGATGACAGCAGGGCGCTGCCACCAAAGGAGAGCTCTGTACCGCAGCACTGTCCCCCAGCCCATCCTGCGGGTCCCAGGAGGGCTGTGGGGCACATCGACACATTCAGAGTTGTGGGGGCACACGGAAAGAAGGCACGATCCTGGGATTGCTCAGGAACAGCTGGAGCCTGTCCTAGTGGTGGGGACACTGGTAAGCAAAGCCACATCTGAACAACTCTCTCTCCCCCCCAGGATTTTCCAAGGTGAAACCCAGACAAAATCAGATGGAGTCTGTCATACATCCCTGTTCCTACCACCTACCAGAAACCTGCCAGAAGAAAAGCATGCAGGGCCAAGCAAGCTGTGGAAACAAAATGCAACAGGTTCAACAAACTCGTTGTGAGGAAGCTGTGCGTTAAGGGCTATTGAATACATTACAGTCTTGTGCTGTCTCCGCATTTGTCTGTGGCTTCATCAATTAAGTGGAGCCACTAGGAGAGCCAAAATGCTCCCCAGAGTCATTGAGGGTGGAAACACCTTCCCTTATGTCCCAGCTACTTCTTACCACCAGAAGCAGTTCCCGTCTCCTGGAGGCCTTTGCTCTGTGCAGGACGTAAATGATGGCTTAGGACGGCTAAGTGGTGCCGTCCTAAATCTCTGCTTTGTCAAGCACGAGGAGTTTGAATAAATGCAATAAATTGTGGTGTGTTGGTAATGGGAAAAGCAGTGAAGCAAAGTCCAGAGCAAGAGCAGGCCATTTTGCAAATAATAAGCCCACAGCTGGTCGTTCAGGAGTGAGCAGAAAGTTACAGCAGCCTGGTGCCTAGTCAGCCCCTCATGCGAAACGGGCTGGAGGCTTTGGGCCAGGCACGTCGTGCATACGGGAGGGCTGCAGGCAGCTGCAATTCACATGAAAATCTTTTGTCTTAGAAGATGCTTTCCCAGTTCTCTGCTCTGCCAGGACCTCCAGCCAGACTGGAAGCTGAGGCAGAACTTTATATGCCTAAGGCCGCTTACTTTTAATTGGATGCCCCCAAAGTAAGGCTGCTAGACTCAAAAAGCTAGGTTGTTTTAAGATGCTGACTAAAGCACTTAACTTTCTAAGAGAAGAAGAAACTCAGAGTCAGGTAGGTAAGGTAAAATAGAAATAAAGGGCTTCAGAAGCTAGTGACCACTGACCACTGTGTCTTTGGCCCTCCACCCCATCAACCTTGCCCAAGGTGCAGCTCTGATCCCCCTGCCAGGTCCCACCTTCCCCTTCCCGTGTCTGCCCCTTCTTGCAGGCACAATCCTCCCTTCCCCTGGTGGCACTTGGCTGTACGCCCCAGAGGGAGCAGTGTCCCTCCCATGTCCTTCAGCCAGCCTCTACCCGAAGTAATATCACATAGCTGCCAACAGAGTTCTAAAGGAACAAACCATGCTCTTCTCCAGTGGGTGGGTTGGGCTGGGAAGAAGCTCCAGGTGAAGATATGAGATGCTGCTTTTTGACTTTCATCACCAGCTTGCTGCCCAGCCTCCTGCAAATGAGCACTGATGCAGGGCTGCCCTGGGTTTTGGCTTGTTCCTGTGGGGGCTGCGAGCAAGTGGGGATGATGCTGGCACTGTGACAGTGACATCAGTGGTGTAATCAAGTGGCATCTGCTGTCCGTACTGCAGCCGTGCTGCAGGGCACCGTGCTCAGGTGTGGCTGGGACAGTCACATAAAGCACAGCCTGCCCTAGCTATCGGCGAGGAGAGTGTTTTCAGGGTATCCCTGGAAGGGAGCAAGTTAAGGAATTATTCAGTTTGTCGAGAGTGTTTCAGATGAGAAAGCAGATTTGTGATGGGGTGAGGAGTGTGAAAACCAAGATCTGTAGGAATGACGGAGCATTTGTCTGTTCCTGTGCCATTTCTCCTACACTGACCTTTTAAGGACAAGGGGCATACTTCCACACCAGAAATTAAAAAATGTAAGGGGAATGAGAGATAGAGACTTGTCTTTCTTTCTCAGCCTTCTCACTGCTCACATCACAGCTGGTTTCTTCTCGCTCCACTCCCATTTAAGACATATGAAGCTGTGACCATGTTTATTCATTAGTAACTGTGTGGGATTTCTCCTTTTTCCCTGCCCTACCATGGCCTCATATGGAAGCCTGTGAGCACACATGCACACGCACACTGCTGGCAAGCTGAAAAACATGCAGGCTACTGCCAGCATTTCATGTAATACCTTTATAGGATTAAATATTTGAACAGTTCCATTAATCTTGCAGTTAGCTGCACTGAACTGCATTACCCTACCCAGAGATGGCTGGAGGAATTAGTGCCCAAAGCTACCACCACATTGCTAACGTTTTTACCCTCTCTTCCCACTTTGGAGACCCTGGTAATCTGATCTGGGGAGCCTTTTACAGAGCCAAAATCCCCTACCAGAAAATCATCTGTCCTCATCATCATTTGTAAATTCCTTATTGAAAGAGATCCCTACTTATTACCTCCCTTCCTTTGGCTTCTGGTGGACAAGCAGCGAGCAGGCTGCAATCTGATCAGCAAACCACAGGGCAGGAAACCTGGAGAGAAGGAATGCAGACACATGCTAGAGGTGGAGGGTATCCAGCTCCCCACCTAACCCTCTTCTCCCTGCTCAATCCCTTCCAGATGGGCTGCAAATCAGTGCCATCTCGCACTATGGCTGTGCTTTGCCATGTCAGTCACTGGTCCTATCTCCCAGCCTGTTTCTTATCCCAGCCAGCATCTGAACAGCTTCCCACTAGCAAGAATGATGTTGTACAGGACTCATGCACAGGAGAGACAGCAATGGGCATGAGAGCACCAGCTCCCCATCCCTACGACACAGGTTAAAGGTGTTCCTATTGTTTATTCTTCTAGTCCAAAGGTACCTTCCTAGCTGGATACCAGAGTAACAATTCCCAGTACACTTACAGGAACAGAATCATGACATTTAATGTATTTTTCAGCAGTTAAATAAATACTTGTTGCTGCAGAGAGAGTCCAATACACCTGATGTCTTTAGCTTGGTAAGAAATGTGGAGGGACAGGGTTAGAACAGAAATACCTTACTCACACACCTGTATATAGGTAGGTTCAGACATTTGCAACATCTTTGGCTCAGCCCAGCTCCTTCCTATTGCAGGACAAAGGCAGGGTATCTACTGAGATGAGCTATGTGCAAGTAGGGTAGAGCTAACACAGGTGGGGAGAGGAGAATTAGGCTTGTGTGAGAACTACAGTCAGCTGGCAGTTTCTGCAGGCTGCATAATGAGCCTGCTCAATGCAAAAATAATGCAGTTTCTTGTGGATCTGGAACACCTTCTGATTAAAACTGTACATTCACCATTCCGTAAAAAGTGACATATAAGAATGTGCATATTGGATCATATTAAAAAACAGAGAAAAATTGCAAGCACCATCTCACATTCCTAGGTATAGCAAACACTGTTGGCATCCCTAATATGAAAGTTTTTAATTTGATAGTTTATATTCCATTAGCATCCCTCATCTATCAAACCTGAAGTGCATAAATGTAGCATGGCACACAGTACTTTGCATTTGCAAAGACAGTGCTGTGAGGTGCATAAGAAAATATTTCTTGAGGCTCTAAAAAATCATTTGCAACATGATCGTGTATTTGCAAAACTAAAAAGGAGACCGAAAGTGAATGGGCTGTATAGATATTATGAGAAACCATTACAGAGTTACATTTCACAGACTCTCTGCAAACATTTGTCTGTTTACCTACTGACCAAACAATTGCCTTATCTAATGATCCATCTAGTCTGTTATTGTACTGCTACCAAAAATATTAATGGTGCTTGCTTAAGAGGCAAGGAAGAAAACAGTGCCCACAAACACATTTTCCTGGAGGGAGGGAAGCTACTTCCTGATGTTTCATACTGTGATGAGCATATGATCAAACATTGGCAGCCTTAGTTCATTGAATCCTCTAACAAACATTTTCAGTACTTAGAGATCCTTAAAGATCTGCATTTTGGGGTCTAAAATAGACAATCTCATAAAAATGAATGAATTTCTAGCTGCCAGATGTTAAGCCTTCTCTGAAAATTAGGCTCTTTTTAAAGGAAAGTACCCAAAGTCTTGCTGCCCCAAATCACTGCATGTTTCGGAAGGTGATGGCTGCAGCTTTTGTGGAAGATGAATAGTCTTTGGGATGAGCAAAAGATGTGACACCTCCTTTCATTCATGTGCACAAGTCCATTGATTCAGACACCCATTACTAGTAGCACAAATGCTAGTAACAGTAGTCTCCTATTACATATTCTATTTTATACATAATAGAGGGCATTCTGCAGTTTCAGATCACTGGCCCATTCAACGCTAGTCAGTAGCATGAGCACAAGAAGTTGCTCAATGAAATTAAAGGCAGACAAAAATCCTGACACAACTATTTGTCTCGGCAGCATATCGCTGTCCAGGGGGACTCTGTTACAGAAAGCAACTCAGGCAAGCTCAGACTTTGATGAAGAACAGATACTCTGTGACTGCTTGAGCTGCACAAGATAAAGTAAAAGTAATCACCTATGATTCAAGATAAAAACTTATTTCCACAGAGCTTCCAACCCTTTCTTCGTCTGCTTTGTGTACAGCAAGCATTACATCAAGAGTTACCTGTCATTTGGACAATGCTCAAACCATTTCCTATTAGTTACAAAATAGCCTCTCTTTGAAGGCAGATTTCATCTGTGGTGTTATGGATAGCATGATGGTCCCTGACTTATACACACCCTTAGTAACAGCTGAAATAAATTTGACACTGGGAAGGTAGGTGCCATGTGGGGAGAGATCACTTGATTGCTGCTTGACTAGTCCAGGCCACTTGCTCTGCAGTCTAACCCGATATGAAGAGGTATTGCCTCAGATCCTCCTGGGAGTTGGGGCCTGGCTCAAAGAGGTGGTAAATGTGGAGGTGCTTGTGCTGTGACATACTCAGGGCACACCTCAGACAGTGAGCAAAATGGGCAGACTCAGTCTTGCTGCCTCCTGACACAGATGAGGACCCGAATTCTCTGAGAGACATCAGGAAAATTGTAGCTCCTGGCAGTGACTGGGAAGCAGGGGCCAATCCGAGCACTTGAGATCAATATTTTGGGATGCTCCAGGTGACAGGTCTTTCCATAGTGCTTTTCACTGCTCCTCACCACGCAGTGCTTCAGGGCTCAGCCTGTATCCAAGCCTGGTGTCTAGGGAAAAAGCTACAGAGAAAGCTCTGGTTCGAGCATTCCTGAGATTTGTAGTCAGGTGAAGGAACTGTAGTCGTGTTTTGTGCTGTCCCCTGCCTCTGTAGCATGGTTAAGGCAGAACATCACCCTGCATTTGAGAAACCCGGTATGGATTTGATGTAGATAGCTGAGCCAAAAACCTGGATCCAAACACAGTCTGTGCATCACAACAGGGATTTATTCACAGCCCCAGAGCATCTTCTGTGTCTTCATCACTGCCCAGTGGAAAATAGCAAACAAAATGCACCAAAAACACCAAAAGAACCCTAGCAGAATTTTTGCAAGAAACCAACTACAAATGACAGCACACAAATCCCAAAAGGTATTGTTTCAGGCAACATTACAGATGCGAACACAGGGAGCAGATGATCTGAGACCAACCAAGAAGGACTGAAGTCAAAAAAAGATTGGCTGTGTTGTGCTAGTTCAGAGCCACCAGGTAGAGCTGAACACCTTGAACCACAAAACCTATGGGCCCTGGCACCAGAAACAGGCCAGCACTGTTAGGTCACATCTTTAAACTGAGATATCCACCTGAGACTGCAGAACCAAATCACAGCCTCAAGGGTTACAGCCCTTGTGATGCTCCCCGTTAGACCTATCCTGCAAAGAGCAAAGTGTGCTCTTAGGAATGGCATAGTCACTTGGTCTATTGGCCATGTCCCTCCTGAGTGATGGGATCAGGCAGCGTGATACCCTGCTCCTGGGTCACCTTGTTCCCAACTGTGTCATCTGGGGACCTGCAGGTTAGTGCTGGAGTCCCACACCTTCGCCAGTCCCTGTGCCTGGGGAAACCTGCTGTTGTATTCCACCCCAAATTTTGCTAAATAATTCATGCCAGGTGAGAGCAATCTGGCTAAAGACCAGCCTGAGTTGAAAAAAAAGAGACTAAATGCAGAACGAAATTACTTTTGGTTTCAGAAGAAGTTCATGGTATTGAGGCTGGCCCAAAATCACAGGAATTGGCTGCCTGCTGCTGTCTTAAGCACTAACAAAGAGAACTGTGTATATAAGTGGCAGAAGATAGAGTGACACACACACATTCAAATAATTATATTTATGTGCATGCATATAGACACATCAATATAATTATCTGAATGTGTGATTTCAAACGTATGCAATGCATATATACATGCCTTTGAACACATGTACATTTATGAATTGTATTTTTATATCATTCTGTTATACTGTAGCGAAGTAGATCAGCTTCTTTTTTTTTTTTTTTTTCTGAACACCAGAACACGTGATTTTTTCAGAGCAGAAAACCAAAAGAACAAAACCATGCAACCTCACACTACCCAAGAGTGGTTTCTAATTACAGTCACTGTTACAGATCATCACTGCTGAGGGACGCAAAAAGGAAGAGCTGAAAGATGATGGTAGAATTGTCAGAAGCTTTCAAAGCAACCTGTGGGTTGCTAAGGCAGACGGTGGAAAGCTTTAGTTCTGAAAGTTTCTAAGCACAAGAGACAAACAGAAATAGGAAAGGGAGGAGAATGCACTAGCCTGTCCCACAGGGCCCCCGTATGTAACTCATTCAGCTATGTTTAGTCATTAACAAGCAAACAAGTGAATAACCTGAGATGTGAGCTAGCAGGCATATGAATAGTTATAAGAATTTGTGTGAAGGGAAGAAAATAAATAATCAGAAAAATATATTTAATATTTATTCAATGGTTTCCTGAAACAGTCACACCATGAACCAGAACAGACTCGATCACAACTATGTCAAAACAAAGCTGATTCAGTGCACACAGGGAGCTATAGGACCAGAATCCAGATCAGTGAGCCTTTTTTCCTATTCTTTTATAGTAGGTATGCTATATTTACTCTGCATAGCTATTGCAGCACAGTGGAGTGGAGAATTAGTCTTAGGACATTAGATATTTACTGAAGAAAAGCCTTTCTATGTTTGCTAATGCTTAAGTAGAATTGTGATACAGAGTAGTAATACCATCCCAGAGACAGAATGTGGCTACTAAGAGTTGCCTCTTTCTATCGTTTATTAACCTTTAACCAGCATTTATTTTCTAAAGAAAAAGCAAGTCTGTCCCTTGAAGTCAAACTTATTACAAAAGCAGTCAAAGTTATTACAAAAGCAGGAGAAATGGGTACAAGTGACTGCAGGACCCAGAGAGGGGACAGTGATCCCAGCAACAGTCATCACAAAATGGCTGCTTTGAGGCTGCAGCTTTTGCCTTTGGTAAGTATCTAGCAGGAAGACATCCCGAGAGGGATATATGGTCAGGCCCAGATAGGAAAGATTTGTAGGACCTTGGAAGTCAAACCTTTTTTTTTTTTTCCCATTAAGGTGTAGGATTCATCTTCCTCAATGTCAGCCATTTTAAAGTTAGTCTGAGGTCATCATTCAGGCTTGTTTAGACAGTGAAGAGAGGCAACAGCCTCGTACAGGAGTGATGAATTTACTTCCTGAAGTGCTTCTTTTCTGTCTCAGTCAAATCATTTAGGGATTTGTCTAACTCTGAAGTGATTGTGGTTAGGAGATATGATTCTCACCCTTAACAAGTGGGACTTTCTGCTGGAGGTGTGGATGGACCCTCCAAAGGAATGTGAACATCAAGACTGTCTGTCTCTGACCCTCATTCTTCACCTTGAGATGGAAAGTGGTAAGTTTGGGGTGTAAATGCATTAGTGGGTCAGCATTTAGTTCATTATATAAAAACTCCAGCCTACAGGGTTTAAGAATCCCCAAAGTCCTAAAACATACAGTAACAGTCTGACAGCTGAGGTACTTGTTATGAAATGGTGCCAGCTTCCCCAGTGATGGGCTGTTGTGAGCACCAAGCTAAAGGAAGAAAGCAAATGCAGAGCTCATAGGAGGATAACGGTTTCCGTGACGTGATGTCCGACCTCTTTTAGGAGGATTTGTTTTCCTCAGCATCTCTGAGGCTCATAATGCTCTGCAGGGTAAACAACAGACGAAGCACGTGTGAAACAGAGAAGAACGCTCGAGAAAAGATATGAGATCAGAGAGACCTTGGGCTTAGACCGGGTGAAAGTCTGCCCTTTAGGACAGACTGTATCCATAGCCACAGTATTGTCTTAGCAGAAAAAAGAAAGGAAGAACCTCAAGAATCATGAAGAAGTTTAAACTTACAGTGGGTCTCTAAGACAGGCATGGTGTATGGTTTCATCTAATGAGTTGCAATGAAATAAAAGGATGAAAGCATTGCACATAAAGATGAATCTGTGCTTCATAGAGGGGAATGGTAGCTGTATTTAGCCCCTGCTCCAGAAAAAGGTCTTCATGTGCTCATGCAAAGAGATAGGTAACTCTCTAAGGCACTCTGTGCAATAAGGATAAAACCTTTAATGTTTTGGCAGCCTGAAAGTATGGCATGTACTGAGAAATCAATCAGCTGTTGTTCACATACAAAATATTCTGCTTTACTTCATTTCTTCTTCCTTAACAGTTTCTTTTTTTTCTTTTTCTCCTTCTTTTTCTTTTTTTTTTTTTCCCCTCACATGTATGTCTTTAACACAAAGATGCTACAAGTGTAACACTGATTTCCCTCTCCTTCCTGACCAGAGGTAAGTATTAATTTTGTTCAGAAGGAGGGAGCTGTTACTGATCGTATCAGCTATATTGCTTAACTAAAACACATGGGAATATCTAGTGCAGCACTTAATAGCACTTGATGTGTTATGCAGGGGAGAAAAAAAAAACAACAAAAAAAGCAAAGACAAAAGGAATTGTTTCACTGTCTATTTCTAATTCAAACACAAATGCTATAGGTGATCTAGCTCTAGTACTTGTGTAAAGCAGCACTAATGCCATTAGCAACTAAACCCTCTCTCCAGGAAAAAGAATCAAATGCTTCCTATTATTTATTTATTTATTTATTTATTTTTAAGGCCTGCAGATGTTAATGTATGCAGTTATGCGACTGCCATCCTCATTAGGTCCTGGATTGTCCTTCTCACCCCCTCATTTCTGAACCTCTGGGTTAGCGTGTGTTCAGTACATATGCCCAGGGAAGAGAAACCTGCTGCTGTCTGTCATGGATTTCAGCAAACCAGAAGTGGGATCTAGAAGTTGCGGCTTTTTTTTTTTCCCCCCCCCGGGTTATTACAGAGTCACAGTGTGTTCAGGCTGAGTTGGAGACTGATGACTATGCCCAAAATCTTTATTTAGCTATCAGTCTATCTATCAGTCCATCTACCATACAGAGGGCCAGCTCTGAAAGAAGGTGATAAAAATGCAGGTGCAAGAGGAAAATCTTTGTGCCAGCAGAGGCACCTCACCGACTTCAGCAGAGTGGTGCTTGATCTTCCCCAGTGTACAAGGAACCAACACATTTATTCAGCTGCAAAATCACTGGCTAAAGAAACAACACAGATAGTATAAAAACTCCGACATAAAATGAGAAGGGGATGGAAAATTAGGAAGATCCTAAAAGAAACCAACTGGTGAGGATGATACTATTAAAATGCATGCTTTTCATCTGGTAGTCAGGTTTTTAAGCCTTTTCTACCCAAGACAGACATGTTGTCTTCCACAGAATATATTTTTTTGAAATAATAATAACAATAATATCAATAATAATAATGACAACAACAACAATAATAATAAAGGTCCCGGCTGAAATTATTCTAAAAAGAAATCTCTGGTGACTGGATCATGGACACAGAAAGACAGCTGTAGAAAAAGAGGGAACTGAATCTGAGTGTCTTGAGCTCATGTCCAAGGTACAGGTCCATTCTTCCAGGCAACTAAATAAATACATAACTAGGCATTACTGATATAGTTACATGTGGTTTTGGCAATGCTACCAATCCCAAAATCCTAAAAAAATCACCCAGAATTGACCTGTAGTGGCACCTCTTACATTCTCTGATTTTGTTTTGTTTTTCTTTTTCTTTCCCTCTCTCTTCATGAAGGAGAGAAGGAACTGAATTACAGAAATCCACTAAGGTGTAAAAGTGCTGCTTCCCACCATGTTCAGTCCAAGTCTACTTCTCTTTTCAAGAAGACAAGAGGCTTTTTGATTCCAGGAAGGAGTAGCACTGGGGATGCTGGTTGGGGACGATGACCATTCTGCTTCTGCTGGCTGCCTGCTCGGCGCAGGCAGAAGAATAGGTACATCTTCAAGTGTCTCACTGAAAGGAAAAGCAGACGGCATCACCAGCTTCTAGCAACTTGCTTTCCATTAACATTTTTAAAATTAGTATGTTGCTGTGCTCTTTTCTACTTCATGTAGCTTGTCAAGGACTTTTCACATTACCTAGAAATAGCACATAAGGGTGTGTTTTCATAAAAATAAACTTAAAAGCTTGCTGCTGGTGGTTAAACTCTGTTTGCTTAACTCCCTCCTATACAGATTTTTGACTTTTTATATTCTGTAGAAAGCAGCCTAGAAGTCAAGAACCAGCATGACTTGGGAAATCTTTGGCATAGCTGCCATAAAGTGCGTTTGATATTTCAGCTGTGAAGGAGCAATTCGTCCTTTGCAAAGTCTGCTTTGCTGTATGTCACTGAAGACTTGATGCAGACAAGGTGCAGCTGAATTTGTCTGCCTGCTCTGGCTATGTTGGTGCAGTGATCATTTGTTTGGATACATGGGCTGAAATCTGCTGATGCACTGACAGCAGCTGAGCAAGCATGTATTATATCAGGCCACATCAGTGTTGTCTGCACAGTACTTCAGATATCCCCTGAATATAGGCTGCCAAGTCCTTCAGTTTTCTTGAAATCTCCTCCACCTATAATCTTTTCTTTTTTTTTTTTCTTTCTTTTTTTTTTTTCCCCCCCAGCATGGCTTGCAACATATGGCCTTGAACTAGATTCCTCCTTGAAAAACTTCCAGCCACCAGCCAGCTCCCAGTAGAAATACCAGTACTTCTTGTCATGATAATTTTGTCTTTTTACCACCTGCAATAAAATCCCTTTTTAACTATATCAGTGCTCTTTCCTTTTCAGCCAGGAAGCATCCCAGGTGCTGATGTGAAGGCATTTGCCTAATTTTTATCATTCTGCAGCTGGATTGGAGAACCTAAGATAACTCTGTGAAATTTTTTGCAATTTGGGTTCCTTGAATCTCATGCAGTAAAATGTTCCTTCTCATATGTAGTGATTTCTAGGTTCAGTTCTGTGATATAACTGAAGACAATGTAGAATGATAGATGCACATATATAAGAAAATTGTTGGTAAAAGCCGCTTTTGCACTGAGGGTCATCATCATCATAAAATGGCACATATTTGTGCCAATATTTTTTGTACAATATCACAAAAAGGTGATTCTCTGTGGACTAAAGTATCACTTCACTTTCTGAATGACTTTGTATAACAATTTGAAGTAGATTGAATAGCTGCTTCCCAGCATTTCTTTGTATGTATAATGGTTGAGATGCATTCACTGTCTCTGGTTTCTCTTCATGGTGATTCTTATGTGGAGCCACTTAGAAGACTGACAGCTAAATTTTGGAAGCCTTCTTCTTCCCCCTCTTTTATTGCCTTTCAGAAGAGGAGTCTACAGACTGCATCTACCAAAAACTGAGCATCTCCCTAACCTTATACTGAACAGCTTGACAGACACACCAATTCTGGTAAAAATATTGTTTATTTCCTGACTTCACTGACATGGCATAAGCAAAGTCAAAAAGATTTAACCCCCAGTACTGTGACACTCTTCAGTGTTTATGATTTTGCTTCATAACCCATTTGAAAGAAATCTGACTTTATTAAAATTGGGCTGATAAATTCTTTTTGCGTGTGACTTCTGGAGGAGTTGGATAATTTTATCTGAAAAAACACAACGGTTTATCCAAGCCATGGCTTCTCCAGAAAACTCCAGGATTTTTGTTTTCTGGACATGGGGTATGTGGTGGCTCAGGATGAAGGAGACAGAGAGGCAAAGAGGGCTTATGCCCTGTTGAGGGAGAAATTCCCTGATCCCTCTCTTCCACACCAAATGTGCAGTGATGTTTCTCTGTGTCCATGTTCTTTGGAAAACATCAGGAAGGAAAGGAGGTAATTAGAGACTGAGAAAAACACAAAAGCTCCTGCCTTCCGGTGGTTCAGCCTGCTGCTGCAAAATCATTACCAGCAGCAGAGCTGTGCCCCTTTCCATCCAGCACATGCATCAGAGCAAAAGGGACAGCAACTCACACCAGAGGGACAGGGAGGGAGGACGTGCAGGGACAATAGAGGTCAGGCCGGTAGGACAGGTAATAGCTTTCATTAGGATGGCCTATTTAGTGAGAAAAATGGCTAAACTGACAGGTTTTCATCAACCACAGACTCACTGCCTGAACAAACGTCTGTATAAACCACTGTGTCCTGGCACGTATCCATCCAGCTTTCTTCTGAGAATTTTGCTATAGAAAGCTGGAAGGAGAAACTACCTAGGGAAAATCTCCTCCTGGGATGCCTTTCAGTAAGAGGGCTTGGACTGCTTAGGGTAGCTACCATCCGATTCTGCAATTTGCTGCCTCATTTCATTTCCCTAGCCTAGTACTATGTAATCGATAATATCCTGCAGTCTCACAGACAAAAAGCACAGACAATGTACCTATCTGGCCTTGTGTTGTTTACTTTTAACTGTAGATTTCATTATCTTGTAATTTCCTTACTTACTGCTCTACTGGGGATAACGCTGGATTAATCTGTCCCCAGTTCTTATAATTTGCTAAGGAAAGCTTTAACAGTAAGAAATTATCACTTTTCTAATGCATGTTGCTGGTGCAATCATGTGCTATATTTTATTTTATTTATTTATTTTCCTTATGCACTTTATTCTTTTGTCCATTTATCTCGACTATTTGAAGATAGGGCTCAGGTGGGATATTCTACATGATGGTGAGTTTTGAAATCCCTCTGGAAAATAGTAATTTATATTTTGCTTTCATGTCATTACTTTCTCCATACATAGCCCTGCTTTAATATATTTAAGACATTTTAATACATTTGTAATATTTTTTTCAAGATTCTTCCTGGATAAGATACTGGTCAGTTAATTAAACTTTATGCCTTCTAGCTTTAGAAAGGGAAATAAGAGCAACATCAAAGTAAATGAAATATCAGGTAGTGTGCTTATATGATGAGCAGTTGTTCCCATGTTAACCAAATGTAGTTAACCAAACCAACACACAACTGGCATAGTAAACACAAAGCTGACTAATTATCAAGGATAATAGATAGGAATAAAAAAGTATTCACTGTGGTTCAAAACATGCAAAACTGATGCATGCTATTTTCAAGGAATTAAAGAGCATAACTTCCCTGTGGAATGAGTATTCCTGTTGCAGAGAGACTGAAAACTGAGATCATGTTGCTGATAAACAGTCACATAAAAAGGTGATGTTTTCAGATGAGGTTGGTTACATTTGCATTTTAAGTTATTTAAAAATATTGATGTGAATTGCTCCCAATGAAAGCAATGAATAGCTGAATAAAACCATAAAACATCTTTACAAGGCATGTCAGAAGCAATCTGATTTTCAGGATCTATGAGACAAAATCAGATCCAGTGTGACCTGCTTTTCTGAAAATGAAACCATGTAATGGGGATGCCTAAGTAGGGATGTAGGTTCTGCATTTAGATATCTTCATTAAGGAGCTGGGTTTGAAATTCTGTCATCCCCCTCTCAGTAAAGATTTTTACTGAAGACCTAGATTTGTACCAAACATTTACATTCCACATAGAAAACACATGTATCCTATCTGTCTGTCACTGTGACTGGTGAAAGCTATTACTCAGTTCTGAATAATACATTTGTTTTTATCCCAGTCTTTAAACAAATCCTTTCGGAACATGGGTGTGAAACAGAAGCTGGTGACACCCTGCTTTCATAGCCACAGTACAGGGGATACCTGATCTAGCTGCAGAAGGCATTTGAACTTTGTGCGTTTATAACATATCCAGTGTAAATTTCACAGCACAATTCATAGATTGGTTGTTACTCAGGATTGAATCTAGCCTGGATTCATAACTTGTTTGCTCCTCTTGCAATGAACATAGATCTCCTCTTTCTTACTCTGGTGTAAAGACAGAGAAACCCAGCAAAATGAAACCCACAATGTTAAGCAAATTACCATGGTGTCAATGATATGGCCATTGAAATCACAAGGGTTAAGAGGCTTTACATAACACATTCTTCATCAGGGATGAGGTGCTGACCCAAACTTTATGCTTTCTGTCTGGAACTAGCATTCCTTCTTCCACACCTGCCAAATAAAATTTGATCTTGCATTCATCTCACCACATAATAAGCAAACACGTTGGATTACTAGTCTAGTTCTATAAAAGCAGTGAGGTGTAATGTAGTGATGGGAACTCTATAGCTTGTCTGAGTTTGAGAGAAGATATGTAAATTGCTAGTCATCATCAATATTTTAGCCTGATATGACATGGTGAAAGCTGCTGAAGTACCAGCAGCTGTGGCCTTGCCTTCTGCACTTATGATCTAGAATTAAGACTTCGCTGGAGATTATTTGGTGGACGTCACTGTCTGATGGAAGAAGCTTATCACATGGATATTATTAATGCTCCATTAACGAGCATGTGGTGTTAGTTGAAAAGAACAAAGCAATTTTCCTGAGAGAAGGCAAACAAGTTTAAAAGCTCCTGCCCCCTTTGCAGTAGAATAAATGTGACAAGCTTGCGATGAACACAAAAGACGGAGACATTAGCAAGACAACAAACGTTAAGCTATTAATAGTTTTCTATTTTATTGGCTACGCTTTAATACAACACAGCACAATTCATTACATCTTCCCTGCTACATCTCAAGCTGGATCCTGAAATGTTTTTCAGTGTTAAATAATACAATATAGCAGACACTATAAATTACAGGAAATGGTCGTGTGAAGGATATTGCATGGTGAATAATTTACAAAGACTAGAACAGAACAAGAGTGGACCAGTGCTGAAGGAAAAAAAAAAAAAGGGGTGGTGGGGGGGAGAAGGTCTTAGACTTGGGAAGCTGTTTCGGATGGCTTTGAAAGAAATTTCTAGAGCAGAAGGACATCCACACTGGTGGAATGAACAATTTGTGACTGGGGTGGAAATGGTCTAATGAATGGCTCAGGAACAGTCCAGGAAATTTTACAGCCATAAATGGCTACCTGGAACAAACAGTTGGCATGAGTAGGGGATTCATTTCTCAATGTCTCCAGGAAAGGCTAGACAGGAAGGGATCACAATTCTTCTCCAGTCCCAGAAGTCATCATTTTTTTACCTGGTCCTGGAGCAGGTTCCCAGCAGCCTGCCCAATAGCCGCCCCCAGCCTTGGCTGAGAGTTTTACTGCCACATTATGCATCCTCAGGATCAGGGTTACACCATGGGTGAGGTTACGCTACCCTGAACTCCAGAGTTGCTGCCATAATAAAGAGTCACAGGAGCACTTCTGGGTGAGCAGTGAGCTGTTAGGGATGGCTGGTGTGCTGGCCTCTTGAATGTGAAGGGACTGACATGACATGTTTACTACCACTACCAGAGGAGCAATCTGGGATGCCATTGTGAAGTGTAATCAGTAATAAATGATTAATTAATGGCTTTTAAATGGGCTGAGTTCATTATGCAGTGGTGAGGACATGAACGGAGCAATTATTAAAAAATTCATATGTTCTTGGCCATAGAACTGATAAATACTCCAAAGTGCTCTTCTATCACGAAGAGGCAGGCAGTTCACTTGCACACCACATTTCTGTTTTTAATTGCCAGTAAATGATGGCTGTGCCCATGTTTTTCAGGCTCCCTGAAAGCTCTCAGCTGCCGTTTAGCACTTGTGGGCACACTGGAAGAGCATATTTTCCTGAGTGTTTGGAGACTCTGATTGAAATGCATGAGACATAGCCTCAGCTCTCTTCACCTCTCCCTCCCTGCCCCAGCCTCCCACCTCCGCTTCTGCAATGTTGGTCAACAGAGCACAGACTAGGAATTAGGAGATTTAGCTCATCTGCCATTTACATGATGTCTGATCTTCGACGGATCACACAGGTGTCTATTTAAGAGCTGCTCCATTGCTAAAATGGAGGAAACAGTGTAATCACCCACCTGCACAGAGCGCTTTGGTACCTAAGGATGAGGAGTGTTATCATTAATTTCTGTTTTGGAGAGCTCTGTAAACCTGAGGAGCCTTATTTGTGCAGTAGAGCGTTAAATCCTGTTTTTCCATAAAGTAAAAAAGGAAGACAAAGTATAGCCAGTTGATTCAATTTGGGCCCCCCTGGCGCTGCAGTCGCAATTTTGCACCGTCAGAGAATTATGCCTACTTCACTGCAATAACAGTAGAGGCATAGATTAGCAGCAAGGGCCGTGATTTCCAGGTACAGATTGATAGTGAAACATCTTTTAATACCGGTACTTGAAATTCACTGTGTACACTAAAGAGGAGGTGAGATAATTTCTCAGAAATTGCTTCTGCAAGGAACAGGGGTTCTTCCTGCGAGCTGATGCCAGCTGGGTTCATCAGAGGATGCGACAGGAGTCACTGCTCAGCTGGGATCTGGGAATCCTTTGCTCCCCGAAGCTTGCTATAGGCTGATCATCACAGCAGTCATGCTGGAGGCAGGGAACACAGACCTCTCTGGGCAGAGGAGGGAATTGAATCCCTCTCCCCAAGACAGCAAAAATATTGCTGCTTGAGCCATCAGGTGCCAGGGTATTCCGGGAGAGAGCTCTCTGCCCCTCCGGTGCAATATGTTCTGCCTCTGCATGACTGATTTAAATATTCCCTGTCCCAAAGTAGAGGGCATTGCATGTAGAGGAAGAAAGGCAGTTTCCAGTAGCTGCTCAGAACGGGCCTTATGAAATAAAGCTATGGCTGTAAGGGAATTCAGGGCAATTCAGGCTGGTGATTTGCAAAAACAGAGGTGTGCCTCAGTGCAGGCTGAAAGCAAGAGTTGTGGGCTCTTTGAGAGTGGGAAAGAGGCCTTGGAGCTTTCAGCTGGCTGCTCTGGTGATGCCATGCTAGGCAGCCCAGCTTTGTTGTCACACCCTGTAGGCTATCGGGCATTCAGTCCGAGCTCTGGACTCCGTCCAGCAGGAGGGAGCAGGACCCCACTGTGAGGGCTCCTTCCTCAGTTTGAGCAATGTTGCAGCTTTGCCACTGCTTCTCCAAAGAATCCAGCTTTCCTGTTTTTCTATCCATTGCTTTACCAATGGCATTTCTTCTCCATACTTTGACATTTGGGGTGAAGAACTTTTTCCCCCAAACCTTGCTCCAGTCCATAAATTTCTGACTGTTCTGAAGAAGCAGCACTTTCCAAGACTTCTGGGCTGAGAGAAAAACCTTTACCATAAAAAAATCCTAGGTTAGGAACAGACACAGATGCATAAGGAGCAGCAACTGCAAGGGGTTATGAGCAATTGCTTGGGGCACTACGTGAGTATTTCTGACCACTTTTCTGTCGGAGGTACTCGTGTCCAGCTGAGATTCAGCATCGTGCTCCAGCAGGGTTCTTGCTGTTGGGGTCTAGTTAAATAAACAGTGTGTGCGACAGAGGAAACCGGTCCTGTAGGATTCAGGCTTACAAATGCCTGCCCTTTGTTGAAGACCCATCAGAGATGATGTGGTACCAGCATGACGGTGGTGCTCAGGGTGTGCCTTGGCTTTGGCAGAAGCTGGGGCTGGGCTGCCCAAGCCTCTGTGCAGCAGTGGACAAACTGGACACGTGCCATCCTGGCAGCAGCACAGGCTGGGAGGAAAGCCAGAGGACAGCTGCTCTGCTTTTCCCTGGGGCTAGGGGACACTGCATTGCACTGGCTTACTGACGTGATGTACAGGATGGCCAGGGTGTGCTCATCGTCACACCTGGGTACCGGTCCCTGTGCTGTTCCACGTTGTGCTGTGCAAAGATATGGAGTGTCTGTGCTTTGCTTCTGGCCTGTGCAAGGGTTTTCTCTGTTCTCAAGCTCAAATTATTCCTGAATCCAAAAGACAAGATTTATGCTCATGATGCACCATGAGTAGCTGCACCATGAGTAGCAATATGGATTTTTTCCCTCTTTTCAGTGTTCTCACAGCTTTGAGACTGTTCTGAGTTGAGACAGCTTCTCTGCAGCTACCACACCCCATGGCTGTATGGTGAGCCTTTTCCCACCGCGCTTTGAACCATATTTGCATCACAACTGTGTGACAACTCGCCCCTTGCTCTGCTACAAATGCTTCTGCACAGGTTTGTATCACATCCCTGTGCTGGTTGTGCTTGAAGGCATGACTAGCAGCTGATGGGCATAAACCTACATGCCTGGACGAGTCTTTCCAGCTCCCACTAAAGGGTCCATCCCATTAGCAAATGGCAATTTACTGCACATGCTGAGACTCAGTGAGGTTCAGGAAACCCCAGAGAAGAGAGCAGAGCTTCTGTCCTAAGCACCTGGTGTACATTTTCAGACACAGGTGGCAGTCATCCACCTGAAGTGACATCCTAGGCTGCTCCCCTTCAGCTGTGGCCATGGGGTCTCTTTCCTTCTCCCTCAAAGTCAAAGCATGAAGCAGAGCATGGTGTGGGCAGAGGACTACCCTCAATGGGCTTTCAGAGACATATGAAGTGAAATTCAGAGGAGTTACATAGCCAACAAGTGGCAGGTGAAGAATGATTAGTGCTTGCCTCTGACTAGAAAAATGTCTATTGGAAAAAAAGTGATTTTTTTAGACTTCTTGCCTTGCTGTCAACATTTGCACTCTGGGAAGTTGTCTTGAAATTAGCAGTGGGCTTAGCTCATTCCTTTGGGCTGTTGAATATTTTTGCAGGTCTTGAAAGTATGCATGTGTAACGAAGAGCTCTGGGTTGCTTGCACAGTTATTTGTTACAAGTTTCAAGCATGTGGTTTTGGGGCCTTTGTTTCTGCAGGTTTGGGCCCTCTCAGCCTGTCATTTTTAAGTGCATAAGAAAAACTTGGTTCTCCCTTAAAAAAAGAAATAATTATTTTTTATTTATTTATTTATTTTTGTGTCACAATAATCTTGGAAAATAAGATTAAAACCTGTGGAAATGCTGAAGAGAATATTAAAAATGGGTCAGTTCAAACCAGTTCAGTGTGAATAGAATTTCGAAAATGTTTGCTAAGGGATGTTTTCAAAATGTTTGCCAAAGGGGATTTGGTGTTGGCTTCGTTGTAATTCAAAGTAGGCTGCAGCTGCAGACTGAACACAGAAGGATGTGCTGGAGCAGGCTTAGAGGATCTGGACATTTGGTATCAAGTTTTGAGCTTGCTGCACTAAAATTGTATGTCCTTGAAGATATGGCTTTTCTCCAGGATTTTAGTCTTTCCCCACGGTGATACCAGCATTTCTTCATAAAGAGCCTTGAAATCCTCATATAAATACTATTACTGAAGAGCAAAGCAGTGAAACCATTATATGTGTGTGCATTAATTATTGGAGGTGAGAGAACTGTTTGAACACATCAGGTGGTTGGTGAATGTCAGATCCAAGTTTTGAGGAAACAAATCTTAGTAGAGTGCTCTTTTGCCATGTCAAATCTCCCTCCCCTGAAAAGGTTTTGTTCTGAAAAAGAAAATTACCAGGCAGCTCCAAAGGAGTAAGCTGGTTCCCTGCTGGAAACAGCAGATGCCCAAGATACTACCGTTGCTGCTCTGTGCATATGCTGATTTCCCCAAAGGCACGGCCTGGGCCGCTCTTCCCTTCGCCTCTTTTGGAGGGAGAAAGACTCAATTATTTTCATGCCAGATGCGCACGGTCATGCATGCTCAAGCCCTCACACTGCAAAGCTCTCATTCCCCTCCCATTTAAGCCTCCGATCTCTTTAGAATTCCTTCAGAAAAGATGCAGTCCCTCAAGGCCTAAAGACGTGCAGAGATGCCATAATTCCTCCAGTCCTGGACATACAATTTATTCTCATCACCTTGTCCATAACCTTCCCTTCATTTTCAGCTCACTTTCAGCTCCCTCTCTTTCTTTTCCCCTCCCATCTTCTCTCCTTCTGTCAGGCTTCAAACTGAGACACATATATTTAAAGAGGAAAAAAAAAAGAAGAAGAAGAAGTGGGGGGAAATACCTTTCCTGTTCCAAAATTTTCCTTCTAATTCCCAGCTGGACTCCGCCTAATGGGGTTGGGGCACTAGTCCAGAGGTCATGCCGTGATCACTAAGATTTTGTCACTAACTTAACTCTGGGTGAAGTCCAGAAAAATTGGGAAGCTGGTGTTATTTATTTATTTATTTTCCCAAGAGATAAGGCAGGAATTCAAGGAGGTTATGGCAAGTGGGTCTCATTGATGCTCTGCTGATGCTGTGCTCTCAAAAAGCATTGGCTGCGTTTATGTGGTACCGTCATCTTGGGAATTGCATCTTTTCTTTACAGACAGTGTCCTTGACTTCCTTACCCCGCAGGTCACCAGCTACCAGCACAGGAAAATGCCTCTGGGCTGATCACATGGATCAGCGTGACTTGATTTTATTTCTAAAAGCTTCCTTTCTGCAAGCTTGGTGTAGTTCATCCTGAATAGCTGGCTCCACTGTGAAAGCACATTTTTGTTGAAGATATCCTGCAGAGGGCTAATGGGATAGCTTAGAAAAGCAAGCAGAACCAAGGGTGTGAGAGTTATTTCTCTTCTCTTAAAACCTTTACCTTTATTGCTGCTGCTACTGAAATGGCTGCCACCTTCCTCCCCCAGAGATGGCTCAGGCCTGTTGACTGCCATGCTGCTTAATGCCCTGCATTAAGAGAGACCATAAGACTGCAGATGTGATACTTTTCTCCCACCAGTGCCTATCATGTGTGCTGGGTACTGGATAACCACAGGGAGCACAGAAGAGTTGGCATTCAGTGAAACATCCCTTCTGTTTGTTTTCCCTCCAAGCTGGGCATTCCAAGGATCACACCTCTCCCTGCCATGGAGGGGAGTGATTTTTTTATGCCCATGACTAGCAAAGTTGCTAAGACACTGGAAGAAAGAGCTGAAAAGGTCTGCTGGGGTACCATGCACCTCTTGGATCTCACACCAGCCAAGCCTACTGCTGGTTACAGTTCCCTGGAAGAGCTAGCTGCCTTCCCAGCTGGGGTCTAGTCCGTGCTCACCTGTGCTTCTAGGGGGTCTGATGGCTCACGCCATTCCCTTGGTATCCATCCTTTTAGACAAAGTCAACATTGGCAAAGGGTTCTGAATTGGCAGCCCTGGAAAACGAAGCCCTTTTGGCAATGTGTTCCAGGTCTTGATCAGTTACACTGCAGTAATAAGCTGGCAAGGCCGGGGCTTCCATCCGCTGGCTGTTAGCTCTCTGTAGCAATAGCTAGTGAGAGACAGTCCTGGTGAGATTATACTCCTCAAAGTGAATACAGGCAGATAGAGAAGTCTTTGAATACCATTTTACAGAAAAAGAGCTGAAAATGTTTAATTGTTTCCCCAGACTCTCAGAAAAAGTTTTGGGAGCATCAGAAAGTGAATACAGGTCTTCTGAGTGTTAGTATACCACTTGCCATCTGTATTGCTCCATGACAGCTTTATCTTTTGCTGTCTTAAGACAGGGAGCAGCCCAGATCCCCAGATTTCTTGTTGTCATTGTGAAGAGCCTCACAACCATACTGATTGGAGTCTTTGGGGTGTTGGCTCTAACTCTGATGATTTATCAGAATACCGATTTATTTATCAGAAGTTAATTTCCATGTAGTACTATTTGTCCTTTTAGGAAACAAATCATTTTAATGTGTTTTTAAAATGGGAAAAAAAAAGTGATGTAGGAGTAAAAAGATTTCTGTTTTTCATCTCAGTGTACTACTTTTAGAGCTTATTAAAATAGGCATTTATGAAACATGTTGCAGCTGAGATAAATGCAATTATCAAAGCTGAGACTTGCTTTACCCTTTTCAGCTATGGCTTCCTCAGTTCTTGTTTAAAAAGTGAGATCACCTACCTCACTAGCATTTCCTTCCAAAACAGTTAAGCCAATCACACATCTAGAGCTGCTGCATTTGGCACTGTGCAAGTCTGAGCTTTCGCCTGTCATTTCTCCCTTTCTCCATAATTTCCTCTGAATCCCAGGCACTCCATCCTACAGTTTCATTGGACAGAAAGCTTAATTTAATGTTATCTAGAAAAAATAATGTAAAAGCAAATAAACAAATAGTCAACTCTGAAATTTCACCCTTTATCACACGTGAAAAAAAGTTCCCTTATAGACCTCAAATTAACGTGGTGTGGCTGGAGCTTGCTCCACTAGATAGGGAAGAATTTTATTTTATTTTTTTCCTGTGCATTACTTCTGGTATTTATGAATTATCAGAATATTTCTGGTTGCATTGAACCTTGCTCTTACTTTTTCCCTTTTATTCCAGCTGCAGCATTTGGGCTTTATTATTATTATTGTTATTATTATTATGGTTTTGCTGCTCCTTTTACCAGGTTTATATAATCCAATTGCAAATGAAACATACAATAGATAGGAAATGAGAGTCTGAATATTTCCATTGTATTGTTTCACAGCCTATTATATTAGCTGATGTAGATGAGTGGCTCCAATAAGGGACTGGAAGGCTAGATATTACTGCCAGCTCTGCTGCTGGGTGGTTTCAGCAATTTCCTCTTTCTTAGTTCACTCATCGATAAATACAGACTGTAACACTCCTCATCACTGTCAAGAACTTTACTGTCTACTGATGAAAAAGGCTGTGTAAGACTATCATATAATCAAGAGGAAAGAAAGAAAGAGAGAGTGAAAGAGAAAGAAGCTGCACTAGATTACAGAAGAGATGAAGCAGATTAATCCCACTCTACCTTGGATGCAGTATGTTTCAAGGGAAAGATAAGATCTGACTTTGTGCAGCCTGAATACATAAAAATTAAAAAATTCTTTCTGCTGCAATAATCCTTCTTTGGATTTAGTACACTGATATAGTGGTTAAGAATTCACTTTTCAGTGCTCACAGTGGGAATTTGCTTGGTTCTTGTATTCGGCCTGGTTTGGATGCTGAAGCCAGAGCATAATTATTTCACTCTTTGCTTGCCTTGCCTTGATTTGTGCTCATATATTACTTCCTTCAAAAGCAGTACCACTGGGGGGAAAAAAGAGTCCATCGGTGCAAATACTGAAGAAGAATAAATCTTTCTCTCATCTCCATACCCCTTGTCTGTTCCCTGCTCACACTATACAGTGCTTGTCTATCTGCGGAGTAGTCGGTAGGCGTTAGTAGCCCCTTGGTTTCCTTTACCATAAAAGACTCGCTTTCCCTGATTCCTGCTGTTGCCCTCCTGCTGTCCACTAACCCTATAAACAGCTAGTTTCTGGCCAGGGGTTTGCGACAGTGTTTGCATTTTGCTTTACTCCACACTTGAACTCTCATGTGTGAGTGGCCAGGTAGAGTAATGTTTTCTATGAATATGCCTATTTCGTTTCCTTCAGCCTCTGTACAACTGAATATCCTGCTTATTGGTAAATGCTCTTCCAAGGGACACCACTGTCAGCAGCTGAATCATTAGCTTTCATGCAGCTGATGAGATGCTCTGCTGACTGTAACCTTATATTCTATTTTGTTCTCTGCTGCCTTGCGTGGAAAGTCCTAAGGCAGGATCAGTTACATGGGAAAGCTTGAGAAGGGAAGGAGGAGGAAGTTACTTCTTGTATTCTATGGATATTATTCATTCCTGTTCAGTTTCTCCGTTACCTCCCCTCTCTGTTTCCACCAGCAAAGGCCACACAAGCTGTTACGGCGAGTCATTGTCCTTCACTTTTACTAAGATATTAAAACAATAATGAAGTTGTCTAGTGAAAATGCAGAGAGCTGAATAAATGATTTATGAAGTGCTTGGCATAACAACTTGCACTGCCTGAGATGAGTCAGTCTTTCCAAATAACCATCGAGGAATCTTCTCCTTCCCTTCTGCCCCTCTCCCGGCAAAACCCCAGCCCAGCCCAGGGTCTTTGTCATCATCTTCTGCAAGTCAGAGTAAGAGCAGGAGGTCTAAGCTTGTCTGTACCAGGTGATGGAGGATGGCACAGAGAACCAGTATCCTGGCCCTGTAGGAGCAGTGCTGCTCCCCTGTCCCCTGGGTCCAGCTGTGAGACAAGGCCCGTGGCCTCAGCTGATGTGCTATGCTGCAGCTGCTGCCTCGGGCATCACCTACGCTGCATGCTGCACCACGCCCCAGTGCTTCCTGCAGCCAGCCGAGGCTTCACACGCCTTGGTTATCTGCCTCATGCCATCCAAACATCCCGATAAATGCCATGGCCTTCCCCATTCACTGCGCTACACTCGATTTTCATTCACGGCCCACTTCTTCTAACAGGCCCCTATAAAGAAAGCTGCATAAAAACTCCCGGCCCCATGTGAATTTCAGCGTCTCATATTTTATGAGACACAATACAAGACATTCATATAGCCTAGGCCATTTCATCTTGGGGCCAAAGGCATTCAGAGTAGTTTTTGCTTAGCTGCTGGCATAGGTCCAAATCCCACAGCTGTCACCACACCATTGAGGCTCTAAGCCCATAAACAACATTAATATTTTTTTACCTGACAATAGATGGTGCTCTTTCTATAATTATCTGACTCTGCAGCCCCTACATATACTTTTATTTTTTACATTTTAGAATGATCATAACAGATCATGCTCAGTTCTGGGCATTACAAGGTATCAGGCAGCAGTGGTAATAAAGTAATCACCTGTAAACAAACCTGAAACAGAGATGAATTCTGTTATTGCTTATCTGGAGCAAGGACTCATAATAGGTCATCAAATATTAAGTGCTGAGGAGACGAGGGGCATTCAGATAAACAGATAAATAGACAGATAGAATAAGTCACAAAAATAATAAGCTAATATGTCTTTCCTAGGTTGCACCAAACAAAATTTTTGTTGGCTTGAAAAAGGTATACCTAATATTTGTCATCATATTTTCCTTATTCTCTGAACAAAAAGGAAGGAGATGCTAAGCAGTATCAGTCATTTTTTTTTTTTACACTTTCTTTTTCTCTGTATTTAATTTTAACTCTTTGTAAGCAAAGAATAAACTTCTGCTTTTATTTCAGGACTTATGAAAGTTGTTATTGTAACTAAAACCCAAGACAATAATATCTCCCAGTCAAGTTTAGAGGAGGAAGAATCATAAAATACCTAAAATTTACTCCTTAAATAAAATACAGTGAAAAGCACTTAGAACACTACAGTGACTTCTAACCAAACAGTATAAAGTTGTAACTCTGCTGGCATGACTTCCTCCCATTCTTGATATTATTTATACTCAAATGAAAGGTGTCAACATGACGTGTACCTTTGATCATTTACCATTCCCACAGATTGCACATCGCCTCTAATTTTCTTTCCAAATTGATCTCATGCTTGAGCCTCAGCTTGGAGTGCCTGTTCCTCAGGCTCTTTAGAGAGCCAGAACAAGGCTCTTTAGAGACTGACTGAGCAGCTTCTCACTTGTTTAACCCAACATATTTGAGCCCTCCAAAGATATTCCTTAAAAATATTCTTGGGTGGTTGCAGAATTGAAACCCTCCTGCTAACATCTGCCCTCTTTTGCTAGCATAGGAGAAATGTGTGGTCTGTAGCTTTTTGAGGGATGCTGCTGTACATCAGCCAACAAGGTAAATGCCAGTGTTGACTTGTTTCTATCTTATCCTTTAACCTCATAGTGTGAATATTCTTGCCCTGTTGGGAGCTCAGATGTGGAAAAAAACTTAATGTTGGTGGCTCACCCAATGAGCTGCTCAGGAGTTCCTAACACCTGCTGCTATGCAGCATTTCCAGTGCTTAAATTTAGAAGATGTATTTCTAAGCTGGTTTCTTGCATGAGTGAGGACAGGGCTTTTGTGGAGGCAAGTCTTGAATCTTGAGCACTGTGTTCTTCTTTTTTCTCTTCTTCCTTTTGCTGGCAGGTTATACTATTCTGTTAGCTTTAGAGTGATATTAGAGATCCCATGTTTCTCCTGTTCCTCTCATTTGGACAAACATGTTATCTCCTGTTGATTATGCATCTTTTCTTTTTTCTTCACCTGTCTTCCTCTCTCTCCCCACCCTACTTTTTTAATACCTAAGAATACAAGAGGAAAAAATTCTGGTAAAAATGACAATTTGTGAAAATATCAGTCTATAATATTTTCTCTCTATCCCTCAAGCATGTAATAGAAATAGAACTGATTTCTATGCAAAACCCTTAGAGTAACAATATTTAGCTAGACATTCCCTATAAAATAAAAAAATATTTTTTTCCTTTTTTTTTCATAAGAAGTCTTAACATTTCTATTAGTGTTAGAACTTAATGAGAAACAAACCAAAATGTTGAAATGAATTCTAGACAAATTAATACCTTACACTGAAGAAATTCAAAATGTCTTCTAAATTTGATTTTTTTTACCCTTGTATTATAGTGTGATAAATAAGAAACAATTTTGAAATGTAAAACAGTTAGAATGACATCATAATCACTCTATCCTTATCAAAAATTTGAATTCCATTTGAAAAGGATTTTTTTTTTGGGGGGGGGGCAGTGGTGAGGGAAACATTGGACTGAAAATTGATCACTTAACCTTTATCACCCACCAGCACTGAGTATACTGTAAGGAAAAGAATAACATGCTAGTGACTTAGAAATAGTACTACTTCTTACTGAGTTACCAATATTTCCATTGCTCCCAATACTCTTATTTTTCAGTAGAAAATAGAGATAGACCTTATACTTAAGGTCTAGACTGTAAAGGCCATATCCTGTTTTCATTTATATTTCTGTGACTGTTAATTTCTCTGCTGAAGTCGGTGGGGTTATTAAATTATAATTAAGACAAGATGTTGGCCTGTGATCTGTAATGCTCCATATGCACCTAATGTGTCTTAATTGGTAATCACCAAGGAGTGGCTCTGAAGAAGGCACACAGTGACATTTCAGTGGAGGACACAGAGGTACTCAAAGCAACAGTGAAACCAAATGATCTTTCAATCTGTTTATGAGAGACTTTGTCATCTCTGCTTTTGAGGCAGCTGGAAAAATGAGCAGCAGAACTTAATCTATATCCCAGAGAGCATCTGCTTCACTAAAAAAGAGTGAAATCCAAAAATACACACAGGCTCCTCAGCTGTCGTGGCCCTATTTGTTTTCCTTCTACAGGTCTGAGCACTTGAGGAGCTTATGTCCTTTGTGTGCGCGGGGTGGGCTCTCATCAGCCCTTCCCCAGAGAATGATTAATTTCTAATATCCTAAAAGCAGTCCTTGAGAAAGATATAAAATGGATAAGGATTAGCATGATTAAAAAGAAAAAAAAAAGTTTCTATCTGTTGTACTCTAAATAAAGCTCATCACTGGTTTGCATGCTTGGCTGCTTGCTTGCCTTAGCAATAAAGCCCCAGCAGGGTCTGCTGTCGTGTCTTCCTACGGGAGCCAGTGGGTCACAGTCCTGAACACTCAACACTGACTGCCCTAGCCATACCTTGTCATCATCAAGGCAAGGTGTCTCTTACATTTTAGATGCATTATGGAGCTGGATTCTTGAGACAGAGGTTTTGAGCATTAGGAGCCTCTGACTGGTCAGATCCCATACAGAAGGCTCAGTCCTGTCATTACAAGTTGGGTGGCACATTAATTTGTTCCTGCTCACCCCCAGGAAGAGGGGCGTTAAGTTTTGTTGCCTGCCTTGTGCTGAAATCCCAGCCAGTGTAACACCACTGAAGGCAAGGGAGCCAGGCTCTGGGAGAGCTGGCACAGATCCACTGAAACAACTGGAGCCACCAGGTATGCTGGTAACAACCCATAATTTTTCTCCTCTCAGCTTTCCCTGAATTTGACTCAAATCACTGCTCCAGAGAAGAAATTATCATTTTCCAGTCTGTACAGCAATCCAGTCTTTGGTTATGGATTTCAGCTGTTCCCTGGAGAAAGCAATTCAGCCCTATAGGTATCTTGCAGCAATTGTGCACCAGAAATTCCATTTAATCCAATAAAAGGCCCTAAGGCAGGGGTAGAGAAGAGGATTGCACTCTTAAAGGATGTAATTAAAGCTTTAATGGCAAATACACTAGATTGAAGAGTGATGGAGGAAAGCAAGCTTCTGGTAGAACTTGTAGCTTTTGCCATTTAGCACACTTAGAATTATTTTAAGTTACATACTATCAGTGAATTCTTCTCCATGGGAGGTGTCTCACTACTGGCTCACATGTGATGCTATATCAGGTATTTAACACACAATAGAAGTGGCATGTTATGGAAAATCTGTGCCAAATAGTGGCACACAAGTGCAGGAATGATAAATGCTTTCTCATGCTTCAATACGCAAATCCTGTTTCTGATGCTGCCAACACTGAAGAAAGTGATGTTGCTATAATGACTATGAAAATTATCAAGCACCAGATCTAAGGCTTTGTTTGGTCCAGTCACAGAAAGGTCAAACACTTCAGCTGACTTCACCTGCTTGGAGAAAACATTTCACTGGCTGAAGGAGCACCCTACCAGGGTTTTTTAACTGAGGCTCAGTCTGGATTTTCCTGTGCTCAAATCCAATAAATCTAGGTGCTTAGCAATATCAGCAGATTCAGGGAATGTTATTCCTGTCCATAAATAGCTTGGTGCCTGCCTTGCATAGGAAACAGTTAAAAGGACTGGTTTCTGAAGAGAAAAATGTTCCATTTAATAATTGATTTTTTAACATCAAAAATACTAGCTAAGACGATGAGTCACCAGTAACAGCATCAGTGGCTTACATTTCAAAGCACTGCCATAGAAAGAAAACATGAAGAGTTAACCTAGTAATAAAAGTTTCATAGCCCATGCAGCTTAAATTATTCACCAGGACACAGAACCATAACCGTAAATTATAATGCTGTGAATGAATGAGGGTTTCTAATGGCCACTAGGTAAAAATAAACACTTTGCGAAACTGAGCCATTGTCAGAATAATTAAATGTCTTTGAAAAGGTCTTAATATCCGACCTTGAATTCCCTCGTCTCTGCAGGTGTCTTTGCAAGTTAATGTTGGCTGCCAAAATGGTCAGGCTTGAACTGGTGTTCATGTCTGTTGGTTGTTACTTGGAGCAAGCCCAGGGAAGCCCTATTGGGCTGAGGTTGCTTTCCTTGGGTGAGAGCAGGAGGCAGGAGCATTGGGTTACTGGACACATGTCAGTGCAACTCTATGGCACGGAGTCCTGTCTCCAGCCAGGGTGAACCTCCATGAAGATAACTGCTTATTTCGCTGACTAAAGTAGGAGAAGGATGGATCTCAGGAAAGGAGTGAATTTGACCAACAGAGCTCTTGAAGGAGTCCTAATCTTAAGACCTTGCCTTCTGCCACTCTGTGTTTAACTTTTCTCATGGAGCTGAAAGGGTGTCTTTGGAGAGCAGGAAAGCTTTAAAGTGGGAATAATGCTCACGTGGACACCTAAGGCTGGAGCCTGAGAGCAGAATTCCTACTTTCAGTCAACTAGGAAAAAAACTTAAACACAAGAATATAAAGGCTGACAGAAAACAGAGAAACTGTGCCGTAGTATAGGTTAGAATGAAAAGCAAAAATGGAACAAGGCAGAGGATATGTACAACAGCTCCCAGCCTGCAAGACCCAGATAGATTAAGAACATGATATGGAAAATAAATAAATAAATACATAGGAAACAGACACTTTCCTCATAGGAATCTTAGGCCTGAGCTGTTCTCTGAAAATGGAAAATGCTAGTATATCTGTGGAAAACTGACCTCAAAACCACTGAGAAGAAATTGTCTCCTAAAGGATATGGTTTTTAGCATTTTAGGTGTTGTATATAGTCTATTCCTGTGGTACTTGCTGTATTGTAATGATGTATTATAGAGCTTTACTGCTTTTTGCTGCTTGCACTCATGATTCTGAATGATCTCCTGTTTATTTGAAATAAAAGAAGATCTGTTGCTAGCTTTCATGTCTGTGGCAAACATTGTGACTTCAAAGATCTCTGAAAAATTTTGGAAAGAAATTTAAAAATCTAGGAATTGATTTTATCATAAGATTCTGGGTCATGGCTGAGAACTTAATTCTGTCAATATGAAGACAGATGTTGCAAGGAGTGGTACTAGCAGAAACCTTCAGTTGAGAACTTAAATGCTACCTGAAAAAATGTGTATGTAACTTTCAATCATTTACCCCTCTAATGGCATTCTGTGCCCCTGAAGAAACCCTGTACTAAGTTTCAGATCTATGCTCCAGAACATTAAATGGGTGCAGCTTTTTAGAAAGTGGTGATAGTGTAATCAGAATTTCCTATTACCCCAGCTCAGAGCTTTTGGGATGGAGGTAAGTAGAGGTTTGTTTTACAAGTGTAGCAAAGCAGACAAAAAAACTGTAAAGTAAAACAAACAAGCAAAAAGGAAACAAACAAACAAACAAGACTTCAATCTGTTGCTTTGTAATCTTAAAAAAGTGCAAAAGTCAAGATAAATAGAAATAAAAGTGGCCCTGCCAAGCCCACTGCTCCCTTCCATCCTGCTTTTGGTTCAGTCATTCTGTGCCTTTATCAATGGCAGTGAACTGTGCGAAGTCATCTTTTGGCCGTTGTCAGCCTGATGCTGAGATCTCTGAGGAAAATTTTTTTGTCAAGGTAGTTACAGTTTAGGTCAGTTACATACATGGAGGAGAAGCTGCTGTACAATGAGAAATGTTAGGCAATCTTAAATGCTGGTGCTTTGGGGACTTTTGTTTGTAGGTCCCTTTGCAGTGTCCTTTTGGAGAAGCAGAAGAAGCTTTGGTGTTGCAGAGGCTGGCAAATGTGCTTTTAGGTAGGTCTCTATCCTCCCAGTCAACAGAAGCTAATACAGAAGTTAAGCTACTCTTGTCTTAAAAAGAACAGTACCATAAATAAATAATCAAACAAAACCTGAGATGGGTTCTAAATCTGTCCATGCAGCGTTTTTTTGGTATCTAAGCACTTTTATGCCACGTTGGGAAAGTTTGCTTTTCGAAAACTGCTTCAATTTAAATTTTAGTACCTAATAAACAGCCTGACCCACAGCTCTGTTCTTTAATGAAGCAGATGGAAACTGTTTCGAGTGTCAGCACTTGGAGATTTGTGGCTGTGATATCAGGAATAGCATGTCCTTCTTACTTAAATGTGCAGCTTCTGTGGAGAGGAGGAAGGTGAACAGCAGAACCCCATGGCTCAGCAGGCTCTGAAATAATGCTAGGAGCAAAAATAGCAAGGTCCCAAGTGTGAGTTTGTGTGTGTGTGTGTGTGTGTGTGAGTGTGTGTGTGTGTGTATGTGAGGGATCTGAGGTACCTGGATGCTCTCAGGAAGCAATGACGAGAGATGTTATGGGCATGGTGATCTCAGGTGAAGTAGAGTTTATAGCATGGGTGAGTGATGTGACAGCCCTGGTGGTGGGAAAATAGGCTCTTTAGAGAAGTGGAGGGTGTTTGCCAGAGCAGATATGTGGAAGGCACACAACCAGGTGAGAAGTCATTCCAGAGCAGCACGGGGGGTGGCAGTGGTGCTGCTGAGGAGGTGAGGATGGAGATCCTGGCACAGGAGTCTGGGGTTATGCAGGTGAGGACTTTGGTGTGTAGAAGTATGACCTGGACAACTGTTTGGGTTGGTCTTGGGGAAACCAGGGCAAAAGCAGTGGGTTTTCTGGAACATTAACCTGGAGTGTGTGGGATAGAGATCCTGGGGCAGTTTCTGGGGGATGGGGGTGTGCTTGTGGTGTCTGGAGGGCAGCCCCTGAGGTCCACAAGCAGCAACTGAGGCAGGTCATATATGCCATGGTCACAGGGCACCAGCTCAGGCTCTGGCAGAAAAGAGAGGCTGAAATAGAGGTTTTGTTGGGCAGGTGATATGGGGTAATAATCATGGGAGGGGAATTGTGGTCCTGAGGCCTTGCTTGTGGCAGAGATGCTGATGGTTGGACTTGATGACCTTATGGTTCTTATGGTATGATGTGAGACGTGTCTGAGGGCTGGATATGATCCTGCTAGGGGAGTGAGGGCTGATCCTAGTCTGGGTAAGAAAACCTTGCTTTTTTTGATTGTATCATTCTTTTATTCAGGAAGGGGTGAGGCAACAGTGCTGAGCTTCATTCCCATTCATTCCATGTCTGTGTGTTAAAGACTCTGCCGTTCTTGCTCCATAAATTCCACGATGGTCTCTAACTCCTTGCCGACAGCCAAAGTTATCTGCTGAATCAAGGCTTCTGCACTAAAACTTCCAGGAAAGTGAGGGAACAACATGACATCTCTCACTGAAATGGCCTGCCAATTCTGAGCAGCCAAATGAAAATGAAACATCAAGACAGAGAGCAGGTTAGTCCAGAACCAGATATAAGAGGCTGAGAAAGCCATTTTCCCCAAAGATTTTCTTCCCCAGGCTTGCTCTTGTGCTGGCTTTATTCCAAGATCTCCCTTGGATGCTAATATAGACAGTGAAGCCAGGCAGACTAAAATGGTTCCTTTAACATGCTGCTCCAAGTACTGCAGAGTCTGGTACAGATGGCATCAGTCTGGTTACTTGCTGTGCCAATAACCTCATTGTGGGCACTGAGTTCTGTAGCCACTGTTGGAGATTTCAGTTTCTTTGTATCATGCAATGATCAGGTCAGATCTGCTGGACTGGACTGTAATATGCTCTGGGTTAATGCTGGCATCAGCTGCTCCTTCTGTTCCTCCATAAGAGGGGCAGGTTCTGGGGTGCTGTGGGTCAGGGAACCAATGGGGGTAGGGGCAGGAAAAAGACAGCTTTAGGAGGTGGGAGGTTGGGTCTCCAGGTGTGCTGGCACATGGGGTATTGAAAGAAAAGAGGTTGGGATGGTAGGAGTGGAGACAAGCCCTTCACTGTTGGGAGGAGAAGGAGGAAGCCCACTCGAAAGCTTAAATTAGTCAATTCCTTCCCCACCTCCCCCTCCTTTCACAGCAAGCTCATTCCCTTCGTGCAGTCTTTCTGTCACAGGCTTCCCATTCAGGTGAAACAAGAAGAAAGATTTTTCTCTTAAAATTCAGCAGAAGTGTCAAGGCTTAGCTCCTGGAAGAATAAAAAGTGCCAGACAGTGGCACGGCAAACATCTTAAAGAAATCACATTTTTTCTGGAAGGGTAAAAGTGCTACAGACAGCTCTGTATAGAAAGAGATAAAATGCATCCTCAGGGAAGGCACAGAAAGAGCCGAACGACAGCAGTGCACACACATCCCAGCCTGCTGCTGGGACCAGCTGTGTGGCAGTCCTCTTGATGTGGCTTTCTTTAGCTCACAAGGCCAAGGGCTGAGCTTCCAGAGCCTCTTCTGACCACGCTGCTTCCTCTGCCACCTCCTCAGGGCTTCAAGGAACTGTAATGATAAGTATTATGGAGTTCCCAGGCAGTTCCTCACTATTGTCATGACACTACACTGTCATGACCCTCTCTATTGCCCGTTGGACACTGTGCTGAACATGCTTCTGTGCTGATTGCCTGTTACCAGCTATTTCTCTTGTGCAGAGGACAAAAGGAAAGCACCTCCCCGGCACTCAGCCAGATGACTTTTCATTCCCTCTCAGCGCAGCAAAGCTGGGCTTGGGTCTTCCTGAAGGAAGAGATCTCTGTGTTACAGCGAGTGAAGAGGTATGGACTCAGCTCAGAAATCCTTATCGTCTTTATGAATCAAACTCCCCACTTCAGCGGAGAGGCCTCAGGCCTGCTGCTGGGTGACATTATCCCTTTCCCTGCAGACCAATGGCACGGCCACCTGCGAGGCCATGCTGGCCACCCCTTGGAGGGACATTCCTCCTCTAACCAGAGCAGCCACCAAGGCTCCTGCAATGTGCACCCTGGTCTAAAAGGGTCACAGCATGTTGGGACATCACCATAGCACCATGGGCTTCATGGTATGCAAAGCATGCTGAGGAGCTTTCCTGGGACTGCACAGCTGGGGCATTGCTTATGCTGCTAGGGAGATGGGATAGAAGATCAGCTAAGGAGTAGAGCTGACTCCCATTTCTTTCTTTTACATGTTGGGGATGTGTGCGATCGCACAAGCACTCTCAGGATTTATCACTGAAAGATTTAAGTTCTTTCTCGATGTTTTAAATGAACCTTCTGCGTTTGAGATGGTGCTTGTAATGAAACTCCTGGATCCTGGAGCAGTTCTGCAAAGTCCTTCCCACCTCGTTATTCTGTCTGTGGGAAAACCCTGGTGTGAGCTGGCAGAAATCACAACGGGGCAGCAGAGAGGAAGCTCGGGCTGTAGCTATGGATCACTGAGTTTATTCAATAAATCTGGACCTACGCGAGGTTAATGAAGAGCAAAACCCACTCCATTTCTTCAGCAGAGCGAAACCAGAATCCCAGGTTCAGAAGCTTTAAAGTGAAGTAAAAAAAAATGTGGTGAACAGAATCTAGCCCTTGTATCCTGCAGAGTCCTCACCTTCCCAGGGGTTTGGCTGTAGTAAGAGAGAAAAGAACCACCCTTTTTTTTACCCCTCTTGGCTGGAATGGTCTGTTTTTGATGTTTTGATTACAAACCAACCAACCAACAAAAACAAACAAACAAAAACCAGTGAAGCCTGTTAGAATTTTTACAGTACTTTCTCAGGAGGAAAAGCTTTATGTGGCTGGGCCACGTGCTGGCAATACCTGTCCTGGGAGGGGCCCGCTTCCCTTTTGCCCCCTTGTTGTCTGTTGGGAAAGCTTCTGCCAAATGGCCTGGTACTAAACATTTCCCAGATGAGTGATCCCAGTCTCGCAGGTTTGAGTTCATTACCTTAATGGTGGTTATTCATCAGTAATGAACCATGCAGTTAACTTGCCAGAGAGGCATGGCTAATTGAAGATGAGGCAAGAGGTTCTTTTAATATTATTATTTTTCCTCCATTTGCTTTCAGTACCTCTTTGCTTCTCAATGAGGTCTGATATAAGTTTTAATTACCTCTGAGAACAATAACGTTATAAAGGCCCTACCTCTTCATCTGAAGCCATTTGCCTAGAGATGAGCTACGCTGTGTGTTCAGGCCTCTGAAGGAAGTGGAGGTTGGCAGGGACGGTAAATTCCTGTTACCCACTGAAACCTTGGAGTAGTAAATTTTTAAAACTATTTCCATTCTGTCCCATCTGTCTTACCTTTCTGTCTGTTTCAAGTGCTTCTCCCCCTGCTATCTGGGTGCCACACGCAGAATGGTGTAAGTGGAACTGTGGAACTGTTTATATCCCTGTGAAATATTTTTCACCCTCACTCTCTCATCAATTTTTGGGTATGAATACATCTTCCTCCCTTCATTACCTCGCCTTTCGTGTTTCTCTCGTCTGCACAGGCTACAAGATGTTAGGCAGATTATCTGGAGGACAGGCTACAGGCAAAACCTAAGCCGAGACCTTTCTGCTCAGCCCAGTCTCTCCCACAGTATCAGCCTAGGTGCTATGGTAGTGGGTGCATTAGGAATATAGAAATGTGTGAACTGAACAAACAGCGCTCAGCTGTTGCTAGAATGGCATTGCTATTTATTTCACTGTAATATGATAAAACATTCCCAAATATACAGGAAACTTTTCCTGAGGAAAGCTAGTGAAAGAAATTTATAGTTGAGAAATATATTTTGTGGGGACTTTCAAAACTGCTTCCATTCTACAGAGTTCAAAATAGGCTTTTAAAATTTCAATGTATTTATTTTTAGAGTGCACCGATTTTTTAATTTATTTTTTAATATGTTCTAAAAGTTGTGGTTCATTTATTAAAAATTAAAAAATAATCCAGCAAGGATTATGAATGAAACAAGAAATAAAATGTCTTGATTACCATTGCAGTATTCATAGAGTGTGCTAAAGAATGCCATCCCACATCTCATACAAAACAGACATTTTAATATCATATTTGAAGTGTGTTTAAAGGAAAAGCCATCCACCAATGAATTTTGTCTTTGCAAAAACTTTAGCTATCCTATATGTTAGAGAACTGATTTGGATTAAAAAGCAGATTGGTTTGTCCTCCCACCCCAAGTTTGATGGAGATTACTGAAGTTCAGAAAAGAGTTTTAAAGAGTTTTAAAAAGTGTTGCTTTTTTGTTTGTTTGTTTTTTAATCACCTTTTGCCCATTTTTAGCCTTTGCTTTTCTGTCTAGAAGCACACTGGCTCTATATTCAATAATTTCCAGCCTCACCCAAGTTGCCATAAATCTCAAGAAGAATTTTATTCTCAGAAGACCTGTAGCCCATGACTTGTTTTTTTCAAGTGCTATAATTCCACAGCTGCCTGAAGGATGTAGGTGGTCCCTTCCCATTGAAAATGAATGGGAACTGAGCCTCCAGATCCCTTAAGTGGATTTGAAACTTGCAGCCAAGAGACATAGAGAAGCATCCCAGCCTGAATACTGGGCTGAAGCTGATATTGTCCCACTGGCACTGCCCTAACCCCACTGAAATCTGCCAGGCTAAACTGGGAGACATCCAGTTTGTTGAGGGAGCAGGGAGGAAACACAGTAGCAACCTGAGGGCTGTGTACAGCTCTCCTTCCTTTAGACCACTTGCAAAATCCTGATGACATCTTTATTTTTATTTTTTATTTTTATTTTTCCCCATATATGTTATGCTAAGGGACTGCTGCAGAGAAATCAAGCTCTTTGCTGGCCTCTTGCAGATGGCAGGGAAGTTTCTATGGAGACACAGGAGGAAGCAGCAGATTTCTGCTGCTGGCAGCAAGCAGGAGCGGGCTTGCCATTCGTGCTGAGCTCTCTACCTGTTGTCATGCTCGCAGGTGGCAAGCAGCAATGCTGCACGGTGAAACACATGGCTCTGGACCATGCATTTCCCCATTAGGTCACCCTTCTATCGAGCCCCTGTACTGCTGGAGTCAAGTGGAATGACTCTGGGAGCTGGATGTTATGAGCAGAGAGGGCTCATAAATGTATATCTGGGCATTTGAATGGCTTTTGGAGAGAGCATTTTCCTCTTTGTTGCAGTTTGTTGCTTTGACAGAGCTGGAAAAAAGAGAGAGCTGCTGGGTGCCTGGCTCTGTCCATCAGCTCCAGCACCAAACAGTATCTCTGCCTTTGTGGTCATCGAGGCAAACAAGGAGCAGAAGAATATTTTTATAAGGGTCATACTCAGTTTCTCTCCAAATGAACTTTTGTTTAGGAAAATGCCCCTGCTGTAAAACATATTGGGTTGCTGAATTTTCATGTCACAGACTCTGGCAGAGAGTGCAGCAATAATGTGGCAGGTCCCTGCAACACCATGATGACTTTTAGGGCATGAATCAAAGGGCAATACCTTATCCAAGCTGGGGATGGGAGCGAGGAGGTAGTCAACATGTCATTTTTTGAGTGTTCAAGCCAGAATTCTAGCTAGGGCCAGAAGGAAGGCTGTATGAACCCTTCTGCAGTGACAAAGCACCACTGTGATGAGAACCTCCGTTTGACCCCTCAGCCAAAGACTGTTTCTTTTTTTTTTCTTTTTTTCCAACAGCCAAAGGGCACCGTTATTTCATGCAGAAGACCTCAGCTAATTGAGGTGCAAATATGGGGCTTTTCATCACCACTTTATACTTTCATAGTGACCCACTAAAATAGCTGAAGAAACATTTGCCAGGTCTCTGCTCCCATCTTCTCTGGAGCAGCAATGAGTTTGACACAAGACCAAAGCAAGCCGTCACTGTCCTTGAGCCATCACTGCTGAGAATCAGGAAAGCTTTGACTTAAAAGTATTCTGCCATGGTGGAAAAAAACAGTCTCTTGGTTAATTAAGTGTGACATGTGTCTGCTCCCTTCCCAATTATCATGTCATATTGGCTCAAGTTTATAAGCCAAAGGAGTCTGTCACTATGCAGGGTCTTGTAGGGCCACCAGGCTTAAGAGCTGGCCTGTTATCTTCCTGTCTCATTGCTTGAAGGTGCTGGACTTTGGCACGTACTCTGACTTAATGTAGGAACACCCCTATAGCTGCCACAGTCTCTTTTCTTCCCAGCCTTGTTCCATGTGAGGCACATATGTTTTTGTTACCTTAAGTGACAGGGAATATACATGAGGTAAACAGTTTATTCTGAGCATCAGCAACTCATCTCTCAGAGGGAGGCTTGCTTGGTTCCAGGCTTGTCCACACAGTGGGAAGCTTGGGATATTGGGAAGTTGTAGAGGGTGGAAGTGGTCCTAACACTTCACAGGCAGGTAGAGGCACATGATGGGGAGCAGGGAAGGGATGGCAGGGTAAGCAGTGCAGTGTTAACAGTGGGGGCAAGGAGCGGTGTTGAGGGCGTTAAAAATAAGTTGTATTAAACTTTAGCTGAACCAGTGCTGGGATATGATGGGCATAGGTGGTGACAGGGCTTTACAAAAGCAGGGACAAGTTAATTCTGCCAACCTGCCATAGGAAGGTGGCAGCGAGCACCCTGAGCGCTATGTGCTGTAGAGAAGGGGAGGTGCTGTGGCTGTGCATTTTCTCTTACCTGCTGATCTTTTGGCACAGAGCATGAATTGCAAGTAAGTAACTTCACTATCAACATGGGAGTTAACCCATGGTGGTGGAGGAGAAAATATTAATCTACAAGGGATGTCTCAAAACCATAGCTGTGCTGTATCTGTCAACACCTTCACCTGCAGAGCTGTACCTGCAGCAGTGTACTAGGCTTACATGGCAAGGTTTTGGTAGCAGGGGGGCTGCAGGGGTGGCCTCTGTGAGAAGAGTCCAGCAGCTGCCCCATGTTAGATAAGGGCCTATTTCAGCTGTCTCCAAAGGGGCCCACTGTTGGCCGGAGCTGAGCCAGTGAGTGATGGTGGTTGTGCCTCTGGGAGAGCAGATTTAAGAGAACAGCTGTGGTGGAGTTCAGCTGCCCAGCTGGGTTAAACCACCACAAGCAGTCTGCCTGCTACACCACATGCTTTTGTACTAGTTTCTGCTTGTCTGTGTGGCAGAAGGTGGAGTGTGAGATACAGCTGTATGTGCCAGAGCCAGCCTTGCATACGGGGATGGCTGCTAAGGGGTTACTCGCCTACCACGCAATGGCAGGGAAGCAACTAACTGCTCTTGGTCTGTCTCAGCTTAGTGTTTGCATATGTTCACACTTCTGCTCAGCTCTTTTACTTTGCAACAAAAGGACAATGCATTTGTTTGACTTAGCAATTATATGATGAATATTTAAAAGAACAAAACCTAGTTGTATTTACCTATTCAGCTTTCAGCAATATATGCAGAAATGCCTCCAACTGAGACAAGCTTGGTGTAAGTCCTCACTTGGTAGGAGGAGAAGGCACACCACTGGGTCACTCAGTAGAGCAAACTGCAGATCTCATGGAAATACACAGGAGACAGAGCAGGTCTCAATACCTAGGATGGATCCAACTTGATAATAACAATAATTGGCCAGATGTTTGGCTGATTCTATAGTGGTGAAATATGATTGGTTTGAGTGGGGCCACACTGATTTGTAACTACTAGTTTAAGTCCATCATGTTCATCTCCTTCTTGAGATTGGCTGGCTTCCTCAAAGCTCAAGCATCTGGAATCACATTACTGCTCAGTCTGTTCACCTTTCATTTGGAAAAAAAAATAATCTAGCTATATGGTACTTAGAAAAGCTTGGAAATACCAAATCCTGAAGTCTGCATCTGTGGAAGACAAATAAAAAGAATTCCCAAAAGCGAGGTTTTAGGAGGTGTTATTTGATATTATGATTTAACCTACACTTATGATTTGTATATTTCTTTACTCAGGGGCTCATGTCATCAGTGTTAATTTTGGAGTTGCAGAGCTTGTAACTCTTTTATCTCACTCAGGTCTGCAGTGCAAGCCCGTCTGGGTTACTTCTTCTTGCTAAGGGGAGCTGCATGACTGTTTAGGGAAGCCAAAGAAATAGCCAGTGAAATTCAGCTGAGACTGCAGACAACTTGATGAAGTATCCTGGAATCTGTCCGGGAAACCCTGTCTAAAATGGATGTCACAGTTTCTGTGTATCCACCTGCCATCCATTGCTGTCTTACATAGTAAGCCTTTCATCTGAAATCAATAGCATCAGTGATGTTCCTAATGACAAGAAGTGTCTGGCTTTTTTTCCCTATGGAGTCACAAGTCTGCTTGGGACCAGATTCTTGAGTCTGATGTATTTGTGAAAAGAAGGGAAGGAGAATATGTCCAGAAATGGGTGATACTTTGTCATATACTTGTCACTGAAACAGACTGTACCTCCATGTGCACTGAAACATGGGAACTGGGTGGTTTAAAAGTACAATGGGAATAAAATCAGTAGTCGGGACTTTGGTTTTGCATTACCACAGAAGATGCCACCTCCAGCAAGTCAGTAGTCATTTCCTACTGCTGGGACAGAGTGTCTGCTTAATGGCTAGGCAGAGAGTGGTGTTTAATGAGTCTGCTTATCAGGAGGGAAGAGCTTCTGGCTTCTTTTCAGGAAAGCATTGCACATTTGAGATTTGAAGAAGTAGTCAAATATGCTTCAGACTAAGGTGAGGATAGCAGACTATATGTCTTCATTGTCTGGCTTCTTTCTTTCCCTCCCTTCTTTCTTTCCTTCTTTCCTATTTAATTATTTGTATTTATTTATTTATTTATTTTCAGAAACAGCATGCTGTCTAACCAAGTATTTAATTACTACTTGTGTTGTATGTGACTTTCAAACTTTTGATAGTTCCTTGATGGCTCCTTTTAGCCATTAAAATCCAACCAGGGTAAATCAATATTTGCTTTTATATCTTCTGTTGCAAGAAACGATATTCCAAAACAACATACAAACCATGTCCCCTTATTGATCTGTTTGCCTTTGTCTTTTGAACAGCCAACGTTTTAAAGCATTCTTTTATTTTAAAGGTACTTGTTTCTAAATTCAATAAAACCAGAATATTTTCCCTGTGGGATCTCCTATTGAAATCTATGCATTTGATACTGCTTGCCTGTGGTTTTCTTAAGAAACTGATTTAATTCTAGGCAGAAGAGGAAAGAAAATAAATGATCTTAATTGCTAAGGACATTAAAAAGTCAAGAGAGAGAGCTTTTACTTAAGTTACCAGAGCAAACTAAACAATTCTGTTCACAGAATGATAGAAATAAGAATTAGAAAAGGTCAGTAAGGATATCTTCTCCTTTTACCCTCATGATCAAGTCTTAGCAACTGTGGAAAAAAAAATCTGGTGAATTTTCAACAGACTAATGATATCTGTGTTGCAATGGGTGAAACTTACCTTTAGGCATAGTTTCAGCATAAAGCCTGTGACCTGGCCTATGACCTACTGCTTACATCATTTAAGCTCAGAGGGGTGAGATCTTTGTTTTGTAAACCTGATGTTTTCTACAGTTTTTCATGACATATCCAGGAGTATTATTTTTAATGATATTGGAAATTCTCCTATCTGGAATTGTTTGCTCAGGAATGCCCTCTCTTAGGTAAACTGCAGAGCCTGAAAAACAAATAATCATTCTGTTCCTGTCTCATTAGTCTGTAAGGTGAAGGCCATCATGGGTTGTCCTGAGTCAAGAAGTAAATCTCTGGATAAATCCCTGCACATATGCCTCAGTGACTGGGCACCACTGCCTAGAGAGGCAAGTGCTCCTGAGTATCTGTCAATAAACTCACCCTTGAGTGGGTTAAACTGTCCACAAATTAGTATACATAGGTAAATCTGAGTTCATGTTACATTCATCTACAGCTAAAATTCAACTCATTCCAGGTGCTTTGCTCAAAGACTGGAAGAAAACAATTTCTGACTGTCATGCAGGATGATAGTTGGTTTTGAACAGGAAGCCCTATATATATTCAGCATGGGTCAGAAAAGAAAGCAAAATACTTTCTATTTCCATTTTATAATGAAGTTTGCGTTCAAGCAACATATGATAGTATTAATCAAGTTATTCAGCTTGTATTTCAGTTCTGTGCAAATTTAATACACGTTTCCTAAGTGTGAAGTTCCCACATACCTCTCATTCATAAACACTTTTTTCTTCACTCCCAGGAGCTAAAAAACAGCCAGTGCCTTTCCCCTGGGATTTGATTTATTTACATCTATAAATAATTAAATTTTCAGGAACTGTACCTTCTCGTAATTCTTGCAGTGATGTTCATTACCTGAAACTAACTTATTATTAGCTCCAATATAGCATCAAGGAAAAACAAGTTTTTCCCCTGAATACAGAGTAAGTTTTCCTGAGGGTCTCTCCATGCTACACCTGCTTCTTTAACTGGCTTTATGTAGATCCATCAACTCCTCAAATACCACTAGATGGGCTGATGGGGTATTTCTCTGCTGGCGTAGAAAAAAATACAAAAACACAAGGATAGCTGTCTAAACGCTGACCAAAGGACCATCAAGACCAACATCCTGTCTTGGGCAGAAATGAATAATGATGTGGACACTCTCTCTCTCTCTCTCTCTCTATTAAAAAAAAAAAGGCACAAATATAAGGTGTCTTTAGTCTTTAGCATAAACATTTACTTTCTGTGTGTCAGATTCAGAGAACCCAAAGCATGAAGTCAAATAACTATTTGAAGTATCACCCTTCTGTGAATTTGTCTAACCTTTTCCCAGCCCTTTTACGCCTTTGGCCTCCACAAGCATTCTGTGGCAATGAGTTCCACAGCTTCACCACGTTCCTTAGCAAAAACATCCTTCCATTTGTTTTAAATCTGTTTTAAGGCATCTGGAGGGCATCATTATATTTATAAGGAAAATAAGGTTTTCTCATGGTCGTAGACAACATAGTCATATCTTCCAAATTTTTTTTTGGTAGAACAACATAGTTATGATTTCTACTATCTACCTTAAAAATTTCTTCATAAATTAAAAAACAAACAAGCAGACAAGTAGTAGTAATCTGGCAGAGAATTAAATTAAAGGATTTTTTTTTTCCCTAGGGGTTTGAGTAGTCAGCTCAGAGAGGACTAAATCTTCTGTATCACATATGGAATTTCATTCAAAGATGCATGGACAAATGCTAGTGCTGTGCATTTTTTCCCTTTTTAAATTAGTATTTTATTTTCTGAAAAAAGTGCAAGAATTACTGAAAACAATGGTTTGCATGTGTTAAAATCTTGCTCTATCCCTGTTACTCTGAAGATGTAACTATGTAAAAATTGCTGCTAATGGGATATGGTTCACAAGTAAAGCAGTAGAAACTTATGGTGTTTTGTGTGCATATTTTGAACTGTGGCATTAACCAGCAGAATTTCTCTTTTCTTTAGAAACACATGAAAAATTAAAACAAACAGAGAAACAAACAAATTTTCCTGAATTCCCCCTAAGGTTGAGTTCAAGTTCACCTTGTGATACAAGAAAAGTTTAGTAATTTCTTTCTTCACTGCAGTTTGCTTGCCAATCTCTGGTCCTCCCACCTGTCAGGAGAGACCTAAATATAGTGTCTTACTAACGAAGAGGATCTGCAACAGCAGAAGTCCAGGATTGCTCACATCAATTTTAACCAGCAGCCCGGGGCTACTCATGTTCCAGGCTATGTTTGAAAAGCATCATCTTATCTTTCTGAAGGTCCTCCTGTCTCCTGGCCTGGTTGTTTCATGAGTGAGAAGCCCTTTCCCCTCAACATAGCAACATATAATTTTCCCCAAATCTGGAATATCCTCCAAATACTGTTACACTTCTTTCTGCTGTCTGCCACTTCTAGTATCCTCTTTTCCCTTCTCCCCCTTCCTCACCTTTCTCCCCTGCTCTTTATCTAACAGGTCTGTCTTCTGCTCCATTTTTTCTTAGCTAAAATTTAAGAGTAAGTTCATTTGAAGACACATGGTATGACAAAGGGAAGAAAAGACAAGGAGTAGCCAGTGTACTTTCCAATGGGGAGCTGGTGAGAGGCTAAAAATCTTTTGTAGCCTTAAGACTTAGCAAGCATCTCTGCTCTCTCTCTCTCTCTCTCTGAAGTTCATCTTGACACCTCCTTTTGGTGCAGTCAGAGTGCAATTTAAGTGGAACAAATATTTTTCACCTTCGTTGTGGAAACTACTGGTCTGAGCCACAGCTTCCTCTTCCATAGCTTCAGTGAGGAGTTCAATCTAGGCTGTGGTATAGGCTCCCTTTTCAGTCCATAGAGAGAGGTGGGCACCTCCAGAGAAAGACTCATTGCACTTACCCTAATCTCACGTAAGCCTTCTTTGGAAATACCACCATGTCCATACCATATTGTACAGGAACAACCCCACACCTTTGCCTGCTGCATATTTCACATGTAAGTGGTTAAAATGAGTGGAAGCCCATCCAAAGAGCCCAGACTGGGATCCCAGTAGCAAAAAAGACAGAGCAGTAAAGTCCCCAGGTGAGGGGAACAGCCTCCCAGAAAGAAAATGCTTCCTTGCATACTTCTGCTCCTGGTGCACAGTGCCGGAATCAGGACAGTGGTGGTAGCGCTTGGATCCTTCCTGTACCAGGTCAGTAAATCACCTATCTGCTTCCCGAGAGCTGAATTATATTTACTCTGTAATTGAATTGATTCTGTGGGCAAACATCTCATCCTGGCCTGCCCTGTTGCCCTCTTCTGAGCTCTGATGTGTTACAAAGAAGGACATCAATGTGCTCCCTCCAGGAAGGGTATGCTGATCTGCTATAAACAGGAGTTGTCGGAAATATTTGGTGACTAGGAGGGAGGCTGTTGGGAAGTGATCTCATTTGAATTGGCAGCCTTAGGGGCTATGGGAACAAGCAGGGTCAGAGCAGCCTGGCAGTGCTCCCAAAGCCACCTCTTTCATCCTGGAGAAACCAAGAGCCACAGTGACCGCAGCATGAGCTGCATTCACAGTGGCTATCCCAGCTCACATTTGCTCTCTTGTGCACACGCTCTTCCAAACCAGGGTTATCATTCGGTCAAGGAGGTCCATGCTGACATGCTATAAATCTGAGAAAATTTTGGACTGGCCTGCTTCAAGTATTTTGCTTCACTTTATTTTGCTTATAACTAGATCTGTCTGCAACCTGGCATCAGGCAGACTGCTTGGCCTCACACTGCCTGCTGGCTTTTGCAAGTCCCTCAGTCACAGCATGCCTTTACACACAAGGACAGTGCCTACTTCCTTGGTAAGATGGCCTTATGTCATTTGGCAATGATGCTATTATGCAGTAATTCTCTCTCAAAATGCATAACAGCTTCAATATCTAGGGAAAGGAGATCATTTAGAGAGGGCTTAGCCTGGTAGAACTCTGCCCATGTAGCCTTGTACCCTGTCCTTGATGATAGACAGCAATGTCCTCATAAGAAACCATACAAGAAAGTCCAAAGTAATCCTTCCCCTCCAGTATCTGCACAGCTTCCAGCACTTTTACCCTGTTCATAAGATCATCCAAGTAAGATCTTTCCCAGTTTCTCAGACTCAGTGGCTCAATGCCACTGCATCCTGCCACTGGAGGCTAGCATGCACCTCCTTAGCTCCCTGTCTTTGTAAGTAATTCAGTTCATAATCTACATCTCAGTGAGCAGCCCCTCTGGAAGTTAATTAAAAGACAAACTGCAGCACAGATCATTAGTTTGCACATGGGCCAGGAATGAGGAATCACTGTGGTCCTGCAAAATTAGGAACAGATGCCCAAACAAATCTCTAAGCAGGCCTAACTAGCAAGCCTTGGCACCAGATCTCATCTGTTAGGGAGCATTGCTCTACTGCCACTCAGGCAACAGCAACAGTGCTGTGAATTCTCATTGTGCAATGTTGTCAGTTCAAACGAAGCAAATACAGTTGCTGAGACCTAAAGCACGTAGCAAAATATCATTCCAGACCTTTAATCTGCAGTAAAATTTTCACCTGCTTTCTAGGTCAAAGCAAAAGGTGTACAACTGGGAGAGGTGATGGGAAAAAGTGACCAACAGTCTTCTGTTAGTAGAAGTTTCCATCTGCAGAAGAGATACAACAAAAAAAACTCCCACACATCCAACTAGCCCAGTTTTCTTAGTGCCCGGTTTTCAAGTGCTCCACTGAGCATCTTCTTGTTTTCATCCTGCACTTCTCATGCATGTGAGAATAGATAACTCTACATAGATATCTATTTTTTGGCTCTCCATCATAACACTGCTGCAAGTCTCCCTTGGCTCTGAAACCTCAAAAAGATTTCAAATCCAGAGAGGTTTTCTGAGACTTGCTGCTACCTTTAGCACTTTGTGTTCTGGTCCACTTATCTCTTGCATTTCTTTTACTTGACCTCCATTTATTTTGTAAAATCTTTAACCCAGGAGCTGCATTTTTGGTCAATGCATACAACAGTTACACATCTCTAGCCCCCTGCAACAGCTCTGCATATTGAAAGAAGATGATATTGATGGGAGAGAAACCCCATTGAGTTTGGGGTCCTGCTAAACCACACAGCCCTTTCACGCAGTGCAGGATCACTGTCTCTTTCTTTTGTGCAACCCCCAAGTGCCAGGGTTAAGTGACTGCTTGACCACAGTGCTCAGATAGTCTGTAGTGCCTGGTCCTGGCATGGTGGTGCCGGAGAGAGGACATGGAGCTGTGGTGTGCAGCTCAGACCTGGCAGGGAGGAAGCCAGCTCTGGGAGCTTTGTGCTCAGTGCCTAAATGGGGAGAGGAGCCGCAAGCAAAACAGTGTTCTGGCCTGGGACTGGTGCTCCTGAGCTCTGCGGAATGGGGAGACAGCAACTAATACAGCAAAATCACAGACAATGGTGAGTGCAGGGTACTTCAGCAGTTCCTTTGAAGACCCTAACACTAGGAAGAAAAGCAGGCGTGCAGTGTTCAAACCTATGTGTGTGCCAGAATTTTGTCTGGGAAGATGTGTACAGCTGACAGCCCTCTTGGACCTGCAAAAATATAGCGGTCAGCCCTAGGGAATATGTGGGCAGCAGAAGTCTCTCAGTGCCTTTTCATCTACTCAGGGGACAATAAAGAGGCCAGCAGGCAAAGGCTGGAAGGTGAGGTTGTTATGACAAAGTCAACAGAGCACAAAAATCTTTGGAGAGGCAGAGATATTGCTTGCTATGAATACTGCTCTCTCAGCTAAAAACTTAGACTGAAGAAAAAAAAAAAAAAAGCAAACTTTGAACAGCTTGGATGAGCAAGTCAATAAATGACTGCTTTCTATTTCCTGAGAGAGAAATACCACAAGGAAACAGCCTATCTCGGTGTCTACTGAATAGCAAAGAGGAAGAGGAAGAGGAAGAGGAAGAGGAAAAGGAAGAAGAAGAGGAAGAAGAGGAAGAGGAAGAGGAAGAGGAAGAAGAAGAGGAAGAAGAAGAAGAAGAAGAAGAAGAAGAAGAAGAAGAAGAAGAAGAAGAAGAAGAAGAAGAAGAATTTTGATAACTTTTTTTTTCTATGAGGGAAAATGATAGCATCTGTGAAAAGGGATAATAAAGATTAGGCTGAGCTGGGATGGGGAGAACTGACATCCTTTCTATAAGTAATGTCAGAAAAGCAGGTGAAAAAGGAAACAGATTTGAATTATACTGGCATAAAACTACAGGAACACAGCCATTAGTCAGGAGAGGAAGATTTTTTTCTTTGTGCAGAGGCAGAGCCAGGCCATGCCTCCAGATCTGCAGGAATTAGTTAATGCTGCTCAAAACTGCTTTTTTTCCCCTTTCCCATCCAGGTGTCTCCTGCCATTGGCCTTGAATTCACAGGTTTATGAGACTATATGCACACCTTGGAGGGAACCATGCATACACCCTAGTATGGAGATGGGACTCAGCCAGGGACTCTCTGGAGCCGGGTGCTAGACAAGGTTCTACAACCTACAAGGTTCTGCAAGGTTCAGACAGTATAAATCAGTGATCAGCTGTGACCCCGAATATTTGTGCATCACCACTGCACATAGTGCTGAGATCAGACTGACTCCGCCCCAGTGCAACTTTTACATACAAGGAGAGAGGAATGTTTTCTTGCAGCTGTCAAATCCCCAGATATTTGCACAGGGACACTGTGAGGAGGGTGAGTCGAGGAGACGCTGGCCTTGGACAGCTTATTTTCCTTGCAACTTGTAAGATGAGTTATGCCACCGCAAAGTTGGCATAAAAAGCTGTCAGACTGAAGTGTCAGATTCTTCAGCAGTGATATTTTATGCTGAGCTAAATAATGACACCATACACATAGCACAGAGAAAAGATGGTGCTGTTTCGTTGTTAGAGCAATAGCAGGTCCAAATTTTCTGTCATCAAGAAAGGTACTGTTGGAGAGAGTTACAGTGAAAGTGCATTTGATGCAGAAGCTACTAAACTCAGCTCATGTGCCAAATTCCCAATGAGCATAAATCAGTACAACCCTGCTAACTTGAGTGGTGTTGACTTACATCAGCTGATAAATGAATCAGAAATGTTTCCATTTAATTGGGAGAGACAAAAAATATCTCAGGGATACTCTTTAGCTGAGCTAAGAGAAATGGGAGTGTACTTCCAATGCTGATAGTTTTTAACTAGTTTTTTGACAGATAGGACAGATTTGTTTCTGAGTCCTATTCATACATGACCCACAAAGGCAGAAGCTTGCAAGACCAGATCTTAGACTGAGTAAGGCTATGAACAGAGCTATCAAACACAGGGTGTCTTAAAACAAACAAAGAGTTGAAAATGTGCAGCTAGTTCAGAGGACAAACTCAAAACAACGGTGTTTTTATTGCAGTAAATGAAAGGGTTCACTTGGCCTCTGCCATCATGGAAACACAAAATGCCACAAATGCCAAAAGGCTGAGCACATGTAATTGGGCAGATAGCAAAGAAAGCAGCTTGGACAGTGCTTTAGCACAAGCTGCTTAGAGAAGAGGTTTAAAAAGGAAAATCATGAGTACAAGCAAATAGAGACAATAAGTGAGAATGAGGGAGGCTGCTGAAGGAGATGAGTCAGAAGAGAGCAAAGAGTTGCTAGAAGAGACAAAAAAGAGACATTGAAGTTGCAGAATTTCAAAGGACAGGCAGAAATCATGTCTGGATTTGCTATAGCATTTAAAGGACAGGTGTCTTTGCCCTGTGTGGACGAGCTTGCCTCTGCCGGTGCCGATGAAGGTGCACAGTAGTGTGCCGGCTGAGGATCCAACCCAGTGCCTGGCAGCGTGTCCCCAGCAGGCTTCAAATAGCCCTCCCCAAGTGCCTCCTGTCAGAATTTGAACTACACTCGCGGCAAAGCAAAATGGATAACAACAAGATGCTGGATAATGAGATGCTAACAAGGACTACAGTGTTCACAGGTGCCTGGGAGGCTCATTCTGGGATTAAAATTAAGTAGCCACTTCCTAATTAAACTTTATCTGTTTGTGCAACCTAGGGTTTACTCCGCATCTCAGAATATGGCCTTCAGCCTTAAAGGCCCCATGTAAGTCATAGAAACCCAGTGAAAATGACCAGAAGCTGTATACTCATCCTAGGTTAGAACTAGGTGTGCCGTGAAAACTGTGCTTCACTTTTGCTTTATGTAAAGAATTAATGTCTGGTAACGCACTGGTGTTTACACTGACAGAATTCAGTAACATTTTAGTAGGTTAATGAAATGCAACCTGTTTTATCTTGTCCCTGCCCTCTGAGATCTCATGGGGAAGCCAATGTTTTGTCAGAACTTTTGAAAATGCCATGACAACTAGCAGGGGAGATAAACTACCTCCACGTCAGAAAATAGCATCTTTCTGGCAATCTTATCAAATGCAACTACATAGCATAGCATACAAAGCCTACGTGAGCTGAACGACTAATGAGGAGAGGTTTATGTGTGGAAAAAAAAAAAAAAAAGCAGCTGAGAGGCCTGATTTGTATAGATCCACAGGATATTAAATAATAATAAAAATAATAAATTAAAATAAAATAACCACAAAACTAAACACCTCCCCACCTGCCATTAGAAATGTCCCTTGTACCTCCAGGGAACAAAATGTATTATGCAGAATTTTGGAGACTTTTTAAAAGTTTGTGGCTAGGGAACAGGAAAAGAAAATCAGATACCACCCTAAAAAAATCCCTAAAGCTAAAGGAGCTGTTTTTCCTGGAAACATTCATCACCTTGAAAGCTGCTCCTTTCATAAGTTCTTAGTAGTACAAGAATTTTTCAGAGAAGCTTTTCCTTCAGATTTTCACTTTCTGAACGGTTTGTGCTGAACATAAAAGCAATTATGTATCTTCTGGACTCAAACATAGGCAATTTGCTCTAATTTATACTGCTTGAAAACTAGATTTAAAGCAGTTTAAATAGAAGTGAAATCTGGTTTGCTGAGTCAAAGGAGTACCAACACTACCAAAAAAAAATTGAGATCCCATCTGTGTCTTCTCCCAAAGAGAATAATTACAATTTCTCTGCATATGGAATGATAGCTAGCTTTGAAGGTGTAAAGAAAAAATGTGATAAGCACAAAATACAGAGAACCAAGCAGTGTCAAAGCTAAACACCAGCGTTCAGGTACAATCCTTGGTTCCTGCCACAGTCTTTTAAACTTTGGCTGTGCTGCTTATGCCACAACATCTGTAGGTTACAGAGAGGCCCCAAAACTACTTAACCGACTAAACAAAGAAACAATCTGTTTAAGCTGTAGCTTGTAACATTTGTGGAAAGTCAGAGGGTGTGATAGGTGAAGGGTGAGCTATGCATCTCAGCGATCCCTGACTGCTGCCCTAATAGCACCTGAGATCAACTGGAGCTTCTGGAGCCTCCTCTGGTGCCCAAGACCAGGGGCAAGGCTGGTCAAGTCAAGTCTATTCCTTCCCATACCTGGAACTACTGCAGCAGAGCTCAAAACATCTTAGTCATGGATGCTGGGGTTAAAATAGCTTATTCAGTAATAGTTTATGTATATTGAACTTGCTGGCCTATATCATTTTGTATACACCAGAATATTAGATTTTAAAAAATTCTGTAACATCTCAAACCAATTGTCCGTATTTTAGTATGAAAAAAAAAAAGAGCTAATGAAGAAACATACCTAAATTATGGTCTGCAGCAATGATAGCCTTCAACATTACCATGTTTCAGCCTTCATCTGAATGATGTTAAATGCATTACCCATGCCACATGGTTGAGCCAGCAAAAAAATTACTGGAAAAGAGGCTTCTGGGCTGATAGAATGGAATTTAACACTGAGTTGAAGCAGACAAAGCATTTCATGTAGATTCACAAAACATAAAAACTCCTGAAGTTCCTTCTGATTGCTTTAAATATGTTTTGTCCATAAACTTATAGTAGATGACCATGAAACTTCAGGCAAATAATTGTTTTGTGGAAACTGTACTTTCTGTTGAAAAACCATTCCCAAATAAAATTCCTGGCTAGCATTTTTTCTCAAGACTGAAGGAGCCAGGCATTAGAAATGCACTGAATCTTCTGGGACTTGTGATAAAGGGCTAGGAACAGTCAAGATAAAACTCCCACAAGAGAAGAAGAGATTGTGTTATTCCATTGAGATCGAAGCCTGTCTCTGAAGACCAAGGTCTCTAAGACATTTTGAAGCTAAATGGCTGGGTGTTTGTACAACATTTACAGGAAGGGGAGGTGATGCAAACAGCATGTCATTATCTGATTTACATCACTGGCTCCATCTCACACTTTTTTTTTTTTAATTATTATTTTTTTCTTTAGCAATTTGCCATTTAATAAGAAAGTAAAGAGGACTTTATGCCCTCTCCAGCTATTTTTTAAAAAATAGTTTACTCTTTGAGCTAGGAGTTGTCTCTGAATATACATTTGTAGATATAGCCAGCTATGATGAACAAAGAAAACTAGGACCTCAGCATTTGCTTATACTATAATATTAATTATTAGTATAATACCAGTATACTATATAATAGCATTACTATAATACCATTATATTAACTATAGTAATTACTACTACTGTAGCATTAATAACATCTATGGAAACAGGTAAAATAACAATAGCCATTACTGCCACAAAAAGTCTTGGGTTTGTGATTCTAATGCAGGTAATCTTCCCTTACTCTCCTCTCCTCAGGTAAGCCTTTCAAAACCAGTTTTATTCATTAGCAGAGGGGGGCCAATTGAAGTCAGCTCTCTGATTGTTTCAACTTGAACACACAGCTATTTGAACAAGAAATTTGATTATTACGTTAATAGGAAAAAAGAAAAGGTCTTCTTCAGCATTTGGAGTGAGCTGGAACCATTGCTGCACAGGGAGTATGGTTCCTAACTCATCAGGAGCCAGGAGCTGCTGCCTTGCACTATGGTGTGACCTCTGGTCAGTGCTGATAGGCAGTGTCTTGGTACCAAACATCGGCTCCTGGCTTCTGCCAAATTCCCCCCTGCTGAATGAAAATGGGCAAACTCTCCCTCAGTTTCATGCATGTTCAAAACTCAGCAAGAGCTAGAGGAAGGTAAAGAAGTGCCTCAGAAGAAAGGTACTGTGTTTTTTTGTGTTTTTTTTTTTTTTCTCAAAGAAAAGTCTCTGCCTTGCATACAGCCAGCTCCTCCCCTGGCATGTGTACAGGGCAGCTGAGCCCTGCTCAGTTCAGAGTCAAGTTGTCACCCACCAACTGATAGGCAATATATTACTTCTGGGCAGGGCAGAGACCTGTTTTTCCCCCTAAACTACTCCTGGTCCAGAGGTTGGAATCCAGCTAACTGTGTGAGATGTCAGCTCATACAGTGTTTATTCTCCTGGCACTATGTTTGTGAAATGCAGTCCACCAAGTACTGCATGGTATTTGAGAGCTTATATTATTGCAATACAAAATGAGAAGATTATCCTCTGTACAGTCCTGTTCCACACATTTTACAGGCTACAATCCGAGCTGGCTAGCAAGGTAGCTCCATGTAGGGGTCAAGAGCTGAGCATGTATTCAGAAAGAACTCCCTTCCCTCCACTCCGTATCCTGCGGGCCAGAAGGCTCATTGCCAGAGCAGAGAGCTTGAGGGATGCTTTCTTGCCCTTGTCTACGCTACAGATAATGAGGAAGGTCTTTAGTCTCCAGGGCTGTCAATCTGGCAACCTCTCATCTGCATTAAAATTGGTCAAAAGATGTTTTTTAAAAGAAAATATAATGAGGGGATGCACTTAGGAAAATGAAAAGCTTGGCTGCCTTTTTATCATTTCTCAGGCACTTTGTGTCCTTCTCTGATGAGAGCTATTGTCATTCAGGGCAGCTCATCGTCTCCTCGTGCTGGGAACAGATATGGGCTTGGCACCTTCTTCCTCTCCTGGTGACAGCCAGATATACACTCTGCTCATTTCCTCCCTGATAAGCTTGCCATCCTGCTTCAGAAGCTTCTCATATTTCATTTGGCTTGTCAGATAGAAGCCCCTGGTACAGGCCATTCATGGAGATTATTTTTTGTTTTGGCATTATATTAGCAAAGGGAATTTCTGAGTTACTTCCCCCTCTTCCCCACATTCCTTGTTCCTGTCTAAGCATATGGATGCTGTAGCCCCTTTCATCCAGGGCTCTTCCAAGTGCTGTTACAAATGCTGATGAAATCTTGCTATTCCCTTGCATGACTTGTGCGTGTCTTTCTCATTATCTGAAGGTGTAACTTGGGTCTGAAAAATGGGTGGCCTTAGTTTCAGAAGCAGTACCTGTCTTCTGTTTCCGTAGGGTGTTGTCCTCGATGTTGTGGCCAGGCGTGATATGACTGAGACTACCAAATTAATCTGTGACTGCTGCAAATAGTGGTGGGAGACAAGAGTTCAAACCTGGATGCCCTCCACTGGTGAAATCTTTTTTTTTTTTTTTTTTAAAGTGCTGTTAATTTGTACTTGAAGGGAAAGAAAGAGGGAAAGTGTTCAATCTGCTATCTCTATTTTGTCCCAGGTACCTATTTTTCAAAATGATGCATCCTGATGTAAATTGGAGTGAAGGAGTGAGGTCCCACAGGGCTGTTGTCCCTTTCTGTGTGTTAGGAGCAGCAGTGAAAGTTGGCCCATCACCAGGCAGAGGGAGACCTCAGCCCCTTGTCCTCAGGAAAAGAACCCATTTTGTGAAGCCCTCTACTGTGGAGGGCTTGTTGAGGCCAGCACTGGGGTGCAGAAGGATAAACAGGGCCTAAAGAGAGGGCAGGAACCCGCCTCTCCCTGGCATCAGGTGAATCCTTGTGTGGAATAAAACATCCTTGTTTCACAGGGTTTTGCTGGGAAGGTGGGAAGAATTTGTGATTGTGTGTGTCTATCAAAGAATATGGTAATAATGGGCCTGTAAGAAGAAACACACAAGCTATGTAGTTAGGATAAGCCCTGTTAACAAGCTCTGCTCCATAATTATTCAGTCAATATGCTGTCAGTTTATAAAAAGAAACTTTTTCAGGATGGTTTTAGTGCCCACACTATCACAGAGATATACTTATGCTACTGTTCTGCTCTGACTTAAGCTCCTAATATGTTCTGCGAAAATGCTAGGTGCTTGCGACCTGACTTTTAGAAATGCAGAGCACCTGTAGTTCCACATTAAGCTAGAGAAGGTAGAACCAAGGTCAGCCTGGCTCATTATATTCAGCTGTGGTATCACCGGTCTGTTTGTCCAAACATTTATCTTGCAATCACACTCAAAGCATTTTCTGTTTGAATGCAAAAGGCACCGTGAATAGGTCTGAAAAGATGGGCATTATTTGCCTGTCTGACTTGTCCACACTCAATATGAGGGAAACTTTATTCATTACTGGTACACCAATTAATTGACAGAACACATTGAGAGTGACGGGAGGAGACAACAAAAAGAAAGTAACCAAACCAGGTAATAGTTGCTTTTCAACAGCATCAATATCTTTCCCTGCCTGCAAAGGTGGGACTTTCTGAATGAGCTACTCGCTTCAATAGAGACCATTAAAGAGAACCAGCTCTTCCCTCATTAAGGTGCATTTCAAGCCACTGTACAGCAGAAACCAGAATGTTTGAGTTTAAGGGAAGACCAGCCTTGCACAAAGCTGAGGAAGGAAGAGTTGTGCCCTGAAGTGGCAGTGACTGTGTCAAATGATGTGAAAGCTCCTGCTAGGAGCAATGTCTGCTCTGGCTGTGCCAGCCCCAGGCAGGCTGAGTTCTCTTCCTGCTGGGGAGGTGCAGGGGGGTGCCATGTGCCATCAAGGCAAACAGAGGGGCCCTTCAAGAAACCAATCTGGTAAATACCCACTCTTCATCTTCTCCTTCCCTTTTCTGGAAACAATTGCTGAGTGTAGCAAGCAAATAAGACTAAAAAACCTTCACCCTCTTTGTAGAAGAGAGGGTTTTTTAAGAGCTAACACCATTGAGTGAAGTAGCTGTTCCAACAGCATTTGAATTTTAGATGTAAGACCTTGATTGTCTCTAAAAGCAGCTGCCACTTTACATTTAGCTAGAACTACGGTGCAGACACACACACGTACACACACTTTGTTCTTTCTGTAAGATTTTTTTTTCTTCTTGTTTTCTTCTTGACTGAATATTGAGGGGTTGTTTGGTCCATGACTTTTCCTATCCCTATACTGTTGGACACTATTATAAGGCTGGAGCTATAGGGACGTAGATACCTTACCACTCCCCACAGTGGCTTTCCACATAGTAATTTATTTAATCTATTTTTTTTTTCCCTTGGGCCTTCTTGTTTACCTTTCTTGTGGACGCACAGCGGTGGGGGAGGACAGAAGGCGGCAAAGCCCCTGACTCTCATAGAAGCAAGATCTAGACATAGAAATTGCCTCTGCTCTACAGGCAGGCTGCCAGCCCAGCTCCAAGATTTCCCAGCTGCTGCCGTTCAGGCTTGCTTCAGCATTTGTCAGGGATGAGTGACTTCGGAGCCTGGGTCCTTGCCAAACCACCCTAGGCAGCTCATTGCACTAATCCAAAACTGTAATTGGGAGGTAGGAGGGGGCAGTGGGAGAACGTCTTATCCCCACCACAGCCCTGAGTTTTTGTTAACTTAGGATTATAAGAATAATGAACAAACCCAGAAGCCTGTCTCCTTTATTTAGTTAGTTTTGGGGCTGTAGCTAGCAATCCATTATTGTCTGTGCGATGTGTTCCCAGTCCAGCCTCTTATCAGAGGTGCTTAGCTATGCAGTGCACATAAGGATGCCCATTGGTATTGATATATAGATTCCCAGCACATCTATTGTGTTTTACATGCCTTGCAATTAGCTTTTGCTTTATCTACTGTGTGCCTACCTCGCTGTACGTGTGCCAGAAAAAAGAAGAGTCACACTGGGAGGGGAGAACTAGTAGGGCTGAAGAATTACTGGGGGAAAGTGGAAAGCAATTTGCACTCTGATAAAAGCAATGCAGGGCCAGATCCTGCCAAATGCTGATGCTGTGGGGAGCAGCTGTAGCTCTGCACTACCCGGGATGAAGCATGCTGTAGTGAAGCAATGTTGGGTGGAAAGCAATACTGGGTGGAAAGATGGGGTGTGCAGCTTGGAGCAATACTGTAAACCTCATGAAGCAGTGCTGGCATGCTACGGCAGTCAGAGGGCTAGCAGAAGGAAAGAGGCACGAAAAAGGAATGGAGAAGACAGGGAGTCTATTCTGATGTTCTAAAACACACCGAATTTAGTCCACAGCAGGTTGCATCAGAGGAGGCAAATAGCCCAGCCTGATCCAAGGGGTCACCATCAGCTCCTTCACAGTCATTGCAGATTTTCTTTACAGACTCTACTCCCTCCTCCAGCCATGAGAGCACCAGGTTTCCCTTACATGGGTCACTTATTGCAGCTGTGGGTCCTCAAGACCTCTGCTAGCAGGTCTCCCAAGTGAACCCAGCCTGTCTTGCTGGGGTCAGTTTGCTGTTTTGCTTCCATGAAGGAGGACCTGGCAGAGGTATGGATGCAGGCAGGCACTGTCTGAGCACATGGCTCCTCTCCATCCAGGCCCTTCCCTCCCTAATAGTGTCACATGCTCACAGTGCTCAGTGGGATGAACTAGATATCACTAAAAAAATCCAGGCCGTGCTTATGTCTGGTAGTGTCAGATTCGGGTTGCAATTTCACAGGCATAGTCCAATGCACCACAGTTATCCAGGAGTCTACCACCAGATTCTCACTGAGGTATAAAACCCACTGGACTCCAAGGAGTTTGATGCCAGTTGAGGATCTGGCTGCCAGCCTAGGCTCTGCTGAGAAGCCCACCCTGTGATCTGTGCTGGGGTGCTCAGACTGATTCTGGGGGTACCACTTGCTCATTTAAATCTGGCTCAAGACTCTCTGTGATGCACTGAAGTCCTGTAAGAGAAGAAGTGGGTTGTATTTTGAAGATAATTAAGGTTTGCTCCAAAGCCTCTGTCAATTATGCTTAGCAACAAATACATTGTGGATGGTGTCGTTTGGTCATTTCTGCTCTCACCTGTTCTCCCAAGTGAATAGCCCATGAAGAAAACACGAGGGATCGATCTGGAAAGGTTCAGGGCAGAGTGCTGGGAGAATCCCCCCGCAACGCAGTGGCTTGCAGCATCAACCTCCCTCTGCTTTTTGCACTGTGCAGTCATTCACGTGGCAAAGCAAGGATATACTAGCAGGCCAGAAGGGAGCATCTCACCTTTACCTTTACTCCTTCTGAAACAGTGCCAGGCAGGGGAAAAACAATTTCACTGACTCTGTAATGTTACTTTCACTTGGTGTCTAGAAAACAACACTTCTGCTGTGCAAAAATCCACTTTTTTCCCTAAATACATTTCTAGAATGTGCCAGACTTGTTCTCAGCTGTGGTGCTGACCCTGATATGCTTGTGCTGGCATTGCTTGCAATTGCTTCTGGTTGGTGTAGGGGTGACAAGGAGGAGAGAGTGGGCCTCCACAGTCTCCTGAAGTTCCCATGTAAGCAGAGCAAGGTGACCTTCTGCTGACTGGATACAGCCCTTTTACCTTTTTACCTTCAGCAGACAGTTGGCAGGCACAGCTGTGCTGCCTTTAGCTCCAGCTGCCACACACCCTCAGAGAGGAGGAGGAGAGAGAGACTGGAGGGAATATGGGAAGGGGTAAGTACAAATGAGTGCTGCTACATCTATTTTTTTTGCATTGCCATAGACTTGTGCTGTTTCTGTGCATCTTTTTATTTGTGCCAGGGTGAGAGAGCTGTAACTGACTCCATCTGGCCCTCTCCCGTTAATTACCTCACTGCCACAGTTGTTCATTTCCTATTTGTTACCGATCCACACCATTTGCAACACTGAACACTATTGTAAGCAGTGGCTTCTCTTGTACGTAGGAGACAAGTGGGTGGAAGGGTTAAGTGGTCAAGGTGTGAAAAGTGGTGGAAAGGGTTGTGAGGACAGTCTGGAAAAGGTGTTGGGAAGTACGCGAGGATATGCAGGGGGAGATTGCCAACTGCTGCTGCAGTGTCTCAGTAAATTATTCAACTAATAAAGACTCAGTTCAATTTTACAAGCACGGTGTCCTTTTATATTATTATCCAGTACGTAGTACATGAAATATCCACTGAATTATCTAACAGGAAATAAATCTGTAAAAGTGCATAGTAAATCCTACTGTAACATCTTCAACAGCCTTCTTAACAAATGGTCTAAGTGCCAAGGACTATAAGATTACACTCACCCAAAGTCAGAAGTGAATAAATAAATACAACATTGATCTCAAATTCCACTAACAAATCTACTTCCATTTCAGAAAAAAAAAAATCAATAATTGCAGGTGTTATCATATTTCTCATTCTTATTGTCTTAAAAGTCCACCAGCTGGGCCAGCCTATGAACAAAATCGGTATATTTAAAAAGAGGGAATAAAAGAGAAAAAGAAAAATGTCACAGAGAAGAAGAACGATGTATGGGATATTCATATACATGTATCGGATGATGATCCCCAGGTTAGAATAGTTTGTTGTTGTTGTTGTTGTTTTTGTTTGTTTTGTTTTTGTTTTTCTTTGTTTTGTTTATTTCCACCCACAATTAAGAATGGGAAAAATCAAGGCAATTTTCTTCAAAAGTCTGGTGGATTCAAGCACATGATTTCAATTAAAATTATGTGAGCTTGATAAATCCACAGCTGGCCTAGAAATCCTTTAACCCCAAACAGATATGTATCTGATATTTTGGAACCTGCTTATATACATAGGAGCAGAGAGGTCTTACATATGAAGGAGTGCGGGTTGGTGTTGGATAACCCAAATTCCAACTTAGCTCTATTACTAACCTCCTCTATAATCCTAATTGAGATCCTGAAGAGTTGAAGAAGATGAGTCTAAGAGAGTCATTTATATCCATAGGACATCCTCTGAGGAGAGTCAAGTAGCCCTTAATCTGCACTTAGTAGTCAGTACAAAATGCTGGACACAAGGCCTGTCTGAATTTCTTCCTCTTAGTCAGGTGAAGAGCTGCACAAGGAGTATTCCCTGGGATGAATGATACTGAAGTCCTCCTCTGACCAATTCTATCCTTTCCAGACTGCTGCCTCTGCTCTCCAGTGCTGGCGAAATGTGTGACACCTGGGTTGGGTACCCTTGTGCGATGCAATCCCACATATACCCTTTTTCCCAGAGCTTGGTCTTGTAGCAACTGGCCTGTAAGTAGATACAGGGTACACATGCAGAGAGGTGGTTGTTCTCTGCTCTGAATTTGTTTCTCTCTGAAAGCATTTGGCACTAAGTTTTCTTTTGCAGTCCCAAAAGTGGACATTGCATAGATATTTTGTATTACATGTTTGAATTCAATCCATCACCTAAATTTCTGACTTTATTTCCAAGAAACTTCTCCAGGTTTCTTCACTTGCACTCACTGCATCTGGTCTACATCTGTGCTTCGCTCTAGGCAGCTCTTTATTATTTCTCAGGTCTGGTAATGTGCCTTTGCTGTATCTCATTTCATGTGAGGGAGAGACCAGCTGGCCACAAGTCCTGTTCTGACTTCTCTGTCTCCATCTGTGAAATGGAAATTACACTGCTTTCCTGACTTGCAAACATATTATAGGGATAATGCACTGAAAACCTACAGGTGCTATTTTCACAAAAGGACCTATACTGCTTTCTGAAACTTGGCAGAAAAGGTGATCTTTTACAGCAGCAGTTTGTTGAATGAGACTTTTTATAACACCATAGTAGATTTTGCATTGTCAAAGCCCCATTTAAGCATGACTGCAAGTCATCAAGGACAAAAGAAAAAGGTATCTCAATAGTACTGATTAAAGACAAATTAGCAAATGTTAGTTATTACTTCAGTGGAGGTCTTCACATTTCTAACACTATGTCTAACAATCATATTGATTCCTGCTGATGGTTTCCTTGCTTTTCTTGCAATACTGATATTATTGAAAAGAATGTTTAATTCATAAATGCTTGCCATATTTAATAGCCTAGTCAAACAATCCTTTTTTCTTTAAGTAATGCATTTCTTACATAACTTTAAAAATATTTGCTTGTTTAATATGCTGGGCTATCTGAGGATTTTACTCAATTTAGACTGTGATGCTAAGATCTGAATACAATCTGCAAATATTCTTCTGATGCTGTGGTATTTCTTTCCCAGATCCTCTGTGCCCGTTTATTTCTTTCTAATGGCAGTTTCAACTCATTCTCAGCTTTGACTTCAGTTTAATCACTAAAGCTGGGTGGACAAGTGTTTTTACCTTATTTCACTGAGATTCAGTGCAGACACCAACATCCAGCCATGAGAGTCCAATTACAAGATCATACACTCGTAAAGTCTTTTCATTACCTGTGTGAACACTGCTAGTCTCAGATTGAGGCCTCTACACAATCTTGTAGTGAAAATAATCTACTGGGGTCCATTTCATTTCAACTAAGAACCTGCATCTTACTGCCAATAAAGTCTCTTTACCCTGAAATGGGTAGAAACACCTGTCCTTTTTCCCTTATCAGAACAGGATAAAAAGGAGGCCTTCTGCAAATGAAAGTCAGTTCCCAAGTGTCTTGCCTGGGATGTGATAGTTGTGTGCCCCTCAATAACTGTGAATTTGTGAGGAAGAACAATCTACTTACAGGAGATTAGGTATGATGAGGGGACACTGAGAAAATTGTTTATGAGGACAGGGAAAAGAGAACCCACTTTGAAAAGAATCAGTGGAAAGGACTGATAAACAGCTTATGCTGCGTAAAATGAAACGATCTTACAGAATCTCATCTGAATAGGAATGTTTTCGTGGTTTTTATGAACATCTGTGGAAGGTTAGAGAGATGTTCAGAAAACACCGATTCAGTATAAAAGCTGTTGAGTTTGCTTTGCAAATGGCAGAACCAGAGCTCATCTCTATTTTTGTTAGAGCCAGTCCAAAGGAACACAAAGCATAAAGTGTTTTCTGAGTTTTTATCTACCTTGTTCATGCTATTGAACCACTACAATGACTTTTTTTTTTTTTGGCCATTTCAGAAAATTTCTTGGTCTGCTTTTAGGAGCTAGAAGATAAAAAAAAAAAATATATAAAACTCCTAGCTCCCCCCTAAGAGCTTGAGTCTTGGCAGACACCATACATTTCTGCATCCTCATGTTGATGGTTTCAGTCGAGGTGGGGGATTGTTGTGATGAGTCATCAGCATCCTGGCTCCTTTGGTGACGGTGATGGTTTCTTCCTCTGCACTTTAGGATATACTTGATGCATTTTTTATGTGTTTGTAACACACTTTATACATTGCTCTTTCTTCACTGGTCTGCAGGTTCATGTTACGTGTAGACTTACTATATTGGGAGCATTTTACATATACTAAATACTTGTTCTCTGTGTTGTCCCCAAAACTATTTTACTCAACTCCAGGCCCATATTTCTTTGACTGATCACTGTTAAGTTGCCTGTGGTCCTGGGGTCTCCAGTTCCAGCCTGTACTCTGTATCTTATCATCTCAAGCCAGTACTCTTCTTCTGTCCCTGCTTCCGAGTAATCTGTTATTATACCAGGTCTGTACGCCTCCACAATGCAGCATTATAGTAGTCATAAATATTTAATTATACACAGAATAATTACTTGTAGCTGCTATCTATACAAATTATGGGTATAACACACAAAATGAACAAAAATAAAACAAAAAGAAAGCAACCTTATAAAACCTGCTGTTATAGCTAGAGAAGGTAAGATAAAGCTTCTGGCAGCTTAAGACAAATCCAAACAAAGAAAGCTTGACAAACCTCAGATTTGAGGCCTTGAAAAGTCAGTACAAAACCTGTGGCCTCTTCCTGGCAATGGAGATGGTCTTTTTATTGCACTTCAGAGCTTCAGCAGCATTTATTTGGTGCAATCTGTGATTAACTTCTGAACTCACAGTGTATTGTTTTTGTGCTGTGTAACTGCTAGGAGCAGTTATGAGTGAAAATACAGCCAGCAATTGGTAAGAAATAATACCATTCTAACAACAACAACAAAATCAGCAGAATAGCAATTCATGCTGAAATTCATAAAATTTTGGTGATTCATGATCGTGAATAAACCAGAAATCTGTAAAAGGATGGTACAGAGTTTGCCATCAGATGTAATGAGGGTGGTGAGGGTAAACACATTTCACAAAACCAATATATTTGTCTATTATTTTACTCACCATAATTATTAACATTACAAAGACATGAAGATCACTAAAGTGTACCTAAAGTCTGTTACGCCAGTATATTACTGTAGCTGTGAAAAATTGAACCATCATGCATTTATGCATTTTACAGCACTGTACAACTTCAGTAGTGTCTCAACAACTGAGCTCCACTCCTGATATTGACATAAAGGGTTGGGACTGCAGAGCAGAGTAGTTGTTGTCACACCAGACTCACCGACACTACTGGTGTTGCAGTAGCACAGCCCAGACTGCAGCGCTGGTTAGAAATAGCTGGGGAAATGTGAGTACCCGAATCAGCCTGATTCAGGGCAAGGCAATTATCACCTGCCTTCATGTTGCGCAGCACAGCCACAGCCATACATCCAAAGTAATGAAGTCCTGAATCAGGCCTGCCAAGTTTTCCTTCACACAAAGGGAAGAAGAGTTTGAATTTAGAAGACTTAGTCATGAATGCAGGTGGCCTTGCTTTCCTTTCCTTTTTTAAATTTTATTTTATTTTTTTCTTCCTTCATTATTTATGAAGAGTATTAGCTTCTTGCTTAACAGGCAAGTGACACAGAAGAAAAATTGCATTGCTTGCAGCTGAGAAGAGCTGGAAAAGAACATTACAGACAGATTTTTCCAAGTCTTGAAGAGATGTCCCGTTTCATCCCCATGCCTCCAACATATTTTACTCCCTTACACATTCTTACTAATACCTGCTTGGCTGTTTCGCTTGCCTTGTAGGGAGCGGCATGCAAACCAGTGAGCAGCAGGGTACAAAGCCTGTGAAGCACTGCTAGAGAGCTGAGCAGAGGCACCATAACTTATTCTTCATTCCTAAAAATGCTGTAATCTGGAAACTAAATCAGAGTCTTTTGGAGCACAAAACTCCAACGTCTTCAAGCTTGCCCACTTCAGACATGGCAGTGATTTCTTACAGTCAGTGGGACTAGCAGAAGTGTAAGGAGCAGGTGGTCCACAACTGAGTCCTATTTATGAGTTTTCATTTCGAGATGTACGTAGTAGCACACCAGATTAGGAGAATAAGAACACAAATGGCAGTTAGAAGGTACCCTCCTATTCATATAGTTCCCTTCCTTTGTAGTGCACAGCAGCATGGCTAGAGGCTACTTCCACCAGTGATCATGGGGTGGGTGCTGATCAGGAGCCATGCTGCAGTCTAGGGGTGCTCCTGTGGCTCCTTATTCACCCATCTTACCGACACTGCACATTGCCATTCTGCTCCCCATCCTTCTTGTAAGTGCATTTAGACCTTTTACAAGGTGTTAGGTTGGCCCTCCTGAGGAAACCAGGAGACAGCTCCTGTTTATCCACAGGGCTGGTGTGCCAGGGCTGTGGCAAGGTAAGCTCCCACCCTGGCACCTGCTAGTCTGCTCCCTACAGCCTGCTCTGACGGGGTTCACTTGCCTTCTGCCTATTTTTTCCTCATACCAACAAAGAGATGACTGCCTCCAGGTAGTAGCTAACTCCTGCCTACTGGAAACTAGACAGGGATGGCTCTGTTAACCTTTATTCATGATCTATTAGGTCTCTATCCCTTATTATCATGGTCCTTGGTGCAATGGCTGTTCCCTGGCTCTGGGAAAGAGCCTTTTCTCTCTTCATATATGTTTGTGACATGTCCCAGAGGCTTGGGCGCAGGTGATCTCCCATGCCTCACTGTGGAGTTCTTCATCTGTTGAATTCTTAACACACCAGCACCAGGGATTTTTTTTTTCTTTCTCATTCATCTCACCTTTCTTCCATCCTGCCTTCCATCCAGAGATGACACAGCTCTTTCTTGTTACCTCCTGCTACCTTACAATCAAAGTAAAGTAAGAAGAAAATATTCCCAAGTTGGCATATTCCAGAAGCTTTTAATAAGACCCTAATTTGAGTCTTATCATTTGAGAAGCACATTAATATAGCAGAGCCTGGGCAGTGTTAGTGATATTTACCAGACTCGCAGATGCAGAAAAACTAATGTGAATGTGTCTCTAAGATTAAAGTGCAGGATGGGCAAGGTGGGGTGAAGCTGCCTGAGAAAGAGCTGACAGCTAGTGCAGGTGGGAAACCCCACCTGCAGAAAGCTGGAGGCCTGGGGAGACGTACAGCTGCTCACCCACCAGAGACAGTGATGTCCATGAGGCTGAGCTTGTCCCTTAACACAGGGCTGAAGCAACAGAGTCAAGAAAAAAATAGCTAAACAGTGGGCAGTTAAGAGAGATTTTCTCCCCGAATCAGAGCAACCTGGATTAGAGCCAGTCTGAGGCCTCCTCCTTAGGGCTAGACCCATCTTCCCCTGGTATTGCCAGTCCAAAACCAGAAGCAGACAACCTGGGTCCCTGCTGTCAGCCCTCTGAGGTCAGCAGCAGCCACACCACTCTGTTTCTTCACTTGGCATCCAGGAGGTAGGGTGGAAAAGATACCCAGCTTCCTCTGCTTTTCAAAACTCTCACTAAAAATTTGCTTTCTTTCTGTTCTCTGATAAATTAGTAAGGAGTTTTTGCTGATGTTTCTTACCCTTTCCTACACTTAAATCCCAGGGCTACTGAACTGTGACAATTTAAATGAGTGAGATTTCTGAAAACTGATGAGAGCAATTTTAAATGTCTTATTGTAGCACATAACCAAATCCCCCTCAAAGCTGCCTGCAGGACAGCGATGCTACTCTTTGTGGATGGATTGACATTCCTCTCATTGTTAGGAATCAAATTAACTCAATAAAACTCTTGGTGCTAATGGGCTGTCAGTCTCTGTACTTTAACATGGGCTGTCTCCAGTGGACACTACCAGTAACACTTAAGATGTCTGTGTGGGCACTTAGGAAGCACATACTTCTGGTTAGCTCAGCTGCAGAGGTCTATGTTTTTCCAGGTGGACACCATTCACTGATCTTCTAAACACAAACTGGCCTATGCTCTCCAGTCTTTCAGTCTGGTGCCTCAAGACTTGTGGCACATGAGACTTTCATCTATGAATCTCTCTTGCCGTTTCATCCTTTTTTTCCTGGGACAGGCTCAGTTTGTGCCTGTGCCTCATTTACACCCAGGTGTAATCACAAACTTTTCATACTCTCAGAGTCTGGGTAGAATTCAGCAATTGCAAAAATAAGACCAATGTAACATCTTAGGGAAAACTAAGGATGAGACCAAGAAAATACTGAAAAGTGAGGAAGAGTGAAAGATTTTCTCTGTGTTCAGAAGCTGGCTGAATTTTACCTAGCTGGGTCTATGTGGAAGTAGGAAAAACATTTTTTTTCCCATGAAGTCTCTTAAGAAAATATTGTTGGTTTCATTCAGAGCCATTTATCCTTTTATTTATTTATTTATTTTTCCTGGAAGCTAGTGAAAGTGCAATAATTCAACATTGAATATATCCTGGTGGATCAGTCAGTCAGAATCTCTTCCTTGGGACAAATCAGAATCTCTCCCCTGGGACAAATTTCTATCTTGATCACAAGTTAAAAGCACTCCTTTGAGGCCAGCATGCCACAGAGGGGCTCAAGAGCATTACTCTGGGATTGATTTCTGTTTTGCCATCAGTAAGTCATCTCCCTTTTCTCTTGCTTTCCTTCTCCTACAGGACTGATCTGTAAGTGCTGGCAGGCGGAGTGTACATTGCCAGCTTTGGGGTCTTGGTGGTGCTGGGGCCTCGAGAGCAGGAGAAATGAGGTATGGGCTCTGAGACATTGCATCATATGGTTGTTTGTGTGACGGTCACACTCATCTTGCAGCTCCATACCATACCTGTTTTGCTGGGGGGGCAGCAAGCATTGCACTGAACTTTCTGGAACGTGTCTAGTGGCTGCACAATAATTTTTGAGGTTTTAAAGTCTGGGGAATAAAAACTACATGACTGTTAGATGAGCAAATACAATAAATGATAACGCGCTGTTACTCATATTTCTTTTTCATTTCAAATACCAGAACTATGACCCATGGGTCCAGGGGAAGAGACTCAGGATTTTTATTCCTGCTGCTCCTGCGCTATCTCTGGAGACCAGCAGTCTGTAATTGAGGCATTATTCACTTCAGTAATATGTACTGTTCAACCTACCTCTGTTAGTACTCAGCACCTGAGCTGCACAAGTAGAGCTGCACAGTCAGCAGCAGAGGGAACTCTAATAACAGCCTACAAAGGATACATAAACTCTGCATCAGTAACTTTCCTTTACATCTGCAGTGGAGATGGGCAGGAAAACGATATATTGATGTAATTTTCAGAAGCATTCAGCATCCAGGTTTTAAATGAAAAATAGGAAAATTATATATTTTTAGAAATAATTACAATTTTTATGTGGGTCAGCTGATGCATTTTGTTCATATCTTTGAGCTCTGGTTTAATTTAACCCATCCAGCTTTTTTGTAGATAAAGATAATGCTTACACATCACTTTGTGCTACTAAATGCTGTATAAATACAAACTGGTGTTTAGTTAATTCATGGTGAATAATTCATTAGATAATCTACATCTAAGATTTTTTTTTTCTTTTCCTGTTTCTGAACTACCTGCAGACAACATTTTTTTTCTTGGTGATGAATAATTTCTGTAAATAATCCTTATTCTGCATCATTTCTCTGATCAGCTTGCTATGAATATGCAAAATTTCAACTAAATGCAGATTTTAATTGGAAAGATGTCATATGTTGTTATTCCACGCTCTTCTGACATGCATGCACATTCTTCTATTTGCTCCAGTGATTGTGTCTCTGAAGTTGTTTGTGAACAACAGGTGGGGAAGAAAATGAGGTGAATTCACTTAGTCACCCTTTCTATTTATATTACAGCACACGTTAGGACTCCAGCATAATTTATGGATTCACAAAGCTAGATGTTATACACACGCAGAGTAGGAGGCAATCCCTACCAAAACACTTTGCATGAAGTAACTCAATGATTTAGAATGGTACCACTAACCAGAGAGGATAATTTTATTTCCTATTTTCAAGCTGGGAAGGTGAAACCCATGAGCTGTGTCCACATTGAACTCATCTCTATGTGAAGACATTAGCTGATACATGAGGCTGGGGCTGTTGCCTCAGATTAGTAAGGCCAGAAGGTGAAAGAACGCAGGAGTAGGCAGTACAGCACATGTGTTAGGATGATTATGGAGGAATGTCCCAGCCCCGCTTCATACTAGTCCATATGAGCTAGTTACATACCATTCAATGTACAATGCAGAAGTCATCCGTGAAAGAGGGACTTAAATGTAGTGTTCTCCCCTTCCAGGAAAGCCATTAGTAGAAAAGTCAGTCTCGCTGATACTTCCTTGTCAGGGCTAGTGGTTCTTTTATTTATTCATGCCTGAAGGAGCATCTTCAACAGAAAGGCCGTAGAAAGCTCAGATGCCCTTGGCTTGTGCTTTGTATGTTGGCCTAGAGCTAGGGAGAAGTGGCTCTGAGGCTGTTCAGAGACTTCCCATGCTGAGTGAGTGTTCACCACAGAGCTTCCCCACCATCACCTGGAGGAAAGTGAATTGCTTTTCCTTTCCCAAAGGCTGTTCTTCTAAAAGTTTTAGCAGTGCATTTTTGAATCCAGACGTTTTGGCCAGGCAGAGAGAAGACAGACGAGCTTTTGGATTCTGGTGGAGCATCACTGTAAGCCTTATCAAGGCTGTGTCATCTCTGGCCAAGATTGGAAGCAGGACTTGGAGTGAGAAGAGGATTTAAATATTGAAAAAAACTCAGGAACCTCTCAATAAGAAGTAGCAGATGAGTGGCAGTTCTGAGCATTGCAAAATTTTCCTATGTCCCACTTTATGTGCTTATGTTCCTTTTTAGATCTGAGCAGAATTAATTTACCCAAGGTCACACAAGGAAAAGAAACTGAATCCACGTATCCTGAGCAGTAGCCCAATTGTTTACACAAGGCTGCTCTTGGAGTATCAGTGGAATGTTTTTGATGCTATTACTGCAGCTCCTTTCCTAAGTAAGAAGAAGCAAGGAGTCAGAAAAAACTGAAGCCAGTGGCAATAACAAGCATAGAGGGAGGGACTACAATTTTTGGTAGTGAAGGAAAGAAATCATGATGCTGATACCAGTTCTCTCTTGGAGGCAGAAATGTGTGAAAGGTAACTACCCCCCCTCAAGTAACAGCAACAACAATGATGCATCAGGACCCCTAGTACCACAATACTGAGAAAAAGCAAAGGAGACAGAGAGGGCTGAGGGACACACCAAAAATACACACAAAAAAGTCCAAGATCAGCAGGCACAGACTCAGCAGCATCAGCACTGAAGATGGTGAGGAATCCTCCACAGGAATACTCTTTGGTGTTGATGGGAGGTGTCACAAAATCTATACAAACAGAAACTGGGTTTTCTTTTTTCTGAATTCCACCTATGAAACTCCTGAACAATTGATAAATACTGACTAAGACTGTGCTGGGAAGAGGTAGATGACTGTCAGAAGCAAGGAAGCACCCCTACTTTTATTGCAGTTTGTGGTAGGATTCAAGGAAGTGGCTTCTTAGGGGCTTGAGAGAGCTTCTGCTGACACGTTGCAGGTTATTAACAAGGAATATTTCCCTTCTTCCTATCACTGATTAACTAATTATATCTGCATAGTTCAAATAAAGATGTTCTGAGATGTCCCTTCACAGGCAGAGCAGGAGGCATGCCTCTGTTATTTGATCTGTACTCTTACGTTTGAATTTGGTATTCATGAAAAAGAACAGCAGGTAGAGCCAGAATCAGCACAGGCAAATACTAGGCCAGCCTGGACCCTGCAACGTTGCCCTGGCATTTCAGCCCTGCTGTGCATAGGCATATGCTGATATGATCTGGCCTCAACCCCAATGCAGCTGAACTGAGCCCTGGGTCAGCAGCAGTATTTTCAAGTTCAAAGCAAGCTTCAGTTAATCCCATATGAACTGTGAGCACCACAAGCCCTGTTACTTGGAGATACAGAAAGTCAGGAATGCTGGAGAATTTGTGAATAGGAAAGTTTTTCTGTCTTGCTAAAGAAGCACCATTAAATTAGAGCCATGTGCTCTCTGGATCTTGTCTTCCAAAACACAGACCCTCTGGTATGCCAAGATCCAGCCTGCTCTGAGAACATATTATACGTATAGTAATTCACTACACATATTCATGTGTGTTTCCCAGCTCTTGGCTGGGAAAGAGTTAATTTTCTCCATAGCAGCTACTATGATGCCATGTTTTGGATTTGTGAGAAAAACAGTGCTGATAACACAGCAGTGTTTTAGCTATTGCTGAGCACTGCTTACACAGAATCAAAGCTTTCTGTGTGCGTAGGCTAGAGGTGAACAAGAAGCTGGGAGGGGAAACAGCCAGGGCAGCTGATGAAAAGGATATCCCATAACATGTGATGTTGTGCTCAGGAAAAAAAAAAAAAAAAAAGACGGAGAAAGGAAGAGAAATGGGGGGATACATTTAGTGTTGTCTTCCTGTTATGCATGTTGGAGCCCTGGTTTCCTGGATATGGCTGAAAACCTTCTGGCTGATGAGAAGTGGCGAATTAATTCCTTATTTTGCTTTGCTTTCACATGAATCTTTGGTTTACCTTTAAACCGTCTTTATCTCAACCCATGAGTTTTTGCATTTTTACCCTTCTGATTCTCTCCCCTATCCCACTTGGGAGGAGTGGGTGAGTGGCTGGGTGGGCCTTGGCTCCCTGCCGGGGTTAACTCACATCAGTGTGCATCAGAGCCTTCAACAAGACTCATACGTGCTGGTTTTGACTTTCCTTCAGGGGAAATTGTAATCCACACAGGGTTTTCTTGAAGCTTCCAACGTGTATTACTATGCAAAACTGACCAAGAGGAAAACTACTATATTAAATGGCCAGCACTGCGAAGTCCCTATCAGTCCACCTTTCTAGGAAGATTCACAACCATTCCTTCCACTCTCTCCTTGTCACCTGGCTCCTGGGAGCCTTACAGTAGTGGTTTCATTATTCTCATAACAGTAGAGGCAGATATTATTTGTGGAGTGAGTTGCTTTGGTTCATATGCTGATTGCTATCTTATTGCAGGCTTCAGTTAGAGACATTTTAATGATGCTCAAAGAGCTGAGTTATTAAAACAAAGCCAGAGGCAGCCAAGCAGAAAGGAGCTACAGTCAGCCGAAGAGACAAGGACTAGAGCATTGTTCTCCTCCTCCCAGTGTCAGCGTGCAGTGCAGCACAGGGAGTCCTGGCTTATGGGCAAAGTGTTACTGTAGTTGAGCTGAGGCCCTCCTCTGGTTCACTCCACAAGCAAGAATTTTATTCGGGAAGTACTAAATTCAGCTATGCAAGAAGAAAAGCTTTGTAGTTGATTCCAGTTCTCACATGTGCATGTGCTCCTTCTGACCCCTGAGACTGCAGGGAAGAGAGTGAGGACAGGCCCAGAGACTTAGTGAGGTCTTGCACTACCACAATAATAGTCATTCGTTGAAGGGGTGGGTAGGTGGTTCTGGTTATCCATCTGTGGGTTTCACAGATAGTGTACTTCTTACAAGAAGCAGGAAAGGTCTACGTTTACGTGCCACAAAAGGATCGAGATTTTGATTTTATGGCCAACCTTAGAATCTTGCAAAACTCAAAGCCTCCCCTGTTCTGATGGGAGACCACAATACTCCTCCAAGATCGTGACACTCCCTGAGGCTCCTGGAGAAAAACAAATAAATAAATAAATTGCTCTCCTGTTCCAGCTCAGCTCCTCCCAAGATCAAGCCCCGGGCAAATGATGAAGCCTATCTGTTTCTGCAGTAACTGTACAAAAGTTTATGCTGCACGAGTCACATGAAAGAGGACAGAGGGAAGGAGTGGGATGGCCACTTCCCACTTTGTACAAGACTTTGAAAATGTACGGTACTGAATTAAAATAAAACCTGTGGATCTATAGGGGAAAAGTCCACCTTTCCTCCTTTAAGAAAAGACAGTGCTTGCCTGCAAAATCTTCTCACTTGCACTTCAGGTTTAAGTCTCTTTGTATGTCACAGAGGAAAATCTTTCCCTTGATAATCTTCTTTCTGTCCTATAGGTAATTGAACAGCGTATCCCCACAATAAACCCTTCAAAAGGAATTACAAGGATTACCTATCTCATATTCACCTCGTTTCACTCTCTGCAGATGTTGAATGTGAAGCATCAGTTTCTTCCTAATCCACATAACTCAGATACATGGAGTTTTCTGTCGGATACCTTAGTCCTTTTTCTTCTTTGCCTAGCAACAGTTTCAGAAGACAACCAGCTGAACTCAAAAAATTATAGAAAAGTTAGCCTGAGAAGCAGACATGGCTCTTCAGGAGAGAAATCTGGGGTATGGAAGAAAGGAAAGGGAGAAAGTACGAAATAGGTGTAGAGGTGTAAGTCTCAGGGGACTGGGGCAGGAAGATTGTGGCCTGATCCACAGGCTGATATACATCAGGCTTTGCATTTTGTGGAATGGGCTATTAGTCAGATAAGCATGAATCACTTTGCTAATTGGCAACACACATGGAGAAAAGGACAGAATGTGGTGACATTCTGCAAATACTTAATGGCTGTAGATACAAGGGAGAGCAGTGAATGTAATTAGTGAAGGTATTTCACAGAGGTAAAATAAAAACCACATTGATTTAAAAAAAAAAAAAGGAAAAAAAAAAGGGAGTTTTCTGAATGGGCTAAGGCAATATCACTAAGAAATGGGTCATTGAAGTCACCTAGCATCTAACAAAGTATGTTATCTCCTTAGAAACAAGAGAACATACAGTAGGACTAGAAGTTGGAAAAAAAATCTTTACCTATGTATTTTTAAGTAGGTAATAAGGAACTTCTTGAAAGCAACATCTTCCCCATAAACTGTCCGTCGTGGTATACACGCACAACATTTAAAGGCTCCACAAATGTGTCAGGAGTTGCTTCTCTGTGGGACAATGCTGTGGGTCTGCCTTGCTCCAGCTTGCAGCGGTATAGGAAGATTTGATGCTTTGATGCCTACTGAGAAGCCACAGCTTTTCAGGGCATAGGGGTTCCCGATTTGGTAACAATCCAGTCAGAGGAGCAACTAACCCTGCTGACTTGCTAAGGCGATGGGAAGCCGGGATTATTAGACTACTGGCAGCAGTTCACTGATGAGACTGCTTCCAGACCTGACCTGCTATGCGCTGCACTGTGCAGACACGGCTCCTCAGATGGCTGTATTTCAGGGATCCCTCCCACGCTGATCTGAGAGGATTGCAAGCTGAAGTCCTGCTCTCAGAAGGGATATTGGAAACACAGACACAAGCTAGTAGATGTTTTACTCAGCATAGGCAGAGCAGCACAGCACTTTGCCTGCGTGGATAGCTAGGAGTTTATTCATTCTGAGTACTGCAGATCATGAGTTCAGCTCAGCTTTGGTGCTGGTGAGCTGGCTCCTTAGCATGCCTAACTTTGCCAGTCTACAGGATTTGTAACTACCACAGTGACCGTATTCACTGTGAGTCTTGTCTAAGTCACTTAGAAAAAGAGTTAGCATAGAAAGTCAAGGAAATACGGGTTTCTCAGGGTTAAATCTCTTCTGAAATATGGATTTGGTCTCCACAGTTATTTAGGTGCTTTTGGAAAATGTTCTCTGTCAAGCATTGTTACCACGGGAAGAACAAGAGAATTTGTGTTGACCAGTATTTCTTTCCAATTCTTCTTTGCTTTCTCTCATTTCCTTTTTGTCTGCAGTGTCAGTCTGTCTCCTTGTTCTGTCTAGGAAAATCTTAGTTGCACTTTATTTCTTGTGTTTGCAGGGAATAACTAAGCCTTTACTTCCAACCTGACAAATAGAGATCATAGCCACTTTGCCCTGAATTTGTTGAGGTGCTATCAATTTCTTACTCATACAGCTGCTGTCATGCTGCTCCAATGGCTGATATTTGTGAAACAAACTAAGAAAGAAAAAGAAAACAAAAAGAAAACAAATAAACAAGCAAACAAACAACAACAACAAAAAAACACAACCAACAACAAAAAAAATCAAGTCCTGTTCTAGTTTGTCTTAAAGGCAATTTCTCGAGTTCAGAGAGTGATCCCTCTTAGTGTCTGGAGTTCAAACCTGGCATTAAGGCTAAGAGCTTCATACCTCGTACTATGGTATATGAAATTCCTCAACGTGGGTCTATAAAGCTGCATCATAACAGAGATATGCTCTGCAAGTGGGGAAGAGAGAAGTGATGGAGGTATGATGCCTGGCATGCCACATAGCATGAAGGTCAGAGCATTTTAAAATTGACCCACACAAATTCCTTGTACTCTTGCAAAATCCTGCCAGGTGGAGCCAAGGTGGAACTTGACAGCATGCTAGCAAATGGTCCAAGTTCAAAAGGTAACCATTTGGTAGAGATATTTTTTTTTTTTTGACTTGATGAATTTTTACAAGGATCAGAGGGACTGAGGTTTCTGCTGTATTTCAGTATTTTAAGAATAGTTAATGTATACCCTGGTAAACTGAGACACTACATTTGTGTGCAGTGATACAATTTAGCTCTGAATTTATTGACTGACAAGTTCCATGCTGCAAATTTAAAACTTTTTTTTTTTTGACTTATAACTTGTTAAAAGAGATTCCAAAATACTGTACAGCTTGTATTGCAACACCTCCAAGATTCCTACAGCTTTTAGGAGGGAGAGAATGAAAAGAGGTAACAGCAAAGTCAAAAAGTCTTTAACCTAATGCATAAATAGATGAGAGGAATAATTTTGGTCAAACATTATGAAGCCATGATTATTACAAAAATGTTTCTATGAACATAATGTTGCTGCAGTCAATGCTTATTGGAATTTGTGTTTATTGTCCTTTGAAGACATTTCAATCAAATATACTCTAAGTAGAACTGAAATATTCAATAAATGCAATTAAATCTTATCCTGGTTAGCAAGTTGGATTATTTCTGGCTCCAACACTGTTGCTGGTCATAGACTCTGGGAGTGGAGCTTCATTAAGCTTCTGTTGACATTTCATTTAGCACTTTGAAACATAGCTTGCTATTGTATGTGTTTTTGGGCTTGGCAAGCCTAACGGGGTGAAAAATTCCTGAATCTCATTACTTGGTGAGCAGGACTCCAAGCTGGAGAAGGGAACAGAACATTTTGGAACAAACACAGCTGAGAGCAAATTCCGAGTTCAGGTGGGATTCATCTTATTTATCTTCCATTTTTTGAATCTTAGGTAACTCAATTAAGGTAATATTTAGGTTCCCAGAGAGGAAGAAGTCAACTAACTGCAAGTCATCCTATCTGTATTAGACATTTCACTAAAATGTGTGCCCAGTTGGAGGCATCCATTGCTATCCTCTGTCTATAGGGAAAACTTAGAGATTACACAGGATGTATAACTCTCAAATAGCTCAAATCTGGGGATAGAAATCTCTCCTAAGAGCCTGATGGAGCCTGATTCAATGATACCTTTTCCATTCAAAGGAATTGGTCATGCTTCATCTAACAATTTCATAACATTCAACCTTTACTTGTAGAACATTCAGCCTTTACTCATACGGGAGGAATGAATCAGGCTTACCACAACCTGAAGCTTTCTATTACACATCAGCAAAGTATAAGTCCCCAAACACTTTTTGATTGAATGGCCAAATGTCATTAACTGTATTGATGAGTGGGGGAGAGAAAGGTGAAAAGTTATGCACACTGATGCTGCAGCGACTTTAGTTCAATGCTAATTCCATCAGACTGTATTGTCTTCTGTATAACTAGCAAGACGAAACATACAGCCATATGCATGTCTGTCTACATTCTGCTTTCAGTAACAAGGAAAGAACAACTCCCTTTTAGCCTTCAACCTTACCTTCCTTTTATACACATATACACATGGTACACACTTTGTTTTCCTTCAGGATGGTAATGAAAATACTAAAAGCTCAAGAGAAAATCACCTGAAGGACAATGCAAATCTTCACACAAATAGCCTGTGTTGTGCCTGACAGTCTCTTCTTTTTCTGTATCCTGACAGATGAACATGATGCACAATTAAAGTTGTGAACAGAAAATGAAAGCAAGTTGACAGAAAAGAAGGGTCTGAATTGAAGAAAACATAGTGATCAATACCATAGCACACTACTACAGTGTTCATAGAAACAAACTCTTGGAACTGAAATGATTCACTACTCCAAAGCAGCATAATTTAAATATATAAAAATAGAGCTACCTTGAAGGGGAAAGCTAAAGCCAAATTATATCTCCAAATCTGTTTAAGGGAGAATAATCTTGTTCTCCAGTCTGGGTGGCCATAACAATGGAAGAGACTAGAGCCATTTGAATGACATAAAGAGCAATTCTCTGTAGTTTTTTGACTTCCTAAATGATTTGGTAGAGGCTGCAAATACAGCCCTTTCAGGACCATTGTCAGCAAACAGTAACAGGATAGTTTTAATTGTATATTCACTCACAGAAAACCAGTTTGAAGCTTCTGTGCTCTTGCACCCAGGGAAAGTCACTTTTAAATTCACTTTCTGGAAGTATTTGTATTAGATAACTAAGACATGCTCCTGCAACTGGGGAATAGAAACACTACCACTAATCATGGTGGAACTGCATGGCTGTCTTGTGAATAGCAAGGTGCCAATAAAGGTTGTCTTGCAAAAATGTCATCAAATAATTTTGAATAATAAAGTCATCTGAAGCAATCACAATCTGCTAGTGGCTGTCTCTACTAGCACAGAGAGAAGACCATCAGGCACTTTTTACTACCAATTATTCAGCTAGCTTTACTGAGGAATGATCTTCTCAGAAACTTGAGCTTAGCACATCGAGTCTTAATTTTACAATTTGATTTCTTCCCATGTACTTCCATTCACTGGACTTTTTTCTCTACCCTCAGATCCTTAACCACAGGATTTGGTTAAAAATGTCTACTTTAAAGTAATTAGCAGCACTTGTATGGGAACTTAAAGTCTGAAGAACAGTGTCTTCAGCAGATACGTGTATTTATTTTGGGTGAGAGTCCTAGTTCTGATCTCCCTGATTGGACTGGGGCTATTAGATATACACTGGAAAAATAAGCAGGCTGGCTTATATGCTTTGCTGTTTCCAGTCCAAAGCCTGCAAACAGCTAAAACATCTGCAGAAGAAACCTAAGGAAAACAGGGAATGGCATTCAGATCTTTTGCAGTTCACACTGCTGCATTAGTTACAGGATGACATATCTTCCTTAGAAACTGAAAATGAAACAGAAGCACTTCCTGATTCTCTCCCACTCTTCTTCTCCAAGTAACATATGGATCATGACACTGTCCTTGCAGAGAACTGTTACCTACAACACTGTGACCTGGCACGACTTCATCTTACAGAACATTCCCCCCCTCTGCCCAGGTCCTCCTCCCTCAAAGTACTGGCAGAATTAAGGGAAAAAAATATGTATGAAGAGAGAGAACAACAAAGACGCTGTAGTACAGAACAAAAGGGAAATTCTCAGCTGGGATTTGCAAGGAGAAGGGGAAGTTAAGAGAAATTGCAAGGCTGTTCTCTCACTGACTTCCCAGAGAGGTACAAACAGTGCTCAGAGGCACAGGGAGTTAAGGCCAGAGGGAAGTAATCTATGAACACAAAGCTGTAGGCACTGGGGGTGGGTTGAGTTTGTTCAGTTTTGGGCCCCTTGCTACAAGAAGGACATGGAGGTGCTCGAGAGAGTCCAGAGAAGGGCAACGAAGCTGGTGAGGGGTCTGGAGAACAAGTCTTACGAGGAGCGGCTGAGGGAGCTGGGGTTGTTTAGCCTGGAGAAGAGGAGGCTCAGGGGAGACCTCATTGCTCTCTATAGGTACCTTAAAGGAGGCTGTAGCGAGGTGGGGGTTGGTCTGTTCTCCCACGTGTCTGGTGACAGGACGAGGGGGAATGGGCTGAAGTTGCGCCAGGGGAGGTTTAGGTTGGATGTTAGGAAGAACTTCTTTACTGAAAGGGTTGTTAGGCATTGGAATGGGCTGCCCAGGGAAGTGGTTGAGTCACCATCCCTGGAGGTCTTTAAGAGACGTTTAGATGTAGCCCTTAGTGATATGGTTTAGTGGAGGACTTGTTAGTGTTAGGTCAGAGGTTGGACTAGGTGATCTTGGAGGTCTCTTCCAACCTAGACGATTCTGTGATTCTGTGATTCTGAGTTTTGTTACCTGCACCATATTATACCTGTCCCTCAATGAGTTCCATGAGGCAGGGTGCTCCCAGCAAACAACTACTGCTGCTCCAAAGGTTTCCAGTACCCTGAAGTGTTTCCTTCTTCCCCTCTGGAGCCACAGGCTGCCCAGGACACTCAGCATGAGTGTGCCAGGGCAGAGAAGGTGCACGTCTGCATCTGCTTCCCTGCTCATTAGGGCCAGCCTGACTGCAGTGAGTGCCAGCTTCTTCTGGACTGCAGCGTGCACTTGTGTTATCACTTCATTTTGGAGCCTGAGAGCTCTTCAGAGGCTGAGTGGTGAGGGTAATAAGAGGTGCACGCTGAAACAAGAACTGGGCAGGGGCAATCATCTTTATCTTGTGGTTTGATGTCTTTGTCATCCGGATGAGTCTTTGCTGCCTGTTAGTTCCCAAGACTAAGTTGATAACATAGGTATTAATTATTGTACAAAATGTGCCGCTGACTAACTGAATGCTCCGCTGTAGGCACTGTGGTGATGCGGCTGATTTAATGCATGGCTGCTGACTGGCGCTCCTGGGGGGAACACGCTTCTGCTTCATTTCCAGTCTGCAGCGGGCTGTTACAGGTGGCTGTCTGTGGCAGAGCTGCTTCCAACCCAGCATTTGTGGCAATCCACGGGTTGTCTACTCACAGCTGAAGATGTTGATGGGAGGGCAATTGTGGCGGTGCCTAAATAAAGCCATCAGGTGGGAAAGAGATTGTCACGGGTGAGTTTTCTGTGCACTTACAAGGATGTGAAAGTGCTGTGGTGATGTGGGACTGTTTTCAGAGATAAACTAAAACTCAGTGCATCTGTGCTGGATATGACTTTACTACTAATCCAAACCATGGCAACTGCTAACCCAGTGTATCTAGCAGAGCTGTGGCAGGGATGGGGGACTCCCGTATGCTGTTTGAGATGCAGTCTTGGGAGTCCTTGCTGGCAAAGCTGTCAAAGAGTGTGCAGTCAGAAGCCCCACAAACTTCATAAAATTAACAGCTGAAAAAAGGAAAGAAAGAAATAAAGAAAAGGTAACACTCACACGGGTCTCCCTGCAACTATCCTGCTCCCCTGGGATGTGCAGTGCTCTGTTGAGCTACTGCCAGCTGTCACTGTGACCAGCTAAGGCAGCACATCTGTGGATGCCGTAAGTCAGCAGAAATGGATGCCTGTACTCACAACACCAGAAATGACTTGCTGTTTTCTGAGCTAAGAGAGCACTGCATGACTAAGTCGCAGGCCCTTGTGTCTGCTGGGGCCAGCTGTGTCCCAGAGGGGATGTCCCCATTAGAAATTCTCTGCTAGTTGCCCTGCATACATACGGTATGGGAAAATCCCCTCCATAAACAAGTTTAGCCATGACATTAGGAAGGATGGACAAGGAAAAGTTGCTGTGCTACCAGTGGTGTTCCCTGACTGGCACAGGGCACAAGTAGAATTACCCTTATCTCCTTGCTGATCTCCACAAAGTCCTTGTGCTGTTATGGTTGTTGCAGCTGCACCATGGTATTTTGCAGCACCTTTCAGCAGAGGATTATTCTGGGCCTGGCAGAGTTCTCCTAAGGCTTTCCTTTCCTCTCCTCTCCTTTTCCTAAGCTCTCAGCTGGGACCTGAGTTTACCACAGAAGGCTTGCAATCCGCAGCTGACACAATAACTTCTGCATTGTCTGCAAATACCCATCTCCTTCATATCCCTCCAGCCAGTCAATTGCCTGCTGTGTGTGCTTTACGGATATTTCTGTTTTCCTCTTGCTCTGCTTAGCAAACATGTTTGTCCTGGCCCACGCGAACAATAGCTGTGTTGAATAGCTGTAATGAAAGACATGGAGAGAAAGGCTTTTTTTTTCTTTTTTTTTTCTTTTTTCTTTTTTTTTTCCCTGGGAAACCTGTTGCTTAACCACTTGTTGGCAATTCCAGGTCATTATTGATGGCTATGAAAGTGCACTTTGCAAGAAAATGCAAAGGGCTGCTTGCATCATACCCTCTGCGGATCTTCCCCAGGCAGCACAAGCCAGGCTGGCTGCGGATGCTCAGGAGCAGGGTGCACTTCATCCATCTTCTGCAGAATGTCAGACTGAGCACAACTGCGTAGCAAGGCTGGCTCTGCCTGGCAGAGGGCTGCGTATCCTGCTAGGCAGGACACCTACACCTGACTGTACTTCCCACAGCCAGCCATGTGCTTTCAAGGCACAGGAAAGCATGTGCTCTTGGGCAGAACTGTCTGCCACAACATTTTCTTCCTGAGCTTCTCGGCTTCTCCCTCATCCCCCAAGCAACTCGCATAAGTGCAAAGAGGAAAAGAGAACCATGCACAATTATTTGGGTTGAAGGAAGTTGATGCGTAAGGGACGGTTGAGAATACAGCAGAGGTGGATATGATCAGGAAGACACACTGGTAGAAGAAAATAGGGGTGTGTTGTGTAAGGGGGCATGGAGACAAAAAGAGGTGGGGTAGGAGGTGGGGTTGCATAAGAAGGGCAAGTGTTGGAGTTTCTTGGGGAGTTGGGATGAGAGAAGACATGGCAAACTGGGAGGTAATAGGAAAGGGTTGTTTGTGTGTGTATGTCCTACCTGGAATAACAGAATGTGGCTTGAAGCATGTTGGAATCATCTCTACCTTTTATGGGTAAAGAGAGGCCCAGGAAAATTAATAATAATAGTAATAACAACAACAGATACAAAAAGAAACTGCTAGGTTGTGCTTGTGAGTGTGACAGATCCTGATGAAAACATGGGCTGAATAATGGTATTAATCAGCCTGTGCTGAAACCACTGGCTGCAGATGTCTTTGCATGTTGAGCTGCAAGGGCTGCTGTTTGGCTGCATGCTGCTGGCTCAGCAGAGGACAGTGCTACCTGTTCCTGCCAGCCTTGCTCCCAGAAACAAACTGGCGGGGCACAGAGGGATCTCCCTTCCAGCAGCAGTGTCAGCCCGTGCTGGCACTCAGCTGGCAGAAGGCAGGGAAAGCAGCTGCCCTCTGCAAAGGGCTCATGGTGTTTGTGCTTGAGGGCCTCTCATCTGCTAATCTCACAAGAAGATGTGCTGCTTTCTTTGGCCTCCCTCAGCCTCCGTCTTTCTTGGAGGCTATTATAAAAACATTTTTTTTTTAAAGGGAATTTTTAAAGAGAGGAAAGGCAATATCGTTGGCGCATAGGAACCCTGTGTTTTGGGCATGACTGTCTGCATTTGGTGCCTGCATTTTTATCCATGCTTAACTGGGAAATTAACCAGGGATTTAAGATGTCTTCTGGCACCATTCAGTTTATCTAAGTGTGAGGATAGAAATGAGTTATATATGCTTGGGAAACAAGCGCCCATAAGGATTCACCCTGTAACTGTAGAGGCAATCAAGTAGATAAATGGATAAATTTCCTTGAATGGCCACACTCAAATGTCTTCCCTGACCCCCTCATTAGGAACTAATCTTCTTCTTTAGCAGGACTAGAAAGTGCCTAGAAGAGACATTATTCTTTCTCCCCTTTCTATGCACCCTTCACCTTTTCTACCTTTGCTGCTTCTGACCTCGCCTGCTGTGGGTCACTTTTACTGCATCTATTGCCCTGTCTTGACCGCATTTTTAGGCTCTGCTGGTCACTTTCTCTCACAGTCTTGCCAGCAATTCTTCATTTAGTATGCAAGCACTTATACTCCCCTCACAAGGAGATGAAATATCTCCTAAATGCCGAATTATATTTAAACACCCAGATTATTAGGATATAAATATCTCCTTGGTATAAAGGGAGAAGAAAACCACAGAGGGGCAAAGTTGCATGTCAGCACCTTAGAAAACTCACTCACACCCGTGCTATTCCAGCATGCAGTAGGGAAAGGAGACAACAAAGGAAGGTTTACGGTGACTAAAACAGCGCTAGGAGTCAGTTCTGCTAACTGAAGTGGTCAGGGTTGTAGGGGCCCCCTTAGGTGGGGGCTGCCTGCATGAGGGAGATGGATGAGCTGAGGTCCCAGTGACACCTCAGCTTCCCACAGAGAGCTTTATTTTGAGTTAAGTCAATCTTCCCTGCTCCCAAGCCTTTGAAAACTGTTTGATGAGACACTGTTCTGCCCATTCACCCATGAAAGAAAAAGCGAAGACAGGTGCTTAATGAGTGTTAATAAATAGTACTTTATTTCCATGGTAACATTTATGCCATTAGGCAAAGACATTTCAACAAAGATGCCCTTTCTGAAACAGAAAAGTACAGCAAAAATTCATTTTACCTAACTATAAGCACTTATAAGCACATCCTTTGGGAGTTTTCTTGCCCCTAAACTCCCTCAAGAGTAGAAATGAGATAGAGGTACCTCCAGAGATTATTAAATCCAGCTACTCTCTCTCTCCATCACTCCATCCATCAGCTGCAATGGGTCCCTGCTGAGTAGATTCTGTCTCCACCTGGCATTTGTTGTCCATGCTCTTTAGAGCGGTGATGTATCTTTGCAGCACCATGTTGGTTGCTGCCATGGATATGATGCTCTTGCCTCTGAAGGAAGGTGAAGATCCTAACAGTTCATTATATAATCCTATAATCACGTGTATAATCATACATAACCAATAATCATGCACCCATGGACATGGTCAGTGTTTAAGAAAGGTTAATGTCTTCATTATGCTTTGAATATGTACTTGCTGATGAGTGTGTGATACTTAAAGACATCTGTTGAGCCGGTATAATGAGGAGGTACCAATGTAAGTACCAGTAAACAGAGAAAATAAGTAGTTCTCTGGAACCATTCTTTTACCCTGTAGTTATTTTCTTGGATGAAGGAACTATATGCTGTCCTTCAAGATGGAGTGGGTCTTAGGGTCTTGCTATGACCCTCCATGAGTTTTCAGATAAGCCTTATGTTTTTCTCTTGGAAAGGCTTTTGGAAATGTTATCGTATTCATTTTATTTTAGCAATCACACTTTAAGAGAACAGAAAACTGTTTGAATTGATGGCTTTGGCTTCCCAGAGGTACTGTGCTGTCATGTCTGATACCCCTCTGAGACTTCAGGTGACTTAAATGTGTCACAGGACCCTGCCACTATTTTCAGAGGCTTGTCACTTCAGTGTGGGATGGAAGTGGAGTTAAAAATGTTTGAGAAGAATATACACTGCAGTTTCTTACTGTCTGCATTTCTAGGTTTTAATTCTTTAACCGTATGTAAACTCTTCTTCAAAGCTTGGGTACTAGTAGTACAGAACAGGATCCCTCCAAGTGATTTATACAGGTGCATCTGGCCATGTCATTGAAGACTCACTCTGTTAAAGGTCCTTTGAGGATCAACAAGATTTCTATATAGGAGAATGCGCTGATGTGGCTCTTCTGTCAAATGTCAGATTTTTGATTCCCAGTCCTTTTCATATTCTCCAACCTGTACTCCTGATGTGGCTTCCCAAGTACTTTCAATCTTAGGGTCTAAATAATAAACCACAAATGGTTTATTTATCTAGTTGATTAATCAAATGGGAGATCAAGAAGGAAATGGGGTTCAGAGTCCAGCCAGCTTCCTCTCCTCCGTGCTTCTTCATCCCCCAGAGCCTGAACTTCTCTGCCTTCTGTATGCCCGTGTGCCTGTGAAAGCAGAGTCTGCACTTACCTGTGCACTTAATAGATGCTCTCCCATATTGCACCAACAGTTTGCAAAGGATCTGATAACCAGTTAGGAAGATACATGGACCAGATATACATCTCATTAGTGGGAGTGGAAAAAAAGGAAGTAACTCATTTTGCTACTTTCTTACTTGTGAGCTCAAAATCTTCCCTTCCTTTCTTTTCTTCTTCTTCTCTCCTCTCCCTTTTCCTTGCTGTCTCTAGACTGTGTGACTCTACAGCAGAATAGTTCAACTCCCTTTTACAAGTAATGCATTCAGATTACAATTTTTCTAGAGAAGAAAGATGAAAATATATGGTGTGTCAAATCATATATTTTATCTGTCATCTAAACTGTACAATTTTGTAATATCCTTTTATATTTTATATTATCATGCATTTTAGATACAGTGCTGCATATTTCAGACACCTGCTGTCTGTGACGTATTATACTAGATTGACTCATGCTGCAACAACTTCTCAGTTATTTTTATCATCTCATAAAAGGATAAGAGCTACATCCCTTTGCTGTTGCTTTCTTTGCCTTGCACTATCTAGTAGAAGCCATGGAAATAGACAAATGGTCTTTTCCATAACCACGTGGATAGAAAGAAAAACAGGAAATGATCTGAATCTGAAAGTGTCTGTGCTTCTGAAATAGTGTTGTATTTAGTTTCTAATTTTCCAGGTATCCCAGAACAGCCTCCCTGCAGCTGTAGTGCATTCTGTGTGCAATAAAAGAGTTATACACTCTTGGTCTGACTCAGCACTATTTGCTGGAAGCTTAATTTTGCCTATGAGTCCTCTCATTCCTCTGTGGGAGTGTATGTGTGATGCAGGGAGAGATGGTACCATATGAAGAAACTCCAGGGCTTGTGCTGAATGCTGGACTCTTAGTCCACATAAAGCTAGGGTGGTGTGATTTATACAGTGGATTTATATACGTGGATTGCACTGAATTCATGTTCATATTGAGCTATTGATGGTGGAAGCCATTAATCATGTACCAAAATTGATAGGCAGTGTTTTAAGACCACTCTGTACACTTGAAAGTGGTCTGACAGAGTAGAAGGCAAAGGGCAAAAGGGTGTGAAAGAAGATTGCCAAGGAAATGGCATGAAGCTGCAACAGGAGAGGTTCAGGCTGGATATCAGGAAAATGTTCTTCACCAAGGGGGTGGTTGGGTACTGGAACAGGCTCCCTAGGGCAGTGGTCATGTCACTGAGCTTGCCAGAATTCAAGAAGTATTTGAACAACATTCTTAGGGTCTGATTTTTAGGTGCTCCTGTGTGGAGCCAGGAATTGGACTCTATATTCCTTGTGGGTTCCCTCCAACTTGTGATATGCTATAATTCTATGACCTGCCTGGTGGAAGTCTTAAAAGGAGCTGGGTAAGTTGAAAAGTCTACTGAAGTTTCATTTCTGTTGGACTGTAGGTAGGGCAGAACTCTGGCGCTGAGAGACACCTGAGACAAATGACATGGAAAGTTCTTTGTCTGTAGCTCTGTTTATAACCAGTGGCCTTTTGCGTATTCATCAAGTCTCCTGCTATGTTGAAATATTAATGTCTTATAAGATTAATTGCCACAGGGAGATGTAAACTGCTCCAGACACAATAAACAGCATTTTGGCCCTTTCTCTAAGCTCACCTGAAATGTTTCTGGTTTCTTTGATTTTTGAGCAAGTTTCTTCTTCATTTCATCCAATTTGGAAAGCCAAGAAGAAAATCCAAAGTTAAGTATTTCTGATACATGAAACTTCAAGAAGTACTCAAAATCTGTTGAAAGAACAAACTGCTGCAACATTGCTGGCTAGTCTCCCATCTCAAGAAACACGAAACAACACTACGTCTTTGGGATACTTACTGAAGTACAATTATACTGCTTTCATACTTGTCCGTCTGTGATTTAAACCCATAAAAAGTAAAGATGGTTCAGGCTTCTTGTTTATAAAGACCAGGTAACACTGCTGGATAGGCTTTAGCCATAGAGATAACACAAAGCTGTAATTTCCATTTTGTACTCTTCAGACAAAAGGGATGGTAGATGGGGATGAGTGGATTCAGGGGACTACAGCAACACAGCCCTGGAGATTAGACATCAGGGATGCTGACAGAGCAAGCACAGCTCAAGGGATAACAGGATAAGTACCTTCTGCCAATTTGTTTCAGACAAATTGTCGCCCTGCTACGAGATGCTTTGTAGTCGAATAAACAACTCTTCTCCTAGGAAAGACCAAACAAACCACCCGACAGCTTCATATGAATGCTTGGCAGATGTTAACAGCCTTCAATAACCATTCAGCTCATCTGGACTATTACAAAATGGTGTCCATCTTCATCATTCTGTTGGTCATCTGGTGCTTCAGAGCTGGTGCTGGACCCCATCCTCTCCTGCCCGAAAACGAGAACTTTTTCCTTCCATCTTGCCGACAGCTGCATTGCTTCTTAGCAATCTGTAAGTTCCTACTTAGACTATTATTCACTCAACTGAAAAATGAAAATTCAAATTGGAAGTGTTTAGTTGATTTCTAAATGTGTGCCCTGGAGGAGGTTCTCCATTTAGTGGAATCTGCCAGAAAGTAAAATAACTCAGAGACTTCTATATAGTCTTGTGGGCAGGTGGGCTTTAGACAGCATGAAGATTAAACTGCAAAACCTAATGTAATGATGCATTTTTATTGCATCCAAAGTAATTTTTTCAACCAGCTCCAGGATTTTACTTTCAAAGAAAATATAGCTTAGTTTAAAATTAAAATAGATTAAGTGCATCTGGGGAATATGTACCAGTGCACATCTACTCTTCTAAAGTAAATTATTTCATGCTGTTTATGCTGGCTAAATAAAAGTGCATGTAAATATCTCCATTGATACACATATGTTGGTTTTATATTGCACAAAGGAAGAAAAAAAAGGGCTTGAGAAGGCAAATTCCTGAAACAAAAATCAAGCTAATGGCTTCCGAGTAAGATGTTAGTAGCACTAGCAAAGAGTTAGAATAGCAAAACCTCTCTATCTTACTGTTTATTCTTTTTTTTTTTTTTCCAGATCCTCTTCTTGTAACATCGGATGCTAAGTTTTACTGACTATCTTGCCTGAAAAGGCATGTCTTGGGATCAGCGCTACCTTGATAGACTTTATAGCTGATATTTGTAAAACTTGAAAATGAGCACGTCATTATAATCACTTCATCCTAGGATCACTGGCATTTTAAGGTGTAATGAAATAGCATTCGTGTTATTCATCTAGTGGACTCTGAGGCAGTGATGCCAAATGGAGACAGAAGTGGTGGGGAAAAGTCTCTTATGCACTGCTGAGTGATGCCAACACGTGGGGCGGCTTGTGTTCATTCAACTCTTGTGTTAGTGCTGCACCACGAGTCCATGCTCCCCAGCCTACTGTGCCTGGCAACTGAGTGCAGTGACACTGGGTAGCGATGAACAAGGTGTGGGGAAATGGCACTCTGCGGGGACAGCTGAGGTGTGCAGGGCAGGGTGATGAGTCTCTGGCTGTTTGCAGGGTCCTTGCTCTGATTTTCCCTCAGTGGTCTTTTCCAATATAGCTCTGTTTTGGGGTACATGCTGATTAGATGGCTTTGTGGTGGTGGTGGTCTTCTTCTTCACAAGTCCCTTTTGAAACTTATTTAAATGAGTAGTCACAGGAAATTAGCTTAGTTTTATGTTCCAACATGAGCTGAGACAAAGTATTAATTTGACAGCTGGGCTCTGCCTCTATTGATTTTATATTCCAAGTGCAAGTGCAGATCTTTGGGGCAAGATACAGTTCACAGAAGCTGGAATTATGGTTATAGGTGATTAGTATGCAGACCATGGACAGCTGAGGTGAGAAGAATTGGCCCAAAACCAAAAATGTCCATCATCTTGGGGCAGGGAATGCTTTGCTATGCTTGGTGTTCTGCTCAACATTATCCCTAATTTCCGGTTCAGGCTGAGTATGATGGGCCAGAGGCAGACAAAACACAAATGTTCTCTCAGTACAGATCCCATTATTGCTCAAACTCACCTTTGGATGCCAGATCCCAGCCCCACCCAAACAGCACCTCCAGGCTCTCTCATTCACTCAACCCTGACTCAAATTGTTGGCTTAGACTGAAACTTAGATGCCTCACCACAAAGATTCTCCTGACACAGATCACTCTGCTGCTCCAAATTTCCCGTGTTTACCTGATGTCAACTCCACTCCAATGCACCTCTACACTCACTTTTTCACTCAATCTTAACCCTAATTTCTGTCTGTCACTGGGACTGGGACATCCCCTTCTCAGGCCCATATGACAAAGTTTCTTTCACCACAGGTTTCTTTGTTTTTGTAGCTTTTCTTTGTTTGCCCACTCATTTTAATTGATTAAACATTAAACAATTTTGACCTTCTGTGTTTAAAATGGTAGTCATCCTCTTGGGCTTTTTTCCTGTCCATTGTTTTTGTGAGACAAAACTCTTCTGAAATCCAGTTGGTTGCACTGACACAAGATGCCCACTCCACTAACATCAAGTGGAACACACTATTGTTGTGTGTAGAGGAGGGCTGAATATGAATCAGAAAATGTCACTTGGTTTTGTTGCATGGTACAGAGCAATATCTGTTTGCCTGAGAAATGGGGGAAGAAGGCAGCTGTGTTTGGCCTTTATGCCTTACCCAATTTTCTCGAAAGCAGGGAACTGGCTGTGTGATCTGCAGGGATTTCACTGAATGAATGCAACCTCCATCTGTTCAGTGATACCAGCTTTCTAAGACTTCTGATGGGGAAGCATAAGAGGAACTGACTCTCAAACAACATTAGGGTCACTCTTTTGAGTAAGCTCCACTCATGTAAGCAAAAGTAATAAAGTTGGTCACTAACTCTCTAAGAAGTTCCCTTCTTGAATATTCCCTTCTTGAATAAAAAAGCAAAAGTTGACCATAAGAGAAATCTAGAGACAAATCATTTCAGCTTTCCTGTAGACTCTGTATTTTACTGGTTCATTATTTCAACATCCCTAGTTTCAGCTTTTGCCATTTGTCAATGCACATGCCCAGCAACAGCACTCAAAATAAATTTACAGCCATCCTTCTTAAAAGGGGGTCTGTTACCACAGAAGATAGCTTGAAGGGCCTAGATCCCCTTGGTACTTTGTCGTGATCTGCTCTTGTTACTATAAACATTAAAGGATGTCAGACTAGCATATTTCCCAATTTGCACAAATTCTAGAAAGATTAAAAAAGAGACTGTACTATGGACTTTTTCTACTGCGACTGATGTGGCAATTGCATGCTGTATTAAAAAAAATAAAATCCTGAAGACCTGTACTAACAAAACCTGAACACACTAGTTTGCAAACAGCAATTAAGAAGGAAAAAAAAAATAGAGAACTAGTGGTTTCCCAGCTGCCAAATGCTATCCAGGGCTTATTGACTATCTGATTAGAATGAAATGGAGCTGAAATGCAATTGATTCAGGAATAAACAATGCATCTACTTAGGGTGATGGCCACAGAAAGCGTAAGTGGTGAATGAGCCCCAAGTCAATTTATCAGGGGTTTCTACAGCAGTTGCTCATATATATTCAGTATTGTCTCTCAGAATACACCTTCTCTCAGCTCTGTACAAAAATGCAGCTTCCTACTCAATCTTTCTGAAATTGAAAAAGGTCCTGTATATATCACAAAAAGTCGCTCATCGTATATCCAGCAAGTGCTCTATTTAGAGCAAGGAAAACAGCATTAGCCTTAAAGCTAATTTGCTTACTTTCTCTGTACTTCTTGGACTACTGGCTAAAGCAGTATTTCCTTGCTCTGAGAGTGTTCAGTTTACTTACCCTCCCGTAATCTTCTTTTCTTCCGTATAAACAATTTGAAAGAATAGAGTGAATTTAAGAGTTCACTTTTTCCTTGCCAGTCATGGTCCTTCCTGTCTGTAAAACATTTTTTTTTCTTGAATTATCAGACTAAGAGAGTAGCATTCTCTTCCCTCTGTTCACAAGGAGATTATCTCCTTTCTCTATGGATGTGACTTCACACAGTCTGTAGGAAGGTGATGTAGGTGTATTATGCCTTGTTTATTTACAATAGATCATATTGCCCTATATTTTCCCTATCTGTTTTAATCAGGAGCTGGTCTCCTGCTTTATACTTTGAAAATTTCAAGCTGCGATTGTACAGTTAAAGACAACAAACATCTCTTGGTAAGGTAATTTTTTGTTTTACATGGCCATTTGTATATTTATTTTTAATTTGATTGATATTCTCATCTGCTGGCCCATAAGCTCCTGGGCTTAGTTTATGCTAATGACTGACAAGTTTTGCAATTCATCAAGAGCTAAGAACATACTGTATTTTGTGAAGAGTTCTGCTAGCAATCTGTATTACTCTCTCCCCAGTCTGTTTTCTTTTGGATATGGAAGAATTGGAAAAATTGTGCTTAAAATCTTAGCACATTCCAGTCGTTTAAAAAGGACGCTATGCTACCCTTGTTGTTAGTTGCTTCTTTGGGGGGGGGGGGGGCAAGGGGGGAAGGGGGAGAAAAAAAGTTGCTTTTCACTTTGTATACTTTGACCTGTTGGCTTATGAGTTGAGTGAAATATAGAAATTCTAAAAACAATAACAATATCTAGCTTTGGCCATTAAAAAAAAAAAAAAGAAATCAAGAGGTTTTTGATAAGACACCAATTTAAAAAAGTTGATCATAGCAGATGACTAGCTAGGTGATTTTCTAGTGTGGAACAAAGCAAATTTAAAATATTTATAGGTAGAAAAATCATAAACAGAAGTGAGGACTTGGTATTACTACCTTTTATGGTATTAAAGACGTCAAGATAAGTTTCGGATGATATGTACAGATAAGTTTAGGGTGATCTGTAGAGTAGTGGATTATTTTAACCTAACACAGGGATGCATAAAAATACTTAACACCTAAAGACAAAATTAATCAAATAAAACTACAAATATAGCTTTTATTTATTTATTTTTCAGAGACATTCATTAACCCCTGGAAGAATTTATACAATTCTCTGATGTAAGCAGTGTCTCTTGAATTCTTTACATAAAAAGCTTTCTAAAACAGACGTAATTCAAAAAAAAGTTATAAGTTTGATAAACGAAGCACTTGATGAAATTTTGCAGTTTGCACCCAGACTACAGATTCATAAAGATACCTTTCAGCCTTTAAGTTTGAACTATAAAACTGTAGTCTCAGGGACTGCATTAACTGACTTAATTTAATCCAAAATGTTGTTCCCAGAACCTTCTCATGTCAGAGGTGGTCATAAATTCAGACCTAGTGTTGGATGGAACAGAAAGAAATGTTTACTTCCATTTTTTTTTTTTTTTTAGGAGTCAGGTGAATAGGAGAAAGATGTGGAATTACAAATCTTCTATAATATTATAGGGTAAAAGGCATAGGACTTAGGGTGCCTCCACCTCATCCTGTAGAGGGATTTTCTGCTGAATGCTGAAGCTGAGCAGATGCACATGGGAGCAGCAAGCTAATCCCCCTGGATATGACAACTGATAACCACCTTTGAGATTTTGAAGTCTGCATCTGTGACTCCTTTCTGAGTCTCTTTGTTGACTTCTGCATTGTGGATTGTGAGAAGTAGTAAGTTTGGAGTCAGCTGAGCTCCACAAGCAGTGTGCTATGAAACCCTAGGTATGTCCAAGGCTCATCCCTGGGAGAAGGAGGACCTAGACAGGTTATACATTTGTACACATGAAATATAATCTCAAGATGAAACAGCACAAGTGAGAATAAAATGGGGAGGCCTCAACTGTTACTGGCTAGACTGTGCATGCCAACATTATCCCAAAAATTATGGGATCATCCCAGTGAGGTGGGGCCCATTGTTCTTTCTCTTAGATGTATTTTGTTGAGTTTGTTTCAAGAAGAGGAATTACATTATGGAGCATTATTGCTGAGTCAAGGACTAACAATTAATAAACTCTTTGCAGCTGATGCACAGGTACATTAAAGGACTTGTAAGAAGTGGAAGTCATTTAATCGGGGAAACAGAAGTTGTTTAGCTTAAGATGGACTTCATGCATTTTGTGTATTATGAAGACCTCTTCTACTTACAGAGCAGCATAAGACAGTTTCCTTGTAAATGAAAATAAGTTATTTTATTTTTAACAAGAAAAACTTCTGGTACTAGGCAGACTTCTTAAGCATTACTTTTTCTAAAGGACTTTACTGGATGCAAAGGAAAGAAAAAAGAGGTTTTCCAAACGGAGGAAAAAAAATCACTTTTGAATTCCAACTATTTTAATGTTTCTGTTTTGCTTACTTTTCATCTATGATTAATAATATCAGAAAGGATTTCTATAACATGGTTGCTATGGTAAAAGTAGGCTTGTGTCCTGTCACAGAAACCTTGAACCACAATTAACTGTTTAATGTTTTTGGAGAAAAGGAAGATGTGAATAACACATTAACACCTTCAGAACCAGCAGCCTTTCATACTAATAATGCTGGGCAGAGATTTTTCCCTTTCACTAGGAAGCTTTAGGGCTGTTCTTTAGTACACATCAGGTAGTTAGGGGAATACTAATGATGCTTTTCAGGACATCTTGCTGAACTTACAAATTGATGCATTTGAGGGCCAGAAAGAGATCTAATATTCTGTCTGGCACGTTTAACATAGGTTATACAGCTGAAATGAAGAAACAAAACAAAGCGAAACACCACCACCAATAATGTTTGAATGATGGCTTTTCTCAAGAAGTAGATCCATATACATTTTTAAAACTTCTAACATTAGAGAATTCATTGCATCTCTTAAAAAGAAACAAACAAAAATAAAAGAAAACAGTATTGTGCTGTGTATTTACTTTAGCTCTGATGTTAAACAAAGGCAGAACGTTTTTTACTGCTGTTTCTGCTGGTTGTCTAGACTTGCACAGCTCTTCCTTAATGTGAATTTTCTCTGTGTCCTGTCTGGTTGCTTTTCTGTATGCAAACCTGCATGGGATAACCGTACAATGAGAGCAGACTGGGACTTTGTTGCAGTGAATGGCTTTCCACTATGCAAAAAGAGATGGTCTCTGCCCTTGGATGCTTATACATCAGGGACAGTAATCAATCTTAGTGAACAAAATAAATCACTGGTGTCAGTTGCAGTACCAGGATGCTGACAGCTGATTTTTTTTTTTTAATATACACATTGAATTTATTTAAGGAAATCAGACTAATGATCTAAAGAGAATAATTTATGCCAGATTTTCAGATGGTGTAGATCAGCATAGCACCACTGATTGTAATGAAGTGATGCAAATTTAAGTTAGCTAAAGAATTCACCTCTCTCCTGTTTGGGTAAGTAACACTTTTTGAAAAGATAGGACTAAATCCCCCCAAAAGCACTTATATAAAACTAGTGTAAATTTGTAGGAGGAGCTGGCTGGGCAGCTGTGAGTGATCTGGAATTTTGACTGGGTTTAATCCTCTGATTAGAAAATAACAGGTTTTCCTAGTTTATACCCAAATTTCTTAGTTTGATGTGTATATCTTTCTTGTCTTACACATTTCTTCATCTTTAAATAGAACACAGATACTCCTGAATTGCATAAAAATTGCAGTCTCCACCGGTGACATCTTGCTTCATGTTCCATCCTTTGAAATTAAATTAATTGTTTAGTGTTGTAGTCTCGAAAATAGGGCTTTGAATGTATTCTCTGATTATAGATTTTATCTCTCTGTGTTATTCCTCCAGCTTTATTGCTTTTTTGCACAGCTTTATTCTACTCCTATTCATGGAACTTTGCTTCAAGTATGTTGAATGAACTCCACTCCAGATGTTTACGTCTGCATTTGATTAGAAATTAATGCTGGGCAAGTTTTTTCCACTGCTTAACTCTAAACCCTCTTCAACAGCCTGCAACTGAATGATCAGCTGAAATAACCAGTGTTAGGCTGTATTTGCCAAAAAGCGAAGAACTATGACAGGGAGAAAGGGGGAGGGAAGGCATAATACAAATTCTATAAGGAAAGGGGTGAAACAGCAGAGAAGGGCAGCATGAAATACAAATGCAGGTGAACTGTGGTAGGACAGGAATTTTGTTCTCTGAGTACTTTTTCTTCTAAGTGGAGACTTTAAAAGAGCAGTGGCTCCCCTGAGTGAATCCAGCGTGTTGTGGTCCCTCAGGATCCATTTGCCCACAGGGCTGGGTGGAGAGTTTCATGTGGGGGCGAGCCAAGCTGCAGAAAAAATTGTTTTCCGGCTACTATTAGCCACTAAGTAGTAAAAAGTAGCCCACGTAAGGTCACTGTGACTGTTTAGGGCATCTGCCCGTAAGAGTGCAGAAAACATGTTGGAAATTCTTAAGATATTTATTTAAAAGTATTCTTTGGCACTTTTTTTTTTTTTTTTTTTAACTGGGTTTACTGGGATGGGCTGTGCCAAGTGCTGTTTCAACTGTGTGGACGCAATGCTGCCAGCTTTGGGTCCTTCCTTGTGCCACAGTCTTCCAGCCCAGTACCAGGAGGCTCTGTGCCTTTGAACTCCTGTATATTCTTTCATGCCACGCCACCACCTGGACATGCAGAAATATCCTCTGCTTTTCTACTGTAAGAAGTATCCCAATGTTGTCATCTTCTGATGGGCTGCAACACAGACTTCTCTGTATTTGAAACACTTTGAACTGAAATGAAAGGAAATGAAACATTAGGGCCACACAGCCCTACATGGGACACGTTGGAGTCCCGAGGTCAAGTGCCATAAGAGCATGAACGCATGCACACAGCTGCTTTGTGTTATTTGGCCTCAGGACCAAAAAGCAGAGTCCTTGACTCTGTTTCATCAAGCAGTATAGACATAATCACCACCTTAAATCATGGGCCAAACTTTAGAAATAGAAGAGAAAGATTAACTTCCTTTTCTTATGATTGTAGTGTACGAGGACTAGGTTGTACTGATATTTTTATCTGCTGATTACTCCTGCCCATGCAGAAGGAAGGTTAGCCTCTAATTTATTTCAGAAATACCACACTGGTTGCATGACTCCATCAGCTCGGAGAGAAATCAAACCCCCCCATACACACATGCTTATGTACATGCAATCCATATTATGTCCAGATGCATGCAACCCTAGTCCATCGTACCTCTGAGTCTGGGCTGGGCAGTTAGGCAGGAACCTGCCAAAAAGCCTGTAATATTAAGTGTCAGCTGGTGGTATGGCTGCAGGCATCTCTGCCACAGTACTGCTAGAAGATCAAGGCTGACAGCAATGTAGAAAGCAAAGATTCAGAGGAGCAATGAAAATAAGGCAAACCAGCAAAAAATCATAAGAATTCCTTCACTGCAGGGAGAAAGAGAGGCCTTGATTTCCCTTTGCATTTTCAGCCACCTAAATCAGGGCAGATATCCTTAGTACCCTTGCACAATACCCCTGATTGTGCAAGAGAAAAATATTCTCGGAGGAAAGTTATTTTAGGACCAGGATAAAGAAGCCTATGTTGAGGCAATAACAGATGCACCATCACACTTCATACAGCTGACCGTTCACTGAGGTGAGGGACCTGCTAGCTAACACCGGTGAACGAACAGAAGGACCGTCTCATTAAGCCTGGACTTGTGGAAGAGTTAAAGGACATCATTAAATCACTAAGGAAAAAAAGAGCTTTAGAACAAAGGCCTTCGAACAGATGGGGATTTCATAGAAGAAGAAAACGGATGACACGAGGAAAATTTGCTTGATACTTTAATACCAATGCAGCATTGCAGGGGAAAACTAAATGAAAGCTTGAGAAATCACTCACCACAAGGTGGCAAACAGTCACAGTTTCAAGACTCTCTCAGCTGGGCAAGGCTCCCCTACCATGCACCCTGTTTCCCTTCCCAACTATTTATGGATCTTTCCAGAGGCGATTCCCATAGAACAATTAGGATAGTCAGGCAGTGAGGGGCTGGGGGGCATTGACGTGGCGTGAAGCTCACCGAGCAGCCCAGTACATGAGGCAACATCAGGCAAAGGGCTTAGCCTGAAGGCACCGAAGCCAATGGAGGCCCTACCATGAAATTCAGTGGTTTTTTTTGGTCAGCTCCTCCACACGCAGCACAGCACGTTAAGCAGTCACTGTGCTGCTGGAGGAGTTTCAGCTGTAGTATACATATGGGCTAAGGGCACCCTTCATTTGGAAGTTGATCATTAGATTTTCTTACCAGAAAGGTTTCGTTCAGCCTGCAGTTTGTGTTGCTTTGCAGTGGATGTATGGCTGCAGGCCTCCATCACCCTACCTGAGGAAGCGGAGCTGCTCAGCTATACAATACAGTCCCCTCAGTGTCGATTGACAAAGGAAAGCTTTCTGCACCTCAGTTGGATACATTTAAACCCTGACACACAGAACCTGATGTGCAGTTTTGAGGTCTGTGCTTACTTAAAGCAGGGAGCAATAGGTTTGCTGTTGTGTTGAGAAGTATGTGTTAAAATATGTGCAGAGAAAACAAAATGAACTCTGTGCTCTGTGCCCTGAAATTCATTGTTAAAAGGTTTAAAAAAATTCTGTGACAAATGTAGCCTGACATGAGTTGCATAGGGGAAAGTGTGATTCTCAGGTGATGATTAAATAACTTAAATTCAAGTTCAATAAGAATAAATAAATAAGGCTTCTCCTAACCTGCTATTCCCAGGTATAGAGTACAGCCACAACTTTAGGTCCCTCACAAACTACTTTTTGCCTTAAATGAACTCACCTCCTACCCAGTCCATTTGCCTGGCCATTAGACCAGGCATTAATGACCATCTCCAGATCACACCATGGGATTAGAATGGATCTGCCTTGCTGCCACCATCACCAAATATTTCTTCTGCTCTGGGATTTCTTCTGCTCTGTAATACTTGGCAACTGAGATATTAAGTTTGCTACTCAGCCAAGAAACCACCTCCAGATATGCTGACCAAGCAGCTGTTTAGCCCAGGAGGATGAAGCAGTTTTTATTTTTGTTTTCTCCAGCTTTGAGGTTAACTGTCCAGGGACTGGTTGCAGCCAGTTTATATTCTACTGGTATGGACCATGCTTCAAAACAGTCTTTGGAAGGAATCCAGGAGTCTCTGAACAAAAGGGCAAAGGTAAGAATCTGACAAAATAGAGGTAGGGGGAGAAGGGAAATGAGCCAGCTCAGGGATTCTCCGTAGCAATTGCCTCACTGTTGGATTATAAATACAAATCCCTTGAGCATCTTCTCAGGTCAGAAGGGCTTATTTTTTTTTTTTTTGTTTTTCCTTCCAAATATTGAAAAAGACTCTATGAAGCAAAGAAACAAAAACCTACAGTTCAGATTATTACAAGAAGTTAAATAAATTATGAATGCTTCTGCTTGCCAACCTCTTTCCCACAGACCAGCGTGGTGGCAGTGGTGGTGTCCACCTCTGAAGGAGTAATCGATTCGCAAACAAGGGCTAATTTTCTCTGCTGCAGTTGGGGGATGTTAAAACTACAGTGCTGATAATAAGGTTTGAGTGCAACAGGAAAGCTAAGATGTCAATAGCATTACAATAACAGTGAGGCACTGCAGCAAGCAAGGCTTTTTGTCTGACAAAGTGCAGTTGCCTGCGAGAAGTTGGAGGCTTTGAAATAAGCATGGTATGAGATTGCCACTGCTGTCAATTTATTAACTCCATGGAGCTTGATGGAGACCTTAAGTGTTCCTTGCAAAGCAGAATTTACACTTTAGTGCATATTACTAAAATATATAACTTACATTTAGATGGCATCTTTCATCTTGAAGGGACCCTAAGCTCTTTGTTGATTGCATATAATGGAATCGCTCAGCCACCAGTGACGTATAGTCATCTCTGGGGCATAATGAAGCAACAAAACTTTTATGGGAAGAAAAGAATAACTTCTATTGAAAGTGCATGGGAATTAAGGGAGCTAGAAGGTAATTACCCAAAACAGAAGATGGTTGCAGACAGAGCTGCTTTAACTATTCTTTGGGAATAAGAAGTCACAGCTCTTTGTGCTGTTTGTGGTACAAAAGGAGCAGAAAGCAGCTTAAGAGCTGCTTTAAGGGTGGGTTTTAAGGGTGGGGAGCTGGTAGCCCCATGGTGGTGCTTCCTCCCCCCCTTGATTCGGCAAACATCATCTTTTCAAACAGGAGAACAACAGCAGCAAATGCACCACTGTGATCCTCACCTGGTAGCAGTTTTCACCTCAGCAATCCTCCAGACCAAAGCCTACAGCCCCTCTGGGGTTTGTTGACATGAATGTGCAGCAGTCAGCCAAAATGCCTGTCATTAGGAAGGAAGGAGAGAGCAAAACCTTTCCCAGGTGTGGGTTGGTAGGTTTTGGCAGCAAGGCAACAGCCCCCATCCAGAGAGGTCCCTGCAGCCCACGGAGATCGGTGTGACTGCTGCCAGCCTCCGCACGTGGGTCAGAAGTCAGAGGAAATGGCCTCTGGAGCGCCCCTGAGTCCTCCGGCTCAGGACAAAGGCACATTATGCAGCAGAGTGCTTTGCCATCTGCTGTACTAAATTCAGCCCCTTAAAATGAGTTTGGTAATGCAAGTGGTGACCTTAAACATGCAAGGGCAAGACCGAGCAACGCTGCCATCTATGAGTTTCTGAACCCTGGAAATGACACCCAAGGCAGCTCAAATTACACATATATGTATCCTTGACAAGGTATAGTTTGTAATAAGAATAGCAATTAGATTGTTTGGGGTGAAATTGCTGCTCCTGTGCAGCTTTCCTGTTCCTACAGCTCAAACATCATCAGGCCCAGTGTGTTGCTAATTTCAGAAATACCAAGAGGGCAGAGAGGTGGGACAAGGATTTGTCCTTTTACATTTGAAGCACCTTGACCTCAAGTTTCAGAGACAGTGTCAGTGTAATATTTAGACTATCTTTGCCAGTAGAATTTGCAGCTTTTTCTTTTTTCTTTCTTTTTTTTTTTTTTTCCTGTGGGAATGTTTTGGGTATTTTTCTAGTCAAATATACTTATTTCACAACAAGATTTTGCTCACTTTCTTTACACGATGTATCAACAGAAACACATATTGAAAAAATCAAATTGTTTGATTTTTGTTTTGTTATTTTTAAAATTAAACTTTCTGACATTTACATTTAGAATAATGTTAATACTCTCTTCTATATTTTACCTGAAATGTTAAAAACAATCTTCAAAACAAATCAAAACACTGACTTTTTTTAGCCTTAAATTAGATTCTTAAATCAGTGTTTCAGTTCTATAGGAGAACGGACACATGTCTCAGATACAGAAAAAAAAAATCCTGACATTTTGGGACTTAAAGAAATCAGTAAAAAGCGGGTATCTGCACAAAAGCAGTCAGAAACCAAAATCCTGACTAGATAGCACATGCAGTTTTCTGCATGATACTTCTGTCACAGGCTTGAGGAGTACTATGAGTCGATGAAACTGAGTGAATGAACATCTGTGTTATGAAGCCTCATGTTATTTGGAATAAAAATCAATGAACAGAGGAAAATATCACGTCTCTCCCTGCTCCTGGCTTATTCCACATACAAAACACCTGATGACTATATCTCATAGGGAAGGACAATGTTGTGATTGACAGAAAGCTGCTAATTCCCTTCTTATTTTACTCCCAGAAATGCAACATGCTGAAATAAGATGAGGAAAACTTTATTCTGGCTAAAAGTATAAATTATTTATCATTTCTTCACTGCAGACTTCATTCCTGCTTCGTCTTGGGTTAGAGCAGGAAAAGGACCCAGCACATTGTTTTCAGCATTTTGTCATTTTTGAAAAGCATTCTGTTTTTAAGGATTTCCATAGTAAGTCTTCTGTCACTCTCCCTGAGAGCTGATTCCATTCCAGACATTTTAAGGAGCTGCCCACATGACCGGAGATCGCAAGCCCTTTGGGTGAATTCTGAACAGCACCAGGAATGTGAGCCATCTCTGGTCACCACTGTGAAACATGCACAGAGGTCCAGCTTTGATTTCCCTGTTCTTATTCCTATGCATTCAAAGCACTTGTGGCAATTCCTGCCTCTTTTGGTGCTTCCTTTCCCTGTTCCTCCCCACCTTCCATCATTGCTCAGCCATGCCATGTGCTGAAGCACTGCCAGAGTGGGTCCCTGAGGCAACATTGGGAGAGAGGGAAAAAGAGAAATGTTTATGACCTTTGCCAATCCTCTAAACAGCTTTTATCACTGCAGTTAATAAAACACTAGCACAGGCAAAAGAAGGTATAATGAGGAGCCTGTACATTCACTCTCTTTTAGGATCTGTATTTCCTTCGTGTTCTTGTAAGTGCCTTGAAAACGGGAACTGAGGGGCTTTCTGTATGAGCAAAGAAACCAGGTGTTCTGAGATTCCCAGATGAGCAGCTGCAAGGAAATTACCGAACACCTATTTTCCATCCTGTGCAGGTCAGCCAAGCCAAATATTGGAGGATTCCTGAGCATTTCACAGTGTCAGAGTTCTGGCCCAAGTTAATAATGCGAATTGGACCTGAAGTCCAATCTGAGGTTGTGATTTCATATTGCTTTCTGGATGCCTAGAAAGAACTGGTAAGTTCTGATATGGCGCTCTGGCACTTCCCGGAATTTCAGGCATTTTAGCTGTTTTTCCCATCCATACACTAGATAAAGAGGTCAGCTACAGAGATTTTGCCATGTGAATTCTTCAGGAATCTGTACTGTTGTCCTGTTGTCGTAACTGGAAGCACTCTAGAAATAATGTTAGCTGATAACTGTCCTTCTCCTCAACTCGGACTGCATCTATATGTGAGATTTATTTGGTGCTTTAGAATTCCTCAGCTTGAAAGCATGATATAAATGCAAAAGTATGGTAAGCAGAAGACCTTCAGCTAATAACAGCTGGAAAAGTAACTGTACTGAGCATGTTTAAACAGTTCACTGAATCCACCTCCTGATGAGAAGTCATCCATAATTTCAAAAGCGGATTTGAATTTTCCATATCCCAAAGCATGTGCCCAAGGTGTGGGTATGTAATCCTTTGTAATGTGAGAAGGCAAGTAATTTGAAAAGTGCAGATCTCGTTTTTGCAGTCAGTGGTAGTTTGTCCTTGCTGTGCCCATCACACTTTTCTGCCTCATTTCTCAGAAATTATCTAAGCTGCTGTAGATCCAATCTGACCAGTTAGAAGCAGGCCAAATTTATGATATGTTAGACAATATGTTACTTACATTAACAGAAGATATATGAACAATTTGGACAGATCTTAAGAAGTGGTTCAGAATAATTCTATTTTTTTTTTCTCCTGACATATTGTTAATAGTTTGGGTTCAGAATCAGTTACCTGCTGTCAAGTGAAAAAAACAAGCAAAGAAACCCACCCCGCTTCCTACTACATTTCTGTTGTTAGCCACAAATGTAGCAGCTTTTGTGGCATCAAGGCACATTGCAGAGTGGGTGAGTGTACTGTAAGAACAATGGTTGGCAGATACTTTGAGGAGGGTTGGATTAAACTTTAAGTTTTTCTCTTGTTCATTGTTTTATCTATTTTCAAATTTTGATGAGTAGCATGACTGATAATTACAGAATTTCTGTATTGATAGGAAACTGTCAGTTTGTAATTATGTAATTTTACAGATGACTTTGCCTGTGATAGTACTTACTAAGCAAAAAAAAAAAAGGGGGGGGGGATATACAAATACAGAAGTCTGAAAATTTTCACTTTTTAATTTTATTTTAGTTTGAAGATGGATAAATGCAGTTTAGCTTTGCTGTATAAAAATGAATCCTTCTTACGTATTGCACAATAAAGTTTTACGCAGAGAGGAAAAACAGAGACAAAGGATTTACGATTCCAGGTACTGTGAGCCTAAACCCACACAGGTTAGATGACATAACTTATGAGGAAATACATGGAGTTTAAATCAAAGCAAGATACACTTTCAATAGTACAGTAATGCACTGGTAGAAAGGTCTGCACATTGCTACCTGGTGCTAAATGAAATCAGAAAGATTGAGTGGTTACATCACTTGACATGTAAGACCACCTCCCATAACAGTCCTTATCCCACTTCTGCCAACTTGCCGCAAAGAATAGGAACTGAAAAGAACCCAGCCTAGAGGGAGGTGGAGGAGATGGGGTGCACTAGGACCAAAAGCTGAGAGAAGGGGAGGCGGGAGCAGGCATACTCAAAGAAGAGAGCAGTGACAGGGGCAGAGGTGACTGTGGAGATGAGCAATGAATAGAGACACAGTATTTTTGTAACTCCTGAAACATTAACATATTTTCCACCCAGAGACAGAGCTGAATTAGTCTAGTTAATTGCTGGTGTAATTTTACTGACCTAGAGGTAGTTCTCTTGGAGTAACCTCAGAGTGAAATACAGATTTTTGTGACAAATTTATACAAGAATAACATCAGAGGGTTATGCCCAGCGTAGGAGCATTGTAACCTATGTGAGCAGAGCAAATAAGCATATCAAAAAATTTCTCTGCCCGTTCACTTTGATTTTCCAATATCCATTAAATGTAAGGAATTTGCATTAGCCAAGACAAGAAGTGATATTCTGATGGTTTGGTATCACACTTCTCTTTTCAGAGGTGAGGATGCAGGTGGTTTTGGTTTTCTTTTTCTATCCTCTTTGAATGCTCCTTAGCTCCATGTGATTCTTCTCTGTGCCAGCCTGGTGTGTGACAGTCTACATGACAATGGACTTCAGGAGGTGAAAGTCCTATTAACTTGCATAGTCTAGGTAGGGAGTTTGATATATAGAGATGACATCATATAAGACTAGGTTAGAATTTTCTCTTAATTTTTTCATTGTCTAGATCTTCTAAGCTGCATTATAAGCAAGCTTGGAAGGAAGGGAAATAGGGACTATGTTATCCAGAGTGACTAAGGACTTTGGCTATTTGGACTGACTACCTGGAAACAGCTGTGGGTTTGTTTGTTTGTTTTCCAGAGTGAACAGTTTACAAGTCTTACTTATTTTCCTTCATTTTAATAAAAAATAGCCAAATAGCCCAGTTACTTATTTCATCTTGATTTATCACGAAGTGAACACTTTTGACCTCTGATGCACCTCAACCATCAATGAGACCCATGGACCATGTTATGAGGCCAGCCAAATGTTGGTGGCCTGCCTTTTTCTGGTTTCCTGAGGCTGATGCTGGAGCTTACCCAGCACCCTCCTTTCAGCTGTATTTGTGCCTCTCTTGGCTGAGCAGGAGCACAACGGCTGTGAAATGTAGTTAGAAGCAGGCAGAGTGATTTATGTTATGAATCATGACAAGCGTGATGAGTTCACTTTCCGTGTTATAACTTCACTTACGCGGTACAAGCACCAGCTTCCTATGATGGTGCCAGCGGCTCAGCCACGCGATGCTCTATTTTGAGATCTTACGGCTCTGTGGGCAGTGTGTTGGGCACCTGCAGCATCACCTCCTCCAGCTGAGACACGCTGGCAGTCAGCTACTGCCTCACTTGCTTTTCTTCCCTGAAATTTGGGTTTGGTCTCTGTCCTCTGGCAAGCACTCTCCCCCCCCTGCAGGGCTGTGAAGCTGGGCCAGACTTTTGGCTGGGGCCTGTCCAGGTTCCCACCTATTTCTCTCTGCCCTTAAAGCTAAATGTGTTGGAGGAAAATGTTTTTCTCTTAATGGGCTTCTCAGACAGTGTAATATTATTTACTTCAGGTAGCTAACAGTTTGTTTCAGCTCTGAAACTCATGGATTATTTTGTTTTAATTTAATTTGACATGCTGGATTTTTTTTTCTTAACTGTCTCGCTATTTTTGGAATGCAGCTAAATTCAGTGAAGTTTCATGGCAGTGCATTTACAGACCAATTACAGGAGCCTAAGAAAATAAGCAAAGGATTTCCCTGTGCAGGAAGTCTTCTCATCAAGGCATTTTCTGCTACACTACTACAGGGGAAAAAACATATGGAGGCAAAATCTGATATTAGTATAAACAATAATTATGCAATTATTACTTTTATGATCATATATTCTTTCTCGTCTTTAGGCTGATATTATGGATATAACAATAGATGGCAATTTTCCTTAAAATTGAGACATCACACAGCAAAGAAAGGACTCCATTCCTCGGCTGTTGAGAATGACTACAGCAAGAACAGTCACTGCTACAACAAACACAAGTTGGCTTTTCTGCTGCTATTCCTGCCCCAGTCAGGGAGAAGGAGGAGGGTCATAGAGCATCGTAAGACACGGAGAGATTGGTCCAGTCCCTTGTTTTTTGCTGGAGGTCTCACTTACATGTAAATCTTTCCTGGATTCCCCCTGATTGCTTTATTCCATATTTTCAGTCATTTTCCCTAATGAAACAATCTAGCAGAACTAATCCAAACATCGGCTTAATTAATCAACATTTGGCAGTCTATAACTCCACGCTCCAGTCCAAATTACTTGTGACAACTTTCTTAATGTGCAACCAAAATATCTACAGGGAGTCTCTGCCTCAATCAGCTGGCTGGATAGCTTGTCTTCAGTTTATTTAATATATTTTAATAAAGCTGCAATAAACGTTTTCCCCCCAGATGCTCACAGAGCATTTTACAGCAGAAAATAATATTATGTCATCTCTAACTCACTTTAAAACAAAACAAAACATTTTTTATAATACTGTAATGTCTTGCTTGGGTCATGAAGGCAAAAGAAGAAGTTACCGAACTGAAGAACATGCAGGTGCTGGTCATAAGGAAGATACTGATACTGAGCTGCTGACAGGTAAATGCTTGCAGGTTTGTTTAGTGCTTAATGTGACCCTGTTGTAAGACTGTAGCTAAAACCTGACTTACTTCCACCCAGTGTGCTGTTTTCTGGCAGTCTTGAGAGAATGGTGGAAGAAAAAATAAATCCTTTGCTGATCAGTTAGACATTCAGTTCTGCTGTCATGCTTGAGAAGAACAAATTGGGTCTTCTGCAGGTTTTATGACCAGAAATAATTCTGTCTTCTTTTCAGTTGCAAACTCTGTTTTCAGTTCTGGTTGTGTTTTATTAAGGTAAAGACATAGTTGTCTCAGCATATGGTGTGAGTTATTTGTGCTGTAACTCTCAGGAAGATACACACCTGAGAACCGAAATTCCAGGTTGGATCCAGACCTGAATTAGATAAGTAGTTCCTCTCTTCAGAAAGGCTTTAATCCAATCACTAGGTCTATGCATGCTTGACCTGGGAAAGACTTGATATACTGATATGAACACAGATGTGTGGTCATAGCTTTCTTAGTCTGCAGAGAATGTGCAAGAGGACAAAAGACAAGAGCATATCATCCCGTGTTCCACAACCAAAGAAGTCCAAATCTGAACTCTGAAGAAAATTTGTATGACATCAGACAAATCACAAACACTTTCTACCCTTTACTTCCTAACTCTACTTCATCTTAATGAGGACTTGAATTATTTTGTACAGTGCTGAAGGTAATGGAAATTGCTTGCATAGACTGGATGTTTGTTATTTGATTTAGAAAGTGTTATGTATGTCATTCCTATGGCTTTCTGTGTTCATGTTCTATTACTTCAATTTTAGTTGGACCTCCACCTTCTTGCCCAAATTCGGGAATGCAGAGAGTTGACAGCACGATCTAATTTGTCCAGACATCCAAGAACTTGATATCTTAATGAGTTCAGATATCATTGGATCTATGAATCCAGAGATGAGCAGAGTTTGCAGAGAGAGCTGTAGCCGTAAACCTGTCAGCATGGCATGCATGCTGGCAGAGCGCTCTGTGGGCACCTCTTGCTGGAGTGCAAGAGGAGAAGCAGGAGTGTGCAGAATCCTGCTCCTTTAGGTGGCAGGAAAGTGATTATCACACCAGCTTTTATCTGAAATGATTTCAGTCCACCAAATGGAGTTATTTTTTAAAAATCAATAGGAGGAAATTTGGTATCATATGCCTCTGCGTTGAATTCCCCAGGAGATGTTATGGTTGGGATGGGGTCTCAAGACAAATTCAGTTTCTGCCCCTCAGGAAAGTCTAGTGGGAATCAGCTTGGCTCCATCTATTGATTATTCATAAAAAAGATATTGGTTAGGAAGCGTGTATTCTGTCAATCTTATCATCACCCTACAATGCCAGAAGGGTTTATATTACTTCTGAGAAAGTTATTGAAAAAGGGGAAAAAGTAGAAGAGAGGTGAGTACTGACATAGAATTGTAGTTGACTGGACATTTGAGCAAGCAATCACCCCACATTTCCATAAGCAGTGTTCACTGGCTGTCGACCCTGGACAAACACTTTCCATGGAAAGAGCAGATGGTCTGTGGGCTCCTCGAGTGCCTTCCAAGTCCCAGTCTCATTCTGCCACCCTCTCTACAAGCGTAACTTGTCTCAGTTTGTGTGAGGAGTCCCACAGGTTTCTGCTTCTGGTGCTTTGAGGTGTGTCAGTCTGAGACAATAGAAAAAATATGCCGTTCTTACTTTGCTTTATTAGATAGCCAACCTGATTTTGTGGGGTCAACTTGTGGTAAGGGTTGCTACTAAGAGTGTGTCAGGCTATCATGGTGATGTGATTATTCACATCTACTCGTGTGGATATCTTAAGGAGGGGTAAAAACTGTGTATTAGAGTACCTTCAGAGTCAGCAATGGTGATAACTTCTCCCAAAGATTCCTAAAGAAATTGGCCAAGGAACTAGCTGGCTCAATTACTTTTTTTTTTTTTTTCCTAACCATAAGAATATCACTAGAATTCCCAAAGTGTCGATGCTTATTAACACTGTCCCAGTGTTCACAAAGGGCAAGTGTGATAGCTAAGATAAGCATAGAGCAATTAGCCTGATAAGGTTCCTTGTTAAAAAAATGAAGAAATTGATACAAGAGTCAGTTGATACAAGATTAAGTGTGGTAATAGAATTAATACTAGTCAATATTCTTTTTCATGGAAAATAGATCTTGTCAAGGAAACCTAATTTCATTTTTGATGTGATTATAAGTTTGGTCGATGAGAGAAATTGCACAGGCATAATAGACTTTTGTGTGGCATTTGACTCAGTACCACATGAAATTCTTTTAACAAAAAGCACTATGCAATATCATAAAGTGAACGTTGAAGAGATGAAAGCTGGCTATCTGACGATTTTTAATGCTAGCTATCAGTAAGGAAACATCAATGAGTGAGGGTGTTTCTAAATGGAGTACCAGAAGGTTCAGTATTAAATCCACTTCTATTCAACATTTTCATCAACCATGTGACAGTAAATAATAATAATAATAACAAAATCATAAGAGATGTACTGTTGAGTGGTGAAAATGATGGCTTGGTAGCTACACAGGGCAATCAGTTTTCATTGGATCAACTGGATATGTTCCCAGCCCAAAACAAAGTCAGATCTACATAGGAAGAGGCAATTCAGTCTCAGTGTGGAATTGCAAGCAGGAGCTTGGGCAGCAGGGGCTCCAGGAAGGACCTGGAAGCACTACTGAACAGGGCAGGGCATCCCACATGAGCTAGAGGTGGTAAGCTCATTAAGAAGCAGAAAGAGAGGTGAGGTGATTAAAGGTCATACCTTCACGTGGAGAAGACTGGGTGTGAGAGGACACTTAGATTAACAAAGAAAGTATTAAAAGAACCAATGGCTGGAAACAGAAACCAGGCAAATTCAAATGAGAAATTAGGGACAAATATAAAAGTATAGTGAATTAATCAGTGGAAGAAATTACAAAAGGAGATATGTATTTCCTGTCTTCTGCTATATTCAGATAGGACTTGATGCCTTCTTGAAAGATATGCTTCAGACAAACATGAGTTATTGGGCTTAATGCAGGAGAAAATGGTTAAAATTGAATGGCCTGTGATAGGCAAAAGCTCAGGCAAGCTGAGGTATTGTATTTCTGGCATTAATCTTTACAAACCTATGAGTATTTGAGTAAGATACAGTAGGTATATTTGTACATGGCTATGTCTACTATGATTTCTTAAAACTTTCCACCTTTTCAGTGACACATGTTGGCCAGCTGGAGATCAGAAACAACAGCACACTCTGCAGATGACTGTTTACCCAACCTGAGTAATGATTTACTGATAGTGTTTGTAAGTGGTTATAGTAGATAACACTCAAGCAGCCCGTATCATGTATTATTTCGGCAGAAAACGTTGGAAAAATTCTGAATAATGTTTGTCCCAGAGCCCCATGATAGTTCACAAGAACAACAACAACAAAGGCTTAAACTTGCCAAAACCTTGTTTTCGTCTTTGACATCAAAGAGCTCATTCCTTCCTACTACCCAGGTGGAGTAAAGCATTCTGGCAGGGAAGGTGAAACTTCACATGCTGACTGTGATACACAAAAATATGCTTCTAAAGGCTGCTGCATATTTAGAGGCTTTTAGCACTTCTCTTCTTCTGCTTTTATCAGTGTCTTCCATTTTGCAGTGTGTAGACCAGTAAACTTATTTGTACTGAATATAGATAATTATTCCTTATTCAGCACACTCACATCAATAATCATTGCCATAGTGAGTGCATTTTTTCAGTGTCTCAAACATTCAGTTACCTATTACAGTGCTTGCCAAACAGTGTCCTTTCTTCTTATTTATGGAACTGAAAGGCAAAATGTATTCGATAGACGATTATTGGACTGATTTTGAATGGTGCTCAGCACTGGGATCTCAAGCCCATCATTAAAATAGTAATTTTACAAAATGGTACTACTGTAGAAAACAGTTTTTATTTTTTAATTTTAATTTTTATTTTTATTTTTCTTCTTACGGGTTTATGAAAATAATGAATGCATTGCCCTTGTTAAAACTCTTACATGTACACACAAAATGCACACTTGTAGCATAGCAAATTATTTCTCTTGGGTTGCCTGTACTGAGTTTGAAAATTTAAGATGAACATGTTTCCTTAATATTTTCTGAACTTAACAATGCAGGAGAAGCAGTTCACTGCCCCTCACTGTTTCAGGATGCTGCCTCCTGATCTCCTCTAATGACACCTAAGGTCCTTGATGGAGCATGGTCTTTAAGTAGAGATCATCATTTTGTTCAGGCAGACTCCTTAGTAGCTTGCTTTTTCGGGTTACAGCAGGGAGAAGTGCATTTTCTTACCACTTTTCTGCCAGCTCCCTCAGAGCTGGTGTCTTTTTTGTCAAGTGATGAATCTGCTCCATGCCTGACATCCAGTGAGCAGTCCTTCAAAGCGCGGAAAGGCTGCCTTATTGTCATTGTCCAAGGCACCTTTCCATGCATTGTAAATATAAAAGGCAAAGAAAATCACCATGCAGGAAACAAATATGCAGTTCTGACCGGTGTCATCCCTGCAGTCCGCCATTCTGCCGGATCCTGATTAGGCGACCCAAACCGTCATCTCTCAGGGATGGTGGGAGGTCTGACATACCTCACTTATTCAATTGCCCTGTGTTGGGCACAGGCATCAAGGTTTATCAGCAGCACTTCTGATGTCCCAGAAAGAAGATTTGTAACTATAGCACCTTGTAATCTTGTAGCACAACCAACAGTGCTCTTGCATTTTGTTTTCATAAGTGTCTTCACAAGCTGGCAAGGCTGGAGTTAAAGTGTAGGGAATGATCATGGCTTTTCAAACTTCAGGGTTGGAAATGGTGTCTTTTTTTCTCCCTGCCGTGCTGTTATAGAGAAAAAACATCTGTGCTTGCTGTAGCTATTTGCTGTAGCTATTTTCCATTCTGAGCTCTATTTGTGACTTCTGCATGTGACTTTAAGTAGAAACCATGGTGAATCATTCTCTTACTCCTTTAACCCAACCCCCTGGAGAAGGGCTCTGTGAGCCATTATCGAGTCCATATGCCACCCAGTCCCTTGTTGATTTTTGTTTAATTGGACTGAGTGTAGATTTAGAGAGCTTGCCAGTAGTTTTTTGTTTTTTTTTTCTGGTGGGGGGTGGGTGGATTTTTTTTTTTTTTTGAGAGTACTATCTTGCCCACTAAACTTCTTGACCAGGCTGGGCAGCCTGCCATGGTGATACCATAAATCCATCTGGAAGCAAAAAGGGGAGAGGAAAGTTCCTGTCAACAGAGATGAGATTCATAAATAATCTCCTCAGCCAAATACATTTAAGAGACAAATAACAATGTGCTTTAATGTGAAATCAAGTTACAGAAAATAAAGATGTCATTGGTTAGAATGCCAGGCTACCATGGGTTATGGAAGCAGCATGCAAAACCCTTAGCTTTTGGCAGTCTCACGCTTTCTTGGTGCATCATATAATCAGATCAGTTTCTGAGAGCTCTTTTTGTCTCTACATGCTCTTCTCCATCAGATTCTTCTCACAAAGAGGCAGGCTGTTTCTCTGTTCTTCCAGCAGCCTCTATAGCTCAGCCTTGGCTTTTGTTTGAGAAACATATATGCCATAAGGTGTTTTAATTATGCTCATTACTATATCGCCTATATTGACTGGTTAAGTAGTATCTCACGCTAGGGTGATTTGCTCATTAAGCACAGGATACAGGCAGCAAAACAGAAGGTACCACACTGTGGATACAAGAGTCGGGACAATTCTTCTGGGAAAGTATAAGTTTTAATGCTTTCCTTTGTTTACAAAGTAGTTGCAAATGATCTTACTGCTTATGGGAGGCTGACTTCAGTGGCTACACACAGGGAGGCTGGCCTGACAAACATTGCACTATTTATCTTTTCACAGCCCCAGCATATGCACCTCAGTTCTCATCTGCTATGCCCACATCTGCCCACATCTCTTTGAGGCCCAGGTGCTTCACTACAGGCATTCACCATTGACTTTGATCCTCAGCATCATTTAGCTCTGTTAAAGCAGGAGCCATGCTGACCAACATTCTGCTTTCACCTGCTCCCCTCTATACAGCTCCTCTTCAACTCTTTATGCCCACACCTAATCTGGTCTTTGTGTCAGTCAGGACACTAGTGTCTTGTCTTCTAAAGGTCTGATATCACGAACTGTCTCTTTTTCTCAGAAACAGATTTTTCTATGGCAGTTTAAGGCGTTTTCACTCTTCAGGTTTGGCAGCACTCCCAAAGCCGGTATGACCTGTTCCCTTTGGCACTCTTTAACTGTCACTACTGCGTGCAGTATTCAGGGTCTTTCAGATCAATCTAATTTTTGTTATTTTTTGACCAAAAAAAAGAAAATGTGCAATTGAGAAATGTGCTTAGAGGAGCTTACCTTTATACTGACTGGGATCGGTGGAGGAAATACATATAGAAATGCACTAAACTCCCATTAATTCTTTTATTTTAATTCTGGTAGCAATCCTACTTATTATGCATGCCCTCAAATTTCTGCTGTCCTTTTTTCAGACATTGCTTGTTGGAGGGAAGCACAACAAGGCCCTGACCAAAAAGCTACTACGCTACTGTTTCAACATCAGTAATTACTGTACAACTATTACTATTCCACCTGATAACTATACAGACAGAATTATTCTGGATAGGAGAAATATGAAGTAGGACATATGTTATGTTGTGTTTTTATTGTCTTTTGTTTCCTGGAAAGCTGAGACATCTGTACTAATGAAAGGATCACCCAGTGCCCTTGCTGATATTCCTGCCAACAGAGCCCGATTAGATCACAGACTGTTGTTGATTCACTCACCACAGAGAAAGGAAAAGCAGATGCTTGGTTCAAATTTTAACTTATTTGAAATCTTCAGAGGTCCCATGGTCAGTCTCTTGTAGAGATACTCACCTCAAGGCTGCCTGCTTAGCAGCTGAAGAAGCAGCTCTTCTACTTACCTTCCTTGCCAGTCATGAAAATTGTGCAAGACAAATTCTGTTTTGTGTTAACTCTCCAGAATGAAACTCTGTCCTCTGTCCCCAATAAATGCTCATTTTCTTAGAGGGCTTTCACATGACTGATTTAGGGTGAAGTTTGGTATTGCAGATGAATCTCAGTTAATAATTTTGATGATGATACACGAGTCAGGTATTTTTCAGTGCTTTCTCTTGTATATGGATTGGCTCTGAGGTACTGCAAGGAAAAAGTAAGTGAAACCTATCACTGAAAAGGTTTAGTATATGACTGTAAGCCACTGGTAACTCAGCTTTCAATGGAGGAAGTACCACTTTGACATGTATCTTTTTCAGAACACATTCTTTTTTCATTGTTGGATAGTGTCACAGAATTTCTAGGGAGTCTATCAGGGTTTTCTTCAGACAGAAACTTCCAAAACCAGCACCGCTGACAAGAAGTTAAAGAAACTGGAGTTTCTTTTTGAAATACTTAGATTCACTCAGATAATGAACATGCACAAATATTTCCAACCTAATAAAAAAAAACCACAAGAGAACAAAACATAAAAAAACAAGTTTATTTAGGCAAAATGCTTGTAGGAAAGCCACAAGAACTTTGCACTTGAAATTCTCCTGCAGCCCTGACATTTTCCAGAACACTTGCAGCAACAGTTGAAACTTACATTTAATGTAGAGATGAAGAGCTGGCTTGTTACATTCTTGCTTGCTGTTCCTGTCATAATACTACATTTATCAGTTAGACGCAAATAGATACAATGCATTCTCCACTAGGTCCTGCCAGTGAATTTGCAAGGGTTATTTTTATGTGCTGGCAACTTTAGGAATATTAGAGATGGAGAAGCCACCACAGATACAGCTAATGAGGCTCACTGTCTCTCTTTCAAGAAGAAATGATATAGTGGGTGTTTCTTTCTTCCATAGAAAGAAATATTGCACTCTGCAAAATTGATGCAATCACTCTTTGCGTTTTTTGAACATCCTGGCAGACGTTATATAGGTATATGTGCGTGAGGGGGTGGGCAAGAATAGAGAGAAAATGCAGATCTCTTCCCAATAGCACATTATTACAGAGAGAGGATCTCAGCGCAAATTATTCTGAACCCATTAAAGCACTTTTATGGGCTGAAATAAGAAAAGCTAATTCTTCTTTTGAACAGGCAATGTCATCAAATAATAAATACCCAGGAGTATACTGATCACTCTGCACTGTATGTTTTTCTCCATTTCCATTTCTCCTGAGGTCCTCCTGCATCAGATTTCATTGACTTCTTACCATGCCATGTGTCCTGACAGGAGCAAAAAATTTCTATGACAGGAGTAGGTGGGGAGTAAACAAAACAACAAGGAAGAACATCAAGAGCCGCAGTGAAGCCTTCCTTTCACCTCCAGCTTTGAAATGAGGTGTTACAGCTACTGGGGGAAGGGAAGAAAATTGTAGAACAGAGAGTTGCGACAACTTATACTCCCCATCATCAACTTTATACCCATGCCTTCCATATGCAGTTCTTCATCAGACTATCCTGCCTGTGTTGTTAGGCGGATTCAAAGCTAGTGTAAATGTACGCAGCACCATCAGATTCAAAGGGGCTATGTTGATGTACTGCAAAAGAGACTTTGGGCCTTTGTGATCTAATTTCAGAAAGGCTTGCAGGCACCCAAGGAGCAGCCTTTCATTATTATTCCTTTTCAATGGCTGTGTTTTGTATTTATACCAGCGGAATAAATAAATAAATAAATAAATCCCACAAACCTCTTGCTCAGCAAGAAAAATAATAGTCCAAGAAGTGCCAATTGTTTTGGAATTCTTTTTATTTCTATTAATAGTCATACTTCTAGTGTCATGATTTAGTCTTTGAAGTAATGGAGGCAATAGGAAGTCAACTGTACATAAGAGAGGGAGCTGGGACAGTCTGGAGGAAACCCACAGAGAAGAATAAATGCTACTGGCTTGCTGCTGAGGAAGGATGAATGATTTCCAAGAAAATTAAAAAGGTGATCTTGAAGTTGTGATATTTGGTGGTATAGTAATGGGGAGGGAGCTGGGGAGTGTAAGTGGAGCTGCTGCACAAATATCAGTCCTCAGTTAAGAATAAATAATTCAATAAAAGAGTCCTTATAGTTCACATTTGCAAAGGAAAACTGGAAAATGCAATCTGAGTTTATGTGTCTCAAAGGTAGAAAAAAAATCAGAAGAGCCTCTTTTAAAAAATATCTTAAATCTCATGACTTTTGTGCATCCTATCTCATGATATTTTACTGTTCAGGGCTGAAATACTGCCAAGTATTTCCAACCTGGTCCAGCCCCAGTTTTCTAGAGGAAAATTAACACTAACTCCTTAATCTTAAGTCCTGAAAATATTTTCATCTGTAGAGTCCTGAGAAGAAGGCTTCACCCCAGCTTGTTCCCTTCTCTCACCCCTACATGCGTTATCACCCCACCTGTACCCTTTCTTCAGACACCCTGAAGACCCCAGAGTCACCAAAAGGGAGGTCTTCTGTGCACCTTCCTGGCACACATGATAGGTAAGTATTGTTTCCATCTCCTGCTTAGTGTTCTGCTCTGTTTTTGAGCATAGACCTTTGTGGAGCCTTTGGTTCTGAGCAGTTTTACAGTGGGTTCACTCAGTGCTATTTACACTGAAGTAAAGCAAGTTACTTCAAGGGATGGGAAGATGAGGGAAATGCCAGACAGCATATTTTATGTTTGGGCTTGACCATAAATAACTTAATTCATCCTCTCTCACTTTGTCGTAAAATGCATGAAGACACTGCACAAACTCAATTTAACTTTTAAAAAGGAAACTTGCTTTTTCCTCCATGCTTTCTCTCTGGTCCTTGATTCTACTCCCCAGATAACTGACAAATGAGCTATCTGAATGTGAAGACCTAGTAAGCTGCCTGCAGGCCCTTGTTTCTTGCTTGGAAGTGGATTTACACCAATGTTTCTGCTTGAGGAGAGGTCTGAGACTGTAGCAGAACAAGGTTTTGGGCTGGATTTTAGTCTGATGTTTTGTAAACAGTGGGTTTAGAAGATGTTTTGAGTTTCAAGTTATTTTGAAAGAAGTAAACTGCCCTTTTTTTTTTCTCCTCTACATTTTTTTTTTTTACATTACTTATCATTAAGGTTTTTAAATATCTGGTTCTTCCATCATGGTCTGAAATCTCCTAGGAACAGATATTATACAGATATTTAAATACTCCAGAATTGGCTTTTCTACTTTTGAATGCAATCTGTATCTGATCTAATTTGGATCTGGGGATTTTAGTGTAATTAAAGGTAGACAATCCTGTGTGGGTTCATACACACACACACAAAAACGCTCCATTAAAAAAAAATAGGTCCATTTAAAATTAATAACAAATCCATACATATTTCTCCATATAATTTTAAACAAAGAAACCTTTGTGGATTTAAGTATCATCCACAAAAATAAGGTGGGAGGATCTGTTCTTTTGTCCTTTTAAAACATATCTGGGTAGGCTCTCAGAGTTATAAGACTTGTCCACGCCACTCCCTGTTTCTTTAAGAATGTATGAACTTTAAGTAAATCTGTCCCTTAGGAGGGTGGCCCTACTGCTTGCTATTGCATGTTCTGAATTGAGCTGTCCTTTTGAAGCTCAAAGTGGAACCACTTTGTGTCTACCTTAAATATTCCCAGACACAAAGCGAAAAACTGCTTTTAGCCAAAAGATTAGGGTTATTTATATATTTATATTTATAAGTCACAGAGACTTCAGGTCTCTCTGCCAGTATCTACAGGACTGTTGCATCATCTTCAAAAGACAAGAGTGAGATAGGAATGTCTTCAGCTGTTGTTCAGTTCAATGCTTAAAACAAGTAGACTTTGGATGAAATCCTTGTTTTGAATAGTGTTAGAGGAAGCCTCAACCCCATTCAAGTGCAATGGCATAACAGCCATGCTGTAGTGCACTCTTTCTTTTCATTCACTTTCTGAATCTACTCTGTTTAATCAAATGTGTTTCAAAATGCTTTATTTTCACTTCTGAAAAAATGTACTGTTGAACCCCAAAAGTACTTATAATTTCAACCTTCCAAAAAAGAATGTGGCTGACATGACATGTTTTCTGTTTCATCCATAGACCAAAACTCAGCACCTCCACACATCCTTAGGCATAATCCCTCCCCTTCCAACTGTGAAGTGCTAATAAAGTGCTCCTCTCTTCACTCCAATGCACTCTCCACTTTAATGTAATCATCCTCTCTAATGTGTGTAGAATTTTGGGGACCTTCAAGAGGAAAGTAGCTCTTTCTATTTATTTCTTTCACTGCCACTCACCTATTTTTGGAGAATTGACTTCATGAAAGATTGAAAATACTATAATGGTCATGACTGCAATGAAAGATATGGAAGACGTGGACACTGGATAGATTTCTAATGCCATTTCACTGATTGCCCGTGATCACTTCCTGGCTTTTTCCATTATCTTGTGCTAATTTAGGAATTTGAATTACCAGGCTGAGGGAAGTTAAAAGCAACATATTCAATGTTTTTCTTTTTTAATTAGTCTCACTCCATCTTCCTCAGCTCCCTTTCTCTTCTAGCGGGAAGCCATATGACAGTTATTAGACAGCTGCATAACCAGCTGGTTGGAGGTCTCCAGGCTATTGATTGCTCTGGTAAGATCTACAAAAAGTCAACGCACTGTATCCTAATGTACAGGCAAGGCATCTGCCAGCTCTGCCTGCACTTTAGAATGCAGGGAAGGGGAACTATTGAACTGCCATTATTATGAACCCCAAATATCCAGAGTGCTGGGCTTTGCAACAGCTGTAGGAGGTACCATTCCCCCTCTATCTCATTTCTAAAGCACCTATCAGTTTAAAGTGCTGGTCTAAATGTTCTCCTTACTCTTTCAAAAGGCATCTGTTCACATAATGCTGAAGTGGTCTGTTCTTAACATAGCACCACAAATCAATTTGCGTGCAAACGATTTGGCTTTGTGAGTTGCTCTGTCTGGTCTTCAGTTCCATGGCTATAATTTAGCTTACAGAGAGGGAGTGGGCTGAGGTTGGGGACAGAGGCTCTGAAAAGCTCTCTGGCAACAAAAAGAAAATGGAAAGGTCTCCCATAGGAGACCTCTAAGCAAGTGCCGAGGAGTCTATAGTTTGGTAAGTGACAGAAAATCACATGGAAATCAGATGAGCAGAAAGAGCATGTGAGGGATATTTAAGAAGGCAGCCAAAGGAATCAATGTCTCTTTGCTTCATTAGATGTTTAATGTTCAATTTTGAACATGATGAGTATAGAAGAAAGGAGTGCAGTCGAGTGGTGAACACGTTGCTGAAGCGCCTCCATGCCACAGGGGGCACCAATACCTGGCATCTGATGTGGGAGCTCAGTTGTCACATAGGGGCTGGGGAGGGGGAGAGGAAAGTAAGCTTGTGGATAATTAACGGCAAAAGCAGCAAACAACTGTTCTTTTATTCATTTTTTGCTCTTTTTAGAACATACATGTAGGAACACATTCTGTGCCTCAGGCACCTTAACAATCAGTTACAAGTCATAGGCTAAATAAGGGGTGTACCTGTGAATAGATCCACTGCTGCTCAGTGTAGTTTTAGAGAAAGCACAAAATTGATGTCTTGGATGGAATGATAGAAACAACGGTGGGGCCTGATACACTTTTCGGGCACAGGCTCCCTGAGAGACAGCGTCAGCATATGATGTGTACAGAGGAGGGCATTTCTAAGCTAAAAAGGTCTCAAAGCATTGATGGCTGTGTAGTTTAAAACCACCACCTGGAAGCTTACTAGAGGTCAGTGAAATGTGTGGAGCAAGGTCTAAATTGCTCCCAGTGCACAGTCTGTCAGGCTGCAGTGTGATATGCTGGCTTCAGACTGAATATTTTGGAGGTGTAGCTGCATGGAAAGAGCAGGTTGTCTAGTCCCTCTGTCCTGGATAACTGTTGTGTGGTCAATGAGGGCAGGAAAAGGTGCCTTCATTATACTGGGTGCACATAGAAATAGGAGCCTTTCTAGGCCTGTTTGTCACTGAGGACTGGTTGTTTCTTGAATGGTGTCCCCAGCCTACTCCTTCTTCACCTTTCACCTGCAGATGAAGGAGTTGCACTGCCTGATCCCCCCAGTCTTTCTCACTTGGTCAGTCATGGCAAGCTTGCCTGAAGCCTCTGTTCCTGGGATGGAGAGGCAGCAAGTGCCTTACACTCGGAGCCAACAAGGCTGATGCCCCAGATTGATTGGTCTGTTCCTGTGCAGGATTTTTCCTCATGGCATGCCTGGAAATGATTTTGTGAGCTTAATTTTAAATAACAGGAGTGCTGGGGTTTTGCTGATTACCTCTGACTAATACATCATTTTGTTAGAGTGTATCTCAACACTGAGCTTTCTTTGAGTTTTTGAAATTCGAAGTCTTAGTTTTTTTACTTCATCGTGGACGCACTTATCCTGTCTAATTTTAGACACCTAACTGAGGGACCCCAATTAGGAAACTAGTTGCTCTGGTGGACTATGTAAAGGGAAACAAGGAAATCCCTGGAGGTATTTCAGACCCTAGGTAGGCTGGAGCACCTTGTGGCCCCACGTGTTGAGCTTCATTGACTACAGAGAGAGCCTTGGCTTTTACTGCTGATGCCTAATGAACATGGATCTAAGATTTTTGATGCCTGTAGCCTTTTTCTTTCTGGGTGTTCACAGCATAACTAGTATGGTGATGCCTCAAGATGCTGAATTCAGTACCACCCATAATGATCCACAGGCACTAAACAGCACAAAACCAGTCAGATTTTAAACCTTTCCACCATATTCCTTATCGACTTCTATTATGCCTTCTTCATGCATCCCTTGTTTGAGTACTGTAAGAGGAGGCACACAATACTGCAAGTAGATTAGCACAAGAGGCCTTATAAGGTTTATCAATAGGTTTATGTTACCTGCCACTGCCATTGGGTTTGTGCTCACAGGCAACCTGAAGGACAACAGTAGCAGCTTCTTGAACTTTTTTGACTTAAATTTGTTAACTTTCTGTCTCTTAAGGTTAGTATTGGATGGTATTATTTGATAGTTTGGTGTCAGTTAGTCATATAATGTCATTTTCAGTCTGCCCTTTTTTCCTTTTTTTTTTTTTTTTCTTTGAAACCACAGTCTTAACAAAAATTCTTTTTACTTTTCCTGGCTCCTTATCATTTCATGCTGCCAGATCCTGAGGCTGCAAGTAAGTACTAGACCCCACAGGATAAGAAAAACTCCTGCAGAAAAGATAAAAGTGAAACCTTGCCAGAATCAATCAGAAGTCTATGAGTACTCCTGGCTCACGTGTGGATGCTGGGGCTCCCTGATTGATGATAAACAGGTAGACAAGACAACCCAATAGGTCTGCGTGCCATGCTTATATGGCCATCTGTTTTTATTTGCACACCTATAGATAGCGGTGGGGGAACCATCTGCAGCAAACAATTTATTTGATGGATTAGGCACTCTTTTTAGTGTGTGTTTACAAACAGGCTTTTCTCATTGTTTGAAATGATCAAATCAATGGTTGGTGTGCAGGTGTTTCAGCAGCATATTTCTCACTAGCTAGCCACTACTTGGTGAGTGATCACTGCAGTCACTTTGCGCTTTTTGCTGCATGCTACTGGTATAAGTCCCAAGCAACATTTGTGATGGCAGCTCCAACACAAGAAGCATGTTCATATGCCACTCAAGCTTTCTTATGAGCACAAGTATTCTTGTGTTAATGTTCAAGAAGAACGAATACAATGAACCATAAAATAACACTTGAAAAGCTTTGTTGTATAGTAGATTTGCCAAAATAATCATAGACAGATTTCAGGGAGAACAAAATATTTTGCTGATTTGTGTCAAATTTACTGACAAAAAAGCAAGTAGAGAAAAAAAGCAAGTATAGAAATGTAATTCTAGAAATAAAAATTTCTTCATTTTATAAATTTTTCATTTTATAAAATTTTATAATTTTTTATAATTTTTTCCTTTTTACTTTGAAAATTTTCTTTCATTTTAAACAAAAGTCTAAATTAAAGGAAAAAGTATTAGAAGGAGCAAGTTACTCAAAAACAGAACAAAATATTTTGTGTTGAAGTGAAAAAAAGTGTTACAGTATATTCAGGTTAAATCTGAGGGTTATACTTTAAGTTAACTAAAAACTCTGAAGAGCTTCACCATTTGATTGTTGTTGGTTTTTTTGTTTGTTGTTTTTTAATTTTTCTTTTGTTCAGGAAAAAAGAAAAAACAAAACCAGAAGGTTCTGGTGGTGGTCATAAGTCAGGAATACATTAGACCATATGCTTTAAGCCCACTTCTATTCAGCAAATGAATTATGCTAATTCTAGCATCAGAAATACACTTCAGAGCTTGTTGGAGAGTAAGAGGTGACTGGACTGGAATTTAATCAAATTATTAATGCTCATAATTATTTGATATTTGTGCTATTGTTTTTTTCCCCACCTGATCACTCTGGATTAGTTCACTGTTCAGATTCACACACAACAAGTACCTAATACAGTTGATCTTTGTCTTAGGATTTAAAAACAGAGTAATAGGTAAAAAGGGAAGAGCTACAGCTAAGCATGGAAGATACATATATGCATGTGTGTTCTGCTTTAGAACAACCGCTCTTCTATCAACATGCACCTTAACCTGGTCTCCCTGGAAGGCACTATGGAAGAAACTGGACTTCCCAACACAAAAAAAAGAGAGAGGGTCAGAATAGGGCAAATTTTTAAAAACCATAGTTTAAAATGAGCATTCAAAAATCTGCTCAGCAGACTTGAATATGACTCCTGGATTTCAGAGAAATTGAGTCAGCCAAAACTTCCAATAGCATCTAGAGTATGGCCCAGCCAAAAGTATCTTTAGCTAAATATCTATATCAGTGGCCCCTTCCAGATACTTAGGACAGATGTAGGAAGACGTGATCATAGACTACGGTCAGTGTATACTCCCAGCCCCACAGTCACAGGGACTTTTTGAGCAGTTTGGGAGTTTAGCAGCCTGTTAAATATCTGACTTCCCAGGCTTTTCTTCATGCAATTCTTGTCCACCATACATTGAGTTACAAGGAAAACCACAAATGTCATAAGGTTTAAAATAAAGCAAAGGATATGACTCAGTGTTGTCATCCCAAGTGGAGCTGGGGTAGAGAAGAATCAAAAAATAGCATTTGTGAACTCATATTCTCTAATACTCTTTCACATCATTTGCAGCTGTCTTGTAATCAGGAGAGATCAGATTCTTTAGACCATTTGCAATCAGTACCTGTAATCTGTTGATCAATCAGTAAAACGGTCATTTGCCTTTGACCTTTCCATGGATATATTGCAGAATCATTAACTCCTCAGATACTTTTTGTATGAACATTTCCATGGACTCTTCCAAGCACTCCGTTCCTTCTGTGGGAGGAGATCCATCATTACATGCCTCTGAGTAGAGAGGCTGATGCAAGGCAGAGGTTCACACAGCTGAGATATGCCTGTCTACAACAGGAGGATGACAGAACTGCTGTGATCCCCCAGCTTTTACTTGCTTTCAAATAAAATGAACCAGATGGGCTTTTTGCATTGATTTCAGAAGGTAATTTCAATTAAACAGCCTTGGATTGCTTTTGTTGACTCAGCACCTAAGCTGTATGGTACTTTTTCTCTCAAGTTCGTTCTCATGAGTAGCTATTCTTCATATGAGTCAGTCAGGTTTATGATTTTCAACCATATTATCAGTTCATACAACAGTTAAGTGTTGCTGTTTATGAGCTAAGTTACTCAGCCTTTTTCAGTTTGTCTGCTGGGTGTTGTCAGGTCAGGCACAATAAGGTAGAGGATTTTTGCGCTATACTACAGTCACAGATTTTGCATTGACATGTAAATATCTTTCCAAGTGATGCAGTGAGACAAAAATAGTAGGGTTTGGAGATAGAAGGTAAGTTTGAAAAGTATAAAGTCTTCCAAGTAGATCCCCTTAAACTATTTTGTTCCTATTTCCTGTTTTTATTTATTCACTACTTGTAGTAACATTTAATTGAGGTTAGGGTTTTTGTGTGTTGGGGCAGTACAAGACATTTTTCTCTGTTGAGCTTGAACCTAAAAAAGAAGTGGGTTTAATTAGCTATGTATGACAAATCAGACTCCATATGAGGATCTCCAGAGGTCTCTTCTGCTCTAAATTATTCTATGATTTTATGAAATAGTGTTAATTATACCCATAATTGCAGACAAGAAAAGAAAAATAGAAGTTCTTGATTCCTGTTCATGACAACTTAAATGACTTCAGACCTGACCGTAAGTGGCTTGTTTGTGGTCACAGCTCAGCACTGTGCCCTGAGTGTCAGGTCATTGCCATTTGCCCCACAGTCCAGGTTTATACTTCAGAGGGACTCTGGGGACAAATTTAGGCAGAGAATTGTTGACAGTCTTACTCTGGATAGGTATGCTTTGTGAGACAGTAGAGCTCTTCAGCGGGGATAACCTATCCACAAAGCCTCCAAGTCCGAGCTGTTTTGCATTTACTCGGTTTGTAGCCCTGGCACAGCAAACATATGACTGGTGTCATATATATGTGAAGGTAACCTGAAAGCCCTAGGATGCCAATCCTGATATCAGCTCATTGTTTTAGTTTCAAAATATGCCATATGATATTATCAATACTATTTTGCTACAGTGCTGTTCCAACAGGGCTAATGCTGCAGAAGTGAAGTACACGCAGCTGAAAAGAATTGGGTACATGAGGAAACATTTTGCTCTCCATACTTTCACTTCAAAAGCATCTCTGGAAGCATGGATTCATTTGAGTCATCTGTTCACCACACAGTCTTTTCCCTTCTGCTGGTTGTGTGGGGCATGCAGCAGGAGCCTACAACACTTCAGGAATGGCATCACTGCTCGGTTGGGCTGTTGGCTCAGTGTTCTTACTTGAGAGCATTAGAGACTGATGGACCTGCACCTTTGACAGCTCATGTTGATTCTGCCATCCCAAGCAGGTTTGTTAACCATACTTTATTCTGTGGTACAGCAGCAGTTTGTAGGAGCACAGATGTTCTGTCTACATAGACTAAAATAAAACCAAGCCAGAATGAACAAATAAGGAAGAGATACAGGGAAGTGAGGAGGTGGAAATATAAATAGAAATATGGTACTTGAATAGCAGAAGACCATCATTTTCATAAAAGGGTCTACCTTCAAGCTCCTATTCTAATGCTTATCTCAGCTGATCAGGTACCATCAATAAGGGATTCATAGCACATTTATCTCCTGACCCCTCTTTTTTTTTTTTTTTGTTTAGCACATTGTTTGTGGGCTGATCCAGATTTCTAAAAGCATATTTGCTCTTTGTCTGAAAATATTTTTGAACTAAGACAAATTACGTAGCCAGCTGAAGAACAGATTGTCTGCAAAATGTATTCTTTATTAACCAGCTCATACTGTATTGGTCACTGAGGTCCCATTAGTTGTGTCTACTGTGTTATGGAGGAACAGCTGGCCAAGGCCAGACTGGAGGCCAAATTTGCTATACATCCACGTGAACTTTGGATCTCATGACTAACTCAGTGATGACCCATATGAAATCCTCTCTTCGGTCTTGCCCTGTCTGAAGCTGGGTATGTGCTCTTCCTCAATGAATGTTACCTAATACCCCATGCTTCATTCAGTAGCTGTCATATAGCTCGGCTGTGCTTTGATACTGTTAAGTGCTTGTTGTCAAGCCTAGAAGATGCCCCAGGATCCTTCCATGAAGAATACCAGGATGGGAGATGTCAGCAGCCTGAACTTGGGTTTATTTTATGTTTCCTACAGAAGAAATATGGAGATAAGATGGAAGGACTCTGGGATTCAGGTCACTCCCAGACTCCTCAGCCTAGAAAGCAGATGTAGCCATTATATTTCTTCTCACAGAAGGAAGGATGAGAATGTTTTTTAAAAAGAGTAAGTTAAAAAAATCCCTTGGCTTGGGTATGGATTTTTGAATAAGTAATTATTAGTGGTAACAACTGCGACATCAACAGTCATGCAATTGCCTTGCTGCTTTCTGAATGGTGAACAGCAAGACACAATGTACATCTACTAGCCTAAATGAACCAAATTCGATGCTTTCATTCACAAATATAATTGCATATACTTACAAATCAAGCTATTCTATGTGTTCAAACTGATGTGATGATAGCAACAACTGAAAATGTTTATGGATATTCTAATTGGAACAAGCAAAAAGAAACCAGTTTTACATAGTCTGTGCTTGTGAGGATGGGTTTTCAGTATGCAATGTTACATACAGTGCGGTCTTACCGCCTCGCTCAATCTCTCTCTCTCTCTGGAGTTTCATCACTCAATTTCTGAGTGCCGTGCACAAATTACCGTTACAAATGTGTATACATTGTATAAACAAAAATTGCAGACTTGTGAAGACAGCATTCTTTTGGTGCCTGAGAGTCCCAGAAATCACAGGGCATATGTCAAGTGTATCAACACATCTGGAAACATAATCCTTCCTTCCTTAAAGGAGATGAACATAACTCATTCTTAATAGGGCCCTCACGGCAATAAAGGTTAACTGCACACTACCACGGCAGCTATTAGAAGGACCTGCTAAAACCTTAAAAACCTCAGTTAGATTAACTGTTCAGGGGTTTGAAACAGACCGATGTGATCCTTATTCTTGTACAATCTATAAAGCATGAGTGGGTGCATTGCTTAGGCACTGACACTGTGACAATGCACAGTAATTCAAGGGTTCATATCTAGACTGGAGCTCATCTTAGTCGTCACTTGTGAAAGCAGCAGTGCCATCTTACACTATAGCAACCGTGGTCTCCTGGGCTATGCAGCTCGGAAGTTTTCAGATTATATTTCTAGGGTTTGCTTTCTTTGCTTTTCCCCTGAAGCCAGCCTGTACATATTTCTCTTTCCAAATGTGTAAGCCTGCCTAGTGCCCCCATATGCGTGCCTTCCTATGGCTTAATGGCCTCTGTGCACAGAACAATACTTTGCTCTTACCAAGACGGCATTTGTCAGAACCTGTTTCTACCCTGTGTTATCATACAGTTCATATATTCAAAAGCTGAAATTATTATGTGTATTACTTAATTTATTTTTAATTATGTATTTATTTACTTTGGTGGGTGTACGAAAGAGAGAGAGGTGGCAGCAGAGAAAGTGACAGGATAAATTTGCACATGTTGGTGCACTGAGTAAATAGTAAACTCCTGTGGTTTCCAGTGGGGATACATATTCTCCTCAGGTCCTGGCATACGTTGTTCTGACTAAAACCACAGGATATGGTATGATCTAAGCAGAACAGCTGAGATCTAGTTTGGCAGCCTAATTGCCTGTGTCTCCCTGACTGGAAGTGTTTGTTGGTATTTGGCCCAAAGGGTCCCTCTTTAATTTGGTCCTGTAGTTTCTGACCAGTCCCTTCTACTTGGTGGTATTTTGACTCAAAAGCTACCTGATGTGATATTTTCATAACCTTTCCTTTTGTCTGAGCAAAACTAAACTAGCTCATCCCAATTGCCAAGGTGCTCAGCTTCTCATAGCTGTTCTTTTCCTTGCTATGTGTCTTCTTGGTCTTCTATCACTTTAATGCAATAGGTTAATCAGATAGGGATTGGTAGCCTAGCAAATGCTAATGTGCAAAAAAAATTCCTCAGCTGTACCCTACACAATGCTCCTGTACTTTTACCTTTTGCAGAACAAATGACTGGAAGACACAAAAGACTTTTATTATTGCCCTGCCAGAGCAAGTTCATTACCACTGCCTGTCATCATTTCTATGTCCTACATTTCCAAATATTAGTCTATGATCATCACAAAGTTGTTCACAAGTTAAACCTACCAGTGCCTGTCATACATAAGATACAATGAAGTTTATTTAATTTAGGGAGAGAAAGATATAGATAAACTTTTATCCAAAGTAACCCAAACTGCAGAAGAAATACTGCCATCATTAGCTGAGTATCAGATATCTCCAGAGAAGCATCCAAACTGGTGGCCCAGCCAGGGGAGGAATCCAGGTCTTGGTTGCTATCCCTAGAGCTTAAAAACACTATGGCTTAGGTGAGGACTCACTAGACTTACCCTTTTCCAAAGAAGTAGTTTCTCCCAGTAAGCATCAAGAGTCTTGAGGGAGATCTCAAACCGAGATAAATCTTACCTTAAGTGGAATACATTACCATCTGCAGATGTCTCTGGTGCTGTACAGAGACCAGTGCCATTTGCCAGGAATACAGCGATGGTCAGGCTGCTGTGAACATCTAATTGCAGGATTCAACTCATAGGCAGCTGAAATCAGTACTAGCTGAAGCCAGACTAGAAGACAGATAGTCAATGTTGTGATGAAGGAAATAAATGACCGTGGTAATTTGCAGGCATTGTCTTGCTCTGCCCATACTTTGAGTCATCCAGGACCCCATGCCTAAACACAGCGTCCTAGACCCACAGATGTCCAGCAGAGTTTACCATCAGGTGCTAAGCTCTGCCCTAGCTGTAGTCACTTAACTGCCAGCCAGGTTTGAATATAAGTCGAGGGAGTTCCTTTCCCTCACAGCAGGGGAAAAACAAGCTTATGTCACCTGAAAAATATAAAAACATTCACCATCGGAGTGCTTTTCAATAAGGTGATCAATAAACTAATTCTGTGGGGTCTCTGTGAAGTGGCAAAGAAAAGTAGACTCATACATGCTTGCAGCAATCTATGTGAACTTTCTAAAGGAGGCTCCGCCTTCACTGGGAAATTTTTATGGGTACACAAATGAAGAGGCTGAGCCCCACTGGGCTTAATCATTAGCACCAGGCAGTCACCCTTCCATGAACACATAGCTTAGAGAAACAAAATAATGCTCTGCAGAAAGAGCATTTACTTCTGATTAGACAGTTTCCTGTGAATTTCTGTATCAATGCCCCCAGCAGAATAAAAGGGCACTAGTCTTGATTCCTGCAGAGACATTTCTAGCATTCCAATCTCCTCTTAATAATATCAGTCTTTTGTGTTATAAGATTATTTTTGGTATTATTTATTTATTTAATTTATTTTTCAAGGGGTAATATGGATTCAGATATGATGAAAGTTTTGAGACCTAGAGGCAGCAGGTCTAGGATGTTGCTGTTCTGTCTGAAGCTCAATGGTACTTGCAGGTACTTACCTCAAAAATAATAAAAAATATGATTGACTTTATGGAAATCAACGGCAATGCTGCTAAACTTAATCCCATGTTTTGCTGCTTTTTTGCCTTCCTCCCCCCCCCCCTTTTTTTTTTTTTTTTCTGGGAGCATACCAATGATGAGTCCTGGAACAAGAAATATTTGGTTCATCCTTATCCCCAGATCCTAGACTACTAAGTGTTTTCATTATGTGAAAATTATTACTGTTCTGTTGTTTTTAATACCTTAAGGCATTTTGCTAAGTGCTGTACTTCTATCAAACAAGAAGACAGCATTTTTAATGCTACGTAAACATACAGTTTCTTCTGTACATGGAAGAAAGCAATGTGGTCCTCAGCATACCTTTGGTTTTCAACATAGCCAAAACAACTGAGTTACGAATGAGAACGGACTTCTATTTCCTATTATGACCTGCTGAGAAGTATTAATTACAGAAAAATATTCAAATGGATATTAAGGGGCTCATTCTTCTAAGGTTCTACACTTCATGGCTAAGCCTTCTGTTCACCAGCAAATGCACACAGTTCATTTTTCTTAACAAACTTAACTAGTCCCTTACCATGTTGTGCTGAGCTACTTCTGGCTTAGAGAGAGAGTTTAAATACTTGGATTTTGAACAAAGTAATAGTCTTGAGATTATTGTCAATGAACTCCTCCTTGCAGCCAGTTGTGATGAAGTGGTGATTCAAAGATAAGTAGGATACAGTGTGTGAAGGACACTAAAGCAGCACATGGTGGCTGCCAAGCTGCTTTGGGGTCCTCAGGGGATCAGTTACAAGCTGTAGGTAACTAGGAAGACTTTCAAACCTTAAATCTGCTATCAAGTGACTGTGAGGGTGACAGAGCACTGGAACATGTTGCCCAGAGATTTTGTGGAGTGTCCTTCTCTGGAAATGTTCATAACCTTCCTGGATGCCATCCTGTGCAACATGCTGTAAGTGATCCTGCTCTGCAGTGGGGTTGGACTAGATGATCTTCAGAGGTCCCTTCCAACCTCAGCCATTCAGTGATTCTGTGAAGTCCTGAGGGACTTAGGGAAATTATAGGTTCTTACAGCAGTTTTACAGCCTTGAGACAAACTGGATGTTCAGAGCAGCCTGGTGGAGTTCACTCTGAAAGGTCTAAAGTCCTTACAGATTTTCTGGTAAGTACTGACCTCTAAATGTCCCTCTATCCTTGTGGGGCTGCAAAAAAAAAAAAATCAATTCAGTTTTTGGCTGAGAACCGCTGTCTTCTAAAAATTTGTCCCTGTGACTTGATTCACTAGAGGAGCGGAAAACAAATCCCATTTTGATGGAGCAGTAGGTTTTAAACCTAGGACCTCTGATCTAAATATATCCATGAACTGATCTAGAACTCCTCTGTAATGCAAGACGTCAGCATGTTCAGTTGCCTGAAAGTGTGGCCCAGATACCATCAGAGGGAGACACAGCACCATGCTGAGGGGGAGGAGTAAAATGTTTCACTTTCCTGAAGTGGAAAATCTGAAATGTATTGGTAAGTCTACTCTGTGGAGGACGTGATTGTCTAAGAAAAGTTAGCCTTTTTCTCCAGGACTTCCTTTTCCATGGTGCCTGAGATTCTAATCTTACTCAACCTCATACACAACCGAAGACCAAGATATATGGAGGCTTAGAGTATAGTTAGACCATTCATTATCATTCATTCATACCCACCTTGGCATCTGCAAAGCACAGATTTATACTGTGTACACATATTACCAGTAATTATTTACCCAAGGTAACCGAGAATTATCCTTGCTCTTCCTGATGACAATATAAAACCACGGTGATATAATACATTAAAAGTACAGGAAAGTGAGAAAAATATATTTTTTCTTTAGTTTCAGCAGTTTTTTCCAGTTTTCTGCATTTGCTTCAGGCTGTCCATACGAAAAGAGTGCATCCGCAGGAAGAAAAGTTGCACAGTGTGAAATCATAGGCATGTGGATGCAGGAGCAGCTTTTGCTCTGAGAAGCTAGAAAATACAATTTTCCTGGAATTACAGAAGTGTTTCTCCAAGTGAAAGAATCCCACCATAAAATGAGCACTGAAAACACTAGATCTTAACCCAGAATTGGACAGTAGATTAACTTTTTCCAGGGGCTGACATTTATTAGTTTAAATGGGGGAGCTCACACTTCTGTATCTTTGCCTCTACTTTCATGCTTTCAGATTCTCAATGAGATGAAGAGCAGAAGTAATGCAAAAGACATGTAAGTGCTGTTTTTGGGCTGGTTTTGGCTTGAACTGAAGCAGCAGGTGGTTTTCACCAGTCAAGAAAGCCTACTCAAGAGGACAGGGGAAATGCTCAAACTTTTAAGTGCTTTTGGAACCAAACCTTGAGTTCTTGGCTTTTCTGAGTTCACACATCATGATATCCATCTGCCATATTGTTCACCTTTTGGAATCAGTGCTTGTAGATTTATGCAGGGAGATGCTGATGTTCCAGATTTATACTAGTCCCATGTAGCTAGCTTTCAGGGTGTCTCTCTACATGGTTTTGTTAAAAAAAATCAGGAAAGATGCATGTATGCCTACCATTATTAAAAAATAAGTCTGACTAATCAAAATCTTACAAGCAATGAGTCACTTCAGTTCCAATGCAATGAAAAATCAATACAGACCTTTCAGAAACACATTTTATGTTTACTGAAGGCAATGGGGCCTCCTAAAGAACTGACAGTTTATGGTGGATGTGTTGGCTGGCTGTGGAAAATACACCTCTCTAAGGCCACTAAGTTGTCAAAGACAGGAACCAATTTTCTGGCACAAAATGAAGGGGTCTAAAACTTTTCCAGTGCTCACTCTGTTGTTATTTTCATGATACCATGTGGAATGACCATTTACTTATCAACTCATACCTTAGGCAGGAAAGGAAGCTGTTTAAAAATAATTCAAAATGCAAAATAACATTCTGCTGCAGGCCGAATTTGCTTAATTGTATTATTCTGATAAGGGTGCAGTCTTTGTTATCTCCCCGTACTTCATTAAGATTATAAGGAATGTTTTCAATGGACATGTTTTTACCATTTTTCTATAGTCAACTGAATAAAATGAGTTTTATGACAATGTGTTGGAATCCCTTGGCCAGGTGATAGATGAAAAATATGCTGACCCTTCTGTTACCTACCATGTATGTTTTTAAGTTAATGGGTTATTGGCTACATATTTCTCATCTATGACAAAAGTGGAGGTTCAAACCACAGGTCTCCTTCTGCTACAGCCGTGGTAGCTGAATATAGATAAAAATTGCTCAGCTATGGACCCAGGAGAAATATTGGAATGTGGCACAATGTGATTTTGCAGTATGAAGCTAGGCAAGTATTATGATTTTCTGCATTCTGTGTATCAGGCTTTTTCATTTTTTCCATTTCTGTCATCTGCAGAGACAACCATCATTTTGTGTGGAAAAGCACAGGCAGTTTGTGACTGAAAACACACGTGGGTCACATATGTACTATTGTATTTTACTTCAGTACATTCCTTCATTATTACTGTTCCATGATCTAACTAAAAGACTTTTTTGGCTTAAGGGTATAAATCGTTCTCTGTAGGCAGCAACCATTAACACTAATGAAAGTTAGTGATCAATCTGCATTTGAAAAATATTGTGGGTGTCACTCACACATCCTACTTATCACTTGGTGCAGTATTCCTGTATCTGCAAGAGATCTAATTGGGCTACGAACCCACTGTGCCAGACCCCGTGCAGACATTGCAGAAGTATTCTTGCCCTGAAAGCTTCCCTGCTTCAGACGTCATCTGCTTATGAAACATTTAGCACCTCCAAAATAAGCAAATTAAGGTGCTTTTGCAGTTCTCTACAGTATCCCAAATCCAAGAAAAGCAACGGCAGCAGAATCAGTAATGTAGATCTTGCATAGGCAAAGGCATCGGTATGGTCAGGTGGTTATTAGCTTTGCTACCGCTGTTCTGATTATTCCTACTTCCTGAGTACATATGGAATAAAGTCCTATTTAGATTTTAAGTACCAAGCCAAAGTGTTTTCTGTGTCATTAATCCGAGGGGAAATGGATTTTTCATTTAGCAGAGTCCAGATATAAAATCCTATTGTGACAGCTCAGAGAAAATAAGAGGGAGAAAGACGCTGCTCTGATTCTTGCACCTTTGTATACTTTCCCTGGTGTTATACATCTACTTCTTAGCAAAAGCAGTGCTCTTCAAAAAATGAATCAGTATGCAGGCTTGACAGTCTTTCTTCTTTTCTTCCCTAAAAGAGTCCTTGTCTTTTTCTCGTGCTTTTCTTCCCCCAGTTTCCGTCCCTAGACAAGCAGAACTCTCAGTCTTCAGTGCTCCTTTCTGTCAAGGCTCTAGGTAGGACTGAAAACATCTTGTAATGCACAAACGTCTTGTTTCTCTATACCTGGTAGAAACAAAATGCTGGTTGTTCCCATTTCATGTCAAGAGCTTTCAGTTAGCTTAAATCTGCTATAGCCGTGCACATTTGGATTTGTCCAGAGGTTCTAGGAGCAGAATTGTACTAATTTGTATCTTTTTTTTTTTTTTTGTAAAGAATTAGTTGAAATTTAGATACAAGGTTTAATTTCCTTTGAAGAAATAATGCCAACAACAACACATGCATTTAATAAGCTAGCTTGAACTCTGTCTTCAAAATTAATAGTGTTGTAAAGTAATGGTCAGAAACCATGCATAATAGTTACTACACACTGTGAGCTACCAATGTAAAAAAAATATTCCTTCCCCTGACAACATAAAGGAACAAAAAGGAAAGAAAGGAAGGGAGGAAGGAAGGAAAGAAGGAAGGAAGGAAGGAAGGAAGGAAGGAAGGAAGGAAGGAAGGAAGGAAGGAAGGAAGGAAGGAAGGAAGGAAGGAAGGAAGGAAGGAAGGAAGGAAGGAAAGCTGTCTTTCTCCACAACTTGTGATGTTTTATTTCTATTGGAGGTTCATCTCCTCTCCTCTCCTCTCCTCTCCTCTCCTCTCCTCTCCTCTCCTCTCCTCTCCTCTCCTCTCCTCTCCTCTCCTCTCCTCTCCTCTCCTCTCCTCTCCTCTCCTCTCCTCTCCTCTCCTCTCCTCTCCTCTCCTCTCCTCTCCTCTCCTCTCCTCTCCTCTCCTCTCCTCTCCTCTCCTCTCCTCTCCTCTCCTCTCCTCTCCTCTCCTCTCCTCTCCTCTCCTCTCCTCTCCTCTCCTCATCCCTATCTTTTCTCGTTTTGTATTTCATATTTTTGCACAAAGAAATTTGACAAACCTGTTTCACCTTCTATATGCAATTTATTTCATTTCCTGTTTCCTGTACATTTTAATACCAACGTGTTTGAAAAGGAAGAATTCATATTCAGCAATATAATGATATAATTACAACTTCCAAACTCATCTCTGCCTTCTATGAGGGTTCCTGACTTTGGCAGCATAAAAAGCTTCATTATTTCTCATCTTTCTTCCAGATTTATGTAACTTTCAGCTTCCGTCTAAAACTTCCTTCCTTGTACTTTCTTTTTTTCCCCCAAGCACTCACATACAGAGTATATGAATGAGATTTGGAAAGAACCAGCTGGCAGTGTGGACATTTTCCCCCTCAATATTCTCTTTGATGTGAGACTCTGATGACATATTTTCATTGCCTGCTACTAAAAAGAATGGAAGTTTCACAGAGTAAGTCAAACATTACACTGCTGGGTCTTAAAATGATATCTCCTTGGGATCCTCGGAAGAATTTAATTAATCAGATTTGTATACAGGTCTGTGAGGTTTAGGCTGAGGAAACAGTGCAGGAGGAGTTAGGGAGAGTAAAGCAGCCCATCAATTTCAAACGTCACATACGAAATTTGGCTTATTGCCAAAGTTGTTATCCAACTTGGTTAAATATTGTTTACACAAACTGAGTAATCACAGAAAATTTGTCTGGAAAGGACCTCAGGAATACAGCTGCTCTCGCCCCAGTGCAGGATCTCAACTATCTATTCTATGCATGGAAAATGTTAGCTAATACATGCTTAAAAGTCTCCACTGTTGGGTATTCCACAACTTCCTCAGGCAGTCTGTTCCTATACAGTCTTTTTATTGTTATAAAGTTATTTCCTGGTGTTTAACCTCAATTTCTTTCATTGTACTGTGTCTAAATGTCTTTGTAGGGGAGTAGTTTTGCCCTAACCTCACATCACATCAGTTCAAACCTGCATAATTTAATTGAAGTCAACAGTGTGAAACCATCACAAGTTGGGAAGTAGGCCATTATCTTTTAAGATTCTCCCAGTAGTGCTAAAGGAGGTAATACCACACTGAAAACAAGAGTCTTATACTGGGACTTGGACAAGTATAGTAACACAACAATTCCTTTCATAAACAGTTTCTGAGAGCAAATTCCTAAGTACATGAGTTGTATGAATCCTTCTGTGACACGAGCAGGTACAACATATTCTTGGCCTTGAGATATCTAGCAAAATTCAGTGTAGCTGATACTCTTGCATTATGATTCGCTAGTCTAGATTAGGCTTTTTGGTGCTCACTTGTGATGACCCAGGAAACTGGAACAAGCTTGTCTTTCCACAGGAAAAAAAAAAGAAGAAAAAAGAGAGAGAGAGAGAATTAGGATAAGGAGCATGTGAACTACATTTTTTTTTTCTTTCACCATCCAAACACAAACATTTTTTTTGTTCTGGACCTGTTAGAGCGGGTCCAGAGGAGAGCCATGAGTATTATGAGAGTCCTGGAGCACCTCTCTTATGAAGAAAGGCTGAGAGAGCCCATGATATCCAGTCTGGAGAAGAGAAGGCTCCAGGGAAACCTCATTGTGGCCTTTTAATACTTAGAGGGAGCTTATAAAAAAGATGGAGAGTGCATTTTTACATGGATAGATAGTGGTAGGAAAAGGGGGAATGGCTTTAAACTAAAAGAAGGGAGGTTTACATTAGATGTTAGGAGGAAATTCCATACTCAGAGGGTGGTGAGGCACTGGCACAGGTTGCCCAGAGAAGCTGTGGATACCCCATCCCTGGAAGTATTCAAGGCCAGGTTGGATGCGGCTTTGGGCAACCTGGTCTAGTGGGAGGTGTCCCTGCCCATGATATGGCGGTTGGAACTAGTTAGTCTTTTAAGGTTCCTTCCAACCCAAACCATTCTATGATTCACTCCCTGCTGTGCTCTCTTCAGTGTTGTCTGGCAGCAGAGCACAGGACAGTGCTGGGTCAGCAATATCTTCCACATTTCACTCCAAGTCTATTTCTCTGGAAGTGCAAATGCATAGATAAAACAGTTGTGAAGTTTTGGATGTGGCTTCCCTGGTTCAGTTCATATGGGAGATGTGAGATCCCCCTGTGTGGGAGATCTGCAGGAGAAGGTCTCTCTCCAGAGGGATCAATATGGATCAAGACCCAGGCTGAACTGGAAACCAACCTGCCACTCATTTGGTGTCAGAAAACTCATACTGGGAAAAGTGACTATATGCCTAGGGTTTTATGTCCAAGTGAGTAGATCAGTCCTATATAAAGGGTACTGTTGTTTTGTAACTGAGAATAGGGACCTGTCAAGAACTGCATTTGCATCCTTCTTCCTAATCTCCTGTACAAGGTCAACAGTGAAAACTGACTGAGCTGGATTCCTCAGTTTGAGCTGTACCTAAGCATCTTTTGTTCTGTGTGCTTTGACTGGTAGTGAAGGATCACTCAAGAGCCTGGGGTAACACCATCTTCTTGCTCGCCTGCCCAAGATCTCTGAAACCAAGTGGGAGCTGGTGGCTTGATCCACTACCCAGCTTCCTGCTGCCAGGGTAAGACAAGTGCCAGCTTCTGGAAGTCTGGGTGAGTGTCACAGGGCAACCCTGGCACCCTGTCATACTCCCCTTGAGCACTGGAACACCCTGCACAATGGCCTCAAATATCTGTTGCCTGTGGGAAGAGCAAGAGGGGAGCCAGACCCCATACAGAGATGAAGGAGGCACAAGCAGCATGTTCTGACTTTTAAACAAGGGATGCTAATGAGAAAGAAAATGATAAATATTTGCATTCTTGGTGTTTTTATTTTTATTTTTATTTTTATTCACTTGCTTGTGCTTTACACTCTGGGAACATTTTCGTCATGCTGTAAAGTGCTGAGGCAGGTTGGAGAAAAAAAACATCTGACAGCCTCATTTGGCTAAGATTAAGTATACAGAAATTCATTTCACATATTGCTGCTTTGTGTTCAAATTAAACAGCAAACACCCTCCTTTGGCCTAATTTGTTTGTTCTTGTTGGGCTTCGGTGAGGCAAACCTTAACACTGCAAAAGATATACGTCCAAACCAAGCAGGCACATAAATATACTTGAGCTCTGGGGTTGTGCTTTGTTTCTGCAAATCCCCTTTGTAGCTCCTCTTTCTTCATTTTCTCTCTTTCCTCTCCCATCTGCATTCTGATTAGGCTGATCCCTCTTTCTCTTCCATGATACTTGTGTGTAAAATGCAGAGGCAGATTGAAAAGTGTGGGAGAAACTAGTTCCTCTCAGCCCCTGTGTCTGCTGCAATACTGTGCCTTGCAGCAGCCAAAAAGCTCCGTCTTAACCACAGCTCCAAGAGCCCCAGGCAGCACGTGCCTGGGTGCAGCCCAAGGAGCCCCTCAAACACACAGGGAGTATAAGAGCTTGTGCAAATTAAAACACTGAGCTCCACAATGTCAGTATTGAGCATGACCAGCCTGAGAGATTTAGGCAGGCACTTTTCCTGTAAGGCAATTAATTCCTGTTAAACTTTGCAAAAATAAAAAACCGAGGTACTGAAGTGTTTTAGTAAAGTACAAGTTTTTATATATATATATATACACATATATATATATTTATTTATTTTAATGAGCAAAAGAAGCAAACAGTATCAGTAGACTCCAAATGGGATTAGACAAATTCTCAGACAACAGATCTCTAAATGGAAACTAAAGGGAATAGGTGAGATATACAATCTAGCATCCCACCCCGACAAAGGTGAATGCAGAGGAAATGCAAGGGAAACAGAGAAAGGGAAGAGCACAGGGCTGTGCGCTCTCCCTGGGCAGTCTCTCCTTGTGCCCCAGGTGGGAGCAGACTGCTGGGCTGGGGGACCGCTGCTATGGCCCAGAAGGGCCGTTCCTATGCTCCAATAGTAGGTGCCTCTTGGGGATAAAAGTACCTTTAGCTCCCTGTTTGTCTATTAAGTGCAAGTTTTTATTCACTGTATATTACATCTCTAATCAGCTTTTGTCTAGGCCGAAATGCACAACGCATTAAAAATTATCTCTACTATATTAATGGACATATTGGAACAGCTTTTTACTCTAGTGTGTTTTGTTGTTTCTTTGCTTTCTTATTTTTTTTTCCGAGAAAAATAAAATTATGTCTTTAATTTAATTTATTTAACATTTTGTGTTGAATAATTAAGAGCCTTATGAAAAGCCATAATGCTCATCTAACAGAGGAACTTAATCACCGTTCCACTAGGCTTTCTTTAAAAAAATAAAATAAAAACCCTGTTAAATAGATTACTGCTTTTTTAATTAGATGGTTTAATTACAGCTTGTTAATGGAAATATCACATAAATAGCTCTCAAAGCCGCACATGCCCATGCATTATCACAAAAGAGAGAACTTGCAGGTGTCCCTAAAGGAGCAACTGTTAATATGGGTAAATGGAAATAGAAAAAAAAATCACAACAAAACAGCTCCTAAATGGTCCAATGTTATCTTCTTATGGGTAGCCATAGCTGTTGGGTGGTGTTGACACTGCAGCAAGTTACCAGCTTTAACAAAGTTGGTTTCCTGAGCATTTCAAATCCAGGAATTTCTGTATATTTCCTCTATGCTGATATAAACTTGTAACTGTAATTATTAATCATTTCATTAACGTGCTCATCTAGCTGCACTGTAAAGTCACATACAGCTGTCAAATGATGGAGGTTTCAACAGTGTGTCAAAAGCTTTCTCTGTTGTGCTGTGTGCCCTTCAAGTCACAATTATTTTTTCCATTAAAATGGGAAAATAAAATGTATTCATCTTCCTCCTGAGCTTTCAAGATTTCAGTTAAAAGACCATGTCATTATATGACCGATGTCAAAGACACACAATGGTATTGATACATGGATATACTAGCACATGGACCAACACATAAACATCGTTGTACTGCTTATGTATGCTTTTGAAAAAATATTCATTGTAACACCTATTGATCCTGGTTGTATCTGTTTGAATGCCAGCCTTGAAAAATCAGAAAAGGGGCAGATTTTCAAAGGATCATTGACCAGAAATTCCAGGTACTTTAAAAAGGGTTACAAGTGAAGGTAACCCCAAGCTGTTGGTCACTTTGATAATCCAGCCTCTGTGGATAGATATGATCCTGCTTGGACATGTATGTATACACACAAGCTATAAAAAATGTGGGGACACATCTGGATCCATGTATCTGTACGTATACTTGCAAGTATGCACCTGTTTTTATTTAACAAAGAAATAGTCTGCACTCACACACATGCTGTTACAATCAGAACTGAAGACATACCACAGACTGAAATACATACATACCTAGCAGGATTTGAGATTGTTCTGTAAAGTCATAAAACACTGAAGAGAGAGAAGATGGTTATTTGAATTTACTAGTTATGAATGCAGAGGGAAATATTTGAAGCTTTCCATGCTATAGCAAGGAGACAAATAAGACAGTGGAATAATTCTGTCTGGGCTCCTACACCTTTGTTAGCAAATTTTTTTCCCTCCAACATACCTTAATGGCTAATCCCATTTTTTTTTTGTGGTTGTTGTTGTTGTTGTTGTTTGAGAATTGCAGCTTAGCCCCTGTTTTGATGTTTGTAGAGGTGCAAGGAGAGAGGTAAGGCATCTGCTAAATGTCTAGTTTGGCTCAAGAGGTCTGGGTTCAGAACATACCTCTGCACTGTCTCACTTGTAGAAGTGCCCTAAACTGTGTTTCCACGCTACTCGACAGCCTCTTTTTTATCAGCTCCCCTTTTAAAAAGGAGCACTCAGTGTAAATCCTAGGGAAAGAGCAACATGCCAGGTCAGCACAGACATGCAGGCTGGCAGGAGGACAAGAGGAAAAGCTGTGTGATGGTCCATCACTGCCAGAGCTTTGCAATTGGCAAGAGACTACTTGCTGCACGTGAAGAGAGGACTCAGTGAACTGTATGAGGTGATTGCTGTCTCCCTCAGAGGTGTCCAAAACAAGCCATTAACATTGGTGTTCACTGTCTGACAGGGGATGGCAGACAGCCAGAGGAAATCACTGAAAACAATTTAGCAGACAAAATCAAGTTGCATCAGAAAAATGCAATTATCTAGAATATAATTTTTTTGTTGTTTTTGTTGTTGTTGTTTTTTAGAAGAGAAGCAGCAGCTTAGATCAGTCACTTGTAGATCTCTGGCTGCACACAACTCTGAATCTTAGGAAGATGGTGGGGAGCTGTCACATCTGACCATTTTGAGAGGAGTTGTTTCAGGTGAAACCTCAAAATGTCAGTATTACATGAAAATTCAAAAACATGGAAACTTGAAAACCTGAAATCTTGTATTTCTGCCACTTCCAATGGAGGCAATGTGTCTAGAGGGGGATACCTGCATTTCTTAACCCTCTTTATGACCCTACTGCTTATTTGCTCTTTGTTAGGCAGGAATCAGTGGCCTGTCCAGACAATGATTTTATTTGGTGCTTAGAATCCAGCTGGGGCATTTTCAGTAGAAAATCTGGTCCCAGATAGCCAAACCTTTGTCATCTTTGTGGACTAATTAAGTACTTTTCCTTTGTTCCTGAAACTACCCGGGAATGAATGAAGCTCCCCAGAAGTCAAAATTACATTTTCTATGACCAGAAGATTATATCAGTGTTCAGCAAACTGCGCTGACCACTAAATGGATTTTCACTTGAAGTGTCAGGCAGTAGTGTGGACTTGCAATGATTTGGTTTAATATCCTGCAATCTGTCCCTCCCAGTTTCAGAGAAAGAGGAAGTTGCACAGTAATTATTAGGCTTATATACAATATTGTGTGTGGAGTAATAGAGGTCATGTGCATTTGAAAAATTGCTACACATTTGGTATGATAAAAGATGCCTAGATACTATAGTAAAGAAGTAGATAGACAGATTCTAATATGAGTAAAGATTAGAGCTTATTGTACAGTACTGCAGATCCTTGGTACAGTCAGCTTTTCTGTAAATCAAAGAATGCCTCAGCATGGAAATATACACTGAGGGCATTTTTCTTGAATCAGTATATCAGTAGTTTAACATACCATAAAACTAAGCAGTGTAACGATGATAATCATTTCCTACTATATTAGTTGCCAGAAGCCTGTGCATTTTATAAGAAAACTGCCAGATATAAGGTTTTGTCACATTTAGTTCCTTTGAGGATTTACAGGTTGTCGGAAAAATTGCTGTTGGTGAGAAGGGAACTCATGCAAGTGGGAGTGACATTTGCCTTCGAGTGAAATTTGTTTTCACCTTAAAGAACAACAACAACAAAAAAATATGAAAGTAGCTAGGAAATGTGCTTGCAGGTATACTGGAGGGAAAAGCTGCATCAAAAGAGCCAGAGACGGTCATCTTCATTGAGTTCAACCTCCAGTTTTATTTTGCTGCCAAAACTCTAATATCTCAAGACTTCATCCACCCATAGTCTATCAAACTACTGCTGAAGGGTTGCGGATGGTTTTGATGCTACTGCACCTCTGAATATCTGGCAGGTTTGCTGCTTGCATTGCAGGCATTGCAGAAGGAGCTTGGGCTTGAGAAACCACGCTATTGTCTGCTGATAGTCTCCACACAAAACTGTCCTCCAATGATTAGCTGCAGCTGCCCTCCAGGGCTTCTCCCTCCTTATTTTTACCACTGTCTGTTCCTGGCTTGCTTCTCTCAGTGTGAGCTCTTTCTCTGTAGTTCCTGCTAACTAGAAGAAGGTCCTGTCTCTCCTCACATCACTGTCTTTATCATATTTTGGGTCTCTGCTAGGACTGTGCCTCATCATCCTTTTGTTTTCTTTCTCATTTTCTTCGGTCTCTTATTAGACTCATAAGAGAAAGCTTTGTTAGTTTTTCACTTTATAGGCTGGTTTAAAATAACCTATATGTTATACACACTGCTGTCTCTCATTTTTAAATCCTGAATCATTTTAGACAACAGTTGGTTTGAAGGACGCTACACACAGAATGAGCTTTATGAGTAATGGTCTTATTACACACTGCAACTCTTTCGCTTTCACTTTATGGGCTTCATAGTCTACTTCTTTGTTTTGTTTTGCTTTATTTATTTTTAGCATCACAAACAGCGTGACGTCAACTTAGAAATGGATAAGAAAAAAAGTGCTGGACTGATAATGGTCTTGGTGGTGACAGAGTGCTATACCCAGCCTCTTTTTAAATGACTCAGATAATGTCACCTTACCATCTATCTTGAGAGAGATACTAACACACATTGACCAACTCTGTACAGGAAAGTTGCCATGTCCCTCAGAATATCTGGTGGCCTCACGGTCCCTCTCAGCCTTGTGAGTGTGGGCAGATGGTTGTGCATCTTTCCTATGATAGTCTGCTGTCTTTTTCCTTGAGCAAAGAGGTGGCAATTTCTCATCATGGTGTCCTACCAGAGCAAGCATCTGCCCCATAAGTCTTATGCATGTATACAAAAAGGACATGACTAATCTGCAACTCCCATGAGACACTGCATCATCACTTCACTGTTAAAACACTCTTGTTTTGACCTGTAACCCCCTCCCCCAACTATTCTCAAACAAAAGCAAAAACCTTTTCATAAGTTTCCTTAGTGAGCCCTACAAATACAAATTGAGAAGAATTCAGAAAATCCTTTATGTTAGTTCTACATTTAGGCCCAGGGTAAGCTATAAGTGCCCATCTGGTGGCAGTACTGCAGGGGAAAGAAGTGAGATCACTGCCCAGGGAAGTGGCTTCGAGCCTGCCTGGCATCCACACAGGGTTCAGGCTCCAGCCCTTCTGCTGTTTTCTTCTGGGAACATTACTCATATCCTGTATACTTCTCCCTCCTTGAATTCTAAGTTCTTCAGATGCTGGTAACACTATCCTAAACCCAGTTATCTTAATCATTTAGACCTCCTTCCCCATCACAATTATGTAGTGCTTGAGTTTATTGGGGCCAGTGCAAACATATGCTAATTAATTATAGCTAATTTTATGTCTTTATTTAATTTCTTTTTCACACTTCAAATTGTCCAACTTGCTATTTTTTTTGTTTGTTTTTTAAAACCTATTTACAAATGGGAAGGGGAAGAGAGGGTAATTCGGAATAATGTGACATTTTTATTTAGTGTAAAGTTTATTTCAGTCACCATTTGAAAATTTCAACATTTAAAACAGGACAGGGTTGAATAATTTGGTTGTCTTCTCCATACTATCAGCATCTTAAATCAATTAATAGTCTCAGCTCTGTGTCTGCAAAGGTCTGGCTAATGCCTCAATTTTTTTCAGGGTTGCAGGAGCCATTTGACAAGCAATAGGTCTACTCCTTTGTTGGACACTTCCGCTTGCAGATGCCCAAAAAAACCCCTTCACACAGCAATCTCAAATTCAATGTCAACAGAATCCATGCTTGAAAATATGGATTTTCCAGGCTCAGGTTTGAAAAATAAAAGTGAAGCGACTGGCACTGCCTCGTCCTGGTGCATAAAGAAAATGTCTTGCTCCTAAACAAAGTGTGAAAGTTAATTCAGATAAAGTGTGAGACAGTAAGGAAATGAGAGAAATACATTTTAATTAAAATGTCAGCAAGATAATACAAACCAAATACTAAACCCCCCACTATTAAGGTTTCCCCACTGAGCCCTCCTGTCATTGTTTCTCTCTCTTTCTGATTGCTTTTTAATAGCAGCTTGTGTGGCCTTTGTAAATAATCCTCTCATTACAGGTTTGCTTGAAACATGCAATCAATTTATTAAGGCATTTTTCCAGAAGAAATTAGCAGGTACAACAAAGTATAATTATTCCACTACTCATTCATTTTTAAAAACAGAGGTTGACCAGATGCCACCATTGCTTCTGCCAGTCTTGGCAATCTCTTTGATGGCATTCAGCTCTAAGTGATATTCAGATAAAGCCAGGCTGGGAAGGCACTGACATTTTTAGGAAGACTGAAAAATTTGAAATTATCTTCATTTTCCCCTGAGAAATACTCTTTGAAACATGTAAGGAAAGTGAATTTTTGATTAGGTGATGTTCTTTTAGTATTGTTTATATACATGTATGTGTATGTTTGCTTTCTGATCCCTGAAGAAAATGCTAATTCTTGTTAAAAATCAATAAGTAAATTTTGAGAAGGAAAATAACATTTATTATAAATCTTAATTTAGGTTTAAGATAAATGCATGATAAATGGCATAGTAAATTATGGATAGATTCTTCTGCCAAAAGGGAAGACCACAGTAATAAGAAAAACTAGTTCAGCTAGGGGGCATAAAGGAACTAAAGATTCCTCAACCACAGATCCTCTGTGGAAAAGGGAATCCAATGTGAGATGGAAATGTTTCGTTTTTGAGTTTTACAGTAGAAACATCAAAGCTTCCAAACAAAATAAAAGAAGTATTTTTGATCATTTTCAGTAATGTTTTAGTTGACAGTTCAAGAGTCAGCTCTGTGGGGGTAATTATTAACATCTGGTAGCTTTTCATTTGTAACAGAAATAAGCTTGGTATACACAGACCACTTTGTGGTTAACAGATGTGTTCTAATGAATTACTAGGTATGACTGGAAATAAATGGTGGACAGAAATATGTGGGAATATGAGGTTCCAGTTATTCTTCCAAAATGGGAAGAAGTCAATTCATGGCAGGGTGGAGGCAAAAAAGAGAAACTGTGTTGGTGATTTGGAAAAATAAGGTTTCTTTCTGAGGAAGAGAACAAGGCATTTTCAATGAAGGAACTGATGCTAAAGCTGAGAGCTTTGATGTAGTTGACTTGTGAAGAAGAAAAAGATAGCTATAGTCACAGCAATCACAGGAACATCAGTAAAATTACATTCAATATATGACCTAAGTACATTTTAATTTTTTTAATCTTTTTTTTTTTTCCCCTTTGTAGTTAAAGCCAAAAACTGAGGCTATGGCGTAGCATTTTATCTGGATCCTTTCTCAGTGAATTTGATGTTTTGTTTTGCAGCTCAAATTTAATTTTGTCAGCCTGTTAGAAACGTAATCTTGACAAGTGCAGGAAAAGCACACCACCTCCCTACTGCAGTGAAAAATAGAGAAGAATCAGAAGTCAGTCGGTCATTATTGATGTTACACTGCTCAGAAGACAAAAAGATAACTCAGCTGGCTTTCTCTGCATTGTTGACAATATAACGTTTCCAGCAAGCTAATCAGAAATGACTCAGAAGACATACTGAGAACACATAATGGGAAGTACCATGGTTCATTTCTGCAATGTTGCTTCTCACATCTAACCAGATGTTAAAATGATGTTAAAATTAATAGCCTCAAACATCGTCTGACAGTAACTGAGAATAAATTTAGCAAAGTCAGCTGAAAAATGTTATTTCTGCCATTGCATATTTATTACCTCAAAGGTCTACTTGCTCTCCTGTGTGTAAGTAGAAGAAAGCTTGTCCTTTAACTTCTGTTACTGTGAGTTGGCATAGCCAACCCCATATACATCTGTTTTCTGGTAAATACTGGTCAAAGACTACTACTTCCACTGCAGTAGAAATCATATTTAACCCAAGTATGTTAAAACCCATTTGGGGTTTATATTAGTTACTCTAAGCTTTTCTGAAAAGTTGTGTGCAGAATAACTTTGACCAGTCACTGGCTACTAAATGCTGAAGTTGTACCTTATCTGTAGCATAAATTAGTGGATTGCTAAAGAGCTACAAGCAGGGTCCTACACAGGGAAGGCCACTGGTTCTAAGGAGTGGTAACTTCTGGTTATTTCACATGGTTGACTTGAGTAGGAGATGTTCAGGATTTGTGACCTAGGATGCTAAAGTCTTGCAAATATTTGCTCAATTTGCGTGCACAGAGCATTGTACAAATGCATATTGAAAAACAAAACATGATAAATCAATACATATAGTGTTACAGTACTATGACACCACGGAGATTTAAAGCAGAGACTTAGAGGAGAAGCTGTTTAAATTTCAGCTTCCTGAGCTACACAGTTCTGTTAATTGAAACCGTTAGCTGCAAGTGCTAGCATGAAGGTGGATAAGAGCATATTATCTCTTGCACACTTGGTGTTACTTCAGACAGATTACTGAAGCACCTTTATAAACAGAAGGCACAGTTTCTTGATAAGCTTCAATGCCAGTAACATGTGACGGTGAAAAAAAAAAAAAAAAAAAAGGAATTCCATTTTATATGAAACTTTATTACTTTATTCTAAATTTTTTCCTCATTATGTCCTTAAGTCTTCTGCTAAGATGCAATCCTTTCCTAGTGTTCCTTTCATTAAGACCTTTCTGTGCTTTCATTTCTAAATTCTGATTCCCTCTACTATTCAAAGGCTATTCTTATCTTCCTCACACCTCTGTGAAGTGAAACCAATTTCACTGCTAACTAGCTGATTTCCAAAGAGATCCAACAGGGATCATTTTAGCAGAACAAATTCCACAAGGATGCTTGCACTCACTCCTTTTCTCTCTAACAGTCCCTTATTTATCTGTCTTTCCCTTCAGTACAGCTACAGTCCACTTGTCAATCCATTTGTCTGTTGATTCATCTCATCCATCTGTACTTCCAGTTAATCCCTTTAATGCATCCATATATTAGTCATTCACATATAGCCATCAGTCAGTCTTCCCATCCATATTTCTATCAGTCAATATTTTTGTAAGCTTTGTCCAGTTGCTCTTAATATATCAGCATTCACACATAGTAAACTATTGTGTTTCCACTTCACACTTAATTATGTACATGTCTCCATGATTAACACCATTACATATTAGAACATTCACTGAGCTAAGGGTGGAAAGGAAGACAGAAGGAAGGATTACTTCTAGGTGCAAAATTAGAAATGCATATAGCAACGAAAACTGAACATAAAGCCAAACAGTCCCTGCTCAAAATGCAATGGTAGGTCTTCCCATGCTATGTTCCTACCACAATTTTTAGTGTTCACCTCTGAACAAGCCACTTTACAGCAGAACAAATCAAAAACAGAATTTACATGAGAATAAAACTTAACATATTTTGTCTCATGATGTAATGGGCACTCATGTCTGTGTACTGGAGGATTACAATAAAATGACTTTAAGTTGATGTAAGAATATCATAAAAGACAACTAGATTCTTTGTGCCCAAAGATGGGGAGGATGTAACAGAACACAGAAAGTTCTATCTGGACCATATAGATTGGATTATACATTTTATAGGCCCTCTTGCAAAGCTGTAGAGATGACAGTGACCTTCTGTGTAGTCTTGCAAAACAATCCATTTTTCCATGCTTTGATCGAGAAAGAAGAAATGGTTTTAAAAAATGGAGAAAATACAGATTTAGAAAAAAGAAATGCTGATAAGATTGGAAAGTGAAAAGAACGTGATCATAACCTGATGCATTCATAATAGCAACATAGATGATGGAAGGGAAAAACTAATTCACTGTATCAAAAGATGAAGGGATAAAGAAGAAATAGTTGGAAACTCTGGAAGGAAAAAAAATAAGGTTGATAGTAGCAAAAGATTTGTAAATTGAATTTTTACAGTACAGAGCCACTGAAATTAGATGGAGTGTTAACAGTGAGGAACAACTGACCTACTTAACAGTAAAAGAAATTGGACAATAATGAGAAACACATGTAGGAAGAAGACTTCGGGTGTTTTAGGCACAGGGATTGAAGTACTTTGTAACTGTTGGTGCTCCAGGTTTTCATGCATCAGGATATACAAGTCTGTGAGGGTCCAAAAGAGCTGTTACACTGTATTGCCAACTTCCTGACTTCATATTTGGGCATGCCCCATTGTGTGTCAGCCCTTTCACATGCATATCTCCATCATCCTGTTTTCAAAGGAGACCTCAGGCACAGGGACACTGAGAGCCTGGGCATGCTCATGCCTGATCCTGGTGTGACTGAAGTTGATGCTGCTTGGCACAGTGTGGATAAATATAGGTCCATAATAGAGGTCCATGGATAAATATAGGTCCATTTAGTAAGCCTGATGAAGAAATTATCTTGAGTGATTTCAGGCATTAACACTGTAGATGTCTGTAGATCTTATTTCAACTCTGGGACCCTCATCACAAGAAGGACATGGATGTATTAGAACAAGTCCAGAGGAGGGCCACAAAGATGATCAAGGGTCTGGAGTACATCTCCTATGAAGACAGGCTAAGGGAGTTGGGGTTGTTCACCCTGGAGAAGAGAAGGCACCAGGGGGACCTTACAGCGGCCTTCCAGTTCCGAAAGGGGGGCTACAAGAAAGCTGGAAAGGGACTCTTTGTCAGGGAGCATAGTGATAGGACAAGGGGGAATGGCTTTAAACTGAAAGAGGGTAGATTTAGATTAGTCATTAGTAAGAAATTATTTACCCTGAAGATGGTGAGGCACTGGTTTCCCAGAGAAGCTGTGGATGCCCCATCCTTGGAGGTGTTCAAGACCAGTTTGGATGGGGCTTTGAGCAACCTGGTCTAGTGGAAGGTGTTCCTGTACATGGCAAGGGGCAATTGGAATTAGGTGATCTTTAAGGTCCCTTCCAACCCAAAGATTCTAAGATTCTATTCTGTAATTCTCAAACACATTTGTGCTAAGGTCCCGTATAACCACAGGAGAGAAAGAAGCCTTTGAGAGCATGATTTGCTCACTTATATAAAGATCCAAGAAACAGGCTGTCTGGATTCCTGCCCCAAAGTTTCTCTTTTCCTGTTGTAGGCACCACCTGAACAAAAGTCTCTGTTTTGACATATACAACATGCATGTTTAAGTCTGGCGAGATGAATCACACTGCCACACTCAAAGTGCCCCTGCAAGCTGTTCAGGTGGCTAAGTTCTAGCAGTCTCCTTGATGATCTTTAGGTTCATGGCAGCCTGCTCCTTGGGTCTTAGTCTGCCTGGCTAGACCCCTGTCTGAATATTAGGACTAGCCCATGAAAAGAAGGAGCTATGGCCTGAGACAGACATATTCTAAGGCAAGAAACTCTAGAGGGATAAAAAAAAGAAAAGACTGAAGTGAAAATATAGCTGGGAGTGCAGTCACTCTAAAAAGAGCCAAGCAGAATTAATTATCACTTACTTTCTGCAAGACTCAGTTTAAAAATATGGTCCTGGAAAATGAAGAAGGCTAAATGACCCTCATAGCTTTTTTTTTTTTTTTTCCTTTGCTTTTTTTTTTTTTTTATCACTTCATTTTTTGGTGTCTGCAGTCCAGGTGGAGGAATGGTTGGGCTCCCTCTTTTCCCAGCTAAAATTAGAAGCCAGTGTCACAACATGAATCAGGAAAGGTGCTCAGGGTTATTGGGCTGTTCTGAATTGCCAACATAGGATTTCTGTTTGTTACCTTTTCTAAGCTTTTTTCTTTATTTTTTGCTGTAAGGCTTTTCGTGCATTTGGGCATTTGATTATGTATGAAGTCTTGTATGATAGTTAATTAGCATTCAGAACGAATACTTCAGTCTATGCATATTATTTGCACAGGTTAAGTATTCCTGATAAGAATTCTCAAATCAGACAAGCTGAATTTAACTTAATTAGAATTATGAATACTCATGGAGAAGGTAAAAGGGAGCGTGCCCAAGCCTTTGTACCATGGAAATGAGGAAAGAAAGGGGCATGAAGGGTAAGTGTGCAGGAGGGAAAATCACCTCCAATCATGAAGTAAAGAAGACAAGAAGAGAGAGATGTCATGAAATGCTTACAGCTATTCTTGTGCTCTTTCACTGTAGCAAAGAATAGAAAAAGATAAACTTTTGCAGGATTTTTAGTCATCTTCATTTAAGGAACAACCTAGCAAACCCATTGGGTTATTTTTGGAAGAAGTCAAAGCATATGTAGCCAGAGATACTTTAATTGCTGGTACCTCCAGGCACATGTAAAACTGGCAGCAAAATCTGCTGCATCATTGTGGCCAGACCTTTGGATGCATTTTTTCCTCTTCCTAAAATGAAGGACGGCAAAAACTTTTTAAATAGAACTGTGTTTCATTGTGACATGTTGTTTCATCAGCGTCAAAATGTTCCTGGAGAATATGTCAATTTTGATGAAATTTTCATTGGAAAAGAGCTAAAACAAATCACTTCAGCTGTCTTTTTTATTTTAGTAATGTCAAAACATTTTGTTTTGATAAGGTAAAAACATTTCATTTGCACTGCACCATTTTGATTAATTGATTTCTGTTATATACTTATTAATTTTTTATATTGAATGTATATGAAATTTTAAGCTGTATTTTATACTGAAGATTGAAGGTAATGCTATGGTATTTTCACATTAACAAAAGAAACTATTTTGACATAATTAAATGAAACATTTCAACACCAGCAAAACAAAGCAATTTGACACTACCGAAATAAAACATCTTGATAGTTCCAAAAACCTCAGAAATTTGTGTATCTGTCAGAAATGTGAATATATGACAGTTTTGTTTGAATTCAAGAGGAAATCAATATTTTAAAAGCTGAATTTTCTTCACAGCAAAACTTCAGTGTCTCCTGCTTCTAGAAATCAGATGTGTCAAGCCCAGAAGTCATTCACCCTTCAAGATATATATTTACCATTTAGTATCCAGGTAATTTTATGGAGAACATGTGATACAGAAGATACCAAGTTCAAAAATTAGCAATAAAGTGTCTGGATACATGCTGCTGGGTGTATATCAGTTCATCAATTATAATGATATGACCTCCACTGTCCTCTACTTGGGCAGAAATCTGCTAAGAAAAATGCTTGTTACAAGTAAGCATACAATTCCTTTAATGGGTTAGCCAATCTATACTTTTTGATATGGTCTGTTTCCAGCTGTATCAAAAGACAGAGCAAGCAAGGTATGGAATTGAAATAGTTACAAATATTGATATAACCAAAACCAGAAATAATCTTCAGTCATCAACTGAGGAGAATATAGGAAAACGTGCTCATGTACTATTTCCCCCCACTACTGGCTTTTTCTCTTTCTCAGTTTTCTTTGGGGGTCTGCAGAAGATAGACTTCATTAGCATAAAATAGTAAGCTATAAATACTAATGGTAACCTGACACTAAGGCTAAAGCCTGCTGCCTTTAACCAGACACATAAAGCCAAAACCTAGACCAGTCCTTGCACTGATGTGTTTACTGTAGGGTATGCAGATATGCAAGTAGATTTTGAGGTACATATGTAAACAGGATTAAAGGTGGGGCGATACACTCCTGAAAAAGAATAAAGAATCTGTTCTTAAAGAGTCACTGTGTGACCACCCTGTCTCCAAAGCTTTGTGTGAACATCTACTAGTCAGAGCAAAATATAGAAAATAATAAATACATCTGTATTGGGTTTATGTGGCAAGGGTTTGGTAGCAGGGCCTGCAGGGGTTGCCTCTGTGAGAAGATTCCAGAAGCTGCCGCATGTTGTTAGATAAGGGCCGGTTTCAGACAGCTCCAAAGGGACCTGCCGCTGGCCAGAGCCGAGCCAGTAAATGATGTTGTTTGCACCTCTGTGAGAGCAGATTTAAGAAAAGGAAAACAAACAAACAAACAAACAAACTGCTGCACAACAGCAGCTGGGAGAGCAAGGAGTGAGAAGCAGCCCTGAAGCCCCCCCAGGTCAGTGCAGCCGGAGGGCAGGAGGCACGGAGCAGCAGTTCCCCTGCGGCCTGTGGAGAGGCCCCTGGTGGAGCAGGCTGTCCCCCTGCAGCCCATGGGTCCCACGGTGGAGCAGATCTCCACGCTGCAGCCTGTGGAGGAGCTGGATGATCTCCCTGTCCTTATCTCAACCCTTGAACCTTTTTCATTGTATTTTCTCCCCTTTTCTCTTTGAGGATGGGGAGTGAGAGAGCGGTTGTGGTGGAGCTCAGCTGCCCAGCTGAGTAAAACCACCACCACATCTTCAATTTTTGTGTAAGTATTCTGATATGTTATAAAATCCTCTAAAAATACAAAGTACAGGGATTTCTTGTCAAATTTAGCAAATCTTAAAAGAATGGAAAATAATCTTCATAGGAACGCTTATTTTGTGAAGTTAACGGTTTGCTTGGATGCTTTATCAAAATTGCACATTTTGAATATACATAACTAGTCCTCATATAAAAGCCACTGCAGTAATGCCCTGTAACTATGTAACAGTATAAAGGAAATTCTCCCTGACCTCCAAAGATAGTCAGTTTTGTGTCCTGAAACACAGACCGGTGATATTTTCTCTTGTGATATGTTCCTGGATAACAGTTAGCAGATGCTAATCTTATGCATATACCTGCCAAATCCTTTCTTCAAATTTACAAAGCTTTTTGCCTTATTGAGAGAAATAACAATGTGGAACAGAGAGCTGCATAATAAGCAGATTAATTTTACTGATTGCTGTGCTAGAAAATAATGCCTTTGTCCATTGTAAATCTACTGCCTTTAGATGTCATCAATGACTCCCATTGCGTTGCTTGAAAAAGATGGTCTTCCATGTGGGGTATGGTTATATACCCGGATGTAGTCTTTTCAGCTTCACTCATGACAGGGAGGGAGACCTTCTATCTATCATTTACTACCAACAAATACCACTGAAATGTTCTAAGGCAGAAGATGCTGCGAGAAAGAACTTCTGCAACAGTTTTGCTGGTTGTGTGGATATATGTCAGCCAAAACTGTCTGCTGCCGCTGTCGTCAAACCTTCAAAAGGTAAAACATATCCTAGCTCTATATTTGTTTTCCTCTCTCTATTTGCTCACTCTTCCAGTTGAAGAAGCACTCTCTGACTTCAGATGATCCCTTAAAGCACACAAGGAAAGAGAGAGAGTTTTCTTTTAATGATGACAAACTCTCAAATGTTTAAATTTGAGATTCCGTCAGTGTGTGAGTTTTATCAATTGAAGAAAAGGAAAAAAAAAATAAGATAGGGGTCATAAGATATGAACCACCATCATAAGATATGAACCACCAGCCCCAGCTACTGCAGTTGACAGAAATTTGATCTTTGCCTTTTATCCTGCAAAATGTGATATTTTTTTCATAGAACACACAATCCATATTCCTTACACAGGTTATTGAGGGGAAAGCAGGGTGGTGGTGTTAATCCTTTATTTGTTATGGAGAGATGTTCACATCTGCCTTAGATTATGCTAGGAGGCAGGTAAGGCCAGGTGTGTGGAAAATCAATTATCATCTCTACTCTCTACAAAAGGTGAAGGTAACAATCCCAAAAGCTTGGTTATTTAGAAACATGTCAAAAAATGTTGACTTGTATCTCTTAGTAACAGGAAAAAAACAGTATAGTAAGGAATAGTAAATAGGATTATTTGTTTATTTAATAGACGCTTAAAAGATGATGAAATAAGAGAGTTTTAAATATGCTAGCTTTTACTTTCTATTGTCCCAAAAGGAAAAGTGTGTGTGAGGGATTATTTGAGTCTTTTATCTACAAGGAAGGAAGTCTTTAGTATAGCTGTAGTCCTTTAGGGCAAATGATATATTCCACATTTGCTGTAAAAGGCTGTTAAACAGAATGTCAGTGGATTTTTTTTTTTTTTTTAAATAAGTAACAATACTTTTATAAAAGGATTTCTTCTGTAGAGATGAAAGTGTGGATGCTGAAAGGAAAAGGTGGTTGAAGAGTCCTACCCTCAGGCTGAGGAAGGGCTTCCAAAGCTCTTTACCTAGGTAGATTGCTTCAGATGTACTGCATAAGGGCCTCAGCTAAACCTAAGCCTTCAGTGTGAGAAACATGGATTAACCATCCAGCTGAAATGGCCTGCTAGGCAAGATTTTATCTTAGATGTTTAAAACTGAGGTTAACGAAGTCAGGAGGTGTGAGCGCATTGGAGATTAACACTGGATTCACAGGCAAGGTTCCCGGTTAATTTTCTTTGCAAGTTGCAAATATTAATCATGCAACAGATGTACCCAAGCAGGTGTATGCATTTTCATGAAGCATTATTTGCTCAGGAAGAGCCAGTAAGGACCAACACAGGGGGTGTGAGATGTGTTTTCCCGGAGTTGTGTCCTACTCCCAACTCTTCCAGCCTAAGGGGTTAGTGGGAGTGAGATGGGAAGAGAGCCTTTTCATTGCTGCTACCCAAATCCCTCTCATGTGTGCATATTAAAGCATAAGTCTTGATATCTATAGGCCTTCCTGGCACTAAGATGTTTCATATGTCTTGTCATAATGAGAAGCATGGTGTGTTTGTTCGGATTAGTAGCACAGTATCAGTAGAAAGGGCATTGTATCAAGCCCTAAGGGGTAGAAGAAAGTATGTGTGCTGCTTCCTGAGGGGATATTTAATATACTGTGGTATTTTACAGAAGAAAAGCTAGGGATTCTGGCTTGGCTTTTCTCTGTGCAAGGAACCTATAAGTAGAAGGAAATCCAGCCCAAAGAAGGAGGAATGAAGCTGGTGGTAGGAAGGTGGAGGCCAGGGGGTAGTGAAGTACAGGTTCTACTATAAGCAGTTCAGGTGATTTGGTGAATGGCTGCACCAACCTGCCTCTGGACACCTCTGCTCCCACTCCTGTATCACTGATGCTTGGCTCATAAGATGATCCTTTCTCCCATTTACCTGATCTCAGACAGAGTTCTGTTTTCCTCCCTTTTCTCTCTTCACCCTCTTCCCCTTGCTGTGCATTTGAATGTCATCCCAGTCCCTTGGCCCTGTCTCAGTGCAGAGCAGGACTGTTTATCAGTTCTTCCCTTTGGATAATGGAGCGTGGTACCTGCCTGTTCTATGAGGCACAAATGAGTCATTGTTGAGTCAGAAAAATGCATTTAAATGGGGACAGATTCAATGCATGGCTGGTGTTCTTGTTACTCTTTTCTTTTAATGGTGTCATGATAAAGGAAAAAACCTTTAAGCTTTCTACCAGAGCAATGTAAATATTTATTATGAACTTGTTCTGTTATGCTTAGAACCCCTCCCTCTTTGAATAGATTGGCGTCTTTGAATGACTGAGAAATTAATCCAGCCCCACAAAGATCTGGGGTTTATGGGAAGATGTCCATATTGTGTGTACAAAATTCAGCTGAGAGGGGGAAAAAGAAAATCCTCTGAAATACCTAACTGGGGATTTGGATTTTGGAGCAGGGGAGGGGGAGCAAAATAATATTCTAGTCTTCAAGGAAACTATATATATATTTTTTTGTCCCTGTATCTGCAACTGGAAAGGCTAGAAAGGAAATGTTTTCAGTAGGTTTCTAGGCATGACATGTTAATGATAACATAGACTAGATACTTTTTAATATCGTAATATGGCTCATCACCTGGAAGGGTGTTAAATTGGGAAAAGTGAATTGGGTAGACAGTCATAGAAATCTTCTGGCAATATTATATGGTCTATACACTGGCTATCCTTGACCCATATCTGGACCAGCTCTTTGTCATACCATACATATTTCAGAAGAACAGCCCATGGAAGCTGAACTTCTACAAGATTGAAAGAATTTGTCCCTGTTCTTTCTTCTGGCCTTGATTGACAGGAGGTCTTTGCAACTATTTTTTTCTATAAAAAAAAATTAATAAATTAGTGCTACAAAATAATCTGTCTTAATGTTCCCCACATGTCCCATATAGCTAAATATAGAGCTGCTCTGAAGAACCAAGAATCTCTCCAAAATTTGTAGTTCTTTATCTTTTAAAATGAATGTGTCGTTGCTGTTCATTTTGAGTCAAAACCATTCACTGTACAAGAAAAACTTTCTCCCAACTCATGATCCGTGCTCAAACCAGCTGTGGCATTCTCTGCTTTGGAGGCAGTGACTATTTTAGAACAAAATTAAAAACTTTACTAGTTAGTCTCTGCACCAGTCTGTGTTTTAGCTACTGTGATTATCTAATGCAGGAACACTCTCCTTTGAAATTTACATTTATCTTCACTGATAATAGTATGAGACTCTTGGGTAGGAGAGAGTCAGTAATTTTTGCCTTCTTTTGAGAATAAGAGCTCAACTGTTATAAACAACTATACGTTTTCTTCTTTTGCTAAAAAGCATGGGATAGCTTTACTGACATGTATAAGCAAAACACACAGTGTACAATAATTCTGCACAATCAGGGTATGAGGAAAAACAATTCCTCATCTTGCCAGTATGTGTTCCTCATGGAACACTGTTTGCATCTTCAACAGCCTAAAACAGACGAGTTTTCAATACAATCTGAAGGTTGGTGACAGGAAGAAAGTCTCTGATATGGGTAGTTAATCTTAGGCTCCAGCTAAGGGAAGGACATATCCAGAGGGAAGGGATTCTGCTCTCCTGTCCTGCTGGCACTCAGAAATGGCAATCTGGCAGTCTGGAACAATGATTCTGTGAGAAAGTCTTTCACAGAAGAGTTTGATATTATTATTATTTTTCTTAAACTCCCCATCACAGGCATGAGCAGGAAGAGTGTGAGAAGGATTTCTCAACAAGCAAGCTAAGGACTATCTCAAATATTCCCATAACAGGACAGACAGACCCCAAACTCTTGGAGTTTAAATTACTAAGGGAGAGAAAAAGAGCTGAGCCTCAGGCCTTCGTAGCACAGCTGAGTGATAGCACTCTATGATGAATCCCAAAATCTCCTAGCTTCCTTCTCAGATGTCAAAGGGATTTATCTTAAAGATGGGTACCTACAGAATCACCTGGGGCTTGGAGAGACACCCATGGCAACAAATCCATGTGGCATTTGTAATTAATGGCATGCAGCAGTATGTGAAAGAAAACAAGATACTAATGAAAATGTCAACTAGAAATTTCAACTGTAGCTGATGAGCAATTTATTTATTGATTTGGGTTCAACCTGATTTCTCTTTGCCAGGGTGTTTTCTTGCTCTTATGCTAGCTGGACAAGGAAAGAGTGGAAATATTAGTACAGGACAAACCAACTGTTTTTGCAGCAAAACAGCTTGATTTCTTGACTTTGAAAGTGCTGTTTTTCTTCTCACCTTGGCAATGTCTCTTATGATTGGAGTCCAACGGCATGGTAATATCCTTTACAAGCTGCTGCAGATGTCAAATAAAAATAAATAAAAGTGGAGAATGTCAAGAGGAGGTGGGGGTGACAGGTAACAACAGCATGTGTGTGGGGGAGAATTCAGATTTTTTTTTTTTTAAAGTGACCTCTAGGCATAAAAGTTTGCTTTTAAAATGATGGCTTAAAAAGAACTAGAGGTGGAAGATCCCACTGGTTTGTATCCAATGTGATTCAGATAATGTAACCCAGAGAAACACAGAAATACGTAACAGTAACATATTATTTCCAATGAGGTTGCACTTGAAAAAGGGGAAGCAGGAAGGGAGGAGAGAGAAAGAAAAAAGAGCAATTCTGATTTAATTTTAAATCCAGAACAAAAATATGTTGTGCCTTTTTTCTTTGAAAATATTGTGACCGTGTATGTCTCCTTATTTGGCATGGCTGCGCTTTCTGAAGGATGACTTCAAGAGCACAAAATTTTAAGTGTCTCCTTTTCATATGTCATGTTCTGTTTCCCTGCTCTTCAGGTTCTGGTGTTGTTGCTAGACGTGTCACTTACTGCAGCTTTGCACCTGTCTTGGGTGTAGTCCTTCTCCCCCACCGTTCTGGAAACTTATTGGTATAATTTTGGAACTTTCTCATCATTTTCAGTACCACCTCTAGCATTAAAAGAAGGATAAGTTATCCAGTCCTAACAGTGTAAGGACTTCTAAGCTTTCTACAATGAGACCTCATTTGAACTGAATATTTTGAACCCTTTGTGAGGGAGGGTTGTTCTTCTTGCCTCTACCTGGGAAATATTCTCTGCCTAACTAGCTGTTTCTCAGCTCTTTTATGTCTGCATTTATTTCAGCAATAACCATGCTTCAACTTCCTAAGGATCTGAAAGCCCCTTAACTCTACATTAGTAAATTTCATAAGTCTTTTTAAAAGTAGTAATTTATTATCTCTGTCAAAGAAAAGTGAAGCAGTCGTGCCATTTCTGAAAGCATGTTTTGTTGCCTATTGATCCCTTGGCGGGGGAGGTATCCTACACCTCACAACTAGTCACTAGTGCCTAGGATGGCAATTAGCTGTAAGGTTACTGTGCTCTTTGACAACCGAAATATTCAGATAACTTACATTTCAAAATACCAGGGATATTTAGATCTAATTTTCCACTGAATTGCACACTCTACAGATGAAGCATTTATGGCAATATATTTACCTTGGGTAAAAAAGACCCCCCACAGAGCCTTTTAAATACATCAAAACAAAACAGATGAAGTTGTTTGGCCTTCACTGCCTTGCAGTCATGAAACTTCCTTGACATCTGTGATATCGCAGAGACATGTACGTGGAGTAACACAAGGGGAACACAACCTTATCTAGTGCTGATGTCTTCTGCCATGACCCATGGTTTCTGAACAAGACATAGTGAAGAGACAATCAATGCTGAATAAAACAAGCTTGTCATATTTTTTCTCCTTCTCTTCCTCAGCTACCTGAGTTTTATGATTTTCTTTATGCTTTCAGCCAAAAGTCACTTACGTTTCAAAACCTCAATTAATAGGGTGGTGGATGTTGTTTGTATTGAGGCTGGCATCCCAGTTAATTTGCCTGCAGTTAACTTGATGGCCAGCTTTGCTCTGAACTGTATGTCGTTGATAATAACAAGTGACAATCTTGCCATTCCAACAACTTGATAAATTGACCGGGCTTCAAAATAAGTCAATTTCACCTGTCACAAAACGTGGCAGGCTTTTTGATTTAAATCTCCGGGATCAACTGTTTCTGACAGAGATCTCAAAGCACATGAGCTGGCAGGCATGCCAGGTCAGACTCTTGATAGAACAGACATTTACAGTGCAGAGGAATGAAGGGTGTGAAGGTGTGAAGTGGCAGCTTTCCCCCGCTCTCCAGGGCTGTATTTGACTTGCCCTTTTGTACTGCTTTTAGAATAAATCAATGCTCAGTGCACTCAAGTGTTTCATGTTAAATAACTTATTGTGCTCAACTGCCATGTGCAACGCTCACATCAGGGGCCCTTATTAAGACAGGTAAGTTTTTTGAGACTGTCTTCATCAACAGTCAGAATCCTAAGGTGATTTTATTTGAGTATAGTTTCAGGCACTGCGTGGTAAAAATGAACGCAATGGGTCTTTTCCTGCAACTACAATGTTCTGTTGTTGCTGCATGAAAGGGAGAAGCCTCTACCAGTGTGCCTTGGTAGACTTAGACTCAATGAGACAATCCTGTTCTCTCTTGCAGCACTAGACAGGATTGACCTGTAGTCTCAGACTTCATAGCCGTTGGACGCATTGTAGGTATCTTTGGTGGCCTCAGGACCTCTCTCCTTTTCCTTTTAAAGGAAGGGAGACAGAATCCTCTTTGAAACTTTTTTTTTTTTTTTTTTTAATTTATTTTAGAGGATCAGCGTTAACGATGCAAATGACTTTTCAGGTATCTTAGTGAAATTGTCTGTTCTTATATCACTCTAACTATAACAAGGATTGCAGTCCTTACCCAGAAACACAACTCCATTGGTAATATTTCTAAGAGTCCACAAGGCTTTATTCTGATTTTACAGTCATTGTGTGGGGTTTGATATTGAGACAGTGACAGCAAATCTTGTTCCATTTTAGAGTGGGGAAAAGAGTGCAATTTCATTTGTACATCTAAAAGATTGCTGTGTGACTCCAGTTCAGTCATACTGAGCTTCCTTTTGAGGCTATTGAGATAGATAGATACTTCCATATCATGAGCTAGGTGCCTATTGAAGTATGTCTGAAGCCAAATCAACACCTCAGGCTCCTGCTAGCACAGCTGTGTAGATTAGGCCTGGGAAGAAGTGAGATCCGAGGCAGATTTAGCTCTGCTGACATTCATCTGGCAGTTGGTCTAGCTATACTAGCAAAACTGTGTCTTTTTCTATCATAATAGACTATTGTATTGTGCTGTTACAAATCTATACGCTTTTGCAGGAACACTTTTCTGTGTGCTAAAAGTAAGACACTCTTGGGGTTGGCTTTGACAAAACAATACAGCTTACTAAAATGCCATTACAAAAATATAAGCAGGGAAAGCCTAAATTCCCCCAGGCAGTGGCAGTTTTCTTTGTTTCTTTCTGCCGTTTTTGTTGTTTCTGCTATGAAGAAAACTGGATTAATAGGGGAAGAAATGAATTGGAAGTATCTAGAGCAAGTAACATTCTGCTTTTTATATGCCAGTAACAATTTTTACTTTCTCTTTGCATGGGAGAAGTGTTCTGGTTACAAGAGGTAGAGCTGACAGTTGTTTCCATTTAGAAAACACAAGTATGATCATGTTGATATTTTTCATTAAATATGCATCAAATTTTTTTGAAGCATAAGAATTTGATAAGCATCTAGGATCATTTTAAAACAACTTATGAGGATACTTAAAATTCATCAAAATTTTGAAAGTAAATTATTCCATAGAATAATATTCACCATTTTGATCAGCTCTGAGAAACAATTTCAAACGCACAGATGTATTTCTAGCAGAAGCTGACTGTACAATATTTGAGTCTGTTGAATCATCAAGGAACAGAAATAATACCATAGGATATATATGACCACTTGCAGCAGGAGATGACCAGTATATATTGTTTAAAGCAGTGAATAATTTTGAATGTACCCACAAGCTGACAGTTTTTAAGGTTAATCTTCCAAATAGTTGTGAACATTGAATCACAGAAATACAAAATGGGTGAAGACCTCAGGAGACTAAAATGACCTTCTCTGCTTTATCTGACACAAAAATATACTGAGGAAACCACTACTGCATGTTTGTCCAACCTATTCTTACAAAGGTCCATGTAAATACTTCTTGCAGCAATCCCTAGAAAGTCTGTTCCCAGGTTTCTCTATGGTTTAGATTTCCTTTGTTGTCCAACTGGAAGATTTTTTTTCTAAAACCAAATGAAATTTCTACAATATCTTTTTTCTTATCTTTACTGGCTAGAGAAAAATTGATCTGCTTTTTATAGCAATTAATTATAAAATAGAATAATGTTAATATATTTTTTTCCCCTCAGTCTTCTCTTTGTTAGCCTAAACAATTCAGGTTCCTTTAGCTTTTCCTCATAAGGTATGTCTATTCATCACTGTATCTCTCTTGTTAGTTTTCTCTTCATCTTACTTTTCTTTTCTTTCTGAAAACATCATCCAAAACAGGCAATAGTCATCTGTGCTGTAGTACCAGCATGAACTTAATTGAAATAATGACTGGTTTCTTTTGCACAGCACTTATGAGCAACATTCCAGTATCAGACCTTCCCTTTCTGCAACAACATCCCACTTATGTTATCACATGCATTTTGTGACCTGCTCTACTCACTGATTCTCCTCTGTGCAGTCAGCTTAGTCACTTGTTCACTTGTTTTGCTATGGCTTTGTGCCTACTGAATTTCAACTTATAGATTTCAAAGTGGCTTTCCACTTTTTCAATACATTTTACTTTTGGTCTTGTCTTCCAAAGAGCTTGCAATCATGTTCAGTTCACTTTTTTATACAATTTTTGTAAGCACCCTTGTTCCAGGATCATCATTAAATCCAAAACCAGGCCAAATGCCTGTGGGAAAACACTACAAAATCTTCTCCAGTTTGACCATGAATCAAGTACTCTAACTGCAGTTTTGGAATCAGTTGAGAATATTTTCACAGAATCACAGAATCGTCTATGTTGGAAGAGACCTCCAAGATCACCCAGTCCAACCTCTGCCCTAACACTAACAAGTCCTATGCTAAACCATATCACTAAGGGCTACATCTAAACATCTCTTAAAGACCTCCAGGGATGGCGACTTAACCACCTCCCTGGGCAGTCCATTCCAATGCCTAACAACCCTTTCAGTAAAGAAGTTCTTCCTAACATCCAACCTAAACCTCCCCTGGTGCAACTTCAGCCCATTCCCCCTCGTCCTGTCACCAGGCACGTGGGAGAACAGACCAACCCCCACCTCTCTACAGCCTCCTTTAAGGTACCTATAGAGAGCGATGAGGTCTCCCCTGAGCCTCCTCTTCTCCAGGCTAAACAACCCCAGCTCCCTCAGCCGCTCCTCGTAAGACTTGTTCTCCAGACCCCTCACCAGCTTGGTCGCCCTTCTCTGGACTCGCTCGAGCACCTCCATGTCCTTCTTGTAGCGAGGGGCCCAAAACTGAACACAGTACTCGAGGTGCGGCCTCACCAGAGCCGAGTACAGGGGGACAATAACCTCCCTAGCCCTGCTGGCCACACTGCTTCTTATGCAAGCCAGGATGCTGTTGGCCTTCTTGGCCACCTGAGCACACTGCTGGCTCATATTCAGCCGACTATCAACCAGTATTCCCAGGTCCTTCTCTGCCAGGCAGCTCTCCAACCACTCATCTCCCATTTTCCCCTGTTTTGCTTGGGAGACTCCTTTCTAGTATCAAGGAACAGTCAGTGTTCTATGAATCTGGTCTGGTGTGAAGATTGACACTGTAGCCTTGCGTGGAATTGGTGACTTCTTTGGACTTCAGTGTTGCATTTGTGGTGCATGTGCTTTCATTTTACAGAGCATGGACATCAGGACTTGCTTGTGTTTTCATAACAGGCTGGAACTGTTGCTAAAACCAGTGTTTTAACCTTGATGAAGTTTGGGCTCAGCTTGCCTTTGTGTGTCTAGCTTGGCTTTATTTTATCTAATGGATTTTATGATTATCTAATGGATTTTATGATTCTTAGAGAACAATGTTTACAAAAAAAAGTCATAAAAATAAGCAGGTTTGTACTCAATTCAAAACAAACATGGAAATAAACCTTTTAATTTGAAGTGAAAGAAACAGTGAAGACCTATCATAACTGAAACATAGCGGATATATTTTGTGCTTCCTGTTAGAACATCTTACATCTATTGTTGCTCACAGATGTTTTGACATGTGACACAAGGGCCTGTGACACATGTGGTGAGTTTGTCTCAAAAACCAACTGGCAACTGAAAGGATAAATTCCATCAGCATGTATTTGGAATCCCTATTCCTGGCTTTTTTTTTGAGGCTGGGACCTAAATCTAGTTTTTATCTAGGGCTGTGACATCTTATGCAGCCAACTTTAGCCCAGCTGTGAGAGAACATTTTGCAATGGATTTGCATAAATGAGCTTGCCTCTAGGCCTTCTCTTTCTCCACAGTCAGTCTTCCTACTTCTGCTCATTATCTCTGATTTTCAGCAAGTCTTCAAGTTTCTGCCAAGCACGGTCTAAAAGACTTGCAAGATTGAAGGCTTCCTTGAGGAGGAGTAAGAAATGTGGGTAGGTGAAAGCAAAACCTTCTCATGTCCTGGAGACCTGGGAAGAAACACAAATAATCTGAAAGGAATGATGGAGGAGGATCCCTGCAGGATGTGGGAAGGCAAAGAGTGTGTGAGACCAACAGCTTCCCCTCTGGTGGGACTTTTAAAAAACCCTTCTCCTTTACACTTGCAGAGATCCATGAGCAATCTGAGTGAGTGGGCATGCCTGCTTTATATGGAGGTGACACCAGAGAGAAATGACAGCTTTGATGTCAGTATGAACACCAATGCAGCTCCAGAGACTCTGGCTCCAGTGGAGACCTCACTGGGTGCTCACTTGCAGATTGCAGCCCTACACCATGTTATACAGCAAGGGAAGGCTGCTAGAAGGGCCATGTGCCAAAGGGCAGAAAAAGTTCCGTAGGAGCTTCTGTGGAGCAGAGCAAGAGGAAAGGATGAGGGGAGAGGATACAAGGGATGAGAAGGAAAGCACTCAGTGCAGGCTTAAACTTAAAGGATATTTCTGTCTCATCATCCTTCCCTGTAGGCTTTTATTAATTCCTTTAAACTCCACTGCAAGTCATCCACATGGGGGACATCCACACCCATGCATGAACTGCACGCACAGAGAGAGATGTTACTTGTTTGTTTTACTTCGTATAGATTTATTCTAAAAGCATTTATCCACCTTTATAAATATAGATGTATATTAGCATTGCATGATATATATATGTCAATGCATTTATAAATGTATGCTTGTGTATATATAGACCTACTTGCCTCTTTCCTAACAGTATGTCATAATCTGCACTGTGTTGTTTTAAAAAGGTTTTATACTCTTTTAGATTAAAATTGTTTTGTAAATCTAAGATATTGTTATTCCTGTTCAAAGCAAACAACATGAAATAAAAGATGTTCACATTTCAAAGATCTACCTTGAAGTCTGCCAAACTGAACAGTGTAGGAGAGAAATTTCTTCTCCCTATTTGTTCCAGGTATAATAATCACTTTCAAGAGTGAGAAACATATTACAAGTTCCACAATTATTCTGCTATATTGTAGCAGGGCAATACATGACTAAGTCCAATGTTTGTCTGGTTAAAAGTTACAGGCACTTAATTTTAATAAATAATTTGGCCTTTTAAAAAGTGGAAATTAAAATTTCCTTAAGAACAGCAAGTAATTTTTTAAACTTCTGTCACATAATGAGGTCATTACAGAAGGGGGAATTAACTACTTACTGGGGCAATGAATTTTAAAAATGCATTTAAACAAGTAAAATCAGAGGATCATTCATTAGGTGTCAGCAGACAGAAACCATCTCCAGTATTCACAAGGCTTGGGATGCAGTGTATAAGATGCAGTATACTCTTGTAGTGGAGAACAGAAATGAGTGTCCAGACAGGTCTGAAGTGATGGCAAAAGAACCAGTTGCCTTGATTTCTGTGAGATGAGCACTTGCAGGGGGTTGTAGAGCAGTGGGTGGATGTTGAAAGAAGAGGGAACGGACAGAGAGGGAATGCTAAAGTGATTAATGTCTGTTCCTTGAAGCTCATTTCCCAGTAGCCATTATCAGGGGACTGCTGTCTTTCAGGAGAGAGATAATGCTTCATGTGCTGGTGCTGCCCAGCCTCTGTTCTTGTGTCTCTTCCTGTGTGCCAATATGGAGGTACAGCAGACCATTCACTGTGCTATGGCAAGGGGAAACTGAAGACCTGATAAAGATATTGGTGCAATTAACAGGCTTTATATATATATATATATATTTTTTTTTTTCTATTAGCACTTTGGTCTGAGAAATGCACGTAACAGAAGAAATAAGGGTCTGAGTGGAGCCTTGCAGTGCAATGGGAGTATTGCAGAGACAAATGTTCCCTGCTGGCTGTCCCTCCTTTTGCAATTGCTGTTTATACTTGAAAACTCTGAATGCCCTCTGTAGAAACACCGCTTTTACACTACAATGAATATAAGCGTGATTTTGTGCTATTAAGTGTTTGCAGAAACTGCTGGCATTGCAGATCCTGGTAGCTGAGGATTTCAGATGGATTTCCCACAAGAAAGAGTTTTTGCAGAAATATCATGAACTTGAGCTTAATAGATACTATTATACTGGTGTTTCTGGTCCTTTTAAGTCCTATTTTCACTTTTCTTTTTTCTTGATACAAGTAAGTCTTGAACTGGAAAGAACACTTATTGTACTCTACCTACTGAAAATCAGGCTTTGTGGTGGTAGGGATCAGAAGAAAAAAAACTGCATTGTGTTCTGTGCTATACTTTGGCTCATCAATTATACATGTAAATAACAGTATTTATTTGTCTCAGTTCTTTCATTGGGATCAAGCCCTTTTCCTGGTGTCTCTTCTTCCTGGAGCTATGCTGTCTGTTTATCAGAGATGGTGGGTATGAGGTGGCAGCCTGTTTCTCTAATTCAGATGGCTGGTCTCCTATCCACAGAGCAAGGCTCTATGTGAACTCACCTGACCTTCCTCCTCCTGCTCCAGATAAAGTGTGTTCTGGCTATTGTTTCTCTGTAATTCAGGGGCCCACCCATATTATGAGGCGACTGAATAATTTACCTACAGGAGAATCAATAATTACCTTTCTGCCCTATTGCGTTAAGCACAGCTTACATTGACACGGAAGTGGTACACTCAAACATCTTATTTTAAAGGATGTTACATTCTTTTAAAACACTTTCTAAGATGGTGTGAGACAGGAATAGTCACATTACATACCTACAAGACTCAGTAGCCATTGCATTAGTTGACAAAAGGTGCTGTCTATAGGGTGCAGTAAGTGCACGTAAGTCACATATTAAATAGCTGCAAATAGTCTGTGAACAACATATTTTTAAAATGAGTCTATGAATGAGCAGAAATTTTCATTAGGAATTATTTGACACAGTCTAGTTATTATGAACTCAATTCATATTCTCCAGCACAATGAGATGACATTCATTGTGATCCGGAGGTACTTATCAGACTCTAATGTGCTGGAAAAAGTGTAGTTTATGTTACTGTGTGAACTGGAGACTTCTGTGCCAGCTGGAAACTGTACCTGAATCCATCTGAACTGAATTATCCTCCGTTGCTTGGAGGACTCATTCCTCTTTTTGCAGTGGAAAAATGAATTCAATATGCAATGTACATAAGATTTTTTTTTCTGTTTAGCTTTCTTAAGTGTTGCATTCCATTTTTATTTTTTCCTGCCTTTGTAATTTAGTCCAAACAAAGGCTGTCATTAATTTATTTTTCTTTTTTTCTTTTCTTCTTTTTTTTTTTTTTTTTTTAAAAGAGAGAAAAAAATAAACCTTGCAAAAGCAGAGACAAGCATTCCCATTCTTCTAATCAGTTTTATAACTTTTTATTACTGGCTTATCCCCTTGAATGAAATTATCATTTTCAGATGGGAGACATCCTAGAATCTAGGCTGTTAAGCCTGCCAAAGCTTGTCTCCATGGTAGAACTAAGTATGATTTAAAAAAAAAATAAATCCTACAATCATTCTGCTCCTCTTATTGTACTAATGACGACGTTTCTTTTTACAGGTATTTTCCTGGAGGCTCCTTATGAATGATGTAGACAGTTCAAGTAAGCTTTTTTTATTTTTTTATTTTTTCCTACTGCTGTAAGGAAAGACTGCCTACAGTTGGGCACAGCTGTGAGAACAGGCATTCATGCCATTCTGAAGACAGAAAGCTGCTCCTGCAGGGCACTTCTTCACAAGGCTCCTGTGATGAGGAAGGCTTGTGTGGTATTGGAAAGCTATTAGGGAAAAGGTTAAAATGTATGAAATTGTCAGGTAAAGCAGAAACATTGATCATAGCTGTGTTTCTCTTTAATTCTTCTCAGGTGTGATAACTCAGAAGTATCCTTTGATGTTCATATGAATCCAAGCCATCATAACTGATCTAGGACTACACACATGACTTGCTATTAACAGTATTTGAGTTTCAGTGAAATGTAATAGCCCAGAGTTTGGTTACCTAAGTCTCATATGAACTTTTTTTTTTTTTTTCTTCAAGTTGCTCCTAACTGACACTCACTCTAGGGCATGGTGGAAATCTGGTATCAGAGGTTCATCTACCCTATTTCAAAGAGATGATGATCAGACCTTTTGGTTAAGGACAGGAGCAAAAAAACAGCTGAATAACAAAATTGCTTTACTCACAATATCATTAATGTAGAAATTTTCTGACAATTAATGATCAAAAGCTTTGATTCTTGAAAATTAAGTGCAGCAGAAAACACCATTATAGGAACACAGTGAATGGACTCTGTAAACACAAAGGGCCTTCTAAAATGCCAGAACTTGTGAGATACAATACAATTATGGCAGATTTTGCCCAGATGTTGTGGAGTTTTATGAAGAGGGTAGAGCCATCTAGATAGAATCATTATGTTTTTATCAAGAAATTATTTGTGTCTTGTGGTAAATGAGAACATTTTCTACATAGCTAAAACTTTCTATTCTCAGTTTTTCAATATCTGAATGTTTCATAACCTTCCATGGATCTCATATTCCCTACACACCATTGCTATAACTTACCTCTACCAGCTACTCTTTAGAGAAAGTAAAATTATAGTGAGATAGGCAATGTGCTTAACATCACACATCAACTCCCTGACTGAGCCAAATTCCTTCCATCCAAATCGTGTGAAGGATCCCCTACATGTATCTGTCCTTTCCCCACACAACATTTTTGTGTCATAGATTGGACCCAAACAGCTTTTTCTGTTAGCAGTTAAACTCATTTTTGCCTTTGGTGTCTTACTGCAGCTATCGGATGAGGAGAAAAATGAATTCACCAGACTGAGCTATTCACAAGCTTGTTCATGCCTCTCTTTAATGTGGGTCATCTGTGCTGCCTTATTCTTTGCAGCTGACTGTCTCTGCCCACCTTGTAAAACATGGGAAATTGCCCTTTCTCCATCCAAATATCTGGTTGAGGAAATGCTTTAAAGGGAAAAATTGTAGCTTCTTCTTCAAAGGCTGATTCATGGAAGAACTTGAGCTTTGATTTATAATTAGAGCACTGAAAACCTTTCATTATGAAGCTGGAAAGAGCTAGGAAAAAATCCATCCTCACCTGTTTTCTACCTCACTTCACTGTAAATCTGGTTCATGTCTGTTCCCTGCCTCTCTCTGCAATGTTTTTGCTGGTAGTACCATGAACCAATTTCAAAGGGAAATTTCAAGACAATGAGAACCATCTGCTTTCCCCATAATTTCAGAACAAGGATTTCTGCTTCACTTGAAATCACTGGAATGTGCGCCCATTCTGTGTGACTTTAAAGAAAGGGCAAAAATTGCTCACTTTTGTCTTCTCTCCTCTTCTTTCCGCTCCCTCAAAAAATATATTTCTCTATTTCTGGACTGTGCCTCAGGACTTGTAATTTAATTTGGATCCAGGCTGAACTTGCATTTGCTCACAAGACAATTGTCTGTTCCTATGCTCATGAGCTGCCATTTTGCATAACATGGGTAATATCAGTCCTACTCAGAATAGGATAGAACAAACCTGTTTGCCATGAAAATACTTCAATTCCCCCTTGGCTTCATTCTCATGAAAAACATTCTATTCAAAAGCATTAGCCACTTGTGAGGATAAATCTGTTTTAATGAAAGGGTAAGCACAAAACTTAATGCATAAGGAGAAGGGATTTATTTTACTTTATTTTTTTTACAATTCTTCATATTTATTTTTTGTGTTTTTCATTATTCTTTGGTATTTCCTACTTTACTCTTTCTTTTCTCTTGCTCTCTCCTAGCGGTAGTCCTTTCCAAATATGTGTCTTCAGTTCCTCAGGATGTTTTTTTTTTTACTCTGACAAAGCAAAAAGCTCCTCTCAAAACATTTCTAAAGAATGATTATAGCAATGTGTAATATCTCAACATGTATAGATAGGAGCTGCAGATAAAAACTTGGATTTGAAAATAAAATAATTTATTAGTAATTTGCCATTTTTAATCAACCATGCCAGCTATGTCTACATAGACCAAGCCATGGAGCTCTAAAAGCTTGCGTTCAGTCCTTGAGCACAATGAATTTGTACTTACACAGTACATCCTATCAGGCACTTTGTCAAGCCTCTCCATATAAGAAGTGATTTTCTAGTGTTAGCAATGATTACGTGTTCCGGTGCTATGTATAATGCTCAGTTTGACTAATCCTACCACGAAGGGAAAGAATTTTGCACAGCTATTATATATCTATCATTTTTTGTTTCTTTCTAGGAAATCTTCCTGAAGTCTTGAAGGCTAGTATTTATGATTAATATGTATACACGAAATGTATCATTCCTTCTTCTAGAAGCTAAGTCTTTTGCATTTCTTTCATATTTTTTTTTTTTAAACATGTTTCTGGACATCATTGGTAATATTTAGATATTAGATAGAATAGGGCATTACTTCAATTAGTACTTTGTGGAGCTTAAGAGGACAGCATCAAAGTCCACAGACTGCTGTACTCAAATAATGAGTGATGTGGTTATGATCATTTATCCTAGATCTTATGAACCATGGGAAGAAAATTTTGTGGGCAGATAATGCACTTTGAGTCAATTTTGAATATACAGGTGACAAGAGAACCTTGTCAACAGATTTATAGTTAGAGATGTTACAGTTTTTCGACATAAAACTTTAGGTGTATATAAAACTGAACAATAAACATGAGGAAATAAGGAGAAAGATGCTTCTCTGTGAAGTCATCAAGTATAGGTGACACCTAATCTACATTTGAGTCATGATTACTGCTGTGTAGTGTAGAGGGTTCTGGTCATCATTTGTCTTAATTTTCCAAAATCTGAAACTCAGCATAAAGGAAGCACTACTTTTGCCTGCAAACACAGGGGTTGCTCCTTTTAGGAACAGGAAAGTGGATTAAGCCATCAGTCATGACAGGCAAATCTGTCTTGACTTCTGGGGGGAGCAAAACAAACAGAAGGATCCATTCGTTTTCAGAGTTCAGTAGATGGCGTATTGCAAGGTATGAGAACTATGATGGATCTGGTAGGCTGGAAGTGGGAGGGCTTCTCTACAACCATACAGAACAACCATACAGAGAGAGACAGTGGATATGGACTATTCTTGAAATAAGGAATACCCGTTTTGAACGGGTAAGAATTAGACAATAACATTTTTGCTCTGTGGAGGGGAACATGCAATGTGGCTTAATCGCACCACAGGAATATCAAGTTTATTATCTTGTTTCACAGTACGATCACTAATGGGCATATCAGAGCAAAGTGCTAAAATGTACTTGGTTTGTTGGTCAATAAAGACCATTAAAATATTAATCTACGTCTAAATGTGCGTGGCTCTTCTATAATGGATTCTAGTCTTCATAAAATGCAAATCTCATCTTCCCTGACCTAAAAAGGTCTCAAAAAATCAAAATTCTTCACTGTTTGGTGCATGGAACATTTCATAAATGTCTATCTGGATTTTGAGTAATTTGTCCTCATGGACACTGGAAAAGAAAGGAACAGCCCAGGGCTTGGAATAAAAAATGGTGTTCTCCATGAAACTAGCTGACTTTCAGAGAATCATCATGGAATGGTTTGGAGTGGAAGCGACCTTAAAGATCATCTAATTCCAACCACCCTGCCATGGCCAGGAACATCTTCCACTAGACCAGGTTGCACAAAGCCTCATCCAGCCTGGCCTTGAACACTTCCAGGGATAGGGTGTCCACAGCTTCTCTGGGCAGCCTGTGCCTGTGCCTCACCACCCTCTGAGGGAAGAGTTTCTTCCTAATGACTAATCTAAATCTACCCTCTTTCAGTTTAAAGCCATTACCCTTTGTCCCATCACTACCCTCCCTGACAAAGAGTCTCCCCAGCTTTCCTGTAGATTCCTTTAGGCACTGGAAGGCTGCTGTAAGGTCTCCATGGTGCCTTTTCTTCTCCAGGCTGAATGAACCCAACTCCATCAGCCTGTCCTCAACAGCCATCTGATTATTTTTGTGACCCTCCTCTGGACCCGCTCCAACAGGTCAATGTCCTTGTGCTGTGGTCCCAGAGCTGAATGAAGGACTCTGTGTGTCTCATGGGAGTGCAGTAGAGGATGACAATCACCTTCTTTGACCTTCAAGTCTACAGCTTAGCTCACTTATGGTATACAATGCATCGAATAGCACATTGGAGTATAAGAGTCAAACTACCTCCACATTCCTCTCTCAGTCCCCAGAGAAGATTTTAAACCAATTGGTTAATCCCTTCTAAACATAAAAAGAGGCATATATAGTGACAATAAAGTATGACACTATTCTCATGTTCTCCCTGTTACATAGGGATTTCTCTTCCACTTGAACAAAGAGGATTTCTATGGCTTTCTTAGTTCAGGAACAGCAAAGAAACATGCTTCATTTGGCTCTCTCCTCCCACTGGCTCATGCTGGGATCAAACATGTATAAAGCCAAATCCAGCTCTCCACAGAATGCTCTCACTAGGCTGAGTTCTTGCAAGTCATTTTTTGCATCACTTCAGAGTGCTCTCAGCAACTGAGGAAAAAGATGGGGGAAGTGAAGCACAGAAAACTGCAAAGAGATGACAGAATGTGTCATAAAAGAGGTATTTTTTGAAATAGATTTGAAAGGTAATAATTGTCATTATGTACACTGAAGGACATAGACTTATTTCATGAAAGAATGTATGAAGCAATGAGTAAACAGTGGAGTTAGAGCAGGAAGAGGTATGGATGAGAACTCACATTTGAGCAGGACAATATTCTGGAGAGTCAGAAGGCAGAATCTAAGTGTGATGTAATTTGTTATTTTTAAATACTCTTTGCCACATCCTTGCTCCCCTTAGATTTCTCTCATGGTATCTCAGCTACAACAGGAACTTATGTCACTGAAAAACATGAAGAGGTTCATACAGGAGTGTCAAGGAACGATGAAGATTATTTTCACAGCAGCATGTTGCATTGCCTAGTATGGAACAAGACAAAAGCAACAGCAAAAATGACAGATGGCCCTGCTTGAGCAGGTGGTTGGATCAGATGACCACCAGAGGTCCCTCTCAACCTCAGCCATTCTGTGATTCTGTTCATGAGTTTATGCAGATTTTTGACTTAGCCAGCATTCATATGGTTTATTCTGAGGTTGGGCAAGTCATTTCACCCTTTAATGGTTTCCTTTCCTCATGTGCAAAAGGGTTTTAATTATACCTACTTCTCAGGGAGGCACACTTCACTAGGAGTGCAATCCATCCACACAGAGAAAACATACACCCCATCTGAACAGTTAGGCAGAACCTAAGTGATATCCAGACCTTGTGACTTGTCCTTTGATTTGTAATGTTACTTTCTACTTGCAAAACCCCTGGCATCCTCAAATAAGAAGATGTATTAACAGTGCAAAACATTCTCCTTGTTGTCTGTGTGGGCTGGGGAATGCCACAGCTACCAACACTTTGTGATTCCAAGACATTAAAATTTGTCTGTTGTCATAATACGTACGCTTGGGTTGTTATTTTGTGTAGCTAAAATCTGAACATGCTTCTGCACTGCAGCTAATTAGTGATATGCACATGGGAGATGTTACAGACTTGTAGGCTAGTCTTTGCTGTGACAGAGTTGACAGTGATGGCAGTGTAGTCTGCTCCAAAGGAGGAAAGGTGAGTAGTGCTATTTGGAATTGATTTTTGTCTTTATTAAAATCTATGCTTACTATTTTTCCCTAAGCATACCTACTGCCCAGATTTATTTGAAAGTATAAAATTGATTTTTATTGTTTCAGTTTTATTACTTTCTTTTGGAATGTATGGTAATATATTCAGTACTTAAATGGAAGCTATTGTGAATGCTATCTCTACATACAACTTTTGATGATATAAGGGTAAACAGAATACAAGGAGTTTACTGCTTATTTCTGGTTGCCAAAGGGTTATAATTTCTAAAAGGTGTGGGATATTGGTATTCAGAATATTTGGGTTACAGGAGCTTATGAGAACAAATAAGAAAACTGGAGAAATAGTCAATAGCTAGTGAGCTGTTTTGGTAATTCAATGGAAAGGAACAGTGAAAGTATGCTAAGTAAAGATTTTTTTATTATTATTATTTATTTTTTATGACAATGTTGGTTTGCTTCCAATATTCTGCTACAGTCTTCCAGTCCAGTCCCAACACTTCTCTATCTGAACTACCAAATCTCAGTCCCAATCAGATCTTTCTTTAAGAATAAGGTAGTCAAACATAGTGATCTATCCCTGAGGCCTTAAAGAGAACTGAGATCCTTAAAAAGAACTGCCCACTGTAGGAGAAGATCAGGTGTAAGCCCATCCAAGGAACCAAAAGTGCCCAATTCACTGGAAGTGATGAGATGCATCTGAAAGTTCTGAGGGAACTGTCCATTGTATTTGCTCCACCAGGGGCCTCTCCACAGGATGCAGGGGAACTTCTGCTCCGTGACTGGAGCACTTCCTGCCCTCCTTCTGCACTGGCCTTGGGGGCTGCAGGGCTGGTTCTACCACCTGCTGTTGCATAGCAGTTTTCTTTTTTCTTTTTTTTTTTTCCTTTCTTAAATTTGCTCTCACAGAGGTGCAAACAACATTGTTTATTGTCTCAGCTGTGGCCAGCAGCAGGTCCCTTTTGAAGCTGGCCAAAACTGGCCCTTATCTAACATGGGTTATGGGGCAGCTTCTGGACTCTTCTTACAGAGGCCATCCCTGCAGCCCCTGCCACCAAAAACCTGGCCACGTAAACCCAACACAACCTGTTGCAGCAAGACCAGAGGAGGGTCACAAGAATAATCAGACAACCATTGAAGACAGGCTGAGAGAGCTGGGGTTGTTCAGCCTGGAGAAGAGAAGGCACCAGGGAGACCTTACAGCAGCTTCCAGTGCCTAAAGGGGGCCTGCAGGAAAGCTGTGGAGAGACTCTGTGTCAGGGAGTGTAGTGATAGGATAAGGGATAATGCCTTTAAACTGAAAGAGGGTAGATTTAGATTAGTCATTAGGAAGAAATTCTTCCCTCAGAGGGTGGTGAGGCACTGGCACAGGCTGCCCAGAGAAGCTGTGGATGCTCCATCTCTGGGAGTGTTCAAGGCCAGGCTGGATGGGGCTTTGAGCAACCTGGTCTGGTGGGAGGTGTCCCTGCCCATGGCAGGGGGGTTGGAATTAGATGACCCCTGCCAACCCAAACCATTCTGTGATTGCATTCTCCTACAGCATTGTCTTCTTCAGCCCAAATCCATGACTCTTGCCTTTGCTTCAAACATGCCCAGCTCTGCTACTGTTTGTCCATGGCCAAGTCTCATTGAGTCATTTTTCTTACCATTTTTCTACTTACCTTCTGCTTATTGTCTATATAAAACTATTAATGGTTTGAGAACTGGCTGGGGCTACAGACCCCTCATAAGGAAAGAGGTTTCCATCCTCTGTGGGGCTTTGTGTTGGAGACAAACAGGCTGAGTCACTTGTAAACACTGGCCAGGTCAGAAATATGTCTCTCAGCAAGCTTGTCTTTTGCCTCAGACAGAATTTAACTCTGAGAGATCTCATGATTCAAAGAGAAAGTAAGTTTAAGATTACAGGAACATGAGGTAAAGTATTTATGCATAGCCTATATATGTATATATTTATGCAAGATTTTTTATCTGGGGTCTTCTGCAATCAACCACTGAAGAACTGCAACTCAGTGAGATAGAAGTCTGAAGACAAAGTGGATGTGCAGGCAGCAGGAAATACATGCAATACTTGGGAGATCAAAAAGACAATTCTTTATCTACAGCTGACATGCTGTTTGTGTCATTGAGTCAGTCACAGCCCTCAGTGGGACAATCAAAATTGATACTTCAGCTTCCTACTTCAGTAAAATTATAATAATGAACTTTCCTTTCCTCCCTGAAGTATAAGATCTACAGATTAAAAGATCTATTATTATTGTTAGCCATTCAAAAAGTATGGCTATTTCTTTAAATATCTTTTTCATGCATATTTCTTTCATTAATTCTCTTTTTCATATATATTTTTTCTCTTAAGGATCTTTTCCTCTTATCCCTTTTGTTCCTCCTAAGGTCTTAGATGACAGCATTTTTCATTACATTCCCTACTTTTTTAATCTCTTTGTCTCCATTTATGTAAATTTGGCAAGTGAACTTGCAAGATGATGGAGTTATGAAAATCCTTGGAGCCTGCTTTAAAATCTCATGAAGGTCTAATTAAATATTGCACACTAGGAAAGACATATTTTCGAATGTATGTGAAAAAATAAAGTTGATTGACATGAACACTAGGTCTTACATCCAATATTTCCTGACACAATAAATTTCTGGTTAACCCAGATTTCAGAGTAACTTCCTTCTGTTCCAGAAGGAGGTGTGGTTTTAGATAACTCCACCATTTCTTATGATATATCGCTTTGCTCCTTATTAATGCTAAGATCAAAACCAAACATGAGCCATTTTACTTCCTTACTGCCTCCAGTTTTTTATTATTATTATTGTTATGATAATTTTCTTGTAAGGTTAGACTTCATTTTTTTTTTTTCCTGCTTGCTTTTTAGAGAGAATCAGAAGTGAAAGCGGGGGGGGGGGGGAACGGCATCTTTAAGTGAGATTATCCCCTTATCACAACAAAAGTAAATCTTCTAAATCCACCTAAAAATCCACAATCAACTGAGATCATCTGCCAAATATGACAGCAATGGAGAAAAATGAATTCTGTCTATATTTGCTTGAGTCAAATAAATCTAATGTAAAGATGTTGTCAGTCTCCTAGTAGCTGGGATTCAGAATCTACATTTCTATGCTAAATAAAATCTACAGGGACCATTTTCTGTTCTGAAGGCCAAATGGCATAAATTGCCATGCAAACTTCATAGCACTTGATTCTGAGCAGGTGTAGGTTTTGGCCCTAGAAAGGAAAAAGCTGTGAGCTTGAAGAAATGACTATAAAGTGTGTCCTCTTCCTGCCCCAATTAAATTCCCTGTCACCTTTTCACCTTTTCAACTGGAGAGAGTGACAGAAATTTTATATATGTGCAGGCATTTGACTTGTTATAAACATCCCACAGAAGCTGTGAGAATGATGCTATGGAGCCTTACAGGCTGGCCATAAGCCATAGTGATGAGAGTTCACCTCCTTGCTCCAGATAGGAGTTTCTGCTCTGTATAGCATGGGTGCTACCAGAATGCACTTCCATGTGCTCTGCAGAATAAGTATTATAAGATTTGTGTAACTGGTTAAAAGTCCTTGGTGTTTTATGAAAAACTCAAAATATTTTGTTTAAACTGCTGAATTCAAGGTCTGAATAGATAATTACATTTTTGCCTAGCACTAATTGACACGATCACTTTCAGTTGCAAGCTTTTACTCTTCCACCCCCAATCTCCAATGTATCTTCAGGCCACTGCTTTGTTCCACACTGCAGAGCTGCATTCCAGTAATTGGCTGAAAAAAAATTACGACATGAAGCTTATGATCTTTCAGATCAAATCTCTTGACAAATATACAAATTCTGTTCATCAATAATAAAATGACTTGGGCTCAAAAGTTTGGAATATGAAGAAAATATATGGGAGAAGGAAGGAGAGAATTCGTCGAAAATACGAGGTTGAGTTCTGCTTCCAAAGACAGCACAAACAAAAATGCAAAGGATTTCTAGAAGCTCTTACTCTAATGCCCCAAATCAGCCAGTCTTCGCACTGTCAGAGTTGCAGTTTGTAGGTGAACCAAAGAGATCTGTCTGCAGTAGGCTGAATGACAATGTTTTTTTTCTTCTCTTTTCCTTTGGTCTTCAGATGCAGAAGTGGCTCTTCAGGGGAGCCCCTACAATTAGACTCTTGCTATAGATAAAAGTCACAGTCATTTTGTGTACTGGTATCCAGGGTCAACATTGTATGAACCTCAGAGCTTATTTATAGAGCACATTTCATTCTTTTGGAGGTGAGGTATGGCTAGGTTGTTATGGTAGAAGAGATCTCATGTTCTGAGCTTCACAAGAGTTCAGCAGAAAGTTCTGATCCCCTTTTTACAGACGGAAAAAGAGCAGAAATGTGTCCACAGTCATATCAGACAGCTGAAAGAACCTGAGGGTCCTCCCCTTCCACAACAGGTTCATGCATCTTTTTCTATCATAATGGGAAAAAAATGGATGGAGTTGGGTCTGTGGTTGTTTGAACCTGCTCCAAATATGTAAGACAAGCGGAAATGCATTTGAAATCACATCAGTATGGCTTTCCAAGTCAAAGAATGCCAGCTCTTCTGTGCATCTGATAGAGTTTTTCCTCTAGGGATTTCAACTCCCTGTTGGTCCCATTGGGAACAAGAAATATTATAGACATAACAGATGTAATGGATAGTTTTGCAAATCTAATGACATCTAGTATTGCCAAAAGATTCAATTTTATGTTTATGCTTTTTAGACTAGACCTTCTTTTATTTATAATGGGTTTCAACAATTGTGTCTTCAAAATGTCGAAAGTAGAACTCTCAGCTTAGGATGATTTCACTCTGTTCCAAGCAATATCAGAACTAATAAAGTCAGCAGGAGGCACCATTTTGAATTAACTCTGAGCATTATTACATTTTTTATTATTTCCACTTTATTAGTCTGGAAATCTCAAGATAAAGCCAATTTTCCATTATACTAAGAAGAAAACTCATGCTGTAAAAGAATAAACACATAAATAAATAAAACAGTATTGTCCTCATTTTACAGAGAGGGATCTGAAACATTCCAACGACAACAACAAAAATGAACCAAAAAACAAGACAACCACCACCAACCAAAACAATGCTAAAAGAACATTTAAAGTGTCAGACAAGTGGACAAGTAAAGCTGCAAAACAAACCAGCTTTCCTGAGTTTTATACCTTCATCCTAAATACAAAAATAAACTTCCTGCATTGGTCAGGTAGTAGCAACCCTTTCATTTGAAGGGATAATGCCAAGAAAACAGCATCCTCATGTGTTTCTTACCTTGTAAATACATTCATGGTACAGCTAATACATTTTCAGTTGTGTTTGATTTCACTGAGCCCTGACTGAAACCCAGTAACTCCTTGTGGCTCCAGTACATTTTGGGATGTTTTCTGAGCTGTCTGTGGCAGGCAAAACCTTGTCATCTCAATCTGTACCTGTCTTGTCACAACTTTTACACTTCATGAGAGAGTCTCCTTTTCATTGCTAGATGTGTTTTGAAAGTGCCTTCCCAAACTGAAAGCAGAGCTCCATAATGGACTTCATTAAGGTAGAACTGTTGTCTCCTAGGAGGCTTCAAAGCATTTTTCTCTGTCCTGCATGTTGCTTTATCTGGCAGACAGGCATGCCCTTATACAAAAGGGCATTCCATAGATAGATGTTTCACACTCAAAAAATTTTTAAATAAAATATCACATAAAATATAGCTTTCTAAACTATACTCTGCCTGTCACTTCCCTTAATCCGTTAACTCTCAATGATACAGAAAGCTGGGTCTTCTTTTACTCTTTCCTTGTGAGTGCTATTTTTGAACTTTCTTCTAAAATCATGTTAACAGGGAAGAGATTTTAAATTATTTTCCCTCTGCTTCTCCTCCCCAACCCCCACTTCCAAAGTATAATATTTGTTTATGGTTTTATCCTTAGATTTTAAAAGTGTTACTTACCTTCATCCAAACTTTCAAGATTCCTAGATTTGCATACCAGGCTAAACTTTCCAGCTTGATTGACACCTACATCTAACCTCTATTACCCTCTTTGTGCATCAGAGATGGATCTTCTGTGGCGTACTGCCAAACCAATCTCATCTTCCCACTAGGGAATGCATCAAGGTGGGGCTGAACACATAAGACTGGTAAAGTATGTGGCTACCATGTTATCCGCAAGGTGAAAACCCAGCTGAGCTGGAGCCAATAGGAGTTTCACTTATGACTGCAGTACAGATGCAGCCTTTGATAGTTCTTTGTCATTTTTTCTGTCATCCCACTGTAGAATCTCCTTTACTGTGCAAGTGACAGCTTCTTCCTAAAACAGGGTTCCTGACTGAAGTAGAAAAACAACAACAACAACAACAAGAACACCCACACTGCTAACTTTTTGTAGGTAGGTAACTACATAGCTATGAACTGGCAACGAGAATCACAGGGTACGGGACATTTTCCTGAAAATGGAGGTCTCCCTCATTGTTCAAGACAGCTCTAAGGCTCTGATATGTCTGAGCCTCTGAGCAGGGAAATGAGGATGAGAATGGAAGTCTTGGAAGTCTTAAATGGAAAAGATTTATTTTTTTTTCTTATAGTAATTAAGAAAAGCTAACAGTCCCACAGACTTTTTTTTTTTTTTTTTTTTCTCTACACGGCATGCTGATGTAATTCTTTCAGATGGGGAACTTAATCCATTCCTGTCTGGAAAGAAAAGTTAATCCTCTTGATTATTTCACACATCTTACCCTTCCCAGGAGCACCAAGAGTTAGGCAGTGGATGGCTCTTTTACAAGAACCTCATCTCATCTGTTCATCCCCTTGGCCACTCAGTCCTGAGGACTTTAACTTGGCTATGCTATTGTCCCAAATTTTAGGGGATAAATAAGGCTGTGCTCTAACAACCCGATCATCATCTAACAAGATCTAGGAAAGAGAAAGTTTAGAGAATCCTTCCTGCCACCCATAAAAAAAGAAAAGATTATAAAGTGCAGGTGCATCCATGTTAGTTCACAGGTAGAAGAAAGAGCTGAACAGCTCAGCTTGGCTGGTGGGGGGAAGGAGAAGAGAGGCAGAAGATAAGTATGTACTATTTCCCTTTGGAGAGACCTCTTCCCGTGCATAGTTTTTGCCCTATTAAAGGAGGTGCTGTGTTTTTCAGGTGCCTTTTTCTTTCGCCACCAGTTTTGCTATTACCATTCCAAACAAGGTCAATTTTCTGCCTGCTGTGAACCAGTTATTCTCTTCCTCCAGTTTGCTCAGCCGTAGTTAACCATAATCAATGATGGAAAAGCTGTCACAGTCATGATTGAGATGAATGACACAGGTAATGCTCAATCTCTGAAAGCCCAGCTTTCATGAGACTCATGTGGAGAGTGCTGTTCATGACTCAGTTGGATGCTGTCTTCCTTGTCAGTCAGTCTCTACCCTAATATCATGGCATGGTGAGAAAAATTGAGGTTTTGTGCTGTCTGCACATGATGTTGCTTTGGCTATTTAATAAATCCTGAAGAATACATTTATAATTTCCCTGTCTTTGCATACAGTCCCACATAGACACACAGAGTGCTCTACTGCACACCAAGCTACAGGTATTTCAGTCTTGCAGTGTTGAAATTGCCCATCTCCACTTATAGCTTTGCAAAGAGCAGCTAGCTGTTTAAAATAGTCATCTGAATAAAAGAGGGAAATAACTAAGCTGTCCACTCCTAAGCTACTTATCTACAATTGAAGGCATCTACAATTGAGGGTGTCTACAATTGAGTTCATTTCCCAGCTTCCAAGACAAGACACTCTACATGGGTTATGCTGAGCAAAATAATGTTTTGTAAGGGGTTTTGATCTGTTTCCAGATGACCCAGTGGGGGCCTTGGGCACAGTGCAGTCCTGTCTGTGTTGTCAGCTGTGCATGAAGCAATTAGAAAAGCTGGATTGACTTAGCCTGTTTGGAGAGCCATGCAAAAAGTTTTTACTACTTCCAGACCTGGACTAAAATTGGCTGTAATGCTTAAGTCTGTGTAGATGAAACAGCTTACTTATAGCCCAAAATGCCACTCCCTGGCATGGGGATTTCATCCTTTCCTTGTCCCTAGGAAAGTCATGTATATTTGGAAACAATATAAACTAAGGATTTAAATATCTGGGCTGATTTTTTGAGGTGATGTGCAATCACAGTTTTCATTGACTTAAATGTGGGCATTCACCTGAAAAGTGAAATCAAAGTCATACCATTTAGGTTCAGCTTTATTTCTTTCTGCTTACCTGCCCAACAATGATGAAGAGGCACTTTGTATAAGTGAGTGAGCATTGGAGGTACTCTTAGTGAAACATCTGTTTACTGAATCTATCTATAGAGGCCTCATTACTGAATTACCGATATTACTTATAGTATAAATTATTTCTCTTCTGCCATAGTGTTGTAGAGATAGTAGACTCTTTTGTATGCAAGCAGCATCCGAGTTTGAAGGACCAAATTTTGCCTTCACTTCCACTGATGGAAAACGTGAATAAATCCGGTTAAGTTGCCAGAGTAATTCTGGCTTTACCTTAAGGCAAAGGTAAACAGAATGCAGCTTCTTGCTGACTAAATAAAAAGTTAAAAAATACTTTAAACCAGCTAATTTAAGGCAACAGGGAGGCTAACACTGACAAATCATTTCTGTATTACACCTAGTAATATGCTTTGCAATTAGAATGGAATGTAAGATCCCAAAACAATGGAATCACTTGTCCATGTGGGATATAATCATCTCCGAAGTGACTCAGCTCTCAGGCCTGAGCTGAGAAAACAATTTTTTTAAATAAGATTTTAATGTTACTCTTTAAACTCTGGTAGGTTAAAATGACCAACATCAGGCTATCCATCTCATTTTAGCTGATGTAGTAGGGATGGCATAAACATACTTTTGGAGTTCTTACAGAAAACTGTTCCTGTATCTTTTGTTCCTTCACTGCTGAGCATGCTGCAGTCTAGCACAGGCACACACCATGGTTTAGGAAAATGGCTAGGTTATTTTGGGCTGCGGGATACAGATGAGAAATTATAGGGCCCTGTTTGTGGTCATGAAGCCGAGAAGCAGTTCTTTGTGATATTACACCCTGACATCATCCTCCAAAGCACTTTGTACAATGTCTACATTGACAAAATCTTGTTTTAATTCCTCAGGGGGTACCTTTTTTTCAAGTTCCTTTCCTGTGAAAAAGTTCTTAACAATGTATTATTGTTATTATATTATTATATCTAATTGTATAATTATTATATTAGAATATGATGATGGCATCAGGCATTAATAGGACCCACTTGCCCACACTTACCAATTTACAGTCATAATTCCTTTGTTCAGGATGAAGTTAAAAATGTCTTTCATTCTGAGAAAATATTTGATGTTTTCTGTCTTGGAAAGGGATGGATTTAAATGTTTTCCTGATTTGAGACCACAGGTTCTACTCCAGATTCTCCCCTGTACCCAAATCAATACTGAACCTCCTGGTTCATTGTATGCCTATTGAAAAATTGCAGCAATCTTTATTGTTCAGCTGGAATGAGAGTGCTGTATAATTAAATTAGAGCAAGGCAAACACTGCAGGAAAGTTTCTGTGAATAAATACGTTTAATCAGTTTATTTCCATTAAGATCAAGTGAACGTCTCTTGTGTATTCAGTTGGTCTTGCTACTTCATTGTTGTGCAACTAGCACAAACTTGAAAGGAAAATTTCAAAGCTACATGAACGCATTTTTCCAAAATTCAAAAAATTTAATCCTCACATGCTAATATACGCATTGCAAGCAATCCACCAATCATGGAAAAGGAAACATTAACCTTTCAAAGATATTCAGGTTGAACTTGAAAATATTTGTGATCAATCCACAAATTCAAAACATGAAATAGTGTCATTACAATACATTACAATACAAAAGCTTCTGGGGGTAATACAATTTCATGATGAATATCCAGCTAGCAGGTTAAGGAATTTCTCTTTAATACATATGACAAATAATAATAACAACAAAATGTAAATATACAATCTTCCCGACTGTTGCCACAATTAAGATGTAAAAAAGATAAATGAGAAATCTGTTAGCACATATAATTCACTCTCTACTTCCAGGCTGATTTGCCTCCCCAGATGCCTTTTATACTTCTTGATTTTTGTGATTCTAAATTTAAATTTCTTCAAGCCATACAGTATCCATCATGTTCTTTAGGAGGCTATTCTTCAACCTATTGGAACATAAAAGAAATATTTTTTCCAGATTTGCTGAGTGGATTTTCCTCTGCTCAGTATTATTCAGTGATACCAGATCATATTTCCTTTTACAGTCCTAAATAATTTATTTGATCCTTTTTATTTATATTCTTTGCCTTACTTGACCTCCTTTTACCCCAGCTATTCAGTTCTTTTATGTATGTATGTGTGTATTTGCTTATTTATTTATCAGGAGTCAGTCCATCTGTCTCTTAATCATTTGTTGCTGCATTTCCCTGAGTTCTTTCAATTTATCCATTTCTTTCAGGCTCTAAGATGCCTGTGTCTTTATGTTCTTAGGGTGGGCAAACTCTTCATTGATTTAGCACAGCCTCTTCAGTACAATATTTTTTGGTTTTCGAACACTAATATACACCATTGCTTTCAGTGTACAGTCAAATGCCCGTGCTCTGGCAACTGTGAAATAAGGAAAGAAGTAAACTAGCGTGTTAAGATGTTTCAACTAGCATGTTATGATGTGGGGATAGGACAAGGGGTAATGGCCACAAGATAGAGCACAGGAAGTTCCGCAGCAACATGCGAAAGAACTTCTTCACAGTGAGGGTGATGGAGCACTGGGACAGGCTGCCCAGGGAGGTTGTGGAGTCTCCTTCTCTGGAGATATTCAAGGCCCGTCTGGACGCCTACCTGGGCAGCCTGCTCTAAGAAACCTGCTTTGGCAGGGGGGCTGGACCTGATGATCTTTTAAGGTCCCTTCCAACCCCTTCGATTCTGTGATTCTGTGATTTATACACACCCTCTCAATATTCAGCAGCAGCAAGGGCAAGCACCTCATATGCCCCAAACAAAGAAGGAGGTCAGACACAGCAACACAGGTTTCTTGTCCTGCTTCAATCTGCACTGAATAGGTTCAGGGCTGCTCAACATAACAACCAGGAAACCATTTGAGACATTTGAGTTGCTTCTCTTTATACTCCCTGTTTCTCCATTTATTCACCTGCAAATCCTTCTCCTTATTCCCACCCCAAAGAACCCCATCCCTGTATACTCCTTTCTCACTAGCACTAGTTTTGTTGACCTTATACCTTTATTTAGTATTTAATTCCAGTAATTCCTGCCTTAGTCATCAATTCCACCCAATGGGCACCTTCTGTTACATATAGCGTCCTACAGTTTTACACATGCTGTCCTGTTAGTGGTGCACCAGGCAGGATGGACTATATACACATACCTTACTCTTCTTTTGTTAACTGCATCCTGCAGTTCCTGTAAATTCAGAATATTTAAATTTTGTTTTCATACCTGAATTCACAGTGATGTATAATTTGCAGGCCCCTTATCCCTTACCACTATGTTCTCACCTTCCTTTGGCAGCCAGGAGGCCCAACCATACCCTGGGGCGCATCAGGCATGACATTGCTAGTCAGTTGAGGGAAGGGATTGTCCTGCTCTGCTCTGTGCTGGTGTGGCCTCACCTTGAGTACTGTGTGTGGATTTGGGTGCCACGGTATAAGAAAGATATAAAACTGTTAGAGAGTGTCCAAAGGAGGGCTACAAAAATAGAGAAGGGTCTGAAGGGCAAGATATATGAGGAGCAGCTGAGGCCCCTTGGTTTGTCCAGCCCAGAGCAGAGCAGGCTGAGGGGAGGCCTCATGGCGGCCTGCAGCTCCCTCACGAGGGGAGCGGAGGGGCAGGCGCTGAGCTCTGCTCTCTGGGGACAGCGACAGGATCCGAGGGAACGGCATGGAGCTGGGACAGGGGAGGGTCAGGCTGGGGGTTAGGAAAAAGTTCTTCACCGAGGTATTTGGGCACTGGGACAGGCTCCCCAGGGAAGTGGACACAGCACCAAGCTTCCCTTTCCTTTCTTTGCCTTTCCTTACCTTGCTTTGCCTTGCCTTTCCTTTTCATTTCTTTCTGTCAGGCAGAACCACTGTCATCCCTGGGGCTGGGCCTTGTGAAGAGGATCTCATCTGCGAGAAACTGGCTTGCCTTCCACCAGTGCAGCATGGCAGGGTTCACGGAGCACTCAAAGTCCTCCTATTTAGTAAGCATGAGACACAGATGTAACGCTTAATTTAGTGCAGCCCTAACCAAGTGGTCTGTGTTCTGAATCAGCCTTTCACATTTTTAAATGTTGATTTTCATTTAGGAATGCAAAATACTATTTGAAGTTGTCACTCTTTGGCTTTCACTTTATCTCAAAATTCCCATGTATTCAAATTTAAAAAGGAGCAAAATTAGTAAACAGCAGAATTTATTGTCCATAACAGTCTTTTAATTGTGATCAGTGTTGGGGAATTTATATCTTAATAGTTAATATTAAAATATAAAAGAAAATTCTCTGTGATTTCTTCCTTCTGATATAATCTCTCACACCCAGTACATCCTCATGCAGGGTATTCCCTGCAGTTACTATCAATATTAAACTGATAGTTTAATTAATAATGATAGTAACTATCAGTTTACTGTCAGTATTAAAACACTGATGTTCAGAAAGGAAGGACAATTTTCCTGCCTTCCCTTGATTAATAGGAACTGTCTTCCCTTAATGCCCCTTGCAACTTAATTGATAAAAGCTATCTTTTTCAACCTAGTTGCACTAGTGGTTAATATGTATGGCACGACCTTACCATTTGCTCTCTGTACAAAAGTAGGGAAATATTAAAAAATGAAAAATTACTGAAGACAAGAATGCTTTTGAAAGGGGAAAGAATCTGCAAGCTTATCCCATTTACCTGACTCTCCCAAGAGTACAAAATTTGGATGGATGTGTGAAGATTTTCTGATGACATTCCAACATGACTGGGTTTTGCTGAGACAGAATCCAGGCACCGAAGTATTTCAGTGCTGGGCAAAAATGAAAAATAATGTTAAGTGGAGGAGGTACAAGCTTTTGTTTTTGTTTGTGAAGCTCCAAAGAGCTTGAAGTTTGGCCTGAATTTTGAATACATTTTTAGGTTTTGTATTTTATTAATTCAGACCAGTTAATCTACTCTTAACAGCACATTCCATATTTCCATATAAAAGACAAGACTTCTGAGGCATGCCCTCCCAACATTTACTCTGTATTTTAGCTGCTAGGAGAGCTGGAATTTTTAAGTTATTTTTATTTTATTTTGTTTTTCTCTTTTACCCTCCAGATGTAAAAGATTGGTGCATCCTCTCTTTTCATTTGTTATTCTTGGTCAGGCAGTGAACTGTATATAGAGTAAAAGTGGACAGTAATAGTTCAGAAGGTTGTTTTGTTTCCTGGAAGTATGTGAGCAGTTAAATGTTAGAGGTGCAAGAAGACTGCTTTGATACAGCCCTATACTAGGTGCTGGGAATACTTAATGTTGTTTTTATGCCATAGGCATTGTCTTCGTTTTGTCTGGAATATTATTGCTGATACCCCAGCAAATAGTCCAAAAGAACATCTACATTAAATGGGCAGGGCTCTGGATGTCAGAAGCGAGACCACAGGAGCTGGCCACAGAACTGGTGCAATCCATTGCCCAGTCACGTGTGGGACCCTCACCTCCCTGTATCTTGTTTTCCACCCTGACAATGAGGGAACTAACACCTGCCTCACAGTGACATGGCAAGGGTGATGTAAGTGCTGCTTTTCTGGGAAGGTCAATGTCTAAGAGAGACCAAATATAGTGTCATGCTCAAGGGTACCCAGCAGCATGAGGCTACTGTGTGAGCAGAAGACAATGAGCCTGGAAAGGCCTTTTGCACAGAACAAGGGTTGGGGCAGAGCAAACAAGGCTTGGACTCAGATCAGGGATGCCCCTCATTGTACGATGCCCCTCTGGCATCTATGCTGTCTCATGCCTGTGCTCTGCACTAATAACTTGACCATCCTGGGAGCCTTTAGCAAGTACAACTGGGAAAATCCTGTGCAAGTGTGCCAGAGCAGGATCCTGCCAATGTGGGAGCAGTTTCTGCATAGCTGAGATGAAAAAATCTGCCTTCAGGAGCCAAACAGCTTGAGCTGGCTGAGTCCCCATGGGGGCTGGAGTCCCTGCAAGCAGGCTCATGCTGCCATAATGCAGGCACCCACCAGACAGTACTAGTGAAAGAACCCCATTTAATGTGGGCATTACCTGCTAGAGCTGCATTGGGAAATGTCGGGAAAGATGAGTCTTGGCTAACGTGTTTATAGTTGGTAAAGCTAAGGGTAGGCAGACTAATAGCTGTGGTGGTGCACCATATATCAATGATTTCTTTTGCCGATCTGGGAAAGGTATACACTTATTCATGCCAGGATCACTAATGGCTGTGCTCACATTTCCTTTGCTGTTTGTCTCACTAAGATTGAACTGGGTTCCATTCCTACTTCTGCCTGCAGATTTAGCTGTGAAAAAGCAGATGAGACAAGTTTGGATCTCAACAGTAAGCAGAGCTCCCATATGAAGCACAAATATTTCACAATGTTGTAATTAGACTGCACTAAGGGAGCCCAGTGAGTAAACCATTTTTATTAGCATCATTATTTTGCTAGTTTTAGGAGGGAAAAATGTGAAATATGTGCTTTAATGTTTTAACTGTCTTCAGACATATTGCTATAGGTACACAGAAACGACAGAATGAGCAGAGGCTAGAGCTAAGAGGGATCTGGAAGCCATCTCAAGAGGTCATCTTAACCCATCTTTCTACTCCAAAATAGAATCATTTATACCCAAAGCACCCCTAACAGTGCTTGCTTTGTCTGTTCTTCAAGAACTACAGTAATAAAGATAGCACTGATTCCTACAGGAAACTTTCTCAGTCCTTCACTAACATTAATTTCCCTTACTTCCTAATGCATTGCCTCCTGTGCTATCTACCAAGTGCACAGACAGATTAATTCCTTGTTCTTGCAGAATGCCTTTACATTCCAAGTTACATCTTCCTTACATCTCTCTGAGATGGATAATTATTCCCCCCCCCTTTTTTTTTTTTTTTTTTTTTTTACTTTTAGTCTCTTCTATATATTTTTTCTAGATCTAGATCTCTAGCTTTCTGATTATCATCAATCTCAGATCAAATGATCTTCACTCTTCTTGAAATCTCATGTCTGAAACCAGACTCAGTATCCCGGCTGAGGTCTTATGAATGAAGGTGTCTTCTTCCTCTTGTAAGTCATGCCCTTTTTCTTACAGTTAAGGATGATGCTATAGTTTTGGAACATCATCGATTTCCATAATCTGAAGCTAGCGATTTAAATTTACCTCATGACTCATTGTGGTCTTAACCATATTTCTTGACCAGTTCTGTTCTGTTTTGTCTGAAATGGAGTATTTCTTCTTGACTAAATTGTCATGTACTTCAGCTTACTGAGTTGCCTTTTTAATTTCAGACTGGTATCCCTTTTTAGAAACACCACTTCTTGTTCTGATAGTGTTTTCTGGAGAGATGCAGCCCTTCTCAGCTTGACATCATCTGCAAATTTAGTAAGTGCTCTGTATCCCATCAGTGAGTCTATGAATGGAAGTATAGACAGCAGCATAGTACCAGACTTTCTGAAAATGCACTTGAGAGATCCTCCAGTATGACAGAGGACTATGAATCGGAATTTGCTAGGATAGATCTATAACAACGCACAAATATTGTTTAATAGTTAGGCAGGATGTAGTGAGCCGAACTCTCAAGGAAATCCTGAAATATGACCAATTTCTTAAACTGAACCTCAACCAAAACTATTGTTAAGAAATCACTGATTAACCTCAAACTGAACAGATTCAAACTATTGTTTTTTCCTGAAGTGGAAGTGAACATAAACTGTTCTGGGCAGCTCTGTGGGTCTCAGACTGGATTTAAAGGGATTGTTTTCAGTTGCTAATGGATCCAAACTGAAACTTAAGTTAGAGAACTTTTGAACAAAAGATAGTTTTAACTCCCTTTTAAAAATAGTATAGTCCGGATCACATTTCTTTAGGTTACATGTGGAAATGAAGACACTGACAAAAGCCCATCCTAAATCAAGACAAGTTAGAGAACATAGATATAAGATGATGGCAGCATGTGCTGCAGCCAGACTGGGACCAGCCCAAGCTTCTTGGTCATCCTCTTACCTAAATGCAGAGACCAGGACCCTGTTCATTTCCTCATTTGTCCCCAGTTCAGCCCCTGGTGCTCCTGTTTCCACCTCCTTGGAAAGGGGAAAGAAGTGAAATTTCTTCCTCAGGCTTGTTTTTGTGCTTAAGTAAACTCATACATTGAAGTTTGTACATGACCATGTTTTGTGTTAGGGTACCCTTCTTCATCTGCCACCACCACAGCAAATCAAGTGGAAAGCAGTTCTCAGCATTTTTAAGTTCTTCTTAAAAGCAAACATAAATATGCAAGGAAGATAATTCTGCTGCCACTACACTATTTTAAATCATGGATCAAGTCTGTCATTTGGGAAGTAAAGCAGAGAGTGAGAATTGCCTCTTCTTTAGTAGCAGAAAATGTCATTCTACCTTGTGAGATATCATTTTTTACATGCATGGATAACAAAGCTTCAAGTGACAGTCTTCATGCCACTAGAGAAAGTATATAGAGCATGGGAGCTGCCAGAATACTGACCTTCTGATGCTTTCAGTCAACGTTACTGAAGGCAAAGCACATCAAGCCGTCTTTGTGAGGCCTAGCACCCATTGGTTTCTTGCATGTGATCAAGGAAAGGGATCGTATAACACAGTATGGCTTTCCCATCTGTTAATTCATATTGTTTTGTTGAAGTGTAGAAGGGGAAATACTTAGAGGATTATTTAAAGGGGATAGACAATTTTGAGTATCAGGACTGCTATTGAAATGGGATTTTCAATGCTTGCATCAGAACTGTGCTATTTCCTCTTCCATAATTTTGCTAGCTATTCCACAGATGCCACAACTGGGAGTTTGTTTATAATTCATTCCCTAAGCTTTCCTCTGATTAATTTTATTCTTATTGTTAATCCTTCATTTTCTTTCCTCTTCCCTGGGGTTCAGACAAGGCTGACTTTTCTCATGGGTGATTAACAAACTGGTCCATAAAAATTTAAAATGACCCTGAATGCTAATCCAACTGTTAAAACAGATTTAATCTTAAACTGCTAGGTGGTTTTGGGGTGTCTAATTGTTTAGAGATATTTAAATGGTAGGAGCTCATCTATGTTGAGGACATTTTTGGCAGCACAACACTGACAGTCTTAGTGGATGGGATTCATTTGGGGAAAAATCTGGAAGAAATCAGGTAAATCCAAGCTCTAAAAATCTTTAGAATGTGTCAAACCAGTTTTTTCTTTTGAAAAAGTGTTGCCATCCTGAGAATAGCACTTGCCGGAAGAGACATGCTTTTCATGTCTAAACCTAATGAGCTAAAAGAAAAAGAAACAGCCAGAAGGACCAAACTGTAGGCAGACTTCTCTGATGGAGAGATGCCAGAGGCTTTGGGGTCTGTTAGGGACTTCATTGTGACTTGTTCCATTTCTCCTGGAAGGTGCTTATACCTTAGAGAGGGTCAAATCTGTCCTGAATTTTTTTTTACCTGGCACTGCCACATCTGACAGTAAATGAGATCTTTTCCTGGGATAAATCAGAGTAGCTTCATTTTAGTCCATGGTTGCTACTCTGTCCCGTGCATGGTCTTCACAGCCTCTGCTAGAAAATAATCTTGCACAGGGATTCACTGTGTAATATCTCACATCTGCAGCAAAGCACAAAAGGGCAGCTGTCTCTCTGCAGATGAAGAGGAAGGCTGCTCTTCACTAAGGGGCAGCGCACAGAATGTACAAACCCTACCTCTTCTCAGTACCATTAGCTACATACCCCCTAGTAAGTAATGCTAATTTATACAGGGCTGCCTAATGAAATCAGTGTCCATGCAGTGATCTTTCGCTTTACAACTGCTGCTAAAGGCTATTTGACCATATTTTCCAAAGGTCAGTGCACAAAATCATAGCTGAAAGAAAAAGGCACTGGAGTAATTTGCTCTGTCCACTAAGGATTGTGGTGACCTTCCTTTTAAGAGGGTTTTAACCTAGTTATTGGTGATATGCTTTACGTTATCTTAAGAAAAGTTGCTTTTTCTGTGATTTGGGCAAAGGATTCCAGACTCTTTGTGAGACATTTTTTCCACTGCAATTAAGCGGTGCTTGTTTTTACAACCGAGTTGAGCTAAAACAAATGGCTACTTCTTTACAGGAAATAAATATACAATTGCAACAATAAAAGTCAGCCATTGTTTCTGCCGAAGTGGGTCTCAGCAGAAACCGTTGCTGAGCAACCAGCCCTAGCAGGAACCCAAGCCTGGGCTAGGAGTGTAACCCAAACCTAAACGGGAGTAGATGAGAAGCTACATGTAGGTTGTAGTTTTGGGTCATGACCCGTGGAACAGGAAACATTTTTCCAAGGCATCACAGATGGTCTTCAAAAAAGATTATTTGGTAATCCCTCAGCCCCTCTTGCCATGACAGACGAGAACACTGTCTGCACTGTTGAGCACTGTCTGCACTGTTGGTCAAGTGGAAGGTGTCCCTGCCCATGGCACGGGGGTTGGAATTAGGTGATCTTTAAGGTCTCTTCCAACCTAAACCATTCTATGATTCTATGAGATGAAGCCAAACACTTCATTTTGCTAAGGATGCTTTTTTTCTTAAGTGTTTAAAGTATTAGTTCAACCTCTGCCTTGTTAGTACTTCTGTCTCCACGTGGGCTTAGACACCTGAAATTTCTTGCCCCTAGGCCTAGGCCTCTTGTCTGAATTGTCATAATCCATGTTTTGCTTATCTATATGGTTTAACATAGAGTCACCAAGCTTCTGTGTCCTTAAGAAGGTTACTTCTTGACTACAAACTCTTTATGAAATGAGTCAGTAGTTTGGAACTTGTGATGTACAGGTGTGATCTGTTGCTTGATGACTGAGAAATCTCGGAAGTTAATGAAAATCATGAGTCAGTTTCTGGTGAACAACACAGCATTGGCTGAATGGTCTGCTGAAGACACTACTCTGTCCCTATAGCCTATTGCAGGAATTTAGACAACTAGCTTGTTTTGCACACCTCATTTCTAGATGGGTAAAATTAGGGGAGATGAACACAAACTTGAGGGTAGGATTTAAGCAAGTATGCAGACACCTAAAGATTTAAATGATTTTGATGAACTACTGAATTTTGACAGTCCTCCTTTGTCTTTAGATGTCAAAGAAGCCTTGGAAATTTGAACTTAATTATTTGAGCCTCAGCTCCTCATCCGTGAAATAGAACCATTCTTCTTTTCTCCGTATTTTTGTCATACATACTTAACCTTTCCAAGGCAAGGGTTTCTTTTCAACCTGTGTAATTTAAAGTACATATTTCAGGCTTCTGGATGCTACCAGAGCCAAAAGCTACCATATTTAAAGTTTCTGGTTTCAACCACCAACCAAACAAATAAAGAAGGCTTCACTGCAAAGTCCACTCTAATTTTATTTTGTTCTGCAGGAAATCCTCACAGAGTCTAAGTGAAGAAAAATCTGTGGAACATCTTTCATCCTGAGCCACATGGTGCTGGCCTCCTCAGAGAAAGAGTGAGATGCCTGGGTATATACAGTGCAAGAACGCCTTCCAATGCTCTTATCCAATTTTGAGAAGAACAGAGGGTGACAATATCTAGATTTGCCAGTATTGCCCCTTTCACTTACATAGCCTATCTGAGCATAACCTGTTCTTTGAAAGCAGAAGAAAGCACTATTGGAAAACTGGGGATTTAACGAAATTGAATGATAATTTCAAAAGCTCATTTAGAAGGGCTTACCTGTAGTCTCTTCATAACAGTTGCAAGAAGGTTGTTCGCAATAGGTTGAAATCATCCTGTCTGAAGCATGTCACTTAATGTCAATGCCTGTACAGCCTTTATATTTACCTGTACGTACTGCATGGATAGGGACTAACACATTCCGGGTCCACAAACCAGTCTCATTGGAAAGTGGGAGGAAGATTTATTTTTCAAATAAAATATAATATTATGAGGGTAGGGATCTTTATATAACGGAAAGATATTTTCCTGAGACAGAGAGACTATATTATTAATGTGTCTAAAGGCAGTATAGATATGCCCCAAATATCCTATTTTAAATTCACTTACAAAAACATCATCTTAATCCGATTGATGATCTCTAGCTTCTTATATTTAAATTAGTTTGAGATGTGAGCTGAGTGTTTTATAATGGAAATGCTGGTCAAAAATGCTGAAGTTAAGGTTTCCGGATAGCTTCCATCCTCCAATCTCTCTTCATTCACACGATAATTTCCCTGAAATTCATTTCAAACTGCCAATAGCATCCTTTTAGTATTTATTTTATTTTATTTTATTTTATTTTATTTTATTTTATTTTATTTTATTTTATTTTATTTTTAATTGAGTAAAATAGTTTTCAGTTTTGTGGAAAATGAAAAAGAATATCTCTTCAAGTATTTTTTCATTATTTGTGTTTTTTTTTTTTTTTTTTTATTACTCAATGACATGGATTGCTAAACTACAGGCATGTTTACATAACTGAAAAACAAGAAAACGTTTTTTGAAAGACTAGGTTAAGGGCAGAAAAATAAGAGGCTGACAAAGAAAATGAGAGTTTTAAAAAAATGGTACAGGTAATGTAAATATCAAATTTATGTTAGGAAAAAAAAAAAGACAAAAAAGTAAAAATGAAACCAGAAGTTGTAAGGGAGAGCAAAGAAGAGATGATGGAAACTGGATGGGTAAAGCAGTGGATAATGTGTGGAAATATAAATGGAAATATGCCTGAATTCATATATTCAAGTGGTCCATGTTAAATTTATACAGGTAACTCTATCCAGTATTTCTTGGTATTTTGGTTGCTTTGACCTCACATTCCGTGTGTGTACATACATAACGTGCATATTATGTACTACTCCTCTGTAACATGAAAAGAAGACTTTGAGCAGCTTATACAATTGCAGTAAATGTATGTGGAAAACCTAGAAAACACATTTTTAAGATATTAGTTTTATAAAAATAAATGTGCAACAACCAGATTTTTCAATGAGACCTTTTTTTCAATGCACTTTTCCTAGTCTGTGCAACAGACTCTATTACATTTTCTTCCTGTTTGTCATATCTTAGCTTTACTTTGATTGCCTCAGTTTTCAAGGGATTGTGTCTGAGACACCTTTTCTTTGCCTCTTTTTGGAAGAATAAGAGGGAGAGGGGGACAAAAAAAGAATAAATTGTTGGGATTAAAATCATCTAGTCAGAACAGAACACAGTGATCTTGCCACTGGCATGTCCACAGGCTGGACTCTTGGATTGCTCCCTCAGCCTTCTCACCTGGGAACAAGAAGATGACTATTAATTACAAAGATTAAAATATAAATACTATTTTAATTTAAAGCTCTTATTGCCCAGATAAAAATAACAATTAGTAGAAGAGAGCACTTTGGACTCTTGGACTCTTTCCAGAAGAGACCCAGACATAAAAGAGTCAAACGGAGAGCTACCAAGATGACCAAGGGACTGGACCACCTTTCCTATGAGGAGAGGCTGAGAGAGCTGGGACAGCCTGGAGAAGAGGCTCGGGGGGGATTTTAGCAATATGTATAAATACCTGAAGAGAGATTTTAAAGAAGATGGACCCAGGCTCTTCTCAGTGGTGCTCAGTATCAGGACAACAGGCAAAGGGCAAAACCACAACATGAGAGGTTCCCTCTGTATATAAGGAAGCACTTCTTTACTGTGCAGGTGATGGAGCACTGGCACAGGTTGCCCAGAGAGGCTGTGGAGTCTCCCTCTTCGGAGATCTTCAAAAGCCACCTGGATGTGGTCCTGGGCAACCTGCTATAAGTGCCCCTGGTTGAGCAGTGGGGACTTGGACCAGTCGATCCCCAGAGGTCCTTCCAACCTCACCCATTCTGTGATTCTGTGATATACAACCTATGGTCTAACAACAAGAATTGGGTCCCTACCTGACAATTGCATCTCTGGAAATCCCTGACAGCTGTAACAAATTTCTGTTTCAGCACTAACAATAATTATTTTGCTGAACTTATATACTGAAAATGTATTTTTCTCTGTAGCTAGTGCTGTTGTGTTTTATTTCATGCCAGTTGGACATGTGACAAGTCATTTTCTATCTTTTAAAAGATGCATTCCAGAGGGCATTTAGCACACAATGTGAGTGTGCTAAAAGTGTGAGTCCCATCACTTTAGAAGACAGAAGAGTTTAAAAAGAAGCTCTGTTTAACTGAATCTCCCTAGATATTTATCCATGGCTCTGCAGACTAATGGGACAGATATCTTGTGCTTGAGCAGGGGCAGGGTACAAAGGTGCATTTCCCTGTCCAAGCATGGCCTCCCAAAAGGCTGCAAAGTGTGGTACCCCTAATGCACCAGATTTGGGAAACTTCTTCCAAAAAGGAACATGAAGTTCTTGTGCCTTGGACATGTACTGCAGTCCCTAGAGGTCTGTAGCAAGAGTTTCGGGGTGCCAAAACTCATACGATTGCAGGGCATTTAGGCTATTCCTAAACCTTTAAGATTTTTGCAGTTTTCACCACTTTGTGCACAAGAACAATCTTGAGTAAGGCCTGTTATGGATATTTAAAGGTTACTTATGGTGCCAGTTGATGCTGCAGGCATTTGAGAGCTTCCCTTTCCCCTGCTCTTCCTCACACTGTTTATGACAGCTCAAAAGGTATGCAAAATGCTGCAGAACAGAAGGTCTTATCTTTTCACATGAGGACAAAAACATCAGTATCTAACCCTGAAATTTGGAAAAAGAGAGGGGGAGATCTGAAAAAAAAAAGTGATTACATCAAGTTCTCACAATGCAGAGCACAGGAATATTAGAAGAGGAAAAGGCAGAAAACCTGTGGGTGGGATGAAACACGTGACTGCCATTTGCAGACACTAATAATCAAACCAAAGGAATGTTATTTTGTATTTTGGCAGTATTTGGGTCAAAAAGACCTGAGAAAGAAAAAAGCTGATGCCATATGACTCTGTTCTACCCACTAAAGATTTCTCACTGTCAACCATGAATAAAACTTGTAATAAATAGCACTTTGAAATTATAAAACAGCTAGTATTGAATCTTTTTTTCCAAGAAAATCCCCACTACCTCTGGTCACTTTCAGAATTTGCCATTTGCTAATGAGAAGCCAAGTCTTTGGAGCAGTCAAAAAAGAAAACAGAGGTATTCAGTCCCTTGCAGGAGGAGTCCCTCAATCATTCCCCAAACACCTGGGAAAACATCCCTGTATCGCAGGAAAGCATAAGTTAGGATGTTACCATGGTAGGAAATATATTTTTAACACCGGTCTTTTAACTTACAAACAGGAATCCTGTGAGGATTGTTCTACTCATCCTGATGAGCTGAGTGCCTACTTGCTTCTGGCTAGGCACCTGCCAGCATTTTAAGGCAACTTAAGACCTTTGCAAATGTAGCCCATGGCTCCTAACCATTGCAGTGTTCTTCAGAGAGATGTTGGTTGCCCTGAGCTCCCACTGGGTTTAATTTGATGTGAAAACACTGGAAATCCTCAAATGAGAGACATGTCAATAATAATGTTGGGAGAAGTCTTTCCAGCTTTTCAGAAGACTGCTCCAAACAGCCATGCTTTTCGGATTAGGAGGGAACAGTCAGTGGTTAGGATTTGCTTTGGCTCTGCTTTAACATTTGATAAAAAATATTCCCACTGGGAAAATGTTTAAACATACATATATCCAAATTGCAGACCCTTCTAGTCTGCTGTTTTGGAAGAACAACATTTCTGGATTGGGGTGGGTGCAAAGGGGAGGTGGGGATGGAGGGATAGATGGATGGACATTTGCTTCCGCTTTTCTTGCTGGTTTCAGTGACTTGCAAATAACTCATGTAGAAGGTAGAAAAAAAATACACACACACACACACACACAAAAAAACACCTTAGGGCAAAAGTATAATGAACTTTGAATGTGGTTTGAAATCAGGGATTGCAGGATTTAATGGGTGAAATAATGGTTTCATACTAGTGAAATAATCATACTAGTGTATTAAATGAATGATTTGGATTCCAGATTTTAGCATCCTGTCTGCTTCATCTAACCTGTTTCACACATCCTTTATCCAAAGAAACTTGAGCAAACAAGGAAGTAACAAAAGCCTGCCAAAATCTTAATGTATGATATTCCTCCAATCTTCTCTGCCTTTTTTGAGTTTGACAGCAAAAGAAACAACACAAAGCAGAAGCAAGTCATAATTGTTTTATGCCTGCACTTCCCTGGCCCCTGTGTGAATGAAGTTTGTACCAGGAAGCTGTGTCAGCAAAGGGAAAAACTGATGTGACTGCAGCTCATCTTTACCAAGCCTATTGTAAATTCTGGTAATAGCAGCGTTAGGATTTCAGATACTCATTTTAAAGGCATGAAGAACAACTGCTCTCCCCATTCTGTCCCTTTCCTTATCTAACTGGAAGGTTCAGATTCTCAGCTGATATAAACTGTTGTAGCATCACAGATATGAGTGAAATGTTTACTCCATCTGAAGATCTGATTCACAGGCACTGAGTAAAGAACAAGAGAAAAAAAATCACCTCCTAGTACACTGGAATATTCAGAACTCGCTGATTTCAGCAGTCTGGCTTATAAGAAGTGTTAAGAAAGAGCAAATAATATAAGCCATTGCTTAAATTTACCGTCACACAAAGTAGGGAATTCTACTCATTTAGAGACTCCGAACATTGTTAAAAAATGAAAACTCACTCTGCAAAGACAAGATGACTATATTTAAAAAGTCCTGTGCAAAGACCTACGTGAAGCTTGGCTCCAGGACCTAACTCTTGCAAAACATGAGTGGTAATTATTACGCTTGTTGTATTAGCAGTTTTAGGCACACAATATTCAGCAAAGTTATTGCAGTTTTATTGCCAAGTTTTAGGATATTGTTTTTACTACTGCAGTGCTTGCAAATTTTGTCAATAAGAAGTACTTTGATCAGTTGTTAGTTTGCTGTCATCATAAAAGAGAACACTGAATTAGTATAACAAGTATATTAGTAGTAAAGAGATTAATTTGTCAGGGTCCAAAAATAAAAATAAAATTAAAAAACCCACAAGCAAAACAAAATGAAACTAAACAAAAAAACCAACAAACTCACCTGTATTTCTTGAGGCTCTAGGAAGTGACATCGCTGGGAATTCTGGGTCACATTTAAAGTCTATCCAGCCCAAAATGTTCCTTATTACATGGATCAGTGGCAAATACTTAAGGTGAATGTAAAAAACAGGGAATAGATAGGGTGTCTCTTAAGTGGTGTCCCAAGGCAGCTTCTTTAGAAATGACAAAAACTAGATGTTGCATCATTTCCATTATGTTTTACACCACACCAGTGGAGCTATCTCCAGGAGCTGCGTAGGACAGTTTTGAATATATTTAAACTTTCACTCACCTCTACATCTTGCAATAGTTAGTTTTGCAATTTACTTGTGGATTGTGTTAAAGGTAGTTTTATTTGCTTGCTGTTCCTGTTAAAAGCATTGGGGTGTTTCTAGTTCTCATATTCACTTAAAATAGCTTGTAGTTACTGCTCATTTGTCAGATTTATACTGGTTAAGTTTGTATAGACCTCTTTGATGATTTCTTTTAGTCTTAAATTTTCTTTTCCAAAATGAAGAGCTGCATGCTGTCCCCACATGGTAACTGTTCTGTATTTCTAATCACTCTTCTCATGACTTTGGAACTCCACTGTACTGTTGTCAAGTGGATTGGACAGTTTTCAAGATGTGGGTATGCTGTTATTTTATACAGTGGTGCAAAGATATTTTCTGGTTTATTCTCTATCCAATTCCTAATAACTTCTAACATTATATTAGCCTTTATGATCATTGCAGAACATTGTGCTAGCATTTTCAGAGAACCATCAAATATTTTCTGATTGGTGATAGCTAATTTAAAAACCATCATCATTTAAGCTTGCTTACATGCGAGGTTTCCCTTGTGTATTATTCTGCATTTCTTCAACATCTCAATTTCTTCTGCCATTCTTGTGCCTGGGCAAATCATTTCCTAAAAATTAATACTTAGAAAAATTACATTTTGGAAAAGTCAAAAATAAAGAGTTAGACCTTTCTTAGTCAAGATATTTTAGTCCAAAATTAAATGTTATTTATTTATTTATTTATTTATTTTCTGAGATGACATTAAGCTGACTCTACTTTGAGTCACCATGATGCTTCTTGGCAATTACAGCAAAAGATCATTCATTCCTCTGTTATTTCTCATGTACACTGTTCCAGAGCTGGGCAAGGATTTCCATATCAAGCAAGCTGTATCTGAGGGAATTTACAGAGAAAGTCATTCAGGTGAACTGTGTTGGGTTTATCAAAACACAATATACTCAGAAAGTGAATTTTGTATTTGCAATTATGGGTTGTAGCCTTAGGAATACACTTGTGTTCGTTGAAAAAAAATCATGTGATTTATATCAAATTTAAAGAACAGTCTAAATTCTGACTGTTAAATATTCTTAATGAGTCACTTAGCAGCAGCTTCATACTGGGACTCTGAAGTCTTATTCTGATGCTGAACTTAACAAGCTGTCAGCAACCCACTCAAAAAATGTAAAGTTAAATAACTGCAGAATTGGCTTTCAAGACTTTTTCACTGTTTGTATTCTGCATCAAGCAACAATAAACTTGAGGAATGGGCTTCTCAGTACTGAGGCAGAAAAAATAGAAAAATAAATCAGAAACATATTTCCTAGGACTGATTTACACAACTGTAATAAGATTATCCACTTAATATTCCATTCTGAATACAGATAGATAAGTAGATTAATTTTATACAATCATATTATTCCACAAATATCAATGAAGTTTTACTTATGTGAGCAAATATATAGAATTCATCAGTATTTTCAGAATTTCATCCTTAAATAAGTCTTGGAGCAAGGCTGAAGAAAGACTGTTGTAAATTGTTTTCAAGATAGAAAAGAACTCTTCTCATTTTGAGACAGATAGAAAATTTAAATGATAAGAAAAAGATAACAGAAAAATACTTCCCTCCTGCTTTGACTAGTTGTTACTGTTTTCACCAATGACTTCATAATGTTTCTGGAAATATAAATGAAAATAAAAGGTATAACCTTATGAATTATTTCATAGTAAACAACTATTCTCTCTCTGGGGAAATGGGTAATAAGAAGGGGGAAAAAAACCAAACACCTAAGATACCTAAGATAAAGAGATCCATATAAAGTAGCATAGTACCTTATTTACTGCAAATATTTAATGGTAACACTGTCACATGATTTTACTATATTAGTATAATGTTAGCTTCCCAATTCTCCCACAGTCTATACCCAGAGCACCCATGTCTCTACTCTATATGGAATACAAAATAAATAATAAAAATATAATAAAAGGGGAAAAGAAGTGCTGTTGTTGCCTAGTTTTTTTTGTTTGTTTGTTTGTTTGTTTTTTTCATACAACTGGAAAGCAAAATGACTGAGGAATTATATGAGCATGCTCATTTAAAAAAAAAAAAAAGTGTGCAGCTGCATTTGGCTCTGCAGCGGCTTTGATTTCACCCTCATACCTTTAGATCTCTGAGAAAATAATAGGATGAATAGTGATGGAGCCATGTCTCTGGGACAGTCAGGAGGCCATTACTGACACTTTCAGCTTATTTTCCTTCTTCAGGAGGGCATTGCATGGTCTAATGATTCTGGACTCTGAAGGGCAGAGCAAGGGTAGGATGCATACCGATCCTATCCCTGAAGTCAGCTGCTGTACTGAACAGAACAGATTCCTTGTCTCTCTGCAAAGCCATCTGCTGGGAGAAATAGCCCATTTTATTTTAGTGAAGTTAGAGATGAGATTTATTAGTGTTCTTCTTCATGCTCCCAAAGATACACTTGTACATCCTCTAATGAAGCGTTAGTTGAGGCTACCCAATGTAACATGAAGTAAAGAGATTTAGAGCAACAGGCAGGTGCTCTGACTTGTGATTTACCAACTTTTCCTGGTTATGCTACATTGTATGTTAAAAAGGGCTTTTGCATTGATTGCCATACATTCAGTCTACCAGATAACTACAAAACCCTTTTCCAGGATTTTTATGCCTCTCCTGCTCATTAATGAATGGATGACATCTGAAGTGGCTGTCTTATATACTGTTGAATAAGCTAGTAATCAGCTTTTAGCTTATATTTGCAAATGGACATTTATTTTGAACTCCCTCCTCAAAGGAAATAAACTAGTAGAAAACTTGGTGTAAGACAGAAAGTATTCCAGTGCCTTCAGCTGCACTACAGAAACCATGATAGTATTCTACCAGATTTGCAACCAAATTTAAACATAACAATTATTATTTATTATTATTATTATTATTAATTTCCTCCCTGCTGAGATTTCACAGTTTCTCTACTGCAGAATTTCAAAGTAGCTCAAGATATCTTAAATACTAACAGGGAAATTTTATAGTATATTCTTATGTATATGAGTGCAGAACAGATAAAATGAGTAAAGGACCTGGTTCCAATAAAAAACATCTTTTCGATTCAAAACCCCAGCTGGCATTCAATGTAGCATGCAGAAATGCAGATGGTTCTGTTCATAACCCCTGCTTAAGTGGTATGCAGAAATGTAGGTAATAAAAATGATTATGCAATGCTAGAACTATGTGGATGCTAGAACACTTGTGGATGAAGACAAGAGTTGTGACAGAAATGAGCAAAGCAATTGGCACCAGAGCTGCATCTTAGCTTTGGTCATTGCCAGGACACTGCGTGGACCAACAGTTCCCTGAGGACCAGGGACCAGGAGCTGTGGGGAGTTTTCTGGGGTGGCAGGGTAGGCGTTGCCATGCAAAGTACATCCCACCACCCCAGACAGGAACAGGGCACATGGGGAGCAGCAGGGGCAGACCCAGACATCAAGCACCCCACATGGGAATGGTGACCAACCAAGGACGGTGCAGGTCAGGATCAGTCCCAGTGAGCTGAAGCAGTGTCAGACATAGCCCTATTATGAACAAATAAAAACTATGAAAAATATTGTCTTGCTTGCAGGTAGAGCCTGAATAATGCTAAATTTCTGAGAGATGCTATGCTGCCTACAGCTTTCACTGTCTTTTGATGGCAGTGAGTGGTGTGCTGTAGCCTATAAGGAGGTGCTTGGTATCCAAGAGGTCCTAATTACTGTGACCACACAGAGGATTTGACTGCCAGAAGATCCTGTGCCATTAAAATGCATGCTTGAGCCAATGTTCTGCTGTGAAAACAGGCTGTGCCAGATGAGGAAGCATTCAGCTGGAGGCAGTTAGTGGTGGGATTCCCTTGGAACTGATCTTGTGACCACTCATTAATTAGTAGTTTTGTAATAATCTTGTATACTAATGATATGTGCAGATAATACATGGTTGAGCAGCATCAGCAGCAGAGGAAAGGACTGAAATTTCACAGGATAAAAAGAAAAAGGAAAAAAAGATCAGCAACAGGCCAGAAGCATTTGAAATGGGCAAATAATACAAAATGCAAGGGGACATGTTCAATGTGAACAGGAAATTCTATAAACTCAGGACCGTGCACTCAAAATGAGAAACATATTCACATATAGTTAGTCATTTTAAATTTTTCTATCCATAATCAATGTGATATGAACTTAGAAAAAGCAAATGTCAGCCCAGAATGCATGAGATAAGGTGTTTTCAATAGGGAGAGGGGGTTGCAGACATCATTTTGCCGGGCAGCTAGCAGACTACAATGGGATGCCTGAGTACAGGTCCAGTCTGTCACGTAAAGGAAGGATGCGTGGAAATGGGAACAGCTGCAGGGAAAAGAGGATGGGGGAATCATGAATTTAACTGGTGAGAAGAGACTTAGCAGGAAGGTGTTTTCTAGCTTAGGAAAATGAACGCTGAGAGAGGACGTGGTTGCTCTCAAGAAACACATCAGTAATTGAACACTAGACAGTAAGGAGCTGGACTTGTTAACACATGATAGATAGAAGTTTTTTTTCGGTGCTTATATTTTTCTCATGAGCCTGTGAACAATGTACTTGCTAGTGCTAGATGTAAGAACAAGACATTTTCCTGGGGGACTGAAAATCCTAGTTGAATCATGTTTAAAGATTAAGTGACACAAGATGGCTTTGCTATGAAATCAGCTGTAAGATCTAGCTGTTGCTTTTGGCTCTGCTAATATGCCAGGCATGAGATCTGTTTTCGGAGCTGTCAGAGAAGTCTCATAGACTGCCAAAATGAGAAGTAGATTATGGTCTACTCAACAAGCACCTTAGGTACTTATGCAGAAGTGAGTTTCAGTGCATCTCTCCTAATGTGTGAAGTGCAAGCAGTACAAACTCTATATAGCACACAGACGTGCTTTGGCAATCCTTAGCACTGGAAATGGGAAAACTGGGGCATGGAACTTTCTTTCTGAGAAAATTCCTCAGTTTCTTATGCAGCTTTCCTCCCCACAGTGTTATATATTTACTTGTTCACACATTCACCCAGTCTTTCAGGAACAGCAGAACTGATCTTCCTGAGGACATTTCAGATTCTGTTACCTGCACCCAGGCAAACTTCATGCTCCATTCAGACACTTTCATTTGCTGTTTTTTAGCTCCCTCAGATGCACACTTATCTCAAGTCAGGAATGAAAAAAGCAAGTAAAATACAAATGCCAAACAAAAAAACAGCTAATAAAAGATTTATAAATTTCAAAATAAGTTGTGTTTGAAGTTGAGAAAAGTTCATATTTCTGAAGGAGCCCTTCTCCTACGCATACTATAAGCATTTATGTTCATTCAGTCACCAGACCTCCTTACTTTAACAGGATACTAATTTGCACCTCATTGTATACAGTTCTTGATGATTTATTGTAAATTGCTGGTATATGAGATATGTTTTTAAAATCTCCAGTGATGGAAGCAGTGTGGGTGCTAAGTGAAGCAGGTATGTACATGGATCTGGGCATTTTAAGCTTTGAAAGATGTGTAGTATAACACAGCTGGCAGCTCAAAGGGCAGATCTCATTCCCAGGGAAATGTTCAGGCATCAGGTGCTAAACAAGTGATTTAATATCTCCTCTTGATCATGCTGGTCATAGCACTAGCCAGGTGCTGCACTGTGGTTGTTACAACCATGGAAGTAGTGGAGGAGACAGTTCCTTAAATGTCTGAGGTTATCCCCACTTGCACTTAATTCAGCATTGTCATTGGCAAGGCCTCATGGCTAGGTTCATCTGCATGCACAGTCAAGACTTTTGCATTTTGAAGAGGATTCTCAAGAGATGGGAGAAGTGATAAGCATCAGCTTTAAACTACTTGCAAGGAAAGCAAACAGAAGATGTTGAACACAGCATTGTCATTACAGCCATATGGAAAGAGGCAGAGGACCTAGCATATAAGGTCCTCAGAGAGCTACTTGAAGATTAATACTTTGAGAGAGGTTACTGAAAATTTGATAGCGTTTTACACCCCAGACATTTGAAACAAGGCTGTAGAGTCTATATCAGAACCAGTTATGCCTCTTCTCTCTCATAGTTCACATACCACAAGACAATGACTATCGATCATGTGATTTTCATTTAAAATCTTTTTACTTTTTTTTTTTTTTTAAATTATTGTGATTATCAGCAGGCAGATTTCTACCTTGAGAAACACAAACTCTGCTGTCTGCCAACTCTCCTAATTTGCTCTGTTATAATAATAATAATAATAAAATACCCTAAATGTATGTACAAATTTTCAAAATCAATTGAAAACTGGAGTTTTTACATTTGATTTTGTTGCCCATAAAACATCTTAAAGTGGTATACATTTTCAGTATATGTTGATTAGCTATTCTGTGAAAAACAAGACTTCTGAAAATGTAATCTCTTGTGTAATCTCAGCTTGGAAGAGCTGGTGATCTAATTTCTATCTATAATGTTTTGTGAAATGTGAACTACTTATATATGTCAGGAGATAAAGAAAAGACAAAGCTCATTAACAGATCTGATCAAAAGCAGGGAAAAATTTCATTGAAGAATTATTTTTTGATAAAATTTTGTCACGTATTTTGTGATACAACTTCAAGTCTAATAGAGTGAAATCTAGCGAGACCATTCATCTGTTATGAAACAACCATTCTTTCAGGATGAGAAAATTTTCTAATTGTTTTGGAACCAATGATCAAAAAGAATTAAAAATAATGGAACAATACATGTGATATTATAGTCCACCAATGTCAAAATATAGTCTCACATCAAAGCAGAAGCTGACATCACAAGCTGGAGTGACGTAACATCTTGTTGGAGCCAAACTTAAAACTTTTCAAGCACAAAATGTCTTTGAAATCAATGTACTCTTCAGGAAAATATCTTCAAAAGGATTGTTTACCCTTATGTCTTTGACAGGCTGTATAATCCTCCCAGATGAGGGAAATTTTTAGATCAAACAGCTTCAAATACTTTCAGAAAGACAGTATGTGGTATAAAATTTTAGAATAAAAATTTATGAAAGGTAACATTGTGTGTAATTTCTGTTTACATAAGAGACTTAAAATATGCACAGGTCCCAGTGTACAAATGATACCTTTTGAAATTTCAGAGTGAAAACACAATCTGATTCCTCCCACATCCTTTCATAGTGCTCAGAGCGCTGGTAAATGAAGAGAAGATTAACTACAGGCACTTGCTCAAAAGGAAAGAGCCTGAAGCATTCATATGACAAGGTACTGTGTTCGAAGTCAAGTCTAGAGCTGTGGGTATAAACCTACATCCTTCCACAACTTCCTTTGTGATCTTGGGCAAATCATTCCTAGGTCTCAGTTTCTCTAACTCTGAAAAAGTACTTCACAGTATCACTTTGTGAAGAGTTTTATAAATAAGTGGCATATAAAATCATGTTTTTACATAGTTGATACCAAACCAAACTCTTCCCTTATAGCATCTTTTTGAATTGATTGGAATCAATAAAGACATATAGATGCATTTAAGATCTTATATATTCTTGGAAATAGCTGAAGTCAGTGACTTCATTAGCACCTCTTTGGCTAAAGTTTGGAGCAATTGTTAATTACAGCTCATGAATACGGAGGCTGTTGCAGGTTTTCCTTGCCTACATTTCTGTTCAAATGGGGCTTAACACATTCAGCCAAGAGAGGAGATAACATGTTTTCTTTTTGATGGAGGTAGGTCCCATGAGGCAAACACAACATCTTAATGGTCACATTTTCCTCTTGAATTATGAGAATTCGAATGTTGCCAGAACATCCTGGGTGAAGCAGGCAGTGAAACCTTGATTGCCCTCAGCCAAGAGGAAGCTGCAGCACATGTTTAACTGAAGTGGTACTCCTCTGATTTCTGAAAAGGCTCTCAAGCCACCTTGGCTGAAGTACATGAGCTGTTGTTTCAAGAGAAAGGCACCACTGCAGTGTTGAGTGACGGGGTTAAGAGAGGACACTCACACTTTCTTCCAGCTATTTCTTCCAAATGGTTTTGTTTCACATGTAGGTACTCTATAAATAAAGCATGTTACATAAATAAAGTCTGTTTTCCCTCACAACAACCCTACCGCAGGGTAAGGGCTGTGGCAGTTGACTCTGGCCCTAATCTTCCTTTTCCTACTGGTTGGGTAAGGCTATATCCCAAACATGGAAAGAAAAAGCAGATATGAGAAGAAGCTAAAAGGATACACTCTGCAGCCAATACAGATCCTTGAAAATAAGTAAAAGAATTTATTTTTTGGCTTGGATAATCATCCAAGTGTGAGTGACACCAGGGATAATTTTACAGGTTGTACTTACAGGCATTTTACTCCGGAATGAAAATTTTCTTTCTGTCTTCTTTTCTTGCTTTAAATAACAACACTTCCAAAGCAACATGAGGGGAAAAAAACAAACAAACAAAAAAACAGAAAGACATTATCATATTGGCCAATTGTTTATGAAGACAGTTATTAATATAGACCTATTTTAGTATAGCTTTCCTACACTGACAAGCCCTTGAAAGTGTGGAACTTAAGCCTTTTATGTTTTCAGACAAAAGAATTGGTTAGAATGTTAGAAAGAAGATCTGTTTTCCTTTCATTTTTATATACTTCTTCTCCAGTCTTCTGGGTAACTCAAGTTAAACAAATTCAAGAGAATTGTTAAGATTGCTGGAGTCTTTGCAGCAACCAGTTGCCTGGATAATGAAGTGACACAGTTTTGTAGTTCACCAAAGGTCTACCAATGCCTTTCAGAATATAGAAATCTTACTTCTTTGCTCAGTCTGTTTATTACAATGAAGACACTGTGGGGTCTGTTATAGCAATAGCTCAGAGTTAAGGCAAGAAACCTGGGAGAAAAGAGGGTGGGAAGAATCTCCCTCAATCCGGTAGAAATCTGGCCTAAATGTATGTTCTGCTCACTTGGAATTAGGTCACAGTATCCTGAATAGAAAAGAGGTCATTCAAACTTATTGAACAATACCGTGGGGCAGAGGTCCACACTTCATATCTGGCATACTTTACAAAAGGCCAGAGGTCACAGCTGGATAATATCAGAAAGAAATAGGCAGCCAATAGATCTATATGGAATGGAAAAAAAAATCCGTTGGCAAAAACAATGAAAAATAATTTTAAATCTAATATTTTTTATCTAATTATCTAACGTGCAGTGTCTGTATGTTTATTTCTCTAACACAAGTAAATGTTGCAATGTAAGTATACCTGATAAAATCCCAGCAAAATATATCAGGAAATATTTAAACAGTCTTTAAATTCTTCAACTACTATTATGTCTTAGTAAGACAAAATACGGGTCAGGCTTTCCATAAAAACAAAATCAAATGTCTCAGAAGTGGCTTTGTCATATTTTATGTCAAGAGCCTAGCAACATACCTTTGAGCAGTCTACTTTTAAGACAGGAGTCTCCAAAGCTGCTAGGTGAGAGATGTGTACCCAGTCAATGGGTTGAAGACCTCTGTGTGCAGCTGAAATCTGTGTGAAATTAAAAAATCAAAGAATCAGCAGGTATTCCTTCAAGACCACTGTAAAATGGGCCTGGATTATTAAGATTCAGTCTTCCTGTTGCCTTGGGTTTCCTGCAAATGGTAACTGAAACATTGTGAGGAGACTATAGCAACATTGCATGCCCAAAAGCGAGCATGAGGTAAAATTGGCAAAGAAATGAGACTCATGGAAGTAAGTGTGGGAAACAATCACAGCCCTAATAGAAGAACACTTCAAATATTGTTGAGCACTCATGTTAAAGGGTACTGAGTCTTCTGAGTATTGAAAGAACTAAAAGTGAGGCTGTAGTTACCACCATTCTCAAACAGTACTATATTCTTGCAGAATAGCTGATGTGGTACCTGAATTTAGGAAAGTGGATTAAAATGAACCTGGGATGATGGACTTGTTAATCTGGGCTCAATATTATGAAAAGCTCTAAGAATAAAATTTAAATGGAACAATAATTAAATATGAATAAGAGAATGGAAATGGAAGAAAATATTATATAGTGCGGAGAAAAGTACATTGTGGTGTATTAACCCAGTCTCATTTCTCATAAAGTAATTGGTTTTCTAAAGCAAGAAATAAAATATTGTAGAACTAATTCATCTGGATCAAAGTAAAGCATTCATTAAGGAGTCATACATAAACCAGAGAGAACACAAATTCTGTACAAAACTTGAACTTGGTAAGAACTAGTTAAAATGGAGGCAACAGCATGTGATCCTTAAAAGAGAACTACCAAACTAGAGGAAGTTAGCAGAAAGCTCATCAAAAATTTGCTTTGATACCAGTCTTAGAGGCTTTTGCCCAAAAAGTTGGTTTTGGCTAACTATATTTGGCAAATTTGTTAACCAGCGTTCAAATTAACTTCAGCACAAAGAAGAAAATAAATGAGTTAACAGGAGTTTCACTTCAAGGTGCAGACTCATTCACTGGCAAAGGCAATAGTAAGATTGCTGCAAAAAAATTTAATTCCATGAAAGTTTCATGAAACCAAAGAGAGTTTCATGCATTAAGGAATAACAGGTCAAATATATCACAGCCAGTCACAATCATATCACATCGTGTCAATCATAATTATAATGATGTGGTACAACTGTGAAACAGCAAATGTGTACCAGGAGAAATATTTCCATAAACATCAGCAAACACTAGTCCATCCCAACTCTGCTACAATCGTGTATATAGTGCCTTGCACAGTTCTGCTTATTCGCGTTCAAGGAAGTTGTATTCAAACTGGAGGAGGTACAGAGTGGACCAATGGAGATGAGAAAATGAAAAAATATCCTCTGAGAGGAGACTGATAACATGACTGAAAGAGGGTCAGTGTCTCATCCCAGACTGTATAAAAGTCATTGCTGGACAGGGCTGCTGTTTCAGAGTGCTATTCATTTCCCAGCAGAAGTTCTGCACCCTCATCTACCCTCCATGTTTGCTTGCTTCAGTTATTGCTCTTTAATTGTCAGCGAGTTTGTGTGGGAGGGAGTGGGAATAGATATTCAATGCCCATCAAAAGATATTGGAAATGAGCCTGAACTCTAAGCCCAAACCAAATGCTTGGGAATGTCTGAAATAACCATAATAAAACTAGACGCTTTATTGGAAAGCTCCTGTTCCAGATAACGCATTCACATAAGGGTCCTGCATAGCCAGTCAAAGGTGAAGTCAAGAACGGCAATAATAACATCAGGGTCGAGGCACATATCTGTATCCATGAAGCCATGAGACATATTCAATCTCCCACACCTCTTTTTTTTTTTTTTTTTTTTTTTTTGTTAAGTAAAACTAGGTGATTAACTGCCTCCCTGACCTGCATGGATCCCAGTAGCTCTGGGTAGCATCTGAACTGTTTTATTTAAATAACTGAAAAGGACAGTTGAGTTTAAGATGCTGGAAATGTAGCTCAGGCTTAAATCTGGCCTGACCCTGGTACCTCATGATATATGGGAAAAGAGATATAGAGAAGTTCTATGTCTGACTCAGTAGAGTGGATATTTGAGATTTACTTGTTAAAGCTTATAGATGCGACAGCTATTCTGAGCTAGCTGTTTTCTCTCTGCGATGCCAGTGTCCTGCCCACCCCCTCAAGATTATTTCTCTGCTGCAAAAGTGCATGAAATTCCATCTTCTGCTGAGTGCTGGGGTGCTGACAAGTCTCATCAGCTTAGCTATGGGGGTGCTATCATGTTGGCATATGAAATATATCTCTCATATGATGATTCTTCAAAGCAGAGATAACTACAGTCATTCACCGCTAAGAGAAGCCTTTGCTGATCAGACTGATTTAATGATGAAGAGAATCTATTGTTTTTCATACCTCTGGATAATTAGAATAAGTTAGCTGGGCAAGCAGCCAAGATGGAGCTTACATAGAGGATGGATTCCCCCTGAGTTTGCCCTTTTAAATCATCAAGTTTTGTTGGAAGATTAGTCTTGTCATAGCATCTCAGTCTTTTGAAGCCTGGCTGGGAGGGAAAGGAGAAACTTAACAGTGGGTGAAATTAGCAGGAGTCCTCCTTAAGAAGGTATCAGGCTGGTATATATGGATTGTGTCCTGTATTTACATGCATGCAGGAGCCTTTCTGTGCATACCCTGGTGCCACTCTCTTTGTGGATGGTTGGCAACATTTCTGAGAGATGTGAAAGACTTATGTCGAGGCTGATTTCAGGGAGGGCTGCCAGCTGGAATGAAAGAAATGGGATCCCGTCCAGCCCTGACCAGTTCATTTTGTGTGACAGAGAAGTTATATCAGCTGGCATAGCCATTCTGGGGAAATGGCTGTTTGCATACATTTGGAAACCCACTAGTCATTCTGTCACTCTTACTGCTGGGGTGCTTAAACGTTGCCTATGAACAACTTCTGCAGAACTGGAAGGATTAATGTAATTTCCAGCACATTGTGAGTTTTACTGCTACCAGAAAATGCTGGGACAGGTGTAGTGTAGAAAAGAGATTAAGTATATCAAAAGCCTCTGTTATATGATGTGTCTCAAACAGAGATTTCCAGACATTTTTCAGCTGTAACTGTACTTAAAAGTGTCTATTAACTTCATTAGTGTAAATAAAAAAATAAATAAAGCCTGCAAACAATTAGGTTCATGCCAGTCTTGTCTCCTAACATAGTAAGAAATGTACTGCCATTTCTGTTTTTGGAATAGATGGCTATTCACTTTCTATTCTTGTACCTCTAACGTAAGACCAGATTAGATTCTTTCTGAAATATGTCCCTCTTTCTTGTGTTTCACTCTTCATATTACTAGAAGTACCCATATAAATGATTTATAATATAATATTTGTTTCCAAAATGCTTTTATGCTTGGAACGATAACCTCAGAAGGTTACACTGTTGTATTACAGTGGGTTTAATTTGCAGCTACTACTTCTAAAATATTGCTGGACCTCTACCTTGCATAAACAGTTGCTGCAAATACATAACATTTATGTGCAAGTGACTGGTTAGAAACTGTGAGAAAAATGCATACACTCTCCTCAAATCTTCAACATACAGTCAGAAAGAAAGAGGAGAATCTATACTAATTATCCATTTAAAGATTTCAACAGTACCTACAAAGATTAAAAGAGGGCTCTTTATTCTGTCTAGCACACTGTGTATGGTTTGAGTAGTTCTCTTGGTTTTGCCGTCTGTTGTTGAAAGATTTGAATTGATCTGAGCCAAGTTTTAAATGAAAAAGGAGATTATATATGGCTTTGCATAAAAAAAGTGTGAAATTAGTGGTTTCAAGTACTTCAGATATAAGACACAGAAAATCTATAGTGTTCTGGAAGTTTGTTATAAGTGGTGAGACACGGTCTAAGGCTTACTCAGTTCTAGAAGAAAATACAAGGGCATTTTAGGATAGTTGGGCAAATTGTTGGCTTAACAATGAGTGAATGTTTTTCTGAAAATGTTGCAGAGGCGTTTTCAGTTAGATGGGCAGCTCTTGTTGCGTAGCACATGACGTGTTACAGTTCTGAACACTTCAGTTACTATATTTTAAGATATTTTTTTTAATCACATACTTTATTACTTTTAATTGTTAGAGGAGCAATGAAAGGTCCTACTCCAGAAGCTATCTGCATTATCACCTTTAAACACACATATGAAGAACTTTGAAAGTTCTTTTAAATGCCCTCATCTGGCCAGTAGTCCAGCAACTAATTTCAGACATTTTACTGGACGGGATGTGGCCCTTGCTCTTTCTTTATCCAGTCTATACTGTTGCGTTCTGTAGTTTCTCATAAATCATTTCTCTTGTGAAAGAAAAGACAACCTAGCTTGGGTTGAATCCAGATGTTCCTCCAAAAAGACATAGAAAACAAAAGTGTTCCCTGATGATTTTGTTCCAAGGCAGTATGGGAATTGCTTAGTTGTTAAACCATAGTTTCTACATTTGTTTGTCTTGACTGCAGAATAACTGTACACGTACTTTGGAGTGGTGGCTTCAGTCTGAGGTCTCGCTTATATGTCCAGTTATTCTTTATGTCTATAGCAAGTTGTGAACTGGTCTCTGTTCATTTTCCTCCTTTATTCTCACAGTCTGAGAGCTGGTGGTGTGAGCGCCGCCTCCTCTTTGACACAAACAGCCTTCCTGATACTCAGCAGCCCTTACCTGTTACCTGAACAAGGTTTCAAATCTTGTAACAAAAGTGTCAGACAACATTTTTCCCCAAATCTCATCTGAAAATGTATTGACATTCTTCCTTGATTTAGATCCACTTGCTTTGTTATATATGATTATCCCATAATATGGTTGATGATGCAGTCCTAATGAGAGAAACACAAAGTGAAATCATTCAAGTTCTCTTTGTGTAGGCACAGCGCATACAAGGAATGAGCTAATACACACAGATGGGATATTATCCTTCCTGTACTTTCATGTATTCAGACTTACCCTAAATATAGAGGCTGCCTCATTCTCTGTAGAGGTTTCTGATCCCAGCTGGAGCACTACCACAGGTATGTGCTATTGTGATAAAAATACATATTACTACACAATTAGGGCTTCAATATATTGAAAGAGGAAGGATTGCCAGAAGAGAGGGATGGGTTAATTATTTATTAGCCTTGAATTTGGAGTGAAGTTGTTGTTTCTAGGACACAGTTTTGCTTTTCAAGGACTTCAGCTTAATTTGATTGATTTCCTCAGTTGTCCCAGTTTATCATTAGTGTTATTGAAAATAGTTTGCTTTGGAAGTTGTACTCAGCACGTGGATTACAACATAAAAAGATAACTGATTTATTGGGCTTTTCCTTCAAAAATACCCTCTTTGAACGATCAAAATCCTGTGTTTTTCTTACAGTCCAAGCAGAAGATCCTCCTTTTTGTTTGAATTTTTTCTTGCAACTTTAGAATTTTCAGGAAAAGCTCATTTGACGTTCTACACAATCTCTGTGACTGGCATCTCTGAAAAATACTAAAAAATACAAAATTTTGCTCTCGGAATTCATTAAGTTTAAATTAGTGTTGGAATTGCCAAATAAGAGCAGGCAAGTGCACTGTGTGCATGGACTTGCAGGTCTTTTTATATATATTTAGAAGGTAAACATTCTAGCAGTTGGATAAGACATTAGCTCACTGGGGCTTTCATGCTTAACAGAGTGTCTGTGGGATCATAGGAGGATTTTACAGACTCTTTGTGGAATAAAAGACACACAACTACTTTATCTTCATTGCTGATGCTGAAATGATAGGAAAGAAAACATTAGAATCAATGAAAAGGAAAGAAAAAGAAATGGATGGTTTGGGTGACCAGACACAAAGTATAGTGCTGGGGGGCTGAACTTGGAAAGGATGCTTCACATGGAACAACATTTCCTCATCTAGCACCCTGCTCTGTCTCTAGGAGCTGGAGCTTGCAGCATCAATAGTTAGTTCTCCTTGTTCACTTGCTGGGAGGAATGGTAGAGCAGGGAGATTGGGGTTATTGCTTCTGGTCGTGTTTTCTGTTTGGCGTCCAACAGCTGGTTGGTGCATCTCCAGGCAAGTCCTTCCTGCCATGCCCTATCTGCAGCAAGAGCTTTGCAATTTTCCCTGCTGTATCTGCAGCCATTTGAAATGACCTATCCATTCTTCTCACCACTAGCATCCCTTTTCTCTTCCTTGCTGTCACCCATTGGGTACTCACAATCATTTCCAGCTCAAAAAGCTCTCCAGTTCATCTTCACCTTCACTCCACTTCTGCACATTCCTTTCTTCTGCTCATTTATTTACTGCTGTTTTCCATACTACACCCTAGTTAGCCAGTCACTTCTTGGCTGTGTGAGCTCCATAGATTACTGCTTGCTCTCCATTTCCCTACGCAGACTGGTGTTCTATTTCTTTAGTATATTTTATACCACTCTGGTTGTGTGCTGCAGTTCTGAAGTGGGAATTAGTGTAATTGATGTAGGAAGAGATTTTCAAAGGCAAAAATGGTAGCCAGGTATCTGACTCTTGATGACTCTTAAAGGCAGCTGGATGTCTAATTGGTGTTTATGTCTTTGAACATCTCCCCCCCACTTTTTAGATTGTAAAGAATCAGTGAGAATCAGGCTCACAATTAGAGTTTCCTTTGACTTTCTAGGATGAACTTTCTCTAGGGCAATCCATTAATTGATCTTCTCTGTTTGTGTTACCTGTCTTTCTTAGGGCCAAATCCAGAAGTTATCTGAGTTGGTTAATATGCATTCACATAAGAAAATAGTCAAACTGAATTAGTATTTTCAGACTTGAAGCAAAGAGCTGTTCATCTGTTTGAAGGCTAGTGCATGTTTTATCTCCTTTTCCATTATCAGATAGTACTCTTTGCATAAATTGTCATTTAAGGAGCAAAAGAGCAGTATCCATTTATAATTGCTGTTGCATACCCATGTTAGCAAATGTCCTCCTCTAACTAATGATGATAGAATTGTTAGTGAAAGTCTTCTATATAGGGAAGAAATTGCTGAACTCATACTGCAGCCTATTTACATTTCTGTTGTTTTCTTTTGATTTCATTTCGTTCCTTGTTTTCATTTCCAATAGATATCAGAGCCACTTTGCATCCCATTTCATCTTCTGCTTGTCATAGTGGTAGAACCATTAGAGGAAGGTGATTTTGCAGAGACAAAGCAGCCTGAGAAGCAAGGAGTTGAATGAGGAGAAGCTGCTCTCATTTGAACCTAGAGACACTTTTTTTGGTAGGAAAACAAAAGGACAAAAATGTTTCTGTTTTGGAAGTGAACTAATCTCTCCTGTTCTCTCAGAGATTGTACTATCACTGTATAATTCAAATTTTGGGCACAGTCCAAAGTCTGGATAAGAACCGCCCATCACAGGGATACAGAAATAAGACAGTAGTGGTGCAGTAGCTTGCAGATTCAGAGAGAGCAAATGGTCCAGGTTATCTATGGTTACACAAACCACTATTTCTCTCCTTCCTTGGGCTTCACTGTTTCTCTACAGCCATGATGGGGAGCCTGTGTTCCCTTCATATGCACAGTACCCCATCTTGGGCACAGCAGGTGAGTCTTTTCTTTAAATGATTATCATATTAATCATTTTCCATCTTGGCTTCTGAGTGAACAATTTCAAACATGGCAAGTGTGAGAACACCCAGAGTGGGCTGGGATCAGACTGTTAACCTCAAAAAACAGGTTGCAGCAATTTCAGTCAAAGCTTAGTAGCTAATGCTAGAACACTCTTTCTCCCCTAAAGGCTAAACATAGAGGAGAAAAAAGATTCAGTATTAGATGCTCACCAGTGGGCTGCACAAAACCAGGAAATGGAAGGTTCCAGTGTAGGGACTCTGCATTCAACACTGTTTCTACCATGCTGCTAAGAGAAATTTAAAATCCTATTTTAGCCAACAATTCCTCTGCATTTATGAAAAGATTAAAATATTTCTGAATAACCATATTACAATTAAGCCAACATGGTTAAGCTATAATTGGCAAGATTCTCATTTACACTGAGATTCCTTTAAGACTTCGTTGTGTGAGCAGAGTGTTTTGAAGTGCAATTACACTTCATTAATACTCACCTTAAAACCCCCTATAACACCAGAGCAGTAGAAAGACATTACTGTGAAAATAAGAACCTAGTCCAAGTACTCAATGGTCTCAATTCTTGTTTGCATCATGGCCAATTTCCCCACTTTATCAAAAGACAGCAAATCCTCTTTACTCTCTTTTTAAGTCTACGTTTTAGAAAGAAAGTGGTATCAAAGCTATTAGTGTAAATGAAAGTCAGACCCACCATCCATATGTTTATTTTCACATTTCTGAACTAATCAGAGGAGGATAGCAATAAAGCCCCTTTTCAATTAAATCAGTTCTGGTAGATTGACTGTGTGCCTGTTCATGGATGTATGAGCAAGGGCCTGAGCTTCCAGGAGCTCCATGCTCCAGCTCCTGGGGGTTCTTCATTGCCATGGCCAAGCCAGGCTGAGCACAAGGGTCATTAAAACAGGACTGACTGATGAAGTCTCCAGAAGAACTGATTTTCATAGGGTAACAACATTCTGTCTATTCAAACGGGGCTGATTCTCACAGCAAGGACCCCTCTTCACAGACATCTGGTGTAGGAAAAAATGTAAAACAGGCATAAGAAACTAAAAAATGTTCTTCCTTTGTGATTGTAAGTAGAAAGTTGCCATTCAGAAGTACTAAATGTCCCCATGGGCAGGATCAGTTCTACCTAAATGATTCCTGACAGATATTTATCCGGTTTATTCTTCAAGGACCAATGGACACTGCAAACTTCCTAGACAATTTATTTATTTCATCAGTGCATCATCTTTACTTTAAAAATATTTAATGTGCCGCAGTATAAGTTCTTTACTTGTCTTCTACCTTTGATTGAAAATGGATTATTTTCCTCTCTGCCAGACTTCTAGCAAGTGTCCCCTCAGTTTGCTCATCTCTGATTTAAAGAGAGAGTTGAGCTCATTTAGTGTTTACCACACCCTCCAGCCCATATCTTCTCTCAAACCAGATGAGACCTTATCCACACATAAGAGAGAAAATATTATTGTCCCACTGTCTTTACCAGTTTATTTTGCCATTAAACTGCATTTCATTGAGACAATAAATGACTGGAGAGTTATAGCTCTAGGTTTTCAGCCCTTGCTTTGTGCAGTTTTGTATCTCTGTCTCCCACCCAACACGATGGATATTTTATTATGCCCATGATGTGCTTATTCAGAGTCAAAAGTCTAACTACTTAAACTCCTTTCCAAGTTAAAAACAAAACAAAACAACAACAGCAACAAAAATAAGCTGGCCAGAATCTCTTTCAAACTTCTGAAAACTTTGCCATCAGATATCATCTCTTCCTTCATCCAGAAGATGCAGCTATCTTCTGAGGTCCAAAAAAAAAAAAAAGAAAAAGAATTCCTCCAAATGTGTGACTTGTTAGACTTGTGTTGCATTCATTCAGTAGAGAAGGAATTCCATATTAAGGGTTACCTATCCACCTATTCACTGTGCTTACATAGGTATGGGTCTTAATTGGAGATGAGGCTCACAAAAAGCTGAACCCAGCTTCAGGTTCAAAATTGCAATTCAAAGCACTGTTCCTGACTAAATCCACACATCCTAATATGGTATTATTTCAACCTCACCACCACATTTAAGTAAAGTCTGATCCACAGAAAATGAACTTGCCTCTGTGTTTATACTTTTGTGCAGAGCTTTCCTTGCTAAAATTATTTACAGGTGGTTAAAGAAAAAGAAAGTTGAAGATGAGCAAGAAAAATTGTGCTTATAAATATTGTTTCTGTCTGGTTATGTTGGTTAAACTCCTTTTCAAATAATCAAACTTTATGATCTTGATCCTCTTCTAATTATTTATGAATGTGATTTGTTGACATTAGGTATTTGAACATTGTTATTTGAAAAACTGACTGAGGCTGCTGCTTGATCACCCAGAGTTATCAAAATATGAGACCAAAAGCTGTGTTCCCAAATGCATTCTCAAGTTTGCTGAAGCAAAAAGTCTTTACTTGATTCACATCTATACTTCTAATATACAGTTCTTTCTCTTCTTTCTGAGCTGATATTGAAACAAGTCAAGGCCTCTGAAAACTGCATCAAGGGATATTGTGGAATAGGAGGGCTAGTAATTACTTACAGTACCTTAGGACCTCTGGATTTTTATTTTTTTTTAATTATTTTTTTTTCTTCACAAGAACTAAGGTAGAAACCCAAGATCTGGAGAATCAAATACAGAGAGTTAATTTTAGGTTGCTGAAATATTCACTTCATCAGGACTTACCCTGCACTTTTCTGGAGTGTTTCGGAGGATTGTTAAATAGTTTTCATGTTCCTCTCTGTAAACAGCTGCTAGATAAACCCACCAAATTTCACTGGTAGACAAAACCTACTAAACTCTATGAATCTTTTGTGCATTTCATCAAGAAGCATTTTTATTGTCAATAGAAAAAAATAATTCAATTCCACTGCAAATTGGCATTCTGATGAATGTTATTGTTTTACATTAGGACAAGTTAAAACTTTTAGCTTATTCTTGGAAAAATGAAGGAAGCAAAGGGAAGTAACCTGACCACTTCAAATTGGTCTATGCCATTTCTCTTCAGGAAACAAACCCAACATTATACTGGATCTGAAACAAAGACTAGAGCCTTGATTTTTTCTTTTCCAGGTACATGTGCATTCACCAAAAGGCTCTTCTTGTTTTGAGCACTCGTCCCATTCTAGACATGAGAACGTCAAAAGTAATGATTTTATGATGGCATGATCTATTTTCTGGTATTTGTCTCTAGATCTCTTTAGAGTCCTTGGGAAAAGACAATAGGTGTGATTTATCTGACCCATTTTGGAATTCTATTTAAAATGAATCATATGTGCCTGTTTCTCTATGTGCCTGTTTCTCTACATTGACCAGAAAGGCACCCTGGAGTCAGCAGCTAAGGCGTAAATATCCAGATGAATCTGAGTCTGGATTTCTTCTGAGTTCTAGACACAAGAATAGTGCAAACCTACTGATGAAAAACATATAAGCTGCCCAGAATTGTGGACCTGGTGTATTTTTTTTTTGTTGATTGTGGTGTGTTGTTTTTTTGTTTTTTTTTGCTGTTCTTTTTGCTGTTGTTGTTGTTGTTTTTCCTTTCCACAATGGATTTCAGTAATAAAAATATTGTATTATCTTGGAAAGCAAAATGATGTTAAAAGGGTTTGCTTTTACCTCATGTAAAAGACGAAGATGATGCTTGTACCTTGCTAAACTACATGGCAATCTCCCTCCCCAGCCACCCCAAAGGTTGTAAATTGATCCAGTTTGTGATCAGCTCCTACTTTTTCCTAAGGAAGAGGGTTTTGTATTAACAAATATGGCAAACCAATCTTCATAATACTCACAGGCCTTGGGTCAGCAATGAGTTGGGCACAGTATACAGATGTAATCATTTGCTAAAAGCTTTCCTTGGACATAATTGTCAGGGTTGCCTTTGAATCTTTTTCTCACCTTCTCGTTTCCCTTTATAATTAGCGGTAGCCTCCCTAAATGATGAGACCTACTGAGATTACAGCAAATCCATTTCTCATTGCCTTTTGCCAAGATCTCCTGGACCTCCGAAAGAAATCTTGTCAGGTGAGCAAAGAATAAAAATTAGAGAAAGAAAGGGAAATGGATGTCTACAAAGCTCTAGTGTCTCATGCTGCCAATCCCTTTAACCTTCACAAGCTGGAATTATCTAAAAGATTAAAAACAGGCTAGTGAGTGCCCTTCTGTTCCTCTGTATACTAATCATTTTATTTCCATGACAGCTATGCTTCCCATAGGCATTGTGAGTGTGACTGCTGCTCCTCACAAAATATGCCACTTTGTTAACCTGCCAGGCTTGCTAGCTACCACTGAGGTTCCAAATGTAAATCAGTGGGAACATCTGAAGTAGCAAATTCATTGGGTTTATGGACATCATTCATTATAAATCACATTCCTTCCTGAAAAGGCCTGATTGTGGTGGCCCAGCAGGGCTGTTGAAGTCCTCATTTTTGTGAGAAAACTATATTCTCCTCTATGCTTGCACTCTGCCCCTCTCATTAATCTTGCTGCAGAGCTTGCTGGGGTGGATGATCCTCCACGGAGCTGAGAGAAGAAGGGGTTTGGATACTTGACATCTCATCATGTCTCTCCTCTTTGGCTTCCACTGCAGCAAATGAGCAGTGCTTTGATGTACTGCATTGTGTTCTTGTTTTATATCTGTTCAGATGCACGCAGTCACACAAATCAAAGACCACATTTGTATTGCCTTCAATGTGCAGGCAAACAGCTAATAAGTTTTTCCTGACTCAAAGAATTTATGCTGTGAGGTCTAATAAGACACGTTAAATGTATGTAGGCCCATGAAGTGTGTGGGAGGATAAACTAACACTGCTACAACAGTTACAGAAGCAAAGCAATTTTCATTTAAATTCTTGTATTTGTGTCTCTGCACAGCCTGAATTTTTTGAATCAAAATCAGGGATATCCTGTGCCATAAACTGGAAATAGGAACAGAAATAGGCTGTTCCTGTTGCAAAGAGTTCAACTTCTGCAAAGTTAAAGCAAACACGAGGTAGGGGAGAAAAAGAGGTTATGCGGAAGTAAAGTGGTTTTCCCAGTAACACACATCTTTTTAGGGCTTTGCGAAAAAGCCCAGGTCCTACTTCTAAACAAGTCTGTGCATCTGTCTCCCAAAGGGGAATAAAGCATTTGAGTAGAAGTTGACTATGATGTTCAATATCTTACTCTAGTTGTACAGTGTGGGTATAATAATCTGTCTATTTTTTTTTATTTTTTATTTTTTTTTGTAAATCAGAAGCTTAATTTTATTTTTACACTCCAAGTGATAATGAGACAGTTGATATCAGTCACATTAACTCTTCAGCTCTGGGGATCAGAGACTAGAAGAAAAGAGAACAAGAGATGACGGTAGATCTGTCTGTTAATATATTCATCCTTTCTTCCTGCCCTCTCTCCTTTGCTTCATTTTTCCCCTGTGGAAGGAACAGGTATGGTTTTGTATTATAAGTGCTGATGTGTTATTTGAAAATAAAATCCAGACAACTCAGCAAAAACATAATAGTGTAGAACAAGATCAGATTTACTGAATGATGAGTTGGTGGTTCCATGTCTGTGCTTTCTTCTGGTACTGACTAAATATTTAATTTTTGCTATTTGGCGTTCTATAGCAGTGACACATTGCTCTCTGCAGATATTTCCTTTAACATCTGAAAGGTGTATGAGAAAGAGGTTTGGCACCGGGAACACCCAAGTTTATAATTTAGAGCGAAGGATGAAGCAGTGAATTTTTATGGACCTTAAGAACTGCTCCAGGGAGAGGTAGCCACCAAGACAGAAAGAGCGGTGGAAGTGAAGTGTTGGGCTTGTGGATAAAGCCATGAGACAAGGTTATTCTCCATCATCTGAAGGAGGTTTAGACATTTACACGTTACCGCTGATGCTGGTCAAGTGAAGTTCCAGTCTGTGAGGAATGAGGACATTTGGGAGACTTGAACATTTGCAGAAAACCCAATGGATATGTCACCAAAGACAATGAAGTGAATTTTATTTTTATTTTTTGAAAATAAGGTTCATTTTCCAAGCAACTTAGCCTCTTTTGTTTAGGTTCTTTAAAAAATGTTCCCCCAACTCACTACAGGCACAGCAAACAATTATGGTGTCCCCAAGTACTCCTGAATTTCAGTGATCCTGAATAATAAATTGTTTACTCCGCAGTTAAAAAGAATTTAAGACCACACAGTCTGGTGCTGTAAAACCAGTTTGCAACTACTCATCAAGAATTTTTATAAAAGTTTTCTCTTTTTCTTTCATGGAAAAACATGGGTTTCTCAACAGCACTTTTGTATTGGAAAAAATCATCTGAAAATTTTGAATAATCCTGTTACTGATGAAAATATTAAGGGAAAATGGTTCAAATAAAAACATCAAGGAATATTCTAGTGTGTATGAAAGTCTAGTATTTTAACTTCTTAATGTCTGCTCAATAAAAAAAATAATATTCCTAAGTCCAGGAATTTTGAATTTTATTTTAAAATCATCTATTATTATTATGTTTCTTGTATATATGGTTTTAACCCTGTGTTCCTAAACTGTGTAATGTAATCAGCTTTTAAACAACACTTCTGCTGATCTCACATACCAAGAATAACAGTGTATTGAAAATTTTTCCTTTGGTTACTTCCTTTGTCACTTACTGAACCTGGCTGACATCAGTGATAGAAATACTTCTCCTAGATCCAAGACTGTTCCAAGATAATACACAACTAACCCCATTCTTACTAACACCTTGTATTATCCATGATATTTCACTCTATTTTTGTCTATTTTTGCTTCTAAGTATACAAAACAGTATAGAATGCAGAAGGGTAATGCATCAGTACTAGAAAAATTTATTTTCTTTATTACACTAGCATTAGCCTTCTGTACATAAGGAAAATAGTCATTTTCCGTTTTTAGCTGAAGTGAAAATATGGCAAGATGCTGTGTTCCTGTAAGTTTACAGAACACTTATACTGAATTAAACAGGTCTACATTAAAAAAATAAAAAAAATAATAATAAAAAGTTGTTAACAGGACACTAACAAGGAATAAGAGTTTTAGAAGCTATCCTACTCCAGCCAATACATGCAGCAATTACATACAGCAGCATTAGCACATACGATGAGATTGGAGAGTGGGAGTTTACATATCCATTAAAGGTTTAAAAGAGTTCACTAGTCCAAGCTGGTATTTCTTTGAAAATGTCTGAATTATAGAACAAGCTCAGAAGAGGGATCAGTTATTAATAACTGTATTGAAAAATTAAAATGAAACTGTGAAATGATAACTGTACTGCTAGCTGTAAAGAAGCCCTCCGGATGCAACTTGCATGTTACAGTTACAGTGATTTTCTTTTAAGTCTCTTGATAATTTCCATTTGCCCTTGAAAGTCTCAGTTCCAGGAGTCATGGGACTATACAAGCTTCACAGCCTTCATGGATAAAGAGAAAATTTCTAGTCCTTGAGCTGGAGACTATAAATTGTAATATATCAAGTAGCAGAAGGTGAGATGAAAGACTCAAACATATTTAATTTACATCCTAATATATGGAAGTTCATGCATTTCAAAAAAAAAAAAAATTATTTTTTTTAAAAAAGTTCCTTCAGGATTCTTGCACCTGTCATGAGTCCAGAATGGCAGGTGATACTTTAGAGCCTGAAAGATGGTGGTGGGCTACAACAGATATGTTTAAAACAGGCTTGATCAGCCACTAGCAAGACGTGCTAGTTATGTGTCCCTGTATACTTTACTAGTATTTGGATATAAAGCAGAGGATTCAGTTCAGTAGTGCTCTAGTGCTTCAAGGGGAACACCAAATTGATTACTCAAACCAATAAGCCCTCAGATATGCATTCTGAATTCCTTTGGCACTGAGTGCATATTTCAGGCCCTAAGCACATGGGAATTTTGAGGTTAAATTGCCATAAATATCTATGGATACAAGTAATAAAGGTAGCCTTTCAGATCTTAAATTTCATTCAGGTGGTGACTCCAAGCGGATATTGCATTTGAAAGCTGAAATTTCATAAAAAAAACATATTTTCTCCCATATTTTACCTGTCTTTGTCTCTTTTGATTGTGAGCTGTTTGCTGTAAGGGCTGTCTCTTATTAAATAAATGTACAGTGCCTAGCACAACAAAGCTCAGATGTTTTATTTTTTTATTTTTTAATTTTTTTTCCTGGAGTCTCTAAACACCATTGCAATGCAAATGAATGAGTTCAACATCATTCATTTCTACTGTTAGCATGGCTAATTCTGTTTACTGCAGGAATTACTGAGTGTTATTTCTATAAATCAAATAGACAGGAGTTCCTCTTGGTCTAATATATATATATATATACACACACATATATACATACTTGGAATAGGTCTTGTGAAAGCACAAAATAATTTTTTCTACCTGGCTGAGGAAAGATGGGAAAAGCAGTAGCACTGGATGGTCAAATGAATGTACCCAGTGTAAAGACTTTCAGGCTCTTAGGAGATTTCTGCTTGGGCTGAGTACTTCAGGCTTAATACTGTCTGCTGAAAAACAGCCCTGTATGGAACCCAACCATGGACTACGAAAAGAAAATATTTGAATGGTCTCATATCTCAGTGATAAACTGGAATATTGTTCCGTTTACTTGCAACTATATGTTCCAGACTGCTCTATGGTAAATTCAGAGCTGTCTTTGACTCATACAGCGTCCTTACGTGTATGACTAGGACCATTCTGAGACGGATCAATATGCTTGTGATACTGATAATCAGAATGTGCGTAGTTGCCCTCAAAACACATTCTTTCTCCTTCTCAATGGCCTGGTATCAGACAAGCTATCCTACCAAAAGAGTTATAGAATGCTTTCCAACAGTATATTTTGTGTACACTGTCTGCAAGAGGTGCTGTTGTTATTGAACTTAACTTACTACTGTATACACATACTAGTTTCTTCTGACATTTGGTAATGTGGCATTGAGCTGTGATATTAGTTTATATAAAAAAAAAAAACAGTACATTGTTGCTTAAGGAAAAGATAATAGAGTTTGATAAATGAGAGTAAGGAATGACATCTTTTTATCAATGATACCTTGACATTTATCTGTCTTATTCCTAAACAAACAGCAGCAAGTGAGGAATTACCTGCTATGTGATTATTACAAGTTCTAGACTAAGATGAGATGGCTTGAGGTTTCCATATTAAATTACATGTTTTGATTCCAAAGCTCTTACAAGTGACTTGGTCCACTCAAGCAATTTGCTGCCATCTGAATTAAACAGTTTGTTTAATCCCACTGAGAGACAAGGAGTAAATTATGAGTTCATGGCAGAACACTAGCAACAGCAAGCAAGGTGTAGTAAAAGTCACATGTTCCCAGTTCTGTTTTAGGCATGTTATTTAGCATGTCATACCATGTAAGTGCTCTCTTCTTCAGTTTTGCCATACACAAGATGAAAATAATAATCTACTTCAAAGAGGCAGAGTCCATTAGCTCTACTAGTGCATGCAATTTTCCCTGAAGTTTGCAGATGCATTAAGCCACAAAACTGTCAACTAAAACTGTTAATTCTGTCATGTCAGAAGGAAATTTATAGAGCCATAAAAAACAAAGCTGGAAAAGATAACAAAAGATCCTCTAATATGTCTTGCTTTCCTGAGGATGGATGAATATCTGTTTAAACTCTTCTTGACAGGTATTTTTCTAGCCTATTCTTAAAATGTTAGGGTTACAGATACTGCTGTGCCCCTAAGCAGTTTGTTTAAGAGCTTGCTTTGATTTTACATTTTAAAAATTTTCCTTATATTGAGAAATAACTCTGCCTGTAATTTAAGCCTTTTTCTTCTTATCCTGTGCAAAACTGAAAGAAGTCATTTATGTTGTGTGATATCATGTATGGAGATTGCATATGAGGAAACAAAACATCATTTTGCAGCAGTGAGTGGAGGCACAGTGATGCTCTGGAATGTTTTACTGTAGTTTTACTGTAGACAAAAGCTTTAAGAGTAATCTTACTCATATAAAAAATGGTAAGTTAGGGCCACTGCAAGAGAGGCTGAAATCAGAAGGGATGTTTTACTCTAAATTTCCTTCAGCTTTGCAGCTGAAAATGAATTAATTTTCAAAGTAGGATGTGATTTAATCCTCTCTCCTGCCCTGAAAGTGTACCTGTGCCATTTCATTTAGGAATTATGTCCGATGTTTTCTAGTTGTATTTTTAACGGAATTGTCCTTCCTTTTCATCAAGGGGAGAAGGAGGTCTTCCATTGATTTTGACCAAAATCAATACTTTACTATGTCATTAATTCCCCTGAAATCAAGAAGTCATTTCTGAATTAAGATGTTATTTGTCATGAAAATGTAGCCCTGGTTATAAACAGTCAGGCCTACTTTTTATGGCTCTTGGGTTCTGTGCAAGTGTAATATTATTGATATTTTCCTTGATCTACAGTGTGTAAATGAGCCAAGACTAGTAACATTCTTCCTCATCCCTGTCCTTGATAATCCCAGGTGCTTTGTGCACCTTGCAAGGGAACAAATGAGCACAGAAATAAAATGCAAAGTCCACATGTGTATCCTTCTTCTGACAATACTAACTTGAAACAAAGCATTAACTTGTGAACAAACAGCATTTTTACTTGCAGCCACTTGTGTGAAATTGTGACAATTGTGTCAACTGACCTGTGTCCTCTTCTCTCACACATGGAGTTTTGCTATAGAGGAATGGGACTAGAAATAAGCCTGAACAAATCAGCAGTACCAGTGGATGCAAAAAGAGATGTTTTCTGTTCCCCCACAGCAGAATTGCTAAGCATGCAAAGAGACCCTGCTGCCTGCGGTGGTCTCAGCGCAGCTTGAACAAGCTCAATCTCAGGTGAGTGCTGTTCGTACCACCGTGGTTAACCACAGTTAACATAGACCACAGCAATTTTAGTTCTCATTTCCCTGTGCCAAATTGAAGGGAGCACAGGAGATGCAGCCAGGGGGTTACTCGTAAAATGTCCTTGCCAAGGAAAATGTGTGGACAGCTTCTATACTGTTTTTCAAAGTTCCTTCCAGGAAACTCTATCCCTCAGTTGTCTGCCAAAGTAATTTTTTGATCCTACCTTTTGATCTGCCCTTCACTGAAAATGACATACTCATGTTGCTATATAAGTGTACGAGACAAGTCACAACCGCCAAAACAAACCTACCATGGCATGAAAGAGGGAGAACGAGTATTTAGAAACCCAGTAGAGGAAAAACAAACAAAAAGAGAGAGAGAGAAAGAAAAAAATCAGCATTTAAAATCCTTGAAAATGTCCTTGTATTTATATAGAAGAATATTTGATCTTTTGGAGAGAAGTCACAATCTTCCTCTGTCTTTCTCTCGCACATGCACAAAGTGAGCGAGCTTCTTACCCCAAATTAACAGAAGCTCTACATCAAATTGCCAATGGCAGAATCAATTATCCACTTGAAGAAACCCAATGGGAAAAATATGAGGTTAAAAAATCACAATATAGCAAAAAAAAAAAAAAGACTTTCGGTCAGGTGCCCTAGAGTAACAAACGCAAAACTATACAGAGGTTGCTCTCTGAAACCATCCTGCAAAAAGTACATGCTTAACTGCCATGTTTTGGAACCATGGAGCTTAATAGCTCCATTTGTGTTAGGAAAGGTCATTTCAAAAAGACTACTGCATCTGCAGGGCCCAGAGAGCAGCTTTTATCAGTTTGGAGGGACTGCTCAACTGAATGCATCTCTGGTCCGAGATCTCTCTGATGAACTTTTGCAATAACCTGCCAAAAGGGATGAGGGGGTGACAAGTGAGATGTATGGATTGGCATCTTGAGCAGGGTCCACAGAGAGGAATTTAGACAACCAAATGAAGGAATGAACAAAGAGATGACATAGACGAAGATTCATAGGTAGAAGTTGCCAGTCTGGTACCTTTCCACAATCACAAATTTACCCTTACAGTAAATTCCCTAAACCAGTAACTTGTTCAGCAGTTCATAAGATCTGGACTGTGCCAGGGAGCACTGGCATCTGGAAGGTGCTTTAAATTGCAGTAGTTTTCCGAAGTGAATTTAAAGTTGGAACTCTTTTAAACTCCCTGCCTCATATTCTACCCATGGCATGTTCTTCCTTTGCAAAGTGTAGACTAAAGCTTTTGGGAGTTGCAAAGGTCACCCAAAGATTGTCAAGTAATACATAGTATTGTGTTAAGGGGTCCTGTTAGCAAAATTTCTGTTTCCATCATATGTGGGCATGCTGAATCCAGATGCTGCTCTTTCTGTACTACTTCCCCTTAGGTGCCATGCTCCCTGCTTGTACCTCAAAATGTTAACAATTGTTTTTCAGGTGCTTTTTAGTAATAGAAATACAAAACCCTCAGATTATTTTCCAATACACCAATTCAGGAAGCAAGAAAAACAAAAAAGAAGCGGAATATTTGTTCAGGATCAGTGAACAACCACTGACTCTTCCTACGCATTTAGGTACAGATTCTCAGAAGGATTTAGCAGTGACTTGTATTAAAATGAGTTTGGATTTTTTAAAATTCAGGCTTTAGAAAGTAAACACTTGACAGCAGTGATCAATGTTCTGAGACATCCTGAATTCAGGCAGAATAGCTGCAGGAAGAAGAAGGGAATTGTAACTGTAGCTATTATTGGGGGTGTTGCAGAAAAGTTATTAATGAAGTAGCTTCTGTCACTGACACAGTGACGAAGTTCTGTTGTGATTAGTTTAATGTTTTATTTGGTTTTATGTCTGTCCCCAGAAAGTCAAAAGATATAGATCCATACTGGGTATTTTTACAGAGACATGAAAGGAAGGGGAGACATAGAAGGGTGGATGTAATCAAAATATTAGACAAGTAAAATAGTCTGATTTTCACAAGACAAAGCATTTCAAACCACATAGCCATCAGGTATTTCTATTGAGATGACACACTTCCAGTGGCATTAACTTTCCAGGTTGCAAACCATGCTAAACACTTTTCATGTCCTTCACTGGTCTCCCAAAATTTAAAAAGCTCCTTTGCCGGTTTTGGTAAAAGGCTAAGGCTGAATTCTCAGAGCTGCTGTTTTGTTCTGCTTCATATGGAAGAAATGAATAAAAGAAAGATTGTGAAAAAGCCATGTGTGAAGGGGAAAACTGTTTGGATTGGTAAGTCCTGGGTCATATTTCCATTTCTCTTAGGTGATACTTGGAATATATATCTAAAACCAAAAAAGCCTTGTCACACGTTAAGCCCAAGATTATTAACTCCCTTAAGCTCTGGAGATTGAAGGGTCCTTGTCTTCCCACTACTCTGAACTCATCAGAGGAAAGGATCTCTCAAATTTTCTCCTCAGTTCTGATGTACTCTGAATGTTAACTCTAGCACAAGGACTGGATCTGAAAGACAGAGAATATCTGTTCTTCCTTTCTTCTAGAGATAAAGCATTCACAAGATAAGAGGAGACAGCAGAACACGTTCATCTTGTCAAATGACACTTTAAATGGAGTACAACTTCTTAACTGCAGTGTTTGTACAAATTTAGCATATAGAGTGATACTGGCAAGCACCTCTGGAAAGTTTCTGAGATCCAGCATATACAGCATATCTTTCTCTTCCCAACAAGTTCTTGTGCAAACTCTCTGCAACAAGAAGCAGAACAAATCTATTTCAACAGTGTGGCTGGAGTCTTTAATTTACTTTGTTGAAGGCTAGAGATGGCAGAAGCTATTGTTGGCCTGCATTCATTCCATACACAGCAAGGTGAGCATGACTCTGCACAAGATCATTGGATCATTGTCAAATGGACACTGAAGAAGAATAAAACAGAAGAACAAAAAGGGCCTATAACATGGAGCTCTAACTACCTTGACAGGTCAAATCTGCTGCAATTGCTATGAGCATAGTTGAACAGATTTGTTCTTCTTTATACTCTTATTATAGCTTAAGTCATATACAGTTTGTATCCCTAAAAGTTATATTGATTACCTTGAGGTATTTTCTATCTCCCTTTTTACCAAATTTGACAAAAACACATGCAAATCAAATTTAATGGCAGAGTATTTCAGACAAAACTTCAGACAACAGTCAGTGAAAACACACAGCCTATTCCCACCACATAACCCTTTTTCCCACAGGCAATTCTATAAATATCAGCCTATTTATTTCTCATTTAGCCCAATGTCAATGAAAGTGAATCAAACCCTTAATATCATTCCTTATATTTATTTATGCTGACTACTACACTTATCAGTCTCACTTTCACAGAAAGAAAGGATATTTCTTACTACTGGAGGTAAACACGAGGAAGGCTGAGTCAGGAGGAGATGTTATTCGAATGACCTGGTATTCATGTAGCCTGTTTCCTGAGATGGTTCCCATGGCATCTGTAAACCTTATGCGTCTCTATAAAATACTGTATGGTAAGTCAGCGTATCATGTTAATTAAAGTATATAAGCTGAGTAATCCATTCATACAAGCCACTTTACACAGTCATTTAGAAGTGAAAAAGAAAAATGCATCCAGGCATTTGAATGAAATCAGAGCACTTATTATTTATTATCAATCAAATGCATTATGTGGACAGTGTATCAAACTTACACAGCAAAAACGACATGCCAAAACAGCATCAGACTCCCAAAGTTCTTGTGATTGAAAGGTATCAGTGTTTTGTCTGCAGCTTGAGAGTGGATTGCTGCTTCTTTTCTAGGTCTAATTGAAAATACAAAAGCTCTTGGATCAGAGCTCCACAGAAGATATTATAACCCAAAATACCCGTATACATGACAGCAAATGTGTTTTCTTCCTAATGTGTATGCATGGTGAAACCTTTTATAAGTGTGGGAGAGAGGTGCACTTTGACAGCTGTGGCCTGCTAACTGTTTCACAAGGTAAAGTGTTGCTGAAGAAAGATGTTAAATCACATTCAACATCCTTAGAAGGGTTAAAAAAACAAGTGATGTATAAGGAGGGGTGTACAGACATTAAGAAAGAATGTGCCTGAAAACTGAGACACTAATGTCAGAGGCTGCTATTCCTGAGGGCTTTTTCTAGCAGAGATGTGTGGAGATTCAAAGCTTGAAAAACCTGGGTGATACAGAGCAACAGGATAAAGAAACACTCACTTCAGCAAGACACACCAGCTTTTGAATTCATTTCAGAGAAAAACTCAGTAAATTCATTATACTATACATACACAGATACATGCACACACAGAATATTATCTACACCTATATTCATATATGTATATAGTTACCTCTGTCATTAATACCATATGATCATCCTCCTAATTAATACCTTTTTTTTTTTTTAATACACTTTTTTACAGGCTTTACACTCAGAGATCCAAAAGATAGGAACAGTTTTTCTATTCAGATAATTTATTAAAATGGTTGCTCAATTTCTTATAGGATTTTACTTCTCTTTGTAACAAGTTATTGACATTACAGGAGGTTTTATTTCTTAATGACAATCTGAAAACAGAAGGTGTTGCCTTCCTAAGCAAATAAATGATCTCTGTTCAATGACTACTTTAAAAGAGTATTAAAATCAAAAAGATAGACCAGGCTTCTGGTTTAAGAATTGTTCATATTCAATATATATTTCCTTAAGTAGGTTACGTGGTGGCTCTACATGATTTCCCTTTTTCTCTGCCTCTTTCTTCAGCACAATTTCTCAGACACTTTGGCTGTGCCAGAGGTTTCAGAGAAGTTGGTCATCTTACAATTAGCTCATTTATTCAGAACAATATCTTGGTCTTTTGTTCAGCCTTAATAAAATACAATTATTACAGTGTCTCTCTTTGTGATTAATTCAGACGATGTTTACAGACAGGGCACTCTGCAGATCTCTGGTGTTATTGCTGTCCAGTGAATTAAACCTTTTTTCTGCCAGATGTAATTGCAGATCCACATCTTATTTCTCTCTCCTCTTTTTCCTTCTAGTTTTTCTGTATTACCCCAAACAGATTTTAACTGTGATTCCTAATGGTGTGGTGCTGTCTATTCTTACAGAAAAATTGTCTCCAGCACCAGTTCAGCTGTGCTATGATCAGAATTTGAGAAGCTTACTTTTGGTGCATAACTATTACAACATTATTGAGTCTGTGAATTAATGAACAATGGTACATTCTGTATTAGAAGATGACATTCCATGTATTAAATGCATTTTAAGTATACCTCTTTATATAGCTCTGTCTCCTATAACAACCTGAGTTATTGATGGTGATAACTGCTCACAGCAGCTTATTTTCCCCAGATTCATTTGGGTACTAACTGAGAATACAGGTAAGAACAGACTTCACAAGATCTGCTCATGTGAGTAAAGACTTTCTCCAAATAGACAGCCAGAAAACCTCTCTCCTTGAAAGTGATTTGATTCAAGGTTTGCTGGGTGAAATTATCTAGCTTTCAAAAGTCAGTTGAGAAGGTCAGATTGTATCTTCTTGCCTTGAAATGCAACAGTTTGTAAACAAAAAATAAAAGGGGGGAGGGAGAGAAAAGAAAAGGTTGAAGCCATGTATTTCGGTGGACTCTCTACTATGTATTATTCTTCAGTGCTCCAGCATCCCCACTTTTTCTCTCTTTTTGTGAATACTGTTTAGGAATCTTATGTTCAGGCTTGAAGCAGCCTCGTATTGGAGGGGGGGGGGGGGGGGAAGAAAAAAGAAGAAAAAAGAAAGAAAAATAAAAGCAGGTCCTAACACCAACAAATTGTTACTACGGTCCATTTTTAAAATGTTCCAGTGGTGCAGAACAAAAGAAAATAGCTTCTTTACCTAAATAGATTCTCCACCTCATCCCAATAAGCCAGCTTGCTGATGTTCTCAGGCTTGTACCCAGAAGTATAGGAGACTGAGAACCCTTGCCAATTTTTGCTTAGGGTACACTTTAGAGGGATGTGTGGAAGGAGGGTGAATGAGCTCTGCTTGTGCTCCCAGCAGGTCAGGCAGAAGGCAGGCTCAGTGAAAAAATGGTGATGCTTGTCCTTCAGCTTATAAGACCAGTTGTTCTGCAGGACATAGTAGGTGAAGTTTGGGAAACACCCTAATGCAGCTTTATGGCCTCTGACTGAAACTGGCTCACACACATCATGTTCAAAACTTGGGAAAAAGAAGATTTCTCTACTTGCGATCGATTGTGCGGACATGCCCTTGGTAACACTACAGATATTATACTCATTAATGTGATTATGGTAATCTTTTATATCTTTGGATCATATGGTTATTTTTTACTACACTGCTAACGTTTGCCATCTCAATTTTATTCAGCTTTAAATTTAACAAGTATTGCTGTTCTGAAGGTGTGTTTGGTTTTCTACTCTCTGGTATTTCCATGCTAAAACGCTAACCCAGATATGCCACGTGAGAGTTTTGAGAGCTGTGATTTGATTGTCCCATTCACCCATCCTATTCTCTAGAGTGTGCTTTCTGTCCAGAGAGCATCTTCAACAGATTTTATTTATTTATTTATTTATTTTGTCACGAGGAAAGGTATACAACCATACAGTATCAGGGGAATATTTTGTGACCAGTGGACAAATTCAATTTTCTCCTACTATTTTAAACCCACTTTCCCCAATCTCTAGAAAAAGAGATATTAAAGTTTTGGCTTTGTAATGTTTTTTAACTTTCTTAAATGTGTGGCGTTATGTAGCTGCAATATATAAACTTCAAAACAGCTGTATATTTCTTTTGTTTCCTTTTACGACTCATACACATAAGATTGCAAGAGCAGCTCAGGAATAAGAAGAGAAGAAGGCAATTTAAGAAGAAGAATTTGAATTGCATGTAAATGTCCGTAGGAATATTAAAGTTTAATATACATATATTATATCTGAGCTGAGGAGAAAAAACACAGAAAATGTGATGCATTCCAGCAAAATATCTTCAAATCAAAGTTATTCAAGGACTCCATAGAGGATCAATTACTTTCATCATTGCTATTTCTTTTTCTCTTTAACCAAACTTCAATTATTTTCCTAGCCTGGTATTTTGTCCTGTGGCCATTTAGGACTGGAAAAATAACACAGAATATACTGAGAGCCCAGTGCAGCCTGAAATCTGGTTTATAACCTTGCTTTCCTTGTAACTGCAGGGCGAGGACAAACCTGATCACCTGAAAATTTTATTATTATTTTTGGCAATCTGAAGTAAGCAATTTTTATTCAGCTAGCAAAAGACAGTCAAGTACAAGTAAACATGCTGGTTGTGGACATTTATTTCATAGTTAGGCCTTTATTGTCAAAGGCACAAGTCTGAATGCATTGCATGCATTAAACACAAGCCAATTCCTTGAGCAATGATTTGACTGCTCACGGTTGTTGGTAAGAACAGGGGGCTGGGAGCTTGGACTTCTGGTTTCTTATTTTAGGACGAACCACTGTGTGACCCTGGGCAGCTTTACTTCACAGTATCTCAGTTTCCCCAGCTGTGAAACGATGATAAGAATTATTATCAGTTTAAGGACAGATTCTGACACTTTTATTCAGAACTGAGTAGTACAATCGATTTCAGTCTGAGGAAAGGGTAGCAACATCTGGCCATTAGTGTTTATAAAGTAACTAGTCACTTGGCTGATGGATTAGATTAGATTTCATTGCTGAGATGCTACCATGAAAGGTTCTTCAACACATTTAAAACAGATTAGATAAAGAAAGTGCTATGAGAGACTCGGGTAAACAAGATGCAGAGAATCCTGATGGTGGGAAGAACAGATCCAAGGACAAATAGTAAACAGGAAGAAAGGCCCTGCTTCGACCAAGATGGAAAGTACATTTTTTTTTGTTTTCTCTTTTGTGTTTGAACAGAAAGAAAAAAAAATGTAAAGAGGGGAAGATGCAATCCAAGTAAAATAAAAGCATGGTCAGAATTGTTTTCCTACCTCAATATGATTTTTTTTCCCCCATTTTTATTACGCTGCTTCCTTCTGGAGGTATTCAGTCTTTTTATTTGATTTGTTCTTCTCTCAGATATTTTTTTTTTTTAAATTGCTCTTTGAAATGAAAGGTGGTAAATTTCACAAATTCTAAAAATAAACTTTTAGGCATTATTCAAAATATGGAGGCATCCAAACTGAATATTTCAATGTTCTTTATTATTTTAATTTGATTTCTGTTTCACTTGCTATTTTACTATGCATGAAAAGAAGACAAACCTGCCCAACTCTATTCAGCTCCCCCTCCCTGAGGGCACACATACCCTGACAGCAGACATTTAGTGCTAGCTGCCACAGAGATACTACTTATGTCTTCTCCGCATGCAGTTTTAGGACTGTGACTCAGGGGTGAGGACAGAAAAGTGCAGAGAGCAATCCATCTTATTGAGAAAAGCCAAAATTTATAACAGCTTAGAGTTGAATTCTGGGCTTTCCTCTCATTCTCTGGGAAGCACAGGAAGATGTGCAGTGGCTGTGGGCATGCGCAGAGGTGAGAGCCTTTGTCAACCAGCCCAGTATGAGCCAGTCCAGTTTGGGAATTAGAGCTAAAGTACCTTTAAACAGACGGACTACTGGGATCATTTTTTCAGGTCTACACAAGCCAGATTATTTTGTCTGATTATTTTTTCCCCAGAATGTTGAATTTGAGAACATTTGACTGAAGAATATACCTACTATCCTCCTGAAGACAAGTGACAATGAGCTGTCACCTTCTCTCATTTGCTCCTCCAGTTTTTAACTAATTTGCTGCTAGGAAATTTGATCCTGTTTCAGAGCTACATTTATAGCTTTACAGTCACTGTCTCTGCTAATGGTTTTCTCCAAAAGACCGAGAAGTTTCTCATGAGCATCAAGGTATTGTCTATGTAGAGTGATCATGTCACTCCTCTGAAAGTCCTTCTGTGAGACACCTGCTTTTGCATCTGCTTTTCCAACGAATGAGATAAGCCAAAGAGGTGAGGGAGAGCAATGAGCAGGAGGAAGACCAGGACTCACCCAGCACCATGCACTGGCCACTACAGCTAAGCCACCATGGAGGAGTGCAGCCTTTGGCAAAATGGGGCCCAGAGTACTTTACTTGCCATTGAATAAGTGCAGTGTTTTGTCATTCAGTAAAACACCAGTAAGTCCTTCAAGATCTAGATCTCTAAAGAGAGACATGACTGCTACCAAAGCAGCATGTGTTTCTATTTGCCATTTTAAAATAACTAGCAAGCTTAAATGTAAAGATGTTTGAATGCTGCAGCCACTGAGGGAGGTAGTGATCCCAGCATCCATAAAGTGGGACTTCTTTCCATCAGCTGCTGCTTAGACGCATATCTCCATTTATTTTATTATTTTATTTTATTTTATTTTATTTTATTTTATTTTATTTTATTTTATTTTATTTTATTTTATTTTATTTTATTTTATTTTATTTTATTTTATTTTTTTTTTATTTTATTTTATTTTATTTTATTTTATTTTATTTTATTTTATTTTATTTTATTTTATTTTTTATTTTATTTTATTTTATTTTATTTTATTTTATTTTATTTTATTTTATTTTATTTTACTTTATTTTACTTTATTTTACTTTATTTTATTTTATTTTACTTTATTTTACTTTATTTTACTTTATTTTATGTGGTTTGAATACTTCACCTTCAATTGATCAAAGCCTTGCAAACTGTAAGCTAAGCATCCCACTCAGGGAGATGATCATGTTGTGTGGAAGGTGTGAGATTGATGGCTCCTCAAAGGCCACCATGATCATGCTGGCTTCAATATTATTCAAAATCCATCAAAAATATTCCCCGAAAGCTCTCTGCCATTCAGGGGCTGATTCTTCTCGGGGCTGAGGAGGTCTGAGCAAGGCTTACAGGAATGGCAGGAATGGGTAAGAAAGGAGCTGATGGAGATGCATTGCTGGTGGTGGAATGAGAGTCCAAAGACCTAAACCCATAATGGGAAACAATGGTTTAAAAGAGTTAGGGCCAGGCTGTAAGAGCGTGACAAACATAATTTATGAGGGAAGGAGACAGAAATGGGGTTTGAACAGAAATGTGTTCTGGAGCTAGGCAGTGATCTGTTGCCATGCAGGGCCATGGGCAGTGAAGAAGAGGCCTATGCCTCCCCAGCTGGCTATGCCCAGGCCTAGGCTCCTCAGCGGGAGGAAAACCCTTGCTAGGGGTTTGTGTCTGTGAGAGATAAAGACGTGTTCTGAAGGAAACAAGGTTTCTCTTGGTGGAGAACAGTTCTGTCTCACCTACAGACCGCCTTCTCACTGGACTGATTGTCACTAGAGCCAGGAAAAAAATGGAGATGGTTTGAGAGACATACATTAAAAATGACAGTCTAGTGTTTGCATTTTGGAAGCATGACTTCAGCCCCCCTTTATCTTCCATCCACCTCACCAAGGAAAGCTGTGCTAGCTCCAGTTTGTATGTCCAGAAGCAGACACAGATAGGGATGCAGTGACTGTTCAAGCTGTGCTTTGCAGACTGCAATGGCCTCTGGAAACAAATTTAATTTGCAAACTTTTTCCTCAGATTATCTCATTTTTCATTTTGTCCACAGGAGAAAAAAAAACATAATGAAAGGTTTCAACTGAATTTTCTTTTCCTGTTTTCCGTGAAGAAAAGAACAGGAAAGATGAAAAACAAGAGATATTTTCTAAACTCTTTTATTTTAATATTTAATATTTTGAAGGAAATAAAATATTTTATTTAGAAAGTCTCTTTACTGAAACAAATACTTTTTAATTACAAAGGAAATTCTGTATGAAATTTCTTTTTGTCCCTAACAGAAATAACATTCCAGGCTCTTAATCTAATTGTTTCTCTTTCCATCTAATAGCAATTTTGCAAAGCCAACCATAAGCTTTGTGTGGGTCCTGGAAAGAGAGGCCCAGAGGCTCCAGTCAGTCTCTGTGGCATTTCCATCACTGCTCATTTTCCATGGAAGCTACTCCAATACCACAGTGATGGATGCCAAAAAGAGCTCCCTGCATTTGACAACAAATACTAAACATCCCTGTTGTTCATGCTGATCCCTTGAGGTGCTACTGCCTGCTTTGTCCTTGTTGTCCACAGTTTGCCCTGGTTTCTCACAAAACCACCTCTCTTTCACAGGCAGCCCAGATGCTGCATGCCCCAAGCCTTCACTCTTTGTGGTGCCATCTGCAGGAGGGGGTAAGAATCAGCTCAGATACTCTATGAAAGGGGAAAAAATAGCACAAATGAATGGCACTTTCCCCCTGCTTTCTTGCATAATCTCTTTGCTCAAAATTCAGTTCAGTGTAGTGCCATCAGTAGTTGAAGCCTGGGTAAACAGACTCAAAACATCCTGTCTTAGTTTTCTTTTCCATGTAAGCTGATCAAAAATAAACACAGGGCTAATATACAAAAACATTCACATGATGTCTAGCTGCGTAACAACTGTAGGTAGTGAAATTAGTTTAGGCAGGCTGGGTGTGGGCCAGAATGCAAAAAGATGCATTTTAAGTGGTGAGCAATTCAATTGCATTAAACAGCTCATTGATATCCTATACTTATAGTGGCTGAGTACTCGCAATGGTTCATTAATTTTTATCAACAGCCATTATGAAATCATTGCACTGCTTCCATATTTTACAGGGATGCTACTGCAGACCCTTGAAAAAAAGGGTAGGGAGTCAGAGGAGTGCTGGCAGGCAGAGACCCACAGTCATTGTCCTCAGGGATGGGGAGAGAAGGGGGAGAGGTGAGGGCACTGTCCAGGTTGCTGGGGGTGAGGAAATACCCAAAAGACACCTAACAGCTCCAGAGCTGGTGGAGAAGTATGATAGTTGGCTCATTTGCTCATTGGTCTGAGCATGTGAAAAACCATCGCTGCTCACAGAAATGTGTCTCACAGCTTCACCGTGTTCTGGGTTAAAGACAAAAAAGCTGTGGTGGAAATCCCCACCTCTCTCTGTCTTCTACCAAAAATTCTCACCTCCCACATGCTTTCGGCAACCCTTATTTTTTCAGTCCTGACAAGACACCTTAACTGTGCCCTGCCTTGCTATCTGACATATTTCAGAGCCTGATACCAAATATTAAAAGCACAGTCTTTGCCACCTATATTAACATGGAACTAACTCTCAAGCAAGAATGACATCTTTTATACTGGATGCAAGATGGTTGCTCAGGGAAACAGATGTATAAAAGTTACTTTTTTATCTAAATGTCCTCTAAAAAAGAATAAATATATATATATATTTAATGAACATTTCAGGAATATTTCACCTGAGTTTTAGCATCTTTAAACCATGAAACTTCAACCTCACCTGTTAAACAGATTTGTGCTTGTAAAAACAACTAGCTTGTAAAAACAACTAGCTGACTGATCAACCTGCAGCACCCTCAGACCCTTCACACTACAGGTGCATACAATATAGCTGCCCATCACTCATAATAAAAATGAGTAATGACCAGATTTTGACATGAGAACCTTTTCTATAGGCTCTTACTGATTTATTCCTTGCTGGAAGACCTCAACATCATTTTTTTTTCAGAATTGTCATGAAAAAGAAAAATAAAATAAGTAAAATGACCATTCAGATAACTGGATACCTCCAGCTTCACCCACCTCAGAATTTTACTTTTAATTTGTGGGATTTATTTTAAATCTTGCTGAAGTAATTCAAGATGACTTTCTGGCTTTGTGCTAAAAAGGAAAATTTCCTTGTTGGAACATCTTGAGAAAAGGAAAACTGGTATGAAATTTTGTTGTGGAAAATCTCCTCACCTGTGATATGAAGTGTTTCAGAGGTGGGTAATGGTATGTGGATAATGACAGTAATGAAGTCTTTTGAGACTTTTTTTCCCTTAAAAATGAGCATTTGAAATAAAACTTCTAAACCGAAACCTTCTGTTCTTGTTTTGACATTTTATCAGAAAAGAACATTCCTGAAAACCTAAAATTAAATTTATTTCAAACATTTTAAATCATTTTCATAATGGAAAAAAATACATAGCACAATATTTTATATAAAGTTGAATATCTAGATACCAACCAATTCTGCTCTATTTATTGACCTGCAAAGAAAAGTATAGTTGTAAACAGGAATGGTCTATCTTTCTTATATGTTATGAAAAAAAAATCAAATTACTATGATTGACAGTATTGCCATGTAAGTAAGGAGTAAAAGAAAAAGGAACCAAAATTCCAAATAACACAAAACCAGAATAAACACATACCAGGAGAAAATATACAGACTTGCCTACTTAGTTAGACCTGTAGGTATTTATTTCACTGAAATAGTGAAGAAAGCTGTTAAATATTTTGGATGCTAATATCTGTTAAAAATAACACATCTTGCAGTGTTTTCTGAGCTTTGGAAGCCAGCTCTGATTTGAAGCTGTTTTGAAGCAGTCCCAAAGTGGAAGAACCGTTATGGATGACAATACAGGCTTTTGTCTCTAATGGAAAATTTAATTTGATTTCCTTCTTTAGGTAACGCAGCTGGGGATAATTATACATTTCTGTCACACACTCCCGAATACTCCCTGCTCCGTGGGAGGGTAGGAGGCACGAACGCAGGAGCTTGACCACTCTAGTGGAATATTAAAACCCAGGGAAAAACAGACAACGACTCCTTGTTTGGAGACCTTGTTGTGGGCTCTGACTGTTTTGTCCTTTGTGTTTCTTTAAATAAATACCAGAGAGCTACTCCTGACAATGTCTGTCAGATCTCTCACAGGGAAAAACAGCAATACATATTTTGAGGAGTCTTGTATATGCCTGGAGAAGGGGATGAAAAGGCAGAAGATAAGAGGGGAAAGTTCCTAAAATAAATGGGGATAGGAAGAGGAAGAGAGAAGTGACCAGACTACCAACTGGCTGGTTGCTGGTGAGGCAGACGACCCTGCTGGGCAGCTTGAAAGATTTGTGGCCAAGGATGTCTTCCTCTTATGCCTGCTGCCCTGCAGTCTCTGCTGACCTTGCAGCTTCTGATCACTGCTTGCCCCTTCATGGGGAAATGCCTTTGGTGCAGAGCACTGCTTTCCCATGGGGCAGCCCTCTCTTCTGCAACCACCACTCGATGCTCTACGAGCCCTGCATGCCCTTCACCTTCCCAATACAGTGCTCTTCATCATTCCTTTTCCTAAGCTTCTCAAAGAGCTTTGAATTTTCACATCCGTGGTTAATAATATATGAATGTATATATTTACTGCTCACTAAGTTTAACTTTGTATGTTTGTTTTATGTACAATGAAACCCAGCTAATGTGTTTACATTCCTGGTTTAGCATCTTGAACAGGTCATCAATGCTCTGATTCATTATGTCTCACAGAAATGGCCTCTGTTATTCCATTTTCTCATGTATAGTAATAAAATCAAAATCCCTACATGCAGGTACATTAAATACAACCATAAAACAAAATGGAATCTCGTGTATGTGTCTGAGTGTAAGCACGGAAAATTCACTAGTCCTGCTTAAAATCACCACCAACAAAAAATGCCCCAGAGCTTCTAAATAAGACCTTGGAACATCATTGAACTTGGGCCTCGGTGCATCAGGTGTATTTCTTGAATATTTTCTCCAGCTGGTTAGCAAAATACTCTCTTCATCTTTCTCTTATACATGTGCTGAAGCAGTGTATGACAATTAGTGATCTGTACCAGGGACATGTGTTTCCAACTTCAGCAGATTCTTCTGTTTTTTTTCTTCCACACAATTTTATGAGCCATTCTATTCTCACTATGCAAACACTCAGGAATACTAATACCCCATTGTTTTCCTACAGGCTGCTGTCAAAATAGCCTGTTAAAAGAAGGAAAAAATAGGTAAGCTAAGTATTGCAGATGGACTGAAGAAATAGCAATGCCATTTTCATTTATAAAGACCAGGAAATTAGATTACTGTAGGTGAGAAAGAATGGCAAGGCTTGCAAAACCATGGCGTTACTGTAATGGGCAAAAATCCTGCTCAGTTTGTGAACTTCAGGGTTTAGTGCAGAGCAAAAATTACAGGCATTCCAGTCATACTTACAGCCCTATCCCAATATACTTGGGAACTGTAACTCTACCTACCCTTGAATACAATTTTATAGGTTTTCTAGTCTTCCGGCTAAAGAAGACTGCACATTTCTGTAGGCAGCACGTCTTTTTTGCAGGTTGGCTGTCAGCAATTGAATTAGCACCACAGGGCTGGTCAGCTATTGATAGCAGTGAGCAGATGAGCTTTCAGACTGCAGTAGCTGTAGATGTGTCATTATAAGGTGAAGAGGATTACTACATAAATCTGTCACCAGTGTGACTCCAGGTGAGGTCTTCCCTTACATCTGGGAAAGGATCAGCTGACATCTCAATACACTGCTGTCATTTCTAGTCGTGCAGGATATGTAGCACAGATTTGGTCCACTGGTCAGCGATAGGTAGCTGAGTTTTCCAAAAGCAAGGCTGACTGAATGAACATTGTCTGAAAAGCAAACAAAATACAAAAACGAAAAACAAAACAAGAACATCTGTGAGCTTTTATGCTCCTCATCCTCTTCAAATAGAAATGTTATTCCAGAACCAAAGTCAGAACATGGCAATATTATTGCAACCAGATTGCAGTCTGGTCATATGCCTATGAAGACTACAGGGTTCTTTGTTTGTCAGAGAATGCTATGGGAATTATACAGATTTGCAAAAAGCACCAAATGCGATGGAACAAAAGAAACCTTGGCAAAACCTTTATTTTTATTTTATTGCTTATTTGTTTATTTTTATTTATTTTTCATTGTATTTCTCTGCTTTGAGGTCAGTGGCTCAGAGCACACAGCAAGAAAATTCACCATCTTCTAGAATAAGTTTACGCCATTTAAGTCTCAGGATTTATATTTCAACACTTAGGCTCTTCAATGCACAAGCAGTTGCTCAGCTGTGGGGCTGGTAGTCATTAATTTAGATAGTGCCAAATCTGTAAAAAATTTCAAGAATAGGCAAAGAAACAGAATGTGCCAGCATTTGGCAGTGGCTAAGAGAAAGCACTGATGTCTTCCTGCTTGCCTTTTCCTCTGTAGAAAACAGGAGTCTTTTATTTTGCTACTCATCATACAACCTGTAACTGAAATCATCCATTTTGTCTGGAATAGGAAGTGTCTACATAAGTTAAGACTAATATTTCACTTGCTAGCTACAGTTTCTTTTGTATTTTTGATGGTAAATAAGCAAACATTTACTTCAGAAAAAGAGACTAAAGTCCATTAAGTCAGTGAATGAAGGAATGAAGTTTAGCACACATTATCCAATGTTCTTGTTTCTCACCAGGGATGCACACGGAAAATATGAACTAAACAGTTCATGGCCAAAAGCACACACCTACACCTAATGACATCTACAAAAAATCATTTTTATTTTTTTTCCCTGTTTCTATGCTAAAAATTCATCTCAATATAAATCCTAGATTTGGGGATTTTAATCTGATCACAGCTCTTCCTTGCAAGTCTCAGGTGATGCTGGCAGTTTCTGTGTCACCATCTCTGTCATAGGATGACTGTATCCGAGAAGTCAGCTGTGATACAACACTTACATGGATCCAGTTGCCATAGCATGGGACTCAAATGGAAAGCAGACTAAATCCAGATCCCTACTGGTATTTTGACATCTGCCTGCCACTGACTTTGAAGAGTGCAGGACAGTTGCACTGGGAGCAGAGGTGGCCATACCACCCCTGCCATACCATGTCATCAGGAAATCCTACTACACGACCCAGGGGTTTGGGGCTTGTAGCCTCCTTCATTGTCACTCCCACCCCAACTGCAAATCATTAAGTCTCCTGAGACAACTGAGACATCTATAAATATTTATGGTTGCAGGCTAACACAACTTTCTCAAAGTCAGAGAGGACATGCATTGCAGAGCAGAAAGAGCATTTTACTCAAACCATGGGGTCATCAGGGATGCCCAGCAGCGCAGTCCCACGGGTGAATGCATCTCTGCAGCAGCCCCTCTGCAGCCAGCCCTGCCCCGCTGCGAGGGTCCCTGTTCCCACCGCTGAACCGGCACCGTCCTACTTCTGCCCCTCCAACCGTGGCTTTGCAAATTCAGGCTGAGCACCATGCCCCTGCCGGGGCTGCTCTTCAGGCTGGCTGGTTCAGGCAGAGGAGCAATAAAGAACTGTAAATGCTTTTAAGGCACATTGACTTTCACAACTGGTAGATGCAAGCATTTTTCATTTATTTATTTATTTGATGGGCATAGCATCTTGTGAGTATATTTTTCTTTTTTCCACTTTCTGGCAACAGATTGCAGAGTTAATTAATAATATTTTATTAGTGGGAGACTTTGATAGTTAAAAAAAAATAAAGCAAAACAATAAAAAAATCAAAACAGTGCATGAAAGTGTATTAGAAAATATTCAGGTTGAAGGGCTGGTCTTAGTCCTGGCAGAATATGACAGCTAAGCAGGAGGATGGACAGAGAGCTGGGATTGGGGTTTATCCTGGTGCTTTTGGTGGGAAGGTGTTTAGGTCTCGGTCTGTGTTAAGTCGGAGGCAAGATATTAGCTCTGTGAGAGTGAGAAACAGGGCAGCAGTGACAGCAACAAAGACAGGTCCTGAGATACCTGCACTTCTCTGCACAGGGGGCTGGAGAAACATCTTCCACAACACATCTCATCCTTCCTGCTAGGAGTGATATGCTGTTACTGTCGGTCTCAACATGGAGAGAGGTTGTCCCAGTTAAGTCGTGACTGAGCATTTAAGGGAGTGCCTGATTGTTGGTACCTTCTTGTTTATGTAGCTACTCCAAAAAGAGAAGTCTTCATACAAACACTTCCTCTTCAAGGACAGCTGCATATTTAGACAAGGAAAAAGCACAGAATTTAATAAAACTAACTTCAAGGACAGTTATGAAAATCTGGCATAAAAAAGAAGACAGTACATCTATTTACCCTATAGCCGAGCAGCCTTTGGTGGTCTCTCTCTCTCTCTCTCTCTCTCTCTCTCATCTTTATTTGAATATCTTTAGAGAAATATCTTCCTTGGCGGTGAAAATTAAAATGAAACTTAAGAGAAAATAATCTAAGGCTACAGAGCTGAGCATTGTGTGTGGATAGATTAGAGTTAAGGCTCATTTGCAGGAGAAAAGCCAGCATAATATTTGCATTGAAAAGAATAGAAAGGCTCTTACCCCACTCTTTTTTTTAACTGAGGTAGTTTGGGGAAAATTTCTAATGAATCCTATCCAACCATAAAATCGTGTAGAAAATGAACTGTATCTTACAATAAAATAAAAGTGAACCAAATTACAAGGTTCCTATATTCACAGGGCAAATTAATTTCATGTTTAGAATACTAATTGTTCACTGTAGGGCCTGCAACAATTTATTGTCACGGCTTCGTTTGTTGCCAGAAGAACTTCTGCACACAGAAAATGACATGTTTTTGGCTGTAGCATCAAAGAGACAGGAATAACTTCTCTTGGAGCAGGAGGGAGAGCTTCCTGTGTGCTACCCTGTCTACTCCCTGGGACAGTTCATACAGAAAGGCTTTTGAAGGGTGGGTGAATTGTCCATTGAGGTTTGAAGTAGAGGGAAAGTGAGCCTTGGTGGGGACAGTAATTGGCCCTCAAGACGCTGTCTGACACATATCCTCTGACCTCCTTGTGAAAGACAGAAGAACCATGGCCAAAGAGCCACACAGCTCAGAGGAGCCCAGTCATCTCCCTGTGGATAGTTCACCCTGAAGATCTAAGAGGTATCTATCATTTGACATGTCTTCAAGGACTAGTTACTCTTTGGTGCCTGAAGGAAAGCTCCAAAGAGTCTGGTAGTTCAAAGGAGATGACATGAGAGGAAAAATGTGTTTGTACCACACTGAAATATAGGCAAAAAATTACAAATAAATAGAACACCTTCTCCTGAACCAAAATTTTTTAAAAAACGTACACAGTGAAAGTTTGCTTAACTAGGTGAATGCTGTGTGTACCTATAATGGGAAAAAACCAAAACAAAACAACAAAAAAAGGCAGCTTAAAGAAGCAATAAGGGGGTACGATTGAATGCTCAATTCCATAACAAGTTACATTACTATCACTCTTTCTAAGAGAGAGGAATGAAAAGTTATTGCACCCAATAGGGAGCTTAGAGCAGCCATTTTCCCTGAAGAGAATTCATTTTGAAATGCAAGGCTTCTCCTGAGCTGCCAATGGCTCCCTCTGCCTCCTGCATATTCAGGCATGTCACTGACTGATGGGCTTAATGGACTGCTTTTGCATGACACCAAAGACACCTAATATTTGAATTTATTTTGGAGTTGCATGACTGACTCCATCCTTCATAGGAGCTTCTAGATGTGCTCTCTTCATTCTTGATGAATTCCCCCCAAGTCAAAAACTGACCTCCAGCAGCCAAAATTATTTTGGGCACCAATAGCATTGTTGGTGAACTTTGACAACACAGTGCTGAAAATGAGATGAACAGCAGAGACTCCTCCTTTTCTGGAGTCTCTGTTCTGGCAGCAACTTCTCCCCTGCTGAAACAAAGGTAGCAATGCCAGGGAATTTCCCAGGTGGGTCAAGCAAGGCCCAAAATGGTGGAAGCAGAGGGTTAGATTCAGGCTCCCAGCAGAATGGGAGGTGTGCCTAGATGTTCACATGCTCTGTGAAAAAATAGGGGCCAAATATGAAAAGGATGTGGACAAAACAAATCATCAGCTGTGGAGGGCTGAGTGCTGCAGCCCTCACCCATCGGTGTTCTGGTGAGACTTCAGTGCTCCTGTTTTTGAGCAGTAGAAATGAGACATTAAGGACTGCAGCAGGGAGCATTAGGGCAACTGTTTTCCTTGAAGACAAAGCTATGTGAAGAGCTTTGAATTATGTGACAGAAAAACTCCACATTTGCTTTGAGGCTCTCCCCGCCATGGATGTAGAGGGGGCCATTCGGCAGGCTGGAAGGAATCATTTACATGGTATGCACTGTTTCATCTCAGTCCCCTCACACTTGTCTATCTATCTTCTATTTTCCATCTGTTTTTTTCCCTGTTAAAATCACTTTTGAGGGGTTTGGACCAGCTCCAAAGCTGTCTCGCATCAGAGGAACTGTTTTTCCTACTGACTGAGATGAAATTTTGACTGAGAGAGTGCGTATGCCTCTCGTGTTTTCCTCCTGCTTGCCTTTTGCCTGAATCCACAGCTTGCTCCATGTGACATGCCAATGTGTTATGGACTTACTTGCTCATCCCTCTGATCCCTTTCTTCTAGGTATTTAAACTGCCGCTCTCATTCTATGTAAAACCAATTTTTGACACTTTGACAGGATTTCCTACAACTTACAAGGATTTGTGTTTAAAATATATGTCTGCCAAGAAAGCTTAGGTTTACTCTGCTGAAGTCTGTAGCCTTACACTAGCTAGCCATTCAGTCCTTCTGACGAAGTATTGCCCTCCACCAGCCATGCAGGCCTGCTTGTGTGGTATGCAAAGAGCTGCTAGGCTCCTCATGCAGCTGAATCCATCCATCATGCTCTTCCTTGAATTGAAGGTCAATTCATCTGGAGGGATCAGCCCTGGGACTCCAAAGCAATGAGAAAAAAAAATTGAGTTTTCATAAGAACAGACTTCAAAAATGTGAGAGAGATCTCCTTCTGAAATGGTAAAAAGAAGGCATGCAGAAGTAATGTAAGATTGCTGAGGAAAATAACTACTGAAATCACCAGAAAGTGTTGAATGATTACAGTGGAATCATTTCTGAATGAATGGGGTGAGCAGATCAAAGCTGGACTGGAAGGAACAGTGGGGTGGGTACAAGAGAAAAATGTTACACATCAGTGATGGCTTCTTGTATTTTGTTCCAATGGATTTGACCCTCCCCACCTGAAGCACTTAGGCTCTGAAAATTTTCTGAAAGTAAGAAAAAGGATAATCCACCTTCACTGAGAAGAGAAGCAAAGTCGCTCATATACTTGCATTGAAGAATACAGTATTCTTGCTCAATTCTTCTGTCTTTGAAGGACTATCACAATCTAAATCATTTGCCAGGCATGAAAAGGATATACAAGTAGAGACAAGAGTTTTGCAAGATGATACATTGCTGCAGATTTAGAGAAAAGAGTGGAAACTTCAGAGGGAAAAGAACAGGAAGGGAAGAAGGAAAAGATTAGGACTTTGTTAGAAAAGACTTCACCTAAAATTTCGTTAAGAATGAAGAGGGATTTGTCCTCCAAATTATTCAGACATATGTTGAAGTGTTACCTGTACTTTGTGGTCCCATTACCTTATCACTGAAGCTTAATAATTCCTTTTGAACTCTGATTTCTGCTTTTTCTGAGTGGAGATACTGTCAGCTCAGGAAAACAAAGCAAAACAGACACACAAAAAACAGCTGATGGGTGCAAATATGTATATTTTTTTTTAATAGAAAAATCTACTCTCATTAAAATTATCAGAGAATCTTCGTGTTAATAACAGATAATTTTCTTGTTAATAAAATTCTCCTCTCTACATCCAGTGATCCAACAAAATGTGATTAAGATGTTTTGGGAAATACAAACACAAGAATCTTCCTAACAAAGACCACAAGAATTTTCCTACCAAAGACCACACAAGAATCTTCCTACCAAAGACCACTCATATACATAGAAATCTTCTTATGGAGGTGATCAATACTGCGGACTTGCAGCATAGCATAGCTGCAGCTGTGGGCTACCACATGAACAGATGCCCAAATGTCAACTCTGGAGACCTGACATGGCAATCAGTCAAGAGTCTTCCCTGGATTCCCTCAGATCCTGCACAACATGCAGGAGCAGGAACCACTGTCTCTCTCAGAGACAAAATTATTAATCTCAGCTAGAGGCAGCCCAGCTCCATGATCCAGCTACGTCCAGAATTCAGCAGAAACCAGATTCAGGTGCTTCTGCACACAGCAAAGGTACCTCTAATTATCACTCTCTTGCATCTGGGCAGGCCAGCAGCTCATAGCATCAGCCAACCAGCAGCACCTCCTCCATAAAGGCAGTATACCATCGACTGACAGATCAGTGGTCCCTGGTTTCTTCATGAGACCAGAGTCTGGAGCCACATATCCAGTCTGAGCCTAAATGTCACCAATGTGAACCATTTCCCATGCGTAGCTGAGCTGATCAGAGGTGAAGGCCATTGACTTGTCTTGTCTGACCATGAAAAGTGCAGCAGTGAAAGCTGTGCTATAGTCTTTTTAGTACGCATCAGGGTTACTATCATTATTGAGCACCAGATCATTAAATCACCAGGAACCAGTTCTGTGGTTACAACATGATTTCAAAGGCATGTGCTGTGTGGGTTGGTTTCGATGGTGTGGGCACATATGGGTGTTATGAACTGAGACCACAAAACTCATAGGTTACCTTCTTGGCAGCTTCTTATGACTAAAGAGGGGAATATGCTTTATAATTACAATGGTATAGGAAAAAGCTGCATCACCTTAATCAGTCAGTCTGCCAGTAAACACGTTTGTGGAGCAAAACCCATAGGAAAATGTACTGTAAGCATCCAACAAGATAACTCAAGACCTTTGTAGAAAATTAACAAATAGGAAAATTTTATTTTTGTGTAACTCCAAACTCTTATATTACAATGATAACAATAATATTTTTTTAAAAAGTGCCCTGTATGCTTGAGGTTACAAAGGAAAAAAAAAAATCAGATTTCATTGAAATATTGCATCTTAAAACAAAGTGCATATAAAAAGGAATTTTATAACATAATTATATTCCCATTAATATGTTAATCTCTAATATACAGACATAGAGAAGCAAACACATTACTTTAAATAATTAACTCTGTAGTGAGTTTTATTGCTGGGAAAGAAAATTTCTCTATGGCAGTGTATTTAACATTTTAATTAAGCTCTTTTTGATGGATGTTTACTGTTGCTTCCATTTCTGCTTAAAACAAACCCATACAATTCAGAGGAAATGTAATTTTTTAAGGAGAAATAGATGGTTCCTTTCTGAAGGAAGGACTAAGGTTCCCTCTCCTTTACTGTCTCAGTCAGTGTAAGGTAATGCTACAGGGTGTTTTAAGAAACCTGAATCTCTTATGAAAAGTTTTGCTTTTGCTTTCTTTTTTTCCTTTCCATAATTTATTTCTTTTTGTACCACTGAACATTGCCATGGTATTTGACTTTCCACTAGAAGGTTGTTTATGTTTCAATGAGAGGAGGTAACTCAAGAAGGATGTGAAAAAAATAAATTAGATATTTCTCAGATAAAATCTGTTAAAGGAACCAATAGAATGGGAAACATCTCTTAAGGAATTGCAAAATCACAGGACTGAGATTATTTAAGCAGAAGAAACATTTTTTTTTGTTTAAAAAAGGACAAACAGGATGAAAGAAATAAAAATAAAAATAAAAATAAAAATAAAAATATCAAATCAAATAAAAGAAAGGTCTTGTAAGGATTACTAGACAGATAATCTGGACAATATGTACTGCTCTGAAAAGAAGTCAGCAAACTATGCACGAACTAGTACTTGAGCTTGATATATGAATTGATTATTGAAAGTCTTTGGAGATGGACACCTTCTATCCATATCCGAATAGGTGGATGTAGATAATCTAACCTTGCACTGCCTTTCTCTGTTGAACTTGATGCTAGGAAAACAGCAAGAGTGAGAAAAAAAGCATATGGTCTCCTTGGTTCATACACAGGGCTTGAAGCTGTCAGCTGAAGGGTCAAGGACGATTTGTCACTGTGACACTTGACCCCAGCAGGAACGCCTGCAATCCCCCACTTCATTTCATACAGGTTTCTGGACAGCCAAGGTACGGAACACAGGCTGCTTGGATCTTGGGTAGGATGTGATATAAACAACAGATCTGCAATTCTCTGGTTCCCTGAGCATACTAATACCACCTTGTCATTTTAGTCCTCTCACCTGAAAAGATTAGAAGCCATGTCAGTGATTTCAGAACAAATGTATTGACATACTTTTTGAATAAGCATGAGAAGTCCTATAGATAACAAATGTAGGACTCCCTCTGTGAGCCATCTAGACAATACATGCATGAGATCTGTGTTGAATTATTGGCATGGGAAAATGGCTTTCAGGCACTTGTAACATCTCTGGACACTTCAGCAACAATGAGAGATGAGTACTGAGGCTATTTGCCTTAAAACAAATTAATTAAATTCAGAAAAGCTCTGTTTCACTAGAATTAAAAGTGTTTTACTGAAAAAAGTAAATGAAGCTGCAAGTCTAGGCCATGCTGCCCACTCACTGATAAGGCTTTTAGGAGCTGAAAAGTACAGAGATGTTAAAGCAAACAGCCCCGGCCTCAGCATTGTTGTCCTGTGGAAAATCACTGGGCTCTGGAATCTGCCTTTAATTCCGGGACATCTCAGGTGATGGTGTGGACCAGCTGGTTTAGCACCAGGACATATTTTCACATTGAATATGTAAACGTTGTGGCATGGGCAAATATAGCAAGTAAGACTCATAGATTACAAATCCACCTCTGAGGTGGGCAAGTATGAGTAGTGTGACAAGTATGAGTAGTGTGATGCAAGCTGACATGAGCAGGGAATTTCTAGATGTAATTCAAATGCAAATGCTGATGAGTTAAATGGATGGAGAGAGAGAAGAAAGGAAACCTGAAAGGATACACTTCTTTGTCCTAAAGTGAAGCAACACAATGGGTCCACAATTGGAGGCTACAGAACAGCACTTCTTAGGAGTCTCCCGAACCACCTGTTAGCAACCCAGTGAATAACTCTGATGAGCTCCATGTTTATGTGAAGACATTCATCTACAAACAGCAAGGAGGAGACCTCATTAAATATATTTTTATGAGTCGACCACTAAAGAAGGAGAAAGGAGAAAGTGCAGATTTTGAGGTGGGACTGCAGTGGGGAGGGTCATTTCCAAATCAGTCTGATAAAGTGGTGCAGCGGAGCAATAGGTGTAAACAGCATTGTCCTTGTATATGTCAGCATATGGCTTTCAGCTCTTTCCTGAAAGAGACAATGGGTGGGAGGTCTCAGGAAATAAAGGCTTCAGATTTGATTGGTATTCTCCTGAGACACCAGTTCCCTTCTGATCTTGAAGTCAAGAGCAGAGGTTGGTTAGCTCTATACTGCATGCTTGTGTTATCTGTCATCACGTCTGTTCCTGAGGCAGAGCAGACATGATCCCAAGGCTTCCAGAACAGTGCCACAAGCTAAAGTTAATATCATGGAAACAAAATGATAACAAGGCAGTTGCTGTGAGACTATGTGTTCTTTTTCTTGACACAACAGACGGGAGCTATACCTGAAAAAGAAAGCCTTGATCACTAGGACTGACCACCCATTTACAAGGACAGCAAGACAGTCTCTAAACTGAAACTGTTTAATGTGACAAGATGTCCAACAGTACCTGTTCTTTCTGTGGGTCCTTTCCACAGCTACTTCCAGTCAATCAACTTCATTTTTGCCTGTCTTTACTCCTACTGAGTATTACTTTGCTGCAATTTCAGTGGGATTAGTTGTAGCTGTAGTATGCTACTCCATAGTGTAACCATATGTTTCCCTTCTCTGTTTTCTTATTTTCTCTTCTTCAGATGTCATGATGAGGGATTCCAATACCCATGAGTAGTATGAAGCTTCAAATCCCTGTCTTAATTTTACAGGATGGTCTGTATCTTTATTTATATCTACAAGTGTAATACATAAAACTGCAAACACTTTGTCTGGAGAAAGCAAGGCAAAACAAAGTTGTATTTCACTGCCAGGATGCTTTTAACCAATTCCTGGAGAATTTCCTCTGCCTGTAATAGGATCCTCAGTACGGAAAGAATAAGGCAGTTATTTAAGAATAAGACAGGCTTTTACTTTTGATTTGGAGAGCACAGAAGCCAAGAACAAACAAAAGCCAAATCATCACAAAAGAGCAGCGTGTCTTCTCTGTGGGGTACAGAGGAGGAAATGGCTGTCAGCAGGCACTTCTGTGATCTCAGGGTAAAAAAAAAAAAAATATTAAAAAACACCACAAGCCAGACTTCATGGCAGTAAACGCTGTCATTTGTGCCTTCACACCGTCCCCGAGTCCCCTGGAGGACTGGCTGTCCGGTGGGTACTGCACAAGCCCTCTCAATTGTCAAGGTCAGTGGCCATCCATGCTGAGGTGCTGTCACCTCTGCTGCAGATACCACCATGTTTCCCACATCTGGCTGTAAATGGTACTGCTGAAAAACTAATTAAAAGAGTGTCTATGCTGTGTGCCAGCCTGGAAGCAAGAAGGGGATATGACAGCTATACCCCTGGGGCAGCACAGAGGGGGGACACTAGGTTCACTTTCCTCATAGCATGAGCTGTGGCTCTTCATATCCCCCTCTTCTACCTCTTCCTCTGCCTCTTCATTTCTGAAGGACAGCTAGAGCTCTTGCTCAGGCATTATGTAAACACAGCAGCTGTGCCCCATGCTGTGAAAAGACCATGAAAGAAAGTACAAAAGGCTCTGTGGCCTCGTGAAGTACTGAAGAGAGGGAGACATTTTAGCAGTGTAATATCATCACTCCCCCTCCTCAGCCCTGTTTGTGAGGGCAACTCTTTGTGAGCCCTTTGCCAGTACAGAGGAATGCCATAACACACACTTAAAATAAATCCTAACATGTCTTTATGATAGGCAAAAACAAAAATGTAATCCTGCTGGTGTGATGAATTCTGATTTTTCAAAGATAACAACAGGCAATTTTCAAGGAAAGGCAAGTAACTCTATTCTCATTAAATAGATGGAGGGAAATGGGCAAAGATGTACAATTCCTGAACATCATCTGGACAAATAATGAAAGGGGGATTATTATGAACCTTATAATGAAGTGTCCTAGTCGCAAACTATATTGAAATATATATATATATATACACATATATTCAGTTATCCAGGGGGTCTGGAGAACAATAACCAATTAGCAACATATCCCTGGCTCCCTTAGCAGCACTCCTAGGCTTCCACAGCTTTTGTCAAATCATATCAGCTGTGTCTCAACTCTCCCACCTCTGAAACAAGGATGAACTGTTAGCAGCATCACTACCACACACAAGTAGCTGTTCCTGAAGCTCTCCGAGAGCCTCAGGTGCCAGAGGTGGACCAAAGTGCAGAGTTGCTAATTATTTTAAAGCTTCTTCTTGTTAATATTAATCAAAGTGCCGAGCTGATTCTCTGTAATCTAACCAGAGAAGATAGAGCTTTCACAGCGGGAAATGCTTTAAAGTTCACTGTGCTTGCATGACAAATTTACTGTATGCTTCCTGCTTGCCGGCTCTGTGTGTGTGCATGTGCGAATTTCTTTTGCCATTTCTATTAATTGTCAGAACTACTTCCAATGACTTTAAACAAATGTTGACTCAATCCTGCTGTGACATCTTAATGCTGAATGTTTGATATCACAGTTTGCCAGGAGACACAGATATAGGAATAAAATGCTACTTGAGATCTTACCTGATTGGTGCAGAGCGAGGCTATGTAGACAAAGACTGACCCAGAAAATATGTGTGATAGACCAAAAGGGAAGCTTTTAAAAATCATATAAATACACATATAAATGTCTCTAAAATCTGCATTTGTGGGAACAAAAACAGGATATTCCTCAAGAGAATGAGCTACCTCATGGGAAAACATCACGTTTCATAACCTTTCATGGATGGTTTGATTTTGCTTTAAGAACAAGAAAGGAATTCAGTACAAAAATAAATAAATCTACATTTAATTTAAACATCGCCAGTGGAACAAATGATTTGATGCAAACTGACAAAAGCCAGAAGATTCAAATGCTTTGCCCCTACTCTTGCTCCCAAGTTCATGTCTTTAATGACAGGATGCCTTTGCGTGGCAGCAGGCAGCATGTGGAGTGTCGCCAGTACGATGACGTTTCCTAGGCACTTCGTCGTTTTGATCATGTCTCACACTGCTGGGAACTGTTTGAACCAAAACACTAGGCTCAGATAGCCTAGCACAGAGCCACCTCCCCTACCTCTCTGTCAGCATGGCCTGTCGCTGGTTGTGCTGGGAAGCCCCGGGAGGGACCAGGGCTTTGCTGAGCAAAGATGAGTGTAGAAATCACAAAGCACAAGCACTGCAGTACCACAGTAGTGACAGCACTTCTTGGCGAAAGTCTCTGACTTTTTGGAATTTGGCATCTGGAAGTGTCCAGATCCAAAATCAGAGATGCTGACACTGATTACTGTATTCTGTGCCAGCTTCTGAAACAACATTTCTCTCTTTTCTATTCATTTATTTTTAGTTGAAAGACCTCAATCTTATTTAGGAAAAAAGTCACAGACCACCAAATACTTTGGGTGGAAGAGCTGTGATTTGTGATGATGAAATGTTATTAATTTAAAAAACAGACAATTGGTTTTATTCACTCCCGTCTCCCACTCAGTACCACTTTTGGTCCGTGTGGGGGATAGGATTCATGTTTTTCACAGCCATTTCAAATGTTGACACCCTACAGGTCCATAGGTTGATATTTTTAAAGCTGAATACTGAATACAGCCTTTTTTTATCCTCCCCCCCCTCTTTTTTTTTTCTTTCTCTTTCTGTTTCTTTCCATTTCCTTCTTTCTTTATTTCTTGCTTGCTTGCTTTCTTGCTTGCTTTTTCTTTACATGGTTACAACAGCTATGCTTTTCAATGGTAAAGGGATGCTTCTGGAGAGCAGAAGGTAGGTTGACCAGTGATACCAGTCATTCAGCTTGTGGTTCTTTGGGAGCTCATGACTTTCCAGATTTCACATCTCAGTGCAAAGCAATGTGGAGGCTCTGGGAGTAAAGTGCAGCTGGTGGTGGTCTGGCTGCAGGAGATGCTTTGTTTTTCAGGCTCCAGCCTGGCTCACTGCACTGCCTCTGAATTCCTTTAGCAAAGAAGAGGCAACAACAACAAAAGTTGTGGGATTTGTTATGAGCACAGCCCTGTCTCCATCATAAGACTTCCTAAAAATGGCAGGATCCTTAAGTCAAGCTGAGAACTAGCTGACATTTGCTTCTGGCAGTGCGTCAGAGATATTTTGGGGATAAAATCAAAAGATGGATAATACAGTGGTTTGGCAGTCAGGCCAAGAGAACAAGTAGGACTGAGGAAGTGACTTAATTTATTTCACTATAAAGATGGTTCTTCTGTGGGCTTCCATCCAGGAGGTAGTGTGTGTCTCTTCACCACATAATAGAGCCCAGAGGCAAGCCTGTGCCTGCTTCCTGTGACCTCTGAAGGAGGATGAGAAAGGCTGTGCTGCTGTGGGGCAAAGGGGTGCTGAGCAGCCTGCAGGTGGTTGTGAGGGGTGCCAGTGGTGGCTGGCAGGGTGAGAGCTGGATCCCTGCACCTCATACCAGTTCTGCTGACACCTTCTCTCTAGCAGGGCTCGTGAAGATCAGAAACTCTTCTTTGCAGAAGAGGAAAACATGCATTCCTACAAAAGAAATATTTTAGTGAATTATTTTTCCTCTCTCCTTTCTCTGCCACACACACGCACATCAGAGTCAACCCCCAGACATTTCTGGCTGGAGTTTCTGCTGCTGGAAGAGTGCTGAAGTTTGTGAAGTACAGAAAGATATGCAATTCAAATAGCTCTGCTCTTTCCATAACTGCATTTGGCCTGGGAATTTCTTTTCTGTTCACTTGTTATTCTTGTTATTTTTTTCCGTTTCCACTGTTACCATTGGAAAGAGAGAAAGTGACTTCCCAATGAAAAAAAGAAAGAAGAAGAAAAAAAAAGCTGACTAAAAAGCTAATCTATTACAGGGCAAGGGATGGTGCAGGGAGGTTTAAGGGCAATACTTAATCCAGTCAACTCTTAGGAATTCCCGTTCTGTTTTGTAGTATGGGATGGAAGCTGTATTTCTTCCTGTGTTTTTGCATTGCTATGAATCTGGGTAGTTCACCCTAGCTTCTCCCAATGTGTCTAATTTGTTCAGAGCTGGGTCTGGTCCAGATACCTCTGTCCAGTTCCCTGGCAGTCTCTCTTATGTATCTCTGCTTTCCCTTGGAGCTCCAGACTATCAGTGGCTGCTTACAAAGTCGTATTCATTGATTTTGGCTTCCCTATGAAATGAATGGAGCAGATCCCCAAAACAGCAGTTCAAATGATTACAAACTATAATTCGAGATATGAAAGCAGTAAAACAACCATTGTGTGTGGGGGTGTTTGTTTTTTTTTGTTTGTTTGTTTGTTTTTTCTTGTCTAATATTCTAATATTATGCCTGTCCTCACTCTGTCCACTGAGAAAACTATTTTAGAAAAAGCATCTAAATAAAGCCAAAAGTTCAAGACAGATGTTTGCTACTGGAATCAGTAATCATCAAAAATGTCCACTGAGACATGACTTATGATCTACAGTTTGAAATAGCCACAGGCTGAACTGAGACCTTGGATCAGATTGTGCCTGGGATGCAGGCTTTCCAGAAACTGAATTTTACTAAAAAACACACTGCCGGCATTGGTTAGAGCCTCTGTATGCTGGGCAGGAGACCAGGGATTAAATTCCTTGTGCAGCTTCCCTGGAGGCAAGATGGAGAGACTAGTTTTCACCAGACGAGGCTCTGTCATCCTGTTTTCTTGCTCAGACACATTTTCTTCTAGAAGTACAAACCTGTTGCTTCCTGCTGGTATAAACCAAAATCACCATCATGCTTTATAACCTCAGCAAAGAATAAATACGTCTACTCAGTTAGTGTTTACAGCATTGAGTGCAGACAATGCGTGAGCAGGTGTTTCTCCTGGATCTATCTAGTCTATGCAAATTGGGCAGCACTCTGTAGTTGTCAAATCACTTGTCCTTCACTGGTACTCAGAATAGCAACATTAATCACAGTAAGCTCTTTGTCAATGCTTGCATGAGTGTAGTGGGCAGCTGGGTGGGAAATGCATTCCTCTCCAATTTTCACTGGTGTTCACAGCCCAGGAGGATTCATGGACAGCTCAGAGCCACCTCTGGTACAAATGGCTCCCACCTGTGCACAGCACATAGATGACAATGCTAGATGTTGCTGGCTATGGCAAACTAAGGTTAATAAAATCAACCTCTCTCTGTTGTGCAGGCTTGGGAGGAAGATGTTTACTATGTTCCTTTGCACAGCTGATAGTAGACTCCCTCTTTAAACGATGTTTGTTTCGGTGTGGAAAATTCAGCAGACTATGAAATGCTGTTGTGGTTTAACCTGGCTGTTAAACCACAACAACACAGCTGTTTGCTCACTCCCCCACAATGGGATTGGGGAGAGAATCAGAAAAAGGTAAAACTTGTGGGTTGAGATAAAGACAGTTTTACGGAACAGAAAATAAAGGGATAATAATAACAACAATAATAACAATAAAATGCACAAAAAAAGTGATACAGAATGCAATTGCTCACCACCAGCTGACCAATGCCCAGCCAGTCCACGAGCAGCAGCAGCCATCCCCTGGCAAACTCCCCCTATTTTATTGTGCAGCATGATGCCATATGGTATGGGATATCTTTTGGGTCAGTTTGGGTCAACTGTCCTGGCTCCATCCCCTCTCAGCTTTGTTTGTACCGCAGCCTCCTCGCTGGCAGGGTGGTATGAGAAGCCAAGATGTCCTTGACTTAGTGTAAGCACTACTCAACAACAACTAAAATATCCATGTGTTATCAACATTATTTTTCTCCTACATCCAAAACAGAGCACCATACTAGCCACTGTGAAGAAAATTAACTTTATCCCAGCTGAAACAGGGAAACACTTACTACACAAATCTGCTCAAGGAAATCCTGATTCAAAGGGTGCATGTGTAGGTCTCATCTTACAAGCAAGGGAAATGTAATTTGCAATCACATCAGGTTAACAATGATAATCGATAGATTCATCATGCTGATCTGAAACCCTGAGGACACTTGCCTAGGCAATAAGAGAAACCAATAGCTCACTCTGCCCTCTTACTTTGAAAAATTTAATATTGTTTAGAGCCAGAAATGATATAATAGATAGATGTACTCAGGACTGCACTGGGAACAGACAAACTCAATTTGGTATTGCTCGTGAGATACACATGACATCTGCTGATCCTGATCTCTTCATTCTCTCTGAGTGAAATTCACCCCTTTTCAGACTATCATCTCAAAACTTTTGGATTACTTGTAATATCAGAGATAAGGCTTAACTGAGTGTTTGAATTATTTGCAAATCTTATGCTGTGCACATCAGCGAATTTCCTCTCAAGGACTAGTTTGCCTATCTATGGATGTTCACTTCTCGCTCACTGTAGTAGGAGTCTCTCTTATCAGCTCTCTTCCCAATAAGTAGGAAGAAACCATTCCTCACTAAGTACTATTCATTAGCACATTTTTTCAAGCATCAAACATCAACGCTGTGTGAAAAAATATAGGTAGAGTATGTTTCAAAATTGTCGCTCACCTGTTTTGCAGAGACTCCTGTTGAGACTTTTGAAATGACAGAAGCTCATGTGTACAATTCTTCAGAAAGTTATGAGCATGTACCTTTCTGCAGTTATAATAGGAATGCCTTGTAATCTAAATATGTTTTCTTTGTAAAACTGTGCAACGTGGTTTACTATTAATCCCCAAAAGAGAATTTAAAATGTTTTGAGTCAAGTGAAACATCTGTTTAAATCTCAAGCATTTGCAAACATGTTTAAATAATAAAACATATATAAACCAAAAAGTTACTTCTAATGAGGAAACTTACATTTAAATTCTTTACAAAGTGTCAGATTTATAACATTTCCCTCCCTGCATGATTTTCTTACTCTTCCCATTCTATAAATAGGCAATTTGGAGTAAAATGATGAATCAAAGTTTAATATCAGTATCCTCGGATCTTTCCCCAAATGCATTTATGTTGAAGAAGTTTGGCCAGTTTTGATGTTACATAAATTTTATGTAAAAAATTGACCAGGTTATGATGGAAATTGGTTACCAGTGATTCACATAAATAAAGCTTCATGCTTTAATGATGTTAAAGCTGTGTGAGTAATTTAATTCACTTACGTGAAGTGTTCTTTGTCCCGCCCTGTCTTAAACTTTGTACAGAACCTGGTAATTCCCTATGAGGCTCTCATGCACAGAGACACAGCATAACACCCCAACCCTTTTTGTGGTGAATAGTAGCTTAGCCTTATGAATAGCATATTGCTTAGGTAGTAGGGGATTTTTTATTGTGGGAGATGTATGTAAAACCCTTCCTGCATTATATGGCTTAAGTTCTTTAATGTCAGTAAATGGAATTGATATATCTCAATGATTTTATGAATGTGCTAATTATTAACTTAAAACTATTAATCAACTGAAAAATCAGTGCCATTAATTAGCTCCTACATTTTTTTTTCCTTTTTCCAATCTCAAGGCTTGTTAAAAATCTTTGGAGTAACAAGCCTCACAATATCTCTAATAGGTGTGTTAGGAATGCAGTGTTATTCTCTTTAAGTATTAGAAATTAAGACAATGGCACAAGGGCATTTAATGACTCACCCAAGGTCATACGAAAACATGTTGTTTGAGCTAGATTAGTATCTGGGTCTTTTTATTCCCTGTTCCTGTCCTCAACACAAACTGGACAATTTCCCCAAAGCAGCATACTGTCTGATAAGGGTACATCAGGACAATAAGGCAAATAAGACTGGTACTGAATACAAGGAAAGCAACCAAAGGGGAAAGCATTAAACGAGTTTCAGTTTTGGGCCTCTCGCTACAAGAAGGACATGGAGGTGCTCAAGAAAGTCCAGAGAAGGACAACGAAGCTGGTGAGGGGTCTGGAGAACGAGTCTTACGAGGAACAGCTGAGGGAGCTGGGGTTGTTCAGCCTGGAGAAGAGGAGGCTCAGGGGCGACCTCATCGCTCTCTACAGGTACTTTAAAGGAGGCTGTAGAGAGGTGGAGGTTGGTCTATTCTCCCATGTGCCTGGTGACAGGACGAGGGGGAATGGGCTAAAGTTGTGCCAGGGGAGGTTTAGGTTGGATTTTAGGAAGAACTTCTTTACTGAAAGGGTTGTTAGGCATTGGAATGGGCTGCCCAGGGAGGTGGTTGAGTCGCCATCCCTGGAGGTCTTTAAAAGATGTTTAGATGTAGCCCTTAGTGATATGGTTTAGTGGAGGTCTTGTTAGTGTTAGGACAGAGGTTGGACTAGATGATCTTGGAGGTCTCTTCCAACCTAGATGATTCTGTGTGATTCTGTGAGGTTTGCAAGTCCAGCAAGGAATTGACCCAGGGACCTTTTCATCCCAGAGCAGTAGAGCTAGCGATTGTGCAAAAGTAGCTCTTCAGGTGAAATCATTAGGAGCAAGCACAGAGAAACAACAAAACATAGACAACAAGTTATTTACAGCTGGTCACTCATACAAAGTGCTGAGAGGCCTAAAGCAGCTTAGCTTCCACACAGAGATGAAATCAAGCACCCATGGGCTGTTTACTCTGTGTTAGCCAAGTTGGTTTCTCTTTGCTACTCCTGGCAGACTCTGGCTGCGCACATGCTGGATATTTGTCACACTGAGAGGCAAATCAATCAGAGCACAGGGCTAGAGAGTTGTCATCCATTTCCCTAGATGAAGACCATGTCTACATCCAGCAGAGTTTGTTGCGGTCCTGGCTGCAGCCCTAGCTAGGACCTAGTTGATGTAGTACTGAGATCTTGAAAATAACAAATGTATCAAGACACAAGAAGGACCTCCTGAACACTGGCTGCTGGGAAACCACGCAGTATTGGTCAACACACTTTACCACGATAACAATAATGAGGGCAGGAAAGGAGATTGTGCCCATCATTTCTTTTCATGCCAGATTTCCAAGTATATATAACTGGACCGAAGCTCTTAACAACCTCTGAACTTTTTTCAGGCTAGGCAAAGATGGGCTGCCCAGGTAGAGCTTCCTGTGGTAATTTCACCCCAATCTGGGGCAGGATGATACCACATTGGATGCACATATAAACAGAGTGAAGACAAAGGATGCTAGATAACTCTGATCTTTCATGATTTTGAAGTGGTACACTGAGTTGTCTTTTTATCTCTTAAGAATGCTATCAAATTCTATAAACATTTTATTAGAGTGTTAGTGTGTTACTACTAATAGACATTATCCCAATAAAAGTTTTTTGTTCAGCATCTGTGAAGATGTGTTTTCCTAGTCATTGTACAAAAAAAGAAGGCTTGCTTTGGGAAAAAAAAAAAAAAAAGAAAAAAAAAAGTAGGGGAGGGAAAGGGGAAAGAAACTGTCTTTTGTATTATGGGGACTTTTCAACATTAAAGCAAGACTATTGTCCACAGCCTGACAAAGAGCTTTGCGTGACTTAAATGACATCTTAACAGGTTACAACCTCATCCTTCTTTTTCTTCCAAAAGACAGCACCTTTATCAGCATAGTGCTTATAACAGTGGTTTGTTGCTAATTCAAAGGGAGGATTGGGACCCACTGAATCCCCATAACTACAAGCACCCTCCTCCCCATGCTTTCAGATTTCTCTCAAGTGAGCATTCATCTAGTTCAATTTAAGAGTGCTGACCAAAAGAAATCACAGGCCAACATGTGGGGGAACTACAAGAAAGCAGCTGCATTTAGCTATAGCTAAGTCATCTTTCTGGTAATGTCCCAAATAAATGAATAAATGGATAAATAAATGTAAATGATCCTGTAAGAAGCAGTGTTGTGGAGAGCTATAGAAATAAACAGATATGAGTTAAAAACATCATTTGAGGAGTAAAATGAAATACCAGAAGTCAATTTGCAAGGCCGATTTAAGGTAATCAAAATGGAGTTTTCAAATATATTTGCAGTTAAAAGCTATGGAAAGCAAGAGAAAAAATTGGACCACTTAGAAATAATAATAGCCGTGGACTGTGCATTGGATGCAGAAGCAGCAGCCCTGTGAAAAATGTTCTTTCTTCTTTGCTTCTATCTCTGCTCATCATGAGGAGGCATTTAGTCATGACCAGGGTCAGATTCCACTGCCTGATAAAAGAGGCTTTAGAAAGCGTGTAGAAAATTAATACCAAGGGGAAAGATGAAGTCTGAGAGTCCTTAGAGTCTTGCATACCAATGCTTTGTCTCTAAATTCACAGTGTGAAAATTACTGGACATGCCTAATGATGAATCTCTTTTGGCAACTAAGCTGGCAAAAAGTGCCAGCAGCATAGCACTTTTCCACAGACCACTTGAGCTGGCTGTGATCAATCCCAAAAGCTTCACAGAATGAATCAAGCCACTTGGAGAGAGATGGATCCATTCCTTTTTACTTGCACCTGAACTGAAGCACCAGGAGAGGTAGCTTACACAGAATGTATGTACATACACATCTATGGGAGCTACCAAAGACCAGCTGAAAATAACCCTGAAGGAAGCCACTCATATTCAGACATGAGAGGTTCCTTGGACGTGGCAGCTTCTCACCTTTCATCTTGGAGGCTAAATGAACACAAATTTATCTCTGGGATCTCCTTTCACAGAGATTTGTTTCCCATTTTACTGCATTATCTGCGATCCCAGGCTGTGTAGATCAAGTCACAGCTCAAAAAACTTGCCACGTGTGTTTGGAGCGGAGCTAAACTGGCTGCAGGGAAGACTACAGGTAGCTCGACTCCCTGAGTTAAGTGTTTTCCCCTCCATTAAGAGAGTCAAAAGCCAGTCTATATCCAGGCCTAATGGTCAGGTAGGCATACCAGCCATGGGACCTGCTCTTCTGGCATCTCACATCCTGGCTTTTGTCATCCCCTTGGCCTCCAGTGCACCAGGAGCAGCCATGCTTTGTATGCAGAGTCCCAAACCCAGAGAGGCAACAGCTCTTCACTTACAATTGCAGAATGTGCTGATAGAAGCAATATGGAGATTTTAGTAATTTGGCACCTGTAAGAAAGGTTAAGAATATAAGAACAGACATAACTGGGTCAGGGCGAAAATCAGCCTAGCACAGCATCCATGCTCCAACACTAGCCAAAAGCAGAAGCCTGGGGAAGGATAAGAACTGAAATAAGAAAGTATATAAACATCTCATCACCCTACCAGTCAGCCCTAGTCAGGGGCTTCCTGACCTGAGAAAAATGTGATTTTTATATGTTTATTTAGCCTCAGTAGATTTATTTTCCAAACACTTTCAGGTTTCCCCTTGAGACCATACAATCCCCCTTTGGCAAGCAGTGCCAGAAGTCCACTATGTGTTGCATTAAACTTTTTGCTTGTTTTGAATCTGACTATGACAACCACAATTGGATGCTTCTACCTTTTGCTTTGGTGGAGGTATAATGCTCAGGTATTCCTCATGAAAAAGCTGTCCAATGCCTTTGATGATATTGCTCCAATGCTCCTTTTAGATGAACTTGAATTAAAAACCATACTCTAGATGTGGTTAACCCATGGATTCATATAGTGACAAAGCATTGTTCTCTGTTTTGCTCCCTCATGTTTTTTCTAGCATTTAATGTTTGTTTTTGTTTTTTTTTTGTATCCAGAATGTCATTTTTTCCAGATGCATGATCTTCTAGATCTTTCATTTCTAGAAAAAATTATCCAAATATTCATCTGAATTTTTCTTTTCCCTCATTTTCAATGAAGCCAAGGAGCTAAAAATATAAATTAGGCAACCTATAGTGGTTATCCTGATATTTCTCAGTGTGCTCAGATATCTGTTTTGAGAAACAACCTCACTGAGACGTAGTGGCATAGTTTTTATGTATTTTGCTCTGAGTCTTTCCCTGATACAGTGCTGAAACCCCTGTGCAATAGATGTAAAATATTACATTCCTTTAGCTTCTAAACCCTATAATACTCTTAATGACAGAATACCTGAATGTTACTGATCTCAGTAACTGAGTGGGAGAGATGGGGAAATTTTATTCTCATCTTTCTCTAGGCTCATTTTCTTCACTCAGTTACAGAGGAAACCTGACTCTTCCAGGTAGGATAAAGAGGGTGCTGGCACTTAATACCGTGCCATGTGATGGCTGGTGAGAAATTTTTCCATTAGTCCTGTCAAATTTCCTCCTATGGCTCGTATCTCATAGTCCTGTCAAGTACAGATCAAGGGTGAAGCCTCAGGAGGCTCAGAACTCACAAGGTACATTTCCTCCTGGAGCCTTGAGCACCCAAAGGATGTGGGTGCAAGGAAAAGTCTCCTACATGCAAACTGAACTCAGCCCTCCCCATGGTGTGAGTATGGACCTACCAACACCTTTCAGTTGCCTGACCCACAGGCAAAATGCCTGAAATGGAGACAATTCCCAGTGATCTTGGTGAGCTTTCGCTCTGCACCTCTCCTGGCATGTAATGTAATAGTGCTGAGAGAAAAGCAACATTTCACCTTCACAGAAAATCACAGTTGTTCACTGCCAATGAAGATCTGTTTTTATATCTGAGATTTCATTGCAGGCGAATGGATGGCTTTGTATCTCTGGGCATTGCATGCAGGGTCCATCAAAATTCAATATGCAGGCAGTTTACCCCAGCAAGCAGCATAGAAACTCAACCTCGTCTGCAGTTTTATAGGAGGAAGATTTCCATTTGCCTTCCCCCTCGTCTTCACTTTCAAAGCAGGTAATTAAAAGTATCAAAGGGAAGTATCACTGTCTCATTACATTCCTCATTTATACGAATATAATACACCAGGAAATTATTTCAAGCATGAAAGAAACAGGAAAAGCAGCCTAGCAGGAGTCCAGTCCAATGCTGCAATTTTGTAGATAAGAGAATGGAGACCTAACTCTTAATAAATTAGAAAAAAAAAATCTAATGTAAGTAAAGAATTAAAATAATGGATACATTGCATATATTTCTATGATTAACTGGCTGTGCAACTTATTTTTTCAGTAGGAATAAATTAAGGTCTCTAATAGTATAAGCATTTATAGCTGTTTATAGTTTGCAGTACTTTGAATCAGCCTTGTCCTAATAATTACTCATTTTTCTATGTTGAAGTGAAGTCACTTAATAACACTTTTGTCAAATCAGAAATTTCATGTAAAAGAAAGCTTATTATCAGCGTGCCAGCACTTGTTTCCCAAAAATGCGTGCTCATGTACTTTACTGAGGCAATATAGTAGAACACTAGAAGAGTTAATGGGAAAGAAAAAGAGATAGAATGAAAAAAATTGCATGTAATGGTGTCTTGGAGTCAAACCCAGGTCTCCTGATGTTTTTTTTTTTTTTTTTTTTTCCAGCTCTGTCACCAGCTTGTTGTTGGATGTAGGATTTCCCATTTGTAAAGTAGGGATACCATTGTTGAAACACTTGCAATGAAAAGCACTATTTGTAGGACTGACACATGCTTAACACTCATGAGCAGTTCTACTGATCTCAACATACCACTACAACTGGTATACTAAACATAAGATCACTCTAAGAACTTAAATATATATATATTTTTGAACATTGTTTTAAATATTCAAATGGTTTAAATCTGCAGTATTTATTGAAAACTTTCTCTTTCCCATTTAAGTACAAAACCAAAAAAATCATACACTTTCACAGAAAAACGACATAAAAAAGAAAACCAAGGAAAGATATGTAATTAATACACACTGTAATAAGCAAGGCAACAGAAGAAACAACTCAGCACAGAAGCCTTATGCTGGGACGTAAAGTAAGATAACAAACATAGGAAAAATTGCCAATCGTTGCATTTCTTTTCATTCACCTATGTCAAAGATAGAGAGAAGCTGACAAGTTTAAGTAGAACTTTAGATCATTTGCCTAAAGAAAGTACTCTATTGTATTCATTATAATGCATAATAAATAATACACCTAAATCAATATAATATACCTAAATAACACATAATATACCTAAAAAGTAAATAATAATAATAATAATAGAAGAAACAACAGGCCAGCCTCTACCCAAAGTACTTGCAGAATGATCTTCTGCCAATATTAACTGCAAAAGTTTCCATGCTCAATTTTGAAAATGGCTTGTTAAGATTTAAACTTCTCAATCCCAAAAATGTAAAATGATGTTGGAGCCAGAAAAGCAGATATTCAAGCCTCCTGCTCTCTTTTCTTTGAGTAGATAGCTGGAGAAAAAGACATGACAAGAAGAAACAGCAAATAATAAAGTAGACTTTTAAAATCCTATTTCAGGTTCAATGATTGAGGGTGTGAACTCAAGAAAGGATTTATAAGTGTAATTTTGAAACTGATGTCTGCAATTAATTAATGGTTTCACAGAGCTTATATACTCTGAGGGAAGTGTAAACTCTACGAATTTCATGGTTGTGAGAAGCTGCTCAACAACAGCCTCTACGAGTCAATCACAAGGGCAAAAGCAAGGCTTGGCCTGTCCTTCTGGCAAAGCAATGACCAGCACTGTCTGAGTTGAAAGGAAATCATTATGTATCCACTGGCCATAGGGTCTGGACAGATTTTCTCTGAGGGGTGGATTTTTAAGTTGTAGAGTAGTAGTACTACAGATGCAATGGCACCTGTTCTGGCTATGTACAGATCCAGCTCAAGATGAGTATGGTTCAAGCTCAGCAGAGCACTACAGAAATAAAGCTGTATTGTTTTGGGGTCAGCTTATGCTCAAATGCTCTTTCTTTGCATTGGTTTGTACAGGGTTCCCTGCTGGTCCCTGCTAGTCTCGTGCAGAGCCAGCATCTACAGAACGGCCTACTAACATCAGCTGTACTCTTGCTTTGGCTTGACATCACACAAACTCCCCAAGTATCTATGCTAGTAAGCTAAATGGGGAAGGTCACAGGCATGTGTATGGTCTCACAGTCATCTATTCTGTACAAGCTATGGCATACCTCTTTGAGACCAATGAACATTTTCCCAAATATTACAATGTAGGGGTTATTATGGACTGTAAATCGTCATTTTGGAATTGATCACCCTGTGTTTTGGATGACATATGCTCTATGGAGGCCAGCCTTACTGTGTCATTTGGCCTCAGCTCCCAAGAACAATCTCAGCGATATTTTATTTCCTAGAACAGATGCAGCATGAATGGCTATACCCTCTACTCCTCAGAGCTCCTCTGACTAGAAGGGTGTAACACCCAGCTGCAGTGCTGCATAAATGCCCAGGAGTGCAGGGTCCACAACTGCGCTCAACACAAGCCCATCTAGAACTGGGAGCACTGGGAGCTGAGACACAGACATGAGTCAGCTCCCAGGGAGCTGCTTATATCTGGAAGGGACTGCATGAAGAGAGCTAGAAATCCCTATAGGAGGTCAGGTAACTGCACACAAGTATTTTCACATCTCACTCTAGTGGATCCTATAGTATTTATTGACCTGGCATGACAGAGGCAAGTATGTCATGACCTAAGTGAAACAGAATGTGGTGGACTTGAGACCTGGGGGATTTGTCTTCCCTGGTCTGTTTGCTGCTGTTCATCTTTGCAGATCTGACCTATGCACTCCCAGAACAGAGAGTAAAGTCACAGAGAGAATAGAAAGAGGATTTAAGGAGCCAACAGGACAGACTGCAGTGACCAGGCACAAGTCTCAAAGACAAATGCACCTACCTATATCTCAGTTACACACAACCAGTCACTTTGTCCCTCTTCCTTTCCTTTTCCCCACACTAATTTATTTCCAGCCCGCCTTGAGGCCTCCCTTTCCAGCCTTTGATCTTCCCCTAAATATCCCAGGCTAAGGTTTGCACAGTCCCACAGCAACCTCAAATATACATAAGTTTTGTCTTTCTTCTGTAATCCCTGATTTCTCTTATTTTTACCAGCTACAAAGTTGACTTTTTCCAAGGTTACACATGCACAGCCACTAACCAGTTATCCTCACAGCCCCGTCCTTGCTGTCTATACGTGCTTGCAGACCTCACTTCCCAGTGGTGGAACATGGTCACAGGACATGAAGACTCTGGTTTACCTAGTGAGTGACCATGGTGTACATACTGATCACAGAGGAAAAAACTGTCGTATCACTATGAGTGGCAAAGACGGAGGAAATTCATTAAGAAGCTGCTCAGTAAGTTTATTACATTGCCTTTTAAGTCACTGTGCATTTCTGAGGAAAAATGGTCATGATATTATGCATAGTTCATTAGAGACTATTGCTGTCTCAACAAATCCAGTATGGGAAGCCTAAAACAATGCTGTGTTAGGTGGAGAGATTATTATTTTTTCTGATGTATAATGTTAGATAGGGCCATTAATTAAAGTGTGACACAGTATGTGTGGATATTTCCATATTCCTTTGAAATGTGAAATGAGTCTACACTGAATTTCCACCATCTGGCAAAACAGAAAATTGTCAATACTATGAGTACTGTCAAGCCACCATGGAAGGAATTACAGAGATGGAGATGGAGGGAAATACTGTTATCATTTTCTGGGAAACTTTGCTCCTAAGAAGAAAAAGAAATAGTTTGTCTATCACAGGAATTGATGGACCAACATTCTCTACTTGTATACAGCAGGAAAAGTGAGGCAGGAGTAATAAAGCAGGGAAAAATATTAATGCAGGCCAAACCACCTGTGTGGCAGGAACTCCATGACAACAGTGGCAGTCTTAAAACAGAAGAGTGGCAATTAATTGTCCTGCTGAGACATTTATTGTTGTTTTTGTTGGACACAGAAGACAATATTACTAAGATATGCAAAGGAGTTCACAACAGGAAGAAGATTTTGTGATCTTTCATCGGTTACATTATATAGGATCAGGGAACTGTTTACCACAGTCACTTCCTCCTATTCTCCTCTTAGTTATCAAACACCTCTCAGGACCACATGACAACATGAATGATCACAATGCAAAAGAGGCAATACTGCCAATATTTTTTATCACTTTACTTGTGTTAGAAGAATATTGGGCATACTAATTAAGACGTTCTACAGAGGAGCTGTAAAACAACCCAATGCACTTAACAACCTGTCTTATTGCAGTATGTAGTGGGTCAATCAGATAATAAACAAAGAAAGATCAATTGTAGCTGTTGGGAGTAGTAGATAAGAATTATGTTCAGGCTTGGACAAAGTTTTAGGCAATGACACTTTTCTAGGAATTTATTAGGCTAAGTTCCACATGGGAGTGAGTTGATCAGCTTTACTGAAGTCTGCTGAGTTGTATCAGTGGCAGCCAATTGAAACTGAGGCCAGGAAATATAGTGAACCTTCAGCTCAGCTGTGCCTCTAACCATTGGGTCTCAGGATGCAGTGAGTAGCTGATGTCATGGTTCAGCAGGCTGTCAGTGAGTAGTGCTTTAACTAACATTTTTTTTTTCCTGTTCTGGGCAGTCGGAAATGATGCAGTGATATTTCTGCATTTGTCTTGACTTGCACATGTAGTAGATGTGGCTAAGGACATATGAAGAAGTTAGTATTGTATGTCCATGCCTAGGCAGTGTATTTAGAAGGAGAATTAGAATCATAAAAGTTAGAAAAGACCTTCAAGATCATCTGGTCAAACCATCACCCTAATTGTTACAAGCTCCCAGTAAAAGTGGGAAAAATGTTACCGTACTCTCTAGAAAGATGTAAAAAAGTATAAGACTAATTAGTTTATAGGAAGTGAAGACTATTTGTCTTCATGGGTGAATATATGATGCTAACTCATAAGTTGCAAGTTTTTAAGTAACATTCACTGTATTTCTACTAAAAATGAGCTCAGATCCTTTATGTGACTTTAACTCCCTGCGGAGTGGAGTATGGTGGGGAGTAGGCTCAAGACTTTAAATATCATTTTTCTCAGCCCCAACTGCAAGCCTCCCTGATACTGCTGAATGCATGCACGCAGTCAGACACACCCAGAGCATGGGCAATGAGTTTCCAACAGAGCTGGCACCTGAAATACCAGCATTGTGTTCAGGACAGCAGTCTGAAAGAGTCTAGGCTTTGTTACCCCCAGGGCTCCTGGGATGATTTATGCACCTGTTCAGTTAAAAAATAAAAATAAAAAATGCTGGAAATGGAGCTAGAATAACTTTGAGTTTTCTGAACAGGCAGGATAGAGAAGGCATTTATTTTTCAGGTCAGTTCACACTGAAAATTTCTATTTTGACACTTTTTCTGCAGCTTTAGATTTACCTAATAAAATTGAGTGCAAGGAGGAAGGCAGCTGTTAGCTGCTCACTTACTGATCCAATTTACCAGCTAAACAAACAGTTGTCTTCTGGTCTTCTTCCCAAGGTAGGTTAGACAGAGACCACCTTATTCCTATAATAACTCCTCCTTTCCAAATTTACCCCCTCTCTAAGGTAAGAGAGAATGGAAGTGTTATTTTTTTTGAAGAAACTGAGTAGAAAAACCTGTTATCATCCAGGTCATTTGAATTATTCATTAACTGATCACTCTACCCATCATTTTCCTATGTCCAGGTGCAGATTTTTATGCCTTTCTCACCAGTCTGCTAAGGTTTGCAGCTGGGAGGTCCTGACGAAGCCTTACACTCAAATTGTGTTATGTAGGTGTTGTGGTTTAACCCAGCTGGCAGCTAAGCATCACTCAGCTGTTTGCTCTCCCCCCTGTGGGATGGGGGACAGAATCTGAAAAAAGTAAAATGAAAGCTTGTGGGTTGACATAGTTTACTAGGACAGAAAAGAAAGGAAAACAATAATGACTGGTAATAGTACTACTACTAATAATGTGTGCAAACCAAGTGGTGCACAATGTAACTGTTCACCATCTGCTGACCAATGCCCAGCTTGTCCCCCCCCACCCTGGGGGGCCTGGCACCTGGCCAGTCACCCAATATTAATTGTTCAGTGATGATGTCAGATGATATGGAATACCCCTTTGGCCACTTTGGGTCAGCTGTCCTGGTTCTGCCCCCTCCCAGCTCCTGCTGCACCCCTAGCCTGCCTGCTGGCAAGGCAGCATGAGGAGCTGAAAAGTCCTTGGCTTAGTGTAAGCACTGCTCTGCAACAGTTAAAACATCAGTGTGGTATCAACATTCTTCTCATCCTAAATCCCAAACACAGCACCCTACTAGCTACTAGGAGGAAAATTAACTCTATCCTAGCCAAAACCAGGACAGTGGGAAGACTCAAGCCATTTCAAAAATCTTTAACGGGTAGCTTGTGCTTTTGACAGCTTGAAATTAGAAAGTGTCATTTCACAATGAAGTGTTGGGTGACAACTCAGTCCTTCATTCCTCCATACTTAAAAGACCTTGCAGAACGTAATTGTAGAGTAATTTCAACTGTATTCTGTTCCTGCTTCACAGGAACAAGCTGTTCACTTTCCTTCCTTGCCCAGTCTTGCTTCAGAGTTTCTGGTCACCAGTATTTCTTCCTCACTATGTTCTACTATTGAAGCACAGCAGCAACTGAAAGACGAAAGGTGGCGAAGTATGCTGAATATTCGAAATTAGGTTGTTTCTGGTTCCAGCCTAGAAAGTAAACAGGAATTATTCTTGAAGCAAGCCAGAGCAATGGGTGAGAATATCCTCTCTTTCAGGTGACATTTATCAGGAGAAACTCCAGTCTATGTCACAAAAGATAATTAAAGAGAAATTTTCTTTCAGAAAAAAAAGAATTAGACTTGGAGTTGCTTGATGTGCGAGCAACTGTATATACTATCACAAGAAGGAGCTCATACCAAGGCCAGTATTTATGTGGCAAAGGAGGTGCTGAAAGCTAAGAGTTAATGTATGAATCTACTTTAAAAAATGTGAAACTGACATGTTTTCTTCCAACATTTTGCTTCTTGTTAGTGTTTATTATGCTCTGCTGACTTCAATAGCAAAAATTGAGCAAGATGCCCAAGAAAGTAAGTTATCTGAGACAAAACTATTGATAAGCTCAGTAAGATTTATCTTAAAATCCCTTGTCTGAGACAATTTCTCCATGTACAAGGTTGTCCAAAGGGAAGGCTTCACTATGCTACTTCAATATTTTTCACTCATACTAGTATTAAGGGATGGGGGCTTGCAATCTCTTCACCACCATTAAGAAATCCAGTATTGTCGTCTGGATTTCTGAAGAAGACATGTAACCTAATGACCTTCCAATTTTCATTCATCAGGAAAGCAGATCTTTTGTTAATGTTGCCACTGCACCGCCATCGCTAGGATTAGCCTTCAATTTATTCAGCTTCCAACCTCTTCTTCGATGCATGTTCAGGTTCATTTCTTCCTTGGTGATCAGAAAGGCGTACTGTATTAAAGGTGGGATAGATGTATTCATTCTGTCCTCTACACATGGTATTTAAGTGCAGGCTGATTCCTTGACCAAGTTGCATGAAAATTTATCCATATGCCTCCAAGCTTTATAAATCTTCATGGTAGCTTAGACTTATTTTACCACCAAAGTCCAGAAGTAAGCTTAGGGAAGAAGTTGCAAGTGGGACCAAATATTAATGTTGTGTAACTAGTTCCTCATTTTAAAACTTGTGCTGCCACAAGAAAAAAGGGGTGGAAGAGTAGATAGGAAACAACTCTATAGTAGCTTCTGTGAGCTCATTTCAATTCTGAGCCTTGTTACTAGACAATACTAATGTAGTCCAAGATAAGATGGGCATCTTCTTAATAAAGTTCTTAAGACCAGGTCATCAATAAGCTGAGTCTAGCAGGAAGCTGTGTCATTGTGATATCCTGTGAGCAAAGTAAAAAGTTCAGTAAACAATCTAAACATACCCAGTGTTGCTTATCCATAGCAACTGCTGGATGTCAATGTTTTTGAAAAGGCTTTTCCCAGCTCTCACAGTGAGTTTATATTTTGGATTCTTAATGTTCACCTTGAAGTTTGAAGTGCCTGTTGTTTTGCAATAGGTGGCCTGGGACTGTCCTGCATGACTTTTGCTTCTGCTGTGTTATCCAGCCTCAATTCTGCCTACTTTTTATCCTGCATGGCTTGGAACTGGAATCTGTCATCACTGGCCTCTGCTTGGTGTTTGTTTCAGGTAAGATCTGTATTCTGTCAAATTCATTGTGTGCCATTAGCCATAGTGGAATGCCAAAACTTAATCCCTCCTCTTTCCATATATTTCATCTATCATATAATCTCTCTTTTGAGAAAACCCTATTGAACCAATTAAGGGGTTATACTATATTCATAAATCTTCCACTTCTCAGCTTGCACTTGATAAATTGGGCTTGGCCATAGCTTGAGAGACAGCGGACTGCCAAGTGCAAAATACCCATCCTCAAGGCAATGTCTAGGGTATGGAGTTGAAGGTGGCCAAAACCATAATTCATGCACAATCTTGGATGCTCCAGCTCTTGTAGCTGACTTCTACAATGCTGCCAGCTTGTTTAATAGTAAGTAGCTATCTCTCACTAAATCATGCTCTAGATATAGCAGCCTACTGGGTGATGGAGGACACTGTTAATGTATCTTTCTGGCAGCCATGTAAGCATCCTGGTCAGGCTGACAGGGGACCATCAGACTCATTTGTCATGCATACATAGCACAATAAATAAAATGTGCTCTGATAGTCTTGCAGAAGGACTATCTGATCATTAGTGTGCATGATTCTAGGCATGGAAAACAACTACTTTGATCAAAGACAGACAACTAGATGATCACAAAATACTGGGAGGGGCATGAAAATTTCTTTGTGAACATTTCTCATGTTTTGTATGGCCCATGGTTATTTAGCAAGGAGAAGAAATCTAACCTTACTCCAAGCCTCTTTCTGGGAGTTACTCATTTCTTTATTGAAGGTGATATTTTTTTCATTAAGCAGTATGGGAAGGTCCTTCTTCCTTTTATTTTTGCAATAGTTTAGATGGCAGGCCAGACCTCTTACAAAACAAATTGTAACCAATGAAACACTTTTGCCTAGTGCCTAGCCATCCAAAACTTTGTACTCTTTTCTCCAAGGCTTCTTAACACTAGGATTTTTGAATGGAAAAAACTTTTATGATAATCCTCAGTTTTAACCTTGCAAAGCCTCAACATCAAGCCTCTAGTTGTGCCAGGGGATGTTTGGTTGGATATTAGGAGAATGAACTTTATTGAAAGGGTTGTGCGCATTGGAACAGGCTGCCTTGGGATGTGGTTGCGTCACCATCCCTGGAGGTCTTCAAGAAACATGCGGATGCAGAACTTAGTAGCATGGTTTAGTGGAGGACTTGTTAGTACTAGGTTAAAAGTTGGACTAGATGATCTTAGAGGTCTTTTCCAACCTGAATGATTCTAAGATCATTCTTCTCACATTGTGGGCTATGAGGTTAAAAGCAGCCCACATTCCCTTCATGATGGAATCAAATGCTCTGTTTTTCTGTTGGTTGCACTTGGTCAGAGTGGTATTGCTGGTACCAGCATGTGATCAGAGCAGTACCAGTGAATATTGTAACATTACTGCATAGCTCTGCTGGCATAGGTGTCTGCATGAGGTACATCTATTGCCTCTTGCAAGCACTCAAATTCTCAAGGCAGTGTAGAAAGTACATGAAATAGAGCAAGAAAAAGGTATCCTTTCTGGCTGCTTATTCAGTTATCTGAGCTAGATTGTAGTAGTTGGGCCACTCTTTTATGTGCATCTCCATTGGGGAGGGGGAGAGGGGAAGACTCAAGGTAGTAAAAAGGCCATGGCATTAAGAATGTAGGTTTTGTATGCCCAGTTCAGTAATGAGCTTGAAAGGAGTTTTTTGATTTCACAATCCAAACACCAGGATGTATTTTCGGATACAATTTCAGACTTCTCTGTGAGCGATAAATAGTTTAACTCAGCTCAACAGTTAGTTCATTTCACTCAAAACAGAACAGTAGGTCATGTGTAAATTGGTAGCTTTCTGAACATTTGCTTTCTCACATTAAGGTGCTTCACAGCATAATCTCATGTCTTTTAAGGTTTATTAAGAACTGTACTAGTAGAGCATTTCCTTACAGTCTCATGGGAATGTCTAGGTGAAATCTGACTCACGAGAACGACTTCAGTGAAGTTGAGAACTTAATGGGTTGAATTTGACTGCAGATTTCTGGTCTGAAAGGCATTGTTATAGCTTAATAGATCATAATATTTATGAGCGGCTTGTGAGCCTATGCTTGTACATAGAAAAATCCAAGTCAAACAAGTATTTAGTGGTGTATGGAAAAGCTCTGAATGTTCCAGAAACTTGCATTAAAAAAATGCCTTGATATTTGACACTATCCCAACTTATGCTTACTTGCTAAACTATATTGCCTTTCTGTGTAGGGAAACCAACAGTTCTAGTTACCCTGTTGCTTCAGTATTTTTCAGCTGCATGTACATGCATATAGTTTTATTACAATCTTTATTTTTGAAATGCTAACAACTGATATGATAAGTTCATAACTCTTATGTCTTTTGCTTTTTATTAAAGTGTATGTGTGTGGAGGAATAGGACAGGGACAGATGAGCAATTGTGATTCTCAGATTCTTTTACTGCTATGCAACTGACTTAAGCATAAGGAATTGTCCTGGCCTCACTGTACATGTTCTTATGAATTGTTTCTAGACTTACTAGTGGTACTAGGATCTTCAGCTGCACCATCACCATGAGAACTTACAAGGAGATTTTGCCTTTGTTTTTGAATACATATATTTAAACAAAATATCTATCTTTAATCATTCAGGAATAGTAAATATCTGGACAACATACAAGATTACCTTTAATCACAATTGAAGGGAGAAAAGATTGGCAGCTAGGCCACATACAAAAGTATTGTGGGAATTCACCACAAAGTGAATTTTGTGACTAGGTTTTACTCTATCTTTTCCTTCCAGTCTTGTGAACAAGATTTTATACTACTGACTTTGTACTGTCACATCAAAAGGCATAATTTAGGCCTATATAATCTTCTTTCTTTGCCCTAATCCCTCTGGTTTAGGGCAAGGATTGATATTCAGTTCTGTACACTGCTTTTCAAATCATTTTTCACCACTCTTAAAAGCTATTAGGTAGTGTTCCCTCTACTGATCCACTTCTCTCCAAGTCTGCAAAATCACTGAGTCATCCTCTGAAGAGGCAATTTATTTGGAAACTTGCAGAATTTCTGGCATTTTGTCCAAATTCATCCTTTGTAAAAAATCTTAAATTGTCAGTGGGCTGTGCTTCAGGAGGGATCCTCCTAACAAATTAAGAGCTCTGCAACCCTGTATCTTCATCACTAGTGTCCTGCTGAGACCTGCAGGTAGTCACTAAAGCCAGAAAAACAAGAGCTGAGTAATTCCTGACAAGCAGCAAATCCTGGAGGTGCTGACTTGGGTGTTATACTAGGTAAGAGGTGGTCAGTCTTTTTCAGAAGCAAAAGGGCCACATGCACTTGCATTTTACTTTGTCATAGGAGTTTGGCAGAATGTGAAACCTCACCTTGAGGTGAAAACACCGTTGTTGTTTCAGGACGGAACCTGAGAACAAACACAATCCTATCCCAAAGGAAATGCTGTGCTTCTGGCCTTTAAGCTTATTGACAGAGCTTTGCACTGAAAGCCAAGGAAGAATTGGTGCATGTAGTTCTGGGTAGGCTTGCCATGCTAATATCTGCTGAAGTGACTAATGTCTGTTGTCATATAGTCCCACAAGGAATAACATCCCAGACAGTGAACTCTGAACAAGAATGCCAAAGGCGTCCTGGCACTGTTTGGTATTTTCTGCACTAGCAGTGAATAATACACCCCTAAATCTCACTTATACCCAGTCTGGAAACAGAAATGGGCCTAGAAAGGCTGACAGTTTTCAGACTTGTAATTTTGTCCCCAAGTAATATTGAGATCTACTGAGATTTGAGATTGCTTTTAACATACCTGATGACATGCTCAGCTGAGACCTGTTAACTGGTTCTATCCAAGACAGTATTACCAATTTGTTTATCACAGCTGATACAGGCTCCAAAGGTTATTTAGAATAACCAGTGTTTTTCCCTCAGTCTGCACAGGCTGGTGTGTAAGTTGTCAGGTAGAAGATTTGTGCTTCCAAAAAAGTTAAACCCAATCTTGTAAAATTGTCAAGTTTTCCCCACACTAGACTGGATTATGTGTGCGGTGGTGTCTTCTAATTCAAGCAAGTGGTCTGTCTACATCTCATGTTCCATTCAGCAAGGATCTGGGAACCTGAGTCCTCAGTTCTTCCTATCACTACTAGCATGTTCGCTGCACCAAGCACCGTTGCTTCAGGTTTTGGGCACCGGTGAGATACTAGGGGAGGCTGGACAGGTGATTGGACTTGTTCTCCATTCTTCTAGCTGTTATTCCTAGAGTAGCTAGCTGAGCCTCAAAACAGCATATGATCAAGACTATGCACGAGGTGGATTAGTTCATGGGGAGGAAAATGGACTTGTCAGTGCAAGGCTCTTTGCTTCCCTCAGTGACACTTCAAGAGACTGACTTTGGAACCTACTTAATATATTAATGTAATAAAATAAACTGGATATATTTCATGTTAATTATTAAAACATTGCTATTCTAGGATGCCTTTTTAAGTCAAGGCTGGTTTGTATACTCAAACCCAGTGTGAGGGTACGACATCACCTTATCTTTGGTTTTGAAACAAAATGAACTTGTACCACTGTGTTCTGATGCTTATGTCTTACCATGATGGAGTGTAAGCCCATGGTTGTGTTGGATGCAAAACGTTTGTCAGAAATTCCAGTGAAATTGTGGTAATGCACTGTTGTTATACTTCTCTAAGAATGAGAGAGGGAATAAATTTAGAATATTATATTAAGATATAATTTTGAGCAAATTCATCTCATCTTATTTGTAAGATCATCTTATTAATTTCAGCTGGATGAAAATTTTCCTTTTTTTACCCCAATGGAATTATTTCAAAACATTTATATAGCATTGTAGCACTTACAGTGTTCTACATTGTTGAAATGCTTCTTACCTTGGTGAGTGGAGATGAGATAAATACATGGATGATGAGCCATTATTGATGAAAAAGGAAGGAGAGAATTGAAGCAGAAGGATTAAGAAGGTGTGGAGAAGCAGGAAGAGCACCAGGCTATGAGCAAATCTGGGCTGAAACTGGAGGGAAGTTATCGCACAGCATAGAAGAAACTTAAATTATTTGTATGTGCCAATGCTGAGGAAAAATGAGAGAGGATCAGGAAAGCAGTGTAAACAGAGGAAAGAGCAGATGTCTAATTAACCTAATATTTTTTTTAGAGCAAAGCCATTCCTAAATGTCCCTGCAAAAGTGTGAGCCATTTGCCAGGAAGCACAGCTAGTTAAATTAATGTAGCAGTGATATGTTTAGAGACAATGGAGTTCCAGTTATTTTTGCACATACACCCACCTAAATCAGCTGAAATCAGAATTGCATGTGATAGGAAGGAAACGTGCTAGGTCTGTTCTGCTTAAGAATTACTTCCACTGTGCGAAGATTAAAAAAAATATATATGGTCTCTGGTATATGCAGACCCAGAGCTCAGGAGGAAGAGCTCCCTTGTTCTGTACCCTGCCTGCTGTTGCACTTAAAGCTGCAATAAATTTTTTTTGGCCTGAGCAGAAGCACTGTTTTATCACAAATGAGTTTATAGCTCAGAGTAAGGATTTACTATAGGACACTTATATGTTGGAAAAGTATAAAATTTTATATAACAATTTTGGTATAGCTTGCATGGAAATTTACAGATCATAGTATAGGTTCTCAGGCTGTTATCACCCATGAAATTCACACACTAAATCCTGAACTCTTGCACACGTGTTAAAGAGTACCTAAATATCAGATAACATTACCACCTTACACTGGCTGAGGATATATTCAAATATTTTGTTAAAGGCAGATTGTAAAAGATGAGCTGTTTGTACTACAAGTCTGTGTGAACAGCATTTAAAAGGTTGGTTGCATGCATGCAGTTGGCTGCCTGCCATTTGTCAATTGGATTTTGTTGGGTTGAGTTCCTTCAACACAGGCTTTTTTTAACATCAAATTTCTGCTGCTCTTTGTACTTCCTTGGCACTGAAGTCAGTGAAATTAACCAAGCCCAGGGCATAAAAATGCCTGAAATCTTCATGGTACAGTAGATGAAGATTTAATTTCTCCTTCCCACAGAGAAAATCTGTACATGTTGACATATCAAGTTCTGTGACAAGTTAGCCAAAGCGTTAGGTTTTTGTTTCCCTTAAGGTTAATAGCTCCAAGGGCTACTTTCTCAGATATTGATACCTTCTAAAAATGTTAGGTGCCTTTTCTGGATTTTGTTGTCTTGGCTCAGAGATGTTATTTAGGGAAAGTGGAAGCAAAATGGTTAAATGTTGTGAGATTGAGTATTGGATTGACGGGGAAAAATAAACAATATGTATACATAGCTTCAGCCACCCCTTACAAGAACATCTGTAAAATAAAGAGAAAACTATTGTCTGAAGACTTGGGACAGATTTATAACTGAAGCCAGTGGAGTAGTCCTCAGGTGGATCTAAGACTCAGTTTTAGCATAGAAAACACTTGTATTAGAAAAACTATATTTAATAAAGCTCCATTTCCCTAAAACACTACAAAGCCAGGGTCAATTTTAAAGCAGTACACCTGTGTGAAGAGGTGTTCTTCAAAAACATCAAGATGGGCTTACGTATATATTACTATTTTTCTTTAGAAAAACACTTAATACTTCAAAAATCTTTTATCTATTTGGAATAGCTCATTCTTTCCACTAAAACATCTTGAAATGTCCAGTGTCAGAAAGATGATAAAAAACACTTGCTGTATTTTTTCAGTTAGTTGGAAAGAAAAAAATAACTCACTAAATGAAGATCTATGAAGAAAATTGCAGGTTACTCAAAATAGTGTAGTGGTCTGTATACTTAAAGATTAAGAGTGTCAGACTTGGGTATTAACAGTATTCCCCCACCTTACGGTAAGAATGTTCTTGTTGCATTGAAATTACAAAAATATTACAGATTTGGCTTCTTTTCTGTAGAACATCAGATTAAATATGTAATGACCTTTTCTATGATTTATCTTTTCTGCATGAACATAACATGGAGTATTAGGAAAAAACACCACCATATGGTCAGCTTGATTGAAAAATCCATTTTCTGCCTCTAAGATCTTTAGGTGATAAAGGTTTTCTAGCAGATCTTTAACCCTGCATGTAGGGTGTTGCAGGTCTTCTGTGGTGGTTTTATTTTTCTTTACACAGTTTCAAATATCTGCTAGATTTCCCTAACCATGTTCACAATATGCTGTTAACATTATTGCTCAGGTCAATTTAATTTTCTTCTGTACTTGTCTAGAAGTAATAGTTATATCCAAAAGGTCTTTGAAAGAAAAAAGTAAACAGTGTGAACTACTACTATTAGAAAATAGCCTGTTTACAATTTGTAGCAATTATTCAAGTATTCATGCAATTATTCAAAGCTAAATGCTCCTGGGTGGGATGCTGGCTCAGTAGGATTGTTTGAGATTGGGAACAGTTGGCAATGCAGTATGGTCAAGAATAAAAATTCTTCATGAATATGGTTGACATGACAGTGTGATATGTGTCAACAGAAGTGGTCTTTCATAAATACATATATGACAGGTCTTGCATTCCCTGTTCCTTTCCTGCCCTGCATGAGAAGGTGCAGGGTTCTGGGAGATCCTGCACAGGGTACCTGCTTGAATACTGCCCTCAAGAGGTGCCACTATCCTTTGATTAGTGTCCTGGGGTTCTTAAGTATCAACTCAAGATGTACTTCTACATTTGTGAAAGGTAAACCTTGTACAAAAAGTTTCTCTTTCAAATTATGCAAACTGTTTGAAGGAGATGGGAAGAACCTAATTTTTTTTGCTATAGAAGGTAGGTAATATCACTCCACACAGTTCGTTGCACCTGTCCTAAAGCAAGTATAGATGTGACTAGGTGTTTTAATTGCTGAGTCAAAAACAATCCTTTGCAACCCAGGCTTACTTCCCTTGGCTACTACCACTTTTCTGCCCTCTTGCTGTTTGAGTTGCATTAAACCAAGGTATGAAAAAAAAATCATAATCTGACCTACCTGCTTCCCTGTGTCTAGGGGATTGCAACAGAAGGCCTCCATATCAGGATCTAAAAAAAGTTGAGGAGAAACTAAATTTATGGAAATGTCTGTCTCATTAGGGATGATTAACATGAAGGAAGAGCTCATTTATCTGAAAGGTACAGTGCTGGAGCAGATATCATGGGCAGGAGGGGGAAATGTTTAACTGGAGCAAAATGTGTTGCTGCAAAAGGAAAAGAGGAGAGAGAAACTGTAGTTTTCAAAGAACATAGACCAGGAACCTTTCTACCTTCTGCAGAGAAGCTGTCTTAAAGACAGAACGAATATTTATTAAAGCTTTGTGGTTCTTTCTGACTTCATCTCTGGCTGAATAAATACGGACCATCTGCCCACAGATTTTAAATGAAGCACCCACCACTCCCCAAGTGTTTCCTTGCCTTCATTTGCATCTGCCCAGTTTGCCAGTGAGTCTGTAGTATGCACTGCTAGCTGGCAGTGTTTGATAGTTCCCTTCCTATTGGAGACAAAATGAAGAGGAAGTAAGTCTTCTGTACATCTCTGTTCATCTGATGTCACTGCTTAGAAGCTTAGAAACATCTCCATTTGGCAGATGTGGTTGGAAAAATGCTATATCCCGACAGTTCCTAACCATTATGCCTAACATTCTTGCAATTGTATTGGTTAATGCTTTCCATATATCTTGGGGAACATACCACATACCTTAAGTGCTGGGGAGACTCATAACTATGATCTCTGAATGCTCAGCAGCTAGTGAACTATATTAGGGGAACCCAGGAGCTATCTGAAGTCCATTTTATATCTGGCACCTGTTTTTAGAGTGCTTTATTGTGTAGTTTTCTGGTGATTTTCTTTAAAAATCAGTGCTACTTGTTAAGGCGAACTAAAGAGATATCTTGATCAAAAGCTCCTTAGTATTTTTTCTGTATGGTGACTGAAGATTCAATGGTTTAGGCAAAGAAATCGGAATAATCCAGAGAACTATCAAAGGATAAAAGAACTAAACTGTTAGTGTGACCAAAAGGTATTATGTTGAGTGGTATTTAACTGAAATATGCCAAATGAATGTTGGGTGCCTGTAAACCTCACCATGCATTCATTCCTTGGGAAGTTTTAACACAGGCACAGTTTTGATGAAGCAACGAGTGGACAAGTTTCCAGAGACAATTCAGACAGACTCATCTTAAGGGTAGTTGCAGTAAACCTTGTGAGGCCACTCCAAAAATGAATCTGATCTCATTTGTTCAGGTTACTTTTAGGAAAAATCAGGGTCATTGTGTGGGAGAAAATTGTGTTACTGTTGCTATGCAAATCTTTTTCTAGTATCTGCAATATGTTACCAAATCTTATCTGAAATATTTAAAACATTAACTTCTAAAGAAAATTAAAACTTGAGAGGCATTTTGAGAGAAGGGAAACGTACTTACGTGGCTTTTTTTAGAATTTTTGTGCAAGTATTTTTAAATTAAAAATAAAAACTGGTAATTACTTTGGTAAAACTTGAATGTAAATATTCAACATCACTCAAATACCTCAAACAGTGTTCTATTGGGAAATGAATTATAAGACTTGCCCTGCTAACTTAGGTCTTAAATGCTCATCTTGATCAGCTTGGGATCCCTAATGTAGTTAAACACAGAAAAAACCTAGAGCTGATAGTGGACTTGTAGAATGTAAAGATGAGTTGAAGTGACTTGAGGTTGACAGGGTAAATTCTGCTTGAATAGTTTAGAAGTGGCTGTGGGGCCAGAGTCTTTCATGCTTCTGTAAGTTTGTGCCTGAATAGGTCAGGTAAATATGAAGTTTAGAGGCATTCTTCCACTTACCAGAGCATGACAGGTAATAGGAACATCATAGCATAGCTGCAACTTTCAGTTTAAAGATAGCTAGATTTGTGACAGTGATGGTTAGCTTGTGTTGTCCTTGATCGTGTTGGCTGGACAACGTGGGAGTCTCAGAGCTGGAGTTAGAAGTGCCCTCTGTGTCTGGAGTACTTCTGCAGAGCTTTTGGACTGCTGTTGGGAGTATTTTGCGTTGGGACTGAGAAGCATCTATGCACTGAGGAGTCACGTGGTAGCAGATGTTGTACATCATGTGTAAAGGATGCTAGTGAAGAGAGTGCACTGAAGGACTGGGCTTTTCCTGATATTTTTCTGCATTATGCTTAGTCTCCAGCAGCTGCTGCTTTAAAGATGTGGATGAACTTTTCATGAGCATCTGTTGCCACTAACAATCCTATTCCAATATACTCTTCAGAATTAGGATCAAGTGGAGGTGATAGGGGAGCACTGGTGAATTTAGCAGACCTTATCCAATGTCTGAGCCTGGCCGAGACTCCAACTGTCAGTTTTGTCCTTTGTTCTGGATCTGACTCTTGCTGAGCTGCTCTTTCCTGCATGCAAGACCTGACAGCTACTTTTTCCCCTTTGCACATAGGCTGCTTCTTGTTCTCTCACCCAGCACTGCCTTTCCTTTGTGTAGACAGACATGAAGGATGAGGGGTACAGGTAAACAATTACCTACAGTGCAGAGGAAGAAGAGCAGCTGACTGGAAAACAGCATAAAAGTAAAATTCTGCATTTATACTTCAGGGAGAGGCTGGTGTTCTATAGTGTCTTAGTAGTTGTATAGCAAACAGTCCCAGATGCAATGCATGTGGTACCTGTAAACCTCAGGAACCTGATGACTTTGAGGATTGCTTTGAAACTTAAATTCATCTTTATTGCAGCTCAGTTCATTGAAGGCTGTAGCTGTGGGCTGGGGTCTGGCCCTGCATGCTCCTCAGAGGACGTCTGTAGCTGTAGAGGGCTTTCCCTTGCAGTGGGATTTGGCAGCATTGGTGCCTTCGGCCAGAGTGTACTGGCTACAAAGACTCTGGTGCCATTCACTCATAATGTCTAATTACTGGCAGTGAACTGACTGCTCAGTCATGGGCAGCTGTGTGCAGGGTTTCCAGGGCATGTTAAGCTGCCAAATGGCTTCTGTGACTGTATAAACTGCTCCTCACAAGCAGCTATCAGAGTAAAGGAAAATGATGTTGATGTACAAGCAACTGAAAACAGACCTTGGTTAAATAAAATATTGCTTATACTACAACACTCAACATTTCATGGGAAAACAGACGTGTTGTGTAGGTCCAGGTGTCCCAGTAGATGATCTTCAACACTGGGCATCACTGGGAGTTTTGTTAAAGCTGTGAAAAACCATGGTGGCATGAGAATCTTGCACCTCCTATACTTGTCACCTTCCAGAGACCAAATTAAGGCTGAAAGACACAGACCTTGTCCTTTACATTTTCTTCCCTGCTTTCTTAAACATAGCTTTTTAAAAAGCAGCTGTTATAATTTGGGGTATTTTTGCTATGCATAACTTCCTCCTTTGAATCCAGTCAGAATCTTGGCACGTAAGCAATAAGTTCCTCAAGCTGATTTCACACTCCCTGAATGATGATTCTTTCTCCTTTTCCACCTTTCGTCTTCCTTTGTTCTGTGAAACAGGGGGACCAGATGCTCACATTTTTTGTTCAGGCTGTACACCATTCTGTAAATTCATTCCTCTCTTCACTGCTTCATTTCCCAGTTCAGGTCTCTATTTTTTTATTGGATTACAGCTTTTTTTTTCTAAGCAATTGCTCACTGTTAGCACTATTGAGTCTCTCTTAGTTAAGAGATCTTATTTGGATGACATGGCCATCACACAGGTCGCTAGGGAAGGCCATGCTGTTACTTGTTGTTCTAAATTCCTCATCTAATGGAGACTTAATAGCTTGTACAAGATAAACAAAAGAGTTCAAAATTGGATGTGACCCAGAAAGCTGGATCTAAGTACCTCTAAGCTTCCAGGGAGACTTGGATCCAGATTAGAAGTCTTTTGGCTCATGTTTAGAGTGTAGTCAGCAATTACTTACATGACTGCTGAACTCAAGCAAAAATTTAGCATGGGGTTATGTATGGCTACTTTAATCTGCTTTGGAAAAATGCCTGTTCCTATACTAGCCAGAGACTGAGGAATTGAAAAAGTAACCTAAAGCCACCTCTAGCTCCTTAGCTGTTACACAGAATTCTTCTTTATGCACTAGAAGAATCCATTTTTCGTGCGCTTACCTCCTTGCACTGCCTATATTTATTGTTTTTGCCAGTTCTCTTGATTTCTAAGTAGTGCTGGGGATATAGAGGTCTGTTAAAAAAATAAAAAAAAATAAAAAATTTTTAAAAATCTGAGTATCTGTTCCCAGACTCCTGTGAAAAAACATCCTATTTCCTAAGCCTCATCACCAAGTGGAGGTGAAATGGCCAAGAGAAGGAAGTATTCAGATCTAGACATGTTTCTTCATGAAAAAACACCTAAAAGTATTTAAAAGAACCATCTCTCAGCTGGAATTGCTAAACCTCCGAGACAGGGTGTGCCAAAGGAAATTACAAGGCTGTGGGTGAGAAATGCATGATATTGAAGATAGAAGCTCAAGCAGGTTACTGAAAAACACTTATTCCTTACTAGTTTTGGTTGAAGCCCAACAAGTCAAGGATGATGGGAGGTGGTGAACTGTCTCTACTGGGACCTAACAATAACAGAATACCACTTTCCAGTTCTGATGCTGAAATATTGACAGGAATTTGCTTGTGTCCCATTTCTTGTCTCCAAAAAAAACACGTTCCCTGCTGTCTGCTGCATTTTTAGTAATGCTTGTTGAGCTTTTGGTAGAGATGCTTACAAGTGTGAAAAAAGAGTTGTGGTTACTTACAGTATGTCCATGTTTCTACCTTATTGTCACTTTTCATATAAGTAAGGACAAAATATTATCCTTATCTCTGAAAGAGTAACTTACACCACAGCCCTACCCCCTACGCTTTCAGTGAGAAACCTAGTATGCATGGAAGGCAATGGCAAGCAGGTAAGGGCTGTTAGTAGTTGAAACTGGAATTTTGTGTTGCCAGAAAGCTTGTGATTTTTAGGAATAGGAATATTTGTAGAGGTAATATTTTTTTCTTCAGAGAAAGCACGGAACTGATTCCTAGAGGGTTAAAAGCCTCAATACTAGAAAAACAAGACAACTGTAAAAAAAAAAAGTGGTAAAGGCACTACATATACAGTATTTCCATTAGTCGCACTAACACCACACCACTGGCTATGGGGTTTTCATTTGTCTTTTAGTAGAACTTTGTTTTTTTCTTTTTGTCTTAATGAAATTGCACAAGATTATGGAGTAAAGTCAGGAGCAGAACCTGGAAATCCTGCTTCCCAGTCCCTTATAGCACTCACTTCAAGACCATTGAATGTAATTTTGAGGGTAACTTGCAGTCAAGAGAAGTTTGAGACTTCCACTTAATAGCTGCCTCTCCTGAGCATGATTAGAATGTAATCCTTAAAAACATCTTATACATGTTAAATATAAACTTTCTAGGTCACAGATATGGATAAACTGATGGCCATTTTTCAATATGGGAAAGCATGTTCATCTTTGGAACTGATGACCATGAAAACTGAGATAAATGACAGAGGATTAAATTAAGAGACGGGGTTAGGCATTTAGTGCACTTTATCATTGCCCTATGGAGCACAAGTTGAACTACTAGTTTTAAACCACATTCACTGCAGGTGGATTTCTGTTTTTGGTTAGTTCCCAATTTACTACTGGTTCATGTCAATACATTGACAGATAACCTACATGTAGATTTTTATATATGGAAGACTTTGGATGAATATTTTTGGACTACTTTGGTTGTTAGATATTTTACTTTGCCTGTTGGTTATGTTAGCTCTGTTGCCTGAGTGATTAACAAGAGATTGAAGTGAAAAGTAAACTGTGAATTGCAGGTAGGAACTTGCAGATGAATCATGAGACAAGTTTTAGAATTCATGAAGCAAAGGAAGGAACAAACACTTTCATAGATACTGGAATACTTATAAATTGGTACCTTATAAGATCTGATGACACACAAAGTTGTGTATTTGCTGTCTTTGGTTTTCTTGTTCTTACTGTTAACTGTCAGCTATTTAAAGAATGATCTCTCAACACTCATGCCTGAAGCCTGGTATTGCATATTGTTTAAACTGAAGTGTTTTCCCATCTCCTTCCTTCTGCTTTTTACCTGTGCTTCTTAAAGAAACATTGCAGCAGTGGGTTCTTTGAATTAATTCAACATTGTTTTCCAGATTTAGGATTGTGTACAGTAGCATCCATGTTGTCAACCTGTACTTCCATGTTTAACAAACATTTAAAGTGGGATTTTTTTTAACCACACTCAGCATTTGCCTGCAACTTGGAACTTAGTAATTAGGATCTATTTGTGAATCATGTTTTATTGCTTTCCTGTCTTGTGTCCTGACCTAAAGCACATGGGGGATTGATGCCTCCAAAGCAGACGTGCAGTTTTAGTCAGTATTTCAGATATAGTTGTATTTAATCACCTCTAGTCAAACTTCCTATAACGTCTCCATTGCTGTTCCCCTGTATTGAGTAAAATGAATGACCACATGCATCTTGTACTTCTCAAACATGTTTACATGTGCAATATTACCACTATTACAGTCACACTACAAGATATGGCTTGCTACTGGACAGGCCACTCAGGAATAGGATGTGTTACTCAGTGGTTGTTTTCACTAATCATAGACAACCCTTTTGTAATTAATGATGTCTAAAAGTCCCAAAATTATAACTTAGTCGTTTTCTTTCTCTGAACTTGCTATCCTAAACATACGTAGTGGTGTTTGGAGGGAAATAAGTGTAAGTTAGTAAGTGCACATGCATACTTCTAATGGGAGGAATTTAGCAGTGCTGGGTGGCTTGTTTGTATCACATGGTCTTAATTTAAAATATCTCTGACAAATATCCTTTCTCTGAAGGAACAGTTCTGACAGGTTATCCCTTGTCAGAGTTGTGTCCCAAGTGTGATATGCAGAAATGAGTATTTCTCCTTCAGGTACCTCACTGTGGTATTAACTAAGCACGTCTGTCTTGAGATTTCTGCTTATAATTCTGTATGGTATGTATTATGCTATTTTTCTTCAGGATGGAGGAAGAACCTAAGACACTATCAAGACAAGAATTGATAATTACCTTTAACAGCATCGCTGGGGGGAGGTGGTGGGGAGAGAAGAGCTTCTCTGTTCTGAAAACATTTTCTCCAGTTTATTGTTGAGGCATGTCAAATAACTGCAGTTTTGGAGAAATCGCCTCCCCTCTGTGATAGCTTTTCAGTGAATAAACAGGTTTTTATTCTCCAGAGCTGAGTACTTTATGCCAACCCTATATTCCCATAGGAATTCATATTCATCTTTTTTATTCTTTCCTTAGTGCTGGAGAGAGTGATTTTCTTGATTGTCACATTTGTGTGAATGAATTGGTTCTGAGTTAAGTTTCTTAAACTGGCCGTGAATGATATCAAGCTGGGTCCATTAATGACAAATTACACATTACTGTTGTCTTGTGAATTTGTCAGTTGCCAGTGACACATCAATCACTAGCAGGTATTATGAGTGCTATTCAATTTAATGTTTTAGGGTTTGGCTAAGTGTCAGGACAAGGGTAGCACTGGCAGCTTGAGGAGGAACATAGTTGTGTGTACACAGTGGTACGGTAGGTAATGGTGCTTCCAGTATCTAATCTTTTGTGCATGCTTGGCATATCGAGAGAGACTATTGTTATGCAAAATACAGCCTCTGATTATTCCATTAAAAGATTGTTCATTTGAAATGGAACAAAATTCATCTGAAAAGAGACTTGAAAAGCATTCTGCTTACGTAGGAGAGGAAGAAGAGGGAAGAAATTGCAAACCTGGAATACTGGCAAGCACTCTGAGATTTCAGTGGAAAGGGAAGTTGCTGATGTGACAGGGCAAAAGATGTCCATTTTTATACAGAGCTGATATGGTACAGACAATAACATCTGATGCTGCTTGAGTGTGCCAGTGGAGGAGATGGTGTGCCAAGGAAATGTAATGCTATCCCTCGTGGAATATTCAACAGCAGATGTGTACACATTCCTTGCAAAGATGAACTTTCTGAAGCTTGGCAGTTGGTACTAAGTAATCTCTTCTGCCTGTCAAGGAATTTTTTTTCTAGGTCTGGAAATCACTGTGTGCCTATTTAGTACCTGTAGGAAGCAGTTTTGCAATATTTCTTGACACAAATTGACCAAAGATGATAAAAATGAACTCAGTTAAAATCTCTGTGGTAAGTTGCAATATATCAGAGACACTTAAAGGACTTGAGTGTCTACCAGAAGGTATCCTTTTTGTAGAAATTTTTCTTCCTCTGTCCAGTGGCAATCTAAAACAAAACTTGTTTTTACTAAGTATTGTAAAATGGATGAAAGATTGTAGAAACCTTACTAGTTTATGTTCAATAGGGGCTTTCAGAAGGGCATGGTCAACACTACTTTGTTAATATGGAATAGCCTCCCTTAATTGGACTAGAGAGTTTTGTCTTCACTGTCCATGGGATTTTGTCTTACCAGTATGATAGGGAAAGAATGCAGGTGGTTCTTCACTATTACAGTTAACATGGTTCATATTGTTATTTTCTTTAAATATTAAGTACTTACAATGGTGAAATTTCGCATTCTTTTAATTTCAAAGTTTAGACCTTGAGGACTTTAAATAAACCTGATCAAAGACTTGCCTCTTTTTACTCGGTGGGAAGCAGATTTCAACTAAAAACTTGTGCAGAACGTCTTTAAAAATAATCAGACTTCTCCAATTCCCTGTTCCACACACCATTTGGAGTTCTTTGGTTTAGTGAAAACTCAACACATTCAATTTAGTTAATGCATTATACTGGCAAGACCAACATAGGCAGTTAGAAAATATCCTTTCCTCTAAATGAGTGGTTTCTAAGCCTGATATTCTGAGGGATGAAGCCTTATATTATTCTAGAACTCACGCTGACAAATTCAAATGTATATCTGAAGACTGTTCCATGCTATGGATCTATATACCCTAACATAGTATCTCTATATAGATATAATGAACTATATCAATAGGTGGGGAGTTGCCTGTACTTGGGACCCTAATCCTTCCCAGAAATGTGTCAAGCTCAAGGTCTTCTTGATAGCTTAAGGCAGAAATTCTCAGCTTCTATATATATATGTTGTGGCAAAAATAAATAAAATAAAGCACTTTTTTGTCTGAATATTCTACTTTATGCTAGCTCCTCCTGTACTGTAACAGGGTGCCACTTCAGTTTTTCTTCTATGTTGATTTTATGCAACTCATCCAAATATGTTGCATTTCACTTCAGGTGAATACAGATTTTGACAATATAATTGTTTTTAAACATCAGATTCACTTTTGCTATCTCTTTTCCTGCCTTCCTCCCTCAAAAAAAAAAGCTGTTCAGATTGTTCTATTTCCTGTTGCTGTAGATAAAGCCTTACTGTAGCCTTTCTTTCACTTTCCTTGCAGTATTTTAACCAAGTGTCCATTTGCTCAGCTAGAACAATTATCCTTGCCACTAGATTCTATTCTGTCTGTTCCTGTGCATCTCAAGCAGTTGCATTGATGTTATTGCATGTTCTTTTAGGTAAAATGCATTTCTTCTTGGTAAAATGCATTAGTTGACTTGGTCCCGGGGCATGATAACATCCATGTCTCTGGACAGCAGAATTATCTACTAGGAACAATCAAAGAACTGAGTACATTCTTACCTCCTACAGCTTGACTTTCCAGTCTTATGCATTGAGCACTTTTATTCCACACATCAGATATCCATCAGACAATTCACAAAACTGTTCCACAGTGGCTTGGTGCTTCACCAATTAGCTGCCTTGCCTTAGAATGCACTTCAGAGCCACACCTATTGCAGGTATGAAAAAGCTGTTTAGGTTATGATGGTCAATATGTACCTTGACAAGTGCATCTGTTCTGTAGATTTAGGTGTGGAATTGGGAACCAGCTGGAAAGAGGAAAGCATAAAGTTTACTAGGTGAAAACAGTCTTTTTGTGTAGGAGCAGGGAATTCAGTCTGTGGAGAGCTCCAGAGCTCTCCTATGGTGCTCACTTTAGGAAATGTCTTGTGTTAACTTTAATACTACAGGGCACAGGTGTGGTATGTGTTCACTACAAAACGAGTGACTGTATTACCTGCTAAGTAGAGTTTAAATAGCAAGAACTGTGTGCTCCTGTCAAAATGGCTAGAAATAGAAAACTAACCTTCTGAGGAGGAGTTAGGAAAAAGTGGGGCTAAACTCCTTTAAAATCCACTTTCCCGAGGGTAAGTAATGGCATTGTGTGTGCTGGTAGGATGAATGACCTTTGACAACAAGTTGTTAAATTTCAAAAGAATTTTCCTTAAAAACAGACAGTGAAAAGGTTTCACTGGTCAGCAGCGTTTGGGAAGGAATCTGGTCTCTGTTGTAGACCACTAGCCAAACATAAATGTCTAGGCTATGCTGTTTTGGAAAAGCAAGTATAAAAGATAAACAGTATGTACCCTGAAAGGCATGAGGAATAAAGTGATCAGTACTAGCAGGAACTCACCAGAGTATGGTATGTTTCAGAGATGCATGGAGAGTATGCTGTCTGCTAAATACCTGTTACAACAGTTAAAAGCTCACATCCATATTTGTTTCTTTACACAGTTAATTTCAGTTGGGCTGAAGGAAACTGCATTGTCCGTTTTCAACATCTTGGTATGCATGGGGTGTATATTGGCATTCTGCATTTTTTTGTGCTTGATCAATAGGGAGATCAACATTAAAAATAGTGTATATGTGCACTGGTAGGCAAAAGAGTTGGAAAACAGTGAGAAGTTGAATATGTTGGCTTTGTTACAGATTTTGAAGATATTTCCTTAAGATCTTTCACAACACTTTTGTCACTGAGAAAAAAAAAATAATTAAAACTGCTAGGAAAGTCATCCTTATTTTGATATGTATTTGTTGCTCAAATCCCAATGAAAACCAAATCACAATGATAGGGTTATTTCACAGAAATATTTATTAAAGTTTCCAATGTCAATTCCTATAAAAAACATTTAATATTCAAAATTTTAATGTTAATTTTTCTTTAAAGGAAAAAAGTGCATAAAAAGTTGCTGCTTGCTGAAAATAGCAATTAAAAAGATCAATGACTTAAGTAATTTTACTAGGAATAAATTAGACGGGTGGAAACATCGGGGGGATTTTGACTCCATTACCCAAATGGTGCTCTCCTCTGTGCATTACTGCTGGGTAGTGGAGCATGGAGAAATGCTGACAGTCAGAGGCGAGCGAACTTATCTTTGACTGATGGCTGGCTGGGGCTTGCCACAGTTGGTCCAGGACTCCTAATGGCTCTGCGATGACAACCTCTGGAGAGAACCAGGGACTGAGTGAGCCATGAGTGAACCTCGGCTGACTGGAGGTGAGTCCCCTCTGCCACGCGGGACTGCGGCACTCTGCCACTGCCCCAGCTGCACAGCACTTGTCATGCTGATCTACAGTACTGTAAATCACCTGCTGCTTGGCCGAACTCAGTTTAAATCTATGCAGCAATGTTAAACTGTGTGGGGGAAGGCTGCAGTGTCCAGGAAGACGCTACAGACTCGCTGAGGTGATGGACTCCGGGGCTGGCGTGTGCTGCAGTGGGGAAGGGGGTGCCGACGCCCGAGGGGTTCCCTGCATGGATGCTGCAGGCAGCCCTCACGAGAGCCGCTGGCGAGGCTGGGGCGGAGCCGGGAGCCGCGGCTGTTCCCCCCTCACATACCGAGGCAGCCCCCAGGGAGCGCCAGCGATCAGGCTGAGGCGCGGTGTTTGGCGCGGGCAGGGCGCGTAGAAGGGCGGGAGGCGGCCCCTCCGTACATGTGGTGACGAAGAGCGGGCTGGTGCTGAAGCAAAAATGGCGTCTGCCTGCTGCAGCGAGACCAAAACCCAGACGGAGGGGACACGACCCCCCATGGCAGATGCTTACACACGGACAGAGCCCCTGAGGACCCGAAAGAGCTTCCCAGACCCCCCAGTTGCAGATAACTCCAGATAGATTGTGAAGAGTTGCTGCTGAGAAACAGCCACAAGAGAGTCTTTGGGTGAAAATTAAGCATGAGACCAATAAAGGCCACTTTGTGGTTGGGGTCTACTACAGGCTGCCCGAACAAGGGGAGCCTTTTGATGAAGTCTTCTTGCTCCAGCTACAAGAAGCATCGCCCTCATGGGCTCTCATCCTGCTGGGGGAATTCAACCACCTGGATGTTTGCTGGGAAAGCTACATGGCAGGCAGTAAGCAATCCAGGAGACTCCTGGAGTACATTGAGGACAAACTCCTTGTCCAGGTACTAGACAAACCAGCCAGAGGAGAAGCGTTTCTGGACCTGGTGCTCACCAGTGTGGATGACCTCATTAAAGAAGGGAAGATTGGAGGCAGTCTGGGTTGCAGTGACTATGCCCTGGTTGAGTTTGTGATCTCGAGGGATGTGGGCCTGGCAAAGAGCAAAGTCAGGACCCTCAACTTCAGAAGAGCAAACTTCTAGTTGTTCAAAGAAATAGTGGATGAGACCCCATGGAACACTGTCCTTAGGGACGGAGGATCTGATCAGAGCTGGCAACTCTTTAAGGATATTTTTCTTAGAGTGCAAGAGCTCTTCATCCTCATGTGCAATAAATGCAGCAGGGAAGGCAGGAAACCGGTATGGCTGAGCAATGACCTCCTGATCAAACTTAAGCAAGAGAAGGAACTGCATAGGCAGTGGAAATAGGGCCGTGTGCCCTGGCAAGAGTACAGAAATGCTGTCTGGGTGTGCAGGGGTGGGATCAGGAAAGCCAAGGCACTGACGGAGCTGAACTTGGTGAGGGATGCAAAAAATAACAAGAAGGGATTCTACAGGTACGTTGGCCAGAGAAGAAAGACTAAGGTGTGTACCACCTCTGAAAAATGTAGATGGAGGACTGGTAACATGGAGAAGGCCGAGGTACTTAACTTCTTTGCCTCAGTCTGAACTTGCAGTCAGGCTTCTCACATCTCTCGAGTCCCTGAACCTCTAAGCAGGGACTGGGGAAGCAGAGTCCCTTCCACTGTAAGTGAAGAGCAGGTTTGGGACCTCCTGGTGCAACTGAAAAGCTACAAGTCTATGGGGCCTGATGACATCCATCCCGGGGTCCTGAGGGAACTGGCTGATATAGCTGCCAAGCCACTTGCCATCATATTTGAAAAGTCATGGCAGTCAGTTGAAGTCCCTGGTGACTGAAAAAAGGGAAACATCACTCCCATTTTTAAAAAGGGTAGAAAGGAAGACCCAGAGAACTACAGACCAGTGAGCCTCACCTCTGTGCCTGGCAAGATCATGGAACAGATCATTCTGGAAGCAGTGTTAAGGCACATGCAATATCAGGAGGTGATCTGAGACAGCCAGCATGGCTTCGCCAAGGGCAAATCATGCCTGACCAATCTGGTGGCCTTCTGTGGTGGAGTGACTACATCAGTTGACAAGGGAAGACCGACCCATGTCATCTACCTGGACTTCTGTAAGGCTTTTGACATGCTCCCACATGACATCCTGATTTCTAAATTGGAGAGAGATGGATTTGAAGGGTGGACAATTTGGTGGATAAGGAATTGGCTTGATGGATGCACACAGAGGAGGCCAATGATGAGCGGTGTCCCACAGGGGTCTGTCCTGGGGCTGGTGTTTTTCAATGTCTTCAATGACATAGGCGATGGGATTGAGTGCACCCTCAGCAAGTTTGCAGATGACACCAAGCTGAGTGGTGCAGTTGATACAACAGAAGGAAGGGATGCCATCCAAAGGGGCCTGGATAAGGTTGAGAAGTTGTTGTGGTTTAACCCGGCCGGCAGCTAAACACCACACAGACGTTCGCTCACCCTCCCCCCTCCCTCTCTGGGATGGGGGAGAGAAATGGGAAAGTGAAGCCGGTGAGTTGAGATAAAGACAGTTTATTAAGACAGGAATATAATAATAACAATAATAATAATAATAGTGATAATGATAATAGTGTTAATAATAATAATGTGTAAGAAACAGGTAATGCGCAATGCAATTGCTCACCACCCGCTGACCGATGCCCAGCCTATCCCCGAGCAGCCGCCCCCCCCACCCCGGCCAGCCACCCCTGTGTATTGTTTAGCATGACGTCAGATGGTATGGAATACCCCTTTGGCCAGTTTGGGTCAGCTGTCCTGGGTCTGTCCCCTCCCAGCTCCTGCTGCACCCCTAGCCTGCTCACTGGCAGGACAGAGCGAGAAGCTGAAAAGTCCTTGGCCTGGTGTAAACACTGCTCTGCAACAATTAAAACATCAGCATGTTATCAGCGCTCTTCTCATCCTAATCCAAAACATAGCACCCTACCAGCTACTATGAGGAAAAATTAACTCTGTCCTAACTGGAACCAGGACAGAAGTGGGCCCATGTGAGCCTAATGAGGTCCGACAAGTCCAAGGGCAGGGTGCTGCACGTGGGTCGGAGCAATCCCAGGCATGAGTACAGGCTGGGAGAAGAACTCATTGAGAGCAGCCCTGTGAAGAAGGATTTGGGAGTTCTGGTGGATGAGAAGCTTGACATGAGCTGGCAGTGTGCTTGCAGCCCAGAAGGCCAACTGCATCCTGGGCCACATCAAGAGAGGCGCGGCCAGCAGGTTGAGGGAGTTGATCGTCTCCCCTTACTTAGCCCTCATGAGGCCCCATTTGGAGTGCTGCATCCAGGTCTGGGTCCCCCAGCACAAGGAAGATGTGGACTTGTTAGAATGGGTCTAGAGGAGGGCCACAAAGATTATCAGAGGGCTGGAGCACCTCTTCTATGAAGAATGCTGAGAGAGCTGGAGATGTTCAGCCTAGAGAAGAGAAGGCTGCATGGAGACCTTATTGCAGCCTTTCAATACTTAGTGTCCTTATAAAAATAAAAAGGATGGAGAGGGACTCTTTAATCATGTAGATAATGATAGGACAAGGGGGAATGGTTTCTGAAAGAGAGGAGATTTAGATTGGATGTTAGGAAGAAATTCTTCAGGCAGAGGGTGGTTCGGTACTGGAATAGGTTGCCTAGAGAGGTTGTGGGTGCCCTATCCCTGGAAGAGTTCAAGGCAAATGACTTCACTGACAAACCTGATCTAGTGGGTGGTATCCCTGCCTGTGGCGGGGGGGTGGACTTAGATGATCTTTAAGGTCCCTTCCAACCTAAGTCATTCTATGAAGACTGGAGCAGTCAGGGATTTGCCAGGACCATCAGTCATCCAGGATAACAATTTCCTGTAGAGATTGTATAGTGCTGAAGGAAGCAATGTGAAGTAATCCAACAAGATCGGTATCTACCTTAAGAGGAAAACAAATAGAGGAAAACAAAACAAAGTGAGAAAAAGTCCAGGGGTAACATCTGAAAAACAATGGTGCATATTTTATTTTATTATATGTATTTGGTTGTGGAGTCTCCCTTTCTGGAGATATTCAAGGCATGTCTGGATGTCTACCTGGGCAGCCTGCTCTAAGGAGCCTGCTTTGGCAGGGGGGTTAGACCCGATGATCTTCCGAGGTCCCTTCCAACCCCTTCAATTCTGTGATATCTGACCCACTCTACCAAAAGTCTGGGTGTAAATGGGTATAAATGGATGGCTTGGTTAAAAGGTGCTCTGCCAAAGGAATAGCGTGTCTCTGAAAGGCTGTTTATTTTTATTAAACCAGAGCTCTAGCTAGAGAAAATCAAAACAAAAACTGACTACAAACCTTTTATACCATCAGAGCTGCAAAAACACTACCGTTAAGTGCCCATTCCTTTCTGTCAGCAGACAAACCCTGGAAAACACTGCTACATGAGCAGTGCAGTGACCGTTGGCGGGTACATCTGTTGTATATTTACACTTCTTTCAGCAATAACTGCTTGAATGATCCTAGTTCATGCTGTCTGACAAAGGCCGCAGTAACTTCAGAAAATTCTCTTCAAGAGGAAACAAATGTACATCTTAGTAGTTCTAAAATCACTTCTATTCCCAGTCACATTTGCATTGATCTAAGTTACATCACTCAAGGAAATGCAGAAAACATGGGTGCAAACTAATCTAAAAAGGTAGGATTTGGTCCCCAACCATCAGTGCATTATATATTTAAAGCAAGGTTCTGATTTTTCTGTGATGGTGCTGTGACTACCTCAGTAGAATTTTGGTCAGTAATCAAGCTGTTTACTGTTTCTGTTGTAAACGGGTATCCCAAGGAGCTACATTAAATTATTTTGGGATAAATTATACCCATATTCAGGGTCCATGACTACCTTTATTGCAGCAAACAAGTTCTCAGCCTCTAGAGATAAGTAGCTGTGACCTTCAGTGCGTGGCTTTGCTGGTTTACTTTAATGCCAGATTGATGAAAGTACCTGCCATAGATACACTTTTAAATTTCTTTTGTCTGAAATTGTAACTACTACATTTTCAAGGTGTGCTTATTCAGACTGGTGTTTTCTGTAGAAGAGCAAAGTAGGCTGTTTCAAAGTTCTTACCCAATGCCAAATAGGAGCACTGCATTCTTGCTCTCCACTTGCTAAAGCATTTGCTTGCCTTGATTGCTTTATTTCAAGCTATGTCATCAGAATGCTCTGATGCTTTCTCCAGCAATTCATCTTCCACTCAACATACTACTGGTGCTCCAGTAGGTGCATTACCTGATCAGACCAGTTTTCTAAGGGCTTTACATTGGATCTTTCTAATCATTTTAGGACCTAAAGCAGGAAATTTGAAAGGTCCCCCGAGTCTGTTCTGGTCATTCTTTATCTTTAGAAGCCTTAAGCATCTGAATGAATCTGGGATCTCTTGTGCTGATCAGAGACACTAGATATCTTTACTGCTAGTTGATATTGAGTCCTGAGCCCGCAAGGGAAATGGGACCTTCTTTTAGCTTGCTGAAGAACTACTGCAGCGTTAGTTCCCTAGAGACTGGATGACTTGAGTGACACATGACTGACATCTGCACATTAAGTCAACAATGATATCTGAGCTGTGCTTTATAAAGTTACTGTTATCTCCCTTAGTTTTCAGGAACATTGCAGAAAGCTGAGTTAGATGCTGTGTAATGAGTCATGACAGTTGGCATTCTGTAATACTTCATGTAGCACCATGATAATAAATTGTAAAGGGTGCTTTTTTTGTAGTGTCTTGATATTTCCTATTCTGGAGAAGACTAGAGCACACAAAGGAACAAAGTGAAAGAGGAAAATTTAACGTAGAAAAATGTTTTGTAAATTCCTCTGTTTAGGTGCATGGTTATTTCTGTCTGACATTTCTGTGCCTGCTAATTCCTTCACCATTCTCACTGGGAGCCTCTAAAGCAATCAGGGAAACATGACCCTGGATGCTTACTTTTGCTTCTCCAGTACTAATTAGTTGCCTTCATAAACATGTTTGAGGTTAGTAGCTACCCTTAACACAAAAAGACTAATGGAGGCATGGTTTGATAGTTCAAACCTTGGGGATCACCTGTTTTACCACTCTGCACAAGCTATTCCTTTCCTTCCTCTGACTGAGGCAAACTGGACTCAGGCCATATGATAGGTTCAGCTGTTCTTGAAGTGTACAGGCTATATTGCTTACGAGTCTTGAACTTGGGGCCAGTCAAGAGATCATGCTAACAAATTTCTTTCTAGTCTTCTGGCATCAGCTCCTCCAAATCAAGTTTTAAAACTAACACCCACCGTGGAGATGGTTAAAGTATCATTATACTTCAAGTTGCCCTTTGGTTACCTATATCTCTTCGACTGCTCATAAGTCTATACTTTGCCTTAACACAGCCATAAATTCACACAGGTGTTATGTCTGACAATGTGATGGGGAGTGAGATAGTCATTTGCAGTTATGATCCACTTACTCCTAGTCTGATTCTCTTTTCCTCTCTCTGATCTGTATTTTAATGAAATCCTGTGGATGTTATTTCAGTTAGTCCCTCAAAAGTTGTCTATCAGCCGGGCCTTCTGCCACTCCAAGCTCTGTATTGTACCTTAAAAGCAAAAGTTTTTGGTGTGTTTTTTTTTTTTTAGATGAGTAAGTAAAAATTTCTCCAGATAAAACTACAGTGGAAAATTGAGATCTGAGTATAAACCTGATGTGACTTTCAGTGTGACATTTCAGTACAAAGCATCATTGTGCTTACTAATAAGCATCAGCAGGGCAGGCTTGAAGTGTCTCTTCTAAATGGCACATATATTCAGGACATGTGGATCATCTTGAATACTTCTCATTATTAACTATTTTTTCCTGTTTCATCCTTACATTATTGTATGCTTTGCTATAGAAAATAGCTTGCCACTTACATCTGCACAAGTGCTACGGAACTGGGATTACGCTGAGAGACATCTGCATTGAGGCTGAAGAAAGTTGTTTTTGCTGTAGTGAAGCTTCTGGGGGGGGGGGGGAGGGGCGGTATTTAAGGTCTCTTCTAGACTTTGAAAACAGTCGCAACCCCAGAACAGTTGCTAAAGGCAGAAGTTAGCACTTCACAATGGATTTCTGCCTCATGTTTAGGAAATGTATCGCTGGTTTCTTAGTGGCATTACTAAGAGTAGGGTATCATGTGGACAGGTGTCATGAAGGCTTTTTAAATACCTGTGCATTAGGATTAAGGTTAACAATAATCCATCAGTATCTGCTGTTGTCAGAGCTCTTCAGATCTGAGCAGCAGTTTTTGGATTTACTGCAAGCTGTTGCCATGAAAACAACCCTTGCACCGTCAGTCCTTGTTCCCAACCACTCTGCCAATGCAACCTGTAAAATCTCTACTACTGCTGTTGCCCCTGTTACACAGCTCTGATAGATCAGCCCCACTGCGATGGCTCTCCTGTCATTGCAAAGCTCTCCTTTCCAAAAACAAAAATACTGTTTAGCTAGTTTTTATTGAACCCTGTTTGGCTTTTCAGTTTGAGCTGCTGAGTTCACAATTCCCAAAGGATCTCTGTAGTAGCTAGCTGTTGTTTTTGTTATACCTAGAACTGGGTTTCTTAAAGAATCCCATATTCAGTTTCTGGGGCGTGCAGCTTTTGTGGGCATTGGAGCATTTTTCTGGAAAAAGAAATCAAGGTGTTGCTTCTTTGACTGTCCTGAGTGGCCTACAAGGCTCTAGGGATCATATTTTTCTTTCCTTTTGACTGTATCCTTGTAGAAATGTCAGTAAAATAAGAAAACAGCCTTGCAGTGAAGATGTTATGTGCAGCAGGGTTGTTTATCCATCAGAAACTTGCAGATACACAACATTTAGCATAGACATATTTGACCAAACCCAGGTATTACCCAATCTCCTTGGAAAAAAAAAAAATAACTCTGGTTGCATTCTCTCTGATGGCAGATGCATTTCAATACAAGCCTGACAAATTATCCCAAGTCAGATATTGCAATAAGGAGTGAATAGAAAAAATTAAGATATTGCTGAAACAAGCTTTTGTATGCTAATGTGGAGCTCACAACACAATAGATGCTTGACCCAACACCAGCAGTTCATTATTTTGATTCTACCATTACAGTTTCACAAGATGTTTCTGTGTATGTGTTTGAGTAAAATAAGGGAAAGCAATGATTTTGAATGCTACAGAAATACAGGTCAGCCAAGTTTGAATTTTAGTAACCTTGGGAAGACCCTGGTTATTTTTGAATAACTTTTGATTTTATAGAATGGAAACTTTTAGAAATAATCCAACCCTCTCAGGAGTATCATCTCCTTTGAGGGAAAAAAAATCATGAAATTAATGCAAATGACAATAGAATCAGGATGCTAATTTTAAAGGTCTGTATTTAAGGAATTAGGGGTCAGACCAAAATTAATGACTGTGTCATGGGAGCATATGGTATTTCTGCTCGAGGTGTTAAAGTTGTCAGTGACAAAAAATTCAAAAGGCCTGGGAGGTTCTTCTGGAAAGAAATGCTTTGATTACACACAAATCTGTACTGTTAACCTAAAGTGTAGTTTTTGATGGGGGTTGAATGTCAAAAAGCTGATAAATAAAAGAATAAAATAAATGCTTTTGTTCTCCTTGTAATAAAATCTGGAAGAAATAAGTTTCCTCTCCTAGTTTCCCTGTAGATTTTTTGTCAAATGTAGCTTCGTGTATTTAAGTCTCAATGTCTTTTGCATGAGGCAGGTCTGAGCAGTGTGAGCAAATCATGTTAATGTTTGGACATGTGGCAGATTACTAAAGACATACTCCTAGACTGTTCCCGTGCTTTTTGCATACTCCATATGCATGCATCATAGCAGGCAAACAACTTTGAAAGGGTACTATAGAAGGGCATTGATATTAGGATAACAGCTATTGATTACTTTTGTGAGTTTCTCATCCTTTACTCTTATCTACACTTCGCTGCACATCTGCCAGTACACCCCTCTTACTTAACTTGATGGATAAGTTGCAGATAAACATGCACAGATGCAGAACGTGCCAAACAGATCAACACTAAGTATAACTGTTACTGTCTGTGGAGGGTCAATAGCAGCTGAGCAGCAATGTTTGATGAAAAAGGAGAAAAATTATTTAAAAAATTAACTGACGAATATCCCAGTCATTCTCCTGCTCGTGTAAGTCCCCTCTGTCCTGTGGGTGAATTGCTAACGTATTACAATGCATGAGAATTTTGATCAGGTTTGTTGGGGTCAGATTTCACTCTATCAAGATTGAAATTGTTTAGGAAATACTGTTGAAGGGATTTTGAATGCCCTTTAAAGTTTCATAATAAGAAAATGAGAGAACTTAAAACAACAGGATGAACAGAGTCATAACCAAGATGAATATTTTGCTGCTTTCTTCCTTTCTGTATTCCCTTAGAACAGTTATTTTGCGTCTTAGAACACAGGTTATTACACCAAAGGATTGCTTAGTGATCTTCTACCATGTGGCCCATACTTGTATTTGTTGGAGACCGTTCTAAAATACATCACAAAAGGCTGCTACAGTCAATTGCACCTATAATGTGTATTTTAAAAGTTAATTATAAGTGCACTTTATTCACCTGATAAATCATAGAAGGAAATGTTCTTGTCAAGCAGGTAATTAAAACCTCCTAATTGTAAATACTGTGAAGATGCAGAAGTGCTCAGCATCTAGTCTGTACTATATGTTACTAGAAAATCCCGCTGGCTAAAACCGTTTTGTGAGATGGCATATAGAAACTTGTTTGCTTTTGCTTCTGTGCAGTTTGTGGTATAAATTGTTTGACTTTGGACAGGTAAAACTATAGAGAATTGAGAAAAATGTTAAGCAGTGCAAAAAGGGATGAACATACAATGGAATGAAAAGGAGCTATTGTTTAGCACAAAGATAATACTAGACATTAAGTTATTACTGAAGTCATATAAGTAACTCACCTTGTATGGGAGACCATAAAACAGCACAGCTTTTCTTGTCTGTTTTTAATTTATTTTATTTTTATAGTTACTGAGAAGCTATATAGAGAAAAGTGTTTTATTTTGTTTTTAAAGGACACATTTCTGTATAAGCTAATGCTACAGTAAAGATCTAATCATCATTTCAGGCTCTACTACTTGCTTTGCAAACTAGAGCTTGGAAATGGTGCATGTTTTGTTCTGCAGGCTGTTTGTGTGGTTCAGTATAAAAAGGCAAATACTCCCTTGTGTCAAATGTTTTTTTACGACTTTTAAGAAATTAGTTCTGTCAAAGCAATGCCTGCAAATCTAGTACCTGTAGTTTGAGAACACTAAAATGATCAACAAATACAGATACAGTTGGATGGGGAAGCTGGACAGCTCATGGAAAAGCACTTGGGGACTCACCTTATGAGGGATTTTTGATTGCATATAGTGATGTGTTTCCTGACTCCAGTGCAACAAAGCTACTCTTTCTGTATTAAGAAAGTTGGCAAGAACTGTGGCTGAATCATGTAACAGAAACAAGTATAAAATAATGTGTTGGTAAATTATTGATTTTCATAAAACTGAAGAGATCTCTGAGTTTTGATCTACATCTTCTGCCTAGACACTTGCATTGGAACTCAGCCCTGTAAGACAGAAATCAAGTATATTGGGCTTATGTGGCAAGGCTTCGGAAGCAGGGGAGCTGCAGGAGTGGCCTCTGAGAAGAGCTAGGAAGCTGCCCCATCATAGGGAAGAAAGAGCCAGCTCCAAAAGGGACCCACTGCTGGCCATAGCTGAGCCAGTGAGCGATGTTGGTTGTGCCTCTGGGAGAGCAGATTTAAGAAAGGGAAAAGAAAACTGCTGCACAACAGCAGCTGGGAGAGCGAGGAGTCAGAACCAGCCCTGCAGACCCCCCAAGGTCAGTGCAGCAGGAGGGCAGGAGGAGCTTTGAGGCAACAGAGCAGCAGTTCCCCTGCGGCCTGTGGAGAGGCCCCTGGTGGAGCAGGCTGTCCCCCTGCAGCCCATGGGTCCCACACGGAGCAGATCTCCACGCTGCAGCCCGTGGAGGAGCCCCCGGTGGAGCAGGTGGATGTGGCCTGGAGGAGGCTGCGGCCCATGGAGAGCCCCCGCAGGAGCAGGCCCCGGGCCGGAGCTGCAGCCCGTGGAGAGGTGCCCACGCAGGAGCAGGGGGTCTGGGGGGAGCTGCCGCCCGTGGGGGACCTGTGCTGGAACAGCTTGCTCCTGGGAGATGGACCCAATGGTACGGAGCCATGGGGGAGCAGTTCTTGAAGAGCTGCTGCCTGTGGGCAGCCCCTGCAGGCTCAGTTTGTGAAGGACGGCATCCCGTGGGAGGGACCCCACGGGGAGCAGGGGCAGAGAGTGTCTGTGAAGGAGCAGCAGAGACGAAGCGTCAGGGACTGACCACAGCCCCTGTTCCCCTGCACCATGCAAGGGAAGATGTAGGACAGGAGGGATGGGGGGAAGGAGGTTTTAGTTTCCTTTTAGTTTCTCGCTGCTCTGGTTTCTTAGTCGTAGGCAATAAATATTTATTTCCCTGTGCTGAGTCTGTTTTGTCCATGACAATAATTGATGAGTGATCTCCCTGTCTTTATCTCAACCCTTGAACCCTTTTTCAGCATAGTTTTTCCTTGAGGAGGAGGAATGAGAGCATGGCATGGTAGAGTTTAGCTGTCCATAAGGATGAAACCACCACATCAAGGTCTTAGTTAATTTATCTCTTTTTGTGGACAGAAATTTGATACAATATTTAAAAGTGCAAAGGGAAATAGGGTACCAAATCTCATTCACTTCTTATGGGAAACTGTTGCCAAATCACCATTTATGCTTTTAAAATGTCTTTGTGGAAAAATATAATTTGCTGGAGTTCAGTGTCTGGGATGTGACTTCTCTGAAGAAAAGTGCTGTGGAAAATTCTCTTACTGAGGTAGACGCATGGGTAAGTTCCTCTCAATTTTGGGGGCACTGTAAATTTGCATGTATTGAAAATATTGTAGAACCAAGGAAGAATTCCAATGGCAAAGAGCACATTCAAATTATTTTCTTTTTATGTGTAAGTGTACTGGACCCTTCATGAGCTTCAAGACTTTTCTCTAGCAGCTCTTGTTGCTAATAGGCACAGCCTGTTCATGTAGCTGAATAAATCCTAGTCTCTCACCATGTGAAGCACTACTAGATACTAGTGCCTTCACTCTTACAGCTGTTCACCATCCTTTACAAAACAAGTATGGACAGGAATGGAGAATCCATGTAGCTATCTTACATTTTTTTTGCTCACTCACCTCCTGGTGCTTCATGTAATCAGACCACTATGCTGGCCCTTGCTGCAGTAGCCTCCAAACTCACGTGCACTATTTTCACTCTGCGGTTGCTGCACTGTGACTTTATTTTCCATAGAAAGAGGTTTGCAAAGGCACAAAAGGCTAGCTAGGGAAATACTAAGCCTGTCTCATATAACAAAGATGTAACTTACTACCCTAATCAATCTGCCATGGCTGATTAGACCCCCAATAAGGTTGAAGTCTGATAGAAACAAGCTGACAGGTGTCCCACCCCCCACCCCCCAATTTCGGGTTGAGGGCTTTTTTTAGATTCTCTGACTCTCCCTTCTTGCCAGTAGGAGCAAGCAAGTATTGCTGACTTTGAGCATCAAACACAAACCTCCTGCTTGTTACCTTGTTCTAAAAAGAAACTCCAGGTAATAAATAAATAGGGCCAAAGTCAGAGCTCAGAAAAACCACAAAGTGCCATTTCTGCTATTAAAGAGTTGAGAGCATAAATAAGCCTGGTATTGTACAGACATGAACCCTATTAAGCACAAGGTTGTGATTCTCTTATTCAGGATAAAGAGTGCTTTATTCCATGAGTAATTTAATGGAAGTAAATGGGGGGTAAGATCAATGTAAGATTATCACACAAAAAGTAAGAGCTATAGATATATCTGCTTAAGATTCTTTTCTGTTCAGGGTTTGCTTTTTAGTAATGCCCTATTCAGGAATGTGATAACTGAACTATTAGTTGCCATGTATAGTTTATCATTTAAAATTGTTCCATTATCTGAGAACTGGGCATGTAACGTTATCATTTTTTAAAAGGTTTTATGGGGCTGATCTAGATAGATGGTTATTTGCCTCCCTTACAGGTCATAACAGCTATTCTAGCAGTACATATGTGGATGAACATGATATATTGGAAAAAAATGCCATATATTTGTGTACGGAGGCCATGTCTTATGGCTGTATTTTTGAATACTCAAGAGGAGTCATCAAACATAGGGGTGATCTGGTCAGCCATGGGTTATGCACGCTAAATAATGATAAGGTTTTACAAATAAGAGCAGTTTCCAATGTCTTCCGTTAGGATCTGTGCTCAACAAATCCATAAACTATCTCTACAGAAGTTGATAGTAACGTGATACCATCTGCTGATGTTACAGATATTTTTCAGATGTTTTAAAAATAAAATTAAAGATGTATGAGAGGAGCTGCAGAAGGATAGATTGATATTGGATAAGTAGGTGAGAAATCATCAAGCTAAGTTCAGGGATAGCTGGAAATGAAATGTGGATGAGCAGACTGAGGAGGTAGGTAAGTCCACCTATACAAAATTAGGAAAAAATATAACAGTTTTTGTAGATTTAAGAAGATAAGAGTGACTGGGAAGGAAACAGAGAACCAAACAGAAAACACTATTATTCTGTGCTATATACCTGTGACACTCCTACATTTTGAATACTGTACAGCATTATTCAGTTTGGAAAAAGATGCTCTACATTGCAAAAGAAATGACTGGGATATACATTCACAGAATCATAAATGACAGGGAAAATATGAAAAAATAGAGTAAGTGTTCCATATTCACAATGGAAAAAGCAGGAGAAAACTGAGAAAATTGCAAGGTAGCAGGTTTAACACAAGTTTTCAATGTTATGTGAGCACAGACCTGGAATGTCATATTTCAAGAAGTGGAAACATCTTTTGATACAGTAGTTGTACTCAAGACTGTTCTGAACTTTTGTACAGAATTTGGGTATTAATTAGGACAAAGACTGTTCCTTTGGATAATGCACTCCATAACAACTATGGATTTTCATTTGAAACATTTGGTGGATGCTATAGGACAAAGAAATAGTGGGAGATTATTACATGGCTGATGGTAATGCACACTGAATTGGTATGCAGGCACTCAGAATGTATCAGAAGTCTCATGGCATTTATTTCACTGCCCATCATTTATTAATTTGTTTTTCTTTTATTATAATGTGCTTAAAGAGCAATAGCTTGAGGAGATATCTCACAGCAATCCTGTGTTCTTTGTCTCTTCTGTTACTTTTCTTTCCAATGTGGGAAGTACTTCTTACTGTCAGGGAGCTGACCCCATCTGGTGATTTCAGTTTTTAGACAGACACCAGACTCTTTCTGAGGTGCAGTAGACGTTCGTTCCCTGTCAGGCCTGAATTAATCCAAGTTTTTTTTTTCTAGCAGTCAGAGAAAAGCAGCAGCTCATTTCCTTATTTATGTAGTTGCCTATTTCAACACCTCTTTAGGAGCTGTTAAATGGAAAGGCAATTTGGTCTCTTTCTTCCTTGTCTCTGTATCTGAGGCCAACGGGAAAACCTATTCAGGCAGAACAGCCATCAGCAGAACAATGACTGAGTTTTTAAGAGCACATTCCAAACCCTGAAGAGTTCAGTATAATTCTGTATTTCATTGGTACTTTTCATCAAAATGAGTTTAAAACTTTCTTGGGTTTGAAAGGATCATTACAGATTTACACCTGCTGAGATTCTGCTCCTGTGTGTCTTATCTTCACAAATACTCCTCTGTATGCTTAACTTGTTGGAAGGAAAGAGTAAGCAGCATGGAAGAGATGCATGCTACAGCTGTTTTAAAAAAACAAAACAAAAACCCTACAGATAATTAAGGGGCTCCACTTCTTTTACATCTTTAATTTGTTAACTTTTAACTACATTGGATTTGCCTGAAGAAAGGTTTCAACCAGCAAGACAAAGCAGGTGAATGTCATAGCTCACATACAGTCTTGTTTGGCACCTCCATCATCATAAATACATTTATAGACCCCATAACTGTGAAGTACTGTGTTTTTATTTTTCCTTTGTTCCCTGTCCTATTTCTTGCCTCTTTGCTGCAAGCGCATACAAGGCCCAAAGCATAAAAACAACCTGACCAGTATGAGCACAAAATACACTATAGGGCCACAGTATAAACTTGTATAAATAGAAAAATCTTTCAGGTCATAAAGCATTGCTAGCATATTGCAGGTCAGAAGATGATTCAATTCAACTTCTGTCATGTGGTATCTCAATGTTAATAAACTGTTTCACATCTTTATGTAGTTGTTTTTGTACCTCTGTAACATCTAGTCTGCAGCAGCACTGGAATGAACAGTATCCATGCCTTCCCAGATGAACAGGAGCAGGTTTTCATTGGTTTGGGCAATCGAATCCCCATTGTGAACTGGTCCTGCAGCCCGGGAGCTGGGTTTTGCCCAAGAACTGTGAAAAGTGGAACCAGGGATGGACTTCAGAGCCTAAAAGTTGAACACTTCAATGAGTTAACAATATGTGCCCTGTAGGAGACCCAATCACTGTGAAAGGAGCAAATTTGAGCGAGGTCCAGAACGGCCACTGCATGGAAGAATATCCTAGTCAGCTCTGCTGAGGAGAGAGGTCCTCCTGTTCTCCTGTGCTGCTCTGGAAATGAGTTACTTCTGTCCATTTGAGATCTGCAGCCCTGCATCTCTTCCAAGTGAAAAGCCTGGAAAAGTTATTTTCAGTTATTTTCACTAAAACCGCAAACATCAGATGAGGGCCACTGTCTACCTTTCTAATATATTATTGCTTGCTGGTGAGGTTGCCTGGGAAGTAGGAGAGACTGGCTCACTTTTCTGTTTGGCTTCAGGTAGTTCTAATATACATTACCTTTCCTGCATCTGCTAACCATGGACCTTAACCATGGATCTGTAGAAAATCAATCTGTCTTGCACAGTGTGCTCCACTGACTATGGCAATGTATGGAGTCTAATAATTGTAGATTAGCAAGCAGTAGGGGAAGTTTGAGTCCCGGTCCAGTCCCTGCTCCCAAGACTGCTTAGTTATTTTATGTTGACTTTTTATTAGATGAAATCTAGAAACTATTCTCTATGCAAGGCTTAGAACAGAGACAGTAATTGCAGATGAATCTTTATTACAGATAAGGCTTTAAGAAAAGGAAAATGATCAGCTAGCAAAGTTGGCATCATTAACCTCTTCTGCTTTTGGGGGATCAAGAGGGTAAGGAGCTGAATCTCAGTGAAGAACAGTTTCTGAAGTAGTACTTTCACAGCCAAGTAAAATTACTTTTAGGTATTATGGGCTGGATTAAACCTCTCTGAAAGTTACTGTACATTCCAGTAAATAAGCAGCCTCCATGAAACTGAAAATCAGAAGCAGTTGTGATGTACATAGCAAATAATCAGATTTACTTTGTGGTAAGTAATCTTAGATAGCTACATTCAAAATACTGAACCACTACAATATTGAGTTTCAAGTTTGCAAGTGGTGACATGATGGAATGAACAGGCAATGAATTACAATTTATCATCTGTACGCTATTTGTCTGGAAACTGTGCTCCTGTCCCATGGTAGATGCAGTTTGATTTGGAGGTGGAAATGTACTGGTGGTCAAACTGAGGGATATTTCAATTACATTTGCAGTAGAAGTGCTTGTCATTGATGGGGGTGAGGAGTTTATCTGCTCAAATGTTGTTAAATTATGTTAACCTCTTCAGAACCTGATTTCCTCTCCGCAGATTCTTTCAGAATCCTTTCCAAAGTCTGAGCTGAAGGAGGACTTTATGTTATATACACGTAGTTTTGAATATACAAAATTACATATATCAGTATGAAAATAAGTTCACCTTCAGGCAAAAAAAAAAAAAAAAAGTAAAGAATCCAACTTCGCAGTTCTTGCAACCAGTGATGAGCAATTTGTTACACTACTAGGGCCTGCAACATTTTATGCCTATATGATGATTATCAGTTTTTCTTTCTGGTTAAGAGCCTATAATTTTGTTCCTCTCCCTCCTTGCAGGTGAGAGTTCAAAACTAGAAGTGTTTTTCCTGGTTTATATTGCAGGCTTTGGACGCTGCTGAAGTCTTTCTCTGCCTCCATTCTCAGTCTTGTGTTTGTAGGTTTTACTTTTCCTTTTTGGTGTAGCTATTTAGATTGCACCCTCTTGAAACAGCAACACTGTCATCGTGTTATTTTCAGTGCTTGGAACAGTGCATCGGCATAACTAGATCCTTGAATTATAGAATTAAATGTTGCTACATTCATAGTTATAGGTATTATTTATTTATTTATTTATTTTACGTTAAAATCAAATGATACAAAGGACAGGAGCCATCTTTGGCAAGTTCTGGTTCCAACCAAAGTGCAACTAACAGCTTATTGCCTTGTTTTCCCTTCTGAACGCATGTATTTACCTTTAGAAATCACAAAGCATGAGTGAAGCTGCACATTCATTTGACCTTAACTGTAAGAGCTAAGCCTTCTTCATGTTGACATGTGTAAGAACCTGAACCTGTCATTCCTTTGAAAAAAACTTTCTAGTCTTTGAACTGTTCTTTTAACAAAAGCTTCAGACTATTGTTCCTCATGAATATTAATCACACGTGAAAAAATCAAGTCACAGCTCCAGTGACAGCATTTGCTTTCTAAGTCTTCTGGCATGCCTCGCCAAATGTTATTTTTGGTCGAACCTCTGAACTACTTTGCTGTTAATGGCCTGAATTAGAGGTGTGTTCATCCACTACTGTATAATGGTGTGCTTAACATGTGATTACATAAAAAGCAGTCAATAGATTATTTGGGTTTTACTTTAAATAGAAAAATGTCTCTGCTTTTTAGTTTTGTTTAGCTTGGAATTGACCTGTATGGCAATTTGTTACCTTAGGAAAGCATCTGTGGTGTTCCTTAAGTGCAGTACTGTCAGGTGAGGACTAAGTGGAAGAAGAGCACTTCTGTCATCACCTCTGCTGTGCGCACCATCCATCAGCCCCTGTGTCAGTACCTGGGAATTTAGGCATCCTCAGGAAGTTCAGGTTTTGTCCAAAGTGCAGCTCCCGTCTCTGTTCTAGAGCTCATCCTCCAGAGAGCCTGCTCTTCACAGCTCCGCTTGACCCTGGGCTGTGAAGCACTTTCAACAGCACAGAGAAGCCCCTATGGCAACCTGTATTTCAGATTCATTTGCTGCAGTCTGTATTTGATTAACATTTTGAGACTATAGGATAAAGTTATCTCTTTTGATGTTTAAATGTTTCTGAAGATTAGGAGCAGTGGTGATAGTTAAATGTTTTTCTATAGGTTTCACTGTTAACAGCCCGTTGTAACAAATAGCTCCTAAGGGAATGAGCTATTCTGTTATTCTCAGCCATGTGTTTGGACAGGCTGATGGTACCAGCCTAATTACAGTTAGTTCATGGTTTTAGGATTTTTGTCTTCAAACAAACAAATGTTAATTAAATATTAAGTGTTTTTCATAAAATCTTAAATTATCTAAGCATAGTAAGCAGGGTAAGGATTCCTCAGAGAATAGAGCCCTTCTAAGATATATGCTCACAGTTCAAAATATGTATTTTATACTTAAACCCAGCATAGTTATTATTACATAATCATTAGATATCATTATTTCCACTTACAGAAGAAATTTCAAATAAGAGGTTTAATAATTTGAGACAGACAATTTGGCTTATCTTTTCGGAATGTCGATGAACTGCAGGTATACTGGTAAAATCTAAATAAGTCTTTCAAAGAAAGATTTTACTGTAATGAACATAAGTACGCAATTCATAAAAGAAATTATGCTTACCCTATGGCTAAACGTTACAAATTATATCATCATAGTAATGTGAGTAGTTTGAGATCTATGGTTATAGAAAAAGTTGTTACTGTAGAGACAGAGAAGGTAATAAATATAGTAATATAACATTGTTGCAGAGATAGTCCTCTTGGTTTTTTAAATTAAATATTTTGGAGCCCAAGGACCTAAAGGTCTGTGATTCCTTCATTTTCTGTAATAATGTTGAAGTTTTAATCTGTTTTTTAATTGATGAGCGCTCTGAACACCAGGGACTTTGTGTCTTTTGTGCAGCAATAATGGGCACATGCAAAGATCTACTGCAGAGGAGACTTGTACTGGCAAATAAATGCTACATTTCGGTTTAATTAGTATTTGGCTGCATCTCTGAAACTACAGGTTCCCTTGGGCAAAGGTTTGTCATTGGTCCATAATGTGCTATGTAAACACATGATAAAATGTTACTTAAAGTCTGTATTAGGAGGAACAACCTCAATCCAAAGGTTTCTGGGTGTGTTGGAAAACCCTGGTAAATGAACCTGTGCCTCTGCTCCTATTCTTACTCACCAACAAAGCATGCAGCAGCATGTCCTAGGAAACTCTTCCTTCATGTCTTCTCTCTTTTTTTTTTTTATGTGAATATTGCCGTGAATGTCAACCTGTTTTTTTTGCAGTCCCTATGTGTCGCATTAATATTATATTGCTGTAACAAACTTGAAAAGAGAAGCTGTCCTTCAGGTGCATTTTGAAAACTGTGTTTCCCTAAGCATTTTGAAAGGCTGGAGAAAGGGGAGGAGTGTACAAGGTCATAAGTGTTTTCAAAATAATATTTTTTCAAAGCAATTTTCATTACTCCAGAATGTGATAATCAAATCCTAATGAGCCCACACAACGAATGCCTAAATACCTCTGAAAACAGAATCATTTCAGATTAGCAGAAAGACTTTGGCATCTAAATGGCATCTGAAGGCACCTTAAACATTCTATGATTCTATGAAAATCAGCTGTATGACCCAGAAAACTCCTGTTCAAAACTCAAGCTCTCCGTAGAACTAAGGCTTCTAAGATGCCAGGTGCTTTCCTCTGGGTGCTCAGATCTGCATCTGTTTTGACAGAACTGAATTTCTCAGCACATCTGCTGAAGCCATTTGAGATCTTGGAAGCAAGTTGTTCCTCTCACCGTGTCAGTGAAGGTCTGCCATACCTGAAGCACATTCAGTGCACTGGATGCTGCACAAATCATAGTAGTCACAATGGCTTTCACTGATTTAATTGAACAAGACTATGGCATTTTGAGCTGCTGATTGATACAGCATTTATGGCAACAAATTAATATAAACCAGGACTGTGAAGATAAAAGAAGATCTTTTGGGAGAGGGTTGTCCTGAACTGTGGTCCACACCCCTATATCGTACTGAAAAATGGCTAAAAATGCACAAATAATTCCGGAAACAAGGCTGTTACCCAGACAACTGTCTCTCAAGCGAATACTGTCTTCACTGAGTGCATGCTCATGCTCTGCTGTTTTATCTCATTCTTTGATAAGCAATAGCACAGCTATCTGCTACAGAAGGGATGGAGAAAATATCGTCGTAGGATTTATTAGCAAGCAAACACATTTCATGAGCAGATTCTGACTCAGTCTGCTTGATCGATACTGGTCTTTACACTTTCCATTTTCTGGCTCTTTTAGCTCAGGAACTTCTGTGCTGCTCTCCAGTCTCTTGTCTCTGCTTGTTGCCCCAATTCACACGTCTATGAATGCTCAGACAGAGCAGAATTGTCATTACCTCTGACACCTTCAGAGTTTAGATGTCTCTACAACAGGCACTGTCACAAAAGCTGTCACTGTGAATTCACTGCGGGAGGTACCCCTTTCTGCATACTTGTTCATGGTACATATGAATACAGCACGTTAGGAAGATCCTTGCTCTGAGCAGGTCCTGGTTTGCAGAACAAGGGCCTGAATACACAAAATATAAGAGGTGGAAAGTGTGAAGGGGTAGAAATGGGACACGTCAGAGTTGTGGCAATGGAAATGGGAGACTGGTAGATGTGTGGTTGTTATAAACAGGTCTGTCTGCTTCGTTACTTCTGCTTGGCATTAAAGATTATTTTGGAGATGATGAGCTCACAGGAGCTTTGATGGCTAAATAATGATTTGAAAGATAAATTATTAAAGAAAATAAATAAGTAAATGTAAAGACTGAGTGAATTTTTGGCAGAGGGCAAGGAAATGGTTTGTTTCTCATTTCCAGGTCACCAGTTCAGTCTGTCTGGAGAGTGATGGCTTTGTAGTTACTTCTGTAAGTGAAATGGGCAAATCTTTCTCACAGCTGCTTCCTAACTCTTCCTCATCCTCAAACACATTGAAGTCTCTACCTTCCCTCCCGCTGTAAACTGCTGAATCCTAATTTCCTGGTTAAAACAATTGCTCAGGGAGTGCTGGGACCTTGCCTCTTCCCAGACAGAGCTGTCATTCAGATGCCTTTCACAATGAGTTGAGCCAGGAAACTTCAAAAAGGCAGACAAGAGCTGAAAGTTAAATGTTTAATTTTATTTGTGTATTTATGTATTTATTACTTTAGGTCCAATGAACCACATCTGAAAGTCTTTTGGACATATCTCCTTGTTCTCTACACACGAGATAAGGTTAATTCCCTGCAGATAAAGTCAAACTCTATGTGCTCACTCTTCAGACAAAGACTGTAAAAAGTTCACTGTCACTTTAAAGGGGACTGAATCCATCCTCTCCTTTGACAGCAGAAGTAATGTAGCAGACTCATTCTCATATCTCATTCAGAAGGCAGATGAGATGTGAATGAAATTGTTTGACAGATGAACACCCTAGAGATATTTCTGTTTGTCACAGTATGTGTGGCTTCTTTACAATTACCACTGAGCTGCAAGAGTGCAAAGGACTGGCCCATAAATCCCAGTCATTCTGCTTTCTTTAATTCCCACAATATAAAATACTGTTTCCTAATTTTAAACATGAAAAGCATCACTAGAAATGAAACCCTTCACTGGGAAAACAGACCCTCTTTCTGATGTTGCTTTACAGTCAGACAAAAAAAAAAAAAGGAAAAATAGAAAAAAACACAAAATGGAAGGGAGATGGAGGACTCCTTTCCCCTTTCCTTTTCTCATTCTATGTTTCTGTCTTCCCTCAAACTCAGAATATGTTGAGTTTGAAGGAAAGATCACATGTGCCTTCTCCCTTCCTGTTTCAGAAGAGGATGGTTAAGTGCACTGAGCAAGTCAGCACCATCGTTCTCCTTAAACAGGGAGGTGACTTAAGATGTCAGAGTCACCAGATGTGAAATTCAGGAGAGGAATCACTCCCCAGCTTGCACATGTCCCTGTCTTCCTGCCATAGCTCTTGAAGGACCTGTTAGTTTAATGCTCGATGCAGGTTTGATAGTAAGAATGTTGGAGTGAAAATGTCTGATTTCCTGGGCAATTGAAACAATTTTGCTGCAGCAATCACAACATTTCAACCCTTTCAGAAACATTCTGGGTGCCTTCTTGAAGTGAGATAGGTTCTTACTTCCACTATTTTTATCGGAAGATTGTCCCAGATCATCAATCACATCTCCACTGGTTAAAAAACTTCTTTGTTTCTTTTAAAATAAACCAAAGGCCACCTTATATCCCTTTGTTCTTGAACCAGTATGGTCTTTTAACTTTTAGTGTCCCGTGTGTTTTCCATGGTTTTTATTTTTATTTTATTTATTTATTTATTTTTGCTAAGGTTCTTACAAGAATAAATTGCTTGTTTTCTCTCATTTAGTCCTCACAACTGCTTGTTGTTTTACCTTCATTATAGAACAGAGGAGCTCAAATAAATGCCGGGCAGTTTTTAATTGGGAATCAAAATGGGGAAAATGATGGGTCATGTCTTGGCCATCTACATCCTGAACATTTATCACCTCATTTTTTCTTCACCTCCTTGTTTCTTTCTATACAACTAAAGATCCTCCACACACGATAGATAATGTTCATACCTGCTCTTACCCTCCAGACAAAATGAAGCTGGACCAAATTTCTTTTGCCTTCAATTTCCTGTTTTCCTTCTGTCATGGAGGAATCGCACAGGTTTTACCTAGAAATTTGGCTATATCCATCCACTCAGACTCTCACAGTGTGGTTCTGGTTTTCTGCCGTATGTCCACCACAGAGCTGTCATCAATTGCTTCAGTGCTGCTACATGCACCATTTGTTAAAACTGCTTTACTACTTTGTAAAAGCAGCACCCTTATTTTTTACTTTTTGGGGGCATCCCCATTGACCACTTTCCAAGTTTTAAATTGATCATTCTGGAGAGGTATACACCTTGTTTGATCTGATCCCTGTATATAATCCTCTTCAATTTCTGTGTCCTACTCCTGTCAGAGTTAGTACCAGGCTTACTGGGGTGTCATGGTTCTGCTCATTGCAAGGCTGGGGAGGGGGTAAAATACTAATGGGGGAGCAAACCTCGGCCTCAACTCTTAACGTGTTTTAGCCCTGATATACCTGAAGCATCTGTTAGACTAATCCAAACTGTGCCTTTGAGACAAACTCTTCAGGGAATTACCCACCAGTGGTGAACTGGAACCTGTCCTGCATCTTCCACCTTGCTAACTTCTGCTGGATCCTCTGTTCACCTTGTCCTAGGAGATAAAGCAGTGGTGGTTCTTTCTGCCACATTCACAGCTAAAACAGCAGAGTTCCTGCTTGCTATGTAGTATTCCTGAGAATTCAACCCTAAATGCCAATGATTTTAAGTTGGTTATTTGCCAGTAATATAATTTCACAGGTATCTAATGGTTATAAATGAATATATGTTTTCCATATTCCTCTAACGTTCCCCTGTAAGATCAGGAATCTTTATTCTTGCCTGCACTGAATAACTTCATAGAAGTCACACATAGCAAAACCTACTGTAGTTTTTCTTCTCCAACTGACCATGAATATGTCCAGTTTACCAAGATGGCCTCCTGCATGTCTGCAGGACTACACCTTATATCAGGGAGAGTTGTCCTCCTTTCTGTACATATTTCATCCAGTAGGAAAGATGATTTCAATACTGACCCAAATCCTGAGGTCTTTTTTGTTTTGTGCAAGACATTTAATAAATAAGATACATATGCTGTCTTTTGAGTACGGATGGGATCCCAGGTCTCCTCTGGGAACTGGTTTAACTTGTATTTCCAATCTGTCACTCTTTATTTCAGTGCGTCCAATTTCCTCATGCAGAGTAAAATATTTTAATAGGAAGGGTTTAGTGCCCCTGCCAGATTAAGCCTGGAAGTGAGCTGTTAGTACATTGTTCTGACTTTGTGAAATAAATGTTTGCACCCTTGTTGTTCTGGAGAAATTTCTAATACATACAGCGTAGTCTAACAGGGTATTCAATAAAGAATACTGCTTCCTTCCCTTGAGAATATGATTTAAAAAAATATAGTGAGTTAAAACATTGTTAGAACCTCTGCTCTGTTTCTGAAAGAGATGACTTAGGAATCTAGTTACCCATATAAGGTTTCAAGGCTGCAGATTCTCATCTAATTTAGAAACCTCTCTTCTCTTAGCAATTAGGCAACTACCTTCCATGTTTCTCCAGGGCCTTGCTTAGACCAGGGTTTTCATAGATATAATGACTCCTATATATCCCTTTCTGTGGAGCCTAATTCAGGATTTCAGACTACTATTTGGCAGGCAAACAGAAGGAATGAAAGACATGTGGAAGTTACTCATTATAATACCAAGCACTGTAACACCGAATTGTCCCTGTGGGTATATCCTCTGTTGTATAGTTGGAACCAGTTACAGACAGCGAACACTGTCTTACACCTGTATTAGCCAGTCCCAGTTTCAGAAGCTTTGTCGCCATAGAAAAATAGATTTGTATCTTCATTTGTATAATTTATTCCTGCTTTATCACTTCCTTTTACAATATATGCAGTAAATTTGGGCTGTTACTGTGGATGTTGGGTGAAATCCAAAATGGTACCAAGGCCAAAGTAACAGGGAGGGAGGGAGGAGAGGGGAAAAAAAAAAAAGAAGACTGAGAGATATTTATTCTTCCCCCTGCTAATTATTGTGCACATGAAGTCTTACCAGTTGACCTTGTGACTCTTCTAAAATCGCATTGCTTATTAATCTCCTTACCCTTCATCTTTTGTGAATCTTTCATTGTCATTTACCATCCTTCTGATCATCTGCTTTGTGTGGCTTAATCCATCACGAAGGAGGTGAGTGCCACGCAGAGAGAAGCACTCCATGCTCTTTCCCTGAGTGCTCTCTCTAGTGACTCTACCAACTGTCCTTCCTGCTTTCCTGAATGTCACTTACAAGCACTCCTGGCACAGTGCAGCTAGGGACCTTTTCTGTTGCAGAAGATATTACCGTGGCCCTATATGATGGGAACAAATAGCACGTAGTGAGGTCTGTGGAGCAGAAATACTGGGAGGGCTGCACATCTCATCCCTGGAGAAATTCTAGTATTAACATTTGTTTTCTCCTTGACTGGGGGCAAAAAGGCAATTTTTTTTTTTTAATTAATTCTGTGAACAGCAATCTGCAAAAGTGTAAACAGCTTTGTTGAGTCACCACGTGTAATGTAATCAACACATTAAATTTTTGTCCTGGACCTATATGGTGCACATAACACAATGGCCAAAGGAATATCAGGTCTGCATAGACGCAGGTGTAGCAAAGAATTGTAAGAAGTAAATATGTCTCAAACAAATCCATCTGTATCCTTGTTGTGCATTTTATTTATTGAAGCAAGCCTGTAAATGTTGAAATTTTTCATCCCTCAATGCAGAGGTGGCTGTCTGACAGTAGTATTGAAATACAAAAGATTATTCTAGCGAAAGAGGAGAAACATTACAGAGATCGTTCTGGATGTCATGCAACACTTTTTGGTTTAACCTTCCCAGTAATTCTATTATGAATCATACTCTAGGATGAACTTCAAAGAACTGAAACTCTCCAAAATCAAGGGAATTATAAACAAATATTCATTTTATTTTTACTTAGAAATGTTTTGCCCAGAAACAACAGCAACAAAGTGATTGTTATTTAAGAAACTTCATAGCTATTCTCTGCATAATTAATGTTTAAAAGTCATTTTCAAATGTGCTTGTTTGAAGTGAAAACACAGAAAACACTAATTTATTACTTGTGACAATCCCATAATTGCTTAATGTGTGCCGTAGCCAAACAATGAGATATGCCACAGAACGTAAGTCAGGGCTGCGCAGCTTTGTTTAAAAGCTGTATATATTAAAGTTACAGTCTTGAAAGTGTTTAAGTTTTGAGCAGTAGCTGCATACTTCACTGTGTGCCCTGCATTCAGAAATCTTTTCCACTCTAAATCCTGCAACAGTGAGTTCACTTCAAAATCCAAAATGCTATGCTAGTGGACTGATTTGCTTTACAATGTCATCTTTTGACATATCATTTTCCTTCTTAGTAGACATTTATATCCCATTTTCCCAACCCAAACTCCTTGAGTCCTTTTTCGTACACTTCACAGGTGGTGAAATTTTTGCTACATCACGTGAATTTTATCATGCTGTGTTTTTCTGGGTTCGCCTTACTTTCATCTGAGCTTCCCACAAAATAGAAATGATTCTTACTTCTAACTTCTCAGCAAAAAATCAACATGGATGAAATAAGCAAGATCAGAAGGGTAACATCCATATATGCTTATACAAGCTCATACTGCCTTATAGGACGTCTCTCTCATACTCTGGCAGCTTTGAACTGTTTCCTTACTCTGAACCATTTCCTCAGTGAGCAAGATGATTTTGAAACTTTTTTAAAACTCACTTTTGTTATTAAAGACCCCTCAAAAGGTTTTGAATATCCATTATGAGATTTTTATATTTGTAAGTAACATATTTATAATGGCTGGAAATGAATGGTAACAGATTTTGTGTGTGTGTGTGATTTATCATTTTGTGCATGTAAATTATCTTGACCATCCTCTGCAAACAAAATCTTTCAAAGATTTCTTGCTATTTAGTGAACTTATTGGACTAACCATTCACCTGAAGAGCAGGGAGTTTCCTTCAGTACTTCTTCCACTGCATCATCACAGTGAGAAAAAGCTTTTCCCTCCCCCTAAATGTATTGCTCAGAAAACCTGCACATCCTCTTGAACAGATAATGCTCCCATGTGAAGATCCCCATAGGAAAATACTTGTGGGGATGGTAGAAATGCACTAAAACAAAGTGGTTCAACAAATACTAACAACCACATTTTCTGTTACCTTAAGACAGCGAACCTCCAGTGACTTCACAGGAAATGTATTTGCTCATGTTAACACCTGATCTGCTACCTACCAGCTGGGTAGCTGCAAGACACTTGCAGAGACCTCCTGGGTTTTAGACACCTGGTCATTTCTACTCTTCTTTGAAGTTTATGAAAAAACTCTTTCTGACTTTTGTTTATATATATATATATGTCTTAAAGTCTTGTTGTTTTATGTTTTAATGTTTTGCTTGATATAGTGTTCCTTTAAATTAGGCTGTTACACAGGCAGCATAAAAGCTAACTTTGTTTTGAATGGAATAAGGCAAGGTCAGATACTAACATAGTAGGGGCAGAATGACATCAGATATTGACTGTAAATGCAAGAAATTAATGATTGTTTGTTAGCAGAAATACATAAATTGGGATTGAGGTCACTGCACAGATGCTAAAAGGAATATATTTTTTATTCAGAAATCTTCTTGATTGTAGGATAAACAATCAAATTTGCTTAACAAGAGTGCAGGTTAGTTGCTGAAAATAAGGGTGAGATTTAACTATCAGCCTCTGCAACACAAAATGAGAAGTATAAGATGTAAAGTTCCTTTGCATACAGGAGCAAGAAGGGACTGGAAATAGGGTCTCTGTAGATAATTCTCCTACCCACAGATGACCCTCCAATACACATGTGTGAAGAAAAGTCATCAAAAAAAAGGTGGTGTTGCTCTTTTCCTGTCTGCATCAATCATAAATCTTAATTATCTCACTGTTCAAGACTCATGGTTTGTGTAATTTATTGATTGTGACAGTTCACCGCTGAAGTGAGAAATGCCATGCTGCCAGAATGCCCCGCGGATGTGGTAATACCAGAGCCTCCGTCGTTTTGTTCTCTGCCCATGGGACCTGATTCCCTGTGAGACTGTTTTCCCGTGAAGCATCATCAGATCTTCTTGTGGCTGAAGTGCGTTAGTTAATCATGGGTTGGGGGGGAGAAGAGCATTGCTACTTTTCCCTCAGCCACCTCCAAGACCAGCAAATAGCTCACAATATTGTCCCAATTCACAAAGATTTATGTCAACATGCAGTATATCGTGTCATGGGCCATAAGTATAATTTTCTTCGATGAAAGGAATAGCTTTGCCTATTTGTTTGTCCTTTACAGAGTTTAAAGTGTAGGGTCTGTTGCTGATGGGTTGGTTTCTTCTGTGCTGTGTCAGCTGCAGGCTGCTTTAGAGGGCAATCGTACATTTTAGGACCACTCCTCCAAAGAAAATCCCACTCCTCCTGCAGGCTGGGCATAGCCACCTTGCTTAATCTGTCTCAGTACCAACATACTTTTGAGGTAAGAATGGCTGCTTGGATGACAAAAGTGAAGGCTAGTGTTTAGGCAAACATTGTGACTTTCTAGAAGAAACAGAAAAGCACTCATTTTCACCATATTACTCACACTTTTTCTCAGTGTCTTTTTCTAGCACTCATTCTAGTTAAAAGAAAGCATAGCTCCTTTAGTTGAAAATGCATTACAAATTCATGATTACTTAATTTCTGCAGCACTTCTTTGCTACTGTTATCAAATCATATTTCATATGCTATTCACTTTAATCTCTTAGCAGTCCCGTGGCTCATGGACAAGGAGTTTTAGCACACCTGATTTGCCATGACATAAATAGAAGCAGAGTTTTGGAGATTGAGGTCAAATATCTAATTCTGGTTAGGTTTCTGCATCTTGAACAGATGTTTTTCATCACTCATCCATTTTTCTTTGCAATACAGAGATTTATTTTTCCTACTGAGGAGCTTTTCATAATACACACACATATTCCATAAAGCAAAATAATAGCTTGCTCCTTGAGCACTGTGCACAAAAGATCCTTGTATTTGACACTGCTATCTATGGGGATTGGCTGAATCAAGAGCCCGCAGAGGACCAGCTTCCAGTTAACGTCTTGTCTCCCTCGTTGATGGGGCATTTATAATGTTTCTCTCCACATGGACTTATTTGATTGTTTTAGCATTTCTAGCTTCTTTATATTTCTAAGGCCTCCATCTGCCTGTTGGATTTAATTGACCAATCACCCAAGTTGTTTAGGGGAGGACAGGAGGAGGGAAACAGTAGGATGGAAAGATGAAAGAGTATTATCTGCTAAGCTCTCTTTCCCTAAGATACATTTCCCCCCCACACATTTAAGATATCTTTCCTTATACTTAAGTTTTTTGTTGTTTCCTTTTGTAATTCAGATTGTATGTTTCTCTCCTGTTTTGATTTTTTTTTTGCTACCCATACAGGGCTTCAGCAGAGGCATATGAGGTCACTGTTGTATTGCCAGTTTTCTCTGTAAGGGATTGGGTTATTAGTTTTTATTTTCCTCTACTTTTTGAAGCATCAAGCTGCATACTGCAAACTCCAGCCTTTTGAAGCCATAAGGAATACAATGCAGGGCAGAGCATCCCCAGCACCACTTGTCCCTTTATAGTGGAAAGTCAATTTCTTGGAGGCAGGGGTTTGGCTGCTTTTGGAAGCAAGCTTGAGCTTGATCTTAATTCAACTCAGGATTTTTTCACTGGCGATCTCAGTCCTAAAAGACTATTTAAAGCTACCCCGATGCCTTGAGCCAAACACTCACAACTGAATTTTACAAAGCTTGTGATCTCTCATCCTGGGCAGCCTTGTCACTGATAAAATGAATTAGAATGAATTTGTCAGGCATTTTTCCTTATATTTTAGACGGACTGTGGTGCACTACATTGCTTGCATACTACCGGCACATTTTGGGGGAGGTTGATGTCTCCCCATTTTCCCCTCCCATGGAAAGGCAAGTCCTGAATCAGTTCTCTTGCAGAGGGGGGTGGTTAATCCAGAAAAAATCTTCCCAGCTCTGGGTTGAATGGGGCTTGGACCCTGATGGGACAGGTGTGGATTCCACTTTTGTGCTCAAGATTGCTCTTTGCAGCTTAGGCTCACTGGTGGTGGGTGATGTAGGCTCTTGGGGGCATCCTGGTGCCCTGTGCCACAGGCATGGACATCTACCGACTGTGGGTTCCCAGCCTGGTCCTGGTGCTGTAAGGTCCCATGCTGCTAACACCGGTGTACACGGTGTGATGAAAAGAGCCCACAGAGCCCTGCCAGAACCTCCCCCTTCATGAACTCCCTTACTCCTGGCTGGGCTGCAGTACACCTGGCCCGGAGGTTTAGATCTATGCTTTCTTGTTAAATAGGTGGTGGGAGAGGCAAGGATATTAGCGTGTTTTCCACAAGGAGTGGGCAGTGCCGACATCCCTGCAGCCCAGCCACTGCACGTCCGGTTGTGCAGAACCGTGCATCTCTGTGCTGGCCACCAGAGGGACCCCCCTCTGATCCATGGAGGCAACGCGAGCACCCCAGATCACACCTTGGTGTAAGGTGTAAAGTGGGCCTGTTCCCTTTCTGGTATTCAGGTAGCTAAGGATTAAGCTGTGAATTATTGCAGCACATGCGTTCTTTAAGGAAGGGAAAAGTTGGGCTGATTTTTTCCTCCTTACTCTGACCTGGAGCTAGTCTGATGGTAACAAAAACCTTTCTTTTTGGCACTCTCAGTTACTTCAATGTATAGAACAGGCACTTTACCTGCTGCACAGTGTTTAGCAATAGAGAAAGAGTGGACATATTTTTCTATCAATGTAATAGAGATACACCAGCAGTGACAAAAAAAAAAAAAAAAAAAGAATATAAGGTGTAACAAAATGTATTCCCTAGACCCTACTAAACTTTACAGGCTCAGAAAATGCCATGAAAAACAGGCTTTAACTATAGCATCCTTTACTTTTTAAACAATTTTGAGAAAAGGAGGAGTAATACATTGGTTTTGTTGTTGTTGCTGTCTTTCTCCTGAGGGAAAATATGTTTCAAATAAATTCTAGACCCTCCACAGACAGAGCACGTAAAATAATGTTAATTCACTTTATAAAATTGGTTAGATCAAGACACAATTGCATGTTGGCGAATTCCCTGTGAGATGTACCTTTCAAGCGTGATGTGCATCCTTTTGCAAGCAGCTAGCACGGGGTCACTGATTTACTAAGCCATCAAGGATAGGCATAAGTAAATCAGAGGTAGTGCACTGATTCTCTACAGGGAGGTGAATTAGATCCTTAGGGAATCGATGGTTATTCCTTATATAACCCTGACCTAAGACACAGCTACAGCTCTCTACAGATATAGGTGGGCGGGCTTGTGAACAAAATCCAGATTTATTAGCCTACTTATAATCATCTCCACAGGCAGAGGGAGTACATTTGATCTAGCCTGCCCATCCTTCCCTACCCCAGTATGTGTGCAGTTTTCTTGACAAAATGAACAGCATCTAGAAGTCAGCACATGGTGACCAGCTGCAAAGTTATTTCACAGAACCCTCACTAACACAGTGACTTTATTAAGGTCTGTATCTCAGTTCTTTATAAAGGCAAGAAACCACATAGTGGAGATCATGAAGCCTTTACTACCACTTCTTGCATCCTTTACAGGGCTGTTAATAGGGTTTTTGTAGATGTTGTCAGGTTGGTTCATACTCCCTAAACTGTTCTCTGCACGAGGCTTGCATTGCAGAATTGTGTTTGTTCTGCTGTGTTTGGTGCTTTACCACAGCTTAAGGGGCTGAACGTTAGCCATTTAGAACTTAGCATCTTGTATTTGACTGTGCTTAGAAACTGGAGGCAGAGAGAGCCTGCGTGCTCATCATATCTGGTGTGTGGGGATTCTCCATGGGATATTTATCACAGTATCTTTCAGGAGATCTCCAAATGACTACTCCATGCCTATTTACCCTGTCAGATTTTAGACGTCTGCTGCATCGTAGCACAGCCATCGGACAATTAAAGTGATAAGCAACAGCAGCTTCTAAAGGGGGAACATGAGCTCAACAATGTTGTCTTTCCTACATTTGATAAAGACCTTGTGTTAGATTCTTTAGGAAATTTGGGCTTGCAAGAGCCTCCTAAATCTGACAACTTGACTCTGCAATCTGGACATCCAGCCTTCAGCTGAATGTATCTGCCCTTTGGGACCATCTCCTCTAATATAGACAGTACATTCAGATTCAGACTTATTTGCTACTGGATTGCCTCCTTTTCTTTAAGATATCTTTGACAATAGCTTTATGAAATAGTGCCATTAGTGCAAAAGTCATGTGGCATGCATAGAACTGGTCAAGAATAGCACAGGGGAAGGCTCAACAAAGTTTTTTTGTGGTTGTTTTTGTTTTTAATTGCACGTGTATCATACTTCATTTATATAAAAATTCCAAATCTACCACTATCACAGATTTTCATTGGAACTTCAGTCAGAATCTAGAGAGCATGAAAGATGTGACAAGAATTGCATGCATTTGTACACTTGCATTGGCGATGTCACTTCTGATCAGAAACTCAGGTTACAGCTGGAGTTAATAGCCAAAGAGATGATACTGTATCTCGATCATTATGTGGTTACTGGCCTTTTTCTTTTTTTTTTTTTTCATTCCATTTACTTGACAATGCCCCACAAAATGCTGTTTCTACAGGTTGTCTTTGACCTCATTTTCAGTTTAATTACTACCTACCAAAGAAACTTCACTTGTTTATGCTCTGAACCTGGTTAATAAACACATACAGTTCTGGTTTTCTTAAATAATTTGCACAAGTAGGTTTCTCTGCTGCTATCAGTGATACCAGTTTGTGTTGACAATGGGAAGTACTCAATAAGAAACATGGCACAGCTGCTGGGACTTTGAGGTGAACTTTGGGGTGCTTGGTGTCTTGACTGTTTTCAGTGTTACTTTGAGGCTTGACATAGCACTGAATTAGAACTGGCAATTGTGCAATTCAATTAAATTTAATTTGGTCAAGTTAATTTCTATAGCTTTGCTTTTATACGTCTTGTGACTTAATTCATCTTGAGAAAACAATAGTATAGTTGGAAATGTATACTAAGCTGATATCTTTCATATGAAAATCAGTAAAAGCAGTATTTTTAAAGGAGGTCAGTTTTTTAATAAGAAACTCTCTCTAGGAGAAAAATAAGGCTATTTTGAATTTTCAGTAAAATTTCATATTCAGGCAGCCTGAGCATCCTTGAGAAGAGCCCAAGCCTCTGAAGTGTTTTCACCCCTTATCAATTTATTCTGTCTGGGTGGATATGAAAAAAAAGAAAACAACCCCCCAGGGGACAACTGTGTATTCAGTTCATTGCTGCTTCTGCTTCAGAGCTTGGTCTTGCATAGTTTTAAAAACCTGATCAGATGAAACCTTTAATTTCATGTCAAGGTTAAAAAGAGGTGAATGATTTCAGGCTCAGGTTTGAATTTTATATTTGAATCACCTCTCTTTCAGGCTGGAAGCCGGAAGGAAAAAGGTATCAATTCATTTTAAATAAGTTGGGGAGATAGAGAGAGCAGCTGTTTCCTTTTCTGGAAAGCTTCTTACATCTCTACCTGGGTTACCTTTATAGTTAACTGTCTCAGTGCCCATACTGCATCTG